>NW_026555308.1:14986666-17480000 GCF_021234165.1 Pteronotus mesoamericanus
ATCATTGCTTTTTCAGACAAGTTCTCTATCCCTTCCTCCTCCTCTTTTCCTTCTGGTATCCCTATTATACAGATATTACTACATTTCAGTTTGTCTTGCATTTCCCTAAACACCTCTTCATTCTTTTTGAGTCTTTTTTCATTTTCTTGCTCTTCCTGGGAGCTTTTTCCTACCTTATCCTCCAGCTCGCTGATTCGTTTCTCTGCTTCTGCTAGCCTGCTATTGATTCCTTCTACTGTGTTCTTTAATTCAGAAATTGTATTCTTCATTTCCTCTTGTGTCTTATTGATAGTTTCTATGTCCTTTTTCACTCTGATATAGTTTGCAGTAAGTTCCTTGTAGTTTCCCTGTGGTTTTTTGTAATTCTCTCTGAGCTCACTGAGCCCATTGAGCTCCCTTATAACCATTGTTTTGAACTCAATCAATATCTGATAGTTTACTTTTCTATTTCATTTAGTTCTCTTTCTGGGGATTCCTCCTTTCCCTTTAATTAGAAGGTGTTTCTTTGTTTTCCCATTATTTGTGAGACTCTTCTTTTTTGCTTCTGCTTCTTAAATTGATCTGTCTTGACTGCCTCACTTTGTGGTGTGAACTTCTGTGGTAGGAGACCAGTTTTTTCTTTCTTGATCTGCCTCTGATGATATCAGATGTTTACCCTGTCTGACCTTAGGCAGTCTGTTTGAGACTTCCAGGAATCTACTGTTTGTGGCTGTCTCCTTCAGTTGTTAAACTAGTCAGGCTTAGGCACCACAGGGTGGGGCAGAGTCCTTCCTGGGGGCAGGGTTATTGTGTCCTGTCATGCTGGTGCTGCTCAGGGAAGTGGTCTGCCTGAGCCAGATGGCTGCTGCCATATGGGGGAGGAGTCAGCACCAGGATCCTTCTGGCTGCTCTCTTAGTTCCCTCCCCAAAACCTCTGTCCTAAGATAGACAATTTTAGAAATCTAATTATTAATCTCAGATAATTTCTAAAAATATATAAAGAAACTTGTGTATTTTCTTTTTTTAAAATCTCTTTTTAACTTATTGATTCTAGAGAGAGGGAGGAAGGGGGTGAGGAGAGAAAGAGAGAAACATTGGTTTGTTGTTCCACTTATTTATGCATTCTTTAGTTGATTCTTGTATGTGCCCTGACTGGGGATCAAACCTGCAACCTTGGCATTCAGGATGACGCTCTAGCCAACTCAGCTACCTGGCCAGGGCAGTTTGTGTATTTTCATCCCACTTTAAAGTGGGTGCTGTTTTGACTTTTGAGAAGTAATAGATTTGTGTTCTTAGTAATTTTGGATTGACTGAGAAAAAGAACAAGAGGAAACTGCAATGATCACGAATCTTTCCAGAAAAATGGTTTTTGAAGGAACATTTCATCTTTCAGGACACAATGGAATTCATAAGAAGTTTTCAGTCAGAAGCACCATTAAAGAGGGGAGTTGTTTCAGCACAGGATGCTTCTCTTCAGGAAAGGGTGCTGGCTCAGGTAAATGTACAGGTCCCAAGGGCTTGGGGAAATGGAAATGCTTTATTTCTCTCCCTTCACTTAAACACTGAAAATATATTTCAATGAAAACTTTACCCTTTTTCTCTTAAATAAAAGTGTATGTAATATTAATGAACCCTAACCTCATCTTTTTAAATGGGTACAATATTTTCTTTTTTTGAAACTAGTTGCGAGCTGCCCTGTATGGTATTCATGATATATTCTTTGTAATGGATGCAGCTGAAAGAATGTCTATTCTACATCATGACCGAGAAGCTCGCAAAGAGAAAATGCTCAGGCAAATGGTATGTTACCTGATTTTGTAATGAATGAGGGAAAAAGAAAAACTCTTTCTTCTACAGTCATAAAATACTTCTGATACCAGGTGTGTGCGCTTTTTTCCCCCACACCGATGAACTCTTTGACATGCTGGGTGTCCTACTATTCAATTCAGCTCCAACAGTATCTACCTGGAGTTATTAGATACTACAAGTTAAGGAGGCAGTTAAGACTGCCCCCACTTCAAATGCCGTTCGTAATTCCCAGGTTGTCACTTGAACTTAAGACTGATGGTTATAGTTTGGGGTTCCCGTCACCCTCTCCTTCAGGTGACTAATTTTCTAGAATGACTCACCGAACTCAGGGAAACATTTAACTTACACGTTTACTGGTTTATTATATAATAAAGGATATAATAATTAATACAGATGAAGAGATGCATAGGGTGAGGTCCAGAAGGATCCTGAGCACTCTGTTCCTGTAGAGTTGGGACCATCTTTCTGACACATATGTCTGTTTACTAGCCTGGAAGCTCTCTGAACTTTAGGAAATTTTATGGAGGCTTCATCATGTAGACATGATCAACTATTAACTCAGTCTCTTGCTCCTCTTCTGTTTCCAGGGAAAAGGGGGCGAGGCTGAAAGTTCCAGACTTCTAATCATGCTTGGTCTTTCTGATGACCACCCCCCTTGTAGGAGTCCACCCAGAGTCACCTCATTAGAACAAAAGATGAAAATTCCAATGGGTTTAGGAGGTCTGTGTCAGGATCCAAGGTCAAAGACCAAATATGAGGAAAAAAAGATGTTTCAACCATCCTTATCAATCAGATTACAAGGGTTTTAGGAGCTTAGCTCTGTTAGGAACTTGGGTCAAAGACCAAATATTAGCAGGAAGCAGAGGCAGAAACATATATTATATATATGTTCCTCTGGGTTTGGAATAATTGATAATAAATATTTTCTGTTGACTTCAGCACCCTTCCAACAATTCTTAAGCACAGGTAATTCCCAGGATTACCAACAACATTTAAATCTGTAGACAGATTTAAAAGAAATTGGTGAAAGAATTACATATTGTTTTGTGATTAGATTTTGGAATTAAAGCTTTGAATGTTGTTTGTGTGCCTGATAAACTATCTTCTGCTCCTGATGGAATTTACTTGAAAGTATCATGTAGCTTCTGCCTTTTTTGGAAATCAGAGTTGGAACAAGCCTTCAAGTTAATTTGAAATACACCATAGTATTAGAGAGTTGTGATTTGAATCAATCATCTTGGTATGGTTGGCAAAAGAAAAACAAGCAAATTTGATATTATTTCTTTGGGGGAAAATAATTTTAATTATTTTTTAAAAATTAGACTGCTTCAGTTGTAAAGACAAAGTTAAAGTTCAAAATGCTGTTAAGAGAAGCTTGTCCGTGCCATTGACATCATCCTATACTGCAGTTTAGTGGTATTACTGGTACCGCTAGAGCTTTGTTACTTTTGTATTTTAAAGGATAAAATGAAAAGTCCACGAGTGGCTCTTTCCGCTGCAACACAGAAGTCTCTTGATAGGAAGAAGTACATGAAGTAAGTTTTTCTCATGTCGTATCACATTAATTTAATTATTATCAAACCAATTAATTTTAGTCATCTGTTGGTCTGTTTGTGTATCTATATTGACAATAACAGTTCACTCTTCTGCAACTTAACTGATAGAAATCCTGTTTTTTTAATATAAAGAGTTTTATTAAAATGTGGTAAAATCTGATTTAATCTTTAGATAAATGTATTTATTAACTACTAAATTTGTCAGTGTTCAAATTGTGTAATTGGTAGTCAATCAAATATTAAAAATAGTTCATCCTTACATGCACTGTTAATTTTATATCTTTTAAATATATTCTTTTTCTAGTATCCTAAAGACTTCATGGGAGGAAAAACTTGATGCAAGGAATATCCTAATAACTACCTTATTAAAACTCTTCTTTCCTTGAAAGTAGTCTTTAATATGTTTAATAGAGGTCTTTCATGGTGCATTAACTTTTAAATGATGATTTGTCTCTGCCACCGTGTATCACATTTGTAAACGTGTTTCACCTCCTTTCTAAATGCATTACTTGTGTGTTCTTTTTTTATATTGTGTTAGAGCTGCTGAAATGGGAATGCCAAATAAGAAATTCCTGGTTAAACAAAACCCTCCTGAAACAAGGTGAGAAAAATCACTTAGTCTCAATGAGAGGGTATTTTTTATTTTTAAAGAAAAGAAAATGTTATAAATTTCAAGCTTGCTTTTTATTGGTTTTGTTCCACTTTACCTCAGCAGAACACTCCCTGCTGAGTTGGAAGATCTCAGAGTTAGAATTCATATTAACACCTGGTCATGTACCTGCGCACTTACTTGTCTAGCCTCGAGCTTTCTGTGGGACATGCTCTCTCTTGTGGAAATTTGAGTCCATATGTCCTGAGTTCAGTCCATATCAAGAGGGTCTTTGATATTTATTTGAAAACCTTAGAAAGCTAGCTTAATATTTCTGACCTGTTTTCTACTCTTGTAAAAGTGAAGTTTCTTCTCTTAGATGTTTGAAAGGAAAAGTTGGCTTTTGTAAAGTAGATAGATAAATTATCTAAAAATAGAAGGATTAATACTTTTGTTGGGTATCTCTTTAATGACAGAAACCTAAGGCTTGAGCTCTTGGTGAGCAAAATATAAGTACCATATTAATTTGCTTTAATCAGTTTGCTTTGCTTTGTCATATTATATTGGCCATATCATTGCACAGATGACTTCCACCAAACTGTTATCATTTATTTATTGAAAGAAAATGGCGGGGGGGGATAATGGAATTTATCCTGTTGAATTAATTTTTTATTTACTTTGTTAACAGAGTCCTTCAGCCAAACCAAGGACAAAATGCTCCTGTTCATAGGCTACTTAGTAGACAAGGGTAAGGATGCAACACATAAGGGTATTTAAAAAACACTCAAATCAAGATTAGCTCTGAGAAGAAAAATAATTCAGTGTTCTTTACATAAGAGATAACTATTTTTCAAGTGTAATTTTTTTTTTAATAGCGTTAGGAAGATTTTGTAAAGTTTTGTGTTCAAAGATACCCTTTGTTGTACTATTGTGTATTATATTTTAATTATCATCTTACGTTGGCATGTTTTTACTTTTCATTTCATACCATTTTGCTCATTAAATATTGTAAACATCCATATAGTAAGTTCAGCATCACTAAAGTGATTCTCCAACTAAGTATGTTATAGTCTCCTGCTGAAGTGAAGCATAGCTTCCTTAATGAGCATGCATGAGACTTAAATTCTTTTTAAGTCTTATTTTCAAGCTTATATGTGCTAAGAACAGTTGATACAATATGGTTGCTTTCTTTGAATGTTGAACATCTAGACCTTAATGCAAGTGACTTATTAATTTTTTTATATTCAATTAGAACCCCTAAGACATCAGTGAAGGGGGTTGTGCAAAATAGACAGAAGTCTTCACAGAGCAGAGTGCCTAACAGAGCGCCTGTTTCAGGTGTGTAGCAATGAGTTCCCGAAGCCCATGCAAAAGAAAGAAGTGCACAAGTTGCCCCATGATGCAGGCCTCACGCGTTCTGTCCTTGCCACCATAATTCTGGCATATTCACAGTCATTTCCACTGGTGATCATTTGTGTATGTTGTGGCAGTCAGGAGATCTTAGTAAAACTTGTTTCAATTTTAATTTTTGTAACAATTTCATGGAAAGACTTTTTTTTAATCTGAAAAAATTGTAAAATTATACATGCTTAATTCAGAAGCCTTTTTATAAATGAGTGAAATGTATGGATAACAATGAGCACATTCCTAAATCTGTGCATGTTCAGTTTTGAGGAAGTGTAGCTATTACCCAGGAATATTTTATCTGCACAAAATGGGAAGAATTTCTCTGTCTGACCACAAGATCAAATGTGAATATGCCAGTTGGGAGAGGGTAAGGTTTTTTTTTATTTTTTTATTTTTCTTAATCTTGTGCTCAATGAGAAGCGTGAGTTAAATCTCTTTTGTATTTATTATTTGAGAACTCTTTAAAGGGTAAACTAAATACTGAATTTTTTAATTCTATGTATGGTGGCAAGAAGACAAATTCAGTGTTGAGCTAATGCAAAATGCTTAAGCTAATGTTTTAATATTTTTTTAGGCATATTTGTTGAGACACTTCAATAAGCTTACCAAAAATTTACCATATCTATTAAAATTACTTTCTTTCAAAATGCTCTTCTTTAACTATACTACTTTTTAAGGATTTAAAAGAAACCGATATTAATCACCAGACAATGAAGATTAAATTTTTAATCAATTCTAATCTCATTTAATATACAATTACAGTATTTTAGAGCTTTTACTATTAAGTGATTTTCTGAAATAGGAGGGAACAAGCAGAATAAGAATTTTTTCTAATGTTATCACCACTTGTTCACAGAAGTTCAAAGAAGGAACAAGATATTTATCGTAATTTGGAAATGATTGCTGACCTTTTACATATAGAGTGAATGTAATTCGTAATGTTGCATGTATAGATGATAATTTAAGTGTCATCTTTTGGAAGTCATCGTGAGTGAAGTAGGTTTATTAAAAGGGGATTAAGCAGGTGAAGATCCATCTTATGCCAGAGGTAGACAAAACCAGCTGATTCAAAAGGTAACCTTTTGAAAGAACTCAGACAAAATACCAGATCAGTTGCTTGTGAAGTTGTATGGAATTTTAAGACATTTTCAATTTTTTTCCATGTTAGTGATATGTATTGTAATAAATCCTAGCTAGTTGGCAAATCATTGAGAAATTAGTATTGTTTTGCCTCATATTATCTATTTGTCACAGTGACTACTCTCCATGTTCTTTTCTCATGCATTTCATCTCCACTTTTTGTCACTTGTGAACGTATAAGCAAAATAGCAACTACTGTTTTTATTCAGTAATGTTCAACAGTGTAAAGGCTGAATAATATGCAGTTAATAATATACATTGAAGCTGAGTATTGCGAATTAATGTGGTTTAATTGCATCACAGTGTAATTATGAATACAAATGAACTTAATCCTTGAATTAACATGTATAATTAATATGTATCTAAACAAGTACAGGAATTCCTTCCTGCCCTGGCTGGTGTGGCTCAGCTCATTGAGTGCCAGCCTGTGAACCAAAGGGTCACCAGTTTGATTCCCAGTCAGGGCACATGCCTGGTGGGTTACAGGCCATGTCCCCAGTAGGGAGTGCACAAGAGGCAACCACACATTGATGTTTCTCTCCCTCTCTTTCTCTCTCCCCTACCCTCTCTAAAAATAAGTAAATAAAATCTTAAGAAAAAAAACAACCAAAAAATATAAATAAACTCTTAAAAAAAACTTTCCTATTTTTCTAAAGATTTATTTACATCGGGTTGGCCAGAAAGTCCATTTAGTTTTTTCCGAAAAATAAAAGACATTTTTCATTTTCACCAATAACTTTATTGATTTGGCTATTTTTAGTATGTCAGGTATCTCCTGTGTGGCATAATATTGATTGTTTTCAATTAATGTCTCAGTTTGATCGCTGTCAAATTCAGTTGGTCTACCCAACAGTGGAGCATCGTCCAGCAAGAAATCCAGCATGAAACTTCACAAACCACTTTTGACACGTTTAATCAGTCAACATCACTTTCTCCATACACTGGACAAATCTTTGCATTTCAGTTTTGTTTCTACCTTTCTTGAAATAATAAAGCATAATATGCAGAAATTGTTGCTTATTTTCTTCTGTATTCAGTATTAAAATAGGTACACAAAAATTTGGCAATTTTACTAAGTTTTTTTTTTAATGCACTCTGATACGACAGCTGTCACAATACAACCTAACAAAATTGTTTTGAATGAAGTTAAAGACAACTAAGCACTATTAGAGCCACTGTATGGAAATAAGCCAAATGAACTTTTTGGCTAACCCAGTATATGAGTGCATATTTAAATAATTTTTTTAAAAGACCTGAGAATTTTATCCTTTGACATTAAAATGAAAATTTGGGATATGACTGATTATAATTCTAACTATGAATCTCAATACAGGGTTCCATAGTTCTTGAAAAGATTACTCTTTCTGTTCAAATTTTTAATGGCCTGGATTATATTTCAAACAAATTTGAAATTGTGCTTTGATATCATCTATGTGGAGAACAAACCATTCAATAAGCAATTTTAGGAAACTCAGTTTTGTTAAGATGATAGAATAAACATACTCTTAGACTGAAGTAGAATTCTAAGGTGTTAAAATTTGCTGCAAAGTACTTAAAGTTGTTTATAGTTTTTACAAACTAAATTGCAGTCTCTGATTTTGTATGTTTTAACACATACTTGCTCATTTTATGTTTTGTGCTTAATTCAAGTGTTGGTAGTGAAATTCAGAAACCACTAATTAAAGCAATATATGAGGCAGTAACACAAAGTGGTTAAGAAATACAACAAATTAGGTTAAATTTGGTTCTCAGAATCTCTACTTCTAGCTCTCCTGTGTTTCAGTTTTATTATCCTTAGGATGAATAGACATTAACAGTTTCTACCTCAGAAGTTTATGTAAGGATTAAATATGATAATATATGTTGCTTAACATAGTGGTTGGTAGATAATAAGCACTCATTAAATGGTATCATTATAGAAGAGCCAACATTGAGAAATAATACTAGTTTTGCTCTATTTTTAGGAGTATATGCAGGAAAAATCCAAAGAAAGCGGCCAAATGTTGCGACAATTTAAGAAGACAACATTCATTAGGATAAAGTAGGGGAGGGTTTCGTCTATGTTATTCTCCCTGCCCAAGACTTTTCATTTAACCCTGGATTCTGTTTACACAAAGTGACGTCAAAGGGCTGAGTAATTATGTAGATAATATGGTCAACCTGGCTAATTCCTTCCCATGCCCCCATTTTCCTCTCTTAATATTAGATTTGGGTGAAGACGAATTAGTATTTAGTTAATTGACTCTATGCTTAACTTATAATAACATAAGTTTGTTTCATGTATGCATATGCCTGTTGAGAGCCTCTTTATAAACTTAAAAGGGCATTTCGGTTTATGCCTATAAAATATTGAAAAGGTGAGATAAAGTACAAGCTTTGAAATATAAATTTCATTCATCTCTGGATACTGATTGCTGAATTTGATAAATTAGATACTGTTCTATTCAGGGGGAAATTATTGCAGAAAAATGTTTTCCCCTGGTTTTGTAAAAACTGATTAATCTCTCAGTCTTCATATTCTTGGACTTACAAGATTACCACATAGAATAAAACACTCGCCTGCTGATTGTGGTCCACCTAACATTTATCACAGAAGTATCTGGGGTCACCTTTTTGGTCATAAGCACACATCTCTCAATAGCTAATTGTTTTACAGAAATGTTAGGTTTAATGTATGTTACCCCAGCACTCTTAGAAACATTTCTAATAAACTATAAAATCTTTCTGTGGTAGGTGACACCTTTGGTGAAGACAGCACAATCTTTCTGAATGTAGTGGCATGCATAATTGCATTCATTTCTGTAACATAAAATGTTGCATGCAGTTTTATTTTCTATTTAGTCTGTATATTTTGTTTCTTCATAGTCTGCTTTTTCTAGCATGCTTGATTTAGAGAATAAAGAGCTATATAATAATAAATTCAGATTTTCAAATGGGATGGTAATATTGTCTAGTTGAAATTTTGCATTATTTAAGAGGCACTGCTTTTTAAAGTTTTTAATCACTAACATATTCATTTAAAATATAAAACCAAAAATGTTATCAAGGGAATATGATTTTATGAGAATGCCATTGTTAATTTAAGATAGCACTTCCAAAAAGGGCTTTGTGCTTCTCACATAAAATTGGAACTGTGTACATTTAATCTTTCTGAATTTTTAAAAGATACTGGTATTTTGAAAATGTAGACTATATATATTCCTAATATTCTTTAAAGAATGGAGATAAAGATTGTTCTCTGATTTTCTGTTCTATTTAAAATGTAATTTTTACATCCAACTGTACGCAGAAAGTAATAACCTACTCTGTGTGTAAACTTGATTTTCTTTATTGAGATGTATTGTTTATTGACTGACTGAACCAGGAAATTAGAAGACAGTCAAAAATGTCTATGTTACCAATTTTATTACTTGTAGGCAAGAAAATCAGATTACCTTCTTAATATGATAAATTGTGCTTTATCACTCTGAAGACTCAGGAGACAGCTTACTCATATCATTGTGGGTCTTTCCAATAAGAAAGGTAGATACTAAAAGTTTTGTGTACACTAATGCAAATTAGCTAAATAAATAGTATATTTCAGAGAAAGTTAAAACTAGTTTTAGGTTAAGGATGAGAAACTTGAGTGTTTTTTTAAAGATAAGAGCTTGTGTGTTTTACACATTTCTTTTTAATGTTCACAGCTTTTCTCATAAAAGTGCCAGACATTGTTTTGTGCTTTTAATTGATTTTTATTTATATACATTATTTTTTTTTATATTTACTTTGAAGTGGAATGTCCATTAATGTAAATTGTATTTATTTTTATACTTTAATTTTCACTAATTTTGCTTCTAGGAAAAAGGCAAAATAAACTTTTTATCTTAAAGGAAATCTGGTTTGATCTTTTTTTATTTACCAAGGGATAGATATTAAAAAGTATCTGCTTAAAATATTAATACTGTAATGTGATCATTTTTTTACAAATAAAAGTCCCATGAAAGGTATATCTGACTATTTAATATGTCACCTGTACCAGTGCTTATTCCACCAGTTAATTTTGCATGAGTTGGACTTCTCAAAAGACAAAAAGTTTACTACAAGTGAAAGTGTCTTAGCTTTTTGAGAGCTAGAAGCCTGCTAAAGAGCAAATGGAAGAGAACACTAGGTTGAGCTCACATAAAAACTGAATTTGCACAGCTTTAACGATCCAGCTCTTATTACTGCCTATTGTCTAGTGTGAGCCCAATGAAATTCCTCATTTTCACCTCTTACTGAATCCTGCATTTGATAATCTGTAAGGCAGTGTGAGAAAAGCCCCTCACTTTTCACACGGCCACCCTTTAACAATCGTTCATTTCATATACTGGGAATCATGGATATGACAGGAATCTCCTTATTCATACTGCGTGCAAAGCAAGGACCCATTCTGGAGACAAAAATCTTTGCTTTCTGTCAGGTGTTGCTGTTTCATGAACAACCACAATCTACCTCTTCCCCATGAAAAATAATAGTTATGGAAAAAATAGGCAAATAGAGTTAGAATGCTTTATCTCTAAGGGACCATAGTAAGCACATGTATGTCTAGGTTCTAAAAATAATTACGCGAAAAACAAAGGAGACTTGGTATTGATGAATACAGCAAATCAAACTGGAATATGGTGCAGTGGAGTCACATCCTTAATCGGTTCTAAAGACAGCTCTGAGCAAAAATGATGCCTAACCAAAATTACACTTGACAATAAAATGGCTTTCCATTCTTCCGTTTCTGGAGGTGATTGGCCGAGTTGCCATCTGGATGGTGGCTTTTTTCTCAGCCTATGGTGGGTAAAACCCCTTATTCACACTTCACATAGGTTTTAATAACCTGTTTCCGGATGAGTTGCATCATTTGTTGAACGCCCTTTGGGGATCCGTGTAACTCCAGAGCAAGGGCCTTGAGAACAGGCCAGGGAACCTATCCTGGGCCAGGACACTTTAGGAGAAGCCATATCTCTCAGGCAGTCTTGGAGAACAAATATGCCAGGTTGCAAGCTCTCATGTATGCACAGAGACTTACCCTAAAGCCAGATGTTACTGGGACACTGAAGGTTTGATTGGTGACCAGTCTGTCATGGAATGGGAGACACCTGGGAGTCCTGCTTAATGGAAAGGCCCAAGAGTCTCATGAGTAGAATGACATGGGGACAGACTATTGCCACATTTTCAGCCCCAGTTTTAGATCATATTGTGGATGGGGAATGAACCCAGGGAAGTATTTAGGCGGTGTGGGTGAGCCATGGCCCCACAGGCCCGGGGAGCCCTGAAGCCCTAAGCCTGCCGAAGGGTTGCGTTCTGCTCCCCCGAGTGGAGTGTGGTTCAGGGTAGCCACAGGTAGTAAGGGGCCAAATCACAGGCACATGTTCATTCAGGACAGAAGACGTGCCGAAATTCTAATCCTTGTCTTACCAATGTCACTTGTTCCCCCGAAGGCAGAAGAGCATGTAACTCAAAAATCTTGCCATGGAGGGGTGGGGAAGGACTGGCTCTGGAGTCTTCCAATGAGAGACACCTTGGAGTCCCGGTTGCTGGGTGGGTCACAGCTGCTGGAGGCCTGGGCTCGAGATTAAACTGCACATGCAGCTCCTGTTTACGTGAGCTCCAGAGCAAGGGGGATAAGACCCAGCCTGGGTCCTGGTCTTGATCCAGGAACCAGTTCAGGAGAGACCAGGCCACACTCGGGCCTTTGTGAAAAACCAGGCATCTACCAATGTTCCTGACTATGCAAGCATGTAGGATGCTATTTTACAGGAAGACAAATATTGTGAGAATTATGAAGCCTTAATTGGTAAGGCTGGACAATCTGGAATAGGAGACACCTAAGAGTCATAAGTCCTCGAAAGGACAGGGACCCCCATCAGCAACACAATCAACTGGGGACTGACTGTTGCCACCTGTGAAGCCCCAGTATCATATATAGCAGGGGGAACCCCTCCAACAAGGGTAACACCCAGAAGGCCTGAAGAGCCCTGGAGTCCAAGGCCTGCTGAAGGAATGCCAACTGCCCATGCACATGCAGTGCAGTTCGTGGTAATCAGGGAACAGGAAGAGTTCAAAACTTGTAAGGGGCCATTCACTATAGTGGGTTCATGGAGGACCCAACCCATCTACCTAATTTCAACCCCTATTCTACCCAAGTGTCACCTATACCCTCCTAAGACAGTTCTTGGGGGAACTCAAAAGTCTTACCAAGTAGGTGTGGGTACAGATTGGCTGGGGAATCCTCCATTAACACACACCTGGAAAACCTGGTTGCTGGGTTGGTTGGAAGCTTCTACAGGCCTAGGGCCCTTAAGCAAATGCAAATGTGTGTGCTTGGCAGTTCTCTGGAGCAAGGGGAAATGAGACCCTCCTTGATATCCGTCCTGGACCATGACACAGTTCAGAAGAGACTAAGCCACTCCTGGGAGCAGCTGGGGGAAACCAGTCATCTGCAAATATTCATACCCATTGCACAGATTTCCTAGTCACCTAGAGGCTAAATATCATGGTAACTTGAAAGCCTTGACTGGCAACACCCAGGAGATCTGGAATGGGAGGCACCCAGAGGCTGGGTTCTAAAGAATCAATAAAGAATCACTATCACAACCTTTGCATCCACAGTTTGAGATTGTATGCGTGGAGAGAACCCTCCGTCCAGGAAAATATCCAGGTTTTTGGTCAGGCTGTGATCCTAGAGGACTGTACATCCTGTTTACCAAAAGGCCAAAGTGAGAGGCAAGTGTTTACTTGAGATAAAAAAACTATAGTTATTCTGGAAGCACTGATTCAGGCAGAAACCTGAATAGCATTCCCATTAGGAGGTGAAGGCAGGGAGAATTTATGAGAAAGGGAAGAGGAACAATTATGTTAATAAAAGGAAGGAATTTCTATAGGTTCAAATAAGCTAACATGGTGATACTAATTCTAAAGAATGTTTTTAATATTTAGTCCAGTAGTCATCAGTCTGGTAGTTTTAATATCTGCTTTCTTGTTATCTTTGCAAACAGTTGTTCGGGGTACAGTGCTACTTTAGGTCTAGTCCAAAGGTCATTGTGCCCAGTTTTAACATTACAAAGGTTTGAGGCCTAAGAAGTGCAAGGTAGTTTCTCTGGGATGGCGGCTCTGACTCCATTTTAAAGTTGCTCTGCTTATAGTATTTTCTACATGTCCTCCTTTTGATGAAAATCCTTCCTTAAAAACATCACTGATCAATTATTCAAAAGCAACACAGATCAGTTATTAAAAGCATCATTGGTCCTCTATTGTCAGGAGGCCCAATTTAGTATGTCATGCCAGTGTTGGTCCCTCATCACCAGGAAGGCTCATTCCTGGTATATCATGTCCCATGTAGGAGGGAAAATGGTTTTATTAGGGTCCTTAGGCCATAGTTGAGTAACAAGAGCACTGGAACAGAGGGAGAGTTTACCACCATGTTCTTTTAATGGCAAACACCTGCAGTTTCTTCATGTTTCTCATATGAAGTCTCATAGGCCTTAGTGATCACCCTAAAACATTGAGCAACCATTGTTAGAATGGAGACTTAATAACATTGCGGTATATAAAACATAGGTCTATATAACAGCAAACTTTTTTTAATAATAAACAAAGTGCTAAGTTCTGTTTGAAGTATAGATCTGAACCAGGAGGCCATACCTGAATGCAGTCAGCTGAAGATATTAGAGAATCATGAGATATCAGTGGGCAATGCATTTAATCGTTTGGCTTGGGCCCAGATTACGTCTAGTTTAATCTTTATTTTATCAAAGGTGTTTCAGTCCAAGTACAACAATAGGTATTAACAACAAAGGAAATCCCATATTGTTCTGCTAGGATATGGTTAAGAGCAACCTTACTGTCTAATATAACTCCCACAAGGGAATTTGAAAATTTTTCCTGGTTGAGTATTGCTTTGGCAGTAGCTCTAGGAATTTTCTCTTAAGTTTTTTTTTTAAATGCTTCTAATCATGTATTCATTAAGGTAACAGTAACTCTTATAGTGAGTGCTTGACCTCTCAAATAATTTGTGAGACAGGAAGGAACCAAAGTAAGAAAAGAAAATTGAAATTGTAGATTATACAGTTTTGGTCCGGGTCTTGAATTATTTACCACAACAGACGCCACCGGTTCCACTTCCTAGTAACTTTGATTTCAAATCTTCTGTTGGTTGAACAGTCCAGTGAGGTACAAGAGCTTTCTTTAAATGGGAAACATGATTCCAAGTGTCAGCACCTTTAAATTTGGCCACAAATGGATTAATGAAGGATACCTGATCTGGTCCTTTTAATGAATCTCTATGAAGATAAAAGGCATAGCTTTGCAGAAACACTTTGGTAAAAACATCAGATTAAAACAATAACTGTCTGGAAATGACAAAAGACTTTAAAATGCCCATGCATTTTAAATGATCAGGTGAGGGCTCACATACACATAAACAAACAATGCAATAAACTTAGTTGTCCATTCCAATCTTAATCAGTTTAGCCACATACTAAATTATTTTTCCAAGATTGTTTTTCTACAAACCTGAAAGTTCCACAAACCTTCTGTAATTTCCATAAACCTTTCAGCTTTTGTCCTTTTTATTTCTTATTTTTAAGGAATCATTTTACTTCAGGAAAAATTACTTTCTATTTTGTTTTTCTAATATATATTTTATTGATTATTCTATTATAGTTGTCCCATTTTTTTTCCTCCCCTTTATTCCCTTCTGCCCAGCACAGCCCATTCCACCACATTCCTTACCTTAGTTCATGTCCATGGGTCGTACATAGAAGTTCTTTGGCTTCTCCATTTTCTATGCTATTCTTAACCTCCCCCTGTCTATTTTGTATCCACCAGTTATGCTTCTTATTCCCCGTACCTTTTCCCTCATTCTCCCCTCTTCCCCTCCCCTCTGATCTCCATTTCTATAATTCTAGTTGTTTGCTTCATTTTTCTTTGTTTTGTTTTGTTTTGTTTTTAGGTCCAGTTGTTGATAGTTGTGTTTGTCATTTTACTGTTCATAGTTTCTCTTAGATAAGTCCCTTTAACATTTCATATAATAAGGGCTTGGTGATAATGAGCTCCTTTAACTTTCCCTTATCTGGGAAGCACTTTATCTGCCCTTTCATTCTAAATTATAGCTTTGCTGGATAGAATAATCTTGGATGTAGGTCCTCACCTTTCATGACTTTGAATACTTCTTGCCAGCCCCTTCTTGCCTGCAAGCTTTCTTGTGAGAAATCACCTGATAGTCTTATGGGAACTCCTTTGTAGGTAACTGTCTCCTTTTCTCTTGCTGCTTTTAAGATTCTCTCTTGATCTTTAATCTTGGGTAATGTAATTATGATGTGCTTTGATGTGTGCTTCCTTGGGGCCAACTTCTTTGGGACTGTCTGACCTTCCTGGATCTCCTGGAAGCCTATTTCCTTGGCAAGATTGGGGAAGTTCTCCACTATTTTTTCAAATAAGTTTTCAATTTCTTGATCTTCCTCTTCTCCTCCTGGCACCCCTATGATTCAGATGTTGAAACAGTTAAAGTTGTCTTGGAGGTTCCTAAGCCTCTCCTCATTTTTTGTGAATTCTTGTTTCTTCATTCTGTTCTGTTTGAATGTTTGTCTCTTCCTTCTGCTCCAAATTATTGATTTGAGTCCCAGTTTCCTTCTCTTCACTGTTGGTTCCCTGTAAATTTTGCTTTATTTCACTTTGCATAGCCTTCACTTTTTCCTCTGTTTTGCAACGATACTCAGCCAATTCAGTGAGCATCCTGATTACCAGTGTTTTGAACTGTGCATCTGATAGGTTGGTTGTCTCCTTGTGACTTAGTTCTATTTTTGGAGTTTTGATCTGTTCTTTCATTTGGGCCATATTTATTTGTCTCAGTGCACCTGTTATGTTGGAAGGGGCGGAGCCTTAGGTATTCGCCAGGGCAGGGCAACTCAGGTCACTGTGCTGTGATGCTGTATGTGGGGCAGGGGTCAGAGAGGGAACAGTGCCTCTTGCTTGGCTCCCGGCTGGCTTTCATTCACTTCCTCTGCTACCCACAAGCAAATTGGGCCATTCTGGTGTTGATTCCCTGATGGGTGGACTTGTGTATGTTCTAGGACCTTGTGGGTCTCTCCAACGAACTCTCCGTGATGCTGGGAGTTTCTCCTGCCACCACATCCCCCAGAGATTTTTACAGTCAGAGGTTTTGAGGCTTTCTCTTCCAGCGCTGAAACCCTGGATTACACGGTCTGTCTTGTTCCCCAGCTGTTCCTCACAGTTCATCTGCATGCAAATACGGGACCGCCCGGACTGCCAGCTGCAGCCTGGCCCGCCTGGTCCTCCAGATATCACATTTCCGCGTGCCCTCTCCACCCCGGCTGCCCGTCTCCACCCCTCCTCCTGGTCTGGATGAATGTTTCTTCTTTAACTCCTTGGTTGTTGGACTTCCATGCAGTTTGATTTTCTGGCAGTTCTTATTATTTTTTCTTTTTAAATTCATTGTTGTCCTTCTTTTGGTTGTGCGTAGAGGCAAGGTGTATCTACCTATGCCTCCATCTTGGCTGTAAGTTCTACTTCCCATGTAATTTAACATACTAAATAAGCCTAATTATTTTAACATTTCTCTTTTATAAGAGGGAAGACAGAGAGACCCTTTGAAATTTCAAAAGGGCCCTTTTTCTGGAAAAATACAATGTTATTTTTAAAGTGAAGAAAAACTCTATTTAGTTACTGAATTTTGAAAGTTCATCAAACATGAAAATTTTTAAAATATTTGGTCAAATAGCATAATCATAGGTCATTGTGAAATAATACTTAGTAATCTATTTAATCATGTTGACAATGACTTTTCAAGCAAATACAGAAAGTTAAATAGCTGTAAGCAAAAATCTTCTTTCAATACTGAGAATACTTGGTTTACGTTAGTAATCAAAGACTTGATATGAAAAGTTTAGGAAATCATTTTAATAAAACATAAAGTGTATGCTTTCTCTTTATAATCTCTAATTATGAGCATACCAATAAATAGTACACACTATTTATTTGGATAAAACTATTTAAAAGGATAAAAACTTTGCCCTTTTAACAAAGAGAAAGAACCAAGCTCTAATTTTTTAGCAGGTTACTTCTGATCTTTAAATTAATTAATTTAATTGAATTTATTTGATTCAATTTAGCTGTCTGTTTTAATTAGTTTAATCCTGTATATTTTTCCAGACCCTGAAAAAATTTGGGTCAATTTCTGTAATATTTCTTAAATTAGTAAATAATTCCTTTAAGCCGATAAGGCAGAGCTCTTTATAAACCAATTTTATTAATCCTCCAGAGGTAGTTATACATGCATACATGCAGACAAATGCAACCAGAGGCCTGATAGTTTCATTTTTTAAAAATTTCAGCCATGATATAAGTAAAATAGGACAAAAACCAACTAATCTAAAACAATTGAAATAAGTTTAATTGTTCAGATGTCTAATACTTTTGTTATTTTTAGAGGAGGCTTTTAAGACTTGTATTTGTCCTTGATAAACAATATTTGAGAAGGCTGGGGGGCAGCACTGCTTAAGCAAGGGAAACTTTTCAGCTACTTGTGCTTTTAAAAGTCTTTTCTTTCCCATTGTTTTCCTTGGTTTGCTTAGTCTCAAGCAGTTGTGGGCTGTTTGTATTTCTAATTAGCTGCAGGAGGGCCTTGGTAAATGCTAAGGGGGCTTTGAAAAGTCTGTTAGAAATGTCTGTTAGAAATTCTGCTAAATTTCTGATCATATAAATATTTAACTCTTTGAAATATCTTGTCGGTTTCTGGCAGACAAACAATAAGAAATTTTAAAGCACCTGCTCAGATGGCCAAAGTGTGTGTGTATTTAAGATGCTTTTAAAGAAGTCACTGTGTTTTTTAGAAGCTTCTGCATGTTGATAAAGAACGTGTTCCATTTTCCCTAAAAGGTTCGCAATCCTCTCATTCGGAGGAGGGCGATGGGGAGGGAGAGACCTGGCCCAGAGGATAGGATTTATGTTGGTGTTCTCCACTATGAAATCTCTTTCTTATGACAAACAACATAACAGAGACAAGAAAAGGAAACACTGTTGCACAATAACACAGCTATTCACCCACTGGGGAAAAATCCTTGTGAGCCGCTCAACCCCTCAGGGCACCCTTCATGAGCGTGGAAAGTCCTCAAGAGGAAAAAAAGGCTCTCCCATGGTAGCAAACTCCATGTTGCTCACCTGCCAGGAAACCTGCCATAGATGAGGAAGATCTCCTTCTGAGGGAAAGATCCCTCACCCAGTAGCAAACTCCCACTCCATGCCAGCGAGGGGACAGTTGTCCCAGGTACAATCGCATGCCTTGAGGGGAAAACTCCTCCTGGTCTCAAATAAAGACACTTGACCTCAACAAAAAGAAGGGAGGTCTGAACCCAGGGGGATTCACAGTCGAGGTACAATGGTCCATGGAAGCAGTGAGAGCAAAAGATCCTATGTAGGTACCATACCCAGTTCCTGGGGATACCAGCCCATGAAGGTGAGTCCCCTTTAGGTCCCAATTCTGACACCAAATATGTAAACCTAAAAATAAAAGGTCAAAGTGACAGGCAACAAGCATTTATTTGAGATCTAAAAAGTAGCTATTTGGGAAGCATGGATTCAGGCAGCAACTTAAATAGGAGGCGAAGGAAAAGGGTACTTATGAGAAAAGGAAGGGAAATGATTGCATCAATGAAGGGGAACAATTACATCAATGGAAGCAAGACATTTCTAAATGCAGTTAAGCGGATATAGTGACGCTAATTCTAAAGGATGTTTTTAATTTTCAGGTCAGTAGTTGTCAGTCTGGCAGTCATAATATATGTTTTTTTGTTGTCTTTGCAAACGTTGTTTGGGGTACAATGCTGCTTAACGCCCAGTCCAAAGGTTATGGTGCCCAGCTTTAACATTCCTAAGGTTGAGGTCTAAGAGGTTGCAAGGCAGTTTCTCTGGGATGGAGCCCTGACTGCATTTAAGGTTGCTTCTTTTACATTATGTTTTAGTTCCCCAAATACCAAAGCCTGCTGAAAGCATGCCTACTGCACATGTGTGTGCTGTGTGTTTAAGGATAATCAGAGATCAGAATAAGTTTCTAGGGTTTTGAGTGGCTGTTCACTGGTATGGATTCATGGGGTGCCCAAGGTATCCCTCTAATTAAAATCCATATCCTATGTAATGTCACCTATTCTCCTAAATGGCAGAGCAGGATGAAACTCAAAGTCTTGCCAGGGCATTGTAATTATGGATTGGAGGAATGTCCTCTAATAAGAGATGCTTAGAAATTGTTCTTGGGGAGGTCCCTATTGTTATAGGTCTGGGGTGGGATCCACATTGTTCATAGAGTGCAAGGGGAAATAAGACCCAGCACAGGACCCAGTCTCAGTCTAGGACTAGTTTCAGGGGAGGCAAGGTGACTCTCTGGGGATCGCAGGACAAACCAAGCATTCACCAGTGTCCAATCCCACACCTGCATAAAGACTCATTTCCTCAGAAGCCAAATATCACATGAAATCTGAAGGCTTGACTGGTGAGCCTGGTGATCTATGAAATGGGAAATACTTAGGAGTCCTGGGTCCTGGAGAGGCTCATACCCCATCAGCACCATGATGACTGGGGACTGGCTGTCATCACATTTGCAGCCCTAGTATGAGAGTACATTGCATGGGGCCCCCTAAACCAAGACAACATCCATGTGATTCAAACAAGCCATGGCATCACAAGCCTGGAATGCCCCTTAGCCCAGGTCTGCTAAAGGGGTACATAGGAAGCATATGTGTGTCATGCATTTGAAAGCATCCAGAGATAATGAGTTCAAGGGTGACAAGGGACAGTTCACTGGAAAAGGTTTACGGGGGAATCAAAAGTGTCTCCCCAAATCCATTCCTATCCCACCTATTCCCCTCAATGCACAGCTAGAGGGAACTCAAAAGTCTTGCCAGAGTTTGGGGTGAAGAGCTGGAGTAGTATCTTCCAATAAGAGACACCTGGAAATCCTAGTGTCAGGGAAGTTGTGGCTCCTGAAGACCTAGAAAGGAGAGAGAACTGCATGTGCAGGTCCTGAGAAACTATCCAGAGCAAAGAACACAATGCCCAGCTTGTGTCCTGGTCCCAGTTTAGGATACGGTTAAAGAGCAGCCAGGCCACTCTCTCTGCACTGTTGAGGGAAACTAGCAAACAGCCAATGTTGAAACCTACACCTGCACAGAGGTTCCTAGTCACCCATAAGCTAAATATCAAGGAACCCTTAAGCCTTGATCTGTGAGACTAACAAGGTGTAGAATGGGAAACACCATGGCGTCCCAGATCCTGAAGAGGCCCATCACCGCAGCAAAATCAACTGGGGAATGACAAGTGCCATCTGTGAAGCCCCAAGTTCTGGTTATTTTGGGGGGACCTACCCCTCCAAGATGATGATATACAGGGAGTTTGAATGAATGGACCGTGGTCCCACAGTCCAAAGACTCTGGATGCCAAAAAACTGCTGAAGTAGTGCCTACTGTTCATGCAGAGTGATTCAGGGTAACATGGCGTCAGGAAGAGTTTGGAGTCACGAAGAGTCATTCACTGGAATGGGTTCAGGGGGACCCAACATATCTTCCTCATTCTAATCCTTATCCTACTTAATGTCTCCTTTTTCCCTTGTGGGAAAACTGAAAGGGACTCAAAAGTTTTCCCCAATCAGGGTGGAGATTGGCCAAGAGGGAATTCTCCCATTAGAGACATGTGGATATCCTGGTTGTTGAAGAGGTCTGGTTACTGGAGGCCTGGCCTGGAAATCAAACTGTGCATGACCATTTCATGTGACTCTCAGGACAGGAGAAACAAGGACCAATATGGAACTCAGCCGTGGCCCAGGACTTGATTCAGGAGAGGCCAGGTCACCCTCTGGGGGCTCTCAGGAAATACCAAGTATCTGTCAACATCTAATTCCACACCTGCACAGAGGCTCCTATTGTCCCAGAAGCCAAATAAGATGAGAGTTCTGAAGCCTTGATTGGTAAGAATGGGGAGATCTAGAATTGGAAACACCTGGTAGTCCTAGGTCTTAAAGAGGCCTGGAACCTCATCAGCATCACGATCCATTGGGGACCGACTGTCACTACATTTGTAGCGCCAGTACCCAGTCATTTTTCGAGGGGAAACCCCTCTACCAAGGACAATGTCCAGGTGGTTCAGAAAGGCCATGGGCCAATAGGCCTGGAAGGCCCCTTAAACCAAGCCCTGCTCAAGGCTCCTTACTGGGCGTACTGAGAAGTTGAGAATATCTGGGGATGATAAATTCAAACAACATGAGGGGCCATTTACTATTGCAAGTTAATGGGGACCAAAGGCATCTTCCTAATTCCAATCACTAACCTGCCTAATGTCACCTATTCCCATGGAAGGAGAATTAGGAAAATCTCAAAGTCTCCTCATGTCATGGTCGGGGCCAGCTAGAAGTGTATCTTCCCATGAGACACTTGGAAATTTTTATTTTTGGAGAAGTCAAGGTTGCTGGAGACCTGGGGTGGGAGTGGAACTTCTCATGCAGGTCTCAAGTTCTCCAGAGAAAAAGGAAATCAAACCCAGCTCAGGACCCTGTCCTGGTTCTGAACTCAGTCGAGAAGAGGCCAGGTCACTCTCTGGGGATCCTGGGAGGAACCAGGCATCCACCTATATCCAGTCCTGCACATACACAGAGGTTCCTTCCTTTTCACCCAGAAGCCAATATTTTGGGAAATCTTAAACCCTACGTGGTAAGACCAGATAGATTGAAATGGGAGACATAATAGATCTTGGGGAGGCCCAGGACCTTATCAGCATCACAATCAATTGGGGACTGTCGCCACCTTTGTCACCCAAGTTTCAGATCTTATTGTAGAAGGGAACCGTTCACTGAAGACAATATTCGGGAGGGTTAGATGGGTTGTGCCCCTCAAAACTGGAGGGCCTCAGCTGGCCAAAGCCTGCATGCCTGCTGCTCATGTGTGAACCATGGTGTTCAGGATCAGAACAGTTCAAGGGTCTTGAGAGCTCTTAACTGGTATGAGTTCATGGGGGACTCATGGGTCCTCCATAATTCCAGTCCCTATCTTATTCAAAGTTATCTATTCCCCTTGGGAGAGACTGAGGTGAACTCGGAAATCTTTAAATGGAGAAGCGGGGATGGACTAGAGGGGTTTTATCCAAGAAGAAACAAATGGAAATCCTTGTTGTTAGAAAGGTCTTGGTTCTTGGAGGCCAGGGTCACTGTGCGAGCTGTACATGTGGGTCCTGTGCAGCTCTCCAGAGCAAAGGTGTATAAGCATCAGTCTGGTTCCAGTGTAGAATTGATCCAGGAGGGGCCAGGTCTAGGAGTTCTGGGAGAAACCAAGCATCTGCCACAGTACGATCCTGCACCTGCAGAAAGGCTCCTATTCACCCAATATCCAAGTATCAAGGGAACTCTACAGCCCTGGTGGTGAGACTTGCAATGTTTGGAATGTGAGATACCCGAGTGCTCACCGTCCTGTAGAGACCTGGGGCCCCAATACCAGCACAATCAATTGTGGGCTACCACCACTTTCATAGTCCCAGTTTAAACTTTTATTATGATTAGGACCCCTCTGTCAAGCACAATATCCAAGGAGCTTGGGAGGTTATGGCCCCAGACACCTGGAGGGCTTCGGGTGTCCAAAACCTGCCATAAACATCCTTACTGTGCATATACGTGCTGAGCGGCTCAGGGTGACCAGGGATAGGGAAGAGTTCAAGGGTCCTGAGGTGCCTTTTACTGGTGTGGATTCATGAAAGATCCAAGGTGTCTCCCTAATTCTAATCTATATTATACTTAATGTTGCCTCTTCCCCCTGAGGAAGATCTTGGGAGTACTCAAAAGTATCCCCATGTTGTGGTGGGGACAGGCTGACAGGGTATCCTCCAATGAGAGACACCTGGAAATCCTTTTTGTTGAAAAGCTCAAGGTTGAAGGAGGCCAGGGGTGGGAATTAAACTGCACATGCCCTTTTCGTTCAGCTCTCCATAAGGAAGTGAACTAAGATGCAGCCTTGGTTTTGTTCCAGGTCCAAGACTAAATACAGGAGTGGCCAGGTCACTCTCTGGGCATACTAGGAGAAACCATATGCCAGTGTCCAATCCTGCACCTGCAAGAGGTTCCTGTTCACGCAGAAGCCAAATATCCCTAAACTCTGAAGCCTTGATTAGTGGGAGAGGGGAGATCTGAAATGGAAAACTCCTGGAGTCCTGGTCCCGGAGAGGCCCAGGGCGCCACCAGCAGCTTGATCAATTGGGGACTGACTGTTTCCACCTCTGTAGCCCCAAGTATGTGATTATATTGAGAGGGGAAACCCCCTAATAAGGACAGATTGTTCAAAATGCCAAGGTTTCCACAGGCCTAAAGGGACCTATAGCCCAAGTCCTTCTGCATGACATTAGTTGAGAGTATCCAAGGATGATGATGTTCATAATGATGATGATGATAATAATAAGAATAATTTCAAGGGGCATGATTGGTTGTTCACTGGTACAGGATCATGGGAACCCAAGGTGTGTTACTAATTCCAATCCCTGTCCTAACTACTGTCACCTGTCTCCTGTGAGTGAGACCTGGGAAGAACTCAAAGCCTTGCCAGACCTGGTTAGGAGGAACTGGAGGTTTATCCTCCAACTAAGAGAGTCCTGGGAATTCTTGTCAGAAAGGTTGCAGTTGGTAGAAGCCTGGATCGGGAGCAGAACTGCGTGTTTTGGCCCTGCACCATTCTTCAGAGCACGCGGAAATAAGTCCCAGCTCAGACCCAAAACCAGTCTAGGACTCGGTTTAGGAGAGGCCAAGTCACTGTTCGAGGTCCTGAGAAAACCAGACCTCTGCCAACGTCCAATTCCACACCTTCACGGTGGCTCTTCTGCAAACAGAAGCCAAATATCTGAAAAGCCAAAGGGAAATATTAACCCTTGACTGGTGAGCCCGAGGAGATTTGGAATTGGAGACTCCTGAGAGGCCTTCGTCCTGGAAAGATGCAGGACCCCAACAACAGCACGATCAATCAGGGGATGTCTGTCACCACCTTTGCAACACCAGTTTCAATCCTATTGCGGGACGGTTCCTTCCTCCAGAACAATAACCAGTCGGTTTGGAAGGGACATGGAGACCCCAGTAGTCCAAGACTTGTTGACCTGATGTGTACTGTCCATTAATGTGTCCTGTGTTCAAACCCCTATTTCTATGTTCTGACACAATTGTTGCCTCTTTCCTGCACTGACATAATGCTGTTCTGAATGCAGCTGAAAAGAGAGTTCTCAGAGACATCTTTTAAAAACATGTTTTAATTCACTTCACTATGTGCATTAATGTGTGGAGACACTTCTATTCAACGATATAACACTGGCCTGAATGCAGGTGGCAAGTTACATTTTAGGCAGAG
This sequence comes from Pteronotus mesoamericanus, assembly GCF_021234165.1. Taxonomy (NCBI): domain Eukaryota; kingdom Metazoa; phylum Chordata; class Mammalia; order Chiroptera; family Mormoopidae; genus Pteronotus; species Pteronotus mesoamericanus. Next base: position 15,011,533 of record NW_026555308.1, read on the forward strand.
ATTTTATTTTATCTTTTATTGATTATGCCATTATAGTTGTCCCAATTTTTCCCTTGTTGTCCCCCTCTACCCAGCACCCACCACTCTCTCCGGTGATCCCCTCTCCTTTGTTCATGTCCATGGGTTTGACTGAAGCTTGAAAGCAGCGTTTTACAAGTATGTCTTTTAGAATTTTTTGTAATAATATCATTATCTTCATTACACAACAGGGACCACTTTTATAAACTGATGAACTGGTTTGAATGCAGCTTACAATGGGCTTTCTTAGAAATGTCTTCATTAGAAGTATTCTTTATCACCACAACATTCATTACAAAGTGTATTTCCATTACCGTGATAAAATGCATCACAGCACAGTGATCTAATTGTAGCTGGCAAGTGGCATTTTTAGAACCATTTTATTAAAAGTGCACTTAAACACTTCAATTCTTGCATACAGAATGCGGCAGGGGGTCACCTACATTAACTGATATAACACTGGTCTGAATGCAGTTTGCAACTAGCATTCTCTATAAACATCTTCATTACGAGTGTTCGAAACACTTCATTACATATATGAGAGCATGGGGATTACTTCCCTTCACTGATAAAATATGGGAACAGTGGAGCCTACAAGTTGTGCTTGTAGAAATATCTTTATTACAAATGTTCTGAGTCACTACCCTATTTGCAGTACAGAATGGGGATTATTTACATTCATTGTTATAACACTGATCTGAATATAACATGTAAATATCAAAATTAGAACATCTTTATCACAAGTGTTCTTAAACAAGTCACTGTATTATAACACAAGAAAACCTGTATTATAGAATGAGGATGAATTCCTTTTATTGATAGGACCCTGATATGAATGCAGCATGCAAGTAACATGTTTAGAAACATCTTTATTACAAATGTTATCAAACTGCCTAGATACATTAGAGACTTGGATTACTTCTATTTACTTACATAACACTGGTCTGAAATCAGCTTCCCAATAACATTTTTAAGAAACCTAGTTATAAAATGTGGACTGAATTACATTACCACGCTTATTATAGTGACTTCTGGTCACTGATATAGCACAGTTCTCAATGCAGCTTGCAAGTGGCAGTCCCAAACATCATTACTACAAATATCCTTAATTATTTCATACATTACATAACAGAACCCATTTCCATTTACTGATTTAAAACTATTCTGAATGTACTTTGCATTAAAGTTGTTAGAAACAACTTTATTACAAGCATTCTTAAACACTTTATTACATTCATTACAAAATAGGAATGACTTTTATTCAGTGATATAACTGGTCTGAACACAATCTGCAAGTAGTACTAATACAAATACACATATCTTCATTACAAATGTTTTTAAATACTTTACTGCATGCATTACAAATTAAGGATCACTTTCATTCAGTGTTATTAACAATCTACTGAAAGTAGATAGCAAGTGGCATTCTTAGAAACAACTTTATTGCAATTGTTCTTAAACACCTAACTAAATGATTATTCATAATGGGTCTCACTTCCATTCATGGATATAAAACTATATAGTATGAGTGCAGCATAGAAGAAGCATACTTAGAAACATCTTTATTATATGAGAACATAGTATCGCTCTCACTCACTGAAACAACATTGTGCTCAATGCAGCTTGCAAGTGTGTTTTTAGTAACATGTTATTTACAAGTGTTCGTTACACTATATGTATTATAGAATTGGTATGACTTTGATGCTGGAAGGACATTTTTGAAATTACAAAAAAAAACTACCTTATTTTACAATACTTTGATAACTTTTAACACATATTCAAAATCTATAAGGCATAATGTTGTCATCCAAATATTACTTATGATTTCTCATTGTTCTCTGGCTCTCCCTAACTTCTGAATATTGTAGTTTAATAAGGGCTAACATCAAAGTATAATTTGAATCAAAAATTTATCTTTCATTATAATAAAAGCTATCAAGAAATAATTATCAGTAGATCCTGATAAGGAGAATGATCCCTAAGAAGTAGCTTTTCATAACATTATTTTATGCCTATGATTCCCCAACAAACCTTCTACTAGATTAAAAAAAAACACACACACATTGTATGTTTGAGTCACAGGCAATGCTATGCTAAAATGATTTTTTTACAGCTAACCAACACTTTTTACACTGCGTCATATATTTCTTTGATGCAATTTTCATTTAGCATACTGAGCATCATTGAGTGCCAGCCCTGTGGTCATCTTTGTTCTAAATGCTGAGGACACAGCAGCTAACAAGAGGGTCAAGGTGCCTGCCCTTGAGAGTTGGAGAAAATATACAGTAAGTAGACAAATTTTAAAAATTAGTAGAACTTTCATCAGAGTTAAGTGTTATGAAGATAATCTCAGGAAGATAGGATAGTGACAGAGCTCTACAACAGAGAATGGTTGAGAGACAACTATTTCTTACGATCTTTGTCCTTTTTTACATTGGTGCAACCATGAGTCTGCAATGTTTCAGAGCCAGCCTTCATTTTATAAAAGTTCATTATTTCTTCTTCCAACTGTCGTTTCTCCTCCTCAAGTCTTATTGTCTCCTCATGCTGGATTCTTTTAAGGTGCTCAAACCTGTCCTGTAGCTGTGAAACAAAGATGTAGTTGTGACTCAAAGCACAATGCATGGCACATCCCCAGGAACATGCTCATCTTTTTCCTTGTTTTCAAACATATCAATCATCAAAGTAGAGGTTGATCTTAATAAATAACTCAAACAATTATGTTTGAAATAAACATTCAGATATACAATTTTTTTCAACAATTAAATTTTAAAAAGTGTCCCCAAATGTAAAAAAAAACAAAAACAAAACAACCCCTACAGCTATAAACAACACTTATTTTTTAAAATATTGTTTTTCCAACTGAGGTATATTTTCTCACCCTACATGTCCCCACAAATCTCTTCAAATAAAACTTGATAAACCAATGCTCACTAAAAATACATATTAAATTATAGCATGCACTATAAAACAATTGTTGAGACTTTAATTTATAAAGACCTTTTGAAAGAAAGTCATAATTTCCTTAAGTGAAATCAGCATAGTGATAGAAAGAAACAAAAATCTTCAAGGACCTCATTCAGTTTTTGTTTACTTGTAAGGTCTTATCTAATTTGTCGGATTTAAAATAAATGAAATTAGCCATCTGCAAAAGGTGATATTAGCTTGGATTCCATTGGAGATGGACCTAGGTCTTTAACATGACTTTATTCAACAACATAAGACTTGCTTGTGTACATCAGAGGAGGGATGTGTTTTAATGCTATGGTTTGTATGGTTTAAAACTATAAAGGACAAGTTTATTTGCAGTTTAACTTTTTGAAAAACAAACAGGCCAAGGGATTCTACTGCTACAGTATTAATCATTTGGTGTATATGGCTGTGAAGAACGCAAACACAGGGTTAACACCAATGGTTTTCAACCCTAAGTGTCCATTAGAATTATTCAGTGAGCTCAATAACCTTTCAGTGTTTGGGCTGCACACAGATCAATTACATCAGACTATGTGGAATGGAAGCCCAGGCATTAGTGCTTTAAAAAATTTCCTAGGTGATCTTACTATGCAGCTAAAGTTGACATCCATGGTTCTAAATAAAGATTATATGTTCCTTTCCTGGACTCAGATGTCTCTTGGAATTACATCTTCAGCCGTGAGAAGCAAATGAGCATCTAGGTACCATGGCAAGAAGAATAATGACTGGAAAGGCTGGGCATGTGAAAGTGCAGTATCTGTAAGTGATGGCAAAATCACTGAGAAAATGTTTCTCTTAAAGATGGGAGGGTGAGAGTAGAAATCAGAGAAAGCTAAGCTTCATCCTAATATATAAATATTTCAAATATTAACTCCTCTGGTGAAAAGCCTTAAGTTTTCCCGCAAAACAGGTACAAGGCAAGGATGTCCCCTCTGACCACTCCCTTTCAACACTGTCCTGGGAGTCCTTGCTAATGCAGTAAGACAACAGAAGGAGATAAAATATATACAGATTGGGAAGGAGGATATAAAACTGTCATTTTCACAGGTAATATGATCATCAATGTAGAAAATCCAAAAGAGTTGCCCCCCCCCAAAAAAAACCCTCTTGGAACTAATGAGATTATAGTAAAGTTGCAGGATACAAGGTTAATACTCAAAGTTTAATTGCTTTTTAATATATCAGTATTGAACAAGTAGAATTTAAAATTAAAACACAATACTAATTGCATTAGCACCTCCCCAAAATGAAATACTTTAGTATAAATCTAACAAAATATATACAAGATCCATATGAGGAAAACTACAAAATTCTGATTTTAAAAATCAAAGAAGACATAAATGGAGAGATACTCCATGTTCATGAATAGAAAGACTACATATTGTCAAGATGTCAATTCTTCCAACATAATCTAGAGATTCAATGCAATACCAATCTAAATCCCAGTAAGTTATTTTATGGATATTGATAAACTGGTTCCAAAGTTTATATGGCAAAAGAAAAGGCCCAGAATAGCCAACACAGTATCAAAGGAGAACAGAGCTGAGGGACTGATGCTACTCGACTTCAAGGCTGGCTATAGCAACCTGACTAAAGCTACAATAATCACAAAATGTAATATTGATGAAAGAATAAAAACAGATCAATGCAACACAATAGCTTAGAAATAGATGTACATATACATAGTCAATTGGTCTCTGACAAAAAGGCAAAAGTGACCACTGGAGAAAAAATAATCTCTTCAACAAATGGCACTGGAACAATGGAACATCCACATGCAAAACTAAGAATCCCTTTCTATCTGAGCTAATGGGATTTTATTACTTATAGTTCAGTTGTCCTTGACTGGGACATCTGGCATACAGCAACTAATCACTGCCTTGTCTCTACCAAAAAAGAAGTTCATATTCTAATAAACTTACTAAAACTAAATGTTCTTTTTAATATTTTATTATGTTATTACAGTTGCCCCATTTTTTTCTCCTTTTATTCTCTTCTGCCCTGCGCCTCCCTCCGCCAGCAGTAGCTCCCTCATTTAGTTCATGCCCATGGGTTGTGCCTATAAGTTCTTTGGCTTCTCCATTTCCTGTACTATTCTTAACCTCCCCCTGTCTATTTTGTACCTATTATTTATGTTTCTCTTTCTCTGTACATTTTCTCCCATTCTCCACCACCCTCTGATGTCCATTTCTGTGATTCTGTTCCTGTTCCAGTTGTTAGCTTAGTTTGTTTTTGTTTTTGTTTTTTTTAGGGTCAGTTGTTGATAGTTGTGAGTTTGTTGCCATTTTACTGTTCATAGTTTTTTATCTTCTTCTTTTTCTTAGATAAGTCCCTTTAACATTTCATATAATAAGGGCTTGGTGATGATGGACTCCTTTAACTTTATCTTATCTGGGAAGTACTTTATCTGCCCAAAAAAACTATTTTAAGACTTATTAAAAAGAAAATTCTCAACTGTGGGCCAAGATGAAGGTGTAGGTAGATATGCTTTGCTTTCTCACACAACCAAAAGAAGGATAACAACCAATTTAAAAACAAAAAATAACCAGAACTGCCAGAAAATCAAACTGCATGGAAATTTGACAACCAAGGAGTTAAGGAAGAAACATTTATCCAGACTGTGCACTGAGACAAAGAAGTATGGCCCCAATGAAAGAACAGACCAAAACTCCAGAAAGAGAACTAAGTGATGAGGAGATAGCCAACCTATCAGATGCAGAGTTCAAACCACTGGTAATCAGGATGCTTACAGAAATGATTGAGTATGTGTAGGGTAAGTGGAGGCAGTCTGTCTTCCTCACCCAGGTGTCTGAATAACTAAGGGAAGCATTTTCTCATAACCCTGAAGGGGTTTGATAAAGGTGTGTTCTCATAGCCTTGAGACTTGATCTCACAGCCTTGAGTCTGTGTCTGATAAATGGTTCCCATAACATGAAGTTGGCTTGAATGTACAGCTCATGCTACATTACCTAACCATTTGGCCTGTAGCTGGCTTTGTTCCTTCTAGTATTTAAGAAAGTAGGGACTTATTAGTGGGTGCGCAGGCACGGGCTAGTGGCCTGCATGCTTCCCTTGAATAAATACATGTCAAGCATCCCCATGGCTCCACACATTTTCTTCCGTCTGTCTGAGTCTCAAGTGGACCTGCCCAGGCTAGATGTGCTGCGACACAGTATGGTCGAAAAATAAAGGAAGAAACGAAGGCTATACAAAGTGAAATAAAGGAAAATATATGGGGAACCAGAAGTGAAGGGAAGGAAACCAGGACTCAAATCAATGATTTGGAACAAAAGGAAGAAGTAAACATCCAAACAGAACAGAATGAAGAAACAAGAATTCAAAAAAATGAGGAGAGGCTGAGGAACCTTTGGGACAACCTTAAACATTCCAACATCCGAATCATAGGGTGCCAGAAGAAGAAGAACAAGAACAAAAAATTGAAAACTTATTTGAATAAATAATAAAGGAAAACTTCCCCAACCTGGCAAAGGAACTAGACATGCAAGTCTAGGGCACTCAGAGAGTCCGAAAGAAGTTGGATCCAAGAAGAAACACACCAAGACACATTATCATTAAGTTACCCAAGATTAAAGATAAGGAGAAAATCTTTAAAATAAAGGTAAGGAGAAAGCAGAAGAAAAGGAGACAGTTACCTACAAAGGAGTTCCCATAAGACTCTCAGCTGATTTCTCAAAGAAATCTTATAGGCAAGAAGGGGCTGGAAAAAAGTATTTGAAGTTATGAAAGGCAAGGACCTATACCCAAGATTACTCTATCCAGCAAAGCTATCATTTAGAATAGAAGAGCAGATAAAGTGCTTCCCAGATAAGGTCAAATTAAAGGAGTTCATCATCACCAAACCTTTATTATATGAAATGTTAAAGGGACTTATCTAAGAAAAAGAAGATCAAAAACTATGAAAAGTAAAATGACAACAAACACAACTATCAACAACTGAACCTAAAAAACAAAAACAAAAACAAACTAAGCAAACAACTAGAACAGGAACAGAATCACAGAAATGGTGGTCACATTTATCAGTGGGGAGGGGGAAAGGGAGAATGGGGGGTAAAGGTACAGGGAATAAGAAGCATAATTGGTAGGCACAAAATAGAGAGGGGAGGTTAACAATACTACAGGAAGTGGAGAAGCCGAAGAACTTATATGTACAATCTATTGACATGAACTAAGGGGTAGAGGAATGCTGGAGGGAGCGGGGGTGCAGGGTGGAGGTGGATAAAGAGGAGAAAAAATTGGGACAGCTGTAATAGCATAATCAATAAAATATGCTTAAAAAAGAAAATTCTCCAAATGATCTAAAAAAATTAGGCTATAATTTTTAAAGGCTGTATTCAAAACCTATATGGTTAATAGCTATTTTTTTAAAAAATAGCAAGTAGTCTTCAAAAACATCAAATAATTTATTGAGATTAAATATCCCAACTTAATAGGACACCTAAAAATGAATATAAATTATATCAAATTAGAAATACTTGCTTCTTTTTCAGTTTCTTTAAATGTTGCTTCTTTCTCCTTTACTCGCTGCATAAACTTCTTTTTCAACTCTTCTTCTTCCCTCTGGCATTGATCATAGAACTCCTGTCTTTTAGCTTCATAGATCTCTTGAAAACTAAAAAGGAATTTTTATTACTTTCATATTGAAATACAAATATAAATAAACATGAAAAAATATATATTATACATTAAGTACCATGTAAGGACATTTATTAATATTCTCCCATGTATAGAAATGGAAATTTCTATGTCATGAGATGTAAAAATGAAATAGGTGCAATACTGAATATGAGAGTGTATGTAAAGGGTACTAGAATTTTGAAAACAGTTATATCAGTGATTTCTTGCTCCCACCACTTATTATATCACTCCTACACATCTTCCCACAATAAAATTTGGAGGAAGCTCTGACTTATGAGGTTCTCAAAATAGTTAAAATAAAACCTGGTATCTTTCAAACTATGATTCATTTAAGATAGCCAGTTCAATTTTGGTTGTCCTCAAAATACCAAAACTAATACAGCTGTCATACTTTCGCAGCACAAATCCTATTCCTCTTCAACACAGCTAAATACACTTGCCCACCAACTGTTTTCACTTGATTTCCATGACATCACACTGCTGCTTTTCCTCCATCCAGTCCTCAGTATTCTTTGCATCCTTTTCAATATCCTTTGAAAACCTTTGTCAGTCTTTGCTAATATTTGCCAATTTACTTTCTGAACTTCTCCTTTTGGGTATACATTTTAATATATACACATGTTGGATACATATATTTTAGCATTTAAATGAGCCCTTACATTGCTCTTACAAATGTTTTCTAAGTTTGAAGATGATTTGAAAACATGTGTTCAGAATAATGCAGGATATGAGACACACAGTTATTCTCATTCCCAAATAATTATATATCATGACTGTAGGGGCTTTGTAAATCACCTGTTAGCAAGATCTCTACTCACCTAACTGGCTGGTTGTCTGGACCCACATCAGTAAAGCCGATTTTCTGCAGTTTGAAGCACCTATAACGTTCATAGTGCTGGGTATGGGTTTGTTCTTTTAGGTCTTCCGTATTCGTGCAAAGAAGCATATCCCGGAGCTTAACAAAGTCACAGTGATTTTCATTATCCACTAGGCAGAGAAATAATAAAGCCAAAACACATTATCAATCACTGGCTCTCAGTAAGTTTTATTGAATAAATGTATGCATGAAAAACATTTAAAATAGCAGCTAAGAGATCATCCTGATTAATAGCTAAAATTGTTTTAACCATGTAACTATGATTATATGGTACATATCAATTATAGACAGACTCTATTAACAGGCCAGAAAATTTGCTTTGAATTTATTAACCAAAGAATAAGTATTAAACAGGAAAATAACACATTATATTAATATATGGCATAAGATTTCATCGATAACTATGTTAGTATTTTACAAACTACCCTCAAGGTATTTTACAAAGTGCTAACAAAGAATTAATATAATTTCACTAAAGTAAGTAATTTCATTAAATTAAATCCTCCTAACATTAAGATCATTATAATTGTACATGCATAAGTTATCATATTCTATTTATACAAGATATTTATGAGACTGGATTAGTCAATATTCAAAATAAAGCAATACATTCACATGACTCTCTCCTCTGTTTGTCACATCCAGAAACTGAGCAAAGCATGTTGTGTATTGTGTTTGATATTGTAACCAAATTTAATATTCATTAAAATGTTCTTTTTAACTATATTTCATAAACTTAAAAATTTCTAATATGTCAATTTAAAAACAACATTTGAAAAATAGTACAGGTAAAGATAATCCAACCCCCAATAACTATTATTACAAACATATTAACTAGGCAAGAAATAACTGGCTATTATAATATTCAAACTCATCATGACGCTAGATAACTAATATGAATGTCTAGGTATAATCCAAATGTAAATTATATTTCTTTCTTTTTAAAATAGTTTACCATTCTTTTTTCTTGTGACCACTTCTAAATGTTTTATAAATTAGGTAGTAATTAATTCATGTAACATTTTTAAACACCAATATTTAGACTTCAATATGTTCAAAGTTCTTTTGTTCAAAGCACTTTCCAGCATAGGGAGTTAATATGCAGCTGGAAAACTGGGATAAATGAGGAGGTTCTATCCAGACTCTGGATTTTTGCCTAAAGCGCCATCTGACAAACTCCTGTGAGAATAAATCATAATCAAAGTAAGCATTAGCCTAAATGAAACAGAATCTGTGCTCCTTATTAGTAACTGTTAATTTACTGTTTAGCAACAGTTACCAATATTGGCTCAAGTTAAAATGATATATATAAAATGATTATTATATGTAATATAGGATATTTATAGCATATATTACATATACTATAACACACACACACACACACACACAACCAGTCCGGAGCACGCCTGCTAGCTATCATAATATTTACCTTGTAAAACTCCCCAAGGGTACTGACGGCCTCTGACCATCCTTTTTCCAACTTTCACCTCATCCATACACCCAACTACAGCAAAAGGTAGCTGTTTCTGTAAAGGAAAGACAATTTTAATCATGTTCCCTTATACCTACATGACATACACTGCTACTCTTATTTCTGTTATGGAAATAACACAGACAAGAATAATAAATTAAGCTCATTCAAACAAGGGGTATACCCTGCCTCAGATTTTATGACTTGGCAATAAATATGTACAAATTCATTTCTACAAGCATTAGTGTCAAGTCTTGAAAACTATCTACTGAGTAGAATGACTCTAAACCAAGGCATTATGCTGTGGGAATGATGTACAAAGAGAAAAGATTTTTAGTAGACACATCGTTTTTTCTCACATTATCTTTACCTTGAAACACAAAGACAATATCAAGAAAATAATGTACAAATCACTTTTAACCGTTAAATATGTAGTACGTTTAAAATATGAAGTACTAAGAATAACTATAACTATAATAATTTCTTAATATATATACAATATAAAGTATATAAATAAATAGTGCTTCATATATATTCATAGATGTACATATATATGAATTCTAAATACAACTAAAGGGTCACTTTAATCATGTGATGGTGAGAGTCAGGGGAAGTATGAAAAATGAAGTCAGCGGTGGGTGGTGGGTGGAGGTGGAAGAGGGTATGGGGGGATAAAAGGTAACGCAAAAATACAATAAAAGTGAACTATTAATAAAAAATGATGTCAACCGAGAGAGGTTAGGGGAGAAGATAAGCAAAGTAAAAGGACAATCATAGGTAAGGATAAAGTTTTGAACAGGATACAGAGGCAGAATATGCAAAATTGTAATGATCTCTCAGAAGTTATACAGATGGTCTGTCTGAATAGAAAAGTTGATACATAATGTACAAGGTAAAAATTATTAAGCATTATGTTAAATGTTTAATAATTAACAGTAGTCTATTAATTAGTTTTGATGAAAAATTACTCCCTATGAGTTCCTTGGTGTACTATTAGGTAAGAGAGGCCAATATCTTTAAGATAAGATATGAAAATATATATAATACAGAAGAATAAATTAAAAATGTATATTACTTACATTACTTTAATTCATAAATATGTTTATATTTTAACACCTTAAAATAAATGGGGCATGGGTTACCTACCAAGATGGTAGAGTAGGTAAATTCTGTGCTTGTCTCCTCTCATGAACACTTCAAAATTACAACTAAATTGTTCCGGTCAAGATGGAGGCGTAGGTAAACATGCTTTGCCTCCACATACAACCACAGAAATAATTACAACTAGTTCTTAAAACAAATAACACCCAGAACCATCAGAAAATCAAGCTGTATGGAAGTCTGACAACCAAGGATTTAAAGAAGACACATTTATCCAGATGGGTAGGAGGGGCAGAGATGTGGAGACAGGCGGAGATACACAGAGACACAGTGTGGAACAGAGAGGTGGCAGAACAGGCAGTCCCTCATTCATATGTGGTGGATAAAAATCAGGAGGAATACCTTGGGAGGGAGGAATCCCAGCCCCAGGCCAGACCACAGATGCCAGGGTTCCAGCATGGGAAAAATAAAGCCCCATAACTTCTGGCTGTAAAAATCAGTAGGGGTTGGGACAGCAGAAGAAAGGGCTGAGTTTTCAGGAGACTGCTTAAAGGGCCCACAAGGACTTAGAACTTATGCAGACTCACTCTCTCTAGGATTCAACATCAGGGTAACAGCTGAAAGGGCACCAGTCACATATGGGGAGTAAATGAAATGACTGGAAATATGGCGAGTCCTGGACAAACCTCCAGAAGCCAGGCAGCGGCATTGTCCCCTCTCTGAGCCCTCCCCCAACAAAAAGCCACAAAGCAGTAAAGCAAGTTGCCTTGCCATGATGATTACCTAAGGCTCTGCCCCACACAATTTACAGGTGCCTTTTTTCACAATAGGCCACACTACTCAGACAGGGAGTCAAAGCAGCTTTACCTAACACACAGAAACAAACATACAGAGGCTGCCAAATTGAGGAGACAAAGAAATTTGGCCTAAATGAAAGAACAGAACAAAACCCCAGAAAAAGAACTAAACAAAATGAAGATAACCAACCTATCAGATGCAGAGTTCAAAACACTGGTTATCAGGATGCTCAAAGAAATCATTGAGTAAGGCAACAGCATAAAAAAAGACCCAGGAAGAAATGAAGGTTACATTAAGTGAAATAAAAATCTACAGGGAACCAACAATGGAGGTGATGAAGTGAGATTCAAATCAATGATTTGGAACATAAGCAAGAAATAAGCATTTAACCAGAACAGCAAGAAGAAAAAAGAATTAAAAAAAAGAGATAAGGATAATATAAGAAACATCTGGGACATCTCCAAATGTACAACAACCAAATCATAGGGATGCCAGAATGAGAACATGAACAGCAAGATGTTGAAAACTTATTTGAAAAAAATGATGAAACAAAACTTCCCCAGTTTGGCAAAGGAAATAGACATGTAAGTCCAGGAAGCATAGAGAGTCCCAAACAAATTAGGTCCAAAGAGGACCACACCAAGACACATCCTAATAAAAATGCCAAGAGTTAAAGATAAAGAGAGAATCTTAAAAGCAGCAAGAGAGAAGCAGAGAGTTACCTACAAAGGAGTTCCCATAAGACTGCCAGCTGATTTATCAAAAGAAACTTTGCAGGCTAGAAAGGTCTGGCAAGAAGTATTTAAAATGATGAAAATCGAGAACCTACAACCTAGATTACTCTATCCAGCAAAATCATCATTTAGAATCTAAGGGCAGATAAAGTTCTTCCCAGACAAGGTAAAGCTAAAGCAGTTCATCATCACCAAGTCATTATTATATGCAATGTTAAAGGGACTTATTTAAGATAAAGAAGATCAAAACTATGAACATTAAAATGGAAACAAAATCACAACTATCAACTGCATCTGAAAAACAGACTAAGCAAACAAGCAGAACAGGAACGGAAGCATAGATATGAAGGTAATTTGGAGGATTATCAGCTGGGAGGGGAAAGAGGCAGAATGAGGGAAAAGGTGCAGGGGTTAAGAAACATAATTTATAAGTACAAAATAGACAAGTAGATGTTAAGAATAGTATAAGAAATGGAGAAGCCAAAGAACTTACATGCATGACCATGGACATGAACTAAGGGGCAGCGATTGCTGGAGGGAATGGTGGTACTGGGCAGAGGGGAGCAAAGGAGGGAAAAATTGGGACAACTGTAATAGCATAAACAATAAACTATATTTTAAAAAGATATAAACTTTGAAAAAAATTACAACTAAATTATAGAACAATCAACCTGGAGAAACATCTGAAGACCAGCTGAACAGAAGTCCTATAACTACAGATATAAATAAGAAGCCATGTGAGGCTGGAAAGAAGGGTGAAGACACAAAATGGACTGGCCCCATGCCCATATATGGTGGTTGAGAATTGGGAGGAACATCTCAGCTGCAGAGGTTCCCCTTAAGGAGCACAGGGTTCCAGGCCCACAGAGGGGTCTCAGAGAACCAGTGCTAGGAAAAGAGGCCCCCATCGTATCAGGCTGTGAAAATCAGTGGGGATTCCATCCCTCTGGGTAAGACAAAAGGCTGCTGGAAACCCACACATCCTCTTACTGGGTCCGTGCACAGGCTCACTTGCTGCTTTGTGAAAAGACACTGCTAAAGAACATAAAAAGATAATCCAAAAATATTAGCAAAACAGATGTCTGATAAAGGACTGATATTCAAAATATATAAAAGCCTCTTAAAACAAATAACCCATTTATAAATTAGCACAATATCTGATCACATACCTTATCAAAAATAGATACAGATGGCAAATATGTATATGAAAAGAGTCTCAACATCATATACATCAAGGAATTATAAATGAAAACAAAAATTAGATACCACTACACATCTATGAGAGCTGTCAAAATCCAAAATACTGACAAAGATGTGATGCAATAAGAACTGTAATTTGTTTCTGGTTGGAATGTAAAATGACAAAGCCATGTTGGAAGACATTTTGTCAGTTTCCAATGCACCAGGCCCCCAGCCCAGGGTTCCAGTGCCAGGAAGGGAAGTCCCCATAACTTCTGGCTTCAAAAGCAGTGGGGATTGTGGCTAAATAAAACAGAGAACTTCTGCAGTCACGGGCATTCCTCTTAAAAAGCCCATGCATCTACTTACTCACACTCACTCTCTCTGAGCTCCAGTGATGGAGCAGCAGCTCAAGTCACAAGGGACATTCGAGGAGAAACTAAATTGTCTGGCATTAGGGTGAGAGCTAGAGGGCCAGCTTTCTGCCAGACAAAACTCCTGATGACATTGATGACATTGTTCCTTTTCTAAGGCCCCTCCCCCAAAGATCCAGGAGATGGTGCCATATTGGAGATGCCATCAACATGTCTCACACTATTTACCCAACCCTGGAGACCCCTGACGCCCTGACCCACCCAACTTTCAGGCCAATCCAAGCTGTTTCCAGTGGCTTTTCCATACAAATGGCCTGTCTTGGCTCATGCTTCAGACTTTCCTAAAATCTCTCAGACAAGCAGCATCTGGCCTCAGCATGCCCTATATCTCTTGCTCAGTGGCCCCAGGCCTGGCACTAGCAGCAGCCAGCCTTGGTTCACAATTTAGGTTTTCCTGGGCACCTCCAAGCCCAGCACAAGTAGCAGCCATCTTTATAACTCATGCCAGATGGCCCAGGCAGAACACAGGTGGTGGCTGACTTTGGCCTGAATTTCTTGGGGAGCTCTAGAGCCAACACACCCAGTAGATAGCTTCAGACCTTATTGAAGCACCACCACCCAACCACCTCCACAAATGACACACTCAATAGGTGGACTCAGCAGGCACCAGAGCCTCACTGAAGTAAGTCCTGCTCCGTGGGGTGGGCCTCTGCACCACTGATTCTCCACAGTTATTGGTGGTTGCCCCCAGTCCTTGCAGTCAATTGGCCTAGGGGTAAATCCCTCCCACTGATGTGCCAAATGCAATCAAGTCTCACTTACAACAGGAGGACGTACACAGCCTATACATGGTTGGAGGGGCACACCTTCAATGCCCAGCTTGGTTGATTAGGGAGGCTGTGCTATTGGACCCTACAGAATACCTACTACATAGGGCCACTTTACCTAGCCTGAAGACAGTGAAGCACTACCTAACACATAGAAACAAACACAGAGAGGCTACCAAAATAAGAAGACAAAGAAATATGGCCCAAATGAAAGAACAGAACAAAACTCCACAAGAAGAACTCACCAAAATGGAGACAAGCAATCTACTTGATGAAGAGTTCAAAACACGTGTTATAAGGATGTCAATGACCTTAGTGAAAACTTCAACAGCATGAAAAAGGACACAGGAACCATAAAAAAGAACCAGTCAGAAATGAAGGATACACTAACAGAAGGAATAATTTATAGAAAATCAACAATGAAGTAGATGAAGCCAAGAATCAAATCAGAAATTTGGAATTCAAAGCAGAAGACACCAAGTAAGAACAGCAAAAACAAAACAAAAGAGAACAAAAAAACAGAATCCAAAAAAATGAAAATAGTATAAGAAGCCTCTCAGACAATGTCAAGCATACACACATTCGCATTATAGGGATGCTGGACAAAGAAGAGAAAGAGCAAGGAATTGATGACCTATTTGAAAAAATGATGACAGAAAACTTCCCTAACTTGGTGAAGGAAATTGACATACAAGCCCCAGAAGCCCAGAAACTCCCAAAAGAGATTAACCCAAAGACACCCACACCAAGATACATCATAATTAAAATGCAAAAGGTTAAAGACAAAGAGAGAATCTTAAGAGCAGAAAAAGAAAACCAGTTAGTTATCAACATGGGAGCTCTCAAAAGCTGTCACTGATATCTCAACCGAAGTTTTGCAAGCCAGAAGGGACTGGCAAGAAATATTCGAAGTGATGAAAAGCAAGGATCTACAACCAAGATCACTATACCCAGCAAAGCAATCATTTAGAATCAAACAACATATAAACAGACATGAAAATGCTAAAGGAATTCATCACCTTTACATGAAATGTAAACATTTCAGTAAAGTTAATGTAAAGTTAACATTACATGAAATGTTAAAGGGTCTTCTTTAAGAAGAAAAAAGAGAAAAAAGAGAAAGAAAGAAGGAGCTCCTACCCTTCATGACAGCACAGATGGATTTGGAGAGCATTATGCTAAGTGAAATAATCCAGACAATGAAAGACAAATACCATGTGATTTCACCTATAAATGGAACCTAATCAACGGAACAAATAAGCAAGCAAAATATAACCAGAGACATTTAAATAAAGAACAAACTGACAATAACCAGAGGAGTGGAGGAGGGGATAACAGGGGAAAAAGGAGAGGGTCATCAGAGAACATGTATAAAGGACACATGGACAAAGCCAAAAAGGGGTAAGATCGAGGGTGGGAGGAGGGGTAGGTGGGGCAAGGGGAGTAGTGGGGGGAAATAGAGAAAATTGTACTTGAACAACAATTTAAAAGTTTTTTAAAAAGAAAAAATATTAAAATATGGACAATAAAATGGTAATAAACACATATCTATCAACAATTGAATCTAAAAAACAAAATAAATGAACAAGCAGAACGGAAATATGCTAATAGACTCAGAGGACATTTTGATAGTTGCTAGATGGAAGAGGGGTTGGGGGTATGGGTGAAAAAGGAGAAGGGATGAAGTATAATTGGTTGTTACAGAATATTCATGGGGATGTCAAGTACAGCATAGGGAATGTAATCAATAATATTCTAATAAATAGTTACTAGACATGGGTACTAGACTTATCTGGATGATCACTTTGTAAGTTAAATAAATGTGTGATCACTATGTTGTACACCTAGAACTAATACAACATTGTATGTCAATTTTAATTGAAAAATTTAAAAATTATTTAAAAAATAATGAAAGAGAGATAGAAACATTTCCAGACAAAAACTGAGGGAGCTTGTTATCATTATATCTATCTTACTAGAAATACTATTGGAGTTTATCAAGTTAAAACAAAAAGATGTTAAACAACAACTTGAAAGCACATTAAAGTAGAAATCTCACCACTACAAGTAAATATAAAGAAAACAAGAATATTGTAATGCTGCAATGGTGGCACATAAATCACTTTAAACACTAATGTATAATTTAAAAAACAAAATTGGTAATAACAATTGTAACCACAAAAAATTTATTAACTGAAACACAATATGCAAGGAAGTAAAATCTAACATCAATTTTATAAATTGGAGGGAAGTGGAGTAATTGCGTGTGACTGAACTTGTTTTTAGCATAAAACAGACTGTTATAAATATAAAATGCTTAATGTATTCCCAATGGTAATGATAATTCAAAAAAGTAATGTAGATGAATAAAGGATAAAGAGGAAATAATCAAAATACACCAGCATGAAAGAAATCATCAAGTCACAAATAAATACAAGGGGAGAGACAGGAACAAAATAACTATAAAAGAGATAGAAAAATATTAAAACTTGCAAGGGTAAGAAGAATAAGTCCTTATCCATCAATATATTAAGGGTAAAGTGACTAAATTCTGAAATCAAAAGGCATAGAGAGGGGGAAGGATAAACTAAAAGAGCAATCTATAGGCTGTCAAAAGACTGAGTATAGATTTAAAGATACGCATAGGCTGAAAGTGATGGTGAAGAAAGATATTCCATACAAATGGTAACCAAAGAAACAGGGGTGGCTATATTTATGTCAGACAATAACAATGTTAAGCCAAAACTGTCATAAGAGATAAAGTCATTATATAATGATAAAGTGTCGAAGCAACTAAAATACGTAACAATTATAAATATATTGATTACCAATATCAAAACACCTAAATATAAAAAGCAACCACTGACAGGTCTAAAGGGAGAAATAGAAGAATCTTCACTCTCCCATACTAAAATGGCTAAAACATCAAATCAATAAGGAAAAAGCAGAACCAAACAGATAATACTATAGAGCAAATAAACCTAAAAGATTTATACAGAACATTCCACTCAACAGCACCAGATTACAGATTACACATTCTTCTCAAGTGTACATTAAATATTCTTCAATGTAAATCATATGATAGGTCACAAAATAAGTCTTAACAAATTTAAAAATACTGAAATCATTTCAGGTATCTTTTCTGGTATTAATGTAATAAAGCTAGAAATCTTAATAGAAATGGGAAAATTTACAAATACATACAAATTAACATACACTATTAAACATCTATTGGGACAGAGAGAAAATTATATCTTGAGACAATGGAAAGGGGAGCTCATCACATCAAAATGTATGAAACAACAAAAAAGTACTAACAGAGAAGTTTTAGCAATAAACTCCTACATAAAAAAGAAGAAACACATTAAAATGAACAAGCTAACTTTACACAAGGAACTGGAGGTGAGGGTGGAGCCCAGACTAAAACTAAAATTAGCATAAGGAGGGAAAAAAATGATTATAGCAGAAATAAATTATAGAGAGTAGAAAAGCAATTGTAAAAACAGAGTGGTTTTTGGACAAGATTTTCAAAATCAAAGCCTTAGCCAGATTTATTAAGAAAAAGGAGAGGATATTCAAATAAATAAAAATAAGAAATTTAAGAGGAGACATTACAATAGAACCTTTAGACATTAGAAGCATCGTAAGGAACTACTGTGAACAATTATACCGCCCCCCACCCCAAAACTGGACAACCTAAAAGAAAAGAAAAATTCCTAGAAACGTACAAACTACCAAGACTAAATCAAGAAAAAATAGAAATCCTGGGCAAACCAATCATTTAAAAGGACATTAAAGGAGTAATTTTAAAAACAATCAGGAAAGAATATTCCCATGGACTTAATGCCTTCATGGATGAATTTGACCAAACATTTAAAGAAAAAATAGTATCAGTGTTTTCTAAACTCTTCCTGAAATATTGAAGAGGGAACCATTCTAAAAGCAGACAAGAACATACAAGAAAAAAATTACAAGCCAATTACCTTGAGGAACATAAATGCAAAACTCTTCAACAAAATATTAGCAAAGCAAATACAACAGTACATGATCAAGCAGTATTTATCATCGGGATACAAGGATGATTCAACATATACAAATCAATCAATGTGATAAAGCATATTAACAGAATAAAATATAAAATGACATCATCAATCATTTTAATAAATTCAGAAAAACCTTGACAAAATTTAATACCCTTTCATATAAAACTTTCAATAAATTAAACATAGAAGGAAATTACCTATATGCAATAAGTTTATTTATGAAGGGCCTATAGCTAACATTATATTCAATGATGAAAAGATGAAAGCTTTCCTTTAACTACCAGAACAAGGCAGGTGCCTGCTTTCATTTATCCTATTTAACATATTATTGGAAATCCTAGACAGAACAATTAGGCAAGAAAAAAAAACTCCTTCAAATCAGAAAGAAAAACTATCTCTGTTTAAACATGTAGAAAATCTTAAAGACTCCACAAAATAACTTTTAGAATGAGCAAATGCAGTAGAGTAGCAAGACGCCAAATTGACATACAAAAATTAGTTGCATTTGTATACACTCAAAACAACCTATCCAAAAAGGTAATTAAGAAAGCAATTCCATTTACAACAAAATCAAAGGTACAGTTAGGAATAAACTTAAGGAGATAAAAGACATACAGAGAAACTACAAAACATTGAGGAAAAAACTTTAAAAGGCAAATAAATAGAAGGGCTTCCCATGTCCATGGATTAGAAGAATTAATATTAAAATGTCCATACTTTCCAAAGTTTTCTATAGATTCAGTGCAATCTCTATAAAAATCTCAATGGACTATTTCACAGAAATAAAAAAGAGACAACTTAAAATTCATTAGGAATTTCAAAAGACAATAAATACTTAAAGAAATATTGTGAAAGAACAAAACTGGAGGTATCATATTCCCTAAATTCAAAACATGTTACAAAGCAAAAGTAATCAAAACAATATGGTATTAACATAAAAACAGAAATAGGGACCACTGTCAAGAACAGTGAACCCAAATATAAAACAACACAAATGCTGTCAACTGATTTTTGACAGAGTGCCAAGAATATAACATGGAAAAAAAAGATAGAAAAAGTATCTTATAGAAAAAGTATCTTATAGAAAAAAGAAGAAGAAAAAAGAAAAGAAAGAAAATGTCTCTTCAATAAGTGCTGATAGGAAATTTGGATATCCACATGCAAAAGAATGATTTTGGACCTTTCTATCACACCATATACAATAAACAATTTAAAATGTATTAAAATCAAATATAAAACCAATCAAACTCTTAGAAGAAAACAAGAAGAAAAGTTTTCTAGACACTGGACTGCGCAATTATCTCTTGGCTATGACACCAAAAACACAGGTAACCAAAGCAAAAATAGTGTGACTACATCAAATTAAAAATCTTTTACAAAACAAAGAAAATAATCAACAAATGTAAAGAAAACATACAGATTGGAAGTAAATATTTTCAGACAATATATATGACAAATGGTAAATACCCAAAATATGTAAGAAACTCCCTTAACTTAACAGCAAGAAAACAACTAAACAATCATAAAGATGGGCCAGAGGTCTGCATAAACACTTCTTCAAAGAAGACATACAAGTGGTCAATTGGTATATGAAAAGGTGTTGAACATTACTAACTACCTGGGAAATGCAAATCAAAACCATAATGATTTTTCACCTTACTTATACTAATGTGGTTATTATGAAAAAAACACAAAAAAACAATAACTGATGGCAAGAATGTGGAGAAAAGAGGAGTTTGTGTTCTGTTGATTGGAATGTAAATGAGTGTAGCCACCATGAAGACAGTATGGAAGTTCCTCAAAAAAATTAAAAATAAAATTACAATTTAATCCAGCAGTCCTACTCCTGGGTATCCAAAATAATTGATTTCTGGATCTCAAAGACCTATCTACACTCCCATATTCATTGCAAGATTATTCAAA
This sequence comes from Pteronotus mesoamericanus, assembly GCF_021234165.1. Taxonomy (NCBI): domain Eukaryota; kingdom Metazoa; phylum Chordata; class Mammalia; order Chiroptera; family Mormoopidae; genus Pteronotus; species Pteronotus mesoamericanus. The sequence goes on from NW_026555308.1 coordinate 15,032,507, forward strand.
GTAGTCAAGATATGCAAACAATCTAAATGTCCATCTGTAGATGAGCAAGTAAAAAATATGGTGTACGCATACAATTTAATATTATTCAACCTACTGAGAAAGAGAAAACCATCTCTGTTTTTTTTTACACCCATGTAGTATTCCATTGTGTAAATGTACCACATCTTTTTTATCCACTCATCTACTGATGGGCCCCTGGGCTGTTTCCAGATCTTGGCTATTGGAAATAACACTGCCTGAACATATGAACATTGGGGTGCTTATATTCTTTCTGACTGGTGTTTCAGAGATTATTTTGCTAAGCAAAATAAAAGTCAGAGAAGGGCCAATACAATATGATCTCACTCATATGTGGGATCTAATGAACAGTATAAACTGATGAACAAATAAGCAAGAGTCATGGATACATGGAACAGATTGACAGATCTCCGGAGGGTGGGGGTGAGGGGGTCTGGAATAGATTAGCCAAAGAACATATATGCATATATGCATAGCCCAGCAATACAGACAACAATATGGTGAAGGCTTGGGGGGTGGTGTGGGGACTGGGCAGAGGAGGGGTACAAGGGGAGAAAACAGGAAACACCTGTAATAGTGTCAACAACAAAAAAATAAAATAAAATTTTAAAAAGCAGGAATAGCCTACCATTAGTGACATTATGCTAAATGAAATAAAACAGACACAGAAATACAAATACTGCATGATCTCACTTATATCTGGAATCTGAAATTGTCAAACACATAGTTCTGGCTGCTGTGGCTCTGTGGGTTGAGTGTCGGCCTGCGAACCAAAGGGTCGCCAGTTCAATTCCCAGCCAGGGCACATGCTTGGATTGCAGGTCAGGTCCCCAGTAGGGGGTGTGTGAGAGGCAAACACACACAGACATTTCTCTCCCTCTCTTACTCCCTTCCTCTCTCTCTCAAAATAAAAAAATAAAATATTTTTAAAAATAAAATCCTCAAACACATAGAAGCAAAGAGTTGAATGTGTTCTTGCCACAAAAGTTAAAAAATAGAGGGAGCAAGAGGAGACTTTTGGAGGTGTCAGATAAGTTTATATGATTGATTGTTGTGATACATACATACGTATCTCCAAAAACATAAAGTTGTAAATACTAAATATCAATAGCTGTTCTTAGTTTAAAAAGTTGAATGACTACAATAAATACATGTATATATATACTCAGGGATAAAAATAAGTAAAGGAAAGTGTGATGACAATGTTGCATATAACAAAAAATACTAATAAAGAAATAGAAATTATTAAAAAAAACAAATTGCAAAGCAAGTAGGCAAGGAAAATATGACCAGCAACATTGAAAAAAAGAAGAAACTGATGGGGACGGGAGGGAGGGAGGGAGGCGGGTAGCAGGGAGGGGAAGGGGAAGGGTCAGATCAAGGAACAGGTGTGAAGGACACATGGACAAAGCCAATCTGGGGAAGGATTGAGGGGCTGAGGTGCAGGTGGGTGTGGCAGGGGAAGGAGGTGGCGGGTAAATGGAGACAAATGTATGTGAAAAAATTTTTTAAAAAGAAATACATAAATTTTTAAAAAACCAAATTGTAATTCTGTATTTAAAAAGTACAATGATGGAAAACAAAAAATTTAGTAGTGGGGCTCCGAAGTTTATCTGATCTGGCAGAGGAAAAATTAAACATAAAGATAGAGATCATGCAAGAAAAGAATGAAACAAGAAAAAATTGAAGAGGATCTTAGAGAAATGTGAGCACCATTAGGTGCATCAACATCCAGGTAATGGGACTACCAGAAGAGGAGGAAAGAGAGGAAGGAGAAGAAAAAATACTCAGACATGTTGGCTGAAAACTTCCAGTATTTATTGAAAAACAATAACTTGCACATCCAAAATTAAAACCAACATCAAGATAAATGCAAAGAGCTTCACCAACAGACACATCATTGTAAAAATGCAGATTGTCAACAAGAGAAAAAAACTAATTAATTACTTGGAAACCCCAATAAAATTAATAGCTGACTTTTCAACAGAAACATGGAAGCCAGAAAGCCATGAGATAACATATTCAGTGTTCAAGGAGGGAAAAACAAAAACAAACAAAAAAAAAACTTGTTAACCAGGAATCCTAGATACAGAGTTTCAGTTTTGTTAGATGAAAATGATCATTGCACAACAATGTGAATGTATAATACCACTCAACTGTACACTTTAAAATATTTAAGATGATAAATTTCCTGTTATGTGGACTTTACCACAATTTTAAAAACTCATAGAAGATGACATGTAAGTAAATCTTTTAAAAAAATTTTTTTATTGATTTGAGAAAGAGAGAGAGAGAAACATCAATTTGTCATTCTACCCATTCAAGTACTCATTGGTTGACTCTTTATGTGCCTTGACTGGGAATCAAACTTCCAATGTTGGCATATCAGGATGATGTTCTAACTGCGTTACCTGGCCAGGGTGACATATAAGTAAATCTTTATTATCATGGATTTGGCAAAATATCCTTAGCTATGACACCAAAATCACAAGCAACAAAAAATATAAATTAGACTTCATAAGAATTTTAAAATTTTGTGTTTCAATGGACACCAAAAGAAAAGATGACTAACAGATTGGGAAAAAAAATATTTGCAAATCTTTTATGTCATAAGGAACTTGCATCCATAATATATAAAGAACTCTTATAACTCAACAATAAAAAGGCAAAAGCACAATTTAAAAAAGAGAGAAGGATCTGAGTAAACATATATCCTAGGAAGATATGCTAATAGCCAACAAGCATATGAAAAGATCAAATATCATATAATTCCATTCATATTATATGCTCAGATCAGAGAAATCAACAGAGAAAGAACTCGATTAGTAGGTGCCTAGGGCTGATGGAGAGGACTCACAGGTAGCAGGGAACAGGAGCTGAAGATACAGGGTTTAATTTTGAGATGATAAACATGTTCTAAAATTGACTGTGGTGATGGTTGCACACATCTGTAAATAGACTAAAAATTATTGAATTGTATACTTTAATGGGTGAATCATAAGTATGTAACATATCTCAAAAAAGCTGTTAAAAAATAGAATGGATTCTCAGTGAACACCTTTCAAAATCAAAAAAAATAAAACATTTTCTACATTGGATCTGAGGGGAAAAACCATATTTATAGCTTTTTGATCAGATACAAGTGACAGTATATTACTAATATTGTGACTTATAAATTATATTTGATTCCCACATGTAAAATAGAATGAATACACAATAGAATCTTACATTCATTGAGGAATTCATTTGAGCAGTACTTTCGTCATCGGTTGGGAACTGATATATCTGGATGCCATTATTAATCAATTCATTCATTATCGTACACTTAAATTTCTGTAAATCATTCTTAGAAATTGCATCAGCTTTGGCAATCAGTGGTATAACATTCACCTATTAAGAAAGAAGGAAACAAAATCTTACCATTGAGGATTCATTGTTGATCCTGAGATTATAACAGTCAAAACCTCACAATATTTGACAAATATTTGTTTCTAGATAATCATTTACTATCACGCCTTCCTCACAAAACTGCTTTCCAAAATACTCAGTACTTTTGAAGATAAATTTTTATGAGAGTTCAGGTTTAGAAGTCTTAATTTTTGTTCCTTTTCAAACTTTCTTATATTTCTTTTTTTTAAAGATTTTTTTTTTTTTATTTTTGGAGAGAGGGGAAGGGAGGGAGAAAGAGATGGAGAGGAACATCAATGTGTGGTTGCATCTCGTGTGCCCGTCACCAGGGATCAGGCCTGCAACCCAGGCATGTGCCCTGACTGAGAATCGAACTGGTGACCCTTTGGTTTGTAGGCCAGCACTCAATCCACTGAGCCACACCAGCCAGGACTATTTCTTTTTTTTCAGAACACAAGAGGAATCTATTAAATGAGCTTAATGAAACTTATTTTGCTATCCTTTCTGTTTAGTGTGTAAAGTTAAACCAGTTGTATAGGTAAGATCAGTTGTTAGCTCTATGACCAACTCATAAATCTTTGTTACATTTTACTAAAATCAGTCATTTGCTCTTGTGTTTGTATTCACCATGGAAGTCACACTAGTAGAGCAATTGTATAAGCTGAAGATAAAAACACAAATTCATATTAAATTACATTTTCATGCCTACATGCTTATTCCCTGTAATTTTTAGAGGACAAGTATATAAATTCACCTACTGAAAAAATAGTAGTGGTTATCAGTAAGGAAATATATATAAGACACTGTCCTCATGTGGTTGCATTTGTGTATTAGGTTATATACACTACTTTCAATAACTTGCTTAGCTGTTAGTAAAAAGGAAAAAACTAATTAACAAACATTTGCACTGAACTTTCATAGAAAGGATAATCATTATTAATAAAGACCTATAGGAAAATTTAAAAGTGTGGGAATGTACTAATCAGATTTTCTTGTCACTTATAGGAAAAATACTCATTCTAAAAGGTTTTTGTAAGTTTGTGGCATGCAATCCAAACAATATCATCATTTCAACCTTACTTGCAAGATTGAATTAGAATAGATCTATACACACCCTTCAAAATTCACAGCTTCAAACAATCTCATTGAGCCAGCCAAAGAAGGTAGAACACAGCTTATTCCTTACCAAATGGAAATTTCGATTCTGATTTTATCTTGTAGGAACCTCTTGAGGTACCAATATATTATTTTATTGTGGTTCAATTATAGTTGTCCCCATCCCCCCCCATTACTCTCCCCTACCCTGCCCAATTCCATATCCTACATTCAATTCCCCCCATTGCCTTTGTCCTTGGGTCCTTTATACATGTTCTTTGACTTGATTCTTCCCCTTCTTTCCTCATTATTCCCCTTCCCCCACCTCTGGTACATTTATACAATGGAATACTACGCAGCAGAAAGAAAGAAGGAGCGTCTACCCTTCACAACAGCATAGATGGATCTGGAGAGTATTATGCTAAATGAAAAAAGCCAGGCAGTGGAAGACAAATATATGATCTCATCTATAAGTGGAACATAATCAACAAAATAAACAAGCAAACAAAATAGAAGCAGAAACATAGAAAGAAAGAACAAACTGACAGTAAACTTCATTATATTTTTAACACATCAGGAGTTAGTAAAATGTAAGTGGTAAGATAACGTAGTCTACTTAACTCATTAACCATTTGATTTATTTAACTGGGTGCTAAAAAGCAGAAGAGACCTTTTATCAAAACTACAAAACAATTTGTCCTCTACCTTTTATTCACTTGCATCATCTTAATAAATTCATCTTAATGCTGCAGTTGAATAGATCCTTTGCTACCTATATGTCTTTGCAGATAGATTTGTTTATGTTTCTAGACTTCTTTTGTTACTTTACTCTAACTGCAGAACATGTGTAGGCATGGATATGGCACCTTGCGAAAAAGTGTTGATTTGTAACTTGTAAAAAGGAATTATTTTCATATAGCAGAGTTGAGGTTGAAATTTATTAATAATATTTTCTTCCTAGTTCTAAAATATAATTTTTCTTGTCTCCTTGTATTTACATTTTAATAATTAAACTCTGCAGAAAATAACAATATACAAAATTCTAAAATGCTTTATTATAATTACAATAAGAAACTTTGTTAAAGCATAACTATACAATCTCAAGTTCTGTGATATAATAAGAATGTATAAAAGTCAGTTTTGAATATATTGCTTTAGTTTTAGATTCTTCAAAGTACATTTTCTAAAAAAAAACCTTGTTCAAATCTAAGGCTTCACTGTTATAACATAGATATTCAAAATTTTGTCTAATTTAATAATTTTAAACAATAGCTTCCACAGTAAAAAGCCAACAGCTGCTAAATAGCTGTATTGGGTTGTATTAGTGTCAAAGCTAAGGAAAGATACCCTCCAGTGATAGTATATCATTAAACATAAAAAAATGAAAATGTTCTAGGTTGATAATTCCTCAGGTCTTCAGGTTTAAGGAACAAAAGTCACATTGAAAAGGAGGGGATCAGCCTGGAAGAGAAGATGACAGGCGCGCATGCTCACTTGCCCGCCCCTTTATGTAACGGTCTTTGCAAAATGAGCAGTTTCCTGCATCTGGAAATAGCTTGATGATTACAGATGCCTTTAAAATGAAAAATAAAACTGTGTGTCCCCACTTATTGAATATTCTACAAACTGAGAAATTAAGGTAGCTTTTAATTTTAACTAAAATACAACTTCTTTAAACTACTTAGTGATATATGAGATTAACTACAAAATTTCTTTCTAGTGTGAACAATACATAGCAAAAGTCAGGCCTTTTTTGATTAAAAAAACTTCGAAACTGTTTCTCTCTTCAACTTGGTAAAGTTGAAAACATTATCTTTCATCAGGGTTGAATGCAGAAAAGAATCTCATAAGTTTCTTTCAAATGTAATTTGACTCTCCGTTAGAAAAAAAATACATATTGCATTCTGCATCCTGTTTGATAGGACCAGCAGCCAGGGTCATGAAATCTTTGTGTTTTAAAACATCAGTGATACCAGATAAATGTTAATGGAATTATCTTATAATATCACAGAGTAATTTCAATTTCAAAAATATGGGCAAATCTGAATCACAATCTGAATTATCATGTAATCACAAGAAAAACTGAATTTTTATTTTACCTGCACTTCATTATCCTGATGCATTTTCTAATTAAATTTCTCTAGAAAGCAAAGTTGAAATTTATCAAATGCTGTTTATGGGCTGAATATGTTTCTCCCCATCCCCATATAGATGCTGAAGCCCCAATCTTCAATATCTTCAAATGTGGCTGTGTTTGGAAATATAATCTTTAAAGAGGTGAGTAAGTTAAAATGAGGCCATTAGATGGGCCCTAATCCTGTCCTACTGGTGTCCTTATAAGAAGGGGAAACTTGGACACAAAAAGAAACATCAGATGGATGTGTCCATAAAGGAAAGGTCATGTGAGAACACAGTGAGAGGGCAGCCATCTGCCACCCAAAAGGAAAAATTTCTGAAGAAACAAAGTTTGGCAACAACTTGACCTTGAACTTCTAGCCTTGAGAACTATGAGAAATTTAATTTCTATTGTTTAAAACCCTTAAGTCTGTGCTATTTTACAGTGGTATTCTTAGGAAGCTAACAGAAATGTTTTAAAAATTAACACAAGAAATATATATACTGTACACATATTACAAAATAAGTTATTGTATGAGAATGCCTTCAAGGGGTGTATTATCTCAAAATAATGATTAAATCTTGAGGGTTTATGGGTTTACCAAACACACCTTATTGTCGATGCTCTTCAAGGTTAATAGATCAAGGGCCTTCAGAGAATGTCCTGTAGGTGAAATGAAGTAAAGGCACACGTGGATACGGGAATCATGGTAGTCAACAAAGGAACGTTGTATTTTCAATTCTTCTTGAAAATAGGCCTCAAATTGAGCATCTAAGTAGCTAACTATTGGTTGGTAGCTGAAAAACATTTAGTACAACATAGTAATAACACTGAAGTCTACATTTTTACCATTTAATGAATAGTTAATATGCATACTCATAATTTGTCATATAAAAATGTACATAACATGTTCTTACAAAGATAACAATTACAAACCAATAGAGGCCCATGGTTTACATTATTTATAGAAGTGGCAAAATGATCTTTCAACTCAATGCAATCCCAATCATAAACAAATTTTTAATATGTATATGTATATAGAAGTACAAAGGATCAAGAGTGCTCAAGACATATTGAAGAAAACCAAGGAGATATATTCTTCATATGTCAGGTCTCATTATGAAGTTAAAATAATACAGTATGGTAGCAGCACAAGAATAGATAGACTAAAGCACAAGAGAATTTTTTTAATGTGATAGAACTTTTCTATATCACAACTGAGATGGTGGATATATAACTCCATGCAACTTAAAAACCTACACTTGAAACCTCTATGGTTTTATTAACAAATGTCACCCTAATTAGTTCAATTTTTTAAAAAACCTGCAGAAATATACACCATAGAAGTAAGTTTTATAGTGTGTAAAATTTCAAAAGAGTGACATCATAATTGTGGCAATGAATACTCCCCTGGTTTTTTAACAACTATAAATCTGATCTCTCTACTAAGAAAGGTACCTCTGTGGGATCTGTGGAACCCAGCACCATCTGCCAGGGAACCAGGAGGAGTTTTGCCCAACTGCATATCTGGAAATAGGCAGACACACGTCCCTACAAGCTGTGGAACCAGCAGAATCCAGCACAAACAAGCAAACGTGCCCCAACTCCTCATTTATGCAGTAAGGGAAAAACTGGACAGTGTTTATTTGAGCATACACCAACAGATAAAAAACATTTACAGAGGTTCAGCAATCAAGATGGGAGAGTCCACTGGAGCATAGAAAAAAAAAAAAAAGAACAAATTTGGATGCATTGGAGAAGGTAAGAGGAACTTGGCCAGCATCTGCCTTCCCTCAAGGCACAGCCTGCACTAAAATAGCTGGCAGCAACCTCTCCACAGGGGAGAAAGTAAGTGCCTCGCAAACCACAAAGAAAATCCCTATGAAGATACTTAAAAGAAAAAAGACAAAGGAATAAAACATGTCACTACAAAAAGTCAACAAAATATAAAGGAATGAAAAGAGAAAGGAAAATAGGAACAAAAGAATTACAAGATAGAAAACATTTAACAAAATAACAATAGTAAGTCATTACGTATTAATGATTACTTATGTGTATTACAATATTTTATATATATTATGTGCCACATATAGTAATTAATTTAATGGTTTAAAGTGTCCAATTAAAAAACATAGAGTGGCTAAATGAATTTAAAATATGTGTGTGTGTGCGTGTATCCAACCACATGCTGTCTAGAATATAACCACTTTAGAATCAAGACCACATAGGAAAAGAGTTAAGATATGAAAAAGATAATCCACACAAATGGTAAAACCAAGAAAGCAGGGGTGGCTATACTTATACCAGTCAAAATAGGATTTAAGTCAACATTGTCAAAAGGGACTAGGATATTTTATAATGATGAAAGGATCTATTCATTATGAAGACAAATATATACATACACACACACTCAACAATGGAGCATCTAAATACAAAAAAGCAAAAATTCACAGAACTGAGGAGAATAGTACCTAGCAACATGAAAACAGTAAGAGATTTCAATACCTACTTTCAACAATAGGTAGAACATTCTGACAGAAAATCAATAAGGAAATAGCTGAACCGAGCAGCATTTTATTACAAATGAACCTAACAGATATGTACAGAATATTACACCCAACAGCAGCAGAATATGTGAGCCTACAAATAGTCTTAACAAATTTTAGAAGACTGAAATTATACCATGTATCATTTCTGATTACAATGGAATAAAACTAGAAGTCAATAACAGAAGGAAAATTAGAAAATTCACAAACTGGGAAAATTTAAAAACACACTCATAAACAATCTTGGGTCAAAGAAATAGTCAAAACATAAATTAGAAAATATCTCCACAGAAACAAAACAACAACAAAAATTCATAACATACCAAAACACTGGGAACAGCAAAAGTGGTAAATAGAAGGAATTTTACAGTGATAAATGCCTAGATTTTTTTTAAAAAAAGAAAGATCTCAATTAAACATCCTAACTTTTAACCTCAAAGAAGAAGAAAAAGAATAGCAAACTAAGCCCAAATTTAGAGAAAGAATGAAATAAAGATTAGAGCAGACATAAATGAAACAGAGAATAGCAAAACAATAGGGAGCATCAACAAAGCTAAGAGGCAGCTCAATAAACAAAGTTGACAAACGATTACCTAGACAACTAAATAAAATTATAAAAGGTGGAAACCTTAAAACTAATGCCACAAAAATAAAAAACACCATAAAATACTCTTGTGAAAAATTATACAATGGCAACAAATTAGATAATCTATAAGAAAGAAATACCTATAAACACACAATCTACCAAGACTGACTTGTGAAAACCATAGAAAGTCTAGGTAGATCAATAATGAGTAAGATTGAGTCAGTAACAAAAACAGCAACAAATGTCTACCAATAACAAAAAGCCCAGGACAGAAGAGCTATAGTATTGAATTCTAACAAACATTTAAAGAATTAATACCAATACTTCTTAAACTCTTCCAAAAAGCTCAAGAATAGGGAACATTTCCAAACTCATTTTGAGTGGTCAGAACTACACCTGATACCAAAGACAGACGAAGACTCCACAAGGGAAAAACCACAGGCCAATGTTCTGGATAAATTTAGATGCAAAAATCTTCAACAAAATACTAGCAAATTTAATTCAACATTACATGAACAGGATCATATACCATGAGCAAGTGGAATTAATCCCCAAAATGCAAGGGTGGTTCAAAATAATCAAATAAATTAATGTGGCATACCATGTTAATAGATGAAGAATAAAAATCACATGACCACCTCAATATACACAGAAAAAGCATTTAACAAAATGTAATACCATTTCATGATTTAAAAGAACTCTTGAAACTAGGTATAGAAGAAATTTATCACAACACAATAAAGACCACATATGAAAAGTCCACAGCTAGCATCTAAATTGTTACATTTATAAGCAATAAACTGTTTGTAGTACTCTTCTTATCCTTTCAATAGTTCTCAGAGCAGTGATAATATCTCTGCTTTTATTCCTGATATTGGCAGTGTTTGCCTTTTCACTTATATTGCTTGCTCAGTCTGGCAAGTAAAATAGATTTTTTTTATGTTATTGATCTTTTCAAAATAATAGGCTTTTAGTTTTATTGATTATCTGACCTTTGTCTCTTTTCATCAATTTCTGTTCTACCATAGTTTTTCTTTTTGTTTTCCTACTTTAGGTTCAATTTTTTCTTATTTGTCTCATGGCTTAACATGGAACTTTACATTATTGATTTTTAGCTTTTTCTTTTTTCTAATATAAGGATTTTGTGCTATAAATTTCCTGCTCAGCAATACTTTTGCAGGATTTTATAATTTTTTTAATTGTGGTAAGAACATTTAACATGAGATCTACCTTCATAACAAACATTTAAATTCAAAATAAAGTGCTATTAAATATAGGCACTATCTTAATAATATTGCACAACTGAAAATTTTTACTCATTGAACAGCAACTCCCCATTTTTCCTTCCTCCAACCACTGGCAACAATTTACACTCTGCTTCTATGAGTTTGACTAAGGGTTATAATGAGAAAACAGAAGTGTTTGAAGTCTGTGGGGAGCAGGTCATAACTTGAATAGAAAGGCATCATTGTAAAATTATCTATTAACTTGTCCATAAACATTTTATGCATTTTCTACTATATATGACATATTTTAAGGAAATTTGTTCTGTAGTATTACAAATGCATTTCAATTATTATAAAATGTAATAACTGTATAAAGGATGATTTTTGAGAGGGCACCTACTAAACTCATAATAAATGATGCAAAATTCTTAAGTTTGGCTAATGGGGTTTTCATTTCACCTGGATTATTTGAAATTTTCACAGAAATAAATTCATTTATGAACTGGATAATTAATAGAAAACAAGCAATCCAACAAGTAAGTAAATGGGGAACATCAATTTTAAAAATATTTAAGAAACTGCCCTGACTGGTATGGCTCAGTTGGGCATCATCTCACCAAGCAAAAGGTTGGTGGTTCAATTCCTGGTCAGGGCACATGCCTGGGTTGTGGGTTCAGTTCCACGAGTGCATACAAGAGGCAACCAATTGATGTTTCTCACTCACATCAATATTTTTCTCCTTCTCTTTCTCCCACCCTCCCTCTCTCTCTAAAAAAATAAGTAAAATTTTTTAAATGATGATTCCCCAAAAGGATATGTCTGCATTCTAATTCCTGGAATTAGTAAATGTGGTCTTATTTGAAGAAGAAAAAAAAAGGGTCTTTGTAGACTCAATATGAGATTATCCTTGATTATCTGGATTCACTTTAAATCCAACAACAAATGTCCTTAAAACAGATGCATGAAAAGCAGAGAAGGACACAGGAAGGTGAAGTGAGATATTGGGGTTGATGTAGCCATAGGAAATGCCAAAAGGTAACAGAAGTTTACAAAAGCGAGAAAATATTCTCCCCTAGTGCCTCCTGATAGAGTGTGGCCTTGCCAACACCTTGATTTTGGACTTTTGGCCTCCTCAACTGTGATAGAATAAGTTGCTGCTGATCTAAACCACCCAGTTTATGGTAATTTGGTATGGTAAACTCAAGAAATTAATACAGGAAGCATCACCTATTGTGGTCTTATTCTACAACACACAAAAATATATACCATACATTAAGCATATTGACTCTAAACTTAATTTTATATTTAAAAAAATATTTTCAGAAGTATAGACTATTAGGTCTATGGTGATACACATTTTCTACTGTATATTGTTTTTATAAATTTCACACAAATTATTTTCATGTTTAAATTAGAACATGAGTATTTGTTTAAAGTCTGTCTTTATCCAGTGGTCCTCTGGTGAATGTTTAAAGTGTGGTTCTCTGGAAGGAAAATAAAATGATTTGCAGCATTTACTGATATTTAAGGTGTGAATACTCTCGCCTGGCCTATTTCAAGCTCCCTGAATGATGTCATTGAATGTACAATTGACAAAAGATTAGTACAATGCACTCTTACAAGTTTCTCTGAGCTAGCTTCAGCACACCCCTGCATATAACTAAATTAAGTCACACAAAACAAGTCAATATATGAAAAATATATTCACTGTTATGTAACTAACTTTAACTAACTAGAACTGTAACATATAATACTGAATATGCATCTATTCCAAAAAGAAGCACAAATCTAGAGCTATTGCTTTGTTTAATTTATTTCCCTTTCACACAGTTTAAATCTGATAAAGGAACTATGAAATGTCATCATAATACCAGAGGAGAAATAAGGAAATAAGCTAGAACTAATAGAAACTGCATAAATACATTTTTGCTGTAATTTAAAAATATTGTAAGGAAATCAAGGGTCGTCAAGGAACATGTATAAAGGACCTACGGACAAAGCCGAAGGAGGGGAGGACTGAGGGCGGGGCAGGGGAAAGTGGTGGCGGGGAAACGGAGACAACGGTACTTGAACAACAATAAAAATTTAAAAAGATAAAAATATTTTAAAAATCAGACAGTTGGATACAAAATATTAATTTTATAATAAGAAGAGAACATTATTTAGTTAGCAAGAATTAAAATCTGGGAGGAAATGTTTCGATTTCCTTAGGAGAACATTATAATTCAGGGCATGGAGAAAGAAGGCAAATTCCTGGAAATAAGAAACACTTTTAATTAAAATAAGAAAACACTAACCTGCCTTCTCTGTTCATTTGATCACCATATCCCACTGTTTTCACAACAGTTAATTTCAACTGCACATTGCTTTCCTGGAGTTCATATGTCTGAATTTTAAGTTCAACATTTGAGTTAAAATGTGAAGATTTTTTTTCTTTCAAATTAGTGTTAAACAATGTGTCAATCAGTGTTGATTTTCCAAGTCCAGTTTCCCCTATAATAAACATATAAACATCATATAGAGGCATAGGATGGCTGAGAAAAAGTAACACTCTAACCCCTAGAGTGGTTTAAAGGGCCTCAAATACTTCAAAGCTAGCCATCCTTGAAAATATACACGCTACCCCTGACACCTTCAGCCATTAACATAATAGAGAAAGAAAATATACACAAAATTGTATCAGATTTTGAAGAGTAATGAAACATTTAAAGAAAAAGTGTTTAAGGAATAGGGCTAAGAAGATTGAAACTAATATATACATGAAAATATGTTCTTGAATTAACAATTTTTCACTGCTGAAAATAAGTTGAAATGAGCATTTGGAAAAATTAAGCAGTAATCCAGAGAAGTATGGCACTTACCCACACAGAGAATATTAAAAGAAAATCCTTTTTGAATAGCTCTGTTCACCAACTGATGAGGCAAACATTCAAAACCAAAATGACCAAGCATAGATAAACAACGGACATTATTTTCTCTTTGCTTAAAGAAAACACAAGTTAAAAGATTTTAATTAGAATAGGAAATATCATTTGAAAACATAATTATAATATTTCTAAGAAATTAAAATTATTATCATACCTGAGGCAAGCTGAAAATGAAGTAAGTTAGGGAACAAAGAAATCTTTGCCCAGATTTTGCTATCATTTTTATAAATAGTGAATCTATCTGTGATCACACTCAAAGAGACAGTATTTTGAAATTTAAAAATACCATAAGAAAGTCTAGTGTATTACTTGAAAATAATAAGTTATTTTATCATAGAAAAAAGGGGAAAAATTAGCATTCTTTTATTCTGTTTCAGTGTGTTAATATATTTAAGAAACTCAATATATATTAATGTGTAAGAAAACCAAAGTCAATTTGAGATTTTTAAAAAGGCAACAAAAACTCTGACTTTACATTTGTCATATGCCTTGTGATAACTTGTGTTCTATCAAATTGTTACAGGCATCTACTGTTAATAGTACCAAACTAGAAAGCTAGACATCTGTTAATATGATATATAAAGTTACCTACGGATTATTTTTAAATGGTGAAAAAATTCAAAGGCTTAATGATCTATATTAATTTAACCCTTGTAAACCTCTCCCAAACAACTAGAAAATTTCACAAATGTTTATACAGAAAAGTGTTTACTGTAGCTCTCTACTTAGCGTTCAAATCTATAACTCCTTGAAATAACAGAATATACAAATAAATGATTATTATTCTCACATTGGGGCATTCTTAAGTTATTAGAGATATTTATGGAGACTAATAGGTTGAATAATACTTACCTGAAAATATTAATTTAAAAAGATAAGATACAAAATTGTGTGTACATTCTGAGCTTATGGTACTATCAGAGTAACTTGCAGCCCCTCTTCTCACATTAACAATTAAAACAACTGTTTGAAGGCACTGAAAGGGAGAGAAAAGCAGATAGAACAGGAAGAAATAAAACCCTAGAAATAAGGTCAGCATAATAGGTAACATCACATTTTTGCAAACATTCTCTTGAATCTACTGCCTAGTAAATGAGGTGCTTGGGAAGTAAAGAACAAGTGGAGAGGGACAATCTTAGGTTGGGAAGGCTAAGAGGTTGGGGCTGTCAAAATAGCAGAATATTGAGAAAGAAATCCTGTAAGAGCAAGCCGCAGAGGGGAGAGATCCAAATCTGCAAATTTTAGAATACTTGGCTTGCATGTGCAAGCTTGACTACAAAGAGATCAGTGGCAATTGAGAGAACAGTTGTCATCCTGAAAGTTCTGAGCTGATATTTCAGAAATGGTCCTGTGAAATCCTAAGGAGAGAGAGTTTGGCGTTCAAGTTTTTACCAAGTTATATGAGTTTCATCCATATTGAGAAAGAAGTCAAGTTGTCACTTCCTGCAGATGACATGATTCTTTATATAGAAAACCCCAAAGACTCTACCAAATAACTATTAGAAACAATAAACAAATACAGTAAAGTTGCAGGATACAAAATCAATTGTACAAAAATCCATTGTTTTCCTATATACTAACAATGTAATTTTAGAAAAAGAAATGGAAATAAAACAATTCCATTTGAAATTACAATAAAAAGAATGAAAATACCTAGGAATAAATTTAACAAAGGGTATGAATGACTTATACACTGTAAAGTACATCATAATATTGAAAAAAGTTGAAGAAATGAAAAGATATTCCATGTTCATGGATTGAAAAAGTCAACATAGATGAAATGGCCATATTACCCAAAGCAATATACAATGAAATTTAATGCTATTTCAATCAAAATCCCAACAGCATTTTTTAAAGAAATAGAACAAAAAAAATATCAAATTTGTATGGAACTGCAAAAGACCTAGAATAGCCAAAGCAATTCTAAGGAAAAAATGAACAAAGCCAGAGGTATCACACTCTTTGACTTTAAACAATACTACAAAGCTACAATAATAAAAACATATGTTGTTGGGGAAAAAAACCCAAATACATCGAACAATGGAAAATAATTGAGAGCCAGAAATAAACCCACACGGATATGGGTAAATTTCCACAAAAGAGCCAAAAACATATAATGGAGAAAAGGAACCCTCTTCACTCTGGCCAGTGTGGCTCCGTTGGCTGGAGTATCATCCCGTAAACCAAAAGGTCACAGGTTTGATTCCTGGTTAGGGTACATAGGTAGGTGGTGGGTTCAGTCGACCAATTGGGGTAAGTATGAGAAGCAACTGATGTTTTTCTCTCTCATCGATGCTTCTCTCCCTCAAATTCTCCCTCCCTTCCTCTCTCTCTCTCTGCAGTCCATGAGCATGTCGTTAGGTGAGGATTTAAAAAGAAAAAAAAGGAAGAAAATAAACCCTCTTCAATAAATGGTGCTGGGAAAATTGGAAAGCCATATACAAAAAAATGAAACAAGACTGCTGTTTGACATCATATACAAGAATTAACTCAAAATGGATCAACGACCTAAATATAAGACCCGAAATAATAAAGTACATAAAACAAAATATAGGTACTAAAGTTATGGACCTTGATCTTAGACAGGACTTGATGGATTTAAACTCAAAAGCAAGGGAAGTAAAAGCAAAAATAAATGAATGGGACTATATCAAACTAAAAAGCTTCTACACAGAAAAAAAAAAAACCAAACCCAATCAAAACAAAAAGGCAACCAAGCTAATGGGAGAAGATATTTGCAAACAATACCTTTGGTTAGGGGCTAATATCCAAAATATATAAAGAACTCATACAATTCTACATCAAAAAATCCAATTAAAAATGGGCACAGGACCTGAACAGACACTTTTTCCAAGAAGACATAAGAATGGTTAACAGATGTATGAAAAGATACTCAACTTCACTAGCTCTAACGGAAATGCAAACAAAACCACCATGTGATACTACCTCAAACCTCTTAGAATGACTATTATCAACAGGACAGAAAATAACAAGTGCTGGAGAGGATGTGGGGAAAAAAACTCTCATAGACTGCTGGTGGAAATGTAAATTGCTACAGCCACCATGGAAAACAATATGGAGGTTCCACAAAAAATTTAAAAAAAAAATAGACCTACCAAATGACTTGGCACTCCCTCTTGTTGGTTTCTACCTGAGAAATTTGAAACCATTTATTTATTTTTAAAAGATTTTATTTATTTGTTTGTTTTAACAAATAAAGAAAAGAGAGGGGAGAGGAGGCAGAAAGAAAGGGAGAGAAATATCTATGTAAGAGAGAAACATTAGTCGGGTGTCTCTCATATGTGCTCTGACATGGGACCGCATCCCAGGCATTTGCCCTAACCAGGAACTGAACCCATGATCTCTTGCTTTGTGAAACGACACCCAACTAATTAAGCAACACCTGTCAGGGCAAAAACATTTATTCATAAAGATATAGGTACCCCTATGTTTACAGTAGCATCATTCACAATAGCTAAGACATGGAAATAACCTGTGTCCTTCGATAGATGATTAACTAAAGAAGATGTAGTCTGTATTACAGTGCAATACTACTCAGTCATAAGAAATGATTAAATACTGCCATATATTACAACATGGATGGATCTTGAGAGTATCCTGATAAGTGAAAAAGTCAGATGGAACAGATAAAGAACCATATTATTCACTCATATGTGGGATAAAACAGAAAGCAACAAACAAATAAAAGAAATAAACAAAACCCCAGGGACAAAGACAACAGTGTCATGGTTACCAGAGGATAAGGAGGGTGGGGGGAGCTTGAAGAGAATAAAGAGGTTCAAATATATAGTAATGGAGGAGACTTAACTTTAAGTGGTGAGCACACAATGCAATATACAGATAAGGCATTAAAGACGTGAATATTTGAAAGTTATATAATCTTATTAACCAATGTCACCCCAATAAATTTAATAAAATAACAAAATGCCAAAGGTTAAAGACAAAGACAGAATCTTAAAACCAGCAGGAAAAAAGCAGTTAGTTACATACATGGAAGTCCCCATAAGGCTATCAGCTGATTTCTGATCAGAAACATTGCAGGCTAAAAGGGATTGGCATGAAATATTCAAAGTGAAGACAAACAATGACAAACAACTAGTATTACTCTACCCATCAAGGCTGTCATTTGGTTTGAGAATAGTGTCCCAGACAAGAAAAGGCTCAAGGAGTTGATCACCACTAAACCAGTATTACAATATATGTTCAAAGGACTTCTTTAAGAAGAAAAGAATAGGTCAAAAATATGAATAAAAAAATAGGAAAGAAAAAATTCTCACTGACAAAGGCAAACACTTAGAAAAGGTTGTGGATCAACCCACAAACTATAAGCTAGTACAAAGATTAAAAGGCAAAAGTAGGAAGACCATGTGTAATTACAATAAACTAGGGGATACACACAAACACATATACACATAAGAAGTAAAAAAGAATGACAAAAACAACCATGGAGGTAGTGGGTAAAAGCTGTAGTGATTTTAGAATGTGTTCTGATTTAAGCAACTATCAAGTTAAAATAGACTGTGTAAACATAGTGTGGTATATATGATATAACTATCAGACATATACAAGAAAAATCTATCAGACATATAAAATAAATAAAGAGAAAGGAAAACAGACACAACACTATAGAAGTCATCAACATACAAGAAAAGAAGGTAAGAGAATAATGAAAAAAAGAACTACCAAACCAACCAGAAAACAATTAATGAAATGGCAGCAACAGCATACCTATCAATAATTACTTTAAATGTCAATAGACTAAATGCTTCAATCAAAAGACATAGGTTGGCTAAATGGTCTTGTAAAAAGACCCCTTCATTTGCTGCTTACAAGAAACCAACTAACATCAACAGACTCACACAGATTAAAAGTAAAGAAATAAAAAGATGTTTCATGCAAATGTAAATAAAAGAGAATCTGGAATAGCAATACTTATATTAGACAAAATAGGCATTAAAACAAAGGCTGCAGCAATAGACAAAGAAGGCAATTTCATACCAATAAAGGGATCAATCTAAGAAGAGGATATGACTCTTGTAGACATGTATACACGCAATATAGTACCATCTAAATACATGAAGCAAATATTGACATACATAATATACTATAACATAATATAATGAATACAATAGACATAAGGAGAACATTTGTATTAAATTAGTAATATCACTATGATTAGTATCAGAATGAACTATTCTTCTCATGTCAAAATAAGGGATAAAGTCCAAAGAGGTTCTCAAAAGTTGCTGGTTGAATAAACAGTGAATAATAGGGACCTGAGCCCTAAATACCAAAGATCAATTGATAGAGATTCCACTGGGATTTCATATTTAAAGAGAGTGTATTTAACAATACCAAACTGAAAATATAATCAAATAAGAAATACAAAATTTTAATTCCTCACTATTTGTTCTCTTAGAAGATAGAGTTTTGTCTAGTGGCAAATTCGGAGTTCTTCTCTGCTTATAAAGAGAACACTTTGATCCATAGCATCTGAAGATTATTTTATGTAACAATAATAGATTTGGACACTCCACTGTCCTCTCTGTCCTAGACTCCCTTATAACAGAGTTTTCTCATTTTTAAGTCTGTAGCTCAGGGAGGTATAAGATCAAAGTGCTCTCTGTGTCAATAGAACAAAATATAGCCCATTGTCTTATCAAGGACCCAAAACCTTGGCCTCATTAGCACCAAGTTATTGCCACAGAGCAAATGGAGCAAGCAGAGATTCCCATCGCACCACCACTATTACTTAGCAAATGTCTTCTGATGGGCTGGAAGTTCTTTCTTATACTATTTATTTTTATAAAATGTCAATAGCTATGTAGAAAACAAATATTTCAGATTCTACTAATCTGGAATTTGTGATTATTCAAGTCTTGTTCTCAAATTCACCTTTGTACCATCCATGAATAAAAGAAATAAGTAAATAAGGTGAGTGTATAAAAATATAAGGTTTAACTTACTATTAAAAGGATTAATTCTCCCCTGGCTGGTGTGGCTCAGTGGATTGAGTGCTGGCTTGCAAACCAAAGGGTCACTTCCCAGTTCAATTCCCAGTCAATTCCCAGTTCAATTCCCAGTCAGAGCACATGCCTGAGTTGCGGGCCAGGTCTCCCAAAGGGGCCACGTGAGGGGCAACCACACATTCATGTTTCTCTCCCTCTCTTTCTCCCTCTCTTCCCCTCTGTCTAAAAGTAAATAAAATCTTTTTTTTTTCAAGGATTACTTCCTGTGTATTCATATGAAACTGAGGTGCAAAACATAAATTATTTTAATCCCTGGTAACAAGTGTACATGCCTTGCGTCTAGCAAATGAGGTAATGTACATAAATTCATATTCTGTAAACTGTAAAAATGTATACAAGTTCTGACAAGTCCTGATGTTTAAACTGTACTCACTGAACTCTGTTTTCCAGTGGCACTGGGAAAAGTTAGCTGAGTAAGAAAATTCACTAGTCATTGTGAGGCTTTGTTCAATCACTTTTGCCTCTGTTTTCTCTGTTAATTGAGAACATTTAACTAGTTAAGTTTAAAATTCTTTCACACTCTAATATTCCATAAGTCAAGAGTCTTGTTTATGGAGAGTTTACAATTTTAATGAGAATGAAAGCCATGCAGAAAAAGTTAAAATATTTGTTAATGTTATACCAACTACCAAATTTACAGAAAAGACAATAAATAATGTAGAAACCTGGAACAAGGCTAGATGACTGTGTTATGAAGTAGTTAAAGATAATTCAATAAGACTGCAAAGAGCAGATTGCCTCTCTTGGAGGAGGTCTTATGAACAGGCAATGGGCTAATAGGCAGAATTATAGACTATGTGCCCTTGCATAGTAAGAACTTGCACACTTAATGAGAAAGACATAAATTGGGAAACTGAAGGAGAGAAAATTTAAAAGATAAAAATAACCCCAACAATAGGGAGTTTTGAGTATGAGTCTAAGAATCAGGGATTTTATCTAAACGGTAATGAGCATTATCTGGAGCTTTTGAGCCAGCGAATGGTAGAAGAAAGAAGTATTTAAAAAGATGAATAAGGCACTGGTATGCAAACTGTCCTGGAGGGAAAACCAGAGCCAGAATACGGAGTTGTGGAGACAGTTTCCCAGTAAAAGTCGTGGTAATAAAATTACTTGTGTGAATGAAAAAAGAGGACGTTGAGAGAGATGTGCTGAAATAAAGAATCAGAAGAACTTGACAGCTAACTAGGTACTATGATAAGTAATAAGAAAAGCAAAAGAGCCCTGGCTGGTGTGACTCAGTGGAATGAGTGCCGGCGTGTGAACCAAAGGGTGACTGGTTTTGATTCCCTATCAGGGCACAGGCCTGGGTTGCAGGCCAGATCCTTGGTAAGGGGCGTGTGAGAGGCAACCACACATTGATGTTTCTCTCCCTCTCCTTCTCCCTCCTTTTCCTTCTCTCTAAACATAAATAAATAAATCTTAAAAAAAAGAAGAAGAAGAAGAAAGAAGCAAAAGAGAAAGCTAGTATTTTTTGTGGGAGAGTAAAATAAGTTTTTTTTAATTTTTAATTTTAAGAAAAGTATAGAAATACCCTGAAGGCTATTGGGTACCTTTGAGAACAGCAGAGGCATGGATGCAGATAAAGAAAAAGAAAAGTTTTGAGAATGAGACATGGGAAATGTCTCAGGAGGTGAAGAGATGAGCTTAAAGAGGAGATGAAGAATGGCCAAACAGGGAGAAAGAAAAAAAATCAACATAGTGTAAATTATGAAAATATTGTGCTAGGTGAAAAAACTAGGTGAAATCCAAAAAGTAAATAAGTAAACATAATTATGTTGCACATATAGCCTAAGGCTTAATGGCAAATGAAGTTTAATAAAAGCATAAAGAGAGAAGAGAAACAAGGAATTTAGTAGATTATAAATGTAAAGATTTAATACTGTAATGTAACTGCAGAGAAAAAACTATGATGACCAGTGTATTCAGATAAAAGGTAGGCACTTATCTCTGCTGGTCAAACCTTTCTTGGACATTCATCTTTAACTCTAAGAGGAACACTAGAACACTGTACATCACATTTTGCCTAGTTCCTTGTATAGCGTTGGCACTCATTAAATAAGCTGAAAGAAAAGAGGCAAGATAGAAAGGAAAAGAGGAAGGGAGAATGAGAGGAAGAGAGGGAGAGAAAGGGGAGAAGAGAACAATAAAGGAAGGAACACAAAAGGAAGCAGCTAGGCTAATAACAGAACTTAAACATTATGTGGGAAGAGAGTAGACCTTAAAAGTTGTCATCACAACATAAATAATTGTAACCACATGTAGTGATGGATGTTAACTAAAGTTATTGTGGTAATCATTTCGCAATATATACATATATTCAATAATTAGGTTGCATACCTAAAACTAATACAATGTTATATGTCAATTATGTCTCAATTTAAAAAGCCTTATGTAGAAAACTGAATATTTTAAGTGTGAGGGAAATAAGCATAAAGACTGCCATTTGAAAAAGGGGATTGCATTTATTTTGTGGTGCTCAATGGAATGGCAAAAAGAGGAAGAGTTCCAAGGTTCAAATTTTATACAATACATGAGACAGATTTTCTCATAATTAAAGTTATCCCAAAATTAAATGGACCTATTTCAGCCTTGAATTCTAATATAGGAGAGAGTTAAAAAAAAAAAATCAAACCCAGGCATCATCACATATTAATGGTTGGAATGCAAATTAGCATATCTTTATAGAATGATTTGTTAATAACCATCAAATATAAGATTGAGTATTCTTTCTGACCCAACAATTTCATTTCTAGGAAAATATTCTAATATGAAAAACTATATAGGAGGATACTCAATGCAGCATTGTACAGAATAGCAAAAAGAAAAACAAGAAAGTATCTCATAGTCCCCAAAAGAGGATTGGTTATTAAAGAAAAGTAAATTCATAAGAGTAGAAGTACAGAGCTATTCTTAAAAAACAAGGTTTATCTGGATGTGCTGATATGAAAAGTTGTCCAAAGATTAGTTGTTGGTGGTTAAAAGAAAAGAAAGAAACATAGGTTGAGAGGAATGTTTTCTTTTTCTTATCATTTACATTTTTCTTTTAATAATGTGACAATGTCATTTCTAATATTTAAAAAAGAAAACTAAGTTGGCAATTGTACTAGGGTTCAAAAAAGGGTCAAAAGATTATTTGTTGAAGGGTTTGTAGCAAGCATTTATGTATCAGATTTAAATTTGACAAGCTGGCCTTTAGGGTTTATGTGACATGATTTTAATGTCACATTAACAGAGAAGCATTCACCATGATTTAATGCAGAAGAGAGGCCAAAAATAATATGGAATGGGCTTTAGCCAGTGGTTCCGTCACTGGGATATGAATGATAGTTTCAGAAAAGCAGTAAAAATGAAAGGCAGATCAAGTGCAATTTTAAAGGTGTGACTGATAGAAAAATAAAGGTTGAATAAGCCATGCACTCCAGAGGAATAACACTGAGAAGGAAAAGAGAAAAAATAAGATATTTTGGTGGTTAAAATTAAGATAGAGAAAAACAGGCATGTTTGAATAAAGAGAAAACACCAAGAAGAGAACCTTCAGTTATTAAGACATAACGAACACTACTTAATATAGCTCAATACTCATATATGTATTTGACATCTTGATCAAAAAGAATTCTAAAACCAAACTTTCACCCATTCAGACTTACTATTCTCTATTTTAGGGTAAATTTTTACATTAATTACTATATGTTTTCCCTAGAACAGAAGATCATCTTATATGGAACTTGGTTCCACCTCCCATTCAGCTAAGTAATAAACAAGCAGCCACCCAACTACTTCCTAAAATAAACTTCACTTAAAAGTTATTACCAGTACCTAAAATTCCATAAACATATACATTAAAATAGCACTATTCTGGTTACCTTATGGGAGGTTCTAGAGTTTCAATTTATTATTCTTTGGTGTTAAATAGGAATGATCTCTCACACTATTAAAAAAAGCCTGCGGACTCAAGAAACATGAGATAATTATTTAAACCATCATAATATTTAACTCCAATTAGCATGAAAGTTAATTCATGTCCAAGCATAAGCCTTTATCATCTAGGTCTATCTCAGTTTACTGAGTCAATATTCTGAAACTACGCAATCTTGTTGAAGATTTCTGTAGAAGAAAAGTTCAGAGAGAAGAGTTCTATCTGAAAGATGTACTCAACTATATCTTCATCATCAGGTACTTGTGTGGACATGCACATTGGCTTTTCTGCCATGCCGGACTGAAAGAGCTGAAAACAAAGAACAAACCCTTTTATTTTTTTTTAATTAACTAACTTATTTTTTTCAAATACATTTGTCTCTGCCTACCCCCGACCACTTTCCCTTGCCCCCTCCCTCCCTCCCTCAACTCTTCCCCTTTGGTTTTGTCCATGAGTCCTTGCTATATGTTCCTTGACTTTACCCTTCCCTTCCTTTTCCCCCGCCCCCCTCCCTCCTTCCTTCTTGTCTCTGAAGAACAAACCCTTTTAAAAATTGGTATAAAAGGCAATATTCCTACAATATAATTTACATCAATAAGGGAGTCTAATATAGACATTATCCCAGGTTGTGGCTTTCAGTTCACACTATTAATCTGTTTTAAACTGTGGCTGTTTTAAACTGTGGCTGTGTTAAACCATAGATACAGAGATGGTTGCCGGATGGGAGGGGGGGTCCAAGGGAGGAGTGAGATAAATAAATGGAATAAAAAGTACACATTGGCAATATATATTGGCAGTTACAGAATAGTCATGGAAATGTAAAGTACAGCATAGGGAATAGAGTAGCCAAAAAACCTACATACATGACCATGGACATGAACAATGGTGGGGGGACGCTGGGGGGAGGGGGAAAAGGGGGGGGAAATTGGGACAACTGTGCTAACATAAACAATAAAATATAATCTAAAAAATAAATATAAAAAGACTATGAGCAAAGGAAAAAATAAATAAATCGTGGCTGTTTTGCTACACAGGCTTCTATATAGCATATAATATTCAACTTACAATGCACAATACTACATTTAACCATAGACATGCAAAAAGCATCTAAAGAAAGGCTAAATCCCTTTCAAAATCCAGAGGACAGAGAACACTCTTCTTTGTAGGGCTCTCTGGGCATGAAAGGGAAATGGGGAATTTTGCTTTAAAAAGTGCTAAGGAGCCAGGAAGACACTTAATGAGTACTTACCTTTGCAGAGTAGATTACCAGGGGAGGCTGGAGGATAGAGTGTACTTACTGAAGGAGGATTGGGAAAGCAGAGATTATAATATCTAAACAACGCTGTTAAAAACCAAACTAAATTAATGATAATTGCCATTTCTGAAGTATTTATTATGCACCAAGTATTCTGCTGAATGTTTGTGTCCTTTATCTCTGTTAGTCCTCATGACTATGTTTCAACGAGTTACATATATTTTCATTGCCACATGCCAGGGCAGAAAATTTAGATTCAGAAAAATTAAATAACTTACCTGCCCAAGATTTCAGCTATTCAGCAGACACAGGTCTGTACTGACTCCAAGGCTGGTGTTCTTGGTGTTTGTGGACCAAATATTCGCTGGGTTTGAAACTGTTTGGAACAAGGGAGGAGAGATACAAGAGAACATGTTGTGCTGATTTATAAGCAGAACTCCCTTGAAGGACATGCTACCCTACTTTTGAGAACAGCACAAAGATACAGAGAAAATGAGGCATACTTTAAAAGAAAATATTATAGATGGGTATAGCAAAGAGAAAAGCAAACAGAATTAAAGAATGGTTCTGTGTACCATGGTTTCTTCACTTGATATGGCCTGATGATTGTCCCACGATATAGCTTTATCTCACTTTTTCCTAAGGGTAAATAGCGTTTTCTCATACAGATAGTATTCTGCTGTATGGTATGATTCATTCTAGTCTAGTATATATAAAGGTTCTATATTATTTAGCAGAATGCTAACAGTGAGTATTGCAGTGAATTTCAGTCTTTAACTGCAATCATCAATAAACATTTAAATCACTGAAAAAGGGCTGCTTCTTGTCTTCTTACACTTATCGTTTCCCAGAACTGAAAATAAGTTACTATAAATTCAGAGTATTGAGTTTCGGTTATACAGATTCAAAAGTTCTAGAGATCTAATGTACAACATGATGACTATAGTTAATAATAACGTATTGCATACTTAAAATTTTCTACAAGAGCAGATATTACATGTTCCTACCCCCCACACAAAATGGTAAATATATGAGATAATGGTTATGTGAATTAACCTCCTTTGCCTTAAACAAAGCTCTGTCCATTGTTTCTGTGCATCTAGGTTAGCGAGCCTTTTTTTATTATTGTTGTTCAAGTACAGTTGTCTCCATTTTTCCCCCACCACTCTCCCCCCATCACTCCCACCTCCCACTCACAATCCTATCCCCCTTTGGCTTTGTCCATGAGTCCTTTATACAGTTCCTTTATGACCCTTTCCCTTCTTACCCTCCTCCCCTCTTCCTCTGGTTACTGTCAGCTTGTTCCTTATTTCAGTGTCTCTGGTTATATTTTGCTTGCTTGTTTGTTTTGATTAGGTTCCACTTACATGTGAGATCCCATGGTATTTGTCTTTCACCGCCTGACTTATTTCACTTAGCATAATGCTCTCCAAGCCTTTGAAATAATCTGTAACCACCCTCAAGAGTGCATATAATCCCATTAACTATACTGTAGTCCAATTCCCCCATTGCTTCCTTCCATCTCCATGTTAATCTTCCTTAGTTCCCCCCTTATTTCAAATGCATAAAAGAACTTGCAATACTGTTTTAAATGACTCAACTACAGAAAGAGGGCACACACAACTCACACAAAGGACATTCCTAGAGAACTTGGCTCAAGTGACCAGAGAGTGTGCCCCTGGGCCCCACAGGACACCTATATAAGGCCACTCTAACAAGACCAGGGGAGATAGCAGATCTACCTGATACGTAGAAACAAACACGGGGAGCAACCAAAATGAGAAGACAAAGAAACAGGCCCCAAATGAGGAACCAGACAAAACTCCAGAAGAATAACTAAATAATTTGAGACAAGGAACCTCGGAGTTCAAAACACTGATTATACAAATGCTCAATGAATTTAGAGGAAGAATAGATGGACTCAGTTCGAACTTCGACAAATACATAGGAAACAGAATGGCAGGAGACTAGCTTTGGCCCCCGGGCATCCCACCTGGGGACTTTGTACCTGCACCTGCCAGACCACTGCCCACTCTTCCAATGCGACATGGTCCCGGCTGCAGCATGCCATCTGGGAGTCTGTGTGATCAATGTGCAGCAGCAAGGGCCACCATGACAGATTACAGTGAGGAGCTGCACAAAGAGCAGGAGGCTCTGGAGTCCATCTACCTTGACTCCTTTAGTATAACCAGAAAGTACCCCCAGGTTCACCATTATTGTGACATCTGGGGATGGAGAAAATGTTGAAACTGTCCAGGCTACCCTCAAGTTTATATACAGTGAGAAATACCCAGATGAAGCCCCTCTTTATAAAATATTCTCCCAGGAAAATCTGGAAGATAAGGACGTCTCAGGCATTTAAAAATTGTTAGCATTAATGCAGAAGAAAATCTTGGTATAGTGATGATCATTAGTGACAGCTGTGCAAGAAAAATTAAATGAAACAATGGATCAAATAAAAACTAGAAAAGAAGAAGAAAAGAAACAAACAAAAAAAGCAGAAGAAGCCAAAAAGCAATTATTTCATGGCACTCCTGTTACAACTGAGAATTTCTTAAATTGGAAAGCCAAGTTTGATGCAGAACTCTTGGAAACTAAAAAGAAACGAATGAAAATAAAAGAACAAGCAGGAAAAAAATAAGTGGGGAACAGCTATTTGAAACAGATTATAATCTTGGCATATTTGATAACTAGTTCTTGGAGGGTGCTGGAAATAACGTAGAGGTAAATGAGCCTTCGTCCCAGGAAATGGATGACTTGGAGCTGGAAAATGATGAGGATGATCCAGACTACAACTCTGCTGACACAGAGAGTGACTTGACCAATTGATGGACCATCATCATCTGCAGAGAGGCTTGACTGCCACAGGATCTTTGGCTTTACTGAGAGGATGTTGATTTTGCTTTTATTCCCCTAAGAAAAAATACTTTTCAGAATATTCTTTTGAAGTTTTCATCAATGAACTTAATAAATTCACCTTAAAATTAAAAAAAAAAAAGCTGGCAGGAGGAGAATACAGACAGACTCTACGAGTAAAGACTGGCTCCTGCTGACGGGCAGCAAGGAAAGGGATACCCCAGTCCTACAACCACAAAAAACTGAATTCAATCAACGATCTGAATGAGACCAGAAGTATATTTTCTCCCCAGAGTCTCCAGAATGGAGCAAAGCTCTGCTGATACTTTAACTTTAGCCTTGCAAGACTCTAAACAGAGGACCCAGCTGAACGAAACTATACCTGAATTTTTGCCTTAGAGAACTACTAGCGTGTTAACTGTAATCAACAAGGAATCTACCAAACCATCTACTCACTTTGGATCTTACAGTCAAGCTGAATAAAGGCCAGATATTACCATGATAATTGTGTCAGAAAGCAATGGTCAGAAAAATTAAAAAGTTTGAAATGAAGTATCTCATCACACTGGAATTATTTCACGAAGATAAAAAAAGGAAAATAAGGTTGCTACTTAAATAAGTTTGCTTGGCTCCTGAAGAGTCAACATATATTATGGATATTGTTCAGTGCTGGGTTGTTTTTGTTTTTTAATTCAGAAGTCAATGCCAATTTTGAAGTGACTGAAAAAATTAGCATTTGTGAATAGTCTGTGTACAACTTCAAGAGAGGATATTTTCAAAGTTCAGTGTACTACATCAAGTGGAATTTGCTAAGCTGGTACTTTGTGGAAAATATGTGAATCTACCATGGGCTAGTAATGTCAATGGTGAACTTTATTTGTTCTCATGGACTTAACCCTTGTTAGTTTTGAAAATTTTCATCAAAAATAGAAATTACGTATCCTGATGTACCATACTACATAGTCAGAAGTAAAATGGGTTCAAAGTGATAAGGTTTTGCATGTGCGTGCATGTGTGTGTTAAAGTTTTATTAAGATTTGACCTCAGCACAGAGATCTGAATTTTTCTAAATGAGAACTTTCCTCAATCACTTATCAAATACTGAATGGATGTGGAAATTAGCTTTTTCTGCAAATTCGATCATGTTTCTTAATGAAGTTAACCTAACATGACAAGGTAAAACAGCTGTAACATGACTTGTACTACAGTAATTTCGATGACAACTAATATTGTTTGAATCCCAAGTGATGCCAAGCTGCTTTATATACTTGCAGTGCTGTCAAAAGATAAAACAAGAAGTGAGAGCCCTATCCCCTAGCAAAATTAGCAGATACATTTTTCAAGGGCAAACTATTGTTCCAGTAGCATTTTCAGACCTCTGTGAAAATGCAAAGGACATTTCCATATTTCAAAATACATTTAATTGTGCAGCTGAGGAGCTGCTAGTTAACATTTATTTTCAATAGAAGTGATTAATATGACATTTAATGACATGCTATCAAGACAATATAATGGAATTCTATAAATGTCTTCCAAGCAATGAATATGTTCAACGTAAAATACATGCTTATGCTTATGAACAGTAGTGTTTGGCAGTATCTACATATTTGAAAAGTTTCAAAGATGGAAATATATAAGCTTTCATTACATACTAGCATTAACAGATGAATTTTCACAATCGATTTTGGTGCTGGAGAGCTAACTTTGAATCTGAATTAAGTAAAATCTTATTTTTACTTAAAAGAATTCCATTCTTCTCATCAGTAGACCTGTGTTGCCAAAAAATTGTATTCAATCATTACTATTATATTTACAGTTTCCTCAAAATAAAAAGGCGGGGCGGGGGAGAGGGGGCCGGTAGTATTCCAGAACTGGAGAGAACTGGGGCTTGTCCAGTTGCCACGGAGTCGAAGCAGCGACACCGCGCGGGAGCCTGGCAGTCCAACGTTTCTGATTGGCAGGGGTTATGGGAGGGTCGGCTCCACGGCTTCTTTTGCCCTCTCAGTACGCGAAATAGTGTGAGGGCCACGGGCTAAGTCCCAGGACTCCAGAGTTGAGTTCTGGTAAAGAGCAAACCCGGAGACACCGGTGAGACTTCAGAGCCCGCTGGTGGGAAGCGATCCGCCTAGGGAGCTGCTGGCGCATGCGTATTAGGGAGCTGAAGCCAGCGCGGCGGAGTCGCCATTGCAGGGTTTTCCAACAGAGCCTACCTGGCGCCGGGGGCTGGTCCAGCCCCAGGGGCCCAGTCACTGGGAGTCATTGGTTCAGGCATCAGGGCACTCATCACCTTCTCCCGCCTCGGTTTGGGCGGGAGGCGGAGGCAGCGCGGAGGCGGTGTCAGGGGGCGGAGCCGCCCGAAGGGCCTTTTGTCTGTGGAGTCTGGTGAGTGCAGCCCGCCAGGGACCGAGCGGCGGGCTCTGGGAAGGGCAGGCTGGGCCCGAGGTAGCCCGCACGCGGAAGCCGCCCCTGCGCTTCGACCCAGATTCCCCCAAGCGGCACCCTAGCCTTCTCCGAGACCCTGTGTCCCTTGTTTGATAGGAAGGCCTTTCCCAACCAGAGATTTTAAATGTTTTCCTCTAATGTCTTCTGCAATTTATTTTGTGTAGGCATGGGTGGGTATCGTTTTTTTGGAGAGTTTCCCCTCAAGTCAAGATTATTAATACATTCACCATTATTTTCTTCAAATACTTCTAAAAGATTAAAAAAACACCTCTTTTACACTTTTATTTATGTTTTATTGGGCATTGTTTAAGCGTCTTAGACTTTGCAGCTGGAAACTCAGCTAGGCAAAAATCCAGAACTGTTCCAAAGAAGAAAGAAAAGTTAAAAGTTATAGAAAAAAGTACATTAGAATTTTCAACCCTGTATTCTCGACCCTACGGTTGGTCCAAGACAGTTATCAGTCAGAAGACAGGCAGAAGGAGGATGCCAGGTGATATGGAAGATGGGGGCCATTGTGTCTGGTCATGTCACGTGGTCTGGATAATAATGTTAGGTGGATGTATATGTGAGTCCTTTGGGGGGATGGTAATTAGGTGACCTGAGTAATCGAGTCTTCCAGCGGGTAAAGGGTTATCTGGAGGTCCAGATGTACTGTATTTTGCCCTGTATAATATGCACCCAAGTTTTTGGCCCAAATTCTCAGGGAAAAAATTTTTTTAATTTAATTTTTTGTTTATATTTAGATACTTGTTTTTTGTATTGTAAAGGAATTTTAGCATTTATTTTTGAACATATTATAGTACAAGAAATTTTATGTAACAAATAATTACAAAACACAAGAACAGATACAAGGTATTTCAGGCACTACCTATGTATAGTGCATAACCTTATTTTTCCCTCAAAAATTTTGGCAAAGAAGTGCTCATTATACACAGCAAAATACAGGTATATCCACGCATTGATGGAGGACTGGAAAGTTCAAAAACTTTTAAGTTCCCAGGCTAGTTAGAACAAGAATAGCTTTTCCTCATGCCTCAACATTTATAATGTTAATAATTTCAGTAGCTTAGTTAAAGTGACGCCATTTGTATATTCCATGTATATTCACACTTTCCTTACTATCATCTATTAAATTAGTTTTCCACTGAATTTAAAGGACATTATATTCTGCAGGCAGGTATATATACTTGGACCTGTTTTTAAATATATATTTATTTAATCCTCACCTGAGAATATTTTGTTTATTATTTGAGAGAGAGAAAGAAAACATCAACCAGTTTTCTCCTGTATCTGTCCCCACTGGGCGTCAAACCCACAACCTAGGTATGTGTCCTGACAAGGAATCAAACCCCACAACCTTCTGGTGACCAGACGACACTCCAACCAACTGAGCCATCTGGCCAGGGCCAGACCTGTTTTAAGACTTTTTCTTTCACTGCTCTGACAATTTCTGTACTGATACCATTTTGTTTTAATTTAAAATACTTTTAATAGTATAGCAAACTCCCCTTAATTATACCCTTCAACATATAATCTATTTTTAACTCATAAATTGTGTGAAATGTAAAATGTACAAAAATTTATATTTTTCTAAGAGACAGATTTGATCATGGTACTTAGCAGGTGCTCAGTAGATAGTTATGTCTGTTGAAAATCTTCCTATCATTGAAAACTTACATGGTTCCCTGTTGCCTTCAGGATAATGTTCTAGTTTCTTAGCAGAGCTCTCAAAGCCCTTTATAATCTTAATATTGCACACTGCTTTGCCTTCTACCCTTGCTCTCTGCTCTAGCCATCCTAAGCTACTCAAACAGGACAAAAAACACTCTGAGAAAACTCATTAATTTGATTATATCAAAATTTTAAATTTCAGTATTTGAAAAGAACAAAGGCCTAAAAATAAGACATGAAGAAAATATATGCAACATGTGCAAGAAATAAAGGATTAATGTTTATAATATATAAAGAATATCTGTTAATAAAAAAAAGAAAGAATGAGCAAGGGATATGCACAGCATTTTATAGAAGAAATACAGCTAACAAATAAACAAAAATAAAGCTTAACCTTATAAGTAACCATAGGATGCAAATGAAAACAAAGATATTTTTCACCTACTAGACTGACAAAATTTAAGTGCATATATTAATGATACAAAGTGTTGAGAAAAATGGGGCCTGGGGGGCAGGGAAGAAGGACACCAGCTATAAAATTGAAGAAGATCAATTTGAATGGAAATTTGACTGTACCTACCAAAATGTTAAATGAATTTAGTCTGTGGTTGAAAAATTCCCCTGTAGTACCTGTTCTGCAGAAATACTTGTACAGGTACACAAGGATATATGTACAAAGATGTTTATTACAGTATTGTTTGTAATTGTGAGAAGTTGATAGAGGCCAAATGTTGACTAGGGATACAGTTAAATATATTACGGTAGATCCATACAGTAGAATACTATTCTGCTATATAATACAATAAGGTAGTTTATTATCAAGTTAACAGACAGGGAAAGAATTCTAAGACCCTTAGTGAGTAAAAGATGTTGCAGAACAATGCACATAGATAGGATGGTGTGCAGTACATTAAATATGTATGTGGTTATATGTGTTTGTGAATGCACACAAAAGTGTGTACACAAAGTGACAGACAGTGAATTACCTCCAGGGAGGGAAGTAGAAGAGTTGAAGGACACTAATATTTTACTCTATATATTCCCATGTTTTGTGTACTCATGCTTACATGTAGAATGTGTAAAAAACTTGTTAATGTATGTATATAACTGTGTAAGAAAAAAATGAAACCCCTCACACATTAAGGGGACTAAAACCTGGATTTTATAATGCAGAACTTTTTAAAATTAGCTCTTTTTAAAAAGCAGCAAAAATAAAATACAAATGATAAAATGGAGGCTATATTTGTTATTCATTTTATGATAAGGGAGTTTTTGGTTACTGTTTATGTTCATGGGTCCCAAAGACAACCCTCAGGTTCAATGATTTGCTAGAAAAACTCACAGAACTCAGGAAAACTGTAATTACAATAACATAAGTATTACAGTGAAAGGATACAGATTAAAATCAGCAACGAAAATAGGGCAGGTTCCAGCAGAGACCAGGTGCAAGATTTCAGTTGTCCTCTCTTAAATAGAGTTGTACAGGTAGGGCTTAACCCTGCAGAGGTCACGTCAAAAAATTACAATGTAGATCACGTATATCCGAGAGATACAGTCATTGTCAGTATGTGCTGAAATGTGAAAAAATAAAAAACACTGCAAATTTGCATTTATTTATATAATAAAATATTATTTTTAACATTTTCAGCTACAATCTAGAAATTGTCAAAGAAATATAAAAACATAAAGGATAAAAATTTTTCTTTTCAAATAATGGAAACATGGATATGCTGAAAAATACAACCAAAAAAAAATTTTTAACATTAATCAGAATCTTTAATAGTTGGCTTTGCAAAATGTTTGTAACAGTTATCACAAAACAATATTGTTATGCTTGAGGCATAAATGCGTTTCACAATACTTGCAAAAATATTTTGATTAGCGACTTGTTTTGGATGCATAGCACCTAACCCATCTTTTTTTGCGCTAATCATGACCTTGAACCTATGCAACTGATATATGTAACAATACTTAAGAAAAGAGTTTGTATGTCTCAGATCAGCCATGACCTCCACAGGGTTAATTCTACCAGCAATGACATGACAGTGTTGCCAACCAGGGAAGTTCATCCAAATCATGGCATCCAGAATATTTACTGGAAATTGGTCATGTGGGCATGGCTGAACACCCATGTTGCTACCTTCAGTCTACAGCCCCTTCAGAGGGCAAGCTGATACCACATGGCCCAAGGTTTCCACCATAAATCCCATTATTAGCATAAATTTCCTGACCTATCCTAAAGACTGAAGTAAACAGAGACACATAACAGGCTGGATGTTCCAAGAGCTTAATAGGTTATCTCCTAGGAGCGAGGCCAGGGTCAAAGCTTTCCTTGGAATGTGCAGAACTTCGACCTGCTCAGTTAATCCATTACTGCATAATAAACTCTGT
Source organism: Pteronotus mesoamericanus (assembly GCF_021234165.1). Taxonomy (NCBI): domain Eukaryota; kingdom Metazoa; phylum Chordata; class Mammalia; order Chiroptera; family Mormoopidae; genus Pteronotus; species Pteronotus mesoamericanus. The sequence goes on from NW_026555308.1 coordinate 15,067,010, forward strand.
AATAAAGAACTCTTACAAATCAATAAGAAAAAGACAGTATGGTAGAAAAGTGGACAAATTACATGGAAGGGTAATTTATAAAAGAAAAAATATAAAATCTAAAAATATAAAAAGTTCTGCCTCACATATTATCTAAGAATTGTATGTTAAAGCAGCAGTTAAAACACTATTTATTATATTAGACTTTTAAAATCCTCACTCAAGGACATGCTTATTGATTTTAGAGAGAGAGGAAGGGATGGAAAGAGGGAGAGAAACATTGATGTGAAAGAGAATCATTAATCTCATACTTGCCCTGACCAGGGACCAAACCTGTAACCCAGGCATATGCCCTGACTTGGAGTTGAACCTAAGACCTTTCAGTTCACAGACAACATTCCAACCAACTAAGCCACACTGGCCAAGGCTATGTATTAGATTTAAAAAGAATAATGCCTCACACTGGCTAACGGTCACTCTCATATGTTGTTGATGAATATGTAAAATGATACAACCTTCCTGAATAGCATTTTGCCTCCTTTCTAGCCCAGAAGTTTCACTTATAAAAATTTATCCTAAGGAAATAAGAAAACAAAATTATGCTAAAACTGTGGAAGGAAAGAAGGAAGCAAGCAAGCAAGACCTGGCCAGTGTGGCTCAGTTGGTTGAGCATCATTCTGCAAACTGAAAGATTGCCTGTTCCATTCCTGGTTGGGACTCATGCCTGGATTGCCAGTTTGATCCTGAGTCAGGGTGCATACAGAGTGCAACCAGTCGATGTGACTCTCATATCAATGTGTCTCTCCCTCTCTTCCTTTCTCTCTAAAGTCAAAAATAAAATTAAAAAATTTAAAAGAAAGAACCTAAAGGTTTATTAATAATTAATTCATTTTAAAAATTTGGGTATTTTATGCAGTGGAATATAAAGTTAATCTATAATGAATATTTAGATTTTATTTTCTGTCATGAAGTGGTAAACAAAATTTAATCAATTAAAATCAGGTTTCAAAAAGAAAATCATACATATAATAATGACATATGCCATGTAATAGTGTATGTCTGTGCATAGTAAAGCCTGAAAGAGTATACTCTCCAAATGTTACCAGTTATCTCTGGGTAATGATGTTATAGTTTATTTTCTTTGTGCTTTTCTATATTTTGTAAAAATTTTTGTTCTAATATTTGTCAGAAAATAAAATGAAGGTGTTTCTATGGTAGAAAAGATGTGTAGAGAAAGATCACTCTGACAGCTGTGAAAAAAAAAATATTGGGCTAACATCAGGACCAGTTAGTTGGGTGTGGCACTAATTTAAGTGAGAGATGATAGTGGCCTGAATCAAGGTAATGGAAGTGAAGATGGAACTTTCACTGCATATTTAAGGGAGTAAATTTATAAGGATTTGACTTTTGACTGGGGAGAGAGAATAAGGGAAAGAATGGGAAGCCAGGGATGGCCGTTAGGTTTTAGGTTTGGTGGTGCTATTTATTGAGATAGAGACTATGATAGGAGAGTAAGAATAATGTGTAACATGTAAATACAGCTAACTATGTGCTGTGTTCTAAATATTTACAGATATTCACTCCCTTAATCTTTACAGCCACAAGGTAGGTACTGTTGTTCTTAGTTTTACAGGTGAGAAAATTGAAGCATAAGATTGAGTAACCCAACCAAACACACAGCTAGCAAGTTGTGAAGTCAGGAATCAAACCAAATCAGTTTGGCATACTTTATGCTGAATATATGAAAAGAGACTTAAGAGAGAATGAGTTTTGAACATGTCTGGCTTAAGAAATCTGAGATACATCTACTTGGGGATGTCCAGTAAGGTTGTTGAGTATAAATACGGTTATGTAGCTCAGAAAAGATGATCGGTGAAGTTATAGCAATAGGTGAAGCCACCTGAGAGCAGATAGAATAAAAATAAGAGAGAACAAATGCAAACACAAATGGACTTAACTATATTACAAATGAATGACATAGCCACACTGGAGGAAGTGGCAAAAAAAAAAAAGAAAGAAAGAAAGAAAGAAAGAAAGAAAGAAAGAAAGAAAGAAAGAAAGAAAACCTAACTAACTTCAGGAAACAATATTTGACTGGATACCGTAAATCTAATTTAAATCTAAAGAGATCTCTACATAAATATAATCAAGTTAGTAAATATGTTTCTCACAGATATGAGCTAGAAATTTTGAAACTGCTTATATTATTCCAAAATTGAACAAAGAAGTAACTATATTGTAGATAATGACAGCCAACAATTTCTTTACTGTCCAAGAAGGAAGCTACCAATGAGGAAAGAAGGAAAACTAAAATGATCCTATGTAGCTTTGTACATATGTACCTTTGATAAAACCAAAAAGTAAAATACTTATTTTGAAAAAGTAAAAAACTAATAAAGTAAAATGGAAAGAAAGAGAAAGAGCTCCCCAGACAAGAAAAAGATGGTGGAGTTCATCACCATCAAACCAGTGTTACAAGAAATGTTAAGGGGACTTAAGAAGAAGGGGGAAAAAAGAAGATAAATGTAAATAATAAAATAGCAATAACTATGTACCTATCAGCAATCACTTTATTATTTTTTAAATTTTTTACTTATTCACTTTTAGAGAGAGGAAAAAGGAGAGAGAAAGAGGGAGAGAAACATCAATGTATGTGAGAAACATCAAGCAGTTGCCTCTCACACACCCCCAACTGGGGACCTGGCCCACAACCCAGGGATGTGCCCTGTCTGGAAATTGAACCAGCAACCTTTCGGTTTGCAGTCCAGCACTCAATCCACTGAGCCACACCATCCAGGGCAGTAATCACTTTAAATGTAAATGGATTAAATGCTCCAGTCAGACATAGGGTGACTGAATGAATAATAAAACAAGACCCATACGTATGCTGCCTGCCGGAGACACACTTCAGATCGAAAGACAGAGAGACTGAAAGTAAAGGGATGAGAGAAGACTTTCATGCAAATGGGAAGTAAATAAAAGCTCGGGTATTAATAATTGCATGAGACTAAATAGACTTTAAAACAAAGGTTATAGGCAGCAGAAAGTGGTGGCATGAAAATGGAGACAAATGTATTTGAACAATTAAAATATAAAAATAAAACAAAGGTTATAACAAGAGACAAAGAAGGAAATTTCATAATGATAAAGGGGTCAATCCAACAAGAGAATATAAACTTGATAAACATTTATGTGGCCAGTGTAGGAGCACCTGAATATATAAAGCAAATAATGATGAACATAAAGTGAAAGACTGACAGCAATACAGTAATTTTAGGGGACTATAACACCCCATTAACATCAATGGATCTTCCAGACAGAAAATCAACAAAGAAACAGAGGATGTAAATAACACCTTAGACCAGATGGATGTAGTTGATATTTATAGAACATTTCATTCCCAAAGAGTAAAATATAGATTTTTTTTTTCAAGTGCATATGGACATTTTCCAGGATATACCACAAAACAAGTTAGTTTTAGGCCATAAAACAAGGTTCAATAAATTTAAGAAGACCAAGGATCTTCTCTGATCACAATGATATGAAACTAGAAATTAATTACAAGGGGGAAAAAACCACAAACACAAGGAGGCTAAATGCAATTCTAAACAATGAATGGGTTGACAATGAGATAAAGGAAGAAATCAAAATATATCTTGAGAATCAATAACCCAAAATATATGGGATACAGTTAAAGCAGTCCCAAGAGGGCAATTCATAGCAATACAGGCCTACCTCAAGAAACAAGAAAAATCTCAAACAATTTAACCCTATACCTAAAGAAGCTAGACAAAGAACAACAAACAAATACCAAATTGAACAGTGGAATGAAATAAAGATTACAGCAAAAATAAATGAAATACATTCTATAAAAACAACACAAAAGATCAATGAAACCAAGAACTAGTTCTTTCAAAAGATAAACAGGACTGATAAACCTTTAACTAGATTCATCAAGGAAAAAGAGAAAGGACCCAAATAAATAGAATTAGAAATGAAAGAGAAGTGATAACTGACAGAAATACAAAGGATTATTATAAACTACTACAGAACATGTATAAGGAACCCATGGACAAAGCCAAAGTGGGGAAGGATTGAGGGTGGGAGGGGCCAGGGAAAGTGGTGGCAGAAAAATGGAGACAAATGTATTTGAACAATAAAAAATAATAATAAATTTTTAAAAAGAAAAAACCTACTATAAACATGCCATCAAATTGGACAGTCTAGAAGAATGGATAAATCCCTAGAAACATACAATCTTCCAAGACTGAATCAAGAAGAAACAGAAAATCTGAACATACCAACTACTATTAACAAAATTGAGTAAGTAATTTTTAAAAACTCATAACAAATCAAAGTCCTAGACCAGATAGTTTTATAGGTGAATTTTACCAAGCTATTCCAAAAAAATTCAACTGGAGGGATGTCTCCCAAGCTCATTTTATGAGGCCAGCTTTACTCTGATTTCAAAACCAGACAAATATATTTCAAAAAAGAAAATTATAGGCCAGTATCTCTGATGAATGTAGATGCAAAAATTCTCAACAAAATATTAGCAAACTGAATTCAGCAATATATTCAAAACATCATACAGCAGATCCAAGATGGTGACAGAGTACATAGAAGCAACACTCACCTCCTCCCAGGACCAAACTGGAATTACAACTAAAATATAGAACAATCACCCTTAATAATCAACTGAAGACTAGCTGAAGTCTTATAACCAACAAGTTACGGAAGAAGCTAGATCAAGACAGATAGGAAGGACAGAGACATGAAAAGGTCTGCCCCTGCTTCTGTGGGCAGAAGCTGAGATTCTGGAGGGATATCTAAGCTGCAGTGGTCCCCTCTGAGAAGAGCAGGGTCTCAACCCCAACCCAAACTCCCCTGACCAGACCACCAGAGCTTGGTACAGGTACCCACATAATAACACCTGGCTGTGCAAAACAGCAGGGGATCTGTTTGCCAGGAAGAGATGGGGGTCTGCACAAAATCTAGTTCACAGTCACTCATCCTGAATTCTGGCAGAGGAAAGATGGAGCAGACTAGATGATGACATGAGGGGAGACTGGGGTTTGATGCTCTTGGGAGCAATCTGAAGTGACAGCCGCCGGAATCCCTGTCACTCCCCTACACCACAGAAACTATCTTTCTTGTGTAGAGCACTCCCTTCCTGTGGCATCAGCTTGAGGGAATGCAATAGCCCCACACTCTGGACCTGCAGAGCTTGCACTCTGCTGAGGAGTCAGCTCTCTGGGCTGGGGTGTAGAGGTCTGGGCAGACTCAGGGGGTATCAGTGACTGAGTTGTGTGGTTTTGGGGTGAGACCATTCCTCCCACCTTCCTGTGAACCTGACTGGCACCTCCCCCACATAGGAGATCCACTAGCCCCACCCTCAGGGCTCCCAGTGGCTTGACCCTCACTCCTTGTGTCTGTGTACTACCAAGGTCTGGGCAGAATCTGAAAAAGACTTGAGTTGTGTGGCTCTGGGATGGGGGCTACTACCCCAAACTTTCCCCAAGCTTGACCAACACATCCCCCTCATGGGAGATCCACTAGTCCCATCCTCCTGATTCCTCACAGCCCTGCCCTGCTGAGATTGGTCTCCCAGGAAGAATCTGGGACAGACTAAGCTTTGTGGCTCTAAGACAGAGAATAATTTTTCTTTGCACACCCATCGAGTGCAGAGCCCTCCCTTCACACAGTCAAAGCTTGGTTGGTTTAGGCCTGATAAACTATGCTTGCCTCACACTAATGACTCCCTGAAACCTAGCACCAGCAAAGGTATGTGAGCAACCAGTAGGTGGCAACTAAACTTGGTATACCCTGGGACATTTGCCAAGTTACCTCAGACCCAGCACTAGCATGAGATTGAGCCTTTATTAATCTGGTGAACACCACTTACCCTTAACTGTTGACTCACTGAGAACCTACCTCATGCAAATCCGGTATCACCATTGGCTAATTCAGTGACTGAATGTAACAGGCAGGTGGAGGAAGGAGGAGGTCGATCTCAAGGTATCTTGGGACTTTTGCTAACATGTCCGTGGCCCCAGTGTAGGTAAAAGCCAGCATTGGTGTAAAGTGTAATCCTTCTCACACACACTCAAGCCCAGTAGAGGCAGCCACAATCTGTGGATTGCTTTATAGCTTCAAACAGGTACCCAGGGCCAGTCATAGTTAGTATCTGACATTGATCTGCACCAGAGTCCCTCACAAAAGGCCTGGGAACCAACACATCCAGTGGCCAGCTTAAGACAACATCAGAGCAGGATCCAATTAGATTCACAGGTGGCATATCAAAAGAGAAATCTTGGCAGGCACCAGACCCTGCTGAGGCAAAATCCTCTTCATGTGGTCAGCACCTCCACAGCACCTCATACACTGTGGTTAGGATTGACTCACAATTAGCCAGCCTGAAGGTTGACCTCATGCACAGGTAAGTGGACCAGTAGCAATCAAGACTCAGTTGTAGTAGGAGCACACACATAACCCACACAAGGGACATTCCTGGAGCATCCAGCTGAGGTGATCAAGGAGATTGTACTACTGGATTCCACAGGACAGTTACTACCAAACACCACCCTCCCAAAAGAGGGAGTCAGCAGATCTACCTAATACATAGGAACAAACACAAAGAGACAACCAAATGGGGAGACAAAGAAACATCCCCCAAATAAAAGAACAGGAGAAATCTCCAGGAAAAGGGAAAAAAGCTAAATGAAATGGAAATAAATTTATTAGATATAGAGTTCAAAAAAAATGGTTATAAGGATGCTCAGGGAATTTAGTGAGTACAAAAACATGAAAAAGGACATAGAAACTATGTTAATAAACCAGTCAGAAATGAAGAATATAATACCTGAAATGAGTACACTAGAAGGAATGAACAGTAAGTTGTATGAAGCAGAGGATCGAATCAGTGATTTGAAAGGCAAGAGAGCAGAAACATCCAGTAAGAGCAGCAAAAAGAAAAAAGAATTGCTAAAAGTGAGGATAGTTTGAGGGATCTTTGGAACAACATAAAATGTAACACATCCACATCATAGGGGTACCAGAAAGAGAAGAGAGAGCGCAAGGGATTGAGAACATATTTGAAGAAATAATGACTGGAAACTTCCCTAAACTGGTGAAGGAAAAAGACACACAAGTCCAGAAAGTGCAGAGAGTCCCAAATAAGATGAACACAAAGAGGCCCACACCAAGACATATCATAATTAAAATGATAAAGGTTAAAGACAAAAAGAGAATCTTAAAAGCAACAAGAGAAAGACAGTGACGTACAAAGGAGCTCTCATAAGACTGACAGCTGATATTAAAAACAAATATTTCAAGCCAGAAAGGATTGGCATGAAATATACAAAGTGATGAAAAGCAAGGACCTGCAATATAGACTACATTACCCAGCAAGGCTATCATTTAAAATGGAGGGAGAAATAAAGAGCTTTAAAGATAATAAAAAAACTAAAGGAATTCATTACCACCAAACAGTTATTACAAGAAACATTAAAGAGTTTTTAAAAAGAAGGAAAAATAGAAAAATAAAACACAAAGTTATAAAGAATAAAATGGCAATAAATACATACTTAAAATAATCACTTTAAAAGTAAATTACTTAAATGCACCAGTCAAAAGACATAGGATAGCTGAATGGGTAAGAAAACAAGACCCATATATATGCTGTCTACAAGTGGTCCACCTCAGGACAAAAGATACACACAAACTAAAAGTAAAGGGATTAAAAAAGATATTTCATGCCTATGGAAATGACCCCAACGTAAGAGCACCTAAATATATAAAGCAGATCTTGATGGATGTAAGGGAGAAAATGTCAGAAATACCGTCAAAGCAGGGGATTTTAACACCATATTGATATCAATGGATAGATATATCACACATATAGATATTGGCCATTTATGACACACTAAGTCATATGCATTTAATTGATATCTTCAGAGCATTTCACCCCAAAGAAGCAGAGTATATGTTTTTTTCAAGTGCAAATAGAACATGTTCTAGAATAGTCCACATGTTAGGACAAAAAACAAGTCTCAAATATAAGATTGAAATCATATCAAGCATCATCTCTGATCATAATGCTATGCAACTAGAAATCAATCACAAGAAAAAAAAACTGAAAAACACACAAACACATAGAGCTGAAATAACATGTTTCTAAACAATGAATGGGTTAACAATGAGATCAAAGAGAAATCAAAATATACCTTGAAATATATGAAAGTGAGAACACAACAACCCAAAGTGTATGGGACACAGTGTAAGCAGTCCCAAGAGGGAAATTCATAGCATCACAGGACTACTTCAAGAAACAAGAAAAATCTCAAACACACAATGTAACAATAAACTTAAAGTAACTAGAAACAGAACAACAAACAAAGCCCAACATGAGTAGAAGGAAGGACATAATAAAGAAGAGAACAAAAATAAAATTGAGTTTAAAAAAAAAAGATGAATGAAACCAACAGATGGTTCTTTCAAAAGATAAACAAGATTGAAAAACCTTTAACCAGACTCATCAAGAAAAAAGAAAGACTCAAGTAAATAAAATCAGAAATGAAAGAGAAGTAACAAATGACACCAAAGAAATACAAATGATTGTAAGAAAATATTATGAACAAGTATATGCCAACAAATTGGACAATCTGGATGAAATGGATAAATTCCTAGAAACACACAATATCAGGAAAATCATACAATCTGACTAGACAGATTAAAACTAGAAAAATTGAACTGTAATTAAAAAACTCCCAACTAACAAAAGTCCTTGACCAGATGGCCTCACAGGTGATTTTAACCAAACAAAAAAGAAGAGGTTAGGGGTAGAGATTTAGCAAAACAGAAAAAAAGAGAGAACTCATGGACACACACAACAGGGTGGAGATTTTGGGGGGTAGGTGGTGGGTGTAGGTGGAAGAGCATATGGGGGTATAAATGGTAATGGAAAAAATGCAATAAAATATATGCCATGAAATTGCGGGGGGGCGGGGGGTAAGCATTCAAAGAATGAACACCTATCCCTCTCAAACTATTCCAGAAAATCTAAGAGAAGGAAAACTGCCAAGCTCATTTTACAAAGCCATCGTTATCCTAATTGTGAAACCAGACAAAGACACTCTAAAGAAAGAAAATTGTAGGTCAGTATCCTTGATGAAAATACATGCTAACATCCCCAAAAAATATATTAAAAACTGGATCTAGCAATACATTAAAAAGATCATACAGATAAACAGGGATTTATTCTGAGGATGCAAGATTGGTACAATATCTGCAAATAAATAGATACACCACATAAACAAATGAAGTTTAAAAACCACATGATCATATCAATAGATGCAGAAACAGCATTTGATAAAATCCAGCACCCATTTATGATAAAAAACAAAACAAAACATTCAGCCTAGTGGAAATAGAGGGATATACCTCAACATAATAAAGGACAAATGTGACAAATCTATAGCCGGTGGGCAAAAACTAAAAGAATTTTCCTTAAGATCAATAATGACACATGGATGTCCACTCACCAGTCTCATTTAGTATAGTAGTGGAAATCCTAGCCACAGCAATCAGAGAAGAAGGAAAAATAAAAGGCATCCAAGTGAGAAAGGAATAAATAAAACTCTCATTATTTGCAGTTGACATGGTACTGTATATAGGGAACCCTAAAGATTACACACACACACACACACACACACACACACACACACACACACTAGAATGGATAAATGAATTCAGTAAAGTAGCAGGTTATAAAATTAGTATCCAGTGATCAGTTATATTTTTATATACCAATAATGAACTATCAGAAAGAAAAACTAAGAAAACAATACCATTCATAATTGCATCAAAAACTAATAAAACACCTGGGAATAAGTTTAACCAAGGATGTAAAAGACCTGTACTTGGAAAATTATAAGGCACTGAAGAAAGAAATTGAAGAAGATACAAATAAGTGGAAGCACATACCATGGTCATGGATAGGAAGAATTAATGTCATTAAAATGTCCATACTACCCAAAGCAACCTATAGATTCAATGCAATTCCTAGCAAGATACCAATGATGTATTTCACAGAACTAGAACAAATATTCCAAAAATGTATATGGAATCACAAAAGACCCCAAACAGCAATGGCGATCTTGAGAAAGAAGAACAAAGATGGAGGAATCACTCTACCTAATATCAAACTATACTCTGAGGCCATAGTAATCAAAACAACATAATACTGGCATAAAAAACAGACATATAGATCAATGGCACAGAACGGAGTGCCCAGAAATAAACCCATGCCATTAAGGTCAATTAATATTTGACAGAGGAGGCAAAAACATACACTGGGCTGTTTATTCAGTAAATGCCCTTGGGAAAATTGGACAGATACATCCAGAAAAATGAAACTAGACCACCTCACACCACACACAAGAATAAATTCAAAATGGATTAAAGACTGAAATATTAGACCCGAAACCATAAAAATCTAGAAGAAAACATAGGCAGTAAAATATGATGATAATCTAATGGGGTTTTCTTTATAGGTGTATTACTTTGATGTATTGTTATATTCTGTTTGCTAATATTTTGTTGAGGATTTTAGCATCTATGTTCATCACGGATATTGGCCTATAATTTTCTTTCTTTGTAGTGCCTGTATTTGGTTTTGGAATTAGGATAATGCTGGCCTCATAAAATGAGTTAGGGAGTTTTTCTTTCTCTTGAATTTTTTGGAATAGTTTGAGGAGCAAAAGTGTTCGTTCTCAGAAAGTTTGGTAAAATTCACCTGTGAAGCCATCTGGCCCAGGACTTTTGTTTGTCAGGAGGGTTTTTTTTTTTAAATTACTAATGCTTCAGTTTCACGAGTTGTAATCTGTCTCTTCAGATTCTGATTCTTCCTGATTTTGGGGGGGAGATAGTATGTTTTTAGGAATTTATCAGCTTCATCTGGGTTGTCCAATTTTGGGGAATATGGTTGTTCGTAATATTTTCTTACAATCCTTTTTCTTTCTTTGGTGTCACTTGTTACCTCTCCTATTTCATTTGTGATGTTATTTATTTGGGTCCTCTCTTTTTTTCTAGATGAGTCTTGTTAAAGATTTGTCAGTCTTGTTTATCATTTCAAAGAACCAGCTGTTGGTTTTATCAATCTTTTGTATTTTTTTAGCCTCTATTTCATTTATTTCTGCTGTCATCTTTATTATTTCCTTCTACTCACTTTGGGTTTTGTTGTTCTTTTTCTAGTTCCTAGAAAAAAAATGTGTAAAATTAGTAAAAAGTTAGATTGTTTATTTGAAAAAAAATTTTTTTGAGATCTATTTGTAATTCCATGAATTTCCCTCTTAGTACTGCTGGTGCTGTGTCCCATACATTTTGGGTTGTTGTGTTCTCATTTTCATTTGTTTCAAGATATCTTTTGATTTCTTCCTTGATCTCATTGTTAACCCAGTCATTGTTTAATAACATGTTATTCAGCTTCCATATCTTTGTGTATTTTTCAGTTTTTTTCCTGTGATTGATTTCCAGTTGCATAACATTATGGTCAGAAAAGATGCTTGATATGATTTCAATCTTCTTATATTTGAGACTTGTTTTTTGTCCTAACATGTGGACTCTTCTACAGCATGTTATATGTGCACTTGAAAAAAACATATATTCTACTTCTTTGGGGTGAAGTGCTCTTAAGATATCAATAAAATTCATATCACCTCGTGTGTTATATATAAGGCCACCATTTCCTTCTTGATTTTCTGTGTGATATATCTATCCATTGATATCAATGTGGTGTTAAAATTCCCTACTTTGACAGTATTTCTGACAGTCTCTCCCTTGTGTCCATCAAGATTTACTTTACGTATTTAGGTGCTCTTATGTTGGGTTCATTTCCATTTGCATGAAATATCTTTTTTAATCCCTTTACTTTTAGTTTGTGTGTGTGTCTGTCATAGTGAGATGGGTCTCTTGAAGACTGCATATATATGGATCTTGTTTTCTTGTCCATTCAGCTACCCTTTGATTGTAGCATTTAAGCCATATACATTTGAAGTGACCACTGATAGGTATGTATTTGTTACTATGTTAACTATTTTCCTCTGTTTTTTTATTTTTCTTTTTAATGTAAGATTTCATTTATTTTTAGAGACAGGGGAAGATGAGAAAGAAAGGGAGAGAAACATGGATGTGTGACAGATACATTGATTGGTTGCCTCTTGCATGCCATCAAGTGAGAACTGGCTCAAAACCCAGATATGTGCCCTGACAGAGAATCAAACTGGCAACCTTTCAGTTTACAGGCCAGCACTCAATCCACTGAGCCACACCAGCCGGGGTTCTTCTGCTTTTTAAAGAAAACCTTTTGACATTTGTTGCGCTATTGGTTTGGTGGTAGCGAACTTCTTTAGCTATTTCTTGTCTGGGAATCTCCTTGTTTCTCTTTTGATTTTAAATGATAGCCTTGCTGGATAAAGTAGCATTGGTTGTAGGTCCTCGCTTTTCATCACTTTGAATATTTCATATTCCCTTCTGGCCTGAAATGTTTCTGTTGAGAAATTAAATGATAGCTTTATCAGAGCTTCCTTGTGGATAACTAGTTGATTTTCTTTTATGCTTTTAAGAGTCCCTCCTTGTCTTTAATCTTTACTCTTTTACTTATGATGTGTCTTGGTGTGGGCCTCTTTAAGTGCATCTTGTTTGGGATTCTCTGTGCTTCCTGGACATGTGTGTCTTTTTTCTTCACCAGGTTAGGGAATTTTCCTGTCATTATTTCTTCAAATGGGTTCTTGAACCCTTGCTCTCTCTCTTCTGATATTGCTGTGATGTGGGTGTTGCTACACTTCTTGTCCCAAAGGTTCCTTAAACTATCCTCATTTTTAAAAATTATTTTTGCTGCTCTGATAGGGTATTTTTTTCTACCTAGCCTTCCAAATCGTAATTTGATCTTCTGCTTCATCTAACCTATTGTTTATTCCTCCCATTGTATTATTTATTTCAGATATTGCATTCTTTATTTTTGACTGGTCTTTTTTTATGTTTTCTATGTCTCTTTTCATGCTGTTGAGCATCCTTATAATCACTACTTTGAGCTCTGTGTCTGATACAGTGCCTGCCTCCATTTCATTTAGCTCTTCTGGAGAAATCTCTTGTTTTTTCATTTGGTACCTGTTTGTTTGTCATCCCATTTTGGCTGCCTCTTTGTGTTTATTTCTATGTATTAGGTGGATCTGCGCAGACTGTGGTGCACACCTATGTTAGACACCTTCTGTAACTGGTCCTGGGCAACCTGTTTGGAGCAATCATGACCTATAGCTTGTGGCTCACTCTGCTGGGTCTGAGTTCATGCAGAATGGACCAAACTGTGCACTAAGGCCAGCTTTTACCAGCACTATGCCTGGGGGTAGTGGCAAGCAAAAGTCTCAAAGCACCCAGAAATCCACCTCTGCCTGCAGGCTGTTTATTAGGCTTAATTACTGGAAGAATGTCTGGCTGTACTCCTCAGCAAGGCTTAAGCTCCACAGGGTAGGGTGAGAGCAATACCTCCTGTGGGACTATTGTCGTCCGCCCCCACCCCCACCCCGAGACTGATGCGACTTGGATGGGAGTGCTTTGCCTGAGAAAGATGGCTTCTGTAGTACAGGTGGATGACTAAGCTCAGGGACTCTGGTGGCTGACCCTTCAGCTCTCTTCCCAGAGCCAGCAACCCCAGACTCTCCTCATGCAGCTATAGTCTGCTTTGCCCTCCCTCCACCAGAACCCAGGTTAAGTGACTGCAGACGAAATTGTGTGTTGTCCCTTTACTAGGGTGTCTGTGTCTATAGGTGTCTCGCCCCAGCAGACAGACAACCCTACTGCTTTTCACAACCAAAGTTATGTGGGCACCTTTCCATTCTGTGTGCTCAAGGCTGGGGAACCTGTCTTGGGGTTTAGACCTCCATACTTCTCAGGGGTACCCCACAGCCACTGAAATATCCATCCAGAACTTCAGCTGCCACCCATGAGAATCCTGCCAGCCCTCTTGTGCCTTCGCACTTCCTATCAGTCTTGTGGTGATATGATTTCTTCTGTAAGTCCTTGGTTATAAGGGTTCTCTCCAGCTAGTCTTCAGTTAGTTATTCAGGATGATTTTTTATAATTTAGTTGTAATTTCAGCTTGGTCCTGGAAGGAGGTTAGGGTAGCTTCCACCTATTCCCCTGCCATTTTGGATCCCTCTCTTAAAGTGCTTTTAAGTTTCTCCTGAAAGTCCTGCATCTTGTAAATTGGTTGTAAAATGTTAGATTCATGTCATGTCTTGGGCAGTGAATGGCTTCCTTAATTAACAGGGCCGTTCTACTAGAACTGCAGTTTCTTTTTAATTGCTTCTCAGAAATGGATTCATTTTTTATTTTTAAGTATATTTTATTGATTATGCTTTCACAGTTGTCCCAATTTTTTTCTCCCCTTTATCCTTCTCTACCCTGCACCATCCCCCACCAGCATTTCCCCCAACCCCCTGGCTTAGTTCATGTCCATGGATTGTACATATAAGCTCTTTGGTTTCTCCATTTCCTATACTATTCTTTGTGTGGGTTGTGTGTGTATTTATTATATATATAATTGTTGTTCAAGTACAGTTGTCTCCATTTTCCTGCCACCACTTTCTCCCACCCTTAATACTACCCCCTTTAGCTTTGTCCATGAGTCCTCCTATATTATTCTTAACCACCCCCTATTTTGTGCCTACCAATTATGCTTCTTATTCCCTGTACCTTTTCTCCCCCCATTCTCCCTCTCCCACTGATAACCCTCCATGTGGTCTCCATTTCTGTGATTCTGTTCCTGTTCTAATTGTTTGCTTAGTTGTTGTTTTTTTTTAGATTCAATCATTGATAGTTGTGAGTTTGTTGTAATTTTACTGTTCATAGTTCTTGATCCTCTTCTTTTTTCTTAGATAAATCCCTTTAACATTTCCTATAATAAGGGCTTGGTGATGATGGGCTCCTTTAACTTTACCTTATCTGGGAAGCACTTTATCTGCCCTTCCATTTTAAATGATAGCTATGCTGGATAGAGTAATTTTGGGTGTAGGTCCTTGCACTTCATGACTTTGAATACTACTTTCCAACCCCTTATTGCCTGCAAGATTTCTTTTGAGAAATCAGCTGAGAGTCTTATGAGAACTCATTTGTAGGTAACTGTCTCCTTTTCTCTTTTAAGATTCTCTCTTTATAGACTAGGGTGGGAGGCTTTGGGGAGAGAACTGACAGAGTAGCCGGTGGGACCCCATTGCTGACTCATCCCCCATATAGCAGCAGTCATCTTGCTCAGGCAGACCACTCCCCTGAGCAGCAACACTGTGAGAGGACACAATAGTCACCGCCCCCATGAGGGACGTGGCCCTGGCCCGGTAGTGCTAAAGCCTGAGGGCTGAGTAGAGTGGCAGCCACAGATAGTAGATCCCTGGCTAAAGGGGGTGCAGAGTAGTCCAGAGGCACTTGACGAGAGACTGTATATGGAGGCTTTGGGAAGACAATGTAGAGATTAGCTGGCAGGATACTGGTGTTGACTTTAGCCTCATACAGAAGCAGCCATCTAGCTGAGACAGACCACTCCCCTGAATGGCAGCACTGTGAGAGGACACAATAACCCCAACCCCAGGAAGGACTCCGCCCTGCCCCGCGGTGTCTAAGCCGGCCTGCTGAGTGAAGACTGACTAGATTAACAACTGAAGAAGGCGGCCACAGACAGTAGATTCCTGGAATTCTCAAACAGACTGCCTAAGGTCAGACATTGTCAACATCTGACATCATCAGAGGCGATCAAGACAGGAAAAGCAGTGGTCTCCTACCATAGAATTTTACACCACAAACTCAGGAAATCAAGACAGATCAATTGAAGAAGCAGAAGCAAAAAGAAGAGTCTCACAAATAATGGGAAGAGAAAGAAACAACCCCCAGTTGAAGGTAAAGGAGGAATCCCCAGAAAGAGATCTACATGAAATAGAGGCAAGTGAACTCTCAGATACTGAGTACAGAACAACGGTTCTAAGGAAGCTCAGTGAGCTCAGAGAGAATGACAAAAAGCTACAGGGAAACTACGAGGAACTTACTGCAAACTATATCAGCATGAAAAAAGGACATAGAAACTATCAATAAGGAAAAAGAGATAAGAAATAAGAAATGAAGAATACAATTTCTGAATTGAAGAACACAGTGGAAGGAATCAAAAGCAGGCTAGCAGAAGGAGAGGAATGAATCAGTGAGCTGAAGGATAAGGTAGGAAGAAGCTCCCAGGAGGAGCAAGAAAATGAAAAAAGACTAAAAAAGAATGATGAGGCATTCTGGGAAATGCAGGACAACCTGAAACATAATAATATCCGTATAATAGGGATACCAGAAGGAGAAGAAGAGGAGCAAGGGATAGAGAACCTGTTTGAAAAAGTAATGTTGGAAAACTTCCCTAACTTGAGGAGAGAAAAAGTCACACAAGTCCAGGAAGCACACAGGGTCCCACTCAAGAGGAACCCAATGAGGCCTACTCCAAGACACATCATCATTAAAATGGTAACTATCAAAGACAAAGAGAGAATCCTAAAGGCAGCAAGGGGTAAAGAGGTAGTAACATATAAGGGAGCCCCGGTACAGCTAGTAGCTGACTCCTCAACAGAAACACCACAAGCCAGAAGGGAATGGCAAGAAGTACTCCAAGTCATGAAAAGCAAAGGCCTGCAACCAAGACTGCTGTACCCAGCAAGACTTTCAATTAAAACGGAAGGCGAAATATGGAGTTTCCCTGACAAAAGTAAGCTAAAAGAATACAACTTCACCAAACCAGCATTGCAAAATATGCTAAAGGGCCTGCTTTAAGAAGATGAAGAAAAAGAGTTTATGAATACCCAGTTCCTTTCACAGTCACCAATACTTGATATTACCAATATTTTTAATACTTATTAATCTGATTGTGACAATGATGTGTTATTTTAATTGTTACTTTATTATTTGTTGAAACTAAACCTGTTTTTGTACATTTCTTGCCTATTTCTATTATTTATAAAAAGCTTTAAATGACTTTCCGGTTTTCTTTTTCCATTTTTTGACTAAATGTTTGTAGAATTTCCCCCCTTGCCCCCTCAGAAAAACAACAAAAACTATTAACCCTTTTTTAGCTGTGTTGCAAATACTTTCCTGTTCTATTACTTGTCCTTTAACTTTCTCTATGTATATTACTGTATAGTCTTAAATGTTTACTCTGGTCATATTATCAATATTTTACTTTATAGCTTCTGGGTTTGAATATTTTACTTCAGGGTAAGAAAAATATTATTTTGTATCTTCTCCCAAAACTCCTCAGATTTTACATATTGATTTTTAACTCACCTTAATATTTTTTGTATCATGTGTGAAATAGGGTTCTCTATTTGTTTTATTTCAAGTAATAGTGGTCCATGCACTTTATTTGTTGAATAAGCCTTATTTTCCCCATTGATTTGAAATATGAATTTAATCATATATTACACTGTTAGATATATGCATCTGTTTGTAGAGTGCTCGTCTTATGTCATTGATCTACTTGATTATTTCTGTGCTGGTGTCATGTTGTTTTAATTGCTGAGACTTTATAAAAGATTTAAAATTTGTAATATTTTATAATGGATTTTGACATTTAAAAAATAAATAACATCAATCTGCATTTTTTAGAAAGAAAGAAAGAAAGAACTCCTACCTTTTGCGAAAACATGGATGGAACTGGAAAATACCATGCTAAGTGAATAAAGCCAGTTGGTGAAAGAAAAATACCATGTGACCTCACCTATAAGAGGAACCTAATCAACAAAAGAAACAAATGAGCAAAATAGAACCAAAGACTTGGAAATAAATAACAAACTGGCAGTGACCAGAGGGGAGAGGGGAGGAGGATAATGGGGGAAATAAGGGGAAGGGGAAAGCAAAGAAACATGAATAGAGGACTCATGGGCACAGACAATGGGGAGGGGCAGGGGAGGGGTGCGCAATGGGGAAAAAGGGGAGACAACTGTAACTGAACAACAATAATTTTTTTTAAAAAATAATTCCACATCATACTGTGCTCTATCTTCATGAATGAACAGTTCATATTCTATTTACAGACTGTAGATCCACAGATGACTGAAACAACTGGATATCTTCTGCTTATTCTGGTGCATGTCATTACAGGTGCCCAACCTGAAATTGTATCTTACAGGATCCCTGCCAGGTGACAGATTTGAAATCGTAGTGAAGTATGTACATGATGGATTGATGGTTTTGGTAAAAATAAAAATAAAAAAGTAATAGCCACCTTGAATAAGGCAGTATTCTGAGAGTGGCTGGCTGCCTCTTGGAAGCAGAAATCATTCTTGTGGCTATCCACTGGCTTCTGGGACTCTCCTCAGAGATGAGCTTTCTTTAATACTTGGGAGTGACTATTCCCCATAAGGCACTAAAAAATCAGCTTTCCAGGATTGATGAAGATACTGAAGCTATTAGTACTGGTATATTTCCTGACTGTCCTGCTAGAAGTGAACAAAGCTTTGGTGACATTACAACTTAAGAACTGCACACTGTAGTAATCCTAGTGGAGAACTTCATCTGGGTACTCAAAAAAGAAGGTGAACATTATGAAAAAATGAAGAGTAAAATCTCCTTTGTATATTAGAGGGATCATCTTAAAGAGAACAGAGGAGAGATCTCTGGAGTTTGAGCTTGGGGCTGAATTTATCCCCTTACAGAGTAAGAATAAGCCCTCAGTAGAGGTTCTCTGTATCACCTCATCTCAGTGGTTACCATCTCCCTCTCAGAATCACATGAAGATTTTAGAATTTAAAATGCTGTTGCCCACACCATTAAAAAAAATTTTTTTTTTATTTACTGATTTTTAGAGAGAAACATTGATTTCTTGTTCCAGTAGTTCATGCATTCACGTGTTACTTCTTGTATATGTGTTCTCATATGAACCCACAACCTTGGTATATGGAACGGCACTCTAATCAATTTAGCTACACAGCCAGGGCCCCACACCAATTTTGATAAAATTGAATTTAACAAAATCTCTGGTAATGGGGGCTGAACATTCGCATCTTTTTAAAATTCCCCAAGTATGAAGTTAGGGCTAAAAATCACCAAGGTCTCTTGAACTTTTCTTATACGCCACAATAAGTGGAGTTGTACCATAGAAGAGAGAAGTCCTGCTTTGAATTCGTCAATGTAATAGAGGAGTAAGAATGTCACAGTTAAGTCATCCAACCTTTAAAGCTTATGTCTTTGAGGACTTCTCTCTAAACTGTCTGCCATCCTAACACAAAGCAAAAGCTCCAAGTTTTAGGTTCAGCCTTAATACCATGTATTGACAAGATGCTTTTTCTCTTCTTTTTCCCAGTTATGCCTTCTCAGAATGCTATACTTTTTAATGAAATGAACATGGAAAAGAAGGAAATGAATGATGGATCACACATAGTCAAGTACCAGGTAAGTTTAGTTTTTCTCTTTTCTAAAATGCTAATATAGTTCTCAGAAGGTGAGCACTGCTTTTTTTTTCAATTCTCAGAAGTGCTAAGCCCCAAAATTCCAAAGCCCTTGAAACTCTTGTGACAGATGATAATTTCTATTGGATGTTTCTCATTCACCTTATATACCCCTTTATAGCACCTTTCCTCTCCAGCATTTTTACCAGTCAAGTACTCATGTTGGTGCTGGATGTTGTAAAGGAGACAAAAAAAGGCCATGGACTGTCATATAATCACCCTTCCCTTAAACAGCTCAACAGAATTCAAACAACACTGTAAGCAATGAGTGATGCCCAGGTCACTATGACCGCTTGGAGCTAATGGCATTATTATGCCTGGGGACATCTGCTGCCACAAGTTAATTTTTATCCAGAACCTGTTATATCTTTTCCAAAACTAGTTCAAGCCTGTTGTTACAAGCCTGTAATTTGATTAAGTATTATGTAAACCGAAAAGATGTAACTATTTGTTTCTATGAAAACTAGTTGGATGTTTTGGGAAGATTAAGTAAATGCTATTTTTAAAAAATTGCTATCGAATTAAGTATGAGGAAAACTGTAAAACACTGGTGGGGAAATCATAAAAATCTCAGAGGATTCTACACCTACATTATTTCCTGTCATTTGCTTGTTCCACTTTAATAAAACAGAAACTGATGCATTATGGATATGAACACTCAATCATTAGAATCACTCATGTAAAAAAGCTTAGCTTTACATCAAAAGTTGAGCCAATGAATATACATGTATATATTTTAAATTAAAATAAAGTTTTTCGTATCTTTTATGGATCTCTAACCAGAGTTTTGCTTAACACACCAGATACCAGTCTTAGTTGCTTCATGTAGGAGGATTTCTATTATTCCAAATTCTATGGAGTGATCATTATATGTACAAAGCAAATAAACTCATTGGAGGAGATTTTAAAAAGTCTACCTCACAAAATATTCAAAAAGTATAGGTATAATGTTGGATGCTGCAATGCATGCGAAAGACAACAAATACAAGAGGTACACAGAAAAGGGATTAATCTGATTGAGACTGGAGGGATGAGGGAAGGCTTCATTAAGAAGGTAGAGTTTGAATTTGTGCTGATATCAGATAGGGCTTAGATATGAGAGAAAGCTGAACCATTGTAGACAGGAAATAAAACTTGAGCAAGAGCTGGGACAATAAGGAGACCGTCAGCTAGGGCTAAGCATTTATTTGGTACATTAGTGCTTTGGGATCCTTGGTCTGCAAGGAATAGATTCATTCAGTTTATTCTTTTTTTTTATTGAATTTTTAGAGAGATTTTTTTAGAGCAAAACCTTGATTTGTTGTTTCACTTATTTATGCATTCATTGATTGACTCTTGTATGTACCCTGACAGCAAATGAACCCACAACCTTGGCATATCAAGATGATGCTCTAACCAACTGAGCAACCTGTCCAGGGCATTATTCAGTTTACTCTTAATTGTAAGGCTCCCCACAGACAGGAGTAAAAAGGCATTGGGAACTAATTTGGCACATGTGCCTCTTGGCATTCTAGCCAGAGGAGTTTATTTTAATCTTCCAGAACCATTTATTGTGTTAAGAAAGAAGATGATTCATTCATTCAACAAATATTTTTTGAGCAGCTACTCTGTCAGAGATTATGCTTGGCATTAAATATACATCAATGAGCAAAACAGGTATGGTCCTAAACCCAGGTTCCTTACAGTCTGACAGAGACAGATGTTCAGCAAATATGCTAATAAAATTAAGATGTGTATTATACAAAATAAAGACTAAGGTGCTGTGAATGTGCATTAGGGAATCAGGGAAGAACTCTCTGGGGAAGCAAAATTTAACATGAGATGTGAAGGACATATAGAAGTAATAAAAGGAAGTGGAAAAGCACTTTAGGCATGTGGTAAATAAACATCAAGGATAAAAACCATGGGTATATTTGAGAAATTAAAAGAAGGCCAGTGTGGTTGGAGTGGAGGGAAGAAACATACAGGGGCCAAGTATGCAGCATCTTTGGCCGTTAAAAGTTTATGTTTTATTCTAAGTGCAGTGAAAATCCTTTGAGGGAACTTAGGCAAGATAGTAACATAATAAGTGACTGAATTCCACTTTAACAAATCACCCTGGTGCGCACTATGTGATAAATGAACTTGTGAGAGGCAAGAATAAAAAGGGGAGAGAACTACCTAGGTAGCTATCACAGTATTCTAGATGACAGAAAATAGTAGCTTAAAACTAGAAGATGGAGACAAATAGGTGGGTTTGAGAGCTTTGCTTTGGGAAATAGCAGATATTAGTAAGAAGGGTAAAGGTAAAGGAAGAAAAAAGATGATTTCAAAAAAAATGTTTCCCAGGAAATGGTAGGGTAATGGTGAGTCAGACCATATTACTCCTGCTCAAAATGTGTGGCCCCTTGTTTAACTCAGAGTAAAAGCCAAAGTCCTTATGATGGCCCAAGTAGGTGCTACGGACTGCAGAATCTGGACCTTTCTGACTTTCTCATTTACGTTTCCCCTTGCTCACTACACTCTACCCACTCTGGCCTCATCCTTCTTCTTTGAATATGCTACACACGCTATTGCTTTACGGCCTTTGTACTAATAACTTTTCAAGTCTTTCCTCAAATGTCACCTCTTCAGTGACATCTTTTCAATATTGTTATTTAATTATTTAAATAATATGAGAGCTTTCCTGTTAACAAATTGTAAAAAGCTGAAAAGCAAACATTGTTTTATGCATGTTTGTACTGTATTTTGCTGTGTATGATGCGGACCCACTTTTTTTATGCATTATACACAGGATTATTATACCCATGGTATGTAATCATTATACCCATGTATTATGTGCACCCTTATTTTTCCCTCAAAAATTTGGGCAAAAAAGTGTGCATTATACATGGTAAAATACAGTATATCTGTCTTGAAAGATGGTAGAAAGACAGGTAATAATTGTTGTTTCAAAACTTATGACCTCAATTGCTCAGAGGTCTGAAGACTCTTAGCACAACAGCTTAAACATCCTAACCTCCATACAGTATTAATATATATAGTTACATTTAGAAATGTAGAGGGAGTTTGTGTGTGTGTGTGTGTGTGTGTATGTGCATATGTATGTGTGTTCATGTATACATATATCATTTATATACATACCTCTGTCTTCCAGATACAACCACTGAGAGGGCCTAGAAGCAATGATACTCCAGTAGCATTGAACATACCTCATGCCCAGTTCTTGGTTCCTAAGTGCCATTCTCCATTAAAAGAAAGCAGACATAGCCACTCAGTATTTGACCAACAGTGCAGAACATGACATATTGCAACCCTGTAGATACTCTGGAAGAAGAGTCACTCAGTATTTGACCATTAAAAGGAACCAGGGAACCTTGGAGAAGTGACTGACTCCAGGCTTAGGGCCGAAAAGCACAAGATAAAATTTTGTTGTTGTTGTTGTTTATTAAAAATTACTAGCATTTTAAATATATTTTAATGAGAACACTTTCTTACCATCTTTAAATAAAACTGATATGCACTTTTTAATCTGAAACAGCTCTGGCATTAGGACTTAATTGCTTCCTGGTCCATGGGGCTTAGATGCCACGGCAGTACTAACTCTCCAGGGCTCTTGAGGCAGGTGTGAGCCATGTCCTCCTCTTTTGGAAGTCCTTGTGGCAACCTCAGGGGCTTGATTCTTATCAAATGTTTAACAACTTTCAGTTTCGCATTCACTGAAGGGATGTTCTTGTGAACTTGAGGAGTATGAGCTTTTTCTAATCCAAGCATCTTTATTACATCTTTTTCCCAATATAGATATCTTTTTACACTTTTTATTTTGGTAACAATATGCAGTTTATGAGGGTGCTGTGGATCCCCACCATATTTTTCATGATCTTCAGGTGAAGGCTGAAATACTTTATCTGGAATTCTTGACTTGGTGAATTTATGACAAATCCAATCTGTACAAATGAGAGACTTCATACCTTTTGTCACAGTACATAGTTTGCCTGGGGGCCTCTGAACTATTGAGCACAAAATCCTGGGCATGAGTGTGGTGACTGTCCTCTGTAGAGGCCACCAACGGAAGCTGAACAGAGGAGAAACGATTAAGTGCTACACTCAAACACTGCTGTCAGCTACAAGATGAAGTTTTAAAGAACATTTTTTTCTCTCCCAAAAAAGTAAAAGAAGTGCCCAAAAATGATAGTTACATGTCAAAAGGACACAGGAGTAAGTTATAAGGCGCTCCTACTGGCTAAACCCAGGATAACCTGAGAATAGAAATAATGATAGTAAATAATTATAATTTATTGAATAAAAAAGTATATAAATCCATCTGATATAAATTAATGAATTAATGAGAAGGGAAACGTCTTCAGCATGGTAGAAATCCAACTAAAAATATAAAAAGAATAATGGAATTCGAACTAAGCGCCATTTAGCAACCATCATAATTACCATTGATTCAGGCAAGAATTATCAGTAGATGCTAAAACCAGTGGATAAAAGTTTGAAGAGGAGCAAAATATTTACAGAATCTCAAAATATCTTCTACACAAGATACTTATTAATTACAGGAGAAAATAGTAATTTTCTAGTGGAAATTACTGGTAGACAACCACCTTAACCAAATTGTCAAAATTAACATTGCCAGTAATGGAACTAGTCAACATTGTGTGCCTCCTGAATGATTCGTTGAGAACCCGGCATCCCCTTTCATACTATTCCTACCAGAAGTGCATAGTGCGAAGCTACTTAGGAGGAGAAATTAGACAAGCCCAAACTGAGGTTTATTCTCAAGATAACTAGCCTACACTTTTCAAAATCTCAGTGTTATGAAATACAAAGAAAGGCTTGGAAAATGTTACAGATTAGAGGAGACAAAAGATACAAGACAACCAAATGGAGTGTATGATCTTAAATTTTCTTCTATTATAAAAGACATTATTAGAACATTTAGTGGAATTTGAATAATTACATAGTTTGACAACAGTACTGTACCAGTGTTAATTTTCTGATTTTGATTGTTGTACTGTTGTTATATGAGAATTCCTTGTTTTTTAGGAAATAAATACCAAAATTTTTAGGTATAAAGGGGTATCATGTCTGCAACTTACTGTTAAATGGTCCAGAAAAATTATAGAGAGCAAGAAGAAGAGAGAAGGAAAGGAAGAATTCTTTAATTATTCTTGCAACTTTTCTTTAGTCTGAAATTATGTCCAAATTTTTTACATTTAAAAAACAGTAATGAGGTAGCTCTCTCTGTCCTAATAAGCCTGAGATGGAAAAATTTCCAGCATTAATTGTTAAGTTAAAAAACAGTGTATAAAATGTTACCTTTGAAATAAAAAATAAAATGTGAGAGGTAATAATCCATATTCATATTTGCATTCAGAATAATTCTGGAAAAATACAAAAACTCTAAGTAGTGATTATCCATTAGGAGTAGAGCTGGACAGAGAGGAAAGAAGCCTGAGAGAGATGACTGTTACTAAATCTTTTTAATATGTTTTTGTTTCTACACTATATTAATATATTATCTACCTTAAAATAGAATTCAAATAAGGATATGAAAACAAAGAAAAAAGAAGAAACAGGTAACAAGTGCAAGATCATTAAAAACTATAGAAGGAAGGAGAAACCATAGGCAAAGTACTGATTAAGCCAGCCAAAAAGAACTACAGATGTGGATATTAAAGAAAGTAAACTGAAATTCATAATTTTACTCACCCTGGTGCTTAAGAGGCATGGGGGAATTTGAATAGAATTTAGAAATAAAAATCACAAAAGGGAAAATATTACAGAAGCAGAAAAGACATCTGTTCTTATGGTGGAAAGAGCATATAGGCTTTAGAATAAGATCTAAGATGAAATTCTGTTCTGTTGTTTACTACCTGTATGTCCTTGGATAAATAAATTTCTCCCAGCCTCAATGACTCATCTCTAAATTGCATATATCATTGAATTATAATATATTTTAGAAAGATATGTTATCAAAACATGAAAATTAATTTAAATGAAATATCAATATTGTACTTAAATATTGAATCTTAACTTATGGGAAAGAGCACTTATTTGAAACACCACACTCTACTTATTCTGAAGAACTGAGGAGTTATTGTATCCATGAAGTGGGTTTATTGGGGTGGGGAGTGTTGGGTAGTAAAGGAGGAGAAGGAAGTATAGATATTGGTTGTGTGTCTGTGTCTATCTCATAGAGCGAAAGGGTTGTTTAAAAAGCATTGATAATGGAGGAAATATAGAGGTTACCCTTTTTATTTGAAATTATTAACTGTTTCAGGCAGTTCATTTTACTGATCTCAGCATGCATCATGTACTTTCTACTCTTAACCTGTTTGGCCTTGTTGCTTTTGTTTTTTTTCTTTTTTCTAAATGAATTTATTGGGTGTAATCCACTGAAATAACCTCTCTCCTCTTCTGTCGAAAGCTTAAACCCTTTTAAGGACCACACAAAATATACCAACTTAATACCTACTTTCACTGTTTCAACGTATCCTGAATTCTATCATTTATCATTTCTGAAATCTTATAGCATGAACTTCCCATTATCATTTTTTAATTGTTTGGATGATATATTCTTTTTCCTGCAATAGATTATAAAAAGCTTAAAAGCAAGCATTATTTCATGCATTTTTTTTTAATGTATGGCTTGAAAGATGTTAGCGAGACAGACACTGATTGTTGTTTCAAAAATTTTAACCAGGATTAATGAGAGCCCTGGAGACTCTCGGCACAACAGCTGCTTAGACATCCTAACCTTTGTCTTCTGCTGTACCTTTTGCCCCTTCCCCTAAGGGCTCCAGTAAAATAAATAAATAAAAGGTCTCTGGCTGAGCAGGGGTGGACTTGATGTTTCAGGAATCACTGACATTCCAGGATGTGGCTGTGGACTTCACCAGTGAGGAATGGGACCAGCTGTACCCTGCTCAGAAGAACCTCTACCGAGATGTGATGCTGGAAAACTATAGGAATCTGGTCGCACTTGGTGAGAGTTGTTGTGTCCCTGTAAAACTGGAAATCATTCTAATGGGTTTATAGAAGTCCTCCCTTATCTGCAGGAGGTGCCTGAAACCATGAATAGTATTGAACCTTACATATACTATGCTTTTTCCTGTTCATACATACCTATGATAAAGTTTAATGCTTTTCCCATCTTATCTAAGCACTTACCATGCACTCCAGCCATAACTTTTGTGGTTTCAGGTACAACAAACAAAACTAGCATGAATTTCTTTTTCTTCACAATTTCATGAATAGAAGATGCATTCTTTTTTTTTTAAAGACATATTTATTCAGCATCATGATCAGACTATTACATTTAGCAATCAACAGCATGGGTGCAAAAAAAAGAATAAAGAAAAACTACATTAAAAATCATCTGTTGGAATACTTTACACTTTCCACAGAACAGAAACTAAAATAACCTGTTATACAATTAGTCACAAATACAGTCCTTGAGTTTTTTGCCCATTCATATGAGTATTGTCTAAAACACGTCTTCTTTGTAGCAGCCAGGCCCTGCCACCACTGTGCCTGGCTGAGTTCACAAATCTCTTGTAACCTGTAGTTTCCCTGTCACTTCTCTGGCTCTCCTCTCCTGCTAAGCTTTGTTTTCTGGCAGCAGTTAAAACCTTCTGCCACTGCCATAGCTACTGCTACTGCTGGAACCGCCATAGCCACTTTGGTTTCATGGTTTGAAAAAGTATTGGCCTCCACCACCATAGGGGCCAGAGCTTCTGCCTCCAAAGTTTCCTCCTTTCATGGGTCCAAAATTTGAAGAGTGATTGTTGTAATTGCCAAAATCATTGTAGCTTCCGCCACCTCCAAAATTGCTCCCATCATTACCAAATCCATTATAGCCATCCCCACTGCCACCATAACCACCACCACCACGGCTACCACCAAAGCCACCTTGACCGCTGAAGATGCATTCTTACCATAAATCTAAACAACCTCAGCATATAATTTTTTTATTTCCTTATTAAGTTGAAAATGTTCACCTTTTTACTTAAAGAAAGTATTTTATGGCTTCTATCTGGCATATCCAAATTGCCAGCATCGCTACTCTTGTGCTTTGGGGCCATTTTCATGTAAAATAAGTATTATCTAAACACAAGCACCTGGATATCAACACAGTCAATCTGATAACTGGGCTATTGTGTGACTAACTAGACTGGAGTATCTACAGCGTTGATATACTGAACAGAGAGATGATTCCTGTGATGGACAGGAAGAGCGAGATGGAGCCAGATTTGCACCATTACTCTGCATGTAGGACAGAAAAGTGTATGGGACTTAAGCTGACCTTAGAGTATACTAATCTTCCATCTCTTTGCTTATGGCAGGAGACGGCTTAAATAAATAACTTAAGTTGGTCATGAAAAAAACAAAGACTAACGAAGTTTGGAAATGAGTTCTGAGAGAAATATTTTTTGTTTCCAGTATAAACGTCTGAGACACATTTTTTTCCCATAAATAGGGCATCAACTTCATAAGCCAGAGGTGATCACTCAGTTGGAGCAAGAAGAGCAGTGGATGATGGAAAGAAACAGCCCGCTGGACACTCATCCAGGTGAGAAGCAGGCATTTTAGTATTTGCTACTAAGTGAAGGGAAAAAGTCACTTTTGAACTACTTGACTGAGTGTGCTCCTAATATCTCTCTCTGGGATTTAAAGAATACTGAAGACTTTTAAAAAATCTGGTTCATATTTGACTTTTTCCCAAAGTGGAAATGGCTTTTTTATTTTTTCTGATTAAATAGGTAGTATATACTTATTATTTATAAATTTACACAACACCGAAGTTATTTTGAAGGTATTAGTTTGATGTCCATATATATCTTGATGTTGCAAATCTCCACATAGCACTTTCTATTTTTTATTCACACATTCTCTCTTGATGTTCTTTAAATCTTTCTTTTCCATATCAAAAATCCTCTGTCATTTTTACCTACTTTTAATTTTTTCTTTTTCCTTTCATTATCAAAGCCTTTAAACTTATCTAAAAGCCATGGCCCTGGTTCTTGCTCTCATGTCACTTTTATGATATATCCTTCTTATAACTAAAATTGTTTTCTTGGAGATTACCACTGACTCCCTTCCAGTCAAATCCAATGGCTAAGAAACCACAGTTACTATCTCCTCTGATCTTGTATATGACTGTGTTTACCTTTTTGAAATTTTCTTCTACCCTGGCTTGTGATACATACTGTACTTGCCTTTTTCAGCCTTTCTCCTGTATCTTTTACCTGCTCCTGTACTACCTTCTCTCCCTCTTTAGTCTTCTAAAGGTGTGTATTTCTATGGACTTGCTGGTCCATTCTGTAGTACAATGTTTTTAAGTAGCCTTATATATAGTAGTCAGTTTCCCCCATTTCTACATTTCTAGTCTAAGTATTTTACCCACATTCTCTTTCCAGATTTTAGATTATATTTTTACTTATGAATGTCATGCTATTATTTAATTAATTACCATATTTCAGAACCTGGATCTGTTGACTGTATACTCTCTTCTTTAAAACATTTCACTAAATATGAGACTTCTTGACCAAAAGAAAAACCTCCATAGTTCCCTATTTTTAGATAATACCTACAATGCTCTACCTGGGTTATATTAGCAAATAGTTGACTGCTACATGTATGCTATGTTCCACTCTGGCTCATTAAGCCAGCTAACCTGCCCCATCTCTATCTAGTTTCCCACTCTGATTCTTTGTTCTTGCACCTTGTTTCATCATTTGGACTTGGTCTTGTTTCATTCAAACTTCTGCTTTTTCGATTTGACTTGGACTTAGCTGACCTTCTTGCTTTTAGTGCTCTAGATTCTCTTAGGCAGGAAACTTTGTTCCTATTCCAGTCTCTTTAAACCTGAGTTTTGGCCTGACCAGTGCTGGCATTCCATGGGTAGAGGCTAATAATTAAAACGTTCTGTCAAGAACCCCTAGCACTTTCCTTGACAACAGTGGGTGATATTAATTCTATGAACCTCCATACCCTGAATCCCAGGAAGTAGGAAACTAAAGAAATTAAAAACTTCCTTTTCAGGTGAAATGCTAGGGTAAGCACCTGCAGCTGAAGGCAGAGCTGTTCTGTCCAACGGGTACATACGCTGCCACACCATCTCCCATTGTGGCCCTACCCACAGCTGGCCCTCAACTAGAAATAATTGCTAACTTAAGAAAATTTTCAGATATCATTATGCATCTATATGTGGATTTTCCAGGCTCTTGGTTCATAGATCAGCTTGAACAAGTGATTTTTTCACATCCTTCTTGTCAGGGACAGACAGGCTGGCCATCTTCTCCAAGAAGGCCACTTTTGTTCTTCCATTATCTTGTGAGATATAATCAATGGTTCCTCTGATGAGAATGTGGAAAACATTTCTATTGATCAAAAGACACATCGAATGACTTGACTTTTGTGACCTAATTCTGATGTATTCTTTGGGGTATTACCTGCCTTATTGTTGGTGAAGTCTGCTGATATTTATCTAGAAATTTCTTCCTAGCTAAGACGAGACCTGGAAAGTGTCCAGGGTATTTATCAACGTAAGGGTATTAACAAGAGAAATGATTGGGGACTGATTAGAAGAACAACCAATTTGTACATTGTCAAGTGAACAGAGGTAAAAAAGAAATGTAGAGCTAGTAAGGTACAGTACTCTCACAAGAAGCTAGAATGAGAAAGGTGGACAATAAAGAGAATATTTGCTAGAATAAGAAAGTAGTGTCAAAAGAAGATTGTTCTAAGCAGGAATGATTTTAGCTTATTGATAATGCTGAAGGGAAGGAGTCATTAGAAAGGATGTGTAGAAATAGATACAAAAGATGGATCACGGTTCTAGAAGACATGGGAGTGGGATTGGAGATAAAGAGATAAGGATGATTTTGTACAGAAATAAGTTTATTCATGGCAAATTTGGGGGAGCTCACACATAGTGACTTCTATTTTCTTAGCAAAGTAGGCGGTAAGGTCCTCTCTTGAATGTAAAGGAACTGGGAGGCCAAGGGGAGATCCTGAGAAGTACTTGCTATAGCTTCCTGAGGTCAATGGAAGCTGATCAAAGAATAGTAAAGGGATTACTGGGCAGTTTTAGGGACCCACATAAAATTTATATATATTTTTATATATATAAATATATATAATTTTATATAAAATTATATAAATAAATCATATATGTATATATCTATATCTATATATATAGTTTCTAATTTCCATGTGTATGCCATTTCTCCTGTTATATTCAGCACTGGAACAGGTTTATAGAGCCCAAGCTGAGGGCATGTTTGACTAGTGGAACTAAAGGGGGAAAATTGTGAAAGAGAGTTAGTTTAGGTGGTTTGACATAGAGGCCAAGAAGTGACAAGAAGTAAAGTAAGGTCTGAAGAGGACTGAAAACTGAAAGACAGCAAAAGAGTCAGAGAAATGGAGGTCTAGATGAGGTCAGAAAGCAAATAGAATGCGAACAGAGCATGAAGAGCCACTCACTGGGCAGGAAGGCACGACACTGAGTTTGAGATTTCTCAAATGGACGAAAGTTTAGAGTATAATTGTGGAGCCAGGTAAGTAGATTGTTGAAGAAGTGTGAAGG
Source organism: Pteronotus mesoamericanus (assembly GCF_021234165.1). Taxonomy (NCBI): domain Eukaryota; kingdom Metazoa; phylum Chordata; class Mammalia; order Chiroptera; family Mormoopidae; genus Pteronotus; species Pteronotus mesoamericanus. The sequence goes on from NW_026555308.1 coordinate 15,098,087, forward strand.
TAAATGCACAAACAACTACCAGTTAGAAAAATAAGATGGAAAAGAAGAGCTTCACTCAGTAACAATTAAAAAGATAAAGCATTTAGAAATAAACATTCAACAAGAAATGCACAATACACATGAGGAAAACCTTAAGACACTTCTGACAGATGCATAAATGAACTTGACTAAATGGACATACAAAGATTTCAATGGCTCTGCTATACATGTAATGTAACCCCATAAAAAAGAATCTACAAGGTTTTGGGAGGATCTAGATAAGTTCATTCTAAAGTTCAAGTGAAAAAACCAAAACTCAAAAATAATCAGAAAAACTCTGAAAGAAAGAACAATAAGGGGGATTATCTCTATGGATTATATGCAGTAAAATTTCTTGAATTAAAGCAGACCAACTGAATAGAATAGAAAAATCCAGAAATAGGGCCATATACATGAAGGAGTTTAATTTTTGCCATATGATGTGATGTGATGTGATGTGATGTGATGTGATGTGATGTGATGTGATGTGATACAACATGACATGATATATGACATAACATGATATATGTAATTATTTCAAATTAGGAGTGAAAAGTAGAGATCTTAATAAATGGTATTAAGATAACTGACATTAAAAATGTAGACCTCAAAATAAATAGTGGGCAGTCATCTGGAAAGAGAGAAAATTGTGTCCATAGCTTACCCCTTAAACCAAAATAAATTACAAAGGTGTCAAGATCTTAAATGTAAAACATGAAACCATAGGAGACCTGGAAGAAAACACAAGAGAAATCTTCTGTAACCTTAAAATGGGGAAGTCTTTTCTGACTGTGATTCAAAATTTAGAAGCCATTAAAAAGATCTATATATTCAATACACACAAATCCCAAATTCTGCATGGTACAGAGTAATAACCAAAGCAAAAAAGATAAATAGAAATGGGGGAAATATTTAAACAGCATCTCCACATGCTCCCATATACATCCCTTGATCAGAGTCTTGTCTACCCTCCTCTATGGCAGTTGTGGCCATGTCTACTACCTGAGGGCTTAGGTTAGGTGAGAAGTTCAGGCAAAAGGACTAGAGTTTGTTCTTCAAAACTGCTTTGAAGCCCAAGATAATCATTGTCTCAATCTGGAGTCTAGACCCTGTCCCCTGGCATCCAGCTGGAATGTAGATAGGCAACCCTATGACTGAAGACCTGATGTGTTTTCAGGGTATCCATAGTAGGGGAGCAATCTTTTGCAGTCCATGCACAATCACTCCTCCTGGGTCAGTAGGTGGCAAGTCTGTCAACCAGCAATAGAAGTTTTCACTTCATAAATTACGTAAATGCCTAACCATATGCTGTAGACCTGAAATGTTAAGTTGGAAAGAGTATCTAAGGACATGGACAATATTTCAGGTGTGATGTTAATGGAAAAATCTGGTTGGTAAATAAATTTGTTTTTGTAAAATATATGAATGTGTTAATACATACATAGAAAGACTAGCAGAGTATCATAATTTTAAAAAGGGAGTTTTTCTTTTTCCCTGAAAGAGGCAAGCCACTGAAAGAATGAAATCAACAAAAGGGGCCATGAGCATGTTGGTCAGGCTTCCATGTTTCCAGGGATAAACAAAAGTTCTGGAGGTTAGACATTAGGGAATGAGTGCCCTGACCTCTGCTCCTAGGCAGTAGGAGTCTAGAGCTCCATTCCTACCGGCAGTTCCAGGATCTAGCTCTGCAGCCTACGGATCCTGGTGCTAAGAGAATATGATAGACAGTCTTCAGAGCCAGCCAATCATTCCAAACATTTTAAACCAAAGCTCCTGGGCAAATAAAAGCTTTGGGGCCAAAAAGAAAGTGGTCCAGTTGACAATTTGGTTGAAATGATAAATTGGTTTAAAATGAATTTTCTTTTTTTTAATTTAAAAATCATGTTTATTCTATTACAGTTGTCTCAATTTTTCCCCCTTTTCCCTACTCCACCATCCCACCCCCTACCCTGCTCCCACAGTCAATTCCCACTCTGTAGTCCATGTCCATGGATCATTCATACATGTTTTTGTCTAGTCCTTTGTACTTCTTTCCACTACTGTCCTCCTTCCCCATCTCCTCTGGTCACTTTCAGTCTGCCCCATATTTACATGCCTGTGGTTTATCTTGTTTGTTAGTTTATTTTGTTGAATAGATTCCACTTACAGGTGAGATCATATGGTATTTGCCTTTCACCAAATGGCTTTATTCACTTAGCATAATATTCTCCAGGTCCATCCATGTTGTCACAAAAGGTAGGAGTTCGTTCTTTCTTTCTTTCTTTCTAAAAAATGCAGATTGATGTTATTTATTTTTTAAATGTCAAAATCCATTATAAAATATTACAAATTTTAAATCCTTTATAAAGTCTCAGCAATTAAAACAACATGACACCAGCACAGAAATAATCAAGTAGATCAATGACATAAGACGAGCACTCTACAAACAGATGCATATATCTAACAGTGTAATATATGATTAAATTCATATTTCAAATCAATGGGGAAAATAAGGCTTATTCAACAAATAAAGTGCATGGACCACTATTACTTGAAATAAAACAAGTAGAGAACCCTATTTCACACATGATACAAAAAATACTAAGGTGAGTTAAAAATCAATATGTAAAATCTGAGGAGTTTTGGGAGAAGATACAAAATAATATTTTTCTTACCCTGAAGTAAAATATTCAAACCCAGAAGCTATAAAGTAAAATATTGATAATATGACCAGAGTAAACATTTAAGACTATACAGTAATATACATAGAGAAAGTTAAAGGACAAGTAATAGAACAGGAAAGTATTTGCAACACAGCTAAAAAAGGGTTAATAGTTTTTGTTGTTTTTCTGAGGGGGCAAGGGGGGAAATTCTACAAACATTTAGTCAAAAAATGGAAAAAGAAAACCGGAAAGTCATTTAAAGCTTTTTATAAATAATAGAAATAGGCAAGAAATGTACAAAAACAGGTTTAGTTTCAACAAATAATAAAGTAACAATTAAAATAACACATCATTGTCACAATCAGATTAATAAGTATTAAAAATATTGGTAATATCAAGTATTGGTGACTGTGAAAGGAACTGGGTATTCATAAACTCTTTTTCTTCATCTTCTTAAAGCAGGCCCTTTAGCATATTTTGCAATGCTGGTTTGGTGAAGTTGTATTCTTTTAGCTTACTTTTGTCGGGGAAACTCCATATTTCGCCTTCCGTTTTAATTGAAAGTCTTGCTGGGTACAGCAGTCTTCGTTGCAGGCCTTTGCTTTTCATGACTTGGAGTACTTCTTGCCATTCCCTTCTGGCTTGTGGTGTTTCTGTTGAGGAGTCAGCTACTAGCTGTACCGGGGCTCCCTTATATGTTACTACCTCTTTACCCCTTGCTGCCTTTAGGATTCTCTCTTTGTCTTTGATAGTTGCCATTTTAATGATGATGTGTCTTGGAGTGGGCCTCATTGGGTTCCTCTTGAATGGGACCCTGTGTGCTTCCTGGACTTGTGTGACTTTTTCTCTCCTCAAGTTAGGGAAGTTTTCCAACATTACTTTTTCAAACAGGTTCTCTATCCCTTGCTCCTCTTCTTCTCCTTCTGGTATCCCTATTATACGGATATTATTATGTTTCAGGTTGTCCTGCATTTCCCAGAATGCCTCATCATTCTTTTTTAGTCGTTTTTCATTTTCTTGCTCCTCCTGGGAGCTTCTTCCTACCTTATCCTTCAGCTCACTGATTCATTCCTCTCCTTCTGCTAGCCTGCTTTTGATTCCTTCCACTGTGTTCTTCAATTCAGAAATTGTATTCTTCATTTCTTATTTCTTATCTCTTTTTCCTTATTGATAGTTTCTATGTCCTTTTTCATGCTGGTATAGTTTGCAGTAAGTTCCTCGTAGTTTCCCTGTAGCTTTTTGTCATTCTCTCTGAGCTCACTGAGCTCACTGAGCTTCCTTAGAACCGTTGTTTTGTACTCAGTATCTGAGAGTTCACTTGCCTCTATTTCATGTTGATCTCTTTCTGGGGATTCCTCCTTTACCTTCAACTGGGGGTTGTTTCTTTCTCTTCCCATTATTTGTGAGACTCTTCTTTTTGCTTCTGCTTCTTCAATTGATCTGTCTTGATTTCCTGAGTTTGTGGTGTAAAATTCTATGGTAGGAGACCACTGCTTTTCCTGTCTTGATCCGCCTCTGATGATGTCAGATGTTGACAATGTCTGACCTTAGGCAGTCTGTTTGAGAATTCCAGGAATCTACTGTCTGTGGCCGCCTTCTTCAGTTGTTAATCTAGTCAGTCTTCACTCAGCAGGCCGGCTTAGACACCGCGGGGCAGGGCGGAGTCCTTCCTGGGGTTGGGGTTATTGTGTCCTCTCACAGTGCTGCCATTCAGGGGAGTGGTCTGCCTGAGCAAGATGGCTGCTGCTGCATGGGGGATGAGTCAGCACTGGGATCCTGCCATCTACTCTCTCAGTTCTCTCCCCATAGCCTCCTTCCCCAGTCTATCCTCAGGAATCTCTAGCCCACTCTATCCCCACCTTTGCCAGAGACCAGGGTGAGTGGCTGAAAATAAAAACTTATGCATTGGCCCTTTAAACAGCTCTTTGCATCTCCCGACACCTGTCTCTAGCAGAAAGCAACTCTGCTGCTTTTTGCAGCTGGCTGTTATCTGTGTACTTTGGACTCTGGTGCTGTAGGCTGGAGAGCCCCACTCATGTTTTAGACCCCGCTCTCTGGGGGGGATCCAACTGGTCATTTCAATATCTTTCTGATGCTGCCACCTGTGGGTGCCCAGCCTGCCTTCTCAAGCCTCTACCGCACTTCTTACCAGTTAGGTTGTGCTAAATCTGAGTCTTCTGTCTGTCCGAGGTTATAAGGCTCCTCTTCGCTATTGTTCAGTTGTTTGTTCTAGGTCATCTCTCCACAATTTAGTTCCAGACTTGTACTGGGAGAAGGTCAGTGTCACTTCCATTTACTCCTCTGCCATCTTCATTTCTCCTAAAATGAATTTTCTAAATCATTATTTTTAGTAATTTTTAGACCAGAGTCAGGTCTGTTTATCTTTTTGTACATTTTTGAGCATATTGATCTGTTTTTCACAATTTTTTGACTTGGACTTATTTTCTTTTTAATATTTATATTTCATGTTCGGTCAACAAACTATTCTACTGTAATGTTTTTAGTAACAGTAAGTTCAATATAACCTAAATGTGAGTTGATTAAAAATGCATTGGTATAGTACATCCATAAAATTAGATATTTTACAGTGCCTCAAAAATTATATGGAAATATATTTGATGACATGGAAATATGTTTATGATGTGTAGTGATGTAAAATAGCAAAATACAAAACAGTATTATGGTGTAATTTCTACATTATTTTTCCAGAGTTCCTGGTATAAGTATTGATGGTGCCCTCTTTTACTGTCAAGTGTCCTATTTAGGACAGTAATCAAGTGCACCATACCTAGAACTTTGATATACAGGCATACATGAGAGTTATTACAGGCTCAGTTCCAGAGCACCACAATAAAGCAAGTGACACTAAATTTATGATTTCCCAGTGCATGCGAAAGTTATGTTTACACTATATTGCAGTATATTAAGTGTGCAAAGCATTGTCTAAAAAAAAAGTACAAACTAAATTTAAAAATACTTCATTGCTAAAAAATGCTAACTACCATTGGGGATTTCAGCGAGGCATAATGTTTTTGCTGGTGGAGGGTTTTTCCTCGATTTTGATGGCTGCTGACTGAATAGGGTGGTGGTTGATGAAGGTTGAGGTGGCTCTGGCAGTTTCTTAAGACAACAGTGAAGTTTGAGGCATCAATTGACTGTTCCTTTCACAAACAATTTCTCTGTAGCATGCAGTGCTCTTTGATAGCATTTTACCCACAGTAGAGCTTCTTCCAAAATTGGAGTCAATCCTCTGAAACCCTGCTGCTGCTTTATCAAAGTTTATGTCACATTTTAAATCCTTTGTTGTCATCTCAACAGTCTTCACAGCATCTTCACCAGGAGCACATTCATCTCAAAAAACCACTTTCTTTGTTTGTCTATAAGATGTAAGTCCTCGTCCACTAAAATTTTATCATGAGATTGCAGCAATTCAGTCACATCTTCAGGCTCCGCTTCTAACTCTAGTTTCCTTGCTGTTTTCCACCATATCTGTAGTCATCCATAAGGGTTGGAATCAACTTTGTCCAACCTCCTGTTACTGTTGATATTTTGAATTCTTCCCATGAATCATGCATGTTCATAATAGCATCTAGAATGGAGAGTCCTTTTCAGAAGGTTTTCAACCTCCTTTGCCCAGATCCTTCAGAGGAATCACCATCTATGATAGCTATAGCCTTTATGAGATATACTTCAATAATAATACCTGAAAGTTAAAATTACTCCTTGATCCATGGGCTGCAAAATGGATGCTGTGTTAGCAAGCATGAAAATAATATTACTGTCATTGTATAGTTTCATCAGAGCTCTTGAGTGACCAGGTACACTGTCAATACGCAGTAATATTTTGAAAAGAGTCATTTTATCTGAGAAGTAGGTCTCAACAGTGGCCTTAAATTATTCAGTAAACCATATTGTAAATAACTGTGCCGCCACCCAAGCTTTGTTGTTCTATTTACAGAGCACAGGCAGAGTAGATTTAGTGTAATTCTTAAGGCCCCTAGAATTTTTGGAATGGTGAGTGAGCACTGGCTTCAAGTTAAAGTCAAGAGCTACATTATACATTGGCCTTTAACAAAAGAGGCTGCCTTTTGAAGATTTGAAGTTAGGCATTAACTTCTCCTCTAGTATGGAAGTCCTAGGTGACATCTTCCTCCAATAAAGGGTTGTTCCATCTGCACTGAAAATCTGTTTAGTGTAGCCACCTTTATTAATTATCTTAGCTAGATATCCTGGATAATTTGCTGCAGCTTCTACATCAGCACTTGCTGCTTCACCTTGCACTTTTATGTTATGGAAATGGCTTCTTAAACCTCATGAACCAATCTCTGACAGCTTCATACCTTTTTCCTGCAGTTTCCTCACCTCTCTTAGCCTTCAGTAAAATTGAAGAGAGTTGAGTTAAGTCTGCTCTGGATAAGGCTTTGGTTTAAGGGATCCTGTGACTGATTTGATATTCTATCCAAACCACTAAAACTTTCTCTGTATCAGCAATAAGGCTGTTTCTCGTTCATACGTTCACTAGAGTAACACTTTTCATTTCATTTAAGAACTTTTTCTTTCCATTCACAACTTAGCCAACTGGCACAAGGAGCCTAGCTTTTGCCCTAACTCATCTTTCAACGTGCCTTCTTCTCTAAGCTTTATCTTTTCTAGCTTTTGATTTAAAGGAAGAGATGTGCAACTCTTCCTTTCACTTAAACACTTAGATGCCATTTCTATTAATTGGACTAATTTCAAGATTCTTGTGTCTCAGGGAATAGGGAGGCCCAAGGAAAGGGAGAGAGGGGAAAGGCCAGTCAATATAGCATTCAGAACACAGACAGCATTTGTAGATTAAGTTCACTATCTTACACAGGTACAGTTCATGGCACCCCAAACAATTACAATGGTAACCTCAAAGAAAACAGATCACAGATGACCATATCAAATATAATAATAGTGGAGAAGGTTGAAATACGGTGAGAATTACCAAAATGTGACACAGAAAAACAAAGTGAGCAAATGCTGTTGGAAAAATGGTACTGATAGACATGCTCAATATAAAGTTGCCACAGACCTTCAATTTGTAAAAACCTCAACATTTGCGAAGTGCAATAAAGTGGAGTGCAATAAAATGAGGCAACCCTGTACATTTCCTGAGGTCAGAAGACCAAGAACAGTGCATTACTCAACTTTGAGAAAGCTAAAGCAGTAATGAAACAGCTTTGGTAGGTGAGCCAGTAGAAGCTGTTGAGTTAGGATCAGTGTGCACTACTACACAAGTTTGTTGGGACAGGTTCTCATGGGTGTTCTTCATGAGTCAGCCAGCATGATCCTGGATCTTGTCCAATAGGATTTATGCCCTAGGGTTTCTTCCAAGGGGCAGCCCAATGTAGAGATGTATCTATCTAGATCATAGAAATGACAGGAGAGAGAGTCTCCCAAGAGTCACAAAGTTCCCAAAAGTGAGTCTGTTCAACCATCAGCTAGGCTGAGAATATGAATCTACCCAGTTATACAAAAATTGGCCTATCTCCTAATCCCTCCTCCTTCCACACAGCTCCTAACCTCCAACTCTTGTTAGAATGGAACTAAACAACAATAGTGAGTGAAAGAAGAGGTAAGCAGGGGAATAGTGAAGTGAGAAAGGAAGAGAATAGAGTCAGAGAAAAGACAAGTACGGAAAGAAAAGAGTTGGGGGCGGGGTCACCAGGAAGAGAATAGAGTAGGAGAAAAGGCAGGTAGGGAAAGAGAAGAAGAAATGTGACTCTAACAGACCCAGAGGCGGGGAAAGAGATTAATTTTGGAGCTTTGATTATTACACGTACCTGAACATTTTAATTAGTTAGAAGAGAATGTGTTTGTGACAATGTAACAGGAGTATCAATTTATTACATGAGAATTAGGGGAAGAGTCCTGGGACCTGCCCAAATCTTCATCTAGAAGCAGAGGAATAATTCCTCCACTAAATAAATTTTAAAGTGGTAGGAGATTGAAATGAAATTTTGTTTTTACCACATCCATGAGTCATGCTTGTTCAAAATATGGTTTACATTTATATTTGTGTGAACATAGGAAAAGTCTGGCAAGATAGGTCCAAACTACTAACAATAATTATCTCTAAAGTATAGAATTCTTTATGTATTTCCACATTATTTGAATATATTACTATATGCAAGTGTTAGTTTTATCATTTTAAACAAAAGATTAAAAATAGGAAGAAATATTTTTAAATAAATAAATAGGTGTCCTTTCAAAAGAATAATCCACAGATGAAACTTGTCTTCTCTAAATACAATCATTCCTCTAATATCCCCCACCTCTGAACACAGACCTTTCTCTGATATTTCTTATTCTCCTTTCCATTTCCTTTCAACTATTGATACTCCTGGATGATCTCTTCTTTTCATGGTTATCACACATACTTTAAAATTCCCCCCCCCGCCCAGCTCACTGCTTCTTGTTATCTTTTTATAGCCTTTCCACTTGTCATGTGGCCACATTTTAAAACTTTTCAACGCCACAAATGCCTTGTTTGCATTCTTATAAGTTTCATTTGGTAATTCATTATGCAACATTTTTTTTCCAAAACATAGAAGATGCTGCAAAGTATTTGTATGTTCTGAATTCCTTTTGTTTTTTGTCATTAGAAGTAAACATTATGCTGTAAACCCCCATTTACTGTTTTTTTTTAATAAGTCTAGTACCTGGCACCATACATAGTTACTACAATATTATTGACTATATTCTCTATGCTGTACTTTACATCCCCATGACTATTTTGTAACGACCAATATGTACTTCTTAATTTGTTCTGAATTTCTTTTAGATGGGGAAAGTATACCTGAAGTCAAAATATTAACTCCAAACCAGAATATTTCTGATGAAAATCAAACCCATGACATGATAATGGAGAGACTAACAGGAGACAATTTCTGGTACTCCATTTTAGGAGGACTCTGGGATTTTGATTACCAGTTAGAGTTTAACCAAGAAAACCAGCAGAGACATTTAGGACAAGTATCTTTCACCCAAAAAAAGATCACAAAGGAGAGAAGTTTTGAATGTAATAGATTTGGGGAAAACTATAAAATGCACTCAAATCTTATTATGCATCAGAAAATTTCTTCAATTAAAATACCCCTTATTTCAGACACACAAGGAAATAACATCAAACATAATTCAGAATTGATTTACTATCAGGGAAACTATGTAAAAGAGAATACTTATGAATATAATGAGTGTGGGAAAATCTTCAATCAACATATTCTTCATACTAATCATATTCATACTGAAGAGAGACCCAGTGAATGTAGGAAGGCCTTCAGCCACAACTCATCATTTACCCAACCTCAGATAGTCCTTACAGGAGAAAAGCCCTATAAATGTGATGAATGTGGGAAAAGATTCAGCCAGAGGATACATCTTATTCAACATCAGCGAATTCATACAGGAGAGAAACCTTTCATATGCAATGAATGTGGGAAAGCCTTTCGTCAACATTCATCCTTTAGTCAACATCTGAGGATTCATACCGGAGAGAAGCCCTACAAATGTAATCAATGTGGCAAAGCCTTTAGCCGTATCACGTCCCTTACTGAACATCATAGACTTCATACTGGAGAGAAACCTTATGAATGTAGTTTTTGTGAAAAAGCCTTTAGCCAGAGGACACATCTTAATCAGCATGAGAGGACTCATACAGGAGAGAAGCCCTATAAATGTAATGAATGTGAAAAAGCCTTTAGCCAGAGCGCACACCTTAATCAACATAGGAAAATCCATACTCGGGAGAAATTATTTGACTATAATAAATGTGAGAAAGTTTTAAGCCAAACTACTTCACTTAGTCAGCAGCACATATCTCATGGAGGGGGAAATCATATGAATATATAAATGTAGGAAATTTTTTGTCAGATCTTTACATCCAATTCAATATCAAATTATTCATAGTGGAAGTTTATAAACATTCAATGTATAGAAATCAAATAAATTTAGACCTTAAACTAGTAACATATTATATTCCGAGGGGAGGATATAGTGAAAATAATTTATTTTATAAACAAGATTACATTAGGAGTCATGTTCCAAATCTGATATAAAACTTTTTTATGTATTGATTATTTTAGAGAGAGGAAGGGAGAAAGAGAGGGAAACATCAAGTTTGTTGTTCCACCCATTATGCATTCATTGGTTGATTCTTGTATGTGCCCTGACTTGGGATTGAACCTGCAACCTTGGTATATCAAGTCAATGCTCTAACCAATTGAGCTACTCAGCCAGGAAAAAACGTTTTTAATGACCAGAAATTTTGTAGGAAATAACCTGTGATTATTCACCTGTAAGTTTTATGGTATAAAGTTTTTTAATTATATAAACATTGTTTAATCAAGATAATAATGTAGTGTAACTAGTCTCGTAACTTGAAATAAACCGAAAAGAGCAATGGTTTCCAAACTTCCATCATTTGTATGCGTCCTTTGTAGTTTTTACCATATTTAGTGTTTATTTAATAAAGGGACTCAATTTTTAGCCCTTTTCTAGGAAATTTTATTTATGAAAACTGAGTGTTACATGCTAATTATATTTTGTCTAATTTCCATCAAAGTAAATATATAACTTTGAATTTTAAAAAATTCATTGTTGTATCACCTAAATCTGTTCCACTGAGAAACAATATGATAATAATCTGTTATTTTATTTTTTAGCAATACTTTCATTATTCTCATCAAACAAATCCTAGGACCACTTTTAAAAATCTTGGAGGAGACTGAAGATTATGTTGATGAAATTTGAAAAGTGATTCAGAGAAGTCTGCCTTTCTATCATGTTCTGGTTTTAAATTTACCTATAACAAACATAAACTATTAAATTAAAATTGTTATTTTTGCTATACTTAAAGATTTGAATAGAGAGAAATGTTTTTTTCTTTTTAATAATGTCCAGGGGCTAAGATTCCCTATGCCTCCCAGCACCACTGTGGAAGAAAAGAAGTAGCAGACTGTACCAGAGTGAGCTCTGGTACAAAGTTGAGGCTAAGGACCAGAACAGTGTCTTAGTGTCTTATATAAGCAACTGAGGAAATACTACTAATTGGCTTAATAATTCATTTTATTTTTTGAGATATATTTATGTAACACCTTTTCCCAAAAAGAATTTAGGTGACTTAATTTGATTTTTATGATTACTGCCTTGTTTGACAAAAATCACATTTTGATGTTACAAAGCATTATAAACTGTCATAAGCCATAAACAGCTGTAACTGTGAGGCTGCTTGAGTTTCTTGGCTTTGCATTTTTCCCTCATACTTCTCAAGCATGGCTAAAGAGACTATGAGGCTAAGGTAGGAACGAAGTTTCCTTGTTTTCCCACCTTTCTTCTACTATATCTCGCAATTCAAGGTTTCCCTGATGCTCTTCCCTGTGAATGGCTAGATTTTATAGTTCCTAAGCCAAAGCTGAAATGATTTAAAGACTTTCAAAAATTAAAATACTAAAATCCAAGAAATTAATAAAGTGAACTCATTCCATCACAGAATTTAAACTTCTCAAAGTACTTGTACTCATATGTCCCACACACTGGTGGATGGGAAATATTTAATAAAACCCCAAGTTAGAATAGTCATGAAGGATGTTTAATAGTATTTTTGTGTTCAAGTATCACTGTAGTGGAGATCCATTTTCAGGGTGGATCAATTCTGAAAGTATCTTTTCACCAAAAGTAACTACATTTAACGTCCATTTGCCATAAGAAAGCAGCGTATAGGGCGCTATACTTCAGGAAGAGAGGGAGTGAGCCAAGGTGAAGTCTGATAGCAAAGGTATGTATTAAAAAAGTGATGATTAATTGCAATTGGTAAAGACTTTGATCAAAGTTTAGTTTCACAACCAGAATAAAAAACCTGAATATTCCAAAAAGAGCACTATGGGCTCCAATGTGAGACAGTTTATCTCGGGGTAGGTGAAAAACACAACAATATGGGATTTTTAGAAGAGGGTCAGCAGAATTTGGACAATCCCAGAAAAGAAGTGTCTGGACTAAATCAGACCACAGTTGACCAAGGGTTTTTACCAATTCTTTGTAAATAGGAACTGTAAATTAGAAGCCTATTATATATTCCTTAGGGTCATAAGTGATTATGCTTATGTTAATTGTACATTGAACCATGTTATTCTAGTGTGAATTCATCCTCATGTTGAGGATGAATTCAAAATGTTCATCTTCCTTTGTTCTCTTCAAAATGTCCAAGTTAAGGAGTGAACCCCAAATATATATTAATTACATCAAAATACTGGTGCTTGGAATAGGGGAGCCAGAGGAGTAGCACTCATTCAAAAACTTTTTGTTACAACATTTCTCTCTAGGAGGGCAAAACATTACCGTTTCACATATATGAGTTCATTTGGTCCATCTAACCAGGTTATTGCCATTCTTTTATGAAAAGAGATCCTTAAGCCTAAGCATAATAATAAATGATTTATTATTAAGGGTTTCTCAGACTGATACGTCACTCAAACATGGGTTACCTTACTCCTAATCCAGTCGATAGAAACAACACTCTCGTTGTAAACAAGAGTGAAACAAGTATGAAAACATTTGATAAATATATTAAAGTTAATAAAATGAAAGATTGCTGGTCAACACCAAAATCATCTGCATGACTATTTCTCAGAAACTCAGAGTATTAAAATAGCATCATGTTGATAGATTCTCTTATGTCCAAAGGCCTTGTGTGCTTGGAGAAAAACACTATTATTTGTATTTAATTAATGTTCAACTTACTAATTTAAGGAACCAACTGACATTCTTTAAGTAGCCAACATTCCTTTTCCCAGGGTTCCATTTTTTCACACGTTCCTTGATTTAGGTGGTTCTACCATGCATCATTTGTATACCTATCTCGGGTTTTAGTAATCTTATTGGACCCAAAATAAAAATAATGCCTTAGACAAATTAAGTTGCTATGTATGGATTATCAACTGGCTGATCCTTAGGTTATTTATAAAACCTAGTTGCATGGACCAAATAACCTTCTTTGGTCTCCAATTATAACAAAATATCACATGGGACATTTTTAGACCTTCCTTTTGTATAGATTTAAAATTTTTGACACCTGAACTTTCCTAAAACCATCAGGCCAGTTGCCCTCTCATTTTGGTGATCTTCTTAACTAGCATTATTTAAAGCTTTTGTATGCCTCATTAGTATAATTAATAACGGAATCTAGCTCTTTCCTGAAGAATGCAATTTTTGTTATTTTCCTCTATAGAATATTTAGCTACTTCATTTTGCAATACACTTTTGAATCCTTTTTCTACTTGGTTATCGTATGTGAGTGTTAGAGCTGATTACCTGTTGAACCAATTTTCTACTTTGTCTAAGAGACTATCCAATTCTTTCTATTTCTTGATATGACTCAATATTTTGCAGGATTATTTGGCTTGCTTAGCATACTATACCTATACCTATGTTTTTTCTAAACTGATTTAACAGGAAAGTGCATATTCACATATATATGTACGTATGCACTTAATTAGCAAGAAAGACTATATATATTACTTTTTGAGATCAATAATGAATCACACAGGGGCTTCCAGGCAAGATGGCAGGGTCGGTAAACTCTGTGCTTGCCTTCTCCCACAACGACATGAAAATTACAACTAAATTACAGAACAACCTGAAAACTAGCTGAACAGAATTCCCATGACTAAGGACATAAAGAAGCCACAATGACAGATAGGAGGGGTGGGTATGCAGACTGAGCAGATCCCATACCCACAGTGTACTGGTAAAAAATTCTGGAGGGCTGTCCCATTTGTGGAGGTCCCCACAGAGAAGTGAGGGATCCCAGCCCAGGACACCAGTGTAAGAAAGAGGCATCCCCGTAACATCTGGTTATGGACATGAGCAGGGATTACATTTGAATGAAATGGGGCTCCTTGAGTCCCAGGCCACCTTCTCGAGTGGCCTGCATGTGGACTCTCTTGCTCACAAACACTTGTTCTGGGCTCCAGTTCAGGGACAGCAGCTCAAAAAGCACTAGGGACATATAGGGAAGGATTAAATTAACTACCTTCAGGGTGAGGGCTGAAGGGGCATAGGTCAGAGCAGTTCTCTTTCGGTCAGAAGTGCTGGCAGGCATCATTGTTCCTTTATTTAGCACTCCCCACCCAACCAGCAGGTGCAGATGGATGCAAAATCTGTGCTCTTCATTAACCTCATTTAGAACATTAACCTCACTTAACACCATTCACCCTACCCTTTTGATTCTCTGACCCCAATTCATGTAACTCACACATCACACCAAACCTCTTCACGGCAGCTTTTACACACAAGGGGCCTGCTTCACCTAATGCTGCAGACTGTTCTAAAATCTTCCAAAAGTCCACAACTCAAAACAAGCAGTAGCTGGCCTTGGCATATACGGTACCTCTTGCTAAATAGCCAGAAGGCTGGTACAGGTGGTAATTCGTCACCACTTGCATCATAGTGACCATCAGGTAGCCCAAAACTGTCATAAGGTATGGCCAGTGTTGAATTGGAACATAGCTTCAACTAAGTAGCCAGAGCCCAGCATAAGTGCTGACTAGCCTCATCTTACATGTGGTGCCCCCAAAATGTCCCAATTCTGTGACTAGTGGCAGCTGGCCTCAGTAAACACCATAGCTTCTCACAAGTCCAACACAAGCAGCAACCAACATAAGTCACTTTGTAGCTCGACTATGGCCCCAATCTAGACACAAGTGGCAGCTGACATTGGCCTGCACCACTTCTCAAGAGGCTCCAGAAACAACATACCTGGTGACAGGCTTCAGACAACACCAGAGCACCACCAACCAGCTCCACAAATGACACACCCAAAGGGCAGATTCAGCCATCACCAAGGCCCCACTAAATTGAATCCCGATCCATGGGGTCAGCACCTACCCAACAGCCTGTCTGCAGCAGTCATGGCCACCTACCAGCCTGATAGGCAAGCCCACCCACTGACATGCCAAAAGTAATCAAGGCTTAACTACAACAGGAGAGCACACACAATCCACACAAGGGACAACCCTAAAGCACTTGGCTCAGGTGACCAGGAAGACTATACTACAAGCCCCACAGGACACCTAGTATGTAAGGCCACACTATCAAGACTACAAGACATAGCAAATCTAACTAATGCATACAAACACAGGAATCAACTGAAATGAAGAGACAAATAAACATGTCCTAAATTAAAGAATAGGACAAAACTTAAGGAAATTAACAATGAAATAGAGATACTCTACCAGATACATAGTTCAAAATACTAGTTATAATGGTTATAATGGTGCTCAAAGAACATAGGGAAAGAATACATGAACTCAGTGAGAACTTCAACAGAGATAGAAATCATAAAAAAAAGGAACCAATTAGAAATGAAGAATACAATAACCAAAATGAATACATTAGATGGCAAGAACACTAGATTAAACATAGGATCGAATGACAATCTGGAAGACAATGTAGCAAAAAACTTCACATTGCAACAGCAAAAATGAAAATGAATTAATAAATGAGAATAGTTTTAGGAGCCTCTAGGACAATATCAAGTGTACCAACATTGAAATCACAGAGGTACCAGAAGGACAAAAGAGAGAGCAAGAAATTGAAAACCAGTTTGAAGAAATAACAATGGAAAACTTCCCTAACCCAGTGAAGGAAATAAAGATACAAGTCCAGGAAATCACAAACAAAATGAACTCAAAGAGGCCCACACCAAGACACATTGTATATAACTGCCAAAAATTAAAGACAAATTCTTAAAAGTAGCAAGAGAAAAGAAGTTAAGCACATGGGAGCTCCCCTAAGAATATCAGCTGATTTCTCAACAGAAACATTACAGGCCAGAAGGTATTGGCCCAAAACATTCAAAGTGATATAAAAATAAAAAAGATCTACAACCAAGATTACTCTACCCAGCAAGGCTATCATTTAGAATCAAAGGACAGACAGCTTCCCAGACAAGAAAAGACTAAAGGAGTTCGTTATCACCAACCCAGTATTACAAGAAATGTTAAAGGGACTCCTTTAAGAAGGAAAGGCAGCGAAGAGATTAGCCAAAGAATATAAATGCGTAACCCATAGACACAGACAACAGCGTAGTGATGGCCAGAAGGAAGGGGAGAGCAGGGGCTTGGTGAAGGTGGGCAAAGGGGGCAGGAGGAAATGGGGACATCTGTAATATTGTCAACAATAAAAGTAAAGTAAAAAAAGAAGATATAGGAAAGGAAAAGATTTCATTGAGAAAAGCAAACAGTAAAAGCAGTGGCTCAACCAACTATAAAGCTAATACAAATGTTAAAAAGGCAAAAGTAGTAAGTCTATGTGTGATTACAAAAATAATCTAAGACAGGGGTCCTCAACCCCCAGGCTGTAGGAGCCTGTTAGGAACTGGGACTCACTGCAGGAGGTGAGTGGCAGATGAGCGAGCAAATCTTCCTCTGTATGTACAGCTGCTCCCCATCACTCCCATTACCATCTGAGCTCCGCCTCCTGTAATATCAGCGGTGGCATTAAATTCTCACAGGAGTGCTAACCCTACTGTGAACTGAGCATGTGAGGGATCTACGCTCCCTCATAAGGTTGCATGCTCCTTATGAGAATCTCATGTCTGATGATGTAAAGGGGAGCTGAGGCACTGATGCTAGCACTGGGAGTGGCTGCAAATACAGATCATCAATTAGCAGAGTGGTTTGACTGCACAGAGACCATAATAAATTAATTGCTTGCAGGCTCATATCAAAACCCTATTAGTGAGTGGAAAGTGACAATTAAGCTGCTTTAGATGGCAGGTCTTATAGTGGCAATTGAGTTGATGTACTTCAACTGTATGGCTGCATCTGGTGGCAGGCCTTAAGTCAGAATCTGACACTTATTTTAGTCTGCGCACGTCCTGCTCATTATTTTATTTACCACTTCCATCCATGCCTCTTTCCCACACTGCACCCTTGCCTCAGTCACAGTTTTGGTACACCCACAAGCTAACCCTAGCCAAAATGAGTAAAAATCAAACATCACTGCAGAGCTTCTTTGAAAAGGGGGAAAAGACCTAATGATGAGACAGCAGAAGACTCTAAGACTGCCAACAAAAATAAAGCTGCATTTAAAGGAAAATACCAAGAGTCTTACTTAAATTATGGGTTCATTGTCATAGGTGATTCACATTGTCCAAGATCACTTTGTATAATATGTGGCAACTGGTTATCCAAGGAAGCCATGAAAGCTTCAAAACTGCTTCACCACATGGAAACCAAGCAACCTGCTTTAAAAGACAAGGCTTTGGAGTTTTTCAAAAGAAAAAAACATGAACATGAAGAACAGAAGCAATTACTGAAGGCCACCACTTCATCAAATGTGTCTACACTGAGAGCATCATTCTTAGTGGCTCACCGCATTGCTAAAGCTAAGAAGCCCCTTACTATTGGTGAAGAGTTGATCTTGCCTACTGCTAAGGACATTCTGTTGTGAACTTTTAGGAAAGACTGCAGTTCAAATGGTGGCACATGTTCCTCTTTCAGCTAGTGCTATAGCTAGATGAACTGATGAAATAGCAGAGGATATTGAGGTACAATTCTTAGAGAGGATTAATGACTGAGTCACCATGGTACACAATCCAGGTTAACGAGTCTACAAATGTAGGCAACAATGCAACAATGTTTGGTTTTGGGTGACATATTTTTCAGGAGGATGTGCATGAGGATACGTTATATGTGCTTTTATTGCCAATGAACACCACAGCTACAGAATTATTCAAGCCTATGAATGATTATATATCAGGAAAAATGAATTGGTCATTTTGTGCCAGTATATGTATGGGTGGAATGGCTGCCATGACTGGATGGCTTTCTGGTTTCACTACGTGGGTCAAAGAGGTCACTTCTGAATGTCTACACACTGTGTCATCCATAGAGAAATGCCATCTAGCAGAAAAATATCACGTGAATTTAACAGTGTTTTGCAGGATGTGATTAAAATTATCAACCACATTAAAGTACATGCCTTTAACTCACATCTGTTCACACAGGTCTGTGAAGAAATGGACACAGAGCACACAAGTCTTCTCTTAAACACAGAAGTGAGATGCCTTCTAAAGGTAGATCACTGGCCAGAGTTTTTGAGTTATGAGAGCCACTCCAGGTATTTCTTTTAGAAAAACAGTCACCACTGGCAACACATTTCAGTGACACAGAATGGGTCACAAAATTTGTTTTGTGTGACATATTCAACCTGCTCAATGAACTCAATCTGTCACTTCATGGGAGAACAACTGTATTCAAGTTGGCAGATTAAGTGGCTGCATTCAAAGCCAAACTGTAGTTATGGGGACAACAAGTGAACATTGGGATTTTTGACATGTTTCAAACATTAGCAGAGACCCCCGAACTGGGAAGGAATGGATCCGCGACCCATTTGTGAATAAGCCAGGTGAACTGACTTTGTCTGTGCTAGAAGAGGATCAACTTCTTGAAACTGCAAATGACAGTGGCCTTAAAAGTATGTTTGAGATGACTTCAAATCTCCATATGGTCTGGATTAAAGACAAGGTGCAATATCCTGAGATTGTCACAAAAGCACTGAAAAGCCTGCTTCCATTTCCAGCATCCTATCTTTGTAAAGCAGGGTTTTCTGCAGTAACAGCAACCAAAATGAGATTACAGAGTAGACTGGACATAAGCAACACATTTCAGGTGTCCCTGTCTCCCATCACCCCCAGATGGGACCATCTACTTGCAGGAAAACAAGCTCAGAGCTCCCACTGATTCTGCATTAAGGTGAGTTGTATAATTATTTAATTATATATTACAATGTAATAATAATAGATATAAAATGCACAATACATGTAATGTGCTTGAATCATCCAGAAACCATCGCCCTCCCACCATGGTCCATGGAAAAAATGTTTTCCACGAAACCAGTCCCTGGTGCCAAGAAGTTGGGGACTGCTGATCTAAGAGATACACACAAACACACATACACATACGCAAGAAGTAAAAAATGACAGAACAAATGTGGAAGGTATGAGTAAAAAGTGTAGTTATTTTTAAATGTGTTTGAAGTTAAATGACCATCAACTTAAAATGGACTACTATAAACATAGATTTGTATATATGAAACACAAACAAAAAATTTACAACAGATATCAAAGAAATAAAGGGAAAGGAATCCAAACACAATACTATAGAAAGTCATCAACATACAAGAGAGCAAGAGAATAAGAAAGGAACAGAGAAGAATTACAAAAACAGTCAAAAAACAATAACATGATAAATACATAACAAAAATTATTTTAAATTTTAATTAACTAAATGCTCCAATCAAAAGACGTAGGGTAGCCTAATGTTTTTTTTTTTTAAAGACCTGTATACATGGTTGGGCAAAGTGCGTTTATAGTTGTAAGTGAAACACAAAGTTTACTTTTGTATTAATTTATTAATTATTGTACTATTTTCCACGTGAAAAACTGTAAACCTACCTCTGCCCCACCCTGTATATGCTGCCTACAAGAGACCCACATCAAATCAAAGACACAGACAGACTGAAAGTAAATGGATGAAAAAAGATATTTCATTCAATGAAAATTTTTAAAAACTTGGGGTAGTAATACTTATTATATCAGACAGAAATAGACTTTAAAACAAGAGCTATAACAAGAGAGAAAGAATTTCATAATGATAAGAAGATATATCCAGCCCTGACCTGGTACCTCAGTTGGTTAGAAAGTTGTCCAGATATACCAAGGTTGCGTGTTTGATCTCCAGTCAAGGCACATACAAAAAGCAACCAATGAATGCATAAATAAGTGGAACAACAAATCAATGTTTCTCTATCTCTAATTCTATCTTTATCTCTCTTTCTCACTTCCTTTCTCTCTCAAAAATCAATAATTAAAAAAAATTTTTAAGATAAATCCAACAAGAAGATATAACTCTTGTAAACATCTAAACACCTGACATAGGAGCACCTAAATATATAAAGCAAATATTGACAGACATAAAGGGATCAAGAGTAAGATGATAATAATAGGGGACATTAACACCATATTGATATCAATGAATAGACCATCCAGACAGAAATTCGAAAAGGAAACAGTGGCCTTAAATGACACATTAGACCAAATATACTTAATTGATATTTTTAGAACATTCACCCAAAAGAAGCAGAATATGAATTCTTTTCAAAGTCACATAGAACATTTTTCAGGATAGACCACATGTTAGGTCACAAAAAAAGGCTCAATAAGTTTAAGATTGTAATCATATCAAGCATCTTCTGCTATCAAATTCACAGTTGTACAAAACTAAAAATCAATTACAAGAAGAAAACTAAAAAATGCACTAACGTGTGGAAGCTAAATAACATGTTACTAAACAATGAATGGGTTAACAAAAAGATCAAGGAAGAAAACAGAAGATACCTTGAAACAAATTTTAAAAAACCACAATGACCCTATGGGACACAACCAAAGCAACTGTAACAGGAAAATGTATAGCAATACAGACCTACTTCAAGAAACAATAATTCAGATAAACAATCAAACCTTAAATCTAATGTAACTTTAAAAAGCCCAAAGTGAGTATAAGGACAGAAATTATAAAGAACATAAATAAATGAAATAGAGTCTAAAAAATAGAAAACATCAATGAAATTAGAAGCTGGTTCTTTGAAAAGATAAACACGATTGATAAACCTTTGGCCAGACTAATCAAGTAAAAGAGAAAGCAGGCCAAAACAAAGAAAATCAGAAAAGAAAGAGAAGTGACAACTGATACCAGAGAAATACAAAGGATTATAAGGAAATCCTATGAACAATTATATGCCAATAAACTGGACAACCTGGAAGAAATGGATGAATTCATAGAAACATATAATCTTCCAGGGCTGAATCAGGAAGAAATAGAATATCTAAACAGACTGATGACTACTAATGAAATTGAATCAATAATCAAAAAAACTTCAAGCCATGGCCAGGTGGCTAAGCTAGTTCAAGCATCATCTCATACACCAAAATGTTACAGGTTTGATCCCCAGTCAGGGCACAAACCTAGATCATAGGTTCAATTCCTAGTCGGGGCAAATACAGAAGGCAAGTGATCCATGTTTCTCTCTTCTCTCTCCCTCTCTCTCTCTCTCTCTCCCCTCTCTCTCCCCCTTGCTCTTTCTCTAATGTCAATAAACATATCCTGGGGTGAGTATTTTTCTAAAAAACTTCCAATAAACAAAATTTCTTTATTTTTATTTTTAAACCTGATAGTTATTTTCTACAGGATTTGAAAGACAAATGTATAAAAGCAATTCTTTTTTGGTACACAAGATATAAATAAGCAATTTGTGACATAAGTAAACTAAAGTGGGAAGAGATCAGTATGGAATAATTTTGTGATTAAAGTTAAGTATCAATTCAAGTTACATTCTTAGTTTTTAAAGATATCTTATTTACTTACCAATGTAACCACAAATAAAATTTCTGTATAATATACACAAAAGAAATGAGAAGAAAATCAAAACATGTCTTTAAAAAAGTCAACTAAATGAGAAACAAAAAATATAAGATATACAGAAGATAAAAAGCAAAATGGCAAAATATACTCCTTTATCAGTAATTACTCTAAATGTAAGTGGCTTAGGTACCCCATCAAAATACATAGATTAGGTAGAACACAAAACAAGTTTCAATAAATTTAAGAAGAGTGAAGTCATATCAAGTATCTTCTCTGACCATAATGCTATACAACTAGAAAACAAACACAAGGAGAAACTGAAAAATACACAAAGAAATGGAAGCTAAATAGCATGTTATTAAACAATGAATGAGTTAACAATGAGATCAAGGAAGAAATCAAAAGATACCTTGAAACAAATAAATATGAGAATACACAACCCAAAATCTGTGGGATATAGAGAAAGCAATCCTAAAAAGGAAAGTCATAGCATTACAGGAATATCTTAAGAAATAAGAAAAATTTAAATAAACAGTCTAAATTTCCACTTAAAGGAACTTGAAAAAGAACAACAAAGACCAAAGTGAATAGAAGGGAGGAGATAATAAAGATCAGAGCAGAAATAAATGAAATAGAGTCCTAAAAAATAATACAAAAGATCAGTGAATCTAAGAGCTGATTCTTTGAAAAGATAAACAAGATTGAAAAACCTTTAACAAGACTCATCTAGAAAAAAAGAGAGAGGACTCAAATAAATAACATCAGAAATGAAATAGGAGAAGTAACAACTGACACCAAAAAGGATTGTAAGAAAATATTACAACCATATGCCAACAAATTGGACAACCTGAACAAAATGGAAAAATTCCTGAAAACATACAATATTCCAAAGCTATCTCATGAATAATCAGAAAATCTGAATAGATAGATTACACCTAGTGAAATTGAAGCAGTAATAAAAAACTCCCCCCGCCCTACAGAAAAACAGCCTTGGACCAGATGGCTTTACAGGTGAATTTTACCAAACATTCTGTGAAGAACTAACACCTTTCCTTCTCAAACTATTAAAAAAATATCAAGAGGAAGAAAGACTCCTAAGCTCTTTCCTTCTCAAACTATTAAAAAAATATCAAGAGGAAGAAAGACTCCTAAGCTCATTTTATGAGGCCAACATTATCCTGATTCCAAAACCAGAGAAAGACACTACAAAGAAAGAAAATTATAGGCCTATATCCCTGATTAACATAGATGCTAAAGTCCTCAGCAAAATATTAGCAAACCAAATACAGCAATACACCAAAAAGGGCATACACCATGAACAAGAGGGATATATTCAGGGGGTGCAAAGTTGGTACAATATTCACGAATCAATAAACATGATACACCACATAAATAAAATGAAGGATAAAAATCACATGATCATATCAATAGATGCAAAAGCAGCATTTAGTAAAATCTAGCACCCACTTATGATAAACACTCTTAGTGAAGTGGGAATAGAAGGAACATACTTCAGTGTAATAAAGGCTATATATGACAAACCCACTGCCAACATCATACTCATTGGACAAAAACTACAAGCATTCCCCTTGAGATTAGGAACAAGACAGGGATGTCCGTTTTCACTTCTCTTACTCAACATAGTACTCAAAGTCCTCGCCACAGCAATCAGACGAGAAGAAATAAAAGGCATCCAAATTGGAAAGGAAGAAGTAAAACTGTCTTTATTTGCAGATGACAGATACTCTATGTAGAGAACCCTAAAGATGCCACCAAAAACTACAAGAACTGATCAATGAATTCAGTAAGGAATAAATTTGCAGGGTACAAAATTAATATCCACAAATCAGTTGCATTTTATGTGCCAATAACCATCAGAAAGGGAAATTAAGAAAACAATCCCATTCTCAATGGCTACAAAAAGATAAAATACCTAGAAATAAATTTAACCAAGGATGTCAAAAACCTGTACTCAAAAAATTATAAGACATGAAGAAAGAAATGAAAGAACATACAAATAAATGGAAGCATATACCATGATCATGGATAGGATAATTAACATCATTAAAATGTCCATACTACCCAAAGCAACCTATAGATTCAACGCAATTCCTATCAAGATACTAAAGATGTATTTCACAGAACGAGAACAAATATTCCAAAAATGTATACAGAATCACAAAAGACCCCAAATATCAATAGCGATCTTGAGAAAGAAGAACAAAGTTGGAGGAATCACACTACCTAGTACCAAACTATACAATAAGGCCATATAATTCTAACAGCATGTTAGTGGTATAAAAACAAATACATAGGTCAATGGAACAGAACAGAGAGCCCAAAAATAAACCCATGCCTCTATAGTCAATTAATATTTAACAGAGCAGTAAAACACGTACAATGGACTAAGGATAATTTATTCAATAAGTAGAGTTGGGTAAATTGGACAGATACGTGCAGAAAAATGAAACTAGACCACCTTCTTGTGCCACACACAAGAATAAATTCAAAATGGATTAAAGACTTAAATGTTAGACTTAAAACTATAAAAGTCCTTGAAGAAACCATAGGCAGTAAAATCTCAGACATTGCTCATAACAATATTTTTTTCTGATATTCCTCAGGCAAGTGAAATAAAAGAAAAAAATAAACAAATGGGACTACACCAAACTAAAAACTTTTTGCACAGCAAAGGAAACCATCAACAAATTGAAAAGACATCCCACAGAATGGGAGAATATATTCACCGATAACTCTGATAAGGGGTTAATATCCAAAATTTATAGAGAGCTTATAAAACTCAACACCAAAAAAATAAACAATCCATTTAAAAAATGGGCAAAGGACTTCAACAGACACTTCTCCAAGGAGGACATACCCATCGCCAACCGACATATGAAAAGATGCTCAACATTGTTAATCATCAGAGAAGTACAAATTAAAACCACAATGACATATCATCTCACACCTGTCAGAATGGCTATCATCAATAAATCAAAAAACAACAAGCGCTGGTGAGGATGTGAATAAAGGGGAACACTTTTGTACTGTTGGTGGGAATGCAGATTATTGCAGCCAATATGGAAATACGTATGGAGTTATCTTAAAAAATTAAAAATGGAAGTGCCTTACAACCCAGCAATTCCACTTCTGGGAATTTATCTGAAGAAACCCGAAACACTAATCTGAAAGAATATAAGCACCCCTATGTTTATTGCAGCATTATCTACAACAGCCAAGATTTAGAAGCAGGCCAAGTTTCTTCAGCAGATGAGTAGATAAAACAGCTATGGTACATTTACTCAATGAAATACTACCTGGCCTTAAAAAAAGAAGAAAAATCTTCCCTTTGTGACATAATGGATGGACCTGGAGAACATTATGCTAAATGAAATAAGCCAGACAGAGAAAGACAAATGCCATATGATTTCACTCGTTTGTGGAATCTAATGAACAAACTAACAAGCAAAATAGAGACAGACTCATGGAGAACAGGCTGACGGCTCTGGGATGGAGGGGTTGGGATAGGAAGATGGAGCAAAAAAGAAAACTCATGGATTCAGACAACATTGTGGTGTATGCAGGTGGGAGGGGCAGGTGGAGGTAGAGGAGGGTACAGAAAGGAAGGGGGATAAATGGTAATGAAAAAATACAATATTGAAAAAAATACAGATTGGTAAATGGATTAAAGCAGTAATAATAATCTAGTAAAATACTATCTTCAGGAGATTCACTTTATACAGGCACACCTCAAAGTATTATATGGTTGGTTTCAGACAACTGTAATAACATAAATATCCCAATAAAATATGTCACAATTTCTTTTGGTTTCCCAACAAAACAAAAATTCTGGACAAGATGACCACAACGTGAATTTTACCAAAATTTCAAGAAGAATTAATACTGATCCTTCTCAAACTACTCCAAGAAAATGAAGAGAAAAGAAAGCTCCCAAACTCAGTTAAAGATGCCAGCATTACCCTGATACCAAACACCAGAAAAATCTATTACAAAATATTAGCAAACCGAATTCAGCAATACATTGTATGGATCATACCTCATGATCAAATAGAATTTATTGCTGTGATGCAAGGTTGGTTCTATGCCCACAAATCAATTAATGTGATACGTCACACAAAAAAAATGAATAATGAAAATCATATGATAATGTCAATAGACGCAGAAAAAGCATTTGAGAAAACCCAACACCCATTTATGATAAAAACTATCAGCAAAATAGAAGTAGAGGGGACATACCTCAACATATTAAAGGCCATATAAGATGAACTGACAGCTAACATCAACTCAATGGTAGAAAGATGAAAGCTTTTTCTTTAAGTTGGGAACAGGACAAGGAAATTACTTTCACTGGTTCTATTTAACATAATATTGGAAGTTCTAGCCAGAGCAATCAGACAAGGAAAGAAAGAAAAGGCATTCCAGAAGGAAAAGAAACAAGTAAAACAGTCATTATTTGCAGATGACACGATACTATATAAAGAAAACCCTAAAGATTCCACAAAAAAAAAAAACTATTAGGACTAATAAATAAATTCAGTAAATTAGCAGGGTACAAAATTAATGTTCAGAAATAAATTTCATTCTTATATACCAAAAATCAAATATCAGAGAGAGAAATTAAGAAAATAACCCCATTTAGTTGTATCAAAGCATAAAATACCTAAGAATAAATTTAATCAAGGAGGTAAAAGACTTGTACTCAGACAAGTGTAATACATGGAAGAAAGATAATGAAGAAGATAAAAGTAAACAAAAGCATATACTGTGCTCATGGGTAGGAAAAACTTACGTCATTAAATGTCCCTACTACGCAAAGTAGTATCAATCTACACATGTGCATCCAATGCAATCCTTATCCAAATACCATTGACATTTTTCACAAAACTAGAACAAATAATCCTAAAATTTATATGGAACCACAAAACACCCTGAATAGCCAAAGCAATCTTGAGAAAGAAGAACAAAGTTGGACGTGTAATACCTGATATCAACCTATACTGCAAGGCTATAGTAATCGAAACACCATGGTACTGGCAAAAAACCCCAAAAAAACAAAAAACAAAAAACAGACAGGTAGATCAATGGAAAAGAATAGAGAGCTCAGAAATAAACCCATGCCTATATGGGCAGTTAGTCTATGACAAGGAGGCAAGAATATAAAATAGGGTAAAGACAGTTTCTTCAATAAATGTGTTGGGGAAATTGGACAGGTATGTTCAAAAAATAAAATTAGGCAAAAATAAACAAAATGAATTAAACAGTTAAATACGAGACCTGATACGATAAAACTCCTGGAAGAAAACATAAGCAGTAAACTCTTTGATATCACTCTTAGTGATTTTGATGTCTTCTTTTACAAAGGAATCAAAAGAAAAATTAAACAAATGGGAGTACACCAAACTAAAAAGTTTTTGCATAGCAAAGGAAACCATCAACAAAACAAAAAGACAGCCTACTAATGGGAGAAGACATTCACCAGTGATATACCCAATACGGGTTTACTATCCAAAATATATCAGGAATTCATACAACACTACCAAAAATCTAAACAATCTCATTAAAACTGGACAGATGACCCGAATAGGCATTTCACCAAAGAGGGTGTACAGATGGCCAATGGACATAGGAAAATTATCAGGGAAGTACAAATTAAAACCACAATGGCATATCACCAGACACCTGTCAGGAGGGTTATCATAAGCAAATCAACAAACAACAAGTGTTGGCAAGGATATGGAGAAAAAGGAACCTTGTGTATTTCAGGGAGGGGGCAGGGGTTACAAATAGGTGCAGCCACTATGGAAAACATTATGGAGGTTCCTCAAAAAACTAAAAATAGAACTACCTTGTCATCTGGCAATTCCACTTCTGGGTAGTTATCCAAAGAAATAAGAAACACTAATTTGATAAGATTTATGCACCCCCATTTTCACTGAAGCATTACTTATAATAACCAGGATATGGAAGCAACCTAAGTGCCCATCAACAGACAACTGGATAAGAAGATGTGGTATATATATATAATGGAATATTATTTGGCTATAAAATATAGTGAAATCTTACTATTTGCAACAACATGGATGGACCTAGAGAGTACCATACTGAATAAAATGTCAGATACAGAAAGACAAATACCATATAATTTCACTTTTATGTCAAATCTAAAGACAAATAAACAAAACAAACAGACTCATAGACAAAGAACAAAGTGATGGTTGGCAGATGGGAGTGGGCTTGGGGACTGTGAGAAAAGACGAAGGTATTAAGGAGTACAAACTGATAGTTACAAAATAGTCATAAGGATGTAAAGTACAGCATAGGGGATACAGTCAATAATATTGTCATAACTAAGCATGGTACCAGGTGGGTACCAGGTGGGATATCATTTCACAAGTTATGTAAATGTCTAACCATTAAGCTGTACACCTATAACTAATATAAAATAAAATTAAATGTCAACTATGACAAATAAAAAAATAAAATGTAATTTTTCAATATTCACTTTAAAAAAGAATATGTGATATACTTATATGATGAAATTTACTCTGCAACATAAAAAATAAAATTTCATCATTTGCAACAGCATGGATGAAGCTATAGTGAGTGTGTTGTGCTATGTAAAATGTCAGACAGAGGAAGACAAATACCATATAATTTTGCTTAAAATTGGAATCTGAAAAACAAACAGAACAGACCCACGAATACGGAGAACAAGCTGATGCTTGCCAAAAGGGATGGGCACTGACCGGGTAGCTCACCTGATTAGAGGGCTCTTTGCCCAGCTTCAATTCCTGCCACGCTACCCTTGCCCTGTATCTAAGACTCCTTTAAACCGTCAGTGCCCTCCCTAAATCACATGTCCCTCTCCTCTCAAGCTCTGGTCCCCTGGCCAGGAGCTGTGTTATTAATCAAGTCTACTCTCTCTGCAAAATCTGACGATCCTTTCTCAAGGCTCTCATTACTCCTGCTTGTTTTATAATTGTCATTTTATTCACCTCTCCCTACTAGACTGTGGGCGTTTTAAGAGTGGGGAGCCTCCTCTGATTCATTTTTTGTCCCCAGTGTCTAGCACAGAGTCTTAGTGTAAGTTTTCCATAAAGGTTTGCTAAGAAAGAAATGGGTGTCGGACAGACTAACGTATGGATAAATAATTTTCCCAGCCTTCCCTCAACACCTGCTAAAATGTTTCAGTGATCAAAGACAACTGATCACACCCATATTTTGGTCCTTAATATGGCTGTCCTAGTAGCCTATTGTTTTCAGTTCCTATTTGCAGTTCCTGAACAAAAGCCTAATACAGTCCGAGATTTCCCTCTATCTATGGAGAAGGTAGCATCAAGCATCCTGCTCATGGCCCATCTAACTCCTTCATAATTGACGTATATATGTACCCACACCAGACTTCTTCCCATCTCCCAGATACTGAGAAATAACACCTAACATCACTATAAACTACGGAAGTGTGTCTTAAACGCCGCTCTGGGTAAAAATATTTAAGTCCAAGCATTTGTCTCAGCATTTAGCTGCGTCCGATGTTTCAGTATTTGATGAATTAAGGAAGTTCCTTTGATTTGGAAGGCCTTGTTCAGTGCCGGGGGGCTCAACGAAAGTAGAGTAACGCAAATAGCACAGAAAAGCCAACGGCCAGAAAACCTCCCGTGCACTGCACGTGTTTCTCAGTCCGCGGCTCCCTTTAGGGAGGAGTGAGCGGAGTCACGCCTTTAACTCCGCCCGGAACTGATGGGACTATGGCCAATGAGAGGGGCCCTCCGGGGCGGAGCGACTGCGAGCGGCGTGACGCAACCAGACTGCGACCGGCTCTTGTTCGCTAGGATTTCGCAGTCTGGAGGTGAGTGTGGGTTGCACGCTTCTTTTGGAGCGGGAGGATTCGAGGGTCCGGGCTGCTTCCCAGTGAAAGTCCTCGGGACGACTCGAGTCGCTTAACCTCCGGGTTGTCAACCGGAGCGGAGGGCTCAATCACCCCCGACCTTCCCCAGACCAATGGGGTTTACTCAGTATTAACTAACTGACCTCGAAAGGAACCCTAAGTCAAGGTCTCCTTTGTTGTGAGGACACCGCTGCTGGTCCAAGGCCGTGCGCGCCGCGAGTAGCCAGCAGGATGGAAAAGAATAAGGAACACCAATAAAAACCAGCGTTTATTTGCGTTATTAAGCGCCTCAGAACACTTCTGTGAATAGGCCCTGTTGAAGTTCCCATTTTGCAGAGGGGGAAGCAGGCTTAGAGGGGTTAAATTTACAGCTTTGTAAACTGTAAAAATGGGAGTTCGGGTAGTTAAGGAAATAGGGAATCGTGTAAGCATCTCTAAAGTGGTGATTCCAGAAAGCCAACAAAAGCTGTTTCTAAACTTGGGCAGTTCTAGTGACAAAATTCATTTAGCGAGTCATAACCACCAGAATATTAAACTATGAAATTTGTTTTTCAGGTGACCAAAGCCACCTGAAATGTCAGTACCGCGTTCATCTGTCCATGCGAAATGGATCGTGGGGAAAGTGATTGGGACAGCAATGCAAAAAACTGCTAAAGTGAGAGTAACCAGGCTTGTTCTGGATCCCTATTTACTAAAGGTGGGAAATATCCCTGTTTTCGGTTGGCATTGATAAATCACCAACACGTTCTGGGTTCTGAGCCGAAAAGCACTTCTCTATCAGTAAAAATGCCTTGAGCATCTACTGCGAACTAGGTATTGGGCT
Organism: Pteronotus mesoamericanus; assembly: GCF_021234165.1. NCBI lineage: Eukaryota > Metazoa > Chordata > Mammalia > Chiroptera > Mormoopidae > Pteronotus > Pteronotus mesoamericanus. Next base: position 15,128,924 of record NW_026555308.1, read on the forward strand.
GGTTCTTCGGTGTAACAGAATGAATTATTCAGGGTTTGTACTCACATTCTAGGGCTCATTTCAGTTCAGTCTGGTCAGTGCTGTAGTCCTTCTATGTGCAATGGATTATGGCAGCAGAGAGCAGAACACCTCATTCCTCCTTCCCAAGTTGTCGAAGGAGCATATCCTCATTAGGAGACGTTTGAGCTGTATCTCAAAAAGGATTTTATCCAGATGACCAGGTTGGGGAAGTCATTCTGGCCATGATGAGCAGTTTTTGGAAGTTCTTTAGCTGTGAAGGGGTATGACGTTGAACAGCAGGTATTTTGGCAAGGGTGAGCCCAGAGTTTGGCACTAAGTGGTCACTGCTGAATGATGGCAAGAATAATCAGAATGAGACCATGAAGGGCCTTTTATGTTGTACTTTGGATTTCATCCTATAAGCAAAGGAAAGACAGACTTAGAGATGGGCCGGGATGAGGACTGGAGGTGAGGAAATGGGTAAGAAGGCTATTGCGAAAGCCTAGGGTGGAAATGATGAGGACCTAAACAATCCTTGGAGCAATGGGGATGTAATGGGAAAAGTAGATTTCAAAAAGAACAGTCCTTGATAGATGTGTAAGGTGGGAGGGAGAAGTGCCAAGGATGCTTTTGCTTTCAAGGTTGGGCATACAGGTTGGTAGAAGCGCCAGTTATCTAGGATCAAAAATACAGGAGTAAGCTGAGAAGTGATGGCATGATAATTGACCTTAAAATCAGACTTTAGTTTCAATACTGACTCTGTTGTTTACGAGCTGTGCACAATGCTTAACCTCCTTGAGGCTGTTAATTTCAAATGTAAGTGGGAATGCCTGCTGTGGTGGGGTTGTCTTGAACAGATGATTCTAGTTATTTGTGGCTTGTTTCCTACTTTGAGCCAGGTATGGAGTAAGTGCTTTGTGTACATTGTAACCTTTAATTCTCTTGGCACCTTTAGAGATGTAAGTATTAGAGCCTCATTTTATGGTGGGGGGCGGGGAACTGATCTTGGAGTTAAGTGATTTGTCCTAAATCACACAGAGCTAGTTGGTGACAATAGTATGTTTATGGGCTGGAGAGAAGGTGCCACTGGAAGGAAGAATGTAAATAGTGTAGAGAAGGATGGTGACTGATAGAACAAGGCTACTTAAGGGGGAAAAAATACAATAAAGATTAAATTAAAAAAGTAAAAGAGAACAAGGCTTCTGAAGGTAATACTTCTGGAGAGCTTGGGGACAGGATCATCTCTGGAGAAGTCATTGCTGTTTTCCGAAAGTAACAGGTAATTTTTGTATTGGAAGCTTTCTTAAGTGTGTTACCTGTTTTTCTCCCAAGTCCCAGCTTGCTTTCTGTGAATTATTTTTTCATATTCTGTACTGCATTGCTAGAAAACAGGAACTGCTGATTTGTTCCTCCTTCTCTCAACAGTATTTTAATAAACGAAAAACCTACTTTGCTCACGATGCTCTTCAACAGTGCACAGTTGGGGATATTGTGCTACTCAAAGCTTTACCTGTTCCACGAACGAAACATGTGAAACATGAGCTGGCTGAGATCATTTTCAAGGTTGGACAAGTCATAGATCCAGTTACCGGAAAACCCTGTGCAGGAACTACCTACCTGGAGAATCCAGTTAGTTTGGAAACCACCCATCTAACCAAAAATCTGGAAGAACTCAGTATCTCTTCAAAACAGTGAAGGAGTATTAGAAAAATGAGCCAAAGGGAAAGATTTATAAGTGTGCTCTCTGGAAAAAGAAATTTAAGTTTCATCACAAACTGATCAGTTTCTCTTCTGATGTTTATGAAATAGCTAAGAGTAAATGAATAAAGTATTTGTTACAATTTTCCAAAAAGGTTAATGGCCATGTTTTAAATTTCTTGTTCAGTGAACATACTTTCTTGTTATACTAAATGTGCCTAGTAATCTGCTGCATTATTTTTTCAGCTTACTGTTTTACGTGTTTTTCTTTTCATTCAAAGGAATCTTGAATTTATTTTGGGAGCAGAAGCCCTCTTGATATTATAAACAGATAAGATCACATTGAGTGAATGTTTTTGATGGCGTATATTCAAAATTAATTTAATTTTTTTCTCTTATTTAATCGGTTCCAGACAGAAATAACCAACATGCTTGGGGGTCAGAATCTATCTGGGTAAAGTTTTCATTAGTAAGAATGTTGACATGTAGAAAATAAAACTTTAAAAATCTGTTACTTTTTTAAATTCTGTATCCTATGCTACATTAAATAGGAATAAGTTCTTGAAATCTGATACATTGATGAAGTTGTAGAACTTCTCACATGCATGTTAGAATTGGAGAGTTTCAGAGTTTTGTTGCTGTACATTAGTTTTGATTATTTAAATTTTGACCTGAAGAAACATTGAGCAATATAGTATAGTTTTCTAGCTCTTAGAAAGAGATTTGGAGCATAGTTCAACCTCAACTAATATGTATATTATACATTCCCACGGTTTTAACAATGACCATGGGCACTGCCCACCCTCTCAGGGCTCGTACACAGGTGCCTTCATGGCAAACAAAAGAAGTACATGGGTGGGGAGAAATCAGAGTAACTCCCCAGACGAGATGAGATGAGGCTTGAACTGAATCTTAAGAGTTTCCAGGCTAGTAGGTGAGCGATGTGGAAAGGACATTCCAGGCAGGGGGAACAATATAAAGTCCTTAAAGTATGAGAGAAAGGAGCATAACCAAGGGCTTCTGGAAGCAGGTGAGAATTGCTGGAACATTTTGAACAAGGGTAGAAATCAGGTAGAGATAGTAAATACGCTCTAAGTGAAGGTGGGTTATTTAACATTTTTTAAAAGAGTGATGTAATTAGGTTCACATTTCAATAAAAGTAATAGCATCAGTGTAGAGAATAGACTGGGAGGGGAAAGATTAGAGGTAGGGAGGCTGACCTCTTCAAAGACTGGTCCTAAGACATAAACTGAGTTGGACAATGAAGATAAAAGAGATTGTATAGATTATGTTCCAAAGTAGAACTCTCAGGTCTTGGGTGGCGGGGGAGGCCTATGAATAAAAGGGAAGCATTAAGACTTAAGACTAAGCATTAGGTCTCTGCAGGTGGGGCTATGTGGTACCAGTTATCCTGGAAGGGACAGGTCACCTGTGCAAGCCATCTTTAAATGCTCGAATATTTTAAATGTTCACCTATACTCTTATCATTTTTATCCTTTAAGATTTTTTTTTAAATTGTGGTGCAAAAATTATGCTTCAGGAAGATGCCTCAAAATTATTCTATGGTGTTGAGTAACCCAAGTCACACATCTGTGAAATAACCCTCAGTAAAAAGCGTTGAGTTAATGGAAATTCAAAGCAAAAGGATAGTGGAGGGAAAAAATGCAGAGTGAGTGGCCTAATACTAAACACAAAAGCAAGATCAGCAAAGAAATGTCTACCAACTTTACATTTCAGGAAAATAGATTTGAAAGTATCTCCTGAAAGAGAGCTGAGATACGGGGGGAATGTGTGAGAAGTCACAGGGCATATTGATACTGCCTTGAAGAGGCCCTGCCTCCTGCTGTGCAGGACTGGGACTTTGTCAGTTCTGTCCTGGGGATAGCTCACTTCAGCCTTCCATGTGACTCTTCAGCCTGTACAGCCTCACTGAGCTTAACCCAGCTGAGGTCAGGAACTCTCAGCCTTACAGCCTCTAGCCTCCTGTCCATGTGTCCGTGGCTTTCTTTCCTGGCCTTCAAGAGACAGATGCTTCTACCTAAATACATTGTCTGGGGCAAATCCTTGTTGCCACTCCTCCACCCACAGGACCTATTTCTGTCCTCCGTGGTGGCTCCTTACCATATTATGGTGTTCAAACATTGCCCCAGTCAGAAAACTTCACCCCTTGAGCCCCAGTACCTCCAAGATGACCAGCTTCAGAAAACCCCTCCCTACCCCTCCTACAGAGATCTACCTCGATGTTACTGGGGAGACCCAAATTAGGGGGCTCCCCCTCATTGGTTCTTGTCTAACTCGTGAGAGATGAATTCAGGCAAGAGACAACACATATAGTGGAAATGAGAGAGTAATTTATGAAGTACATGTGACCACAAAGCTGCAAGCAGGCAACCAGCCAGCTTCTAAATTCCCCCTCCTCCTCCCTTCTCTGGACTTTGAGATGAATTTACAGTTTCAAAGGATTTCTTTCCTAAATAGCAGGAATAATACAGAATTTCAACTCCCTCCTGCACTATCATGGTTTCTCTTGTGATATTCAGAACACCTGGCAATCAATCTGGCTGGGCTCAGGGCTGCTGAATTAATGAGTGAGACATGTCTCCCTTCCCCTCCCCATATTGGTTTGCTTTCTATTCTGCCTACCATGAATACAAAGACCTCCCAGCTACCTGGTCCTGGGGCATTTCCCCCTTGGCCTCCACAGATTCCCACTGGCCTTGAAATGCTCCCTTTAATGGGTGGGGCCTCTGCTTCCTGTTTCTCCCCTTCTCTCACTGTCTAGCTCCCTTTCTGCCCATCTTTGTTGCAGTTTTCATGGTTACATTTGTGGCTCTTTTATCTTACTGCAGGTGCACTTTCCCCAAACAGTGCCATCCTGTCCCACGCGTTTGTTTAAGTTGTTTCTTTTGCTGATTGGAAATGACCTCCCCGTCAACTTCTCTTCTGCTGAACTGCATTGTTGTGTCAGCTCCTGGGTGCATCTATGCTTCACAGCCACTGCTGGTTAAAAGCTCTCCCGTCCGTGCCCCCTTCCCACCTTGTGAACCTCTCCTTTCCACACTTTTCACACTTGATCCAGTCATTTCACATCCTGCCCCACTAGACTGGGTTGGCTTGAGGGCAAGGATGTAGCTAGAGGCTGCCCACCGCTGCTGAAATAAACAGGAACAGCATAGTTTTGAACCTAAGAGAACTTGAATATGTTTCCATCCAGAATTCTTTCTTAAAAATTTTTATGAGTGTAAAAACATGCCCTGGAACAATGCATTTTATTAAAGCTGTATGTATGTGTTTTTTTGTTTGTTTATTTATGTTGAAAAGACAATACAGACATACGGGTACAAAATTTAAAAGGTATTTGGGGAGAAGCCCTCCCCCCAGCTTTGTCCCCCAGGCCCTGGAGACCCCTAGCAACATTGTTACTTTTTTCTTTCAAGCCTTGCCTGTGTTCCTTCTGGCACACCATGTTCTGGGCACCAGCTCCTTTCGCAGCCCGGTACTAATTCTTTTCTGGCTCCCTCTGGCGGCAGTGCCCCCTCGCTGCAGCGGCCCCGCGCCCTGCCCGGCCCCGCCCCGGCCTTGGGGAGCCTAGCCGAGGGAGGGGTCTCGTAGGCGGCGGCGTCAGCGGTGGCCCTGACTGTGGGAGCCCAGGCGCCGAAGCAACATGGCGGTGCAAGTGCTGCACGCCCGCGGAGCGGCCTCTGCCGGTGGCCTCCTACGGCGTGCGGCCCCCTGCAGCCTCCTGCCCGGGCTCCGGTGAGCAGCGCCGCCCTTTCAGGGAGGGGCCGCCACGGGGCAGAGGGCGCGGGGTCCCTGGCGCGGATCTCCGCCCCGGTCTGGCCGCGCTCCCACGGGGCAGGGCGGCCGGGGCTGCGGGGCGCCGAGGGCCGAGGCCGCGGTCAGCGGGGCCGGGGTGGGCGGACGCCTGGGCAGGGTCCGAGCTCTTTCCCGTCAGGCTCAAGGTCACGGCGGGGACGGCGTTCGGCGCCGAGGCCAGGTATGCCTGCTGGCCTGCCGGGCCTGCGGGACCTTCACCCGGCGCGACCTGGAGCCGTGGCCGAGCGGTGTGCGCGCGACTGAGGCCTCAGGCCCCGCAGTCGGCCTGTCGGGCGTCCCGAGAATGCTCCTTGCCCGCGCAGAAAGCCTCAGTGTCTGCGCCTGCAATTATCAGTAGAGGTACTACTACTTAAGTCTTAGGTGGTTGTGAGGGAGAAAATAACGCATCGTCCCAGGTGAGCCTTCATTGAAGGAGAGTGAGTAAGGAGGTCTCAGTACTAGGAGCAATCTTTAACTTGAATTTCAAAGTAAGTAGTGGAATCAGAAAGTATTTACAGTTATCAGCAATAGGTAGGATTGGGTTCATGTTTTAAGTTTTCTTCTAACTTCGGATTATGTTCGGTTTTTTGAATCCATCACTTCGACATATTCCTGTCCATTTTCCACATTCAAAAAAACCAAAACCCCAAAGCCCATACTATTGTAACTTGCACGTGGGTTTGCTTTCTCATTTTCTTTACGTTGGGTAATTTAAGTCTTTTTGCTTGTTTTTAGTTAAATAATGAGCCTCTAGAAAATACAGTTGGCACCTAAAAAATGAAAAAGCAAAGAAACTACTTGTTTGTTAAACTCCTACTATGGGCTGGGAAGCTTTATATAAGACTTATTTAAATCCTGGTCGCAATCTTAAGTAATAGGATCTGCATTTTAGAGATGAGACGGAACTTCAAAAGTATGGGATGCATAGCTAGACAAGGTATTTTCTAGCCTGAGCCCAAGTTTGTCAGGCTTCAGGCCCACCACCCCTCCTAGGACAGAGGTTCAACTTGTATCTCCGAATTCAATGTTTATGTTTCCACGTTGATTAACAAATCAACATCCTTTTATTTTTATCTGTTATTGAGCATCTCCTGTGTGTCATCATACTTTTCTCACACAGGTGATATGAGCCCATGAAATTCATATTTTCTTTTTTCAGCTGAGACTGAAGGTGTTCACTCAACATGTTAACCTGCAGTGCCCAAGGTCACAAAGCTAGGAAACTAGAGAACTGGGCCTGGAGATGCCCAGTACCTTCACTTCCTGCTGGGGCCACATGCCCTTGACCCTGGACGTAGACCTTATCTCTCTCCAGCCTGTTGGCTCTTTGATTGCTCACGCAGATCCTCTGTACCTTTTGACTACTCCTTCCTGGGGTCTAGTCTGCCTTAACTGTAGGTGTTCTTTAGGACTCAGTCTAAACCCAGTTGATTATCTGAATCTATCAAATTTTGAATATACGATACCTCTGAAGCTCTGTGGAGCTGAGTGTAAATAGCCTTACTCACTATCCTCAGGAAGTCATTGCCAAAGTAAAAACCCATATAGACATAGAGATTGAGGCAGGTGCTGTGAGAGATCAGGGAACCTACCACGTGGGATCATGGAAGGCCTCTCCAAGAAGATGACATTAAGCTGAGACTGGAAGGGTCAGTGCACGTGAGAGTCCTGAGTGAGATGGAGTCACACATGCTGGAAAACCCCAGAAAAGTCTAGGAGGCTGGCAGCACAGGTGTGAAGGGAAGATTGGCTAGAGGACAGGTGACAAGCAGCAGGGCCAGATAATTCCAGGCCTTGGAAGTTGTCTTAAGAGAGTTTGGACTTCATTCTGGGAGCTGTGGAAAAAACATTTGAAGGTATAAATTCTAGTGTGTCATGATCTGATCCTCAGTTTTAAAAGATCAGTCTGACTTTAGAAAGGGGACAGAATCAAGGGTGATGGCCAACTGGGTGGATGCTCATGCCATTTACTGAGAGTAATTTTTTCTGTAGGTATACGAGTGCCCACCATATGCTGGGTGATCCTGGAAATAGAGAAGAAGGCACACAAAATCCTCGCCATATTGATAGTAATGTAGAGAAGGAACAACAGGTGTGGGCTGAGGAGGCGTTTTGGACCTGGCAAGGTTCAAGATGGCTGTGAGCTACTCAGATGGAAAGGCCAGGGAGACACCTGGCCTACTTAACCCAAATAACTCTACAAAAGAGATGTCTGGGCTACAGGAAGCCTTTGGGAGTTGTCAGCATAGAGTAATGCTAAATGTGGATAGATATGTGGGCTTCAGTATACTGTTTTGTATTTGAAAGTTTTCATAATGAAACTTTTTTAAACCATAGGAATCAATGAGATTGCTTGAGAGATTGTGGATAAAAGAAGGGGCGGAGAAACAGATCCTGGAATGTGTCAACATTTACAGGCTGGATATAGGAAGAAGAGGCTGGCAAGGGAGACAGAGCGGGGCAGCCAGTGAGGTCATTGATATGTGACATTGCCCAGGGGGAGGTATTTCAAGGAGGAATGGTCACCTATGCCAGAAGCTGCTAAAAGGTTAAGATGACAGAAAGAAACTGCATTTGCCAACCAGGGGTATTACGGGTGACCTTGCAGGAGTGATTGCAAAGGGAAAGGAGGAAGTCTTCCTGGGACACTTACTTCTCAGCACTTCTTACTTAGCTCTGCTCAGTGCCAGGCCCAGAGTTCCAGCTACTTAGAGCATATTGCATTAGTGCCCCACAGGTGCTTGAGATGCTTATATATGCAGAATTGAACTCATCTTCCTCCTACAGAGCCAGCTTGGCTTCTCCAGCATTTTCTCTTCCCCAATAAAGGAACATCTTCCATTTAGTGGCTCAGGCCAGAAACCATTCTCCAAGCCCACCTCCTCCTGCTCCCTCCCATTACCTCCAGCGCATCTTCATGCTGCCTTCTGTACTGCCACTCTCCTAGCTCAGCTCTCACCAACATGCCCCCTGCCTTATTGCTGCAGTCCATCTGCCATACCACCCAGACTGCTTCTTATACCTAGAATTCGTTTTGAAACCTTGCTAGCATTGCACCACGTACAGGGTAGCATTCAGCTGATGGACATGCATGGTGCACGAGAGCCTAACCACCTCGCCCCCTTGCCCTCTCAGTTGCCATACACTGATACCCTGTTCTGCGTTACTGAACTCTTTGCTGTTCCAGACATACGCCATATAGTTCCATGACTCCATGCCCCTGTACATGTTGTTCTTTTTGGAATTATCACCTGTCTTGTCCTCCAAGACAGAGCCAGAATGTCTCCACTTGGAGTCCCTCTCGCTTCTCACAGGCCAAGCTAATGTTTCATTCCCTTGAGCTCTGTGTGTGTGTGTCTGAAGTCTACAGTATCCGTGATCACTGTGGCTGTTTACTGATCAGTTTTTCCCATGAGTCTGAACAGGCTAGGCATCTGTTTCATCTTTATTCACAGAACCTGGCACGTAATGCTTATTCTATTTAAAGTCTAGTGCTCCCATCCAAGTACTATCCAGGCCCAGCCTTGCTTAGCTTCTGAGATCAGACAAGATTGGGTGGGTTCAGGGTGCTATGGCTGTAGACCGCTGTAGAATGTGCTGCTCCCTACTCTACTCTCGGTAAAGTTCTGCACAACATATGTGATATTATAAATACAACTGTTTGTGATGTTTGTCACTGTCATTAACCCCAGCCGAACCCGTATCTTATCACCCTGGCAGCTGTTGGCATAACCGCTTCTACCCCTTTCCATGATTCACTTTGGACAACTGGGTAACTCAGGCCCATTAGGCAGCTTTGGTCACCTGGCACTTGAAAGATTTCAAGAGTTTCACAGTCAGATGAGGATAATGCTGGGCCAGCCTGTTTTTCATTTGTCAAGACAGTTGCTACCCAGATTCACAAGCAAACAACATTCAGGTTCTTGTGTGTTCCCTGTGATAGAGACTATTTCTTAGACTTACCTTTAGTTTACAAAACGTTTCCATATTTCTGACCTAATTTTACTGATTCTGAAATATATCCCTTTGGTATTATTGAAATCTGGAACAAATGCTCAGTTGGGGGAGATTTGTGTTTGGGAGGTATCCCTTAATATTAAAAATATTTTGATAACTTCATAGATCTAGTTTCATACTTTTGTTTTGCCACTTTTAGCCCGGATCATTTAACCTATCTGAGCCAGTCTTTAAAATTTGTTAATACCTGCTTTGCAAGATTGTTCTGAGGACTAAGAACTAAATGAGTGACATAGACAAACTACCTAGTCTAGTATATAACAGAAAATATGTGCTTATTAACTTGTAATCTTAATCTCTAAGGAGGAGGAAGAGATAAATTACTTTGGGATTTTTTTTCCCTTCCAGGTTTGGTCTGCCAATAATTGTTTATTATGCTCTTTTATTTTATAAAGAATTAAATGCTGCCCTAGACAGTGTGGCTTAGTTGGTATGGCTTGTCCCATGAACTGAAAGGTTGTGGGTTCAATTCCCAGTCAGGGCACATGCCTGCATTGCAGGTTGGATCCCAAGTCAGGGCACATGGGAGAGGCAACCAATCAATGTTTCTTTCCCTCTCTCTTTCTCTAAAATCAATAAGCATATGTCCTTGGGTGAGGATTAAAAAAAGTATTCAATGTCAACATGTGTACATATGCTTATGTACACATTTCTAGAAAGATACACTAAAAACTATTAGTAGTAGTTGCTGTGATGAGTATTCTATGTTTTACATGAAATTTTCTAGTGCCGATATTTTTAGAAACATCCATGGAATCCCTTTCTTAATTGTCCATAATTATTTCTAGGTTCTTACAATGTATTTAACCAAGAAAAAAAAAAATTGAACACAATTTCTATTTAGTGAACTTAAAATCTAAAATAAAGAAAAAAAACAATTATATAAAGTCCCATTAACAAATCTTAAAACTTTATACTTTGTAAGTGATTAATTTTATATACTTGCCATATTGCCTCATGATAGAATGCAGATATCCCAAAAAGTGTTGTTTAAAACATTGAAAACAAATTGACAAAATGTTTTTGTTTTTACTGAAATAAATTTTAACATAATATGTTTGAAGAATTGCCTTCTTCAGGATGAGTTTATTTATATAATCAACCAGTGAATTGAAAACAGAAACAAATACCATATGTTTTGGTTTTGGCTAAAGAGCTAATAGTTTTTATATATTATTTATTTAAGATTTTAAAATTTATTTTTAGAGAGGAAGGGAGGGAGGAAGTGAGGGAGAGAACATTGATGTGACAAACATTGATCGATTGCCTCTTGCTTGCGCCTGACCTGGGACTGAACCCACAACCAAGTGTGCCCCACCTGGGGAATCGAACTGATGACCTTTTGCTGTGAGGGCCAGCACCCAACCAACTGAGCCATACCAGTCAGGGCTTTTTTTTTTTATTTTAAAAGTTTGTTTTATTGAAAAAAATAGTTTTAAAAATTTAATTTTTTAACTGTCCCTCTCTCAAGGATACCACCATTAACACTTAATTCTGTGGAATTTTAACATGGTAAAAGCAAAATAGAACTGTAAGATGATGTATTTTTCTTCTTTGCACTTGTAAGAAAAATTACATGACTGGTATTGACTTATTTTGCTTGTTTACTATAAGCTTGCAGCTATTTAAGCTTTAAAAGATTTGAAAAAGGATTTCTTGATCATAATTTACAGAAAGTGTTGTTAATTTTATATTTATATGTTTTATGTGTCTGTATTTGTAAGCTCACGTCATTCAAAGGTATTTTTATCTGGTTTCTAGCTGTTTGTGATAATACCCTATGAGTTAGTTTTAAATTAAAAGACCCTCTTAAAGCGAAAAAAGAGGAAAAGGCCCCTATCATCACTATTAGCAGTTCACTTTGTGTGTGTATCTATGGTACTGTTCTGTGCCTGCTTTTTCCACATAATTTCTCTCAGATATATGCATGTAGATCTATCATTCTTTTTAGTGATTGCATTCTGTTCTGATTTTGGATATTCCCTAATTCATTTGACCAGTCCCCATTAATGAGTATCCAAATTGCCTGTCCCAGGAACAAACTGGAAACAAGGCAGTAACGAATGTTTTTTGTGCATTCGACTCTGTGCACTTGTCTAAACATGGCTGCAAATGCAATTATTTGGACCAAAGGCCTACACAGTTTTAATTTTGATATAGATAATGTTACATTTCCCTCTTATGCAGGTTGCACAAATTGTTAATTCCACTTGTAAGCTATGGAAATATGCACTCAAAAATAAACTCACAGCCCTGGCCGGGTGGCTCAGTTAGTTGGAGCATTCTCCAGGACACAAAAAAGGTCGCTAGTTCAGTACCTGGTTCAGGACACACACCTAGGTTGTGGGTTCCATTCCCCGTCGGGGCACATAAGGGAGGCAACCAGTCGATGTTTCTCTCTCTCTCCCTCTCTAAAAAATAAATAAACAAACTCACAGACACAAACAACAAAATGAATGGTAGTTCCCAGAGAGGAAGAGAGATGAGAGGGAGGATGGAGAGAGTTAAGGGGGTCAAATAGGTGGTAACAGAAAGAAACTAGTCTTCAGGCAGTGAGCATACAATAGAGAATAGAAATGTAGAATTATAATCTTATATACCTAAAAAATTACATAGTTATTGACCAGTGTTACCCCAATAAGTTTAATTTAAAAGAAAAAGTTTATGGTTAAAGTATAGTTTATTTCAATCAAATTTATCCACATTCTCTGACAGCATGTATAGTAGAAATTGTTATAAGATGAAATACATATTAAAGAAGTTTGTATTTTTAGGTTTTCTTGGTTCTAAGGCTAATTGAGGGGTAAAATGACATTTTTAAAATAAAGAATTCACCCTGGCCACTGTGGCTCAGTTGGAGGGCCATCCCATAGCCAAAAGTGTGCGGGTTTGGTTCCCTGTCAGGGCACATACCTAGGTTGTGGCTTCGATCTCTGGTTCAGGGCACAGGTGATCCCTGGTCCAGGCACGTACAGGACACAAACAGTCAATGCTTCTCTTTCACATCAGTGTTTCTATCTGTCCCTCTGTCTCTAAAAAGCAACGAGGAAAATGTCCTCAAGCCCTTGCTGGTGTTGACTGAATGCCGGCCTGCAAACCAAAGGCTCGCAGTTTTGATTCCCAGTCAGAACACATGCCTAAGTTGCGGGCCAAGTCCCCAGTAGAGGGCGCTGCAGAGGCAACCACAGAGATGCTTCCCTCTTTTTCTTCCCCTCTCTAAAAATAAATAAATAAAATCTTTTAAAAAAAATGTCCTCGGGTGAGGATGTCCTAGGAGATTTTTTTATCTATATTTTCCAAGTATAAAAAAATGTGAAAAGAAATACACAGGGCAGTGAATTCTTTTTTTATTTTATTTTATTTTAATTTTAATTTTTATTTTATCAAAATTGCTTTGCAGGAGGGAAAAATACATAGTGGAAATTGCAGAGATAAACATGAGAACTCTGTTAGGAGAGCCACCAGTTGCTTCTTCACACTTTATTCCTGCTGTTCAGAGCACACAAAATGGAAAGCAGACCTTTTGAGGTATCCCAGGTTCTAGAGTAGTGCTTAGAATAGCTGCCCAAGGCACATTTGCTGAATGGATGATGAATTTATGAAAGCAGTGTATTATGTGACACTACCTAAAGACACTGATGTCTATACTTCTGGTGATTCTCAAATTTTTTATGTGTTATTCTGTAGGAAGTTGACATCTTCCAGTAACAGACCTCGAGAAGACAGCTGGTTGAAATCCTTATTTGTCCGGAAAGTTGATCCAAGGAAAGATGCTCACTCTAATCTCCTAGCCAAAAAGGAAACAAGCAGTCTATACAAATTACAGTGTGAGTGATAGGTCTGCTATCTTCCTACTTGACTTTTTCAACCTTTGTTCATAAGTTCATCGTTGAATTTTCTTTTGTTTCAGTTCACAATGTTAAACCGGAATGCCTAGAAGCATACAACAAAATTTGGTGTGTATACCAAACTATCCTTTACTTGGGGAAAAATAATGATTTTAATACTTGTTGGTTCAGCTAACACTTGATAGAAGAGTAAGATCTTCGCTCCATTTTCTTAAAGCTAAATGTTCAGAGGCCCTTAAGTTGAGCTCTGTGTGGGATTACCAAGGGGATTTTGATTTCAGTCACACATACAGTAAATTATCACATAAGCTATCAAACCTTAGAATGTTAACAGACCCTTAAGGTTAAAAGAACCCTTGTAAAACTGTATAGTCCATCAACTCATCCAGTGCTTTAATTCTTCTGCAAACCTTCCTAACAACCTGTGCTTAAATACATTCGTACATTCCCTCTCTGCACAGTTTTGAGTGTTAGGAATTAGAACTCGGGTCTTTATAACCGTTGTTTCCAATTTTACTTCTAAGTAAAACTGCCACATCAAAGTCTTGTGTGTATTTGAATGTATCTGCCATTTCTTCTCAAATCTTCCATTTGCCAAAGTTCAAGTTCCTTCAGGAGATTCTCATGATTTGAGCTCTATATGCTCTTACAGAATTTATAAACATTTAAACTAAAGAGAAAATTACATCAGTTCTTTTTTTAATTATATTTTATTGACTATGCTATTACAGTTGTCCTGATTTTTCTCCCCTGTGCCCCCCTCCACCCAGTACCACCCACTCCCTCAGGCAGTCCCCACACCATTGTTCATGTCCATGGGTCGTGCATCTAAGTTCTTTGGTTAGTCTATTTCCTACACTGTACTTTATATCCCCATGGCTATTCTGTAACTACCTATTTATACTTCTTAATCCCCTCACCTCTTCACCCATACGCCACACTCCCTTCCCATCTGGCAACCATCAAAACACTTTCCCTAGCCATGATTCTGTCTCTGTTCTTGTTTTCTAGTTTATTTTTTAGATTCAGTTGTTGATAATGTATTTTTGCCATTGTATTGTTCCTAGTTTTGGCCTTCTTCTTTTTCTTAAATAAGTCCCTTTAACATTTCATATAATAATGGTTTGGTGATAATGAACTCCTTTAGTTTTTTATCTGGGAAGCTCTTTATCTGCCTTTTGATTCTAAGTGATAGCTTTGCTGGGTAGACAAATTGTGGCTGTAGGTCCCTGCTTTTCATGACTTTGAATATTTCTTGCCAATCCCTTCTAGCCTGCAAAGTTTCTTTTGACAAATCAGCTGACAGTCGTATGGGAATTGCCCTGAAGGTAACTGACTGCTTTTCTCTTGCTGCTTTTAAGATTCTCTTTTTATCTTTAACCTTTGGCTTTTTAATTCTGATGTGTCTCGGAGTGGGCCTCTTTGCATCCATCTTGTTTGGGACTCTTTGTTTCCTAGACTTGCATGTCTGTTTCCTTCACCAAATTAGGGACCTTTTCTTTCACTATTTTTTCAAATAGATTTCCAGTAACCTGGTCTTTCTCTTCTCCTTCTGGCACCCCTGTGATGCAAATGTTATACCTCTTGAAGTTGTCCCAGAGGTTGCTTATACTGTCCTCATTTTTTTGGATTATTTTTTTCTTCTTGTTATTCTGATTGATCGTTTTTTCTTCCTTATGTTCCAAATTGTGAATTTGATTCTCAGCTTCATCCACTCTACTGTTGTTTCCCTGTAAATTGTTGTTTATTTCAAGTAGTGTATCTTTTGTTTCTTACTGGATCTTTTTTATGCTGTTGAGGTCCTCACTAAGGTCCTTGAGCATCCTTTTAACAAATGTTTTAAATTCTGTATTTGATAGATTGTTTATCTCCATTATGTTTAGCTCTTTTTCTGGAGTTTTGGTCTATTCTTTTCATTTGGGCTATGTTTCTTTGCCTCCTCGTTTTGGCAGCCTGCTTGTGTTTGTTTCTGCGTATCACATAGAGCTGCTTTGACTCCGTCTCTTGGTAATGTGGCCTAATGTAGTAGGTGCTCTGTAGGGTCTAATGGCACAGCCTCCCCTATCACCCAAGCTGGGTACTCGAGGTGTGCCCTTTGTGTGGGTTGCATACAGCCTCCTCTTGTAGTTGAGTCTTGGTTGCTGTTGGCAAATCAATGGGAAGGATTTACCCAGGCCAGTCAGCTACAAGGACTGGCTGTGACCCCTGACCACCAACCTCTGCCCTCCGTGAAGGATCCAGGGTGTGGTGCTCCGACAATGTCTGGAACTGTCCACTGGGTGCGCTGGCCCTGGGCTTTCCCAGGTGGTGCAGGCCAAGTTCAGCCCCCCTGTGTTTTGCCTGGGGCTTCTTGCCTGAGATGTAAAGCAATCTGAGATGGCTGCTACTTGTGCTGTGCTGGGGGGTTCCCAAGTGAAGCCCAGCTGTGAATCTAAGCTGGCTGTTGCTAGTGCTGGCCCTGGGGCTCACTGAAGCCACCTGTTAGTTGTTTGATAGGATTAGGAAGTTATGAAGCAGGAGCCAAGACCAACCATTCATATGGAAAAGCAGCTTGGGTGGGCTTATAAGTTGGATGGGGCAGAGTAGCTGGGGATCTCCAAGGCCAGTCAAACAGTGTTATCCAGGTTGATAGAATCTCAGATATGGCACCAGCTTGCCAGCTCTGTGGCTCTTTGAGGGGAGAGCCCAGAAAAAGGACAATAGCCTCTGCTTACCTTAATGCCAGACACTTCCGTTCCTCCCTTTATGCCACTAGTGCCGTCTAAGCTGCCACCCCAGTGCCAGAGTTCAGAGGGCATGAGTCTGAGTAGGTGAGTCCATGTGTGGGTTCTTAAGAGGAACTGTTTAGGGCTCCAGAAGTTTCTTCCACAGACTCAATCCCCGCTGGTTTTGAGACAGAAGTTGTGGGGACTTACCTTCCTGGCACTGGAACTGTGGGCTGGGGGAGCCTGGTGTGGAGGTGGGAATCCTCACTCCTAAGATATCTCTCCTGAATTTTATCTACCACACATGGAGGTGGGACCTGCCCATTCCATGTCTGCACCCCTCCTACCAGACTGGATGGAAGTAGTTTCTTTAATTACATAGTTGTCAGACTTCCATTCACCTCGATTTCTGCCAGTTCTGAGTGATGGTGGTTCTATATTTTAGTTTTAATTTTGATGTGGTTGTGCAAAGAGGTGATCTATGTCTGCCTGTGCTGCCATCTTGACTGGAAGTTGTATATCAGTTCTTAATTAAATTAATAAAAATAGTATTTTAATGATCAATTTTGAGCAATTGTAATTAAAAAGCATTTTTTTACCTTAATACCTCCTACTTTCATGAGAAAGCATATGATTCTGTCATCAGAATCAGCATAATTTTCAGAAGCAAAAACCTGTTGTTTTATTTTTGGACATGACTTGTGAAATAAAATATTAGCATAGAATTTCTTACCATAGCACAGTTTTCTTTATATATTAAAAAAAAATGCCCTAAAACAAAGCAGATACTTATTTCTAAATCTTTTCTCATAAAATGAAATTATTTCTCTCTGCTGATGTTTCCTTGGCTTGTCTTTTCTGTCCTGTTTGTATTACTTCATCTCTTGTCTCAGATCTCTTTTCACATTCCTATTTGGATGTCTTGCTCTTTCTTCAAACTCAACACGGAGAATTATGTTGCTTTCAACATCCCTATGTGCATCACTCACCGTGGTTTTATTTAACTGTTTCCTTCTTCATGATTAGTTATTTACTAAGGGCTATGCATTCTTCATTTGACATGTATTTTAGTTCTTTTTACTTGTTTCCTTCTCCATCTCCCTTTTCCAACCTGTTGCGCCCTGTTTCCAAGTAGGTTTCTTTCTGACTCCTTCCTGGACTTGTAGCTATACCTATACTACCACCCCATCCTGTGGTCCCTTACTCAAAAGTTTGTCAAATTGATCTGCTTGAGTTCTTTTTTCTCCTTCATCATGTTTTTGTTCTGGTTTTTTTTTTCCTTTCCTCTGAAGCTTCAGCAACTCCTTGTTTTCAGCAACATCAATACTTAACCCCTGCCTGGTTTGTCAGGGCCCCAATAATGAGGTTCTTCCCAACCCACCCAGTTCTGGGTACAGGTACTACCTACCTTAGAACTTCCATTCAGGTAAAGCCAGGGCTTCCAAGAGCAGGTTTGGGGCTTTCAACAAAGAGGATTGGCTGCAAATCCATATATGATTTTGTATTGAAAACCTATGCCCATTGTCAGTCCTCGGCCCCTTCCCGGACCCCACCTGGGTCACTAGTACAGACTTCCTTCTTCCACATTGGCTCCAGTACAGGGTGGTTTACTTCCTGCTTGTGCATACAGCACAAAGGCCCACTTCCTTTTCCCTGCCTGTCTTTACCCACCCCCGATTTCCATTAATCTCCTCTTAGTTCTGAGCATAAGTCTGTATGAGCCAATACAGGACCACACCATATGTTTTTTTGAAGAGTGGAATTTGCTTTTATGGGTTTTTAGTTAGACATGAGACCATTCTGAGCTGTCCTGTTAACTGTTAATATACACCCAGTCCAAGTGCCCCCGCCTCTGGTGGTCATTGCTGGTTTAATATCACTCAGTGTCAGCGAACAATTTGAACAGGTTCCATTTCTGAACGTTGATGTCTTTTTGCATCTATTGTTGAATCTGGACTGTACTTTTTCGTCATAATTTTTCTATTCAAAACATATACAGGCTTTAGCTTTTTCTCAGCATGGCATAATTATATCTCTTTCCTTTGCCTTTCCCTGTAAATTAGAATCTATGCTATGGGAAGGTTTCCATATAACCAAGCTCTAATATGTCTGTTAAATTAACACTGTGCCATGACCTGTCATGGCCTTAACTTTACTGCCATGCAGTCAGTGGCTATGGAACGGGTGGTGTGTCCGATGCGGTATTATGTGAGAGTTCTCAAATCCCCTCACTTGAAGTGAATGGAACCTAATTATTGCTTTATGTCGTATCTTTCATTGGATTCCTCTGTCACGTTCATGCCCTTTGGAACTGTTGGGGTTGTGTTGTGTTCTAGCTCTGTCGTCTTCCTCCTTTCTTAAGGCCAGCTTTTCTCTGCCCTGTTACCTCTGCCTGATTGTGCCCCTTCTGTTTTCTCCCTATCTTAAACATTACTTTTTTCCCTCTCTAATTTTTTTCCAGTGTTCTTTTTCTATTCCCATTTTTCTCATTCTTTCTGTCTTTAAAACTAGCAAAACTTAGCTTTTATAAACGTCACTATTCCTCAAATACTTCATTCTGGAATGGCAAATAGTAGACCTATGGTTCCTGGAATCTTGGAACCTCTGGCTCTTCTTTATCATTTTTATCCCTATACTTGACTTGCTTACAAATGTTCTAGATACACCTGGAGGTATCAGAAACCTGAGCTTCTGATAAGTAAGGTACCAGTAGAACAGAATTCAGGTAAAAGGTTAATTTTGCATGTTGTTTTATCAAAAATGTATTCTGAGGTCAGAACATGGCGTAGGTGGCCTTTTTTCCATTACTGATCATGTGTTGTCCACCTGGTAAGTTTTTGTTGGTTGTTTACTTAGTATTGTTATTTCTTCTCTTTAAGTCAAGAGGTATTGCCAAAGATCCATGAAGATAAACATTACCCTTGTACTTTGGTGGGGACTTGGAACACGTGGTATGGCGAGCAGGATCAAGCTGGTAGGAAGCAGAAGTCTTTGGAATAAACACTGTTCCTTAAGCCTTTAAATGATATTTAATTTAATGCTTGTTTTCATAATCAAAGCTTTCCAAGTCTCAGTCTAGTTTTATCATTAAAATCATTTCTCAGGTAATTGATTGTAAACATTTTCTTATTGTTTCATTGTTTAAATCTATTATTGTAACTTTATAGTATAACTCATAGGCCAACCCATGGCAACTACAATTTTGTACTGTGTTAATGCTATGCATATCTAGAGTGTTTTCAAGGCAAGAGTATCATGAAACTCTAAATGTGTGTTATCTTTTAAAATATATTCCAGTCCACCTCTGGAGGTATGAAGGAGGCTATCCTGCCCTCACGGAGGTCATGAATAAACTCAGAGAAAATCAGGTAATGATTTTGAAAACTTTTTACTTGTTTACATGAATGATATAGTAGATGCTAGTACAGAATTGAATAACTCAGTCATCAGCTTCTTTACCATTGGTAAACTACATTTTGTGATAAAAATATTATTTGGACACTCTGAAGATGTATTCAAATATAAAGTAACCAATTGTAATACCAGTAAAATACAGTTCTTATTGTAAAAGTCAGTTGTACTTAGAAACTGATAAGCTGGTACTTTGAAACCAGTAAGTCAACATGGTAGACAAAAATCAGCCCTGGGTTAGCTAACACACATCTGCTTCGGGAACTTCCAACCACATACACTTTACCTTGGGCTGACTTTGCTCTCCTGCCCCTCCCTTCGCTAATATGCTCATGTTAGTGGAGAGAATTTTAACAGCCACACAGTATTAGGAAAGAAAACCTTTGGTATAGCTTCCCAGTCCAAATATAAATGGCTTTTGGATCCTTTGATGTTTTTTGTGTCTTTGTTTTTGAACTTTTATTAGCATCTGAGTGGAACTGACGGCATGCCGGGAAGCAAGATCACAGATGCTCCTGGCTTATTTGATGTTTTGTAGTCCCCATGTTACCTCTATTATGATGCTGTCCAACACTGTTAGGAGAACCTAAAAAGTGAGACATTGCATTTGTTAATATTGTCATTTAAATAATTAGGATGACCGTGTAACTTGTCTCCTAAACCTGGACACTTGAGAGTGAAAGGGAATGCTAAAAGGGACAACTGAGACCCTATTTGTAACAGTATTCTGTCATAGGAGGAACACAAATGTCACTATCGTGGGTTTATGTATAAACACTGGAAGAGTTCATGAGCACATTTTTTTCACTCAAAGGAATTTTTGGAATTCCGGAAGGCAAGAAGCAACATGCTTCTCTCTAGGAAGAATCAGCTGCTATTGGAATTCAGTTTCTGGAATGAGCCTGTTCCACGGTCAGGACCTAATATATATGAACTCAGATCTTACCAACTTCGAGTAAGTACTGAAATATGAGTTAACTGTCCCTCATTCTTGTGCAAAGAAGCATGAGTACCCTTTAATGCTGACCAAAAAAAAGTTGAATGTACATTCTGTGATATGTTTGGCAGCATATTTTGATTGGTTGGTTTTCTCACCTGTCTAGTCCTTCTCTTATTACCTTTTTAAAAAAAAATCTTCTTAATTTCTCACTCCTCTTTTGCTAAGCTCTTTTGTCTTTATAATTTTATACATGATAGTTATTATATAACATTATGTAGCATTTCTATTTTTAAGAGGAAAGACCTAACATGCAGGATGAGGTACAATATATAGTATTTATTGTCATTGAACTAGAGCAACTAATAAATGTTTGTTGAATAATTGTACACCACTATAAGATCAAAAGGAATAAATAATATTTTGTAAGACTTTCTAGATATTTGCCCACTAAGTGACTACTTGCAAGAAGGCCCCAGAGAGCAACATAGTTCAAGGGAATACATATCAGTGGATCTCAATGGTCTAACATTCACCATTCTTCTGGAAAAAATAAAATGATATCCCTATTAAGTTTACTTAAATTTCATAATAAAGTCTGAATGGGTACCAACAGTCTAATAATTAAGTACATCTTCAGGATGGGCCTAACTGTGGTTGTGATAACCATTAATAACTGGATGTCTTAAGATGGGGCAAAAGTAGGTTTACAGTTGTTCATATGGAAAGGAATACAATAATCAATAAATAATAATACACAAATAAACTCTTTGTTTCATGTACTAACAACTGTAAAACTTTTACCCCACCCTGTATGCTGTCTCATTATGTGAAGCCAAAGAATATTATTTCTACTAAGGGATAGGTATGAAAACAGTGAATGATAATATTTTGTTACATTTTTTACTTGTTACACCTCACATTATGAAAAGTTAATTTTTTAGTTTTATCATTTGTTATTTTTTACACTTCCTTACCTCTTCACAAAAGAACTAACAAACCAAAATCCAAATCTCTTTTCAGCCAGGAACTATGATTGAATGGGGCAATTACTGGTGAGTAGATTACTAGACGGTGAGTTTGTAAGTCTCATTAATAGATTACATGAGGCCATCATGTTAATTTTAGGAATAAATTCCAGGGATAATGCTGTGATTTGATATGTGTTTGACATTTTTATTACGAAATTATTCAACAGACATAAAGCTGGAAAGAATAATACCATGGATTCCTCCGCTTCCGTACCCATTACTTAGCTTCAATAATTATCAACACATGGCCAATCTTGCTTAGGTCTAACTCCCCCAACCCAGATTATTGGGAAGTAAATCCCAGACAACATACCATGTTGTCCATAAATATTTTAGTGTATCTCTCTAAGACATAAGGACTCCCTTTCCCCCCACCCCCAAACAAAACCCCAGGGTTGCATGAGTTTATCTATATTCTGCTTGGATATTGTCTTTTCTGAAATGTTGATTTTGTCACATTAAAAAAACACCAAGATGACAGGATTGTTATTTTTTTCTTCTTTGTTTACCTAGCAAAATACTAGTTTTTTCCTCAAACTGATCTATACATTCAACACAATCTCAGTGAGTCTCCCAGTAGGCTCTGGAAACACAGAGGACCCCAAATAGGTGAAACAACCTTGAAAAAGAAGCACACAGTTGGAGGACTCACACTTCTCAGTTTCAAAACTTATACAGACCTAGAGTAACCAAGACAGTATGGTATTCACATAAGGGCCAGTATGCAGGTTACTGGAATATAATTGAATGTCTAAAAATAAACACTCACAGATGTGAATAATTAGTTTTTGATAAATGTACCATACCCAAGGCAGCTCAATGGGGACAAATAGTTGTCTCAACAAAGGATGCTAAGGCAACTGGATATCTTCGTAAAATGCCGAATTTAGACTCCTATCTCACTTTATATACAAAATTAATCAAAAGTGAATTCTAGACCTTAAGTGTAAGAGCTAAATATAAAACTTCTAGAAAAAACCATAGGAGAAAATCTTTGTGATCTAGGATTCGGCAATGAGTTCTTAGATATAACACTAAAATCACCATCCACAAAAGAAAAAATTGATAAAATATAGTTCATCAAAATTTAAAACCTTTGTAGTTAAAAGGATAACATTTTAAAAATTAAAAAACAAATCACAGATGGGAGAAAATTTTGCAAATCATATATCTCATAAAAGACTTGTATGCAGAATATATACAAATATCCTCCAACTCAATAATAAGACAACCCCATTTAAAAAGTGGGCAAAGCACTTGAACAGATAATTCTCCAAAGGTATACCTATGGCCAAAAAGCATATGAAAAGATGCTCAACATCACTAATCATAAGAGAAATGCAAATCAAAACCACAGTGAGATATCATATTATGCTCTTAGGATGACTATTATTAAAAGAACAGAAAATAGTAAGTATTGGTAAAGATCCAGAGAATTGGAAACCTTGTGCACTGTTGGTAGGAATTAAAATGGTGCAGCCATGACGGAAAACAGTATATAAGTTCCTCAGATATTAAAAGTTGAATTATCATATGATCCAATGATCCCAGTACTGAGTATACAAAAGAATTCAAAGCAGCATCTCAAAAAGATATTTGCACACCCATGTTCACTGCAGCATTATCACAGTAGCCAAGAGGGGGAAACAACCCAAATATCCATCAACAGATGAAAGGATGAAGAAAACGTGGTATATACATACAATTGAGTATTATGCAGCCTTTAAAAAGGCAGTCCTGCCACATGCTAGAATATGGATGAATCCTGATGATGTTATGCTAAGTGAAATAAGCAAGTTACAAAGGACAAATACTATATGATTCCACTAATACAAAATGTCTAAAGTGCTCAAAATCACAGAAAATGAAAATGTGGTGCCAGGGGCTGGGAGGAGGGATGTTGGTGTTTAGTGGGTATAAAGTTTCAGTTTTACAAAATGAAAAGATTTTAGAGCTCTGTTGCACAACAGGGTAAATATATTTGGCACTACTAAACTGTACAGATGAAAAAATTGAGGTAAATAAAATGTATGTGTTTTTATCATCATAAAAATAAATCCAGAAATTTTAAAAAATAAATGGGCAAAGGATTTCAATAAACACTTCATCAAAGGAGATATATGAATGCATAATAAGCACATGAAAAGGTACTAAGCATCATTAGTTATGGAAATGCAAAGTAAAACCTCAGTGAGATACAACTTCACACCCACTAGGAGGGCTATAACTAAAAAGACAGATAATAATGTGTTGGTAAGGTTGTGGATAAATTGGTACCCTCATAAATTAGTGGTGAGAAAAATAAAATGATACAGCCATTTTGGAAAATAGCCTAGCAGTTCCTCAAAATATTGAACATGGAGTTACTGTAGGACCCAGGGCATGACTATGTACTTCTAGGTATACACCTAAGAAAATCAAGCATACATCCATACAAACTTAAACACAGTGATCATAGATAGCCTTTTTTGTAATAACAAAAATGTGGAAACCAACTAAATCCTCATCAGTAAATGAATCAAGAAATACGGTATATCTATCTAATTGAATACTATTCAACAATAAAACAGAATGAACTATTGATACATGGTACAAATGTACATGAACCTCAAAAATATGCAATATGAAAGAGTCCAGTACAGATGAGTCCATAGTCTGTGATTCCATCTGCATGAAATGTCCAGAAAAGGCAGATCTAGACCCAGAAAGATTAGTGGTTGCCTGGTGCCAGGGGTGGGAACAGAAAGACACTACAGGTGGGTGGGCACAAGGGATCTTTTAGCACAATTGGATTGTGATGGTTGCACAAGCCTGTAAATTTATTTAAGCATGGAATTGCTCACTTATGTGAATTTTATATGTAAGATATACCTTGATAAACCTAATGACATATGACATACCTCACTAAAGAGAATTTATACATGAATCCAAGGATGACTCAAAGTGAGGAACTTAATTAATGTAACAAATCCAGTTGAGGCTGGAATAGGTACCCAGCACTCATGCTCCGGCCTCCACACCCCCAATATCACTTCCATGCCTGTGTGAGAGCATGTACCACACACCTGCAGCGTCTTCAGTTTCCAGTTCTGCAACTGTCTGCAAAGGCCTGACACATTCTGGTCATCAGTGAATGTTGGGCGGATGGCAGAAACTGGTGGTCATGTAAGAAAAAAGTAAATTGCAGTTGCCAAAAATTGTAAACAAGCTATATGCCATAGTGGAAAGGTTATAGTATATTCATGCAGTGGAATTTTATCCAGTGGTCAAAGTAAACCTGATCAGTGCCCGTTAATGATCAACTTGGAAACACCATGTTGAGGAGAGTTAAAGGAAAATGTGTACAACATGATGTCTTTTAAGTAAATTTTAAAAAGATATAGCAAAAAAAATTATATAAACAAGATACTTAACAAGAGCTATGTAAAAAGATGTAACTGTTGTTCATAGATACATACCTATGAATTAGAAATATAAAACCATGGGCAAGAAGTGTCGTATTCAGAAGAGAGAGAACTACTTACAAAGAGTAACTAATGAGGAAGGAAGGAAGAAGGGAATGGGGGCAAGGAGGAATAAAAGGGAGCTGCATGCCCTGGCTGGTGTGGCTTTGTGGGTGAAGGGCTGGCCTGTGCACCAAAAGGTTGCCGGTTCAATTCCCAGTCAGGGCACATGCCTGGGTTGCAGGCCAGGTCCCTGGGGGGAGAAGGGGCCACATGAGAGGCAACCACACATTCATGTTTCTCTCCCTCCATTTCTCCCTCCTTTCCCTTGTCTAAAAATAAACCTTTTAAAAAGGGGGGGGGGGGGAAGCTGCAGTGTTCATGTCTTTTTGAAAAGAGCTCAAGCAAATATAAAATGTAAAGTGTTCATGTTTTAAAAATCTGGGTGACTAGACTGGTTGAAATATTTCGTAATTAAAAGAAAAACAATTGAAATACATTTTAATTCATGTTCAGACGGCATTTGATAAGATTCAACACATTTTATCAGGGACACCAATTCCTAATTTTTAAAAAACCTTACAATAAGGAATAGAGAATATTTAAATCAGGGGTTGGCACAAACTTTTCTGTAAAGGACCAGATAGTAAATACTATAGGCTTTGTGGACCATGCTGTGTCACAAGTCACTTAACTCTGCTGTTGTAATGGGAAAGCAAACATGGGCAATTAGTAAAGGAATAAGTGACTGTGTTCAAATAAAACTTTACTTACAGATGCTGAAATTTGAATTTCATAATTTTCATAGTAATGAAATTTTTTTTATATGAAATTTTTCAAGCACTTAAAAATGTAAAATCCATTCCCAGCCCCTGGGCCATAAAAACAAGCTGCAGTGGGAGGGATTTAGCCCAAGGTCTGCAGTTTTCTGGTCCTGGTTGAAATGATAAAACTGTCCATCTCTCCATTTTAACAGCTACATTAAACTTAATGGTGAAGCACAAGGAGCATACTCATTAGCATTAAAACAAAATACCTCCAACTTTCACCATTATAATTTTATGTTGTTTTTGGTAATCCTGACTGTTGTAATACTAAGAGAAAAGACAAGTCAAAGATATAATAATACAAATCCTTAATAACTATGAGGGATATAAGAATAGTTTATTGGCCATTGGTCAGCCATTGACCCTTGGTTAATCTTTATCTGTAAAAGAGAATCTGTGACTTTTACTTATTATCAATTTATATATGCTCTTTTTTTCCATTAAAGAAATTTCTTGCATTGGACTAGGTAATTTTTAAGATCTCTTCCAGCTCCAAAAATAAAAAATAAAAAATGGTTCTGTGACCTTTCTTTCTAAAGAATCTTTTTCTTAGGTCATCAAAGGTTAGGGAAAGCAAGTTGAAATTTCTTTTAATTTAAAAACTAAGAATAGATATTTGATGTAAATATAGGAGAAGAAAAAATCATTTTCCTGCTACTCTTAAGTTGTGGCTAGACTAATAATCAAATTAACATGAGGCAGATTAACAGGAGAACATGACCAAATTTATTGTGTGTGTCCATATGGAGGTTCCATAAGAATGTGAGACCCCACGACAGGTCTGGCAGTTAAGGCTTCTGTGCCATCTGGAGCCAAAGAGAAGTGAGGACTTGTGGTTTGGGACTTCCAAGGGCAGGAAGGCAATTCACGCAGAGGTGAAAAAGCAAATATTTGGTAAATAAATGTTTGCTAGACCTTTAACATTGGAAGGCAGCTATGCTCACCACTATACCACCAACCCTCTGTCTTTAACATTGGGATGCAAAGGACTTTGGTCAGACAGGCCTTGCTAGGAGATCCCTCCCTGTCTATTGAACTTAACTTCATGTTAACTCTGTAGTTATCTATGATAATAGCTCCCATCCTGGGGCAGGTCTTCTAAATTCTTTTGGCCAGTTGGGGGGAAAGTCAAAAGTTTTCCCTGAGTCTTTGATTTCTTAAAAATAATCAGTGTTGCCCTTGCTGGTGTGGCTCAGTGGATTGAGTGCCAGCCTGAGAACCGAAAGGTTGCTGGGTGGGTTCCCAGGCAGGGAACATGCCTGGGCTGTGGGCCAGGTCCCCAGTAGGGAGCATGCAAGAGGCGACCAGGAAGCAACCGATCCATGTATCTCCCATACATTGATGTTTCTCTCTCTCTCCGTTCTCCTGTCTCTAAAAGTAAGTAAGTGAAATCTTAAAACAAACAAACAAACAAAAAAAAACTTAAAATAATGTCCCAAAGGCATATTTTGGGGTGGCAAACTCTGCTTTCCCTCAGATACTACTAGTATAGGCTTTATTTTTTTAAGGGGGAAAGGGGGCTTGCATATGTAATAATTTAGTTGTCCATAGAGTAGGATTACTCAATGGTTCTATTTCTTACAAGTTACTAATTAAAACTTGCCCACCATGAATCCTCAAGGAAGTACTGAGGTTATTCTTCAGTTACTTTAAAAATTATATATAAAGTCAGCTCAGCATTCAATTTATATTTTGGCACATAGGTGACTATTTTAAGATGGTGACCTCCTCTTCAGTACATGCTTCTGATTATTACCAGGCTAAGGCAAGTATGTTTTCGTTGCCTACTGTAACTAAATTGGAAAAATTCAGAATGAAATGAATAATCCTGAATATCACTATCAATGAAAGTATTTTTTTTCTTTGGAGTTAGAATGCACGTTAATGTGATTTGCTTAATCTCAGTAATTTACCAATCAGATTTGTAACTTTTGTGAAGATACTGATCAATTCTAAATGCAAAAGTTGAAGAATTTAATATCGTTTGTGGGTAACCTATGGGGGCAGTAGCAAGAGATCCCTCCATCACCTGAAAGCTTGGATCACCCTCATGAAGTTGAGCACGGTGGGTGAGAGCCAAGGGCCATAAAGTGACCTTACGGAGAGCTTGGCTTCATCACTCCCACAACAGGCTGTTTTGCCCTGATCCCATACTCCTCTGGCCCCCTCTGAGATATTCTAACTCCGTTGCTATGGAGTTTGCCTCCAGGAAGAGAATGCACTAAGCAAGTCAACTCAAAATCTTGTCCCCAAGACTGTGTCTCTCACTATACACATCAGTAGATGGGAATGCTTGTTCACGTGCCTCCAGTTCTTCAGAGTGAATTAGAATGAGCCCTTCTTCCCCAATCCGGTCAACACAGGACCACGATGTCACTGAGACTTCAGGTCAAAGCCTGGGCAGTGTTGGTACAAATTTTTTCAGCTTTGATTCTAAAAACTTCTTTTGGGAAAATATCTACACTTTAAAAACATTTTTAGGGTTTCAGATGCATCACTAAATATGAAAGTAAAGTACCTGGAACAAATGTGAAAAAAGGCATTTGAAGAACTGATACCTTTTGCAACAAAATCTTGAGGAAAGTTTAAGACAAGTGCCAATTTTTAACCAATTTAATCACAATTTCATGTTACGCACATAGACACAACACAACATCTGTGCACTCTTCCCTCCACACATAGTACATAGTGAATGCCATTCGGTACTCATTCTACAATGGTTTGCCCTGGTAAGAAGAAAAACTGAGAGGTATCTTCAGTTTTTATTGTGATGGTATATTGCTAAGAAGCTTTACTTTCATGACACCATATGCTTCCCAAGAGGCTGCAAATCACCTTTATAGTTCAGAGAGCTCACATATTTCCCAGAGTTCACTGTCTCCAGCTGCTTTGAAGGTATGCTTCCTTCAGCTCTTCTTAAACCCCATTCTTAAGAGATGGTCTCTGTCTTCCTGTGACATCTTAGGTGCTTTCACATCCAAGTGTCTCTCAGTGAGTTCTTGGAGAAGCAATTCTTTTGTTTACTGGTCCTGTCCTCTACCAATTTTCTTGACGTTATGTGAAGAATCAGCAGTGCAACCAGATATCCTCATGTTTTTATTTTAATAGCCGTTAATTGTCTACTCACAAAAATGACTAGTATAGCTATAGAAAGATACATTTACATTTTGCATACGTTAAAATAACTTGATTGCATCATATAATGAACAATTAGTGTTTATTCTGAAAACCTTGCTCAGACTATGGAGGAAATTGATTTTTTTTAACACACTAATTCAGTATCTGATCATTGTTTTCTTTCTTGCAGGGCTCGTGCAATTCGCTTTAGACAGGACAGCAGTGAAGCTGTTGGAGGATTCTTTTCTCAGATTGGGCAGTTGTATATGGTGCATCATCTTTGGGGTATTTATTTACTTTTCCTTCATTTTTGTGTTACTGGGATTTGACAGTTCATTACTAAATAAATTGTAATAAGCAGTAAAGTATATCTTAAGTCAGTAACCTTAAACACTGTAGCAAATTCAAACATCACAGATGGAAGGTAAGTACCAGGCTGCCTAGAACGAGAGGTCAACAGCAAAAGTGTCCATAGATTTTTGGTAAACTGATAATCCAAGAGGGGATAATGGTGAAAGGAATGAGAAAGGCAAAGTCAGCAACCATGGCAGAGGCAAGATGATAAAGCACTGAGAGCCTTCACAGAGTGGCCCCTACACCATCCTTTCTAGACACATTCCGTTGCTCCCTGAGAGATAGTCCTGCATTTTACTCTAAGAGAGAGCTCCCTGCATGTGAAACCTCTGCCTGCCATGGGGTCTTGTTCCATGCTCCCAGAGGCCTTTTCCTCCTGCCTTTTCCATCTTTGGTATCTTTCAGGCCTGACTCAGATATTCCCTCCCCTCCCAAGTGAATGTCACTCTCCTCGTGAACCCTAGTAGTCACAGCTGTGGCTATTTGTGTCCATCTCCCTGCTAGAATAGGTACCAGTCTCAGTTATACCTTGGTATAAATACAGCCAGACATTCTGAGCATATTTGTAAATGGTTATTAAAGTTTAAAAAATGAAAAGCAGCCCTGGCTGGTGTGGCTCAGTTGGTTGGAGTGTCATCCCATAAACCAAAGGTCATGGGTTTGATTCCTGGTCAGGGAACATGCCTAGGTTTCAGGTTCCATCCTTGGTCAGGATGTGAACAGGAGGTAACTGATCGATGTTTCTCTCTCTCTCTCTCCCTTCCCCTCTCTCTAAAATCAATAAGCATGTCCTCAGGTGAGAAATAAATGAAAGAAAAAATTATAACTTATTTCCAGACAATATCAGTTGAGGTGTTAGCTTGACCTGTTCAGTCTCACCAAGTGCCACATCTTGTCTGCCTGCTATGTTAGCATGTCAGGCTTACAAAGATATGGTGACCTATCTAACATGGAATAAAGCAAACATGAGTGACATGCCATGAGAGTGTGCGACCAGTAACACAGGGTTAGTTATGTTCAGGGTACTCCTAACAGTTAAAGAGATATGAAGTTATTGTATGTGGCAAAAATTAAAAATAAGTGGGATATTAGCTAGACTTCAGGATCTAGATGGGATTGACAGGTAAAGAGGGGAAGGAGAGGCTAGAACAATGATGGAGAAATGGGATATTAAAAAAATGCTCAAAAAACAAATAATTCAGACTGGCTGAATGGTAGAGTATCTGCCAGGGACTTAAGACTGAATGGGAAAGTTAAGGCAAGAAAAGTAGTTTTTACATTGCGTTCCTAGATAGTTGTGTTTGTTGTCATTTTGCTGTTCCCACTGTCATTTTACTGTTATCACTGTGTCCCACACCACCTTATGCTACCCTACCCCGCTTTGCCCCACTGCAAACCTTCAAGATCTAGAGAGAAACCCCAACCCTCAACCCTACCAATCACTGCTTCAACCAGACACTCACTTCAGCCTGGTGTTTAAGAAATTGGAAACCCTGGGACTTCCGGCCAAGATGGAGGCAGAGGTAAACACACTTTGCTTCCTTGCACAACCAAAAGAAAGAACAACAAATTAAAAACAAAAAATCACCAGAACTACCAGAAAATCAAAACTGTATGAAAGTCCAACAACCAAGGAGTTAAAAAAGAAACAGTCATCCAGACCAGTAGGAAGGGCCAAAACACACAGCTGGGGCAGAGAGGACGTGCAGCAAGGTGGCAGCTGGAGGACCGGGTGATCCCACATTCGCATGTGGATGAACCAGGAGAAACAGCTGGGCAGTGAGACTGCACAATCCAAGGTTCCAGTGCAGGAAAAGAAAGCCTCAAAAACCTCTGGCTGTAAAAACCTGTGGGGGATGCAGCTATGGGAGAAACTCCCAGCCTCACAGGAGAGTTTGTTGGAGAGACCCACAGGGTTCTAGACTGTACACAAACCCACCCGCCCAGGAATCAGCACTGGAAGGGCCCAATTTACTTGTGGGTAGTGGGGGAAGTGAATGAAAGCTGACGGAGAGCCAAACAAGTGACATTGTTCCCTCTTGGACCCCTTCCCCACATACAGCGTTACAATGCAGTGACATGGGTTGTCCCGCCCTGGCGAATACCTAAGGCTCCGTGCCTTCCAACATAATAGGTGCACTGAGACAAAGAAATATGGCCCAAATGAAAGAACAGATCAAAACTCCAAAAATAGAACTAAGTCACGAGGAGACAGCCAACCTATCAGATGCACAGTTCAAAACACTGGTAATTAGGATGCTCACAGAAATGGTAGAGTATTTCAATTTATAGCCTCTGGAAAATACACGAAAAAGTGAAGACTATGGAAAGTGAAATAAAGGAAAATATACAGGGAACCAACAGTGAAGGGAAGGAAACTCAAACTCAATGATTTGGAGCAGAAGGAAGAGATAAATAGTCAACCAGAACAGAATGAAGAAACAATTCAAAAACATGAGAAGAGGCTTAGGAACCTCTGGGACAACTTTAAACATTCCAACATCTGAATCATTAGGGGTGCCAGGAGGAGAAGAGGAAGAGCAAGAAATTGAAAACATATTTAAAAAAATAATGAAAACTTCCCCAATCTGGCCAAGGAAATAGACTTCCAGGAGATCCAGGAAGCACAGACCATCCCAAAGAAGTTAGACCCAAGGAAACACACACCAAGGCACATCATAATGAAGTTACCCAAGATTAAAGATCAGGATAAAATCTTAAAACCAGCTAGAGAAAAGGAAACAGTTAACTACAAAGGAGTGCCCAAAAGACTGTCAGCTGACTTCTCAAAAGAATCCTTACAGGCAAGAAGGGACTGGAAAGAAGTATTCAAAATCATGAAAGGCAAGGACCCACATCCAAGATTACTCTATCCAGCACAGCTATCATTTAGAACGGAAGGGCAGATAAAGTGCTTCCCAGATAAGGGAAAGTTCAAGGAGTTCATCATCACCAAGCCCTTATTATAGGAAATGTTAAAGGGACTTATCTAAGAAAAAGAAGAAGATCAAAAACTATGAACAGTAAAATGACAATGAACTCACAACTATCAACAACTGAACTTAAAAAAAAACAACCCAAAAACTAAGCAACAACTAGAACAAGAACAGAATCACAGAAATGGAGATCAGCGGGGAGGGGGAAGGGGAGAAATGGGGGGAAAGGTACAGGGAATAAGGAGCATAAATAGTAGGTACAAAATAAACAGGGTGATATTAAAAATAGTATAGGAAATGGAGAAGCCATGGACGTGTCCATGGGTCGTACATGTACTATGGGAGGGAGGAATGCTGGTGGGAGGGAGGGTGCAGGGTAGAGGGGAATAAAGGGGAGAGGAAAAGAATGGGACAGCTGTAATAGCATAATCGATTTGTGTGTGTGTGTGTGTGTGTGAGAGAGAGAGAGAGAGAGATTAGAAACCCTGTACCAAATGCTAGATGCTGCAAATAACCCTCAGCTCCACACAAGAGCAGGGGCAGCCTTGTCCTAGCTGAGATTTGACCTACGTATCAGAGTTTTTCAATGTAGTAGGTTTGGAAACAGATTAATAAGTATGTTCTTTGTCCCTGCTTTTTAAGATTATGCTAAATCTAGTTTAACCTTTATGGACTCAGGTAGAGGTGGAGTAGTTTTTATTTTTTTAATAGTGTACAGTCTTTCCAGAGGCTATAAACTGAAAAGTCAGGCCTCTTCCCCTCCCCTTCCTCTGAGCCTGGAGAGGCATCTGAGGGTGACTCCTGCATACCCCCTAGACATAGTCCTTATAAGAGTGAGCGCAGGGACTTGATGGGTCAGGACCACCATGTGCTTTGGCTCCTGGGCGGAGGTCATGCCATGTATACTTTCTGTTCACATCAGCACCTACAGCATGTCTGGGTAGGGACTCCCAGGTGAAGAGTCTGGGATCACAAACAGGCAGGCACTAGGGCGTGAGAGGCAAAGCTCTGACAGGCTGTGGCAAACAAAGGGCAGAGCCCTTAACTCTGCCCCGTGGGAAGACCAGGCTTCACAGAGCAACAGCAAGATGAGAAGTGCACCAAGATCCTCCTCCACACAGAGATGCAGAAGCCAGAAACAGCGTGGTATTTTAGCATCTGAGGGTGGCCAGACTGCAGCACCTGTATGTTTTATTAGGCAGGGCCCTTCTCCACCTTCCTTTTCAGTCCCCAGTCCGTGTCCCAAGTGTTCACTCCCCACTTCCTACTTTATATAAAAAAGTATTGAGATAGGCAGAGATGAATTCTCAATTGCCTGTCTCTAAATCATACCTTCCCTTTTCCAAATTGTTTAGAGGGAAAAAAAAACAGTATTTATCAAGTGTGTCTAGTGTGTTGGTTATCTTAAGCACTATTTCCTTTAATCCTTAGAACCACCCACCACAAATGAGATACTTGTAACTCATGGGTGGTATGATAATAAATCAAGCAGAACCCATAGCTATTCCTTAGCTGAGCAAGGCTCAGACCTCAGTGGGTCTGGCTTCAAAACACTCAATGCCACCCTCCCTGACCCTCCTCAAGGCCTGGCTTCACCCATTTGCTCCACAACCACCCTGTGGCCTCCTTCCCTCAGTATGTGAACATACTCAGGTGCCTGCCATTTGTAAAAGTCTCCTCAAACCCAAATGTCTAACAGCGGATGAGCAGGTAAATGTGGTATGTACATACAATAGAACACTATGTGACCATAAAAAAGGAATGAAATTCCAGTATGTTACATCATGGATAAACTTTGAAAACATACTAAGTGAAATAAGCCAGACACAGAAGTATAGACATTGTGTGATTGCACTCATATGAGGTACCTGGAACAGGCAAATGCATAGAGACAGAATGTAGAGCCGAGGTGACAGAGGACGGCGGAATGGGGAGTTACTGTTCAGTGGATACAGTTTACATTGGGGTGATCATTAGAGATGGGTGGTAATGGTGGTGGCACGATGTGAGTATACTTAATGCCACCAAATTACACATTTTAAATGGTTAAAATAGTCAATTTTATGTACTTTCCCACAATAATTTTTTTTTTAATTAAGAAAACTAAAAAGGCCTCCCCACCCTGGGTTCCCTACAAGGAATCGCTCACCACACGGTGAGAATGCTGATGCCGGTCACGGGAATGTTAACGTGTTTTCCTCCAGGTAGTAAGGTGTAAAAGATTTCTTTTTCCTTTTATTTATTGGCATCTTCAAAACTTTATGTAATAAATTTAGACTCAGTTACTAGTAAAGGGAAATTTTGTCTTTAGGTGGTTAAACTGGCAGACCTACAAAAAGTAGATCTTTCTCACAGGGAGAAGGAGGTCCTAAGGGGAAAACATGTGTCCCAAAACAGAAACGGGAACTGAGGGAAGGAGCCCTGAGTGGCCTTCCAGTCTGACTGATACCCACACTCACACTGTTGAGATGCCTAGGAGACGTAGCTGGAGGTTTGGGATTCAGAAACCAAGGCACCCAGATGAGGTATCTGTGAGTTCTACCACATGACACCAAGGACCCGGATGCCTTGGACCATGCTCCACCTGGAGCACCTTTCTCTCCCATTCCTGTATATTGATGACTTCCTTTTCAGTCTTTAAGGCCCACTGGTCCAATCACACCTTCCAGGCACCTTTCCCAGTCTCCTCTTTTCTCCTTGTGCTCTGTTGTTAGGGATACCACAGTGCTCAGTGGGGATTGACCTTCCTTTCATTTGTCTTTGTTTTCCACTGCATTGAACACAGTCTCATCCGGATCTTTGTAGTGCTTTATAAATATTGAGCAAAATCAAATCTAATATTGTTTATCCATAGTCTGACAGTTTCTGGTTATGAATTTAACATGTTATTGAAGAAGTTCACTAGGTTTTTAAGGTATGTCTCGGACCCACTAGACTATAAAACTTAAGAGCAGATTATTTTTAAGAATGGATTGTTTTGCTTCTCCCACAAGGCCTAACATAATTTTGCTCAGAATAACCAGCTCATAGTTATCCCAGCTTCATACTCAATTGCCAAAGTAGTCTCTGAGAAAGATGAGCAGCTGAATCAATTTTTAACACATTTCATAACACTCACGAGTTTTCTCATTTTTCACCATCTGTTATGGACTTTAGATGTCAACACACTGTCTTGTCCACATCGAATGAAGCGATCTCATTGGTGGAAACCGTGCAGGTCAATCTACGAAAAACTATATAATTGCACGAACCCATAAAGCATTGCAGTTACATTGTATTTTGGTCATTCGACCCTGGCGTATGTCTTAGAGATTTCTATGTGATACGCAATGTGTTAATGGGTGTACTAGTGCAATATAGGGCATTATGTTAGGTTTGAGTCTTATTTCTTCTGTGTGGTTATTTTTAGCTTACAAGGATCTTCAGACAAGGGAAGATATACGGAATGCTGCATGGCATAAACATGGCTGGGAAGAATTGGTATATTATACAGGTAATATTTTAACAGGCATAAGATGTTTTATTCTCATCTTAGGTGTTCATGATCTTTCATCTTGAAGCTAATATGTATTTTTTAAAAATAGTATGTTGCTTTACACAGTGATTGATAAGGTTGAGGGGAAGAGAGAGAATTAGATTCTTTTTAATAGTTACGTGACTTTTTTCAATAAAGAAGCATATTCATTCTTTTATGTGTGTATGTTGTCTGGTACAGTGTAGAGACCCTTTGCGTGTTGTGAATTTTACATCACCATTTTTTCTGTACATTTCTATATTCTCTGAAAATTTGTAATAAATTTTTCTAAGCTTTCCTTTTTTCATCAAAATTGTTCACAAAAAATATAAAACAACAATTAAGTAATTTTGAAAGTTAGTTTGATATTTAGACTTTATATGTGTGTGTATACATGTACATGCATGTATACCCACATACATATATACTATGAAATCATGGATGCTTCATTATTGTAAGAAAAGCAATAGGGCTGAATGCAACCCAGAGACACCTGTACAGGTAATAAGTACCAGCATGGTGCATGGCCAGTACATTAAAGCCCATGTACTACCAGGAAAGTCAAAGAGTGATTTGTTCTACAAAGTATTTCAATTCAAAAAAGTCACATAATTGTACATGATTTTGCTGATTATTCTTACACTTTCACCAGCTTTCAGAGGTGTGTTTTACTCTGCAGTGAGTTTTAGAGTACAGTGTGGGAATATGGTCAAATGCAATATTAGTTGGTTTTATATAAATTTTAGTTCAAAGAACCTTCTAAGAAAGCACTATTCTCATAATATGGAGTTTCCTAATTTCCTAAAAATGAAACACATCTCCAGACAATCTGTTATCATTTTAAAACAACATCTTATAGGATGCTAGCTGATCTGTCATCATCTTGTATGTTTCTGACCCTGAGGTCAGTCCTGTATTTTCCAATATTCTGTGGTTTCAAGCAGCACAACTTCCGAACATGCTCCGCAACCTGTTTTGTTTATGTATATTGGACATCATCTGTTTAGAAAAGAACAAGCACAGTAATCTTGCTCCTGTTTTCAGTTCCACTTATTCAGGAAATGGAATCCAGAATCATGATCCCACTGAAGACCTCACCCCTCCAGTAAAGCTACAGAATTTAGACGTGCCTACATAAATTTCTGTGACAACTCTTTGTCATAAATTTATTTTAATTGTATATCAAGTGAAAAATGCTGAAATGTAAACTGCTGTATATAGCTTATGAGAGAGAGACCTCTTTAAAATTTACATAATTATATGAAAGGAAACTATTACAGTTTGACTGATTGTAACAGTGCTCTATAGTCCTCTTTGAAACATCCCTGTGTTTGTTGAATACACCTTACAGTACTGAAGCACCCCGCCCCAGCCTCCAGGAAGAGAGCCCAAATTAAAATCTGAGTCATCTCTAAATAAGAATCTAATCATGAAAAAGAAAAAACCGTTGTTTCTTTTAAAAAAGCAAATCTGTCTTATAACTACAGATTTTTAGACAAATTTCTTGTATCAGGAAGA
Organism: Pteronotus mesoamericanus; assembly: GCF_021234165.1. Lineage (NCBI taxonomy): Eukaryota > Metazoa > Chordata > Mammalia > Chiroptera > Mormoopidae > Pteronotus > Pteronotus mesoamericanus. The sequence goes on from NW_026555308.1 coordinate 15,166,096, forward strand.
AATAAAATTTTGTCATGTTTCTCTGGCAGTATTTTTGAGTCTCAGACTAGGAGCAAATTATGAGTGAACCCAATACCTGAGTATGTTTTAATGCACTCTCACTTTTCAATCATTTAGCATAGTAAACATGTCATTGCTAAGCTGGTAGTGGCTGCCAAGGTACCTTTAATCAGGAACTCGGGCCTCACATAGGGTGTTGTGATGTCTCTGTACGAGAAAGGAAAGATGGCTTGAACCTGTGTGTCATATGTGATTTTAAAATGAACACCTTGAATAGCACTAATTTTTATTTGTAGTATTTTTCTAAAACAAAATAACAAGCACTAGAAAAAGAGGTTTTATTTTGTAAACAATCATTCATGATCTCAGGCATTCTCTATTAATATTCTGGTAAGCTCACAGCAGATACTTCCACAATCATGCATGAGGGATGGTGTGTGTTAAGATTTAAATTGGCATAAAGCTGCATACTTGTCTAGCTCTGATTTAGTTTTTTAATATAGTGTGCCAATTTTGTGAATGTAATCATGTAAAAGTCCTCTTGAAATTAAAAATTATGTCTGACCCCCAAATTAAATAATTTATGTGTAAAATAAAGTGTGAATAAATCTCATATCAAATTTCAAACTTTTAGATGTGAATCGTTTTCTCCAAGAACATGAAAGAGTCAATAAAATTCTCTGACTTTTCACATATTACATGTTCGCGATATTTTTTATGAACTTGTGCTGAGAATGACCCTGTCTCTCTTGAGAGAGACCTTGTCCCAGTGGGCATATATGAACCTATAGGGTAAAATACTAAATAAGCTTGTCAGCATCTCCCTTTAGCCATTTGGGAGGGCGCTGTGGGGAATGAGCATTTGTGTACCAGAGGTAGCAGCACAGTGCTGGGGGCTGCCAGCAGAAAAACAGGCTTTTTCAAGTCCAGTCTCTGCTCCTTGACGAAGGGTTTACCCTCTTTGAGTTCCTTAATCTATAAAGTGGAGACGCTGAACACCATATTTAAGATTCCTTTGGCTCAGAATTTCTGTAACTGGCTCTTGGTGCCATGGCACACAGTAGGAGAGGAGGAACCAAGAAGAAACCACCAGGGAGATAGGAGACTCGAGAAAGTAGGATGTCATGAAAGCCAAGTTTAGGAAGTCCGTCAAGGATGAGATCACCAGTGTCAAATACTGCTGCGAGGTTGGGTTGGACAAAGTCTGAAAACTGATCATTCATTTAGCAGTATTCTGACTTTTGACAAAAACATTCTATTAAGCTAATTTATCAAATTATCACTTTATTTTAGCATTTCCTGCCCACTTTGGGAAATCCTTTTACTAAACTCCTGTAGTAAAATAAACTATTATTTTGCCCCACTATTAATTTTCATTGGCAATATTTTTAACTTCCAATCTCATTTTCCACTCATGGAGTATAAGTCTGGTAAATATTACTTATATAAGCCAACTCATTTTTAATTATCATTCATGTGATATCACCCCTACTACTTTTTTAAAAGATTTTATTTATTTTCAGAGAGGGAAGGGAAGGAGAAAAAGAGGAAAACACTGATTGGTTGCCTTTCACATGCCCCCAACTGAGGGCCTGGCCCGCAACCCAGGCATGTGCCCTGACTGGGAATCAAACAGGCGATCTTTTGGTTCGCAGGCTGGAACGCAGTCCACTGAGTCACACCAGCCAGGGCTCCCCTACTACTTTTTAAAAACCCTCACGGAACCACACTTTGCTCCAAATTAGCACTTGATGGAACCTGCTGCTTTTCTCTTATTTTCACAACTGCCTATGAAAGATCCTTTCTCAGTTCTACATTTTTTTCCTCAATTTATTCTTTTGGTTTCTGGCTGGGACATAGATGTTCAGTAATATGTTTGATGAATCAATAGAAAGAATGAAGGTGGATGTGAAAGGAGGGAGAAAGGGAAGGAAGGAATAGAAAGTGTGGAGACTGTCAGCCTTAATTAGAAAATAACCTTGACCAGGTGGCAGGTTCAATTTCTCGTCAGGGCACATACCTAGGTTGTGAGTTCGATCCTCAGTCCGGGAGTGTATGGGAGGCAACCAGTCAATGTTTCTCACATTGATGTTTTACTTATTTAATCCTCAGGTGAGGATTAAAATAAATAAAATTTAAGCACAAAAAAATACTTTTCATCAAAAGGAAGGCAATAAACAGAACTACATCCTGAATTGGAAACTGGTCAGCAAAGTACTGAACAATACTCTAAATAGTACTAAAACTCATTTTTTTCTAGAGTTCAGTGGTCATTAAAAATGACACTTGAATTTTTTGCAATACTGACGTCCCATCCTAGAAAGTAAAATGTCATCTACTGTATTAATATATATTAATACTGTGATCACAATGTTAATAAGGACTAGCTTAGGGTGGAACCACCTGGCTCCAGTAAATTGTTCACTCTCTAGTAACAGATAAAGGTTGTGGAATCATTGGCCTGTGTTCCAGTTCTGAATGTGACTCCGAAGCCGTCATTAACTTTTGTGAGCTTGTTTCCCATCTGTTAAAAAGAGGACAGCGATATCTATCCTGCTGACCTCAGGGTTGTAAGAATCACAAGGAAACATATAAAAACACCTTGGAAAATGTGAAAATAAGCAGTGTGACTTGTGGTCAGTTCACTCCCCAAGTTTTCTAAACATGACCACAAAGATTCTCAGGGTCATAGAGGCAAAAGCCATCATGCTTGTGCCATCACTTACTGAGGCCGACCACCTGTATCTCTGGCTACAACCCTATCCCAGATCTAGAATCCCACCCCCTACTCTTGGGAGTGGCAGCCAGGTGGGCCTCCCTGGGTGTCATGGAGAAACATTTGTCTCCAAGTAGAATAGAGAGACAGCAGAATCATGGCAGGAGTTAAACCTGAAGAGATGGGGGTGCGAGTAGGGGATGAAGGCCATAGGATTGCCTTTTTTGAGCATCTGAAAGTTTTGAGGGACTTGTTTCAAGTTTAAACCATGACAAGTTTCATTCTTTATGTCTCCCACTCTTTTAGTGAGAGACATAAGCAGTGTTGATATCAGCAGGAAAGATGGCGTCAAGGATAGGGAGCCGGGTAGCATGGCCACCTCTTTTTGAGTCCCGTCGTAGTGGAACCACATACATGACTCTTGGGAGAGCCATTCTGCAGCTCTTTCCCAGGAGTCCAGAATTAGAAAAGCATAAAAGAGGTGAGCGCAGCTGTTGCCCTGTTTCAAACTCACCCCGCCAACACAACAAAGAAGGAATTGTGAGAGTGCTTTTGTGCAACTTGTTGAGAGTGGGGGAGCCTGTGGGCCAGAGAAGGGATTGTGTAGTTGGTATAAAAGGTTTTATGTTGGTATCACAATTCCTCAGCAGCTCAGACTCTCTGGAGCCCAATCCAATGTGCACCTCCTGTTCAGACCACCGTCCGGTGGATGGCAGGCTCTGACCGGCCAACAGCTTCTCAGGCCTCCGCCTGCCGGAGGAAGGCTGGCTTCGGCTCATGCACACTGGGTGATGGCAAAGGCCCAGGCAGCTTGTAGCACCCTTTGAAGACCTGGCCTGCCTGGTCCTGCCCAGAGCACAGCACTGCCTGAAGTACAAATGCACAAAACAGCGTCGAGGAGAGCTGCCAGGGAGCATTCACAATCAGGGCACAGCTGCCTCCTTGGTGATCTCACTTAATGTCTATTTCATGTCTCTCCCACAGAACTTCTGATTTTAAAGGAAATTTGAGTCATATGATTTGATTATTTGGCTAAATAATTACCTCATTATTTGGCCAATTTTGATTAGGTTAAAATATGAATTTTTCAAATAATTTCTGATATTAAATCCTTCCAGCCTTTCCTACTTAATTATCCAACAGTACCCACTGCATGCCTCTTCCGAAACCTGTGTCTTTATCCTCCCCGACTTTTCTACAAGGGCGGGTATATAATCTCATACTTTTAAAGCCAGGTTCTGAAATTTCCCTTTCTTGGCACTGCTCAGAATAAACCATGAACCTGGCTTCCAAGTCTTTCCAGGTCATCTGTAAGACAGAAATGGTTCATATACGCCATTAGGAGTTATTTTTTAATTCATTAGGGAAAGTGCTGACCTTCACTTGGGATAAAACTTGTTTTTCGTTCTTTTACTTCATGTCATGATCGAATATCCATTTTTGAGGGTCAGAACTTTAAAGACTGCACTGCTATTTTTTTTAGAAGCCTTTGTAACAATTCTGTATATGACAAATTCTGGGCCAGTCTGGCCCAGAGCTTCACTCGGTGTGGGACTGGGTAAAGGCCGAGGGGCGGGGATGTGGCGCCCTGTGCTCAGAGGGTCCTCCACTTCATTCCTGGGTTCTTTGCCTTGAGGTTGTTTCTACTCACACACTTAAAGTACTTGAAATACTGGATATTGAAATACATGGCAGGCAGAAATAAAAATTCCCCTAATTCTTTCTGATACATGGATAAACTTTTATTTGTATATCAAAAGGAAAACTAATATTCACTGCCTAATAATATTTTCAATAAGGAAGGTGTTTTTAGTAATTTACTCTCCACCTTTAAAAAGCTTCAAATAAAATAAAGATAGGGAAATACATAATGAATTGAGATTATAAAACTCTCCAGGGAATTGATGGTCATAATAATACTGGAACTATAGTTTTTTTTAAAAAGCAACTTCCTAAAAGCCCTAACTGCACTTTATTTGGAAGTACAGATAATTGGTACCAAATTTATCCATTAAGTTGTAATAGGCAATTGTAAGCAAACAGTATCAAACTGTATAACTTTTAAAAATTAATATGAAGTTGTTAACTATATAAAAATTGATTATTCTTCCAGTTCTCCCAAAAGCTCTACAAAATCAGTGATGTACCATTCTGCGTTGTCCTTTACTTGTTGTCTGATCACATTTCCTCCAAATCCAATGAAAACATCCTAAGAAGGAAAGAAAAAGGGGCGGGGGGGATAATTTTTTTTAAAAAAAGATACAGTAGCAGCTAAGGGAAGGAAGTGTTGTTTGGAGGAATAAACCATGAGAGGTGAGGCCAACTTCAGCAGGTGCCTCCAGAGCTCCCTGTGAGCCTCCTGCCAGCTGAGTAAGGGCCTCGCTGCATATCCACTCACCTGGACACTGCGGGCACTGCGGGCTTCCAGAGAACAGAAGCCCTCTTACAACCAAGACAACTGCTTACCGAGATAAAATCACAGCAAGTGGTAAATGTCTGAGTTCAGCAATCGCACCCAGTCCAGGAAATTTCAAAAAGGGGAGATCAAAGAGAAGCCTGTGGTGCAGTGGAACTCACCCAGGGCCTCAGATCAGGACCAGAGCAGGCCTGTCCCCACAGTGCCCAGCGGGAACCTGAGGCGCTCCCTCCTCCCTCCTCCTTCCCTGCACGCTCCCACTCTCCCGCTCTCTCCCACCTCCCTTCCTTCACGGCAGGTGTGTTGCCCTGGCCTGAAGGAGATGACAGCCCCGTATCTGCTGGCACCACTCTACTTGTCATCACTTAAAATTGTTTACAGTTACATTGTTTCATTAATTTCTATTAAGTCATACCTTCTTTTACTTGATGGTCTTTTTTTTTCCCTTATAAACCACAGAAATTTGTTTCTCACAGACTGTGGGGTTGGGAGCCTGAGATCAGGGTGCCAACATGGTCAAATGAGGGCCCTTTTCCAAGTCTTTTAAAATGCTATTTTCTCTTTTTCTGCTACGATATAGACATGATATACACTAAATAGGAAGTACAAAATTCTCTTGCCCTTTCTCTTCATTTTAATTTTCATACCACAGTAGGGGGAAAAAAATAACTATTATAGATTTGCACCTTCCAGTTAAATTTAGCCCCTAAGAGAGTGTCCTGCCTCCTTGGCAGCCTTTTCTACATGCTGGCACCACCTCAGCTGAGCCGACACAGTGACTCATTCCTTCTCTCTTCAGAAGCTTTCAAGGGCTTCCCATGACCTAAAGGTAACACCCCAAGTGCCTGGTAAAGTGTGGGGTCTCCATCAGTTGCTGAAGAGAAACCCACTCCTGCTGGTCCTTGCCCACTGACCAGCCCAGAACTACGTCTAATACATCCCGCTCTGCTCTGCGCCCTCCTATCCCTCCGAAAACTTCCTCCCCGAGCCCTGCCAGGGTGCCTGCTAACCTTCCTTTAGATCAGTTTCCTCTGACCACCTCCCAAGGGCCACACACCTGCATGCACGCTGGCACCTTCTCTTGGTTCAGTCAGGCCATTTATAATTTTGGAATATAATTATAAATTACATCCTGGAATTTATAAATTGTCCTATCTCGACACGGATTGGGAGCTTCCTGAGAGAACACTGCATTTATGTCTATGTATGCCTCATTACACTAGCCCAGTGCTCATTACTTAGTCCACCCCAATGTTGGTTGTAAATCATCTAAGAATGTGTTATCTTGAACTGACTCAAGTAATGGTAACAGGTTCCAAAAAGATTTTTAATCACTTTTGATTAATCATTTACCGAAGCAATTGCTGTTTTTTAGACCTTGGGAAACTAGATAGTAAAAAAGTTCACCACTATATTTTTTGGTTCAGTTTTCCTTCAGTTAGAATCAGATGATAAAAGCAAAGTCCTATGTGAAATGGACACATTTGATATTTAGGACACTTGCGATATAGCATTTGTCTCCTGCCAGCCTCAGAAAACAACATTAACTGAGAAGGGCAGAATCTTTAACATTGACTCATTATCAAACCTCCATGAGCCTCAGTTCTCCAACCAGTAAAAAGGAGATAATACTTCACCTCACAGGGTTGTTATGAGGTTTAAATGAGATAATGTATGAGGAGACAGTTTATCAAATACATAAAGACATAAAAAATTTGGTTATAATTTTAAGAGTTGTATTATTTGTAGTAGTATTTGAGGAAATGAAGCCAAACCTTTATGAACACACACTAGGGCTAAGGGGTGGCCATACAGCAGGGACAAGAGGTTGTTGAAAGATTAAAAGGTTTGCCCTGGCGCATGTGGCTCAGTGGATTGAGTGCCGACCTCCGAACCAAAGGGTCGCTGGTTTGACTCCCAGTCAAGGCACATGCCCACGTTGTGGGCCAGGTCCCCAGTGGGGGGCATGCGAGAGGCAACCACACATTGATGTTTTGTTCCCTGTACTCTCCCTCCCTCTCCCTCCCTTCCCCTCTCTCTAAAAATAAATACATAAAATCTTTTTTTTAAAAAAAGAAAGATTAAAAGGTTTTTAATTCCTTATTTGCAACCTTTCTTGGATTTGCAAAAAGTAAATTGACATTAAAATTAAATTTGTTTTATTTATATCTTACTGTGATATTTAGATTCTTTTAACTCTCATAAATCTTACTGAATTCTAAATCAGCTGTCTAAAACAAAAATACAACCAGAAAAAGATGCACATGCTTAATACATACAGCAGGAGGACAGGCTTCCATGTCTGTGGCTCCATCGCCAATCATGATTATTTTCTTAAAATGAAATTTTTCCTTTAAAAGTTTAATAACTTTGCCTTTCCCACCAGATTCTGCTGTTGGCTGCATCTCATCAAAACCTGCATATTCACCTTAAAAGAGCAGTAAAAACAGGATTAAAGATACACAGAATTATATCAGTAGGGTCAGCCTGTTGCAGAGCCTAACTTGCATGGCACTGAGAAAGCTAAGAACAGTCCTCAGTGATGTGACAAGGCCTGGACTCCCACACCTACTCCTCAGAATAAACAGGCTTTGTTTTTAAATTACAAATGCTCCTTTATGTCATAAACACCTTGGGGTAAATGAATTTTATCCTCTAAGCTTCCCATGTAGTAATTCTCAAACCTTGAGAAGGTAGCAGAACACCATGAAATAGTAATATACTAAATTTAAAATAAGTCAATACCTAATTTCATGTCGGAGGAGGTTCCAACTTATATTTGACCAATTATTTCCATTCTTACAGTAATTACTACACTCATTCTCTACTTCTTTTTTTAATGACCTCAATAGACCATTCGAAAGTGGTCTATTAACACATTTTAAATTATTAAATTAATATTATTTGGGGTTTTTTTGCTTTTCTTTATTTTTATTGTTAACACTATTCAGATGTCCCCATTATATTACTGGGTTTTAAGAATGTCAGCCACCCTTGACGTAACTGGAGACATCTGGAACTACCGCGGGGGCTCTGTGACCGTCCTGAAAGGGGCCCAAGGCACCTCCAGAGGCAGCTGCGCTGCAGGGACTTGCTCACAAGTTAACTCTCCTTCCTGGGTCTAACTCAGTTCAAATACATGAGAGTTCTCCTAAAACTGAACTATAATGCGTAACAAAATAAGTCGTGTGAGTTACATTGAAATGAACATTTTACTCAGTGCAGGTATTTACATGCTGGTGGTGACCTAAGACTATTGTGCTGAGCAAAGAATACCAAGGAGCAAAAGATATCAGTCAAGAGAATTCTTATCTCAGGATTTAACCCTGGTGCCTCCTTGCTTACGTGGCATTCCAAGAGACATAACCTAGGATATGAAAAACTAAAACTGATAAGAAAGAGAAAATGTTACCATTAAAGTCTTACCATTAAAGTAGAATTTCAGCCTATTGGCAAATACATTGGTTGATGGGATATTAAGTTTTGAAGCGACATGTTCTACAATGCTCCTGAAGCCACCAGATATTAGGAACACCTGAACATTTCGTTCTTGTAGATGACTTACTAGCTCCCTGCAAAAAATAAATATAAAATACCAAACACTGTTTAATACAAAAAAGGAACGTAAAAAGGAAACTAAAGTATAACTATATTTTTTTTCTCCTGAATGCATTTGCTCAAAGTATATTGGACAAAGTATATTGCCTGCTGAATTAATGTTTTATATATGCTTTTCTAAATGCACTTATAAATTAAAGGGTGGAGCTTGACCATTTTAGGAAACCATTCCACAGCTGTATTCTGCTCTTTGACCTAGAGATGCAAGATGAAGAGGAGGCTGTGTGCTCCCTGGGGAGAGAGGGCAGGCAGGCATGGGCAGGTGCACTTACGTAACGGCCGGAAGAACCACACAGAAGGGAACTCTAAAGTACTAGTGAGATGCCGTCAGGAGGCCGTGCCCCAAAATGCAGGTGCTGATGGGGAGACAATATACTCAGACCAGGGCTCCTCTTACCTTATGCCAGGGGTCAGGTGTGGAGGGTGCTCTGCGATGAACCTCTGAACCTGTTCCCTGGAGGGCTGGATCAGCGCTAGGCGCTCTGTGAGGGCAGCCTTGAAAGGCACCGCCCCACCCATGGCTCGCTTTGTCCTAGGAGGAAGACCCAACAATCAGGACGGCCCAGTCCTCTGTTCTCAAAGTTTACAGGCCTAACCTCCCCAGCTCCTCCCAACGCCCACCCATGAGGAAGGTGCTGCCTGGAGCCCCCCTGCATAACAGACAAGCTACGATGCTATGAGAATAAACTGTTGAAGGTTTGCTTGAGAATCACATGAATATTTTAGGGCGTCTCGTCTCAAACGCAGCTGAACATGAAATGGTCCAGGACCTGGCGACTGCAGATAGCACTAAGGGGGGCAGGAGGATAGGAGGGGCTCTCATCCAGGCATCCACTGACAGACTGAAACAAAACTAGCTTTCCAGCAAACCACCACGGCCACACTTCCAACCATGACACGAAGCACAGGACACTTTGAGAACCCACCCAAGTCATATTCTTTGGTTGGTGATGGTCATCGTTCCCCTGACCAAGCAAAGAGAGTTTTATCCATATTTGTATAAATGGGTGATTAGATGATGAACATTACCAAATTCAGCTCTCAGTGAGGGAAGAAAGAGCCTAGTGCCCATGTTTCATAACTAGGGACTAAAATCAGAACATTGTGGCTCTGATCTTGCATGTCATCCATAATTGACCTCTTTTACAATTCTGTATCGTTTCCCACAGTGAATAAACACTGTTCCTACATTTCTGAAACAGCATCCTCAACACCACAGATCTTGGCCAGCTCATCAATGCCTTCTTCCCTGATGACTGTGCTGTCAACATCAAAGCAGACTGCGTCGGCCGAACAGAAGACCTTCCTCAGCTCTGAGTGGGAGACCATCCTTAGAAAAATGTTCCTCCTACAACAAAAAACGATAAGTATACTTAAAAACATAAAATATAAGCATAAAATGGTTCAATTTTGCCTACTAATGCCAAAGTGCTTGATTTGTATCAAACTCAGTAGAGCCCACAAAAGCATGTCATTCATTTTTTAACACAAATTAAGCAGCTTCTAAATGTCGGACTCTGGGGTTACAAAGATGAGCAGATCCAAAAGTCTGTCCCCAGCAACTCGGCCTAGTGAAGGCAACAACGTGTAAATATATTTGATGTTTAACCAGTATGCAACTGTTTCTGACCTAATGATAAACCTTAAAGCAAGTACTAAAATAGAAATGTACATAAGAGACTATGGGCTCACAAAGAAAATGTTTAATCTGGTCTATGAAACAGGGCTCCCTCTCAAAGGGCAGGGTATCAGTTTGGTGTGTGCTCGGAGTAGGAAGGAGGGCGATGGAGGCAAGGAGAGAGGGTAGTGATGGCAGAGGCGGGAAAGGCTCAGCCAAAGGCACAGAGGAAGAATAATGGATAACATGCTGGAAGCTGCCAATTGGCTCAGTCCAGCTGCTGGGCAATGCACAAGGAATTCAGACTAGGAGAGGCCTTGGGCCCAGATAAGGAGTTTGAATTTTAAGTTCTAGGTGATGGAAACCTTGAAAGGCTGTTTGCCTCAGCAGGGAGTCAGCAGCGTAGAGGTGGTAACTGAAGCCATGGCCTGATGAAAGTCACCACAGTGGAGAAGAGACAGAGAAAAAGAGGGTAGGGACAGAGCCCCCAGGGATGGAACATCCGAGTCAGGAGCCTGGGAAATAAAATGAAAAGGAAATGTCACACGAAAAAAACGCTGAGAGACCAGAGTGCTGCAGAAGCTTTGGGGGGCAGTTTCAAAAAGAATTTTGAGGTTTTTAAATTTTTTTAAAGATTTTATTAATTTATTTTTAGAGAGAGGGGAAGGGGGGAGAGAAACAGAAGAAGAGAAACACTGATAGGAGAAACACTGACAAGTTGCCTCTTGCATGCGCCCCAACCTGGGACTGAACCCAAAACCCAGGCATGTGCCCTGACTGGGAATCGAACTGGTGACCTTTTACTTTGAAAGGAGGAAGCCTGGCCAACTGAGCCACACCAGTCAAGGTGAGGTTTTTTATTTTTTTAAGAAAATCATTGGACTAGAATCATCAGGGGGAACAGGATCCTAGAGGTTATCTAGACCAGTTTCCCATCACAGAGACTAATATATCATGAACAGGCCACACAAATAATGTAAATAATCTATATTTAGAATGGGCTGAAAACAGACTCACAGAAGCTGGCCAAAGCACTTTGTAACTGATTTCTAACCAATACATTTGGCAGAATGATCCAGTTCAAAGTTGAGATGGGGAAAACAGTGTCTTTTAAGCCAGGGCAGGGGTTGGCAAACTACAGCAGTAGGCCAAATCCAGCCTGCCATCTGTTTTCGTATGGCCTATGAAGAATGCTTTTTACATTTTTAATAGTTCAAAAAATAAACAAGAATAGTATTTTGTGCTGTGTCACCTAAAGATAAAAGGCCAAAGTAAAGGCAACAAGCATTTGAGATCCAAAAGAATAGGTATGTGGGAAGCAATGATTCAAAAGGAAACCCAAATAGTGTTCTACTTAGAAGTCAAGAAATATTTATGAGAAAGGGAAAGGGAACAATTACACCAATAGAAGGAAGGAATTTCTATAGGTGCAGATAAGCTAACATATGGCACTAATTCTAAAGAATGTTTTTAATTTTCAGTCTGATCATTCTCTGTGGTCACAACATCTGCCTTGTTTTCTTGGCAAACCGTTGTTTGGGGTACAATGCTGCTTTAGGCCCAGTCCAAATGTTATTTTGCCCATTTTTAACATTACAAAAGCTTGAGACATAAGATGTGCAAGGCAGTCCCTCTGGGATAACAGTTGCAACCCCATATGAAAGTGGTTCCAGTTGGTCCTGACCCACATGGCTCAGTTGATATGGTGTCATTCCACAAAGCAAAAGGTCGCCCATTCAGTTCCTGGGTTGTGGGTTCAGTCCCTGGTTGGGCCAATGAATGTTTCTTTCTCACATTGATGTTTCTCTCCCTCCCTTCCCATCTTTCTAAATAAATAAAATCTTTTTAAAAAAGTAATGAATTACTTAGAGTCATTTTAAATGACTCCAATTATATTATTTTTTCGCAGACATGTGAAAGTTACATGAAATTCAAAATTTAGTGTCCATAAATAAAGTTCTACTGGAATACAGACATTTTCGTTTGTTTATGTGAATACAGCTGTTCACAACAGATGAGCTGAGCAGTTCCAACAGCGACTACATGGTCTGCAAAGCCTAAAGTGTTTGTGGCATTAAGTGAATGAATAAAGGTCAAATGCCATCTTCACTATATCTCCCCAGAACTTCCACAGTACCTTATCTATACTTGTTTTTAATATACAGAATTCATAATATTCCAACTTATCTTAAACTTATTTATGTGCATGTCACCTCCACCCCTGGTTTACAAGCTCTTTGTACTTAGATCCAGAATTTTCCAAAACACCAATTTTGAGCCTTTTTCTAATAAATTCTCAATTATTTTCTGAGGGATAAATGAATTACATTCCCACAAAAAACCATTTGTTAAATTTTTATTGTGGAAAATTTCAAATGCATATATAAATATGCTTCCACAATCATAAAAAACCTTGCTTCATCAACAACCCCACTAAAAACGGTCCTGCACCCAATTTCAACATGGGAGGGGGTTCTCCACACGTCCAAGCAATTCTCAAACACGAGCAGAGTGTCCTACAGTTCAACTCAATTCTGATGCTATCTACCCAGGGATAGCATCAGATTTCACACGTTTAAGGTTCAATCCCACAAGACTGACCCACATACACACTTCAGATGCCAATAGCAAGGCCAGCTATAGATTGCAGGTTCCCGCACCCCCCCCCCAGGTTAGATTAATTTGCTAGAGCAGCTCACAGAACTCAGAGAAACATTTTACCATATTTTGCCATGTATAATGCACATTTGTTGCCCAAATTTTTAGGGAAAAAAAATAAGGATGCACATTACCCATAGGTATAAAGATTACATACCATGAGTGTAATAATCCCATGCATAATGCACACAAAATGTGGGTGCGCCTTATACATGGCAAAATCTGGTACTCAGTAGATCATTGATTGATTATAAAAGGAGAACTCGGGAATGGCCAGGTGGAGGGATGCCTTGGGCACAGTGTGGGGAAGGGGCGCGGAGCTTCCATGCCCTCCCCAGGCCCATCGTTCCCCCAGCAGCTCCATGCGTTCCCCAGTCCACAAGCTGCAGGCCCTCTCCCTTCCTAAGAAGGGAAGTGGGGTGAGGGTGGGCGTAGGGATGAAAGTTTCAACCCTCTAATCACATAGTTTGCTCTCTTGGCAAACAGTCCCTGTCCTAAGGTACAGTCCAAAAGTCACCTCATTATCATAACAAGAGGCACTTTTCTCACTATCCTCACAGGAGAATCTGACAAAGACCAAACATTCCTGTCTTACTACAAATCTAAATCACATTATCACATCGCCACACATCCACCTTCCCTCATTATCTCAAAGTAAATCATGTCATCTCATACAAAAATATTTCAGTCTAAATTTCTAAAAGGTAAAGACTGTTGTTTTTTTTAAAAAATATGGTCATTTGCATTATAATACTACTACATCTGCCTGTATTCAGGTTTGGCTGCTGAGGATTCTAGAATCAAATCAGGTTAAGACATCAATATAAGACCTTGTGATGCCCTTGCTAATCCATTCCCCATCATTAGAATATAAATTAATATAATGTCTCTGTCATTCAATTCATGTATGCCCTTTGCAATTTGGTATCTACCCATTTCATCAATTTCTCATTGCTCTTCTCCCCCAACAAATACACACATAAACACACACAACTCATGTTCAAGAAATACAAAGGGCTTCCCATCCCTTAAATATGTCATGGTTTTTTATTCCTCTACGCCTTTGCAAATGCTGTTCCCTTTGCCTAGAATCACCTAATCTCTCAGGTCTAATGGGCAAATTCCTACTTATTCTTCAAGGTGCAGATTGAATAACCTCCCCTATACTACACTATCTCCTTCCTCCCCATCTCCTGCTAAAAATTAATTAATTAATCACTCCCATTTCTCTCTTCCTTCCTTCCGGATAGGGACCTTGAATGAATTATCTATTTTTGTTTCTAGCACCCAGGTGTTATGTATTTCAGGAATTAGACTTGAATCTAAGCAGTTATTGTGAACTCAACACAGACTTGAGTGTTATTCTCAATAAAACAGTTCCAATTTAGGGTGCTATTATATCCTATAATTAAAATCCTCATGCCCTGACTGGTGTAGCCAGTGGATTGAGCACCGGCCTGCGAACTGAAAGGTTGGTGGTTTGACTCCCAGTCAGGGCACATGGCTGGGATGCAGGCCAGGTCCCCAGTTGGGGAGGTGATGTATCTCTTGCATGTTGATGTTTCTCTCCCTTTCTTTCTCCCTCCCTCCCCATCTCTCTAAAAATAAATAAATAAATAAAGTCTTTTTTAATAAATAAATAAAATCCTTAGGCAACAATGATGATTACACAGAATCAACATCATATTGGCTGAAGTTGGAAGAAACCTTAACGCGATCATCTGGGTCTGGTCCCATGTCTTTCTGCAGGAACGATATTAATGTGTACATTTCAGAGATTAACTAGTAGAGGTACAAGGAAGTTAAATGCTTTACCCAAAATCACACAGCTCCTAAGTGATGGCTAAAACACTAAAACTTGGATCTCAAATGCACAGAAACAACATAAAAGAGGTGGATAAATTAAGCAGAACTAAATAAAGTTAAACATTGATAAGAACCTTAGGTGAACCCAGGAAATGTCAGAGATTTTCATGAAAAACACACACCGAAGTTCTGCTAACTGTACAACACAATGGGTGATGATTCCCTAGCAGTGAAAGAAGAAAGTTTCCACATTCTTTAGGAGACCAGCAAACAGGTTCCATAAGTTGTTAAATTCTCACCAAGCCAGGAAATCCAAGGAGCTCCATATTCCACTCTCTCTACAGTCCATACACTGCCCTTCGGGCTCTGGTCTGCTTTCCAGCCTGCACTGTAAAGTGCTCTGCCTCCTTGTTCACTTCTGGGTCCCTCTTTTTTCATTATCTCCACCAGGACTACCTCACAATTCATACATATTGAAAATTCTCATAGCTTCAGGGGGGAAAAAAAATCTGCTAAGTTAAATTCAGTTGCTTCAGAGAAAATTGTGTATATTAGAATTTCACACCAAGAAAAATCATTTCTGGAAAAAACTGTGAATCCCTCATATGTGGCCCTTCAGGAGAGAGGGGACAGGAACAGGGGTGAAAGAAATCCTGATGGGAGGGTCTGTGCTCAATCAAGGCAGCTTCCAGGCCCCGTCCTGACCACTGGACCGCTGCCTTCTGCGGATTAGGATAGGACCTCAGCCCACCCTGCCCCCAGCTGGTCATCGTGGGAAAGCAGGGGACCAACTGATAAAAGAGCCACCGCTGACAACTCCTTCTCACCCCCAGCTCCAAAAGTACAAAAGCAAGATTCTCTTCAGGGTCAGCCTTAGGAGGTCTGATTTTAAAGAATGGGAAAAAACTCTTCACCCAAGAGAACTCTCTTCCAACTTCTCTATCTATGCATTTTACCAGCAGCATCTAAGAAAAGTTGCACTAACTTCCCCTCCTGTTGGAATTGACCTCTCACCTTGACCTGTATAAGAACAAATACAAGCTGGTACAAGAGATTGAGGAGGGGAAGCACAGCTGGGAGAACAAAGCTTTCTATTGTGGAGGGGAAGCACAGCTGGGAGAATAAAGCTTTCTAGACTTAGGTGGACTCCACCTGGGCAGCTTTGGCAGTAGGCGCTACGCTTTTTCAGGCCCTCTAGGCAGTTGAAACAATGAACAAATGGAGCCTGAGAAGCTTCTGGATCAGAGAGTCCAAGTTATTCCCTGTAACTAGGATTAGGGTTCCAACTTATACTACATTTTAGGATAAAAAAAAGGACAGCTATTCTTTGGGGAACCTGAGATTTTATGCATACCACATAGGTTACAGCAGGCGATTTTTAAAATTTAGGCGAGTAGACTGCTAACTGACAGACAGACATATAACAAACACAAAAAAAAGACAAATCTGACTCATGTTTCTCCAGTGCTGGATTCCTAGGAGACACTCTTCTCTTCCTGCTCCTTTCCTCAATAAACATGCAGCACAAAGTTCTGACAAC
Organism: Pteronotus mesoamericanus; assembly: GCF_021234165.1. NCBI lineage: Eukaryota > Metazoa > Chordata > Mammalia > Chiroptera > Mormoopidae > Pteronotus > Pteronotus mesoamericanus. The sequence continues at coordinate 15,182,468 of NW_026555308.1, forward strand.
AAATTTCTTTTAGAGAGATCCTGTGAATTCTGCAAGAGCAAGAAGAGCATAGAAACAAAGTACAAGGAAATGAACATCAAGGTCCAGACATGTGATTAGAAAGAGGGAGACTGGCTTCTGTCCCCCTCCTCCTAGAACTGGTACAAAGAGTCAGATGCAGTGTTTCCCAAGACTGCTTCCTTTGGGACGCACTTGACTTCTGCCTCCTTCTAGTACTAAGGAGTTAAACGTTCTTTTCTATGGCTTTGACTCTGCAGAAGCTTCAGGTCTAACAGGAAATTACCTATACCTGATTAGCAGGGTGCAAAGGAGAGGAAAAGGGAAAGAGGGTCCACCGGGAGAACAAAAGCAAACAAGGAGAAGCTGACAAGAGTACATTACAGACTCTACAAAACAGCCCCTGCCGTCTTCAAAATGCGACAAAGTCGACAGCATTCCAAGAACAGTCAGAGAAGAGTTCTGCCAAAAAACAAGGAAACAAAGGCAACAACTTGAATTACAGTCCTCATAATTAAAACTGTAAATAGATGTGGATAAAGGTGCCAAATCTATGAAGAAAAACAAAGGATAAAAAGAAATGGTTAAGAACACAAGGCAAGGAAAAGCAAAGGTGAGATTGAAAAGGAAGAGAGTTAGAATGTAAATAAATAATTCACAAGGTTCAAATACAGAACGCAAAACAGGTTCAGTGCACCCCTCCTCTCACCCAAGTCACACGGGGTAGTACTCTTCCTCGTAAAGGAGGAGGAGCCCAGTACCTGGGGGTGCAAATCTAGCACGTCTTCTCCCATTCTGCTGAGCATGACTGGCCCCTGTGCGTGTTCTGAATCCCACTCCCCTACTTCCGGGAAGCCTCCCCCAAAGCTGCTAACCCTCAGAGAAGACCGGCTGCCAGGAATGGCTGGGCAACCAAAGTAGTATTGCAAATTTCCTTTTGTAGTATAGTTTACTCATTCTCCTTTGATACCATTTACATCGAAAAGACAATAGTTAATTATAAAGACCTGCCATATTTCCCTTCTAATTCAGAATTCATATATTTGCTACTTGACTTTTGTTTTACTTGGGTATTCATTAAATCATTTGAAAATGTAAAAGTCCCTTCTATTTTGTTTCATGAACATGAAAATAACAGGGCTATAATCATTATTACCAGTATATTGAGATCCTTACCTGGTAATTGTAATAAAATATAAAAATCTTAGAATTCATAAACTTCTAATACCAAAAATTAACTTGAAATAAAACGAGGCCTAACTCAAAGTAAAATAAAAGCTGCAACTTATAAAACTTCTAAAACAGAGGAGAAAAATTTCATGAATGTGGTAGGCAACCTTTACAATGGCTCCTGGAATTCGGATGCTTCTTTAACCTCCCTGACCTTGATTATGAGCTGGATTTAGTGGCTCTTGTCCAGTGACTAGAATGAGGTGGCGGTGATGGCATATCGCTTGCTAGATCAGACTATGACATAAACGAGTGCATATGTAACTGTGATATCTGGATATGTTCTATGGATTGTTCCAATGTCAGTTACTTAGGACACTGGCCTCAGGGGAAGGGACATGGGGGAAAGAGGACTGCATGAGACTTCCCCGTATATTTCTTTGCCAACTCCTGTGAATCCATAATTACTTCAAAGTATTTTGAAATAAAAGGAGTTTGTTTTTTTCCCTAAGTGAGCCAAGCTCAAAAGGAAAACAAAAAATAGTTGCTTCTATTTTGCCTCCGCTGCTCCTCCCCACTTTGCTCTGAGGGAAGGCAGACGCCATGTAGGTAGCTGCCTAAGGAGAGGCACATGAGGCAGGACTGAGGGGGCCTCCAGCAAACAGCCAGTGAAGGACTGAGGCCCTCAGCCCAACAACCCTCAAGGAACTGAATCCTGCCAACAACCATGTGAATGGGCTAGAGAGCAGATCCTCCCCCAACAAAGCTTTCAAATAAGTTGACCCTGACCAACTGCAACCTCTTAAGAGACGGCCCAGCTAAGCTGCTCCCAGATGTTTGGCACACAGGAACTGTGGGAAAACAAATGTCTGTTGATAGCTTCTGACCAAGGTGGCAGAGTAGGTAAATGCTATGCTTGCCTTCTCCTGCAACATCAAAATTACAACTAAATTATAGAAAAATCATCATTGAGAACCAATTGAAGACTAGCTGAACAGAATTCCTATAACTAAGGCTATAAAGAAGAAGCCTCGTTGAGACTGGTAGGGCAAGCAGAGATAGGAAATGAGCTGGTCTCACACCCATGGTTAAGAATCAGGTGGGATATTAAGGCTGCAAGGAGGAAGCAGATGTCCCAGCCCCACACAAGGCTCCATCCTCATAACATCTGGCTGTGAAAACGAGCAGGCATTGTGCCTGAGGAATACAAAGGGCTGCTGGAGGCCTAGGCATTGCAGATCTTAAAGGGACCACACACAAACTCACTCATAAACTCACTCACTCTGGGCTCCAACTCTGGGCCAACAGCTCTAAAAGCATTAGGGACATAAGGGGAGAGGCTGAATTGACTAATTTCAGGGAGAGAGCTTGAGAAGCAGGGGTCAGGGCAGCTCTCTCTTGGGATAAAAGTGCTGGCAAGTGCCAAAAGTATTCTTCCTTTTTTAAAAATTTCTCTTAGAGAGAGGAAAAAAATATCAATCCGTTGTTTCACTTATTTATGCATTCATTGCTTGACTCTTGTAAATGCCTTGACCAGGGATCAAACCTGCAACTTGACATTACAGGACAATGTTCTAACCAATTGAGTTACCCAGCCAGGGCAGGTGCAGTCGTTATTGTATGAGCCCTCCCCTCACCCAGCCCTGGAACAAATAGCTTCACAGATGAATTTCATCAGAAATTCAAAGAAGAATTAATATCTATCCTTCTCAAACTATTCCAAAAAAACTGAAGAGGAGGGAACACCCTCAAACTCATTTTACAAGGCCAGTATTACCACCAACCAAAACCAGGAAAAGACACTACAAAAAAAAGTAGAGGCCTAGATCCCTGATGAACATAGAAGCAAAGATCCTCAACAAAATATTACCAGACTAAATTCAGCAATACATTAAGAAAATCATATACCATGATCAAGAGGGATTTATTCCCAAGATGCAAAGCTGGTTAAATAGCTGCAAATCAATTAACATGATATACCACGTAAACAAAATGGATAATGAAAAATAATATGATGATATCAATAGGTTCAGAATAAACACTTAAAAAATCTAACATCCTTTTATTATACAAAATCTCAACAAAATGGGAATAGAAGGAACATACCTCAACACAATAAAGACCACATGACAAACCTACAGCTAACATCATACTCAAGGGTAAAAAGCTAAAAGCTTTTTCTTTCTTTTTTTTTAAGATTTTATTTATTTACTTTTAGAGAGGGGGGAAGGAAGGAAGAAAGAGAGGGAGAGAAACACTAATGTGTGAGAGATACATCAATCTGTTGCCTCTTGTCTGCCCCCAACTGGGGACCTTGCCTGCAACCCAAGCGTGTGCCCTGACTGGGAATCAAGCCGTCAACCTTTCAGTTCACAGCCTGGCTCTCAATCCACTGAGCCACACCAGCCAGGGCTAAAAGCTTTTTCTTTAAGATCAGGAACAAGACAAAGATTCCACTTTCACCATTTTTATTCAGCATAGTATTACGAGTCCTAGCCACAGCAATCAGACAAGAAAAGGAAATAAAAGGCATCAATATTGGGAAGAAAAAAGTAAAATTGTCTCTATTTGTAGATGATATAGTATTATATTTAAAGAACCCTAAAGATTCCACCAAATAACTATTAGAACTGCTAAATGAGTTTAATAAAGTAGCAGGATACAAAGTTAATATTCAGAAATTGGCTGTATTTCCATACACCAAAAACAAAATAACAGAGAAAAAATTAGCTCTGGCTGGTGTGGCTCAATTGGTTGGGCATTGTACTGCAAAGCAAAAGGCCCCAGGTTCAATTCCCAGTCAGGACACATGCCTGGGTTGCAGGGTTGGTCCCCAGTTGGGGTGCATGCAAGAGGCAGCTGGTCAATGTTTCCTCCCTCTTTTCCTCCCTTCTTTCCCCTCTTTGTAACAATAAATAAATAGGATGTTTAAAAAAAGAAACAAAAACCAAGAAAAACCATTAACAAAACAAAAAAACAATCTATTGCATGGGAAAAGATATTTGTCCCTGATATATCAAATAAGGGGTTAATATCCAACACATAAGGAAATCGTACAACTTAACTCCAAAAGAAAAAAAAGAGAAACTGAATATTCCTCTGAAGAAGAAATAAAAATGGCCAACAGACATGTAAAAAGATGCTCAATGTCACTAATCATCAGGAATATGCAAATAAAAACCACAATGAGATATCACCTCACACCTATAAGAATGGCTATCATCAATATATCAACAAACAAGTGATGGCAAGGATGTAAAGGGAATCCTCATGCACTGTTAGTGATATTGTAAATTGGTGCAGCCACTATGGAAAAGAGTATGGCGGTTCTTCAAAAAATTAAAAATAGAACCACGACATGACCCAGCAATTCCACTTCTGGGTATTTATCCAAAGAAATCCAAAACACTAATTTAAAAAGACATATGCACCCCTGTGTTAGTGCACCATTATTTACAATAGCCAAGATATGGAAGCAACCTCAGTGTCCATCTAGAGACGACTGGTTAAAGAAGAAGTGGTACATATATACAACAGAATATTACTCAACCATAAAAAATAAAGAAATCTTGCCATTTGTAACCACATGGATGGACCTAGAGGGTATTATGCTAAGTGAAATAAGTCAAACAGAGAAATACAAATACCATATGATTTTCATTTATACATAGAATCTAAAAAACAAAATAAAACAATAAACAAAACAGAAACAAACCCAAAGATGGAGAACAAATTGATGGTTGCTATTGGGAGGAGGGTTGGCAGGATGGATAAAGGAGGAAAAGGAATTAATATGCACAAATTGCCAGGTACAAAAACAGTCACAGAAATGTAAAGTACAGCATTGGGAATACAGTCAATAATATTGTAATAACTGTATGGTATCAGATGGATACTAGACTTATTGGGGTGATTATTTTGTAAGTCAGTACTTTGTACACCAAAACTAATATAATACTGTATGTCAAGTGTAATTGAATTTTTAAAACTTTTTTTTTTTTTAAGAAAAGGCTAGCAAATCCTTACAGAGCAGCATCATGACCCAAGGACTAGTTTGTCTCTGGACAGAAGAGAAGCATCTACATATGAAATGCCAAGAAATTTGTGAAAACATATGTAATGCATTTGTTTCATTTTCTGGTAGGAAAAAAACTGAACCTAAAACTTAAAAATAAAAAGAAAAAACAATAGCTAATATAAGAACCTTGAGGTAGGCAAAATTTGCTTAACAAAACCCAAAAAGCATGAATAATAAAATGAAAAAGTGATAGGATTTCATCAAAATGAAAAGCCTCTGCCCTTCAAAAGACACCATCATGGAAAAGAAAGAAAAGGCAAGCCACAGAACGGGGAAAGAAATATTCACAACACATATATTTAACAGTGGGCTTGTATCCAGAAAAAGAAGTCACACAACTCAAAAAAGACGGCAACCCATTAAAAACTAAGCAAAAGATTTGAATAGACATTTCTAAAAATAAGGTAGACATGCAAGTAAACACAAAAGAAGAATGACTAAAATAAAAAAGACTAGCAATAACAAGTATTGGTGAGAACATGGAACAATTGGAACCCTTATACATTTCTGGTTGGGATGTAAAATAGCAAAAACACTCTGAAAAACAGCTTGGCAGTTTCTTACAAATTTAAACGTATAATTACCATAAGACTCAGCAACCTCACTCCAGAAGATTTGCCCAAGAGAAATGAAAACATATTCATAGCAGCTTTATATGTGATAGGCTAGAATGTCCATCAGCAGATAAATGTATACACAAATTGTGGTATATCCCCACAATGGAATACTACTCAGCAATAAAAAGGAATGAATTACTGATACATGCTATAAAATAGATAAACATTTTTTAAAAATTATACTGACCAAAAGAAACAAAAGAGCACAAAAAAATATGATTCCAGCCCTGGCCTGGATGTCTCAGTTGGTTGGGCTTCCTCCCGTGAACCAAAAGGCCACCAGCTTGATAACAGGTCAGGGTACATGCCTGGGTTTCAGGCTCGGTCCTCTGGGGCAGGAGCAGAAAGCAGCCAGTTGGATGTTTCTTGCTCTCTCTTTCTCCCTCCCTTCCCCTCTCTCTAAATCAAAAATAAAATATTTTTAAATATAAATAAAAATATGATTCAATTTACATGAAAACTTAGAAAATGCAAAGAAATGTATTATATAAACAAAGGACAAAAATCAGGTCAGTAGGGATAGGGATGGGGGGAACAGAGCGCAAAGAGGCCCTAGGAAAATTTCAAGGGTAATGGAAGTATTCTATTGTGGTGGTGACTAAGTGTATATAAAATTGTCAAAATTCATCAGAATGTGCGCTTAAAATGGGTACATACTATTGCCTGAAATTATACATTAATAAATTATACATCAGAATAATAAAGGTAACATCAAGGTTACCTTTAAAAAGTTATTAGGCCCTGGCAGGTGTGGTTCAGTTGGCTGGGCATGGTCCAGCAAAGTGAAAGGTCGCTGGGTTCGATTCCTAATCAGGGCACATGCCTGGATTGCGGGTTCATCCCCGGCAGGGTGTGGAGGAAAGGCAACCCATGGATGTTTCTCTCCCTCTTTCTCCCTCCCTTCCCCACTCTCTAAAAAAAATAAATATATATACTTTTTAAAAAGTTATTAGACATGTATCAAATTATTTAAAAACTTAAAACATCCTGACTACTTTGTTTCACCAGTGAAAGTGACAGGACCATGATGGTTACTATAATGAAAACCTACTAGGCAGTAGTAATAAATATAGAAATCTTCGATTTTGTTATTTTCTTTCCTGATCCTCATTTCAATACTGGTCAAATATTTAAAGAGTAACCATAATGTGCAAGTCACATAAAACAAGTAGAGTAAATTAGTTTATGAATTATTAAATCCCAATCTAAAGCTGTATTGCCACGAATACAACAATGTATCTGGTAAGTACTCATTTAAACTTCTAATTTTAATGGGAAAGAAGATGACAAAGTCAGACACTGCAACTCTAAATTTTGGAGATTTTCCTAGTCTTGTATTGATGATTCCTCCCAAGCAGGATTGCATCATTCATTCATGCAGTTTGGTAACAGGCAGAGATGGGATAAAACAAGTCAAAAGTACCTAAAAGTAAATTGATGAAAAGAAAGCCTTGAAATCCCATTAAATATTTTACCAATCCCGATTAAGAAAAATAAATGTAGAATCACAGAGGCCCTGGATGTGAAAGAGGCAGACAGCTAAATCAGAAAGCTGGGCGCACGAAGTGATCAACACATGCCCGGACTCACCCTGGTGCTGGTGCTGCTGCTGCTTCCTGGGCCGCCGCCGCCTCCAGGACTCCCGCGGCTGGAACCTTCCGACTGTAGGGGCTGAGGGCTGGCTCTGACGTTCGGTCGCGTTCACTCGCGTTCACTCGCGCAGTTTCGAGACGTGACCTGTGCAGACTGGCAGAGCCTTTCTTGATCAAACAATCATTTGAGATCTGCTGCTAAGTGTGGTGGTTTCTGGTCTGCTTTGCAAGTGCTTTACCTAAACTGAGGATTGCAGAGCCTGGCTGGGAAGAAGCCCGTGGCCCCGCCCCCGGGGAGGGGCTCCCTGAGCCCGCCCCTCCTCCCTCCCGGGGCTCAGCCCCTCCGACCAAGACCTGAACGCCAAGGCGGCGGACGCTTTGCTGAGGAGCCGCAAGACCTCCACTTTGCAGAGAAGGCGCGAAAGAGCACCCGACCTTCAGAAGCGCTCTCCAGCGTCATCACCACTTGGGGGTAAGGGTAGGCGAGAGAAACGAGAGACTTCTACACTGACTTTGCGATTAACAAAAGCCCCTCAGGGGCCTTTTTTGACATTATGCTGTCCTAAGAATGTAGGTCACAAGGGAACGTTTAAAACTACGTATATTCGCAACTAAAATGCAGAAAACCTTGAGTGACAAAGCGGGCCTTTGCACTTTTTTCAATCTTATTTTTTTCTAGCTGTCACTTGCCCAGCTACTTTTATGTTGATACTACAATAAGTAAAACTACCCCCAAACATTTGCTTTTGAGTACAGCTGGCTGGAACTGGGCAGTGAGGTCCCACCCTAAACATATCCTGAAACCTCAGATTCTGGCAGTCAGCTCTGTAGGCTCCCCCCAAGATGGTCACTCAGGCAGAGGGGATGCAATTGCTAGACCAAGACACTTGGTCACATATTTATTACCTGTCCTTTGCTACAGAACCCCTCAAAAACCAGAGTTCTATTCATATGTGTCTTTTAAGTTCCATATTCTCAGGTGTCACTAGTAAGAAAATGGTTGCAGGTTTGGGGCACACCCGGTTTGAGTTCTCCCAGATCTGTCAGAGATGGTTCTGAGGGAAGATGCAGAGGAGGAATTTTGGTGTTTTGAAGTATGAGGTAAATGATTATACAATTAATGGAGAGGCAGGCAAAATAAGGGGGTTTAAAACAATAATCTAGTCAAGAACCTGTTTATGTTTTGTGGTAATTTAGAAACAAGTCGAAAAAAGCAAACAAGATGTTAAACACCAAATATTTGTATATAAGTATAAATGGTACTGAGAATTTATTTAAAGGGGAAAAGAAACCCAAGTACAATAAATGCAAAAGAGTAGAAGAGTTCACTTACGCAATTACTTATATTTCATAAACGTTTAATATTAAACAGATGTCAAATAGATATTTATAATGAATAAAATCAGTCAACTATTCATAGGCCCTACTTCCACTTCACATTCACACCTGTATTAACATTCGTGGACGTGAGATGGCAGTGTTGTAAGCACTGTTTAGCTAGAGCATATACCACATCAATGACCCATGGACATGGACAACAGGGTGGGGAATGACTGTGGGAGAAGGGGTGGGCTGGGCAGAGGAGGGCAAAGGGGGAAAAATTGGGACAACTTTAATAGAATAACAATAAAATATTTTTAAAATAAAATAAAATTTAAAAAGACACATTTCTAAAGTAAAAAAAAAAAAAGTCCAGAGGAATCTAATGGGCAGTCACAGGTACATGTAACAATGAGGGAGTAATCTTGCCAGACAAGGCATAAATATAAACAGATTATAATGTGCTTCATTGTTGTTCTTCTGGAGTAATGTTAAGTAGCAAATATGAACCAAATACAATACAGTATAATGAAGTCATAATAAAAAACATCAGCAAAATCTTTTGCAAAGGTTTAATCATAATTGGTCAAAAACAATTCAAAATAATTCTAAAATAATTCAAAAACAATACAGGTAATACTACTGTTCCTGAAAAGTTTTCTATATATCACATTTTTATAAGCTAACATGTTTTCTAATGATTAACTATGTTAGAATAAAGTACTCTTTTTCTTTAAAAAGTAATCCAGTGCTAATAAAATAGCTTTCTAAAATATAGTAGTTAATCATCCTGGCTGGTGTGGCTCAGTGGATTGAGTGCCAGCCTGTGAACCAAAAGGTCTCCGGTTTGATTTCTGATCAGGGCTCATGCCTGGGTTGTGGGCCAGATCCCTGGTTGGGGACATATGAGAACAATCAATTAATGTTTCTCTCACACATCAATGTTTCTGTCCCTCAAAAATAAATAATTTTTTTTTTTAAAAACACATGTTTACAACAGTTACTTTAGAAGTAAAATGGTATTATCCAGTACCACGGAACATGCATGTTTTCTATAATGCAGCAATTCCACCTCAGAAATGCAAAAAGAAACTTGTACCTGAGTACCAGGAGTCACATATATATGAATGTTCACATATATAAATAATCATTGACCAAAAACTTAAAAAAGAGAATATCACCCTGACTGATATGGCTCAGTCTGGTTGAGTGTTGTCCCACAAACCAAAAGGTTGCCAGTTTGATTCCGGGTCAGGGCACATGCCTGGGTTGCAGTTTCCATCCCCATCAGTGTGTGTAGGACAGGCAACCGATCGATGTTTCTCTCTGGCATTCGTGTTTCTCTCCCTCTCTTCCTCCCTCCCTTACCCTTTCTCTAAAAATAAATAAATAAAATCTTTTTTAAAAAGAGAATATAATTTAATATAAAAGATAACTCACAACATACAGCAGTAGGTATTTAGATTTTTTTGTATCTGTATTATACAGATTATTTTTAATATATATTTTATTGATTATGCTATTAGAGTTGTCCCATTTTTTTCTCCCCTTTATTCCCTTCTGCCCTGCACCCAATCTCTCACCAGCATTCCCCTCTCCCCCTAGTTCATGTCTACGGGTCGCACATATGTAAGTTCTTTGACTTCTCCATTTCCTATACTATTCTCAACATCCCCCCATCTATTTTTGTACCTACTATTTATGCTTCTTATTTCTTGTACTTTCCCCTCCTTCTGCCCTCTTCCCCCTGCTCCCCATATCCATTTCTGTGATTCTGTTCCTGTTCTAGTTGTTTGCTTAGTTTGTTTTTGTTTTTGTTTTGTTTTTAGGTCCAGTTGTTGATAGTTGTGAGTTTGTTGCCATTTTACTGTTCATAGTTTTTGATCTTCTTTTTCTTATGTAAGTCCCTTTAACATTTCGTTTAATAAGGGCTTGGCGATGATGAACTCCTTGAACTATCCCTTGTCTGGGAAGCACTTTATCTGCCCTTCCATTCTAAATGATAGCTTTTCTGGATAGAGTAATCTTGGATGTAGGTCCTTGCCTTTCATGACTTTGAATACTTCTTGCCAGCCCCTTCTTGCCTTCAAGCTTTCTTCTAAGAAATCACCTGATAGTCTTATCGGCATGCCTTTGTAGGTAACTCTCTGCTTTTCTCTTGCTGCTTTTAAGCTTCTCTATCTTTAACTTTTGGCATTTTAATTATGATGTGTCTTGGTGTGGTCCTCTTTGGGTCCTACTTGTTTGGGACTCTGTGCTTCCTGGACTTGTATGTCTATTTCATTCGCCAAATTAGGGAAATTTCCCTTCATTATTTTTTCAAATAGAGTTCCAATTTCTTGCACTTTCTCTTCTTTTTCTGGCACCGCTATGATTCAGATGTTGGTTCATTTGGAGGTGTCGCAGAGGCTCCTTATCTTATCCTTCCTTTTTTTGAATTATTTTTCTTCTTGCCGCTCTGATTGAACACTTTTTTCTTCTTTACGTTCCAGGTCGTTGATTTGATTCTGGGCTTCATCCCCTCCACTGCTAGCTCCCTGTAGATTTTTCTTTATTTCACTTTGCCTAGCCTTCACTTTTTCCTCCATTTTGCGACCATACCCCACCATTTCTGTGAGCATCCTGATTACCAGTGTTCTGAACTGTGCGTCTGATAGGTTGGCTATCTCCTCATGGCTTAGTTCTATTTATGGAGCTTTGATCTGTTCTTTCATTTGGGCCATGTTTCTTTGTCTCAGCATGCCTGTTACGTTGAAAGGGGTGGAGCCTTAGGTATTCGCCAGGGCAGGGCAACCCAGGTTGCTGTGTTGTGACACTGTGTGTGGGGAGAGGTCCAAGAGGAGACAACACTGCTTGCTCGCCTCTCAGCTGGCTTTCAGTCACTTCTGCTGCTACCCACAAGCAAATTGGGCCCTTCTGGTGCTGATTCCCAGGTGGGTAGGTCTGTGTATATTCTAGGACCCTGTGGGTCTCTCCAGGGAATCTCTTGTGAGGCTGGGGTTTTGTTCCCACTGCCACATCCCCCACAGGTTTTTACATCCAGAGGTTCTGAGGCTTTTCTTTCCCTGCACTGAAACCCTGGATTGCACAGCCTGTCTCGCTCCCCAGCTGTTCTTCCCAGTTTATTCGCATGCAAATGTGGGACCACCGGGTCCACCAGCCACCACCTCGCCTGCCTGGTCCTCCAGCCTCACCTTGCCATGTGTCCTCTCTGCCCGGGCGGCCCTTCTCTGCCCCCCCTACTGGTCTGGATGAATGTTTCTTCTTTACCTCCTTGGTTGTCAGAGTTCCATACAGTTCGATTTTCTGGCAGTTCTGGTTATTTTTTGTTTTTAAATTTGTTGTCCTTCTTTTGGTTGTGCGTGGAGGCAAGTTGTATCTACCTACACCTCCATTTTGGCTGGAAGTCCTAGTATCAATAATTTAATGTCTTGTATGTGAATTGTGACATCTTTGTTATCTTGAGGTCTGTTTCTGTTGATCACCTTTCCCCCTGTTGACTATGGGTTATATCTTCCTGTTTCTTAGGAAGGTTTTAATTTTTTATTGTATATTGGACATTTTCAATGATACATATCTAGGGCTTTAGAACCTGGTATCTTCCACTGAAGAATGTTCACATTTGTTCTATCAGGAAGTCAAAATACTGGCTGATTGCCTTGTACTTGTGGTGTCTTGATATTACACTTTGCTAGGTCACCAATGGGCCCTGAGAGGTTTTCATGGGGTCACCTGGGAGATGCACTGGAAGTTCAGCCTCTCTGGGTTTAGCTACACACACTGAGCCCAACAACAATGTCTGCCCCCTCTCTCCCTTCTGATCCCTCCAACTAGCCCCTTGATGCCTTGGCCCTTTAGTTCCATCCTCTGTCCTTAGTTTTAGAAGAAATTCTTTGTTCCAGGAATTATTTGTTCCATAATGTTTACTCCTAAGCTGTGGTCCTTCTGAGTTTTAGTGAAAAGCTTAAGCTGTGTACCAAACCACTCTACTTTGGCAGGATACAAATGACAAACTGTTTAGTCTATGCTGGGCAGCAGCTGAAATCTCTATTCAGCTTTGGGGTTTTTCTTTATTTTTAATTTTGTTCTTCTATGTGCAAATCGAAGGCTTAATTGCACTGACTTAAACCAACTAGGGTTTATTTTTCTTAAAAATAATTAGAAATCTGCCCTGGCCGGTGTGGCTCAGTTGATCGAGCACTGGCCTATGATCCAAAAAGTCACTGGTTCAATTCCCAGTCAGAACACATGCCTGGGTGTGGGCCAGGTCCCCAGTTGGCGGTGTGCAAGAGGCAAACAATTGATGTATCTCTCGCACACTGATGTTTCTTTCCCTCTCTTTATCCCTCCTTTTCCCTCTCTTTAAAAGTAAATAAATAAAACCTTTAAAAAAATTAGAAATCAAGCCCTGGCTGATGTGGCTCAGTATGTTGAATGAATGCCAGCCTGAGAACCAAAGGGTCACTGGTTTGATTCCCAGTCAGGGCACATGCCTGGGTTGCGGGCCAGGTCTCCAGTGAGGGGGCGTGAGAGGCAACCACACATGATGTTTCTCTCCCTCTCCTTCTCCCTCCATTTCCCTCTCTCTAAAAATAAACAAAATCTTTTTAAAAATTAGAAATCTAGAGATGGGTGGCTGCTGGTGTTGGGATCAATGATGCAATCATTTCATAGCTGGGTTGCTAGCACTCTTGATTTTTCTTCATGATTCCAACGTGACTGCTGTGCCTTCTTCAGTTATCTCATTAATATTTAAACAGCAATTAATAAGAAGGGACTTAGGCCAGCAATGTTATTCTCCTCTTATTGAGAAAGTAAAAGCTTTCCCTGCAACCTCCTCAACATGTGTCTGTCCAAATTTCGAAGTGAAATCAGAAATGCACAGTCATCCTAAGTAGAAAGGTAGCTGGGAAGGTGGAGAACAGGATTTCACAATTGGCTGAGACCAATTAGCAACTTTAGGCAACTTTTATGGATGCCTAATCATTTGACTTAGCTGTCTGAGGTATCAATTTAATTTTTTTTTACTTTTTTATATTTTATTTTATTATTTATTTTTATTGAGCTATAATTGACATATGAGTATTATATTAGTTTCAGGTATATAACATAATGATTTAATATTTGTATGTATTGCAAAATGATAACCACAGTAAGTCTACTTAACATATGTCACTATATAGTTACAATTTTTTTTCTTGTAATAACTTTGAAGATCTACTTTTTTAGGAACTTTCAAATATGCAACACAGTATTAACTATAGTCACTACAGTGCACATTACTGTAAGATAATAGAAAATATATATTGTTCTCTACCACTGGTTCTGGGCACAGAGCTCCCAAAACCATTGTGATTTCCTAAGTCATAAGAACATTAGAGCCTTGGCTGGGTATCTCAGTTGGTTAGAGTGTCTGTCATCCAATATGCCAGGACTGTGGGTTCAATCCCAGTCAGGGCATGTACAAGAATCTCCCAATGAATGCATAAATAAGTGGAAAAACAAACCGATGTTTCACTCTGTGTCTCTCTTCCTTCCTCTCTCTCTAAAAGATCAATAAATAAAAGTTTAAAAAAAGAACACTAGAAACATCTCTTGTTCTAATACTAGTCTTTAACTTCCTTTTATGACAAAGAGCTCCTGAAACTCTTGTAATTTTCTGGCTGATAGAAGTGTCAAAGATCAAGCCATAATTAGAAGCTTGGAATTTTCAGCCCTGATTCTCATTCTCATGAGACAGGAGAAGGGATGACAATGGAGTTAATGATCAATCATGCCCATGTGATGAAGGCTCCATAAAATTCCCAAAGTACAGGCTTAGGAGAGCTCCCATGTTGGTGAACACATCCACACCAGGACAGTGTTAGATGCCAAATCCACAGAGACAGAAATTCCTGTGCTTGGAACCCTCCCAGACCTCGCCTGTGTATGCACAGTCTTGTTGGACTGAGTCCTTAACCTGAGGGATCTGATCCTGCCGGTATATAGTGTCAGAATTGAGTTAAATTATACGATACCCAGCTGGTGAAGCAGAGAATTGTTTGATGTGGGGAAAAATTTCCACAATTTTGGTGACCAGAAGGGTTTTGTGTGAGCAGTAAAGAAGACACAGAAGAACTGGGTTTTTCCCTACATAGGAAGGAAAAAAAACTGAGTTTTTCCAATGGTAATCACATCCCCATAACTTATTTTATAACTGGCAATCTGTACATTCAGCTACCTTTATCTGTTTTGCCCATGCCTCCACCCCTGAGGCATTTATCTTAATTGATCTGTAAATCATGACAAAAGTAATATATGTTTTTAAACTAATTTCAATCAATATGAAACCAAATACAGTAGAAAGGCAAATTCTTGCCCTGGCTGGCGTGGCTCAGTGGATTGAATACTGACCTGTGAACCAAAAGGTTGCTGGTTTGATTCCCAGTCAGGGCACATGTCTGGGTTATGGGCCAGGTCCCTGATTGGCGGTGTACAAGAGGCAACCAGCTGATAATTCTTTTGCACATTGATGCGGCTCTCCCTCTTTTTCTCCCTCCCTTCCCATCTCTCTGAAAATAAATAAATAAAACCTAAAGAAGAATAAAGAACAGATATTTCTATCATAAAAAAAATTCTTCACTTTGTTTACTCCCCAGAATTAACTGCTATTGAGTCTGGTGTGTATCCTTTTATAAACATATCTAGACATAGATGTATAACCATATACTGTATATGTATATAGACATACACAGAATTTTCTTTGTTCAAAAATGGAACTCAAACTCTATATATCATTCTGCAGCCTGCTTTATTGACATGTCATAGACATATTTACATGGTGTAGCTCATTTTGAATGTCATTGTTTTATTAAAGTGCATTTTCTCTTTAAATGTTCTTTTAAAATATTTGATATTTTATTGTATTGATATTGAATATATTGATATAAACTTACATGTGTTAGAAAATATTCTATATAACAAGTTGGAGGTGTAGGTAGATACAACTTGCCTCCACGCACAACCAAAAGAAGGACAACAAATTTAAAAACAAAAAATAACCAGAACTGCCAGAAAATCGAACTGTATGGAACTCCGACAACCAAGGAGGTAAAGAAGAAACATTCATCCAGACCAGTAGGGGGGGCAGAGAAGGGCCGCCCGGGCAGAGAGGACACATGGCAAGGTGAGGCTGGAGGACCAGGCAGGCGAGGTGGTGGCTGGTGGACCCGGTGGTCCCACATTTGCATGCGAATAAACTGGGAAGAACAGCTGGGGAGCGAGACAGGCTGTGCAATCCAGGGTTTCAGTGCAGGGAAAGAAAAGCCTCAGAACCTCTGGATGTAAAAACCTGTGGGGGATGTGGCAGTGGGAACAAAACCCCAGCCTCACAAGAGATTCCCTGGAGAGACCCACAGGGTCCTAGAATATACACAGACCTACCCACCTGGGAATCAGCACCAGAAGGGCCCAATTTACTTGTGGGTAGCAGCAGAAGTGACTGAAAGCCAGCTGAGAGGCGAGCAAGCAGTGTTGTCTCCTCTTGGACCTCTCCCCACACACAGTGTCACAACACAGCAACCTGGGTTGCCCTGCCCTGGCGAATACCTAAGGCTCCACCCCTTTCAACGTAACAGGCATGCTGAGACAAAGAAACATGGCCCAAATGAAAGAACAGATCAAAGCTCCATAAATAGAACTAAGCCATGAGGAGATAGCCAACCTATCAGACGCACAGTTCAGAACACTGGTAATCAGGATGCTCACAGAAGTGATTAAGTATGGTTGCAAAATAAAGGAAGAAATCAAGGCTATACAAAGTGAAATTAAGGAAAATACACAGGGAACCAATAGTGAAGGGAAGGAAAATGGGATGCAAATCAATGATTAGGAACAAAAGGAAGAAATAAACATCCAATTGAACTGGAACAGAATGAAGAAACAATAATGCGAAAAAAATGAGAGGCTGAGGAACCTCTGGGACAACTTTAAATGTTCCAATATCTGAATCACAGGGATACCAGAAGGAGAAGAAGAAGAGTAAGAAATTGAAGCTTATTTGAGCAAATAATGAATGAAAACGTCCCCAATCTGGTGAAGGAACGAGACATGCAAGTCTGGGATACTCAGAGAGTCCCAAACAAGTTGGATCCAAGAAGTAACACACCCAGACACATCATCATTAAATTATCCAAGATTAAAGATAAGGAGAGAATCTTAAAGGTAGCAAGAGAAAAGGAGACAGTTACTTACAAAGGAGTACCCATACAACTATCAGTTGAATTCTCAAAAGAAACCTTTCAGGCAAGAAGGGGCTGGCAAGATATATTCAAAGTCATGAAAGGCAAGGACCTACATCCAAGATTACTCTATCCAGCAAAGCTATCATTTAGAATGGAAGGGCAGATAAAGTGCTTCCCAGATAAGGGAAAGTTCAAAGAGTTCATCATCACCAAGCCCTTACTTATTATAGGAAATGTTAAAGGGACTTATCTAAGAAAAAGAAGAAGATCAAAAACTATGAACAGTAAAATGGCAACAAACTCACAACTATCAACACCTGAACCTAAAAAACAAAAACAAAGCAAACAACTGGAACAGGAACAGAATCACAGAAATGGAGATCACATGGAGGATTATCAGCGGGGAGTGGACAGGGAGAGAATGGGAGAAAAAGACACAGGGAATAAGAAGCATAATTGGTAGGCACAAAATAGAGAGGGGGAGGTTAAGAATAGTATAGGAAATGGAGAAGCCAAAGAACTTATATGTATGACCCATGGACATGAACTAAGGGGTGGGAATGCTGGAGGGAGAGGGGTGCAGGGTGGAGAGGGATAAAGGGGAGAAAAAAATGGGACAACTGTAATAGCATAATCAATAAAATATACTTAAAAAATAAATAAATGTTAATCTCACAAACAAAAAAATAACCTTTCACAGGCATGTCAAGAATAACATTTGTCCAAACATCTGGGTACCATGGCCCAGCCAAGTTGACACATAAAATTAACAATCACTGATGGCTATCTCTGAGTTGTGAAATTATGAACTTACTTAAAATTTGGTCTTTGCTTTTTTAATGATTATGCATTATTTTTATAATACAAAAATCATGTGTACATTTTTAATAAAATTTGCTTTAGAAATCTTCCCTAGTAGCATGGCACTGAGAATATACCATGATAGCTCTTTAGTACATTTTATATGTTATTATATATTTGTCCCTTTTATGGACCTTCTCTTTTTGTTTGCATGTTTACCCCAAGCACAGTACTCTACCACAAAGTAGACACTCAAAGGGCCAACAACAGAAAAAATATTACCCAAAATCAATACTACCACCTCTCAATTCCAAACTTCCCCATTTCTGGAATTTCTTTGACATCTTCAGATCCCTAGACTAGAAATGGTAACCATGTAGCACATTTCAAAATTCTGTCAATTTTATGTCTGAAATACTGCTAGCTCCTGGCCTTTTGCTACCTCCACTTCCACTGCTTTAATTTAAGTATTCCACCTATTAAAACATGTGTTTTACTAAAAAAAGTTATTCATGCCTAAAGTATTTTAAAAAGCAACATAACATTTAAAAAACTGCATTTTTAAAAACTAGATAATTCTATCATTCATTTGGATAGAAAAGCAAACATACAAAATAGCCAGAAAATTTTCTGATAAAAGATTGATGAAAAAGGTGTAACCCTACCAAATTTTGAAACTCATTGTAAAACTACAATAAATAAAACAATATGGTATTGTTTTTATTTACTGTATAACTTGAATAGACAGACCTATGGGACAGAATATAGTCCAAAGGAGATCCAGATACATCTGGGAACGTTGCATATGCTAATAATTACATTATACATTAATGGTAGAAAACATAAATTATTCTGGAAAAAAATAAAATTGGAGTCTGTGCAAATTTTTTCCAACACCAATAATCGATTTTCTCATTCTCAGACACCAACTCTCTCTACCATCAGCTGTGTGTCCAACAACTCAATGACACTATCTGGAGTTAGTACAAACTGTACAGTTAAGGGCTCAGGCCCCCACACACCAGTTTAAGTCCCAGGTCCCTAGGCTACCCACACTTCTGTCCAACTTGCCTACAAATTTGGTGGTTCCCACCACTGCCACCTCAGGTTTGAAAAATTTGGAGACTGACTTGGGAAACCACTTTATTTAGGCTTAGTGATTTATTATAAAATATACAATTCGGGAAAAGCCAAATACAAGAGATGCACAGGACAAGGTATTGGGGGAGTAATGGAGACCTTCTATGTCCTCTGGATATGCCACTCTGCCAGGACATCAGTGTGTTCACCCACCCTGGTGGTTCAAGCACCCACCCTGGTTGTTCACCCACCCTCAGAGATAGGTGGTATGGGGCTGAAAGTTTCCACCCACTAGTCAGCGTTTGGTCTTTCTAGTGACCAGTCCTCATCCTGAGGATATCTAGAGTTCCCACCTTGACTCACTTCTTTAACACAGACTCAGGTGCCTTCCAAAGGTAATTGTTATGGATAACAAAAGACACTCCTATCACTCAGAAAACCAATGGTTTTAGGAGTTCTGTGCCAGAAACCAGGGGCAAAGACCAAACATATATTTTCATTATACCACAGATACTTATCTCATTCCTTACCAGAACAAATTCCAAATGAATCAAAGATTAGAATAAAAAACAAAACCTTTAAAATACAAAAGAAAACATAGGGGAACTTTTAAAATACTTTTTAAGTGGTGTAAGGTCTGTCTTACACAAAATCCAAATATCCAACATTCACATCATGGAGGTGCTGGAAGGAGAAAAGGGCAAGAAATTGAAAACTTATTTGAAAATATAATGACAGAAAACTTCTTTAACCTGGTGAAAGAAATAAACATGCAGGTCCAGGAAGAACATAGAGCCCAAACAAGATGAACCCAAAGAGGCCCACACCAAGACACATCATAATTAAAAAGCCAAAAATTAAAGACAAAGGGAGAATCTTAAAAGCAGCAAGTGAAAAGCAGTTAGTTGCCTACAAGGGAGCACCCGTAAGACTGTTAGTTGATTTCTCAACAGAAACTTTTCAGGCCAGAAGGTACTGGCAGGAAAAATTCAGTGATGAAAAGAAAGGATCTACATGCAACAAGATTACTCTTCACAGCAAAGCTATCATTTAGATTTGAAGGACAGATAAAGAGCTTCCTAGATCAGAAAAAGCTAAAGGAGTTCCTCACCACTAAATCAGTATTATAAGACATGTCTAAGGGTTTTTTTTTTAAGATGAAGAAAAAAAGATAAAAAATATGAATAATAAACAGTCACAAAAAAGAATAAAATCTTACCATTTGCAAGATGGATGGACCTAGATGGTATTATGCTAAGTGAAATAAGTCAGTCAGAGGAAGACAAATACCATGTGATTTCACTTATATGTGGAATCTAAAGAAAAATATAAATGAACAAATAAAACAGACTCATAGATGTGGGGAACAGACTGATGATTGGCAGATGCAAGGGTGGTTGGGGGATTGGGTGGAAAAGGTGAAGTGATTGAGAAGTACAGATAGGCAGTTACAAAATAGTCATGGGGATGTAAAGTACGCCATAGGAAATACAGTCAATAATAATGTAATAACTATGTATGGTGCCACTTGGGTATTGGAAATATCAGGGGGAACACTTTGTAAAAGTACATGATTGTGCCCTTCCTGGTGGGACTCAGTGGACTGAGCGCTGGCCTATGAACCAAGGGGTCGCTGGTTCGATTCCCAATCGGGGCACATGCCTGGGTTGTGGGCCAGGTCCCCAGTGGGGAGCATGTGGGAGGCGACCACACATTGATGTTTCTCTCCCTCTCTTTCTCCTTCCCTTCCCCTCTCTCTGGAAATAAAATATTTTTTAAAAAAGTATGATTGTCTAACCACTCTGCTGTACACCTGATACTAATACAAAATAATACTGACTGTAAACCATAAGTGAAAAAAATTTTTTTAAAGACATATTAAGGTGTATCATCACTAGGTTTATGGTAAATATTGTTACACAGCAAGAAATAACTGATATGTAATCTCTATGAAATTAGGTTCTGTGTCTTTTAGTTTACTAGTTTAGAAGAATCTTTGGTATTAGAGAGGGGTGCTAGTTAATAATAAACTTCACTAACATAATAAAATGAAAGTTTAAAAAAAGACATTTAGATTTCAGTCTAAGGTCTTGGAGACAATTGAGGGACTATAAGCAGAGCTGTGGCTTTTAGATTCACTTTTGATAGATCGCTCCAGTAGCATTACGGGGAATAAAGGCAGAGCAACAGTTAATTAGGGCGCTATGGTAGTTATCCAAGAAAGAAATGATCACAGCCTAAACGTGAGTGCTGGAAATGGGGGTAGAAAAACATGGATGGAGTGGAGAGAGATGATAACAAGAAAGTAAACATGAAAACATTCAGGGAGTATATGGATATGGTGATCCAAGCAAACACAGTAGTCAAGGGTGAAACCTAGGATTTTTGCTCTACCCTAATACAACAGTGTGACCCTGAGTTGGTCATTAAACCTCTGTGCTGATGTAATCATCTGTGAAACTTGTTTCACACATGACCTTTCAGCTTCGAAGGATCCATCTTAGGATCAAATGAGACACTGCATATGAAGGCGCTATGAAAATAAAATAGTTAATTGCGTCATGTGAATGCAGTAGGGACAATTTACTTAACACCTTCCACGTCTGGCACAATGAAACACATTACATATGCAGTCTCATTTAATTTTCTCTCAGATGTCATTTAACTCTATAGAGAAGAAAATTGAGTATAAAAAAGTAAGTAACTTAGCTTTGGCCAGGTAGCTCAACTAGTCAGAGCTCCATTCCAATATGCCAAAGTTACATATATAAGAATCAATCAATGAATACATAAATAAGTGGAACAATTCTCTCTCTCCCCCCCCTCCTCTCTCTCTCTAAAAATCAACCAATAAATTTTTTTTTAAAAAAGTTAAGTAACTTCTCCAAGGTCACATAGTGGTAAACACTGCAAAACTAGAATTCAAACTCAAATTGTTTGACTCTGGAATTCTAATATACCACTCTGCCCCATTAGGGTTCTTTCCTTAAAATGTTCTTCTTTACTGAAATCCTTCCTGAATCAATAGCTAAACACCTGCTACCACCTCAGTTTCTTCAATCATGAACTAAAATGGATCTCCTCCCAAAATGTAACATTTTGTTTGAAACTCTCCAAAAGCCATTCTAAAGTTCTCCCATTCCATACATACATCAGCATACAGATAACATTTCCTTGCTACTCTATTTTGTATCATATAATGAAAATAATTAATTTGCTTGAATGTGTGATAACCAAGACTAGTAAAATGATATATGCAAATAGATTGCCTCTAGAAGAATCATGAGGCTCCTTCTCTTTTGCTGACTTTGGCTGGTGCCTAATATGTTAGTGGAGATGCCTAATTTAAAATTCTGATATTTGTTCATTGTGGATTTTTGCATGAATTTTGATTTTTAAAAAATATTGCATTAAAATATTATTGACCTCGATTATTGAGTTTTTAGTGCCCCTTAAATTTTGCACCTCCAGAGAGTGAAAGTCCATACCCCCTTTCTCTATCTATAAGCAGGTGCCTAAAATTCTAATCTTTCCCATACAGCCCTAACAGTAGTTAAATAAATCTGCATGCATAACAAGTAATATCATGAGTCTCCTTCTATTGTTTTATGCTATTACTCAAACTTATATAGATGCTTTTCTGATTCTCAAATATACAAAACCACATAAAAGCGTTATATACCAGTATATTCACTGCAGTCTAAATAGCAGAAGATTGGGAACAACCAGTAGGTGACTGGTTATGTCATTCTTACAAAAAAATATCATTCAGCTCTCAATAAGAATGAGGAATGCTGTTTGTATTGATATGGTACAATCTCCAAGATACTTTGTATAATACACCCAACAGTGTGTATTTACAAATTGTCATTTTGTGTGGAGAAAAATGCTTTTATTTAATACCTATATATTTATTTATAAATTCAGGAAGCATCTGGGAGAATTCAGAGCATCTAAAGGAAATTGTGCTTCTCTGGCAAGTTACATCAGGGAGAGGAAAACTTAAGTTTTTATTATATACCCTTTGGCACCTTTTAAATTCTGAACAATTTTCATTTTTATCTATAAAAATACAAAACATTACTATTTGGGAGGATACTGGATACTAGGAAACAATTGTGGACATCTTTCAGGATTTTTCTGTTTTTTTTTAAAAAGTTCTCTTAAAGACTGGACACCATTTTTCCATCAAATTTGAGTTTTCAAACCTGCTTTGAGGGCCTAAGGTCTCAACAATGTGTTTTGAGTGTGAAGATTTAACTGCCATCACACCAATCCTGTAGCTTTCTAAAGGAATGTAACACTCTGTACCTTGTATTACATCACTTCATTTTCGCTAGGCCTAAAACATCTAGGATACTGGGCAAGGGTCCTGTTGATATAAGAAATGTCCAAACCTAAAAAACTCATTTTTATGAGTTTATCTGAGCCAAACTGACAACATAACACCAGGAGGCAAAATCTCACTACATTGAGAGAGGCTCCAGAGAAGGGCAGTTTTGCAGCTTATTTTATACCCTATAATCTAAAAATAATAGGCAGGAGGGTTACATGAAATCTGTTGGTGGTAGATTAATGAGGAGGGAGAAAGCATAACAGGGAAAACTCTAGGATTGGATAACAGGCAAAATAGATAAACATTTCTTTTACATTGGTGCATACAGGATAGTTAACAGTGAACATTTACAGTATGTAGAGATGATATTCAGGGGGACAAGATAATGAGAGGTCCTGTAGTGCCAACTGTTGTGTCTTCCAAAGGCAGGAAAAGACATTTCTAAGCTATGTCATCCTAGATGCATAAGATCAATGGCCAGACCTCACTTAAGGTAACGATGGGCCTTTGCTAAGGAAGCTATAGGCCTGGGATGTGACTACTGCTGGGACCTGCCCAGTTCGGAATTTGTCATCAGACCATCCTATGTGCTTATTTTTGGTTACTGAGCTCGTCAGGCTTGCCATGTAACAATCCCCAATCCCACCCCCAACCTTGTGAGGTCTGTTGCATAGCCCCTTTTTTAGTTACAGCCCTTATCAGATTCATTACAGTACCCCCACAGGATGTAGAACATTGTCAAGCACACAGTAGTCAAGAAAACGCTGGTAACAGGCATAAACCGCGAGAGTGGGGGATGAAGAAAGCCCACCCTACACCCTAATGTCAGAGACCTCCCAGAAATATCGCCCGTTCCCCAGTAAAATGCAGGTACGTCAGGCCACAGCCCAAGCTCGCCTACGGATCGGGTCTGCCGAATATGGACCCTAGGGGGGCTGGTAACTCGAGCCCTGCGAGCTCTTACTGCCCGGGGAGCAGCCTCCCCGCGTGCGCAATGGCGACGTAGCCCGCGAGCAGGGGGGCCACAGGACTACGATCCAATAAGCGGCGCCGGCGGACACGCGGCCCAATGGTGGCGGGGCGTCGCCACGCTGGGGGCGGGCGGGAAGCGACCGACTTTTCCAGAATACCCGGATAGCGCCTCCCGGCCACGCTGAGCCGGCTTTGGGTATCTATTGGTGCGGGTCTTTTCTTTTGGTGGCTCAGCTATGGCGGCTGTGAAGACCCTGAATCCCAAAGCTGAGGTGGCCCGGGCCCAGGCAGCGTTGGCGGTCAACATCAGCGCGGCCCGGGGACTGCAGGACGTGCTAAGGACGAACTTGGGGCCTAAGGGCACCATGAAGATGTAAGGCGGGGCTGGAGGGTAGGGCTGGGCGGGCATCACGCACCTCGCGCCACCACGGGCCTGATTCCGGGAGTCGTGGTCTCGAGACCACCACCTCCGCGCCCGCCGCGGCGTCCCCTTTTCCCGCGTTCTCCCTGTTCGGGCCTGATTTCTGGCCCGGCCATTTCCTCTTGTAGTCGGTGCAGCCTCCGCGGAAAACAAAGCTGCCCGCGTGCGCGGCGCTCCCTCATGTTCTAGGACTTCAGCGACCCTGGGGATTCGGCAGACTGTTTCTCAGACGGGAGGGCGTGGGCACTGCACCATTCCTATTACCGGGAGGGAGGAACCAACCCCAGGACCCCAGCTCCTTGGGATCTGGGTAAAGCCTCATTTATGGGAATCAATTGAGTCTCCGTTGAAAAAGTCACACTGAGTCATTTCTGCCCATTGAACAGGCTTGTTTCTGGTGCTGGAGACATCAAGCTTACTAAAGATGGCAATGTGCTGCTTCATGAAATGGTGAGAGACTGCTATACTAGGTCAAAAACGTCTTGGCTTTTCACAGTAACACTCAATTTGTAGGAAGATCTTGCTTATTCTTAAGGTAGGAGGAATCATATTCGTTACTTCTCAACAGGTAGTTTTCCAGACAGTGGAGGGAGCACAGAAAAACTGTAATCAGTACTGACAGTATAGTATGTTACAGTGAGGAGCCCTGGAGTCTGATGCTTATTTTTGAATCCCTACTCCTGACATTTAAGACTGTGGTTAAAGGACTGTAATTTCTAAAATTAATAAAATCTGAAAAACTAAGCAATTGACACAATCAGGCAAAATGATGCGGGTTGTTTATACTTTTTTAAAAAAACAGCGATTCTGTTTTTCTTCGTTACATCTCATCTCTCCACCTCCAACGGGAGGGGAGAGAAAAGTCTTTGCTTAACCATTTTAAAAGTCCCAGTGACCCAGAATTTGAGATTATTGAGAGGATCAGTCTTTTTACACATCTCTAAATTTCCTAAATCTAGCACTTCAAATCCAAGAAAAGGAAGTGACTTGCCTGTGTTTTGAGTTCAGAAAGAAAATTTAGGATTTTGATAGTAGGGTACCTTGCCTTCAACATTTCCAAGTCTTTGTAAGTACCTTCAGTAATGACTGGCTAACCTAGAATGTGTAGTTTTTGTTTGTTTTTAGTGGGTTAAATGGTGGCCTATGCTAGCTGAGAACAGTTGGAGTCATAGTTAAACTTAGTGTCAGAAGAAACCATTATCTACATGGCTTTTTTATTTTTACTTTTTTAAATTGTGAAACAGGATAAACACAGAGGAGCACATTAAACATTTACAATTTAACAATAACCTATAAAAACAAGTATATACAGTATCATCTGTATAGTGTCAAAAATAGGTGACAAGAGCAAATTTAGATTAGGAGATAGTCTGACTGGGCTGGATTGTAAAAACTGTCAGTGTCCCCAAAGACATAAAAGCAAGGGAAGTGTTTTAGATTAAAGGAGAATAAGGAGACATGAAAACTAAAAGCAGTGTGGGGACCTTCATTGAATCCTTTGTAATTAAGAATCTGTGGAGACTTGATGAATATCTTGTTCTTCCAAAGCCTTTTCATACAGTGAGTTAGCATCCACTGATTGATTGATTTTTCCTGTGTTTGGTCAGTGCCAAGTAATGCTGGAGGGCTGCTGGGCTTTCATTTTAGAAGGCACCTGGATTATTCCCTCAAGTGTCCTAAATTTGTCATAAGGAGGCATGCATGGGTTTGAAAATATTTGTTATTTGTTAGCTTTATCACCTTAAGTAAACTTTGAGCCATAGATTTCCTTACCAGTAAATTGAAGATAATCTTGAGAAGTAAACAGATTCACACATGAAAATGTTTTGATTGGCAGAAACTGATAATGCAAAATAACGGTGATTTTTAACTAAAGAAGTATGTAGCTGAACACTTAAGCAATTTATGTACATAGCACTTGAGGGCTTTCACACATTTTAAGGTATATTTGCAGTGTTTTAAGTTGTGCTTTTGTTTTTCTGTTTTCAGCAAATTCAGCACCCAACAGCCTCCTTAATAGCCAAAGTAGCAACAGCCCAGGATGACATAACTGGTGATGGTACCACTTCCAATGTTCTAATCATTGGAGAACTGCTGAAACAGGCGGACCTCTACATTTCTGAAGTATGCATGATTCTTGTGTTTGTGATAGTTTATCGTTTATAAGAAATTATCTTAGCTTTATGCATATTGATGTATTAATCGTACCTGAGGGCATATATAGAATTTGAAGAGCAGGGGGCCTAACTTTGGGAACCAGAGTCTTTATCTTTGTCTGACACAAATTTATTGTGATCCTGGTCAAGTTAAGGAACCTTCTTCCATGGCCTGAATGGTTTTTTTAATCAAGTCGCATTGCATATATGATTTACATCTCTCTATAATGTAGATTGATAATTGAGATCTAAAAATGGGATGTTTGGTACTAGGCATATTTATAAGGAAAAGGCCAACCAAAAATGTAACTTCTAATAAAAATTCTGCAACTTTTTTAGCCCTGAGTAGTTTGAAAGTAAAACAGACCTCAATGAAGACTAGTCTGATGTAAGGAAGAACTTCCTGGGAAGACAGAAAGCAGACTTAGTCTCCCTTTCTACTTTTTATTATTAAATGATGTGAATTTATTTCAGGTTACCTGTAGGAAAGATACAATGGTCCTATTGACTGTAGGTTGTGACACGTTGAGTTTTTGTCATTGTTCCTTGTGGTTGGCACAGTGAACACCCAAGTGTGCTTTATAGTTCCCTTGGCTTTGACTCTGTGCTAAAGCAATGTCTGTCCTTTTCCTCTGCATTGAAAGGACTATTTATCCTTTTAAATGTATTCAGAAAGACAGCACATTTTACTAAAGGTAATGAATGATACAGTGTAAATCTTCAGAAATGTACTTTATTGTAAAATATTACATCTAATTGAAAAACTCAGTGGTGGTTTTGTAATTCTATATTATAGGGTCTTCATCCCAGAATAATAACAGAAGGATTTGAAGCTGCAAAGGAAAAGGCACTTCAGTTTTTAGAACAAGTCAAAGTCACCAAAGAGATGGACAGAGAAACACTCATAGATGTGGCCAGGACATCTCTGCGTACTAAAGTTCATGCTGAACTTGCAGATGTCTTAACAGAGGTATGTGTTGAGTTAAAACCCCTGATATTAGAAACATTAGTGCACTTACAAATTTCAATTATCGGGTGCTCCCTAAAGTCTTCACATTATCATATTGTGAAATAAGTAGGTTTATTTTTGTGACAATGATTACCCTGATATGTGTCCCTAAAAAAATGTAAGATGACAAAAATAATCATATACCTGACCAGGTTATAAAGGTATAATCAGAGCTTTCGTTAAAATGTTTATAAAATGAAGGTTACATTATTAAAAAGCTTCTTTTACAACGTTTTTAATAAAATAGCTTAGGAGGGATGTCAGCGATTCTTTAGGTAATGACATTGAGATTTCAGAAATGTAAATGACTTCAGCCCTTTACAAATGTATTCTGTTAGATCATAGAAAAAGACAATTTAAAAAATTTTGAAGTTGAGAATCTGTCTAAAGTTCTTTTTACAACAAACAACATAAGCATCTTGTGCAACTCAAATTCATTTAATGATATACTCTTGTTGTAGGCTGTAGTTGACTCCATATTGGCCATTAAAAAACAAGATGAGCCTATTGACCTCTTCATGGTTGAGATCATGGAAATGAAACATAAATCTGAAACCGATACAAGGTAAGTGGTGGAATACTGTAAAACACTTAGAAAATGTGTTTACAAATTTACGGGTGCTTTATAAAACACATTGGGGGGGCGATTTTTTGTGTGTGTGGTTTTGGGTTTTTTTTGTCTAGAATTAATATATATTGCCTAGATGAGTAATTTACTTAGTAATATTTCTTCTTGAAGTTAATGGTATGATGTATTTATAATCAGAATGATTCAGAAAATTGAGCTATATCAGTTGTTTGCAATTTATTGAACTGTTGGGTACAAAGCCTAATAGGAGACTGTTGGGGAATTTTAAAATATATTTCAAAGATCTAGCTTGAAAACGTTTTCAGAAAGAATTTAAAAACAACTTGATAGCTTACCAGTTGAGACATTTTCTCTGCAGAACTTTCTGTACAAGATAAGTGGTTTTTGTCATGTTCTGGAATGTTGCTTTTTCATAATTGACCCTACCTAGGTTTTACTTGGCAGTCTTGTTCAAATAACTCAAGTGAAGCTTGTTGCGTGAAAATTATTCTTACAGTCTCGATTCATTGTTTTACGTTTCTTGGCATATGCTATATCCCACCTAAAAGTCAGTCACATACACTTTATTTTTTAGGTTAATTTTTAGTAATAGTTAACAGACAATATTAGTTTCAGGCGTGTAACATAGTGATTAGATGTTTATATACTTTATGAAGTGATTGCCATATTTTTTATGTGTTTTAACAGCTTAATCAGAGGTCTTGTTTTGGACCATGGAGCACGACATCCTGATATGAAAAAAAGAGTAGAAGATGCCTACATTCTCACATGCAATGTGTCATTAGAATATGAAAAAACGTGAGTTTATATCTTCTTAGAAATGGAATCAAGAATCAGAGGAACTTGCATTTTGGTCAAGTCCCTTCTTTCTTCACTGTATGAATAGTACGCCTCAATTGGGTTTGATATAATTTTATGAAATAAACTCTGAATATACCAGGGGCAGGCGGAATTACATGAATAATTGTTAAATCAAGACTAATAACCCAGTTCCTTAGACTGTTGGCTCATCCTCTCAAAAAATAACATTCTCCCCCTGGTCCTATTTTTTTTTTTAATAGAGAAGTGAATTCTGGCTTTTTTTACAAGAGTGCAGAAGAGCGAGAGAAACTAGTAAAAGCCGAAAGAAAATTCATTGAAGACAGAGTTAAAAAAATAATAGAACTAAAAAAGAAAGTCTGTGGTGACTCAGATAAAGGATTTGTTGTTATTAATCAAAAGGTGAGAATCAATATTGCTTTATAAACTAGTCTATTCATTTTTATTTATCAGGAGAAATATATTGAGAAACTAAATTTTCTTTGTTACAGGGAATTGACCCATTTTCCTTAGATGCTCTTGCAAAAGAAGGCATAGTAGCTCTGCGCAGAGCTAAAAAGAGAAATATGGAAAGGTACGGATTGCAGATTATCTGAGTGATAAGAATCTATGCAAGTTAACTGAGATTATTCCCCCACACACACACTTATTTTTGCATTTTCTTTATACCGTGATAAAATACGCATAATACAAATTTTACCATTTTATGTACTTCTTAAAGTGTAAAAAAAGTCGGTGGCATTGTACTTTTACATTGTTGTGCAACCATCACAATTACCGGTTTTCAGAACTTTTTCATGGTTGCAAACTGAAACTCTCTACTCATTAAACAATAACTCTCCATTTCTTTCCTCCATAAAAACTATTTTGCTTTCTGTCTAAGAATTTGGTACCTCATATTAGGGAATCATATAATAATTGCCCTTCTACGTCTGGCTTATTTCATTTAGCATAGTATTTTCAAAGTTAATCCATATTGTAGTTATCAGAATTTCATTGTTTAAAAAAATAGATTTTATTTATTTATTTTTAGAGAGAGAGGAAGGAAGGTAGAAAGGGAGAGAAACATCAAATTGATTGGTTGCCTGCTGCACACCCCCAACTGGGATCTGGCCCACAACCCAGGCGTGTGCCCTCCTGACTGGGGATTGAAATGGTGACCTTTTGGTTTGCAGGCCGGCACTGAATCCGCTGAGCCACATCAGCCATGGCTCATTCTTTTTTAAGGACTAATATTCTGTGTATGGATAATATCACATCCTTGTTTATCCATTTATCTTAGTGGGCATTTATTTGGGTTTCTGCCTTTTCACTATTATGAATAATGCCACTATGAACATTGTTTTATTTTTAAACTATGGCATAGATTGTATATATCTTTCAGTGTTGAGAGAGCATCAAAGGATTTCTGAGAAATACAAGAAAGCTCTTGTCCATCTTTAGATTTCATATCTGAGTAGTGTTTGCTGACTTGAGAGTGGTTTAAGTGGATGGTTAGGAGAAAAGACCAGTTTTCAGCTGATCTGAATCTGAATGAGTGGTAAATGGAAGGGCTTAAGTTAAAATATATTTTAAAATATAATTTTAGTATGTAAGTCTGAAAGATTGTATCCTAAAAGTTATTGATCTTTCAACATAACTAATAAAAATCACTTCTCTCCTTGATATACTTCAATATTTCAGGCTGACTCTTGCTTGTGGTGGGATAGCTCTAAATTCTTTTGATGACCTAAATCCTGATTGTTTGGGACATGCAGGACTTGTCTATGAGTATACATTGGTAAGTATATTTTCTTTTAAAAGGTAAAACTTTCTTGTCTCATGAATTCTTCAGTAGTAAAGACTCATTCAAACTCAGGATGATATTTATGCTTTGTTTATATATATTTTGATGGTTTATGTGTAGTGATGTTACTTCTTTGGTGGAAAGTTACATTTCCTCTGTGTGTGAATTTTTTTTTTAAGAAATTGTTTTAATGTGGTCAGTATTGTTTTCTAATACATTACTTATCATTTATTCTCTGATCATTCTTTGTACAACCATGTCTTGTGTTTTGAAATGTCCTCTTTACACAGGGAGAAGAGAAATTCACCTTTATTGAGAAATGTAACAATCCTCGCTCTGTCACATTATTGATCAAAGGACCAAATAAGCACACGCTCACTCAAATCAAAGATGCAATAAGAGATGGCTTGAGGGCTGTTAAAAATGCTATTGATGATGGTAAGATCCTCACTTTACTCAAACTGTTGTTTTTGCTAGTCTGAAAGGCATGGCTGAATACTGTGTTCTTTTTGTCCGTAGTTTACACAGCCAGACACCATGCAAAAGTAAAGTCTTCCCTTTAAAGTGCCTATAATGGTATGCCACGTGTCTTCATAGCATATCATTACTAGAAGTGAATACAAATAAGAGCGTGAAAGAGCTTTCAGGTGCTAGTTAAATCATGCTATTTGATATGTTGCTTGTATTGCTTTCAAATGCAGTGTTAAAATTTTTGTGGTTATACTGAATTCTAAAGAAATGAATGGTTTTCATGTATGTGTGTTTTAACTTAAATGTTTTCTTGTAACTCTACAGTTTTCTTTGTAGCTTAGCATTTCTCTCTTTCTCTCCTGCCCAACCCAACAGGCTGTGTAGTTCCAGGTGCTGGTGCAGTGGAAGTGGCAATGGCAGAAGCCCTGATTAAACATAAGCCCAGCATCAAGGGCAGGGCCCAGCTTGGAGTTCAAGCATTTGCTGATGCATTGCTCATTATTCCCAAGGTCTGACTACTTTTAACAGTCAATTTTCTAAAATACACCAAAATGATTCAGGTGATGAACGTGAAAGCTTTTTGATAATGTGGATTTTTAATAATTTGATCAGTTTTCACCCTTACACTAGAACATCCAAATGTATGGTTCTTCAGAAAAAGGAACGTGAATACCTGAGGTTTCAGATGGCAATAGAGAATTATTTTAAGAGGATTTGCAGTGTAGGGGATGTACTTGACTACAGGCTTGCTTTTTAAGTTAAACTAGGATCGATACCATGATTTTCTATTGATTACGAATCGGAAATACTATTTATTGTGTGCTTAACTGTCAATACTTAGGTCCTGTATTTTAAACAATTAAATTTGCTTGCTTTAGGTTCTTGCTCAGAATTCTGGTTTTGATCTTCAGGAAACACTAGTTAAAGTTCAAGCAGAACATTCAGCATCAGGTCAACTTGTGGGTGTGGACTTGAACACAGGTAAGAGACTAGATAATAGAGATGGAGTAAAGGCAGGAAAAGAATCAAAAGAATCTTGGGGAGTTGCTATATATTTTCTCATTAGTCCTGTGAGTAAACTGGGTTCTAAAATAATGGTACAGAAATTGAGTAACTAGATAAAGTAATTAAGGGAATAGACTATACATTTGAATACTTTCTAAGGGTATGGATTTGTTGATATTGCTGAGTGGTGGTTCAGGTTAGTATAGAAAGGTTTCCTATTGGGTCTACTCAATTTTTTATCAGTGACTTTGGTAGGAAAATACATTAGATCATATTCACTGATGGAAAAAGGCTTAGGATAGCAATTAATGCTAGCAGAAGGGAAGAAATGTAACAAAATGTCATGACCAAAGCTTTTGTTTAAAGCCTTGGTCTTAGGCCAGTGTAAAAACACAAATTACCTGAATACAGAGTGGAAGAGATAACTGAGATACGTCCAGTCGACATGTGTAATTAAGACTTATGTCAATAGCATCATTTACATTTAAGTTAAAAAAGGTTTCGGAATGAGGAAAATGATAAGCCCATTTTGGCCAGATTATAGTTGAAGTGGTGTAAGTTCATATGGACAAATGGGAATGTGTCCAGAAAAACAAAATGTTCAAACATTTGGTGACCAAACAGAGCATTCCTGTCAGCTGAAGTTTTCTACATACACATTGGTCACTCATCAGAAGTACTGTTGTGCACAGTAGTCATGGTCTGGAGCACAAAACTGGACTAATTGAGGAAATTTGGGTTCCCATAGTTAATATTGGAAGAAGTGAGAGTGATCAATGATGAGCAGAGAAGCACAAAAAATACTCTTACAGCATTCTGATCTTACAGTCTACTGTATATGATTTTAAGACTACTGGATTACTTTTCAGGTGAGCCAATGGTGGCAGCAGAAGCAGGCATATGGGATAACTACTGTGTAAAGAAACAGCTTCTTCATTCCTGGTAAGTTTGGGAAAGGCAAAACTAAAATAACCTTTAAGTAATCACCATACCCTTTTAATTTGATGTGTTCTGTTTAATTTCTTTCTTCCCCCTCCCCTGGAGTA
This sequence comes from Pteronotus mesoamericanus, assembly GCF_021234165.1. Classification (NCBI taxonomy): domain Eukaryota; kingdom Metazoa; phylum Chordata; class Mammalia; order Chiroptera; family Mormoopidae; genus Pteronotus; species Pteronotus mesoamericanus. Next base: position 15,215,955 of record NW_026555308.1, read on the forward strand.
ATGTAAAAAACGAAGTGTAGAAACGAAATCTGACTTTTATGTGTGGAGGGGAAAGGGGAAATTTTTAACTGAATGTAATTTGCATGGTTTAGTTTGATACTGAGTTGAATTAGGGTTCATATCTGAAATCTGATATTTTTCCCCCCTTGTCAGCACTGTGATTGCCTCCAACATTCTCCTGGTTGATGAAATCATGCGAGCTGGAATGTCTTCTCTAAAAAGTTGAATTGACGCTTCCCTGGTATTGTCTGAATCATGAAGATTCTACAGAGTGATCCTAAGAATACAGCTATGGAATGTTTGTCCTAGCTTCAAATGATATTCAGAGGAATTTTTTTTTTTCCCATATGAAGAAAGGAGAGAACACTGGCACCACCTATACAAATTCCAAAGCCTGAAATTAAAATTACAGTATTTTTTAAATTGCATTCAGTGTATACACATAAAGCAGACCATTTTTACCCAGTGCACAACATGTTTGATTTTAGCTTCTGTGATACAAAAGTATATGTTAGAAAAGCATATGTTACTACCTTATTAAATATTCCTTGAAAATCAAATTTTAATGGTTTAATAATTTCTTCTAATGTATTTTAACTTATGCAGTAGTTCCCTTAATAGATTAAAATTTTTATATTCCTATAAATAACATGTAACTTAGGTTTTGAAAACATCCCTGTTCACGTAGTATAAATTGGTATGAGTAAAAGGATTGGACTTTTCATGCACTGAAGTAGCCTTGCTAAAATGCTCCCCAGGATAGGTAAGTGGGAATGGGTAGAAAGATGGGTAAACTACAGGCAAGAGAGTTGAAAGAGCTACAAATTTATAAAGTGGCAAAAATGAAAATACAGGTAAAACAATGACCTGAAGGCTTAGTTAAGAGATTTTCAGGTAGACCGTATTTTCACACCAGGACCTTATGCGGAAATACCCATTCCAAGACATGCAGTGTCCATTTTTTCCCTTAAGTTATACTACATATTTCCATAAAATCGTTTTTTATACAGTTGATACATCTGTACAGTCATTAAAGGTGAAATTGTGTTGCTGAACTTTGTATTTTGAGGACTTGGCAGTTGGCTGCAATGAGTGCAATAAATGTTTAACTTGAACCATTGTCTGTGATCTTGCAATGGTATTCCAGAGCACAAAAGGAATCTGAATTGAGTGTAAAAGAGAAGGAAGTCAGTCCAGACGTTCACAAAGTTATGAAGGGGATTCTAAAATGATAATGGCTCTCAACATAACTATGAGAGAATTGTGAATTGCTGTATCTTAACTTCCCCCGACCACCTTAAATTAAGGCCCCAGCCTATTCCTGGGACTTCCTGGGATGCCCTTCAGTTGACTTGTTTCTGGAGGGTGCGCAAGGGGGCAGTGCGCGCAGTGCGGTGATCGACGTGGTGCCTGTGGAGCGCATGCGCAGTAGAGCAGCAAGGCGTGCGTACCCAGTTCCTGCTGCTGCGGTGGTTTGTTCCTGGCATGAGTTTCTCGCTGTTGCTGACCCTGCTGCCGCTCCTTCCTGGCCCATGGATCGAGCTAGGTCAGTCAGCTGGCTTGCTAGCCTGCCCACCTTCCCCTGGCACCATCTGTTCCAGGAGTCATCTGGAAGGGGGCGGGGCGCTTCACCCCGGTGGGAAAGGAGACGGTGGCCCCTCTGCTCAGGCTTGGAGTAGCTTGAGGCACCTCGCAAAGATTGCCTATTCAGCGAGACGATTAAAAGCTCATGTTGCTCATGTCGGATTTCCCTTTTTACTTTTAATTTATTTTGACATCTTTCGAACATAAGAGAGCAGACTCCCCACGGAGCCATCGCGCAGCTTAAACAGTTGCCAATATATTGCTAGTACTGCCTCGGTAACCCACTTCCCCCTCCCCTGGGGTCATACTGAGGTGAATCCAGGCATTATACAATTTATTTGTAAATAATTCAACTTGAACAGCCAAAAAATCAAGTCACGAAAAGAAAAATACCATACCATTTTCCACCTACAGAATTAATGTCCAGTTAGGGTTCAGATTTACCTACCATGTTTTTAAGTTACAGTTTACTTGTTGAATTAGTGTCAAAATACACTTCACATGTTGTAAGTGTATGTTTTTGTCTTAGTTCTCTTTTATTCTGTGCTTTTCCTGCTTGCTCCATTTTTTCCCCCTTGAAGTGAATAAAATCATCAGTGTGAGTATATCAGAATGAGGATGAGAAGAGGACCAAAAAATAGAATCCTGAGAAACATGAAAAGACATGGACTCTGCCTTTAAGGAACTTAAGGTTCTTAGACATTACTAGGTAGAAACATAACTCCAACAAGTAGTACGTCAAGCCTGAGAAGTATGGCCTGTTGGAGACAGTACTGGCCTGGAAGTAAAGAGACTGGACCTAGTCCTATCTCCTGCTAACTAGATTTCTAAGTCACTTTTATTTTTGGGTCCTGTTTTCCCTCCTGTTAAATAAGGGGGTCGAATTAAAGATCCTTTTCATTTGATTTTTTGAGGCACTCAAACAGCAAGTATGAAGGAGCTCATTCAATTATTTGATAATTATTGTGCCCTTGTGCTAGGTGCCAGGGATACACTGGCAAAATAGATGTAGTCCTTTCCTTTATGAAGTACATAATATAATAGTAAGAATTTTTAAGAGATTAACAAGTGGAGAGGAAGAGAAAGTCAGCATAAGCAGAAGTATAGTTAGAAAGATGCTAGATATATTTGAGAATATAGTGTCAAGATTTACGTAGGTGGGAAAAAGGGTGGTTGTGTGGAGGAATGGAGTGGTAAGGACATTAACATTTGTTGAAAATCTACCATGTGCTCAACATTTTACACATTTAAATTCATGCCTATGAGATAAATGGTATTCCCATTTTATAAATAAAGAAATTGAAATTCAGATTAAGTAACTCGCCTTGCCCAAGGTCATCCCACAAATTAAGTGGTAGAACAAGAATTTAAGGCCAAAATTTTAGGCTGCCATTTTCTGTTGATGAGTACTCATTTTCATGAGTATTACATATGATCCAAAATAAATATTGCCATTTGTTTTTTATATATTCATGTATTACTGATGGCTCTTTTATTTTTTCTCTTCAGGGAATGGCCAGGTGACTAACATGGTTCAACTGCCAGGTGGGAGATTCCAGATGGGAACAAATTCACCAGATGGCAGAGATGGTGAAGGACCTGCCCGGGAAGTGACAGTAAAACCTTTTGCTATTGACGTATTTCCTGTCACCAACAAAGATTTCAGGTACATCAGATATTCTTCCAGGAGTAAAGGCTCTCCCTTCCTTCCTCCCTTCCTTCCTCCCTCCCTTCCTCCCTCCCTCCCTCCCTCCCTCCCTCCCTCCCTTCCTTCCTTCCTTCCTTCTTTCCTTCCTTCCTTTTTTATTTATTTATTTTTAGAGAGAGAGGAAGGGAGGAAGAAAGAGAGAGAGAGAGACATCAATGTGTGGTTGCCTCTTGTGCGACCCCAACTGGGGACCTGGCCCACAACCCAGGCATGTGCCGTGACTGGGAATTGAACCAGCAGCCCTTCAGTTCACAGGTTGGCACTCAATCTTTGAGCCACACCAGCCAGGGCAAGGCTCTTTCTAATCTTCATTTTTTACGTCTAAAAGGACACGCGCTTGTTTAGTATCATATATCTTTGCAGTAATGCTGTGGCATGTGTTATATACATTTGACAAATGAAGAATCTGAAGTCCAAAGAGGTTTACCTTGCTCTCCATTAGAGGTAGACTTGGGTCTGTAATTCAGATTTCCTGCCTCTTGAGCCAGTGGGTTTTCCATTACACTGGGAATAGCACTAAGAAATGTGGGCAAAAGTGAGACACTCAATACAAATCTCTTTAACAGGGGAGAAGGGATTAGGAGAAGGGTCATGCAAGCTAGAGTGCCTTAAATGCCCTTTATACTTACTTAGGGAGATGGCCTTGTTTTAGGAGTCGAACATTCTAAGAAGCCAAGTTTAGCTGTCCTAGTTTCCTTAAGGTGATACATTTTGTACCTTACCCTCAAATGGTACAGCAGTGAATATATAGAGAAGTGGTGGGGGAAGAAAGAGAGGAAACAGGAAGACAATAAAGCAAATGTGGGAAATGACTTAAATGTTACATTTGTAGAGTTACAGCTTTTTAAGATAAAAGGGGTTGGGGAAAAACTAACTCAGGAGACGCACACTGAATAAGCATAAGAATTGTTGGAATCCTCCTCAGGCCCTTTGACTGTGATCCTACCTCTAGGGATTTGCCTTAAGGAAAGAACTATGATTGTCCAAAAACATTTAGCTAAAAAGATGACATTGTAAACAACTCTTTCAATTGTCTCCATTTGTAATCCTAACAATTTGAGGATTATTTAAACATATTGGATCAGTATAACAGAATACTATCAGCCATTTAAAATCCTGTTGTCAAAAAGAGTTATGAGATGTTAAGTGAGGAAAATTGCTTCCAAAATCATATAGAGTGTGTGAACCCATTTTTTAAAAAACTACATATATAGAATGTATGTGCATTAAAAAAGAAGTGGAAAGCATTAGTTGGCCATGTTTTTGTGGCTTCCAAATAAAAATAATTTCAAGGAAGCATCTTGTTAAACAAGGTAGGGTGGGGAGAGAGGGGCAGAGGGCAGGGAGATATGGAATGATATGTCTTTGTTGGTGTGATAATGGATTATTTTAATTTTTTATTATTACCTACCTGTATTTTCTCATTTTCTACAATACCATGGGTACTGCCTATATATGCTTTTTAAAAGCATTAAACAGGAAAGTTATTAAAATTGAAGGAGAAATCACTTCTGATTAGACTTACACCATATCATGACAAACCAAAGTAGACAGGTGTATGCATATTTCAAATTATGACCTAGTATATGATAGAAATATAATGTCACCTCTAACAAGCCCCTGACCTTCACTTAGAAGCCATAATTTGTCTGCCTTTCTGGTAAGATTCTCAATCTTCAGGTGCTCTGTTCAGAGGCTCTGAGGATGGTCAATAGCTACTGCTACCAAATCTAATCAACTCCTCTATTCTCAGTGCCCCTCTGATGGTTAACAGCACCTTTTTGTATCAGAGGGCTGGCACAGACAGGTGATAATGAAAACAATGAGAACAAGCTATCTCACCTCAGCCACCTGCTTGCTGAAATTTGCTGCACCATACCAAACGATATGAAAATCCATTCTCAAATCTTAGCACCTTATTTTCTTCTTTTTTTTAAACATTTTTTTCTTTTTTTGCTTTTTCAGCAACTTATTTTTATTTGATTCAGTTTCTTTCTTCTGTTAGATGGTGATGATAACATCTGTTCTGCTTGCCTCCCATGACTGTTGTGAGATTAGGTATCTAAGAAAGATCTTACAGAAGAAAGACCCATCCCCCACCCTTGAATCTTCTCAGCAGCGTTATTTATAATCTCAAAAAACTGGAGATAACCCAAATGACCTGCAGTTGGTGAATGAATAAACAAATATGGTATATCCATATAATGAAATGCTACTCAGCAATAAAAAGGAACAAACCACTGATACATTCAACAATATGGATGAATCTCAGAAGCACAAAACTGCATACTGTATGGTTTAATTTATGTGAATTTATATTCCAGGACAGGCAAAACCAAAGGGACAAAAAACAGATCAGTAGTTATAGGGGCACAAGGGCATTTTGGGGTGTGTTTAGTGAAACTGCTCTGTTCCTTGATTGTGACAGTGACTATATGCTTCGTCAAACCTCACAGAAAATACACTAAAAAGGCAATTTTACTCTATGTGAATTACACAAGCAGCAACGAATTTGACAGAAAATCTGCTCAGGGCTTCAGGTTAATTCCTTGGAGTTCCTGAGAACTCTGTGATCTGCGACTTCTAGGACAAGAATATATGAACTTTTCTGAAGCAGGAGAGGTGAGGGTGGAGCACAGAACCCTTTCAGCTGAACAAAGTGAAATATGTCTTTTCAGGGAGTTTGTCAGGGAGAAAAAGTACCGGACAGAGGCTGAGATGTTTGGGTGGAGCTTTGTCTTTGAGGATTTTGTCTCCGATGAGCTTAGAAACAAAGCAACTCAGCAAATGAAGGTGAGAAAACCTGGGCTTGCAGTTGAGGGAATGAGAGTGGGACCTGGGCCTCGGCTGCTGTGGGATATGGGGTCACCTGGGCCACCGTAGAAATCAAACCTGAGAGCTGGAGGCAGGGAAGAAGGGAGGGCAGCCCTCCCTGGAAGAGTCAAATGAACGTGTACTCCCAGGAAGTGAAGCCTGAGCTGGTTTTTGCAGAGACTCTGTAATGACCCAGATACATACTGGGATCAAGATAGATCCTGAACAAGCAGGAGAACATCTTGACAAACCTTCCCTCTAATAAGGATTGTGAGATGTCGTGCTTTAAAGATTCCAGACACAGCCTCACTTGGACCACGTGAGTCTCCGTCTGAAGTCTCTGCTCTGCCTCCCCACTGGGACCAGGAGGCAGGTGCCCTTGCTGGGTTAGAGCATCTTGCAGTCATGCTCCTGTTTCTAATCATGCTCTTTCTTCTTTGTAGCCTGTTCTTTGGTGGCTTCCAGTGGAAAGGGCATTCTGGAGACAGGTAAGGGTTGGTTCCTTCACCTTGTCTTCTACCCCTGGAGGGCTGACTTCCCTACACCCCTTGCCATCTAGGAACACTGAGTTAAAAGAGGATGACAGAATATTTCAGGACAACAGCCAAGCAGCCTTGTTTTCTTCTACCCTAATCATTTTCCCCTTACCTATCCCATTTTTCTTTTCAGTCTCATGTTTAGTCTCTCTTTCTTTTTTTATTTTTAATCCTCACCCGAGGATTTATTTATTGATTTTACAGAGAGAGGAAGGGAGAGGGGTGGGGAGAGAGAGACAGGAAAAAAACACCAATGTGAGAGAAATGTCAATTGGTTGTCTCCCATACGCACCCCAACCAGGGATCAAGCCCACAACCTAGGTATGTGCCCTGATTGGGAATCGACCCCACAACCTTTTGGTGTACAGGACGATGCTCCAACCAACTGAACCACCCAGCCAGGGCTGGTGTCTTCTTTCTGACTCTGGTGCTCTCTTCACTCACCAGGCTATCTCTTCAAACTTCCTTGCTTCACCTAGTGGTAAAGGTTGAACTCAGGTACCCTAAGCCTAGCCTTCCTCAGACTTCCATGAGCCCCCAGAAGCCTGTCTCACTTCGTCCTGGCTGTCAGCCTGCAGGTCCCGGCTCTGGCATCCGAGAGAGACTGGAGCTTCCCGTGGTACACGTGAGCTGGAATGATGCTCGTGCCTACTGTGCTTGGCGGGGGAAACGACTGCCCACTGAGGAAGAGTGGGAGTTTGCTGCCCGAGGGGGCTTGAAGGGTATAGAGATGCCAAGGCGATTTCCCTTTGTTCTTCTCTCCATGCTACCCTGCACAGGGGGCTTTAGAGGGTGGGCAGGGTCCATGCTCCCTAAGGCAGTACTTTTTAAAGTGTGTGGTGAAGGACCAGTTGCTGTTGCCATTTTCATTTCTAATCTAAGAACCAATACTATGTAAAATACAATAAAAATTAATAACTGGAAAAATGGAATGAAAAAAACACATAAAACTTTTTTATGGTTGCAGATTCCACAGACACGTTACATTTCAAAAACTACAATCAGAAAAACATAGCTTAGAAAAAAAAGAGGAGTTATCCAACTACATGCCTTTTCCATAGATATATAGGGATCAGTATTTTTTAAAAATGCTATTTGCTCCTAACTTTATTGTTCTGCAATCCTAACTAAAACAAAAAGTTATGAGAGTGAAATAGCAATTCCCCATATTCAGCACCTCTACACACTCTTTGAATGAACAGCAGCTATAACAATAGTCAAAATTATGACTGTGATAAATGAGGTTGTTCATTTAGCCAAGCTAAGCCCAACTGACAAGTTTCTCAATGGTTACTCTCAACTTCTGCATCGATCTCAACATGAACTGGTAACAGAGTTTACAGACTGGCACTCATCGGAGCCACACCTAGGACTGCCCTGCCCTGGAGTAAAACAGGAGGCCGGGGCTCCTAATGCAATGCAGTGAGTGGAAGGGATGGGCATGGGAAATACAAGTAAGGGAGCCTTCTTTTCCCATCACCACCCAACTTCCTTTGGATTCCCTCGCTCTGTCTTTCCCAACTCTTCTCCTCTCCCTCCCCTGCTGTCTCCTTGCTCTCCTGGCAGGTCAGATTTACCCCTGGGGAAACCAGTTCCAGCCAGACCGCACCAACCTGTGGCAGGTAAGACATACCTTCTTCACTCCTGTCCTTTCTCAAAACAATGAGACCCGCTGTAGGCTAGGCATTGTGTTAGACCGTGAGATTCAGAGTTTTACGTCTTAATGGAACTGGCAACTGGCCAAGGGGTGAAGTGGAAGACAAGGTGGTAGTGCAGAGTGTGGGCAGGAGGGAATCCATCGTTCATTGCCTGAGTGCTGGGGATGACTTCACAGAGGGGACGCCGTCTGTGCTGATCAGATAGGAGTTTGCCGAGTGAAAAGTGGAAGAAAGGGAGTTCCAAGCGTGATAGAAGAAGAAACAACATGAGTGCTGGCATTGTATGAGGAAAAGATGCTATGTATTTGGGAACATGACAAATTCAGAGAGGCTGGAGCATAGGGAAACCGAGTGGGGGGCGGGGCGTTAGGAGATGCAGTCGACAGTAGGTTGGAGGCGGATTTTGAAGGAGCAGGTGTGCCGAGACAGGGTTTTAGATTTTACCCTCTAGGCAGCGGGGAGCCAATGGAGGTTTTTAAACGGGGGAGTAACGGCATCGGATGCTGGCTTGAAGACAGGCTAATTGTTGCCGAGTTGTGCACGACGGGATGCAGTGGAGCTGCAGTGGTGGCAGGGGCTCTCTGGATTTGAGTCTGTGCAGTGGCCCAGGTGATTATAAACACTTGAATTAAGTGGAAGTGGAATAGGGAGGAAGCCAACTGGGAGAGGCATGTCTGAGAAGATCGACAGGGTTTGGTAATTCATCAAGTGTGGAGGGGTGGAGGAGAGCTGGACTGTATAGCGTGAATCCAAGCTTGGGCAACAGAGTGATGGTGCCACCATTAGCCAGAATAGAAAATATGCTTATTGGGTCAGAGGGATAGAATTTGATCAGCAAAGGCTTAGGATGCCTTTGGGTCATTTATATATTCAGTCAGAGGTTGAAAATACAAGTCTGAAACTTCAGACAGAGATCTGGGTCCGGGCAAGTGGCTTGCAAGTCATGAACATATACCTTAGGAAAATATGAAACCTCCCCTTCCCCCAGGAGACTGCAGAGAGAGTGGAGCACAGCACCAGTATTTTAGGGGGAAGCATTGAAAAGGACCTGAGCGGGAGGCTGACCTTTTACATGACCTTGGGATCAGAGCTTTGCAGAAAGAGATCTCTGACGTACACTGTTTGATCTTTGATGAATTAACCATTTTGAGCCTCAGATGCTAGTGTTTTATTTTCTACTTTTTAAAAAATATTTCTTTTAAATTTATTTTTAGACAGAGGGGAAGGGAGGGAGAGAGAGAGGGACAAAAACATCAATGTGTGGTTGCCTCTCACGCACCCCCTGCTGGGGACCTGGCCTGCAACCCAGGCACGTGCCCTGACTGGGAATCAAATCAGCAACGCTTTGGTTCGCAGGCCGGTGCTCAATCCACTGAGGCACACCAGTCAGGTAGTTTCTTATTTCTTAATTTAATTTAATTTTTTAAAATTTGACACTTTCATTTACCTCATACTTGATTTGGAAGTTATAGAGGGTCTCAATGTCTTTTTTTCCCCCAAAGATTTTATTTATTTATTTTTAGAGACCGGGAAGGGAGGGAGAAAAAGAGGGAGAGAAACATCCATGAGAGAGAGAAACACTGACTGGGGACTGAATCTGCAACCCAGGCATGTGTCCAATTACTGTTAGGGGCCAAAATCCTTTTATGGGCAGGAACAGGCTCAGAAGCAGTTGCTAGTTTTTTAAAGGGAGAAAATACTTACCTCACAACTTTGCAAAGATTAAATTAAAAGACATAGCCCTGACTGGTGTGCCTCAGTTGGTTGGAGCTTAGTCCTGTAAACCAAAGGGTTGCAGGTTCAATTCTTGATCAGGGCACATGCCTAGGTTGCAACCGATTGATGTTCTGACATCGATGTTTCTCTCCCTCTCTCTCTCCTTTCCTCCCCTTCTCTCTAGAATCAATAAGCATGCCCTTGGGCGAGGATAAAAAATTAATTAATTAGTTAAAAGATATAAGTGTAGCAGCCCTAGCACATAGGAGGTGTTGAGCCCCTTCATCTTCCCGTTCATAAGAGCAACTTCCATAGAGTCATGGCAGCTGAGCCCAATTTTAATGAGAGAAATGAACAAGTTGAACAAATTGCATTCACAAATATGGGTTACTTTTTCAAGAATTTAGGTGGCAAGGAGCAAGAGATGAGGGAGAGTCAGGGCAGATGAGGGAAGTTAAACCCGTCAGTGGTAGAAGATAAAGAGATGGTGGCAGAGTATAGAATGGGCATCAGTGGTTCCTGAGAAGGTGGAGCGTGCGCAGCGTGGAGAAAGGGAAGAGGAGCCTTCCTTCCCAAGGTGCCTGGCAGATGGGGTTTGAGGCAGAGGGGCCGAGGTCTCTGAGAGCGGAGAAAGTGGGAGTGGGATGGGTTTGACACGGACCACTGCAGGCATAGGGAAAACCACACACTTCCTAACTCAGCGGGGAGGACGTGAGGCAACTGGTGTGGGAGCTCAGGGTGGGAACATACCTCAGAGCACTGCCCCATGCCCTTCCTCCTATTCCAGGTGATGCAGCAAGATGACCTTGGTTTTCCTGGGGGCAGGCAGGAACACTCGTGCGACCGGATGGTAAATTTTTTACCCTAAATTTCTTCCCCTCAGGGAAATTTCCCCAAGGGTGACAAGGCTGAAGATGGCTTCCATGGAGTCTCCCCAGTGGACGCTTTCCCACCGCAGAATAACTATGGTAAGATTTCGCGTTGGGTTCCTATCAACATTCACAAATTGTTTGGTGGGAGCATTCTGCCTGATGAGGCAGAAAGCAGCACCGTGGGGAAGCATTTGCTCCCAGGACTGTGATGGCCGGCAGGGTGGGCGCGGTGCTTCCCAGCAAGGAACTGACCCGCCTGCTGTGCTGCAGGGCTCTATGACCTCCTGGGCAACGTGTGGGAGTGGACCGCTTCACCATACCAGGGTGCTGGCCAGGACATGCGTGTCCTGCGGGGGGCGTCCTGGATCGACACGTCTGATGGCTCCGCCAATCACCGGGCCCGGGTCACCACCAGGTGAGGAGCTTGGTAGCTGGGGGCTGAGGACCTGGGACATGGGCTCCCAGAGCACAGGTGGCACCAGAACTGGTGCTGGCACTGCCTCGGCGTCTCTACCAGGAGTTGTTATAGAAAAGAAAGCAGGCAGCGCTTGCCAGGAAAAACAAAACAGTCCAGGACAACTTGTGCCTTTTCTTCTCAGCTCTTAGCACCAAGGGAGACTTTGTATCCAGAATCTTAATTATGTGGGTTTCTCTCCCTGTCCTTATAAATAGGTGTTCAGAGGCAGGGAAGTAGAATGGCCTCGTCAGTAGGCCATGGCCATGGGTCATGGGAATATTGACTCTTCATACTGGTGGCCACATGAAAAATCATTTTCTACAAACATTTTGATTTACAGTCGAGTTAAAAATGGGCTCAGGTGGGTCCCAGGACCTGCTCATTTCACACAGATGGTTAGTGGTGTCAACTAAGTGGTAGAATCCCAGGCTCCTGGGCTCCTTCTAGGACTTTCTACTTTGTTCATCTGTGTATTTGTTTTGTTTGATCTCCCTGCACCTCCCCCTACTCCTTGGTTCCATAAGGACTGTAGAGGCCACTGTTTCTGCGGCCTCAAGATATCATATTTCCAGGTGTCCCTTTGACCTATAGAGGCACCTGTATTCTCTCACCTCCTTGTTTAGAATAAAGTAGTAGAAAAGTACTGGCCTGCAAACCAGGAAACTGGGTTTGAAATGGATTCTGTTGTACTGTTGAAGCAGTGGTTGGCCTTGGGCAAGAAATTTAACCCTTTCCAGTATCTGATCCTGAGTCTATAAATTGGTGAACAAATTCTGCCTGCCAGAGCAGTTGGGAAATAAGGGAATATATGTGAAACTTCTTGAAAAGTATGCATAACTGGTCGGCACTATGATATCACACTTTAAAAAAAAATATTGGTTGATTAAAGAGAGAGAAGGGAGAAGGAAGAGAAAAAGAGAGAGAAAAACATCGATTTGTTGTTCTGCTTATTTATGCATTCATTGGTTGATTATTATATGTGCCCTGACTGGGAATTGAAATCACAACCTTGGCATATCAGGATGACACTCGAACCAACTAAGCTTCCCAGCCAGGGCCTATGATATTCTCACTTCTTGCAGACAGATTTCCTTGGCTGAGTTACTCCTAACTACCAACAGTCAAAGTTATTAGTCATGGCCTTTCCTGCCCTCCAATGCAATCTCCCAGGACCACTCTCACTTCTTCCAGCCTGTCCCAGTGCCACTTCGTATCCCCAGGGGCACCCTCAGACCAAGCTTCTTTCCATACCACGCCCTCCGCAGTCCTCAGGCACCCTAGACCACAGCAGGCCCTGGAAGGTGGAACAGGAAAGTTGGGTAAGGCCCAAGGCCACTTTCTCAACAAATGTTCATTTTCTCTCCTCTCCTTTGGTGGCAGGATGGGCAACACTCCAGATTCAGCCTCAGACAACCTAGGCTTCCGCTGTGCTTCCAGTGTAGGCCGACTGCCCCGGGAGCTGTGAGCAGCCCCGCAGAGCCAGGAAGGAGAGCCCCGTGGTACCTGGGCCACTCCCTGGCCACATTCCAAACGCAGCCAAACTCAAGCTCTTCAACTTCAGCCTCCGGAGTGACTGCCTTCCCCTCCCCCATCTCTTTGTGACCAGGTGGGAGAGGCCTTTTCACCTCAGAGGAGGCCACTGTCTCTTGGGGAATCAGGGGGAGGCCACTGATTGTGGTCGGGAGCTGGGTGTTTCTCTCTCAGAGGTCAAATATTAACCATACAGGGGCCAAATTCTCAAACAATTGAGGCAGAGTGCTCTTAAAGGCAGTTTGTTAAAAAATTTTAAATCTGTTCCCTCCCCCATTTCGGTGTCTGATTCAGGGATCTGACACTGCTTTCCCAGCAAATTGCTGTGAAAAAAAATGCTTCTTTCATTTGCCTCATTCATAGTGTTTTATGTGTCTTTGAAGGAACCTAATTTCCACTAGTACATAAAATGAAGTAATGAGGGCTCTTTAAAGCACAATGTCAGTCTTTAAAGGGTCTAGGAGAACTGAATATTTACCAGGCCAAACTGTGCATCATGGAAGTCACAAAGTAATAATACTCCAGAAAGACAAATGTGAGAAGTTCCTCTTTCGATTGTTAATTATGTGAAGGGTTTTGCTATGGCTCTAGAACATTGTCCCTTAGGGAAGAACCTGCTCCCATGGTGTCACAGGATGTGAGGTCAGTAAAATCTCATGTGATCGTATGTCTCAGACTGTTGCCTGTCTTTGATCCTCGCACTGGGACCCTAAGGGAAGCACATCCTAGTGTCAGTAGCTCTGGGCCTCCTATGAGGAGAAACTCAGACGGTGGTAAACTGGGAAGAGGAGTAGGAAGCCCCTGGCTGTCAGACCACATCTAGTCCCCTCCCCTGTGGGCCTGGCCCTCGCTGCACCTTTGTGTGATGGGGGTGCCCTGCTCTTGTGCACAGCCTCTCAAGGGGATAATGGCCCAGTCCCAGGAGTCCTGGCCAGGACCAAGTGTGCCCTCAGCACAGGTGTCAGCACACAATCTCATTCCTTTGACTAACGTTTCTGTGGCTTCCCCTCCCTGCCTGCCCCTACTCCCCCATCCCTCCCGCCCTCTCTCAGTAGTCCTCAACCAGGGAGAGGAGCACGGCCTTGGGTGTGTTCTCAAAGAGGGCAGCCCGGTTCTGCTGCTGGCCCTTCTTCACCCAGTGGCCATAGATTCGGAACGCGTAGGCATCGATGAGTCGGCGCAGAGGCCGGAGGGCATAGGGGTCACGAATGACGATCTCCCGGGTCACAGGCTTCACCCGGTGGTACTGGTAGTAGATCCGCACTGAAGCCAGCACTGTCAGAGCAATCACCTGCGGAGGTGCAGGACTGAGAGCCTGGGCTAGCCCCTGCAGGTGTCCCCTCCTGCTCCAGTGCAGGGAGGCCCTGAGCTTTTTGCCATGCAGGCTGGCGAGGCTTCCACTGGGCCCCCCCTAGTGTTACTGCCATTCCGACCCCACCAGCATTTAGATTGTTGGAGCCAGTCAGGTGGCATGTCTTGCTGAAGCCAGAAAAGGTCCCCGGAACCCTCACAGGTAGATGGGAGGGGAAGGGCAGGTGCCCTGGAAACCCTAGGAGTGTAAGTAGTAGTTCCTGGAGGGAAAGAAGCGGAATTGGTGGCTTGGACTGGAGGAGGCGGCAGCAGTGGTCCCAGGGCCCTGGGTGGGAAGGGAGTGTCAGTACCTTGAACTTCCCCCTGGGGCTGAAGTGGCGCACTTCTTCCACATCATACTGCTGGAAGAAGGGATGCGCTAAGGCCTCTTCTGCTGAAAGGCGGCCCTGGGGGTTCACCACCAAGAAGCGGGAGACCTGAGAGAACAAGGGGATGGGTACTGAAAACGTCGACGCAGGGCCCCCTCCAGCACTTCAGAAGACAGAGGCTCTCTCCTGGCAGACCTCTCCACGGCATCCTCCCCTCCCGCATGGTGGGCTTCCCCCCTTGCCTGAGCCCGGGAGCCAGCGGGCCTGGCCCCTCACCAAGTCTTTCACCGTGTCCGAGTAGTCATCCCACTCGGGTGAGCCAAACTGGTAGTTGCCACTCATGATCATCCTCAGCATCAGCATCTGCTTGCGGTGCCAGAAGGGCGGGGAGCCAGCCAGCAGGGTGTACATGATGACCCCTGTGCTCCACCTGGCACCAGGCGGGTGGGGAGGAAGGCAGGAGGGCTGGCCGTAGCTCCAGCCAAGTCCTCCCCTCCGCAGTCAGGTGTTCTGGTCATGGTGGCATCCCTGCCCCTTCCCCAAACATACTCACATATCCACCTCCTTCCCGTAGCCTGGGTGGTCATCGTTCATGGAGCACTCAATGATCTCAGGGGCCAGGTAACTGGGAGTCCCACAGATCTCTGCAGGAAGAGTTACCGTCAGGGTAGGTCAGCCAGGGCACTTGGAAGAAGAAGGTCCAAAGAAATAAGATGGAACCAAAATGGTGCTTGGGCTGGGGCTCTCCTAGCACTGGCCAACTTCAGGGCCAAGGGGAGGGGCTAGAGCTGGCTCATAGGGCCACCCACTTGGGGCCTGTCTGTTCCCTGGTTACATCTAGCCATTCTGGTCTAGAGCTCAGGCAGTTAGAACCTGGCTCAACTCAGTCCCAAAAAGGTATTTTCACGCTAATACCTTTGATTACCCTACCTGAGAAGTCATGTAGCCCCGAAATGGCAGGATTTTTATTCTGAGGGTTGGGGGGAAGTAGGGGAGAAAACCGGGCAATCTCTGTTCCTGGGAGAGTTGATGAGAAAGCCTGAGCCCCTGGCATGGGCCAAGCTCATGTCACCAGACCTCGTAGCTTCTCTCCTGGTTCCAGCTGGCAGGAAAAGCCAAAGTCCGTGAGCTTGATGTTCATGTCATCATCCAAGAGGATGTTCTCGGGCTTCAGATCCCGATGTACGATGTTGAGTTTGTGCAAGGTGCAGATCACCTCCAGCAGGGATCTCATAATCTTCCTGGGGTGGGACAGGCATGTGTTACTCTCATCTCCTACCCCGCAGGGTCAGGGAGCAGGCAGGGAGACCAAAGCCCGCATACCAGCCGGACTGCAAGTGAGAGAGGACTCGGGACAGCCTTGAACTGTCTAGGCCAAGCCAAGGAGGGAAGGAGGTCACAAAAGCCAGCGGTGCATACCCCCAGCCCACACAGGTGCGCTCCACGCCCCCTTGAAGCCCTTGGTGCCTGTAAGCACTAGGACTCGGGCAGGGAGGGGGAGAGGGGCAAGTGGATACTTACCTGGTTTCCTTCTCACTCAGGGTGACCTTCTCAGTGAGGTAATCAAAGAGCTCCCCTTTTTTCATTCTGTGGGGACAGAGGGTTTGTAGCTGGATTGGTCCCAAGACCACCCCCTTCTTACCCTGCTTCCGGAGAGCTGTTTTTCACGCTAATACCTCCAGAGGCAAAGGACCAAGGTCTGCAGGGAGGAGCGGGGGAGTGGAGAGGTTGTCTGGGAAGGCTGGAAGAAGAGCAAGGCAGGCTGGAGGGGCGGGAGAGCCCCAGAGTGAGGGTCCCCCCTGTCCCGGTCTGTGGAAGTATCAGGGGTGGGAGGTGAGAACGGCATGGACTGGGAAGTACCAGGCCTGGGAGGTGAAAAACTGGCCCAAGGTCCTCCTGGCCTAAGGGCCCAGGCCCAAAGCAGAAGGACAAGAGTATCCTGGTTTTTTTCAGGAACAAATGGAAGAAGTGGCATTACTGGTGTTGGAGGAGCAGTTTTGCCTATTTTAGGATTAAGAATTGCAGTTCACTCTTCTCACTTCTTGGGATGATCTATAAAGAGGTCTCGGCTAGAACAATCTAGTTATACGCTGGAGGGCAACTTGGGGCAGCATTAAAAATAGATTCCTCAAGCAACCTCTTCAAAGGTTAGAGACATTTGAGCTGTCCCAAAGGACAGAGCCACTGAGCAGAGCTGGGACAGCTGAGGCTGATCCAGTCTTAAGGACCCTGGGAAAGTCTTTGAGGAATAAACAGGAAAGGTGTACCCTGCCCCTTCTCGTCCACCCTTGTGGGGAAAGAGGATGTTCTAGGATTCCTAGGGCACAAGGGACTTTGCCAGTGTCACAGAGGGGCAAGAAAACCATTGAGCTTAGCTGCTTGGGCAGGGAGGAGGGTTCTGCTTGAGAAAACAACCTAGCTTTTACAGAGGTGAGCCTTGTTTTATACAGTATCTGTACTGTGTACCTGAAAAGCAACATGTGAATCCAGTTTTTGTCATTTTAATTCCATTTTAAAGATACTAGGAGGACTCACTATTAGCAATAGCAACAGCAACAAAAAATAGCAACAAAAAGGTTTACCTATAAATATGAGGACTGTGCAAGGTACATCAGCAGGCTCCTGCCTTCCTGGCGCTGGTGGGTTAATTGTATACACTTGCCAAGTTAAATTGTTTCTCCACGTAAAATAACACTGCACACATTCAGGGTGGCTACAGTATGAAATGTTCCAACAATACAAAATATACTTGAATAATTTGTCAAGAAATCTAGTCCCTAAACTAGCCGTTATGTATGGAGAGATCAAGACACCCTGTTAATAGTGAATCACATGGCAGAGATTTCTATTCTTTAGGGAGGACCCAGCGGAGTGGGGAAGAAGGAGCCAGAGAGTGCTTTTCCCTGGAGATCTTTTCTAACAAATTGGTAATAATGACTGAACGCACCATTCACAGAGCACTTTCTGTTGCTTGAATTTGATGCTTAGAGCCTGGTGACCTAGGCAGAGTGGTCGGCGTCATTGTTCCTTTCTTGAGAAAGCAGAGGAGCTCCTCTCAATAGCTCCGCTAGTGCAGAAGCAGGGGAACAGTGACCCTGAAGATGGTGCTGATGTCCGTCTTAGAACCGCACCCCAACTATAACCTCTACCTCCCCGCTGGGTCTCTTGCCTCAATACTGCTGCCTCCTCCTTTCCGCTCTGGCCTCCGACAGTCTGTGGGATCCTTTCCAAAAATAAATCAGATCCCATTACCCTCCGGGTGACCCCTCCAAAGTCCTTACCGTGGCTAAAAGGCCTGCAGAATCTGGTCTTCGGTCTTGCCCGGCCTCGCATCCTGCTGTCAGCGTGAGCTTGCTCCGCTCCCCCACCCTGGCCTCCTTGCCAGTCCTCCCAGCAGGGGCCCTGCTCTGCCTCTCCATCGGCTGAGAGGCTCCCTCTCCAGGTCTTGGTTTGATTCCTCCCTCACTTCATCCAGGTCTCTGCTCAGGTCACTCCCTGGAGAACCTTCCCTGACCACGTCATCTAAAGAAGCCCCGCCTCTCTCTAACTGTGGTTCACCTTCATGTATTACATGGACGTAGTTACATGTGTCAGTTATGGCTTGATGTTTTTTGTTCACTGCCTGTGAAAACTATTACATGAAGTCAGGAACCTTATCTATCTTGTTCATTGCTGTTTTCTCAATGTCTAAAATAAGTATGAATGACCAGCATCATCACCGTTGAAGCTAATAGTTATTAACATGTCCATTGTGTCAGTAACTGTGCAATTATTACCCCTGCAATACTGATGAGAAAACTGATACTTAAAAAAATATCCAGCCTATAAGTGGTGGACCAAGGAATCAAAACCTAGCAGACCGACCCCAGGGGCTGATCTCGCCTAAAGCACTCGTGACCCTGTTTGGCATCCACAGTGCAGGGGGCAGGCTGCGAGTCTCCAGGAAGCCCTGGGTGGGGGGCCACAGTGCTAGGTCCTCAGGTATGGCTGGCACCAGAACTGAGTACTTACAGATCAAACACCAAGAAGAAGGAAGTGTTGGTCTCATAAGTGTCCTTCAGCTGTACTGAAATGGAAATGGCTGGCTTGTCTCAGGTAGCAGAGGAGCCTGGGCAGAGGCAGTGGCGCGTAGGGGCAGGGGGGTTAAGGCTGCCGGAGCTGACTTCAAAAGTGGAGCAGGTATCTGGAAGGTACTTAAAGGAGGCCCACTGGGGAGGGGGCAGGCCCAGGGACTTCACACCCCTACCCCCACCCTCCCCCAGCCCCAGCCCTGCCTGTGACCCCTTCTGTCTGGCTGGAAGAGGAGGCTTGGAGCTGAATTCCCAGAGAAGCCTTCCTGGTGGTTGGAGCTGGGAACTGCAAGCCTTAGGGCACGGGGCTGGTGGGGCCTCAGGGTGCCGGGGGCACTCTGAACAGATCTGGCTAGGCGCACAGCAGCTCCCTGACTGGGGTTATCCGGGCAGAAGCATGGCAGAGCACCCCCCCGGTGGCTTGGCGCCCTCACTCACTTATGTTGGGGTACCCTGACACCTTGTGCAGGATGTCCACCTCCTTCAGCGTGGCCTGTCGCAGCTCCTGCACTTCCTTGGAGCTGAAACTGCCCCCTCCGGTGATGTCAATGATCTTCACAGCGTACTCCTGCCATGTGGGCTTGTGGATACAGCGCCTGACGACACTGCTAACTCCCCTGTGGGGGGCGATGCAGAGGACAGGTGGTCCCAGGACCCCTCACCGCAGGGCGTGTCCCAAGTCCAGGCCACAGCAGAGATGTTCTGCCTTGCCTCCCCCCCCCCCACCACCCCAACTCCCTGTGAGCTTTTGGGGGCAGTAGGATGAGAAGGCACAGAAAGGGCGATTTGCGGGCAGCTGATGAGTCATAAGCCTGGTCTCAGGTCTTTTAACTGCCAGTTCAGTGTTCTTTCACACATAGAAAGAAGCTGTACAGTCTTGATGCCAAAGTTTCCTCTGACCCCTGACTCCCAACCTTGGCCCAGAGCTGAGTTTTCACATGCCTGTCATCAGCATCGGTCAGGGCAAAGCGGGAAGCGCTTTGTCAGGAGAAGTCTCCAATTCGGGCACTCCTATACCCGCTTATCTGTCCTGTTCAGGAGGGGAGGACCTGAACTGAAGGATTCTCCAAGTGCTTAGGGGATGGAAATGGGCTCAGTGCTCAGGGTGGAGCAGAGACTGGCCCGCCCAGCAGAGCCGGCTGGGGCCGAGGACAGCATTTCCTGGGGAAGGTCTGGGCCTTACCTGCCCAGGATCTCCTTGGTCTCATAATTCTCATAGAAGCCCTGTGCAGAATGTGAGTCCAGCAGTGCCTCGTCCCGTGTCATGCTCAGCTCCTTGGAGTGATCCTGAAGGGCTCTGCGAGGGGAACAGAAAGAAACTGTCAGCCTTCCCTGACCTAGGGGATGTGCCTTTTGAGGGCTGGAACCATTTTTCACCCATCTTTGTCTCTCCTGGCACAGGGCTGGCGTATTGTGAATGTTCAAAATAAATGATTGTGAATTGGAAAAACGTTCTGAAAAGAGCCCAGCATTGTTCTTACAAACTGGCTGTGAACTCTTGTGAGCCCAGGTGACCATGTCTCCCTGCATGTTCTCGCTGAGAACTGCTGCTGCCCTTGTAGGAGAGGCTAGTAGTCAGCCAGGCCCAGGCTCCAAGGTTAGCCTTGAGGAAGCAGGTGCACCTTTGATTTTAGAAAGAACCACAGAGAAACTCTTCAGAGGACAAATTAAAGTGCTGTTTCCTTTCCTCTCTGAGGAAACGAGGCTGGTGCTTCTTTTTCTCTACCTGTTCTCTGCACTTGTGGAAAAGTCTTCATAATTTCATTTTCTTTTATTTTTTAAAATCCTCATCCAAGGATGTTTATTGATTTTAGAAAGAGAGAAGGTTGGGGGGGGGGGAGAGAGAGAAACATCAATGTGAAAGAGAAATACCAATTAGTTGCCTCCCATACACGCCCTGACTCGGGATGGAACTCGCAGCCTAGATCTGTGTCCTGATTAGGAATTAAACCCTCAGCCTTTTGGTGTATGGAACGATGCTCCAACCAACTGAACCACCTGGCTAGAGCACAATTTCTTCTTAGTATGCAGCTCTTACAGCCTCTCCTTATTTACCCCAGTCTTAACTGTCTGAACCTGGAAACACCCCTTCTTTCAGAATATGCTTCCGGACCTTCCCACTGCCCCTTCCTCACTCATTTTGTCCTTAACCTGGACTTTCATTATCACTCTTTTGTTTGTTCATTCTTTTATACTCTTCGTAAAGCACTTTGCCAGATGCTCTGAGGAATGCAGAGCTTGGCGAGGGAATCCTGGTCCCAGCCTCTGGTACCACCCATCGGTGTGTGCTGTCGCCTCCCCCATTACACTGTGATCTTCTTTAGGACGTCCCACTTCCCAGCCATCCCACTTGTCTGTGTCCAGTGCAGATATGTAGGAGATGCTACTCCCTAGATGAGAGCTGATGATTGAAGGTATCCCTTTGGTCCAGGGTCCTGTCGGCAAACTACCCCCTGCCCTACCTAACGATGACCGGTGAGCCCCGAAGGGTCCTGCCACAGTGTGGGGCCATACAGAGTTAGGATGCTCAGACCTGGACACAGAGGAGCCGAGCTGGCCAGCTTTGCTTCTCTATGTACAGACCCTGGGGTACTGACCTCAGATAAAGGATATGAGGGATGGAGAAAGTCATCTACCGATAAGAAGAAGAGCATATAGAAAAAAACAGGCACAAGCTGCCACTCAGCGGGGCCAAAACTGCCATTAGCTCCCCTTCTACTGCCTTTTCTGGGCCCAACTAGGCCTGGCCTGTCAGAAGGGCCAATTTGCTGACCAGCCAAGCTGCAGCCCTGGCTGCCTCAGGACTCAGGCTGGCAGTTCCAGGAAGCCTGGTATCCCCACTGCTGGGTGTCTGGTTGTGAGGAGAAGGATAGGAATAACAGTCTCTTCTGCCAGCAGCAGGCGCCGGGGCTGCTCATAGGCTGCTTCTGCCCTATCAGCAATTGCAGCTGAGCATAGGAGAGCCTGTTCTCCATAAAAACAAGTTCATTTCCTGGCAAGTCCTTTTAAGTTCCCAAAGCTCAGTAGCACTAGATATTTCCCTTTCCCCAGCCCTCCATGGGCAGAGCGTCTGTCTGAACTCACTGCAGGATGCCATCCTCGCTGGGGCATCCATTCCATGGCCAGGACATCAGGCCACCAGGCCCCAAAGGTTAGCCAGGTGCAGCGAGTTCTGACGGCATTTGTCTCTCCTGGTGGGTAGGGGGAGGGAGGTTTCTCTTGCCTCCTCCCCTAGTTTTAGGCCTGACTTGGGACTGACTTTGTTCCTCTGTTCACTGCCCCCACTAGCTCCCTTCACACTGTTTCCAAGACCCCTTTGAAGAGGGCTGGCAAATGGGTTTAGTCCTTTCTGGAATAACATCCCTCCCCCAAATTCAGTCTGAAAACACAGTCACGGGGACCCACTTTCTATGGATAAATTCTTCTGGAGGGGGCTTCAAGAGCCAATGCAGCCTCTCTTCTGTCCATCTGCCTTCAGAAGGGAGAAGTGGGTCTAATTGACTTCAGGGTTTCTATCTTCTCTACCCCACAGCCGCTCCCGCTCCTGTCTGCCGCCTGGCTTTTGTCCATCACTGGACCAGCTACTCACCGTTAGGTCCTTGCACGCCCTTGAGTGAACTTGACAGGAATCTCAAAGGTCCCAGAGCCCCTTGGGGAGAAGGGACAATAGAGGACTGAAGTGCGTCTCAAGCAGACACTCGTGGCCGGAGCAGGATATTTTGCTGCTCTTCTTCGTGCTGTGCTACTTGATGAGGCAAGGCTGAGGTGCCAAAAATAAATCACAACTGCAAACCCGGGATGCAAGCCAAGTCTCACCAGGGGTGACCTCTGGTGGAGGGTGAGGGAAGTTCGAGTGACCTGGGACCAGGCATGGCAGGGTGAGGTGACCAATCTTTCTTCTGGAGCTCACTTTGCCTCCAGGCCCAGAGGATATAAAGCCAACCTGCTTCTCTGGGAGCAATTTCTGTGTTTGCTGTGACCACGAAAAACAGCACACTGGTGCACCGACACTACTGTGTTCACACCTGGACATCAGGATCTGCTCAGGGACAAGTGTGCGTGGCTGCCCTACAAACTGCACTTAAAGGCTAGGGAACATCTCCCTCAGGAATTGACTCTGATCTGCCTCCATTATTTCATTCTTAACCCATTCTGTTTTCAGCCTGCAGTGTCTACTGGAAGAGTTCTGTGTGCTGGGAAAAGCGTACGGACTGTGTGTGACTTTGGCCTTTTTGGGTGAGGGTCCTCATCAGTATGATTCTAGTCTTAAGAGGCTGACAGAATTGGAAATAATGTCTGCAACATGCTGGTACACAGTAGACCATTGTTTATTGCTTTCCCTTATTCTAAGGCAAACTTTTCTCAAAGCCTTAATTCTAGTATACAAGAGGAAGGGAGGGGTAATACAGTGCTTCACTGGAGCTGAGCCCATAAACACCCAGTTAACTAGCATCTTACAAAGCATTTCACTTGGACCCCAAAACTCTGGTATTAGCCAATTTTAGGAGAATGTGACTTGTTCACCATCAAAAAATAGATGAGGGCCTAGATTAACCCCAGATGTGGGCCCAATTGTTCTTTGTGTTATATTATGCTGAGCATCTAATTTTCACTCTCAGGAAAATACTTCACTATATTGCTACATAGAAAGGAGTTGAAAATGACATCAGGGTATAAGTTTCATGCATAAAGGCTTTTAGCTCGAGATGTAACATGTGGCCCTAAGGATTAAAACACCTCAATCTCCTCCTTTTACTTATTGTCAATGAGCCTTGTTTTCCTAGTTCTAAGCGAATGACTTGACTCACACTAGTGTTGGGAACTGTCCTGCCTGGTTTCAGGAACTGTAGCCTCGTTGACAGGCGGGAGGGCCCCAAGGCTGGAGCTAAGGAGGCCTTGGGAAAATAGGCCACTAAGGAGACAAAACCTGTCCCTGTGGCAGGGGCGCAGGCCCTGCCTCTCTCACATCACCCTGCTTGGCCCCGGAGGATGGCTGGTTAGTTAATGATGGGTAAGACCCCTCGATGGCAGGGGCAACCTAAGACAGGCACAGTTGCATAGGGGCCATCAGGGAAGGACTTGGTGGACACAGAGAAAGGGCAAAAGACTCTCACCCTTCAGCTTTGATATGGCCAGAGTCCTCATTCTATCTGAAATAAGTCTCCCCATCTCTTGGCTGCTCTGCTCCGCTGGGTTGGCTCAGGCTTGAAACAATACTAGAGGCAGCCCTAAACTGGATTGGGTGATTCCTGGGGGGAAATCAGGCCTAGAAGTAAATTCCTTGAAGCATGATTTGTTTTTCCCTCAAAGCTATGACAACTGGCTAACACTGGGAGGAAATTTACGTTATTCATAGACTCTGACCCTAAACCATTTGGCGCTCTTGCTTACTTGTCTCAGACCCATGCAAATCAATGTGTTCCTGCCCTTTGTCTTCCTCATACATCACCTATTCTCTGTAAACATTAACGTACTGATGTAACAAGATTACCTGTACTTTCCTACTACCTAGTCCCCACGGATAACTTTTTCAATAAAAGCCATTGAACACAGGGGCTCAGGGCATTCTGCACTAGAGGGAATCGCCACCCCCTCTGGCAGACCGAGAAGTGTTTGGAACAACTTACTTCCCCATCTGTGGCAACCCAGAGCGGCTCTGCGGGCGTCTGCCTTCCCCTCACACGTTTGTATTTTCAGTACATGAGGAAATCCCTTCTGACCTTAGGGCAAAAGGACAATGCACCTAGGTTTTTGTGCCCTTCTCTGTGGACCCATGGTTCCTACCAGGGAGAAGCCAGGCCAGCCAGACTTGTATTTTATTGATGTCAGTGATTCATTTTCCTTTGATTCACCAATTTACCGGTAGCAGTATTTGGGTACTTGCTATACCCCATCACACTTTGGATGTTATGGACATTAACACCATGAACTTTGGTCCTGAGCCTCCAGAAAAATGGGCAAGGGAGCTTACTGATGAACCCAGGAGGAAATGTGCTGGAAGACTTGCTGAGTGAACTGTGGTCATTCAGGTGCTCAGGCAAGGAAGTTTCAGCCCCTTCCAGAAACTGAATGATTTGGTAGAATAGGGCACTCAGAGAACATAGATGAGAACCAGAGGCAATTGAATAATTCACTCATCCAACATCAACTCACTCACCTGATAAAGATCTCTAAGACTTGGGGAAAAAAAACAGGTAACAGAAACTATTACAGGTACATTTGAAAGTCGGAAAAGCGTGGAAACATGTGTAGACCTGGAGGTCAACTCCAACATGAATAAAATGTTCAGTTCTTTGAGGCTCGGAGCTTGGCTCATTAAAAAAAACAAAAAAAAAACCCCTCAAATAGAACAACATGCTTGAGAACTGCCTTCATTAATAGAATGGTTTTCATCTCTGACCACTTGGATATTCTAGGGTAACAGTGACATGCAGTGTTGACCTGGCTGCAGAGAATCCATTGATCATTCACCTGATAAGAACGAGTATTTTAAGTTTCTTGTTATTGCTCAGTTTATTGAACATTGACTCCCAAGGCCAATAGTACCTGAAACCTTTTTTTAAGAGCATGTTTGCTAGTGAACTACTCCTTACATAACTATTTCACCACTAAAATTCCTTCAGGGAGCTCTACCAGATCCTCTGGGGGAATGTTCATTTCATAACCAAAGACTAAAAACTAGATAAACTTAAATACATGTTGAGACAATTATGCTGTTGTGCAAAATACTTGCATTCAGCACGCATATATCATATCTAATTTATGACTTTACACTTATCAGACACCATTTTGGAAGAAAAATCACTTTATTTTAATTGATTCACAAACAGTAACATCACAAAAGATGGTTTTTAAGGAGGCCACACAAACATCTGCCCAGCCTGAAACTCAGTACCACCTCAGTGAACTTCTATATAGTAAGAACACTCTTTCCCATTGCAATTCTGAGGCAAGGAAACTATTAATGATAGGAGAGGTTTAACTGGTAGCTTCATACTTTCACTATCAATTTTATCTTTATATTAAATTAACTTGGTCATGAGAGAAGATTTTCCATTTCTTCAAAATGAACTTCTTGATTAGGCTAATCCTGCAAACAAAAAAGGTACATTAGAAGAGCACCTGCTGTACATTCTTAACAGAAGCCCACCCAACAACCCAGGCTGCTTTCATAAGTTATTGAAGGTATCCTGAAACCAATAAAACTTCAACCCTGCACTTGCCACAACTGAGGAAAGACAGGGCACATGTGCTTCTGAGGACAGAGTCCTGAAGCAGAAATTTAGCAACTTTGATACTAGATATAGCTTCACCAAATAATTCTGATAAACTTGGACATGCAATCTCTTACTTCCACAGTTCAACCACCCGAAAAGGTAAACTTTCCCTTATGTCCTACCAAATGAAGGTGGGAAAATAAAAATAAGCATTTTACCAGATAGTGAATTCTTAGGTTGATAGATACTTAGTGAAAACAAATTGACATTCAAGAGAGCTTAAATCTAAGAGTTCTGCTGAGCAATTTAATAAACTTACCTCTCTCAAATGAGGCATGTTTTGTTTTTGTTCTTTACAAATTAATTTTTAGTATATTTTTTCCTTAAATTTTTTATTGTTCCAATACATTTGTCTCCAGAGGCATACTGAATGGCAATAATATCAGAGTCTTTATGTGCATTTCCTGGGACTTTGGTGAAAATGGAATCTTGCATTCATAGTCTTATGTCTAGATCACTCACATGCAGTTAACCACAGTGTGATCTGACACACTATATTTGTTTAAGGAAGAATCAGATTGAAAACAACTGGTAAAAGATTAAGATAATGACTAGGAACCTCTGGGCCAGCTCCTAGTTAGAAGTTAGCTTACTTTTAGAGTAATTTTAATAAAATCTCCTCTAATTTGTTGGTTTAATTTATTAAACGCAGATTCCCCAAGTTCCACAGGGTCCAGGAGCACCACCATTAAATGAATCAAGCATATGCAAGTTCAATCATGGAATAATAGATCACCTACCATTTGCAAATTTGCACTGTTTCAGCACCTCGCTGAAACCCTCACAAAGCTTAAGGTCACTCTGGTTCTGTGCACACTCCAAAAACTGTTTCATCTCATAGTGGCATGGGCCAAACTGCTGCTGTTGCTCATATGCTGGCTGAGTTCCCTGAGGCTCCTGCAAAGGCATAACATTCAGGAATTTTTAGAAAGGAAATCAGATTTATACCTGAACAAAGAGCAGTATCCACTGTCTTTGAGGTTAAGCAGGGAAACAGAACTAAACGTAGGAGCAAATTGAAGTTTCCATCTAATAACATGGAAAGTGAAATATTTTCAAGGCAGAAAATGAAGCAAAATTCCAGTTCTAATCACAAAGATTCAAGAATAAAGATGCAAATAAAGTGAAATGGTTATCTGGACATTTAAAGACCAGTGGTTTAGTGAACTTTCATGGAGGAAAAAAATGGGACTGTTATAAAATAAGACAGTACACATCCATGCTCATCAGAGAAAATTCACATACCTCAGAAAAGAGGGGCAGTAGCAAATGTCAGGTGAGAGAGATCAGAGAGCAAATAGCTATTAAAGAGATTTTTTTGAATACTTAACTAAGACTGAGGCTGAATTAGTTAAGGGTAACCAAGACAAAATTATTTCAAATAAAGGGAAAATGGCTGTTGACAGTGAAACAGGTTGAACTACTACAATTTTACTACCCCTCGGGAAGAAATGCAATCTGTACAGCACTTGCTGATGCTGGCCTAAGACAGGAATTCAGCTGTCAAATGTGGCTTTTGATACAACATTTCCTGTTAGCAACATTGTGGATTCTAAAAATTAGTTCTTCACATCAGAAACTTACAAATAACTAGGTTTTCTCATAAAATATACCACTGAAGGAAAACACTGCCCAAAATCTTACCTGGTAAGTGATGTCAGGCCTTGCGGTCTCAGCATTACTTCCTCCACTGAAACCCCCAGTGATGGCATGACCAATCGTGTGGCCGACAGCAGAGCCCACAGCCACACCAGCTGCAGTGGTCGCCATCTGGGCCATGAGACCTGGCTGCCGGGGGGCGGCAGCCGGTGTGCCAACAGCAGATGGTGGAGCTGGCGCTGGTGGCTGAGCTGCTGGTGCTGGCCTGGGCGCCGCTCTCATCTGAGGTGCCCGGCTGTGAAAGAACAAAAAATAGGCAGTTTCCACTTTCAACCAGGTTTGGAAATTGTCAGCTTAAAAATAAACTTGTACATTAAAATAAATATCAAGACTTGCGTTTTAAATGATTAAACATAAATACTATATATACACACAAGAAAACTTTATAGAACACAATTCCCTGCACTATTTCATTACACTTTATCTCTTTAACCTTTTGTTAAGGTTGTAATCACCAAGTATAAACTATTTTTTCCTGCTTTTTGGCAACCATTTCCATGTATTCACACTGCCCACAGTGTGTGCTAGGAAAAAAATAGGAAGAGGGAGAAGGGAGAGCCTGTTGTAGGATCTTGTAATTTAAGTATAGTCTAGGGAGGTCTCCCTGAGCTGGTGACATTTGAATGAAGACCTTCAGATAGTCATCTGGTGAAATAATCTAGTTTAATGCCTTTATTTTACAGACTAAATCACTGAAGCCCACGGACTGGAAGTGACTTGCCTGAACTGTTTTATCAAAATTAATTTCAACTATTTCTCATCTGTAGGACGTTTGGACGCTTTCAACAAATCCCTTATATGTCCCATGCTGCTTTAAAAATCTTCACATATATTATACTCTCTCTATCCATTTTTAGATTGCTTCCTTGGGTGCTCTTCCCCAAATAAGGCCAGGTCAAAAGTTTATGACTTCACTTTATAAAAATGTGGTTACCCATCCGTTGGACAGAAGTGTCTTTTCCTAAGTGAACCGCTTCCCTACACTCCTAGCACACTGTATAATTACAACCCAGTGACGCAATATGGCACTGTGCTAGCTGTCCTGTATTAGTCACTGGAAGACTAGGGTCTGAGACCTGGCTTGCCTACTCACTGGAGGTATGACCTTGGACAAGTCATTTATTTTGAGTCTCCTGTTTCCTAACTTCTGTAAAATAGAAATAATGCCAATCTCTACAGAGTTACCATGAGGTGTCATAAGCAGTACATTTTCCAACTAGAAAACGTCATGTACACGTTGAGGGCCTTAATGGCTGTGTCTCCTATTAGGCTGAGACCCTAAAACGCTCATTGCCTAAGACTAGTGCCCACCGATTATTCACTGAATTGAAATTCGATCACTTTCCCGATATTACCTTTGTTCTACATTTTTTCCCCTTCGACATTTCAGCCTATTTACATTTACAAATGTTCACTTTTTACAACTTGGCTCTTTTAACTTAAAATGAGCTATGAGGCATTTAAGCAATTCACAAGCATTCGAAATTAGAAAATTTGCCACTAACGGAAAATCTAGCCAAAGCCTATTTACGACCAGCTTGCGACGGGCGGGGTACGGCCCACGCCACAGCGGCCTTCAGACGCCCTCGTCCGCAGCCTTCGCCTGCCTCCGCCCGGCCCCGCCAAGGCCCAGCGCGGCCTCCCTACGCGTCACGGCGTCGGCAGGACCCTAAACCCCGCGGTGGCCTCACCTGGCCGGAGGGGCCACACGGGAGGTGCGGCTTCGGCTTCCACGCGGCATTACAACTGCGCTGCGACTCTGCGTCTACAACTGCGAAACTCGGGGAAGACCGCAGCGACTTCTGGAGCAGGAGAGCGGAAAGCAGGAGGCGGGCCGCCTGTGCACGACCAATCACCAAGCAGGCAGAGCCCTTCCGTTTGCTGACGTCTCCGCAGGCCCTGAAGGTCACTGGGAGAACCGCAGGGTTCGGCGGCGTCTAGTTGCACGCGGGTGGCCTCGGGAGCTGCGCTCCGGAGCGCTTTAGAAAACCGGAAGTGCCTGTGGCTGCTGCGCTAACCTTACCGTTCCAGCCTAGCCTGAGTCAGAATTGCTTGTGGGTTTGCTTCTAGGGCACAAGTACGGTTGCTGCTTCCTTCAGACATTTGTATTATTAACGTGGTACGTCAGACCCAACCTTGAGAGTCGGATCTCTGTCGGGACTATCAGTGGACTTTGGGCGAATTACTTAACCTTTCTCGGCGTTGTTATTTAGATAAATATTTTTTTGAGGTAGGGCACGTAATATGAATTGAAAGAAGTTGAATACTTTAGGCGGGAATCGACAGAACACAGTGCGTTTCTTTTGTCCGTGGATCCAATCAACAAAAGTTAGCTTCAGACAGTAATATGCCGTGTACTATACATCTTCAACCCCTGTTTCATGTTATGGACTTTGTGCCCATAATTGGGATAGTATTCACTGCTAAACAAAAAATGTCCTGAATAATCTACAAGTGCCAGCTCTCTAGGGAGGGGAGACACAAACGCCTATGTAACTCAGGTGATGGTGATAATGAAGCAAAAGCAGGATACGATTTACTTTGAAGAGGACAGACTTCTTTGAAGAGGCAACATTTGAACAGAGTCCTTGAAGTGGGGAAGCAAGCCATGTTATCAAGGGTAAGAGCACTCCAGGCAGAGGGAACGGCAATTGCAAAGGTTCCAAGGGTCTGTACTTTACGGTGGGTGGGAAATGCTTTTAACAATAACATTTTAGAGCCTCTGCAATAAGGGAAAAGTTGACTAGTGGCATTTCATGGGAAAGTCCTTGAGGCTGGGATGAGATTTGTGGAGGCGAGAAAGCTGAGGTGGAACCTCCATTTCTACTGGATGTCCATCAGAAATTTCCCGTTCTGATGGAGGTAGTGGAGTTTAACACAACCTTCCCAGCAACAGGATGTTTGTGGAAGCGAGGGGGTAAATGCAAAGCCTTTTCATGAAAAACAAAGTTTTATTTTCATGGGACTTCCTAAAGAAATTAAAGCTTTCTAAATAGTAAGGCTTTGTATTTGCCTTTGGATATTTCATATGCAGAAACAGAGAAAAGGGACCTAAAAAAGGATGCCCTGGCACAAAAAGTTAACAGGGAGAACTTTGGATAATCAAAAAACAGGCATCCAGTCAAGAACAGACAATCTTAATTTCTTGACTACCATTAATTTGTACAAGGTTATTTTATGATAGTAAAACACTGGAAACAACCTAATATCCTGTCAGAATTCTAGTTATAAAAACTGTGGCACAGCCCTTACTGTTGTGGCTCAGTGGATTGAGCGCCAGCCTGCAAATCAAAGGGTCTCCAGTTCAATTCCCATTCAGGGCACATGGCTGGGTTGTGGGCCAGGTCCCCAAGGGGGCACGCAAGAGGCAACCACACATTGATGTTTCTCTCCTTTCCTGTTTAAAAAAAAAAAAATCTTCAAAAAACATTATGGCACATTCATACAATATATGTCTATAAAAAAGAATAAGGAAACTTCCCTATCAATATGATTTCCAAGATAAACTACCAGGGGAAAAAAAGCAAGGGGCAGGATTAAGTATAGTATAGTTTGTGTTAAAAAAAAAAAAAAAGACCACATTGCATAAGCATAAAATATCTGCAGCTGGTAATGTTGCTTGCCTTCAGGCAGTAGGACTGGGTAGCTGTGGCACGGTGGTGGGACTTTTACTGTTAACATTTTCTATCTTTTGAATTTTGAATCAATGTATTTTCTGTATTCAAAAAACAAAAACATGCAAAAAGTTAATTAAAACTAGTTTAAAAAAGTGGCAATTGAAAATAAATACCAAAATTCTGCTACATATCACTTGTAGTTTGCTGGAGAGATGTGCTGAAGTACATATACTCTTTAGTAAAATTTATGTAACAACTTCTCATTCCATAGTGCTTTCAATCACTCCCAACAAATTCTCTTATGCTTACCATAATTTGAACAAAGAACTCTTATAGATATTATTACAGATATTTGACACAGACATCTGGCTGAATAGGCTCTTGATTGCAGCAAAAATTCTACTCAAATTAAGCAGTAGATAACAGAAGTTTTGAAATTGTGCACTCCCCTCAAAAAATAAAATAGTGCAAACCCTGTTCCAGAAATTTCATGTCTAGGAATGTAAGAAACAGCCGGAAAAAAAAAGAAAAATAGTCATATATGTGAAAAGAAATTAGTTATAAGGATGTTTAGCAAAATATATAGGAAAAAACTGTAAACAACCTAAGTGTTCTATAATATAAAATTAAATAAATTTTACATACATGTAAGATGCTATGCAGCCATTTAAAACGTTGTGAGCCCTGGCTGGTGTGGCTTAGTGGGTTGAGTGCCACCCTGCGAACTAAAGAGTCTCTGGTTCGATTCCCAGTCAGGGCACATGCCTGGGTTGGGGGCCAGGTCCCCTGTAGGGGGCATGTGAGAGGCAACCACACATTGTTGTTTCTCCCTCCCCTCCCTCTAAAAATAAATAACAAAATCTTAAAAAAAAAAAAAAAAAAAAAAAAGGTTGCTTCTTCTAGTAGACAGCCTTTTTCCTAACCAAGGACTCACCACTGGATACAGAGGCCTGACTGGATGCAGAGGCCTGACTGAAGATAAAAAGAAAGCTACTCTGCCATATTCTGCATAATTTTAAAACTAAAACTCAACTCTTATTCTTGGAGTTTGTGGGTAGCTCTGAACCAGAGGATATTGTATACAGTTGAGGAAAACTATGATGCTGGAAAGAGTAAATGCTCGACAAAAGTGTCTGGTATGCCCATCTTTCTAACCAGCTGCGTGATCTCTGGAAAGTTTGTGAGAACTTCGGAGCCTCAAGAATCCTCTATAAAATGGAGATAACAGCGCCTACCTCAAAGGATTGTTGTGGGACCTGCAGTGCACAGAACCTAGGAACTAAGGTCAACAGACACTATTACAATGTAAAATATTCCTTTTTTTGGAAAACAAATATTAAACCTGCACAGTGGTCTATGACACTAGAGTTGAAATCTTGTACAAATTCCTATCTTTGTTCTCCCCCAATTCATCTTTGTGACCTTTTCTTTACACAGAACGCAAATATTTTTAGACTTGAAATGAGTTACCATAGCAGCCAACCCTTCCCCCCGCCCCCCCCCCGCCCCGCCAAGAGTTAAAATGCCACTCTTGCTGCTGCTCTTTTAATTAAAAACCCTAAAAAGGCATAGCCACTTGGATGTTACTTAACAATCAGTAAGGAAGATACTTAAGTAGTTAACTTAAGCGATGTCAGAAACAAATCTGTTGACCAACATGGATTCTCCCCCTTAGGACCACAGTTACAGCTGGAGTCAGACAAAATACTTTTATCAGGTCTTTCGATATCCTGCAGAAAATCAGACAAAAACAAAAATCAATTATTTTCTTTAGCCCGAGCATCAGCACTGGAAGTAAATCCCTCACCTGCATTTTTTAAAAAGATGTTTTCTACGTTTCCTAGCCCCATTCCACCATTCCTACTGCAGTCAGGCGATAACCTGAGGGGCTGAAGGGGTTCACCTATGACTCGCTAACGCGGGACTGCCCCGAAAAAGGGAGACTGCCCGGGTCGAGTCACAGGGGACGAACGAACGTGGCCTGCGGCGCTCATGGGGCTTCCCTGGACCCTGATCAGTCGTAGCCCGTACGCACAAGCGACGCGAGTTCGCGGCCGGGGCAGCAACTTGCGCTGGCGTCGCTTGCGCTGGCCGTTGCGGAGCTTCTGTGTGATTTTGCGCTCGTGGCCACCAGGCACGGTCCAGTTGGTGCGCAGTTCCCGCTCGCGCCGTGTCCGACCCTTGCTGTGCCCGGCTCCGCCAGCCGGGAAGTCGCGCAGGTAGTAGTAATCGAGGCAGTCGTAGAGCTCCTCCTCAGAGCTCACCGGGGGCCACACCACTGGCGGTGGCGGTGGCGTTGGAGGGACCTGAGTAGGGCAGCTGGGAAGGGTTGGGTCCATCGCCCCGCCTGGCCGCCGGGCCAGCGCAGGGCGCGCCTCTAAAGGCCCCTCCCCGAGCTGCCATTGGCTCCGCCTTAGTTGTCAGAGCCTAGGCATGACGTCACAGAGACGGGCTTGTTGCCCAGCCTTAGGTCTTTGCGCTCCATTGGGAGAAACTGTCCCTTACTCCTTCCTGCACCCAGGCCTGTGCACCCCTGATCGCAGAGGGGGCGTTTGGCAAAATCCGACTGAGCATTTCCTTTGTGTTGGTCATATATGTTAAACTAACAGGCACACAGGAAAGACCACGTGAGGACACAGCAAGAATGTGGCCATCTGCAAGCAAGGAGAGAGGCCTCAGGAGAAAGCAACTTTGCTGACATCTTGATCTTAGACTTCAACCTTTACAAGTGTGAGAACAAATTTCTGTTGTTTAAGAAAAAGAAAAGTAAACTATCTGAGTGTCCAAGGGGACTGCTTAAAGAAAATGTGGGCTATGTATTCCTCCGAAGGGAGTTTATCAGCAATAAACATTTTGCTACGCTATTTGATGTCAGGAGAAAGTGCTCAAAAATGATGTAAGTGAAAAATTGTTTTCAGAACAAATGCCTCCAGTATCCCAGGAACGTGTGTTTTTTAAAAAGATCTTATTTATTTATTTTTAGAGAGAGGGGAAGGGAAAGAGAGGGAGAGAAACATGGATGTGTGAGAGCTACATTAATCGATTGCCTCTTGCACACCCCGAAATGGGTACCTGGCCCCCAACCCAAGCCTGTGCCCTGACTGGGAATGGAACCCGAGACACTGTGGTTCTCAGGCTGCCACTCAATCCACTGAGCCACACTTGCCGGGGCCAGAAATGTATTTTTAAAACACATCTGTCTATAAAAGGCTGAAAGGAAATTCATCAAAATGCTGAAAGTATTTCTGACTCGGTAGGATTATATATTAGTTCTTTTTTCTTTCCTCAAGTCTATGTTTTTGAGAGGGAGTAAGAGTTAATTGTATTAAGAGAGTGATTAGAAGGAAAACACCCTGCCCGCTGCAAGGCCCGGAACCTGCACAATTTCGGGTTATCTGCAGGTGCCAATATCCCGGGTGTGGTAATGTCCCAGGTGGGCACAGGTAACCAGGTTCTTGGTGATCGCGGACAAAAAAATTGAACCAAACACACAGAGTTTAGAGCAGAAAGCGGGAGAAAGCAGGTTTATTAAGCCACACAGAACATGGGAACAGGCCAGCTCTGAGCAGTGCAGAGCAGAGAGGAGCAGAGCAGAGAAGAGCAGAGCAGAGCCTAACAGCAGCAGCCCTGAACTGAGAGACTAGGCCTTTTATTCCTCTAAGGTGGGTCTCCCATGATTTCCTTGACTGGCTACTGGGAAGGGGGTCCCACAATGCTAATTTATTATAATGATATTATAATGAAGCAGGGGTCGAGTAGCATCTTCTGCACAGGTGCCTTCCTGATTCAC
This sequence comes from Pteronotus mesoamericanus, assembly GCF_021234165.1. Lineage (NCBI taxonomy): Eukaryota > Metazoa > Chordata > Mammalia > Chiroptera > Mormoopidae > Pteronotus > Pteronotus mesoamericanus. The sequence continues at coordinate 15,250,922 of NW_026555308.1, forward strand.
TAGGATTCAATGCTTTTCCAGATGCAGAAACTACCAGTCTTAGAACAGGGTCTCCACCCTTTATCCATGTTTTTTATCTTAGCCCTGGGGCACCTCTGAAGTTTCCTCCTTCCTGACTATCTCCTGCCTCAGTAAACTTGATGATTTGATGTGTTGGCAGCTTGGAGTGAGGGGAGAGAGCCCAGGGCTGCAGTGGTGGGGAGGGTGCTTCAGAAAGCATCAGGGACTAGAGGAGTCTGGTCAGGCACACTGAGCACAGTAAATGCTGAGAGTTATTGGGAAGGAGGCCTTTGTTTTGGTTTGGTTTAACTATATGGACAAAAAAGTAGGAGGTTACTTTCCTAACTGGGCAGGTCAAGGTGGATAGTCATGCCCCAGGCTTACAGCTTTTTAGTAAAAGACTTATCTTTGTTTTAAGCAAGTCTCGTCCATTGTTTCTGTGCATTTGGATTAGTTAACATACCTTTGAATTAAACTGTAACCATCCTAAAGAGAGCACATGAGAAGCAAGAGACCCTTGCTTCTCTTACCTCCATGCAATCTTCCTTAAATTCCCTCCTTAATTTCAAAAGCATAAAAGAATCTTCAAAACTCTCCTTCTCTAAAGCATTTGAAATCTTCCTCCCTGACATATGTCATCAGTTTGTCTCAAATAAACTCATATAAAAATTCTCAAATGACATTGACAATTGCCACCAAATTACAGCCACCCCCTTGGGGATTTTCTTTTTAATAGAGTGAAAATAATTCTCTAATTAAAAAAAAAAAAGAACTTCCCGGGTATTTGATCTCGCTGAGTTTGTCTGTGACCAAATTGCTGATTTGAGTTTTTTCTGCTGCACTATGAAGCCTCATACCTGGTGGGGCGTGGCCTACATACCTCACTCTGAGGGCAATTTTGGAACTCTGAGGGTTCCTTAAATGAACAGGTCCCAGGAGAATGCTTTTAATTAAACGCCTGAGGGGATTTTCTCTTATATCCACATGTCTTCTTTCCACTGCTAGGAAAAAGAGAAACTAATATTTATCCCTAAGTAACTCTCCCATACATTATCTCTTTAAAAAAATCTCTTTAGAAGTTGTCCTTGTGTAAGTATTCAGACATTCTTAAAGGTGAAAAGAATAGAACAGTGAACTCCTAAATTCCATCATAAGGATTCAACAATTATCAAGATCCTGTCACATTTGCTTTATGTACCACGTTCTGTTTTCCTCTGCGTCAGCACTTTAGATCAAATTGCAGGCTTTATATCATTTCACCCCTATATGAGTATATCTGAACACATACCTCTAAAAAAACTAGACATTGCTTATGTAACTGCAATGCCATTTTTACACCTGATTTAAAAAAAAATCAACTGTTCCTGTTATTATCTAATACCCAGCCCAAATCAAATTTGATGATCTAAAAGGCATCAAAATACATACAACTCAGAATATATACAAAATCTACACATGACATTTGCTTGTACAGCTTTTAAGTTTCTTATGTCAGAGCAGTCCCCCTGCCCTTTTCATTTTTCTGACATTGCCTTCTTGCAGAAGCTGGAGCAATTTTCACGTAAAATGTGGATTTTTCTGCTTTCTGTGGTGTCACTTAACTTGTTCCTTTCTCTCCCATATTTCCTGTAAATTGGGGTTGGATCTAGAGGCTTGTTTATACTCAGGTTCATTTTGGGGGAAAGAAAACTTCCTAGAAAGTAATGTGTTTTGGCAGCACACCAGAAGACTGACAATGGTTCATTGTCCCAGTTTTTGTACTGTGACTGATCAGTGGATTCAGGTGGCAACATGTCCCTGTAATTGTAAAGTTTCACGTTAAACTTTTATGGTTTCCATATTTCATGTGCTATTGTATTCATTTGCTATTATTTCATCAGGGGTTGTAAAGTAGTAATTTTCTAATTCAATCATTCCTTCCACATTTGTTAGCTAGAATTCTTTCCTTCATGAATGTGTTTGACAAGAAAAGCAGGACAAATGCTTAATTCTTTCTATTTAAAGATGGGTTTTCAGGGGTTCCGATGGACTTAACTTTTTTCTTGAGAATCATTATGAACTTGTGGATCTTTTAAAAACACAGTCCATATGTTTCAATCAATTTCATTCATTTTTATTCTTTTTTAATGCTCCAATTTTTCCATTTTTTTCACCAGTCAGAGCTCCTTCATGCGATTCTTCTGTACTTTTGGCATTAAGCTAGTAGTCTTGGAGAAAGCATTCTGGTAAACTATGATCTCCAGGCTCTTCCTATACATTTTATGCCCTAGATCTGGAATCAGCCATTTCTCTAAGGAATACCTTGATCTTTTTAGTATGAAAAATGGATTTAGAGACAACACTGTTAGTGCTAAGTGTATTATGTCCCTTGATCTTTACAAGAACCCTGTGAGATATTACTGTCCCAATTTTCTAGATGAGGAAAAGTTGAACAGCTTTCTCAAGGTTATATAACATAAAAAGCAGAGCTAGACTGAGTGAGGTCTTTGGACGCCTAGATAATGTTTCTTCCATTTTATTGTGCCTCTTGGTATGAGCTCATTACTTTTCAGTTCACAGACAGATTGCTAAACATACCTGACATCCTAGCTTCTGAGATGATACTTAAAAGCAGGTGCTACTATCTGCCTTGCTTTCCTACCCAAGGACTCTGAATTAATGCCAATGAATCACTGTGATAACATTTACAAAATTTTTGTTATATTTTTAAATATTTATCTTAAATTGGGTATGGGGGTGACTCAGCGCCGGGATCCTGCCGGCTACTCTCTCAATTCTCTCCCCAAAGCCTCCTCCCCAAGTCTCTCCTCAGGTGTCTCTAGCCCATTGCCCCTGCTTTTGATGGGGCTCAGGGCATGTCAGTCAAAGAAGATCCATGTCGATTTAAAATGGAAACTTCAGAGCAGTGTACCTACGGGCAGAAAACTGGAGGCATTCTTCTAGGAAGAGCAGATGGAGTAGGCAAACCTTTAGGTACCGCATTAGCCTGGAATTGGACTGGAAATGGCATGAGAGTGGAATCTCATCTTGGGATTTTAAGAAATGAAATAACCTATTTTCCAGAAATAGAAGGATGTTGCATGAGGATGCTCTTTATAGATGTTTGATTACTAATGATATGAAGATGTAAAAAACAAAATGCATTTTAATGCTACTGGAAGTAAATTATTTTAAACACACACATGAAAAATTATATTTTATTGATTATGCTGTTACAATTTTCCCAATTTTCCCCCTTCCCCCTCCACCAAGCACCCACCCACTCCCTCAGGTAATCCCCGCTCCTTTGTTGATGTCCATGGGTCATGTGTAAAAGTTCTTTGGCTATGCCTTTTCCTGTACTGTACTCTACATCCCCATGGCTAGTCTGTGACTACCAATTTGTACTTCTTAATCCCCTCATCTCTTTACCCATTCTCCCATGCCCCTCCCATCTGGCAACCATCAAAATGCTCTCAGTAGCCAAGATTCTGTCTCTGTTCTCATTTGCCAAGTTTTTCAATTGTTGATAGGTATGTTTATTGTCATTTTATTGTTCATGATTTTGATCTTTTTCTTAAATAAGTCCCTTTAACATTTTATATACTAATAGTTTGTTGATGATGAACTTATTTAGTTTTTCTTGTCTGGAAAGCTCTTTTTTATCTGCCCCTTGATTCTAAATAATATCTTTGCTACGTAGAGTTCTCTTGGCTGTAGGTCCTTGCTTTTCATGACTTTGAATATTTCTTGCCATTCCCTTCTAGCCTGCAAAATTTCTTTTGAGAGATCAGCGGACAGTCTTATGGGAACTCCCCTGTAGTTAACTAACTGCTTTTGCAGCTATTAAGATTCTCTCTTTATCTTTTTTTAAAGATTTTTAAAAAAAGATTTTACCTATTTATTTTTAGAGAGATGGGAATGGAGGTGGAAAGAGAGGGAGAGACATTGACTAGTTCCTTCTCTCACACCCTCAGCTGGGGACCTACCTGCATCCCAGGCATGTACCCTGACTGGAAATAAAACCAGTGACTTTTTGGTTCACAGGATGCCACTCAATCCACTGATCCATACCAGCCAGGACGATCTCTCTTTATCTTTAATCTTTGGCACTTTAATTATGATGTGTCTTGGTGTGGACCTGTTTGGGTCCATTTTGTTTGGGATTCTCTGTGCTTCCTGGACTTATATGTCTATTTCCTTCACCAAATTTGGGAAGTTTTCTTTCATTATTTTTTCAAATAGATTCCAATTTTTCGCTCTTTCTCTTCTCCTTCTGGCATACCTGTGATGTGAATGTTGGTACACTTGAAGTTGTCCCAGAGGCTCCTTATGCTATCCTCATTTTTTTTGGATTCTTTTTTCTTCTTGTTGTTCTGATTGGTTGTTTTTTATTCCTTAACTTCCATATCATTGCTTTGATTCTTGGCCTCATTGATTTTACTGTTGATTTCCTGTGAATTGGCTTTTATTCCAATAGTACACCCTTCATTTCTGCCTGGGTCTTCTTTTATACTATTGAGTTACTTTCCAGCTGCTGTTCTGGTGCTGGAGCTCAGAGGGACTGAGTCTGGGTAATTCTGTGTGTGGACTCTTTAGGAGACACTGCTTGGTACTCCAGTAGTACTTTTTGCTGACTCAAATCCTGCTGGTTTCTACAGCCAGAAGTTATGGGGGCTTATCTTCCTGGCACTGAAAGCCTGGTATGGGGGGCTGGGTGTCTAGCTGGGACTCCTTGCTCCTGACACATCCCTCCTGAATTTTTTCCTACCACACATGGGTGTGGGACCAGTCCATTCTATGTCTTCGCATCTCCTTGTCTCTTACCAGTCTGGATGGATGTGGTTCCTTTAGTTTCATAATTGTCGGACTTCCATTCAACTTGATTTCTTATGATTCTGAGTGATGGTTGTTCTGTAGTTTTGTTGTAATTTTGATGATGTTGTATGAGGAGGCAAGCCATATTTACCTATGCCTCCATCTTGACTGGAAGTCCACTGTAATAAGGCATTTAAGATGAACTTTGTATTTTGCTTAGTGGTTTTTTTTTTTTTTAACTCTAGACTCTGGGGATAAACAAGTAACAATCATTCTTCAGGAGTAGACTTTAACTCCTTATATTAACATAACTATGCACAGATTATAAAGCTCTGTCTTATTACTGTCTTAATGAATCATTGCAACTAAGTTATGAAGTAATAGAAAAAGAAATGGAGATTCATTCAGGTCATATGGCTTATCCAAGATCCAAGGTGCAGCAACTCTGTGTATGTGCATTTGGGCCTTACCGAAACTTGCTGCTGTTTCTGAGGTCCCTCATATTAGAAGATAAATAATACTCATTTTCAAACTCAGAGCTACCTACAGCTTACATTCAACACTTCTTTCTCTTCTCCATTTATTCATGCTTTTGCATTATTTGTGTATTTGTCTAGTTCCTCTTTAAGATCAAACATACCTTTGCCCCTTCATCTGCAGTTCACAGTAGATGTAAAATAAATGCTTGTTAAATAAATACATGTATGGATATAAACAACGAAACCATTAAAAACTATTAATGAAAATAAACATTTGTATAGCTCTTTTTCCCTTAACAATAATTGTTTTATTTTTATTTTTAAGTATATTTTATTGATTATGCTATTACAATTGTCCCATTTTTTTCCTCCCCTTTATTCCCGTCTGCGCTGTACCTCCCTCCTCTCCAGCATTCCCCACTTAGTTCATGTTCATGGGTCATACATATAAGTCATTGTCTTCTCCATTTCCTATGCTATTCTTAACCTCTCCCTATCTGTTTTGTACCTACCAATTATATTTCTTATTCCCTGTACCTTTTCCCCCATTCTCCCTCTTCACTTCTCTGTTGATATTTCTCCATGTGATATCCATTTCTGTGATTCTGTTCCTGTTCTAGTTGTTTGCTTAGTTTGTTTTTGTTTTGGGTTTTTTTTTAGATTCAGTTGTTGATAGCTGTGAATTTGTTGCATTTTATTGTTCATAGATTTGCTCCTCTTCTTTTTCTTAGATAAGTCCCTTAAACATTTCATATAATAAGGGCTTGGTGATGATGAACTCCTTAAACTTGACCTTATCTGGGATGCACTTTATCTGCCCTTCCATTCTAAATGATAGCTTTGCTGGATAGAGTAATCTTGGATGTAGGTCCTTGCTTTTCATTACTTTGAATATTTCTTGCCAGCCCCTTCTTGCCTGCAAGGTTTCTATTGAGAAATCAGCTGATAGTCTAATGGGAACTCCTTTGTAGGTAACTGTCTCCTTTCCTCTTGCTGCTTTTAAGATTCTGTCCTTATCTTTAATCTTGGGTAATGTAATTTTGATGTGTGTTGGTGTGTCCCTCTTTGGGTGAAACTTCTTTGGGATTCTCTGAGCTTCCTGGGTTTGAATGTCTATTTCCCTCACCAAACTGGGGAAGTTTTCCTTCATTATTTTTTCAAATGTTTTCATTTCTCTTTCTCCTTCTGGCACCGCTATGATTCAAATGTTAGAATGTTCAAAGTTGTCCCAGGGGTTCCTGGCTTTCCTCATTTTTCGGAATTGTTGTTTTCTTCATTTGGTTCTGCTTGAATGTTTATTTTTTCCTTTTGTTCCAAATCATTGATTTGAATCCTGGTTTCCTTCCCTTCACTGTTGGTTCCCTGTATATTTTTCTTTATTTCACTTTGTATAGCCTTCATTTCTTCCTTTATTTTGTAGCTGTACTCAATCATTTCTGTGAACATCCTGATTACTGGTGTTTTGAATTCCACATCTGATAGGTTGGCTATCTCCTTGTTGCCTGGTACTTTTTCTGGAGTTTTGATCTGTTCTTTCATTTGGGCCATGTTTCTTTGTCTTCACACACCTGTTAGGTTGTAAGGGGCAGAACCTTAGGTATTTGCTGGGGTGGGACAACCCACTTCACTGCTCTGTGGTGCTGTATATGGGGGAGGGGTCAGAGAGGGGACAATGCCACTTGCTTGGCTCTTGCTCCACTTTCAGTCACTTCCCCTGCTACCCACAAGCGAATCGTACCCGTCTGGTGCTGATTCCAGGGCAGTGGGCTTGTGTATGTTCTAGGGCCCCGTGTGGCCCTCTAGTGGACTTTTCTGTAAGACTGGGAGTTTTTCCCGCCACTGCAACCCCCACAGGTTTTTACAGCCAGAGGTTTTGAATCTTTCTTTTCCTGTGCTGGAACCCTGGGTTGCACAGTCTGTCTTGCTCCCCAGTTTTTCTTCTCGGTTTATTTGCTTGATAATGTGGGACTATCTGGACTGAGAGCTGCCGCCTTGCCCACCCAGTCCACCAGCTGCCTCCTTGCCTCATGTCTTCTCTGCCACAGCTGCTCGTCTCTGCCCCTCCTACTGGTCTGGATGAATGTTTCTTCTTTAACTCCTTGATTGTCAGTATTCCATATAGTTTTATTTTCTGGCAGTTCTTACTGCTTTTTGTTTTTAAATTGGTTGTTATCCTTCTTTTGGTTGTGCGAGGAAGCAAAGTTTATCTACTTACGCTTCCATCTGGGATGGAAGCCCAACATTTGTATCACTTTTTGTCTCATTCGTTATTCAAAATAATTTCTTGAACGTGTACCATGTGCCAGATATTGTTTCAGACTTCCAGGATAAAGTTCCCTGATCTCATGCAGTTTATGTATAGTGGGATGAGGCAGACAATAGATGTATGTAGAACGTGAGCTCTCTTGGTGATAAGTACAATTAAGAATTATGAAGCATGAGAATATCACGAATGTAATATTTCAGACAGAGGGGTTGGAAGATCTTTTTGAGGAGGTGGCATTTGAACAAAGTCAAAAGACAGACTGCAAAAGTGACATGAGCAAAATGGTGAGGAAGCTTTAAGCCATTTTTCCCACACAAAATAAAACCCCTAGAACCTGGGTAAAGTAACCCAATAGGAGCTCTGGAAAACAGTCAGATTTCTACAGCAATCAAGAAAATACCCAATCAGGAAAAAGTCATATTCAAAACAGTAGGAGATTTTGTGTTGTTTTAACTTGCTCTTGACTCTCCCTTTACATAGATAGCAATGGTCTTGATATGAAGGAGGCAGTAGCCCAGTTCCAAATTCTCTCTCCTGAACCAGTGGGAGCAGAACTGACCTTATTTACAACATTCTAACCTATTTGGGGCTGAAGGACTGCTATGTATTTTGTCTCTCTATAAGCTCAGGTGAAAAGTGGTGGACACTGCTTAGGAAAGCTGCAGGGGGAAAACAGACCCACAGACACCTGGAACAAGAGATACAGGTGGAGACATATAATAGACCACTTAAGGCACTAAGGAGAAGCTGGATAAAACTCTGGAAAATTAAGATATTCAAAAGATGCTGTGTATAAGAGGAAACTGATAAAGACACACAAGCCCAGAGAAGACTCATGCTCAAAAAAATACTTGGGAAGACCTTAAGCTTTCACCTAGAGCTGATCCCAAGGCTCAGAAGACCCAGCTGACTAATGAAAGATTGCTCAGCAACGAGGTAGTCTGTAAAGAGTAGGAGAGATAGATACTTACACATGCCCAATTTCCAACAACAACAAAATTAAAAGATATACAGATAAATAAGAAAAAATGTCCCATTCTAAAGAAGATGGTAAATTGGCAGAAACTATACCTGAAGAAGCACATGCATTGGGCTTCCTAGACAAAGATATTTTTAAAAGTTGTCTTAAGTATGCTGAAAGAGCTAAAGGAAAACATAAAGAACTAAAAGAGGAGAGAGGACCAAGATGGCAGAGGACTGAGTGGAAGTCACACTGATCTCCTCCCAGGACCAACCTGGAATTATAACTAAATTGTGGAGAAATCACCTGGAACAAACAACTGAACAATAGCGAAAGAGGAGCCTTATAACCTTGGACAGAGAGAAGAATCAGCTTTAGCACAACCTAACTGGTAAAGAGTGTGCAGTAGAGACTTGAGAAGGTGAGCAGGGCATCCATGTGTGGCAGCACCAGAAGGATATTGAAACAGCCAGTTGAATCCCCCTGAGAAGAGCAGGTTCTAAGCCATAAATGGGTATCTCCAGCCTACAGTACCAGAGCCCTAGAAGTACACAAGTAACAGCCGAGCTGTGAAAAGCAGCAGGGTTGCTCTCTGTTAGAGACAGGCAGCTGGAGACGCAAAGAGCCGTTTAAAGGGCCAACAAGTAAGTCTTTATTTGCAGTCATTTACCCTGGGCTCCGGCAAAGGTGGGGGCAGAGCGGGCTAGAGACACATGAGGAGAGACTGGGGAAGGAGGTTTTGGGGGAGAGAATGGAGAGAGTAGCCGGCAGAATCCCAAAACTGACTCATCTCACAGACGGCAGCAGTCATCTTGCTCAGGCAGACCACTCCTCTGAGCAGCAGCAGCATGAGAGGACCCAATAACCCCGCCCCCAGGAGGGACTCTGCCCTGCCCTGTGGAGTCTCTAAACCAGCCTACTGAGTGCAGAGGGACTAGATTAATAGCTGAAGGAGACAGCCACAGACAGTAGATTCCTGGAAGTCTCAAACAGACTGCCTAAGGTCAGACAAGGTCAATATATGACATCATCAGAGCCAGAGCCAGAGAGAAAAACAAAACAGTGGTCTCCTGCCATAGAAGTTCACACCACAAAGTCCGGAAATCAGGACAGATCAATTGAAGAAGCAGAAGCAAAAAAAGAAGAGTCTCATAAATAATGGGAACATGAAGAGAAAATCCCCAATTGAAGGGAAAGGAGGAACCGCCAGAAAGAGAACTAAATGAAATAGAGGCAAGTAAACTATCAGATATTGAGTACAAAACAATGGTTCTAAGGAAGTTCAATGAGCTCAGTGAGCTTAAAGAGAATTACAAAAAACTACAGGGAAACTATGAGGAACTTACTACAAACTATATCAGCATGACAAAAGGACATAGAAACTATCGATAGGACACAAGAGGAAATGAAGAATACAGTTTTTGAAATGAAGAATACAATTTCCAAATAGAAGAACACAGTAGAAGGAACCAAAAAACAGGATAGATAAAGCAGAGGATCGAATCAGTGAGTTGGAGGATAAGATAGAAAAAAGCTCCCACATAGGGCAAGAAAGTGAAAAAGACTCAAAAAGAAAGAAGAGGCATTTAGGGAAATGCAGGACAACCTGAAACGTAATAACATCCGTATAATAGGGATACCAGAAGGAGGAGTAGAGGAGGAAGGGATAGAAAACCGGTTTGAAAAAGTAATGATGGAAAACTCCCCTAATCTGAGGAGAGAAAAAGTCACAGAAGTCCAGGAAGCACCACAGGGCCCCATTCAAGAGGAACCCAATGAGGCCCACTCCAAGATACATCATCATTAAAGTGGCAAGTATCAAAGACAAAGAGAGAATCCTAAAGGCAGCGAGGTAGAAACAGGTAGTAACTTATAAGGGAGCCCCGATACAGCTAGCAGATGACTTCTCAACAGGAACACTACAAGCCAGAAGGGAATGGCAAGAAGTCTTCCAAGTCGTGAAAAGCAAAGGCTTGCAACCAAGACTGCTCTACCCAGCAAGGCTCTCAATTAAAATGGAAGGAGAAATAAGGAGGTTCCCTGACAAAAAAAGGCTAAAAGAATACATCTCCACCAAACCAGCATTGTAAAATATGCTAAAGGGACTGCTTTAAGAAGATAAAGAAAAAGAGTTTATGAATACCCAGTTCCTTTCAGTCACCAATACTTGATATTACCAATATTTTTAATACTTATTAATCTGATTGTGACAATGATGTGTTATTTTAATTGTTCCTTTATTATTTGTTGAAACTAAACCTGGTTTTGTATATTTCTTGCCTATTTCTATTATTTTTAAAAAGCTTTAAATAACTTTTTGGTATTCTTTACCCATTTTTTGATTAGATGTTTGTAGAATTTTTGCCCTAAAAAAGCCCCCTATTAACCTTATTTTGATGTGTTGCCAATCCTTTCCTATTCTATTACTTGTCTTTATCTTTTTTAATAGATATATTACTATATAGTCTTAAATGTTTAATATAGTCATATTGTCAATATTTTACTTTTTGACAATATGTCAAAAATATGCTTCTTGGTTTGAATAATTTACTTCAGGGTAAGAAAAATATTTTGTATATTCTCCTAAAACTCCTTAGATTTTACGTATTGATTTTTAACTCACCTGAATATTTCTTGTATAATGTTTGAAATAGGGCTCTATATTTGTTATTTCAAGTAATAGTGGTACATGCACCTTATTTATTGAATAAGCCTTATTTTCCCCATTGATTTGAAATATCAATTTAATCATATATTACATTGTTAGATATATATATATATCCATATATATACACATTTGTTTCTAGAATGCTCATTATATTTCATTGATCTACTTGATTATTTCTTGGTATCATGTTGTTTTAATTGCTGAGACTTTATAATGGATTTAAATTTTTTAGTATTTTATAATGGATCTTGACATTTAAAAAGTAAATAAATAGAATCAATCTGCATTTAAAAAGAAAGAAAGAAGGATCTCCTACCTTTTGCAACATCATCGATGGAACTGGAGAATATTATGCTAAGTGAAATAAGCCAGTTGGTAAAAGACAAATACCATATGATCTCATCTGTAAGTGGAATCTATTCAACAAAATAAACTGACAAGCAAACTAAACCACAGGCAAGGAAACATGGAGCAGATGAAAATGACCAGAAGGGTGGAGAAGGAGGACAATGGTGGAAAGATTGAGAAGGGACTAAACAAAGAACATGTATGAAGGGCATGGACAACAGAGTGGGAATTGACTATGGGTGAGGGGGGCTGGGTGGGATGGGTGGAGGAGGGTAAAGGGGGAGAAGCTGAGACAACTGTAATAGAATGAACATGATTTAAAAATTAAAAATAAATTTAAAAATATTTTAAAAGATAAAATGCCAAAAAAAGAACTAAAAGAAATCAGGAAAATTATTATGAATAAAATAATATTGATAAAGAAGCAAAAATTATTTAAAATGTAAAGCGAAATTCTGAAGCTGAAAAAATTACAATAACTGAATTGAGAAATTTATTAGAGGAACTGAACAACAGTTTTGAGCAGGCAGAAGAGAGAGTCACTGAACATAAAGATAAAAACATATAAAATAATCAAATCTGAGCAGCAAAAATGAAGAAAAGTGAACACAGCCTAAGCAACTTATGGAGCATCATCAAAAGGATTAATATATGCATATATGCATAATGGGAGTTTCAGAATGAGAAAAGAAAGAAGCAAAGATTATTTGAAGACATATGACCAAGAAGTTTACAAATTTGAGGTTATATGGTACATGACTCTGAAAATTCAAAAAGCTCAATAAACTCCAAGTAGGATTAAACCTAAAGAAGCCACACCAAGACATAATCAATTATCAAAGACAAACAGAATCCTGAAAACAGCAAGAGAAAAAGAACTTATCACGTGTAAGAGATCCTCAATAAGATCAGAACATCAGTAGCATGGTGGCACGAGAGGTCCTTCAGGTCTCTCCCCTTGAAGTTACAAGTTGAACAGCTACAATTAAACAGAGGATTCCTTGTTCAGTGCACAAATATATCTGAGAAATCCTTGCACTGAAACATCCAGTGGTTGGTGTATCAGAGTAAATGGGAGAAGGGAAGGGGGAAAAACAGAGACAGGTACCACAGACACAGCCTAGGGCTCACTGCAATAGCCAGGGAGGAGTCAGTTTACAGCAATCACACTCTGCAGCCCTAAGGAACAGAGGTATAGAATAAACATTCCTGCCTGAGTTGTCAGCACATACTGTGGCTGAAGCCAGTGATAGGGGCAGAGATAGAACACAAAGGTGGGGCAACAGTAGTGTAGCAGCCACCATTATCAGGCAGAAAACAAAGTAAAAGCTACATGGCCATCACCTTTTATGCTCACCTCCCCTCACCATCCTAGTGCTTATATAGTGGGGCCCCAGCAGAGGCTGTTGTAGGGAAGTGTTGGGTTACAGAACACATGATCCACAACCCTGAGGACTGGAGAAGAGGAAACATTTCTTCCTGAGTGGCAGACACACACTGTGGCTAATCCTAGTGATGGGAGAAGATATAGAGGTGCAGCAGCTGAGGGATGGAAGCCACCATTCCTTGGAGGAGAACAAAGCTACAAAATGCAGGTGCCAGCTTCTACCAGCCAACCCCATTGCAATTCATCAGAGTAGTGCCCAGTGGAGGCACCTGGGACTTCTCAGATACAGCACTGTTGGAAGCATCAAGTTGCAGGAGGAAGTACTGTCATCTCATAGGCCCAAAACCCCATTGCCCATCACATTTCCTGACAGGGGTGATGCCCTCAAAACTGAGGTGACTTTGTCACAGTGGGGACACCCATATCCCCAGGGAATACAGGGCATTTTCCACAGCCAAGGTGACAGTGACCCACAGAGATCCCTGAAACCCCAGGAGTGCAAGTAAGAGAAAATAAAAACTTCAAAATAAACAAATTTAAAAAATAAAAAATAACAGAAAATTGAACTTCAGTGTCACTTACTGGAAAACAAAAGAAACACCTCTCCTGCCCTGACTGGTGTGGCTCACTTGATTGAATGTGTCCTGCATAGTGCAAGGTCACCAATTTGATACCTGGTCAGGGCACATGCCTGGGTTGTGGGCCTGGTCCCTAGTTGGGGTGTGTGTGAGAGGTAACTGATCGATGATTCTCTCACACATCAATGTTTCTCTTTCTAGCTCTCCATCTATTCCCCCTCTCTAAGAATAAATAAAATCTTAAAAAAAAAACCACACTGCCTTATTGACCTGCTAAATAGAAAAATATCACTCTTCAAAAAAGCAGACTTCATTCCCATAAATGCCTAGGCAGAGAAATAATCCATCAAATACCATGAATAACCAAGGTAACAAGGTATCTCAGAAACAAAATGGACAATCTCCAGAAAATCAACTTAAAGACATAGAAATATGTGATTTATTGATAACTGATGGTAAAAATTGTAGGTCTGAAAAAACTCAACAAGATACAAGAAAACTCAGAAAGGCCGTTGAATGAACTAAAAAATAAAATCAATAAACAAAAGCACTAATTTACCAAACAGATTTAAACTATGAAAAAGAACCAAATATAAATTCTGGACTGAAGAACTCAGTGAAAGGCATGGATAATGTGTTAGTCAGATTAGAAAAATATGGATGACCAGATGGAGGAAAAAATAGTGATATTGAAGAGAGAAATTTAGAAATGATGCAGATGGAAGAAAAGAGAGAATTGAGAGTTAAAAAAAAAAGAAAGAAAGAACCCTATGAGAGTTGACTCCATCAGAAAGAGCAACATAAAAATAGTAGATATAACAGAAGGAGAGAAGAGAGAGAAGGGAACAGAGGACTACTTTCTTTTTCATAAACCTAACGGTAACCACACACATGCAAAAGATCAAGAACAGATATATAACATCAAAAGAGGAAAGGGTGGGGAAAAATCATAGAATAAAACTGAACTAGAATGACAGAAACACAAATGAAAAGAAACAAAAGAGAAACAGCTCTCAGAAAATAAAAGATAAAATGGCTATAGGAGATCTTCATATATCAATAATCACCCTAATGTGAATGGACTGAACTCACCAATAAAAAAAGCACAGAGTAGTGGGTTGGGTCCAAAAACAAAACCCAACCATATGCTGCCTTTATGAGATATATCTCAGTTGTAAGGACAAACATAGATTCAAAGTGAAGGTGTGGAAAATGATCTTCTGAGCAAATGGCATCCAGAATAAAGTGAGTGTAGTCATATTTATATGAGGGGGGGGACCCAAAAAGCCCAGAATTCACTTATATAAAATTGTATATTTATTTTTACATGTTTAAACTTCAACCACCTTCAAAATACTCTCCATTTGATGCAATACACCTATTGAGATATTTTTCCACTGCTCAAAACAGTTTTTGAACATGTCAATTTTGATGACTTTTTGTATTTCTGCTTTTTTTGGTTTTGTCTCTTCCACATCAGCCAAACGTTTCCTTTTGGGAACTTTATTCATCTGGGGAAAGAAAAAAAGTTGCTCAGAGTGACATTGGGTAAATAGGGAGGGTGGTGCATGGGAGTCATGCCATTCTTGTTCAAATACTGCTGAATGCTCAGAAAGGCATGGGCAGGTGTGCTCATGAATCACCCATCATGAAATGGGCAAACATGTTGAAAGAGTCTTCAAAAAAGTTTCACTGAGGCCAAATGCAGTCTCTCACAACACCACCAGCTGGTACACTGATACAGATGGGTTCCTAGAACATTCATCTAGTGGGGGAATCCTGTACTATAAGGGGCCCACCATCCAGAAGATACTTCTGTTTTTTGGTGTCCCCCAAAATGTAACAAGAGACAAAGATCAACATTTTATAATGATAAAAAGGGGCACTACATTAAGAAGACATAACAGCCCTGGCTGCTGTGGCTCAGTTGGTTGGAACATCATCCTGTAACAAACAAAAAGGTTGACTGTTTGATTCCAGTCAGGGTTCATAACCTAGGTTTCAGGTTTGATCCCTGGTCTGTGTGGATACCAAGTAGGCAACCAATTGATGTTTCTCACATCGATGTTTCTCTTTCTCTCTCTCCCCCTTCCTTTCTTTCTAAAAGCAATGAAAAACTGTCCACAGGTGAGGATTAAAAAAAAAAGACATAACATTAATATATATGCACCCAATCTGGGAGCACCAAAATATATAATGCAACTATTAGCAGAAGTAAAGGAAGAAACAGAGAAAAACACGATTATAGTAGGGGACCTAAATACCTTATTGACAGCTATAGATAGATCATCCAAAAATGCAGTAAGAAAATGTTGGCCTTAAGTGACACATTAGGCCAAATGAATATACTCAATATCTACAGAGCCTTTCATCTCATAACACCAGATTACACATTCCTCTCTGGTGTACATGAAATATTCTCAAGAATAAACCATATGTTGGGACACAAAACTAGCCTCAACACATTTAAGAAGATTGAAATCATACCAAGTATATTCTCTGACCACAATACTTTTAAAATTTGAAATAAACTGCAAAAAGAAAGTGAAAAAACCCACAAATATGAGGGGGGATTCCCTCAAAAACTGAATTATTTTCTGGAGGGTGAGCCCCTTGTAGTACAGGCTTTCCCCATTAGATAAGTGTTCTAGAAACCCATCTGTATCAGTGTACCAGCTGGTGTCATTGTGAGAGGCTGTGTTTGGTGAATGTGCAAGGTGTATTACATCAAATGGAGAGTATTTTGAAGGTGACTGAATTTTAAACATGTAAGAATAAGTGCACAATTTTTTATAAATAAATTCTGCCTATTTTTGGGTCTCCCCTCAGTGAAGATTAAAGAACATGCCACTGAACAAATACTGAGTCAAGAGAGAAAACAAAAGAAGAGATTAAAAGATACATAGAGACAAATGAGAATAACAATATGACACATCAAAATTTTGGGGATATAACAAAAATGGTAATAACAGAGTTTATATCATTACAGGTCTACTCCAAGAAACAAGAAAAATCTCAAACAACTTAAAATTTTACTTTAAAGAACTTGAAAAAGATCAAATGAGGCTCTGTGCTCCTCCTGTTTAACGGACAGCCATGTCTTCCTGCAATGTCAGCCACAACCCTGAGACACGATGGCGAAGATCAGGGTGAACAGATTTAGCTATACTGGGCACTTGGTCATTAGGACTGCTTTTAACTCTGGCAAAGTGGATATTGTCACCATGAATGGCCCCTTCATTGACCTCAACTATATGGTCTATATGTTCCAGCATAATTCTATTCATGGCAAATTCAAAGGCACAGTCAAGGCTAAGAATAGGGAGCTGATCATCCGTGGAAAGTCCATCTTCCAGGAGTGATGTCTTGCCAACATTAAGTGGGGAGATACTGGAAATGAATATGTTGTGGAGCTCACTGGTATCTTCATTACCTTGAAGAAGGCTTGGGGCTCACTTGAAGGGTAGGGCCAAGAGGGTCATCATCTCTGTCCCTTCTGCAGATGCCCCCATATTTGTGATGGGTTTGAACTATGACAAGTATGAAAACTCCATGAAGTTTGTCAGCAATGCTTCCTGCACTGCCAACTGCTTGGCTCCCCTGTCATCAATGACAACTTTGGCATCTTGGAGGGACTCATGACCACAGTCCATGTCATCACTGCCACCCAGAAGACTGGATGGCCTCTCTGGGAAGCTGTGACGTGGTGGCCAAGGAGCTGCCCAGAACATCACCCCTGCTTCTACTGGTGCTGCCAAGATTGTGGTTAAGCTGAATGGGAAGCTCACTGGCATGGCCTTCCATGTCCCCACCCCCAATATGTCAGTTGTGGACCTGGCCCAACCCCTGGAGAAAGCTGTCAAATACAATGATATCAAGAAGGTCGTGAAGAAGGATCAGATGGTCCTCTTAAGAGCATCTGAGGTTATACTGAAGACAAAGTTGTCTTTTGAAACTTTAACAGTGACACCAATTCCTTCACTTTTGATGCTGGGATGGGCATTACCCTCAATGACCACTTTGTCAAGCTCATTTCCTGTTATGACGATGGATTTGGCTACAGCAACAGAATGGTGGAAATTATGTTCCACAAGGTCTCCAAGGAGTAAGTGTCCCCTGGACCACAAGCCCCAGTGAAAGGAAGAGAAGCCTGCAACTTGGCTTCTCTTCCTCTCACTGAATCAGCAACTTGGAAGACAAGATGGCAGAAAACACCACTCAGAACAGCAAAAAGAAAAAAGAATTAAAAAATGAGTATAGTTTAAGGAAACTCTTGGTCACCATCAAGCATAATAACATTCACATTATAAAGATAGAAGAAGGAGAAGAGATAGAGAAAGGAGCTGAGAACCTATTTGAAGAAATAATGACGGAAAACTTCCCTAATCTGGCAGAGGAAATAGACATATGAATCCAAGAAGCACAGAGTATCCTGAAGAAGATGAAACCAAAGAGGCCCACACCAAGATACACTGTATTTAAAATGGCATAGGTAAAGGACAAAGAATCATAAAAGCAGCAAGAGAAGGACAGTTATTTACCTACAAGGGAGCTCTCATAAGGCTGTCAGCTGATTTCTCAACAGAAACTTTGCAGGCTAGAAGGGCTTTGCATGAAACATTCAAAGTGATGAAAAACAAGGACCCACACCCAAGATTGCTCTACACAGCAAAGCTATTATTTAAAATTTAAGGATAAAAGGCTTCCCAGAAAAGAAAAATCGAAAGTAGTTCCTTACCAACAAACCAGTATTACAAGGAATGTTAAAGGCACTCCTTTAAGATGAAAGGGAGAAGAAGGGCATAAATGTTAATAATAAAATAGCAATAACAATGTAACTATCAAGAATTACTTTAAATGCAAGTGGATTACATGTTCTAATCAAAAGATATATGATGACTAAGTGGGTAAAGAAACAAGACCCTTACATATGTTGCCTACAAGAAACTCACTTCAGATTGAAAGACACGCATAGACAGAAAGTAAAGAGATGGAAAAAGATCATTTATGAGTAAGGAAATGGAAAAAGCTCCCCCCAGGTTTAGCAATACTTATATTAGATGAAATAGACTTTAAAAGAAATGCTATAACAAGAGACTAAGGACCCAGCAATTTCATTTCTGGGTATTTATCTAAGAAACCGAAAACGCTAATTTGAAAAGACATATGTATCCACATGTTCTTTGCAGAATTGTTTATAATAGCCAAGATATGGAAGCAACCTAAGTGTCCATCAATAGATGAATAAAGCAGAAGTGGTACAGCTCTCCAGAAGCTTCTGTGGGTTTCCCCAGCTCTGGGTACCTCATTCTGCATCATGCAGCCATTATGAGCCATCATAATGAACACAGAATCTGGAAGAAAAATTCAATATTGAAATATCAATATGGCCAACACTATTGCAGGTACCATCTGAATATATTTGAGACCTAAGGCCACGATGAAGATGCTTTTGGACCCCAAGGGGAGGTACTGTCATGACTAAAGATAGCAATACCATTTTTCAAGAGGTTCAAGTTCAGCATCCAGTGGCCAAGTCCATGACTGAATTTGCTGGACACAGGATGAAGAGGTTGGACATGGGATCACATCCATAATTATTCTAGCAGGGGAGATGCTATCTGTGGTTGAGCACTTCCTAGAGCAGCAGATGCACCCTGTGGTGATGATCAGTGCTTGCTAAAAGGCATTGGATGATATGATCAGCATCCTTAAGAAAATCAGTATTCTCATTGACACCAACAACCAAGATATGTTGCTGAATATTATCAACTGCTCCATTACTACCAAAGCAAGCAGTTGGTAGTCCTCTTTGGCTTGCAACATTGTCCTGGATGCTGTGAAAACTGTAAAGTTTGAGGAGAAAGGATGGAAGGAGATTGACATCAACAAATATACAAGAGTAGAAAAGATGCCTGGGAGTATCATTGAAGACTCATGTGTCTCATGTAGAGTTATGATTAACAAAGATGTGACTCATCCATGAATGCAATGCTATATCAAGAAGTTGCATGTTGTGCTGCTGGATTCTTCTCTGGAATACAAGAAAAGAGAAAGACAAACTGACATTGATATCCCACAAGAGAAAGACTTCACTGAATCCTCCAAATGGAAGAAGAGTACATCAGTTGGCTCAGTAAGGACATTATCCATTGGAAGCCAATGTGGTTATCACTGAAAAGGGCAAATCAAATTTAGCTCAGGACTGCCTCTTGTGGGCCAGTGTTACAGCCACCCATAGAGTTGGCAAGACAGAAAATAGTCACATAGCTAGAACCTGTGGGGCCCAGAAAGTCAGCTGACCAGAGGAACTGAGAGAAGAAGATATTGGGACAGAAGCAGGCCTGCTGGAAATCAAGAAAATTGGATGTGAATATTTTACTTTCATCAATGAGTATAAAGACCTGAAGTCCTGCACTATTCTCCTCCTGGGGATTGGGTGAGGGAAGACAATAACAAGATTCTCTTGGAAGTAGAATGTAACCTCCAGGATGCCATGCAAGTATGCCACATTATCCTGGAGCCCAGGCTGGTGCCAGGAGGTGGGGCCTGTGAGATGGCTGTGGCTCATGCCTTAAGAGAAAAGTCCACGGCCATGACTAGTATGGAGTAATGGATATACAGGGTTGTTGCCTAGGTCCAAGAGGTCATTCCTCATACCCTCCCACAGAGTGGTAGGGTGAGTACCATTTATTTACTTCCCTTTGTGCAAAGCACACCCAGGAGAATTGTGAGGCCTGGGGCGTAAGTGGTGAGACAGGTACTTCGGTGAACATGAAGAACTGGGCATCTGGGAAACACTGGCTGTGAAGCTGCAAACATAACACAGCAGTGGAGATGGCAGTTGTGCTGCTGTTGATGATGTTGTCTTAGGCCACAAAAAGATGGGTAATAACTGGGCGGGGGGGCCTGGTGGGTCTCTTGACGCCGATCAGGAGTGAGTGGTGAGCAACATGGCCTCAACATACAGAGTTAACAGTCTCCTCCACTCTGAGACAGACAACCAGGGACACTGTGGATGCCTTTGTTTGGAAGGGATCAGGTTAAGGGGCAGCCCCAGGCCCTTTCTGTCCCAACTCAATTTGCAGAAGGTATTGGCATGTAATTCTTCTCTATTGTAAGCTTTCCATTTAGTTTGCTTCTGATGATTAAATCTAAGTCTGTTAAAAAAAAAAGTGTACTTATATACAGTGGAATATTATTTTTTAATCATGTTTATTCTATTACAGTTGTTTCAATTTCTCCCCATTTGCCCTCCTCCATCCATCCCATCCCCACCCCCCACCCCCACATTCAATTCCCACACTGTTGTCCAAGTCCATGGGGCATTCATATATGTTCTTTGTCTAGTCCCTTCCCCTTCTTTACATCATTGTCCTCTTTCCCCATCCCCTCTTGTCACTTACAGTCTGCTCCATGTTTCCATGGCTGTGGTTTAGTTTGTTTGTTAGTTTATTTTGTTGAATAGATTCCACTTATAGGTGAGATCATATGGTATTTGTCTTTCACCGACTGGCTTATTTCACTTAGCATATTTTCCAGTTCCATCCATGCTGATGCAAAAGGAAGGAGTTTCTTCTTTCTTTCTTTTAATGTACATTTTATTTATTTACTATTTTTTATTTTTTAAATGTCAAAATCCATTTTAAAATATTAAAAAATTTAAATCCGTTATAAAGTCTCAGCAATTAAAACATGACACCAGCACAGAAATAATCAAGTAGATCAATGAAATATAATGAGCATTCTAGAAACAAACATATATATCTTTCTAACAAGGTAATATGTGATTAAATTGATATTTCAAATCAACACAGAAAAAAGGCTTATTCAACAAATAAAGTGAATGGACCACTATTACTTGAAATAAAACAAATATAGAGCCCTATTTCACATATGGTACAAAAAATATTCAGGTGAGTTAAAAATTGATATGTAAAATCTAAGGAGTTTTGGGAGAAAATACAAAATAATATTTCTTACCCTCAGGTAAAATACTCAAACCCAGAAGCTATAAAGTAAAATATTGACAATGTGACTGTATTAAACATTTAAGACTACACAGTAATATACATATAAAAAAAGTTAAAGGACAAGTAATAGAAGAGGAAAGTATTTGTGATACATCTAAAAAAGGGTTAATAGGTTTTTTTTAGGGAAAAAAAACTACAAACATTTAATTAAAAAATGGATAAAGGATACCAAAAAGTTATTTAAAGCTTTTTAAAAATAATAGAAATAGGCAAGAAATATACAAAATATATTATTTGTTGTTTAGTTTCAACAAATAATATAGGAACAAAATAACACATCATTGTCACAATCAGATTAATAAGTATTAAAAATATTGGTAATATCAAGTATTGGTGATTGTGAAAGGAGCTGAGTATTCATGGACCCTTTTTCTTCATCTTCTTGAAGCAGTCCCTTTAGTATATCTTGCAATGCTGGTTTGGTGGAGGTGTATTCTTTTAGCCTTCTTTTGTCTGGGAAATTCCTTATTTTGTCTTCCATTTTAATTGAGAGCCTTGCTGGGTAGAGCAGTCTTGGTTGCAAGCCTTTGCTTTTCACGACTTGGAAGACTTCTTGCCATTCCCTTCTGGCTTGTAGTGTTCCTGTTGAGAAGTCATCTGCTAGCCGTATCGGGGCTCCCTTATAAGTTACTACCTGTTTCTACCTCGCTGCCTTTAGGATTCTCTCTTTGTCTTTGATACTTGCCACTTTAATGATGATGTATCTTGGAGTGGGCCTCATTGGGTTCCTCTTGAATGGGGCCCTGTGTGCTTCCTGGACTTCTGTGACTTTTTCTCTCCTCAGATTAGGGGAGTTTTCCATCATTACTTTTTCAAACCGGTTTTCTATCCCTTCCTCCTCTACTCCTCCTTCTGGTATCCCTATTATACGGATGTTATTACGTTTCAGGTTGTCCTGCATTTCCCTAAATGCCTCTTCTTTCTTTTTGAGTCTTTTTCACTTTCTTGCCCTATGTGGGAGCTTTTTTCTATCTTATCCTCCAACTCACTGATTCGATCCTCTGCTTTATCTATCCTGTTTTTTGGTTCCTTCTACTGTGTTCTTCTATTTGGAAATTGTATTCTTCATTTCAAAAACTGTATTCTTCATTTCCTCTTGTGTCCTATCGATAGTTTCTATGTCCTTTTGTCATGCTGATATAGTTTGTAGTAAGTTCCTCATAGTTTCCCTGTAGTTTTTTGTAATTCTCTTTAAGCTCACTGAGCTCATTGAACTTCCTTAGAACCATTGTTTTGTACTCAATATCTGATAGTTTACTTGCCTCTATTTCATTTAGTTCTCTTTCTGGGGGTTCCTCCTTTCCCTTTAATTGGGAAGTGTTTCTTTGTCTTCCCATTATTTGTAAGACTCTTTGTTTTTGCTTCTGCTTCTTCAATTGATCTGTCTTGATTTCCAGACTTTGTGGTGTGAACTTCTACGGTAGGAGACTGCTGTTTTTTTTATCTCTGGCTCTGGCTCTGATGATGTCATATATTGACCCTGTCTGACCTTACGCAGTCTGTTCAAGACTTCCAGGAATTCAGCTGATAATCTAGTGACTCTGCACTCAGCAGGCTTGGCTTAGACATCACAGGGGAGGGCAAAGTCCCTCCTAGGGGTGGGGCTATTGTGTACTCTCATGCTGTTGCTGCTCAGGGAAGTGGTCTGCCTGAGCAAGATGGCGGCTGCTGCGTGGAGGATGAGTCAGCACTGGGATTCCGCTGGATACTCTCTGTTCTCTCCCCAAAGCGTCCTTCCCCAGTCTCTCCTCAGGTGTCTCTAACCCACTCTTCTCCCGCCTTTGCCAGAGACCGGGGTAAGTGGCTCCAAATAAAAATTTATGTTTTGGCCCTTTAAAAGGCTCTTTGCATCTCCAGCTGCCCATCTCTGGCAGAGGGCAACACTGCTGCTTTTTGCAGCTGGTTGTTATCTGTGTACCTTTTGGGCTCTGGTGCTGTAGGCTGGAGATCAGCACTATGGTTTAGACCCTGCTCTTCTCGGGGATCCAACTGGCTGTTTCAGTATCCCTCTGGGGCTGCCGCTCTTGGGTGCCCTGCTCTCCTTCTCAAGTCTCTACTGCACTACTTACCAGTTAGGTTGTGCTAAAGCTGATTCTTTTGTCTGTCCAAGGTTATAAGGCTCCTCTCTCGCTATTGTTCAGTTGTTTGTTCCAGGTGATTTCTCCACAATTAAGTTGTAGTTCCCGATTGGTCCTGGGAGGAGGTCAGTGTGACTTCCATTCATTCCTCTGCCATCTTGAAGTCTTACAATGGAATATTATTGATAAGTGTGGGATTGATATAACCAGATATATGGAGTAGAGACAGCACTCACGCTGCTGTGCAGAGAAGGCACTGGCAGGAGCAAATCATTCATGGATTTGCTGAAGACCCAAAGCAGGAGAGAAGGAGAAAGATGGAGAGGAAGAATGAATGCAGGAGATTCTGAGAAAGCAGAATCATGAAGATTGGTGAGTAGAGTTAAAGGTAATGTATGAGTTCCTATTTGGGCAACAGGTGCTTCTGTTTGTGTTTTCCACAGTGACAGAAATGCAGAAACTGAGTCAGGTTTGGGGGGAATTATAATAAGATGCTTTTTGGACATGTTAAATTTGAGATGTTTGTGGCCATTATGGTGTAGATTCTAGCAGACTGATAAATGTGGAAGTTAGAGGCTGAGGAAAGGAGTATAGAATGGGAATGGATATTTTGGTGTGACCATCAAATAAATGAAAGCCATGTGAGGGGATGATTTTACCCAAGGAGAGGGTGTGGAGCGAAAAGGCAAGAAGTGATAAGGTAGGTGCACAATCATTGGAGGGGCTGGAAAGGCAGTGTAGGTCTCTGCAGCTGGAGGGGCCAGTTTTCTTCCCCTTTCTTCCTTCCACCCTCCCTCTCTTCTCCCCTTCCTTCCTTCCTTTCTCCCTTCTTTCTCTCGTTTCCCCTTCCTTGCTTCCTTCCACTTCATCTTTTCTTTTCTTCCATCATAATTCAGTCTGAAATTAGGCTTGGCAAGTTCAAATCAGGTGGTAATTGTGGTCTGTGTGAGGACAGCATCAGAGTGGGGTGGCTGGGGCAGCTCAGTGGGGTCAAGTGACTAGCAGCTACATACAAGGGCTACATATATATCTATATAGAGATATCTATATAGAGATATCTATCTATATCTATATCATCTCTATCTATCTATCTATTGAGAGAAGAGAGATAGGAGAGAAAGGATAATAGGAACCAGGTTTCTCACTGTAAAGAAGAAATGTATAAATATGATGGAAAGGGGAAACTAGAATGAGCCCTTCGATGTTGGCTTGGAATTGGAATGGTTGGTGTAAATTCATGCTTTATAATGTAGAGAGATATAGATATAAAAATGTGTGTATGGGTGGGTGTATACATACATACACTTATTCACTTTTCTGTCCCCTGAGAGGGCCTGGGAACAGTGACATCCTAATGACAACATATTAACAAGTTCAGCACCCAGATCTTGGCTTCCAATAGTATTCCTCATTAAAAGAAACCAAGGTTCCTTGAAAAATGGCTAATTTCAGACAAAGCTTGGGCAGAGAATGTATAAAGTGGACCTGGAAAATTCTGTTGTGAAGAAAGTGTTTAAATAATGAGGACATATCAAAAGACAGAACATAATTTTCTGTATTTTATGTTCCTTAAACATAATTTAAACTCTCACTGGCCAAGTTTGAGACAATTTGACCATCAAAGTAAGTAGTAATAATAACTGGTTAAAACCAATAGAAAAATATAAGAGTTCATAAGTCCACACAGATCTAAAAATAAAAAAAAAAATGAGGGGGAAAGAAATTCTTCTTAATATAGCAGAATATAAATTAACAAATGTAGAAAAAGCCAAGAGGGCCCTTGCTGGTGTGGCTCAGTGGATTGAGTGTTGGCCTGAGAACAAAACATCCCTGGCTCGACTTCTAGGGGCACATGCCTGGGTTGCAGGCCAGGTCCCCAGTAGGGGGCGCATGAGAGGCAACCACACATCAATGTTTCTTTCCTTCTCTTTCTCCCTCCCTTTCCGTCTATCTAAAAATACATACATAAAATCTTAAAAAAAAAAAAAAAGTCAAGAGGGACCAGAGAGATAGGACAGAGTCAAAGGAGTATGTATAGCGGGAACCAAAAGAAATGCATTGAGAAAGAAGGTGTGGTTGATAGTGTGGACTATCACAAGGGAATTGTAACGGGGCACATCCAGGGCCCCCCCAAAGGGTATTTGTGACTGGGTCCGGAGATTGGGGTGTCCAAGAAAAATATATTCTAGAACCCCACCCCAGGGCAGGCCGGCATGGGGGATGGGAGCCTTGAGCAGGGCCATTAAGAGTCATTTTGCATGTCAATAATAGGATAGCTTCAGTCCTCCTGTGCAGAGAGGGTTATTCTGCATATCACCAAGGCTAATCCGGAAGGTTTGAAAGACTTAATACGGAATGTGACTGGGAGAGGAAGAGGAGAGACAGGGGCCTGCAGGAGAGACAATGGGACACAGACTCTGGGGAACAGTGTGAAGACCACGCGGGAAGAAAGAGGGGAGAAAGAACTCTTGCTAGTGGGCCATGAGAAGGTGCCCCATGGTTATGGATTAAGAGCTGGAGATCTCGGCGACGCAGTGGATGGTGCTGAGACCCGTGAGAGGCCTGCCTAGCCGAGCCCCGGTCTTCTGTTCTTTTTTTCTTCTGAAGGACGGTACCCCTGACAGGCCTGACTGGCCTAACCGGGTAAAGGGGCCGGGGGGGGGGGGGGGGGGGGGAGGCAGGACCGTGTGTGTGCTGGTGATTGTTTTAAAGGGATTTTGAAGTTTAAGGGTGACATTTAGCTATTAATCAAACCTGTATAACTTTTGAATAAATAGTTCCTTTTCTTTTCACGAAACTCTGCCATTCAGAGCCATAATTCCAAGGGCGGCGGGCAAAGGACCTACAACTGAGGGACCCCGGAGAAGGGGGGTGTCGTTTTTTCGGTAATAGCACCTGGGCACTACCCACACCCCCCCACCTCCTCCCTCCGCCCCCTCCCCCCTCCAGGTCCATTTGTTTGGTAACAGAATAAACAGTAAATTCTAGGAACTCTCTGATAGATTCAAGTCCTGGAGGTCATTGGTGAGAATCAGACTGAGTGGTTGAGAAGGAAAAGAATGGGAAGTGAGAAAGTGGAAACAGTGAACACATACAACTCACTGAAGAAATTTCACTAGGAAGTGGAGGAAAGAGTGGGGTAGCCATAGGGGAACACACTGAGTTTAGGAAGGGTTTTATAAAATTGAAGAAATGTCAGTAGTTTAAATGGTAATGGAAAGAAACTAAAAAAGAAAGTTTAAATATACAGGAAATTGGGAAGAAAATTGATAAGTGAGGTTCCAGAGAACGCTGGAGGAAAATAGATCTCCCAGGTGGGGAATTAGTACTTTCTTTGTAACCTGAGGGAAAGAGAGAGGAAAGGTGTAATACAGGATAGTATGCAGCTTTAAGGGGCTAAAAGCTGAGGAAGTTTCTGTCTGATGGTTTCTGAGTTTTTGTGAAATCTGAGATGGGGTCACTGACTGTAAGTGAGGGACAAATGCCTGGGATGAGGGACACAAAGAGCACATAGAGAAGCACATGGGGAACCTGGGAAAGAAAAGCTTGGCTCAGGACATGCCCACAACTCCTTGAAAGCATCAAGGGTTCAGTGGAGCATGGCATTCTAGAAGTTACAGTGGCCCCAACCTGTGTGGTTACCAGGGTCTTTCTCTTGGCCCTCTCAGACTGGGTCTGCAGACTTGGAGGGACCAACTTCCTTTTCCTTCTTTCTAACCTCCTTTTCTTCTTTATTCCATTGCTTTCCTTAGCAGGTGAAAATGATGTATCATGTGCCAGTTATCAATTGATTGCCTCTTAGCTCCAAATCCACCCTTCATGGCCTGCTCTGCAAACGTGGAGATGGGTCTTTTAAATGTTTCCTTTGTCAGCTGATGCAAATCAAACATTGTCAGTAGAGGGCGCTGGAGTGACATTGCAAGAGGAAGGGGCATTTCTTTCAGGTTCTGGCATACTAGTACTCACCGGCACAGTTTTCTAGCACCAGACTCCTGCAGTGCATGCTGATTAGCAGCACATGTTGGCCAGCAGTTTTCCCTTGCACGCACCCTAAGTGCTTTTGTAGCAAACTACCTCCAATGGGACATACCTTATCAACAGCTTAATCTAGGACCTCGATTTCCAGCAAGTTCCAGAGGGTGGATTTCTAGCACACTCAGCCAGTGCTGCACCACAGTGACTTCTCTGCCATTCAATTACCCATGACTATGCCTTCCCTAAGGAGGATCTGAATCTCAGCCCTGAGGAAAGGGTAGAGGTCTCTTCCTTGGGCACTCTTTCTCAACCTATAGATATAGTACCTACTCCTTGTATCTGTTATTCTTATATTCTTTAAAACCTTCTATTATTAGTAGCCAGTTCCTTGTTACTCTGATCCTCTGTTATAATTATTCTTTATATTAAACTTTACCTGTCCAACATCAGTATGGTTTATGTTTCCTGATTGGACCCTGACAATTACAGAATTGGTATCAGGAATGGTACCAGAAGGTATTCCCACAAAGATGGGATTTGGGGTGGGTTTGGTTATGATTTTGGCCTTCAGTGCAGTACTGAGCAGTACTTCTTATCAATGGAAAATGGGATGCTGGTACTTTATGACATGAAATAACATCACAATGAATCAAGCTATTACTTGTTTCTTGTGATAAAATGCCAACTGAAGCACATGCCTAAGTGGTGGTTGCATTTGACAGTTGTGACAGTAATGGTGATTATGAAGATCTTTGTGGGTACATTTGAGCATTTACAGAGAGGAAAAGTAACAAGCTCAAGCATTTAATTCTCAGTTTAAGTCATGGTCTAAGAACCAGAGAATTGCCATTACAGCCCTAAGAAAGTAATTTCTTGTAGTCACAGGACTATTGTTGAAAATTGAACCCAAGTTTACGTATGTGGGCTGCTGAATTACAAGATTTGAACTCAGAGGTTCACCAAGTTTCTCAAGGGAAAGTTGGGGCATTAAGTAGTAAAGTATAGGATCCTAAAACTTGAAATGGAAACAAGAATTTGAGCCCAGATGAAATTGACAACCTCTCATAAAAGCAGAGAAGCCAAAGGGGTGGATTATACCGGTTAGTGATTTACTGCCTCCCAGCTACAACTTTATTCTGCAACAGAGAATAGAAACTTCATATTACTCTGACTTACCATGAAATGGAATTAGAATAAAATGCACTAACAAACTCATAGAAGATTCATGCATTGAAAGTTTCCTTATAAGTGTTTTGTAGATGTCAGGAGTTGCAGTTCCTGCTTAACCAAGAAATGACCGAACCACAGGAAATTGGGCAAGCATCAGGGACTCATGTCAGAATCAACAGTAGTGCTGCCTGTATATCCTGTTCCCAGATATCAGCAGTAAAACTGCAGATGGAGTGATGAAACTACGTGTTGATGCACTCAGGAGATAAATAGAATTTTCCAAAGTCTTGGGTGACTTGAAACTTTGGAATTTTGTTGGGTTAAATGGTGAAAATTAATAAGTATATAAATATTTTGGACTTCTGGTCAAGATGGCAGCATAGGTAAACACAGCTCACATCCTTACATACCAAATCAAAATTAAAACTAAAATATAGAACAACCATCACTCGGAAACACCAGAAATCGAGTTGAATGGAAGTGTACGTAATTAAAGAAACCACATCCATCCAGATGGGTAGGAGGGGTGGAGACACTGAGATGGGGAACAGGTTTTACATCAATGTGTGGTGGATAGAAATTTGGGAGGGATATCTTGATAGCAAAGAGTATCAGCCTGACACCAGGCCCCCCAACACAGGGCTCCAGTGCCAGGAAGATAAGTCCCCATAACTTCTGGCTGCAAAACTCCATTGGGTTGAGTTGGAAGAAGAAACTTCTGAAGCCCCAAGCAGTTCTACTTAAAGAACCCACATACAGACTTACTCAGACTCACTCCCTCTGAGCTCCAGTGTGGGGAACTGCCCTGCCTGGTATCAGGGACTATAGTCCTACGTGAGTAAGTGCTGACCTGTAAGACTCAACTGGAAAATTAGGAATGCTGGCTGGCAGGCATGAACTGATGCTGGCATAGGCGGCCCCCTGGGGAAATCAGGCCTAAAGAAAAATAAAGCATTATTTCCTTTGAAGCCTGTTCTGCTAAGAATAATGTCTTCTAATTAATTGAGTTAACATACACTGGATGTTTAGGTTCCAAGCACAAGGTTGTCCTGTCCACCTAGTGTCATGCTGTCTAACAGACCCTAATTTAGAGAGGCCCCTGTGTTCTTGCAATTGTTACTTCTGAACAATATCTATTCACCTTTGGTCAACATTATGTGACATTGATTGATGAGCTATACATGCATGCTGTGTGCTCCCTTACCTGCTGAACTCAGTAAAAGCCTAGGGTCATAGGAGATCAGGGCCCTTCTCTGAGGGATTGACCAGCCTTTTCTCCCCATGCAGATCATGTGTTGGTAGATTTATTTCATCTGCAGCTCCAGGGGACTTCGCAGGTTGAGGTCCCCCCACACTCCAGCACCAGGGTAGCAGCTTGAAAGGCAGCAGTGACATGTAGGGAGAAACTGAAGTGTCTGGCATCAAGTCAAGAGCTGGAGAATAGATTTTTCCTAGACAGAAAGGAAGGCAGAGGCCATTGCCACAGAGCAACAGAACTGACAGGCTGCTGCCATATCTGAGACTTCATCAACATGACTAACACTGTTTGCCCTGCCCTGGAGACCCTCAGAGAATCCATCACATGCAGCCCATGAACCCATCCAAGTGGCTTTTCCTTATGAATGGCTGGTCTTGGCTCATCTTCACAACTTTCTAAATCCTCCCAAATAAGCAACAGCCAGCCTCAGTGAGCACCCAGCCCCCATACCACTTGCTAAATGGCTCCAGGCCCAGCGTGAGCAGCAGCCAGCCTAGATTCACAGCTTGGCTCTGCCTGGGATTCTCCAAGCCCAGCAAAAGTACCAGCCATCTCAGATTGCTTTATAGCTCAAAAATGTCCCAGGGCAAAACACAGGTGGGGGGGTGACCTTGACCTGCATAACCCAGGAAACTCCAGTACCAGCGCCACCAGTGGATGGCTACAGATTACTTTGGAGCACCACCAACCTGTGTCCACACAGCTGATCCTCCATGGAGGGCTGAGTTGGTGGTCAGTGGTCACAGTCAGTCCTTGCAGCTGACTGGTCTGGATAAATCCTTTCCACTGACCTGCCAACAACAATCCTAGCTCAACTTCAAGAGGAAGGCACACTCAGCCCACACAGAGGGTACACCTTGAGTACACAGCTTGGGTGATAGGGGAGGCTGTGCCACTGGACCCTATAGGATACCTACTATATTAGGCCACACTACCAAGACATGGAGTCAAAGCAACTCTATTTATTACATAGAAACTAGAAACAAACACAAGAAGGCTGCCAAAATGAGGAGACAAAAAAAATGGTCCAAATGAAAGAACAGCAAGATGGAGGTATAGGCAGACATGGCTCGCCTCTTGGCTTGACAACATCAAAATTATAACTAAAATATGGAACAACCATCACTCAGATCCATCAGAAAACAAGTGGAATGGAAGTCTGACAACTACAGAAGTAAAGAAACCACATCCATTGAGACTGGTAGGAGGGGCGCAGATGTGGAATAGGCTGGTGTCTCACTCACATGTAGGGGATAAAAAATTGGGAGGGATATTTCAGGAGTGAGAAGGCCCAGCCTCACACTCAGCCACCCAGCCCTGGGTTCCAGTGCCAGGAAGATAACTTCCGACAACTTCTGGCTGGAAAAACCAGTGAGGATTGAGTCAGTGGAATAAACTTCTAGAGCCCCAAGCAGTTCCTCTTAAAGAGCCCACACAAGGACTCACCTCAGACTCAGACTCATTCGCTCTGAGATATACTACCTGGGTGGCAGCCTGAAGAATACCAGTGGCATACTGGGAGAGGCTGAAGTGTCTGGCATTGGGGTGAGCAAAGGCCATGGTCCCTTTTCACCTTGAATACCCAGCTTGGGTGATAGAGAAGGCGGTGCTACAGGACACTTACTACATCAGGGCACACGCACTACCAGGGCACAGAGTTAAAACAGCTATACCTAATATATGGAAATAAACACAGGGTCCCTTTTCAACAAAACAAAAACAAACTAAACAAACAACCACAACAGGAACAGAAACATAGGTATGGGAATCATTTGGAGGGTTAAACAAAGGTAAGAGACAAAGAAACATGGCCCAAATGAAAGAACAGATCAAAACTCCAAAAATGGAGCTAAAGAAAATGTAGATAAGCAATCTATCAGATAGAGAGTTCAAAACACTGGTTATAAGGATGCCCAAAGAACTTAGTGCGGACATCAGCAGCATAAAAAAGATCCCTTTGGAAATGAAGGATACACTAATTAACATAAAGAATAATTTACAGGGAAACAACAGTAGAGTGGATGAAGTCGAGAATCAAAGCAATGAGCTGGAACATCAGGAAGCAAAAAACAACCAATCAGAACAACAAGAAGAAAAAAAATACAAAAAAATAAAATTAGAGTAGTATAAGCAGCCCCTGGGAAAACTTCAAGAGGTCCAACATTTGCTTTACAGAGGTGCCAGCAGGAGAAGAGAAGGAGCAATAAATTGGAAATCTACTTGAAAAAATAATGAAAGAAAACTTTCTTAATTTGGTAAAGGAAATAGACATGCAAGTCCAGGAAGCACAGAGAGTCCCAAACAAGATGGATGCAAAGAGGCCCACTCCAAAACACATCAGAATTAAAATGCCAAAGTTTAAAGATAAGGAGAGAATCTTAAATGCAGCAAGAGAAAAGCAGTCAGTTACCTTCAGGGGAGTTCCCATAAGACTGTCAGCTGATTTCTCCAAAGAAACTTTGCAGGCTAGAAGGAATCAGCAAGAAATATTCAAAGTCATGAAAAGCGGGAACCTAGAGCCAAGATTGTTCTACCCAGAAAAGCTATCATTTAGAATCAAAGGGCAGATAAATGAGTCCCAGGCAAGAAAAAACTAAAGGATGGCCAAGATGGAGGCATAGGTAGATAAACTTTGCCTCCTTACACAACCAAATGAAGGACAATAACCAATTTAAACACAAAAAACAATTAGAACTGCCAGAAAACCAAACTGTATGGAAGTCCAACAACCAAGGATTTAAAGAAGAAACATTCATCCAGACTGGTAGGAGGGGTGAGAAGGGCAGCTGGGGCGAGAGGATGCGTGGCAAGGCGGCAGTTGGAGAACCAGGCGGGCAAGGTGGTGGCTGGTGGTCCCACATTTGTGTGCAGATAAACCAGGAGGAACAACAGGTGAGCAAGACAGGCCATGCAACCCAGGTGTTTCAGCACAGGGAAAAAAAGCCTCAAAACCTCTGGCTGTAAAAATCTGTAGGGGTTGTGGTTGCAGGAGAAACTCCCAGCCTCACAGGAGAGTTCGTTGGAGAGACCCACAAGGTCCTGGAATGTACACAAACCAACCCACCTGGGAATCAGAACCAGAAGGACCTGATTTGCTTGTGGTGGTAGCGGAAGTGACTGCAAGCCTTCTGAGGGCTGGGCAAGCAGCACTGTTCCCTCTCTGACCTCTCCCCGACATACAGCGTCAAAACACAATGTTGTGGGTTGCCCTGCCCTGGCAAATATGTAAGGCTCCGCTCCTTATGACATAACAGGTGTGCTGAGACAAAGAAATATGGCCCAAATAAAGGAACAGATCAAAACTCCAGAAAAATAACTAAGTGACAAAGGAGATAGCCAACCTATCAGATGCAGAGTTCAAAACACTGGTAATCAGGATGCTCACAAAAATGGTTGAGTATGATAGCAAATAGAGGAAAAAGTGAAAGCCACACAAACTGAAATAAAGAAGATATACAGAGAACCAACAGTGAAAGGAAGGAAACTGGGACTCAAAGCAACAATTGGGAACAGAGGGGAGAGATAAACATTCAACCAGAACAGAATGAAGAAACAAGAATTCAAAAAAATGAGGAGAGGCTTAGGAACCTCCAGGACAACTTTAAACATTCCAACATCCAAATCATAGGGGTTCCAGAAGGAGAAGTAAAAGAGCAAGAAATTGAAAACTTATTTGAAAAAATAATGAAAAAGAACTTCCTCAATCTGGCAAAGGAAATAGACTTCCAGGAAGTCCAGGAAGGTCAGAGTGTCCCAAAGAAGTTGGACCCAAGGAAGCACACACCAAGGCATATCATAATTAAGTTACCTACAATTAAAGATAAGGAGAGACTCTTAAAAGCAGCAAGAGAACAGGAGACAGTTACATATAAAGGAGTTCCCATAAGACTATCAGTTGATTTCTCAATAGAAACCTTGCAGGCATGAAGGGGTTGGCAAGAAGTCCAAAGTCATGGAAGGCAAGGACCTACATCCAAGATCACTCTATCCAGCAAAGCTATCATTTAGAATGGAAGGGCAGATAAAGCGCTTTCCAGATAAAGGAAAGTTAAAGGAGTTCATCATCACCAAGACTTTATTACATGAAATGTTAAAGGGATTTATCTAAGAAAAAGAAGACAATTAAAACTATAAATAGTAAAATGACAACAAACTCACAACTATCAACAACTGAACCTAAAAAAATATAACAGTAACAAAAACAAACTAAGCAAACAACTAGAACAGGAACATGATTACAGAAATGGAGATCACATGGAGAGTTATCAGCAGGGTGGGGGAGAATGGAGGAAAAGGTACAGGAATAAGAAGCATAAATGGTAGGTACAAAATAGACAGGGGGAGGTTAAGAATAGTATAGGAAATGGAGAAGCCAAAGAACTTGCATGTACAACCCATGGACATGAACTAAGATGGGGGAATACTGGTGGGAGGGGTGGTATAGTACAGAGGGGAGTAAAGGGGAGAAAAAATGGGACAGCTGTAATAGCATAATCAATAAAATATACTTAAGGAAAGAAAAAAAAAAGAAAGGAGTTCATCATTACCAAACCACTACTATAAAAATGTTAAAGGGACTTATTTCAGAAAGAGAAGATCAAAACTATGAATAATAAAGTGGCATTAATACATACCTCTATACACAATTGAATCTAAAAGCAAACAAGAAGAACAGAGACAGAATCATGGATACGGAGAGCATTTTGGCAGTTGCTCAATGGGAGGAGGTTATGGGGGAATGGGAGATTAAGAAGTATAAATAGGTAGTTACAGAATAGCCACAGGATTGTAAAGTAGCATAGGAAAAGGAGTAGCCAAAGAACCCTAATGCATGACCCATGGACATGAACAAGTGGGTGGGGATTGCCTGAGAGAGTGGGTGGTGCTGGGTGAAGGAGGGGCTAATGGGGAAATACTGGGACAACTGTGATAGCATGATCGATAAAATATAATTTAAAAACGAGGCATGTGACTAGGTCCATATTCAAGGGAAGGGGAACTAGATTCCACTTCCTGATGACAGAAGTGTTGAGGAATTTGCAGACATGTTTTAAATCACCACATGCTGGTTCCTGAGTGGAGAATAAGTTATAGGGGGGCAACAGTGGAAGAAGGGAGGCCAGCAAGGAGCCAGTACAGTATCCAAGCAAGAAATGACAGTGGAGTGGAAATGAAAGACATGCAGAATGCTAGGACACGTTTTGAAGGTAGAAATATCAGGACTTGTTAGTGAATTGTATTTAGGGCATGAGGAGAAGGATGACCCTGAGGCTTTTGACTTAAGCAGCAGGGTGAGTATTGGTGACATTTAGCTGACAAAGAGCTGGTTCTTTGAAAAGATAAATAAGAATGACAAACTTTTAACCAGATTCATCAAGAAAAAAAAGAGTTGAGGACCCAAATAAATAAAACTAGAAGTGGAAGAGGAGAAATAACTGACACCAAGAAATTCTAAAGGATTGTAAGAAAATATTACCAACAACTACATGCCAACAAATTGGACAACCTGAACAAAATGGATAAATTTCTAGAAACATGCTGTCTTTCAAAATTAAATCAGGAAGAATCAGAGAATCTGAATAGACAGATTATACTAATAACATTGAAGCAGTAATTAAAAAACTCCTAGCAAACAAAAGCCCTGGATCAGATGGTTTCACAGGTAAATTTTACTAAACATTCCTAGAACTAACACTTCTCCTTAAACTGTTTCATAAAATTCAAATTGAGGGAAGGCTCGAAAACTCATTTTATGAGGCCATCATTATCTTAATTCCAAAATCAGATAAAGACACTATAAAAAAGGAAAATTATAGGTCAACATCCCTCATGAACATAGATGCTAAAATCCTCAACCAAATATTAGCAAACTGAACACAGTAATGCATCAAAAAGATCATACACCCATAATCTAGTGGGAATTATTCTGGGAATGCAGGTTTGGTACAATATTCTCAAACCATTAACATAATATACCACAGAAACAAAATGAATGATAAAAACCACATGATCATATCAATAGATGCAGAAAAAGCTTTTGATAAAATCCAGCACCCATTTATGATAATAAAACTCTCAGCAAAGTGGGATTAGAGGGAAAACACCTAAACATAATAAAGGCCATATTTGACCAACTCACTGCCAGCATCATACTCAATGGACAAAAACTACAAGCATTCCCCTTAAGATTGGGAACAAGACAAGGATGTCTTCTTTCACTTCTTTCATTCAGTTATTAGTTTTTATGAGTTATTATTAGTTTTTATCCTTGATTTTATTTATGTGATGAGTCACATTTATTGATTTGCGAATGTTGGACCATCCTTGTTTAGACCCCACCTTTCTCAGGGGGAACACCCCAGCCACTGAAATATCCCTCTCTTCACCTCAGCTGCCCCCATGGAAGCCCAGTCAGTCCTCTCGCACCTCCTCCACACTCCCTACCAGTCACATTGTGCTGAGGTGTTTTCTTCTGTGTGTCCCTGGTATAATGCTTCTCTCCAGCTAGAGTTCAGTTGGTTATTCAAGGTGATTTCTCTACAATTTTCCAAAATACATTAAAGACTTAAATTTAGACTCAAAACCATAAAAACCCTAGAAGAAAACACAGGCAGTAAAATCTCAGACATTGCTCATAGCAATATTTTTTTCTGATATGTTTCCTCAAGCAAGGGAAACAAAAGAAAAAAAATAAACAAATGGACTACCTTATATTAAAAAGTTTTTGCACAGCAAAGGATGCCATCAACAAATTAAAAAGACAACCCACTGAATGGAAGAACATATTCACTAATACATCTGATAAGGGGTTAAAATCCAAAATTTATAAAGAACTTATAAAACTCAACATCCCCAAAAATAAACAGTCCAATTAAAAAATGGGCAAAGAACCTCAATGGATACTTCTACAAAGAAGGCATACACATAGCCAATAGACATATGAAAAGATGTTTAGCATCACTAATGATCAGAGAAATACAAATTAAAACCACAATGAGATACCATCTCTCACCTATCAGAATGGCCATTATCAATAAATCAACAAACAGCAAGTTGGGGTGAGGATGTGGAGAAAGGGGAACCCTTTTGTACTGTTGGTGGGAATGCAGATTGGTGAAGCCACTGTGGAGAGCAGTTACCTCAAAATATTAAAAATGGAGCTGTCTTATGACCCAGTGATTCCACTTCTGGGAATTTATCTGAAGAAACTCCAAACACTAATTGGAAAGAATGTAAGCACCCTTATGTTCATTGCAGTGTTATTTACAATAGCCAAGATATGGAGCAGCCCAAGTGTCTACCAGTAGATGAGTTGATAAAACAACTATAGTACATTTACACAATGGAATACTACTTGGCCATAAGGAAAAAAAAAGAAAATCTTACCCTTGCAAAAGCATGGATGGCCTGGAGAACATTATGCTAAGTAAAATAAGCCAGTCAGAGAAAGACAAATACCATATGATGTCATTCATATGTGGAATCTAATGAACAAACTAAACTAACAAGCAAAATAGAGGCAGACTCATAAACAGAGAGCAGGCTGGCAGCTCTGCAGGGGAGTTGGAGGGTGGAGGGATGGAGCAAAAAAAGGAAAAGGACTTGGACACAAACAACAGTGTGCTGATTGCAGGGGGGAGGGGGCAGGTGGAGGTGAAAGAGGGTATATGGGGATAAATGATAATGAAAAAATACAATTAAAAAAAGAACGAACATGATCAAAAATAAAAATTATTAACAGAGGAAATGCTTGACATAATCATAGTAAGTTCAGAGGATAAAAGAAATAGGTTAAAGTACCTGAAAAAATTAATTATGGAAATTAGAAAGAGATGATTGAACTCCAGGTTGTCAACCGATGACCTTGAGGCAGAGAACCTAAAGAATGAACCAGGGAAAGTGCACAGAGATATAGAAGAATGTAATCAGCAGTCAAAGGGCACGCCATATATATGAAAAAATTAATATATAATGACTGGCCCAGAGCCAATCCTGGCTGAGCTATTGAACTTCAAGTATGAAGAAAGCATTCCATGGACCTTTGGGCAGGAAAACATGACTTACACATAAGGAGACCCTTCAGATAGCTTAGAACTTTCCATCGCCACAGCCAACACCAAGTGTTACTAAAGTCCTAACTCAAAGGAAAAACTGAAGAAAATGAAAGTGAATGAAGAATATTTTGTGCAGAAAGATGTCATCCAAGTATAAAAACATGGAGCCAAATGCTTAATGTTTTTATACTTGGACGACATCTTTCTGGAGTAGGATTGAGGGTGGAAGGTGGGGATGCGCGCGGGGACGGGGGGGGGGGGGGGGGGGGGAATGGTGGGGAGAAAACGGAGACAACTGTACTTGAACAACAATAAAAAAATTGCTGTTATACATAAAAAGAAATAAAAGCATTGCGCAGAAACTCAAACATGCACCATTTCAAGAAATAAAGCACACATGAGCTAAAATGCAAACTGCAGATTAAAAAGAATCATTGTATTTTCTATTATGTTTTAATAACTTCAATGAATCTTGAAAAAACAATTACTGTAATTAAGCATTTATCTAAAGTTCAGAGAATCTTTCATCTTACTTTAGTTTCTGTTATAACAGGCAAAATTAAATTTAACATGTATTTAAACAAAAATACATATAAAATATGTAAAGTTATTTTTAATACATTCATCTACCTATATTTAAACAGAAAGAAGTATTAAATGGTTATCACCTAATGCTAAAAAGAATTATTTCTTGGTGGTAGGAAATTTCAGGATTTGTTACTTTCTTCTTTGTACTTTTATATATGACTTGATTTTATATAATTACAAATTATTTTGACAAAAACTATAATCATTGTAACATTTTTAAAATTAAGTAGTCATTAAGACTGAGTTACAGAAAATAGTATTATTTGGAATCTGTTATGTACTGAACATTCTGCGACTACTAGTTTGTCTAATCTACATATAACTCATCAAGGTAGAAATTATAGTGTTCATTTTCCAGAAGAGGAAACTGAGGCCCATGGATATTTGTTAACTTTTTAGAGTCACATAGCTAGTAAGGGCAGGGTCAGAACTTTGCCTGATGCCAATGCCAGCATCTCTCCTCCCAGCCTGCCTCCTGCTAGTTTATCAAGTTCAACAACCCCTGCTCCCCGGCCCACATTTCTGCAATACTCCGTCTGCCTAGGCCAGGAACTGGTTATGACAAGCCAAATGCAATACTTGCTTCCTGACCA
This sequence comes from Pteronotus mesoamericanus, assembly GCF_021234165.1. NCBI lineage: Eukaryota > Metazoa > Chordata > Mammalia > Chiroptera > Mormoopidae > Pteronotus > Pteronotus mesoamericanus. The sequence goes on from NW_026555308.1 coordinate 15,290,155, forward strand.
CAGCTGTTACTCAGTATCTCTGTGATTTGGGAAATAGTTGCTGATTATGACCTGAAAAGGGTCCTACTTACATCTGTACTTGAACAACAATTAAAAAAAAAAGAATTGCCATTATATATTATTAAGAGAAGTAATAATTACAGAGCCTCCTGACCTATGTGGAAGGGTTTGATGTTCAGATATATCTAGCCCTTTGAGATGCTGTGTTGGAAAGTGATTGAAGTGCAAAGTGCTATTGACTCATGGTCATCTCCTTATACTTTTATTAATAATGATACTTTGTACTTCTTTAGTGTTTGTTCTAAGGGTGGTTTCAAAAGTCTGAGAAAGCTTATCAATTTCTAGGCATTCAGATATCTCTTTCACAATTAATGTTAATATGTACCATTAAGAATTTATTTTTTGAGTTATATAGTGTGGGTATATATGCAAAAGTCGGTTTACAGTTGTGAGTACATGTAACAGTTTATTCTTGCATTATTATTTATTTATTATTTTATTATTTGTTTGTATTACAACGGTAAACCTACCTTTGCCCTACTTTTGTCTCACGCACACACTATATGACTCAAAAAGTAAATTCCTAGTAATAGATGAAAAGCAAATGGCAATAAACTTGTCACCCATATTTCTAAGGCCCATGTTAGTGTTAGCTGGGAGGTGAAAATTGAACTCAGCATCATAGCTGTAAGACAATGCCATTGGTTTTGCTCCTACCCCACTTGCTCTCTGGGATCTCCATCTCCTATAAAATTCTAAGCTGCCCAGGGTCTGTGTCACATGTGTTCTTTGCTATTCCATTGGATCTTCCTTTGATGTGGCTTGTCTCTTGGCATTGTTGGGGTCCAGTGCAGCAATGACTGCCAGGGCCATGGCCTGCCTGGGGCCCTGTTGTTGCTTTAGGACCTACACAAAGATAATCCTACTTCCACTCGTCCTTTTACAATTTAGTTTCCATAAGACAGTCAGAGTGGTGTATGTCAAACATGAATCAGACCACATAATTCACTGCCTCCAAGCCCTACAGTGGCATCCCACCACACATCCTGAATGGCTCACAAAGGCCTACAAGACCCTGCAGCATATAGCCTGGTCTGCCTCTCCAACGTCTCTAACAGAACTGTTGGCTGGAGGATGAAGACAGGAACAGGCTGAGCAGGCCTCTCAGAATCACTTTTCCCTTGACCTTGTCTCATCACTCATGAACAAGGTGTGTGTGCTTTGGTGCTCTTTCCTCTGATGAGTCCCTTATTAATAGACTCTGAAGGCCTTGCATCAATGCCTCAGCTTTGTCAACAGGTGAGTGCTGGGTGCATTAATATCCTTATCATCTTCAACATTCCCTGCTAAAGTCACATTAAGTAAAGTTCCTACCATCTAGGTAAAAAGAGTGTTGACTATGCAAACACAGATTCAAGACAAGTCAGATAGTTGCAAATCCCTTCGCATCCAACTACCCCAACCCAATTTCTGTGTCTGTCTTTTGAGGTGGAGATTTGAAAGCTATTACTATGGAATATAATATATACTATTATATATATAGTATATATAATAGAGTAGTATATATAGTATATAGTATATATGCTATAGTGAAAACTGCTATGGAAAGAAAGTGAAAGTAGGATTATGGGGTCTTGGACAGAAGCCTCCAACTTCAACTGGAAAAGTAAGAGAAGGTAGTACAGGTAAGATAGTTTTATTGATTGATGAGAGAGAGAGAGAGAGAGAGAGAGAGAGAGAGAGAGATTTGTTCTTTTACTTATTTATGCATTCATTGTTTGATTTTTGTATATGCTCTCACCAGGGATTGAACCTGCAACCTTGGCATATCAGGATGATGTTCTAACCAGCTGAGCTATCTGGCCAGGGCAGGTGAGGTAGTTTTTAAGCCAAGTTTTAATGTCAAATAGGAGTTACCATGAGGGTTTTGTATAACAAACTAAGCAATTTTTTTTTGTCCAATTAACTAGTAATATCCATAGCAGGCAAATATTCCTAAGGAGGTTCCAAAAATAACTATTGAGATATGAAAATAAGATACAGAACTTATATTTATTTTTAGTTTGTCCATCTTCATTTATCTTTCTATATATACTTTTTTAGATTTATAATTTTTTTAAGTAGAGAAAGTACGTATATTGTGACTGTATACTCAAAAACATTGTAATGATGGGGTATAAGAACCAAGTTTGGAGACCACTGTTATAAACAATGGGAGCCAAAATGAAGAATTAAACTGGGGTACAGTAAAATCAGATTTTAGTAAAATCACTCTGTCTGAAGTGTGGATAATGAGGTGAAAATACAGACAGAAGCTGTAGGTTAGGAGCTATCTGAACCTTCCAAACAAGGCTTGAGCTGAAACAGTGGGAGCAGGAATGGAGCAGGGAAGGGGGGAGAAACAGAGGGAAGGGAGGATGAGAAAAGTACAGCAGACAGAATTGACTTGGCCTGGTGATCAGAACACAGGACAGCAGGGGAAACAAAAGTTTCAGATGACTCTCAGGTTTCTAAGTGTATGGGACTGAGTGGAACCAGCATCCAGAATAAGGAAGCATCCATGAAGCAAGAGCCGGAGTGTCATAGGAATCTGCCAACAAGAGCGCATCAGAAGAAGGAAGGAAATCTTTCTCCCGCAATGTCTCCCTAGCTCCCCAGTGCCTTATACTTACAAAGCTGAACATCATACCAGCTGGCAAAGAAAACATATTTAAAGGGGCCATTTTTATTTTTGCAAATCAGACAATAAAGAATTGTAACCGAATGCAGGCCTGGCTGTCCGCCGCTTTGAGACCCAGTACTCAAGAAGCAGTTGCTGATGTAAAGGAAAGTGGTTTTATTCAGGTGCTGGCAACCTGGAAGATGGGAGACTCTCATCTCAAAGTTCATCTTAGCATCTCAGGCTCCTGGCTAGTTTATATAGGGGCACCATGGGAGCAAGAGAACTAAGGAATTTCTGGCAATATGCAATTTCTTAGCTCAGCTCTTGGGTGGTTTCAATGTTATCTCCTGTGTGCATCACCATCTAGTTTTGTTGCTCCATTTGCAGTTTTATTGCTGCTATTTGGGAACAGAATTTGCAGGCAGTGTTACTGCTGGTTCTCTCTCTCTTTTTTTTTTTTTTGTAAAATATCAAATAATTTTATTTTATTTTTTTATTTTACAGTTGTTCTATTACAGTTGCCCCAATTTCCTCCCTGTTGCTCTCCGCTGCCCTGCCCATCCCCCACTTCCACAGTCAATCCCCACCCTGCTGTCCATGTCCATGGGTCATCCATACATGCTCCTTGGCTAGACCCTTCCCCTTTTTTCCCCCTTCTCCCCACTCCCCACCCCTTTGGCCACTGTCAGTCTGTTCCTTGTTTCCATGTCTCCGGTTCTACTTTGCTCGCTTGCCTGCTTTGTTGATTAGGTTCCGCATATAGGTGAGATCACATGGTATTTGTCTTCCACTGATTGGCTTATTTCACTTAACATAGTACTCTCCATTTCTATCCATGCTGTTGCAAAAGGTAGGGGTCTCTCTTTCTTTGGGTCTCTTCTTTCTTTCTGCTGTGTAGTATTCCGTTGTATAAATGTACCACAGTTTTTTGATCCACTCATTTACTCATGGGCACTTAGGCTGTTTCCAGCACTTGGCTATTGTAAATAACACTGCTATGATTCTGACATGAGTCGCTGATGTTTGTCCAATTTCTTGTGGTCAGGGTCATTCCTTGGTTTAGCAGGAGGTGCAACTGCTGATATCCACAAAATACTTATAAGAAAAATTTAAGTACATGAATCTTCTATGAGGTTGTTAGTACATTTTATTCTAATTCTATTTCATGGTAAGTCAGAGTAGTATGAAATTTTTATTCCCTGTTACAATTCCCCACTGTCAATTCTTCCTCCATATCTATGGATCTATTGAGTGTCCTCTGAATCTTCTGGGGGAATGAAAAACCTGAGCCTATTGCAAAGCAAAATTTTATAAGTTAAAAGCAGATATATATTTTTTAGAGGCACCTGTCAAGCAGATACAATTTTCCCAGCATGGGAAAAACAAGCCATAAAGAGCTTCAAAACAATAAAGACAAGCATTATAAAGAAAAGAATGGTTAAACCTAAATTAAATTCCTCTGAATACAAACTTGAGTCCTTGTGGTATCCATGACAATAGACTCACAAACCAATCTCCAGTTCCCTCAGAGAGAAAGGTGTCATGGTTCAAAGTTTGTTTGTTTGCTTTTTAAATATTTTATTTATTTATTTATTTTTAGAGAGAGGGTAAGGGAAGGACAATGAGAGAGAGAGAAACATTGATGTGCAGGAGAAACATCGATCAGCTGCCTCTCGCACATTCCCCAGGTGGGGACCAGGCCTGCAACACAGGCATGTGCAGTGACTGGGAATTGAACTGATGACTCTTTGCTTTGCTGGTCAATGCTCAACCAACTGAGTCACACTGGTCAGAGCTGGTCCAATGTTTGCTGAAGCCAGGTGGCCTGTTGCCTGATTTTGGTGATGCTTGTTTCCACCTGAGCTGAGGTGACAATGTAAGTACAAGAGGAGTTGATGGTCATGAAAACTCCTCCTTGTTCTACTAATATGTAGTCTAAGGCAAATTTGATTATCTAAGACAATGTTAGCTAGAGAGCCCAGAAATTTCTGAATATTAGCAAGTGCGGTGACAGTTTTATTGGTTATGGTGGTTAAAGCCTTGGAGAGATTCTGAAGTACATGCTGTTGTTCAGTTATTTCCTCACCAGGGTAACAGAGTACATCTAAAGAAATATTCATCATCATGTGTGGTTTCTCTGGGGAGATCTCAGGCCATTCAGGTGAACATTGCTCGTCCTGGGGTCCTAGCTGCTGAAACAGTTTTACTTGCTTGTAGAACTCAGGAGGGAACAGTTCTCTTCTGGGTCCCCTTGAACAAGTTAAAAGCATCTGGAGTTGGAGTGCACATTACGGTGGGACCTGCAGGTGAAGCTGCTGCCTTTCAGGAGAATAGGTTATTTGGCGGGCAATTTACAGAGCAAGTCCTGTCCTAGCAGAGTAATGGGACATTCAGGCACACGAAGGAGGCTGTGCGATAACTTAAGATCTCTGAGTTGACATTCTAAAAGCTGGAGGGAGGCTTCTTGCTGCATTTGTCTTATTACCCCTATGACTGAGACTCTTGTGGGGGTTTTATTATTTTTTAGTGAATTTGGGGTTCAATACAGCGTACATGGCTCCCATGTCTACTAAAAGTCAATCAATTTCTTCCCCACTGTCAATTGTATCTGAGGCTCCTATGGGAAAATAATGATTAGTCAGCAGGTGGCTAGAGGAGTCTCTGGGCCCCTTTCATTCATCATCTGAATCACCATTCCATTTCACCAAAAAGTTAAAAAATTACAATCATCTTCAGGTCATTCTGTCCCATAATCAATTTTGTTCATGTTGATTATTTGCCAATATTTCTCTAAATCCAGTTATTCCATAAAATTCTAGTAATCTTCATCCAGTTCCAAAATATGTTCTGAAAATTGATTCTCAGAAATATGTAATTTAGAATAAGTCAGAGTCCTTTCCATGGACCCTTCTGGAGATGCCTTTTCATGGACATATTTGTAAATGCATCAGGGTAAAACAGTGACTGTCTCTAAACAGCAAAAGAAAAAAACTTAATAGCAGTGCTATTTACAATAGCCAAGTGCTGGAAACAACCTGAGTGCCCATTAGTAAGTGAGTGGATCAAAAAACTGTGGTACATTTACACGATGGAATATTACACAGCAGAAAGAAAGAAGGGACCCCTACCTTTTGCAACAGCATGGATGGAACTGGAGAGCACTATGCTAAGTGAAATAAGCCAGGCAGTGAAAGACAAATACCATGTGATCTCATCTATAAGAGGAATCTAATGAACAAAATAAACTATAGAATAAAATAGGACCAGCCTGGCTGGAGTGTCTCAGTGGATTGAGCGCTGGCTTGCAAACCAAAGGGTCACTGGTTTGAGTCCCCAGCCTCAGGGTACATGCCTAGATTGCATGCCAGGACCTCAGTGAGGAATGTGCGAGCGGCAACCACACATTGATATTTCTCTCCCTCTCTTTCTCCCTCCCTTCCCCTCTCTCTGAAAATAAATAAATAAAATATTAAAAAAAATAAAACTGAACCAGAGGCATGGAAACATGGAACTGAATGAAAGTGACCGGAGGTGAGAGCAACGGGAGGAAAATTGGGACAACTGCAATAGAATAACAATAAAAATATGATTTAAAAAGGCCAATTAATGTAAACACATATGTATTACTAATGAATATTTTGCATTAAACCAAAAAACTCTTAAAATGACAGAATTATAGATCTGATTAAAATGCAGTTGACAAAGGACTTTGCTTTCCTGTAACAACATTTTAAGATAACAATTAGAATTACAAATGAAAGTACATTAGAACTTTGTAGACTCTTGAATGTTTTAATATAACCTTTAGAACATCCATTTTAATAATAAAAATATGTGTATACAAATAGAACATAGTTACTGTTTCTTTATTTGACAAAGCTTCCCATGTTCTCTAAGCATATCAAATAGGCCTACTTTGTTCAAAATTTCTTCTTCATAAGGAGAAACAACAAGTCCTCATCGCATTCCAGGGACCCATTGGAATGACCAAAGCCAATTTTAGGTCACAAACAAGTCACTTAAAATTTAAACCCAGGGAATGTTGTAAAAAATATACATCATTATGAAACAATATTAAGTTATTTATTTAGCCAAAGTGACAAGAAAAAAACAAGCATAAATAAGGCCTGCAAAACTTTAGTTTTTACGATTAAAAAAATGGGTTTTTAAGTAATGAAGTACCTGATTAACACAATGTAACACATAACTATTTTTTTAAAAAAAATATATAGAATCTTTGATTTCTAGACAGATCCAGGAATTTTTCCCCTTGTAACATATGCAAAAAGAACCAAACAAATTCTCTGTTAGCTTACTTTTGATATTTAGATTCATGTACCTAACTAAATTCACTGTTCACCTTACCGTATCTTGCTGTGTATAATGCACACTTTTTTTGCCCACATTTTTGAGGGAAAAATAAGGATGCACATTATACACAGGTAGTACTAATTCCCATGTGTAATGCTAATTATACATGGAAATCAGAATTAAAACGTGGGTGCGCATTACACACAGCAAAATATGGTAACTATAATTTCCTCTCAAGATCTGTCTCTACAAAACTTCTTCAATTAGCATAGACTCTCTGCAATGCCCATAATCTTTATGCAATTACAGTCTCTATTTGTTTGCTTCTTCTCAGTGCACTCAGAAATAACCAACTTCAGAACAAATTATTTTCTTTTTCTTCAACAAGCATTTTCTTACTTTACACCTTCTATTATCAAACCACACAATTTCTCTCCAACTTAATTAGAATTCTTAATTCTTAGGAATCTTGATTTTAATGATTGCTAAAAGTAAGTAATTAGCATTCTTTACATTGATGTTTTTATTAATCCATTTCATAACTTTTAGAACAATTTTTTTCCATTGTCAAACACAGTCATAGTTTCAAGAGATATACTTCAAATAAGGTACAAGATGTATTCATTAACAGAGCCAAAGTAGGCAAACCCAGATCAATTAATATTTAATATCCTGTTACTTCAAAATATTTATTTTTAATTATATTTTATTGATTATGCTATTACAGTTGACCCAACGTTTTCCCCTTTGCCCCCGTCCACCCAGCAACCTCACTACCTCAGGGAATCCCCACACCATTGTTCATGTCCATGGGTCATGACTAAGGGTTCTTTGGCTACTCCATTTCCTATACTGTACTTTACATCCCTATGGCTATTCTGTGACTACTACCTATTTATATTTCTTAATCCCTTCACCTCTTCACCTATTCCCCTACAACCCCCTCCCCTCTGGCAAACAACAAAATGCTCTCCATACCCATGATTGTCTCTAATCTTGCTTGCTTAGTTTGTTCTTTTAGATTCAACTGTTGATAGATATGTATTTATTACCACTTTATTGTTCATAGTTTTAATCTTCTCTTTCCTAAATAAGTCCCTTTAGCATTTCATGTAATAATGGCTTGGTGATAATGAATTCCTTTAGCTTTAACTTATCTGGAAAGCACTTTCTGCCCTTTCACTCTAAATGATAGCTTTGCTGGGCAGAGCAGTCTTTCTTGGCTGTAGGTCCCTGCTTTTCATCACTTTGAATATTCCTGCCAGCCCCTTCTTACCTGAAAAGTTTCTTTTGAGAAATAAGCTGTCTGTCTTATGGCAACTCTTTTGTAGGTAATTATCTGCTTTCCTCTTGCTGCTTTTAAGATTCTCTCTTTATCTTTAACTTTTAGCATTTTAATTATGATGTTTCTTGGAGTGGGACTCTTTGCATCCATCTTGTTTGGGACTCTGTGCTTCCTGGACTTGCATGTCTATTTCCTTCACCAAATTAAGGAAGTTTTCTTTCATTATTTTTTTCAAATAGATTTCCAGTTTCTTGCTCTTTCTCTTCTCATGCTGGCACCCCTATGTTGCAAATGTTGGAATGCTTGAAGTTGTCTCAGAGGTTGCTTACACTTTCCTTGTTTTTTTGATTCTTTTTTCTTCTTGTTGCTCTGCTTGGTTGTTTTTTACTTCCTTATGTTCCAAATCATTGCTTTGACTCTCGGCTTCATCCACTCAGCTGTTATTTCCCTATGAATTATTCTTTATATTAATTAGTGTATCCTTAATTTCTGATGGGATCTTTTTTATGCTGTTGTGGTCCTCACTAAGCTCCTTGAGCATCATTGTAACCAGTGTTTTCAACTCTGCATCTGGTAGAGTGCTTATCTACATTTCATTTAGCTCTTTTTCTGGAGTTTTGATCTGTTCTTTCATTTGGGCCATGCTTTCTTGTCTCCTCATTTTGGCAGCCTCCCTGTGTTTGTATGTAGTAAATAGAGCTGCTTTGGCTCCCTGTCTTGGTAGAGTGGCCTAATGTTGTAGGTGTCCTGTAAGGTCTGAGGTGCAGCCTTCCCTATCACCCCAGCTGCGTACTCGAGATTCACTCTTTGTGTGGATTGAGTACACCTCCCTCTTGTAGTTGAGTCTTGGTTCTTGTTGGCAGATTAATGGGAAGAATTTACCCTGGCCACTCAAGGATTGGGTATGACCACTTACCACCAACTCCGTTCTCTGTGGAGGATCAGTTGTGCAGGGTCAGGGTGGTGGAGCTCCAGCATGGTCTGTAGTCAACAACTGGGTGTGCAGGCTTTGGGATTTCCCAGGTGGTGCTGGCCAAGGTCAGCACTCACATATGTTCTGCCTGGGATCACCCTGCACAAGCTATAGAGCAGTTGGAAATATCTGCTTCTTATGCTGGGCTTGGGGATTCTCAGGCAAAGCCAAGCTGTGAATCTAGGCTGGCTGCTGCTAGTGCCAGGCCTGAGGCTCACTTAGGCCAGCTGTTGCTTGTTTGAGAGGATTTAGGAAGTTGTAAAGCATGAGCATGATCAGCCATTCATATGGAAAAGCACCTTGGGTGGGTCCATAAGTTGGGTGGGGTGGAGTCTCTGGAGATCTCCAGGATTGGACAAACAGTGTTAGCCAGTTTGATGGAGTCTCAGATATGGCACTGGCTTGCCAGTTCTGTGGGGAGAGGATTTAGAAAAGAGACAATGGCCTCTGTTGCTTTTGATACTTCAGGTTCTCCCTTTATGCCACTTGTGCCTTTCAAGCTGCTACCCTGGTGCTGGAGCTCAGAGGGAGTGAGTCTGGGTAGGTGAGTCCATGTGTGGATTCTTTAAGAGGGACTGCTTGGGGCTCCAGAAGTTTCTTCCACCAAGTCAATCCCTGCTGTATTTTTCAGTCAGAAATTATGGGAACACATCTTCCTGGCACTGGAACCCTGGGCTAGGGGGCTTGGTGTGGGGCTGGGAATCCTCGCTCCCAAGATATCCCTCCTGAATTTTTATCCACCACATGTGGGTGAGGGACCAGCCCATTCCACCTCTTCACCCATCCTACCAGTTTTGATGGATATGGTTTATTTAACTTTATGTTTCTCAGACTTCCATTCAACACTATTTCTGATGGTTCTGAGTGATGGTTATTCTATATTTTAGTTGTAATTTTGATGTGGTTGTGTGAGGAGGTGAGCTATGGTTACCTATGTCGCCATCTTGACCAGAAGTCCAGGTATTGCATGTTTTACAAATTCTTGTGGCACACCAGTTGAAAACTGCTGTCTGCTGCTCAATTTCCAGTATCCACGGTGTCATACTGTCACATGCTTCTAAGAATAGAATGCCCATGACTTCCAAGGCTAGGTGATAAAAATGGTTGGCTTCCACCTGTCTCTCTTTCCTGGAATAGTTGCTCTTGGAACCCATTAAGAGAGTACAGATCACATTGAGAAGTTACATGTAAGTGTTGCATTTGACAACCCTGCTAAGATCCCAGGAGTTAACCCATATTAACCACCAAATATTTGAGTGAGAAAACCTTGGGATAACTTCACCTCCAGTCACTGTTTAAAGGGAGTAGTTTAAAACATAAGAGACTTTGAACAAGAACCATCTAGTTGAGTCCAGTCAGCCTCCAGAATTGTGAGAAGATAAGTGCTGTTATTTTACAACACTAAGCTTAGGGTGGTTTGTTACACAGCAATAGATAATTAATACACAGAGCGATTTTCAAACTTCAATGATATTGTGTCACTCCCCCATTGACATTTAATGGTTTAGTATTATGATTAAAACAAATAACCAAATCCTAGCATGATCTGGCCTAGCCTGCCATCTTCTAACTTTTCCCTTTTGCTTACTGTATTCCAGCCACACGGACTTATTTTTCTGCTCCTGAAAACACTAAGTGTTTTTTCTTCTCAGGACCTGGCACATGCTCTTCCTGGCATGAAATGGACTCCCTACACATCTTGCCATAACTGGATCTTTCTCATCTTGCAGACCTTAGCTCAAGAATTACCTCTGCAGAGGATTTCATTCTCATCCAGTCTGAAGGAAGAACTTACTCTCCTTCCTATCACATTACCCTGCTTAGTTTCCCCAGAGAAAATATCACACTAAAAAATTAGTTTGTTATTTGTTTATTTTTAAAAATTGTTTTCCTTCCCCCCCAAACTGGAACATAAGCTCCACATGGCAGGAGTCTCATCTTGTTCATTCTCAGAACCTAGTATAGTAGTTGACACATAGTAGGCACACAATAAATGTCTTTAGAATAAATGAGCATCAAGGGTGGGAGATTTTGTGATTTGCCACCTTTATATCAAAATTCTACCTAACATTGAAATGTTCTGTCTTATGGCATTTCCTATTATTGAATCTGAACTAATTAAAAGTGAATAACCTTTTGTTGGTTGTCATCACTATTCCCTTATTCGTTAATTTATTCATTCATCAAGTACAAGACTCCTTTTCCTAGAAGGTGGGGATAAACAAGCAATAAACATTAAAAACATAATATAATGTTAGGGTGTCATAAATGTATGAAGAAAAAATAAAGCAAGGAAAGGGGATAAAGAATGACAGGAGACTATTTGATATGGAATGGCCTCTCCGAGGAGGTGACTTGAGCAAAGACCTGAATGAAATGAAAGAGAGAGCCACATGAATATCTGAGAGTATTGAGGCAGAGAGATCAAGGGTAAAGTCCCTGAGAAAGGAGTTTGCCTGGTGTGTCTGAGAAGTAACGAGGAGGTCACTATGGCCAGAGCAGAAGGGAGAGGCAGGAGATGAGGTCAGGAGGAACCACGAGTGCCAGTTGGTAAGTTTCTGAGGTCCCAAGAAGGCCTTTGGTCTTTATTCTAAGAACTATAGGAGACTGCTGGGGGGCTGTGAATTGAGGAGTAACTGATCTTTCTTTTAAAGAACATTTCAGTTGCTTATCAAGAAACTAGACATGAAGGGGTAAGAGAGGGAAGAGGACAACTGGAGAAGAACCATCACATCAACTTCTTTTGATCACTGCAGGCCAAGTTTTGGGCTGGTACAGCCCAGCCCCAGATCCTTTCATCCTCACGTTCAGCGCCTGTGGAGGCTCAGTGGGGTTGGGCTATGGAGGCTTCCTGGGAAATTGTTAGCTCCTCAAAATCAACATCCTTTGATATCGGAGAAGGCGGCTTGTCTCTCTTCATGTGTCTGTTCCATTTGATTGCAAACAGAATGGAGTGTGTTGATCAAGTGTTCACACAAACAGAAATCATTGTCAGAGGCTCCCAGTAGATATGTCTTAGTTGTGACACAAAACAGCTCTTTAGCAGAAGTGGGCTTCTAAAAAATGAAAATTCCCAAACGCCTCTTTTTCCAAGTTTGAAAATGAAACCCAGACTTTGAAAGGGAGAAAAAAAATGGGGAAGAGAGAAGGCCAGAAAACCAACCAGGCTTGCTTATGTAAAAACACTAAGTCCCAGCCCAGAATGATGTGGCTTAGTAGGTTGGACATTGTCCTGCAAACTAAAATGTCACCAGCTCAATTCCTGGTCAGGGGACATGCCTGGGCTGCAGAGCCAAGTCCTCAGCTGGGGGTGAACTGATCGATGTTTCTCTCCCTGTCTCTCTCCCTCCCTTTTCCCTCTCTAAAAATAAATAAATACAATCTTTTATTTAAAAAAAAATATTACAATACTTTAAAAAAAAAAAAGATTGTATTTATTTTTAGACGGAGGGGAAGGGAGGGAGGAAGAGGGGGAGAGAAACATCAATGTGTGCTTGCCTCTTGCATGCCCCCAACTGGGGATCTGGCCTGCAACCCAGGCATTTGCTCTGACTGGGAATCGAACCAGTGACCCTTTGGTTTGCAGGTTGGCACTCAATCCACTGAGCCACACCAGCCAGGACTAAATAAAATCTTTTCAAAAGCCCACTAAGTGCCTTAAAATTAGTTTTACTTTTACTAATACTTCTGAGGTTTTTTTTTTTTTTTTTTTTTTTTTGGTTTCTTTAAATTACATATGTTTTCAGCTGGTGTGTTTCCACACCATGTCCCTCTCCTTCCTTGGAGAGTGCATAAAATGTTTACTCTCTACAATGTCTTCTCTTTATTAAAAATAAAAAAGAAGAAAAAATTATGTATGTTTTTTAAAGTTTCCAAATGGTATTTGAATTGTTTTTCTTCCCAGTAAATTCAAACACTGAGTGTCTGTTCTCTTATTGAAGGAAGCAAATATTTTATACTTGGGAAACCATTTTTTAATGATTGCATTATATAAAGGAATGAACAAGACAGGTGGCAAGGCAGAAGAGAGTGTCACCAGGGCTGTCTCTCTGCAACTTGCCCACGTCTTCCGTCCCCTCCTCCCCCAGGACTGTTCTCCTAGCCTGCTTGGTAAGTGGCACAGTGGGTAGAAGAAGGGATTACGGAATGGAATATCCAAAGGGCATAATTCTTGTCTTCATGGAATTCACTTACTTCTATCTAATTGTTTACTTATACAATTCATTCAATGTACATTATCTGAGGACTTCTGAACCTCTATACCGACTGTTAAGTAGAATGATGATGGTACTGGATTCTTAAAACGATTTCCTTTAGCAATTGTGAAGGCAGGCAGTCGGGGGCGGGGGGTGATTGCCTCATGGCCCACGGTCGGCAGTCGGCTGGAAGCACAGGGTCCTCCGCTGGCACTCGGTGAGAGCGTGCTGACTGGCTGCATGACAGCGTGTGTTCACTCCTCCTCCATCTGCCTGGCACACCATGTGCCATACTAGGGAGTCTTCATTGGTTCTCCCTTCACTGTTGCCACCACATCAACATGCTCTCCAAGTCCTGTTTGGTTGTACCTTTGAACCATTTCTCCTTTCTGCCTTTCCTTCCCCTTCATTCCCACTATCATTGTTTTGATCTAGCTATCTATGATCTTTTCTGGTTTAGACCATTGTCATAGCTCCTAACTCGAGTCTTTTAAACTCACTAGTTTAAGTACAATTTCCATTTTATTTTTTTTCCAGAGAATTTTCTTCAGTCTGTAAAGACGTAGGTCCTTACACGGGCTTTGGTGGAGACTGCGAGGCAACATCCACAGGTCTGCATGAGGGAGTTGTTCGGTTCTTCTGGACTTCACGAGGATGAGGCCTGACTACCTTGCTGTGAGTGGCACAACTCCCACAGTGCTGTAGTTTCACATACAGCTTGGGAAGCACGTAGGCATCAAAGACATTCGCTTTGGAAATGTCCTTAATGGCTGTAGCCTCTATTATATTTCAAATGATGAACATCTTTTTTAAAAAAACATGCTTATTGATTTTAGAGAGGAAGAGAGAAACATTGACATGAAAGAGAAACATCAGTTGGTTGCCTCCCATCAGCACCCCAACTGGGGAATTGGACCTGCTACTTAATATGTGCCCTGACCAGGAATTGAACCTGCAGTCTTTTGGTGTATGGACAACACTCCAACCAACTGAGCTATACAGCCAGGGATGAATGATGAACTTCTTAATGGCCTTGTTGTTGTGCATGTATTGGGTACAGTTGGTGCAGCGAATAGGCTGCACATGACTGTGGCCTTTTTTTGGCATGATCACTGTTCTTTCTTTATTTGGTCATTGGAAGCAAGGACCTGAGAGAGATAAACTCACTATTTTAATCAAAGATAAAGCTCTCTCCAAAACAGCTAAATTTAGACATGTGCTAGTATTATTATGCACTGCCTTTCAAATGATCCAGGTAGCATTCCTGTATGTCAAAATTGTGTAAGCATTTAATTATCATATGACCCAAAAAGGACACAGTTTTATCTCAAATTCATTGTACAATAAATATACACAGATTTTATATGTCAGTCATACCATAATAAAGTGGAGGAGGGAGGACACCACTTAAAAAAAAATATGTACGTAGGTATCTTTTTCAAACTTTAATTGTTATTAGCTTACTTCAAGGATGCTCTCATTAGACCCCAATGAAAATGATCTTTTGTTACTTGTCAGATTTTCTTAGACCCTAAAGCTATTGCTAATGCATTTTACTATATCTAGAAGTGGAAAATCATTTTTTCTTTCTATTTTGCTTAAGTTGCTCCCTGACATATTTAGTTGAGCTTCATTCTGGTTCACCAGAACAAAGGCATCCCTGGCTGCCCTGGAGTGAATGTTTGCATTGTCTAACTTTATTGTGTTATATTTCCATGAGGAAAATCCCAGAAGTGATGTGGGAGCAGCTTGTCCTAGCTCACAGCTTTCCTCCTTAACTAATCATGTGAGGAACAGGCATGGATTTAAAAATATGCGAGAGAGCCAAAATAGGGCTTGGAATCCTTTCTTGAGCAATGTAGAATTGGAAGGAGAGCAGTGAAGCAAGAGCTTGACCTTCCCTTAACTTTCTTGGGGATTTCCCCAGCTTTGCTCAAATCCTTCTATTTCTCTCTCCTCCCTCTGTCTTTCTCTCACCTTCCTCCTCCCACTTTTCTTTTGGTATACTGGGAACCATAGGAAATAAATATTAGTCTTGTTTCCAGGAACAATATTTTAATGGAGGAGAGTCCAATAAGCACCATTTCTGATAAAAGTACCTGCTCAACTCTCAAAATGTCCCTCTCTTCACCCGTCATTTTCTCCTTTCCTTATCTCTTAGTATCAAATTTCATTGAATGCCTCTAGGTACACCTTTTCTCCATTTACTCCGGTGTTTTCAAAATGCTATATTGCATTTCTGTGTTTTTTACTTTACATCTGGAAATAAAAGTTAAGTTTTATTTGGGCCGAAGGAAAACATACAGAAAAGCAGTTATTTTATTTCCCTCTAAACTAGCATTAACATCAGATATGTGTTTGGGTGTGTTTCCTACCATTTGGCCAGTTATGAAGTCTTCTGCAGAGTAGAAATCAGTCAATGTTGATTTCAGGTTTGAATGTTTTTCTTTTACTTCAAGAGCAAAGTAATCTTTTATTCTTACTTGATGAGCCTTGTCTCTACTCAATTAACTAGGAAAATAAGGTAAGTTTTTCTTTCACTTTATGCACCTGGAAAGGAGTTTGGAGTGAAGCCAAACCATCCCAGCCTTTGCCCTCAATTGCAAACAGAGTGGAGTATCTCTTAGTTCAGGAGTTTGTACTGCTCAAGAGTTTGCACAAACACAGAGTTGAGAAATACTTCATGCTGGAGGGGGTGCAAAAAATAAAGGATGAACTGGTTGTTCCCTGAAGTAGAGGCATTACAGCGTTGCTTAAGCTGTTCCATATTGGCTCCCTTGTAGGATTGACTGACGTAAGAGTTGCTCTTGTCTAATTGGTGAGTTACTTAGCTTCTTTGGAACCTAATTTCCTCTTTTTTAAAATTAGAGGTGAGAATACATGTTCCCTAAGATCCTTTCATCTTCGCTGTTCTATGAGTTAATTAATAAAATTTGTTTTCCAATAAACACACACCTAAAATAGGCTGTAGTCATCAAGGTAGACCTTACATATACATTTCTATAATCTTGTAACCGCCCCAAATGAGGAGGGAGTATTTGAGGAAAAGAAGCCTCCCTCCCTCCCTTCCTTGTTTCCTTCCTAGCTTCCTTGCTTTTTTTATAGCCTAAATTACCTTCTACAATCTTTTGTCTTTTGAGGCTAGAGTTGACTTTGATAAACAGCCATTTGAGACAGGTCTTGTGAACAAGAGAGTGGTCAAGCATGATGCCACAAGTCCGGCTGCAATGGTTTGCCAGAGTGTGCTGTGAACTCTGAAATGCTTACTGTCAGTCACCGGGCCGCCGGTCACACTTCTTACCAAATTCATAATTGCATATGAAAAGTATCCTGATATTAAAGGAGTAAAGCACTAGGGCCTTCCTTTTTAGACCATTTTTCTTGGTTCTGGAATTTTTAACTGCTGAACTTTTTAACTGATGTCTGGTTTTGGTTATACCAGACACTCACACTATTTTTTTTCTTTAGAACTTGCTGATTAAGGAGATCTTTGGTGTTTTATTTGTCAAAATGTGTGGACTAATAATTTCAGAAACATTCTACATGTTCCAGCTTACTTTAAAAATTAGACCAAATCTTTATTTACAATTCAGTTTTCAGTTTTCATTGAAGCAGCTAATCATTGTTGAAAGAGAATAGCATTGTCTGACTTTTTCACCATTTTCATAGGCTACACGGTGCCTGCATGGGCATGGGTGAATGTTACCGGCTGATGTTTCCTGGCCCAGTATACCTAGGATAACATTTCTAACCATTTCACTGTGCAGATAGCATGAAAAGCCACTTAGTAGGGGGGTATTTCAGGAATTCAGATATCATATGGGTGGCTGGATTTATAGGGCCTTTTTCTTTTACATCACCTGCTATAGGTAAAGGCATTAAAAGAGCTTTTAAAAAAAAGATTGGTCCTGGCCGGGTAGCTTAGTTGGTTGTGGTGTCACCCCAATGGGCCAAGGTTGCTGGTTCAATCTCTGGTCAGGGCACATGCAAGAATCAACCAATGAATACATAAATAAGTGAAACAATAAGTCAGCTTTTCTCTCTTTCTCTCTCCTTTCCCCTCTCTCTAAAAATCAATATATAAAATTTAAAAAAAATCGACAGTCCTTAATTATAAATTTAAACAACAACAAATTCCAGAATTCTTTCCCTCTCAGCCCCAGACATTCTAATAAGCCTTAAAGCCCCTGTTGTGAGGTTACAGTAGGTGGTCAGTAGGTTCTCTGATGCGTAGTGGGGGTTGTTGTGGAGTAACAGGCTTTCTGGGACCCGCATCAGCCTGTGAGTGAATGGAAGGTCACGTCAATAGTCATGAAGATCTCAAATGTCTCTGGCCTCACCCTAACCTGGCTATTGTAGGATCTTCTACCCTTGAAGGGAAACTTCTACTGGTGTCCCTGAGAACCAGCAGACTTCCTATCCTAGAACACCTGTGATGTTCTTCCCCCTGCTCTGGCCTCTTTTATTGACATCCAGAGCCCCATGGCAGGCCTTACCCCTGCCCGGACAGCAGCATCCTTGTAGATACTGGTGTTCCTGCTAAGGGCACTTGCCCTGAAGCTTCTGGAGTTAAAAACCACCTAAAGTATCAGTATTAGTAAAGGCCCTATGGGCAAAGCATCACAATCAACTCTGGCTAATTTACAAAGAAAAGGAATTTATTTAAAGGATACTGGGTAGTTTGCAAAATTCCTGGATGGTCAGGCAAGACATGATGGGAAGCTTTATAAACAGCAACAAACGCCCTTTAACAGAGCAGCATCTGGGAGCTGCTCTGGTAAAGACACCTCTCCCTGATCCCCTATGGACATCTGGCCTTCTCCCACTGGCACCAGAATCCTGTCACTGTCACCTTCAGAAGCTAGACCTAGATCCTGCCACTGCATCTACCCTCCCTAACACAAGGCCTGTGGGTCTTCCCACACTCTACTTCCAGCAGCGCCAGGAAAAGCAAGTGTCTGGTGTTTTCAGCTCCTTCTGTGCGAAGGGTCTCTGCCCCCTGAGGTGGAGACTGACCAAAATATAGGAGAGATTTAGATTCCAGGCACCTAGGAGAGAACCAGATGTTCACTTCATGGGAGCCAGATCCCCTGATGCTGTTGATACCCTGAATCCCCCAGCCCCCTTCTAACCACACTGACACTTGTGTGCTACATGGTGTGGACCCCAATGACCATTGAAGTACTTGTGACAACTGCTCCTTCATCCTCCAGCTGTGATCTCTCCTTCCCCAGGGTTGGAGTGGACTCTGGGTGAGCTAGCCCTTCACGGCTTCTTTACCTCCTTCAAAACATCTGCTGAATTCTGTTCCTGGTGGGGCCATTACAACTGTCCAGGGTGAGAGTTCTCCCACCACATCAGAAGTCAAGGAAATCGTGAAAACTCTCTCCCAAATACATGGCCATCTCCTGAACAGGAAAGTAATTACAGAACAGGAAAGTAATTCTGGTAGGTGTGAGAGGGTATCCTGGCAGGCAGGAGCTGGGACTTAAATATGTTCAATATCCATGCCTAAAAGGCTTCCTTCTTCTTAAGTATACCCATGGGCATCTACTGACTTAAATGGGGGATTCTGAGGGAAAACCAGCTTCAACCCTGTCCACTATTTAGAACTACATGAATATGTAGAAGGGACTTGTTGGGACCCAGTGGAAGCAGACTGTGGAAACTACCATATTTCTAATTGTACCTGCTGTGCTAGCCAGATGTTTTAACAGGACCAGGGTGAGGAGAGAGGAGCAGGGGTATGGGGGGAACAGCGCTGGATCTCACGTCAGAACCATCCTGAGAGGGTCTTTGTCCCAGAAGAGAAACAGTTGAGAAAATGATTTTACTACACAATTCATTATTTTGGGGCCCAGACAACAGTCTCCACAACTGAGCATAAGACTGAGAGAGGGAGCTGTTTGTTTATTTGTTTGATTATTTTACCTGCTTTTCATGGCTGGTGGAACCAGTGGGCCTTTGCCCCTCAGGGATGAAGTAATAGCAGAATATGGGGGAAGGTCAGCTCAGAGGTGGCTCCTCTGTGGAAATGTTGGTTTTCCTGCCAGAGTTTGGCCTTGGTAGCAATAATGATGCTGAGGCAAACGGCAGCAGGGGGTTGTAAGCAGCCAATGTGGGATCTACTCACTGGCACCTCTGAGAAGCTGTGGGGACCAGCAGCTGCAGAATCTGGTGTAGCCAGTAGGGATACTAGCAACGGTGGAAGATTTATAGACGATGACAGTAATTCAGGGAAATAGAGGTCAATGGGCAGTGGTGTTCTTAGGCTCAGAGAGGCGTTTCTGAGAACCTGTGGGGGCCATGACTGCACAGTCTTGGTTAAGTGAGCAACGAAAAGATTGATGACGACAATGATGAAAATAAATAGCTAGTATTTTTGGAGGATGCACTCTTCTAAGTGCTTTCCATGTATTTATTCACTTAGTTCTCACTACAACCCTATTAGGTAGATATTATTATCATCCCCCTTTTACAGATGAGAAGCTTAGTTTTGGATAGCTTGTAATGTGGCAGGCTGCATTTTCCAAAGATAGCTGCCATACCTCCTAACCCACATGTTATTCTGCATGTTAGTTTGATCCTACCCCATTGAGAGATGGGTCTATTCCCTTCCACTTCAATCTGTGCAGGTTTCTGACTCTCTTGTAACCTATAGAATGCAGCAGAAATGAGGTAACATGACTTCCAAGACTAGGTCAGAAAAGGGAATGTACTCTTCACCTTGTTTACTGGAATACTTTTCCTGGAGCCCTGAGGCTACCATGCTGTGAGGAAGCTCAAGCTAACCCACACGGACAGGTCCTGAAACTACATGAAGAGGGAGAAAGACATACCCAGCCAGCCCAGCTGCTCTATCACAACTCTGTTCTCATTCCAACTGCTGTCTGATTTCAACCACGTGAGAGACACTGAGCCAAAAAAGTTCTCCCTAAATTTCCATAGAAACCATGATAAATAATAAAACAATTGTTGCTGTCTTAAACCACCAAGTTTTGGAATAATTTGTAATGCAGCAAAAGATAAGTAACAGGTAACTTGCCTATAGCTTGTATGTGGTAGAGCAGAGATTTGAACTATCAGTCTAGTGAACCAAAAGATGGTACATGCACACATAAAGACACTTTTTTGGCAGGGGGAACCTCCCAATATACCTGGGGAAGGGAATTATGATTCTTGAATAATCACCTGGTGTTTAAAATTCACAAGATTCAGTTACAACTTTAATGCTATCTTTTTTGTACCTCTGAGTTGTTGGGGGTCTACATTTTAAATTAATTGTCAAATGTTCTTCTAAGTAACTACATAAATTAATGTGTTTCATTGAGTTATTGGAATTTAGATCCAAAATTAAATCTGGGATAGCATTTATCCAATATGATCATTTTAGTTTTCAAATAGCAGTTTATTTTAAGCCATTGCTTCTGGAAGGATTTATTTACACTGAATGCTGCATTTTTCTTTTACCTGTAGAATCAAAGATTAAGATAACAATTGTTAGCATTTATTGGGCACTTATCGTGTTCCAGGCACCATGTGTTTCATCCTCCCCAAATCCTCTGATGCAGGTCCTATTGACATCCCCACTTTACAAATGAAGACACTGAAGCAGAGGAAGGTTAAGTACCTTTCCAGACAAATGCAGCCAGTAAAGAGGCAGAGATGTGTTTCCAACCCATGTTCTAAACCAACGTAAGACTGCCTCTCTGCCCTTAGTCCAGGCCAATTCCTCTGATGCTCAAAATGTGCCTTCATGCAAAATGCTTTTGTGAAGTGTATTTCTTACATAAAAGATCAGGCTTAGCTTGTTCTGTGTGCAACTCATGGCCAAAAGGTTGCTAGAAGAGGCCTTGTTCCTAATGCACAGAGGCCTCTTCTACAAAATATTTTCTATGCCAGCAAGAAAAGGTCACCCCTAAATTATGAAGGAAGGTAAAGGCTTTTGTTAATTATTTTTAAATAATTTATTGTTGTGCTTCCTGTGAATTGTTGAGGAGTTCATATTATGTCTTAGGAAGTATCTAGGAAGTTTTGAAATAAACAAAATAATAAATATTCATAGGAGTTATATTTGAAGACAACTGTTTTTTAACACATAGGCCCACTAGGAATTCATAATCTTGGCAGGGTTTTATTTATTATGTCATACTTTAAACAGAAAGCATTCACATTGATTAGCTCAAAAGTGTTCTTGGCTTTATACAGCAAAGAAAATATATGCAAGAAAAGAAAGGGTGGTATGCAGAGAAATCCGGGCAAAGCTGGTATTTGGCTTCACTGCTGGCTGGAGTGTAAACCGTGAGCAAATTAACTTACCTCTGTATGGGTGACATATGAGCCTCCATAGAGATTCTCAGAAATCCTTAGGGAGGGAACCCCATAAAGTCAAGACTTGCTGCAGTCACAGAAACTGAGTATTCAAGGTGATAGAATGCAGGAGATACAGAGACATTTGGCTTAGCCAACCAGGATGGCAAATAGTCTGGAAATAGCCATAAAGAACAATGAGATGATGCCCCTACCTGTCACCTGCTGGGGCTGTGGAGAAAACATTGATTAGGGCACAGCTGGTTTCCAGGGAGAGACTAGGTTTGGTGAGTAAGAGAACCAGAGAGCTAGAAGGAAAGAAGGTTGTTTCAGTTAACTCTTGCTGCATAATGTATAAGCCCAAAACTTTAGAGGCTTAAAACAATATCGTTTTTTGTTTTTGTTTTTGCATGGTTCTAGGAGTTGATTGGATTCAATTAGGTGGTTTTCATTCAGGTCTCTCATGCTCTTACGAAGGCTGGGGCTGGAATTACCTCAAAGTCTTCTTCAGTCCCATGTCTGGCAAGTGATGTTGACTGTCCATTGAGACCCGAGGCTACTGGCTGGAAGATCTATGTGCAGCCTCTCCATGTGGCATGGGCTTCCTCACAGCGTGGCAGCTGGATGCAAAAAGCAAGCATCCCAAAAAGACTACATAGAAGTGATATTACCTTTTATTATCCAGCTTCGGAAGGTACAGAGAATCATTACTGTCACAGTCACAGATCCTCATGGATTCAAGGGGAAGGAATGTGGGCTCAACCTCTCCATGGAAGCCCGGGCCAACTTCACAATTATAAAGAATATGTGGAGGAAAAAAAAGAACATGTGGGATGGGAGATCTTGTAGCAGCCATCTTGGAAAATGCAGTCTTCTGTAGAAGGTAAGTACAAAGAGTGGAAGATTAGAGTCTAAGATTTCAGAAATCTATGGTCCCTCAAAAGGATCACAAGAGCCACTCCTGTGTACAGCTTACGTGGAATGGAAGCAAAGGTCATCAGAGTTGAGGAAGATATGATATGATGAGTCAGGAAAATTGCATGGCCATTTGCATGGACATTGACATCCTCAGGAAAGCAGACGTGAGAGAGGTCCACCTCTCTCAAGGCAGATAGAGCAAACGCTATTGTAAAACTTTTCTGAGTTTTTGCTTTTGTTCTGGGATGGTGAAAAAACTCTAATCTCTGTGAAGAGGACTTTCCTTTTTTTTTTTTTTTTAATTTGGGAAAAGGTATTTGCCGTGGGGCTATTATTTGTACAAAGATACCAATAGTTAACATTTTTTTTCAGTGCTCATTCAAAAATTCACTCAAACTGTACTTACTGGGTATCTACTCTGTGGTCAGGTCCTGTTCTAGATGATGATATAGTAGTTAATAAAGCAGACAAAGATCTTTGCTCTTGTCCTGACCATTGTGACTCTGTTGGTTGGGCATCATGCCACGAAGTGAAAGACCACTGGTTCGATTCCTGGTCAGGGCACATGCCTGGGTTGCAGGTTAAGTTCTCTGTCAGGGTAGGTACAAGAAGCAGCTGATTGATGTTTGTCTCTGGCATCAATGTTTCTCTCCCTTTCTCCCTTCTCCTCTCTCTAAAAATAAATAAAATATTTAAAAAAAAGATCTCTGCCATTTTGGAGCTTATATTTTGTGGGAAAGACAGACATAGAGATTTTTAAAAACAACTATAATACAGCTCTGGCCATGTTGGAGTGCTGTTCCGTATACCAAAAAAGGATTGTAGGTTTGATCCCCAGTCACTGGTTAAGGCATGTACGGGAGGCAACTGATCTATTTCTCTCACCCTGATGCTTCTCTCTCTCTAAAATCAACAAACGTATCCTCAGGGCCTGACTGGTGTGGCTCCCCGGGTTGGGCGTCGTCCTACAAACCAAAAGATTGGTTTGAGCTCTGGTCAGGGCACATGCCTTGGTTGTGGGCAAGGTCCCCTGTTGGGGGTGAGTAAGAGGCAACTGGTCGATGATTCTCTCCCCCATCTCTCTCCCCTCCCGCCTTCCCTCTCTCTAAAAATAAAATCTTAAAAAATACATACTATGTTATACAAAGATAAATGCTATGGGGAAATCTAAATTCTCTGTGCATTTAGTTTTTAAATAATTTTTTAATTTTTCAATTACAGTTGATGTATAATATTATGTTAGTTTCAGGTGTATGACCCAGTGACTCGACATTTATATGAAACTTATGAAGTGCTCACTCTGATAAAACTAGTACTCATCTGACACCACACATAGTTATTACAATATTATTGACTATATTCCCTATGCTATACTTTATATCCTCATGACTATTCTGTAACTACCAATTTGTACCTCTTAATCCCTTCACCTTTTTCACCCTTTCTCCCAACCCACTTCCTATCTGGCAACCATCAAAATGTTTTCTGTATCTATGAGTGTTTGTACTCTGCTTGTCTATTTATTTTGGTTTTTAGATTCCACATATAATGAAATCGTATGTCATTTGTCTTTCTTTGACCCATTTCACTTAGCATAATACCCTCTAGTTCCATCCATGTTGCTGCAGACGGCAAGATTTCACTCGTTTTTATGGCCGAGACATAGTCCATTGTATATATGCACCACTTCTTTATCTATTCATCAATTTATGGACACTTAGGTTGCTTCCATATTTTGGCCATTGTAAATAATGCTGCAATGAACATTAGGATGTATATATCTTTTTTTTTAAAAAAGAATTTATTTATTTTTAGAGAGAGGAGAAGGGAGAGAGAAAGAGGGAGAGAAACATCAGTGTGGTTGCCTCACACGCCTCCTACTGGGGACTTGGCCTGCAACCCAGGCATGTGCCCTGACTGGGAACGAACCAGCAACCCTTTGGTTCACATGCTGGCACTCAATTCAGTGAGCCACAGCAGCCAGGGCAGATATATGTCTTTTTAATGTAGTGTTTTGGGTTTCTTTGGATAAATACCGAAAAGTGGAATTTCTGGGTCCATATTTGTCTCTTGTTATAGTCTTTGTTTTAAAGTCTGTTTTGTCTCTATAAGTAAGGCCACCCCAGCTTCCCCCCTCCCATTTTCATGAAAGATCGTTTTCTGCTTGTTTACTTACAGTCTGTGTATATTCTTCAATCTAAAGTGAATTGCTTGTAGACAGCATATGTAAGGGTCTTGTTTTGTTATCCATTTAGCCACTGTAGTCTTTTGATGGAGAATTTAATCCATTTGCATTTAAAGTAATTTTTGATAGATATGCATTTATTGCCATTTATTATTCCTATTTTTAATCTTTTTTTCTCCTTCTTAGGAAAAAAACCCTTTAACATTTCTTATAATACTGATTTGGTGGTGATGAACTCCTTTAGCTTTTTCTTACCTGGAAAACTCTTTATCTGTCCTTTGATTCTAAATGATAGCCTTGCTGGGTGGAATGACATTGGTCTTTGCTTTTCTTTTTTAAATTGATTTCAGAGAGATAGACAGACAGACAGACAGACATCAACCTGCTGCTCCACTCATTCATCCATTTATTGGTTGCTCCTTGGATGTGCCCTGACCAGGAATCAAACCCACAACCTTGGTGTATTGGAACGATGCACTAGCCAACTGAGCTCCCTGGCCAGGTCAGGTCCTTGCTTTTTATCACTTTAAATATGTCTTGCCAATCCCTTCTGGCCTGCAAAGTTTCTGTTGAGAACTCAGTCTTATAGGGGCTCCTTTGTAGATAACTGCTTTTCTTTTGCTGCTTTAAGATTCCTTCTGTCTTTAACTTTTGACATTTTAATTATGCATGTATTAATGTGGGCCTCTTTGGGTTCATCTTGTTTGGGATGCTCTGTGCTTTCTGAACTTGTATGTCTTTTTCCTTCAGCAAGTTAGAAAAGTTTTCAGTCACTGTTTCTTTAAATAAGTTTTTAATCCTTTGCTCTCTCTCTTCTCTTTCTGGTATCCCTATGATGTGGATGTCATTATGCTTGATTTTGTCCCAAAGACCCCTTAAACTATCCTCATTTAAAAAAAATCTTTTTGCTTTTTGCTGCTCTGATTGTGTTTTCTGCTATGTTGTGTTCCAAATCACTGACTCAGTCCTTTGATTCATCGAATCTGATGTTGATTCCTTCTAGTATATTCTTCATTTCAGCTATTGTATTCTTCATTTCTGACTGACTCTTTTTTATAGTTTCTATATATATTTTTTAAATCTTGTTGAAGTTCTTGTGAAGTTCCTATTGCATCATTATAACCATTGTTTTTAAATCTGTATCTGGCATTTTGCTTGCCTCCATTTCATCTAGTTCTTTTTCTGGATCTTTTTCCTAATCTTTCACTTGGGATATATTTCTTTGTCTCCACATTTTGGCTGCCTCTCTGAGTTTGTTTCTATGCATTAGGTAGAGCTGCTATGTCTCCTGGTCCTGGTAGAGTGGTCTTATACGTTAGGCATCCTGTCGGATTCAGTGGTGCAGCTTCCCCAGTCATGTGAGCTGGGCAGGCTGTGTTCATCCTTCTATTGTAGTTGAATCTTGATTGCTGTTGGCAGGTCAATGGGAGGGATTGACCCCCCAGGCTGATAAACTATGAGGACTGGGTGTGACTATAAGTAGAGGAGCTGCTGTGCAGGCACTGATGCCACAGAGCTGGACTCTCTTCAGGGGGACTTGGGTGCCCCCTGAGTTCTCCCCTTGAGTGTGTCACTTGTGAAGCTTGTTGGGTGGTGCTCCAGGTGTGATCTAAAGCTGGTAAAGAGGTGGTCTGGCTTTGCAGCTTCCCAGGAGGTGAGGTCAGCTGCCACCTGTGCCCAGCATGAGCTACAAAGTGATGTGCATATGGCTGCTACTTGTGCTGGGCATGGAGGTGTCCTGGAGAGATTGAGCTGCAAACTGAGTCTGGCTGACACTAGTGCCTAACTTAGGGCCATTTAGCAAGAAGGATGGGGCATGCTGAGCCCAGATACTGTTTGTTTGAAGTTTGTGAATCTTTGATAGAATTTAGGAAATTCCAAAGCATGAGCCAAGATAGGCCATTTGTTTGGAAAAGTCACTGTAATGGACTTGGGTGGGTCTAAATGTTGGGATATGCAGGGTCTCAGGAAGTCACCAAGGCAGGATGAAAGGTATAAGCTAGATGGATGGAAATTCAGATATGGCGCCCACCTGCTCAGTCTGTAGCAGGAGGGCTCAGCACAGGAACAATGGCTTCAGCCAGCACTGCGGTCTGGGTGAAAGCTGCCCCTCTAGCCCTCACCCCAAATCCAGACAATTCAGTTCTGTCCCATGTGTCCCTGGCACCTTTCAAGTTAGTGCTCCAGTAATGGAGCTCAGAGTGAGTAAGTCCATCAGTGAGTAAGTCTGTGCTTGTTGGGCCCTTGAAGAGGAACACCTGGGACTCCAGAAGCTCTTTGTCTAACTCAGCCACAATTGCCGCTGGTTTTCTCAGCCAGAAGTCATGGGGACTTCTCTTCCTGGTACTGGAACTCTGGGCTGTGGGGGCGAGATCTGGTGTGTGGCTGAGACTCTTTATTCCTGAGGGGGGACCCCTGTAGCCAAGATATCCTTTCCAATTTTTAACTACCACACATGAGTGTGGGTCCAGCTTTTTCAGCTTCTTTGCCCCTTTATCAGTCTGAAAGTTGCTTCTGTATATCTATAGTTATAGGACTATTGCTCAACTAGATTTCAGCCAGTTCTCAATAATGGTTGTTTTGTAGTTTAGCTGAAATTTTGACATGGTTGTTGGAGGATGCCAATACCACATTTATTTACTCTGTCATTTTTATCATAACTCAAATTCTCTGTGCATTTTTGCTCATATCATAGTAGTTAAGAGCATGAATCTGGGAGCCAGACTGCTGGAGCTTGAAACCAAGTTCTGCAACTTACTAGTTATGTGATTTTCAGCAGGTTACTTACCCTCTCTGAACTTCAGTTTCCTCATCTGTAAAACATAGAAAATAATGGTTCCTACATTGTTGTCAGGATTAAATGAGTTAATATCCATAAAACTTAGAACAGAATGATAGGGACTTGAGGCCTGGTGGAGGAAGTTA
Organism: Pteronotus mesoamericanus; assembly: GCF_021234165.1. Lineage (NCBI taxonomy): Eukaryota > Metazoa > Chordata > Mammalia > Chiroptera > Mormoopidae > Pteronotus > Pteronotus mesoamericanus. The sequence continues at coordinate 15,317,920 of NW_026555308.1, forward strand.
TAGACTTCAGGGTGTCTATTGGAGATTTGAAACCAAGCTTAGGTTGGTGAATAATCCATTCATTACATTCTGGGAACAAACAGAATATCCATGTCAAATTGAGAGGTTGTTTCTCAGAGGGAAGACATACATGCTAGTGGAAACAGGAGTCACACTTGAATCAGACAGGCCTGGGTACTAACTGAAGCTCTACTTTTATGGTAATTGGGCAAGTTACTTAACCCTCTGAGACTTACTTTTCTCAATGAAAAGTGGGGATAATGGTACCTACCTTGTACAGACCTTATAAAGTTTAAATATAACATATCAAGAGGCTGACATAGTGCCTACTATGTAGACATGTGCTCAGTGACTAGCTCTTCATCTGGTAGGTCAGTAAGTCATCTGTGTACATAGAATGTTTACTGGTCCACTCCTCATGCAATATTTAAATGTGAGCATTTCCTCTGTACTGACAACAAGGAAATAATATCAGAATCCATTACCTCTTGAATGAGAAAATGAGATATTCATTCCCTCTTCATAGGGCATTCACTTTGAATGGTGTTTTCTTGAAAGGTTTGGGAGACCTGGGCTTTCACAGACTGCTATAGAAAAATTTCTGGCCAGCTACTGCCACACCTCAAGGATCCTGCTCTATCTTGCTGTGACCTTTTCCAAAACTTTGACAGAAAGTGTAGGGTACAGCATTCAAACCCAGCAAAGCAAGCCTGGGGTAATGAAAAAGCTTATATAAATTTTTTGGATATGTGGTTCTGGCATGGTAGATTAAGCCAACACAGAAAATACAGAAATACAAATATAGAAATATGAGATAAAATATTCTAAGGAAAAAAAAACTTAAATACATAGTCAAGCTTGGCTGCGAGAAAGGCCATGTGAGTGAGCTTCGACGAGGATTCTCCAACCCTGAGATGCCTGCAGGCTTGCCAAAACCTCAACTGCAGCCTTGTGAGAGGCCCTGAGCCAGAGACCCAGCTAAACAGCACTCAAACTCCTGGCCCACAGGAACTGTGAGAAAAGGTGTTTTGTTTTGCTTTACAATTTACATTGCTAAGTTTGGGGTGATTTGTTATCCAACAATAGATAAAAGGACAGAATTACTCAAAATCACTGTAAAAAAGCTCCTGAAATGTCTTTGAGAGCTGCAACTAAGAAAAAGCTAACCATCTCCAAGAATGGTTTCTTTCTTCTTAGAGACAGTGAGAATAACACACAGGTATTTTCCTTTTAGTTTTGGCCACCAGGAAGCTCAGAGCCAAATTTAATGGCTCAATTGTAATAATTATGCAAGACCTTATGGCCTGTTTCTGTGTGTTCTTACTTCTGATCTTTTCTTTTATCGACTTGTTTTGTTCATCATCCTGATTTTTTAGTTCATTTTTGTATTTTTCAATATTACATGAATTATGTTAAGCTGTCTCAAATTCAGCTTACAGAGAAGCAAAACATTCAGAAATACTCTTAAAAAAGTAGTTATGTTCAGACTTCTGGCTAAGATAGAGGCATAAGTAGATACACTTTGCCTCCTTGCACAAAGAAAGGAAGGACAAGAACAAATTTAAAAACAAAAAATAACCAGAACTGCAAGAAAATAAAACTGCATGGAAGTCAGACAACCAAGGAGTTAAAGAAGAAACATTCATCCAGACCGGTAGGAGGGGCAGAGACAGGCAGCCAGTGTGGGGAGGACTCGTGGAAAGGTGGCAGCTGGCGGACCAGGCTGTCCCAAGATTGCATGTAGATAAACTGGAGGAACAGCTGGGAAGACAGACAGCACAATCCAGGGTTCCAGTACAGGAAAAGAAATCCTCAAGACCTCTGGAGGTAAAAACCTGTGGGGTTGCAGTGGCAGGAGAAACTCCCAGCCTCATAGGAGAGTCCATTGGAGAGACCCACAGGGTCCTAGAACATACACAAACCCACCCACCTGGGAATCAGCACCAGAAGGGCCCAATTTGCTTGTGGGTAGTGGGGAAAGTGACTGAAAGCTGGCCAAGAGTCCAGCAAGCGGCATTGATCCCTCTCGGACCCCTCTTCCACAGACATTGTCACAACTCAAGGATCTGGGTTGCCCAGCCCTGGCAAATATGTAAGGCTCCGCCCCTTTCAAAGTAACAGCTGCGTTGAGACAAAGAAATGTGGCCCAAATGAAAGAACATATCAAAGCTCCAAAAGTAGAACTAAGCAATGAATAGATAGCCAACCTATCAGATGCACAGTTTGAAACACTAGTAATCTGGATGTTCACTGAATTGGTTGAGTATGGTCACAAAATGGAGGAAAAAAGTGAAGGCTATGCAAAATGAAATAAAGAAAAACATACAAGGAACCAATAGTAAACGGAAGGAAACCAGGACTCAAATCAATGATTGGGAACAGAAGAAAGAGATAAACATTCAACCAGAACAGAATGAAGAAATAAGAATTCAAAAAAAAAAAAAAAAGAATATCCTCCAGAAATACTTTAAATGATCCAACATCCGAATCATTGGGGTGCCAGAGGGAGAAGAAGAGCAAGAAATTGAAAACTTATTTGAAAAAATAATGAAGGAGGACTTCCCCAATCTGGCCAAGGAAATAGACTTCCAGGAAGTCCAGGAAGCACAGAGAGTACTAAGGAAGTTGGACCCAAGCAAACACACACCAAGGCACATCATAATTAAGTTACCCACAATTAAACATAAGGAGAAACTCTTAAAAGCAGCAAGAAAAAAGGAGACAGTTACATATAAAGGAGTTCCCATAAGACTATCAGTTGATTTCTCAATAGAAACCTTGTAGGCAAGAAGGGGCTGACAAGTTTTCAAGGTCATGAAAGGCAAGGACCTGCATCCAAGATTCCTCTATCCAGCAAAGCTATCATTTAGAATGGAAGGGCAGATAGTGCGTCCCAGATAAGGTCGAGTTAAAGGAGTTCATCCTCACCAAGGCTTTATTACATGAAATGTAAACTATGAACAGTAAAACAAAGGGGAGGGAGAGGGGGAAGAATGGGGGAAAAGGTACAGGGAATAAGCAGCATAAATACTAGGTACAAAATAGGCAGGGGTGGGGGGGAGGTTAAGGATAGTATAGGAAATGGAGAAGCGAAAGTACTTATATGTACAACCCATGGACATGAGTTAAGTGGGGGGGATGCTTGGCGGTGGGGTGGTGTAGGGTAGAGGGGAATGAAGGGGAGAAAAAATGGATTAACTAATAACACAATCAATAGAATAGATGTTAAAAAAATAGTTATGTTCACACCTGTTGAACAGGATGTGCCTGGAGGTGGTGTTGGGGAAGGTCAGGTAATGCAAGCCTGGCTCAATAATGGGCATTTGGCCAGGATTAATTTGCGTTAGGTCGGAAAATATGAAGTGATGATGAAAAAAAAAGAAAAAAAGAACGGCAATTGATCACCACGCCCACGGCACCCAGCAGGCCCTTCCCCTCCTGGAGCCCCGCCCTTCCCCTCCTGGAGCCCCGCCCCCGCCCTCCTCTGGCCCCTCCTCTCTCTGAGGCCCACTCGCCGGGCGGACCGCGCCCGCCTCGGTCTCCGCCTGCCCGACCAGCTCCCCAGTAGTTAGTTGCACGCTCCGCTCCTCCCTCGGCGCTAGCGCGTGCCTTACCCGCCTAGCCCGGCTCCCTCTTTTCTGGGCGGTTGGGCCGCGCGCCTGTGGGGGCGGGGCCCGGAGGAGGCGGTCGAGCCAATGGGGCGCGGCGGCGGTGGCGGCGGTGGCGGCGGCCGCGGAGGCGGTGGTGGTAGCGGCGGCGGCTGGGTCGGGCCCCGACGGGCGGCGGCTGCTGAGGTGGAGGCGGAGGGAGGCGGCGGCAGCGGCGAAGGAGGTGGCGGCGGCGGCGGCGGCGGCGGAGGAGGAGGAGGGGGGAAGATGGCGGCGCCCGTCCTGCTGAGAGTGTCGGTGCCGCGGTGGGAGCGGGTGGCCCGGTATGCAGTGTGCGCCGCTGGGATCCTGCTCTCCATCTACGCCTACCACGTGGAGCGGGAGAAGGAGCGGGACCCCGAGCACCGGGCCCTCTGCGACCTGGGGCCCTGGGTGAAGTGCTCCGCCGCCCTTGCCTCCAGGTAGCCTGGCTGGGGGGAGCGGGCCGGGAACGGCCGATCGGGGCGAGGGCGGAGGCTGGGAGAGGGGAACGCGCGGCGGGAGCTCGGGCCTGGGGGTCGGTGGGGCCCGGGCCGCTGAGGGACCCACGGCGCTGCGAGCCTGGCCGCTGGGGGGGTGGGGAGCGGCGGCGGTGGTGGGCTCCGACCCAGGGGTACCCCAAGACCAGGCCGCCGGAGCGGAGGTGGCGAGGCCGCGAGACGGGTGAGGAGGGATGAGGTGGCAGAGTGTAGCCGGGAGGCCAGATCGGTCCGGGGAGCAGTTGGGCAGGCTGGGGCCGCGCTGGGAAAAAGCGAGAGAGGTTCGTGGAGGGTGGGTCCCGGCCAGCTTGACAGATTTTTTGAGGCCGGTGGAGCGGGTCTGGGGTGTTAGAACCCTACCGGTGGTCTGGAATCGCTGCAGTCTGTGCGACCGGCGTGGGCTCAAGGTTTGCATTTCCTTCTGACTTCCCGGTGCTAAGGACAGGTGTTTCCGTGGTCAGGCCTTTTTGTACTCTGTAGCGCTAATGAGAATTTGCAGACTTCTTGAAACGGTGACATTTGTGGGCAAACACGAATTTGACCCTACTCTGGAAGAAGATCCCAGCACTTAACATATCTGATTTCTTGGATTCCCCCTCGTATATTTCAGTTGCCTGCGGCGGGGAAATGGTTTGAGTTTGGGTCTAGTTTAAGCTTAATTTGAGTAAAATATGAGTAGGTCATGTATACTGATGTTTTGGAAATTGGGGTGACTTTTACACGTTTGATTAGTATAATGGTATCGACAGAAGATTAAAAGTACATGCATTGCTAAACTGTAGGTATTGGTTTGTTTTGCTGATAATTAGGTTTTTAAAAATGTAGTTGATTTGTTACATTTTATTTTCTGCAACAGATTAACTAGGCAGATTAAAAAAGAGGAATTTACATCTTAAAAGTTTTTTTTTTTTAAAGTTAGGGTTCATTTTAAAAGTAGCAAAAGTGAAAAATTATTTCAAAGTTGATAGGTTACAATTTTAATAGAGACATACTATGCTTAATATTTTGAATTTGTTAACAGTAGTGACATTTGAACAGTTTCTTCCTCATGTAAATTGCTAGATAGACAGTATCGTATAAACGTATTAGTTTTATTTTGACCTACATATTGGTGATTACATGAACAAGCTAGCATTAGAGTTTTTGTCTTATAACTGTTTATACACATCATCTATTTAATGGATGGCTTGGCTTGAGTCTGATTTATAGACCAGTATTCTTTTGGAAGTCGTTAGAATAAACATCATTAAATTTTTTTATCTTGTTGAAGTGAAAAAGGCTTTAAATAAAAGCAGATTATTGAGACCTCAAGTACTTCTTTTTATTTGACTTAAGTATTGATTGCCATTTACAGTAGTATTTAAAAACGTGACTATTTTTAGGAAAAGAAAGTTTGAGCTGAGATGTGAGGAATAGAATTGAAGATAAAGGATGAAAAAAGTTAACCATGAAGAAAAATCCTGAGGAAAGTCCTCTGCCAGAATACAGTATTAATTCATGTGATTTGCTGAAGCTTCTCATTTCTCAATCCTTAAGTGTCTTAATTCAAATAGAATAGAGATTGAGGACAATATGACGAAGGTGGGGCGGGGGGGAGAGAAAGAAAATATGTGTGTAAAATCCTCTAGTATTTTGGGAAGCATCACTGTCTAAGGAAACAGTTCCCAGACTTTTGGGTTTAAAAAGAAACATTTTCCCCGCAAATTGGGACACTGTAATAGAGTTGTCAGTTTTTTGTCCTACCAGGTATAACCAATAAAAACAGTAACAGTAACCCACAGCACTATTTACTGTCACCATCATTTTATTGTAAAAAAGGATATTTAAACTCATTTTGAAACAACAGAATCTCAATCAAAGCCCTTTAAATGGAATCATTTAGCTCCATTAAAAAGTTTATTTTCTTCTTCTTCTTTGTCTTCATTTTTATATAAATTAGTCAAAACTGTGGCAAACCTGTGCCAGCCTGCCAGCTGACATTAAGTAACCCTGGTGGGCTCCTAGCTCAGCCACATGTTAGACTGGTCTCAAGCTAGTCAGTTATCCTCTTCGAGCCTCAGTTGTTTCTATGTTAAATGGGAGTTGTGTTAAAATGTACTTTGCCAGAGGAATGATAGGATTAACGGTGATACATGGTATCAATACCTGGAGTCAGTTAGTTATAGCTGTTAATCATCAATTAGGGGTATTTTTTGTCGTGTCTGATAATAAACACCTTTAAGTAATGTTCTTGTTTAAGGTATAGTCATTTATATATATTTTAAATATGAATTGTTTTAGTGTGTATTGCTCACTCCATGGCTGAGTATGAAGACTTAAAAGTGTATTTAAAACTATTTTAAAAGTGTGGCAAGAGAAACAAAATAATGTGCAGATTTCTTTTTTAAAGATTTTATTATTTTAGAGAGAGAACAAGGTAGGGAGAAAGAGAGGGAGTGAAACATTGATGTGTGAGAGAAATATTGATCAGTTGTACCCCAACCTGGCAACAGGCCTGCATCCCAGGCATGTGCTCCGACCAGGAATCGAACTGGCGACCTATCGCTTTGTGGGATGATACCCAACCAATTGAGCCACACTGGTCAGTGCTGTATAGAATATTCTTTATAGATATTTACTGTAAGTTTACATTAGACCTATTCCAAGAAAGGTTTCTGTGTAAAAATAGTACAAATGATCTTGAAATAATAAGCTTGACAGTTCTACAGTTCTTAAAACTGTAAAAATAGTGTTTGAAAACCATCGAATCCTCAAAAAATTGCCTTACTTTGCGAAATTTTGGACTAGTACCTCTCACCCATCTTTAAAAAAAATTAGTACCATATATTTACTATCTCCTGCTCCATTGAAGTCATACATTTTTAGAATTTGTCCAGTTGCCCAAGGTAACAAAAACAGTTAGTGGTAGATTGGGGCTGGAAGTCTGGCTTCTAGACTATTGTTTAGAGTCTCCCCATGCCTCTTTTTTCTCAAAAAATTCTTGTGTACATAACAACATCTATTGCTTCAAATTCAAAAGATACTAAAGCATAAACAGTGAACAGTCTCCTTTATGTCCCTTCCCCCAAAACATGCATTTGTCCCTTTCCATAAGCAGCTATGAAACTTTCCAGAGCCCTTTTATGCATACACAAGTATAAATATGATCATACTATTCTCCCCATTTTATAAACACAATTATCATATATTCTGATCTGTACCTTACGATTGCTAGCATTTCCATCACAACTATAATTTTAAGTGCTTATTACATTCATATTTAGTAAAATGTTAATAATTGCTACTATATAAAAGAAAATTGGGCTGTGACTGGTGTGGCTCTGTGGATTGAGCACTGGCCTGTGTACCAAAGGGTTGCTAGTTTGATTCCCAGTCAGGGCACATGCCTGGGTTGTACACCAGGTCCCTAGCTGGGGGTGCATAAGAGGCAACCACACATTGTTGTTTCTTTCCCTCTGTTTCTCCCACTCTTTCTCTAAAAATAAACAAATAAAATAGAAAAAATTTGTTCTAGTAGTTATTTTTAAATAAAATTTTTTAAATTATAGTTGATGTACAATATTAAATTAATTTCAGGTGTACAACATAGTTATTAGACATTTATATAACTTACAAAGTGATCATCCCGATAAGCGTAGTACCCATCTGACACCATACATAGTTATTACAATATTTTTTACTGTATTTCCTATACTTTACAACCCCATGACTGGTTTTGTAGCTGGGAATTTGTACTTCTTAATCACTTTCCCTTTTTCACTCATCTCCTCAAACCCCCTCCGCTCTGGCAACCATCAGTTTGTTCTATGTATCTGTGAGTGTTTCTATTCTTGTTCATTTATTTTGTTTTTTAGATTCCACATATAAGTGAAGTTATACAGTATTTGTCTTTCTCTGTCTGACTTATTTTACTTAGCATAATCCCCTCTAGGTCCATCCATGTTGCAGATGGCAAGATTTTGTTCTTTTTTATGGTTGAGTAATATTCTACTGTATACAGTATGTACCACATCTTTATCCATTTGTTTCTCAACTGACACTTGGGTTGCTTCCATATTGTGGCAATTGTAAGTAATGCTGCAGTGAATGTAGGGGATGCACACATCATTTTGCATTAGTGTATTGGATTTCTTCAGATAAATACCCAGAAGAGGAATTTCTGGATCATTTGGTAGTTCTATTTTTAATTTTTTGAAGAACTTCCATACTGCTTTTGATAGGGGCTGTACCAGTTTACAGTCCGACCAACAGGACAGGAGGGCTTACTTTTCCCCACATCCTTACCAACACTTGTTTGTTGATTTATTGATGATAGCTATTCTGACAGGTGTTAGGTGATAATCTCATTGTGGTTTCAATCTGCATTTCCGTGATGATTAGTGTTGTTGAGCATCTTTTCACATGTCTATTGACCATCTGTATGTTTTCTTTAGAGAAATATCTGTTTAGGTCCTATGCCCATTTTTAAATAGGATTTTTTATTTTTTTGGTGTTATGTTGTATGAGTTGCTTGTATTAGCACATTTATCAGATGTATCATTGGTGAATTTCTTCTATTTAGTAGGTTGTCTTATTTTGTTGATGGTTTCCTTTGCTGTGAATAAACTCTTCAGTTTAATATCATCCCATTTGTTTATTTTTTCTTTTGTTTCCCATGCCTGAGGAGAATATTCACAAAAATATTCCTAAGAGTGATGTCAGAGTTTTCTAGTAGTTTATTTTGACTAAGATGAATTGGATAAATAATATATTCTTATGTTAGCATTGTTTCTTGGTATGAACTCAAGCAATAGGAACTCAAAGAATTCAAGAGGAATAGAGAGATACCAAAGAGGTGAATCTGGACTGCTATGAATTAGAGATAACTGTCAATACTTAGATAATGCTTACTATGTTCTAAATGCTTTACATATATCATTTAATTCTCATAGTGGTCCTATGAGACACTTTAAAAAAACACACACATTTTATTTATTTCCAGAGAGAGGGGAAGAAAGGGAGAAAGAGAGGGAGAGAAGTATGGATGTGCGAGACATTGATCGATTGCCTCTTGCGTACCCCAAACTGGGGGCCCAACCTGCAGTCCAGGCATGTGCCCTGACCAGGAATTGAACTGGTGAACTTTAGATTTGCAGGATGATGTCCAATCCACTAAGCAATACCAATCAGGGTCTGTAAAGCACTTTTATCACTGTTTTACTGGTGAGAAAACTGAGTTACATAGAATATAAATGAAACAATTTAGATCATGCAGTAGCAGAGGCTTGATGCAAACCCAGGCAATCTGTCTTAAGAGTCCATGCTCTTTACCACTGCTTTAAATTCTGTTTAGATGTAATGCTGATATAGTGATAACCCACATCAGCCAAATGTTTTAAAATATGGAAACATTGGTGCCAATTTTTTTTTAACATCTGTATGTCAGAATGCTTAGTTTGTATTATAGCTTTTATATGCTCAGAGCAATTTTATGTATGTATGTATGTAGATAGGTATGTATGTGTGTGTGTATGTTTTTAAAATCAAAGTTTATTTTTTTTAAGATTTTATTTATTTTTAGCCGGGGGGAAGGGAGGGAGACAGGAGAGAAACATCCTTGTGTGAGATTGCGTCTCACATGCCTCCAACCGGGGACCTGGCCTGCAACCCAGGAGTGCCCTGACTGGGAATTGAACTGGCGACCTTTGGTTCACAGGCCAGCACTCAGTCCACTGAGCCACACCAGCCAGGGCTATATTTTAAGATTTTCTTTCCCCAAAATATTTGTGATTACCAAGTATTCTCATTCCTTATATTAAAGATTTAACTTAGAATTGTTCTACTTTATTATACCAGCATAGGTTTATTATACCTGCATTCCTTAATATTAAAGATTTAACTTAGAATTGTTTTACTTTATTATACCTGCATAGGTTTAAAACAACCCTCCTTTTTGCAATCTGTTGATATCTGTGAATCAGGTTGTTTTTTATATTGTGCAGTTAAAAAAACTAATTTGAATGCTCCAGTCATCCATGATTTAAAGTCTGTGGTCATCAGAAGAGCTTCATTGTAAATGTTATAAATTTGAGCTTTTGAAATACACTGATAAACTAAAATACTGCTTTAATCAGTTTCTCATATTGCAGATTCACATACAATTTCATTTAGGAGAATATTATTTTGATAAAAAATATTTTAAGTCGTATTATGATCTATAAAGTTTCCTTGGTTATTAACAAAAGAAGGGCATTTCAAGGATGCTGTTCTTGCTGTTGTCTGATTATTGACCTATAATGATTTATAAACAATCATTGCATGAGTAAAATAGTGGACAATCTATGACTAAATAGAAATTAAAGTGGGGTATTCTTAACTCTACACTGTGCTTTAAGAGTTTTATTTATTTTCTCCTGTACATGTGCTTAGTTAAGATCACAGACTCTAGAGCAAGAGTACCTGGGTTGAAATCTTGGCTCTATAACTTGATCTCTCTTGTCTCAGTTTCCTCCATAATATGAGGAAAATAATAGTGTCTAGCCCTGACTGGTGTGGCTCAGAGGATTGGGCGTCATCCTCCAAATGGAAAGGTCACCGGTTGATTGCCATTCTGGACACATGCCTGGGATGCAGGCCAGGTCCCTGGTTGGGGGTGTGCAAAGGGCAACTGATTGATGTTTCTCTTGTGCATCGATGTTTCTCTCCCTCTCTTTGTCCCTCCCTTCCCCCGTCTCTAAAACTGAGTAAACAAATAAATCTTTTTTAAAAAGTTTAAAAAAAGAAATTAATAATGTCTAACTCAGGATTACTGTGAATATGAAATGTACCATTGCACCAATTCCCCTGTAAACAGTTTAGCACACACCTCATAAGTTACAAGTGCTCATAATACTTATCTATTATTTTAAAAAGTAGTTGAGATTATACTGTGTGTATTTTGTATCTTTTTTCCTCACTTAACACATTGCAACTATTTTTTCATGTCATAATTCCACCACTAATATTAGAGAATGTCAGGTGTTCCGTGTCCTTGCCACTACTGGGTATTTTCATTTTTTAGACATTTATTAATTTGGTATCTGCAAATGTCATCTCATTGTTTTGTTTTGCATTTTTCTCCCAAGAATAAGCAAGGTTTAATGGTTTTCACATTTTTAACTATTTGCATTTCTTCTCTTGAGTCTTGCCGGTATATATCTTAGAATTTTTTATAATGATATAGACAAATGCTTTATATAATTAAAGGATATGAATATCTTATTATACTTGTTAATATTTTTGCTATTTCAGTTTTATTTTTGTAATATGTAGGTGTTTTTTATTTTTAAATGATCTTTTATTGATTATGCTATTACAGTTGTCCCAGGTTGCCCTCCTTTGCCCCCGTCCACCCGGCCTGCACCGCCCCACTCCCTCTAGCAATCCCTGCAGTGTGGTCCATGTCCATGAGTCATACATATATGTTCCTTGGCTACTATATGCCCTATGCTGCACTTTACATCCCCATGACTACTCTGTAACTACCAATTTGAATTTCTTAATTCCTTCAGCTTTTTTGCCCATCTGTCTTGATTCCACTCCCATTTAGCAACCATCAAAACATCCTCCACATCTATGACTCTGTTTTTGTTCTGTTTGCTTATTTTGTTTGTTAGATTCAATTGTTGATAGATATGTATTTATTGACATTTTATTGTTCATAGTTTTGATCATTTTCTATTTCTTAAATAAGTCCTTTTAACATTTTATATAATACTGGTTTGCTGGTGAGGAACTCCTTCATTTTTTTCTTGGTTGGGTAGCTCTATATCCCCTTCGATTCTAAATGATAGCTTTGCTGGGTAGAGTAATCTTGATTCTAGGTCCTTGCTTTTCATTACTTTGAATATTTCTTGCAAATCCTTTCTAGCCTGCAAAGTTTCTTTTGAGAAATAATATAACAGCCTTATGGGAACTCCCCTGTAGGTAACTAACTGCTTTTCTGTTGATGCTTTTAAGATTCTCTCTTTGTCTTTAACCTTTGCCATTTTAGTTATGATGTGTCTTGGTGTGGGCCTCTTTGAGACTCTGCACTTCCTGGATTTGTATGACTATTTACTTCACAAAGTTAAGGAAGTTTTCTGTCACTATTGTTTCAATTAGGCTTTCAATTTCTTGCTCTCTCCTCCTTCCAGTACCCCAATGATGCAAACGTTGGTGTGCTTGAAGTTGTCCCAGAGTCTCCTTATGATGTCCTTATTTTTTTGGATTCTTTTTTCTTCTTGCTGTTCTGATGGGTGTTTTTTGCTTTCTTATATTTCAAATCGCTGATTTGATTCTTGGCTTCATCCGCTCTACTATTGTTTCCCTGTAAATTTGTTCTTCATTTCAGTTAGTGTATCCTTCATTTCTGACTGGTTCTTTTGTATGGTTTCTGTGTCCTTTTTTATGCTGATGAAGTTTCTGTCTGAGTTCAGTTACTCTTCCCCTAAGTTCATTGAGCATCCTTATAACCAGTGTTTTGAATTCTGCATCTGATAGATTGCTCGTCTCCATTCTGTTTAGTTCTTTTTCTGGATTTTTGTTCTGTTCTTTCATTTGGGCTGTGTTTTGTTGTCTCCTCATTTTGTCAGCCTTGTTGTGTTTGTTTCTGTGTATTAGGTAGAGTCACTATGACTTCCTGGCTTTGTAGAGTAGCCAAATGTAGTAGGTGACCTGTAGGGTTCTGTGGCACAGCTTCCCTTGTTACCCAAGCTGAGTACTTGAGGTACACCCACTGTATGGGCTGTGTATACTCTCTTCTTGTAGTTGAGCCTTGATTGCTGTTGTCAGGTCAGTGGGAGGATTTTACTCAGGCCAGTCAACTGAAAGGACTGCCCGTGACCATTAACCACTAACTTCCCACCACTGCGAAATATCCGCTTTGCAGGGGCCCACTCCACAGAGCAGGACTTACTCTAGCAGGGGTCGGGTGCCCACTGAGTCCACCCCTTGAGCATATCACTTATGGAGGTAGTTGGGTTGTGGTGCTCCAACATGATCTGTAGCTGTCCACTGGATGTGCATGCTCTTTGGCTTCTTGTGAGGTGGATGCCAAGGTCAGCCACCACCTGTGTTCTCTCTGGGGCCACTGGGCATAAGCTACAGAGTGACCTGCAGTTGGCTGCTACTTTTGCTGGGCTTGAAGCTGCCCCAGACGAAGCCAAGCTGTGGACCAAGGCCAGCTGCTGCTAGTGTTGGATCTGGGGCTGCTTAGCAAGAGGTAGGGAACATGCTGAGTCCAGATTCTGCTTGTTTGAGAGGATTTAGGAAAATCTGAAACAAGAGCCAAGACAAGCCATCCATATGGAAGCAGCTTGGATGGGCCCAAAAGTTAGGTGGAGTGGAGCCTCAGGGAATCACCAGAGTGTGGCAAACAGTGTGAGCCAGGTTGATGGAGTCTCAGATATGGTGCCTGCCTGCCAGCTCTGTGTGGGGAAGGCTCAGAAAAGGAACAGTAGCCTCTTCCAGCACTTCTGTCTGGGAGAAAGCTGTTGCCCAGCTCTTGCCATGATTCCAGATACTTCAAGCTCTTCCCTGTTTGCCTCTGGTGCCTTTTAAGCTGCTGCCCCCATGCTGGAGCTCAGAGGGAGTGAGTCTGAGTAAGTCTGTTCATGGGCCTTTTAAGAGGTACTGCTTGGGAGTCCAGCAGCTTCTGTCTCACTCAGGCTCATTCCCCACTGGTTTTTACAGCAAAAAGTTATGGGCACTTACCTTGCTGACATTGCAGCCATGGGCTGGGGAGGCCTGCTGTGGGGCTGAGACCCCTTGCTCCGAGATATCCCTCCCCATTTTTATCTACTACAGGTGGGTGTGGGACTAGCCCCTTCCGTGTCTCCACCTCTCCTGCCATTCTAGATGTGGGTTCTTCTTTAATTCTGTAGGTGTAGGACTTCCATTCAGCTCAATTTCTGGTGGTTCTGAATAATGGTGGTTCTGTGCTTTAGATGCAATTTTAATGTGCTTGTGCGAGGAGGTGAGCTGTGTTTACCCAGGCTGTCATCTTAGCATTTCCCTGTAGGTGTTTTAAGTATATAAAAATTAATTATTTTTCTTTGTAATTTTTTCCCAGAGATTTTTACATTTATAAGGGCATTTTTCATTCTGATATGTGTATTTATAATTTCTTTGAGCTTTAGAAAACATTTCTTAATCATCTAGAATGTAGTTTATCAGGTGTCAGATGAATCTGTAACCTAATTTTTGTAGAGACATATGCTTAATGAACATTTGTATTTCTTCTGGGTATTACCTGTTTATACCTTCACCTTTTTCCCCTTCTGGGTGTCTTTTTTACCTTACTGCTTAGGAGGTTTTTAGATATAATAGTAGTTAATCCTTTGTTATGTGTGTTATACATATTTTCTCCTAGTTTCTTACAGGTCTTTTAATTTTGTTTCTGTTATCTTTATTCATATAACTTAAACTTTATGTGGTCCCATCATTGACTTCTTCATAGCTTTTAGGTCTTTTTAAATCTTGTTTTGCAAAATCTGCCATTCCAAGTATTTTTTTACCCTCACATGAGGACATTTTTTTTTTAATTGCTTTTAGAGAGGAGAGCTGGAGAGAGAAGGGGGGGTGCGGAGATTGGTTGCCTTCTCATACATGGCCTGACCGGGGATCAAACCTGCAACCTGGGTATATGCCCTGACTGGGAATGGAACTCATGACCTTTTAGTCTGCAGGATGATGCTCCAACTGAGTCACACCAGCCAGGGCCCAAGTGGACTTTTTTTTTTTTAAATTCATATATATATATATTTTTTAATTTGTTTTCATATTTAGCTCCTTTAATTTGTGTGGAATTTATCATCTGGCGTGAGGTAGGGATCTTACTTTTTTCTAAATTAATAGATTTTTGCCTATTTCCATTTATTGACTTGTCCATATTTGAAATGCCATAAGCATTTTTGCTTATGTACCTAGAGCCTCTTTTTGGATGCTCTGTTCTGTTCCACTAATGTTTATGTTTCCACACTATTCCATCACCACAATCCCCTTCTCCCCTGTGGCTTTATACATTAAGTTTGATGTATGATCGGGCAAATACCCTCATTTTCAAAATTTCCCTGGCTATTTTCATGCATTTACCATTTCAGGTGAATTTGAAAGTTATATTAATGAGCTCTAAAAAAATCCCGTGAGATTTTAATTAGAATTGTACTGACTTCACAGATAATTTTAGGAAGGAGTCAGTCTTCACTCAAATCTTCCCATTAAGGAACAAAAATATTGTATCTTTGTGTTTATTTTGGAGTTGCTGATCTGATACCATTTAATCTAGATGCCCATTGTGGTTTTGTTTTGTATGTAATTTTTGTAGTACTAGAAATCAAGAAATTTTATGATGCCATTTCAGTTTGGGATCCAAGGAGTATTAGAATTCTCTTCAGTCAACAGCCACTTTTTTCAATTCTGTGGGTCCCTGAGGGAGAGATTTGTATTAAATATTTATCCTGACAAAATGAAAAACCCAATCCTTTGCGTTTTATTCTTAACTAGGACTTGGATACCAAACTCTTAAGACAAAAGGCTAGAATGAGCCCAGCTGTTCATGTGGAGAAGCTGTTTTTTTAAAATCTAGTTAAGCTTAATTTGTTTCAAACTTAAACAGCGTGAGATGGACCCCTTACACCTCACCAGTTCTCAAACACAGCTAGATCTTTTCCTTGTGATGTGAGCGAAGCCTGCTCTATTTCATTCCTATCAGTGCTCAGAGGGCCATGTAACCAGAGAGAACCCATTTGTCTTGGCTGACTGCTGATCTGGCCTTGGCCACCTGCCTCTGGCCTTTTCTGCCCAAGTAGGAGGTTTGGCCCTGGTTCTCACTTGGACACGAAAAAGCCCTTTCCTGAAGGCTTCTCATACCACTAAGTCACAGGGAAGAAGCAGAAAAGTGAGCCCACACCTTTGTGTTGACCTTTTAATGGTTATTTTACCCCGTAGCACACAGGGCCAGTTAGTACTCTCAAATCTGTCCTCTTCCACCTGAGTGAGAATCGGAGAGAAGAAAGAATGAGAGGGGCCTTGCTTTCTTCTTAAGATAACTAAAACTTTCACCAGTTCTCAGAAGCATTCTTTCTTGGGTGTTGCATGTCTCAAATCAACCAGAAAGAGGTGGAGTAAAAACTGGCTTGCTGAGTATTGCATATAACCCATATCCTTTCTTAATGCATCAGGCTGCGGTGAGTAACTTAAGTGTGAGATGTATTCTTCCCTTGCTTAATGGTTCAGGACATGTTCTTGGTTTTCCTCCTACTACTTGGTTCCTTCTCAGTTTTCTTTACTGGCTTATCCTCCTCTCCCGGCCCATTAAATGTTTGATGTACTTGGGTGTGCTTGGGATCAGCCCTACTCGTTTTGTCAGTGTTCTGGCCTAACAGTCACATCCATGTCCATGGCTTCGCTTACTGATGAATTCGGAATTTATATTCAAGCCTGGACTTCTCTTTTTAGCCCTAGTTCTGCATATCTAATCACCTGCTGGACATTTCTACTTGGATGTATCAAGAGTACTGTAAAGTTAACATATCTAAGATGCTGTTTTCTATCTCAGTGAAAGGCATAAACACCCAAGCAGTTGTGCAAGTCAGAAACCTGTGAGTTGCCCTTGGTTATTTCTCCACCCTCCTCTCCCCCACCAAATCCAGTCAGTCACCAGGTCCAATTGATTTTTTTAACCCTTTTTGTTTGATTTGTAATATACATACAGAAAAGTCATTGAGCTTTGCATCTCTTTTTGATGTAATTACTACAAAGCGTAAGCCTTGTAACCAACATTCAGGTCACCAGATAGGTGATTGTCAGGGCTCCAGAAAACCCTCCTTAAACTCCCTTGTCCTTTTCAAGAGTAACCTCTGTCTTGAATTTTATGGTAATTGCTTTCTTATTTTTTTACCTAAGGCTGCATCCAAACTTGTCAGTTTAATTTTGCCACTTTTTCAGCTTTATATAAATGGAACCATATAGTTGGTATATTTTACTGTGGCTGCTTTCACTCAACATTATTTTGTGAAATTTTTTCCTGTTTTATGGAAGTGTAGTTTGTCATTCCTTAATAGTAGTCTGTTATATGAATATATCACAATTGAATTATTTACTTTTTTGGGATGAACATTTAAATTGTTTTCACTTTACAGCAATTATGAATAATGCTGCTCTGAACATTTTTGTTTATCTTCAACTTTTGTTGCTAATACCAGACTGTTTTCCAAAATGGTTGCACTAGTTTAGGTTCCTGCCAACAATGTATAAGAATTCCTTTTTTCTGCCTCTTTGCCGAGCCTTAGAATTGTCAGTCTGTTGAATTTTATTGACCATTCTGATCTATATTTAATGGATTTTAATGTGTAATTGAGGTATATTTTCATTTCATAAAATGTGTAGGTGGTAGTGTCAACAATAAAAAAGTCCATTTTGTCTGATACTAAAAAAATAAGTGTATAGATTGAAGACTTTATTTACATATACATGTACCCACCCCTTTTCTAAAAACATAGAGCATTACCATCACTCCAGAAAGTTCTCTCATGCTCCTTTCCAGTCAGAAGCTGTTACTCTGACATCCTATTTTGACTTCTACCACTATAAATTTGTTTTGCCTGTTCTTGAACTTCATATAAATGGGCTCATCACAGCATGTGCTTTTTTGTGTCTGGCTTCTTTGCCTAGCCTAATGGTTTTGTTTATTTGTGTGTTTGTTTTTGCAGTTGATCTAAGTTGGTTTTATCAGTTATTCTTTTTTTTTTATTGCTTACATTGTATGATTATCATTTTCTTATTGATTATTTCTAGGTTTTGGCTTATGTGAATTAAGCTGCTGTAAAGAGTTTCATGGAAAAAAAAATACATATATACAGTAATTTCTCCTTGGTGTATATTGAGTGGATTTTGGGGCCGTAGTGTAGGTGTTTACTTTTATTAGAAACTACTGAAAAATTTCCCAGAATGGATGGTTGTATTATTTAACACTCCTGTTTGGTTTTAATTTGCGTTTCCTAGTTTACTAGTGAGGTTGAGCAGCCTTTCTTATATTTACTAGCCTTTGGATATCTTCTCTCTGAAAGGTTTATTAAGGTCTCATTAAAGCCTTTTGCCCATTTTTCATGCTGGTGTTCTGTCTTTGTCTTACTCATTTGCATTACAGACATCCTCTTCCACTGTGGCTTGCCTTCCTTGCCATTTATTTTCTTAAAGGTGTCTTTTGTTTAACAGAAATTCTTAATTTCAGTGAAGGTAAATATGTCAATCTTTTTCTTTATACTTGGAACATTTTGTATCCTGGTGATGAGGATATACTTTATGGGGAATTTTTAATGCTGTGAGACGGGGGTAAAGTTGTTTTCCTATATGACTATTTAATTATTGTGGGACCACCACTTATTGAAAAGACCATTCTCCCCTTCTCTGTAGAGTCACTGTAGTGATATATCAGCTGATTGTATTTACACAGGGATTTATCTGAGTTTTCCTATTTTATTCTTCTATTTGTCTATGTGCCAGTGTACCACTATCTGTGTACTTTATTTCAGTAGTTATCCTGGGACCGTGTCAGGTCCCTGAGACTCTTTTAGTGGGTCTTCAAAGTCAAACTATTTTCAAAGTAATAATACGATATTATTTACCTTATTCCCTCTCATTCTCTCATGAGTGTGCAATAGGTTTTCCAGAGGCTGCATGATATGTAATACTGAAACAGATTGAATACAAAAGCAAACATGAGAATCCAGATGTCTTCTGTTAAGCCAGATATTAAAGAGATTTACAAAACTGTAAAACAGGGCCACTCCTCTAAATATTTTTGGGTTTGAAAAAGTTATTTTTCATAATGTTATTTCTGTTAGCATGTAACGGGTTTTTTGTTTTTTTAAATGAATAAATTTTCAAAATTTTGTGTTTTAATTAGGAATGTGATACAGTAGATAAACTCAGATAAACTAAACCATTTAGAGGCTCAGTAATTTGTAGGACATTGAGAATTACTCAAAAACAAAAGTTTGAGAATTACTACCCTAGTTTTATAAATCTTTTTTTAAAAATATTTATTTTTAGAGAGAAGGGAGTGAGAAAGAGAGGGAGAGAAACATCAATGGGTGGTTAGGGCTCCTCTGCCCCCTGCTGGGGACCTGGCCTGCAACCCAGGCATGTGCCCTACGCTGGGAATCGAACCAGCGACCCTTGGCTTCGCAGGCTGGCGCTCAACCCACTGAGCCACACCAGCCAGGGCTATAAATCTTGATATACATTAAATAATAAATCTTGGTTACCTTTGACCCCTAGTATTTGCATATACATTTTAGAATTGGCTTGTGAGGTTCCACAAGAATACCTATTAGGATTTTGATCAGAATTGCATTGAAAAAGTTTAGGGATAATTGAAATCTTTATGCCAGTGAGTCTTCCAGTTTATGAGCATTATCTCTTCATGTGTTTTGGTCTTATTTAGTTTTTTTCTCAATACTCTTTTATAAATTTATGAATAGGATTTTGTATATCTCAACAGAATTTTTTGAAGAAGGTCTACGTAGAAATAAATTTAATAAGAAAATGAAGGATATCTTTGAAACTTTGCCAGTGGGCATAAAAGAATTGAATGAATACTGAAACATAATTTGTTCTTGGATAAGGGAGCTCCCATTGGAAAGATAGCAGTGTCCCCATTAAACTGCCATATTTCATATTGTTAGATATACTTTTGCATTTTGTGATTTCTAAAATTCAGATATGCCTTAAAATTTATGGCATCTTCTAATCACTTCTGGCCATGTGGTGGTGGTGAAGTTTTTTGTTTTGTTTTGTTTTTTAATATTTTATTTATTTATTTTTAGAGAGGAGAAGGGAGGGAGGGAGAGAAATATCAGTGCATTGTTGCCTCTCTAGCACCCCCTACTGGCTACCCGGCCTGTAACCCAGGCATGTGCCCTGACTGGGAATTAAGCTGGTGACCCTTTGGTTCACAGGCTGGCACTATTTTCCTTTATAGCCACAACTCATATGTGATACAAAGACAAAACAATTTAAATCTAAAAGAACAGAGCTCCTTCAATAGGCAAAAATAAAAATCCTCAGTCATAAGGCAGCATATGTCATAGTATGGCAATGTCTTTTTTTAGTGCTACATAAAATAATTATATATCTTACATTAAAGGTATCTTGGAGTTGATAAAATGTAATCTGTACATTCAGTGTAATCCCAATTAATACCTCAAGAGGCTTTTATTTTATTATTATTATTTTTTAATCCTCATCCTAGGTCATGCTTACTGATTTTAGAGAGAGGGAAAGGAAGGAAGAGAGAGGGAGAGAAACAACGATTGGTTGCCTTTGCCTTTCATACGAGCCCCAAACGGGGACCAGACTCACAGTCTAGGCATGTGCCTTGATCCGTGATCTTTTGGTTTGCAGGACAATGCCCAGCGCACTGAGCCACATTGGCCAGGGCTCAAAAGGTTTTTAAAAACTTGATTCTAACATTTATATGAAAGAACAAAAGTGGAATTTTTCATAAAAGCTATGAAAATCAATATTAATATGGGGGAGATTAGTGTTATCGAAGTCTGCACTGAAGACAAAGTAGTTAAGAGCACCAGAGTAGACAGGTTATCACTGGACCAGAGTTGAGAATATTGAAGTAGCCTCATTTATAGAAATGTTGTATGTGATAAAGATGAAAATAATTTTTCAATAAATAGTATTGGGTCAACTGAATAGCCGTTATGGAAAAAAGAGAGCTAACTTGTTTTCTCACTTTTAAAAAAAACAAACCCTTTTACTGAGATATAGTTCCCAGGTAGGAAAGTACACATAGTTTAAGAATCCAACTTCAGTAAATTATGTACATATCCACAAAGTCCACCACATAGATCAAGATATAGACTATTTCCAGCACCCTCAAATTCTCTCTATGCTCTTCCCACTCAGTACCTTCTCTTCCAGCAATAACCGCTCTTCTGACCTCCATCCATAGAGCTTTACCTGTTTTTGATCTTCAAATAAATTGAATCATATAGTAAGTATTTTGTGTCTAGTTTCTTGTGCTTAACATGTCTGTGAAATTTATTTAGGTAGCAAGTAGCAGTTGTCACGATTTCTTCTGTTGATGGAAATTTTAGTAGTTTTACATTTTTTTGTGGTTAAGATGAATAAAACTGCTAAGAACATTGTTGTACATGTTTGGTGGGCATAAGTATATATTTTTTGTCAGAATTGCATGGAACTGCTGGGTCATAGAATATTCGTATGTTTAATTTTAGCATACTCGTATATTCCCAGTTGTACCAGCTTATACTCCTACCAGAAACACAAGAGAGTTTCAGTTGCTTTAGGTTTTACCAAACCCCAAAAACCATAAGGAAAAAAGTTCATGAGTTTGCATACAGACAAAACCTACACATGGCACATCTAGCCTAAACAAAGTTGTAACTATAAAGATAAACTGAGGAAAAAATCTGCCTCTTGTTCAAGGAATAATTTCCTTTAAAAAAAACAAACTGGAGTCTTTTTAAATCAATACAGAAATGACAATTCAGTAGACAGGTGGGCACGAGACATTAAAAAATAGTTGAAAATTACAAAGGGCTTCTGTTGTGAGTGACACACGTAGGGCAGCTTGATTGCTCTACGTGCAGAATTGACATCAGGATATTTCGGAAACACAGTTTTTTGGTACTTGGGCAGCTAGCGATTGTTGGCCCTGGAGCCTACCAAAAAGAAAGGTAGTTGAAAATAAAGACAAATGGTTTACTAGGAAATGATCCTCAGTTTCAGTCACAGGGGAAAAGCAAATTGAAGCTATATTGGAAGCATGTTTAATGTATCAGATCGGCAAAGATCAAACAGTTTAATTAACTTGGCTAAGATGTAAAGAAACAGCTACTTACATGTAGAAATGTAGGATTCTAAACTATGGAGATCAACTTGATAAAATATCCGTTATAATTATAAATGCACATATCTCGAGTAGTATGAATAAATATGTTGTGATTTATTTACAAAATGTAATATTAAATAGAGAACAAGAATGAATTAACTACATTTCACATACAGTATAAATGATTCTTATACATAATGTTGAGTGAAAGAGCCAGACACAAAAAATGTAAGTTCAGAAACAGGTAAAATGAATCATTTTAGAAGTCAGGGTAGTATTACTGTTGTGGAAGTTGACTGAAAATGAATGCAAGAGAGGCTTTGGGGGGCTTGTAATGTTCTATAACTTGATTTGGGCGCTGGTTACATGGTTGTGTTTACACTGAGAAAATTTACCAAGCTATAAATTTAGTTTTTGTGTATTTTTCTGAATATACGCTATACTTCAGTAACTTCAGTTTTTAAGTAAAAATAGTGTGTATGCACACAATCATAAAGAATGCACATACTGTTTGTTTTAATTCCCTGTTGTGCTTGTAAACACACACATACGTGTATATATACACACACGCTTATATATGTGGAGGTTAAATAGTATGAAGATATTCATTGCTGTTTGTAATAGCAAATTTTTGGAAACAATCTAATTACCTACTAGTGGGGAACTGGTGAAATAACTAATGGTATAGTCATCTGGTGAATTAGTAGCAGCTCTTAAAAGGAGAAAGACAGTCCTGTGTGAATTAATTTAGAAATGTCTCTAAGATAAGTGAAAAGACCAAAGTGCGTGAACAATATATTAGTGTGCTACTATTTCTGTATGGATATTTTGTAAGACACATACATATGAGCATATATAAATAGAAGAATATAGAAAAGTATATTAATTCTGCCGTTCTGAGGAAAACTGTGTAGCTGGGGACAAAATTGGAGATACTTTCTCTGTATACTATTTATGACTTCTAAATTTTTTGAGTTTTTAACTGTGGCAAAATACATATACAATTTACTGTGTGTATAGTTCAGTGCTGTATAGTCACACTGTTGTACAACCAATTTCCAGAACTTTTTCATGTCCACTGAACAACTCATTTCCTCTTCCCTGTGACCCTTGACAACCACCATTCTACTTTTCTGTTTCTGAATTAGACTGGTCTAGATAACTCATAAAAGTAGAACCACACAGTATTTGTCTTTTTGTGACTAGCTTATTCTACTCAGCATAATGTCCTCAAGGTTCATCCATACTACTTTGTGACCATTGAATTGTGTACCATGTTTATATATTTAAAAAAAAAAATTAAAACATTTACTTTTTAGGGAAAGGGGAAGGGAGAGAGAAAGAGAAGAAGATAAATATCGATTGCCTCTCATATGCCCCGACTGGGGACTGAACCCACAATCCAGGCATGTTCCCTGCCTAGGAATTGAAACAGGTAGGGACCTTTTGCTTTGTGGGACAGTGCCCAACCCCCTGAGCCACACTGGTCAGGGCTATTTATTAACTGTTTTTAGAAGAGCATTACAATAAAAAGGTTATGATCTTACCATTCAGAGCTGGTTAAATTAATTATATGGTAAAAAGTTGATAGTCTATGTTATTCAGCTCAACCAACATTAATTTAATGCCAGTTTGGGCAGCAAAATAACTTATAACAAAGTGCCATTTGAAACCCATTTCATTGCATGTTTCTTCTTTTTCATCTGTGGGTGCCAACCAAATGCGGGTTCATCAGATCCCCAGCTTCTTGACCCTCTGTCTGCTCAGTAGTTTTCCCCCTGGGTTCATTGTCTAACTTTGACACCCTCTTTAAAATCTACCTCTTTACCCCAGGCACAATCTTTCTGTGCCAAGTGCATTGCTTCCTTTTTGCAGATTTCTCCTCGAGATCATCATTATGGAGCCTTGTGCAGTGATATCGTTTCCCATGAACTGAAACTCATTGATTCCATTAAGATTGTTGACTGGATGTGGGGACAGAGGAATGAGTTGAAAGGCTCTGAAGTTTATGGAAGGACTTTGTGCCATTGACTAGAACAGAGGGAGGCAGACAGGCTCTAGGTGGAAGATATGTGACTGGTTTTTGAAAATACTGATTTGAGATGCTGGCCTGTAAAACAGCTGTAGCTGTGAGCTAGAAGTGTGGGTTTAGGACACTTCTCATTATAAATTCAGTGTGTTTCTGTGTATGTGTACAGGCCAGATACTTCAGTTGGTTAGAACATTGTCCTGACATGCCAAGGTTGTGGGTTTGATCCTGGTCAGGGCACATACAAGACACAACGAATGCAACAGATCATTGTTTCTCTTCCCCCTCCCCCATCTTTACACTCTCTCTCTTTAAAATTAATTTTAAAAAAATACAGAAATGTATAAAGAAAAAATGACTTATAAAACAGATAATCATTCTTAACATTTTAATTGAATTACCTTCTGGGTTTTCTTTTCTGGTTACATATATATAAAACTAAATATGTAAAGTCACATTTTAAAATGTAGTGGAGGTTTTACACTTTGTAATCCACTTTTTCTTTGTGTTCTAGTCGTGAATGAAGAAGTCCAAGGCCAGTTATGTATTGTGCTTCTGTTAAGAGTCAGCAACAGGCCCGGCAGGTGTAGCTCAGTGGATTGAGTGCCGGCCTGTGAACCAAAGGGCTGCCAGCTCAGTTCTCAGTTGGGGCACATGCCTGGGTTGCAGGCCAGGTCCCCAGTATGGGGTGTGCGAGAGGCAACCACACGTTGATGTTTCTCTCCCCTTCTTTCTCTCTCCCTTGACTTCTCTCTAAAAATAAATAAGTGAAATCTTTAAAAAAAAAGCAGCAAAAGAGCTCATAAGTAAAATTCTGGGGCTTGTTGAAATGACATACAGTGAGATCCTGCACAGATGGAGAAGAACATGTGGCAAGGACAGAACTTTGGAAACCTGCCTATATTTGAGGATTCAAGAATAAGAAATCATAATTAGAGAAGTAGGAGAATTAAAATAGTGCCAAACTAAAGGGAACAAATTCCAAGAAAAAAGAAGTAGTTAGTATTATTACATATTTTAAAAAGGTAAAGCTGGGTGAAGGCTAAGACAAGGACTTTAGATAGGAAATTGTGAAATCACTGGTTGATTTACAAAATCTATCTGTCCAACAATGATGGAATAAGAAGGACTGAATTTACCTGGCTACTTAAAACAACTAGGAAACTAGAATATATATAAATTAACAGTTTGCAGACATTGAATAACAGGCAAAGTAAGACTCTGGTCACTGAAATAAGAGGAACCCACTGAGTTTTATGGTTGCCCCAGTTTATTGTCTGGAGGTAGTTTGCAGGGTGCAGAGCAGGGATGGGAAATGCAAATAGAGCCTAGTAGTCTCATTGAGTTGAGTGGAAGTTGGAGGGGCCAAGGCAGCTATAATTTATGGACAGAGTACTTGAGAGGTGGAAGTTGCATAGAGAACTCCAGAAATATGCAGAGGTGTCCCCTTGAGTTTGACTGAGTACTGATCTGCACGCATATGAGGGGAAACCACCTGAGGCCAAAGAACCAACAACTCCACTTGGGAACAGTAGGCTGGAACTCACAAAGGGCTGGGCGTAGTCTTTATCACTAGCCCTCAGCATACACAGGGCACCAAAAATGTATTGTCTTGGTGATAGGACTAAATCAATCATAAATTAAAGGTTGCTCTGTGCTTGCCTTAACAAAGTATGAAAGCAAACCTTGGGGGAATCCAGCCGACTTTAAGAAATTTTAATTGCCAGAACAAAGCCAAGTACTGTTTGAAGGAATACAGTGGTACCTCGATACTGGTTGTTCATTTGTTCTGGAACTTTAGAATTGTCGAAACCAAGGAATACCAAACGATGAAGCATTTTCTTTTGCGTGGCAATGTAGTAATTCATACAAGTTCTAGCAAGCTCAACAGGCACCAAGCAAGTGCTGAATGCTGAAACATTTTTTTCGTCAAAATGGGATGAGTACAGGGTTTGACGAGTTCTGGAGCTGATGGGTACTGAGGTATGACTTTACTTCAAAATCCAGCACCCAAAACATAACCTAGCATGCACTCAAAAATTACCAGGTATGTTAAAAAAACAGGGGAGTATGACCTATAATCAAAAAATTCAGTCGACAGAAATAGATTCAGAAATGAGAGATGATGGAATTAATGAACAAGGACATTAAAGCAGCTATTATTAAATATGCTTTATATGTTCAGGCAGGTAGAGGAAATAGTTAAAGTATTGGAAGAAAAATGGAAGATATAAAAAAGACCTAGATAGAACTTACAGAGATGGAAATGGAATGAAAAAATACACTGGGACTAATAGGTGAGGAACAGCAGATCAATGAACTTGAAGATATAACAGTAGAAACTGTCTAAAATCAGACAGAGAGGAAAATGTGGGTGACTGTAACAGAAACTAGTCAGTCACAAAAACAGGCTGACATATATTGGAGCCCCAGAAAAGAGGGAGAGGGGAGGACAAAGATGATTTTTAAATATTCTGACCAGAAAATTTCCTAATTTCATGAAAACTACAAACCCACAAATCAAGGAAGCTCAGTAAATCCCAAGGACAATAAATATAAAGAACACCACACCAAGGCACATCATAATCAAATTGCTGATAGCCACTGATAAAGAGAAAATTGGAAAGCAGGCATAGAAAAAAAAAGACACATTGTGTACATACTAACATAAGAATGTAGCAGATTTTTCATCAGAAATTGAACAAATCAAAAGACAGTTGTTAAAAAATTTTTCTTTAATTTTTCAATTACGTTAGATATACAACATCTGTATTGGGTATACAACATTGTGATTCAACATTTATATAACTTATGAAGTGATCATCCCAATAGGTCTAGTACGCATCTGACACCAAGCTGTACCTTACAGCCCCGTAACTGTTTTTATAACTGGCAATTTGAACATTTTAATCCCTTCCTCTTTTCCTCCTCCCCTAGCCCTTCCTCCCATTTGGCAACCATCAAAATGATCTCTGTATCAATGGATTTGTTCCTGTTTTGTTCATTTATTTTGTTTTTTAGATTTCATATATAAATGAAATCACATGGAATTTGTCTTTCTCTGACCCATTTTACCTAGCATAATAGCCTCTGGACCCATGTTGCTGCAGATGGCAAGATGTCATTCTTTTGTATGGCTGGAGTAATGTTCCATTGTATTGCCACATCTTTATCTGTTTGTCCCTCAGTAGACACTTAGGTTGCTTTCGTATCTTGGCCATTGTAAATAATGCTTCAATGAACATAGGGAAACACATGCATTTTTGTGTTAGTGTTTTGGGTTTCTTTGCATAAATACCGAAAAGTGGAATTTCTGGGTCCTCCATTGTCTCTCTGAGTTTTAGTCTGTGTTTTAAAGTCTATTTTGTTTGATATAAGTACCCCAGTTTCTCACCCCTCACTTTCACGAAAGATATTTTTCCATCCCTTTCAGTCTGTGTCTTTTTTTTCCCCCTTAAGATTTTATTTATTTTTAGAGAGAGGGAAAAGGAGCAAGAAAGAAAGGGGGAGAAACATCGATTGATTGCCTCATGCATGCCCCCCAACCTGGGACCTGGTCTGCAACCCAGGCATGTGCCCTGACCAGGAATCAAACTGGCAACCCTTCGGTTTGTGGGCTGGCACGCAATCCACTGAGCCACACCAGCCAGGAACAGTCTGTGTGACTGTCTTTTATCTGAAATGGGTCTCTTGTAGACAGCATATCTATGGGAGTTGTTTTTTTAGTCATTTAGCCACCCTTTGTATTTTGATTGGAGCATTTAACCAAATTACATTTAGTAATTATTGATAGCTATCTAATTATTACCATTTTATTTATACTTTATCTTTTTTCTTCTTAAAGAAGTCCCTTTTAACATTTCTCGTAATACTGGTTTGGTGGTGATGAACTCCTTTAGCTCTTTCTTGTCTGGGAAGCTTTTTATCTATCCTTCAATTCTAAATGATAATCTTGCTGGGTAATCTTAGGTAATAGGTCATAGCTTTGATCACTTTGATTATTTTGTGCCAGTCCCTTCTGGCCTGCAGTTTCTTTTGAGAAATCATTGGACAGTCTTATGGGAAATCCTTTGTAGGTAACTAACTGCCTTTTTCTTGCTTCTTTTAAGACTCATTGTCTTTTACCTTTGTCATTTTTATTATAATGTGCCTTGGTGTGGGCCCCTTTGAGTTCATCTTGTTTGGGATTTTCTGCACTTCCTGGGATTTTATGTATGTTTCCTTCGCCAAGTTAGGGAAGTTTTCCATCATTTTTTCAAATAGGCTTTCAATTTCTTGCTTTCTGTCTTCTTCTTGAACCTGTATGATATAAATGTTGGTATGCTTGATGTTGTCCCAGAGGTCCCTTAAATTATCCTGTTTTAAAATTCTTTTTTCTTTTTGCTGTTCTGATTGGGTGTTTTCTGCCTTGTGTTCCAAGTGCTGGTTAGAGCTTCTGCTTTATTTTATCTACTATTGATTTCCTATAATGTATTCTTCATTTCAGTTATTTTATTCTTGATTTCTGACTGGTTCTTTTATATGTTTTTTTAATCTCCTTTTCTTTTTGGTTTCCTATCTCTTTGTTAATGTTCTCATTGGGTTGATCTACTCTTCTAAGTTCAATGAGCATCCTTATAACCAGTGTTTTGAAGTCTGTATCTGGTAGATTTCTTGTCTACATTTTGTTTAGTTCTTTTTTTCTGGAATTCTGTTCTTTTATTTGGGATATTTTTCTTTGTTTCCTTATTTTAGCTGCCTCCCTGTGTTTGCTTCTTCATATTAAGTAGAGCCACTATGTCTCCCAGTCTTGGGAGAGTGGCCTTATATACTAGGTGCACTATGGGACCCTAGTATATCTCCCATATACTCCGGCTCAATCTTCCTGGTCACCTGAGCCAGGTCCTCCAGGTGTGTCTCTCGTATGGGTTGTGTGTGATGTGGCCCCCTGTTACAGTTGGTCCTTGATTACTGTTGGAGCATCAAGAGGAGGGATTACAACAGAGGAGCTGTTGTACAGGGGCACACCCCAAAAACAGGATTTGTTTCAGCAGGTGCCTGCTGAGTCTGCTTTGGGTGTGTCATTTGTGGAGGTGGTTGGGTGGTGTTTGGTGGGATCTGAAGTGGAACGGCCACTGGGTGTGTTGGTTCTGGGGCCTCTTGAGAGGGGCTCTGGTGCAGGCCAGGGTCACTCGTTGCCTGTGTCTTGCACAGGACCACCTGATACGAGCTACGAAGTGATTTTCAAATGGCTGTCTCTTGTGCTGGGCTTGGGTGTGCCTGGTAAAGGCTAAGCTGTGAACCGAGGCTGGTTGCCACTCATGTTGGACTTGAGGCTGCTTATCAAGAGGTATGGGCATGCTGAGGCCAGACACTATTTATTTGGGGTTTGTGAACCTTTGAGAGCTTTTAGGAAAGTCTGCAGCATGAGCCTAGACAGGCCATTTGTATGGAAAAGTCACTGGAAGCAGCTTGGGTGCTGCAAGTTGGTTGGGACAGGACCTTGGAATAATACCAGAGCTAGGGTATTAGCCAGATTGATGGAGACCCAGACCTGGTGCCTGCTTGTGCCTGCAGACTGGGCCGGGGGAGGAGTAATAGCTTCTGCCAGTACTTCTGTCTGAGAGAAAGCTGCCCCTCAAACCCTCTCCCTGAAGCCACACAATTCAGTTCCTCCTTATATGTCCCTGGTGTTTTTCCAGTTGCTGCCCCAGCACTGAAACTCATGAGTCCGTTAGTGAGTAAGTCTGTGTGCTGGTCCTTTAAGAGGAACACTTGGGACTCCAGAAGCCGTTTATCTCACTCAGCCACCATCCTCGCCTAGTTTTCACAGCCAGAAGTTACAGGGATTTCTCTTCTGGTCCTGGAGCGCTGGGCTGGGGAGCCTGTTGTCGGGCTGGGACCTTTTGCTCCTCAGTGGGGTCTATGCAGCCAATATATCCCTCCCAATTTTTAGCCGTCACACATGGGTGTGGGTCCAGCCCATTCCATGTCTCTGCCCCTCCAACTAGCACTGATTACTGACTTGAAAAAGAGTGGTTTAGATTTGTATTCACATTCCAGAATGGCACACAGTAGACCTCCCAGAGTTCTGTTTTGATTAGCAATATGTGCTACTGTGAATACTACTGGTTTTATTTTGTTTTGTTTTTAGCCATGGAAGAAAGGTCTAATATTTCACTGATATTAGCTAGGCTAACGACCTACAAATCTCTGAGCGAGGTGTTTAATTATTTTTCAAGTTTAAATTTACTTGAACTTCGGGGAGTCTGAGATTATAATCAGAACATTTTGATATTTCCAAAGACAATTTTTTTGTTCAGTTTGCTAATCTAAGCTAGGTTGGTTTTTGTTTTTGAGAGAATCTCCCTTTGCCATTTTTTTTCCCTATCAGAGACAACGGATTCAATGGATAGAACACTGGGTTAAATATGAAAATGTTTTCTAGTCCAGGCTTTTATTGATTACTATAACAAATAAGCAATCTGTGTCAGACCTAGTAACTCCTGATATATGGGGAAGCCACAACTACTCTGTGTGTGAATATCAATAACTGGTTGAGATATTTTCCTGTACCCTTCAAATTTCCAAATCTTACAAATTTGTTTACTTCAAGATTATTTAGGATTTATATGTATTTACTCTGTTGACATAAACTCAAGGTACAGGTAGCTACTTATGGCTAGCCCAGTGTTTCTCCAAATGAGGTAAAGGGTGAGTTTTTAAAATTTTCCCACCAGTATGTACCGATATGCTCGCAAAATAAGTTACTTAAAAAAGTGGAAACAACAAACAACAGACATGCTTAATACAAGCTCAGGTAGTTTATTCAGCTGACAAAATTACATTTTAATAATATAATCAGAAAAATAACCGTATATATGAAAAATCCTTAAAACTGTTCAGCCAATTACTACTTCAGATTTCTCCATTACACTTTTAACTTCATGGGTTTTTTTTTTTTTTTAAGCAATTATAACTAAATAAAGTTATAGCAACTGGGTGTTTTGAAATCTGACATAGTACTTTGAGCAAACACTTTTATGGTTACAGTTGCGCTTGCCTCTTGCTTGTTAGCCAACTGTTCTGGATTGAAGACAGCACTACTTTCAGGTGATAACATATAGCTAAACTGCTACTATGCTTTGATTTAATAATACTCCTTTTTTAAAAATTAAATTTATTGGGATACATCGGTTAATAGGATCATAGGTTTTTGGTGGACATTTCTAAGATATAAGATCTGTATATTGCACTGTGTGCCCACCGCCTAAAGTTATGCTATCTTCTGTTACCATATGTTAGGCTCCTCCCCTCTCCACTCCCTTTCCTCTGGTAACTAGTACACTGACGTCTGTGTCCATGAGTTTCAGTTTTATATCCCACATAGGAGTGAAATCATATGGTTCTTAGTTTTCTCTGACTGACTGATTTTGCTTAGCATAATATTTTCAACTTCCATCCTTGTTGTTGCAAATGGCAGTATTTTGTCTTTTCTTATGGCTAGGTAGTATTCCATTGTACATATGTACCACGTTGTCTTTATCTAATCCTCTATTGAAGGACACTTTGGTTGTCTCCATATCTTGGCCACTGTGAATAATACTGCAATGAACATGGTGCATATATCTTTGTGAATTCATGTTTTCAAGTTTTTCAGGTAGATACCCAGGAGATGGATTGCTGGGTCATATGGTAACTCTTTTTAGTTGGATCGTTTGGTGCTGAGTTTTATGATTTTTTTTCCTTAATCTTCACCTGAGGATATGTTTATTGATTTTTAAAGAGAAAGAGAGAGAAACACACACATTGATGTGGGAGAAACATCGATTGGTTGCCTCCCGTACACACTGCGACCAGGGATTGAACTTGGCAACCTAGGTGTGTGCCCTGACTTGAGTGTTGAACTGGAAACCTTTTGGTGTATGGGATGATACTCCAACCAGCTGAGCCACCTGGCCAGGGCTGTGAGTTCTTTATGTATTTTGGAAATTAACCCATAGAAGAAAACATATGTACTAAACTTATGGACCTTGGTTGTAGAGAACATTTTATGAATTTGACCCCAGAGGAAAGGGAAGTAATGGCAAAAATAAATGAATAATACTCTTAAGTAGAGAAGCCATTGTTATTGTTACTGAGTTATGTTGGTGGGGTTGGCAAAAGAAATCTTAAAATCATTTTCATCAAGATCAGAATAATCATTTAGAATTTTATCCAAAAAGAAGAGTCTCAAATGTAACCTTTATCTTTCAGTAGTAGCCGACTCTGACAGTTTCTGCTCCGAATAGTTGAATTATCTTTAAATGAAAGAAATAGATTCATTTCTATTACATTTCCTATTTTTGGATCTCCTTTGGTTGGAAAATTAAATTTCAAAATGTTCTGTTACATTTGTTACACATATAGTAATAATATGGAGAAACTATTCTTCTAATCTTCTAATTTTGTTTCTCCCTTTAATCTTACCTGCCATTGAAAAGCATCTTGCATATCTTCCTTATAAGGAAGTCTTTTAAAAAATTTTTATTTTTCAATTTCAGTTTACTTTCATTATTATTTTATATTAGTTTCAGATGTACAGTACAGTGGCTAGACAATCATATACTTTACAAAGTGCCCCCCCCCCCCAAAATTTCCAGTATCCACCTGGCACCTTACACAGTTACTACAATATTATTGACCATATTCCCTATGCTGTACTTTACATCCCTTGACTGTTTTATAATTATCAATTTGTAATAATGAACTCTTAAGATCATTAAAAATACAGAAGATACTATAAACTGATTATTCAATTCACATCTTTTACAAGTTGGAACCAAACTTGTTTATCTTACAGAAATATTAGAATTGTTTTGTAATTCCAACTTCCTCTCAGTAACCAATGTTTTAACATTAATTCATCAGCAATCATTTATAAGATACCTCTTTCTAAAAAGATTATGTGTAATTTAATGTGTTAGTATTTACATTGAGTGGTTTTTATTATGATTCTAAATGTGCTGTTTAGTTCAACTGACTTTTTTATATCAAGATTTTGTCATTGAAAGAAGCAATGTGTTGATTTGCTTTCAGGTGCTTCTTAACCTGGTGAATTATGCCAGAATGTTTTCTTGTCATTGCAGGTGTGCCATCAGAACATTCTTCTCTACAAAACTATAGACCAATTTTGTTGACAGTATAATTCTTCATAGTTTTACCCAGTTCAAAGCTAATAGTGTTTGTTGCCTGCAAAACTGAGAAGAAAAATTCTTCCTTTATATCACCATCATGTTCAAATAGCACATAAGTAATATCTGTGCACTTGCCAAGATGCAGTGAAAAATACTTTGCAAATATTGTTTTGTAAATTGGTTTTCCATGTCATTAGTTTCTCAAAGTGGTGAACTTTGCTATCATTGGAAAGTGCAGATTTAGCCAGTATTTCCAACAAATAGCTTTGTTGTAATGGTTCATTTGTTTCTTTCTTTTTTCTTGTGAATTTGTTTTTATTGGGTTATAAGGGATGAGTCAGGAAATGTCACTGCGTGTAGCAATACCTGACCAGGTTACTGTCCATTCTAATCATTCTGGGATACCTTTTGGAGCGTTTTATTTCTTTCTTTCTTTTTTTTTTTTAGAACTGCTGCTCTTGTTGCCGGCAGCTTCTTCAGGTCCCCTGCTGAATGGCCTCTCTTTGGAAGAGAATTTCCTTTTTTGGGTGGACACTCCTGTTTCCTGCTGATTGGTTTTTCTTTAGTGAAGGACTTCTTCCTCTTGGGAGGACCTCCCCTGCAAGCCAAGATCACTACTAACCAGCTCCTACTTGGAAACCAAGTTTTCTTTTTCTTGGATTTGGATAAATGGATAGATGGCTCTTCCATTGCATTCTTCTGAGGAGGCTCCTGGAGCTTTTGCTTTTTCTTCTTTTTAGGGTCTTTCACTTGTCTCCCCTGGTTGAAGACTCCTGAGAGGGAGCTAAGGACAGAACACACCTGCCCAGTGATCTTGTATGTGCTACAACCAGCTCTCTGGGCTCTTGAGCAAGTTTGCTCAGCACCTGTCTCCTTCCCTGTTCTCTTCTTGCATACTATTGCTGTTTTCAGAAGACACCAGGGCAATTGCTGCTAGTTATTTCTTTTCCTCCTTCAGAGTTTCTTCTGCTGTTTCTCTAGCTTTCTTGTAATCTGAGCAGCCACTCCCTCTAAATCATTGCCTCCTTCATGACCTCCATATTCTTTCGCAGAATCTCCAGTCTCATAGGATAGCTGCTTCTCCACTTGCTCTCGATGCTTCTCCTGAAATACACTTGCAGGCACTTCAAAGAAGCAATCAATTCATGAGGAAATACTACATTTGTTTGCCAGATATCCCGAGATGTGGCCTTTTTTCTTGGCAGCTGCTCAGCCAGTGAAGGTGGAATGGGAAATGAATCCATATTTTGGTGTGTTAACCCTTGTCTTCAGAGCTCTGGAAACTTGGTCCCTTTGCTGGGCCTAGGGAATCACTCACACACCTGGAATGACCATCGCCACTGTAGCAGAGGCCTGTATCGGCCAGGACACATTTAGTTGTTTCTTAAGAGTTGTATTTAGCCTTTTTGTCTTAGCAATCCAAAATGCTAGGATAGGAAGCCTGTAAAACAAACATTTATGGGTGAAATACTGAATATCTATTTCTGTTGGCTTTTTAAACTAAATGCTTTCTTTCAAAGAATTCTTTTGATTTTGAGCTTATTTTTGTGTATATTTTGTATGTATATACTCCTTAAATTTTGATGGTTTTGCTGCTCCATTGACCAGTATATCTCTGCATTTAACACACTGTAATGTTAGTACTTCATCATCAATTATGGATATAAAACTGAACTCAGTATATAAGGAATTATATTCCTGAGTGAAGTAGGCCTTCTTTGGTCTTTACCAGTTCAGTATCACTTTCTTCACCTTCATTTGGTTTTTTGCCGCTAGTGCCTCCAGAAAAAGTGCGTCTTCCCCAGTAAACATGCTGAAAAATGCACTGAAGCTTGTTTGTCCACATGTTCAATAGGTTAAAATAACATGGGTTTTGTTTTCTCATGTACCTATTGATGTTAAATTATAAATTAAGAAACAGGTATAAGATGAGGATAACATGTGCCTTTTCTAAGATTTTTATATACCTTTATGTAGTTGACAAAATAACCCTAAATATAGCACACATAATATGATTCTACTATGCTTGACTCATACACATCACACTACATGCAACTTGCCGTGTGACTTTGAAAACAGTTGGATCTATCTATAGTCTAATGAACAAGACAGATCCACTAATTATGCACTTTGATGTCACAGCAATGTTAAACTTCTGTAAAAGCTTCTAAGTGCTTGTTTTCAGTTTCTGAATTGATCTAATCATGAATCCGTAACAAATGGTTTATAGATGATCATTGGTTTGTGATCCATGCTTTGAATAGCAGTGGACTGTATCACTCCCAGTGGATTTTATCACCCCCCCATAAAATCATAGGCTTTATGGACACTAATATTTGTCTATTGTAAATAACCAGTTTCACTGCCTCTTTTAAAAGGATTTATTTGATACCTGTTATATGATACAGCAGAGCATGTTACACACTTTTGAGAAACGTATCATTCCATAATAATATTAAGGTAAAAGAATGTCTTATTAGAAACAATAAGAAATATCATAACTTATATTTAGTCATTATTGCACTTTAATTTTCAAATATTTGACAATATATTTATGAAAGAATCTTCAAGTATATACTGTTTTAACTGAAATTTCAGAACCTTTAAAGTAAACATGAACTGTTCTTAAATGTTTGAGGTGTAAATTTACAAATGTAACTTGTTACTGATGCCAGTGGAGATGGAGAGTATTGTTTCTTCTCCAAGAAGTCATTAAGAATCACATATTGGGAGGATCCAAGATGGCAGCAGCATAGGTAGAAGCTATGCAAACTTCCCCCCAGGATCAAACTGGAATTACAACTAAATTATAGAAAAGTCATCCTGAATAACCAACTGAAGATTAGCTGGAGAGAAGAATTATAACCAAGGACTTAAAGAAGAAACCTCATTGAGACTGGTAGAAAGTGCAGAAGTGTGAGAGGACTTGCTGGGCTCCCACCAGTGGCAGCTAAAGTTCCAGAGGCATAGTTCAGCTGCAGGGGCTCCCCCCTGAAAAGTGTGAGGTCTAAATCCCAAGCTGGGCCCCCCAGCCTTGAGTACCAGAACCAGGAAAGGCATCGCATAACACTGGTTATGAAAAGCAGCAGGATTTCTGTCTGCCAGGGAGAGAAGGCTAGAGATGCAGCCATCCTCAAAGGGCCAATGCACAAAATTTTGCTTGCAGCAATACACCCTGGACTCCAGTTGAGGAAGGGCAAAGTGCACTACAGCTGTATGAGGAGAGTCACAGGTTGGTGGCTCTGGGGAGTGAGCTGAAGGGTCAGTTGCCAGGATCCCTGTGCTCAGCCATCCCTCTGTACTGCAGAAGCCAGCTTTCTCAGGCAAAGCACTCCTGTCCATGTAGCATCAGCCTGGGGAGAAGCACCCACAGAAATCCTTCTTGCCTTACGACGTGGAGCTTAAGTACTGCTGACGAATACAGTTAGAGGCTCTTTCAGTGACTTAAGTCTAACAGACAGCCTGTAGCTAGAGGTAGATCTTTGGGTGCTTTGAGACTTTTGCTGACCTGCCAACAGGACCAGAGCTGGTAGAAGCCATACTTGATTCTTTCCACACGCACCCAGGCCCAGCAGAGGGAGCTACAAGCTGTGAATTGCTGATAGCTCCAAACAGGTTACCCAGGGCTAATTGCAGCCAGTGTCTGACATAGTGTGCAGCAGAGTCTGCAGATCTACCTAATGCATAGAAACAAACAAAGAGGCAGCCAAAATGGGAAGACAAAGCAATAGGCCCTAAATGAAAGAACAAGAGAATGCTCCAGAACTACTAAATGAAATGGAGGCAAGCAATTTATCAGATATAGAGTTCAAAGTAATGATTATTAAGATGCTCAACAGCATGGAAAAAGACATTCTTATAAAAAAAGACTAGTCAGAAATGAAGAATGCAATATTTGAAGTAAATAATATACTAGAAAGATAAACACTAGGTTAGATGAAGCAGAGGATTGAATCAGTGATTTGGAAGACAAGGTAGAAAAAACACCCAAGCAGAACAACAAAAAGAAAAAAATTAAAAAAAAAAAATGAAGATAGTTTAAGGGAACTTCGGGACAACATGAAGTGTAACAACATCTGCCTCATCGGGGTACTATAGGAGAAGAGAGAGCAAGGAATTGAGAACTTATTTGAAGAAATAATGACTGAAAACTCCCATAACTTGGTGAAGGAAAAAAACACAAGTCCAGGAAGTGCAGAATACCAAATAAGATGGATTTAAAGAGAACCACACCAAGACACATCATAATTAAATGGCAAAGCTTAAAGACAAGGAGAGAATCTTAAAAGCAGTAAGAGAAAAGCAGTTATCTACAAGAGAGCTCCTATAAGACTGTCATCTGATTTCTCAACAAACATTTCAGGCTGGAAGGGATTGGCATGAGATACTCAAAGTGATGAAAAGCAAGGACCTACACCCAAGGCTACTTAACCCAGCAAGGCTATAATTTAAAACTGAAGGAGAAATAAGAGCTTCCCAGACAAGAAAAAGTTAAAAGCGTTTGTTACACCAAAACAGTATTAAAGGGCTTGATTGAAGAAGAAAAAGGAAAAGGAGGGAAAAAGAAAACAGATACATAGTTAGAAAAATAAAATGGCAATAAATACATATCTATTAGTAATCACTTTAAATATAAATGGCTTAAATGCTCTAAGGCCCTCTGTCTAAAATTAAATAAAATCTTAAAACAAATAACGTTTTTGCACAGCAAAGGAAACCATGAACACAATGAAAAGATAACCCACTGAATGGGTGAACATATTTGTCAATACATCTCATAAGGGATTAATATCCAAAATTTATAAAGAACTTACAGAACTCAGCACCAAAAAAAATCCCAAACAGTCCAATTAAAAATGATCAAAGGACCTGAATAGACACTTCTCTGAAGAGGACATACAGATGGCCAATAGACATACGAAAAGATGCTCAGTGTCACTAATCATCAGTGAAATGCAAATTGAAACCATAATGGAATACCACCTCACACCTGTCAGAATGACTGTCATCAATAAATTAACAAACGTGTTCTGGTGAGGATGTGGAGAACATTATGCTAAGTGAAATAAGCCAGTCAGAGAAAGACAATTACCATATGATTTCACTCATATGTGAAATCTAGTGAACAAACAGAATAGAGACAGACTCATAGAGACAGACTCAGAGCAGACTGACAGTTCAGGTTGGGGAGTTTAGGGTGAGTTGGAGGGATCCAGCAATAAAGAAAAAAAGAGAAAGAGCTCATGGAAATGGACAGCAGTGTGGTGATTGAGGTGGGGGAGAGGGTGTGGGTGGAATTGTAAGAGGGTATAGAGGGGGTAAATGGTAATGGAAAAAATACAATAAAGAAAAGAGCCACATACTATGTGGTGTAACTTGTGGCCCTTTTCAAAATCTCGCAGTATTTACAGCTGATAGTTTTTAGTACACAGGTATCTCCATGTTTATGAACTTGCTCCATTGGGTGTTTTTGGTGTCTTCTGATTTATGTAGTTGATAAATGAGAATTACCCAACATTTCCTTATGAAAATCATCAAACATACAGAAAAGTAAAAAAAAAAAATGTTGTAGGATGTGTATATACCTATCACTTAGAGCCTACCATTAACATTTTACTGTATTGCATTTTTACATGCCTGTATAAATCACTACCCAACCATCTCTAAAAACTTTCTCTTAAATATTTTAGCATGTATAGCATTAACTAGAGTTTTTCATTTGCTTACAGTTTGTTTTCTTTTGAGTCAAAAAATACATAAATGCAGAGAACATATTTTAACTATGTTCTCTGAGTTTTGACAAATGCATACACCTGCATAAGTCAAAATTCTGTCAAGATAAAGGGTGGTGGCACACACTCAGAGGTGATTTTGCCTCTCACGGGACATTTGACAATTTCTGGAGATATTTTTGGTTGTCCCAATGGGTGGAGAAGTAATGACATCTAAGGGGTAGAGTTCAGTCACAGTTCTTTGCCTAGTAGAGCCACTTTTGACAGATCTTGATAGCATTATCATAACCTTGGTAAGTTACATTTTGCCTCTTGTCAGTCAGTCCCACGCTGCACATTCGTAACCTCTCAGAGGTAACCAGCCATTGGTATGATTTAAAAAAATATTATAGCTTTGTTCTAGAAGATATAAACAAGATCAAACATTATGAACTTCATGGTAACCTTGCCTAAAAAGAAAACTGCCTAGAAACCCTTTAGGGGAAGCAAAATATTTCCCATTATAATAGAAATCTTTTATAGGGTTTCATACAGAGGACAGAATATTTTCAGCAACATTCCTTTAGCAAACAAAGTAAAGAAATTTGTATTTTATTGGACAGGAACTGGTCTGGAGAGGGTCTGGCTCAGGCTGGCCTGTGGTGTATGGGTTCTTGAGTGTAGGAAAGATCTCACAGCACGAGTCCAGGTGATTTTTGAGAGTATGTTTATTAAGGCTGGGGACAGTGAGACAAAGGAAGGACTTAGGTTAAGGAATTAACAGGAGAGAGCCTTGGTGATGTTCTGCTTTGGCTTTCTAGAGAAGATACGTGAAAGGAGTGAGCCAAGGCAGGGCTGCTCTTAGCTCTCTGGACGTGAAGGTCACAGAGACAGAGATAAACAGTTGGGATGCTCTTCAAACATTTCGCAAAGAGTACTTTGTGCAGCCAGGGTTTGATAAGACGTGCATACTGTCCATTTCAAGGTATATGATGTGGTACCCCCGAAACAACGGAATTACCTTCTAGAGGGCAGAGCCCCTTGTAGTACAGGCTTCCCCCACTAGGTGAGTGTTCCAGGAGCCCATCTATATCTGTACCAGCTGGTGGTGTTGTGGGAGGCTATGTTCTGCCTCGGTGAATTTTTCTTGAAGACTCTTTGAATGTGTTTGCCCCTTTCATGATGGGTGATTTATGAGCACACCTGCCCACTCAGCGCTGAGTGTTCAGCTGTTTTTGACCCAAAACGGCAAGTCCCCCCTGCTCCACCCTCCCTATTCACCTGATTTTGATGGAGCAACTTTTTTTTTGTTCACCCTGGATGAAAAAAGTCCTCAGAGGGACATGTTTTGCTAATGTGGAAGAGGTGAATCAAAACCTGGCAGAAACACCAAAAAGCATCAAAATTGACAAGTTCAAAAACTGTTTTGAGCAGTGAAAAAAAAGTCTTGATAGGTGTATAACAGCAAATGGAGAGTACTTTGAAGTTGACTGAAGTTCAAATGTAAGAAAAAATACACAACTTTTTATAAATAAATTCTGGGTTTTTTGGGTCCCCCCTCGTGTATAGAGTACAGGTAACATGATGCCAGTTAAGGAGAAATCTACCAACTCTGAAGAAGAAATTGGAGGAAACTTGCCTTGTTTTAATATTAGCTATGTATTTTTTAAATTTTTTTTAAAAGTATTGATTTTAGAGAGCATGTGCAAGAGAAAAAGAGGGACATCTATTTGTTCCACTTATTTATGCATTCTCTGGTTGCTTCTTGTACATACCTTGACAAGGGATTGGCACCCACAACCTTGGCATATTGGGATGATGCTCTAATGTTGTTTTTTTTTCTTGAAAGTGGTATTTGAGGTTAGAAAGAAAAAGGGAAAGAGGAGCATAGCCCTGAAAGCAAAAATGGGATGGAAGGAGGGTATTTTCTTTTCTGGCTTTGACAAATTAGAGTGAGACAAAAAAGTGTCTACATTGGAATGGACATGCAGGGGGATTCACATTAGGGAACAGCTAAAGAAGGCAGAAATGACTTTTTAAACGTTAAGGTTTTATTGATCAATGAGCAGGAATTTCAGAGGATATAACAGGTTTGAGTGGTAGGTGAGAGGAGTGAGAAACTAGATTTTAATGGGAAGTATAAAACAGTGTGAGATTCATGTGGTATTAAGTCTTCAGTCCATCTCGAGTTTAATTTTTTATGTGGTGTAAGAAGGTGGTCATGTGGCTTAGGGAATTTGACCTTCCGGCAGTGACAAGTACAAGAGAGGATATGAGCCTCTGCTGTTGTGACTCAGCTGGTTGGAGCATCATCCTGTGAACCGAAAGGTCACAGGTTTGATTCCTGATCAGGATACATGCCTAGATTGTGGGTTTGGTCCCTGGTCAGAGCGCCTACCAGATACACCAAATTGATGTTTCTCTTCTTCTCCCTCCCTTCCCCTCTCTAAGCATGTCCTCAGGTGAATTAAAAAAGGAGAGCTGATGTGAGGAATAATGAGATCAATCCTGACAGTTTCTGAGATAAAGATGGACAATCAGATTTTCTACCCTGATTATGAAGATTTCCCCTTCCTGTATGGGAGCCCATGAGGTGGTACCTTCCTAAAGCTTTATTGTATTGAACCTATTGGATAGGGTGACCTATCCAAGACAGGCTTCCTATAGGGACTCGGTATGCTCTAGTATCTTCCTACGTGGTTCATGAAGGCTGCACGTGGCAGCTTCAAGGCCTTAAGATTTTTTTGAGGGGGAAGGGGAGATGAGGGTTTTAAATATTTTTAAATTTTTTAAGTTATAGTTTACATTCAATATTATTTTGTATTAGTTTCAGGTGTACAGCATAATGGTTAGACAGTCATGTACTTTACAAAGTATACCCCTTTTATATTTCCAGTACCCACCTGACTCCATATGGTTATTACAATTATTACAATATTACTTTACAGCACAGGGAATATAGTCAGTTTTGAAACTACCAATTTGTCCTTTTTAATCCCTTTATGTTTTTCACCCAGTACCCCAAACCCCATCTCCTGGCAACCATCACTTTGTTCTATCTATGAGTCTGTTTCAGTTTTGTTCGTTCATTTATTTTGTTCTTTAGATTCCACATGTAAGTGAAATCGTATGGTATTTGTCTTTCTTAGACTTCTTTCACTTACCTTAATACTCTGTAGGTCCAGCCATGCTGTCGCAAATAATATTTCATTTTTTATTATGGCCAAGGAATATTTCGTTGTATATATGTACCACAACTTTTTTATTCACTCGTCTTTTGATGGGACTTGGGCTGCTTCTGTAGCTTGGGTATTATAAATAAAACTGCAATAAACATAAGGGTGCATGTATTCTTTCGAACTGTTGTTTTGGATTTCATCAGATATATGCCCAGAAGTGGAATCACTGGGTCATAAGGTAGTTCCATTTTTAATTTTTTGAGGACCCTTCATACTGTTTTCCACAGTGGCTACAACAGTCTGCATTCCCATCAACAGTACATAAGGGTTCCCTTTTCTCCACATCCTTGCCATCACTTGTTTGTTGATTTATTGATGACTGGTGTGAGGTGATATCTCATTGTGGTTTAAATTATGCATTTCTCTGATGACTAGTGACATGGATCATCTTTTCATATGTCCATTGGCCATCTGTATGTCTTCTGGAGAGGTGTCTATTCAGGTTTTCTGCTCATTTTTTAATTGGATCGTTTGGACTTTTTTGGTGTGAAGTTGTATGACTTCTAAACTTTTTAGTTTGATGTAGTCCCATTTGTTAATTTTTTTTTTGTTTCCCTTACCCCAGGAGATATATAACTAAGAGCAATGTCAGAGAAGTCACTGCTTATGATTTCTCCTAGGACTCTAATGGTTTTGGGTTTCCATTTAAGTCTTCAGTCCATTTTGAGTTTAATTTTTTATGTGGTGTAAGAAGGTGGTCTGGTTTCTTTCTTTTTTTTTTCTTGTCCAGTTCCCCAACACCACTTATTGAATAGACTATTTTTACCCCTTTGTATATTCTTGCTTCCTTTGTCATACATTAATTGACCATATAGATGTGGATTATTCCTGGATTGTCTATTCTTTTTCATTGACCAGTGTGTCTGTTTTTATGCGAATAGCATGCCACTTTGATTACTGTAGGCTCGTAGTATATGCCATTGGTATTTTGATTGAGATTGCTTTGGGTAGTATGGACATTTTAAAGATGTTAATTCTTCCTTTCTATGAGCACAGCATATGCTTCCATTTATTTTTATCTTCTGTAATTTCTTTCTTCAGTGACTTACAGTTTTCCAAGTATCGGTCTTTTACCTCTTTGGTTAAATTTATTTCTAGATATTTTATTTTTTATGCCATTAAAAATGGGATTATTTCCTTAATTTTTCTTTCTGAGAGTCTGTTACTGGTATACAAAAATGCAAATGATTTCTAGTATTTATTTTATATCCTGCTACTGAACTGAATTTATTTATCAGTTCTGGTATGTTTGTGTGTACGTGTGTGTGTGTGTGTGTGTTATCTTTAGGGTTCTCTAAATACACTATCATGTCACCTGCAACATTACAATTTTACTTCTTCCATTCTAGTTTGGGATACCTTTTATTACTTGTCTGATGGCTGTGTCTAGGACTTCCGATAAAATGTTGAATTAAAGTAATGAAAATGGACGTCTTTGTTTTGTTCCTGATCCTCAGGAAAAGGCTTTTAGCTCTTCCCCATTGAGTATGATGTTAGCTCTTGGTGTGTCATATATGGCTTTTATTTTTTTAAGGTATTCCTCTATTTCCACATTGCTGTGAGTTTTTATCATAAATGGATGCAGGATTTTGTCAAATGCCTTTTCTGCATTTCTTGATATGATCCTATTATTTTAATCCTTTATTTTGTTTATGTGGTGTATCACATTGATTGATTTGCAGGTAATTGAACCAATCTTGCATCCATGGAATAATTTCCACTTGATTATGTTGTATGATCTTTTAAATGTATTGCTGAATTCAGTTTACTAATATATTTTGAGGATTTTTGCATTTATATTTACCACTCATATTGGCCTATGCTTTTGTTTATTTTGTAATGTCTTTGTCTTGGTTTGGAGTCATGGTAATAGTGGCCTTGTAAAATAAGCTTG
Organism: Pteronotus mesoamericanus; assembly: GCF_021234165.1. Taxonomy (NCBI): domain Eukaryota; kingdom Metazoa; phylum Chordata; class Mammalia; order Chiroptera; family Mormoopidae; genus Pteronotus; species Pteronotus mesoamericanus. Next base: position 15,361,943 of record NW_026555308.1, read on the forward strand.
GAGTCTTCCCTTCTCTTGAATTTTTTGGAATAGTTTGAGAAGGATAGATATTAATTCTTTGAACTTTTGGTAAAATTCACCTGTGAAGACATCTGGTCCAGGGCTTTTGTTTGTTGTAGTTTTTTAAAAAATAATTTTTACCTTTTCAATTACAGTTGACATAAATATTATTATTAGTTTCAGGTTTACAACTCAGTAACTAGACATGTATATAACTTTTGAAGTGATTGCCTTAATAATTCTAGTTCCTATCTAACGCCATGCATAGTTATTAAAATATTATTGACTATATTTCCTATGCTGTACTTTACATATCAATGACTATTCTGTAACTACCAATTTGTACTTCTTAACACCTTCACCCTTTTCACACATTTCCCAAACCCCTCTTCCATCTGGCAACTATCAATATGGTATTTGTAGGATGAGTCTGTTTCTGGTCTCCCTGTTTGTTTATTTTGTTTTTTAGATTCCACGTGTAAGTGAAATCATATGACATTTGTCTCTGTGTCTTATTCAGCACAATGCCCTATTAGTCCCTCCATATTGTTTCATTACTTCTTTATGCATTCATCTATTGATGGCCACTTAATTTCTTCTATATCATGGCTAATGTAAATAATGCTTCAATGAACATATGGATGCATACATACCTCTTTTCTATTTAGTGCTTTGGGTTTACTCAGATAAATAATCAGAAGTGGAATTTCTGGGTTTTTTGTTTTGTTACAGCCTTTGTTTTGAAGTATGTTTAGTCTGAAATAAATATTTCAACCCCAGCTTTTTCTTTTTTCCAGTTCCATTTGGATGAAATATTTTTTCCTTTCTCTTACTTTCAGTGTGTGTGTGTCTTTTGATCTGAAGTGAGTCTCTTGCAGACAGCATATGTAACGGTCCTGTTTTGTTAAACATGCAGCCGCTATATGTCTTTTAATTGGAGCATTAAATCCATTTGCATTTAAAGTAATTGTTTTTTTTTATTTTTATTTATTTATTTATTTATATTTATAAATCATGTTTATTCTATTACAGTTGTCTCAGTTTTTACCCCTTTACGTCCCTCCACCCGTCCCACCCCCTCCCCCTGCCCCCACAGTCAATTCCCACTCTGTAATCCATGTCCATGGGTCATTCATACACGTTGTCTAGTCCCTTCCCCTTCTTTCCACCATTGTCCTCTTTCCCCATCCCCTCTGGTCACTTTCAGTCTGCTCCATGTTTCCGTGCCTGTGGTTTATTTTGTTCATTAGTTTATTTTGTTTAATAGATTCCACTTATAGGTGAGATCATATGGTATTTGTCTTTCATCAACTGGCTTATTTCACTTAGCTTAATATTCTCCAGTTCCATCCATGTGATTGCAAAAGGTAGGAGTTCCATCTCTCTCTCTTTCTTTCTTTCTTAAATGCAGATTGATTTTATTTATTTTTTAAATGTCAAAGTTAATTATAAAATATTTAAAAAAATTAAAACCATTATAAAGTCTCAGCAATTAAGCCAATATGACACCAGCACAGAAATAATCAAGTAGATCAGTGAAGTACAATGAGCATTCTAGAGAAAAATGTATATCTCTGTCTAACAATATAATATATGATTAAGTTGATATTTCAGATCAATGGGTAAAATAAGGCTTATTCAACAAATAAGATGCATGGACCACTATTACTTGAAATAAAACAAATATAGAGCCCTAATTCACACATTATACAAGAAATATTCAGGTGAGTATTTGTAAAAATCAATATATAGAATCTAAGGAGTTTTAGAAGAAAATAGAACTAATATTTTTCATGACCTGAAGTAAAATATTCAAACCCAGAAGCTATAAAGTAAATATTAACAATCTAACTATATTAAACATTTAACTATATAGTAATATGCACATAAAAAAAGTTAAAGGACAAGGAATAGAATAGAAAAGCATTTGCAACACATCTAAAACATGGCTAATAGATTTTGGGGGTTTTTTTTGTTTTTTTTTTTGAGAAAAGTTCTACAAACCTTTAATCAATGAATGGATAAAGACTACCAAAATGTCATTTAAAGTTTGTTTTTTTTTTAAATAATAGAAATAGGCAAGAATATACTAAAACAGGTTTAGTTTCAACAAATAGTAAAGGAACAATTAAAATAACATCATTGTCACAATCAGATTAATAAGTATTAAAAATATTGGTAATATCAAGTATTGGCAACTCTGAAAGGAACTGGGTATTCATAGACTCTTTTTCTTCATCCTAAAGCAGTCCCTTTAGCATATTTTGCAGTGCTGGTTTGGTGGAGGTGTATTCTTTTAGCCTTCTTTTGTCTGGGAAACTCCTTATTATGCCTTCCATTTTAATTGAGAGCCTTGCTGGGTAGAGCAGTCTTGGTTGCGGGCCTTTGCTTTTCATGACTTGGAATATTTCTTGCCATTCCCTTCTGACTTGCATTGTTTCTTTTGAGAAGTCAGCTGTTAGCCGTATCGGGGCTCCCTTATATGTTATTAACTCTTTCTCCCTTGCTTGCTTTAGGATTCTCTGTTTGTCTTTGATATTTGCCACTCTAATGATGATGTGTCTTGGAGTGGGCCTCATTGGGTTCCTCTTGAATGGGACCCTGTGTGCTTCCTGGACTTGTGTGACTTTCTCTCTCCTCAAGTTAGGGAAGTTTTCCAACATTACTTTTCAAAACAGGTTCTCTATCCCTTCCTCCTCCTCTTCTCCTTCTGGTATCCCTATTATACAGATATTATTACGTTTCAGGTTGTCCTGCATTTCCCTCAATGCCTCTTCATTCTTTTTGAGTCCTTTTCTCATTTTCTTGCTGTTTCTGGGAGCTTTTTTCTACCTTGTCCTCTAGCTCGCTGATTCGGTCCTCAGCTTCATCTACCCTGCTTTTGATTCCTTCTACTGCGTTCTTCAATTCAGAAATTGTATTCGTCATTTCCTGTTGTCTCTTATGGATAGTTTCTATGTCCTTTTTCATGGTGATATATTTTGCAGTAAGTTCCTCGTAGTTTCCCTGTAGTTTTTTGTAATTTTCTCTGAGCTCACTGAGCTCATTGAGCTTCCTTAGAACCGTTGTGTGGAACTCAATGTCTGATCGTTTACTTGCCTCTATTTCATTTAGTTCTCTTTGTGGGGATTCCTCCTTTCCCTTCGAGTGGGACATATTTCTTTGTCTTCCCATTATTTGTGGGATTTTTCTTTTTTGCTTCTGCTTGTTCAATTGACTGTGTGGTGTGAACTTCTATGGTTGGAGACTGCTGCTTTTACTTTCTGGATCTGCCTCTGATGATGTCAGATGTTGACCCTGTCTGACCTTAGGCAGTCTCTTTGAGACTTCTGGTAATCTACTGTTTGTGGCTATTTCCTTCAGCTGTTAATCTATTCACTCTGCACTCAACAGGCTGCCTTAGACAGCTCAGGGCAGGGCAGAGTCCCTCCTGGGGGCGGGGTTATTGGGTCCTCTCATGTGTATGGGGGAGGAGTCCACACTGGGATCCAGCCAGCTAATCTCTGTTCTCTCCCCAAAGCCTCCGCCGCAGTCTCTCCTCTAGTGTCACCAGACTTCTCTGTGCCCCCTTTAGCCAGGGATCTACCGTCTGTGACTGCCACTCAGCACTCAGCAGGCAGCTTAGACAGCATAGGGTGGGGTGGAATCCCACCCGGGGATGGGGCTATTGGGTCCTTTGCCTCTGGTGCCGCTCAGGGGTGTGGTCTCTGCCTGACCAAGATGGTTGCTGCCGCGTGGTGGTTGAGTCAGCACTGACATCCCGCCGACTATTCCCTCAGTTCTCTCCCCAAAGCCTCCTTCCCCAGTCTCTCATCAGGCATCTCTAGCCCACTCTGCCCCTGACTTTGCTGGAGACCAGGGTAAGTGGCTGCAGATAAAAATTTATGTGTTGGCCCTTTAGACAGTTCTTTGCATCTCCAGCCACCTGTCTCTGGTAGAGAGCAGCCCTGCAGGTTTTTGCACCTGCCTGTGTTCTTTGTGCTTTTTGGACTCTGGTGCTGTCGGCTAGAGATCCCTGCTTTTGGTTTAGACCCCGCTCTTCTCAGGGGGATCCAACTGGCCGTTTCAATATGCTTCTGGTGCTGCTGCCCATGGGCTCTCCGCCCGCCTTCTCAGGTCTGTATCGCACTCCTTACCAGTTAGATTTTGCTAAATCCGATTCTTCTGTCTCCAAGGTTACAAGGCTCCTCTCTTGCTGTTGTTCAGTTTTTTGTTCCAGGTGATTTCTCCACAATTTAGTTGTAGTTCCAGACTGGTCCTGGGAGGAGGTCAGTGTGACTTCCACTTACTCCTTCGCCATCTTGATTCCTCCTGTCCCTTAGATTTTCATTTTTTTCATTTGTCTCATAGTATCTTTTGATTTCTTTGATCTCATTATCCAATTTATTATTTAGTAGCATGTTATTTAGGCTCTATGTGCTTGTGTGTTTTTCAGTGTTTTTCTTTTAATTGACATCTACTTTCACATACTTGTGGTCAGAGAAGATACTAGATATGATTTCAGTCTTCTTAGTTATACTGAGACTTGTGGCCTAACATGTGGTCTATCCTTGAAAATGTTCTTTGTGTTCTGAAAATATCAATTAAATCCACTTGGTCTAATGTGCCATTTCAGGCCATTGTTTCCTTGTTGATTTTCTTTGTGGATGATATATCTACTCATGCCAAAGGGGTGTTAAAGTCTCTACTAGTACTCTGTGACCATTGATGTCTGTCTTTAGTCTGTCAATATTTGATAGGGTGAGTAAATGTTTACAAGGGTAATATTCCCAGGTCAGCTGCCACCTGCCTGGGGCTTGCTGACCTGGAGAGTTTTAAAGAATGTTTGCAGCATGGTCTGAGCTGAAGGAGCCATTGGTGGTGTACAAGTTGGGTTGAACGGGGTCTTGGAGTCGCACAGGGTGGGGTGAGAGGTATTCATTAGGTTATTGAAGGTTCAGATTTGGCACCTGTCTGAGCCTGCAGGCTCTGTGGGTGGGGGGCTTACTAACACAGGAGCAGTGGCAGCCCTCATCTTGAATCCACACATTTCAGTTTCTCCCTTTATGTCTGTAATGCTTTTGGAGCTGCTGTCACTTCATTGGATCTTAGGGGTGAGTGTCAGTGTGTGAATCTTGTGCTTGAGCCCTTTAAGAGAGTGCCTGGGTTTTCAGCAGCCCCCCTCCATCTCACTGGGACAGAGCCTTGGCCAGTTTTTATAGCCAGCTGCCGTGGGAACTCCTCTTGCCAGCACTGGAACCCAGTGTAGAGCTGGGACCTCTCGCTCCCCAAAGGGGAACTCTCCAGCTGAGATGTCCTTCTTGATTCTCAACTGCCACACATGGGTGTGGGACCAGCCCATTGGGTGTCTCAGACCTTCCTACGGTTCACTGTCAACACTATCAAATAAAGTTTAAAACTCTCTCAACCCAGTTCTGTTTTTCCAAATAAAATAAAAATATACAAGTAAATACAGATAATCAGGAGTTTAAACTTGTGAACACATTTTTCTATTTAAGTGTAAAAGCATGTTTACCATCAGTTTGCTTCTAGCTGTTAAAGAAGACATTTTAACAGGGACTGATGGTAGAAGTGTAAATTGGTGTAACTTTTTTGCACAATAGCACAATAGTTTTTAAGATCCTTGTAACAGTTGATTGAGTCATTTATCTCTTTGTGGTCTATCCAATGAAATAATGTAATATAGACTTTTGCACAGTATGTTCCTTTAATGCTTTATAATCATGAGAAGTAGAAACAGCCTAATATTCACGAATAATACCTTCCATAAAATTATAGTATTTCCATAAAATATAAAATGTAATGTTTAGGATCAAATTTTAAATGTTATAGTAAAGTGTACAAGTGTTTGTGAAATGAACAAAAAGCTTTATATAATTGCATGCTATTTCATAACCATTGGGCCTTGAAGAGATAATGCCAGAGAGCCAGGCTTTGTGTACACATGCTACTTATATTTTGGTATTAAACCACTACACAATTATTTTTAACAATTATTTCTCACAACACTGCTATGAATTAGATACCATAATCATCTCCATTTTACAAATGAGGGAATTCATAGTCCAAGATTAAGTGACTTAACCCAACGTAACACCAGCCTGTAACAATGGCACCAAGATTGCCTGACTCCAGAGCCCACACCACTTCTAGCACTGGGGCTTCTGTACTTCTGTCAGGAAACTAGTCCATGGTGTAAAATACATTGTCAGTATTTTTCTTGAAGATGCCAAACTTTTTGTAGTATCTAGTAGGCCCCTTCATAATGCCCCAACCAGTTTTGGAAACCAACTGGATTTTTTCTGTGTGTTGCAGCTTATTTAAGTTTGTTTGTTCAGTAAAATGTGCTCTCCAGAGTTTATAACCATCAGACACTGTAATTTAAAATAATGTTTGAATAGATTTATTATATCAGTAGACCCTTACAAAATGCTCATCTAGAACTTACAAAATTATAGGCAAAATGTATTTCCCTGATCAAACTTGAACTTAAAGAGGGGGCGAGGGTGTGCAGAGAAGAATCCAGTGGTCTTACACGTGTTTGTAAGTAAAAAGACTATTTGTAAATGGTGATATGTGAGCCAGCATCTCAGTAAATTTTTCCTCCGAGTAGGAAAATGTCAGGGAAACTCCTGTATTGTTAATCACTTCTTCTCTTTACTAATACTGTATTCCTGAATGCTTTAGTCATGATATTAGAGCCTTGGTAGATTCTTCATGAGGAAAGAGATTGCAGTAAGTTTTAAATGTGGTTGAAGGGAAGAGACTTGAGTAGGGAAGACATTAAGATTCACTATTAATTAATTTAAATGTGATTGATGAGCTTGCTATGGCATCCTTTTTTTTGCTGCTGTCATTATAAAAGTAATATTTGGTCATTGAAGAAAATTTACAAAATACAACAAAGTAAAAGGGGGAAAAAGTACCCAATTTAAACTCTTACCCACCATTCAGAAACAATTGATTATTTTGTAGTATTTTCTTTAAAAGAGTGTATCCTTTTTCTGATTACTTAGTTATGCATGTCACTTGTAGAAAATTAGGAAAATACACAAAAGTTCAATAATGAAAACAAAAATTACCTATCCTCCTACTACACAAATTCTTTTCTTAAAATTGGAGTGAAATTTATATTATAAAATTAATCATTTTGAAGTGTACAATCAGTGCGATGTAATAGTACACTTGCAGTGTTGAGCAACCATCGTTTCTCTCTGTAATTTCAAATTATGTGTATTACCCCCAAAGGAGATATTGTACCTATTAAGCAGTCACTACTCACTCCCCTCCCCAGCCCCTGGCAACCACTAATCTAACTTTCTGTCTATGAGTTTGCCTACTGTGGACATTTGATATAAATGGAATCACACAATGCGTGACCTTTTGTGTCTGGCTTGTTTCCTTAGTGTAATATTTTCAAGGTTCCTTCATGTATCAGTACTTCATTCCTTTTTATTATAGCTGAATAATACTGCATTGTATGAATGTATCACACTTTGTTTATCCGTTCTTCATTTGATGGTCACTTGAGTTGTTTCCACCTTTTGGCTATTGTGAGTAGTGCTGCTATGAGTAAGTACTTACTTGAATACCTGTTTTCAGATCTTTTGGGTTTATACCTTGGCGTGTAATTGCTGGGTCGTGTGGTAATTCTATGTTTAACTTTTTGAGGAATCACCAAATCGTTTTCCACAGCTGTGGCACCATTTCGCCCACCAGCAATGTACAAGGGTCCCAGTATCTCCCCACCCTCACCACCTTCTGTTATTTTCCATTTCTTGATATTATAACCATGAGATCTTTTTTAAAATATAATTTATTATAAAACATGTTATTTACTTATTTTTCAGAGTTCTCCCTACTTTATCCCACCTCGATTTTTAAAATTGGTCTCAACTGTGATGTGTTCTTTTAGAGGAAATTGTTTGAAAGAAGTGATTTTCAATCTTTTTGGTCTCAAGACCCCTTTATACTTTTACTATTTATTGAGGATGCCAAAAAGTTTCTAATTATGTGGGCTATATCTTGGGTATATACTATATTGGAAATTAAAAATAAAAATATTATGAAAAATAACTTTTCTCAAACACATACAAACTAATGAAAAGGGTGGCATTGTTTGTCCTACCACAGATCTCTTTAACTTCTGCCATAGTAGAAGACTTGGATTCTCACATCAAATCCTGCATTTAATGTATTGCGTTATCATACATCATCCATGTAGCCTTTGGGAAACTTCCTTAAGCACTTAAGAGAGAATAAGAATGAAAGAGGCACATAATGCCTTAGATTTAGCCTCAGGGACCTAGGAGATCAGAGTTGGAGATTTGTTGTTCCTGGCAAAATTAGGAGTGACCTTTCAAAAATTTCTCATGCATACCCTGGGGAAGTATGGTGTTAGTTGTGTATGCCCCCAAACACAAAACTTTCCAGGAAAATACTTTTTGGGTCAAAGATGAACCTTTTTTAAGACCAAAGATGAAAAAGAAATTCTCTTTTGTATAACCACTTCATTGATGTTACTATATTGAAGTAAAATGAACATCTGTGTAAGTGTCAGTGATTTTAAGAAAGCATTTCTTTTTGCTCAATTGGTTAATATCCCACCTTATTCCATAAATTCCTTGGGGCAGTTCTGGAGATAAGTAGTATAATAGAAGTTTTAATATAGATGGGACAAGAAGAAAATGGTTAGAAACTAAGATAAAGCCAGGAATAAAGTTAGCATATAAAATATATTTCATATGGTTCCATGTAGCTTTTAGAAGTGAGAAAACTACAGTATTTTCAAATGTTCCTACACGAAAAAATTTACTGAAATGTTTTAAAATTATCCTATCCTTAGCAATTTTAAAGTATAGTGCCATTTATGAAAATTTGCTTATTCACCTTTCCAAGGAAAATAATCTTGTATGTGTAATGCCAATCTACTCTACTTGTGAATTGACTTGCTAACACTTATTACATCAACTTTATCAAAGTTTATTAAACGTTTCTAACTTTATTGTACTTATCAAGAGTTAAGTGATTATTTTGTTGTTTGAAAATGCTAGAATGATAATTGCATTTTACAGCTTAATGTGACATAAGGGAAAGAGTGAAGCACTGTGATCTAGGAGACCAGGAATCTGTCCTCGGTTCCAGAGCTGGCTTCCTACAAGCTTGGCCAGACTCATACTTGTTGCTTCTGAGTGGAGAGGAGTGTGGATCAATGGGAAGTGATGAACAGAATTTAACTTGGAAGGTGGAAGCACTCTAATCTGTTGTTGGAGTGGGTTTGTTTGTTTATTAGAGGTATTTAAATTCTCCTTTCGTATTGTTGGTAAGTATTCCAGAATTAAGTATATTAGGATCACAATTAGTATACCTCCTTTTATTGCGCTTCACAGATAATGTGCCTGGCAGACAGTGTGGCAACTCTGCTTCGAACTAGTCTATCAGCACCATTTTTTCAACAGGCTCAGGTGATGGTTAGCATCTTTTAGCAATAAAGTATTTTTAAATTAAGGTATGTACTTTTTTTTTTTTAGACATGTACTATATCTTAATAGACTACACTATAGTGAAATTACTTTTATTAGGTTGGCCAAAAAATCCATATGGTTTTTTCTGTAAAATAAAAGACTCGTTTCTCCATTTTCACCAATAACTTTATTGATTTGGATGTTTTGAGTATGTTGGCTATCTCCCATGTGGTATAACCTTGATCGTTCTCAGTTAATGTCTTGACTTGATCGCTATCAACGTCAACTGGTCTACCCAAATGTGGAGCATTGTCCAGTGGGGAATCTCTAGCACAGACTTTGCAGACCACTTTTGATATGTTTGATCACTCACAGCACCTTCTCCATACACTGCACAAATCTTTTTTATTTTGCATTTTTACCTTTCTTGAAATAATAAAGCATAATATGCGAAAAATGTTATGTATTTTTTCCATCTGCAATATTAAAATGGCTGCGCAAAAATTCACCTATTTTGATTCTTTTTAAATACACACTGATATGATAGCTGTCATGATACAATTACAAAATTGTTTTGAATGAAGTCAAAGACAACTAAGCACTATTAGAGCCATCGTATGGAAAAAACAATGAACTTTTTGGCCAACCCAATATATGGACTGGGAAATAAGAAAATTTGTGTGACTCAGTTTATTGTGATATTTGCTTTATTGTGATAGTCTGAAATCATACCTGCGGTGTCTCCAAGATATGCCTGTATTAGGATTACTCAGGTGTTTAATATGTTAAAATTATACTGTTAGGATTTGTGCATTAAATATATGTAAATTCTACCTTAAAAAATAAAAATAATTGAGTGGTAAGTGGATAGAGGTAGAGATGAAACAAGGAAAGCCTAGTTTTTGAAGCTTGGTGATGGGTACATGAGGCTATTAACATTGTTCTGTTCATTTTGTGTATATACATTTGAAGCTTTCCATAATAAAATGTGTGGTCTGTCATAGTAGCAAGCCCATATAATAATTGGAATTCATAAATCAAGGAATAGCATTGTAAGCATATATGGAAATCTGGAAGTAAATAGAGAAATACAGCGTGACTGGGGATTAGAGCTAAGTGTAGAGAGGGCTAGTGTAGGGAATGTCTTTGTTTTATAAGACCTTCAGTGTTAACTTGATTTTTAAACATGCATATATTACTTTGATAAAATGATGTATTTATTCTGTGGGTTGCTGCATTTTCAAGGAAAATGTCCACATGATCCTATGTGAATGATTAGGCATAGACCAGTGCTTGGAATATGTAAAAATTCTGTTTATTCATGATAATTTTGGCAGTATGCCCAATTATTTCCATTACCAAAGGTGGTGATCTGCATTTGAGTTTCTGCTTCAGATTAGTAGTGCTAAGCAGTTTGACTTGAGTTTCTTCCTGCCTGTACCCTTGGCCTCCTGCAGTTTGTTCTTCATACAGTAGTCAAAAGTGCTCATAAATAAGCTTATATTACTCTCCTATTTTAAAGCCACCAAATCTCTCCCATTGCAATTAGAATAATATTCAAACTCTACATCATGACCTACAAATAAGGCTATAAATAATGCAAGTGATTGGCCTCCTGCCTCAGTCTCTTGTCACCCTTTCCTCATTCATTGCTGTGGCAGGCTTAATGGCTTTCTTTTGCACACTCATAGCTCAGCTGTGCCTCAAGACCTTTGAATTTGCCATTCCTCCTGAGACTGGCTGCTTTTCATCAAGGATTTAATTCCTTTAAAAAAGGCCTTATGTGACCATCTATTTAGAGTAGCTCCCTCCACCCCTTCTCCATGTAGAGCAGTGGTCCTGAGTACGATTCTCAGACCAGAAGCATGAGCATTACTTGGGAGCATTTTGTTTGGAAATGTAGTATTAGTCCCTACCCCAGACCTGTTGAAGTAGAATCTGTATTTTAACAAGACCCCCAAAGATATTGTATGTACTTTTAAATTTTCAGCAGCTCTGAAAATAACCTGTCCCTTCAGTTTTCCTGAGTATCTACTAATAGGCTTCTAGATTTCTGAAGGTAACTTAGTCATTTGTTTACCTGTCCCTAAATGAAACAAGCTCTGCAAAGCCACCTTGTCTCACTTGTACCTTCCTGGATCCCGTCACCTGACTGCTCAAAAAGTATTTGATGGAGATTATTTTGTGTTTATGTGTGTGTTTCTTGAAGTATCTTTCTCTGTCTGACTAACGTCATTTAGCATAATACCCTTTAGGTCCACCTATATTGTCATAAATGGCAACATTTTATTCTTTTTTTTATTGCTGTGTAATATTCCATTGTATACCACCTCTTCTTTATACATTCATCTATCAGTGGACACCTAGGTTGCCTCCATATCTTGGCTGTTGTAGGTAATGCTGCAGTGAACATACAGGTGCACACATCTTTTTGAATTAGTATTTTCATTTTCTTCAGATAAATACCCTAAAATGGAATTGCTGTGTGGTATGATAGGTCTATTTTTAGTTTTTGGAGGCATCTCCATACTGTTTTCCATATAGGTTGCAGCCCCACAAACAACAATACTATAGAAGAGTTCCCTTTTCTCCACATCCTTACCAACACATGTTATTTGTTGACATTTTGATAATAGCTATTCTGGTGTAGGTGGAATCTCACAGTGGTTTTGATTTGCATTTCCCTGATAATTAGTGATATTGAACATGTTTTCACATGTTTGTTGGTCATCTGTATGTCTCTGGAGAAATGTCTCTTCCTGTCCTCTGCCTGTATTTTATTGGATCTTTTGTTTGTTTATAGTTACTTATTAGTTTGTTATTGTGTTGTATGATTTCCTTATGTATTTTGGATATCAACCCTTCAACAGATATAGAATTTGCAAATACATTCTCTCTATCAGTCAGTTGTCTTTTTGTTCTCTTGAGGCTTCCCTTCATTGTACAGATGCTTTTTAGTTTAATGAAGTCCCATTTGTTTATTTTTGCTTTCGTTTTCCTTGCTCAAGGCGACATATCCACAAAAGAATTATTTAGATTTATTACCTGTGTTCTAGGAGGTTTATGGATTTAGGTTTTACATTTAAATATTAAATCCATTTTGAGTTTATTATTGTATATGGTGTAAGAATGTGCTCCAATTTTATTTATTTATTTTTGTCATGTATTTGTTTAGTTTTCCCAACACCATTTGTTGAAGAGACTGGCATTTCTCCATTGTATATTCTTGCCCACTTGGTCATAGGCTAACTGACCATATAAACGAGGGTTTATTTCCGGGCTGTTTATTCTGTTCCATTGATCTATGTGTCTGTCTGTGTCAGTACAATACTGTTTTGATTATTATAGCTTTGTAGTATCCTTTGAAATCAGGGAGCATGAAACCTCTGGCTTTATATATTTTCCTCTAGATTACTTTTGCTATTTGCGTACTTTTGTGATACCATGTAAATTTTAGGGTTACTTTGTTCTAGTTCTAAGAGAAATGCCATTGGTATTATTTTAACAATATTAATCCTTCTGATTCATGAGCATTGTATATCCTCCCACTTATTTGTGTTCTATTCAGTTATTTTTTCCAGAGTACAAGTCTTTTACCTATTTTGTTAAATTTATTCCTAGGTATTTTATTCTTTTAAATGAAATTATAAATGAGATTCTTTTGTTACTTCTTCTGGTCATTCTTAGTGTGCAGAAACAGAGTGAGTTTCTATGTATTAATTTTGTGTTCTGTGACTTTATTGGATTTATTAATTCTTTTTTTTTAATGTATTCTTTAGGGTTTTTTATGGAGAGTATTATGGTATCTGCATATGGTAACAGTTTTACTTCCATTCCAAAAGGCTGCCTTTTATTTCTTTTTCTTCTCTAATTGCTGTGGCTAGGGCTTCCAATCCTATATAGTGAATAAAAATGGTTAGTGTGGACATCATGTCTTGTTCCTGATCTTAGAGGAAAAGCTTTCAGCTTTTCACCATTGAGTATGATATTGTCATATACAGCCTTTATCAAGTTCAGGTAAATTCCTGTTACCTACTTTGTTGAGAGTTGTTATCATAACTGAATGTTGGATTTTGACAAATGCTTTTTCTGCATCTTTTGTGGTGATCTTATTGATTTTTATCATTGGTTTTGTTGATGAGATGAATTACGTTAATTATTTTGTGGATGTTGAATGACTCTTGTACCCCTGGTATAAATCCCTCTTGCTCATGGTACTTAATCCTTTAAGGCATTGTTGAATTCAGTTTGCTAGTATTTTGTTGAGAATTTCTGCCTCTATGTTTATCAAGAATATTGGCCTGTAACTGCCTTTGTGTGTGTGTGTGTAGTGTCTTTGATTTTGGTATCAGATAATGCTGACCTCATAGAATAAATTTAAAAGCATTTCTTCCTCTTTAATTTTTTGGAATAGTTTGAGAAGGATAGGTATTAAAATGTTTGGAAGAATTCTCCTGTGAAACAGTCAGGGCTTTGTTGCAAGTTTTTAAATTACTACTATAATTCCATTCTAGTAATTGGTCTCTTCAGACACTGTTTCTTTCTGATTTAGTCTTGGAAAGCTTTTTGTGTCTAAATACTTACCTATATTTTCTTGATGGTCCAGTTTGTTGCCATATAATTGATCTTCTGTATTTCTATGGTGTTGGTTGTAATCTCTCTTCTTTAATATCTTATTTTGTTTATTTGGGTGTTCCCATTCTTGATGAATCTTGCAAGGGGTTTGTCAATGCTTTTATCCTTTCAAGGGACCAGCTCTTATTTTCATTGATCTTTTCTATTATTTTTAGTTTATGATTCATTTTATTCCACTCTGATTTTTATTATTACCTTTCTTCTACTTACTATGGGTTTTGTTTGTTCTTAATTCCTTTACGTGTAAAGTTAGTTTGTTTATTTGGGATTTTTCTTGCTGCTTCTGCTATGCCTATGTGATTCCAAACTTTCCTCTTTGAACTGCTTTTGCTGCATCTCATAAATTTTGTAAAGTTGTGGATTTTTTCCCCTCAAGGTAGTTTTTTATTTCCTGTTTGATTTCTTCTTTCAATCCATTGGTTGTTTAGTAGTATATTGTTTAATCTGCACACATTTGTGTTTTTCTCCAGTTTTCTTCCTACAGTTGATTTCTAGTTTCATGCCATTGTAGTCAGAAAATATGCTTGATATAACTTCATCTTTTTTAATTTATTTTGGTCTGTTTTGTGGCCTAATAATGTGGTCTGTCCTGGAAAATGTCCCATTTGCATTTGTGAAAAATATATAATCTGCAGTTTTGGGATGAAATATTCTATAAATGTCTGTTAAGTCAGTCGGGTCTAATGTGGCATTAAGGACATTATTTCCTTATTAATTTTCTATCTAAATGATGTATCCATTAAGGTAAGTGGATTATAAAAGTCTCCAACTATTACTGTATTACCATTAATTTCTGCCTTTATGTTCATATGCTTAAGTGCTCCCATGTTGGATGTGTAGATATTTGTAATTATTATACCCTGTTCTTGAATCAATTTCTTTGTTATTAGGTAAAACCCTTCTTTGTCTCATTTCATATTCTTTGACTTAAAGTCTGTTTTGTCTGATGAGTATTGCCACCCCAGCTTTCTTTTGTATTTGTGTGGAATATCTTTTTCCATTCCTTCACTTTCAGTCTGTGTCTTTAGGTCTAAAATGAGTCTCTTGTGGGCAGCATATAGATTTTTTTTTTTACCATTGTGTCTCCCTGTTTTTTTTCATTTTTTAAAAAAAAATATTTTATTTATTTATTTTTAGAGAGAGGGGAAGGGAGGGAGAAAGAGAGGGAGAGGAACATTGATGTATGAGACACATCAACTGGTTGTCTCTAACACGCCCCCCTGGGGACCTGGCCCACAACCCAGACAGGTGTCTTGAGCAGAAATCGAACCAACAGCCTTTCAGTTCACAGGCTGGTGCTCAATCCACTGAGCCACACCAGCCAGGGCTACTCTTTCTTTTGATTAAGTAACTATTGATAGGTATGTGCTTATTGCTGTTTTTAAAATTGGTTTTTGGTAGCTTTTGTTTTCTCTCTTCCTTTTTCTCCTGATCTTTTCAATTCACTGGCTTTCTCTAGTGTTCTGATTGGTTTCCTTTCTCTGTATTTTGTGTATATTTTTGGTTTGTGGTTACTATGAGGTTTATATATCCATCTCTATCTATAGCAGTCTAAGTTGATAGGCATTTAAATTCAAATATCTTCTAAAAGCACAACATTTTTAATCCTCCTACTTTTTGGCTTTGACATCATATATTATATCTTTTTGTTATGTGTATATCCTGACTATTGTAGTTAGTTAATTTTGCTACTTTTGTATGTTAACCTTTATATTAACTTTTTAAGTGGTTGACTCATTGTGTTTATTAGATATGCCTTTACCAGTGAGATTTTTTTTCCTGTATTTTTTTAAATTTCTGATTATGACCTTTTCTACATAAATAAGACCCTTCAGCATTTCTTGTAAAACTGGTTTAGTGTTGGTAAACTCCCTTACTTTTTGTTTATTTGGGAAATTCTGTACTTCTTTCAATTCTGAATGATAACCTTGTCAGATATTCTAGATTGTAGGTTCCCCTCTTTCTACACTTTATTTTCTGCTACTTCCTTTTTGCCTGTTGAGTTGCTGATGAGAATTCAGCGGATAGCCTTATGGGATACCTTTTTATGTGACTTCACTTTTCACTCTTATTGCCTTTAAGATTAACTCTTTATCCTTAACTTTTGCCATTTTAATTACAATGTGTCTTTTTACACACTGTACCAAAAATCCTCTTTGGGTTCACCTTGTTTGGAACTTCTGTGCTTACCTAGATATCTCTTTCCTTCCTCAGATTAGGAAAGGTTTTCAGCCATTATTTCTTCAAATATACTTTCTGTCCCTTTCTCTGTCTCTTCTTCTTCTGGAGTTTCTATAATGCAAATATTAGAGTGCTTGATACATGTTACCGCAGAGGTCCCTTATGCTCTCCTCATTTTTAAAATTTTGTTTTTTCATTTTGCTATTATGATGGGGTGATTTCTACAATACTATTCTGTCTTTCAGATCACTAATCCATTCTTTTTTGTTATATTGCTGTTGATTCCTTCTAATGTATTACTCATTTTTCTTATTCTTCATCTCTTACTGTTTTTTTCTTACATTTTCTAACTTGTTGACGTACTGACTGAGTTCATTTGTTCTACTCTCAAGTTGGTTGGGCATCCTTATGACTATTTCTTTCAATTCTATATCAGGCAAATTACCTCCATTTCATTATTTTTTTTTTTATGGTTTTTTTTCCCTGTTCATTTGGGGCATACTCTCTGTCTTCCCATTTTGTTTGACTTTCTGTGTTTATTCCAGCGAGTTTCACAAAAACACCTTTCCTGCCCTGACTAGCGTAGATTAGTTGGATTGGCATCATTCCGCCCAAATCAAAAGATTGTGGGTTCGATTCCTAGTCAGGGCACATGTGTGGGTTGTGAGTTCAGTCCCTGCTGGGGCACATATTTGAGGCACCTGATGGATGTTTCTCTCCCCTCCTCCCCCTGTTTCTAAAAATAAATAAAATCTTTAAAAAATAGATATCTTCTCCCAGTCTTGAAAAAGTAGACTCTGTGCAGACTGTGTAGCAGATGGTTCTGGCAGGTAGGTTGTAGCAGGTGGGTATGTGTGGTATCTCATGTGCCCACCTGTCAAGGAGTGGATTTAGGGTGGGGCTGTCTGGTGGGGACCTATCCTGTTGTTTTGTCTGTGGCCCAATGGGGTCTGGGCAGGGCTGCTCTGAGTGAGTGTGTCACAAAGCCCTACTAGCTTTGTACCTTCTCTGGTTGGAGCAGTACCTGTGTGTGCACCGATGGCACTTGGCTAGTTTTGCACCTTCTCTGGTGAGGGCAGTCCCAAGTGCGTGTGCAGCCGCGCTCCAGTCACTCTGCAGAGAGCAGCCCTGTGTGTTGGTATCATAATGCTTTGCCTAGCTCCACACTTAATTCCCGGTGGGGCAGCCCCATAAGCATCTGAAGCAGTGCCCCACTGTCTCTGCACTCTTTTTGGATAAGCAGCCCTACCCGCGGGTATCACAGAATTTTGTCAGTTCTGCATTCTCTCCAACACCCTGCTATACTTGCTAGATCAATCTCTTGGTTGAGGGGCCCTTGTACACATGCTGGCTTGCCCTTCTGTTCCTTCTGGAGATACTAGCTCTGGGAGAGTTGGCTGGGTACATACTACGGCAAGCTGGAAGGTAGACAACCTGGGTAGAGCTCCTGCCTGCTATCCAAGTGCAGAAGAAACATAAACAATGGTGCCCATCAATTTCTCTGTTCCCAGAGAGTTTCCTCAAGCTTCTGGAGAGCTCTTGCAGCTCCCCAACCTTCTCTATGTGTGCTCTGTTGTTTCTTGTGCAGAAGCTGTTCAGTTGGCTCTTAGCTGTCTCTCAGGAGGAATTGCTCTAAATATAGTTGTACCCTGGATGTTTTCTTGGGAGGGGGGCAAGCTCAGTATCCTCCTACACCATCTTGGACTTGCCTCTCAGTCTCTTTTACTTTGAATGAACAAATAGGACAACTTACATCAGTGGCTTTCAGCTGGCAGTGATTTTGCCCACAGAGGACATTTGGCAATGGTTGAAGACATTTTTGGTTATCCCAACTGGTAGTGTACTAGTACTAGTAGTATATAGTGAACAGGGGCCAAGGATACTGCAAAACACCCTGCAATGCACTGCACTGCCCCTACCACAAAGAATTAGTCCAAAACGTCAGTGGTGCCGCTGCTGTGAGACTAGCTGAAATTGTTAAAGCCCTTCCTCTGCAAATACTAATGCCATCAAAAAAATAATGTTTTGTTCTACCTTTTGGAAAAGAGACAATATAGAAATTAGCAATTTAGAGATTTGGATGGGTATATTGGCATAACATCTCAGATAATTTTACATTTTCAACATAGGAAAACTCAAACATAGGGTTACTGGTTTTCCTTATTTTACAGATGGGGTCGAGGATTTGGTCTTTTGGGTTCCATTTTTGGAAAGGATGGTGTATTAAACCAGCCAAACAGTGTCTTTGGACTTATATTTTATATACTACAGTTATTACTTGGTAAGTATTATACAGCAATACAAAAATAAGGTGTTTTTGTTACATTCCATTTAGTACTTTGTCTTTGCCCTGAAGCGTGTCTTTAAATAAAAACATATGTTAAATATAGAGCCACTAGTTTGTTAACACTAGGTTTAGAACACTAAATATAGAACACTAGTTTTGTGTTGTGAAACTTGGTTCACTGCAATTCTGATGATGATAATGCTGAACATGGTATCTGTTGGTGTTTAATCAGGGATAGCGGCATCCCATAATGTCTATAAAAACCAGTCACAGTCAGAGAAATTATTACTCCAGTCTTCTCTGGAAACCTTTTTCCTTACTATTTTATATACTCATTAGCTATTTTAAAATCTGTGTTTTGGGAAAACATTAATAGTTAATGATATTCATAATTCTGTCACCTTTACATGTCCATTATTAGCATTGTCTTCTGATTTTTTTTTCACTTGTTTTTTATACAAACTCTTATATTGTCTATCCTTTATAGTGTTTTGTTATTGTTGACATCAGGTTTCAAAATTTTTTGTCTAAATAACACTGTGATCAATTCTGTTTAAAATTCCCCTGACACATACAGCCTCCCATCTTTGAATTATTTCTGTAGAATATGTTTCCAAACATGGGATCACTAAGTCAAAAAATAGATTTTTAAATGGAGTTTAATAGGTATTAGCAAACTGCTTTCCCCTCAATTGTCAGATTTCCCCAAAGCTTCATCCACCTTCATTTTTAAAAACTGTTTCTGTAAAATACCTCATTTAATGTTACATATTAATTAGTAGCTATTATTTTATTTTACTATATTTTAATTTTCCTTTATTGTCAATTTAGTTATTGGGATTCTGATTATCGTCCATTTTCATATTTGTTACAGATATTTAACCTATTTTTTATCTTTATGTTTTGTGAATTTTGATTGTACAAGTGTTTATACTTTTAAAGTTAAATTCATTCATTTTTTTGCCCTTGCATTACAGTTATTATTTCATCCTGTTATCTGCTAGCTCTTCTGTGTTCTTCTGTCTAGTGGAAGTGGATTTGTTATGAGGCAAATTGTGAATCTAAGTTTTTCTCAATAGTCCTATCAAGTTTGTTCCATTCTGTACTTATATAGCCTACAGAAATACAAAAATATGCACAAGGATAGCAGTACAGTTTAAAAAAGAAAAACATTGAAAGTAGCTCAGTAAAACATAATGGTTGAATAATTAGGTTATAGCCATACTAGAAAATAGTGTAGCCATTTAAGAGAAAAAGTTGGTCTACATGTGTATCCTAAAAAAAATCAAAGCATAGTTTAGAGGAAAAAAAGCAAATTGTGGTGTAATTGGTATAGGATAACTATATGTTTATAAATATGCATGTAAATGCATAAGAAAGGGTCTCTGGTGGTTGGGGGCCGGGGTGAGACTCTCACTCTTTATTCCATTTATTTGTATTTGTTTTGTTTGGATTTCTAAAAACGAATATAAAGTGTATGCCCAAATTAAAATAGCCTAAGAAATGCTTTGGACTATGTTAATTTTTGGAGGCAGAGATGGAATAAATTTCTATTTATATTTAATATCATTATATATAGATATTTTAAATCATATGTATCATATGTATTTTTTCTATTCACATTTTATGCATTTTTAATGTCAGTGTCTTTCCCATTGGAGGCACATTTGAACTCATCGACAGTTTCAAAGCACATCATCTTCACTTTCTTCTAAGCTGTTTGAGATAACAGCATTTTAAATTTAATTTTTCCACAGGTGATACGTTCACATGTATTGATTGAAAAGCTTTTAAATGAATGTATGGAATGTTACACAGTGAGACATTAGTCCCACTCTTGTCCTCCTCTGCCCACTTCCCACTGCCTCTCATCCCTCACTGGTAGCTTCCTGTTGTTGTTGTTGTTGTTGTTGTTGTTGTTACAGAGTCACTTTAAGCATATACAAGAAAATACAAATATATAATCTTAATTTTCAGCCTTTTTTTAAAAAAAGGCAAATGCTGTATACACTGTTCTACATACTTTTTGTTTTGCTTGACTGACATATCGTGGTGATCTTTCCATAGCAGTACCTTGTATCTTCCTTCTTTTTTACAGCTGTGAAATATTCCATTGACTGATTGCACAATCACCTCTTCAGAGTTACAGCACATTTTAAGTTCTATTGGAAGTTCTGTCCTGAGCCACCAGTTATATTACATTAGGACAAGTTTGGTACTGTAATTATTTAATAGCTAGTGTTTATGAAGCATTTTAAGTGTTTATACCTATTAGCTCTTTTAATTTTCACAGTAGTATTAGGACATAGTCATGATTATTATCACAATATTACAGTTAAAGATTGTCACAGAGAAAGGAAATAACTAGTCCATATCATTTTGAAACAAACTTTCTTAGGTTAAAATTAAGGTGGCCACATAATATTTGAAGTGTTAGATGTTTAGCATAGTTGAGGTCAGCAAACCTTTTTAGTAAAGCCCCAGATAGAAAGTAATTTAGGTTTTGCTGTCGGTCACAACTACGCGGCTCAGCCATTCTTGTGTGAAAGCAATGACAGGCGTTACATAAACAAGGAGTGTGGTTAAGTTCCAGTAAATCTTCATTTACAAAATGAGGTGGCAGGTCGGATTGGCTAGTCCCTGGCATAAGTCACCCAACAGCACCTTAGTCTTGAAGAGCCCCCTTAAAGCCTGACACTGGTATCGGCTGCTGCCACCGGTGAGTCAGGCCCCTGTGGCCAGGCTGCAGCCCACAGGCCGCCTCCCTTTCACAGGCAGCGTCAATTTAGCTCCTTCACTAATCTCTTCAAATGTACTACCGCCTATTCTTATTTTTTCCTGTTTCTGTTATTCTTATCCATTAGTTGTTGGGTAAATGCACATGTTCTCAGTACTGCTGGCTACAAGAAATGACAAAACAATGCATGTAAAGGTGTCAGATGGCATCAAGAATTCAGGCAAGTTTTTGTTATGAGAGCCCCAGCCTTTTGTTATTAGTATTGTCTTCTGATTTTTTTCACTTATTTTTTAATACAAACTCTTATATTGTTGACACATAACTGCCTTTTTTCTTGATCTGGTTGGAACCACATGTGATCAACTGGCCAAACGTGGTTTTCCTTATCTTCCAGGGTGAGCCATTTCGGAAATATTTTTTTTTCTTCTTCAGCATTTTGGTGTGATTATCTCCCATTATGGATGTTTGATAAATTTGGTCTAAACATGAGAAAGCAAATTTTATTTCCCACATATAGTGAAAGGGCCAGGGAAAATGTGTTGGGCTTGGAAGAAAAGATTGTTGTCCAAAGGTTCCTTTATTCATTAAGAAGGATGGAGCTGTCAGTTTTACAGATCAGCTTCATTACATAATGTGACTGCACGATTGCCTATTTTCCTTGTGTGCCTTAACAAAAGCTAGTTTATGACATAAGTAATGTGAGCTAGAATATTGACAATTCAGGAACATTGCAGCCATACACGGGACATCCTGTATGCAGAGTGATCGTAACCTTAACACAGTTTTTGTTCTCAAATTTTATAGTGTTTGCAGTCAGATCAGTATACCCAACATTAGCAATTCACAAAATGTTACCATGGTACCTTTTAACTCAGAAATTTTCTCTTCAGTGTCAAGGTCTGATTGAGCCAAGTGTCTTTCTCTTGCAGGCATGACAGCAAGTGCAGTTGCAGCTTTAATTCTCATGACATCCTCCATCGTGTCTGTAGTAGGGTCTTTGTACCTGGCCTACATTCTGTACTTTGTGCTGAAGGAGTTTTGCATCATCTGCGTCATCACATATGTGCTGAACTTCATTCTTCTTATCATCAACTACAAACGACTAGTATACTTGAATGAGGCCTGGAAACGGCAACTGCAGCCCAAGCAGGACTGACAACCTGGCGAACTCTTAACTGACAGTCTGAAGTCCCTTTTTCCATTAAGTTAATTTTGCAGCATTTTTTTTATTCTTCACAACAGACACTTTCCCTAAGAATCTTAAACTGATTTTTTAAAATCTTGTAAATTAGAAGGGTATTTTCTGTGTCAATCTTCATTTTAAATATGGATACAAAAAAAAAATATGCCGAGCCAATCAAAGACAAGCTTTAACTTTACTTTGACAATGTTTCTGAAATAACTAAATGTAGCCCTCAGTTGTAAAGTGAGCAACCATTGCTAGTAATTCTCCACTGTGTATAAATTCAATTTCAGGTATAACAAATGTGATCATGACATGAAAATATTTTAGAATAGATACTGTATTAGTATTGCCATGTTTACAATATGTGGTATGTTTTTAGCCGATGAATTTAAAAATGTAGATTCAACTAGAATTCATTTCTGTGATATTTGTAAATAAAGGTAGAAACATTGGATTCATCCCTGCAGAACTTACTGTACAGTTTAGTTGAAGTGTAGCAATGAAGAATTGTCAACTCAACACCAATGAAGAAAAATTGAAAATAGTGAGTCCATACCGAGCATCTTGTGAAAAGTGCTGATAGCTCTGGGTCCAGCACTCACAGCAAAAATAATTGGGTAGGTGGTTTCCTTCATCTCCTTCCTCTGAAAGGAAGAAACTGTTTGGACATTCAAGTCAAACTTGTGTCTAGTCATAAAACTGGATCAATTCTACCTTAAGTCGTGTGACCAAACCATCAAGTCCAAGGCCTTCAGGACACTAAAGATGGGAAAATGGGTACATTTCTTTGGAGAAAAGCTGGAAATATTAATGCAGAATTTTAAGATAAAGTCTCTTACAAAAGAGTTGACTTTTCATTCAGATATTTTTCCTTAACATTGGTGCCAGTCAACCAAACAGTATTATGGCTTTGAAATAACCAGTATAATCCCAGTCACTCCAGAGTAGGATTGCTCTTGGGTAGCTCTGTAGTGTTTTCCCTGTTATTTTCTGCACTAATTGAATGTCTAGTTTAATTGTTTTAGAGTCAAGTATTGGATTTGTAAACCTTGGGGCTGACATGCTGCTCAGTTTGCTTAATCGGGAGTCTACAAGTAGAAATACCTGAAGGTGAAATACAGTAATATTGTCACTACTCTTTCTAGTAACTACACAAATGCAGAATTTTTAAGTGATTTGAATAAACCAAAATAAAATTGTGATAGTATGTTTCTGTGGTTAAAATCTTATGTCAAAATGTTAAAAGTGCCTTCTGTCTTAAATCTTAAACCAAATAATGTGTTGAGCTTGGGCAGAAGTGTCCTTCCTTTCTTTCCTAGCATGAAGTAGACAACTTGCGTTCTGTAGAAAGGTTCTGTATGATCATTTTATTCCTTAGATTGAGAAGCAGTAGCAAAACTTTTGCTTCCAATTCAATCAGTTATGTTAAAAATAGACCAGTAATTTGAGTGCTTTATTTGCCTTTTTGAAAGGAAAGGGCAGGCTCTGTTCTGTAAACTGTTTATGTGTAGAGTCAGCGACTGTTTCTGTCATTAACTGATGCAGTGTATCCTTTGGCCCAAGGCAGGTATAAAATCTGAACTGTAATGAACTTTAATGACTTTAAACCAGTTGCATAAAAGAGGGTTTAATTCAGATTTCATCCAAGCTGGTGTTTTCCCATGAATGTGAATATTTCAATGCCTGTTTTATTATGTATGTATGGTTCTTATTTCTGTAGTTAAAGAACTCTAGAAAGCATTGATTAGATGTCTCGTGTTTATGGAGAAATGAGCCCTAATGTTGAAGTGAACTGTACAATGAGGTCATGTAGTAGTGCTTCCAGTTCTGCCAAGCCGTTTACTGGTTCTCTTTCCTAAGCTACAGTGGAAATGGCTTACCGGTTAAGACTTCTGTGGTATATATAACACTGGCTGTGCTAAACAAGTTCCTCATGTCCCAATTTAAAATGTTTTTTTCATCATATTTTGTATCAATCAGCAGAGTATAGTTAAAGCTTGTCTTGATGTTGCACTCTTGCAAATGTCTTCAATTCAATGAAAAAATGTAAAAATGTTCAGCTAGACCCTTCAAGTTTTTCCTTTGCTTTCCTAAGCCTGGGGGGAAACACCACTGTTTGAGTTGTATAAAAAATGTTACCACATTCCTATGACCCAGAATTAATAGCCTTTTTCTCACTGAGCGATGAACATGTGCTGCCTGAACTAAGAGCTTTGTAATGCTCAGTAAGCAACAGATCCCTGGTGGGTGTTAGCTGTGTTTGTGCCCTGAATGAATTTAAGTTCCTCTCTGTGTCTTCTACGTCACCCCAGAAGAAGGGGGAAAACACCATGTTATAAAATATGAAAATTGTCATGACTTTTTCAGACTGAATATTTAAACATTGTAAAATTACTAGCAACCTACACTGAAGAGCAGATTAGGGGAAAAATTGAATTTCTGTTTTTGGCGGTAATTCCATGCTTCTTAGTTTTTAATATGATTTGTAACAAGCGAAGCCTCATTAAATTGATAGTTCCATCATTTGAAGAAATAAGAGAAGCTGTGGTTAGATGATAAACTCTAGGGAATCTAGGTGGTTTGGAGAATTTCATTTGGTTTTTCATCGTAGCTAGTTGCTGTCAGTGAGGGTTAACTTACGGTGAAATAACTCGGGTTTAAATAGCTGGGTGCCAGGAATTACTTTTACTTGATGTATGTAGACTCTCCTTAATCCATTACTTTTAAAGGTGGTGAAAGCGTTGACTATTTTCACTCGAGGAGACAAAGATCTTTTGGTATAGAGATCTTTGGACTTATTAGGTAGGATAGAGGACCAAGACTATAGTAAAATTAAAATGACTTGTTGGCTTTAGTGTGCTTATATTTATTTCATTTACATTTACTTTTAAGACTATCAGCAAAAGTGCAAGGTTACCTTCAGCAATTATTTTGTAACTTAAATCGGTACCACTGCCTGACACCAGGAAATGCTGACACATCTTGAAAATCAGTATTAAACAGATGCCAACAAGAAACCCACTACTGTTTTTGGTAACCTATTTGAGGAGAACCTAATAGGCAACCTTTGTCCTCATGTATTTTCCTCCAACATACAAGCACTGGTGAAACATCCCTATTTAGATATGTTAGGCAGCACTTACGATTCCTCATTTGTGAGAACCACCCTTCAGTAAAACAAAAGGGGCGTGGGTGGGAATCCAGGCTACTTGGTTAAACATGTTTTTGACAAATAAGCCCAGAAAAGGTGAAATGTTTTGTTATAAAACTGTATTAAGCATGGCCTAGGTATGAGGTGTATGATCTGTATAGTATGTTCCATCAAAAGTATTTATTACTAGTGCTTTAAACTCCGGAGTAAACATTCATTTAAAATGGAGTTCACTGGGCAGAATTCCCCTTTAACATAGATAGGAATAATCTTTATCAGAGATTTAGGACACAGTTTTGCTAACTGGTAAAAAAACAAATGTAAATATGTAAGAATGTTTATTTGTTGCACATAACTTTTTGGTATAAAATAAATGTAGAAGTTACCTGTGGAAGTTGCTGCCATCATTCTTATACTGCAGTATTACATTTTAAAAGAGAAGTTGAAGTGATAAAATTATTTGAAAGTGACCTCATTTCTACAGATATACTGAGTTGACACCTTTTCTCTTAAATTATATGTAACTTACAGAAGACACAAGCAGAATTCTTATATATTACAAGTTCTTGGAATTTCTATAGGTTTATGATATATGTGGTTGCTAAGAATTAATGAAAAGATGTTACTGCTTTCAGTTCTGTAAGCCCATAGAATGTACTTATCAGCTGTTTTTCTACTTTAGCTTACCTTGAATACTTCACTTTTAGTTTTCTTAAAAAGTAACATCTGCAAGAAAGATGAATCCATTTGACACACAGTTTAGCTGTGTTTTACTGCATAGAACAAATGTATTTGGTGTTAGAGCTGTAGGATTTAAGAAATGGGTCTTAACAGATACATTATTTGTGTTGATCATTGAAATGCTCTTTGCAAGGATGCATTCCCTTTTACATTAAAAGGCAACCTGGGAATTACAAAGTCTGAAAATCAAATTCAAAATTTACCCATTTCCTTTTATCCAATTTGGGCATTCATTTAAGAAAATAGAAGATAAAGGATGACTAAAAGCCTCAAAGGCAAATGAACCTTAAAACTCTGAATAGAAGTGTTGATGATAAGGCATCAAAAGTGAATGGGACATGTAGGTTGGAGAAAATAAAAACACTTGGATTCAAGAATTGAAATGTATCAAGAATGTATCTAAACGTAATTATCTGCCTGCAGGAAAACTCAAGAACAGCATATCCTACCTATAATATGGGGGCATCCCACTAATGAAAATTATGTTCTTCCATGTCTCAGAAAGTGGACAGTCTGAACAATAAACCATCTTAAACTATGAAAGTAGAAATAACAAAAGGGTGGAGCACCAGACCAACAAAGCAGCCACGCATTCATTTATTAGTAAACATTTCCTACCAAGAAGTCACTGTGCTGGGTCTCATAACCGTACCATGAGTAGGTAGGTATGTCTTCCACTGCATATTACGGGGGGATTGGTGCAAAGCTGTTTCATGTGAGTTAGCCTCTTGCACTTGTCTGAGCAGTTCTGGGAGAGGTCACCACTGAAATTCCCAGAGCCATAATTCTCTTACCAGGGTGTTGGACAATATTTAGGGGAAAAAAGACTCAAATCAAAGAGCTAGCCATCTCCCCATCATGCCTCAGAGTTGAGTCCAGAACACTATCAGTTAGGAGGTTTGTGGGTCTTTAAAAAAACCTAATCAATCTCTTTGTAGCACTGAGATTGTACTTACATGTTAAGTTAAATAGATTTATTTTAAAAAATAAGCAAATTGGTTATTAACTAGCTTATTAACTATTGGAATTGACTGAACTTCTTAAATTTTAAGTCAACACATTTTTTAAAATGTGTAAGTAAAACATTGTAGTAATAGAATTATATACTCAGCTGTGATTTCCAAGTACTACTGTTGAGTGGAAAACTCTGGAAGGTAAAAGTACAGATATGAGAAAAGGCTCTTCTATAGTGGGCATTACCATGTGGAAAATGACCCATGTACAAAAAAAAATATTTCATAGTTCCAGAGATACTGGTTACATCTACTGCTTGTATCAAATTTAGAAAATGAAGTGTGAGATTGCATGAGCCTGTCAAGCAGCATAGTAATAAAGGCAAGGCTTGCTGGGGGATACGTGAGAATAGTGCTTGTTTGTAGGTATTCTGGTTAACGATAAGAAATGTACTTTATAGATTAACATGTAGTATAAATATGCAGTATGGCTGACTGGAAAAAAGTCAGTGTCCAATAAAGCTATAAACTCCGCTCTATGATATTTATAAAGAAGAAATGGGCCTTACCCCTAATTTGTAAAACAGTGTATCTGTTACGTATATTTTTTAATGCTTGTCAACTAAAGAGTTTCCTCTCCTTAATATCATTCCTTGACATTAAACCAGAACACAAAATGATTCCTTCATGCAAAATTAACTGGAAAAAAGAAATATGTAACCCCTAGAATTCCTAATTATTTGGACTGACTACACTTTCATTTCTTAAAAGTGGTCTATAGATGGCCACTAAAATGAGGTCAACTCACCTTTACTGTCTCTGTCATGGAGCTTGGAAAGGGAGGCTGAAAGAGGGCGTACATTCACACATGTGGAATCAACCACAAGGGAAGTTAATCAAATTCTGTATTAACAACTGTATGGGTTCATGGTTATCCATTTGATTGGACACCAGTAAGGAGTATTTTTCCAAAGCATTCAGCTTTAAACCAGGATAGGTGAATACTGAAATTTTAGGAATAATGTCCCTTACTTGCTCTAATGGAGCCTGTGAAGAGGAGAAATGATTCCTTAAGGAAAGACCATCCTCTGGAAGCCAGGAATACTATTAATCTTCGAACAACAACGCAGGGATTGGGGTGTCAACTTCCTGTGCTGTTGAAAATCCACATCTAGCTACAGTTAGCCCTCTCCCTGCCTGTGCAATCCTAAGTGCAGAGTTGATCCTTGGGCAACACAGGTCTGAACTGCATGGTCAACATAAACTGGACCCGTGCCATTCAAACCTGTGGTGGTCAAGGGTCAACTGTACTTGTCCACAGACCCGGCCTGTTTAAAGAGGTCTCATGATCAGTGGAATCAGTTATGATGAGGTCAAAGGGCTTATAGGCCCATCTCCACTTCTGTCAAAACTAGACTATGACTGAGGGTAGAACAATGTCGTGGAAGAACTGGTAACCTCTGATCTCCCTATTCAGACACTTCTCAGCTCTTAACTGTGTGGAAACCAGCACACAGACCTTGGTCCTTATTCCATCACATCACTTTTTGTAAATTTGTTGGGACTTCGGCTCATCTGTGGAGTTTTATTTACTCTCACTCAGTAAAGGCTGGCCTGGTTTGGCACATGAGCTGGGCGGCCCTAGGCTGCGGGGCTATTCCTTTGGACACACACAGTCTACCCAGCAATTCTGAACATGCTATGAGTGTTGAGGCAAAGGTTTCTCAAAAGTCCATACATGGTTAAGGCTATGTAGAGAGACTGACACACAAAAATAATTTCAGATGCTTTTCAGCAGTAAAAATCACTTTTGAGCCAGCTCTGAATTCCCATATTGCAAAAGCCTTTATTTTCACCTCTCATGTTCCCTTCTAGCAAATTACTACAAAATTCAGACAGGAAACTTTCCGGTCTGCCACCCACGGTCCAGGAGGCACTCTGTTGGCTGTAGAAGTCGTCCCTTGGGAAGGATGGGCTGGCAGCTGGTGTCAGTGAAGAGGTTGTTCTTAATTTACAAACAGGCTCTTTCTCACAGTGTGTGACCTTGCAGCTGACGGGTGGTACCCGGTTTCATTGGCAAGTTTCCAGTATCTTTCTCGCAAAAGGAATGCTGCACTTTTTGGTTGTCTCTGGCGAGTGAAGATCCCCTTATTATTCCCTAGTACTCTCAGTGGTGCTAAAAAGAAGGAAAAAGGTATTTCAGATGATTGCTGATGAGTCAAACTGGAACCAAGCTGTAGCCAAGATAGGCACTAAAGAGAAATTCTTAGAGTTTAAGGTTGTTTGGTCTGATGTGGCTGCTTGATGGGTTGAAGGTTTAATTACTACTGCTCCCCCAAAACACCTCAGCTCCCTGGTGTTTTAATTTCTCATCTTTTTACTTGCAAACTAAGGTTTAAAATAGTAGGATACCCAGCAGCCTGGTAACTGGAGGGGGCAGAGACAAAAGTTACCCTCGGAAAGATGACTCTCCTAGCGGGAGCTAGAGTCCTGACCAGGCCAAGGTGCCTAGGTGGGATCTACTAGTAAAGGTGTAAGTCCTCTCGGGTGAACCTCCAGCTGGGTTCCCACTCGTGGTGGCCAGTCTCTGAGCTGAAGCTGGGAAGGAAGCAAAGCTGGCAACAGCCTGTGAGGCCTGTGCCCTCAGCCCACCTCTCCACCCCTTCATGGAAACCACAGCATCCGTAAAACCAAAAGTAGGTCTTTCCCACCAACAAGTTCAAGACAATGGTAACTTCTTCCATGATAAGTAAATACCAGGCACTGTCGCAAGCACTTCATCAAGTGGAATCCCTAAAAACCTGCAAGGTGACAGGCATGATCCCCATTTAATGACCAGGTAACTTGGCCAAGGTCACAAAGCTAATTTGTCACTGCACAAAGCCAGTTAAGCTATTCAGGAAGCTAGATTACCTTCCAGGATTATTTCCAGAAGCCACTGATTTCATTTATCAAGTGGAATAGGGGCTCATGTTCTCATTCTTTCTTCTATCTCTTTCCAGTCTAATTTTTAAACTTTAACCTTCCAAAGACCTGTATTCTAATTCCCACTACCAAATCCTTCCCACCCCCCCAAACTGCCATCCTAAGTTTATGGTATATCAATTAACTAGTTATCTGCAGTCACCCTCATCTGTCCCCATTTGAGAAGAGTACAGATGGTATTCTCTCTGAAGACTTTTAAACACTCCCACACTCAAAATGCTTGCTTTCTCCTGTATTCAGTGAACCGGCCTTGTACAAGTGAATAATAATTGTACATTTCTCAGGCTTTGTGCACTACTCTGGAATGAGCGTATCCCCACAACGTCCACTTTTTCCTCATACTGTTATGAAACACAAGGCAAGTTAGCCATTCTGCCTCAAGATAGTAGGCTTTCCCATTTGCTTTTTTACTATAAGATGATTGGGGAAGCAGGCAAGCCGTTACTGCTTGCTAAGTGCAACTTAACTTTTCCTAGGTAATGCTCTACGTAGCCTACATTGGTGAGAGAAGCTCCCCGCCTCCCTTGTTTCCAGTGTTCTTACAACCAAATGTCCTGACCTGAAAGACCAACCTGAAAAAATTAGAAATGGTACATTCCATAAACCAAAATACCACTTACACTGGTCAGTCCTAAAATCAGCAAAATTCCAGATGAGCTCTCCAACCACATAGTCTTTGCGTTTTTGATCCAGAACCAAATGATACTGCTCTAGCAGAACTTTCTGGTACTCTTCACTGAACATCAGAGGTGGATCCTGAAATTCAAGGCAAAGGGAGAATGTAAGAGCCAGAACTGGCAGAATTGTAAATGTCAAATAAAAATAAGATCGATGTGATGGTGACCGAAATATCTGTCCTCAGGGTGGGCCGCAGCAATGGCAGGACTAGCTGGTGCTGGTGCTGGTGCAGAGACGCGGGCAGGGTATGGTGTAGCCCAGAGTCAAAAAAGGATTTTTTTTTTTAAACCTTAATTAGTAACTACTTTATTTATAAATATGATACTTGCTTTATCTTAGTTTTCCATCTCTATTCACTACACTGAAAGTAAAAATGTCTCTGAATAATATATTTAAAGCTCAAGTCTTAAGTAGCTGCCACTGTATAATTTGAGAACTAGTGTGACTCAGATTTAAGTCACCCCAGACTCATCTGTATCTGCTCTGGGTAAGTAGCCGCTGCTCAGCACCAAATATGGCAAGCATTAGAGAGAAAGTGGCAAACAAGAAAGAAAAGTGTCCCTGACATCGTCACAGGCTTCACAACCCAGCAAGAAAGACACAAACTGAAGTGTTGTAAGGGTGAAGAAGGAGAGTGCAAAGCAGGAACTGGGGGCTCAGCAGAAGGAGCGCATTGAGATGTGGCCACGGAAAGCTTCCCTGAAGAAACGTTTAAGCTGAGGCCTGCCAGGTGAGGAGCAGGCCATCTACAGCAGCAGCACGAGACACCACTGCGCACTCGTCCCACACTTGGTGAAGAGCTCCTATGCGTTCTATACTAAGATAGAAGATATAGATGTTCCTGGGTCTGAGTTTTCATCTCATGGGAATTGGGGGAAGCTCAACTTGGAGGCTGAAGGGTGTGGGAGTCATTTGTGAGAGGACAAAACGCTATTGGCTTTGCCGTTTTTTTCCAATGAGGATTAAAATGTTACATAAGATGTGCTGAAAATATAAATGTACAATTAAGCCAAGCTTTGTTCCATTTTCGAAGTCAAATTTGAGGTCACGATGTAGGTTTTGGGTTTTTTTGTTTGTTTTTTTGTTTTTAAAGATTTTATGCATTTACTTTTAGAGAGAGGGAAGGAGGGAGAAAGGGAGAGAAACATCAATGTGTGGTTGCTTCTTATGCACTGCCCACCCACACTGGGGACCTGGCCTGTAGCCCAGGCATGTGCCCCAGTGGGAGGCGAACCGACGACTCTTTGTTTGCAGGCTCGCACTCAATCCAGAGCCACACTAGCCAGGTAGCTTTTGTTTTAATGGCAACGACCCTACATTATCTAATACTAGTCACACATGGCTATTTACATTTAAAACTAAATTAAACTAAATCAATTCAGTCAGACTAGTCACATTTCAAGTTTCCAACAGCCGTGTGTGGCTAACGGTTAACCTTTTGGACAGTGCAGATACAGAACATTTCCATCACTGCAAAAGCTTTTAGCAGACAGCACTAACCTAGACTCTTTCAGAGTTTCTTAAAAATTTCAAGTTGGCCACCTTTTCAAAGAAGGAGAACAAACGTGCATATACATTGTCTTCATAAGCTATCTTCTCTTCTTTACCGGTTTGCAGAAGAGGCATTCTGTGTAAGCAGGATGAATTTAAGGGTGTGAACAGAATATAGTTCATGTGGGCAGCTGAACAGAGTACCAAGAATCAGCATATTAAGAAATGTGTGTCAACAGAGAATCCCAGGAGCTGTGACAGGCAGGTGTGAGGTGGCTGGGGTAGAGATGAAGAGTTGGCTGTGGTTCAAGAATCCATGTGAAAAAAAATCCCAAGACAAAGCAGCGTATCTTTGACGAGGAAATGGGCAAAACAATGAGAAAAAAAGCTAGTGATTAAAACTTGCTCCAAGATTTCAGTCACTCCTTTAACAAATACTGTTCAGCATGCACTGTGTGCCGGCCACTGCTGGATGCTTGGGAGACACCAATAAATGGGACTCAGTCTCTCTTCTAGAGCCCACAGTCTGGTCAATGAGAAAGCCAAAGAAATAATGATAGTGCACAGTAGGGAGTATGCAGACAGAGACCAAGCACAGGGAAGAGATTTCTCTGGCTGGGCAGAACGGGTAAAATTCACCTAAGAGGGGATATCTAAGCTGAGACTTGCACATGGTATAAGATCCATTCACTGGGGATTGTGGTGCCAACAAGGGCATTCCAGGCAGGAGGCCAATAAGCTAATAAAGAGGCTGCCCCTGAGGGCCCTGGCTGGTGGCTCAGTTGGTTGGAGTGTTGTCCCATACACCAGAATTTGTGGTTTGGGGTTCAGTTCCCAGTCAGGGCATATACCTAAGATTGTGGGGTTCGATCCCCCATCAGGGCACACACAGGAGGCAACCAATCGATATTTCTCTCCCTTTCTCTATCCCTAGGATCAATGGGCATGTCCTCCAGTGCGGATTTAAAAAAAAAATTTTTTTTTAAAAAGCAAGTTTCATTGTGGGAAGAAAAAAAAAAAAAAGAGGCTGCCTCTGAGGACCAAGCCAGGCTGGGTGAGCGGAGAACTACAGGGTGATCTTCAGGACAAGTGAGGGACAGGGAAGGAAGCACGTTTCTAACTTGGGGCAATGAGTGACATCACTACCCAAGAGTGAAAAAAAAATAAATGATGTCCTACACTACTTACGTGGTGAAGCCCTGCAATGGCGTCTGCTCCATACTCGCTCTGAATAATTGGCTTCTGATAGGTCCTATACCAGTTCTCAAACTGGGTGGCCAGCTGCAGCTGAATCACCTCCAGGTGCCCGAAGTCATGATACCAGGAAAAGTAACTGTTCACGCAGATGACATCCACATAGGGGGCCTAGGACGAGTGGTAAAGCTTGTTCTCGAACAGAACACTGCGTAATAGTGTTAGGACTCTCATACTCAGGGGGCTCTTCTGGCAGAGCAGGTAAAAGGGGACATAGAAGATGACTTTGATGCTTACATGTATAAGGAACATAGACGAGTGACCTGAACAGAGCAAGTCTATGATCCTGGACTGACACGCCTGACCGGCCACAGCTCTGGGAAGGGCTGAGGCAGAGCAGGCACCCAGCGAGCTGGCCATGTTCCTCTCTAGGGAGCGCTCCTGTTACTGGTCCTCCCTCACCTGGCCCTGGAGAAATGTCCCCAACTGAGGGATAGATGCAGTTTTTCTCCTCACAAAGAATCCTGATTCACCATACCATTCCTGAGCTATTTCTGTGGGGCCATAAAGAGGCTGGAAAATTCCCCCCTAGCAGGGTAGCCAAGGGCAGACTCGGGAGCACTCAAAGTCTAAAGAATGCAGCACTCAGGAGCCAGCAAAGACCAGACAGTCCAATGTACAAGGTGCTCCTAATGGCCCGTGGCCCCGCAACATAAGGCTCACACCATACAGAACATTCCCGTTGACGTGGGGCCCCACATCAGGAGGCTCGGACTGAACAGTGTTCCCTGGAGCTCAAGGCAGGACTAGAGGACAGGGCGCAGGAGGTGAATGGTGTGGGGACCCCTCAGGCTTACTCCCAGGTCTGTGTCATAGCTGGATCTGGTCACAAAAGTCACGGGCCGGGTGGGGTCCAAAGCTTTCGTGTGGGCAATCAGTGTCCTGTGTATGGGGGGCAGAAGACAGGGCTGCTGTCAGGCCAGGAACAGCCCCCTCTCGGCCTCTCCCTCCCATCTACCCCCCTAAAAACACCACTGCTCTCTCTACCTCTAAGTGTTAGTTTAAGCAAACACGTGCCCCTAGTCTGAGATCATGTTCCCTACACCATTCCTTTCCCCTCCCCAAATCCCACAGTCCCCTTCCCTCAAGAGGCCACCGTGCAGGGAAAAGCAGGCACAGAACGGAGGTCCCTGGGCTGGGTACTACCAAAAACTTGGTTCTGAATCCCCGAAAGAACTCTTAAAAACAGGAATGGATGGGGTATAGATTAGGATGGACATTAATTTCACAAATAATTAGGGAAGTGGTGTTAGGAGGCAGGGTGTGTGCAGCAGGTACTAGAGCCTTCGGCAGCTACGTCCCCAGCTTCTTGGAGCAGCAGGAGCAGGGACACTTGCAGATGTTAGAAATGGCAACGACAAGTGGTAGCAGAAAAGAGAGTTCCAGGAGACAGTAACAGGACACATAGCTGACAGTGGCGAGTCAGTGACAGCCGATCAGAAGAAACAGCATTAAGGCTAAATCGCATTAACCAAGGAGGGATGGCAAGAAGAGGCTTCCCGAGGGAGGGACCTGCCAGAGCAGGTCATCCTCAGTCACCATTTAAGCCTATTTTCCTCTACTCTTCCTCACAGCTAGTGACACCCTCTCCCTGTAGTTGCTCTTCTCATTTTAAGGCTATGGTTTCCATAGGCCAGAACAGGTACCCCATACCCTTAAGTCTGAAACCGACGTTCTGAAACAGCCTGTCACCTGCGAGCTTCGAAATCTAGTTGAGCTCCTCCAGCCCAGGCAGCTCTATCCATGTCCTACCCCCATCCCTGCTGCTCCAAATATCATCTCTCTCTGCCTTTCCACCTCTCAAGAAAGCCCACCTGGAACCCCAGGCACTCATTCCTGGGAGGTTACATAGACTCCTTTCACCCTCACAGCAAAAATTCTGTTCACCAGCCCTGGCTCAACACTCCCCTGTGCCCCATGCACTCTGCAGCTGCGTGCTCAGAGCTCTGCGTCTTTTTACCCAGGTGGGTCACTCTTAGAGCCTTCCACAGACACAGCTGCAATCGGTGCGCTCTGTGACACACATGCAGTGTGCCTCAGGGAGTGTTTTGATGGCCTCTTGCAGCAAGTGAATAGCTCTCCTCTGCAGGTCAGGGCTGGAAGAGAAGGAACCTAGGAAAACGCTGGGCTGGGGGGAGGGGAGGAGAGTGGGGGGAGCAGTGCGTCCCACTGCAGAAACACTGCTCTCAAGTTGTGTTTATTTCCACTGCAATGAAGAGGTAGGGGAGTTGTGGGGAGGAAGGAGCTACTGGAACCAGGAAATTTAGATGGCCTAGTCCTGTCCGATAATGTAACTTTAGAATAGTTAGAATATGCATGTCGTTGGAACATCTGTCTGGAATCATATGGGCAGATAAGCTGGTTTTATGAAGCCTAACTCCACTTTACGGATGAAACCAAGGCATCACACATTGGCTTTTTTTGAAGTTTTAACACACACTAAATTTCCCAGGCATGGAGATACCACTAAAACTGAGGGAAGATTATACCTGGTTTTATTTGGAACTCTACCTAGAGCGGTTCAGCATTTTGGAAAAGCACGGCACTGAAGGGAAGGCTGTGTGTGGTATCAGCACGACGGCGCTGCTGCTGGCAGCTTTCAGAGCTGCACCTCTGTGGGATTCCACATCTAGGGCTAAGCATCCGACCCTTTCCCTTGGCCTTCTGGGGAGTGAGGCCTATGCATTTATGATTATTTTATCAATGCTGCTCCTTTATATCACTTAGGCCATGCCACTATTTCTTTTTTTTTTCTTAATTTAAAGTTGTATGTATGAGCAGGTTAGGTTACCTCTGGATTTCATTTCAGATGTGAAAAGCGGGCACTGAGTCTCACTAGGCTGAAATCACAGCTTAGCTGGGTAGGAATCTGATCCCCTGCACTGCCCAGGTCTGGACACACTCTCAGGTCTGCGCTGGGAGCTGGACACTGACTCTTGCACAGCACACACCCACCTCAGGGAGACCTCAGCTCTCCAAAGGCCGCCAGCCATGGCTGAGCCGGGCTGGAGGTGAGGTCTCTCCCCTGACCCAGGCAGGGGCACTCACTTGAAGTAGGAACCTGCAGGTTGCAGGAAGGAAGTGGGCTCATTGGCCACAGACCACATCACAACAGCTGGATGATTCTTGTCCCTGCGCACCAGCTCCTCCATCACCTCCAGGTGGTGCTGCAGAGACACATTGTTGTAGCTCTGGCTATGGGGCGGGAGAGAAAAGGGACCCTGTTATGGCCTGCCAAGGCGGCCGGCTGGGCAGCATAAGCAGTTGGCACTCACACAAGCGTGATGCCTACAGCAGGGCTCTCATCAATGACCACGATCCCATACTGGTCACAGAGCTGCATCACCTCCTCCGCATAGGGGTAGTGGCTGGTACGGAAGGAATTGGCACCAAGCCACAGAAGCAGGTTGAAGTCCTTCACCAGCAGTGGCCAGTCAAAGCCCTTCCCTCGAATCTAGGGGACAGCAGAGTAAAGTGATTCCTGCCCTGTCCCTGTCCGAGATGCATTTCCTTCTAGAGCCGGGCCCATCACCCTCTGTCCAGCCAAGCACAGGCCCAATCTGGCAGCAGTTCTGAGCAGTTTGCTCAACTGCTCTGAGCTGCCCTTACCCGCTTGGGGGTCACAGGGAAGGCAAAGATGAGAAACAGCTCCCGCAGTTACGCAGGAGCCCCAACTCACGTCTGCATCCTCATGTTTGTTGACTCCATGGAAATAGAAAGGTTTCCCATTAATGAGGAACTGGTTCTTTGTGACAGCCACAGTGCGAATCCCCACAGGGAGAGTGTAGAAGTCAGACACAGGCCCAGCTGCCGTCTGTGCGGTCAGCCTCACCTATGAAAGCCAAGCACTGGCGTAAGGCATCCTTGATGGCCCGAGCCCCACACAGCCCCCCTTTAAGCAGGAAGGCCCTTTATAAGCTGCAGCGGCCTATCTTGGGGACAAGCAGAGAGATTGAGAAATTACAGCCTTCTGCCATTAGTAAGGAGGAACAACCTTGCCCCGAGGTCTGCCCCACCAACAGCTGAAAACAATCAGGCTGGGAACACCGCAGTCCAGTTGACTAGGAAGCTCAGAGGACCATGCCGGTCCGCCCACCTGTTCTCACCCGCGCTAGCACTGGGCAGGGCTGCCGGATGGGGGCACAAAGCCTCCCAGAGCCCCAGTCTTAACCACCATTACCTCCAACGAGTACAGGTAGGCAGGGTGTTCGTGCATCAGGTACGGCCACCAGAGGTGGGCATTGGGCACCCGCAGCTGGCCCTGGCCTCCAGTCCCCTGGGCCACGACCTTGCCTTCCTCATCCAGAAGATGCACTTCCAGCTGGAAGTGGTCATTGCCCTGGACAAAAATCTGGTAATACACCAGCCCTGTGGGAGATCAGAGAGATCAAAAACATCAAAGAGAAGGGTGTGACCCGGGTGGTGCCGATGAGAGGACCCTGAAGCCACTATTCCGAGGAGCCCTGTGACACCCCACCAACAATTATTTCTTGAGCTTGATCTGCAGTGAGGACAGATTGAGGGCAGCACAGTGGGGAACAGATACGGAGTCACCATGTATGCTGAGTGATGTGATTTTAGGCAAGCCCCACTTCTCACTGGGCCTTATTTCCTCACAAAATGAGGTCAGACCATATGGACATTTCAGAAGCCCTTGCCAGCTTACACAGACTGGCTTCTAGCTTCTTAAGTGGAAGGGAACCTCTGTGGGTTAAGAGATGCTGGAAGAGCCTTTCTCCTGGGGCATCTTTCTAAATAGGAAACAGCCACCTTGGGCCTGGCTGAGCGGGAGCCCTCACCAGTGTCTTGGTCCACGTTGGTGGTGACGGCGATATCATCAATGTAGGTAGTGGGCGTCGTGTAGAGGAGCACAGGCCGGTGCAGTCCCGCGTAATTGAAGAAGTCAAACTGTGTGTTCTGGACAAAGTAGCCCTTGGGGTACCTAGAGTAGAAGGTTGATGGTCTTGCCCTGAGGTCTTCAACCTCCCCTCTGCTAAGGCCACCCTCTGCCCCTAGTGGGAAGACCACTGGGCAGAATGGGGACTGGGATGGGGAAGCAGGGTGCTGCTCACTTGGAGGTATCCGTCTCGTAGGTGATGGTCCCTGGCGGCAGGGTGTTGGGGGTGAGTGTGTTGTTGATGGCGATGGTAATGCGGCAGGAAGACAGGGGCCCACTCTGGACCAGCTTGCTGATGTCAGCCTCGAATGGAAGATGGCCCCCCTTGTGCTCTGCCACATGGACCCCATTCACCCACTGCAAACACACAGGGGTTTATGGGGAGAGGGCAGCAGGCCAGAGTATAAGGGGCACTGCTGTCTCACGCATTCCCTCACACGGAGATGCCCTACCAGCTGCTATCTGCCTCACCAGCCTGATGGGAGGAATGGAGCCCCAAAGGAGATTAGGCAATCCTCCGAACCCAGGGCACAAACCCCAGTATGGGGCATGACCGTTCCTCCCATCCACCCTAGGAGGCAGGCTGTCGGGTGACAGCCGGCAGCCGGGCACCCCAAGGCACCCCTATGCATGCTCAGCAGCTACACCTGCCCACTCGTCCTGCTTGCTGCTCATTGCACTGACCACAATAGTATAGTAGACGGCACTGCCAATCCTTAGCACCACTCTTGTGTCCAGGTCCTGGGTCCATCGCTGGGGCAGGATCACCTCCCGTTCATACCACACCCAGCCGATAAAGCTACGCAGCTGCTCATTCTGGCCCACGTCATTGAAGCTGGAGGGAACAGGCATGTCCAGGGTAGGGCCCGACTGGGGAAAGAAGGGCCAGGATCAGGACCAGACCGCCTAGAAATCTAAGACCAGGGCCCAGGCAGCCCCTTTTCCTGAAGGCCAGGTCTCACAGCAACCTTGCCTGCAGGGAGGCTTCCAGACCCTGGAATTCTGGGTCACTCCATCATTGTTATTCTTTGCCAGCAACTGACCCTTTATGGAGCTCATTTAATTCTCACATCTCCATGAAGTAGACTTCAGTCACTCATTCAATGTTCAGTGTACAGTGAACACCTACAATGCTGTTCCAGATGCTAGGAATAGAACAGTGAACACGCCTCTGCTATCAGGTGATCAGCTATATTAAAAATGTCGATAGTGAAAGGTGACTATCTTAGGAGTCAGGGAAGGCCTTTGGGGGCCAGACCCATGGGATACTGCCTCAGGACAGGCTGGCAGAATTGGGCGAACCTGAGCCCCGCAGGGAATCCCCTGAACACCTCAGGGAGAGGGCAAGGCAGGAATGAGGCAGATAGTTCAGTGAGCCTGGAAACAGCCTAGCTTTCATAAGGACATCCCGTATGTAAGACATGTGACCTATCAGGAGAGGATTTCCTCTGTCCTTCAGAGCTGCATCCCCAGCAACTGACACAAGCCCTGGCACATAGTAGGAATCCGATAAATATTGGCTGAATGAATGGATTAACTTGCTGATGAGGGATCGACTACTGGGATGGTTTCTGTCCAAGGACTGGCGGGGCCAGAAGTTTTCTCACGGCAACCAGCATGAAGGTCTCTGGGGAAAGATGTGAGCCCAGGGCCACATGTAGCCTGAATGAAAGGAGAAGGATCAGCAGAACTCAGATTCTGACTAAGAGGAAGATGAACAACTGACGCCCCGAGGAGGAAAGCTGGCCACATGCACAGAATGCTTTACTGACGAAACTGTTAAGTGAGGCACATGCCTAGTATCTAGCCCCCACCCACTTCCCTTTTTCCTCCTCTGCTGAATCCTGGGCACCAAAGACCAAAAAGGAGTTTCCAGGAGAGGAGGGCGGCTCGTGGGTACACAGGCCGACGATTCCAGCCCCACTTCTCCGCGGACCTGACCCAAGTCTGGGGGGAGACCTGGAGTGAGGTACCTGGCTGGGTGCTAAGCCCCGATCTCTTCCTGAACCTGGAACTCCAGGTCCTGCCTGCCAGGGCAGAGCTGGTTCCAAGATGTCTAAAGCCTGCCCTCCTCCCGCTGCCCACCCCGCTCAGTGCCGCAGACCCTACTTTGGCTCGGCTTACCCCGCTGGACTGGGTTCGAGTACGGCTTCCCCGCCATCCCCCCCCACCCCCCCACCCCCCCACCCCCCCA
Source organism: Pteronotus mesoamericanus (assembly GCF_021234165.1). Classification (NCBI taxonomy): domain Eukaryota; kingdom Metazoa; phylum Chordata; class Mammalia; order Chiroptera; family Mormoopidae; genus Pteronotus; species Pteronotus mesoamericanus. Next base: position 15,402,777 of record NW_026555308.1, read on the forward strand.
CTCCCCCGGCTCAGGGAAGGTGGACACCCGCCCTGCAGGCACTCGGTCTCCGAGACGCCCTCCACCCACATCCTCCTTCCGGGTAGGCAGACGCAGACGCCCCCGCCCCCAAGCCCTTCATCTTTAACCACCCCCGAGCCTGCACTGCGAGTGCATGGCTCCCAGACCCCCTACCGGGCTCCTAGGAGCTTCCCTACGCAGTCCTTGTCACCCCTGCTCTTGGAGCCCGCACCTCCCTCAGCGGCGTGCGGTACCATTGCCGCTCGAAGCCCTGGTGCCGACTGTCGGAGAAGTCGGCGCGGAAGCTCCAGAGGCCATTGAGCTCCTTGCGCTCCCGCGACGCACTCTCCCGGGGGTACAACATCCCGCCCTGCAGCGCCAGCCCGCAGCCCCAAAGAAGCGGGCCGAGCAGCACCACCCAGATACCCCACAGGCCTCCAGCCATGGTTTTCGCGGGACTGCCAGCAACCGCTGGCCAGGCGGGGAGTTTTAATAGAAGGCGGGCCGAGGGTAGGGTACTAGGCGGGGCCCGGGGCGGAGCGGGCCCGGGCGCGGGGGGCTGGGGGGGCGGGGCCCGGGGCCGGGCTTGGTGCGACTGGTCTCACCCGAAGCCTCCCGCGCCATTTTAACTTAAGGGGGTGGTGCGACTGAAGCTTTCAGCGAGGCGAGCCGCTGCGGACAACTCACCCTCTCTGCCCACGGGCGGCGACAAGGAAGGCCGGCGGGGAGCCCGACGCTGGGCCTTTAGGGAAGAGGGACTCCGAGCCTCCATCGCCAAAAAGTGGAGGCACCGGCTCTGCGCTGATCCCCCATGGCTCATTGGTTACTGCACGCTTTCCGCCCTCCCTGGACTGCTCCCGCCCCTGGTGGAGGGCTAAGGGCAGAAGGTCAGAGCGAGATCCCGGAAAATGGCCGGATTGTCCCCCTCCCCCACCTCGACCCGTTTCTTCAAAGAAGCCGACCTGAGACACCTTCTCTTGCTTATGTCTGCCAAACACCTAGTGAGCCCCGCCGAAGTCTTTATTTTGTCCGGTGGGATCCCTCTCACAGGAACGGCTGTCCCAAAGGCTAGGCCATAGCCTTGACCCTGGAATTCCTCGTGCGGTCACCTGGGCCCCAAACCCCTGCGCTGAGGGCCAAGGATGCAAGGGTAGGGGGCTTATGGCCCTAGTAACCTAGGAATCTACAACTGTACCTTTTGATAAAATTACGTGGTTTTTTGTATTATTATTTTTCATTTTTGCTCTGATTTCATGCTCATCTAAGCAAGTTTCTGATACCTTGATGCTGGAAACGGTGTCCCCAGAGAGTAAAAATAAGATATATTCTAGGAAGTGCTAAGGTAATAAAGGCTTTTTCCCAAATGCTTACCATATGAAAATAGAAAAAAGGATACAAAAGTATATACAATATGATCCCAACATTGTTATACCCACAGAAATAGAGATAGATAGATATGAAGTATTATTATAGAAGTGATGTAGATAATTCTCATTTTGTTCTTCACACTGTCCTGATTTTTTAAAAATCTATGATAACCTGCATTATTTTTAGAATCAAACCAATAAGTTTTTTTAAACAGCAAACAGGCAAAATAAATAAATAAAGCTCCTATATATTAATAAATTGGCTTTTAATTTACCCACAAGCCTTTATATATTTAGCTAATACAAGCTGACTTTCTACTGAGGAAAGAGTGAAGAAATGGAGTCATTATCTAGTCAAGCTGCTAAAAATTACCAAAGTAGGTTGAGGCATGAGTAAATGACTCTGTTCTTGTTTTAACTAGCCTGGGAACTTAAACTTGAACTATCCAGTCCTGTCAATTCTGGATATACATCAAACCTCCACATAACCCTCTGGTAACCCTCTGAAGAACTAAGGAAAGAATATTCACATATCCAGACCACCTGATACCCAGAATCCAAACCACCAGTCATGTACAGGATTTCTATCACAGACTAATCCAGAGGCTAAGAATGCAGGACTCATTCTTCTTAAGAATATACTTTCTATTATAAGAACACTTAGCTTTTCTTTTTTTTCTTTTTTTTTTTTTTTGTCTGTGGGTCATTTATACGTTTTTTGTCTAGTCCCTTAGTCTTCTTTTCACCATTATGCTAGTTGTGTTTCTGGTTTGCAAACACTAAACCCTTGATAAATCTTTTATCATTTATTTCAAGCCAAAGCCTCCAGAGTCTTTTTTTTTTTTTTAGTTCATTCAACACTAACATCTAATGGGGGTGAGGAGAATAGAGAACTGATAAAATAGTTTCCAAACTTATGAACCTGAAAATCAGACCCTGGTGGGCAAAACCCAATAGCCAGTTTCCTTCCCCACCCATGTGCAGGTTTGTACAAATAATATGAGTCTGAAGATGTAATTATGTGTATTGGCAGCATTGAGAATGGATGAGAGAATGAAGGCAGTAGAGAACAAAAATGTCCCTGGTGAAGGGCTTCTTGCCCCTCCTCAAGATAGAAATCAAGAGAAGCAGTAACCCCTGGCCAGGTAGCTCAGTTGGTTAGAGCGTCATCCTAAGATGCCCTGGGGGCCAAAGTTCAGTCTCCAGTCAGGGCACATACTAGAAGCAACCAGTGAATGCATAAAAATAAGTGGAACAACAAATTAATGTTTCTTTCTTAAAATCAGTAACAATTTTTTTTTTTAAAGAGGAGGTATTTACTAAAAATAAGGTGGAGGGAAAAGAGAAAGAGAGGGAGCTTGATGTATCAAGGGAGCATGCTCTAAGGAGAGTATGGCTCTGACCTGGCTGGTGTGGCTCAGTGGATTGAGTGCTGGCCTGGAAACCAGAGGGTTACTGGTTGGATTCCCAGTCAGGGCACATGCCTGAGTTGTAGGCCAGGTCCCCAGAAGGGGGCGCACGAGAGGCAACCACACACTGATGTTTCCCTCTCTTTCTCCCTCCCTTCCCCTCTCACTAAAAAGAAATAAGATCTTAGGAGAAGAATAAGAATATGTCTCTGGGAAGTGCTGCCAGGGCCTGCCTTTTATAGGGCTGGATTCTTTACGCAGGTGCAGAGCAGAGCTCTTTGGGGAGCGCCTAAACAGAAACTTTAAACTTATCTCGTAGAAACTTACAAAATAACTGAAGAGCATTTCCATTTGCTTAAGAGAAATCATCCTATCTCAAAAGGATGACCCAGTCCTCATCTCCTTGGAGATAAATCCAGACTCCTTAGCATGGTTTGTCATGATCTGACCTGTCCCTGGCTCCTATGTTTCTGCATGACTCTGTACTTTTTTCTCTGACTGGAAGCCTTCCTCCTTGACTAGTTAACTCTTCCTAATCATTCTCCTATTTCAGTACTCAGTTCAGATTTCTTTGTTTTTATTTTTTACATTTAAGATTATTTATGTATTTTTATTAAATACTTATTTTTGTTCTGATCTTATTTCCTTCCTTCTACTCACTTTGTGCTTGTTGTTCTTTTTCAAGTTCCTTTAAGTGTAAAGTTACATTGCGTGTTTGAGCTATTTTCTTTCTTTTTTTAAAATTTTTATTTTTAAATCATGTTTATTCTATTAGAGTTGTCTCAATTTTTCCCTCTTTACCCCCTCCACCCATCCCACCCCCACCCCCTGCTCCCACAGTCAATTCCCACTCTGTTGTCCATGTCCACGGGACCTTCATAGCTGTTCTTTGTTTAGTCCCTTCTCCTTCTTTCCACCATTGTCCTCCGTCCCCATCCCATCTGGTCACTTTCTGTCTGCTCCATGTTTCCATGGCTGTGGTTTATTTTGTTCATTAGTTTATTTTGTTGAATAGATTCCACTTATAGGTGAGATCATGTGGTGTTTGTCTTTCAGAGACGGGCTTATTTCACTTAGCGTAATATTTTCCAGGACCATCCATGTTGTCACAAAAGGTAGGAGTTCCATCTTTCTTTCTTTTTATTTTTAAATGTAGATTTTATTTATTTACTTACTTATTTTAAATGTCAAAATCCATTATAAAATATTTTAAAAAATAAATCCATTATAAAGTCTCAGCAATTAAAACAACATGACACCAGCACAGAAATAATCAAGTAGATCAATTAAATAAAATGAGCATTCTAGAAACACATGTATATATCTGTCTAACAATGTAATATATGATTACATTGATATTTCAAATTAATGGGGAAAATAAGACTTATTCAACAAATAAGGTGCATGGACCACTATTACTTGAAATAAAACAAATATAGAGCCCTATTTCACACATGATACAAAAAATATTCAGGTAAGTTAAAAATCAATATGTAAAATCTAAGGAGGTTTAGGAGAAAATACAAAATAATATTTCTTACCCTGAAGTAAAATATTCAAACCCAGAAGCTATAAAGTAAAATATTGACCATATGACTATATTAAATATTGAAGACTCTATAGTAATATACATATAAAAAAAGTTAAAGGACAAGTAATAAAATAGGAAAGTATTTGCAACACATCTAAAAGAAAGTTAATAGGTTTTTGGGGGGGGTTTAGGGAAAAAATCTACAAACATTTAATCAAAAAAATGGGTAAAGAATACCAAAAAGTCATTCAAAGCTTTTTAAAAATAATAGAAATAGGCAAGAATATACTAAAACAGGTTTTGTTTCAAGAAATAATAAAGGAACAATTAAAATAACATCATTGTCACAATCAGATTAATAAGTATTAAAAATATTGGTAATACCAAGTATTGGTGACTGTGAAAGGAACTGGGTATTCATAGACTCTTTTCATCTTAAAGCAGTCCCTTTAGCATATATTGCAATGCTGGTTTGGTGGAGGTGTAGTCTTTTAGCCTTCTTTTGTCTGGGAAACTCCTTATTTTGCCTTCCATTTTAATTGAGAGCCTTGCTGGGTAGAGCAGTCTTGGTTGCAGGCCTTTGCTTTTCATGACTTGGAAGACTACTTGCCATTTCCTTCTGCCTTGTAATATTTCTGTTGAGAAGTCAGTTGCTAGCCATACCGGGGCTCCCTTATATGTTACTACCTGTTTCTCCCTTGCTTCTTTTAAGATTCTGTTTGTCTGATATTTGCCACTCTAATTATGATGTGTCTTGGAGTGGGCGTCATTGGGTTCTTCTTGAATGGGAACCTGTGTGCTTCCTGGGCTTGTGTGACTTTTTCCCTTCTCAAATTAGGGAAGTTTTCCATCGTTACTTTTTCAAACAGGTTCTCTATCCCTTCCTCCTCTTCTTCTCGTTCTGGTGTCCCTATTATATGGATATTAGTATGTTTCGGGTTGTCCTGCAGTTCCCTAAACGCCTCAGTCTTTTTGAGTCTTTTTTCATTTTCCTGCTCTTTCTGGGAGCTTTTTTCTACCTTATCCTCCAGCTCACTGATTCAATCCTCAGCTTCATCTAGCCTGTTTTTGATTCTTTCTATTGTGCTCTCCAATTCAGAAACTGTATTCTTCATGTCTTCTTGTCTCTTATTGACAGTTTATATGTCCTATTTCATGGTGATATAGTTTGCAGTAAATTCCTTGTAATTTCCCTGTAGGTTTTTGTAATTCTCTCTGAGCTCACTGAGCTCATTGAGCTTCCTTAGAACCATTGTTTAGAACTCAGTATCTGCTGGTTTACTTGTCTCTCTTTCATTTCATTCTCTTTCTGGGGATTCCTCCTTTCCCTTTGACTGGAGGGTGTTTCTTTGTCTTCCCATTATTTGTGAGACTCTTCTTTTTTGCTTCTGCTTCTTCAATTGATCTGTGTTGATTTCCTGACTTTGTGGTGTGAACTTCTATGGTAGGAGACTGCTGCTTTTACTTTCTGGATCTGCCTCTAATACTCTCAGGTGTTGACCCCATCTGACCTTAGGCAGTCTGTTCGAGACTTCCAGGAATCTACTCTCTGCGGCTGTCTCCTTCTGCTGTTAACCCTTAAATCTTTTTTAATTGTTATTCTATTACAGTTGTTGCAATTTCTCACCCTTTGCCCTCCTCCACCCATGCCACTCCCTGCTCCCACAATCAGTTCCCATGATTTTGTCCATGTCCATAGGTCATTCATACACGTTTTTTGTGTAGTCCCTTAGCCTTCTTTCCACCGTTATCCCCCTCCCTCCATCCCCTCTGGTCACTTTCAGTCTGTTCCATGTTTCCATGCCTGTGGTTCTGTTTTTTTATTTTTTAATTTTTATTTTTTATTTCTTAATTTATTTATTTACTATTTAAATACATTTGTCTCTGCCTCCCCCCAACCTCTTTCCCTTGCCCCCTCCCACCTTCCCTCCCTCAGCTCTTCCCCTTTGGTTTCGTCCATGAGTCCTTGCTATATGTTCCTTGACTTTCCCCTTCCCTTCCCTTTCCCTGCCCCACCCTTCTCTCTTGTCTCTGTTGATTTCTTTTCCTTTCAGTGTTGCTGGTCATATTTTCCTTGCATCTTTGCATTGTTGGTTAGGTTCCGCTTATAGGTGAGATCATATGGTATTTGTCTTTCGCCCCCTGGCTTATTTCGCTTAGCATGATGCTCTCCAGTTCCATCCATGCTGTTGCAAAGTTTAGTACTTCTTTTTTTCTTTCTGCTGCGTAGTACTCCATTGTGTATATGTACCATAATTTTTTGATCCAATCATCTACTAATGGGCATTTAGGTTGCTTCCAAGACTTGGCTATTGTAAATTGTGCTGCTATGAACATTGGGGTGCATGGGTTCTTTTGTATTGGCGTTTTGGTGTTCTCAGGGTATAGTCCCAGCAGGGGAATCGCTGGATCAAAAGGCAGTTCCATTTTGTTTGTTAATTTATTTTGTTCATTAGATTCCTCTTATAGGTGAATCATATGGTATTTGTTTTTCACCAACTGGCTTATTTTACCTGGCATAATATTCTCCAGTTCCATTCATGCTGTTGCAAAAGGTAGGAGTTCTTTCTTTCTATTGCATAGTATTCCACTGAGTAAATGTACCACCATTTTTTTTGATCCATGCATTTACTGACGGGCACTTAGGTTACTTCCAGCACTTGGCTATTGTAAAGAGCACCACTATGAACATAGGGGTGCATAAGTTCTTTTGAATTGGTGATTCAGGATTCTTAGGGTATATTCCCTGCAGTGGAATCGCTGGGTCAAAAGGCAGTTCCATTTGTCATTTTTAAAAGAAATTTCAGACATTTTTATCTTTACATTCCTTGGCCTCCCAATCACTCCCCCCCTACCCACACACTCTGGATTTGAAACAGGATAGTAAGAAGCTAGGAAAATTCCTTGGCAAGTGGCATAGGGAAACTGAGACAGACAGCTTAACACAATGGCCAAGCAATTTACAGCCAGGTGTACATGGTCACCAGGGAGGAAGGCCTGGCAGGAGCAAAACTGGGACATCAAGGACCTCTCCCCCAGTGTAACCTCTTTCCCCACTTGCCTTTCCTACCTGTAGATAACATCCAGGCCCGGAAAAGCAGCAAAACCGGGTGGGTAACCAGAACCAATTGCAATGACTAAAGACTTCCTGCCCTGTCACCAATCAGTGAAGACCACAACCCAGAAAGGGCACACCTGGTGAACCTATGAATATTCTACTGAAGCCCTTCCCTGAGAAATTCCCTAAGATTCCCACCTGCAAGAAAGAGGTAAAAGCCTCAAAACGAAGGACCCAGTGCTTGCGCTTTCCCTCTGGGGAGCAGCTCACCCCATTCCCTTTCCCTTCTCCTTCCCCAACTTCCTTCCCCACAGACACTTGTCTCCTAAACTCAGGCAATGAGCAGCGGGCAGCTTGTCCCAAGCTAATCCTCTGAACCTGTCCCCAAAACCTCCTTTCCTATGACTTCCCAGTGCGCTAAGGCAGCCCAGCCAGGGCCTCCTGTTGCTTCTTCTGTGCTAAGCCCTTCCTTGTTTCACTGCCACAGCTTTAATAAATGTATCCTCATAATCACCTGAACTCGTGTTGTGAAATCTTTCCTACATGAAGTCAAAAACTCATACACTAGAGCTGGCCCTAAGCAGACCCACTGAAGGCCAGGCCCCTGTCTGCTAAGAAATTCACTGAGGAATTTGGCCCTTGGTTCAGGTCCCTTCTCCATCCCATTTCATGTCCCTGTGAATAGCCTTCCTGTACTGAGCCACATTGTAGATTCTTTTGTTTTTTGAAACCCACTACTTCTGAGATTTCTCCCAGCCGACTATTGTAATGGGGTCCAGAACTTGGGGTGTCCAAGAAAATTATGGGATACTCCCCACCCGCACCAGGCAGGCTGCCGTGGGGAATGGGACACATGGAGCACGGCCACTGAGAGTTATTTTACATGTCAGTAACAGCAGGGTAGCTTCGTACCTGAGGTGCAAAAACAGTTATTTTGCAAATCAGCAAGGCTAGCCAGGAAGGTATGCACATTAACCCAGGATGTAACTGGGAGGCGGCTCCCCTGGTTACAGTGCCTGCATGAGAGCTTGAAGATGGTTGGTTTGTTCCATGGCCCTGGGCCATGTCTGCTGGGACTAACCATGGCAGCCAAGAAAGGCAGAGAATATGGGAGTGTTGGCAGGTGTAGCCAATTGTGGGAGGAATCGGAAATGGGGTTACAGCGGAAAATTTGCACCAGGATTTAAACCCAGGCACAGCAGCCATGCTGGGGCCTTAACCACGCGGTTTTGTGAGCAGAGAGGGGCTTCCCTTGACCATGAGGCTTAGGGAAGGAAGGCAAGATGTAGCAGCCATGCAGAGCTCTCTCTTAATGGTTTGAAACGATGGACACAGGAGAACAACGCAAGATCATGTGGAAAGGAAAGCAGTGAAAGGACTCTTGTTAGTGGGCCATGAGGGGGTGCCACATGGTTTCGAATTAAGAACTGGAGATCGCAGCGACACAACGGGTGGCGGTGGGAACTGCGGGAGGCCTGCCCGGCCAAGCACAGGCTACTGGGAGGAACCAGGAGTCTAGCCGAGCTATGGACTTCAATTTCTTTTCCTGAGATACAGTACCCTTGACTGGCCTGACTGGGCAAAGGGGGAAGGTAGGAGTGTGGGTGTTTTAAATGGACGTTGAAATTTAACGGCAACATTCCGCCATTACTCTGAACCTGATTAACTTTTGAATAAATAGTTCCTTTCCTTTTTACCAAACTCTGGTATTGAGAGCCATAATGCCTAAGGGTAGCAGGCAAACAACATAGAAGAGAGGGACCCAAGGGAGGGGGCATTGTTTCTGTTATAGTATCTGGACCCCCCAAAATGGGTCAAATTCCGTAACATCATCTCCTATTTTCACCATCCCCACTTACTCTAAACTTTCTCCTTTACCAGACCAAAGCTACGTTTCTTCTACCCTCCCTATTTTTTCTAAATAGAGCAGTTCTCTCCTGGTTTTTTAGCCTGGAAGCCCTCCTTACATCAACACCCTGTATCTCCCTGTGGTCACACACCACTCCAGAGCTTTTCTTGTGGAGGATCTCCAGCCCTGCCTTCCCTTTTCTCTTCCTCTCTTGTTGCTAGTGGCTGCATCACCCTTGGGGAATCTTCTCCCCAGTTCCCAAGCATAATCTGGGAATGAAACCAGCTTCCTCTTGTTGCTCACATAAAAAGATGCACGAACTCTTTTCTCAGGAATCACCTGCCAGTAACTGCAGATGAAAGGGGAAACCAAGCTAACAGATATGGGGAAGTTACTAAGTTCCAACTCTCATAGGCACTGGTCTATAATTACGTCTTTATTGCAAGGCTTTCCTCCAAATATCTGTCAGAGGGCTTGAATGAGCCAGCAAACGATGTGTCCCCTCCCATCGCCAGTGAACAGTTTGAAAGTCTGAAGTGGTGTTAAGGGACTAATTCCTCCCTGACCTGGAATAAGACCCTCAGGCTATTTCCTTCCTGTCTGCAAACTACTAAATCCAGCCCTTTTCATCTTCATTCTAGTTTATCTCAACAAGGCAATTGACTCACAAACTCCTAAAACTCAACAACATACCAATAAAGCCCATGGCAAGACCTACAAAGCCTGTCCGGAAAAAGCCCAGCCATTGTTATTATAATGAGAATGGTTTGCCCAACATTGATGTAACCTGGCAGCCATGGAGAGTGGACTGGAATGAGCATGTGTGAGCAATGAAAATGTCACTGTACTAGTCGGTGGAGGTGGTAGACGCTATTGAGTGAGCATGTGTACTGCTCACATTCAAAATGACTCAGCAAGTAGAGTAACAAATCTGCATCAGATTTTGTGTTAAGCTTGAACATCTTCCACAGAAACTATTGAGATGATTCAGAAGCCACAGCTATGGGCAACTGGTGATTGGCAGCTTCATCACGACAACATGCCCACTCATGCGTCACATTGCATGCAGAGTTTTTTTGGCAAAACATCAAATCTCCCTGGTGACTCAGCTCCCCTATGATCCAGATTTGGTGGCTCTGCAGTTTCTGGCTTTTCCCAAAACTAAAATTACCTGTGAAAGGGAAGAGATTTTCAGACCATAATAGTAAAGATTCAGGAAAATACAACAGGGCAGCTGATGGTGATTAGAACTCTGTAAGGTCCCAAGGTGTCTACTTTGAAGGGGACTGAGGTGTTGTTGTCCTATGTACAATGTGTCTCATATATTGTATTTTCTTCAATAAGTGTCTCTATTTTTGGTAGCACGTGGCTGGATACTTTCTGGACAGACCGTCTCTGTTTCCTGGCTGCCCTTCACTCCATCCATGAGATTCTGGAGGACTGGCCAGAGGACCAGTCAGGATGTACCCAAGAGAGACCCTGAGATTTCAGAATGGTTGGCGACCAGGAGAGGAAGACAAACTCATGTGTAGAGCTGACTTGAGTAAAACATTTCTCCTCAAGCATTCCCTCCAGGACAAACGTGAGTTCCCTGCAGAGGTTGGTTAATCTTAAAGCTGAAAGTCTAAACGTGCCAGAACTCCTTCTAAGGCTCTAAAAGGAGTGCCATCAATTGTTCACCTGGTGTAGTACATATCTCAGGTGCCCTGTGTCCCAGCAACCTCCGATTTCAGCAGAGCTAAATTCCCTGAAAGCTCAATGACCAATGAGCAGTTCCCTGAGAACTCAGGCTCACCTCAAACATAGGCTCCCCCGCATGCCCAGCACCCCCTTCTCTCCTGTTTTATGATCAGGGAGAAGCGCTCTTCCTGACGTGATGAGCCTGATTCAGTTCCCATTGTAAGGCGGTGTCTCTGCAGCTGTCGCCCTTGGTCCCCACTGACCTTCGTTTTGTCCAGGTTGCAGCCTGTTAAGGCTGACCCCCCTGAGCAAACGAACATTGAAGCCCAGGCATGGCCTCTCAGGGACCGAGCGAACCTGCTGGTCAGAGACCGCCCGGGTAGGACGGGGGACCCCGCCTGCTGTCCCTGCTCCCCGGTCACACACACTGCAAGACTGCCGTGCGCAGGCTACAGATCGACTCTGTTGGAATAAACGCTTTCTCTCATGGTCCAGGAAAAAAAAAAAAAAAAGCATCCCATCCCAAGCAGGCTCTAAATTACCAAATTTTGCTTCTTCAATGGAGCTGAGAATTGGGGGTGAAATGGGTATTAATAACTTAGAGACACTTCATCCAAAGGACACAAGTGCCATCAGAGCAGTGGCAACTCTGGGAAGACATGCACAGTTGAAGTGTGACCTTGATAATACAATTTGATATTGGCTTTTCCTTCTCTGCCTTACTCCTCCTGCTACCTTATTCCTGGGATCACTTCCCAAATAAATGCCTGTATCTAAAAGGTATTTGTCTTAGGTTCTGCATTTGGGAAAACCCATCCGAAAGTGTCTCTAGAAAGCCACCCCTCAGGATGAGACTCTGGAATTAGACAACCTTTCTGGCCCTTCAGAAACATGGACCTGATTATCGCTCTAGTAAGTAGAACCTGCTTAGTAGTAACCCTCTAGTAAGTAGAACCCTGGGGTGCTGTAGCATTGCAATTACTAAGACTATTACCTCTTATGAATTAAGATAAAGTATAGGTATAAGGAGAAACGCTAAGCCATGCAATAGAACTTGAATAAAATGTGAGTAAAGGTAATTTGAAGGATTATGGAGTTAGTCACTTTTGCTAAGTGCCCAGAGAAACTTGAAGAAAAATGATGACAGGCTCCATTCAGCCAACTAACAATGTAGAGCATGGTGTGAGAGCCAGAAGACTCCTTGGCACTGTTTGTTTGTTTGTTTTTTAAACCAGAATACTTACTGAGTGACTAATTGTTGAAATCCTTATGATGAACTTGATCCTGCAACAGCCGCCCTGTTAGGTTTAGGTGTTGTCCCTACATGAAATCCATTCCTGAATCTGTGGCATACAATTTTTAGGTGCTTCATTTGACCAGTCCCAGTGATATTTCATCTTTTAGCCTTGGCACTCTAGTTATACTTTCTCTGCCACTTGGCAAGGTGGATGCACTTGCACGGGTAGACTTCGGAAGGTGATGGGCCTTAGAGCCACAGCAGCAGCACAACATGTGTGTCCTATCATACTGCTTTCCGAGTGATGATGTTGCCTATTTCATTTTGCTTCTGCGGCTGAGACCAAATAGCTCCTTGGTGTGTTTGAAGAGATCTTCATCTCTTGTAGTTGTAGGAGGACTATATTGGAAATTGGGCCCAGTATTTAAGTATAAAGCTGCCAGAGCTGCTGGAGTCAGGGGCCTGGGATCTGGGATGTTGACATTTGGATGGTTCTACCTGAAACCTTGAACTCCCAGATTTACCTGAATCCTCTGATCACTTAAAGAAACCCTACCCCACTGAAAGTAGCCTCCTTTTGACAGAAACTGTTAGAATGCACTGGGACATGGACCTAAGTCACACCTATGCTGGAACAAAGAAGGTATAGTCACTGGCTAAATACCCAACCGTGAGATTCCCCATTTCAGAAGCAACTGAGGCATAGCTGCTAGCAACCTGAGGGAAACCTGTTGAATCCTCACGGCCCCCACCCCTGTCCCTCGAGTTTTCTACAGAATCAGCCCTCCCTGATCAGATACCCAGGACACCTGGAGCAGATCAGCAGGGTGATTCACCCTCCCCCGGGGGTCTGCTACACACCTTAAAAGATCTTCTACCCTTCCCCTTGTGCCTACCTGATCTCTGTGTCCTACCTCAAATAAAAGCCCTTAATTGGAATTTTCTGCTCCAGGTCCTTCCTTAGCCACCTTGGCTACCTAACAGAAACCACAGGTGAACATCTCACCTGGGGAGAATGCCTCACAAAGATGTCCTCCTCCAGATCCAAACTCTTCTCCCCAACTTGCCTCCAGACTAATAACTGGGATCAGGTCTCAACACAGCACAAACAGGGGACTGCAGGAACACCTCTAAGGAAATAACTTACTCGATGAAAAGAATTGCAGGACCTGGCTAAAAAACACTTACAGAAACGGAAAAACACGTAAAGGAGTGGACTTGAGTATATCAGACTAGGTGTGGAACATAAAGCTGGAAAAGAGGTTTATTGACATGGGGTAAGGTAACTTAGAATGTAATATTCTAGGAAGGACTTTTGGAATCAATCTTACTACATTCTTGGGAAGGTTCCTCTAGTTTTTAAATAATTTATTCTATTTTTTTAAATATATTTTACTGATTATGCTATTACAGTTATCCCAGTTTTTCCCCCTGCGCCCCCCTCTGCCCAGTATTCCACGTCCCTCCAGCAATTCCGCCCCCCCCCCCCCCCCACTTACTTCATGGCCATGGATTGTTCATGTAAGTTCTTTGGCTTCTCCATTTCCTACACTGTTCTTAACCTCCCCCTGCCTATTTTGTACCTACAATTATGCTTCTTAATCCCTGCACCTTTTCCCCCATTTGTCCCTTCCCTCTCCCAGCTGATAACCACCCAAAAGATCTTCTTATCTATGAGGGGAGAGTTCTGCTTGCTTGCTTAGTTTGTTTTTATAGATTCAGTTGTTGATAGTTGTGAATTTGTTGCCATTTTAATGATCGTAGTTTTGATCTTCTTTTTCATAAATAAATCCCTTTAACATTTCATGTAATAACGTTACCGAATAACGGAGCCCCAGATGCTATCATCAGAACATCTACATGTAGAGGGACCCGCTCCTCTACAGGGTCCCTCAGTTCTAGGTCCTTTGCCTGCTGCCCTTAAAAATTATGGCTCTCAATGGCAGTTTGGTGAAAAGGAAAGGAACTATTTATTCAAAAGTTATACAAGTTTTGAATAATGGCTAAATGTCACTGTTAAAATCTCAAACTCCCTTTAAAACAACCACCAACGCAGTCCTGCCTTCCCCTCTTTTTCTCAGGCTAGTCAGGCCAGTCAGGGGTACCATCCTTCAGAAGAAAAAGAACAGAATCCCGGGGCCCGGCTAGGCAGGCCCCTCGCGGTTCCCAGAACCATCAGCTGCGTAGCCATGATCTCCAGTTCTTAATGCAGAACCATGTAGCACTTTCTCATGGCCCACTAGTCTGTGCTCCCCTTTTTTTCCTGCATGGCCTTCACATTGTTCCCCAGAGTCCGTGTCCTGTTGTCTCTTTCGCAGGCCCTGTCTCCCCTTCCCAGTTACATCCTGCTTCCTAAGCCCGCATGGTCAAAAAATCTCTAGCACGGCTGCCACACTTGGATTTTAAACCCCTGCCCGAACCCTCCCCTGCAACCCCATCTCTGACTCCTTGGGCAGGCGCTGTAAACGGTGTGGGGTGGAGGGGCAGTCTACTTTCCAGTTGCCTCCTGGGTTAAAGTTATGCAAACCTTCCTGGTTAATCTTGTTGATATGCAAAATAACCATCTTTGCATATTAACTATGAAGCTATCTTCCTGCTGTGGACATGCAAAGTGACTCTCAATGGCCCTGCTCCCTGTCTCCCATCCCCCATGGCAGCCAGTCTGGGGGGCAGGGAGGCAGCGGGGAGGTGAAAATATTCTATATTTTTCTTAGACACCCCAATTTCTGGACCCTGTTACAAATCCACTTTGTTGAGGGCCCTGTTTGTGTCCTGTTACAATAATGGCTTGGTGATGATGAACTCCTTTAGCTTTACCTTGTCTGGGAAGCACTTTATTTGCCCTTCTATTCTAAATGATAGCTTTGCTGGAGAGAGTAATCTTGCTTTTCATCACTTTGAATTCTTCTTGCCTCCAAAGTTTCTTTTGAGAAATCAGCTTATAACCTTATGGGAACTCCTTTGTAGGTAACTCTCTGCTTTTCTCTTGCTGTTTTTAAGATTCTCTCTTTGTCTTTTGCCTGTGGCATTTTTATTATGATGTGTCTTGGTGTGGTCCTCTTTGGTTCCAACTTGTTTGGGACTCTCTGTGCTTCCTGGACTTGTACATCTATTTCCTTCAACAAATTAAGGAAATTTTCTTTCATTATACTTTCCAAATAAGTTTCAAATTTCTTGCTCTTCCTCTTCTCCTTCTGGCACCCCTATGATTCGGATGTTAGTATGTCTAAAGTAGTCCCAGAGGTTCCTAAGCCTATCTTCATTTTTTTAATTCTTTTTTTCTTCTTGCTGTTCTGATTGAATGCTTTTTCCTTCCTTGTGTTCCAAATCATTGATTTGATCCTCAGCTTAACCCTCTTCACTATTGGTTCCCTGTAAATTTTTCTTTATTTCACTTAGTATAACCTTCTTTTCTTCCCTCATCTTTTTGCTGTACTCAGTGAGTTCTTTGAGCATCCTTAATACCAGTGTTTTGAAGTTTGCAACTGATAGGTTGGTTGTCCCCATTTTGTTTAGTTCTTTTTCTGGGGTTTTGTTCTGTTCTTTCATTTGGGCCATATTCCTTTGTCTCCTCAATTCAGCAGCCTCCCTGTGTTTGTTTCTGTGTATTAGGTAAGAGCTGCTTTGACTCCCTCTCTTAGAAAAGGCACCTGTAAATTGTGTGGGGTGGAGCCTTAGGTAATCACCAGGGCAGGGCAACTCACTTCACCAACTTTGTGGCTCTGTGTGAGGGGAGGGCTCAGAGAGGGGACAATGCTTCTGCCTTGCTTCTGGAGGTTTGCCTTGTACTCTCCCCACTTCCAGTTACTTCACCCACTTCCAATATGCAACTGGCACCCTTTCAGCTGTTGTCCTGGTGGTGAATCCCAGAGTGGGTGGGTTTGTGTACATTCTGTGTGAATGCAGGCCCTTTAAATGAGCCAGAAGTTATGGGAATCTATCTTCCTGGAGCTGGAACCCTGAGCTGTGCAATCTGGCCTGGGGCTGGGATCACTCACTCCCAAAGTATCTCTCCTGATTTTTATCCACTACATGTGGGTGTGGGACCACCCATTCTGCCACTACTGCTGCCTCTCCACACCACACCACCACTTTGTGCCTCTCTGCCCATCTCCATGACTTCACTCCTACCTGTCTGGATGACTGTGACTTTCTTAAATCCTTCGTCGTTGGACTTTCATACAGCTTGATTTTCTGAAAGTTCTGGTTATTTGTTTTGAGATATAGTTGTATCCTCTCTGTGGTTGTACTAGGATGCAAAACATGTCTATCTACCCCTCCATCTTGACCAGAAATCAAATATCTTTATTTTCAATTACAATGGACATACATTATTATATTAGTTTCAGGTGTACACCCCAGTAATTAGACATTATATAACTTACTAAGTGATCATCTGGTAAATCTCATGCCCATGAGACACCGTACATAGTTACTAGAATAATATTGATTATGTTCCCTATGCTGTACTTTACATTTCCACGACCTTGTTGAAACAACCAGTTTGTACTTCTTAATCCCTTTACCTTTTTCCCGTCCTCCTAACCCACCTCCCATCTGGCAACCATCAAAATGTTCTATGTATCTATGAGTCTGTTTCTGTTCTGCTTGTTCATTTAGTTTGTTTTTTTAGATTCAGTTGTTGATAGATATGTATTTATTGCTCATTTATTAAAATCTTATTTTCCTTCTTCTTAGAAAGACCCTTTAACATTTCTTGTAATATGGTTTGGAGGTAAGGAACTCCTTCAGATTTTTCTTGTCTGGGAAGCTCTTTATTTCTTCTTCAATTTTATATGACAGCCTTGCTGGGTAAAGTAGTCTTGGGTGTAGATCCTTGCTTTTCACCACTTTGAATATTTTATGCCATCCCTTTTGGCCTGAAATATTTCTGTTGAGGAACCAGCTGACAGTCTTATGGGTGTTCCCTTGTAGGTAACTAACTGTCTTTCTATTGCTGCTTTTAAGTTTTTCTCTTTAGCTTTGGCCAGCATGGCTCAGTTAGTTGGGCATCATCCCACAAGGCAAAAAGTCAATTGTTTGATTCCTGGCCAGAGCACATGACTGGATTGCAGGTTTGGTCACCTGTTGGGACACAGGGGAGAAGCAACCAATCAATGTTTCTCTTGCACATTGATGTTTCTCTTGTTCTTTTTCTCTGTGTTGTCCCCAATAAATAAACAAAATCTTTAAAAAAAGACCCGCTCTTTGTCTTTAACCTTTGGCATTTTAATTATGAGGCGTGTTGGTGTGGGCCATTTTGGGTTCATCTTGTTTGGGACTCTCTGCACTTCCTGGACTGATATGTCTATTTCCTTCACCAAGTTAGGGAAGTTTTCTGTCATTATTTTTTTAAATAGGTTTTCAATTTCTTGTTCTTCCTCTTCTCCTTCCAGCACCCCATTGACACAAATGTTGGAACACTTGTAGTTATTTCAGAGGCTCCTTACATTATCCTCATTTTTTGGGTTCTTTTTTTTTTCCTGTTCTTATTGAGCATTTTTTGCTTCATTATATTCCAGATCGCTGATTTGATTGTCACCTTCATCTACTCTACTGTTGATTCCCTGTAAATTATTCTTCATTTTAATTACTGTAACCTTCATTGCTTTTTAGCATTCAAATATGTTCTAGGATATACTGTCATAAAAAATGGTCTTGATCCCAAATTCCCTTCCACAGCAAAATTTATCAAAAGAATTGTCTATATTTAATGTCACCAGGTTCTTTCATTATATTTTCTTTCAATCTACTCCAATTAGGTTTAACACTTCATGGAAACTGCTCTTTGCATGATTATCAATTACTTCTATGTTATAGATCCTAACTACTTTGCAGTCTTCTTCCTCTCAGTAACCTTTGACTCGGTTGTTCAAGTCAACACTCCCCCAGGCTTCCATGAACCTACAAGCTTTTGGTTTTCCTACTACCTCAATGACCACTTCTTCTCAGCCTCCTCTGCTGACCCCTTCTCCTTTAAATGTTGAAGAATCCTGGGTTCTCTATATTCTGCTTCTCCCAAAATTATCTTACCTATTGCAATAGCTTTCTTTGTTATTTACATGCTGATAGAATCTCCTGAGATTAGTGCCCTTGTGTAATTCCCTCTTACATCATAACAGGATTGGCATGGGTGATAAGAAAAAATATGCTGTTTCCAAGTGTAACTGGTCATGGTATGCTTTCTGCCTTTTGCTCTTTCTTGGATCACTTGCTCTGGGAAAAGCTAGCTGCCATGTCCTCAGGACATTCAAGAAGCCTATGGAGGGGCATGGGGTGAGAAACCGAGGCCTCTTGCCAATAGCCATGTAGTTGAACCATATTGGAAGTGGATCCTCGAGCCTCAGTCAGATGACTGCAGCCCCTACTGACATCTGGACCACAACTTTATGAGAGACACAGAACCAGAATTACCCAGGTAAGCTATTCCCAAAATCCTGACCAACAGAAACTGTGAGATAATAAATATTTGTTGTTTTAGGCTACTAGGTTTGGGCATGGTTTGTTATGCAGCAACAAATAACTAATATAACCTCCAAATTTATATCTCCAGTTTTGTTCACTCAGAAGACCACCAAATTTGTATCAACCCTTAAATATCCAAAAACATTTCCAAATTTACATGGACAAGCCACAACTCTTGATTCAGAAAACACCACTGCTACCCAGTATATATTCTGGGAGAAATCTCCATCTTAATATCCACTCAGCTAAGAGGCCATAAGCCTAGGGGTCATTGTTGACCCCTTCTTTTACATCATACTCCATGTCCAATCTATCAGCCCTACTTCCAAATTTAATCTTGACCATGTCTACTTCTTTCCATCTCTATTGCTACTACGTTTGTCCAGGCCACTGGCATCACTCACCTGAACTAATGCCTCTTAACTGATTTCCCTTTTTCCATACTTGCCCATTCCACAACAGCAACCAGAGTTAATGGTATTTATAAATGTTATACCATATTAAATGGTTTAAACCCTACAGTGGCATTCCGGTACACTCTGGAATAAAATCAAACTCCTTACCATGAACTTCAAGGCCTTGTGTGACCCAGCCCCTGCCCGCTCTCACTCTTATTCACCATTCTTCAAACATTCAAGCCATTTTTCTGTTCCTCAAATGCTTCAAACCCATTCCTGTCTTGAGGACTTTGAACAGATTGCTTCCATAGTTTTCCCATTATCATTGAGGCCTCAGCTCAAGCCACCACCTCAGTTGCCTCACTGAGTTCTCTACCCACTTTAAAATCACATAATAATAGGGAGATATGGTAATTATTAGTGTTGTTCCCCAAATAATTCTAGTTCTCCCCCTTTCTAGGCACATGTTCCTTGCCCCTTTGAAGTTAGGTGTAACCAGCCATGTGACTATTTTCACCAAATGAAACATAGATAACAGAAATTTTAAGAGCAAGTATCTGATCTGCCAAATCCCCTTTTCCTGCCATGGTGATCATGGAAACATGTGTAAAATTGAGCTTCCATCAGCATGAGGCTTCGAGTGAGTTAGGGTGATCAGTGCCTCCCTTTCAATCTGTGATAAATGTGAGCCTTGAATGAGAAAGAAACCTTTATTGTTTCAGACAACTGAGATTTTGGAGTTGTTTGTTACTACAGCATAACAAGCCTAACCAGACTTACACACCATGTGCTAGGTACTCATATGGGTGCTTTATATGTATCAACTTGTTCACTTCTCCCAACAACCCTATGAAGTAAGTACTATTATTATTATTCCCAGTGACCAAGGGACAGTAAGGTTAAGCAACTTTTCTGATACCATAGAGCTAGTAGGGAGCAGAGGTAGAATTTGAACCCTATAGCCAATCTGGTTTGAGATTTATGCTCTTAATCATTCTGCTATACTGCCTCTCAGAATTTCAAACTAATGTTGGAACAGGAATTGGCAAAAGATATGAGTTTTATGAACTATTCATGCATATATAGAGAAAAGGGAACTGCCAATTTTTATTTTTTCACTTGTTGATTTTTAGACAGAGAGGAAGAGAGAGAAAGAAACACCGATTTGTTGTTCCACTTATTTGTGCATTCATTGGTTGATTCTTGTATGTGCCCTGACCAGGGATCAAACCCACAACCTTAGCCTATCAGGTGAATGCTCTAACTAACTGAGTGATCTGACCACGGCAGGGAACTGTTAATTTTCATCTTGAGCTAAGATATATTAATTATATTATATTAATTATACTTACAAGTATTTATATCATATTTATACAGAGATGTCAATATTTTAGCTGCTATTGTATTTTATTTTATTTATTTTTTGCAAGCTCAGGTCTTTATTACTATGTGTCAGCTGAATAAGTTATGAGGACAATGCATGCACAGTAAAGGAGACTGCCAGCTCTCCTGAAATTTCTACCTTGAAAAGGGAAGAAATTACATAGATTTGGACTGGGAAAAGATAAATAGAGACAAGCTAATCTATTCTGGAACTAAAATCAGATTTAGTTGCTATTTTAATATCAATACCAGGGCAACAACCATCAAGTACAGCAACCAACTAAAATTACAGACATTTTGGGGGCTAATAGTTATTTTTACAAGATCTAAAAATAATCTCTAAAGTCTGAGTGTCTTAAAAAACCTTCCCCACCTTATAGAAATACTTCCAAGGACAGTTTTTAAAAATATGTTTAAAATAAACTTTCTTGAAGTACAGCTTACCTATAATAAACTGCACACTCATTCTAAGTGTACAGTTTGATAAACCTTGGCAAATGTATACACCTGAGTACCTACCACCACTATTGAAATACTATAGAACTTTTCCATTACTATGGGCAGTTTTCTCCTGACCATTACCAGTCAATCTTACCCTCTACCTTAACCCCAGGCAACTGCTGATCTGCTTTGTGTCACCATAGATTAGATTTGGCTTTTCTAGCATTACACATGAATAGAATGATACAGGACACTTTTTGGGTGATCATGGTATCTCCCCTGCCAGGTAAATATGGGGGACTCTTTTTTGTGTCTAGATTTTCACTCAGCATAATGTTTTTGAGAATCCTCATGTTTTTGCATGTACTAGTAGCTTATTCCCAAGGACAGTTTTTAGTAACAGAAAATAGAACAAGTTTCAATTCTGAAGATAACTGAATAAATATTCTCTACTTCATTCACATAAGATTTTTTGAACCATCACACCCACCTTGGGGCACATCCAAGTGAATCTCCTTTTCTTTTTTAAAGATTTTATGTTTTTAGAGAGAGGAGAAAGGGGGGAGAAAGAGAGGGAGACAAACATCAATGTGAGAGAGAAACAGTGATCAGTTGCCTCTCATATGCACCCAACAGGGGACCTGGTCCACAACCCAGGCGTGTGCCCTGACTGGCAATTGAACTGGAAATCTTTCCCTTTGTGGGATGACACCCAACCAACTGAGCTACACTGGTCAGGGCTGCATCTCCTTTGCAAGCACATTTTCTTCTAAACCCTAAGAGTCCCAATGAGACTTGCAATGAGGGGAGTGATGGGCAGCGGCAGCTTGTCCCAGGCTAACTCCCTGAACCTGTCTCCAAGGTCCGCTCTTCTCTGACTTTCCAGTGAGCTGACAGCAGCTGTGCCTTGGCTCACTAATTTCCCATTATATTTCTAGGGAGTGACAGCAGCCCCACTTAGGCTCTCTCATGTCGCTTCTTCTATCATAGGCCCTTCCTTGTTTCACTGTCCCCAGCTTTAATAAATGTACTCTCAAAATTTTTTTAAAAAAGATTTTTTCTTTTAAATTATATTTTATTGATTATGCTTTTACAGTTATCCCCTATTTTTTTCCTGTTGCCCCCCCCGTACTCAGCACCCCCCGCCACTCCCTCAGGCAATCCCCATCCCTTTGTTCATGTCCATAGGCCATGCACAGAAGTTCTTTGACTTATGAAAGATAAGCTCTTTGGATACGCACAGAACTTATAAGTTCCTTGGCCTTTACTGTACTTTACATCCCCATGGCTACTCTGTGACTACCACTTTGTACTTCTTAATTCCCTCACCTCTTCACTCCGTCTCCCAAACCACCCTCCCATCTGGCAACATCAAAACATTCTCCGTATCCCTTATTCTGTCTCTATTCTTCTTGTTTGCTTAGTTTGTTTTTTAGATTCAGTTGCTGATAGATATGTAGTTATTGCTATTTTATTGTTCATGGTTTCAATCTCTTAAATAAGACTTTTTTACATTTCATATAATAATGGTTTGGTGATGATGAACTTTAGTTTTTTCTTGTCGGAGAAGCTCTTTATCTGCCCTTCAATTCTAAATGATAGCTTTGCTGGGCAGAGCAGCCTTGGCTGTAGGTCCCTCCTTTTCATCACTTTGAATATTTCTTGCCAGTCCCTTTTAGCTTGCAATGTTTCTTTTGAGAAATCAGTTGACAGTCTCATGGGAACTCCCCTGTAGGTAACTAATTGCTTTTCTCTTGCTGCTTTTAAGATTCTCTCTTCATCTTTAACCTTTGGCATTTTAATTATTATGTATCTTGGAAGGGACCTCTTTGCATCCATATTGTTTGGGACTCTCTGTGCTTCTTGGACATGCATGTCTATTGTCTTCACCAAATTAGGGAAGTTTTCTTTCCTCATTTTTTTAAAAATAGAGTTCCAATTTCCTGCATTTTCTCTTCTTTTGGCACCCCTATGATGCGAATGTTGGAATTTGAAACTGTCCCAGAGGCTGCTTACACTATCCTCATTTTTTAAAATTCTGTTTTCTTCTTATTGTTCTGATTGGTTGTTTTTTGTTTTGTTATTACCATGTCATTGCTTTGATTCTCAGCTTTATCCATTCTACTCTTGATTCCCTGTAAATTGTTCTTTATTTCTATTAGTGTATCCTTTGTTTCTGACTGCATCTTTTTTTGTGTTGTTGAGGTACTCAGTAAGTTCCTCGAACATCCTTATAACCAGTGTTTTGAATTGTACACCTGATAAATTGCTCATATCCATTTTGTTCAGTTCTTTTTCTGGAGTTTTGATTTCTCCTTTCACTTGGGCCATGTTTCTTTGTCTCCTAATTTTGACAGCCTCCCTGTATTTGTTTCTGCATATATTATGTAGAGCTGCTATGACTCCCTGTCTTGGTAGCATGGCCTAATCTAGTAGGTGTCCTGTAGGGTCTAGTAGCACAACCTCCTCTATCAACCAGGCTGGGTGCTCAAGGTGCGTCCTCCATGTGTGTTGAATATACCCTTCTCTTGTAGTTGATCCTTGATTGCTATTGGCAGGTCAGTCAGAGTGATTTAGCCAGGCCAGTCAGGTGCAAGGACTGGCTGTGACCGCTGACCACCAAACTCCACCCTCTGTGTAGGATCAGCTGTGCAGGGGAAGGATCATGGTGTTCTGATGTGGTCTCCAGCTGTCTACTGGGTGCACAGGCTCTGGGATTTCCCAGGTGATGTAGGCCAGGGTCAGCCACCACCTGTGTTCCACCTGAGGCCAACTGGAATGAGCTACAAAGCAATCTGCAGATGGTTGCTACTTGTGTTGGATTTGGAGGTTCCCAAATGAAGCCAAACTGTGATCCAAAGCTGGCTGCTGCTAGTGCCAGTCCTGGGGTCTCTTGGCCAGAGGTATGGGCACTTGCTGAGGTTCATTGTTGCTTGTTTAAGAGGATTTAAAAAGATGTAAGCATGAGCTGAGACCAGCCATTCATATAGAAAACACCTGTTAGCTTGGATGGGCTGTAAGTTGGGTCACTCAGAATCATCAGGGGGTGCCTCAGGAATTCCCCAGCTTGTAAGTTGGGTCACTCAGAACCATCGGGGGGCCTCAGGAATTCCCCAGCGTGGAGAAAACCATGTGAGCCTGGTAGATGGAATCTCAGATATGGCCCTGCCTGCTGGCTCTGTGGCTCTTTTCGGGGGAGGGCTCAGAAAAGGAATAATGGTCTCTGCCTACTTTTCTGTCTGGGAGAAAGATGTGTCCAGCTCTCATCCTGATGCCAGACACTTCAGTTCAGACACTGGTGCCTTTCTAGCTATTATCCTAGTGCTGGAGCTCAGAGGGAGTGAGTCTGAGTAAGTCTGTGTATGAGCCATTGAAAAGGCACTTCTTGGAAACGCAGTATTTCCTTTCACTAACTCAAACGCTGCTGGTTTTTAGAGCCAGAAGTTATGGGAACTTATCTTTCTGGAACTGGGGCCCTGGGATGGGGGGCCTGGTATGGGGCTGGGACCCCTTGCTCCTGTGATATCCCTCCCAAATTTTTATCCCCCACATGTGGGTGTGGGACCAACCTGTTCCATGACTCCATGTCTCCACATCTCCTACTAGTCTTGATGGATGTGGTTTCTTTAGTTCTGTAGTTGTTGGGCTTCCATTCAACTTGATTTCTGATGGTTCTGGGTGATGGTTGTTCTGTAGTTTAGCTGTAATTTTGATGTGATCATGTGAGGAGGTGAGGCATGTTTACTTATGCCTCCATCTTTTTTAGAAAAAGATTTTTTGAACCAATTTTATGATATGGAATTTTGTCCACCCCTATGTAGCTGCTGAAAAGAAGAGACATATCCTTCAAATTCCATTTCTCCTGCGAGACTCAATATCAGTTTTCCACTTGCACCTAGAGGAAAGAACAGGCCTTAAGGGCTGAAAACTTTCCATACTGAAGGGGAAAAAGCAGAAGAGAATTTTAAACAAGAGCACAAAGTGTATCTAATATCTTCTTTGGTTCACCTGACATAATTAGCATTCTCTCTAGTCACCTTCCTACACCTCCCTGATTTATTTTTGACACTTATCACAATCTGAAATGACCTGGTTCATTTCTTTTCCTAAATGTCTGTGGTAGACTGAGTAACCATTCACTGACATCAGCCTTTCTGCCAGAGAGATGATTTTCCTTTCCCACACCCAGGAAGCCAGGCCTGACCAGACTGATCCACACTGATACATGTAGCTCTAATTTATCTATTTTCATCACTAGAGAGTATTCCATTGTGCGGATACAACACTATTGACTTTACCCTCTTCCTTGATCATTTAGGTTGTTTCTGAGAAAACATAGGGACTCGAGCCCAGGAATAGAAAATACTTGGTAGTCAGGAAGCCAAGTTAATACCAGGTGGTCAGAAGGAACATGCGATAAGCTGACAAAAAAAAAAAAAAAAATCATCACTCCTTCGCTCCTTATTCAAAAATGCAGAGGTAACATGTTTTATCTCCCTTCTAAATGCCTGCTTAAACTACTGACCTGCATGTACAATTGATTAAAGTTTGACCACTTTATGACATTTCTAGGGTGGCAATAGTAAGCAGTTCATCACCTTGTCAACACAGGTAGGCACAAAAGTAGTTACCAGGCAACAAAACTGGAAAAGGAAGTCACCCCACCCTGACATGGAAAATTCCAAAAGCCTGCCTTTTTCAAAAAGTCCGTCTTTTTGCACAATCCTGCTTTGTCCCAATTTATAAAAGCAAGCCAAGCAGAGCCAGCCCCAAGTCAATTCGGAGGACCTTCCTTTCCTCTGTGCTGTCTCCCTTGTGCTTGAACATAAGCATAATAAAATCTGTCTGGAAATTTCTCTGGGGTTTTCTCTCAATTTCTGTCTTGGAGAACCCAAGAACTCCAATGCTGGTAACATGTCCATTTTTCACTCTTACAATCAATGCTGCAGTGTACAGTCCCCAAGTATCTCCTGACCTTATATGCGAGTGTGACTTTCCCCAGGTGTGCCACAGGAATGGAGCTGAGGGGTGAAGGGGTCTCTCCATCTTCCCCTTTATGAGGCATTGGCGAGAACTTTGCAAGGAGGTGTACCCATCATGCTTTTACTTCCAGCTGCCTCCCAAAAATTTCAGCCACCAAAGCCTCCCCTTAACGCAGTGCAGGCCCACATAGCTGTCCATTCACCAGTTTTACTTGTTCCTGCTTCACAAAGAGCTTTTATTTACTTTTATCTTGATTAGATCTTCCTGGGGTTTTTTCTATTTTTGTGTCTTATCCATCATTACTATATTTCTGAAGAATGGAATCACTATGCTGTTATTTGACTCTAAATAAACGTGGATGAAAAATAGCTTCTGTGAAAAGTAACCTCACAAAGTGATCGGATCATAAATTCTAACCAGACAGGTAAAGGTGAGTAGTCTTGTCCCAGGCATGTAACTTTTAGTAAAAGATTTATCTTTGCCTTAAGCAAGACCTGTCCGTTGTTTTTGTGCATCTAGGTTAATGCACCTTGGAAACAAGTATAACCACCCTCAAGAGGGCACGTAATCTGTTAACGATCCTGTCTATCAATCTCCATCTTGCTTTCTCCCACCTTCAAGTAATCTCCCTTCTATTCCCTCCTTAATTTCAAATGCATAGAAGGAACTACAAAACTGTCATTCTCTGGAGTATTTGAGATCTTGCTTCCTGGCAATTATCATCAGTTTTGGCTTTAATTCTTTACAGATTTGGATGTTCTATGTCAAAGTAATTGTCTTAAGCTACTTTTCTGTATATCTCCCTCATCTTACAGGGTACTTCTAACTTGTACAGCTGCTCCCTGGGCCAGGAGTACCTTCCCAGGCTTGTCTTGGAGGCTGGCATGTTTTTTTCTCCTGTTTTTTGAGTCATCTTTCTAAGTTTGGCTCAGATGCAAGTTCTTCCGTTTGCTAAGTCAGAAGGAACCTCTCTCTTCTCCATCCTCCTGGGACAGCAGCTGTTATTGCATTTGCAGTCAGGGGCCCGAGCTGGATGCCAAACTGTGATTCTCTGGCAACAGATGCTCCTCCTTGTTCCATAACCACAATGATTTGGGCCCTGACTCCCAAGAGAGAACAAAGAGGGTATCACTTGGATAGAGGTGATCTGGAGCACATGGGCATGCCCACTGGATTTCTACTGTATGATGACAATAATAACAGTAGCCCACATGAGCTGGCAATCTCCTGCGGGATTCCTACAGCTCCAAAAGACTATGAAATGGAGTTACCCTTCCTTCATTACAGCTCAGGAAACTGAGGCTCAGAGAGATGGAATGACTCGCCCAAGGTAACACGCCCATTGTTGGTGGCACTTTCACTCCTTTCCCTCCAAATTACCCTGCGTTCAAAGGACCTTCCGCTGTCTGGGACAGGAAATAATAGTTGTGCTCCCCTGGTGGTGGGATGCAACAACACAAAATGTCCCTGCAAAGATGGGACAGTCACTGCCTTGAGCAGAGGAAGCAAGTCACAGGATACTCAGCTGCTCAGAACATGAGTTTGAGACTTCCTCTTACATTTTTTTCCAATGGATAATTTTTATTGCATTTTAAAAATATCAAAAATAGGTTTTGAGAATCACCTGCCATCTTCTTGTTTTGTAGCTAGACAGCTCAGATCTTATTCATCAGCATGCTGAGTGGTTCATTTTTCAGAGACATAAATAACATCTGCAATTTTTCTGATATTCTTGTGTTTAACTGTTTTGGCTTGCTGAACCAAAGCAGCTGAATTTGATACAAGTTCAACGCCAGTAACTTTCTGGGCTTGATATATTGAACAAGAACTTCCTGGCCTCATATGGACACTACAGATAGATTTCTTCCATACAAAAAGTGTCAGGTTTCAACAAGAGCCACACTCTCCCGATAAAAATATTGATGGGGAAGTCAGCATTCACAGAGCTCATCTTGTAATGGAAACCCAGTGGAATACCCTAGATCATATGGTGTAGTTCACACAGACCACAGACTGCGTGAACTACAGACAGTTTCTTTCTGTTCTCCACTGTGTCAACTCAGACCCTCCTCCTTTATTTCCAAGGAGGCTGAGTTCTACACTGATGAAGTCCCTCTGAAGAATTCCTCTGGGGCCCTTTGCATTAACTGTGCATCCCTTCCGAGTGGTGTTGACGTTTTCCGGAATGTCAACAGTCTGGTTGCCGAATATGGTCTTCATTCTTGAAGTAGATGCAGCAAAAAGGGCATCCTAACATTTATTTTTTAACAGCTTTGAGATTTAATTCACATACAATACATCTATTTCAGGTGTACAATTCAGTGGGTTTTTTTTTTCTAAAGATTTTATTTATAGAGGGACAGGAGAGGAGGGAGAAAGAGAGGGTAAGAAACATCAATGTGAGATCAGCCACCTCTCGCAGGCACCCAGAACAGCCTGGGCTTGTGCCCTGACCAGAAATTGAACCGGCGACCTTTTGCTTTGCAGGATGATGTCCAATCAACTGAGCTACACTAGTCAGGGCTATAGTACAATGGTTTTTTCACACTTATCACAGATAAGTATGACAATTGTTACGGACAATTTTAGAAAACTGTCATCACTTCATTAAGAAGCTTTGTACCCTTTAGCTATTAATCCTTCTGTCCCTCACACCCACCCCTAAACAGCCATTAATCTATTTGTCTCCATAGACTTGACTATTATAGATGCTGCACATAAATAAAATTATATAATATGTGGTTTCCTACCTCTTCAATGTTTTGAAATTAAGTGTGTTTACATTGTAATTCTGCTTTGTACCACAATTAATTGGAATCAGTGTTTTCAGCCCTGTGATTTTATACATTTTTCAAGATTAGCAGAACATTATAGCAAATCCAGAATTAAATTTTAACCTCCCTTCTGGAAGAGAAGTCCAGAGGCTCTATTTCTCCAGAGGAAACAGAATGAAAAGGAGGAAAAATAACCACTGAGGGAGTTAGGACATTTTGAACTTTAATTGAAGTTTTTACCATCCAGGCTCCTGATCTCCAGGCCCCGCCTGCTCCAGGGTCTGAGCTCACCTTTGAGGCGCAAAAGTCTGGGAATTGGATGGGTCAGGGCTGCCTCTCTCACCCCATTTCCAGACTGCAGAGCTGCCCTGTCAGTAGGAAAGATGCCTGAGGACACCCCAGGGGCCATTCAAAGAGGCAAGATTGACAAAAAAGAGATGGATGTCCCATTTGCCAGAGGAGGGAGCATTTCGTGGAGCAATGGCTAAAGGTGAGGCACTCGCCAACAGGCCAGGCCAGCTCTTGAGCCTGTCAAGGGGAGCCACAGGTACTTCAGGGGTGTTGGGGTCTTCTGCAAGGTCAACCACAGCACAGGCATCTGCTGAGGTGGCACATGGAAGCTCTGCTTCAGGTCTGACCCTGCAGAGGGAGCTCTTCAAACAGATCCACTCCTCCTGACTTCATGTTTAGGGAAGGTCGGCCAGGCCCCTCCATTCACAATAGTCCCTTTCCCCAACAAAAGATGACAATCCTTTGTCTCAAATACTGGATGGGAACCATACAATTCTAGGCCATGTTCCAGAAGTGAGTAGCTGTTGCAGTGCCCCCTCGTGGAGTTAAGTAGGTACTCTAAGGAAGAGGGTGGCTCTAGAAACCTCAAATCCAAATTCCCCTTGGACAATTACAAGTGAGTTCAGGAGGTGGGGAGGAAGTGTTCTTGCTGAGCTGGAGTGGAGGGGAAGGAGGCAGAAACAAAGGTCCAGTGCGAGAGGGAGACCTGGCTTGTAGTAAGAGGGCAAAAGGGGAAACACACAAAATGGAGCTTACATAGTAAAAAGAGTTTCTGAAGTTGGATTTGCGTCAAGAACACAATGATGAGCTGCCTGCAGCTTGTTTAATTCCCATCTCATCTACCTGGAAGAATGATCTTCAGATTAGAAATGGAAGGACAAATGTTGGTAAAGGAATCTGAAAACCCAGTGTGGTGGGTTGAATAGTGTCCCTCCCAAATTCAGTTTACCCAGAACTTCAGAATGTGACTGTTTTAGTTCTCTAGGGCTGCTGTAACAAATTTTCACTCTAGAAGCTTTCTTGCAGATTCTTTAGGATTTTCTAAGTATAGAATCCTGTGATCTATAAATAGAGATAGTTTTACCTCCTTGCAATTTGGATGCCTCTTATTGCTTTTTCTTTTTGGCATTTCAATGTTATTTTATATTAGTTTCAGGTATAGAGCATAGTGGTCAGACAATTATGTAATTTATAAACTGACCCCTCTCCGCTGATAATTCTACTATGCACCTGGCACCATGCATAGTTACTACAATATTGTTGAAATATTCTCTATGTTGTACTTTACATCCCCGTGACTATATTGTAACTGCCAATTTGTACTTCTTAATCTCTTCACCTTTTTCACTCAGTCCTCCAGCTTCCCTCTCATCTGTAAATCTTCAGTTTTTTCTAAGTCTGTTTCTGTTTGTTCGTTTATTTTGTTCTTTAGATTCCACAAATAAGTGAACTCATATGGCATTTCTATTACTTTGCCTGACTTATTTCACTTGGTGTAATACTGTCTAGGTCTTCCCATGTGGCCGCAAATGGTACGTTTCATTCTTTTTATGGCTGAGTAATATTCCCTTGTGTATATGTACCATATCTTTTCTATCCACTCTATTGACGGGCACTTGGGTTGCTTCAAATATCTTGGATATTGTAAATAACACTGCAATGAACATAGTGGTACATACATCTTTTCAAATTAGTGTTTTGTATTTCTTCGGATATATACCCAGAAGCAGAATTGCTCGGTCATAAGATACTTTATTTTTAGTTTTTTTGAGGAAACTCCATATACTGTTTTCCACAGTGGCTGCACCAGTCTGCATTCCCACCAACAGGGCAAAGGTGTTCCCTTTTCCCCACAGCCTCGCCAGCACCTGTTGTTTGTGGATCTGTTTATGATGGCCATTCTGACCAGTGTGATGTGGTATCTCATTGTGGTTTTGATCTGCATTTCTCTGATGGCTAGTGATGCTGAGCATCCTTTCAAATGTCTCTGGGCCCTCTGTATCTCTTCCTTGGAAAAGCGTCTGCCCAGGTCCTTTACCCATTTTTTGATTGGATCATTTGTCTTCTTGGAGTGGAGTTGTGTGAGTTCTTTATGTATTTTGGAGACCAAACCTCT
Organism: Pteronotus mesoamericanus; assembly: GCF_021234165.1. NCBI lineage: Eukaryota > Metazoa > Chordata > Mammalia > Chiroptera > Mormoopidae > Pteronotus > Pteronotus mesoamericanus. The sequence continues at coordinate 15,433,759 of NW_026555308.1, forward strand.
ACCTGATGTATCATTAGCAAATATATTTTCCCATATGGTTGGCTCCCTTTTCATTTTGCTGATGTTTTCTTTAGCTGTGCAGAAGCTTCTTATTTTGATGAGGTCCCCCTTGTTTATTCTTTCCTTTATGCCCCTTGCTTTAGGAGACAAATTGGTGAAAAAAATTGCTGCGTGGGATATCTGAGAGTTTCCTGACAGTGTTCTCCTCTAGGACTTTTATGGTGTTACAACTAATATTTAAGTCTTTTATCCATCTTGAGTTTATTTTTGTGTATGGTGTCAGCTGATGATCCAATTTCAATTTTTTGAATATAGCTGTCCAGCTCTCCCAACAGCATTTGTTGAAGAGGCTATTATTACTCCATTTTATGCTTCTGCCCCCTTTGTCAAATATCAGTTGCCCATATAGACCTGGGCTTATTTCTAGGCTTTGTATTCTGTTCCACTGGTCTATGGGCCTGTTCTTGTGCCAGTACCAGATTGTTTTGAGTATAGTGCCTTTGTAATATAGTTTGATGTCTGGTATTGTGATCCCTCCTACTTCGTTTTTCTTTCTCAAAATTGCTGTGGATATTCGGGGTCATTTATGGTTCCATATAAATTTTTGAAATGTCTGTTCTATTTCTGTGAAATACATCCTTGGTATTTTAATAGGGATTGCATTGAATCTATAAATTGCTTTGGATAGTATGGACATTTTGATGATATTAGTTCGTCCAATCCATGAAAAAGGTATATGCTTCCATTTATTTGTATCTTCCTTAATTTCTTTCTTCAACATTGTATAGTTTTCTGTATACAGGTCTTTTACCTCTTTGGTTAAATTTATTCCTAGGTAGTTTATTTTTCTTGTTGCTATTTCGAATGGTATTTTTTTTTCTGATTTCTTCTTCTTCTATATCATTGTTGGTGTACAAAAATGCCTTTGATTTCTGAATATTGACTTTGTATCTTGCTGTTTTGTCAAATTCACTTATTAGGTTGAGGAGTTTTTTGGTGGTGTCTACAAGGTTTTCTATGTACACTATCATGTCATCCGCAAACAGTGATAGTTTTACTTCCTCCTTTCCTATTTGGATGCCTTTTATTTCTTTTTCTTGTCTGACCACTGTGGCTAGGACTTCCAATACTATATCAAATAGAAGTTGTGAAAGTGGACATCCTTGTCCTGTTCCCAATCTTACTGGGAAAGCTTTTAGTTTTTGCCCATTGGGTATGATGTTGGCTGTAGGTTTTTCATATATGGCCTTTATTATGTTGAGGAATGCTTTTTTTCCCATTTTGCTGAGTGTTTTGATCATAAATGGTGCTGTACCTTACCGAATGCTTTTCCTGCATCTATTGAGATGATCATGTGGTTTTTGTCTTTCCTTTTGTTTATGTGATGTATTATGTTTATTGATTTGTGTATATTGAACCATCCCTGCATCCCTGGGATGAATCCCACTTGATCATGGTGGATAATCTTCTTAATGTATGCTGGATGCGGTTTGCCAATATTTTGTTGAGGATTTTAGCGTCTATGTTCATCAGCGAAATTGGCCTGTAGTTTTTTTTCTTTGTAGGGTCCTTATCTGGTTTTGGGATTAGGGTGATGCTGGCCTCATAGAAAGAGTCTGGGAGTCTTCCCTCCTCTTGGATTTTTTGTAATAGTCTGAGAAGGACAGGGGTTAGCTCTTCCTTAAATATTTTGTAAAATTTTCCTGTGAAACCATCCGGCCCAGTGCTTTTCTGTGCCGGGAGTTTCCTGATTACTGCTTCAATTTCCCCAGCTGTTGTCGGTCTGTTCAAGCTTTCTGTTTCTTCCTCCTTCAGTGTTGGAAGATTATATTTTTCTAGAAATTTGTCCATTTCACCCAGGTCTTCAAATTTCTTGGCATATAATTGTTCATAGTAGTTTCTTACAATCCTTTGTATTTCTGTGGTATCAGTTGTTATTTCTCCTCTTTCATTTCTGATATTATTTATTTGGGTCCTCTCTCTTTTTTTCTTGATGAGTCTGCTTAAAGGCTTGTTGATTTCATTTATCTTTTCAAAGAACTAGCTCCTGGATTGGTTGATCTTTTGAATTGTGCTTTTCATCTCTATGTCATTCAGTTCTGCTCTAATCTTGACTATTTCCTTCCTTCTACTTGCTCTGGGATTTATTTGTTGTTGTTTCTCCGGTTCTTGAAGTTGTAGTGTTAGGTCTTTTATTTGAAATGTTTCTATCTTTTTTAGGTAAGCCTGTATTGCTATGAACTTCCTTCTTAGGACTGCCTTTGCTGTGTCCCATAGGTTTTGGACTGTTGTATATTCATTTTCATTTGTTTCCAGAAACTTTTTGATTTCTTTTCTTCTCTCATTTTTGACCCATTCATTGTTTAATAGTGTACTGTTCAGTCTCCATGAGTTTGCAAGTTTTTGAGGTTTCTTTTTGAGGTAGATTTCCAGTTTCAAGCCCTTGTGGCCCAAGAAAATGCTTGATATTATTTCAATTTTTCTGAATTTGCTGAGGTTTTCTTTGTGTCCTATCATGTGGTCTATCTTTGAAAAAGTTCCATGTGTATTTGAAAAGAATGTGTATTTTGCTTCTTTGGGATGTAAGGTTCCATATATTTCAATTAAGTCCATTTGATTCAATGCGTCATTCAGCTCCACTATATCCTTGTTGATGTTTTGTTTGGGAGATTTGACCATTTTTGACAATGGGGTGTTAAAATCACCTACTATCATTGTGTTGCTGTCTATGTCTTTTTTGAAGTCCTCCAAGGTTTTCCTTATATATTTGGGTGCTCCTATGTTGGGTGCATATAAATTTACAATGTTTATGTCTTTTTGATGGATTCTTCTTTTAAGTATTATAAAATGTCCCTCTGGGTCTCTTTTTATGGCCTTTATTTTGAAATCTATTTTGTCTGATATAAGTATTGCTACCCCTGCTTTCTTTTCTTGCCCATTTGCTTGGAATATTTTTTTCCATCCCTTTCCTTTCAATCTGTGTAGGTCCTTTGTTCTGAGGTGGGTCTCTTGTAGACAGCATATGTGTGGGTGATGTTTCCTTATCCATTCAGCTATCCTGTGTCTTTTGATTGGGGCATTTAGTCTATTTACATTGAGAGTTATTACTGATAGAAACTTATTCATTTTTCCCCTTTGTACCTGTGTTTTTCTCTTTCTCACTCTTTTTCTTCACCTTCTTAAACCAGTCCCTTTAGTGTATCTTGTAGTGGTCGTTTGGTGGAGATGTATCCTTTTAGCTTTCTTTTGTCTGGGAAACTCCTTATTTCCACTTCTATTTTAATTGAGAGCATTGCTGGGTAGAGTAGCCTTGGTTGTAGACCTTTGTTTTTCATTTCTTGGAATATTTCTTGCCATTCCCTTCTGGCTTGTAGTGGTTCAGTTGAGAAGTCAGCTGCTAGCCGTATCAGGGCTCCCTTGTATGTTACTTCCTGTTTCTCCCTTGCTGCCTTGAGAATTCTTTCTTTGTCTTTGATATTTGCCATTTTAATGATGATGTGCCTTGGAGTGGGCCTCATTGGGTTCCTCTTGAATGGGGCCCTCTGTGCTTCCTGGACCTGTGAGACCTTTTCTCTCCTCAAATTGGGGAAATTTTCCATTGTTACTTTTTCAAAGAGATTCTCTATCCCTTGCTCCTCTTCTCCTTCTGGTATCCCTGTTATGCAGATATTATTGCATTTAGGTTGTCCTGCATTTCCATAAATGCCTCTTCATTCTTTTTGAGTTTTTTTTCTATTTCTTGTTCTTTCTGGGAGCTTTTTTCTACATTGTCCTCCAGCTCACTGATTTGGTCCTCAGCTTCATCTGTCCTGCTTTTTATTCCTTCTACTGTGCTATTCAATTCAGAAATGGCATTCTTCATATCCTCTTGTATGTTCTTGATAGTTTCTATGTCCTTTTCCAGGTTGATATAGTTTGCTGTAAGTTCCTGATAGTTTCCCTGCAGTTTCTCATAGTTATCTTTGAGCTGGCTGAGCTCATTGAGCTTCCTTAGAGCCATTGTTTTGAATTCAATATCTGAGAGTTCACTTGCCTCTATTTCATTTAGCTCTCTCCGTGGGGATTCCTCCTTTCCCCTCATTTGGGGGGAGCTTCTTTTTCTTCCCATTTTTGTGAGAGTATTTTTTTTTCTTTTGCTTCTGTTTCAATTGATCCATCAAGATTTCCTGACTTTGTGGATTAAACTTCTATGGTAGTAGGCGGGTCTTTTATTTATTTATTTATTCTTTTCTTTTCTTTCTGGGTCTGCCTCTGGTGATGTCAGTTGTTGACCCTATCTGACCTTGGGTCGTTTGTTTGAGCCTTCCAGGAATCTACTGTCTGTGTCTGTCTCCTGTAATTGTCAATCTGGTCACTCTATCCTCATCTTAGGTACCACAGGGCATACACCAGTTTCTTTATTGATGCCTGGGTGATCTTTACAACTGTAGAGGCTGGCAAGTCCAAAATCTGCAGGGTGGGCCAGCAGACTGTAGACTCAGGGATAAGCCAATGCTGTAGTTCAAGCCTGAAGGTCGAGCGAGCTGTAGAATTCTATGTGTTCTTTATAAATTTTGGATATTAATCTCTTATCAGATGTATCATTGGTGAACATATTCTCCCATTCAGGAGGTTGTCTTTTTGTTTTGTTGGTGGTTTCCTTTTCTGTGTAAAACTTTTTATTTTAATGTTGGGGAATGCCCTGTCGGGTTTCAGGAACTGTAGCCCTGCCAACTGGTGAGAGGGCCCCAAGGCTGGAAATAATCAAGGAGGCCTTGGAAAAACAGGCCACTGAGGAGATTAAACCTGTCCCCCTGGCAGAGGCACAGCCCCTGCCTCCTTCACATCACCCTCCTTGACCCTGTGATGGTTGGTAGTCAATGAAGGTTAAGATTCCTCAAGAGGAGGGATGACCTAAGCCAGACATAGCCGGTATGGGCAGCAGGTCAAGGATTTGGGGGGCATGGAGAAAGGGTTCGGTTGGTTGAGTGTTGTCCCTCAAAGTGAAAGGTCACTGGTTCGATTCCCAGTCAGGGCACATGCCTGGGTTGAAGGCAGTCCCTGATTGGGGTGCGTGTGAGAGGCAACAGATTGATGTTTCTCTCACACATCAATTCTTCTCTCCCTCTCTCTTCCTCCCTTCCCCTCTCTCTAGAAATAAATATTTTTTAAAAAGGTAACATCCTTTTAAAATATATTAGTAAGAGCAACATGAGGTTACTGCCTATGTTTTCTTCTAGAAGTTTTATGGTTTCAGGTCTTTCATTTACATCTTTAATCCATTTTTAATTTATTCTTGTGTATGGTGTAAGAAAGCAGCTTAGCCTTTTTTTTTTTTTTTTTTTTTTGGTATGTATTTGTCCAATTTTCCTGACACAATTTATTGAATAGACGGTCTTTGCCTCATTATACATTCTTGCGCTCCTTTGTCATATATTAATTTACCATGTAGGTGTGGTTTTATTTCTGGGCTCTCTGTTCTGTTCCATTGATCTATGTCTGTTTTTATGCCAGTACCATGCTGGTTTGATTAGTATAGACTTGAGGTATAGTTTAATATCAGGTAGGGTGATAATTTTCTTTTCTAATTGCTCTGGATAGAACTTTCAGTACACTGTTAAATAGCAGCAGTAAAAGCATGCATCCTTGTCTTGTTCCTGATCTTAAGGGAAAAACTTTCAGTCTTTTAGTATGATGTTAGCTGTGGGTTTTTCATAAATGCCTTTATTGTGTTGAGGAAATTTCCCTTTAGTCTTAATTTTCTGACAGTTTTTATTATAAAGGCATGTTGGATTTCATCAAATGCATTTTCAGCACCAGTTGAGACAATATTGTTACAGGAGAAACTCGGTTCTTCTTGCCAATACAGTAAAGAATTGCAGATCAGCCAGTTTATTAGTGAGCACGCAGGGTTTACTGGTGATACCTTCTCATGGAAGAGAATGGGCCTAGCTAAGGTGGGGGTTGAAAGGCATAGATTCAGGGCAGGGCAAGGTAAGGGCAGCCAAAGGCATCACCAGGTCCTTCGTCTTGAGGACTTATATAGTTGGCAGGATCGAGTGAAGAAGTTCTATGGTGATTGAAGGGTAAAGGTGGCGCTAGCTTTCCTGGGGCAGAGGTGCATGACTACCCTAACAAAGGTATGTGGTGGGGTCTGTTAGCCCAAATCCTTATCTTGCTCCAGACCCCATTTGTTCATCTTGTTGTAAAACAGATACATGGCAGGAGGCAGTTAATTAAAGTTGAGGCAGTTACCCAAAGTTATTTATGGGCTTTTTCCTTTGACACGGTGGACCCCTCCTTTTCCTTTTTCTAGACCTTGAGCTGAGAGCCATGGAGGATTGTTCATGGCCTTCAAACCTAATGGAGTTTTCCAGGTTGAATTTTAAAATTGCTTGCAACCAGTAACTCCTTTTTTCCTTTCTTTTTAAATTGAAATTTCCCATATTCTTTCTTTTTAAATTGAAATGTCTGTAACTATTATCATTTGCCTAAACCAGCACTGTATTTGGGGAATAGTTAACTTGTTACTTGAGTTTGCATGTGTGAATCCATTTAATCCTCACCACAGTCATACGAATTTCACAGGTTCACGGAGAGGAATTTTGCTTGCAGTCTCACTCATAACTAACGTTAGATGATTTAGATGATGACTTTTGAGCTGACGAGATTTTGTTGAAATTTAGAACATGAGTTATGCTGTAATGCACTGAGACTTTGGGGGACCTTGGGATGAAGAGAGTATATTTTGCATATGGCATAGACATTCATTTTTGAGATTCAGCAGCAGAATGTTGTAGGCTGAACGATTGCCCTAAAGCTGTCCGTATGATGATCCCTAAAACTTGTGAATGTTACCTAACATGGTAAATGAAACTTCACTGATGAAATTCAGTTAAGAATTTTGAGAAGATATTATCTTAGTTTATCCAGATGGATCCCAAGTAATCACAAGGGTCCTTATAAGAGGGAGGCAGAAGGGTCAGTCAGAAGATGTGAGAAGAGAAGCAGAGGGTTAGGGTCGGAGAAAATGTTACGCTGCTGGCCTTGAAGATAAAGGAAGGAGCCATGAGCCAAGGTATGTAGGTGACCTCTAGAAACTGGAAAAGGCAAGGAAACATTCTTTCTAGAGCCACTGGAAGAAGCATGGACCTGATGACGCTTGATTTTTATCTCAGTAAAACCCATTTCAGGCATCTGACCTCATGAATTATATTTGTTGTTTGAAGCCACCAGTGTGTGGTAATTTGTCGTAGTAGCAATAGGAACCCAATCCAAGGTCACACTGGTTTTTGATGTTAAAAAAAAAGTAGGCAAGAGGAAAAGATTAATTCAGTTGATTGCAGAAAGGAAAGAGGCAAAGTGTAGCTGTCATGTATAAACACATGCTGGAGAAAAGCGACACCAACCCTTGCTCTCCCTGAGCTAGGAGAGACTCATTCCTTCTTTTCAGGTCAGACCACATGTGGCCATGCTCAGTGGTGGGGAGCACTGAGAGGCTGATTCTAGTTCAGTTAAGGGGACACTTTTTATGGGATTCTCTGAAAACAAATTTCCCGATTAGATTGGGGTGAGCCCCACTGATGGAGGTGGTAGGGTAGGCTTAGTTCCCTGTGTCATGTATTACAATTATTATTTTACTCCTATCAGCTGTTTGATGGACATACGTCCCTCCTTCATTTCTGAGACAGAATTTAGGCACTCTCAGGATCAGCAATTTTGATTCTAATGTGCACAAGAAGCACCTGGGGAACCCATTAAAATGCAGATCAGGTCTGGGTGGGACCCAGGGGAGGCTGACACTGCTGGTCTGAAGCAACTTTGTGTAATAAGTTTCTAGAGACCAGTGCTTATCAAACTTGAGCATACATTAGAATTACTGGAAGGGCTTGTTAAACTGGGACGCTAGACCCCCCACCCAGAATTGATTTAAAGTCTCGGGGGGTGGGGGGGAGACCCTAGGGCCAGATGCGGAAAGAAGGAGCAACACTAGCCTCTGGGAGCCTGCCGGTGCCAACGACACCCATGAGGAGGATGGCAACACCGCCCTGGAGAATGCAGATGAGTCCAGCCACACCCCCCAGGTTGAGCCTATAGTTTCTCTTCCCCAGCAAGAAATTAAACGCTGGGAAGATGATGACGAGGAGCTTTTCAAAATGTGGGCAAAGCTATTCCGACAGGCTTTAAAGAACGCTGTCCTGGAATGGAAGGAACGGGGCACCAGCGATGTCAAACTCCTGAAGCCTGAGGAGAAGCGGACTATTTGCTTCCTCGTGAGGAGGGACAAGACCCTGAAAGTATGTGCCAACCACTACATCACAGCAGCGATGGAGCTGAGGCCAATCGTGGGCAGTGACCCATCCCTGGGTCTGGAACACCCATGCCGACTGTGTCCATGTGTGCCCCAAGTGGGAGCTGCGGGCCTTCCGCTTCCTCAATGCTGAAATGCACAGAAATTAAAGACAAAGTCTGAAGAATGCAGGGAAGAGATCTAAGAGAGAGAAGAGAAAGCAGGATTGGGGGAAAAAAAAATGATAATGCCGAGAAAGGGGCTGAAAAGCTAGAAGCTCCTCCGGTGAAGGAGGAGAGAAGAGGAGTCTGAAGACAAGGAGACCAAGGAATAAGCTGAGGAGAAGCAGTAGTCCTCTGCTGTGCCCTTGTTTTCTTTTCCTTCCTTTATTAAAAAATACTTTACCCTCCCCCTTCTTTTTGGTTTGTTTAGTTCTGTTTTGTTTTTACATGGGGCTTTATAAAAAGAACTGGATTCCAACATTGAACTGTGTTCTTCCTAATTTTTTGCCCTACTGAAGATGACTTCAGAAAATCTCTTCCCCAGTCATGAAAATGTACTGTACTTTCTTTTCCATAGAGGAAACACTTAGTCATAGCCAACAAAAACAGTGAGTAAACAACATTGGAAACCTTTAAAAAAAAAAAAAAAAGGAATGAAGGAGAGTCTCAGTGGGGTCTGCAAGTTTGCATATTTAACAAGTTCCCTGGTGATGATGATAACTGTTAGGAACCATATTTTGAGAACCACTACTCTAGAAGATTCTATCTGTGACCCATAGCTTTGACTCTTTTTGTAATTTAGTATTGTGTCCCCACTGCTGGAGTTTTGATTCTTTAACTGACAAAGTCCTCTCTTTGCTCCCAGAATCACTTAGGCGAGTTTATTCATTCTTCCTCTAGTTTAGCTTCCTCTAGTTTACCTTTAGAAATCTTTGCATCTCCGCTGGCTCTGGGGACTCACTGCTACTGAACACTTGCTGTACGCCAGGCCTGGCCGCAGGCCCCTTGCAGACTCAATGTGGCATCCCTCCCTTGACTTCAGCACCACTGTCTGTGCCCCTCCATAGTAGTGCCTGGAAATTTCTCTGCACATCACTCTACGGTGGATGCGTCTTCTTAGCCTGTGTATGAAGCTTACCTAGTGCCAGGCATCACACATCAAATATCCCATTCCCCTCAGGAGGGCAATGATACCCTGAAATTGTGCCTTGTGGTCCAGGGAAGCGTGGGTTAACCAGGAGGGAATGGGAGTAGGGGAGCCGAGGGGACACTGGGAGGAAGGATAGACAGAAACTGACTGACTGCGTAACCAAGCCCATCAGGTCCCACCAGGGGTCCAGGGAGGCCAGTCTTGCCAAGATACCCAAGGCAGGAAGTCACTGTGATGCCCCACAGTGAAAGGGACTCAGGTCTGAGGGGCACAGAGGCTCTGATGAGATGCAATGCCCCCAGCCCGTGCCATGACTCGCCATCCCTGTCCAGTCTCTCCACTTCCTTGATGACCTCCACTGCCTCCCCACCGACCCCAGAAAGCCCACCACGGGGGCAGTCATGCTAGGCAGGAAACAAGCAGCAGCCTCTTCTGGGGCCCACTTTATTTGGGAGCGGGGTGGGGGGACCTAGGCCTGCTGTGCCCGAAGCAGTGCTCGCACCTGGCCGATCTGCCAGCTGACACTGGAGTGCGCAGTGCCACCCAGGGCAGCATATTGCTCCACGCTGTGTCCATAGTCCCACACGCGGCTCACGTCACTGGAGAACAGGGAGCTGGGGAAAAGAAGGAGATGGGCTAGGGCAGCCCAGCCACCCCATCCTCAAGGGCCTGGGCTTGTCTCCTGGGAGGCAGCAGAGAGAGGGGAGGGGGCTGCACCTGATGGTCTGTAGCTCCTGCAGTGACAGCTGGTTGAGGGCGACCCCCTTGGTCTCAGCCATGAACACTGCTTTCCCAGAGGCCTCGTGGGCCTGGCGGAATGGCATCTGCAGGTGCCAAACAGAAGGCCGCACTGAGGCAGGCTTCCGGGGCTCCCAATGGGAGCCTGTGCCCTCCCTAACCACCCCTACCCCTGAGGAGGAGGGGGACATCCGTGTCCTTCCCCCCGCCCACCCCTTGTCCCCAACCCCAGTGGCCCACACTTACCCCTTTGCGGACCAGGTAGTAGGCGAGGTCAGTGGCCAGCATGTCAGGACTAAGAGCCCGTGCCATGTTCTCACGGTGAATCTGGGGACACAGGCGGGGGAGTGGTGAGTCCTGGAGTCTCTGGGGCCTGAAGCTGCCAGCCCCGGACCTACCCCTCAGCCAGGAAGTCTCCTGCCTTGGGCAGAGTCACCCTTACCCACTCTGTTCCGCTCTCTTAGCTTGAGCCATCTTTTCATAATTGTTGATAATTTTTAGTTGTGCTACACACAAAGTTGCCTTTACATTTTCAGAGGCCTTATCTTTAGTGTGCATCAGAATCACCTGAAGGATATCTTGCAAATACAAATCACGGGGCCCTATCCCCAGAGCTTCTGATTCAGTAGATCTGGAGTGAGGCCTGGGACTGCGCATCTGTCAACTTCTCAGGTGAGGCTGATGCTGCTGGCCCCAGAACCACACTTAGAGAAGCACTGCTTTAGAGGCATATCCCAAACTATTTAGGAATGAAAGGATATGAAGATGGTGATTTGGTTCACAATAAGGGGGGTGGGTAGGGAGTGGGTAAAGACAGCTGCCAAAGCAAGAGTAGCCATGAGGTGACTATTGCTGAAGCTGATTGTTGGTACGTAGGGGTTCATTATACATTTTCTCAACTGTTGTATACTGAAATTTCCCATAATAAAACGATTTAGAAAGAAATCTGGTCAGGCCAGGTGATGGAACTCCTTGAGTCTAACCCATTTTCACTATTCCTCAAAGGCAAGAACAAGCACATACCCCCCTCCCTGTGCCCCGGCTTTCTGGACTGCCCCCGCCGCACCCCGCCCAACTCCTTTCACCTGACACCTCCTTTCAAGATCACCCTCCTGGCACACCCATCCCAGAGCTTAGGGGCCTAGGAGAGAAGAGGCGTGTCTTGCCTGCAACGTAGAGATGACGCCAGTGGCCACCTGGAGGACAGCACTCATGGTTTCGGACACTTCAAACACGGCTTCCTTGTCCTCCTGGAAGGCACGTGGCAGGAGGTAAGGGCTCAGCAGCTCCATCCTCCCCTGAGGCATCCCCACTGCTTTCCCTGGGAACATTCAGCACTCACGCCCCATACCAAGGGAGAGAACGCTCCCAGGGTGGCAAGGTCTGGGCGCACAGAATGGAAGGTGACAGTTCTGTGGGGCCCCTGCCTGGCAGTGCCAGGGCCCTGAGAACTGGCATGTGGTGTATACGCAGGTGGGTCCCTCCTCCACCACCCCCAGTTTCACACCTGTAAGTCCTTGTTGTAGGTGCTTGGAAGTCCCTTGAGGGTCATCAGGAGCCCAGCACACTGAGGGCAGAGTAAGAATCAAGAGGCTGAACCTCTGAGCTGGTCCTAGAAGTTTCCTCTGGACCCTTTGGGACAGCCAGAGGCCTTGCTCCACTCCCTGCCCTTCTCACCCGTCCAAACACTCGCCCCGCCTTGCTCCGGATCAGCTCCAGGCTGTCTGGGTTTTTCTTCTGGGGCATCAGGCTGCTTCCAGTGCTGGGGACAGAGATGCTGGGGCTGAAGGAGCTCCTCTGCCCCTTGGCTGGTCTGCCATTTGGGGTGGAGAGGAACGGAGCCATGCGGGTGGGAGCAAAGCTGGGGCAAGGCAGAGTGCAGCCTTACCTGTAGGCATCAGAGAGCTGCACGAAGCTGAATTCCTTGGTGCCATAGAGGATGAGATCCTCAGCCATCCTGCTGAGATGGGTCATGCACAGCGAAGCCCAGAACAGGAACTCGGCTTGTGGGAGAGAAGGGAAAGCAGGCTGTCTGGTCACCAGGCCCCTCTTGCTTTTCACCCAGCTGGGAAAAGCTCCAGGTGGACCATATAGGGGGTGGGACGAGGCTGGAGAACAGCTGGGACTGGGGGACAAAGATGGAGCACAGCGCAAGGGATGAGCAGGCTGGCCCCCAGGACTCACCCACGAAGTCTCGCTCACTGGTAGCATCCATGCTGTTGACAGTGATGGCCGCAAATTTCAGTTCTGGACAAGGAAGGAAAAGGGAAGGCAATAGGGCTGGGCTGGAGGGCAAAGAGGGGCCTCCTCTATCCTGAATCAGGATGCCCAGCCCCCTCCCCTTCACCCCCTTTCAGGGAGGAGACAAAGGGAGGCACAGGCGGTATGGTGAGGGTCTCTCATGCAGGTCCCAGGAGGGAGGCAGGAGCCCTGAATGTACTTTGCCTCTCTATCTTCAGTGTCCATAGGTAATAAACAAAGGTTTCACCCAGACTCCTGCCTTCTCTCCACAAGACCCCGGAGAAGCTGAGGGTGACCCCCCGGGTGGGGTGGGGGTCTTACCTGCACGGAGCAGTTCCCGGTCCACACCCAGTGGATTGCCTGCAATGGCCCCGCTGCGGGGACAGGGGATTTTGAGTGACCAGGGCTCCTGGTAAGGAGGCCCTGGCACATACACCCATGTCCATTCAGAGCTGAGCCCTGGTTGCCAGGGCTGCGGCCAGTCAGCTTGGTGCCTGACACTTGTCCCTGCGCAGGGAACATGGCAGGCTGTGGGCAACTGGCTGGCTCTCTGGAGCTTCTCTGGGGAGCTCTGGCCCTGCTCTGACACATTTGCTAGCTTGGCCGTCCACGTCTTAGAACCGGGCGGTCTATGCAGGGTCTGCCTGCCCACGTAGAAAGAACCCTGGATGGGAAGGCGAGCTGCCTCGTTTTTTGTTCTCCTCTGTCAATCCCCAAGGGCCGTGCTAACTGCGTCGCAGCAACCCTGCCCCCACGCACACTTGAGCACTGGGACCTCACTCACCTCCCTAGGGGCAGGACGTTAACCCGCTTCCGCACCTCCAGTAGCCTCTCAGAGTCTCTGGTCAGTGCCACGGCGTGGCTATGGGAAGCCAGGGGACAAGAAGGTCAGGGCAGCCTGGGGGCCCTCCCCCCCTCACAGGTCCTCCATCGCGGTCCCACTCACCTCAGGATCCAATGGCTCCAGCGGATGGGCTGAGCCCTCTGCAGGTGTGTGTACCCTGGGAAGAGGACGTCACTTTCCCTGCGGGGGAGGAGTAGGGGCACAGTGCCTGAGGGGCTCAGGAGGCTCAGGCAAGGCCTGCCTGTGACACCTGGACCCTGCAGGCCTGGGCGCCTCCAGGGAAGAGCAGAGCAGGTCTACAAAGGATCTGCCTGCATGAGGGAGAGCCTGGGGACAAGCAAGTTGTAAGAGAAGGGACCAGAAGTTGGGCGATATATCCAGGACCAGGGCCATGGGGCCAGTCGCCAAGGCTTGGCCAAGACCAAGCGTGGATTATACCCTCAGGTCGGGTCTCTCCAACTCCCACTGGATGTGAGCAGGGGAGGAGGTGCACAGCGCGTACCGCCCGGCAGTGGGAGCCAAGTCTGTGAGTGTGAGAAGCTCCCGAGGACCCCAGAAGAGCTGAGGGTACTTCAGAGTAGGCGGGGCAGAGGCAAAGGTGCTGTGGGGGTGGTTCTGGTTTGTTCTTTTTAATAAGCAGCTTTATTGAGACATGATTTGCATACAATTCGCCCACTTAACGTGTATACTTTAATGTACAACCATCACCACATCAATTTTAGAATGTTTCACTGCCCCCCAAAAGAAACCCTGTACGCTTAGCAGTCACTCATTCCTCCCAGCGCCCACAGGGCAACGGTGCAAGTGCCCTTGTTTTCCCCCAGGTGGTGAGGTCTGTGAAACAGGGGTTGGGAAAAAGGAGAGGTCAACCTTGTCCCTGACACCAAACAGGGACTTCTCTGTCGTCAGGGCACAGAAGCCAAAGCTTGGGATGAGGCTGGGGAGAGGCAGCCTTTGGATCTGTCCTTTGCCAGCCGTGCTGGGTGGAAATGGGGATGAGGGGCACAGGCAGGCTGAGGAGTGGCTCTCTCTGCCCCAGGTGCCACCGGGCCCTTTCCTCAGCTTCAGGGCATCAGCCTTGGCTTCCCGCTCATGAATCCTCAAAGGGCGAGCTTGCCCTGTCTGCTGTGCTAGGCTGGTAGGGAGGCTGGAGACACCGAAAGAAATGCCCTACTCCTGGCTGCTCCGTCTCACTCAGTCCAGGAGTTCTGGGATCCCCGGTACCGGGGGGCCTGGCTCCTCTACCCTCTTCACCCCTGCCACCTGGATCTGGTACTCAAGCTGCCGTCTCAGGAGAGGAGACCTGGCTGCCCTCATGCCCCTCTCTACCATCTGGGTGTCCCCAAGGGACTCACGCCTCTGCCCGATCCACCATGGTCTTGATGAGCTGCTGGAGGAGGGCAGAGAGCGTCGAGCAGTTCTGTCGCATCCACAGCCTGAGATCTGTGACCACCTGTGGAGAGGAGGAGGTGGCACTGAGGCAGATAGATGTGTGGCTTCCCTAGGGAGCTGGGACAACTGCTGAGATCCAACTCTGCTGCTTGAGCTCCCCAAGGTAGGGCAGCACCGGGTGGGGGGCGGAGGGGTGACAGTACCTGGTCATTCCGACTTCGTCCTGTGTGCAGTTTCCCTGCAGTTTCACCAATGAGCTCCTAGGGGTGGAGGGAGGTATGGGTCAGAGTCTGCTGCTCACGGCCCAGCGGGGTCTGCCCAGGTGAGTGAGCTTCCTCCCTACCCTGTAGTTGTCCCTCCCAGCCCCCGGGGCCCCTGGTCCTGCCCAAGTCTCTGCCATCTCTGCGGAGGCCTCCTGTTCTGAGGTCCTACCCACGTTCTGTCAATGACAAAACGAACAGAATGACAGTGCTTGTGCTCAAAGTGGCCAAAAGCAAGGTGGGGGGGGGGGCTGGGGGGCCAGAAGGAGTCCTACCTTGAGACGCCGCTCATTGGCCGTGTGGATATCCTCATCATTGGGATTTAGTTTGAAGGTGCCCTGGGCCCACTCCTCAGCCACCTATAGCAGATGGCAGCAACCCAGGGGTCAGGCTGGCACGCACAGCAACCAAGGGGGCAGGCCCTGTTCCCTGCCTCCCCTGATCGCTGATGTCCCTGCACTGGAGTTGCATCCTGGGAGTGCTCCACCGGGGATGCCTGTGCAGCCCTCACCCCAAGGGAGCATCTCAGGCCCCGTGCCCCTTTGCCCGTGAGCCACAGGGCCACGGGCATTAAAGGGTGAACAGAGACACAGTACATGGGTAAAGGGCGCCTCTCTAGGTGGATCATCAGCACAAGGGGATGTAAGGGGCTTGGGATGACACTGCCTCCTGTGCGCGCGGATTTGGTGGGAGGCCGGGACCACAGAAAGGGGCCCTCAGGTGCACCTTGGGGCATGGAGAGTACCTTGTCCAGGCCCTGGAGTATCTGGTCCCTCTCGACCTTGGTGAGGAGCCCTGCCTTCTCCAGGCCCCGGCTATAGGCCTTGCTGCCCTGCACATCCACTTCCCACAGTTGCCGGTCGTAGCTGATGGACGAGTTGAACTTCTCCATGATGGGGTCCACTGCGCCCACAAACCGGCCGCCCCACAGCTTCCCACTCTGGTCAGGAAAGCAGGAGCAGTTAATCCCCTGCCACCACCTTGAGAACAGCGCCTCTCACAAAGGGCCCTCAGGAGAGTTACCAAGTGTGATGGCAGTGGGCACCAGTCTCACTGAGGCTCAGAGAGAGTCAGGCACTTGCCCAGGGTCACTCAGAGAGCGAGTGTGGGAATGTGGCTGGACACTGACATTAGGGCTCTTTCCCACCACGTGATGCTTCTCCAGGGAGTTGGTGGAAGGGTATGAGGCATCCCTGAGACCATGGCAGAACTTCTGGGGCCTTTTCTGCCACCGAACAAGGTAGAATCCAGAGTTTGGACCCAGCTCTGATGTACCATGATAGTGATAATAATACTGGCTGATACGCACTGTTTTCCCAGGCACTGTTCTAAATGCTTGGCATGTACTGACAGCGACCCTCTGAAGTAGGTGCTAATACTGTCCCAGTACAGAGAGGGGAAAACTGAAGCCCAGAGCCGTTACATATCTTTTGCCCTTGCAGTGAGCGGTTGAGCCAGGACTGCAACCCAGCAGTCTGAAGAAAGCCCATGCTCCAAACCCACGTTCTGCCAGACTGTTCTGAACTTTTGCTGCAGAGACTGGCATGGAGGCACCTGAGGCACCTCATCAGGCTCAAGTTACCTGCATCTCTCTCCCATAGCTCGGGGCAGGACCTGAGGTCCCCTCACCAAAATTTCTTTGGAGAGTACCTCTGACACAGCTTATCACTGGCCTTCTAGGAGGTCACTAGCTGACCCTCTGCCCCCGAGGAGCCAAGGGCAGAGGGATGGGATAGAGACACCTCTGTTTTGAAACAGGGCATAGGCCAGGGCATGGGACAGGTGGGGGAGGGGGTACAGAACACCTGTGAAGTAGTCCGAGTGCCCAGAGTGCCAAGGATCAGGAGGAGAGTTTGCCAGGGTAGAGGTGTGCATGCTACTTCACTGGCATCTTTTCTCTGAAATGGGGCTTAAATGGCCACTGGGGACATGTCGTCCTCTGTCTTGGACTTCTGTTAGCCACCTGACCATGGGCATGTTATATAACCTCTCAAAGCCTCAGTATTGCCCTTCTATCAGTGTGATAAAATTTGCAAAGTGCATACATAGCACAGTGCCTGGCACTCAACAAGGACTCGATAAATTCTAGGTATTATTAAAGGAACAGCTGAGGACTGCTGGAGCCAGAGTGTACCTTAGCTTGGTTCCTTTGTGCATCATGGGGCCTCCACCGTGCTCTGGCTCAGGCTGTGAGTTGACCCCTCAGTGCCCAGCAGCCTTGGCCACCAGAGGACTCTGCCCTGCAGAAGCAGCCTCCACCCCCTCAGCCTTTTGAACTGGGCCTGCCCCTTACCCCTCTGCAGCCCCAGCAAGCCTTGATTTTCAGCAAAGCACCACATGGGGCCCCAGTCCTGACTACTGGGGCCAGAGGGCCAGGGCCAGGGCCAGCCAGTAAGGATGGGGAGTGAGCCTGCCCCTCAGCCAGAGGCCTGGCACCACCTCTCCCCCTGTCCCCCGCCACCACAACCCGGACTCCCTGCCTGGGTTGTTAGTAATAACAACTGCTTAACAGGTGGGGCTGCAGCCAAACCAATTAGTACCAACCCACAGGACTGCCTGGGGCAAGCAGAGGTCTCCTGGCACCCTGGTATCCTGAAAGCAACCCATTCTGCTTTATGGCCAAGCTCCCTCCCCACTGGCAGGCTTAAAAGGACTGCAAGAGGATGTCAGAATGAGGTGCCACAACCTGGGCACTGAGGAGAGGGGGAAGCCAATGTGGTGGGAGAGGGTACTGCTCCAAGGCAGCGAACATCAGGGCCAGGATGATTCTTTTAGGGCAAGGGGCAGGGGGCGCTGGGTTAGGCTGGGATAAATGAGTAACAGCTAATTGAGACTGCACAAGGAAAACACCAGTGTTGTTACTGTGAGTAAAATTTGCCACCACTTACTGAACACCTACTATTGCTTGACCTATCTAGGCATTCTGTATGTGCTGTTATACCCTTCTATGAGGGGGGCACTGTCACCCCTTTTTCACAAATGAGGAAAGAGGTTCAGGGAGGTGGAGTGACTGCTTCAGAAACCAAGTCTGTTTGGCTCCAAAGTCCAGGCCATGCCCCTAACCCTCCACCTGTACCTAGAAGCTAGTGGGGCAGGTATTCTTATCCCGTTTATTCAGATGCACAAAGAGGTCCAGAGAGAGGAAGTGACTTGCCAACTAACTGAGGGCCAGAAGGGACAGGAACCCATACCTCCTGCTTCCCAGGTCCATAGACATCAAGCAAACAGCCACTATTACCTGAAGGTTCGAAGCAATGACCTCATGATCTAGTACCTTACAGCAGAAGGCAGATAACTATTATTATCACTATTCACCAGTTAAATCAACTGAGGCCCAAGAAAAGGAATCTGCGCCTCAGACTCAGGAGTCCTCTGACTCTATGGAAGAGAGGAAGTTCTGGGCACTGGCGCGGCAGGGCATGGTCCCCCCCCTACCTCCTGGCTCTTTAAACAAGCCAG
This sequence comes from Pteronotus mesoamericanus, assembly GCF_021234165.1. Lineage (NCBI taxonomy): Eukaryota > Metazoa > Chordata > Mammalia > Chiroptera > Mormoopidae > Pteronotus > Pteronotus mesoamericanus. The sequence continues at coordinate 15,452,114 of NW_026555308.1, forward strand.
AGTCGTGTGGATTCTGCAACACAGTGACAATTGCCACAGCAGGAGGTCGGGTCAGGACTGCCTTACCGACAAGTGTGCTTTGGTGGGTTTGCCACACAGCCCGTCTAAGAAGGGGTGCAGGAGGGGCAAAGGTCTTTCCCAGGCTCTGGCAGGTGACCATTGCCTGGAGTCAGTAAGGGCAATAACCAAGAGGGCGGCAGGCGGCAGGTCTGGCAACAGGAGATCCCGTGAGCGGGTCACAATCCTGGCTGGTCCCCAGGGCGCCCCTCCCCCTCGCTTGGAGTCTTGCAGGACCGGCGTCCCCGAGGTCCCACTCACCTCCGATGCCATGTTGGGTGGTTCCTCGTCGTCCAGGAGCCTTGATCCTGCGGGTCTGGAAGACAAAACTAGACTGACGACCTCCTCGGCACCCCCGGGCGGGGTCCCGCTGGAAGAGCCGACTTCAGGTCCGGCGGCACGGCGGGGGCCGAGCGCAGCCTTTGGGGAGGCGGACGTGAGCAGCTCCTCGGTTGTAGGCGTCCACCGCACCCGCCCGTCCCGCCCCTCGTCCGGCCGGCCGCCGCGCACTCACTCAACACTGCCTGCTCCAGCCGTCTGTTCCTGGCCCGCCGGCCAGCGGGGTTTTCTGGCGGAGAGAGCGTCAGCCGCGATCGCGGTCTGTCCCCGCCTCCTGGAGGCCGCTGCACCAATCTCAAAAGGACCGACGGGCTTTGCCTCCGCCCATCCACCCGGCTGTGGGCGGGGCTGTCCCTCGCCGGTCCGCAAGCGAAGCAGCCCCAGGGTGTGGTTACGAGGTGCAGAGCCTGAGGAACCGGGCTCTAGGCAGCAGGTGCTGCGGACAGTGGAGACACGGGCTAGGAGTAGAGGCGAAGACGCTGGCCCGGGCCTGGCAGGCCCACAAGGTATATGATGTATAATGGCATGGCGATCATTTGTTCAAGAAACAAGTACCAGGCATCTCCCGTGTGGCAGGTACAGAGTTAGACATTGCAGAAAAAGAAATGTGCATAAGAAATGACACTTGCCTCAAGAGCCTTTAACAAAGCATGGCCAAGGTATGCGGGGGCTGGGGGCTGTCACAGGTCACAGAGAGCAGCACAGAGCAGAGAGGATATCTGTTGGATACTCGGAAGATTTCCTTGACATAATTAATTAGGCAACAAAAATAACAGGCTGGGTTGTAGGCACGGGAATTACAGCCTCAAACTCCTTCCCTGGAAGGGCTTCTAGTGGAAATGTCTCCTGAGTTAGGTCCTGGAAGATGAGAGGGAGTTAGCTTAGGGAAGATTAAACATTCCCTGCAGAGGGAGCAGCCTGGGCAAAGGCCTGGAGGCCAGAATGTGAATAGCCTGCTTATAGAACTGGACAGCATCAGGATGGCTATAACAAAGGGCCAGGAATTTGAGGATGGGACTGGAGGGCAGAGGTGGGAAGTAAGGTGAGGCAAGATTGTGAAGGACTTTGAATGTCAAGGGGACGAGTTTGGTCTTGGTCCTGTAGGTCAAAGAGACCAATGTCTGAGATGCCTTGTGGGTTGAAGGTTTTTAGTCCTCACTCAGGAGTGGACTTCCTGGAATGTATTAGGCTTTTTCAAGCCTTCTTAAATGCTCTCCCCTATGCCTGGAATGCTCTTCCCTCACTGTCTGTCTTGCTACCTCCCATTTGTCCACTAGGATTCTAGCCAAGCATCATGACTGTTGGGAGACTCATCTGACCCAGGTGGATGCTGGATCCAGGTGCACCCAAGGAATCCTGAGCATAGAGGCATCTAGCAGTCTTTTCCTGAATTCGGAGCCCTGTACTCGTGGCTTCTGGATCTTCTCCTTGACACAGACATGAGCTCCTTGGAAGAAAGACCTCATCTATTTTACCTCTGTGACCCCTAGCAGGCCACTAGGTGGACAAGGAAGCCTGTGAGGAAGCCATGTGGTCTTGAAAACTAAGAGCATATAGTATGTCCCTAGGATCTACCTGCTAGTGTCTGAGGCCTGGTATTCATTCTTGGGAGGCCAAATGTGAAAGCCAGCCATACTCTGCAAAATGAGGTCACCTTCCTGAATAGTCAGCAATATACAGGAACCAAATACTTTGGCAAATGAATTGAGGCTGGGAAGGGAGTTAAGAAAAATGTTTGAGAGCAGGACTGTAAACACAATACCTAACGTGGCTGCCCTGAATGGTGTAGCTCAGTGGTTTGGGCGTCACCCTGCAAACCAAAATGTTGCTGGTTTGATTCCCCATCAGGACACATACCTGAGTTGCAGGCCATGTTTCTGGTTGGGAGGCATGCAAGATGCAAACGATTGATGTTTCTCTTGCACATCTCTCTAAAATTAATAAATAAATAAAATAAAAAATAGCGTGGGCCACTCCCCATGGTCCAGATTCTGTACTAAAGACTTTACATGATTAATTCTATTTCATCTTCACAACAGTCCTGTTTAAAGATGAATAAATTGAAGCTGCAAAGGCATAGGGTTGTAGGATGTGCCCATGGGCACCCAGTTGGAAGGGGACAGTCTGGTTGCCCACGCTGTACCACATGACAGAAGAGAGACTGTCATCCTAGGTTTGCTTACTGCAAATAGCAAGCTTGGAAGCCACTGTAGGGCCGGGAGAAGGAACTCAGGAGAAGGAAGAAGACAAGGAGGCAGCATAAAAGGCCAGTGGAGAAAAATACCTAAGCAATCAAAGGAGTTTGCCTACAGCTAAGGCCCTGACAGTAGATACTGAAATGAACAGGACCCTTGACCTGGAAGAAACATCCTTAGCATAAAAGACTTATGAGAGCTAAGCAGTCAAGTTCCCTCTGAAAACGCTGACACCCATGAACAAACCTCTGGGACTCTAGGAGAGGCTCAGAGTAGTGTGCCTGCCAGTGGCCCGTCTGTTTCCAGGGCATCAGACCCAGGGCTCCTCTGCAGACTGCTGGGATGGGGATGTTGGGGTTTCAGGACCAGGGAGTCTATTCCCAGGGAATTGCTAGTGTTGTCTGAGTCCTATAATGCAAATAAATGATATCTGGGATTGGATCAAATTCGTAAGCCTTATTTAATGATATGTGCCCAATTTCATTGCCAGGAGACCCAGGCTATAAGAAATGCTAAGGAAGTTTCTTCAAGCTGAAAGGAAATGACATCAAGTGGAAGCTTGGTCTACAGGAAGGGATAAAGAACACCAGGAAAGACAACTATGTACGGAAGATTTTTTGCTCTTAATTTCTTTAAATACAAATGACTATTTAACGTAAAAATAATAACATTATATTGTTAGTTTTATAAAAGTGGAGGAGGACACTAATGGAATTATATTATTGTAAGGTTCTTACATTATACATGAAGAGGTATACTAATTCAGGGCAAACTGGGATAAATTAAGGATTCATACTGTAATTCTTAGAGAAACCATAAAAAAAAAAACAATGTATATTTAAAAACCCAATAGAGGAGATAAAATGGACTTTTAAAAAGTTTATTGATTTTAGAGAGATAGAGGATGGGTGAGGGAGAAAGGGAGAGAGAGCGAGACATCGACTTTTTGTTCCACTTATTTATGCATTCATTGGTTGATTCTTTTATGTGCCATAACCAGGGATCAAACCTGCAACCTTGATGTATCCGGATGAGCTTTAACCAACTGAGCTATTTGGCCAGGGCCTAAAATGGACTTTTAAAATATTCTCAATCCAGAAGAAGTTGGAAATAAATGACACAAGTACAGACAGAAAAAAATAGCAAGATGATAGACAAAAATCTGCAGTTAACCCTTGAAAACGCAGAGGTTAGAGGCACCAAACCCCACACAGTTGAAAATCGTGTATAACTTTTGAGTCCTGAAAACTTTACTGTTGACCAGGAGCCTTACTGATAACATGAAGAGTCGATTAACACATATTTTGTATGTTATATGTATTATATACTGTATTCTTACAACAAAGTAAGCTAGAGAAAAGAAAATGTTATTTAAAAATCATAAGGAAGAGAAAATCCATTTACAGTACTGAATGTATTTATTGAAAAAATATAGATATAAGTGGACCCTCACAGTTCAAACCCACGTTGCTCAAAGATCAACTGTCTATCAATACTTATACTAAATGTGAAATGGATTAAACACTCCAATTAAAGGCAGAAATTGTTAAAATGCATTTTAAAAGTAAGGTTCAACTATATGCTGTATACAAAAAATCCACAAAGACAAGTTAAAAAGTAAAGGAATAGAAAAGACATGCCATGTAAACACTATAGGAAGTCTGGAAACTCTTCTTCTCTCTCTTTTTTTTTCTCTCTCTCTCAAATCAATAAGTACACATCAGGTGGGGATTTTTAAAAAAGATCATCAAGTGCTAAGCATCCTAAATGGATCGACTTCTAACAACACGGTTACAAAATATATGAAGCAAATATTAACAGAACTAAAGGAATAAACAAATAATCCAAAATTATAATTAAAAATTTTATTAACATCCCTATCTCTGTAATAACAGAATCAGTACTTAAAAAATCAGGAATGACAGGGAAAATCTAAACAAAATCATTACCCAACTTGATTTAACTGACATTTAGAGAATATGCTACCCAACAACTGCAAAATAAATTATTGATGCCCTTTGCAAGCAGAAGATAATGATCGTATTTTTGTATTTAAAAATGGCCCATAAAATATATTACAGTATAAATATATACCATGAAATAACTCTGAAATCAAAAGAAATGAACTATTTATACATGCCACAACTTGACTGAATCGCCAGGAAATTTTATGTTTAGTGAAATAAAACAGCCAAAGAAATCAATTAGTATTGATTCTATTAGTACAACATTTTTGAAATGACAAAATTTTAGAAGTGGAAGACAGAGTAGTAGTTGCCAGGGATTAGGGATGGTGGGGGAAGGCAGTTATTACAAATAAAACATACAAGTACTAGTCTTTCCATGAACATATGATTTATTTCCTTTGGGTAAAATACCTAGAAGGGCTGAATCATATGGTAGATGTATGTTTAACTTTTTAGGAAATTAATGAATAGTATTCCAAAGTGGTGCAATTTTACTTTTCCTACCAGAAGTATATGAGTTTCAGTTCTGCACATCCTTGTCAACACTTTGAATGGCCACTCTTTTTAACCTCTTCACTCTTATAGGTGCATAATGGCATCTCATTATTGTTTTAATTTGCATTTCCTTAATGACTAATGCTGAGCATCTTTTCATGTGGTTATATGCCATCATATACCTTCTTTTGTGAGATGTCTGTTTAAATTTTTTGCCCTTTTTAAATTGAGTTGTTTGCTTATTGTTGTGTTTTGAGAGTTCTTTATATGTTCTGCATATATCTTTCGTTCAGGTGAATGCTTTGTAAAATTTTTTGCCCAGTTTGTGTATTATCTTTTCTTTCTCTTAATGCCATCTTTCTCAGAGCAAAAGTTTTTAATTTGATAATACAAGCCCCTTGTCAGATATATATGGTCTGCAATTCTTTCCCCATTCAAGCCCTTTGTCAGCTATATGATATATGGTCTGCAATTCTTTCCCCAAACGAATGTTTTTAACTTTGATGAAGTCCAATTTATCTCGTTTTTCTTTTGTTGTCTGTGCTTTTGATGTCACATCTAGGAAAATATTACCTAACCCCAAGTCATGAATTAACCCTATGTTAATTTACAATTAATTTTTCTGTGTGGTATAAAGTAGGCATCCAATTCCATTCTTTTGCATGTGGATATGTTGTTATCTTAGTATCATTCGTTTAAAAGACTATTCTCTCACTCTTCCATTGAATTGTCTTGGCGGTGTTGACAAAAACCAGTCGACTCAAATGTAAGACTTCATTTCTGGATTCTCAGTTCTATTCCATTGATCTTTATGTCTATCCTTATGCCTGTACTATATACTATCTTGATTAGTGTAGCTCTATAGTTAAGTTTCTAAAATTGGTAAGTGTAGGTCCTTTAATGTGTTTTTCTTTTATCAAGATTGTTTAACCCTCATAGATTTCTTGCATTCCCATATGAATTTTATTATTAACTTGTCAATTTCTGCAAAAAAAAGGCAGCTGGAATGGCACTGAGTCTGTAGATCAATTAGGAGAGTATTGATATTTGGCAGTATTAATTCTTACAATCATATACCTGAGATGTCTTTAATTTAGTTAGATTTTTAAAAATATGTTCACCCTGGCCAGTGTGGCACAGTTGATTGGAGCATCATCCCATGGCTGAAAGGTTGCAGGTTTGATTCCCAGTCAGGACATATGCCCAAGTTGTGGGTTAAGTCCCCAATCCAGGCATGTACAATCCTTGGTCTTGGTGTGTACAGGAGTCAACAGATTGATGTTTCTCTCTCACATTGATTTTTCTCTCCTTTCCTCTCTCAAGAAAAGAAATGAAAAAAATGTCCTTGGGTGAGGATCAAAAAATAAAATTTCTTTAGTAACATTTTAAAGTTTTAAGGGCACAATTCTCACACTACTTTTGTTAAATGTACTGCTAAATGTACTACTAGCTTTTCTGATGTTATTGTAAACAGAATTGTCTTTTTGATTTCATTTCCCAACTGTTCAGTTAGGATATAGAAATACAATTAAGTTCTATATATTGCTCTTGTATTCTGCAATTTTGCTGAACTTGTTTATCTAGTAGTTTTAGTGGATTCTTTATGATTTTCTACATATAATATCCCAGGATTTTCTTTTTCTTTTTCAATCTAAGTGCTATTTATTTATTTATTTATTTATTTTCTTGCCTAATTGCTCTAGCAAGAAACTCCAGTACAATTCTGAATAGAAGTGGTGAGAGTGGACATCTTTGTCTTGTTCCTTATACTAGGGGTAAAGCATCCAGTTTTTTAAGTATATTAGATATATGTATATTACTTTCCTAACATGGCCATAACAAAAAGTGCCACAAAAGGTAGCTTAAAACAAGAGGAATTTATTCTGTCACAATTATGGAGGCTAGAACTTGAAATCAAGGTGTCAGCATGGCCATCCTCCTTTAGAAGGCTCTAGGGAAGGCGGTTTCTTTGCCTCTTTCTTGCTTCTGGGAATCCTTGGCATCCTTTGACTTGCAGCTGCATCACTCTGATCTCTGTCTTCATTTTCACCAGACATTCTTCCTTATATCTCCTCTGTATTTTTATATCCTAATCTTCCTCTCATTTCTCTTATAAAGACACCAGTCATTGTATTTAGGGCCCAACCTATCCAGTATGACCTAAATTTAACTTGAGCACAATGCAAAGACCCTATTACCAAATAAGGTCACATTCACAGATTCTGGGGGTTAGGGCTTCAATATGTTTTTCTGGGAGGCACAATTTAATCCACTACTGTGAGTTTTCATAGATGCTCTTTATCAGGTTGGGAAAGTTCTCTTCCATTCCTAGTTTATTGTGTTTTTTTGTTTGTTTGTTTAAATAATCAGTTATTTTTAAAAAGATTTAAACAGTAAAAAAATTATATTTGCCTATATTTACTAATTCTTGTGCTCTTTATTCCTCTGTGTGGATCCAGATTTCCAACTGCTATCTAAAGCATTTCTAAACATTTTTTGTAGTGCAGGTGATAAATCCTTTCAACTTTTATATACCTGAAAATGTCTTTATTTTGTCTGTGTTTTGAAAAATATTTTTTCAAAGATAGAATTTTAAGTTGACATTTCCCTCAGTGTTTTAAAAATGTTGCTCCACTGTCTTCTCACTTGCATTGTTTCTGAAGGGAAATCTATTGTAATTCTTATTTTTGTACTTCTAAATTTAATGTTTGTACTTCTGTATATAATGTCTACTTTTTCTCTCTCTCTAGCTACTTTTAAGATTTTCTTTTTCTTTTTTTAAATATATTTTATTGATTGTGCTGTTACAGTTGTCCCAATTTTCCTTCCTTTGCCCTCCTCCATCCAGTATCCCCATTCCTTCCAGCAGTTCCCTCTATCCCCCACTTAGTTCATGACCATGGGTCATGCATACAAGTTCTTTGGCTACTCTATTTCCAATACTGTTCTTAGCATCTCCCTGTCTATTTTGTACCTACCAATTTGTACTTCTTAATCGCTGTACCTGTTCCCCCGTTCTCTTCCTTCTGCCTCCTAGCGGATAATCCTTCCAAATGATCTCCATATCTATGATTCTGTTTCTGTTCTGGTTGTTTGCTTAGTTTGTTTTTTAGATTCAGTTGTTAATAGTTGTGAATTTGTTGCCCTTTTAATGTTCAAGTTTTGATCTTTTTCTTATATAGTTCCCTTTAACATTTCATATAATAAAGGCTTAGTGATGATGAACTCTTTTAGTTTTACTTTGTCTGGGAAGCACTCTTTCTTCCTTTCCATTCTAAATTATAGCTTTGCTGGATAGAGTAATCTAGGTTGTAGGCCCTTGCTTTTCATCACTTTGAATTCTTTTTGCCAGTCCCTTCTAGCCTACAAAGTATCTTTTGAGAAATCAGCTGACAGTCTTATAGGAACTCCTCTGTATGTAACTCTCTGCTTTTCTCTTGCTGCTTTTAAGATTCTCTCTTTATCTTTAACCTTTGGCATTTTTATTATGATGTTTCTTGGTGTGGTCCTCTTTGGGTCCAACTTGTTTGGGCCTCTCTGTGCTTACTGGACTTGTATGTCTATTTCCTTTGCCAAATTAGGAAATTTTTCTTTTATTATTTTTTTCAAATATATTTCCATTTTCTTGCACTTTATCTTCTCTTCCTGGCACTGTTATGATTCAGATGTTGGTACATTTGGAGATGTCCCAAAGGCTCCTTATCTTATCCTTGCTTTTTTTGAATTCCTTTTTCTTTTGTTGTTCTGATTGAATGCTCTTTTCTTCCTTGTATTCTAAGTCATTGATTTGATTCTGGGCTTCATCCCCTCCACTATTGGTTTCCTGTAGATTTTTCTTTATGTTACTTAATGCAACCTTCATTTCTGCCTGGGTCTTTTTATGCTTTTGTCGCACTCACTGAGTTCTCTTAGTATCCTTATTATGTGTTTTGAAATCTGCATCTGATAGGTGGCTTATCTCCATTTCATTTAGTTCTTTTCCTTGAGTTTTGTTCTGTTCTTTCACTTGGGCCATATTTTTTTGTCTCCTCAATTTGGTAGCCTCCCTCTGTTTGTTTTTGTGTATTAGGTAGAGCTGTTTTGACTCCTAGTCTTAGTAGAGTGTCCTATTTTAGAAAAGGTACCTGTTAATTGTGTAGGGAAGAGCCTTAGATAATCTCCAGTGCAGGGTGACCTGTTTCACTGCTTTGTGGTTTTGTGTGTGTGGGAAGGGGGCTCAGAGAGGGGACAATGTCAATGACTGGCCTCTGGAGATTGCCCTAGAGGAAGCTGTCTCTTGGTACTCGCCCTGTTGCCAGTTACCTCACTTTCTCCCCTTGTCCCTGTATGCCACTTATGCCCTTCCAGCTGTTGCCCTGGTGCTGAATCCCAAAGTAGGTGGGTCTGTGTGAGTCCTAAATTGGTTGTGGGCCCTTTAAGAGGAGTTTCTTGAGAATCCTTCAGTTTCTTCCACTGGCCCAACCCTCACTGGTTTTTACAGCCAGAAGTATGGGGACTTACCTTCCTGGCTCTGGAACCCTGGGCTGTGTGTTCTGGTCTTGGGCTAGGATTGCTTACTCCCAAGGTATTCCTCCCAATTTTTATCCAAGACACTTTGATGTTGAACTCCCTATTCCGCCACCTCTCTAGGCCCTTCTACATCTCCACCTCGCCTACCTTCGATGAATGTGGCTTCTTTAAATCTTGGTTGTTGGACTTCCATACAGCTTAATTTTCTGACCAATCCTGGTGATTTTTGTTTGGTAGGCTAGTTTTAATTTTTGCTGTAGTTGTGCATGAAGGTGAAGCTTGTTTATCTATGCCTCCAACTTGACTGGAATACCCAAGATTTTCTGTTTATCACTGATTTTGAGAAATTCGATTATGATGTGGTTGGTGCAGTTTTCTTTATTTTTCTCGTGCTGAAGATTGTTGAGCATCTTGGACCATGGGTTTATAATTTTTACCATTAAACATTTTTCAAAAAACATAACATATTTTTCTGCCCTTTTCTTTCTTCTCTTTTTTGGAGATCTCAATTATTTGTACATAAGTTTGAAGTGTCCCAGAGCTCACTGATACTCTTCATTTAAAAAATTTTTTTCATTCTGTTCCATTTTATATGGTTCCTATTTTTATACCTTTTTTAAAATAAAAGATTTTATTTATTTATTTTTAGAGAGGGGAAGGGAGGGAGAAAGAGAAGGAGAGAAATATCAATGTGTGGTTGCATCTCATGCACCCCAGGACTTTCTTTAGCTACCTTGTTTAGAGGAACAATTTGCTCCTCCTCCTCCTCCTCCCTCTCTCTCTCTCTCACATTTTTCTACATTTCACTACCACTCATTGGCATACAATATTTGTCAGCTATTTGTTTGTTTGCAATTGTCCTTGCACACTAGAATGTGGGCATGGATTGCTGTTGTTCTGTTTTGTTTTATTTTATTTTATTTTATTTTATTTTATTTTATTTTATTTTATTTTATTTTTAACCCTCACCCGAGGATATGGTTATTTAGAGAAAGTGAGAGATAGACAGAGAGAGAGAGAGAGAGAGAGAGAGAGAGACTGAAGTGAAAGAGAAACACCGATTGTCTGCCCCCATCATATGCATCCCAACTAGGGGTCGAACACGCAACCTAGGTACATGCCTGATAAAGAATCAAACCCGCAACCTTTTAGTGTACAGAATGACCTCCAATCAACTGAGCCACCTGGCCAGGGCTATTTTATTTTTTAATGTCTTCCTAGCAACTAGAACACGGAAAGAATACAGTAAGTATTTGTTAAATGAATAAATGAGTAAAAATACCTAACTTGTACGATTTGTTGCGAGAATTTGAGGTAATATATATACAAAATCTCACGAAGGTCTGGCAGCTACATGATCAGCACTCATTAAATGTGCTGTCATTGCTGTTATTTGCAATAACAAATGTACTCTCAGGAGAAGGGGGAGACAGGGAGGAAAGAAAGAGGCTCTTACCCAGTTATACCTTCTGAGCATCATCCTAGGAAATCCTAGGCTCTGACTTCTGCCTGAGAAAAGGAGAAAAAGTTAAGAAAGAAACTTAAAGGTAGCTGAGGTGTTTTATCCAAATCAACAGAGCAATAAATAAAGTAACAATGATAGTTATTAACAATTTCAAGGTAGCTGAGGTGTTTTATCCAAATCAACAGAGCAATAAATAAAGTAACAATGATAGTTATTAACAATTTCAATAACCATTTCTTCAGCTCTAACTCTGTGTCAAGCATTATGTCAAACATTTTATATATACAAGGTATTATCTCCTTAAATCTTCACAATTACCCCTGTGGTCAATGCTATAATTACTCCCATTCTACTGATAAACATATTGAGTGTGGGAGAGATTAAATGGCTTGCCCAACAACACCCAGCCAGGAAGTGACTGAGCTGGGAATTGAACCCCAGCAGTCTGGCCACAAAACCGTTTTTCTGTGCAGGGGAGCAATAATGTGCATCTCGGGAACATGAGAAGAGATTGATTTATCAGAAATTTATTACCTGAGGGATCAAGATAAGAACAACTGGCTAATAGGATCCTTACTGAACCTCACATGACAATCAACTGTCTTTACAGTCCTTGTGGTGAAAACAAAAGTTGGACAAGGAGTCCCGAGGCTGTTCTGCTCTTCAAGTGCTGAATTAAGATGGACCATACATAGTGTTGAGAGCACAGAACCCAGCCTGAAAGAATGCTGTAGAGAATGGCAAGAGCTCCAATCCTGTGAGCTATTAACGGAGACAGTTGTTGGTGACCCAGCCTGGACAGAGGTCTCACCACTGGCAGCACTTTAGAAGGGCTCAAGTGGAAGTTACCATACTAGGGTGTGCCTCACGCCAGGCTCTGAGAGTCAGAGGAGCCCGGGGTTGAATCTCAGCCATGTCATTCCTTGGGTGTGCTTTTAGTCAGGTAAGTGACTTAACCCTTTGGAGGTTCATTAAAAAGAAGATAATGATACCCATGTACTGGGCATTGAGTGAAGAAGAAATTGTAGACGTACTAGGTTTGATTCATACTAAGTAGTCAATAAATGGTAGGTGCTATTTTTAATAAATGAAACCTGAGTGGACTAGAATATGTTGGTTTGAAATAACAGTAATTAGGACTAGTAGTTTTAAAAATATTTTATTTATTTATTTTTAGAGAGGGGGAAGGTAGGGAGAGTAATATCGATGTGTGGTTGTCTCTTGCACATCCCCCACTGGGGACCTGGCCTGCAACTGAGGCATGTGCCCTGACTGGGAATTGAACCAGTGACCCCTTGTTTCTCAGTCCAGTGCTCAATCCATTGAGCCACACCAGGCAGGGATAATTAGAACTAGTATTTAGTTAGTGCTTTTAATATGTGATGGAACAAAACATGCCAAATTGTAAAACAACTCTCATAATTATTGTTACCTTTGATCATTCTAGGGGTTGAATGAGGTCAGCAAGGAGGTACTGGCACAGGGTTTCTTGTACAATTGCAGTCAGACACTGGCTAGGGATATTTCAAAGGCTTCTCTGAGCAACAGTCTGCATGGAACAAAGGATTTGCATGGGAGTGTATCCATTTTCTGTTGCTGCTGTAACAAACTACTGCACAAACCCCCATGAATTTATTATCTCACAATTCTATAGGTTAGAAGTCCTTCATGGCTCTTACTGGGCTAAAATTAAGGTGTTGGCAAGGCTGCCATACTTTCTGAAGGCTCCAGTGGAGAATGTATTTCCTTGCATTTTCTGGTTCCTAGAGGTTACCTACATCCCGTGGCTCATGGTCCCTTTCTCCATCTTTAGGGCCTGCAACATTGCATCTCTCTGACCCTTCTTCCACAATCACACCTGACTCTGACATCAGTTGGGAAAGATTCTCTTAGATTAGATCTGCCCTGTCCAAATGATTCAGGGTAATCTCCCTATCTCGAGGTTCATAACCATACTCACATCTGCAAAGTTCCTTTGGATTAGGATGTGGACATCTTTGGGGAACCAGTATTCTTCCTACCATATGGAGAGACTTCAGGAAAATGCCCCTGAATAGGGCTGACCTCTTGTTTCCACCCCCACCTCCCAGCCCTGTGCTGCCAGGTAACACATTTTCTTATTTGCCGGAAGCATATCTATCTCAACTCATGGCAACTGTTTCAAGGTAAGGTGGGTAATGAAGGACTGCATGATTTTCCCAAGAAGATGGACAGTATATCTGCAATGAGAACTAGGTGATACACACATATCACTTTATACTTAGAACTTTCTTTATTCAAAATCTTATTTCTTTGCTTTGGATATATAGGAGGATAATAGTTAGCATTTTTTCCCCATGCTTCCCATTTGCTTCCCAAGTGCTATTCTGAACACAATTATGTAAGAGAGGTACTGCTAATACTGTTTTATAGATGAATTAACCAAGACACAGAAAGATTGTTAAGAAACTTGCCTAAGGCCACACAGCTAGTAAGTGATAGAGCCTGCAATTAACTCAGGCGTCTGGCTGCAGAGCCCACGTCTGTAATCACCACACATGACTGCCTCATTCTTGTGGGTCCCGAGAATATAAACAACCCATGAGTAGATATCATCAAGGGGCTATAATTCCTGCTCCTGGGATGATAAAAAAGAGATCGCCACCCTGTTCTACTTTGCTAGTGTTTCCTCCTGGGCCTTGATCATGGGCAGACTTTCTGTGTCCATCCTCATTTCCAGCTTGGGTGTCGAGGTCTGTTCAACAGTGGACAATGCCTATTTTCAGCTGAGGGCTGAGTGCTGTACAGGATTTATCTGTCTCAGAAGAGTGAAAACCTTGCCTGGCTTTTCTCCCCTGAAATTTCCACATTGGTGCATCAAAATAACTGAGGAAGGGTCTAGTGCAGAATAGGGAGGTACCCCTAATGTTGGCAGGCTCTAAAACTGAGAGAGGTAAAGTTTTTTCCTAACAGCTGGCTTTTGAGGGCAGAGTGAGAACCTTGGCTCAGCCACCTCCTAATTCCTCTCTGACCTGCACTATTTATTCTCTAATTTCCTTTCTGCCACTTCCTAATTCCTCTCTGTGAAATGAGCTGATTTTAATAGTTAACTTCAAGAAGTCCTGAGAGAAGTAAATGAGACTATGCTAATGCAGTATCTGGTGCAGTGCCTCACAGGAACTTTGTGAGGATTAAATAAGTATACACACGTGAAGAGCTTATATCAACTCTCTGGCACTTGGTAAGAACCAAGGAAGTCTTACTCTTCTACACTTCCCTGGGTGACTTAACTTTAAGGGCTTCATTTCTACTTTAAGAGCTCTATCTACTTATTTTCTTCTGAGCTCTAGATATAATTGTGTCAGCATTTGACAGGACTTTCCACTTGGAAGACATACAAGGTGTGCTCTGGGCCTTTGTATATATTTGGTAAATCAGCATAAAAAGCCAGCTGTTAGGAAAAAAGAAAGTGATTTACTTGGTTTGTGTGCTTTGGGTGGCAAAGAATAGTCTCATTAGGCAGCCTCAAGTTTAAAAAGCTACAGGGAGTTCAGCTTTTTAAAGTTGAATGGGGTCAGGCCAGGCCGGAGTTTCAGCCCTCAACTAGCCCAGCTTTGTTGGCTGAGTTTTCCTGTCCTGCAAGCTTCTCCTGGACAGCCTTTCCCTAGGAGTGGGTCTCACTCCTGTCTACTCAGCTGCCCCTAGGGGATAAGTTGGGTGACTGCATGTGGCCCCCAAGATCTTAGGGTGGTCTCCCTTGGAGAACCTGGAACTCAGCCATTTTATTGTGGGGCCCTTGGAGGCAACAGCCTGAGCATTCCGGAAGCTTTGGCCTTGTGTGCTCTTCCCGCACTCAGCTCAAAGACGCCTGGCTTTGTGACTCCTCTCTGCCTCATTAATCATTTTCTTTTCTGCTCCATCGTGTCTAAACACAACATATTGTAGTTATTGATATCCAGAGCTGGTTTCCCAACTAGGCTGTCAGGGAGCCAGGCAGGGAATGTGTATTATTCATAGTTGTATCACCACTATTGAAGGGGCTCATTGCAATGTTTGCTGAGTGAATAACACACAAGTATTTTTAGCACTTCTTTGGGGGGTCACTCTCCTCGGGAGGTACAAGGGACTCGCCACATGAATTAGGCCAGGAGGGCCTGGGATGATATTGTATTTTAAAAAATTTTAAAGTAAATTAGTTGTTTTTAGAATATTTTTATAATTAAAAAATGACATGCATTGAAAAACATTTTAAAAATTCTGAATGTGTAAAGTTGAATGTTAAAAATTCCCCTTCTTTTCCAATCCAATACCCACAGGCAAACACCAGTAAAAATTTTTAGACAGCTTTATTGATGTATAATTCAGATACCATACAGTTTGCCCATTTAAAGTACACAGTTCAGCTCTGGCTAGTGTGGCCAGCCTGTGAACTGAAGGGTCAGTGGTTCGATTCCCAGCTAGGGCATATGCCTGGATTGTGAGCCAGGTCCCAAGTTGGGGGTGCGAAAGGCAACCGATCTAGGCTTCTCTCATACATCCATGTTTCTCTACCTCTCTTTCTCCCTTCCTTCCTCTCTCTCTAAAAATAAAATCTTAAAAAAAGAATAAAGTACATAGATCAATGCTTTTTAGTATATTCATAGGGATGTGCAACCATTACCACAACCTAATTTTAGGGACTTTTTGTTTCCTCCAAAGGAAACTCAATAACTTAACTGTCACTTCCCATTGTCATCCCTCTCCCAATCCTAAGTACCCACTGATTAACTTTTTGTCTCTATAAATTTGCCTATCCTTGGACATTTCATATGAATGAATCATACAATATGAGGTCTTTTGTGTCTGGCTTCTTTCACTTAGCACGTCTTTGAGGGTCATCCATGTTGTAGCATGCATCAGTACTCCATTCCTTTTTACTGCTAAATAGTATTCCATTGATTTAATATAGGACTATTTAAATTCGATCATCAGTCACCATTAACAGTGTAATACAACTTGGTTTTTTTTATATTTTCTGGGTTTGAATCACTGCTGAACAACTTCCTAGATGACTGATTTTAGGTAAATCTAATCTTTCTAAGCCTGCCTCTATTTCCTCAGTAGTAAATTTTGAGTAACAATGGAATTTACCTTATATAGTATTGTGGTTGTATTGTCAGAGTAATTAATATTTGTTAAGCACTTAACTATATGCCAGGCAAATTACAAGGATTACATAACAGATCTATGATTTTCAAATTAGGGAATGGAGGTTAGGAGAGGTTAAGTAATATCCCAAGGTCAACAGCCTCTAAGAAAATGAAGGTAAACAGAATCACAGGCTGACCAACTGCATAGCCTTCACAACATCATGGAATAATGAAGTGCTTAGCAAGCACCTTGCAAAAAGAATGAGTTTAGTAAATGATAACTGATACAACTGTTAAAAAACAGAAAAAAATAGTAATTGGCTCATTATTTAAAGAAACCCACCACTTAATGTTTTGGCACATTTCTTTCCAGTCTTTGAAAATATTTCAAACATATGAAAAAAATCCAGAAGATAATAGACATCAAACTCCCACCGTTTTGTTTTTTAAGACATAAAATGCAGTAGATTAGGTGGCTCTACCTCCCAAATCCTTCAATATTTTTTCCCTACATATTATTTTTTCTTGGACTATTAGTGTCATACCACATCACTTTCTATCTTTAAAAAATCCTATCTTGAGCCCTGGCAGAATGACTCAGTTGGTTGGAGCACTGTCTTGTCACCAAAAAGGTTGAAGGTTCCATCCATGGTCAGGGCCTATACCCAGGTTGCAAGTTCAGTCCTGCTTGGGACATGTGTAGGAGGTAACCAAGCAATGTCTCACATCGACCCTTTTCTCTCTCTCTAAAATCAATATATTCTCGGGTTAGGATTTTTAAAAGTATCCTATCTTGAGCACTTCCCCCAATATACCAAATGATACCTGAGTTTTCATGGCCACATATTATACTGTATGACTGAACATTTTCTATTAATTCCCCATTGTTGGACATTTAATCTATCTCCCAGCAAAAAACACCACTACACATCATCTTTCTTCAAGCGCCCGATAATTCCGTTTAAATTCCTAGTACGGCCTGAAGGTCAGAGGTTGCGTGACGTTAAGGCTCTTACATGAGTCTAACTCATGTAAGACTCATGTAATACTTATTTAAAAAAAAAAAAGTATTTTTGCCAAAACTCTCAAGGAGAAATGGGAACAGGGAGGAGTTAGGCTGGGATTTTCTTAACCTCTTAAAACGTTTTATTCAATTAAAACATGCATACAGAAAAGTGGGCATTTACAGCTCACTGAATTTTCAGCAACTGAACACACCGCGTACCCAGCACCCAGATCATGGAATAGAACATTTCCATCAGTCCAGAGCCCCCTCGCCTCCTCGGCATCGCTACTCTCAGGGAGGTGGGATTTTAACATCATCAAGGACTACTAACCCGATGGCATCTTTGGAATCTTAGTTTATTAATATTTTGGTATAACCTAGACCACGAAAACATGAGCTAAGTCCTCTCTGCAAACGTTTGACAGGCTGACGTCCGGCCGGGCGAAAAGCACCGAGGGTAGACCAGGAGAGTGGCCAGCGGCACAGTGACTCCGTACGGTCCACCAGACTCCCAGAGTTCAGCGCGTCGATCCCGGCGTGCATCGCGGCGCGCGGGGTTGACGACCCAGCGTTTGGCGCGGATTGCAGGCGCGGACTGCGGGAGTGGCGGAGCGGCCGGGAGGCGCGGCGGCGCAGCGTGAGGCTCTTTGCGTGCCGAGGGCCAGAGGCCACGAGGCGGGGTCTACATGGAAGTGTAAGCCAACTGCGGCGCGTTCCCGGCATTCGTCCCCGGCTCACAGCGGGGGACGCCCAGATTTTGGGACCTGAGAGGCGTGGGCACTGGACGACCCCTGGCCTGACCAGTCGGGAAGGGCGACGGGCTGAGAGGTGGGGAAGGAGACTCGCTCTGCCCCCCTGAGACCTCGCACGCCCTCTGAGCTCTTACTTAGGACTGGGGCCTTTCAATATGCCCGCTTTCTCCCTCATTCATTTGCTAGCGTTTCTGACGTCACAGTGGTGGGCCCGGCCCAGTGTACGTGCCGGGACTTAGGTGTAAATTGCCCTTCAAACTAAATGTGTGTTCACCGTGTGTTATATACCGTAGGGTTCCTTTACCCAACATGCCTGGTCCAACTTTATTTCTCCAACCAATTACATCCTTGGATCCAATGTATAAAGCCAATATTGCATGTCTTGCGCATAACTGTTCTAAAGGGTCTTATTTTGTGTATTGTGTGTATCAGATTAGTATACATCGCCATATAATGTAAAAAGAAAAGTCTACATATAAATAATGCAACTGGCTATCCAAGTGTCATACCAGCTAAAAACTCCAAATAAACCTTGACCAGTGTGGGGCGGGGGCGGGGGGGGGGAGGCATAAAGCCTTGAGGTCACCCTGGAGGTACCCGGAGGAGAGGAGAATAAACTTTGCCCGGGGCAGTGGGCTCCTGGAGAGCCCTAACTCCGAAGAAGTGTTCTCCGTCTGAGGAGGAGCAGTTCGGCCCTTTAAGGGAAGGGGCGGGTTGTCTGGGAAGAAAAGTGCTTGAGCCTGGATTGTGACCACAGACACAACAGAGACTGTGTGTGTGTGGTTCTAACATTTTAACTCCACACGGTCTTTTCCATGGTCGTTCATTGTGCGATACGGAAATGGAGTTTTTGCAGCTACTCTGCATGTGGCTTTTTACGTGGTTGACGTTAATTAGTTGGCATGCCTACATTGTGTTTGTCTTTGGCACTGATTATTCAATACATTTTTATGTTCTTTTGTCTCATGTTTAATGGTTATATGTACTACTACTTTTCAGACTTAAAAAAAAAAAACACAGTATGTATATGTGCCTGAAGTGAAAACTTCATGAAGTAATACCTACTGTATGCAGTACACTCTGATATTGTCAAACCTACTCTAAAAGAGTCAGGAGGTGCCCTGACTGGGTGGCTCATATTTGGTATATGGGACTGGTTGGTTGTAGCATCGTCCCATATACCAAAAGGTTGTGGGTTCATCTTGGGGCACTTACAGGGGGCAACTGATAGATGTTTCTCTCATGTTTATGTGTGCCTCTCTTCCCGCCCTCCCCCTTCCTCCCTTTCTCTCTTCCTCCCATCCTCTCTCTCTAAAATCAATAAATGTATCTTTGGGTGAGGATTAAAAAAAAAGTCAGGAGGCTTTGGCTGGAAATGAATGACAAAGATTTATTCAAGGGTCCTAGAGGTTGCTAATTGGAAACAGGCAAAAAGCTAGAAGTGTTCCCAAGAAGGGAAGTTGAGTTTTTATAATAAAAGTCATATCCTTGAGAATAATCAGTCCTGCATTCTTAGCCCTGGGATTGGTCCAGAACTGTTGTTACTGAACAGCAATTGGGGTCTGGCACATCCCTCTAGACAAAATTCCAGAGGCAAAGTTTTGGTGATAAAGGAAGGGAGCCTTATTCAAAAGCTTCACAATTTTGGAATAACAGCTTTCCACAAGTGTTAGTCACTTAAGCCTATCAGTTAAGGCTAAACTCTTTAACACTTGAGTTCTCCTATCATTCTCCCTGTTAGTTTTTAATTATCTTATTTCTGTGGTGTTAGTTTACAAAGTAAAAGAACGTAGGATACAAAAGCTACACACTTTTGGAAGAATGGCAGGCTTCTGCCTCTGAGCTTGTCCCCTGTGGAACACTCAAAGAAGAATAACCCTGCCACCCTTTGCCAGGCCAGCCTGATCCTAGGCTGTGCATGGACTTCCTTCCCATCCAAAATACGATCCACTGGGAAACAGCAAGTTAGCGGCAGCACAACCATCGAGGCATCCTGGAGGAAGAAAGGAGGGAGCCTGAGTGCCCTCTTGATATTTCCATGTGTTTTGGAAGCTTTCAGCTTCTCAGCCAATCCAGTTCTACATTGTTTACCATTGCCTTGGAGAAGTCCTCCTGCAGCCCCTCCTGCTGCACCCAGAAAAACTGTTTATTGGCTTTTCTGTTGTGCTTAGAGGAAATCCATATTCCTTACAAGGACCTGTAAGATCCTGTATAACCTCACACACTCACCAGCCATATCTCATACCTCTGTCCTCACCTGTCAAACACACCCCATTAGCAGTTAGGTAGCTTCTGTAACCTTCTGAGCCCTTTCCTACCTCAGGACTTCTGCATTGCTGATTCCTTTGCTTCGTGTACTTTTCCTCTTGTCCTGCTCTCTTATCCTTTTGATAGCTGAAGTGGCATGTCCCTTTTCAATGTTGCTTTTCCTCTTCCTTCAGTCCAAAATAATCTTTTTTGTCTTTCATAGCACCTTGGTTATTTTCCCCTTAAATAGTTACCAGTTATAATAATAGACGTATGTTTCTTTACTTGTTTTGTGCCTTCTTCGTGAGAGTGTAAGTTCTGTGAAGGCAAGGGCCATTGTCCAGTTAGTGCATAGCATGGCATCTGACACACTAGGAATTCGGCAAATACATGTTGAATGAAGTAATATAATACTACTCCATTAATGTAATAAGTATAAATTAGCTAGCTTCCTAATTGCTACACATAGCAATTTTTGTGATTTTCCTAAGTGAAATGGTTTGAGTCAAGGGTTTTTTTCCCTGTGGCATTCTCTTTTACTTCTTGACTTTTTGAAGCTAATTAAGAATTTCGAAGCTAGCAATTTAGGACAAAATGACTTTTTCTGAGGCAGGCTTGTGATTTGGGAGTAGAAGTGCCCCTGACGTGGAAAGCCTGGAAGACCTAAGGCTGTAGTTCCTGCCTGGCCTCCAGCATGAGATGCGACTTCTGACAGTGTGGGCCTTAGGATCTTCAGTAGAACCCTGGGTCTCTGAGAGGGCAAACATACTATAATGCTGTCAGGTCCCACTAGCACCTGGAGCAAGAAGACACCAATGGAAAACACCCCTGCGTCATTACTACTATTTCCCCTTCAGTCACTGAGTAAATACCTACTGAGTGAATAATAGACATACACTAGAAATTTTTTTCTTTTTTAAAAGACAACGTTATTGCCCTGGCTGGTGTGGCTCACTGGATTGAGTGCCAGTCTGCAAACCAAAAGGTCACCAGTACAATTCCCACTCAGGGCACATGCCTGGGTTATGAGCCAGGTCTCCAGTTGGGGGCATGTAAAAGGCAAACCATTGAACCCTTTGACGTATCTCTTTCACATTGATGTTTTTTTCCCTCTCTTTCTCCCTCCCTCCTTCTCTCTCTCTAAAAAAAAAACACAACAAAAAGCCCAAACAACTTTATTGATACTTAATTGATATACAAAGAACTGCACATATTTAATGTATACAATTTGATGAGTTTAGACATATGCAAACACTATGATATGATCACTACAGTCAAGGTAATTGACATATGCAATACATCCCAGAATTTCCTTGTGCCTGCGCCGCCCCCCCCCCCCGACTTTTTACGGCAAGAGAATTTAACATGAGATCTACCCACTTAACAACTTCTAAAGGGAACATGTTGTATCGTTAACTATTACAGGCACTGTGTTGTACAGCATATCTCTAGAACTTATTCATATAACATAACTGACACTTTATACCCATTGAACAACTCCACATTTTTTATTGTATTTTTTTCCATTGCCATTTAGCCCCTTTATACCTCCTCCCCCACACACTCCACATTTAATATCCAAAAAATATAAGAAATTCCTACAACTTCAAAACAAAAAAGCCAATAATCTTAAAAGGCAACCTATGGAAGGGGAGAAAATATTTGCAAACCATGTATCTGATATGCATTTTTCCTTTTTTTAAATTGACTTTATTTTTATTGTTGACATTATTACAGATACCCCCATTCCCCACCTCCCCCTTTGCCCACCTCCACCCAGTCCCTGTCCCCCTTCCCTCTGGCCATCACCACACTGTTGTCTGTGTCTATGGATATATAGACACATGCATATATGTCCATTGGCTAATCCCTTCACCTTCTTTGATCTAGTTGCCCCTCCTCTGTCCCCTCTTGACCTCTGACAGTCTGTTCCATGTATCCATGCCTCTGTATCTGTTGTTTGTCAGTTAGAAATTTTTTAAAGTTGAGGAATATTTATGTATGTTTATTTAAATGACAAAAATTGTTTCCATTGTTCAAGAGTTTAATACCCCTCTCTTCTAACTGATAGACAAAAATAAGCAATAACATAGATTTGTATTACAATGTAAATCATTTGACCTGGTTGAGGTTTGTGGGATACTATATCTAATTACTACATAATACACATTCTTTTTAGTGCAAATGGAACATTCATAATGATCTATAATTTTCTGGATCATCAATAATTCCCAATAAATTCATTCCTTCCCTCCCTTTCTCCCTTTCTCTTTTTTATCCTCACCAGAGAACACACCCATTGATTTTAAAGAGAGGGGGAGGGAGGGAGGGAGAGAAACATCAATGTGAGAGAGAAACATCGATTGGTTGCGTCTCGTACATGCCCCAACTGGGGACCAACCTGAAACCTGGGCACTTGCCCTGAGCAGGACATGAACCCAAAGTCTTTTGGTTTATGAGAGGACACTCAAATGGAGCTGCACTGGCCAGGGCCCCAATAAATTTCAAAAACTTGAAATAATATGTACTATGTTACCTGACCACAAAGGAATTAAATGAGACATCAGTAACTATAAAATATCCATTAACTTGCTAACTGCTCTTTTTCTTTTTTATTGAATTTATTGAGGTGGCATTGATTAATAAACATAGGTTTCAGACATACAATTCTATAATACATCATCTGTGTATTGTATTATGTGCTTACCACCCCAAGTCAAGTATCTTTCCATCACTGTTTTTGAATGATGTAATTTAAAAATAAAATCTTTCTGAGTATCATTTGGGAACTTACTTCTCTCAGGTAAAGGACACAAAAACTTCATAGCAAAATTAAGTATTTATTTACAGTATATAAGATATTTGCCTTGGGATTATTTTTATATCTAGAAAGCTTTGTGTTCACTCTTTTATTCTTGAACTTAACTATACATAGTTAGGAAAATGGACTGTATTTACCTCTGTGCTGCCTTTATTGAGATAGTGTCAGAATTTTGTTCATTTTATAGCTGGAAATACTGAAGTTTAACAAAGTTAGTTAATAGGGCTTATTACAATTCAGTAACAGGACTGGAAATAGAATACTTGTTTGTTATCTCCCAAGAGAATGGTACAGGTTAAATGGTTCATTAACTTGGATGGCCACCTCGTTTTCCTGTACCAGACTTTAGTTTTCTAGAACATGACTTGAATCAATAATATAAGTTGAACATAAGAGAATTCGAGCAGTTCCATTCGTCACTGCTTTCGTAAGTTAACTGTGTGGCAATTAATAGACACTGTTTGCATGGGTTTTTTCTGTGTGTTTCTAAGGAACATCTGCCAATAGATCATTTTGTTCTGTTTTTTCAGAATTCGGTTTTCCAAAGTAGTTGTTTACATCCATTAAATTGACTTAGCAAGTTAAGCAAATTTTACAGGTTAAATTTCAAACAGCAAGTCAACTTTAGTCAATGAAGTCATTACTTAAGGAAATTAAGTGACTGCCTCCCTGTAAGTATAGATTTAGACAGTCTTTAAAATTCACTTGGAATATTTGCTTTAAACACCTGTAAATAAAATCACTAATATTCTAAGCCCCATAAGAGAATATGAAGTTTTGTTGTAGATGGGCAGTTTCTAGAAGTCTTAATGCTTGTGACTGTGTATTACACAACACTGAAGTGTTAGCTGTAGAGCAGACGATTCCTGCTCAGTAGGGATCAACAGCTTATAAATACAATTGACAG
Source organism: Pteronotus mesoamericanus (assembly GCF_021234165.1). NCBI lineage: Eukaryota > Metazoa > Chordata > Mammalia > Chiroptera > Mormoopidae > Pteronotus > Pteronotus mesoamericanus. The sequence goes on from NW_026555308.1 coordinate 15,475,982, forward strand.
GTGAGTCAATTGACAGATTCTAGTTACCCTAAGAAACAATGAGGGAAAATGCATTTTATGTCCTCAATTATAAGTTCTAGTAATGTCTTTTTTTTTAACCTTATGCAATTCTTTAGTTTTACATTTCTACTTTTCTCAACATGTTAACTTGGAAAATTTCAAACCCATGGAACAGTTGAAAAAAGAGTACCACAATTACCTTTATACCCTTTAGGTAGAGTCAGCATTTGTTAACATTTTGATATATGAGCTATTTACCTTATCCCTCTTATACGTGCAGCTTTCTCTACACACACACACACACACACACACACACACACACACACACACACACACACACTGTCTCTCTCTCTCTCTCTCTTTCTCTCTCTCTCACGTTTTTCTCCTGCCCCCATGCACACACTTAACCATTTGAGAGTTGTAGATGTCATTTTACCCAATTTTATAAAGGTATTCTCCTTTGTAACTCTAATGGCATTATCATACCTAGGAAATTTAGCACTGAATCACTGTTATTAAAATACAACCTATATTCACATTTCTCCAATTGTTCCAATAATGTTTCTCATAACTGTGTGTGTTACCAATTCAGGACAAGAATCACACATTGCATTTAGTTGTCATGTGTCTTTCATCTCCCTTACTCTAAAAATAGTTTTCTAGCCTTTTTCTTTTTTATTTTTATTTTTTAAAAAATTTATTTTTCAAATACATTTGTCTCTGCCTACCCCTATTTTTATTTTTTGTAACATTGGCATTGTGACAAATGACATTAATATTTGAAGAATCTAGGCCAGTTGTTTTGAAGTATATTCCTCAATTTGGATTTGTCTAATTATATCCTCATAGCTAGATTCAAATTAAATATTTTTTGACAGGATTGCTCTAATGGATGTGTTTTTCTCAGTGCACCACATCATCATTATTGATGCTGTTACATAGGATTACATGATTAAGCTGATGTTTGTCAAATCTCACTGTATCCTCTTCTCAACAACCTGCCACTTAGTGGTCATTACAGTAACTTCTTCAGGATAAAAACTGCCTTAAATTTTTTTTGCCCTGGCTGGTGTGGCTCAGTGGATTGAGTGCCGGACTGTAAACTGAAAGGTCACTGGTTCAATTCTCAGTCAGGGCACATGTCTGGGTTGTGGGCCAGGTCCCCAGTTGGGGGTGTGTGAGAAGCAACCAATCAATGTATCTCTTGCACATCAATGTTTTTCTTCTCTTTCTCCCTCCCTTCCCCTCTGTCTAAAAATAAATAAATAAAAGCTTTAAAAAAATTTTCCCAGTACACTGTTCATTTAGGACTTCATAAAAGGCAGACATTATATACTTACTGACATTTTATTGAATAAAGGAAGGCCTAATATATATTGCCATTTACTCTATTAGCTGAGTTAAAAAAATTATCTACTAATAAAAAAATCAAAAGTAAATCATCTGCCAGCCAGAATTTGCAGGATATGCAAATTTAACATATGCGGGCTGTTTAAACATCCATTATGCTACTGGTACCAAAACAGAGGTTCATGAAAATAAACATGAAATCGAGTGTTTCCCTCCTTTGGATGTTGGTTCTAGAAAAGGCCAATGATGTTCTTTGGATTCTTGCATTAACATTATTGACTTGGGCAATGAGGCAATAACTTAAAAGAGCCAGGGACAGACTTCCCAGGGAATGGAGTATTTTGCTTAACAGGAGGGGCCATGATTTGGAAATAAAGTTGTAACAGTGGCATCTGGGATGGATCTGTTAGCCTTGAAGAAAAATAACGTTTGTGTTTTTCCTTAGCCCACTTTATTCCAAGCAGGGATGTCTTTGTTGCTGTGTATTTAGGGGCACACAGGGAGTAGTAACTCAATTTCAAGCAAAGACAGGAGGAAGCCTTGTGGGCTGACTTCCTGATTAAGTAAGCAAAGATGACATATGATTTGATTTGTCATTTTCAGTTTTAAATGAACCATATCACATACAGTAATTGTGCATTGTCCTTTCTGTGGTTGGTTCCTTTTAAATATGATATTCTTTGTGACCTGAGTGCAGTGGTGGTCATTTGGCAAAGCAGCACTTTTGTGAAATCCCAGCTATTTGTGGATGACAAGGAGCGTTTGGTAAGCTCACATGACATCACTGTGCTGATGTCGTGTCCTTGTGTTAACCATGTACTCGTTTAGCTTTATTTATTGACTGGGGAAATTACCCATCTGTTTTTGACCCATGTTTTTGAAATTTTGTGTCATTTTCATTATATCCTCACTTCTGGTTTAAGAACATACAGTTTATCCCCATTTTTTGTTTTATATATTTATTTTTTAAATGTTTTATTTATTGATTTTAGAGGGGGAGAGAGAAATAACGATTTGTTTTTCCACTTATTTATGCATTCATTGATTGTGCATAAATAAGTGTGATTCTTTTATGTGCCCTGACTGGGGATTGAATCCGTAACCTTCATGTATAGGGGACAATGCTCTAACCCACTGAGCTACCTGGCCTGGGCCTTTTTTTTTTTTTTTTTTTTTTTTTTTTTTTTAGGTGGGGAAGCTTAGTGGGGTTATTAGCTCGCTAAAACTCCTATAACTTGTATACCATATAAGTAGCTGAGCCATAATATGAACCCAGATTTGTCTTATTTCAAAACTGTGTGCTTAATTATCATACTAGACTTTCTTTAGACTATTACAAACAATAGATACTTTATGATATGATATTGTAGAATGGATCTGTTATAATGTAAGTCACATTGCTGTGCTTATTCATAAAAGAAAGATGACATTTCACTTTGATTAACTTACACAAGGGTGCCAGGCTTTTGACTACTGCTTAATCCAGAAACTGTACCTGCTGAACTGGAATAGAAGATGAACTTCTTTGTTGTAGTTTTGTGGATATCTGCAGGATTTCTGACATTGCTGGAATAACCAGTGGTGCTAGTATTAAGGATCCCATTTCTGGTGATTCAGCAGGAGGACTTGGCTGCCCAAGATGTTAATAGTTGGTGGAAGGCAGATGGTCCTGGGAAGAGGTCATAGCTGTGGAATGCGACAGCACTGTTTCTTCATTTAATTCTAGCACCCTCTCACTGTTTATTGACCCTCCCAACCCCTGGTATTCTTCCTGTAACTAACTTCCCTCTGATGTCTTACTTCTCTTAACATCTGCCTACATAGTTTAGAGATAAGTAGAGTATATTAATCACCTCCCTGGTGATGGATGTGTGATACACTGTGACTGCAAAAAGGAAGGTATGCTCTGAAATTGTCCATTACCAGCTAGGACTTAAGATATTTCTCCTAAAGATTGTAGTCCCAAACATTCTGAACTGGACTACTGAATTTTGACAGAGGAATTATTTCACAGATATTTAATTAACACACAAGGATATGAGCCCAGACTATGATGATTTACTTTTCTTTTGCAGGAAGGATGCCAATTCTGCGCTGCTCAGTAACTTCGAGGTAGGTAGCTTTGAAGTATTTTCCTCTCTGATAATTTGTTCTTCGCTTCTGAAGATTATTGAATTATTTGTGGTTATAAATGACTGAATAAATTTGGATTTTCCACTTTAAAATAGGACAGATGGCGTCATCTGGTGGGCCTTGGAATAGTCTAAGATTGGTAAATTATAGTAATTCAGGAAAGGTGGGAACACTTTACAGTGGGAACCTTCCTCTAATCTGAAAATTTTAGATCTTCATTTGGGATGACTTCATGGGATGAAAGCATCTATTTTGGAAGTGTTTCTGACAGCAGAAATTTCTATTAAAATATATATGCCTTTTCTTAAATTACCACTCTTTACCTATAAAATACTTTTATACATCATTTTGATCCTCATCATAGTCTCATAAGGATTATAATCTTCATTTTGAAAATGAGAGGTTAGTTGACTCACCAATATGAATAATTATGTAAGAACTAACAGATTGGGGTTCTTGGGGCTTGAGGGTTGGGTTTCTGGGGAAAGGGAGGAAAGAAAGAGGTTGGTGAGAGGGAAGACAGAACATTATTGTTGCCTACCTTCCATTTTGCCTGGATCTTGTTTGGTACTAGCAAAACCATCTGGTAGGTTAATTCCAGGTGTAGAAAGAACAATGCATACATATATTCATTGTCAATTTTTTGTGTGCCAGAGTCTAAACTCATAAAGGCCTATAGGAGATTTAGGTCTCCACTGTGTGATATATATGGAAGGTAGAATTAACACAGCTGGCCATATTCCTCTCTTCCTAAAGATTCATCTTAAATGGTTGCTGGTCAAGCCACTGGCTTTTAGAAACCTCCAATTTAGTCTCTACTTAGGGTTTGGGTGTATTATCCATTGAAAAAACATTGATTGTGTTAATTGGATCTCATGACACTATGAAAAATGACAGGCAGGCAAGGAATTGCATTGTATCTAGTAATGACCTATGAATCTATACTTCCCTCAATTTTCTGGTATTATCTCTGTACCAGGAAAGAGAGATATTCCCCATACCCTCCTTAATACTAATTATACATATGTTTCTTCCTTGTGGGGAAAGTTTACTTATATAGTTCTAGAGCACTTTTTCCTTCTTTTTATTTATATATTTTTTTGTAAACTATGTTTTAGCACTTGCCTCATAATTTCTCTTTCCCAAAATAAATTATGCTAGATTTTCATATTAGAAGTAGAATGTATTTTTTTAAAAGATAATTTATTTTAGGAAAATTTACTTTTAAATAAAGTATTTTTGAGGTCTGAGGTGATCAGAGAATGGTGTATGTTGGTAAGAAACATTTGAGCTACTTTAAGTAAACTAATGAATTTGAATTATTTGACTTAGATAAAAGAGCATTTTAAAATGGTCGCATACTTGAATTCGTATTTGCTTTGATATAAGAGTTGGTGGGGAGGGTTTATGGGAAGAAGAGAGGTACCATTTTATTTAGCTTCAAAATTATTGACCTTGGAATAGGTACATTTATCAGACTTTTCTATAAAAATGTTTCATATATCTCTTCCTAGGTGTTCCAGTTACTAACTGATCTGAAAGAGCAACGTAAAGAAAGTGGAAAGAATAAACACAGTTCTGGGCAACAGAACTTGAATACTATCACCTATGAAGTAAGCCTAGGCCACTTGAACTACATGAACTGCCATTGAGGGGGGTTGTTTTAGTCTGCTGATGACTAGCCACCAAGTCAAGACTGCTATTCTCTAATTTGAATAGTTGTACTATAACCTTGTTTTTATTCTGTTTATGGAAGTGGAAAGAGTTTGGCCAATTGAGAGGGTTAGCCAACTATAAAATTAGAGGAAATAGTCTCTAAGGCTGTCCTCACCTCTAACATCAATTTCAAATCAGAGATCCCAAGACTACCCTAAAATTCAGTAATTTTCTAGAAGTACAGAACTCACTGCAAGCTAACATATTCACACTGTTTATTACAGGGAAAGGGTATAGAGTAAAATTGGCTAAGGGAAGAAGCAAATAGGGCAGATTCAGGGAGAAATATCAAATACAGAATTTCCATTATCCTCTTCATGTGGTTGTGTGTGAAAATATGCACAGAACATTGTCAACCACGGAAGCTCAGCTGAGCTTCAGTGTCATGACTGAATGATTAATTGCCCACGTAGTTCATCTCAGCCTCCAGGCTGAGTGATACTGTATGACCCAAAGCCATATCCTAAATCACATTGTTGAAACTATCCAGTAACCTAAGGCCCAAGACAAAGATACTCCTGTTATAATAGTTATAACATTTTAAGAGACTGGATATTACCTTCTAGAAGCCAAGGTCAAAGGCCAGACCTATTCTTTGGGCAATGCCAAATTCTTTATTACACAAAAGTATTACTTACTGTTCTAGAAAACTTAGAATGTACCAAAAAGCATCAAGAAGACAACAAACATAATTTATAATCTTGGTTTCTAGTGGACATTTGGCCGCATTCTCTTTCAGCTTTATGCTTTGTCCTTAAAGTTTAAGCTATTATATTTGTTATAGGTAATGTCTGATTTTGTATCTGTCATTTTAATTTGTTTTCTTGCTGTTTCTTTTCTGTTCTGATTTTGTCTCTATAGAGGATTTGACTTTAATTTCTTTATCTTTTCAAAGATATTATTAAACTTGAGTTTATCTCAGTTCCTTTTAGGGAAAATAAGGGTGTTAGCACTTTTGTCACCATTCCTCCTCATTCAGTTTTGTTCATTTAATCACGTATTTAAAACCCTATCATTCGTTCATGTTCTTTTACGTTATAAAGTTCATCTCTTTCAAAGAAGAAAAATATTTCTTGGTAATTAGTTTTATCAACAAAAATTAGTTTTATAAACAAAAATTAATTTTTAAATTTTTGTTTATAAAACTACTTATAACTACACACTTGACCAGTTTAAGCTCATTGCCACTCCTTATGTTCTTGCTTTTAATTCATGTGCCTTAAGGAAACTTACTGTGGTACTAAATGTTTTGAGACTTTTAATACCTGAGAATGTATTTCTAGTGTTCTCAATGTGAATAACAACTCATCTGAATATGGAGTTCTTGGGTTCAACTTTTGTTCAGCAGGGCTCTATATGTATTACTTGATCTGTTAGTTTTTGTTGTGGAGAAGTGTGAGACCAAAATAATGTTTGCACTTTTGAGAGACTCTTTACTTAGATGCTGAGGTTACTGTTTATTTTTCAAGTTTGAAATTCTTCTCACATTATGTCTAGGTGGGGTACCCTTTAAAAAATAAGTAAAACCCTTTTATTTTGAAATAATTTTATTCTTTTATTTTTTACTTAAAAAAGATTTTATTTATTTATTTTTAGAGAAAGAGAGGGAGAAAGAGTGAAACATCAATGAGTAGTTGCCTCTTGTGTACCCCCTACTGGGGACCTGGCCCACAACCCAGGCATGTGACCTGACTGGAAATCAAACTGGGACCCTTTGGTTCTCAGGCCTGTGCTCAATGCACTAAGGCATACCAGCCAGGGCTGAAATAATTTTATTCCTACAGAAGAGTTACGGAGATAATGGTGAGAGTCCCCATGTACCCTTCCCGTAGTTTTCCCTATGTAAAACCATAGGTTATCTTACATAACCATGATACAATTATTAAAACTAAGAAATTAACATTGCTACATATTATTAAACTAAACAAAAGATTTTATTTGAAATTTCCCAGTTTTCCCACTAATATCCTATTTTGTCCCTGTTCAAGGATCCAGTACAGAACACCATTTTGTATTTAGTTAACGTGACTCCTCAGTATCTTCTGATCTGTAACAGGTCCTTATCTTTCCTTGTGTTCCATGGCCTTGGCACTTCTGAAAAGTACTGGTCAGCTGTTTTGTAGAATGTCCCTTCATTCTGCTATGTCATACTGGTTCATGATTAGACTGAACTTAATGGCTTTGGGGGAAGAATACCATACAGGTAATACAGGGTACATGGTATCAATGTCTTATTACTGATCCTGTTAACTTTGATCACTTGGTTAAGGTGCTGTCTGCCGGGTTTCTCCACTGTCAAGTTGCTGTTTTATCATTTCCATATTCTGTTAGAAAGGAGTCACCAAGTCCAGCTCCATATTCAAGGGGAAGAGGATTAGGTTTTACCTCTTGAAGGGGGGAATATCAAAGAATTTGAGGACATCTGTTAAAAGCATCACAGTAATTAATAAAGATTTGGGGGAAGATGCTTTTAGACGAGATCGGGTGCGTTCAGGGTGGTATGGCCGTAGACCGGGGGTGTGGGGGGGAGATGCTTTTAGGCTATGTAAATATCCCATTTCTCCTTAAGCTTTTGCCCATTAATTTTGACGTTCATTGGTGGGTCATTATTACCATGGTGGGACTGCTTAATGGTGGTTTATTTCCCTCATTTCTTTTATGTTTAATAGTTAGAATTCTTCTGTAAGAAAGAGTTGTTACTTTTTATCTATTTATTCAGTCATTTATATCCATAGGGATTCATGATTATTTATTTTATTCTTTGGGTTTCCTGTATTTAAAAAATTTTTCTTCTTTTTTTTAAGATCAGAAAAGGTTTCTTTAGGATTTCATTAATTATCCGTACTGTTCAGGCTGCTAATTTTCTTTTTGAGGAATTCCTAGTATATGAAGTTTGAGTCTCCTGAAGACATTTGTTTTATAGAAGATTTTTGAAACAAAATTTTAGAATACTAAATTATAACCATTACTTTCCCTTTTTCTAATTCAAACCTGCTTTTTCCATTTTTTTTAGACATTAAAATACATATCAAAAACACCATGCAGGCACCAGAGTCCTGAGATTGTCAGGGAATTTCTCACAGCAATGAAAAGCCACAAGCTGACCAAGTAAGTAAAAATTATCTTAATTAGGAAAAGTAACACATAATGAAAATAACTTACAAAAGCCACGCTCAGCAACTGTGTTTTTATACTTAGTTGGATTTCAAATTCTAATTAATGCTCAGTGTGCTTTCTTTTTTTTTTTTTTTTTTAAGGTTGATTTTGGAGAGAGACACACACTTCAATTTGTTTTCTGCTTATTTATGCATTCATTGGTTCATTCTTTTATGTGCTTTGACTGGGGATTGAACCCACAACCTTGGCCTATCGGAACAACACTCTAATCAACTGAGTTACTCAGCCAGGGTCCCAGTGTGCTCTTTTAAAGTAGTATGGTACTGTAGATGAGACAACTGACACTTCAATATAGGGATCCTTTAAGAGCCAGCAACAGAACATAGTGGGGTTTTTAATCTTAGAAATTTTTTTTGGAGTCCCAGTTCTGTGACCTGTCCCATCAGCCCCTCTCCGCATTCAGATCAAATTGATTAAAAAATAGGCTTCACAAATTAAACTGCTTTTTATAAAGTCGATCAATTAAGTCATTTGATATTTGGGTTTGCTTAGGGCAAAAATGGCTTGATAATATTGTCTGCTCTTCTAGTGCCCAATTATTTTTCTTGGTGGCTTTCTTGAATAAGGTAAGCTTGTAGGAATTAAAAACATTCAGAATTAGCTCAAGATTTTACTTGAGAAGAAAAACTACCCCTAGTCTTTTAGAATTAATACCAGAAATGATAAATTCTAAAAATTTTTGTCATTTCATTCAGGGTAATCAATAATTTTCTTTTGGAGGAATCATTTGATGCTGTTTCAGGCACACAGTTGATGCTACTATCAGTAAACTGAGTGCACTTTTCTCCTTGCCTCTCTTCTCCAAATGAACTCTGAAGACAAATATCTTTTAAACATATGTACATGTATGTGTGTGAGAGTATGAGTGTGTGTATATAATTTGTCTTACTTTTAATTGTAAAATACACAGAATACAAAATTTATCATCTTAGCCCTGTCTACATAGCCCAGTTGGTTAGAGAGCCATCTTGATATGCCTAGGTTGCGGGTTCGGTCCCTGGTCAGGGCACGTGCAAGAATCAACTAATGAATTCATAAATAAGTGGGACAACAAATTGATGTTGCTCTCAATCTCTCTATCTCTCTCTCTCCCTGCTTCCCTCCCTCCCTCCCTCCCTCTCTAAAATCAATAAACAAAAATTTAAAAATAAACTAAAATAGAATTTATCATTTTAATATTTAAATATAGTCTATTAGTGTTGAATATATTTGCATTGCTGTGCAGCCAATATCCAGAACTTTTTAATCTTGTAGAACTTAAACTTTATATCAATTAAACAACTCTCCATTTCCCCTCTATCCCAGCTCCTGACAACCATCCTTCTGTTTTCTCTTTCTATGAATTTGACTACTCTAGATACCTCTGATAAGAGGGATCATACAGTATTTGTCTTTTTAAAAATACCTTACCTGGCTGGTGTGGCTGAGTGGATTGAGCATTGGCCTGCAAACTGAAAGGTAGCTGGTTCGATTCCCAGTCAGGACACATGCCTGGGTTGCGAGCCAGGTCCCCAGTTGGGGGTGGGCAGGAGGCAACCAGTTGATGTTTCCCTCTCTCTCTCCCTTCCTCCCCTTTCTCTAAAAATAAATAAAGAACATCTTTAAAAAAAATCTGAATATCGTTTTTTATATATGTAGATATTTACTGTTTTAACCATTTTTAAGTGTGCTATTCAGTGGCATTAAGTACATTCACGTTGTTGTACAACCATCACTGCCATCCATCCACAGAATGGATTAAACAATAACTCCTCATATTTCCCACCCTCCAGCCCCTGGCAATCACTGGTCTGCTTTCTGTCTCATGAATTTGACTAACTGCTTCATATGAGGGAATCATAGAGTATTTGTACTTTTGCATCTGACTTATTTCTATTAGCATTATGTCTTCAAGGTTCATCCATGTTGAAGTGTGTGTCAGATATCCCTTCCTCTGGAAGATTGTACAGTACTCCATTTTATGCTTATACCGCATTTTGCTTATCTCTTTATTCATTGATGTATACTTGAGTTGCGTTCACCTTTTGGCTATTGTGAATAATGATACTGCTATGAATATGAGATTACAACTATCCCTTTTGAGATCCAGCTTTCAGTTCTTTTGAGTATATTCCCAGAAGTCAAATTGTGGGAGCATACAATAATTCTATTATTAATTTTTGAGGAACTGCAATATTGTTTTTCACAGTGGTTGTACTATTTTACAATTCCCACAGCACTGTGCAAAGGTTCCAATTTCTCCACATCCTCAACTCTTCTTCTTTTTTTTATAATAGCTGTCTTAATAGGCCTGAAATGGTGTCTCATTGTGGGGTTTTTTTTTGCACTTCCTTACTGATGGATTTGAGACAAGAGAGAAACATCAATTTGTTATTACAGTTATTTATACATTCATTGGTTGACTTGTAGGTGCTCTGACTGGGGATCAAACTTGCAACCTTGGCCTTTTGGGATGATGCTCTAACCAGCTGAGCTACTTGGCCAGGGACTCTTTTGCTTTCCTTAATGATTGGTGATGTTGAGCATCTTTTTGTGTGCTTATTGGCCATTCATAATCTTACTTGGAGAAATGTCTGTTCAAAACCCTTTGCCCATATTTGAATTGGGTTTCCTCTTTTTTCCTATTGAGTTTTAGGAGTCTGGATCTTAATCCCTATCAGATATATAATCTGCAAATATTTTCTCCTGTTCTGTGGGTTTCCTTTCTACTCTAATGCTAGTGTCTTTTGATGCACATTTAAAATTTTGAAGTCTAATTCATCCTTTTTGTTGTTGCTGTTGTCCTCTGTGCCTTTGGTGTCATGTCTGAGAAATTATTGTCAAATCCAGTGTCATCAGCCTTTTCCCTTATGTTTTCTTCTGAGAGTTTTGTACTTTCATATCTTATGTTTAGGCGTTAGTTCCATTTTGAATTAATTTTTGTGTGTGGTGAAAGGAAAGGATCCACCTTCATTCTTTTTCACATGGATATCCAGTTTTCCCAGCGCCATTTATAGAAAAGATTGTCCTTATACACTGAATGGGCTTGGCACCTTTGTTGAATATCATTGACTATATATGCAAGGGTTTGTTTCTGGGCTCTTTATTCCATGTATATGGAATATGTATATGGTGTATATGTCTGTCTTTATGCCAGTACTACGCTGCTTTGATTACTGTAGCTTTTCATATATTTATTTATTATCTTCACCTGAGGACATGCCCACTAATTTTAGATAGAGAGGAAGGGATGTGGAGAGAGAGAGGGAGAAAACATCGATGTGAGAGAGACACATTGATCATTTGCCTCTCGTACGTGCCCTGATCAGGGACTCTGCAACCTAGGTATGTGCCTTGATGGGGAATTGAATCTGTAGCCTTCTGGTTTACGGGATGATGCTCCAATCAACTCAACCACACTGGCCAGGGCTGATTACTGTAGCTTTGAAGTAAGTATAGAAACCAGGAAGTGTAGACATTGAACCTTGTTCTTTTTTTTCAAGATTGTTTTGGCTATTTAGGGGCCCTTGCAATTCCAGATGAATTTTGGGATGGATTTTTCTATTTATACAAAAAATGCCATTGGGATTTTGATAGGGATTGCATTGAATCTGTATATTGCTTTGGATAGTATTGACATTTTAAAAATATTAGGTCCTCCTGTCCATGGACAGGGGCTGTCTTTCCATTTGTTTGTGCCTTCTATAAATTCTTTCAGCAATATTTTGTAGTTTCAGCATACAAGTCTTTAACCTACTTTGCCACATTTAGTCCTAAATAAATGTAAGTGGAACTGTATTCTTAAGATTGCTTATTGTCAGTATATAGAAACCACACAACTTGCATGTTGAGTTTGTATCTTGTAACTTTGCTGAAATTATTAGTTCTCATGGTCATTTCTTCATATAGGATCATGTTGTCTGTAAACAGAGATCATTTTATTGCCTCCTTTCCAATTTAGATGCCTTTTATTTCTTTTTCTTGTCTAATTGTTCTGGCTAGGACTTCCAGTACTACATTGAATAGAAATGGTGAGAGCAGACATCCTTGCCTTGTTCCTGATCTTACAGAAAAAGCTTTCACCCTTTCAACATTATGATGTTAGCTGTGCTTTTTCATATGTGGTCTTTATTATGTTACAGTAGTTTCCCTCTATTCCTAGTTTGTACATTTTTTTTAAAACATGAAATGGTGTTGAATTGTGCCACATGCTTTTTCTGCATCAATTGAGATGATTATGTGCATTTTTTCCTTCATTTTTTACATTGATTGATTTTTGCATGTTGAACCATCCTTGAATTCCATGAATAAATCCCACTTGCTCATCATGTATAATCATTTAATGTGCTAGTATTTTTTTGAGAATTTTGCGTTAATATTTACAAAGGATATTGGTCTGTAGTTTTGTAGTATCTCTGGCTTTGTTGTAAGGGCAATCTTGGCCTCATAGAATGAGTTAGGAAGTGTTCCCTCTCTATTTTGGATGAGCTTGAAAAGGATTGATGTTAATTCTTCTTAAATGTTTGTTAGAGTTCACCTGTAAAACCATTTGGCCCTGGGCTTTTCCTTATTATGAGATTTTAGAACATTAATTTAGCATCTCCTTACTAGTCTAGGGTAGGTCTGTTCAGATTTTCTCTTTATCATCTAGTCTTGGCAAGTTGTGTGTTACAAATACATGGTCAGGACCACAAGCATATATTTTTGAGGGAAGATTATTTACTTATTACCCAAAGTCATTCTTGATCTTTGGTATATTATAAGCTTTAAGGAGGATTTACTTGAAAAGTTGGAGTGGATGACAGAAGATCCTTCCTTACTGGAAGCCAGTATAAATTCTATCAAATTGAATCAGGGAAGTTTCATGTCTCCACATTACAATGACATTTATAATGAAATTACATCCATCGATGGAGCCCATTTAGGGTTCCATGCATTTCACATTCTTATTTAATGATTGGTTGTTGGTTGATTGATTGATTTTCATGAGAGAGAGGAAGGAAGGGGGGTGAGAGGGAGAGAGAGAAACATTGATTTATTGTTCCACTTATTAATGCAATCTTTGGTTGATCCTTGTACGTGCCTTGACCAGAGATGGAACCCGCAACCTTGGTGCATCAGTACAACTCTCTAACCAACTGAACTCCCCAGCTTGGGCTCTCATTTAATTTTAGTTTTTACAGCCACCTGATGGACTACTGCTGCTATATAGACTCTACTAGCAATGGGGCTAGCTTCTTGAGTTTATTACTTTACATTTATAGTTTAATTTTTTTTTTTTGGCTCTCTTTGCTTTTGATTCGTGAATGATAAAGCACTGTTATTCTATTTGTTATGATGAAATAATTTCATTCCAATTAACCTAAATAAATTGATCTATTACCTCTTTGAGTTATTTTTTTCTCCAAACACTTTTTTTATATATATAAAGAAATTTATTATAAGAATTTGGCCCACATGTTTGTAGGGATTGCCTATGGAAGTCAAATCCATAGGACAAGCTGTCAGAAAAAGCAGGCTGGAATTCAGGCACAGCCTGAAGCTTCCAAAACACTTTATTTTTGAAAAGATTTTATTTATTTATTTTTAGAGAGAGGGGAAGGGAGTGAGAAAGGGAGAGAAACGTCATTCTATTGCTTGTCGTTCCTGCCCTGACCAGGGACTGAACTCACAACCCAGGCATATGCCATGACTGGGAATCAAACCGGTGACCTTTTGCTTTGTGGGATGATACCCAACCAACTGAGCCATGCCAAAGAGGGCACTTCCAAGCATTTTTAATGGAGAGGGCCAAGATGCAGGAAAGGTGGATTTGAGAGAGTGCCAAAGGTATAGTTGATTGAAGTTATTTTAGTCTGAATGTTTTTTTACCACTGCTACAGTCTTTAATGTTGATAAAAACGGACTTGAAGCAGGTTGTGTTCACAATGAAAAGAGTAGTAGCCGAATCCTCAGTGATGTTGTGGCTTTGTTGCCTGTCTTAGGTACAAACCTTATGGCTAATATTTGTGATGTTTGAAGTAGTCAAGGGTGGCTGGTCTTATCTTGTATCTGAAAACCATTTTTAGAGGTGCACATAATCAAATAGTTCAGAAATTAGAGGTTAGCTCTAATTAGAGGAAAATAGGCTAACTTCCAATGGAAATGTTTCTATAGAACATGGAGGAAAAGAAAGGTGAGAAGAGACTGTGTGAGTGTAGGAGAATTAAGGTGTTGGCTGTTTTTTATGTACACTGCCCCATTTAATGCTGACAGCCAACTCCTTGTTTTACAGATGAATTAACTGAGTCTCAGATCAGTTATATACATGCCCCAAATCAGGCATATAGTAAGTAATAACCCAGTAGTGAATTCTTTCATCTTAATCAAAGTTTTCTATAGTTTTTCTAAGAAAACTGGTAAGTTTGTGTCTCAGAATAGTGGATCCATAACAGCATAGTGATTAACAGAGGGGAAGAGGGGTAAGGGAGGTAGAAAAGGAGAAAGGGGGACATAAATATTGATGGAAGGAGACTTAGCTTGGGGTTGTGAACACACAATGAAATATACAGGTGATAGATTATATCATTTTACACCTGAAACCTGTATAATTGTATTAACCAATGTCACCCCAATAAATTCAGTTGAAAAAAAGAAATAGTGGACTCACTGGGCCTTTTGGATGTCCTTTCCTGGGAACTGAGAAGGAACTTTTTCTTCAGGGGAAAAAGAATAGAACTATTTCCTTCCAACAGCCAACCAAGGGAATATTTCATCCTAGAAATTTGAGTCGACATTGGACTGATACACATATTTTTTTCAATGTTTTATAATGTCATTAATGTACAAGTAATTCATATGTATTGCAGAACAGTTCCATTACCCCCAGATATTACCTATCTTTTTGTAATTAATGCCTTTCCCTATACACAGTGCCTGGCAAATGATGTTTTCTTTTCCTGTAGTTTTGCCTATTCCAGAAAGTTATGTAAATGGAATCGTAGTATGTAGCCTCCTGAGTGTGGCTTCTTTCACTTAGCATAGTGCGTTTGAGATTTATCCA
The DNA here is from genome assembly GCF_021234165.1 of Pteronotus mesoamericanus. NCBI lineage: Eukaryota > Metazoa > Chordata > Mammalia > Chiroptera > Mormoopidae > Pteronotus > Pteronotus mesoamericanus. The sequence goes on from NW_026555308.1 coordinate 15,491,379, forward strand.
TGTTGTTGCATGTATTAGTAGTTTATTCCTTTTTATTTGCTGAGTAGTGTTCCATTGTATGGATGTACTGCAGTTTGTTTATTCATTCACCAGTTGAGAGATATTTGAGGTATTTGTGGTTTTTGGCAATTATGAATAAAACCTCTATAAATATCTCATACAGGCTTTTGTGTTAACATAAGTTTTCTTTTTTCTGGGTACATACTCAGGAGTAGGATTGTTGAGTCATATGTCAGTTGAACTCTAAGAAACTGCCAGACTCTTTCCTAAAATGACTGCATCATTTTGCATTTGCCCTAGCAATGTAAAAGAATTCCACTTACTCATATCCTCATCAATACTTGGTATTTGTAGTATTTTTTATTTTTAGCTGTTCTTATTGGTTTGAGGTGGTGTCTCATTGTAATTTTAATTTATATTTCCCTAATAATCAGTAATGTTGAACATTTTCTTATTCTTATTTCACTTGTATTCTTTGATAAGGTGTGTATTAGGATATATCACCCTTATTTATTTATTTTATTTCTGAGTTTTTAAAAAAATCCTCACCTGAGGATATTTTATTCATTTTAGAAAGAGAGGAAGGGACAAGGGGAGAGAGAAAGAAATATGGATCCAGCGCCTCGTGTATGCCTCACAACTGGAAATCAAACCCACTGTCTTTTGGTGTGCAGGACAATGCTCCAAACAACTGACCACTCAGCCAGGGCTATTTCTGAGTTTTGAGAGCTCTTTATATATTGTGGATATAAGTCTCTAATTCAGTATGTTATTTGCAAATATTTAATCTATGGTTGTCTTTTCATACTCTTAACACTGCCTTTCTCAGAGCAGAAGGTTTTAATTTTGATGAAGTCACATTGATCTTTTCTGTTTTCTTTTATGCATCCCTGCTTTTGATGTTATTATGTAAAAACTGTCATAACCAAGATCACAAAGATTTTTCTCTTATGTTTTCTTCTAGAAATGATCCATTTTAAGTTAATTTTGAGGATACAGTGTGAGATGGGGTTGAGATTCATTTTTTTGTGTATGTATGGAGTTCAAACTCAGTACCATTTGTGGGAAAGACTATCCTTTCTCCATTTAATTGCTTTTGTATTTTGTAAGAAATCTCTTGAGTCTGTTTATTCATTCCATATTCTGTTCCATTCATCTGTCTGTCTGTCCTGTTGCCAGTGCCACACTGTCTCGATCACTGCAGCTTTATAGTAAATGTTGAGATCAAATAATATGAATTCTTCAACTTTATTCTTCTTTTTCAGAATTGCTTTAGCTTTTCTGTTCCTTTACCTTTTTATATAAATGTTTTTTAAATTTATGAGGCATTTTACTAGTTTTTTTAAAAAAAGATTTTATTTATTTTTTAGAAAGGGGAAGGGAGGGAAAGAGAGGGGAGAGAAACATCAGTGTGTGGTTGCATCTCACGCACCCCCTACTGGGACCTGGCCACAACGCAGACCTGTGCCCTACACTGGAAATTGAACCAGCAACCCTTAGGTTTGCGGGCCTGCACTCAGTCCACTGGGCCATGCCAGTTGGGGTAAAATTTTTAATTACTTTATTTTTTTATCCCCTTTACCCACTTCCCTCTCTACCCCACCTCTGGCAACCACTAATCTTTTCTGTATCTATGAGCTTGGGTCTTTTTGTTTATTTTTGTTTATTATTATTTTTTTAAGATTACAAGGGTAAGAGAGATTATACAATATTTTTATGGCTGGATAATAGTCACACACACACACATACACACACACACATATATGTACAAAGGTCAGTTTTTTATATTTTGGCTATTGCCAGTAATGCTGCAGTGAACATAGGGGTACATATATCTTTTCAAGTTAGTGTTTTTATTTTCTTCAGATAAATACCCAAAAACAGAATTGCTAGATCATATGGTAATTCTGTTTTTAAATTTTTGAGGAACCTTCATATTGTTTCCATAGTGTCTTTATCAGTTTATTGTACATCCCTACCAATAGTACATGTATGTGCATTTTTTAAAAAAAGATTTTATTTATTTTTAGTCGGGGGGGAAAGAGGGAGAAAAAGAGGGAGAGAAACATCAATGTGTGGTCGCCACTCATGTGCCCCCTACTGGGGACCTGACCCCACAACCCAGGCATGTGCCCTAGACTGGGAATCGAACCGGCAACACTTTGATTCGCAGGATGGCACTCAATCCACTGAGCCACTCCAGCCAGGGCTACAAATTTTTTATAAAAGATTTTATTTATTCTTAGAGAGGGGGAAGGGAGAGACGGAAAGACACATCAATCTGTTGCCTCTCACATGCCCCCCAACTGGGGACCTGGCCTGGAACCTAGGCATGTGCCCTGACTGGGAATTGAACTTGCAGCCTTTTGGTGCATGGGATGATGCTCCAACCAACTGAGCTTTTAATTAATTAATTAATTTTAATTAAATGGTTGCTTTTAATTAATGGTTGGTTCCTGGAGCAGATTAACATGTAGATAGGTTATTCATGAGTATTAGAAGCAAAGCTACAGGCAGTGGTTTTCTACAACTACCCACTAGAGGGGGCTAGCAGGCTTCTTTCACTGTGACTGGGGCCTGGCTTCTCTAGTAGGTAGCCAGCTGTTGCAGCCCTTTGAAATTTATTTGGCCTCAGTGTCTGGTTATCCAGGCGGCTGCTTGCCACATACCACCATCAAGACCTGGACCATCTTTTGCTAGCCAGTGCAGTTTAAGACAGGAATCAGATTTATAACAGATAGAGTCTGTTGAAGTGCTCTTTAATTTTTATATCCGAATATCTCAGTAGAGTTTTTCTCTACTATTCTCTCAGGGAAGGGAGATTAAAGATGCTAGCCCATAACTGGTCCTGTTCTTTTAAGTGCAAACTGGACTTTCATTAACTTGCTTAAATATCTCTATTAGTAGAGTCTTTGAGGGTATGGTGGGAACCATGTTTTATTTGACTTCATAGCTTTATTCAGCAAAATTATAGCATTGAGACTCAACTTGAATTCACTTTGATGCTAAGTCCTGTGTCAGTTTTTCTTTAGCATGTTAATTCCCCCAAACATTTGGTTTTTCCATCATTTGAATTTTTTGCTTAAGTCATTTAATTCTCAAGAACTGCAGCCTGGCTTGTAGCCCCAGGTCTCTTCCTGAGATCTCCCTAAGAGGTTCAGCTCTGACAGGACTGTCCAGCCTTTTGGCGTCTCTGGGCCATGCATTGGATATACAAACACTAACGAAAACTGATGAGCCAAAAAAAGGTTTTAAGTAAATTTATGATTTTGTGTTGGGCCGCATTGAAGGCCACCTTGGGCCGTGGGTTGGACACCCATGGACTACCAGGAATAGAGGAAGGACTTGCCTTTGAGATCCAATTAGGCAGGTCTGTAAATAACTTTGAGTCCCTAAAAAGGACTCTTCTGTGCACAGATAACTCTTGGGATTTGGCACAATATTTGGGATATGTATCTCTGGGGCCAGCAAAACTCAGAGTGGAAGGATTGTCAGGTTTGGAGTGTAGCTACTGTGTCTGCTTTCAGAGCATGGATCTTGACTCTTGTCTCCCCAGTGTTTAACAGTTGTCTCTCCCTTGAATTTCTTTTGGAAGTCAGTGCTGCCCTGGCTTTTTCTTTAACTTAGTTTTACATTTATCTCATGCCACCTTTGTCTCAGTTGTTGGAGATACAGATAGGAATACAGTGTAACTGCTATGGTAGTGGGGACTTAGTAGAGAGACACTGAAGTGTCAGAATTTAAGTATAACATTTTGTCTGTAGAGAGTTACACTGTATTTAATATAAAGAAGAGTTGGCCAGGTTGAGGTGAATTAATGCTTTCTAAGAACAATAGAAGGATCATGCTGTGCTGAGGCATGGAATCGGGAAGTAGCCTGATGCTTTCCTGTGTAGTGTTTGCAGTTTTGTTTACAGTAGTCCCCCCTTGTCCACGGGCGATATGTTACAAGATTCAGTGGATGACTGAAACCACAGGTAGTACCAAACTCTCTATACAAGTATGCTATTTTTTTTTCCTGTATGTGATAAATTCCGATTAATAAAGTCAGGCACAGAAATTAACAATAACTAATAATCAAATTCCGATTAATAAATCAGGCACAGAAGTTAACAATAACTAATAATCAAATAGAACAATTATAATAATACACTGTAATAAAGTTATGTGAATGTGGTCTCTCTCTCAAAATATCTTATTGTACTGTGTGTACAGCATGGACACACTGGACAGAGGGATGAGTCACGTCCCAGGCAGGATAGAATGGGGTGGCGTGATACTTCATCACACACTCAGAATGGGGTGCGATTTAAAACTTATAAATTGTTTATTCCTGGAATTTTCCGGTTAATATTTTTGGAGTGTGGTTGACTGAGGGTAAGTGAACCATGGAAAGCGAAACTGCAGATGGCAGGGAGGTGGCAACTGTAATTGAGATATGAATGCTTAGGGCAGATGAAGGCATATAACCCAGATAGACTGACGAAGACGGAATTTCAGTGGGGTCTGGAGGCTGAACCTAGGAAGTCAAAGATCCTACCAAATCCTGTGGAGACAGCGGGAGGATTATAAGCAGGTTAATAAGATGACCAGAGTTACATCTTATTTAAAACATACTTGTAAGAGTGAGGGTAGATTGAAAAAGTGGCAGAATTGAATTGGCTTGTAGGAATGGTGAGGAGGGGCAGATATCTTGAAAAAAATATCCGTAATATTTTTGTGACTTAATATTGGCAGTGGGTGAGAGGGAAGAGTCACAGATGACTCTCAGGTTTTTGGCCCGTGTATTTGACTCTTAATAAGGTGAGACGTACAGAGACGAGTTGTTCATTGGGAGGTATAGGCAGATTGCTTTGGGATATGTGGAGTATCAAGTGTGTGGGGGCTGTTCAGGTGGAGATGTCTAGACGGCATTTGGTTACAGAGGTCTGGAGCTCAACTCACATAGTATGAAAACATGGTTTCTTGGTTAAAACTTACAGTAGCAGATAAAATTGTGAGTTTTGGATGAGGATAGAGGTGGCACCATGGAAATGCTAAAGAGGCAAGCAGAAAAAAAAAACCTAGAAAGAGGTGAAAAAGGAATAGTCAGAAAGGTAAGAGAATCAGGAAATACTGGTGTTGTGGAAGCTGCAATAATAGATAGTTCTAAGGAGGGAGTGATCAACAATGCTAGCTACCACAGAGGCAGGACAGAGCAGGACAGAGAAGCATCTACTAGAGTTGTCAGTGTGGAGGTCGCCAGGCCCTTTGGCAGAAACAGTTTTGGGAATCAGCAGGGGCAGAAGCTATAAGTGCATTGAATTGAGAGGTGAAGGGAAGAAAGGAGAGACAATAAAAATAGGCTTGGTTATGAAGTCATCGCCCCCCCCCCCCCGGCCCCCGAAACTGGAGCCTGCAGTGCGTGTGGCGGTATGATTTTACTTCAGCGCTCAGCTCCTTGGGTGTAGGGATGGAGGACTTGGTTGATTTGATTCTGCATTGCATTTTCCAGGAAGCAGCTACAAATGTTTTTGTTTCTCAAAGATTTAACAAGGTCCTTTTTGTAACTGGGAACATTTGCTGCAGTTCTGAGCCCGGCAGAATAATGATGGTTTGATAAAGTTCTGTTGCTTTAATTGATTTGTAGCCAAGGTGTCCATTTATTCAGCTATATCTTTTCTCTATTCCTGCTCTTTCTCTGTTCTTTATTTGTATTTTTGGATGATGGTGGTTAAAACAAGTAATTTTGCTATGAGTGAGGGTTCATATTTTCCAACTCAGTTGGGCCTTCAAAACTGCTTGATGATAATTCCTAGTCCTCTCACCTGCTCTCTGCAGCTTGTAGTCCTGTTAACCCTTTTCACACCCAGACTTCTCAGATGGTGACTTTACTTCTGCTTCACTGAGAAAACTATCTAAAATTAACCCAGTTCCCTCATCACCTCAAATTTGCTTTTTCTTTCCGTATTGCTGGGGTCTCAGCAGAGCATGAGCCCCTTCACTGAAACTTTGGACTTCTGTTTCTCTAAGGGTCTTTCCCTTAGACACTTCAGCCTCTCTGCGTGCTTGTCTCCTGAGGTGGTAAACATGCTTCAGTCTCCTTCTAGATCGTGCCCTTCCCTGTGACGCTGAGCCAGACCGGATCCGCAGCCACCATGAACAGCAAAGGTCATTCCCAACACAGCAAACCTACTTGCGTAGCTTTCCGGGAATTGAGTGTGCCGTCAGACTCTACCCTGACGCTCCACCTGCGTACTCACAGATCTGTCATCTGAACTTTGTGCACCCATGGCCTGCCACAGTCAGGTGCTTTTCCTGGCACGTCACTGTTGTCTTCCCCAGGCCCAGTCTGTGGCTTGTGGCCCTTTAGGTTTCACAGTCCCATGACTTGTTATCTGCGTTTCCATATACCCACCTGATTCAACAGTGCTGGTAGAAGGAGGGTATGATGCGGGGCCAGATTTGGAGCTGGGGCCACTGCTGGTAACATTCCCCCTCCTCCGCCAGGATGCCCTCCCCATGCTGCTCAGCTTGCAGTCATGCAGGGAGCGAGTGTCCTTGGAACTCAGTGGAAGGAAAACTTCTCCATGGATGGCTTAGATGGTGGCTACACCATCTCTGTGCCAGGAAAGACATCACATACCTTCAGCACATCTCACAATGTAACTCCTTTAGTCATATTAATCTGAAGTTGCAGTTTATGTTTTTGTTTTTTTTAATTGTTTATTGTTGTTCAATTACAGTTGTCCCCATTTCCCTCCATTACTCTCCCCTTCCCTACCCACTCCGCACCTTCCACTCGATCCTCCCCCCCGCCCCCGTTGTCTCTGTCCATGGGTCCTTTATACCCGTTCCTTGACTTGACCCTTCCCCTTCTTTCTCCTGTTACCCTCTCGGCCCTCTCCTCTGGTCACTGTCAGTTTGTTCTTTATTTCTTTAAGTTACAGTTGAGACAAATGTTGTTGGGTGTCTTCAGGTACCCAAACTTTCAGGCACTTCTCAAACTTAGTAAGGAACCATGTAATGGTAGAATTACCTCCTCAGAGCAATTTGAGGTAGGGCAGGTATACATTCATAAAATGAATGGGGAGGAAGCAGCCCTAAGGATCTTGCTTTAATTCCTCTGGAGTAATACTGTATCATACTGGTCTTTGCTTTTAGTAATAAGATATCAAATTGGGGTTGGAAGGAACTTTGATCTTCCTAAGAGTTGCAGTTGCCAAATTATGCTGATTGTTTTTTATTAATTTCCTTTAAACATTTGATTTATATCACTTGTTTTAAGTGAAACGTATTAGCTGTCTGCCTTTTCCTTTCCATCTTTGGCCCACATCCCACCCTCAACCCTAGTCTTCAATTCCCTCTCGCCAGTCTCCATTGGATCAATGGTGCAGCACAGAAAGCTGGTCAAGACTAATTTACTTCTCTCCTTGTACTTCTCCCCATTTGTCATTTTTGGCTAGTCTTTCACAAGGATTCTTTGAAATCCCCTCTATGTCAAAGCACAGACCCCTTTTTCTTCTGCCTTTGCATCTCCTCAGACAGAAATGGAGGGTGCCTTTTGGACCCTCCTCATTGTCTTCCTACATGAAGCAAACCCAAATTTGCTTTGTTGACAAAAACCAAAAAGCCCTCTGAACTTTGTCTGAACAGAGGATATTGGCACAAACAGTACTTTGCAAATATTTTTCATAGCAGTTTAAAATATGAGGGGCAATGAGGAAGATGCATTTCAAAAGCTGATAACATTAGAGCCAAATTAAGGGGAATTTTCAAATCAAAAATTGGTTACCATGTATTATCTGAGTACGTGGTGCAGCCACTGAGGACTCCCAAGAATTCCTAAGCTGAGTTAATGGGGTCATATTGTGAATACCTCTTTATAAAATGACTTAAGTTTAATGAAATCTCGTTAGGTTAAGAATATGTTTGGATCCTTAATACTTTGATTTTCATTTTCTGAAATTAGATTTTATTTTATCTTCTAATTTTAGTTCATCTATAGTTCATCTACATTTTGTGTTCTATATATGTGATATCTGACTGTATCATTGACTTACGAACGTTCAGCATTGTATGTTTCTCTCTGTACTGTGGTGTTCTTGGGTGGATTTTTTATACTAGAAATGGAGAATAAAGACTATTTTGAAGATTTGAATAAAGTGATGACATTGCATCACAAAAGAAAAAGGTTATTTTCTTCACAGTTTTTCCTTGGTCTCCACAATCCAGTTGTTACCACAGTTGTCATTCCACTGGACTTCTTGCACAGGCCACCAGTGCCCTCTTTAGCAGCAAATCCAATGACTTTTATATTATCAGCCTACTTTTCTCTCTTCAGTATTTGACATTGTTGAAAATACCCTCTGTTTTGAACTTTTTTCCTCTTGGTTTCCCTAACAGCACTCTCCCAGGTTTTCTTTTCTCCTTTTGCTCCTTCTCATTCTCCTCGGTGCCTTCTCTTCCGGCCCCTTAAATGGAGGTGCTTTATGGTGCTGTCAAGGGCCTTCACGTACTCTGCAGCTGGTCTCTGGGCTGTGATGTGCACTGGCATGGTTTCCTATAACTCCTTGCTAATAAACCCAGCTCTGGGCTTTTTCTTTAGTTTTAGACCAAACTAGAACGCAAACTAGACAGTCTGCTTGATAGAATCTGTCTCATTGTGTTCTAAAAGTACCACAAACTCAAATTCAAATTTCAATTAATATATTGTGTCCAAACAAGCTTAAAACTTGGCAGTAAACTTTGACTCTCCCCTTTCTTTCCCCCCAGCCCCACCAAAGCAAGGCAGAGGTCCTGCTGACTTGACTGTACCTGAGAGTAACCAGGTGCAGTTCACGTATCCAGACGCTCATTGCTATCCCTGCTGCTGCTGCCCAAGTACATGACTGTGTTCTCTCATGTGGGAGTATTGCAGTGTCTTTGCGTCCATTTTACCAGGTCTTCCAGAATTGCTTTGAGTATCAGCCTGAGTGTGATAGTCCTTCTCTTGGTTGCTCTCCAGTGCCTACAAAATAACATCCAGCCTCTTGGTAGTCAGGGCCTTTTGTAGTCTTGTCTCTGATGGCTCTTTCAAGCTTGTGTCCCATAACCTCTAGGGGCCATTTCCTAAAGCTACATACATTTTTTGTTTTTCTGGGCATTTACTTGTGTTGTTCTTGCCTTGACTGCCCTTTCTATTTATCCTTTCTGTCTGGAAAATCCTTCAGAGCCCAGTGCATGGGTCTTCTTTGTGAAGTCTTCCTCCTCAAGTACAGAGTAAATGTAGGGGTGAGTATGAAGAGTAGAACTTGACTACAACTTCTTTAATAATGACTACCATTTATGGAGAAATTACTGTGTGACAGTCACCATTATGAACACTATCAATACTAGAAGCAGATGGTTAAGAACATGAACTTTGATGGTAGAATCCCAGCTCTGCCATTTACTAGTTGTGTACCGTTGGGCAAGTTATTTACCATCTCAGCGTCATTTATGTCTGATGGTTGAATGCAGTTGTCTAATGGAAGGTAAGCAATAAATGGTAACTGCTGTCACTATAAATGGTAAGGGTTTTCATCCCTCCTCACCTCTTGTGTGATAGTAAATATATCATCATGCATGTTTTACAAATGATGAAACTGAGGCTTAGGGAATCTGGGTAACTTACGCTGCTTCCCCCAAACACATGACTATGGGAATTGTAGCTTACTTATCATTTAATTCCATAAGATCTTTAAACTTAATAAACTCAAATATTAAAATCAGTATATTTAAATTCAATAAGAATTGAATATAAAGGTGAATCTGGAGCTCCAAAGTCAGATTGAGAGTGAAATTTAGACATTATTACCTGCACAGGGTGGTAATTGAAGCTGTTCTCTCTTTAAGTCCTGTCATTTTTGAGAGTCCATACATTTCAAGGACCCCTTCAGCAGTAAGCTATAGATGGCCTGTGACAGATGGCAGTTATTATCATCAACTGTTACTTAAGTCTTTTTTTAAAATTTCTTGTATATGTTTTCTTTCCCCAACTGGAATGTAAGCTATTTGAGGGCAGAAGACTGTACCTTGTACTACTCTGTATTAACTCCTGCCCCCTTAGAGTCATTTTTGTTTACTCAGATAGGTCAAACCTGAGTAACAGTTAATCTTAATCTCAAAGAGGAATTCTCAAGCAATGACCAACCAAGATAATTTTGTTTATCTTTACTTTCTATAATTTGAATTAAGAAAACATTATTTTTTTACATATTCCAAATAAAATTCATTAAACATTCATCTCTACTATTTTCTACATTTCTTACAATCCAAGCCTCTTTACCTTGTAGGATTCTAATACACTTTTGTGCCCTTGAGTAAGAGTCACTGACATGGGACTCCTATTCCTATTCCCATGCTTTTCATTTTACAGTTGAAGAAGCTGAGGGCCATGTTCCAAGTGGTTCTCCCATTTGTTATCTGACGAACTCTCTCTAAACATCTTAGTAAAGAGTCAAGATCCTTAGGGGTATGAGAGTTTTAAGTGCTTTGTACTTTTTTTGTTTTTGTTTTTGTTTTTGGCAGAGCTGAAAAACTGCAGCTGCTGAATCACAGGCCTATGACTGCTGTTGAGATCCAGCTGGTGAGTGAAGGAGGCCTGAACTTGGTGGTGGTAGGGGGGATAGTTTCTGGGTTAGATATGTAGAAAGGGTGATGTAAAGGCTGACAACAGACCAACCAGGAACTGACATATCTTGAAAAGACTGTCAGATCACTCCGTTTTGTAAGTGAAAGAAACCTCACCAGTTTCATTCCTGTTAGTATAGACTTAGGTAAAGTAGAAGACTGGAGGAAATTTAATTCCTTCTATAAGGTTTAGGCCTATGATTTGGTGGGTTTTTGTTTCACCTGATGATGTCCTACATAACTCTGGCCATCGCTTCCCTGTAGGGTTATTGCCAATCCAGATGTTGCTTAAAAACATTATGCTTGCCCGGGCTGGTGTGACTCAGTGGATTGAGTGCCGGCCTGCAAACCAAAGGGCCGCCAGTTTGATTCCCAGTCAGAGCACATGCTTGGGTTGCAGGCCAGGTCCCCAGTAGGAGGCACATGAGAGGCAACCACACATTAATATTTCTCTCCCTCTCTTTGTTTCTCCCTTCCCCTGTGTCTAAAAATAAATAAAACCCTTAAAACAAAAAACATTACCCTCAACATGACTCTGGTGGAATTAATCTCCGCCACTCCTACCCTTTGACCTACTCTTCTAGAATTCTTTTTTTGATTATTGGAGCATATGTGCACTTTCCCACATCTCTCTTTCTCTCCCTCCTGGCCTAGTCTCCTAAGCCAGAAACCTGGAAGTCATTCTCTTCCTTTTATTTCATGCTTGGTTAGTCCCTGAGTTCTGTTGCTTCTATCTCGCCTTAGTCTTCCTTTCCTGCTGCACTGCATTACTTCTGTCATCACTTCTCACCTCGGCTCTTGCAGTTACCCTCTTCACCATTCTCCGTGCCTCCGGTCTGTTTCCCTCCAGTCCGTCGTCTGCACCATCATAGTTCACTTTCTAAAACCACAAATTTGTTTATCTTACTTCCTTGCATAAAACCATTCAGAGGAGCCCCGTCACTTGGAAAGTCTGAATTGCAGTCACAGCATAAAGCCTCAGAACTGTGGGAGGTGGGTAGGGTAGGAAGTTGAGATGGTATAAGGGGAATGTGAAATGAGGTCCAGGGGTTGCTGTGTGAGCGTGCTCTGGCAGTCCCTGCTTTGGTTGCGCAGAGCACAGAGCACCATTAAGCTACAAACATGAAGCAGGACATTTAACTGCCAATAAAAAATTTTGGCTGCCCTGGCTGGTGTGGCTCAGTGGATTGAGCGCCTGCCTGTGAACTGAAGGGTCACCAGTTTGGTTTCTAGTCAGGTCACATGCTTGGTTGCAGGGCCAGGTCCCCAGTTGGGGGTGTGCCAGGGGTGACCAATAGATGTATCTCTTGCACACTGATGTTTCCCTCTCTTTCTCCCTCCCTCCCCCTCTCTCTAAAAGAAAATAAATCTTTAAAAAAAAACCAACAACAACTTTGGCTGAAGAATTAATAAAATGAGAAAAAAACTATTTCCAAAGTCAGTTTTAGAAGTATTTAGCTCTTTGTCAAATTTCCTTCAGAAAAGTATGGAAGAAAAACAGCCAAAAATACCTATGATTAGAGTTGTTTAAAACAAACAAACAAACAAACAATCCTTTTTTTAAACAGTCATGGGGCTTTTAATTCTGACTAAAATTTATTTTCTTTGTGTTTTCTTCATGGTTTCTGCCCTTCAAAATGTAATCAAAATTAAGTTAGAAAAATTTTTCCCACAAAGGGTGCCTTTGTGGGTAACTGGCCTTTAGAATACATAAAGATTCCTTTTGGAACCCTCTTTATTCTTATGCTTTCAACTGTGTTAGTCAACTTAGAAAGAGAAAAAAACAAACAAAACGGCAAATAATCCCTTTCCCTCTGGGTTAAAGATCACATGTCCTGCCTCCTCCAACTTTAATCAGCAACATATGCTATTCATGGCTTCATGACAGATGGGGAAGAGATGAGGAGGATTAGTGTGACCTCATCCCAGAGCCTGTATCATTATTTGGTAAAATTAGCTGCTGTTAAGAGAGCCTACTGTATGCCAGATGTGGTGCTAGGGGCTTTGTATATGTCACCTTGATGCCCTCACTTTAGTCTTGGCTAGTGAGTGGCTGCTTTGGGTCTGTGTGATTCAGAAGTCTTACTCTGTCCCACACAAACCAGATGTGTGTGGGATTCCCTCAGACTCTTCATTCTCATTTCCTTCCCTTGGTAAAAATTGCATATGTTATTTCCCATTAGTTGGACCATTTTATAGCTAGATTTTTCCCAGCCTAGTATTTGGCAGTAAAATATAGCAAATATTTACCGAAGCTTGTAGCAATATCTCTTCTCACCAGAGTGGGATAAAAAATTAGTTTTTCAAATAGAGTGGAAACTGCAAAGGACTTGAGATCATTTCCCCATGTTAACCTTACAGCTGTGTATACCACCTGGGTCCGGAAGTAACCACTGCATCTAACATTTGTTAGTATTCAGTTTTTGAGGCTGAAGCTTCTCTTTTTCAGGTATCCCTCAGCCATGCTTTGTTGCGATCCTCAGACCCACAGCCTGCTGTCTGTGTAGAAATGAGGAAGCCACCCCGCTTCTGTGACTCTGCCATCCCCTTTTGAGCCTTCTGGTCTGACGATAGGACAGAGAACCCCATGACCTCACAGGCCACTGTCCTGAACAGCACTATCGTCCATGCCTTTTATAACTTAAGTGATTAAAATGCCCTGAATTATATAGTTTTATAGCTTACAAAACACTATCATGTATGTTTTCATTTGGTCCTGACCATACACATTACTTTCATTTTATATTAAAGAAAATTGAAATTTACAGAGGTTAAGTGAACTGTTCGGGTCAAATAGCTAAAGATGTCATTGACTATTAGGTTTTGAGATATTTGAGGAAAGTAGGAGGTTAGGCCTGGGAGCTTAAAATGAGAAACAAACATTTTTGTAGTTGATCTGCTGAGTTTGACCTAGGGGTATTGATGTAATTTTTGTAGATGATTAGAAATATTTATCATTTATAGTGACACATCTGGAAATACTTTGGATTTTTAAATATCATTTGCCTTTATATTCTGAACAACTTGAAATCTTTGGTATCAGAATGTTGAGATGGTGCTTTGTACTTCTTTATTTCATCTCAGTTTCTTATGTGATGGGAAGAAAAGGTGAATAATAATATAGTTACTCTCATTTATCCTAGTGATCTAAGATGGGTTAGTAAGTTTTTGATTTCCGAAAGTCTCTTTTTTGTGTATATTTCATTTTGCTTAATACAGCTTGGGTTTACTTGCTGTCACTGGGAATCTTGGGTTGAAAAGAAAAGTTCCTGACTATAATCATCCCTGAGGGTTGTGTGTTAATCAAAGTGGCTCTTGACGAATTTGGCAAAATTGAAAGCTCATCAGCACCTCATGACAACCTAATCTTAGTGTTGCATCTGCCAAACACAGAGATTGGGACGCAAGAAGGTGGCCTGTTGAAGTTCTCTGCATATGGTTTTCTACAAAGAAAGGCCTCTTAGGGTCATATAACCTGACTCTTTTAAGCCAATGGACTCTAGACTGCCATGTGCATCTCTGAGAGAGGAAATGATAGAAACCTTCCTGGAGTGGAGGCATGGTGTTCTAGAAAGAGCTGGGATGCAAAGTCAAAAGACTTTGCCCCTGCTTGCTAGGAGACCCATAGCAAGTTTCCCTATAACGCTGAGCCTCCATTTATCTGTAAATTGTCCTGACTTTACGGGCAGCACCCTGGAGAAGTTCTGGTGGCAGTGTTTCTGGGAAAACCCCTCCTAAACTGTGGAGCACTGTACAAATCCTGGTGGGTGGTTGTAACACCAGTTCAGATCTCCTTCACCCTCTTTCCTGAGGCAGGGAACAGTTCGTCATCAGTTGCATATGCCAGTTATTCATAAACTTGGAGACGTTCTTCTCTCAAATGAAGATCATGTTTTTTCAGGGTTAAATCAGATTGGTTATATCCCTCCTTCCTCTTCATTCTTTGGAGGGAGTCTGTTAGAATGCTGCCTTTTACAGACCTACTTTTGCATGTCTGATTTTAAAAAAGGGCTTTGGGGGATTGTTTCTTCTTCAGTAGAGAAGTTATACTTTATTGAGCCTTTGAATTTTTAGAAAATGGACATTTTCTTTCACAGCATCATGGGAAGTAGCTTCATTGGTTCACTCAAGATCTTCCCCACCATGGAACACCAAGGATTACACTCTAGTTGTGGCAACATTTTTGGACTAAGATAAATGAAGAGACCAATGTTTTGTCAGGAGTTTGCAGTATGACCTTGGATGTGTCATCTGACTTCTTTAGTTTCTGTACTATTATTTGTAAAGCAAGGCAGTAGACTGATTTCAGGATTGTAAGCCTAGCTTGTCATCTTTCTTTACTTAAATCTGCTGGGATTTATTTCTAGAATTCCTTTGGGTCTTAGTTGCCAGCTGTAAGAGATTGCTGTGGGAAATACCATAGAATAGGACACTGGACACCTATAGCTGAAAAAACTGTAATAGACAGCTAATGCCCCAAAGTGAATCAGGTGAAACAATTCGACTGCCTGTGTACTTTTAAAAGGAGGGTTGACTGTATTATGTTTGTATTCATTAACATATTCAGAATTGGAGGTGAAGCTTAGAAAACTGGCTTATGACTGTGGATATCAACTGTGTGTTCACATTTCCAGGACCATGTCAGAAACCAGGCATTAAGTAGACCTTTGGTGAGGCAGTGTGCAGTTGCTTTCCAGCTGTCACTCATCAGACTCCTGTGCTGCATTCTCAGGAGGTGACTAAGGCCAAATGATGTGTGTTAGAGTTGGGTGGGCCTGACTTCTAGTTTTTTCCCTTTGCTAGGATTGTTGTGCCGAGTAAAACAAATCATGGATATGAAGTGTAAGGTGCAGTACCAGGCGCATAATCTCCCTAAGGAGCTGTTATTAGTGGGGCGGGGAGGGTAGGATTAGGAAATGAGGATTTCCTAATGAGGGATATAGAAAAAAGAATATTTGGCACATAGTGGGCAATCATCAGATGAGTTGTTGGTACAATTTATAGGTTGCAGATGAGCTCGTTGTGAAATACACAAGTACATAAAGCATCATTTCACTCCCCAGAGGTGAATTTTCTTTGCATATACAACATATTCACATGTGTATATAGGGATGGAAATGTTAGGGTTTTCTTCTTTAAAGAAAAACGCTAACCTGCAACTCTTTTTTCCCTGACCCATTTTGAGCTGTCGCACTGGATTATCCTGAAATTTGAGCTAGCTCCTCTCTCCTGTGGAGCAAACATGGGGAGGACCTGGTGACCAGAGGTGGCTCAGGAGCCAGGCCCTGAGCTCTGTACTAAGAGGCTGGGCTGGGACCGGGACGGGACTGGGACTGGGACTGGGACCAACGTGGGGTGGCCCACACTACGAGGCTCATTTGTGACCCCTGGAGGCTTTTCTCTCCTGCAGATGGTGGAAGAGAGTGAAGAACGGCTCACAGAGGAGCAGATCGAAGCGCTTCTCCACACTGTCACAAGCATCCTGCCTGCGGGGCCAGACGCCGAGCAGCAGAAAAACACCAACTGTGATGTGACAATGGATGAAGAGGACTCAGCATAGAAGAGTACAGCTGGTCCAAGCGTCTCATGAAGTTGGAAGGCCCAGCAGCCATTTTCCAGACATAGAAGATTGTTTAATTTTACCCTCCACCCCAACAGACCTGTTTTCATGATCAGTTGGGTAAATCACAAAAAATAAACCTTTCTCAAAAATAAGCTAAAGAGAAATACTTTGCCTCCAGGAAAAGAAACATGGTGAGGACTGGCTGAGATTGTCATGGCAGAGAACTAAAGGAAGGAGGACAGAGTCAAAGAGGACAATGACTGTGAACCCCCTGTGATAGAAATATTTCTTCTATGGCCTTTGCCACAGGTGTGGGAAAGTCTTTCATACACAGCTGGTAAAATGCTTGCGTTGCCTTTGACCAGCTGTGTCCTACTAATTAGTTTCATCTACTTCCCTAGGAGCTTCCTAAGCAGGAGCAGAGTGCTGTTGGGATAAAAAGTGAATTATGAGAATGCAGTGAGCTGGCTAAAAACTCCCAGAGCATCTCTGGCTTAAATGAGGCACCGAATTTGGCTCACGTTAGAGGAACCTTTTCCTCAAAAACAGCAAAGGTAAGACAAGAACAGGTCTGGCCAACCGTCCTCAGGTCTAAAGGCCCTTTTCCTCTGATGGCGTGGACTCTGTCTACAGGCTTACATTTTAGTCTTTAATGTCTGGGCACAGCTCATGCCACTTGGAAAGAGGCCTTTCAAACTGAATGACTAGCAACAGAAATGTAGTGTTGGTTGTCTTTCTGACTACCCTCAGTTTCTTGCCCTGGGTAGGTGCCTCCTGTTAAGACCAGGTGAGCTTTGTTTGCACAATAGGTAAATTATTTACATCTTTATAAAGGGCACAATTAGGTACCCATTTTCATAGAATATGTAAGAACTAGAGGGTGATTAATAAAATTTGAATTGTTGGCTGTTACAGAGTTGTTTCAGGTTTTTAAAATTTAAAATATTAGGATAATTACCATGTGAAGAGCTTGTTAATATTCAAGCATTGGAGAGTTTAGTAGCTCCAGATATGTGGTTGCCTTTGGTCCTAGGAACATTGAAAAAAGGTCTAGTTTCTCTCATTCACTTGGCTCCCTATTTGAGGAAGAAAATGCCTATAGACATTAATTTTCCAAATTGGCACTCGTTTTGTTGAAAGATTACGTACTTTCAATGCTCCTATTAATTGGGTTACTTCCCACTCCCTTGTGATTTCCAGGTTTTCGTTTTCTTTACCTCCTCCCCACTTCCAGTTGTAATTATGTCAGTCTTATCACCTAAGGATCAAGGGAAATCTGCTTACTGGCAACATTAAAATTATAGGACATTTAATTGTGAATCTTTCTTGAGTATTAGAAGTTTTACCAGGGGCTGTTGATTTATTTGTTAGTCAAAGCATACATATGCCTGTGTATTATTGTTTCATCTTAACCCTGAGTGTGTGAGACTTTTTTACTTGATGGGTTTAGGGCTTAATCAACTTAATAATAAATTGTTTCCAGGTGACTGCCAAATTCTGTTATTTTTTAAGTGTTTGAAGAATTTGTTTTTCTATGGATAGAAGAAATCAAATGAAATCCTGACTTAAAGTTTAAAATGTGATTTTTTAAAAAAACTGTCTACGTAGATCTAAATTTTGTGTTGGAATTCAGGAAGACTTTGTTTTCATATTTGGGATCTGAATGTAGCCTCAGTTTCTGATTAAACCACACAGGCTCTGCAATACTCAGCTCTCATCAGAAACATTTTGTATAATATTCCTATCACATTAATAATAAACATTTTGGAAATAAAAAGTCATAATTTATACAAGAAACTCAACCAGGAGTTTTTAATTTAATATCCTTCTATATGGTTTCAGTTTTTGACTACGTGATTGTTTTATTCTTTAAAAAGAAAAGATCTATTTTTACCGAACAGCAATTGGGGTCCTGCTGCCTGCCTCCACATACAGGCAGAACTCTAGAAGCACAGGTTTGGTGACAAAGGGAAGGAGTCTTTATTCAAAAGCTTCACAATTTCGGAATAAGAGCTTTCCAGGTGAATTAGTCACTTAGGCCTATCAGTTAAGACTAAACTCTTAACAGCTGAGTTCTAGCATTTCTCCATTAATTTTTAATTGCCTTATTTCTATAGGGTTAGTTAACAAACTAAAACAACATAAGATACAAAAGCTACACACTTTTGGAAGAATGGCAGGCGTCTGTCTCAGAGCTTTTCCCCTTTAGAACACCTAAAGAAGAAGAACCCTGCGACCCTCTGCCAGGCCAGCTTGACGCTAGGCTATGCCTGGAGTTCATTCCCATACAAAATACCACCCATTGGGAAATAAAGGCAGCTGCAGCATGATCATCCAGGCATCCTTGAGGAAGACAGGCAGAGAAAGGCCTTCTTTTATTTCAAATCTTGCCCATAATTCCATGCGCTCTGAAGGCTTTCAGCTTCTCAGCCAAACTCATCCTAGACTATTTACCATTGCCTTTGCAAACTCCAGTGGCTCCTTTCTGCTTCTCCCCAGTGATTTGATCAGATCTCTCAGTATCAGCATGTTCATTTGCATGTTGTTTTAGGCCTCTGTAAAAGTTACTGTATGTATAGTCGACAGTTAAATTTTGTCCCAAACATGGAGGCTGAAGCACAGTTCGGTCCCAGGAGGAGAGTCAGCACTGAGGGAACCTGGTACCTGCAGCACTGCACGAGAGAAATCTTGAGACGTCCTAATTAAACGCCAGGACAAAAGAATGGGCCTGAGAGAAGCAAGGGTAATCAGTAAATAGAGCCAAGGGCCAAAACCAGCAATGACTGTTCTTATTCCTGAATGTGTGACAGGAGAGTAAGAAGCTAGGAGGATTCTTAGGCAAGTGGAATGGAGAAACTGAGACAAGAAAAAAAAACAACAGACAATTAAACAAGGCCAAACAGCTCAAACAATTTTGAGCCAACTGGTGACTTGCAAGACGTTATCTCCTCTAACCAAGGACACTTAAGAACAAATGGTTTATAGCTCTCCTCCCTAACCAGAGAATACGTAGCCTCTCTGATCATAAACCACAGGTGACCTGGGAAGAGAGGAATGCTAACGCAAATGGAGCGATAACACCAGAACAAAAGGAGCCAATTTGGAAGGAAGCTGCATGACTCCCCTGTCATTTCCAGCTCCAAAGAGGAACAGTATGTCTGCACGTCAGTGCTCTCCCTAGGAATTCCCCCCTCCCAAATTCCCACATTTCCCTTATGTAAACTTGCTTCTAAAAGTTCAAGGTAAGGTGGATGTTAGGGTTTTAACCCACTGCTTCTCAGACTGCTAGCCTCTGATATTAATAAAAGCACAATTTTAATCCAATCCCTGTCTCTGCTGTTTGGCTGAGTGATGACAGGCAGTATGAGTCCCAGACTCGGTTTCCCTCTGGTTTGAAATGTATGTTTAAATTTTGAATCAACTTCCAGGCCATCCTTTAGCTCTTGAGGAAATGGACAACCACCACATGCCACCACATCTTGTTTATGCTTGAACTTTCCAGGCTGTTGCCCACAACCAATCCAAAAGCAGCAAGTTCTTCTTTTTATGGACAGTGCACCTAACCCAGAACTCTGATTTACCTCCCAACCCCCCTTATCTATAGCCAATGTAAATTCTTTCAAAACAACTTTTTCTTCCCTACACTTACTGTACAAAAGAGCCCTGTCAACCCCAGGACAGTGGACATGTTTGTCTTCACCTGGCCCTGCAGCTGGTGGTTTAGATTTAGATTTCATGCCCCAGGAACTGGAGCTTTTTCTGGCCAGCATTTGTCCCAGTAAACCCTTTCAGAAAAACTTTGAGCCTCAAAGGTCATTGTTTAACAAGCATATGAAGGTGAGGCTTTGAGAGCTAACGCCAGCATCTGGTTCAAAGACTGACTAGATAGATTTTTAGGTCTACAGGTCTTTGTTACACGACTTTTGTAGGCTGTCAATTCTTTTTTGGGGGGGCGGGGGGAGCGGTGTGTGTGTGTAAAGTTCTGGTTTCTAACAGGGACTTTTTAGTTAGCTGTCAGGAGGGTACTACTGAGCTTTTTTTTTTTTTTTTTAATTGACTCAAGTTAGATTTTACCCAGATTCAAGGGGGAACCCCCAAAACTCCAGAATTATCTACTGGAGGGTGGGCCCCTTGCAGTGCAGGCTTCCCTGCTAGGTGAGTGTTCTAGGAACCTATATGTATCAGTGTACCAGCTGGTGGTGGTGTGAGAGGCTGTGTTCAGCTTCAAGGAGTTTTTTTGTGAAGATTTAATGCACTTGACCGTTTGATGATGAGTGATTATGAGTGCACCTTGCTGGGTGTGCAGGACTTTTTGACCAAAAACAGCATGACCCCCATGCCCCACTCTCCCTATTCACCCAATCTTGCCAGAGTGACTTTTTTTTTGTTTCCCCCAGATGAAAAAAAGTCCTCAAAGGGAAACATTTTGCCAGTGTGGAAGAGTTGAAACAAGAAACGGCATGAGCACTAAAAGGCATCAAAATCAACGAGTTCAAAAACCTTTGAGTGGTGAAAAAAACTTTGAAGGTGACTGAAGTTGAAATGTGAAAGAATAAATACACAATTTTTTAATAAATAAATACTGGTTTTTCTTTGGGTCCTCCCTCATATATAACTTGCCTCTTTTTGCTTATGTTAGAGTATGGCCCACTGCCACCTCAGGTGACTTCCCATTGATTCAGGACTCATTTATAAAATAATGGGTTCCATTTACCTAATCAACCATTGTGTATCAAGAGCTTCTATCAATACTTTAGTCAGAGGTGAATAAATTAATGCTCCAGTATATTTTTCACCAAGTCTTTTTTCTACCCTGAAACCAATTTAACACCATTCATGTCAATTGATTACTTCTCAGTAAATGAAGAACTGAATCACATACCCTAAAAAAAATTAGGAACATTATTTAATTACACAATGAACAAAAGAAAAAGAAGCAAAACTGCCTAGAGATCCTTTTATATTTTATAAAAATAAAGATATAACTAATATACCATAAATTTACCCTTTTAAAAATATACGATTCAGTGGTTTTGAGTATAATCGCAAGGTTGTACAACCATTACCACTGCCGAATTCCAGAATGTTTTCAATCATCCCCAAAATGGAGAGCAGTTGCTTCCATTCCCATTTCTTCAGAGCCTCTGGCAACCACTAACATATACATTTTTTTCATGGATCATTCTTTTAATGTACCTAAAAAGTTATCATGAAGCCCAAGATCACCTAGATTTTCTCCTCTGGTATCTTTTGGAGTTCTAGAGATTTACATTTTACATTTAGTTCTATGATCATTTTGAGTTAATGTTTGCAGAAGGTGTTATGTTCTTTTTTTACATGTGAATATTGTAAATATCTGGTTCTTCCTCCACCATTTGTTGAAAAGACTATCCTTTCTTCATTCAGTTGCTTTTGACTTTTGTTAAAGATGAATTGATCATCTTTGAGTGGGTCTATTTCTGGGCCCTATCTCACTCTTGATTATTGTAGCCTTGAATTGTCTTGAAATCATGTAATATCTGTCCTTCAGATTTGTTCTCCTTTTGCTTTTTCCCTTTAGCATTCTTAGGATTCACTGATGATTTTTAAGTACAAAATTGTATTCTATTTACTTATTTTTAAAAAGTATTTTAAAATAAATTTTTTCATGATCGTACATTCAACCTTTTAGAAATCTGCGGATTTGTTTCTGTCTCTGCAATATATTTTTTCCTTCTTATTGTCACTGTATTATTTTTTGTCCCTCTACCATTTTGTTATTCCCATTACTCTCTCCTGCCTTTGACAACCATCAATTTCTTTATATCAATATGTCTGCTTTTATTTTGTTTATTCTTTTGGATTTTAAAAAATTCCATATATAAGTGAAATCACATGGTACTTGTCTTTCTCTGACTTATTTTACTTAGCATAATATCCTTTAGGTCCAACCATGTTCCAAATGGCAAGATTCCATTTTTTTATTGCTGTGTAGTGTTCCATTGTGTATATATGCTACATCATCTTTATCCATTCTATTGGTGGACATTTAGATTGCTTCCACATCTTGGCTGTTACTAATAATGATGCAATGAATGTAAGCATGCATATATCTTTTCAAATTAGTGTTTTTGTTTTCTTCAGATAAATACCCAGAAGTAGAAATGCTGGAATGTATGGCAGCTGTTTTTAATTTTTTGAGGAATCTCCATACTGTTTTGTACAGTGGCTACACTAATTTATAATCCCACTAACAGTATACAAGGGTTTACCTTCCTCCACATCCTCCCCAGCACTTGTTCTTTGTTAATTTATTGACGACAGTCATTCTGACAGGTGTGAGGTGGTATCTCATTGTGGTTTTAATTTGTATTTCCCTGATGATTAGTGATGTTGAGCATCTTTTCATACTTCTATTGACCATCTATATGTCCTCTTGGAGAAGTGTCTCTTCAGATCCTCTGCCGATTTTTTAAATTAGATTGTTTGTTTTTTATGGTGTGGACAGTCTTCAATAAATGGATCTGGGAAAACTAGATATCCAGATGCAAAAGAATGAAAGTAGACCCTTACCTTACACCTTAACTCAGAATGGGTCAAAGCCCTAAATGTGAGAGCTAAAACTGTCAAAGTAGAGGGAAAGCGGCATGACATTGGATTTGGCAATGATTTCTTGTATATGCACAGTCAACAAAAGAAAAAATAGGTAAATTGACCATCATCATAGTTTAAAACTTTCATGCACCAAAAGACACTAGCAAGAGAATGAAAAGGCAACCAACAGAATGCGAGAAAATATTTGCAAATTATACATCTGATAAGCAATAATTATTTTTTAGAGCTCCTACAATGATTTTGTTATAAATATGTTCTGGAATAAACAAATATTGCATCAAGACTATCTTCGAACTTGTTCTAAAGTAATAAAAGGAAAAAATGGAACTGGGAACTATTTTTACCTCAGTTTACCTCTTTATTTAGGGTGACATGAGCAATCACCACAATTACCCTGACTTATTTCCATGGTCATGAGCAGTGATACCCTGGGGCTAGCATCCTGTCATGGGGTGTATGCATACGAACAGTAGGATACATGTACATGTTGGGATGGTGGGAAGTAATAGAACATGAGACTGGAAAGGAAAATTGGAATAGACTTAGCTCTTTGGTAAGGGGATATAGCTTATATCATAGATCACTCTAGTTGCAGTGTGAAGCATGCATCAGCGGGAGGGGCGGGGAGGCGGAAGGCAAGCAGCAAGTTGAGCTCCCCGATTATTGAACTAATCTAGGAGTAAAATAATTAGTTTATGAACCAAGACAATGGAAGTCAGGGTAGAATGAACTCCAAGAATTCTTTATATATTAAGAATGCCTACAACTCAACAAGAAGACAAAAAAATCTACCTAATTCAAAAATGGGCAAAAGACTTTGAATAGATATTTCTCCAAAGACACACGAATGTACCATACACTTGGGAAAAGATGCTGAACATTACTAGTCATTAGGGAAATGCAAACCAAAACCACTATGAGATCCACACCCATTAGAATGTCTATTATAAAATAACACAGAAAGTAACAAGTGTTGCTTAGAACGTGGAGAACTTAGAATCCTTGTGCATTGTTTGTGGGAATGTAAAATGGTGCATTCACTGTGGAAAATAGCATGGTAGTTCCTCAAAGGCTAAACATAGAATTATTTTATGATCTCGCAATTCCACTTTTGGGTATATACTCCAAATAATTGAAATTAAAAACTCAAGCAGATATTTGTGTACATCTAGTAGAATATTATTGAGATTGAAAGAATGAAATTCTGACAGATGCTACATTATTGAACCTTGAATGATGCTAAGAGAAATGAACACACAAAAGGACATACATGATTCCACTTATTCAAGATATTTAGAGTAGTCGAGTTCATAGAGGCAGAAAGCAGAATGGTGGGTGCTAAGGGCGAGGCAGAGAGAGAAATGGGGAGTTACTGCTTCATGGGTGCAGAATTTCAGTTGGGGAAGGTGAAAACATTCTGGAGATAGTGGTGATGGTTACACACCAGTGTAAATATACTCACTGCCACTGAACTGTGCGCTTAAAAATGGTTAAAATGGTAAATTATGTTATACATGTTTTACTCCAATAAAAATTGTTTTAGAAAACCAAGGTATGGAAGGCAGAAGGTAAAGCAGATACATTAACCCTGAATATTGGTGTAGTTAAAGCTGATAACTACTCTGGCTCTGAGCCTCCTGGAACTAAGAAAAAGTTACTCTTACCACAATGCCAAGAATGTGTTGATTGGTTCTAACAGTTTAATGGAAACTATTGCATTGTTTTTTCGCAGTAGCAGCTGAAGTTATGAACTGTACACATACAATATTAGATCACAACAGTAGAAAATTAAACATTGAATACAAAAATACATGGACTAAAATTCAGAGATTATGATTTTTATTTTGGTTAATAGAAGGAACAAGGATTTTTAGAAAACAATTATGTATTTAGAGTCTTCATTTTCTGTGGTTCTGTAAGATTAGTGACTTTTGCACTGCATTCTATTCAGCCCTTAAATTACCATGAGAGAACTTTAGAAGCCTTCTCATGAGTCTCAAGAGCAGGAAAAAGTGCAGGGCTACTGGCACCCATTCCAATACGACCAGTCCAATCACACTTTAGACTTTCTTTGAAGTAGGATCATGTTGCTGTGGGTGTACTTTGAAAACCACTTATATAAAATATACCTTTGAATTAAGGATTGGAATCATTACTTAAGAACGTGAAGTTCAATAATCTGATTAATTTGTTTTGAGAATATAAGCTATGCTGTTTGCCTAAACAGCATTAAAAATAAAAATTTGTATATTTGTTAATATGCAATGTATTTCTTTGAAAAATATTAAAGGTATTTTGCTATTATGACTAAGGTAAATTAAGATTTAGAAAAGTATTGATTGTTGTAGCTTTTATTTTAAAAGTGGTTCTAGGCATATGAGATACAAAGATAATTTAGAGTATGTCTGCTTTTAAAAGCAATTGGGAGTCCACTGAGAGATGATATGCAGGCTCTAATAATACCACTTAATAAGTACCGAGAGAGAGATGCAAACTTACTACAGAAACAGATTTGGAGAGGCATGTAACATGAAAACTCAGGAAGGAAATAGGAATTTCACAGAAATCTGTGTTGAATAAATCAATCCTGTGAACTGTTTTAAATGTTGAGTGGGAGTTAGCCCCCACTCAACATTTAAATTGTTTATTAACAATTTAAATGTTTTGTGAATTAAATTGTTTCCTTCACAAAAAAAAGATAGTTCACAGTTCTAACCTGTGCCATCTGCTTATACTACATGCCTTCTTCAAGTATCCAAATTCTAACTCAAGATCTGGCTAATATCCTCCCTTCTCCTTCCTAATGATCTTCTGCTGAAGTATTGTCTCCTCACTAAAAACTAGATGAGTTTGTTGGTTTTTAGCTGTAAGCTATGCATGGTCTTAAGATGTTTTTGCAATTCTCACCTTGCCCTCTTACATAAATCTAGAAGTTACCCTTGATTCCAACCTCCATCCAACCTATTAGCAAGATACTTTTGTTTTAGTTCCATGCAGAATATTTTGAGAAAGCAATGATTAGAGGACTTGGTTTAAATAATCTTATTCTTTTTTAAATTGTAAAATAAAACACAGACACAAAAAGACCCACATTAAACATAAATTACAGGAGATGGATTATAAAGAGAATTTACATTATTATTCATAGCTTAATGAGTTACAAAAAGAACATCCTCATAACTACTCCCCAGGCCAAGAAATAGGACTACCCTGCAATACCACTATTGGATATTTATTCAAAGAAAACAAAACCACTAACTGGAAAACATACATGCATCCTTATGTCAATTGCAGCATTATTTACCATAGCCAAGATTTGGAAGCAACCTAGGTGTCCATTGAAAGACTAAAGGATAAAGAAAATGTAATGTATATATATGTATGTATGGGTGTGGGGTGTGTATGTGTGTGTCTGTGTAGTCTGTCCAGAAAGTATCTAGCCATGTACTATGAAAAATAGAGACATTTATTGAAGAAGATATAAGATACAGGAAACATTGTACATAGGACAATGACACCTCAGTCCCCTTCAAAGTAGGCACCTTGGGACCTCACTGTTCTCCCAGTCACCATCAGCCACCCAGCTTATTTTCCTGAATCTCATTGATGGTCTGAAATCTCTTCCCTTTCAAAGGTTATTTTAGTTTTGGGAAAAGCCAGAAGTTGTAGGGTGCCAAATCTGAGCTGAAGGGAGGCTGAGTCACCTGGGTGATTTGATGTTTTGCTAAAACACTGCACGAGATGTGATGCATGTTGTTGTAATGAAGCTGCTAGTCACAAGTTGCCCATAGCTGCAGCCTTCTGAATCATCTGAATAGTTTCTGCAGAGGGATATTCAAACTTACCGCAGATTTTGATGTAGATTTATTGCTCTGCTCACTCAGGCATTTTGAATGTGATGGCCACACAGTACACATGTTGACTCATTGGCATCTACCGCCCCCACTGACTAGTACAGTGAAGCTGTCATTGTTCATACATGCTCATTCCAGTCCACTCTCCTTGGCTGCCAGGTTACATCGTTATCACGCAAGCCGTTCCCATTATATTAACAATGGCTGAACTTTTTCTGAACAGAACTTGTGTGTGTGTATATATATGATGGGATATTATTCAGCAATAAAAAAGAATGAAATCTTGCTATCTGGGACAACATGGATGTACCTAGAGGGCATTATTGTAAGTGAAATAAGTCAGAGAAAGACAAATACAATTTCATTTATATGTGGAATCTGAAGAACAAAACAAAACAAATGAACAAACAAAACAGAAACAGACCCATAGATACAGAGAAGCTGATGGTTGCCAGAGAGGAGGGAGGGGGAGTGGGTGAAAAGAAAAAAAAAATCATTAAAAGAGGAAAAAAATGTTTTTTTTAAATCCTCACCCAAGGACATGTGAGAGAGAAACATCAATCAGTTGCCTCCCACACATGCCCCGACTGGGGATTGGACCCACTATGTGCCCTGACCTAAATTGAACCTGAAATCTTTTGCTGTTCAGGATGACACGCCAACCAACTGAACCACTTGGCCAGGGCAAGGAAAAAATTGTTTTACAAATGAATACATGCTCCAAGGTGGAAATACTGAGTCACAAATTTATATTTCTAACACTTTCAGTAGCTGTAAGATTTTTATTAGGTCAAAATATGAAAACTTGTCCACTAGAAATCATTATTGAATTTTCAGTACTGTATTCTAATACAGAAATGTTCTCTAGTGAGGTAAGGTCTAGGCTGATTTCCTTCCTATTAAGTCCTAGCACATGATAGTTTATTAAAATGAGATTGTGTATAAGTAGGTAACATTTGTCCTGTCATTTACTAATTAATAAATTATTAGACTTACTAGCACAGTGTAAGTACTGTGGCTAAACAAAAGGAAAGGAAAAGAAGTAGAACTTTGCCGGTCACTCCAGAAACTCTCCTTTTGCTTTGTTTCAGATAATAGTCACATTCCTTCCACTTAAAATATCTGCAGTTGTGAACTTTATAGTAACCACTTCTGTGGGTTTCTTTAGTTTTATTACTTAAGTGTGCATTCCTTACCACAACAGTTCACATTTCGAGGAGATGGCTCTTACGCCTGAAGAAACATTCCTGGTATGAAAAACTGGCAAATCTTTAACTTTTAAAATGATTTACATTCATCTCAAAGAGACAGAAAGTATTTGTAATTTCAGGTTTCTAAAGCAAAAACTAAGCAGAAGGAAGGAGTGGGGGAAGCTCTCTTTCCCTTTAAGCTCCAGGGAAATTTTAAAAAAATTTTAAAAATTTTTATTTACTCTCATACCCAGGAGTAAAGTTCATGTAGGGCAGACAAGATAAATGTTTAAATTCTTTCCCTTTATTTCTCAATTTTCAAGACAATGAATTAACTCCTAATTATCCTCCAAAGGTGACCAATAAATTTTGCTTGTTTTAAGCACCATTAATAACTCATGTACTTAACCCATGATTGATGAGTTTCGATCTATGCAGTTATCCATAATGCAGTTCAAATTGTTCTCTGACCATTGAAAGCCTCTTCAAAGTTGGCTCTTGTGTCCTAATGTAGGGGTCTTTGAGAG
Source organism: Pteronotus mesoamericanus (assembly GCF_021234165.1). Lineage (NCBI taxonomy): Eukaryota > Metazoa > Chordata > Mammalia > Chiroptera > Mormoopidae > Pteronotus > Pteronotus mesoamericanus. The sequence continues at coordinate 15,519,739 of NW_026555308.1, forward strand.
TTACTTTGAGGTGTGGTATGAGAAAGAGGTGCCCATCTTGTACCTTTCCTACCCTGAAATCATCCATTTCTTCAAAAAGCCCTGATTTCAAGACTACATCGACATTGCTACTAATTGATCATTGTTTCTAGGCCTTTTTTCAGTCAATCGAGCTAGAATACAGATATATATATCTCCAGTTTGGGTTATGTTATGTTCTTATCTTTCATTTTGGTTATCTGAAACTTGTCCTTTAGTATTTTTCAGTTAAGAGCCCATGGAGGCATATTCCTTGGGCTCTTGCATGTTGATAATAGTATGTGCTCTTTTTACTGGAAAGTCAAGTTTGCAGGATATAAATTCCTTGGGTCACATTTTCTTTTCCTTGGCTATCTTAAATATAATTCTTTAATTTTTTTTGGTATCAGGCATTGCTGTTAAAAAAATCTCGCAACATCGTCATTGTTTCCCTTTTATGGCCACTTGCTTCTTTTGCCCTAGATGGCCAAAGGATTTTTTTCCGAGAGCCTAAATTTACTAGATAGACTATGTCTTGGCAGTAGTTGTTTGGATAAAGTATTCTTGGGCACATGCTATATGTGCAATTTCAAACATTTCTTTCTTAAATTCCAGAACATTTTCTAAAATTTTTTATTTTATATATTTTCCTTATTTTATATATTTTATATCAAGATATATGCCTTGATTTTTAAATATACACTCTTGATAGTTATATGTATTCTGTTTACTTGCTTCAGAGATTTATACACTTCATATTGGCTCTTCTTTGCCTCTTCAATTTGTCATTTTCATTCAAATCGTTTTGTGATCGTCTATGATTTCCTTACCATTAAATTCTTTTCCTTCCATTTCCCTTAAGACATTTTATTGTGTCTTCTAATTTAGTCTTTGTTTTTTTCTCTTTTAAGTTCTTTACTCATTTCTGAGTTTTAAAAATTTCATTTACTGTGTGTCTTTGATGTTTTGAATGATTTTTTTAGCTGATTTTAAAAATCATAATTTGAGTTCTTTTGTGGGCAGGTATTTCTGGCATGCTATCATTATGTTATGGAAATATTAGCCTGCTCCTTTTTTTAAATAACGGCTTTATGTGGGATTTGACCTCAATAATGTTCTAGTGTTTATTTGTACATGAAATTAGTTTTCTGGAACTTTTAGAAGGAGTTGTGTGGTTAAGGATGGTTTTTCTAACTTTACAGAGTTCCCTATTTTGTTGTTTTCATATAATATTCAAAAATATAGTGGCTTACTGACTCTGTTGCCCTCCCACACTTTTATTTAGACCAAGGATTAGACCAAATGCCAACAGTTTTTGTAAATAAAGTTTTCTTGAGACATAGCATTGCCTGTTCATTAACGTACTCTTTATAACTTCTCTCAAGCTAAATCAGCAAAATTGAGGAATTGCAACATGTACTCTACAGTCTATAAGCCAAAAATATTTACTGTCTAGCCCTTGAAGTCACCTGGTTTAGACCTTTTTTTCCTTTGCCTCTATTCTTGTCTCTATTTTCTGGTCTGCTCAATTTTGATGTTACTTTTAGCAGTGTCTTCTCAGTATGCAACACAGTTGCAGAAGTGAGCCCCCATCAGCAGTTTGGAGTGTTCACAAGGGACCACGTTGTTTCAGACCTCAGCACGCCTTGCTCGCATTTTTAAAATTGTGGTAATGAGACTTCCAGTCAAGATGGAGGCATAGGTAAATGTGGCTCATCTCCTTGCACAACCACATCAAAATTACAACTAAACTATAGAACAACCATCAGACATGGAAATGTGGAACAGCTGGTTCCATGCCCCTATGTGGTGGATAAAAACTTGGGAGGAATATTACAGGAGCAAGGAGTCCCAGACTCACCCCAGGCCCTCCAGCCCAGAGTTCCAGTGCCAAGAAGATAAGTCTCCATAATTTCTGGCTGCAGGGATTAAGTTTTCAAAGAAACTTCTGGAGCCCCAAGCAGTTCCTCTTAAAGAACCTGCACATGGACCTGCTCAGACTCATTCCCTCTAAGCTCCAGCACTGGGGTAACAGTTTGAAAGGTACCAGTGGCATAAGGGAAGGAACTGAAGTGTCTGGTATCAAGGCAAGGGCTGGGAGACAGCTTCTCCCAAACAGAAAGGTGGGCACATAGCCACACCTTTCTGAACTGCTCCCCTAACCCTGCCACAGAGCCACAGAGCCACAGAGCCACAGAACCAGCAGGCAGGTGCCATATCTGAGACTCTATCAACCGGGTTAACAATGTTTGCCTCACCCTGGAGATCCTCCAAGACTCTGTTCAACCCAACTTTGAGGTCTGCCCACGCCATTAACAGTAGCTTTCCCATATGGATGGCTGGTCTTGGCTCATGCTTCACTACTTCCTAGATTCTCTCAAACAACAGCTGGCTTCAGTGAGCCCCCAACCCTGTATCTTTTGCTAAGTGGCCCCAAGCTCAATACTAGTAGAAGCCAGCCTAGGTTCACAGGTTGACTTTGCCTGGGAAACCAAGCCCAGCACAAATAGCAGCCATCTGCAGATTGCTTTATAGCTCATGAAGGGTGGCTCCAGGCAGAACACAAGTGGGGGCTGACCTTTGCCTGTACTGCCTGGGAAACCTCAGAGCCTGTGCATCCAGTGGACAGCTACAGACCATGTTGGAGCACTACCACCCTGCCCCTGCACAGCTGATCCTCCATGGAGGGGGGAGGTTGGTGGTCAGTAGTCACAGCCAGTCCTTGCAGCTGACTGACCTGGGTAAATCCCTCCCATTGATTTGCTGATAGCAATCAAGGCTCAACTATATGAGAAGGGTGTACTCAGTTCACACAAAAGGGGCAAACTTGAGTTCCCAGCTTGGGTGATAGGGGAGGCTGTGCCACTGTGACCCTACAGGACACCTACTACATTAGGCCACATACCAAGACAGGGAGTCAAAGCACCTCTACCTAATACATAGAAACAAACAGGGAGACCGCCAAAATGAGGCTATGTGGCCCAAAAGAAAGAACAGATCAAAACTCCAGAAAAAGAACTAAACGAATGGACATAGGCAACCTATCAGATGCAGCGTTCAAAACACTGGTTATAAGGAAGTTCAAGGAACTTAGTGAGGACCTCAACAGTATAAAAGGGATCCAGTCAGAAATGAGCATTACATTAATTTAAATATAGAACAATTTATAGGGGAAACAACAGTAGAGTGGATAAATCGGAGAATCAAATCAATGACTTGGAACATAAGGAAGCAGAAACAATATTTGCATCATAAGGGTGCCAGAAGGAGAAAAGAAAGAGCAAGAAATTAGAAATCTATCTGAAACAATAAGGAAAGAAAACATCCCTAATTTGATGAAGGCATTAGACATGCAAGTACAGGAGGCACAGAGTCCCAAACAAGATGGATGCAAAGAGGTCCACTTGAAGACATATCATCATTCAATGCCAAAAGTTAAAGATAAAGAAGAATCTTAAGAGTGGCAAGAAAAAAGCAATTAGTTACTTACAGGGGAATTCCCATAAGACTGTCAGCTGATTTCATAAAAAGAAACTTTGCAGGCTAGAAGGGATTGGCAAGACATATTCAGAGTGATGAAAAGCTGGGATCTCCAGCCAAGATTGCTCTACCCAGCAAAGCTATCATTTAGAATTGAAGGGCAGATAAAGAGTTCTCCAGACAAGAAAAAACTAAAAAGGTTCATCATCACCAAACTATCGTTACATGAAATGTTAAAGGGACTTATTTACAAAAAAGAATAAGATCAAAAGTATGAACAATAGAATGACAATAAATACATATCCATCAACTTGAATCTAAAAAGCAAATTAAACAAACAAGGAGAACAGAGACAAAATCATGGATACAGAGAGCATTTTGATGGTTGCCAGATGGGAGGGGTGTATGGGGGAATGGGTGAAGAGGTGAGAGGATTAAGAAGTACAAAAAGTAGTTACAGATTAGCCATGGGGATGTAAAGTACAGCGTAGGATATGGAGTAGCCAAAGAACTTACATACATGACCCATGGACATGAACAAAGGTGTGAGGGTTGTCTGAGCAAGTGGGGCTGGGGGTGCGGGGTGGAAGGTGGCAAAGGGAGAAAAATTGGGACAACTGTAATAGCATAATCAATAAAATATAATTTTAAATAATATAAATAAAAATTGCTGTGAAATATATATAACCTACACTTTATCATTTTAACTATTTTAAGGCAATAATTCAGTGTCATTGCTTATATTCACAATGTTGTACGATCATCATCAATATATGTATCCAGAACTTTTTTATTATCTCAAACTGGAACTTGTACCTGTTAAGCAATTATTTCCCATTTCACCCCTCCCCCATAACCTTTACTCCACTTTCTCTCTATGAATTTGCCTATTCTAGGTACCTCATATAAATGGGATCATACAGTATTTGTCCTTCAGTGTCTGCCTTATTCCACTAAACATGTTTTAAAGATCATCTGTATTACAGTATTACCAGAATTTCATTCCTTTTTATGACTAAATAATATTCCACTCTATGTATAGGCCACATTTTGTTAATCTGTTCATCTGTTGATGGGTTGTTTCCATGTTTTAGCTACTATAATAATTCTCTTGCGAACATTGGTGTACAAATATCTGAGTCCCTGCTTTCAGTTCTTTTGAGTGTGTATCTCAGAATTGAATTGCTCAATTATTAAGATATGGTCATTCTAGTTTAATTTTTTAAGGAAGTGCTACCATCGCTTTTCCATTTTTCCACAGTGGCTGTACCATCTTACTTTCCCACCAGCAAAGCACATGGATTCCAGTTCTCCACACCTTGCAAACATTTGTTTATTTATGTGTTTTTGTTGTTGTTTTAATAATAGCTGTCATAGTGGGTGTATGGTTATGTCTCATTGTGGTTTTGATTTGCATCTCCCTAATGATGAATGATTAATGATGAACATCCTTTAATGTGCTTATTTTATTTTTTTTTTTTTATGAGCTGGTAATCTATACCAAATCGTTTATTAAAAATCATAAGCATATAATTCTGTAACATACAATATCACACTCAAGCACATCATATGGCAATTTAGGTGAAATGTCCTAATTTTTGTCCATCTCATGTGAGACTTTCCCATATCCCACCAACTACTATCAATGGTGTCACTTCTACCAGGCCCGGTATTACCTTTAATGTGCTTATTGAGAATTTATATGTCTTCTTTGGAGAAATGTCTATTCAATTACTTTGAGTTGCATTTTGTTGTTGTTGAGCTGTAGAAGTCAGTTCTTTCTATATTTCATATATTAATCCCTTATCAGATATATGATTTGCAAATATTTACCTCTACTTGTGGGTTGTATTTTCACCCACTTGAGTGTATCCTTTGATTATTTTCCTTTATCCCAATTAATTAGTAATTTATAGGGAGATTCTTAAAGATTATATAAATATCCTCACGTCACAAAACTTTCACTTACTAGTTTAAGCATTTATTAATGATTGGTGTTCCAGCCGCTGCTGTAGGTGCCTAACATGTTATTTCTATGTCACAGATTAGGAAACTGAAGCTGAAGAGGTGACACAATGGCACAAGGGCTCACAGCTAGCAAGCAGTGGAAACTGGAAATAGACTCCGGACCCATCTGCTCCAAGCTCACATGCTGCAGGTTGAGAAACAAGTGTTACCTGGAAACTTGGGACTCTAGGCATCAGGCCTATTGAGCAAGCCTATTTCTGATGTTCCTCCCATGTGCTTTACAAACACCCCTTGACTTAGAGAAGGGGTAAGGCAGGCAGACTTCAGGGCTGTGGGCAGTGACAGGCTGGGTGTGTTCTGCAGTCAGGAGGCAATTCCCCACATAGAGTACCAGCTACTCAGACTGATTCCTGATTTGCAACTTCATGTGTCACTATGAATCTGCAGTGCCCTGCAAATATGGCTGGTCAGTAGCTGGGTTCACAGAACTAGAAGCCCCAAGCTGTGCTTTCACAGGGCAGGGGATAGAAAGTCTTTGTAACCTGGCAGGTTCTGGGTTAAACATTCCCATTCTTCCCTCTTGTGGGGCCTTAGCTGAGGGGACTGGAACATACGCAGGGTGGGGTCCTAGGGCCAGGAGCCAGAGCCCTGAGTCATAGGGATACTAAAGAGTCAGGGCCAGGGCAAGACACACTGAGCCAGAAAACCTGGAGGAAGGCCATGATCTGAATGCTGGGAGGAGGGAGAAGTCACCAGACGCAGGCAAGGTCTCAAGAGGGACTACAGTCAGGACTGGAGCCAAGAACAAGCTCCAGCAGGTCAGGATCACACGGAGCTGCTGTAGGAGGCCCTGAGCCTGTGTCTGGAGATCTCCAGGGCTGGAGGCTTGATCTCTGAGGCTGACAGTGGTCTAAGCCCGGTAAATTGGCCCAGGCTGGGGAGGTAGAAAGCCAGGAGCATGCATTAGCTACAGGTGCCCTCCTGGATCAGGCTTTGTGGTGGATATCACCTCTTCAGTTACAGTTGGACATCTGCAACAGGCTCCTCAGGCCTAGTCCCACCTCAGCTCCCTGGGGGTTCAGCCTCTGTGTCCTAAGAGCTGGAGTCACCTAGCTCAGCCCCTCATCTGCTGGGATTATTCAGTCAGGCCCTGACCCTCACTTTGGATGAAAACTGCGTTCTTCCGGAGCTTTATTCTCAGAGATTTTCCCTATAGTGGCTCTTTTCTCTTTAAACTGTCTGGAAATAATTTCAAGCTTACAAAAAGTTGCAAAAATAAAAGCAGCACAATATAAAAATACAGACTTTTCCCTGAACCATCTTAAAGTGAGTTATATCATGGCCATTTATCCCTAAATACTTCATTGTATATCACATTTTGCTGTGTATAATGCACATACACGTTTTTGGCCCAAATTTTCAAGAAGAAATATCTTTCATTTTAATTTTTTAATTCAATTATTTATTTATATTTAGAAACAAAACTGATTATTGTATTCCAGGGTATTATTTTGCATACAGATATCGCTATTGCTTTCTGGACTTACATTTTTAATGCATAAGCATAAATAAAAGAATTAAAAACATTTATATAGATACAGAACTAGTACTACCCATGTATAATGTATATCCTTATTTTTTCCTCAAAAATTTAAGCAAAAAGTGCACATTATACTTGGCAAAATATGGTAATCATTGCTGATTTTTTTTCTCCCTTGCAACTAATAAGCAGCATGGAGACCATGCAAACATGGTGTTTTTTTTTTTTATTATCATTTCTCTTTATTTTTTTTCCAAATACATTTGTCTCTGCCTTCCCCCCACCACTTTCCCTTGCCCCCTCCCCCCTCCCTCCCTTAATCCTTCCCCTTTGATTTTGTCCATGAGACCTTGCTGTGTGTTTCTTGACTTTCTTTATCAAGTTCTTTATCACAACTTCCCCCTGATTTAGCATCCACTGATGATTCTTGCCTATGCAATCTTCTAAAATAATGATTTGTTCCCTCGTCACACCTTCTCTTCTGCCCTCAGCCTTCTTCTGTGAGCAAGAGACCTTCTTCCATTTATGTCTTTATGGACTCATGGTATGGACTCATGAATTCCTATTTTTTCCCATGGTTTTCAATTTAATGCTTAATTATTCTGGTGTTTAAATTTTCCCATATTTACTAGTGGGAACTCCTTTCTCCTTTTTAAAGAAAAATTAATTAATTTATTTATATTTAGTACTTCTTTAATTTCTGGTATAACAGGGAATTCCAAGCATGCCCTGTACCAGCCCCGGACTCAGTCATTCCTATAAGGAGCCTGATGCCTTTTAGTGGTGAAGGAGTTAGAGATCAGGTTTGGAGTAGTAGGTGTCCTTATTGCTACTGAAGTGCCCTTGCTTTTTGGCTCTTCTAATGAACAGAACTAGGAAATATATGTATGAATACACACATGTACAAATGTGTATATATATTTGCATATCATGAATAAACATATGGGACATAAACATGTATATACATATTCATATACATCTTTTAGAAAGAATTTACACCGATACCTCCTCACAGGGTTATTTCTTGCCTTCGGCATTCCGTATCTGTATGCCTCTTCTTCCTCAGTGAGAATCCTGGCTTCCAACCATGGCAGTATATTTGCTCAATCCTATATTACATCTAAAACAATTTATTGCATCTAAAGTGATTTCTGAGTTGTTTTCCCACACAATTACAAACAGCAGACCTATTAAAAGAGTTCTGGATTTGTTTGTAATTCTTCCTCCTCCTTCCCACATCTCTGCCCCCAACTGAGGGTATGTCATCAAATATTATTGTATTCAATTTAGTCAAATTAGTTCTTTATTTTTCTTTCAATATGGTTATAGTATTTACTTGAAATGCAATTGGTTTCATTGTTTCAATTTGCTTTCAGTTTTAATTTGCCTCCTCTCCAATCTTATTGATTTAATTTTATATTTGGATATGTGGAATATAGCCATACTTTCAAAAGTCAAAACTATACAAAAAGGTGTGTGCTCAGAGAAATATCACTTCCACCTATTCCCCTCTAACCCTTGCAGGTCACCAACTGCATTATTTTCTGATTTGTCCTTTTTGTGTTTTATTTTGTAATGTTTGGCCATTATACAGTATGTATATATTTATATTTTCCCTTCTTTCTTATGCAAAAGATAGCATACTATCATATGTATGATAGAGTAAGAAGTATATTTGGTCTTTGTCCTCAGTTCCTGGCATGGAGCCTCTTGAAACCCTTGGAATTTCCTGAGGGATAGGAGTATCTTTAGTTACTCCTAAGGAGCCCCCCTACCCCACCCCCGATTTTTAAAAAGATTTTATTTATTTCTAGAGAGAAGGGAAGGGAGGGAGAAAGAGAGGGAAACATTGATGTCCAAGAAAACATTGATGGATTGCCTCTCACACTCCCCCGACTGGAGACCTGGCCTGTAACCCAGGCAGGTGCCCTCAGCAGGAATCAAACCAATGACCTTTCCCTTTGCGGGACGATGCTCAACCCACTGAGCCACACCAGTCAGAGGAGGAGCCCCTTTTTGACCATACCTGAGATTATACTAATGAGGTGACTTCATGTGGGGCTCTCTAATGGCCTCAGGATGGGTTACCAGAAAGACCAAATGATTAGAAGTTTGGAAATTTCAGCCCCACCCACTGACCTCCTGAGCCATGAGATCTGTTGAGATTGCCAGGTGGTTTCTGTATCCACATGGCAGGACTGCACACCAGTCCATGGGAACAGAAGCTCCTGTGCTTGGGACGCTTCTGGACCTTGCCCTATATATCTCTCACCTGGCTCTTCATCTCTATCACTTATAATAAACTGGTAAACATAACTGTTTCTCTGAGTTCTGTGATCTACTCTAGCAAATTAATCAACCCTAAGGAGGTGGGTGAGGGAACCCTCAATTTATAGCCAATGGATCACTAGCTCACAATCTTAAAGGTCAGAAGTCTAGGTGGGCTTCACCTGGTTCTCCGCTCAAAATATCACAAGGGCAAAATCAAGATGTTGGCTGGGTTCTTCTTTCCTGGAAGCTCTAGAAAGAATTCACCTCCAAGGAAATTCAATTGCAGAATTCAGTTCCTGGGACAGAGATCCCCATTCTGTTGCAGGCTCTCAGCTTCTAGTGGTTGCCCCCCATTCCTTGCCACATGGCCCTCTCCATCTTCTAACCAGCCACAGTATGTCCAGTCATTCTCGTTTGGAATCTTTCTGACTTCTGTCAAAGATAAACAAAGGTGGACACTAGTTAAAGTGTTAAGGACAGATTTTAATCAGTAACAACTATTGCAATAGGGAAAAGAGTCCAACGTAAATTGAACTCAACTTTGATTTGCACAGAGGTGACTGGGTTCTCAAAGGGAGAATATGGGGGAGTGATGGGAATGAAGGGGTAAGCGGGGTTCAAGTAGAGTCAGGGAAGTGAAAAATTGCTAAGGGTCAGTCAGTGTAAATGCTATTAGGCCCGCTGTGGCTGCTAGCTGACAATTATTGAAGTTAAGATTCTATCCTCCCAGAAAGATGGAGAGAGGTACTCTAGGGTGTTGTCTGGAACAAATAATGAATTCTTTCGGCAGCTTTGAGCTTTCTTGGGCAGGCACTTTAAGGGGGCTAGGGCCATCCTAGGGATGTGGTCTTGAGTTGTAGAAGCTATGTTAGCATGTGTTCAAGTCTTCATAGGCCAAGGTTAATTCTTAGTTCAGAAGAGGCCTAGAGGAGCGTGGCTAGGCCTGACCGGACAATGTCCCTCTTGCCATATAACATGATATAATCATGGGAGTAACTCCAGGGGACTAAGTTTATAGGAATCATCTTAAAATGCCCTCTTAGCAATTGCCCTGGTCAGCCCAGGAAAAGAGGTCTGAACTTTTGGGGGTTCGGAGCAATGCCACGGCTAACTCAGTCTCTGGTTACCATGAATGGGAAGAGCCTTAGGGTCCCAAAAGGAACTTTTTGGGGCACTTATAGTGTGGGAAGAGTGATGGAGGCTACATACAATGTCTTAGAGAAGAAAGGGTGGTAGCACTCCCATGAATTAACTTGAGTAAAGGACAACTGTAGTAGGGCTGCTCCATGTAGCCAAATCCTGTCTGTGCTTTTGTGCAAGAACATACACCTACCTCACGTGGCCTTTAATGCTTGCTGTGGTTCCAACCTCCTTTGAGAGACTTAACCATTGCTTTTAGAAGCCACACCAGTGTGAGTGGCTGGTAGGTGCACAAACTGTAGGTCAGATGAGTCCAGACTCTGCCATTTACTAGCCGCAGGACCTTGAAATTACTTAACTTCTTTGTGTCTTGGTTTATTTCTCCGTCTATAAAATGTGAATAATAACAGTAGCTACCTCCTGGGATAGCTGGGGGGATCAAATGAAATCATGTTCATAGAGTGCTAATGCATTCCTGGCACACAGTAAATGCCCAACAAATGTTAACTGTCTAAATTTATCACTCCGTCTTGCTCTTTTGTGTCTCTGTACCCCAAGTTCTTTTTGGCTTCTCTGTGGTCTTTAGTGTTAGTTTTTGGATTCTCTCAGCACAATAGCTCTTGGTTCCCAAGGGTTCTGCCCTGAACCTTTCACCTGCTAAGGGTGGAAGCCTAAAAAGGAAGTACCCTGCATATCAGACGCCTGCTTTAAGATACCCAAACAAACCCTGGCCAAGTAGCTCAGTTGGTTAGAGCATTGTCCTGACATGCCAAGGTTGTGGGTTTAGCCCTCATTTGGGTCATGTACAAGAATCAACCAGTGAATGCATAAATAAGTGGAACAACAAATTGATGTTTCTCTCTTCCTCTCTCTCTAAAATCAATAAATAAAAATTTAAAAGTAAAGATACCCAGACAAGAAACAACATTCTCAGCAGCATGCATGACACTGTCTGCTTAACTCAGTTCTAAATTCAAGTCTCCAGAAAAGGCATCTCATCTGTTTATTATTATGTAACAAAATACTTCAGACCTCGGTGGCTTTAAATAACCATGATGTTTTTGTGAGGCAGGAGAGGGCTTGGTTGGGTGGTCCATCTCCAGTCCACGCTGGGGCGGCTGAGGCTGGCGGAGCCGCCTGCAGGATGGCTTCCTCACTCCCGTGTGGGACCCCTGCACATGTTGTTTCATCCTCCAGGGACTGCAGGGCGCTTGGACTTCTCACGGCATATGGCTGTCAGACTTCTCACACGGCAACCTGCCTCCCCCAGAGTGAGCATTTCAAGAGGCCCAGGTAGAAGCTGCAAGGCCTCTTATGAACTATGCTCAAAGTTTGACAACATCATTTCTGCTGCATTCTTTTGGACAAACAAGTCTACAAAGGCAGACTGGTTTCTAGGAGAGGGGAATTAGAGTCTGCCTTTCAATGGGAGGAGTAGCAAAGAATGTGCATGATCTTTAATCAACCATAGCCTCTGATGAATGGAAGCTAAATCCCACCTGGAACCCTGCAGCTATGAGGCCTGGAAAATGTCATTCTAGGATTTCTAGTCCCTGCAGCAATAGGGAGGATGAGGCACTGGAATGAGGGTGAGGCAGTCAGTCTCCTGTATGTACCACGTGCTCTCTGTATCCAGTCATGTCTTAATAATCAGATTCCGTAACCAGCCTCCCTTCATCCTTGGCACCAGCATCCTTGAGTCCAAATGGTAATTGGGAGCAGTCATTCCCTCAATCTACCCTGTCCTCTAGATCAGGGTTTAAATTTTTTTTTTTTTTACTAAAACTCACAACAAAAAAATATAGGTTATATCAATACATGGACATGTATATGTAATTGAAACAAAAGTTTCATGAAACAATCCTGATCTATACCATGTGTGGTGTTCTTTTATAATTTTCTCTTCTATTGTAATCTATTTCTTTGAAACAAAAACGCTGTATGTCACCACTAAATTAATTTCGTGACTCGCTAATGAGTTACCACTCATTTTTGAAAAATACTGCTGAAGACTTGCCTCTCTACATTTAAATAGTCAAAAACTGAAAAGAAAGAAGTGAGTCACTAACAAAAGATTATGTAAGAACAAAAAAAAAATTTCCTCGAAGTAAATTGACTTAATTCAACAAAAGTATAGTAAAGTGTATCATTGTTTTACAAGTACTCATTCCCTTCCCTATAAGGTGGTTACACATACAACTGTCACTAAGTCTTCCATTGTGATGCTTGGCTAAGTGACTTCTTTGATGTGAGCGGGCATGGCTCATATCATGTCTGAGTAGACACTTTAAATGCAATTGCATGTTTTTGCTCGATCTCTAGTAATTCTGCCCTCTTCTATGGGACCAGCCTGTTCCAGATAGGTCTGTTCCTTCGGCCTGCATCTCAGAGTGAGAAAATACATGGAGCCAAAGAGAAGCCTACCCTCAGCCTCCAAATCACATGAGAAACAAATATTTGTTGTTACAAGCCACTGAGATTTAGTGTTGTTTGTTGCTGCAGCAAAAACTGACTAATTTAAGATGTGACTTAATGAAAAACAAACAAAAACTCAAAGCACTCTTTCAAACATTTCAACAGTACAGAAGTATATAAAGCAAAACATAAGTGTTCCCCTCGACCAACTGCATGCTCCTTCAGGAGTCACCTCTGATGTCATTTTGGTGCATATTCTTTCAGAGAAGGACATTTTTGAAGTGGCTGCTTTCTAATTTTAATGCAATAAAGTTAGTTCATAATTTTTCATAAGTAAAGCTTTATTGAAACACAGCCAGACCTATTGTTTATTTATTGTTTATGGCTGCTGTCACACTAACACAGCAGAGGTGAGTATTGCAACAGAGACTGTAATGCCTAACATATTTACTACCTGGCTCTTCACAGAGTTTGCTGACCCTTGATGCAGGCCTACTAAATGTTAACATTTAGTATTTTGCCCCTTTTATTTCCCTCTCTTTTTTTTTTTTTAAAAAAAATTTCTTTTATTGACTTTAGATAGTGAGAAGGGAGGGAAAGAAGGAGAGATACATTGATGTGAGAAAGAAATATCAATCAGTTGCCTCCCACATGCATTCCGACTGGGGACTGAACCCACAGCCCAGGCATGTGCCCTGACTGGGAATCGAACCCATGAGCTTTCGGTCTGCAGGATGACACCCAACCAACTGAGCCACACTGGCCCAGTTTTTGTTTTATTCCCCTCTCTTTTATATATGGATTTTTTTCCTAAACTATTTAAAATAAACTATAGGTATCATGACACTTTTATCTCTATGTATTTCAGCATGTATCTCCTAAGAATGTGTACTCCTCTCCATAAATGACATTGTAATAATACACCCAAAGCACTTAACATTAATACAATTTTATTCACTAATAATTAAATTTCCCAAAAATTGTCTTGAACATGTCCTTCATAGCCTTTTCCCTCTTAATTCAGTGTGTAATACAAAAATTAAAAGTGTTTAGTTATCATGTCTCTTCAGTTGCCTTTAATTTTAGGACATTTTCTCATCTTTTTAGACTCTCATGAAACAAACAGTTTTAGAGTCCGGGGCAGCTTCTCAATTTGGATTTTTCTGTGTTGCCCTCAGTATTAGATCCAGGTTAATCATTTTTGGCAACCATTCTATACAAATGATTATCAGGAGGCTCATAGTGTCACTTTGCCCAATTATTTGTGATGTTTTGTCACCCGTTTATATATTGTCTGCCAAATTTCTCTGCTGTAATGGTCGTATTTCCCTCTTTGTAATTAATTGGTGATCTGTGGGGAAATTCTTTGAGCTGTGCGAATAACATAATTCTCAAAAACTTTTGCCTTGCAGTTTTAGGTTCCATGGATGATTTTTTCCCAAATCAATTTTGTCACTGAAGATGTAAATGAACATCAGTATTTTTTTAAATTGCCCTCAAGTGATTTTAAAGTACTGCTGGGGTTTGGAGTCACTAGACCACTGTTTCTCAATCTGCATTGACAGATCCCCTGGGGATCTATTAATCTACAGATTTGGATTCAGCAGAACTGGGGTGGAGCAGAGATTAAGCATTTCTAACAAGTTCCCAGTTGCTGCTGGTGCTATTGGTCTGCATGGCTCCAGACAACACCTACAATTCGTTCTAGGTACAATACCTGTCTTCCCTAATTTAGTTTTGTCTAGTCTATCAGTCAAGATTCTCAATTACAAACATCAGAGCACACTCTAGCTATTCTGCACAGAAAAACACTGGGGAGCACTCAGAAACTCTTGGAGCTGATCTCCCAGAACAGTGACCAGACCATGTTGTAAAGCTGACCTACTGAGGGAAGCAGTATTTCCACTGCCAGGCACTGAGCCCATCTGCACTGATGCCAGGGATGCAAACCAACTGTGCCCACTGCGACCACCAGCACCAATGAATGCTACATGTGCCTGGAATTCAACCTCAGAGCTATTGCCAGTCCCCAAAGCCACTGTCTGATGTCTCCCTCACCAGCAAACAAATGTTACACAGACCCACTTTCTCATGATGTTTATTTTTAACTAAAGTTTCACGCAAGTGTGTTGGATTGCTGGAGCCGAGGTCACATACCTATTTTTTATCTGCAAGGGAGGCTGGGAAATCACATTTTCTGGCTTCTCTCTTGGAAGATGGGGAATGAGCAGGATTCATAAGGCAGAAAATGCTCCAAAAGCACAGCTCCAAAACATGATCATTTCACAATTCTTTTTTTTCAAGTATATCAGTGCAATATAATGAGCATTCTAGAGACAAACATATATATCTTTCTAACAATTTAATATATGATTAAGTTGATATTTCAGATCAATGGGTAAAATAAGGTTTATTCAACAAATAAGGTGCATGGGTTACTATTACTTGAAATAAAACAAATATAGGGCCCTGTTTCACATATTATACAAGAAATACTCAGGTGAGTTAAAAATCAATATGCAGAATCTAAGGAGTTTTAGGAGAAAATACAAAATAGTATTTTTCTTACCCTGAAGTAAAATATTCAAACACAGAAGCTATAAAGTAAAATATTGACAATATGACTATATTAAACATTTAAGACTGTACAATAATATACATATTAAAAAAGTTAATGGACAAGTAATAGAATAGGAAAGTATTTGCAACACATCTAAAAAAAGGTTAATGGTTTGTTTCGTTTTTCTTTTTTTAGGGAAAAAATTCTACAAGCATTTAATCAAAAAAATGAATAAAGAATACCAAAAAGTCATTTAAAACTTTTTAAAAATAATAGATATAGCCAAGAAATAGACAAAAACAGGTTTAGTTTCAACAAATAATAAAGTAACAAAATAACACATCATTGTCACAATCAGATTAATATGTATTAAAAAATACAGGTAATATCAAGTATTGGCAACTCTGAAAAGAACTGGGTATTCATAGACTCTTTTTCTTCATCTTAAAGCAGTCCCTTTAGCATATTTTGCAGTGCTGGTTTGGTGGAGGTGTATTCTTTTAGCCTTCTTTTGTCTGGGAAACTCCGTATTTCGCCTTCCATTTTAATTGAGAGCCTTGCTGGGTAGAGCAGTCTTGGTTGCGGGCCTTTGCTTTTCATGACTTGGAATATTTCTTGCCATTCCCTTCTGGCTTGTAGTGTTTCTGTTGAGAAATCAACTGCTAGCTGTATCAGGGCTCCCTTATATGTTATTACCTCTTTCTCCCCTGCTTCCTTGAGGATTCTCTCTCTTTGATATATGCCATTTTAATGATGATGTGTCTTGGAGTGGGCGTCATTGGGTTCCTCTTGAATGGGACCCTGTGTGCTTCCTGGACTTGTGTGACTTTTTCGCTCCTCAAGTTAAGGAAGTTTTCCATCATTACTTTTCCAAACAGGTTCTCTATCCCTTCCTCATCCTCTTCTCCTTCTGGTATCCCTATTATATGGATATTATTACGTTTCAGGTTGTCTTGCAGTTCCCTAAATGCCCCTTCATTCTTTTTGTGTCTTTTTTCATTTTCTTGCTCTTTCCGGGAGCTTTTATCTACCTTGTCCTCCAGCTCGCTGATTCGGTCCTCTACTTCATCTAGCCTCCTTTTGATTCCTTCTACTATATTCTTCAGTTCAGAAATTGTATTCTTACTTTCCTCTTGTCTCTCTTTGATAGTTTCTGTGTCCTTTTTCATGCTGATATAATTTGCAGTAAGTTCCTCATAGTTTCCCTGTAGTTTTTTGTAATTTTCTCTGAGCTCACTGAGCTCATTGAGCTTCCTTTGAACCGTTGTTTGGAACTCAATATCTGATTGTTTACCTGCCTCCATTTCATTTAGTTCTTTTTCTGGGGATTCCTCCTTTCCCTTTGATTGGCGTGTATTTCTTTGTCTTCCCATTATTTGTGAGACTCTTCTCTTTTGCTTTTGTATCTTAAGTTGATCTGTCTTGATTTCCTGACTTTGTGGTGTGAACTTCCATGGTAGGACACCGCTGCTTTTACTTTCTGAATCTGCCTCTGATGATGTCAGATGTTAACCCTGTCTGACCTTAGGCAGTCTATTCGAGACTTCCAGGAATCTACTGTTTGTGTCTGTCTTCTTCAGCTGTTAATCTATTCACTCTGCTTTCAGCAAGCTGCTTTGGAGAGCTCAGGGCAGGGCCGAGTCCCTTCTGGGGGTGAGGTTATTGGGTCCTCTCATGCTGCTGCCGTATGGGGGAGGAGCCAGCACTGGGATCCCGCTGGTCACTCTCTCTGTTCTCTCCCCAAAGCCTCTGTCTCCAGTCTCTCCTCAGGTGTCTCCAGACCTCTCTGCATCCCCTTTTGCCAGGCATCTACTATCTGTGGCTGCCACTCTGCACTCAGCAGGCGGCTTAGACAGAATAGGGCAGGGTGGAATCCCACCTGGTGGCAGGGCTATTGGGTCCTCTCATGCTGCTGCCACTCAGGGGGAGTGGTCTCTGCCTGAGCAAGATGGCTGCTGCTGCATGGGGAATGAATCAGCACTGAGATCCCACTGGCTACTTTCTCAGTTCTCTCCCCAAAGCCTCCTTCCCCCGTCTCTCCCCAGGTGTCTCTAGCCCACTCTGCCCCCACCTTTGCTGGAGACCAGGGTAAGTGGCTGCAAATAAAAATTTATCTGTTGGCCCTTTAAACGGTTCTTTGCACCTCCAGCTTCCTGTCTCTGGCAGAGAGCAACCCTGCTGCTTTTCGCACCTGGCTGTTTTCTGTGTACTTTTTGGGCTCTGGTGCTGTAGGCTAGAGATCCCTGCTTTTGGTTTAGACCCTGCTCTCCTAAGGGGGATCCAACTGGCTGTTTCAATATCCTTCTGGTGCTGCTACCCATGGACGCCTCGCCCACCTTCTGGAGTCTCTACTGAACTCCTTACTAGTTAGGTTGTGCTAAACTGATTCTTCTGTCTCCGAGGTTACAAGGCTCCTCTCTCGCTCTTGTTCAGTTGTTTGTTCCAGGTGATTTCTACACAATTTAGTTGTAGTTCCCGATTGGTCCTGGGAGGAGGAGGTCAGTGTGACTTCTACTCTCTCCTCTGCCATCTTGATTTATCCATTTCAGAATTCTTTGAAAGAATAAACATAATAATTGCTGAGAAATCTATGAAGAGTAAGAATAATAATAGAGACCTTCCGTCTTATCTAGAAAATATACATATACTTTTGTGGGGAAAAAGGATCCAGTACTCCACATCAAAATTAATAACAGATAAATTAAAGAGTTAAATAGATTTTTAAAAATTCATTAAAATACTAGAATAAAATAGAGAAAAATATTTATTGAATTTCATGGTGGAAAGGGACATTATAAATTTAATAACATTGGGATAACTCACAAATAAAAATAGCTTTACTTGCATAAAACATAGAACTTATATGTTTTCCAAACATATAAGATAAACAATCTTATGGAAAACATGTACAATAAATACAACAGGTACAGAGACAATACTTTAAGATATAAAAACATTTACATACGTTGATTTGAAAAACTGCTAAGAATAGATAACTAAGTAAAAGATATAACTAGACAATTCATCAATGGGCAAATGCATATCACTAAAGACATATAGAAACTTTCAACCTTATTAGGAATGAGGAGGGAAAAGCAAAGTGGCACACAGATATCATTTAAAAAAATTTATCAATAGAAACAGAAGCACACTCATAGATACAGAAACAAACTTATTGCCAGAGAGGACGGGTTTAAGAAGTACGAATTTCCAGTTGTGAGGTAAGATACAGGGATGTAATGTGCAGCATAGGGAATAGAGTCAATAATATCATAATAACTATGTACAGTGACAAATGCTTACTAGACTTACTGTGATGATCACTTAGTAAGGTTATACCTGAAACTAATATAATATCCTATGTCAACTATAATTAAAAATAAATTTTAAGATTCAAAACAAAAGAAATTTATTGATAGACTGATATAAATTTTTAACAAGAATATCCAGTGTTAATGAGAGAAGAAACAAGTGGATTTTTTCACACATTGCTTATATGAAATTTCCCTATTAGAAGCAAAAGAGGGCTCAATTTTGGCATTCAAAAAAAAGGCTGCAATAGATTGAAGTGTATCAACAATATAGTAACCTAAGCATTAATAATACTAAAACAAAAGTTAAAAGGTCATCTTTTGACATTTCTAACAAATGTTCAAAGCATTCTGAACATTTGGTAAAGGAAGGAAAGAATTAGCATTTATTATGCCTATTCTTATTAACTATATTTTAGGATACATTTGATGAAATAAAGTTTTTATTTTATTTTTTATTTTCAAAAATTTTTATAAGAGCTTATTTGAACCAAACTGACAACATATGCAAAGGAGCAAGCTCTCAAATGCCTTTAAGAAAGTTCTTTGAAAAGAATTACAGCAAAGGAATTATGGGATTAGAAAAAAATCTCTATTTGCACTCTCTAATGAAATAATAAATTTAGTCAGTGATCACCAATGACAGTTAAAACATTAGGTGGAATGTTGATGGGAACTTTACAATGGATAAACCAAGCTGATCCCACTGGTCAATCTTTACATTGTCCAAGGGACAAACAGATGTTCTGAGCCTTTTGCTGTGATACAGTAAGAAACATACCATCCCCAATGAAATATTCTTGCCCTCACATGACCCCCTTCAAAAAATAAAGGTCATGTTAATTTAATTAAGGGTGTATCTGAAATATCAGAAAATATGGAAGCTAGAGAAATGTGTTAAATGTCATAAGGATGCAACCAACCAAATCCAGTTTATGGGAAGTTTATAGAAGCAATAAGTTAAGACATGTATCAACCAAGGCCGACTTGGTATTCTGATTTGAACAAATCAATATAATTTCACACCATCAGGGAAAATTGATATAAACGAAATGGTGGGAGACATGAATGTATTATTGTTAATGCTGTTAGGTGTAATAATGAAATTGTGCTTATGTTGCTTTTTAATCCTTATCAGTTATAAATGCTTACTATGTGTAGGTTAAATAAAAGATTAAAATAATTCAGGAAGGAAATGGAGGTAGGGAATAGGTGCATGAAATAAGAATGGCAAAATACGATAATTGTTGGAGCTGGGTGCTGGTACATAAGATGCATTGCACTCTTCTCTTCCATGTGTTGTTGTTTAAATTTTTATAGTAAGAAGCTAAATAAAATAAAAGACTTTCACATTGACTTGTAGTTCTGCTCCCAAGGCTACAGTTTTAGAAAATAATCTAAAATATAGGAAAAATCAAGAGAAAGCTAATATGGAGGCCTAGGTAAACCCAGATTGCTTCATGCACAAACACATCAAAATTACAACTAAACTACAGAACAACTGTTATTCAGAATCACCAGAAATTGAGTTGAACAGCAGTCCTACAACTATGGAATTAAAAAAGAAATCATATCAAGACTAGTAGGACAGGCAAACGCAGAACGGGCTGGTTCTACAACCAAGTGTGGCAGATAAAAATCAGGAGGGATATCTGGGGAGTATGGGGTCTCAGCCCTATACCAGGCCCCCTAGCTTAGGGTTCCAGTACCAGGAAGATAAATTCCCATAACTCCTGGCTGTAAAAACCAGTGGACATTGAGGATGTGAAAGACAGAAACTTCAGGATTGCCAGGCAGTTCCTCTTAAAGGACCCATGCACAGACTTACTCAAACTCATGCCCTCTGAGCTCCAGCACCAGTGTAGCAGCTTGAAAGGGATCAGAGGCATCCAGGAAGGAACTGAATTGTCTGGCATCAGGGTGACAGCTGGGGGCAGCTCTCCCAGGCATAAGTGCTGGCAGGAGCCACTGTTCCTTTTCTGAGCCCTCCCCCTACAGAGCAGGCAGGTGGGCCCCCTAGCTGAGACTCCATCAACCTAGTTCACACTGTTTGTCCACCTTAGTGGTTTCCTGAGTCTCTGCCCAATCCAACTTTTGAATCCACCCAAGCTGTTTCCTGTGGCTTTTCCATATGAATGGCTTGTCTTGGCTCTTGCTTCAGATTTTCCTAAGTCTCCTCAAACAAGCAGCATCTGGCCTCAGCAAGCCTAGTACCTCTTGCTAAGTGGCCCCAAGCCAGGCATGAGCAGCAGTTGGCCTCAATTCACAGCTTGGCCTTGCTTGGGCACCTCTAAGCCCAGCACAAGTAGCATCCAACTGCAGATCATTTTGTAGCTTATGCCGGTAGCCCTGGACAGAACACAGGTGGTGGCTGAGCTTGGCCTGCAGCTTCTGGGAGGTCCCAGAGCCAGTATACACAGTGGACAACTATAGACACTGTCGGAGCTCCACCACCCAACCAAAACTCCAGAAAAAGAACTAAACAAAATGGAGACAAGCAATCTACTAGATGCAATGTTCAAAACACTGGTTATAAGGAAGCTGAATGAACTTAGGGGAAGAGCAGATGAACTCAGAATGAACTTCAACAGTATAAAAGGGACATGCAACCCATAAAAAAGAGCCAGTCAGAAATGAAAGATATGCTAATTGAAATAATTTGCAGGGAATCAAGAGTGTATGAAGCCAAGAGTCAAATCAGTGATTTGGAATATAAAGAAACAAAAACACCCAATCAGAACAGCAAGAGGAAGAAAGAGTCCAAAAAAAAAAATGAGGATAGTGTAAGAGACCTTTAGGACAACGTGAAGCATACAAGCATTTGCATCATGGGGGTAGATTCCAGAAGGAGAAGAGAGAGAGGAGGAAATTGAAAACCTATTTGAAAAAATAATGACATAAAACTTTCCTAAATTGGTGAAGGAAATAGACATGTAAGCCGAGGAAGTGCAGAGAGTCCCAAATAAGATGAACCCAAAGAGGCCTAAAGCAAGACATATCATAACTAAAATGCAAAAGGTTAAAGACAAAGAGAATCTTAAAAGCAGCAAGAGGAAAGCAGTTAGTTACCTACAAGGGAGCTCTGATAAGACTGTCAGATGATTGCTCAAAAGAAGCTTTGAAGCCTAGAAGGGAATGGCAAGAAATATTTGAAGTGATGAAAAGCAAAGACCTACCACCAAGATTAGTCTATCCAGCAAAGCTATCATTTAGAATTGAAGGACAGATAAAGAGCTTCTCAGACAAGAAAAAGCAAAAGGAGCTTATCATCACCAAACCAGTATTATATGAAATGTTAAAGGGTCTTCTTTAAGAAGAGCAAAAACATGAACAATAAATTGGCAATAAATACCTATCAACAACTGAATCTGAAGAACAAAATAAACAAGCAGAACAGAAACAGAATTTTGATGGTTGCCAGATGGAAGAGGGTTGGGGGAGAATGGATGAAGAGGTGAGGGGGTTAAGAAATACAAATTGGTAGTTACAGAATAGTCATGGAACTATAAAGGACAGCATAGGGAATATAGTAGCCAAAGAATATATATATGTGACTCATGGACATGGAAAACAGTGTGGGGTTGCCTGAGAGAGGGGGCAGGGTGTGAGTGGAGGGGGGAAAAAGGGGAAAAACTTGGACAACTATAATAGCATGATCAATAAAATGAATTTAAAAAAAATAAATAAAATAAAATATAGGAAAAATCTTTAAGCATAAAGATATCAATTCCACCAATATTACGAGTGCCAAAATGAAGAACAACCTAAATAAGGCAACAATTTTGTAAACTAGATAAGTTTTTCATGAGATTTTAATGTGCCTGTTAGAAACATATGTATGAGGAGTTGTAATCATATGACAAAGTGCTTATGTTAAATATCAAGTGCAAAAAAATAGGTCATAGGGTTTTATATAAATCAGCATATAAGTCAGCTTTTACCATGTAACAATTCCAAATTTAGTCAGTTAAGCAATAAGCACTTATTTCCTTTGTTTTGTGGGTCTGGATAGTGTGGAATGGCCTCATATGACTGCTGATTGCCAGGCTAATTGGTATAATTGCCTCATCTGGGACAGTTTATCTCTGTTTCATGTGATCTCTCATCTTCCAAAAGGCTTCTCATAGCACTTCTGTGGTTCCAAAGAGCAGCATAAACAAGCGTCAAGGTACAAGCACTTTTCAAGCCTGCACTTGTCTCACGCTTACTAATGTCCCATTGGCCAAAGCAAGTCAGGATAGCCAAGCCCAGAGTCAGTGTGGGAGGGCATTAGACAATACCTTGGATAGAGCAGTGATTTCCAACCTTTTTCACACATGAACTAATTACTAAAACTCTGCAGCACACCAAAAAATATAGTTTTTTGCTGATCTGACAAAAAAAAAATAGGTATAATTTTGATTCAGTCTCAAAAGACAGCTCTTGTGTTGGCTATTGTCATTTTTTAATTTGACAATCTAAGGGAAAAGAGGTCAGTGCCCTGATTAAATAGTCAGGCACTGCATGTTTTAAAAATTCTTGTGGCAAGCCGGTTGAAAATTGCTGGGATAGAGGGAAGTGTGAACAAACCAGAGCCCTTTATTGCAAGAATCTACTTTAAATATGTTCTTATGATTTTTAAGGAAAACTTAATAGGCCAAAAGGAACTATCAAGGTGTTTTTTAAATTAATGTTAATTTATTTATTTTTAATTATACTTTACTTACAATATTATTTTGTATGAGTTTCAGGTTTACAGCATAGTGGTTAGACTATCATATACTTTACAAAGTGATCCCCTCAATATTTTCAGTAACTGCCTGACACTAGACATACTGTAATTATTACAATATTATTTCCTATGCTGTACTTTACATCCTCATAACTGTTCAATAACTACCAATCTGTACTTCTTATCCCTTCACCTCTTTCACCTGGTCCCCCAATGTTTCACCCTGCTGGCAATGATCAGTCTGTTCTCTGTATCTATGAGTCCGGCTCAGTGTTGTTTATTTTGTTCTTTAGATTCCACATATGTGTGAAATCAAAATGGTATTAGTGATCGCCTCTGAGATAGTTTTCATTTTAACACTTTGCTGTGTATTCTAAACTGTTTATGGTAAGTATATATAGTTTTAGCATTAGAAAAAATAAAGTTAGATGGAAGAGAGAGAAAGAGAGAAGGGAGGAAGGGAGGGAAAGAATGAGGGAGGAAGAACAGGAAGAACTCCTGACACTGATTATAGCTGGAAGGCTGGTTGCTTTCCAGGGGCTGAATTTTCCAGAAGAGTGAAGCTGGGACGTGCAACAAAATCTAAGTGGCCTCTTTCCTTTCTCTCTTCTTGCTTACTCACTCCTCGATTGTTAGGTGTGTAGAGGGCCATATACGGCATTCAGTCCAGTTCTTGTCTTCAGCATCCACTTGAAGAGACTTCTGCTCAGAATTCCTGTGTGTTGGGGCTTTGGTGGCCCCCAGAGTTTGGATGGGCTATTCCAATCCAAGCTCCACGGCTGGAGAGCTGTGCTAATAAAAGAATCCTTTCGTAGGGAGCTGAGTGTGTAGCAAATGCACAACTTCTTCAATAAAATTCCCTCCCAAAACATCTCTTTAAATCCAGTTGCCAACCTTTTTATACCTTTGTTGGGTGGGGCAAGGACTTGAGATTCAAGTAACTACTTTTCAGAAAAGTTACACATTCTGCATTCGGTCAAACCTTAGAATTTCTCAACCTCAGAGCCACAGACATTTGGGGCTGGATAATTCTGCTGTGAGGGCTGTCCTGTGCATTGCAGGATGTTTAGCAGCATCCTTGGCCTCTACTGGCTATACAGTTAAACCTCCCCCTTCCCCAGGTGACAACCGAATGTGTCCCTAGACCTTTCCCATTGCCAAATGTTTCCTCAGGGTGGTGGTGACCAAATCACTCCAGGTTCAGAATCACTCACCTAGCCACCTGGCTACTCAAAGTGTGGATCATGGAACGGCAGCATAGGTTTCACCAGGGAACTTGTTAGAAATGTAAACTGCCAGTCCCCACCCCAGACCTGCTGAATCAGAACCTGCATTTCAACACCATGTGATTTGTATACTCATTAAGATAAGAGGCCTGTGACTTGGGGTGGTGGACACATAAGACAATATACAGAAACCTATATAATTTTATTAACCAATGTCCATAAACTGGTTAATAAGGAAGAAAAAAAGATGAGAGGCCTGGTCTAGCACAGCTTGTAGAGGCAGCTTCTAGTGTATTTTGGTGACTCAGGTGAAACTGACATTTTTAACATGAAAAGAAAAAATATCAAAGTCATGGTCTGGCTTCATTGACACCATGCTCTTCTGCACTGTCCCTTAACTCGGGGCTTACACCAAAATCTCCATGAACTTTTTCAATCTACATGGGTCTAGGCCCCAGACTTTCTGATTCTATGGGTCCAGAATGGGGGTTTAGGGTCTATGTACTTTGAAACATCTCTCCAGGTGATATGCTACTAGGTAAGAACTCTTGGTCTAACAGTAATGGGTACTTAGCTGCCTCATACAAGATCAATTATTCAAATTGCAAAAGCTCCTGAGATAAGTATTTGGATAAAAAAAAAAAGCCATGGCTTTATTTGAGAGGCACAAGGGAAATAAAGTCATATTTGGATTCTGGAGGTGGATTCTATTTTGTGGCCTCCAAACCTGGAGGAGTGTGGTCTCTGGAAGTGGCCAGTTGCCGAATCCTTTTCCCCCACCCTCCGCTTTTGCCTGGAGCTGCTCTTACTTTCCTCACACCCTGCATTGCACACACCCCTCCTGAAACTCTGATCACCAAGCGCAGATGTAGTTTTCCTTTCAAGAATACCCCAGCTTGCTTATTTTCCTCTGTGTCCTCAAACAGAATGGCTGGAAAAATTGACAGGGCAGGGTTTCTTGGAAAGCAATCTGGCCTGCATCAGCATTAATGATTCAAATGTGTCCTCATGTGGTTATTCCCCAACAGAAAGCACATTCCTAAGCTATTGTAACTCGTCGTTTAGAGATTCTACAGTTACTTTCCTTAGTTCTTGAGGTCTAATCCTTTTCTCCCTGGAGAATCAGACCCATACACCTCTGAATAGAGTGTTCTATAAGTCCTATAGAATATGCATCTATCTATCTATCTATCTCTCTATCTATCTATCCATCCATCTATCTAAAACTTATCATCTCTCTCATTTATCTATCATCACATAATCTCTCTATTATCATCTAGATATAGATAGTTGTAGATGTATTTATATTACAAAGATATATAACATTGACTTAGAAAAGTTTGGAACACAATAAAGCTTTTACAATTCTGTTAAAGTTTAGTGGCTAGGACATTCTTGAAGTTGTCAGGGTAACATAGAAAAGGCCAAGAACAAGCTGCCTTGTAGATATTAGAAAACTTGATTGGCTCTACTGTGCTCTCAAGGCCATGGAAACAGGCCATAAAACATTTCAGGCCCGGTCCAAGGAATGCACTTTCCTAGAATCTACAGTGTCCTCCATTGTCTTACATAAGTTGATTTTTTTCCTTCACAAAGAACTACAAAATTAACTAGTTTTAGTGTGATGAACATCTAACTTAAAGCTAAAGATTTACCAATTTGAGCCCAACTAATCATTCCCATTTTTGTCTCAACTTTAAGTTTGAGACCTGTTTCTTCTCACTGATCTGTACCTTTATTTGCATATTTTCTATTCAATTAAATATTTAAATAATGACATCAATTGATATACCAATAATGATGACAACTGGTGATTAATGAAGTGGGGCTGCTGGCAGCCACACAGCACCCCCATGAGTTAGCCTGAAATCATCCTGAATTAGTTGAGAGTTAAAAGTTCAAATTTGGCATTTGAAAAGTGCACTGGGAAAGTAAAGGGATGGAAAAAGATATTTCATGCAAATGGAAACAAACAAACAAAAAAGCCAGGGTAGCAATGCATGTATAAGACAAAATAGACTTTAAAACAGGGGCGTCCAACCTGTGGCTCTTGGGCCTCATGTGACCCAGGATGGCTATGAATGTGGCCCAACACAAAATTGTAAATTTACTTAAAACATTATGAGATATTTTTGTGATTACGTGTTGTAATGTCATGTAAAATAAACATACTTACACTCTTGCTATTTGTATGCATTTATGGCTTTAGTTTTACTGTGGTGTGTGGCTTCCAGTGTGTTATCTTCCAAGTGCAGACAGTTGAATTGACACCATCAGATGTAACGTGCTTGTGGTGGCATAGTGAGGCAGCGATTATCAACAACATTTCAACCTACCGTTATAACATTAGGAGTTTAATGTTATTTAGAAATCAGGTAACTATTCTTATTTGATTATTAAATGTACTTCCACGCCTCGGCGGCACCTCACACATCACCCACCACATTTTACAATCGGCCCTATGTCTTGCCCTGTATCAGCAGCTGAGAGGGCTGTGGAAGGGCCCATCCTTGCTTTCTATTTTCCTGTCAATTAATTTTTATAAAAGTTAATAAAGTCCTTTATCTATTATTATTTTTTAAATTACAGCATGACTTCTACAATGTCTCAAAAGAAAAAAGAACCCTCAAAAGAAAAATTACTGATAAAGGAAGGTTGTTCGATAAAATGTGGACAGATGACTACTTTTTTGTTGAGACAAATAGTAAGGCACTCTGCTTAATTTGTAGGGAATTTGTGCAAGTTTTCAAAGACTATAGTTTGAAAAGGCATTATATCCAAAAACATGCTGCCAAGTTCAATGTGTATGAAGGATTGTGTCATAAAGACAAAATAGCAGAACAGAAAAAATGTCTGTCTTCTCAACAAAATTTTTTCAAAAAGTTACAACTTGGGTGGATTCCATTGTAAAAGCTAGTTATGTGGTAGCTTTTACTGATGGTGAGTTTATTAAGCAATGTATAGAAAGCATGGCAAGTGTAATTTGCCCTGAAAAAGAGGAGGATATTTCTTTCTTTTTTCTAGGCAATATCTTTTTGTTAATTTTTGTTCAATTATAGTTGTCTCCATTCCCCCTCCCCTCATTACTCTCTCCCACCCTACCAGTTTGTCTCATCAGACTAGAGCCAGGTGAACTGAAGAAACTGGAAAAATCTATCGAAAGAAGTTTGGAGAGTAAAGCTGCTAATTTTAAACTTTATGCTTTGGCGATGGATGATAGCACTGATGCTACAGATGTGGCTTAACTTGTCATTTTTATTAGAAGCATTGATGACAAATATAATGTCACTGAAGAAATGGCTTCTTTAGTGCCATTAAAAGGCACAACTAAATCAAGAGATTTATATGAAGCAATAAAAAATATGTTAAAGTGATTTTCTTTGTCCATTGTCAACGTATCTGGTATAGTCACTGATGGTGCCCCGACAATGGTAGGTAAAAGAGAGGGACCTGTAAAATTAATAGAAGACAATGCAATTGCCGCCCAAAACTCACATTTGATGAAGTATCTTTGCATAGTACATTAAGAACATTTATGCACAAAAGCTTTTAAAATGGATAACGTCATGCAAATCATCATCCAGACTGTGAATTTCATAAGAGCCAAGGGATTGAATCATCACCAGTTCCAGGAATTCCTTAAAAGTATTGGTGCTGACTCTAGTGACATCATTTCCTTTTTGGAAATAAGATGGCTAAATCAAGGCCAAATGTTGAAAAGATTTTATGATTTGTGACATGTTATCAAGTCATTTGTGGTATCATAAAACTAATTTGTGCCAATACTTGACAATGAAAACTGTCTTACCGATTTAGCATTTTTAGTAGATTTAACCTCTCATTTAAGTAAGTAAACATGCATCATCAAGGTGAAAACCAATTTACCATTACAATGTTTCAAACCATAGCAGCACTCCAAAGGAAACTGAAATTATGGTAAGCTCAATTTAAGGCAAACAGTTTTATGCATTTTGACATATTGGCTAAACAGAGTCCTGTAAAAAGTGAAAAATATGCAGCTTTGCTTTTCAACTTGATACAAGAATTTGAAGACAGATCTTAATATATCTGGGAAAATAATCAATATTTTACTATATTTGTGACTCAATTTTCAGTTGACATAAATATGTTACCTGCCAATTTTCAAATAAAATGCATAGAGATGCAATTTGACATTCAACTTAAAGAAATATTCGATCATGTCTCATTACTGGACTTTTAAAGGTCCTATCTTCCCAGACACAAATACCCCTTGCTTCACAATCACACCTTATTCATGTCATCGCTATTTGGCAGCACCTACCTTTGTCAGCAACTATCTTCAAGAATGAAACATATTAAGATTTAAATTAGAACCAAAATATCTGACGAGCACCTTGAGAACTGAGAATTGCAACTATGTCTATCAAACCAGATATTGATGCACTAGTTTCTCATACACAATGTCGAACATCCCACTAGTTTTATGTTGCCCACTTTTCTTTTACTTTTATAATAAAAATATAAAAAATGACATTTTATTACTTAGATATATACATTTTCTATATTAGTGATCACAAACTTGGGACCTGCTTGACGATTTTAAAAGATTATCAAAAGGGCTGCTTCATAATTAGGGTTATTATGTGAGGACTCTTTTGCTTATCTGTGGTGGCAGATATCACAAAAATGATGCAGACTTTTTTTTGCACATCAATTTCCATTACTGTTTGTGTATTTAATGTGTGGCCCAGGACAACTCTTCTTCTTCTTCCAGTGTGGTCTAAAAATGCCAAAATGTTGGAGAGCCCTGCTTTAAAACAAAGCCTATAATAAGAGACAAAGAAGGACATTGCATAATGATAAAGGGACCAATCCAACAAGAGGATATAACCCTTGTAAATATTTATGCACCCATTGTAGGAGCACGTAAATATATAAAGCAAATTTTGACTAACATAAAGGGAGGTATCAACAGTAATACAGTTATAATAGAAGACTTTAACATCCTATTGACATCAATGTGTAGATGATCCAGACAGAAAATCAACAAGGAAACAGTGGCCTTAAATGACATTAGGCCAGATGGATTTAATTGGCATTTTTAGAACATTTCACCCCAAAGCAACAGAATGTATGCTTCAAATGCACATGGAACATGTTAGACCACAAAACAAGTCTCAGTAGATTTAAGAAGACTGAAATCATATCAAGCATCTTCTCTGATCACAATGGTATGAAACTAGAAATCAACTACAAGAAGAAAACTGAAAAACACACAAACGTGAAAAGTGCTTTGGGTCTGTCATTTTATACTATATGAAATATATGAAAGTATAGATTGTTCAAGACTTGAATTTAGCAAAGCTGAGGACTGTCTGCATCAAGGTATCTTCAAAACTCTTCCTAGCCCTGACTGGTGTGGCTCAGTGAGTTGAGCATCATCCTGCAAACTGAAAGGTCACTGGCTCCATTCTCAGTTAGGCCACATGCCTGGGTTGCAGGCCAGATCCCCAGGTGGGGGTGTGTGAGTGGCAACCAATAGATACTTTCTCTCTCTCTCCTTCCTTTCCCCCTCTCTAAAAATAAATAAGATCTTTTAAAAAACTTCTTCCTTCTATTCTCCTCAAAGTTCAGAACATTACCCCCCTATGACTATAACATCCCCTGCATCATGGTATTTATAAAGAGAGGCAGAAGTGGTGAAGGTTTTTATTATTTCTTTTGAAGTCCAATCTCATTCTTGCATCTTATTTTTAGGACCTCTTGACGTAGGTAGAACTTGCCAATTAGGTCTGTAACAGCCTTAGAATGACCATTTGGGTAATTTTAATGACAAATATGGTAATTAAATTCCAACCAAAGTTTGGAATCCAAACATAAATATAGGACGTGTTTACATTAGATAAATCCTGCTTTTTAAAAAAATGACAAAGGAGACCACTTCAGATTATGTAACCCAAGCAGAAAAAGTTCCTGCAGAGAAAGGGAACAAAGATTGTATCTGCCAGCTGCTTGCCTGTGTTAGAGAAGGCTCTGTCTAGGCAGAGGTGTCAATATTTTGGCATCTCTGGGTCACAATGGAGGAAGAGTTGTTCGGGGCCACATGTTAAATAACACTGTGACACGTAATCACACACACACAAAAAGTCTCATAATGTTTTAAGTTAATTTACAATTTTGTGTTGGACCTCATTCACAGCTATCCTGAGCCACAGGTGGCTCATGAGCCACGGGTTGGACACCCCTGCTCTAGGGGCACCAAAGAGAATGGAGTGCAATCCGAACTGTGATCCTGTTAAAGCCAGGTGCCCAGGCGGGCTCCCCTGAAATCTTTTTGAGAATACTGGTTTTAAGTCTACTCAGCTGCATTAGTTTGGATTCTTGGTTGTGAATGATAGAAACCCAACTCAAATTACTTTAAGCCTAAAGATGGATTTATTATAAGAAACAGTGGGCCATTGGAACCTATGCATCTCTTGGATGTTGCGTCTCTTGGATCATGGGTGTCTTGAAACCCATGAACAAGAATATACTTGGGCCTCAGAAATTATATGGAGTCAAAGACTCAACCACCACCAGCCTCTCTGTCTTGTCTCTGTGCATTTCTGAGCTTCACACCTTTTTCTCAGCAATACAACTACTTCCAATCCTCCTGTCCATATAACCTGAAACATGGTTGAAGAGAGCTCCTGAATTTTATATTTTAACAACTTCAGACACCAAAATGAGAGCCTTTTTCAACTCTCTTTCAGCTTCTGCTCCAAAAATCCATGAGGAGGCTCTCATTGGATCAGCTTGGGGTCTTTCTTTGAATCAATCAGTTATGGGCTGGCGCCAAGGTCACATGGTAATCTGGTAGTTATATAGAACATCAACAGCTTGACAATGAGGTACACTAAACAAGTTAGAACAAAGGTGAATGGAACAATTTGCAATCCGGACCTTATGGTAGCCCTGAGCTCAGTTTGGAGCCAGCTGAAAATATCGGACAATTTAAACCCTAACCAGATAAAGTACTTGTGGAAAAAGTAGAATGTCCCTTAAGAGATTTTGCAAATTTGAGAAATTTGGTTGTTTCTAAGTCTACTTGGAAAAAGGTGTTTAACTAGATTCAGCAAGAGGTATTAGCTGTGGCACAGACTCTTCCCAGGGCTGCAAGCAAATAATCTAAGCCTACTCTCTTGTTGAGGACTACTCAAGCCAGCGGGGTCTAAAGAGCTTTGTTGAACAATGGCTCTAGTAGCTGAGCAGGCTTTTTTGTTAATTGTTCTGGTTATGTTTCACATTGTTATATCTAATTTAGCAGTGCCAAGGCCAGTCCATAAGCCTACAGTTCTAAGGAAGTGATTGCTCCCATACTAATCTCAAAATTCTGCTGCCACTGTCTTGGAATGATCAAGATTCAGCTACCCCTGAGAAGAGGGCAGAGGAATGGGACTGAAGAAAATCTGGAGCTAAAAAAAGCATAATCTTACATACTCTACATTGATGGCATTTAAAATTATACAACTGGACTTATTTGCTGTATACATAAAGTAATGTTAGGATTAAAAAGTACCATTTATATCCACAGAAGCACTAGGATCACACTCAGATTTACAGAGACATAATAATCTGTTTATCATGCAACTAGCTGTTTGTGAAATTGTAATGGCTAGTAGAACAAAATTCTTTTAATACAGTACTGACGTATAGCAAATTACATCACTTAAGTAAGCAGCTCAAATTCATAAGGGTAAATACCTAATATCCCTGAATTTCTAAGGAGTATTAACATGGTTTTACCTAAATATTACTCCATTAGAAGAAAGATTTTTAGTGTTCCTCCCTTTCCAATACACAATCATACTTTCATAGATAAAAAGAAAACAATTCAATTTCTTTGCCATTCTTGCCCATTTTCATGAATCTGATATAGTGGGGGCTTTCTATTTATGAATTTTAGAGAGAGAGGAAGGGAGGGGTAGAGGGGGAGAGAGAGAGTGAGAGAGAGAGACATTGATTTGTTGTTCCATTTATGCATTCATTGGTTGATTCTTGTATGTGCCCTGACCAGGGATTGAACCTGCAACTTTGGTATATGGGACGATGCTCCAACCAATAGAGATACCTGGCCAGGGCCCTGTTGTAGTGTTATTACAGTGTTTAGGCTAAAGTAGGTTCTTTATAAGATCCAATGAATTGAATCTTTAGGTTCCAGAACACTGATGGTATTGTACAATAAGCCTCTTAACCAGGAATTCATGTCTTTGGTTAAAATATATTTCCAAATCAATGATTGAAAAGTTAAGACCAGCTGCCAATGAAGTCATATTGTTCTCTAAGTGTTAGATAGCAGTTTGACCTTTTCTATTAAATTTTTAAAAATTAGTGGATAGAACCAGGTCTCATTTTTTCCCCTATATCCTCTATAGCACCTACTAAGACATTGGCAAAGATATACACTAAAGGAGATAATCATGAGGGCAGGTACTGAATCAAGGGTGAATGTGGTCATCGTGAACCTTTACTTCACCCGTCACTCAATGGCAGTGACCAAAGTAAATCTTGATGTTGTCACTGAAGAACAGATGTTTGTCCCCTACCACTATCTAAAAAAAGAACAAACCACTCGGACTTTTTCATTTCTTTTTCTTAGTCACTAAGAGATTATGCATGTGCATGAGTACCATAGGTGGATTATTCAAGAAAAAGGTTTTTCTGCTTCAAAGATAGCACCAATCCACCACATAACACCCTTAAACTCCAATAATACAATTTATAGAATCATTAACTTTTAAAATTACATTAATGTTATCCATATTAAAAGGGTATTTTTTTTAATGGCTGGCTTATTCTTGCTAATATCGCTTAAAATTTTAAGACATTGGCTTGAGATAGAATACAAGGAACTCACAAAGGGAAGTAAACTTCAAAATACTGAACTCTACACAATACAGTTAACCCTGAGAGAGAAGTAAGAAAAGTTACAGGCTTAAGCTGTCAGACTGTTTACTTTAGAGATACTACTCCTTCTTGCAAGAAATCTTTTTATTTTTAAAATTGCCCCTTTATGTTTTTATTTTAAGATATTAGAAAAATAATAATACACATTTGGAAGTGTTAATAAAGATTATACAGGGGAAGGCAAAAGTAGGCTTATAGTTGTGAGTATGCAAATCAGTTTATGCTTGTATTATTATTAATTATTGTGTTATTTTCTATATAAACAACTTTAAACCTACTTTTGCCTACCCCTGTGTATAACAATGATATATTACTTGGCCATAAAAAAGAATAAAATCTTACTATTTGTGACAACATGGATAGACCTAGAGGGTAGTATGCTAAGTGAATAAGTCAGAAAAAGAAAGATAAACACTATATAATTTCACTTATATGTGGAATCTAAAAAACAAAACAAATGAAATGAAATAGAAACAAATTCATAGATACAGAGAACAAACTGATGGATACCAGATGGGACAGGGGTTTGAGGGCTGGGTGAAAAAGTAAAGGGATTAAAAAGTACAAATTTGCAGTTACAAAACAGTCATAGGGTTGTAAAGTACAGAATAGAGAATATCATTAATAATATTGTAATAACAATGTATGGTATCAGGTGGGTACTAGGCTTATTGGAGGGATCACTTTGTGACTTTGCGTAGATATCTAACTGCTATGATGTAAACCTGAAACTAATATAATATTCAATGTCAAATGTAATTGCAAAAATTTTTTTAATTTTTAAAGAAAAAAAGATTGTGTATAACAGCTTTTTTAATCCATCAATTTTTACCTTACCATGTTTCTTTAAATCACCTCAATTGAAACACAGGTCTTTCCACTTGAATACCTGATCAGATATCACTATAGAGGTTAATATCTTTCTAGCATAAAAAGCAAGATAAAAAGAATGATTCACATTTAAAATAATGTACTCTTCATAAAAACTAGCAGCACTTCCTTTTACCAGAACAAAGATTTGGCTTTGTTGACCGGTCAAAAACAAAGGAAAATGCATATAGATCCAAAACAGTTCCTTGTACAACGGAAATGTGAAGATAAATTCTTTACAGTAACTCAGAAGGTCTCCTTAATAAACCTGGTTTGTACTTTGCTCTCACTAGTCTCATAGGTTTTCCAATAATTATTTCAAAAGGAGACAATCAATACTTAACAATGGGAGTAGGTCTTAGGTTAAGCAATACCAAGGGAAAGGATTTAGGCCAAGGCAGGTTAAAAGTTCAACAAATTTTACTGGTTGAGTTTTAACTATCTCATTGGTTTGTTTTACAAAGCCAGAGGACTGGAGATAAGTACAATGGAAATGCTGCAATATTGGCCAAATTTTGTATACCTGGTATAGAATTTGTCATGTAAGATGGGTTCACTGGTCACTGCAAAACTCTGTGGGGATTCCACCAGTAAAAAAATTCTTTTCTAGAGTATTTTAGTGACTGCTGGAAATCATCATTAATACATACTTATATCCTAGAGAAGAGGGCCATTGGATAAACTCTATTTTCCAAACCTCAAAATTCTAGCACGTCAAATAGGCCTAATTAGTTTTATTTTTCCCCTTTTTTATAATGAGAAATTCTCTTACTTTAGTTATTTATTTTTTACATGCTAACAAAGACTTCACAAACAAATACCAAAATAAATGGTTGGTATCAGGGGGATCACTTTGTAAATTATATAATTGTCTAACCATTATGCTGTATACCAAAAAGTAATATAAAATAATACTGAATATCAACTATAATTTAAAAAATTAAATAAAAATTAAATTAGTGGAAGCAAAATTTAGCTCTTTAATATTAAGATCAGGTGGTGTACTTAAGTAATCAAGGATGTGATGATGCAAAGCACAGGAAATAATTTTAATGAAACATAAAGCTTTAATTTCTCTTCACAGTTTTTTATTAAGAGCATACCAATAGTACAGAAAACTTATCCTTTTAACACAGAGAGAAAACCAAATTTTAATTTTTTATGATGTACTCTATATATTAAAAGAAAATTAACTTAAATAAACGTTTTCCAATCTTAGTTTGATCATACATAAGCTTTCTTTTTCAAGATTCCTTTTTCTTAAACTTTGTACAACTTTGACAGCCCTTTCAAGTTTTGTCCTATCTTTTTCCTTTCTTATTCTGGAATAATCATGTTGCTTTAGGACAAAACTACATTCTTCCCCTTCAACAAATATGCATTTCCAGTCTTCATCCCTTCTTTTACCAAGCACACATGCATTTTACTTTCCATTACAACCAGCCTCAATCACCATCATATCTTTCTCTTCATTCCCATCATCCTCCAAGGCACTCCACCACGCAGTATCCCAACTAAGTCCTGCCACAAATGTCTGCATCCCAATCTGAGGCACCTCATGCCCTACCAGCCTTGCAAAAATGTTATTAAGGTCTGTTTTCCTATCTGGTCTGCTAGCCCTGAAGCTAGAACAGCATTGAGCAACCAGGTGCTGTTTTTCCAATCTCAGCTCTTCTTTAAAATTTAACAGAAAGTCTGTGAGAAATCCCTGTCAGCAAATGGCCACTAAGTTCTTATTTATAAAATTCGGCCCTTGGTTGACCATGGGGAGTCCATCTCAGCACATAAATTTCTTCTTAGGTTTCACATAAATGAATGTTTCTTCTTGGGGTCCACAGAACTCAGGGAAATACTTTATTTATAAGGGATATTACAAAGTATACAAAATGAACAGCCAGATGAAGAGATATATAGTGTGAGGCTTGGAAAGGTACCAAGTTGCTGCCCCCATGGAGCATGGGGTATGTCACCCTCTGGCACAAGGTTGTGCTCACCAATCTGGAGGCTCTCTAATCATCTTTGTTTAGGATTTTATGGAGATTCCATTACATAGAAATTATTGATTAAACCCTTGAATATTTGTGATCAATCAATCCCCAGCCTCTCTCCCTTCCACAGAGTTTGGGGGATGGAGTTAAAAGTTTCGACCTTCTGATCACTGTGGTTGGTTCCTCTGGCAACCAGCTTCCAGTCTGAAGCTATCTTGGCACTCATCAACATAAAGTCCAGTATGGTTGAAAGGGGCCTATTATGAATCAAAAAAGATGCCCCTTTCACCCTTGTCATTTCCTGAATGACAAGGGTTTTAGGGGTTCTGTGCCTGGAATCTGGGATAAAGACCAAATATACAAGTATATTTTTTATTATATCACAATGTCACATTGGTGAGTACAGCAATGGTTTTCTTTCTTTCTTCTTATTTTTATTTTTGTTTATTCTATTCCTGTTGTCCCAGTTTTTCCCCCTTTGCCTTCCTCCATCCAGCCCACCCTCTGTTCCACAGTCCATCCCCACACTGTTGTCCATGTCCACGGGTCATTCATACATATTCTTTGACTAATATTTTCCCCTCTTTCTACCATTCTTCTCCTTCCCCCACTTTCTTCTGGTAGCTGTAAGTCTGTTCCCTGTTTCCATGTCTCTCATTCTGTAGGCTCATTTGTTTATTTTGTTCATTAGATTCCTCTCATAAGGGAGATCATATGGCATTTGTCTTTTACTGCCTGGCTTATTTAACTTAGCATAATAGTCTCTAGTTTTATCCATGCTGTTGCAAAGGGTAATAATTCCTTCTTCTTTCTTTGTGCTGCATAGTATTCCATTGTGTAAACGTACCACAGTTTTTTAATCCATTCATCTACTGATGGGCACTTAGGCCATTTCCAATACTTGGCTACTGTTAATAGTACTGCTATGTACATAGGTGTGCATAAGTTCTTTTGCATTGGTGTATCAGGATTCTTAGGGTGTATTTCCAGCAGTGGAGTTGCTGGGTCAAAAGGCAGTTCCATTTTTAATTTTTTGAGGAAATTCCATACTGTTTTCCGCTGTGACTGTGTAATGGGGTACAAACGGGTGGGATTCCCCAAAACTATTCCCCACAGTCCATGGTTGAGGGATGGGAGAAGGGGGAGTGGACAATATGGCAATATGGCAGTTAAAATACTTTACATATCTACGGCAAGTGGATAGCTAGTTGTGCTACTGCCTCGGGCAAAAGGGCTATGTGACCTTTAGAGCATTCAGGGACCCTTGACAAAGCCAGGAGAGTCCAAGGCCCCTGTGTCATGAGTCACTCTTGGCCTGACAAAGGAGGGCAGCCGAAAGAATGTAAAAGATACAGGGGAACTGGCAAATGTAGCACATTGTGGAAGGAGCTGGAGATGATGTCATGTAGGAAGCTCTGGGTCAGCATTTAAAATAAAGGCAGGCTAGTAAGGGGACTCGGCCATGCTGTCTATAGTTAGAGAGGAGCTACTTCGGCTTCTCAGAGAATTCCACCATGAGGGTGGGCAGAGAGAGAGCTGGGCTGGTCTGCCATGGGGTAATGAGGAAACAACAAGCTGTTGTACCAGGCTGTAGTGAAGAGGGCACCAACGTGAAAAGGAATTCAGCCATGCTGCCTGTAGTGAGGGAGGAGCTATGTTTGCTCCTCTGGGCAGGTAGCCATGAGGAAAAAGGAAAGAGGAATTTGGCCATGAAGTCCAAGACAGAAAGCAGAAAGCAGCTATGCAGTTTATAGCGAAGTAATCTGCAATGAGGCCTGGTGGGTAAGATAGAAGCCATGACGACCAAGAGTCAGGATTCAGGCATGAGGTCTGTGGTGAGGGAGGAGCTATGTCTGCTCCTCTGGACTGGCAGCCATAAGGAAATGCCCCCATATGGACTATAGCATAGAAAGCAGGTGGCCAGTCTGTAGTTAGGAAGGAGCTGGAGTAAGAAAAAGGGGACCTGCTGGGAAAAGTATGTGGAGAACATAGTGGCAAAGCTGGTGGACTTAGGAATTGTAGGAACCTGCCTAACCAAGCATGGAATCATGGGAAATGCCTGGAATGCTGAACTGTGAATCGGGAATGCTAAGACTGTACATTTTTACTTCTCTGAAGGACATACAGAGAAGCCACTTTCTTGGGAAGTGTGCCTTCCTGGACTTCACCATGATCCAGTGCAACACGGTACATGTTTTCCTGGACTATTACATGGAAACTGAGGATAACATACCTCAGATCCTGAAGGAGAGAGCTCCTGTGAGAGGATGGCAACTTTGAAACCCACAAGTGTACTTTCCAGAGAGGATAGAAATTTGCTTGCATAGCCAGTGTAAGAATAGATAAGGATTTGGGGAACTGTTGGCTTGGTTTTGGCTTATAGCCTGGTGGGGAGCAAGGGAAGTGCTGGGTTTTGTGGGAGAACAAGGCCCTGAGCAGGAGCGCTCCCAGCGACCCCCACACCCCCAGGTTGGAGTCCTATAAATAAAAACGTCAACACTAATTGTTGGGTCATGCATCAAGATGCCATGTGCAGGAGCCCTGGTTTGCTCAGTTACAGCTGCACCAGTCTGCATTCCCACCAACAGTGCACTAGGGTTTCCTTTTCTCCATCCTCTCCAGCACTTACTGATTTATTAATGACAGCCATTCTGATAGGTGTAAAGTGATATCAATGGTTTTCAGTATTCCGGTGTTTCAGCATTCCTGCATGTTGTTATGTTTAAATATGATGAAGGGTTTACAGAGAAATAGTTGAAGTTCTTTTTCTCACATTCTCCTAACTAATGAAGGGTCAGAAAGACCCTTTTAGCAGCTGGAAATATTTGCACAAAAATTAGGTCACAATTCCAGATCCTGATTATATTTTTAAACTGTTTTTAAA
Source organism: Pteronotus mesoamericanus (assembly GCF_021234165.1). Classification (NCBI taxonomy): domain Eukaryota; kingdom Metazoa; phylum Chordata; class Mammalia; order Chiroptera; family Mormoopidae; genus Pteronotus; species Pteronotus mesoamericanus. The sequence goes on from NW_026555308.1 coordinate 15,559,028, forward strand.
AAACCAAGTAATGTTATCTCATGATTAGTGTTTCATGATTAAACTTTTATCTTGTCTATTGTACCAAGTTGATTATTTTAAAATGCTACTTAATTTTCCTTACAGTAATTTGCTAATAATTTACAGTAGAAATATAATGTATAATTAGTATTGATATTTTATAATACCATCACAAACTTCTGTATTTGAGATGTATTTATATAGTCTTATTTTTAAAAAACTATTTGATTTCCTAACAGCTTGTAAAATACTAGTATTAGTCATAGTTCATCCTCTCTCCTTTAAAAATACATATGTATTTTTTAAAATAGTGTATTTTTAAAGGATTGCCTTGTGCAATCCTGCAGGCTGGCTAAACAGTCCACAGGAGGGCAGGGAGTCAGGATGGGAAGGTGACAGGCAGACTGGAACCCCACAGACGCGGGCAGCAGCTTGGTCACAGGCACTCAGGAGGGATGACCCGGAGGGATGAGAGAACAGTTGCATGAATCATTGGCAGACACTGTGCTATGCTCCAAAATGCTGCTGCCATCCTTCGACATTCTGACTCTCGTGAGAGAATACTGCTTGTAGTCCACCCTAACTGGAATCATACTAGAAAGGGAATTCTGGGGTCTGTAGCCTAGCCAAGTTACCACATCACACACCAAGCACACGAGTGCGGGTGCCAGTTTTGGTAAGTAATGTCATGATATTATATGTTGGCCAGTCAATAAGTATGTGTTGAATTAATGAATACAACACAGGTGCACATTTCTGTAGTGTGTAGATGTGTTACATTTGTGTGTGTGTGTGGCGGGGAAAGACAAAAATATTTCGGTGGGGCCAAAACAGCCATCAGGGACTACTTTAATGACTTCTAACCATCCATATAGAATTCATGCAGAGAAACATGTGAAAAATTAACATTGTGCAGAATGGAAGAGAGTACATGGATACTTTCTGTAGTGGGTTGGATGGTGGTCCCCCAAAAGATATGTTCTAACCCCTAGAACATGTGAATATAACCTTATTTGGAAAAAGGGTCTTTGCAGATGTAATTAAGTTAAGGAGCTCACTATGAGATCACCCAGGACAATCTGGGTGTCTCCAGGATTCTTATAAGTTTCCTTGTAAGAGAGAGGAGGAGGCAACGTGAACACAGTGACAGAAATTGGAGAATGGTGCCAATGAAGGCAAGAAATGCCACAGCCAACAGAAGCTGGAAGAGGTGCGTAAGGATTCTCCTTAGAGTCTGCAGAGGCAGCATGGCCCTGCTGACACCTTGATTTCAGGCTTCTGACTTCTAGAATGGCAAGAGAATAAGTTCATGTTATTTGAAGCCACCCAGTTTGTGGTAGTTTATTACGGCAGCCACAGGAAACTAACACCCCTTCTGTCAGGCATTCAAGAACTCATGGCCAGTTTGTTCAGAGCTGTGTCTGTTCTGTGGGTGTGCACCTTCTGTATTCCACCTCAACTGTCAGCTCAGGGTTTTGTCCAACAGCACAGTAAATATTTGCAAGGAGCAGAGCAAACAAGCAAGGGGTATGTTGGGAGCCAGGCCAGGCCAGGCCAGGCCCAGAGGTCTGGAACCCTTCAGATTTGCTGGGACCCTAAACATATGCTGGAAATAATGCTGCTGGGGCATCTCCCGATCACCATCTCTCTCCACACCCCATCATCGGGAGCCATCAGGGAATAAGGAGAAAAGGAAAGTCCTCCTGTTTCCTACAAACTGGTCCTTCTCCAGAGCATGACCCTGGTGAAGAGCCAGCCCTCCAGGGACAGCCCTGAGGTGTCCAGTGGCACTGAAAAGGTTTGGGGTGTCTGCCACCCACAACTCAGAGAATTACAGCTCAGCTCCCAGCATGGCATTCAGACTGACTTCTCTGCTCTCTGCAGTTTTCTGTCCCAGTTGCTATTTCTTCTCTGTCCATCCTGGCTCTGGGATCTCCAAGGCTTCAGCCCCCAGATGCAGGCCAGCTCTGCTTTCCTTGACTGACTGGCAAGCACAGCAGACCCAGGCAGGAATCATCACCTGACAGGAAACAGGATATTTTCACAGTCTCTGAAATACTAAGTGATTTTAACAGATTCCTTATAAGTTACAAAAGTAAAAGTGGAGAAAAGTGGTGGACACCATCCTAACTAGATGATTAAAATTAACATCACCCATTGGTGATCGAACAAACTGACTTTGAGCTTCCTGCTGTGATGCACTGAGAAAGGTACAACATCATTCCTGGGGCATTACTGCCTCCCAAATGCAAAACCTGAGACAGCAGACCGACTCAAGTGGAAGGCTATTTTACAAGTAACTAGCATGCCCCAAAAATGAAAGACAGAGAAAGACTGAGGAAGTATTCCAGATTAAAAGAAACTAAAGTGACATGGTATGACAACTAAGAGAGAGAGCGCGCGAGGAAGGGAGAGCGAGAAAGAGAAACATTGATTTGATTTTTATATATGCCCTGACTGGAGAATCAAACCCACAACCTTGGTGTATCAGAACAATGCTCTAGCCAACTGAGATACCTGGCCAGGGCACAACATATAGTTTTGAAGGAAAAAATACTAGCTGTAAAGGACTGCTGGGAAAATTTGAATACGGACTGTACATTAGATAAGAATATTATATCAATGTTAAATTGCCTTCATTGAATCATTGTATAAGAAAGTGTCCTTGGCCCTTGCCAGTGTGACTCAGTTGTAGCATTGTCCCATACACCAACAGGGTGGGGGGTTTCATGTCCAGTTGGAGCATCTATGGAAGGCAACCAATTAATGTTTCTCTCTCACATCCATGTTTTTCTCTCTGTCTCTCTTTTTCTCTGTCTCTAAAATCAATAAACATGTTTTTTTTTTTAAATAAGAAAACAAGGTGTTCTTGTTTTTAGGAGATACTAATGAAACATTTAGGGATAATGGAACAGAAGACACAATGTCTGTAATTTATTCTCAAATGGTTCAATAACAATAATGACAATTATATCTATCTATCATCTATTTATGTATCTATCTATAGAGAGATTAAGGAAATGTTAACAATTGTTGAATCAACAGTTGGAAACTTGGTGAAAGGAATATATATTGGAGTTAACTGTACTATTCTCACCAATTTTTTCCTATGTTTAAAAAATTTCAAAATACAGTTTAAAAAACCTCATAGGACTTTTTCTATGAATTACAGAGATGTAGAACAAAGTGTCCTATCATTCAAACTAATCCATCTGAGCAAACATTCAAAAGCCTCTTATGGGCCCTGAATAGTGCTGGGTCCCGCAAGGAATGTGCAGGGAGTAAAATGCCCTTCCCCACCTAAGCAGCTTCCTGTCTGCTGGGGGTGAGGGAGGAAGAAGAGGTGAATACATAAAGAACAAGAATGCAAAATAGAATGGGAGAAGAGCCTTAAGAAAAGTGTAAATTGGGGCACAGATCATAAAAGTTATAGACAGGAGACCCTTCTGAGTGGAGCTGGCATGGCAGTGTGATGTGAAAGTTGGCAGAGCTGGGTTGAGTTCAATGCAGGGGGAAAGCTGAAAGGAGCAGAAATGGAAACCTGGGCATGAAACAGGGTGCAGAGCATGTTCCCCTACAGCTCATGGTTGGGGGAAGGGGAGAAGTGGATGGCAGGGCTTAGGTAATTTTCATAACCATGGCAAGTGGCAAGCTGTGTCTTCCCTGAAGGGAAGTTGTGCTATCACCCAGGGTGAAAGGTGCAAAAAGGTTGACTTTAAGGGAGTATCCTGATTCATGCTGTGGTGGGGGTGGGGTGGGCAGAGGCTCCTGGATCAGAGTCATTCTTGCCCTTACTGGGAATGTCAGCTGAGAGACAGTAAAAAGATACTGGGAAACTGGTAATTGTAGCTTATTGTGGGAGGAGTCAGAAATGAGGTCATGGAGGAAGCTCAAGGTCAGGATTTAAACTAAGGGGGGCAGCCATGAGTAGATTTGGCCATTTGGCTTGGAAGGGAGTAGAAAGGCCATGAGGGAGGGATAGCAGCCCTGTGAGAGGGGGAAGTAAGCAAGCAACTAAGTAGTTTGTAGTCAGGATCCAGCCATGCAGCCTGGTGTAGTAAGGAAGGAGACATGTTGCTGCTCCGATCATGCCCGCTCTAGCTGACCCCAAAGACTCTCCCTTGCAAGACGCTGACCTGCTGTATTTCAAACCCAGACTCTATCTGGACTTTCAGGGCCTATGTCTTTCCCGAACTTCACCATGATCCAATGCACCACAGCACATGCTTTCCTGGACTGTTACATGGAGGCTGATGAAAACATACTCTAGATCCTGAAGGAGAGAGTTGTTGCAAGACTGTTTGCACAGCCGGCTTAAATTCAGATGAGGAGATGGGGAACTTTTGGGGCTTTTGGCTTATAGCCTGGTGGGGAGCAAGGGAAGTGCTGGGTCTCATGGGAGAACAGGGCTCTGAGCTGAAATGCTCCCAGCTCCTGCCCACCCAAGGATGGAATATTGTAAATAAAGACCTGTTCTTCCCAGTATTAATTGTTGGGTGGTTCACCAAGGTGCCATGCGGATGAGCCCCTGTTTGCTTCGTTATAGGCACACTGTGTGGTGAGCAAGTCTTCATCACCTGAGTTCTTTTATTAAGTACAATGTAGGAAAGGCAACACCTGTCTTCTACCCTTAGATTCAGTGGCCGGGCCTGAGAAACTAACAAACAGATTTACAGAGAAAGGGTAATGGCCCAGGGACACAGGAAGGAACCCATGAAGGAAGTATCTAGCTCCTTAAGTGGTTAGAGTTAAAGGTTTATATTCCTAACTTAATAGGAGAAAAGGAGGGGAAGATTTTGAGCTTCCAGGGACTGTAAAGTGTGGTAAATGAAATATATGTGGGAACTGTAGGGTTAAAGCTGGACACGGCCCTCCCACTACCTCTGATGAGGACTGGCCAGAGGGCCCCTGGCCAGAAAGAATGTGTATTGTCCTGAGGAAATGGATTGTAACTCCCTCCCTATCTCCCCTGGAGATTCAGGTTCCTTGCCTGATGACTGCTTCCTGACCTTTTCTTTTTGCACGTACACACTGATGTAATACAGCTGAAGGCCACATGAAAGCTTGTGCAACTTGGACCCACGCTGCCTTTGTCTGGGACCCCTCATAATGGGTCTCAAACTGGGGAGAAGTGCGTTCCTGCCACCTTTGGTGCTCACTGTAATGTGGTAATAAAGGCTATGTCTGCTCCACCAGGCCCGCCTTATGGTTTTTTTGGCTTATCCAAATGAGCAGTTGGGATCTCCAGGCTTGACCTCCTGCATTACAGACACTAATGGAAGATAAGGGTTATTTAGCAAGGTTTTGTTGACAAGAAATGTCCAAACCTGTAGAGAATTTTTATGAGTTTATTTGAGCCAAGCTGAGGACAACGGCCAGGAAGCAAAGTTTCAAGAGATTGAGAAAATGCTCCAGAAAATGGCAGTTCTACCAGTTATTTTATACATTAGAATCAAAGGAGATGGTGTAAGAGGGTTATGTGAAATCCACTGGTGACAGATTAGGGAAGTAGAAGAAAGTAAAGTGGGAAAATATCTGTGACTGGATAAAAAGTAAACTAGATAGACACACACTTCTTTTACATAGGTGGATGTAGAATAGTTAACAATGAACACTCACAGCACATAGAGATGGTATTGGAGAGAACAAGAAAACAATGAGGGGTTCATGGTCAATTCTTTGGGTGGGAGATTGTGCCCTGAGGGATATGGAAAAAGGGGATTATTCTGACATTCCAAAGGCATGTTATTATAGATGCAAAAGCACAATAGACACTCAATGAAAGGAAACATTGACCTTTGTCAAGGAAGTTACCAGCCTAGGACATGACTACCTATTGTGACTAACTTTTAATTAGGAAGTTTTAATTAAACTTCCTATGTTTATGTGGATATCCATCCTCTGTGGATACTTGTGGTCTCTGAGTTTGTAAGGCCACCATGCAGGCCTCCCCTGAGCTTGTCAGGGTTACATGAGAGGCCCCCTTTTTTGTCCACAGTTTGTTATGCAGATTCAAGTGGTGAGAGCTGATAAGAGTTATCTCCAAATTGTTCTCCTTTTCCTGAGTGTAAGGTGGTGGTGGGGGCACCTTTGTGCTACCTGCCATTGAGTTCACTCCTGGTGACTTTATGAATCATGTCCACAATGTCCTGTCCTCAACAAACCTGCTCAGCTCCTGTACATCAACGACTTCTTTTATAGAGTCAATCCATCTCATATTTGGTCTTCCTCTTTTCCCTTTGCCTTCTATATTCCCAGCATTATTGTCTTTTCCAAAGAACCCTGCCTTCTTATGACAGGCCTCAAGTAAGATAACATCAGTTTTGTCATTTTTGCCTACAGTGATGTTTCAGGTTTAATTTGCTTTAGGACCTACCTACTTGTTAGTCTTTCTGCTGGTCCAAGGTGTCTGTAATGCTTTCCTCCAACATCACATTTCAAATGAATCTATTGTTTTCTTCTCAGCTTGTTACCAGACAGGGGACCTGTCCCTGTGTGGGTCTGCCTAGGGCCAGCTGTAGTGTGTGGTTTCTTGACTTCATGTAGGAAAGATTTCACAACATGAGCCCAGGTGACTATGAGGATACATTTATTAAAGCCGCAGACAGTGAAATAAGGAAGGGCTTAGCCCAGACTAAGCAACAGGAAAGCCCAGGCCAAGCTGCCTCAGATCACTGGGAAGTCAGAGAAGAGGGGACCTTAGGGACAGGTTCAGGGGATTAGCCTGGAATGAGCTGCTGCTGCCCATTGCTCCCCTGACTGCAAGTCTTGGGGTCCCATCGAGTTTAGGAGATGCATGCCTGTGAGGCAAGAAGTGGGGGAAGAAGAGGGGAAAGGGCGTGGTGTGGGCTGCTCCCTAGAGGGACAACATACAAGCTAGGTCCTTTATCTTGTCTTGGGGCTTATCTCTCTCTTGCAGGGGGGAACCTTAGGTGGGGTCTCAGGGGAGAGTTTCAGTACAATTTCATTCTCCAGGTGGGCTCTTTCAGGGCCATGGTCTCCACTTACCCCTCAATGCCAGGACAGAGGGTTGTTCGTAATTGCAGCTGGTCTTGGCATAGCCCACTTGGTTTTGCTGCTTTTCTGGGCCTGGAGCTGAAATACAACCAAGGCCTAGATGTTATCTCTAGGAAGGTGACCTTCTGTATCTGGCTATAAATTGCTTGGCCAGTTTGTTCATTGATCTGTGTCAGTTTCCCTATTCTACCTGCCAAGGAATTTTCCTAGCTTCTTACTATCCTGCCTCAAGCTCTCTTCACTGTCCAACTTGTGCATCTGTACATAGTAATTGGGAAAATGAGGGCGCAGAGATTATCTTAGCCCTGGTATCTAATGATACATCTTTGTTCTTTATTGATCTTTTCTAATTCTTCTGAATCTCAGCCTTCTCTTGATTTCTTGGCTGCAATCTCCATTTGAATGGACTGAACCAAAGTAAGCAAAATCCTTAACAATTTCAATGGCTTCATTGTCTATGTTAAAGTTGTTTCTTTTGTAGTCATGATTTTTGTCTTGGTGCTCAAATGTAGTCCTACTTTGGCACTTTCTTCTACTCTCATCAGAAATTGCTTCAAATCGCAGCTACTTTCTGCCAGGAAGAAGAGCATATATGCATGGCACATAAACAAAGACAACAGTGTGGTGATGTCCCTAGGAAGGAGGGGCGGGGGCTGGGTGGAGGTTGGCAAAGAGGGGGAAATGGGGACATCTGTCACAGTGTCCACAATGAAGATAAAGTAACAAAAATCTAAGTCATCTGCATATCTAAGTTATTGATGTTTCTTTCACCAATTTTCACTCCTTTCTCTAAGTCTAGCTCTTTACAAATGGAAACTTATTTACAAAAGAGAAATGTATGCCTTGCTTCAGGCAGGAAAAGGACAAAGACCTCCTCCCGTGTTTTCTGTTTCTTAATTGCCTCCAGCTCAAAAGAATCCTTATGCCACAGTGGCATTTTCTGAGGTGGGGAATTCTGATCCCCATCAGTTGTAATTAAGTGCCAGGCTCTATATATAATATAAACCTATCACTGCAGCAGGGACTGACTTGTTCACTGCTGTGTCCTCTGTGCCTGGAATGGTGCCTGGTTGAGGACATTGGTAAGTCTCATGTGCTGGAGTCACCCAGATCCTGCTGGGAGTAGCATATCCTTCATAGGAGCTGCTTGCCCTGGGAAAGAGACCTGGAAGGGTAACTAGAATCTGGTAGCCTCTGCAGTCTCTTTAACCAGGGAGGGAAATCAAGCCACCAGAGAAAATCGTCGTTTTGAATCAGGTAACAGTGTGCTGAATAAGCTCTGTCCAAGAGGTGCGGTACAGGACAAGTCTCTAGGCTTGGCAGCTGATCCTGGTCTGCTACAGACACTAGTCAGTATCTGCGGGCTGAGAAGGGCTCCCTGGAGCACTTCCTTTCCCAGTCCTTCCCCTCCCTGGGAGCTTTTTCCACATATAGGTCAGATATTTGCCTAAGAAGGGAGGCGGACATCTGCAGCAACTCCAGCCTACACTCAAAAGCACCCAGCATCTCTAGTGTGACCCGAGGCTCCCTTCCTGGACCTCTGACTCAATGGTTCTCAAACACTGCAGGGGAGCTGAATTGATAACACAGAAAAGTGCGCATGCGTGAACAGTGTGATGAACTTTCACAAAGTAAACAAACTGAGTAATTCCCAGGTCAGGAAACAGAATCAACTAGCCTCCCTGAAGTCCCTCTCATGCCACCTCCCAGCCACTACCCCCTATCCTTGTCCCACGGAGCTTCTGTTTCATAAAACTGGTGAAAAGCTTGGTGCCTATTTTACAAAGCTGCACAAGTGGTTTATATGCATAGCTTGATTTGGAAATGACTCCTGGCAGTCATATAATCTCTTCTGTCATAAGTGGAACTAGAGGATGCTTTGCTCCCAGTCTTCGGCTCAGCACCAGTAGGTGTCTGGTTGTGTTTACCCACTGAGCAAAAGGGCATTTCCTGTATCTGGGGTCTGCAGAGCATGAGAGTGCAGCTCCTGGGCACAGGAAGCCCAACTGGTTGGTCACAGCTTGGGCATGTGGCCCTCCCCGCATTGGCCGGAGTTCGATCAAGAGGTATTTTTGGAAGGTGCAGGAATTCCGTAGCCATTTGGAAAATGCCTGCTCATAAGCTCGGCTGGATTCTCATTTTAAAATGATGATGTGGCTGAGGGGCCTGACCTAGCCAGTTTTCCTGGATATAGTGGTGGGGAAAGTAAGGAGGCACGCTCCTTTTTTCCCCCACTTTCTTTAAATTATATCACCATTTTCTTTTTGTCTCAAATCTCTCTATCCCACAAGCTTCAAGAGAATTGTGAGATGTTTCCTGCAGCTCATTGGCTCTTTGATGCTGTTTTCAGGTAAGTGTTTAACTCGCCCCAAGTCAGCCAGGGCTTTTGGGTCACTTTAAGTCGAGCAAAAGCTTGGCTTCAATTCCCTATCAAATATCTTTGGCCCTAGAACCCTCACCTGGAGTCAGTCTCCCTGCTTTTCCAGTCAGGACCCTCAGTGCCCTGTTATTCTTTTCCCTGTGTCCCCCTCTGCTTTGCTCTGGTGGCCTTCATGCACAGCCACAGCTTTTGCTAATTATCTCTCCATTCACTCACCCATCCATTCATTAAATGAGTGCCAGGCCCTATGCAGGGGACAGGGTGGAGGCACGGGCAGATACATCATCTTCTGTCAGCATGATTTCTGCCCTTATCCTTAAGAACTTTCTTTGTCCCACATTTCCACTTCCTCTCACAGCCATGCCTGTGCTCTCTGAAAGATCTCTGCTCCTATACTTGCATTCAAAGGTAGCCCATCTTCTCCTTTTTTCTGTGTCCAAACCCCTTGCTTCTAATCCTCATTTCTAGCTCCCTTGGGCAGAGAATAAAAAAGTAGGACCTGGCATGGTTCTTTCCCTATTGTCTACATCTGAGGGCTTCCCTGTCCTTTCCACCTCCGCACCATCCTCTCTCCATGCCAGATCTGGGAGCGGAAATGCCACGAAGGGAGATCTGCTGCACTTTTGTCCTTCCCCAAACCAAAGCACAGCCAACAACCCCTCAAAATAAAAGTGTGGGAGAGTTGTGCTTCCTCTTTAGTTCTCCTCAATGCCTGAACATTCCTAAGTGTGTTGCACAGAGACTTACTTTCCTTCTAGGAGGCGAGATTACTGTGGTAAGGGGTCTTCACTTACCCTTGGCCAGGCTTTCTTCCTGGGAGATGAACCCTCAAGGCAGAAGCTATACAAAGGCTGGCCTAGAGAGCAACAGCTTCCTGGCTCTCACTAGGGTGTCAGTACTTGTCCACGCTCTCTCTTTTCTTGGGCCTGCTGGGGCTTCCTGGGCTGTTTGGAAGAAACAAGCCCTGAGCCCTAAGAATTGCCCATTGGTCGGTGGCAAAGCTGCCTTTGCCCTCAGGTGAGGTTATCCAAATCTGACTCTTCCACCTGGAAAAGGTAAGTCTTGGGAGGGAAAAGAGCTAAACAGTGTTCAGAATATGTGTACACAATATGAGACATTAAACTACACAGAGAAACACAAATGTCATGTGAACCACAAGTTCATATAGGCTTAAACAGTGAGTTTTCCAGCAGAAAGTGCTTTTCTTAAAAAAATTAAATATTTATTCACTTTGAATAGATAATACAAGCACATCACACAAAATTTCAGAGGACATGGTGAAAAATAACTCTCTTTCCCACACTTGTGCCCAAATCCCTCCGTTTTCTTCCCAGGCACAACCACTGTTGCCTGTTCACCGTGCATCCTTCTGGAGACTGTCTCTGAAAATCACAAGCACAGGTGTGCATGCATGTGTGTACTTAAAAATACAATGGGCATATTGTATACACTGTGTGTTTAACTATTTTCACTTAGAGTATATTTTGGAGTCTTTTTTTCTTATTAGTTCTGTGAGGGAAGGGAAATTTCTCCTCTTAGTTCTTTTGGCTGGTCTAGTAAGTAAATTGACATGAAACAGATTAACAGGAAGAAACAACCAAATTTAATTATATAGGAGGGTTACTTAAGAACATGGGGCCTGAGGACAAACTGGGCAGTTGAGGCTTATTTGCCATTTTGAGTAAAGGTGTGGGGGGAAAGTTGTGGTTTGGGAATTCAAATGGAAAGAATGCAATTCAAATATTTAGTAAACATATGTTTGCTGGGCCATCTTTATAATGGCACACAGAGAGGTCTTCTTTCAAAGGTCCCTCCCTGTCTATTACGCACTAGTTCATATGTGTGTGTATATATATGTATAATTCTCACCCAAGGATAAGTTTATTGATTTTAGAGAGGGAGGAAGGGGGAGAGAGATGGAGAAAGGGATAAAGAGAGAAACATTGATGTGAGAGAGATACATTGATCAGCTCCCTCCAGTATGCATCCTGACCTGGGATCGGACTCCCAACCTTGGTATGTGTTCTGACCAGGGATAGAACCCGCAACCTTCTGTTGTACAGGTCAACACTACAACCAACCGGGCCACCCTGCTGGGGTCACACTAGTTCATATAAAACTATACTTATCTATGACAATAGCTTTTTTCCTGGGCCTATCTAAATTCTTTTTGGCATTTAGTGGGAAGGTCAAAGTTCCTTCCTGAGTCTTTGGTTCTTAAAAATAACCAGCTTAAAATAATAAATATCTCAGGCATGCTCTCCTTCCTGGGACCATGCCTACATCTTTCCCTTTTTCCCTTCCTTCTCCCACAGACCTGCCTCTCCTAACCTCTAAGGGACCGCAGGAGACTTGCAACCATGAGAGCAATGGGCAATGGCTGCTCATCCTGGGCTAACCCCCTGAACCTGTCCCCAAGGCTCCCTTTTCTCTGACTCTCCAGTGAGCTGACAGCAGCCCCACCATGGCTCACTTCTTTCCCATAAAGTTTCTAGAGAGCCAAAGCAGCCTGCCTAGTGTCTCTCCTGTTGTTTCTTCTATCCTAAGCCCTTTCTTGTTTCTCTGTTCCCAGCTTTAATAAATGTACTTAAATTTTTTAAAAAATCAATATCCCATGAAAGGCATATTTTGTTGTGGCAAAACTCTGCTCCCCTAAGTACACGTACTTTATAGTTTGGGGGTAGATTTAGAAAGCAGAACAAGCTTGTTCCCAAGTGATCCAGGGCTTTGTTTCAGATCAAGCTTCTGGCTGCTTGCCACAATGTGGCCCTGGGGCCACCTGAAGCTGTCTTGCTCAGGGAGACAGGCATCCTATCATGTGATAGGCAGGGAGCCAACTACCCTGCCAGATTTTACTGAAGGCTTTGTGTTCCCTGTCCTTCCCCTTGTCTGGAATTTGTTCTCAGTTTAACAGGCGAGGTACAAGTGCTAGCCTCCCCCGACCCCACCTAGTTACTCAGTTCTTTTTTTGAGATCTTGCAGGTAGGTGACCTATTTTCTGAGCAGTGCAGCGGCCATCTCAGAGAGCTGCATTTCTGCTTTGTGGAGAGAGGCTGGCAGGGACTGTGTTTATGGGATTAATGCCCATTGGTGCTGGCAGTGGCTTCAGCTTACTCAGGTCATGGTGAGCTCTTTTCTTGAAGGGGTCTGGAATGCAGGAGGTGGAATGGGACATAGCCCTTAATGATAAAAGCTGGTTGAGTGACTTTGAATCCATCCATAATTACCTTGTAGAGTGCTATTACCTTCCTTTCCTTTCCCTTGCTCTCTGCCTGCTGACCTTGCTTGTTTTCTTTTGATGAATTTATAATCCCCAAAACAGCTTGTGTCGAATCATCTTCATTTGATTTAGGTGTTCAAAGGAAAAATATCATAGTGGGTATTCCTTTAAATTTCCTCAGATCAAATTGCCTACAAGATTTTGCCAGTTGAATAAAGAAAAAGACAAAGTTAGATACACTGAACCGTTAATCTTAGAGAGGCACAATAGGCAAGGGCTTTCAGAGGTTTGATCTTTAAAAAAACCCCAGCTTTATTAAGATATAATTCACATATCATAAAATTCACCTACTTACATAATTCAGTGGTTTTTCAGTGTATTTATACAATTGTGCAATCATCACAATTGATTTTAGAACAATTTCATTAATCACTCCAAGAGAAACCCTATTCTCATTAGCAGTCACTTCCCATTTTCCCCCATATCCCCTCAGCCTAAGGTATCCCCTAATCTACTTTCTGTCTTTATAGATTTGCATATTCTGGACATTTCATGTAAATGGACTCATACAATACGTGGTCTTTTTGACTAGCTTATATTACTTAGCATAATATTTTCAAGACTCATCCATGTTGTAGCATGTATCAGAACTTCATTCTTTTCCATGGATGAATAAAATCTCATTGTATGGGTATGACATTTTCTTTATTCATTAATTAGTCCATGGACATCTAGTTTGTTTCCATTTTATTGGCTATTACGAATAATGCTGCTATGAACATTTGTGTACAAGTTTTTGTATGGACCTCATTCAATTTTTATAGTAAGTTTCTAAGGTACATATTCTATAGACCTCATTCTGTAGATAACAGAACTTCCAGAATGGGTTGAACACCACCATTACATTCCTAAGTGCATGCTTTCGTCAGTCTATGCTCATAGAGTTGAAAGAATTGTTTTGCCAGAATCTGTGGATATGCCTGTAGGAAGTGTCAACCTTAAAAATAAAAATATTCTTTTACCAGTAAAATAGGTTTATTTGGGAATAGTAGAGGAATTGCAATCCAGGACATGCAAGCTATGGCACACCACACGGTAAGAGAACAAAGGGGTTTCTTATGAAGAAAAGGAAGTTGGGAGGGGATGCTGTGAAGGAAAGTACACTGGAGGAGAGCCAGAGTTCACGGTGGTGATGGCTACTAATTGGCTGGGTTTTTGCTGGATAAGAAGAAAATCTTCCTCCTGCTGGAGTAGTAAAGTCAACTTCTTCCGTGTGAGAACCGTTTCTTCCTCTGCGAGTCTACAAGGTGCAATGAGTGATAAGTGCCTGAGCACTTACCTCTTCAGGGTCTCCCGACTTCGTTTTAGATGAGGTTTCCTTTATTCATTTTCACACGAGGAATTATAAACGGAAACAGATAATTTTCAGTTGTGAAATTTCAGCCCCCGGCCCCCGTCTCCCTTCTCTCTCTGCTCTTTTCTCCTTTCCTAGTTTTCAGTTCTTTTTTTCAGGGATCACGTCCCCTTGGAGTGGGAGAAGGATTTATTCCTTTACACTTTTGTGTGGCACGGAATATTGCTGGACTCTATTTGCATTTGAGTTATCTACAATGAGATAAAAGCTCCTCTGTTAGTAGCGGGCAGATGGTTGGTACTTGAAGCAGTGGGCAGCGAGGAAACTTCCCGAAAAATCTTGTTTTCTTGCCCTATTCCAGGGTTTCACGGATGAAGGCCATCCATTTGAGCAGTTGGCGTTACGCGCGGCCAGCCACCTCCTCACAGCCTCTCTGCGAGGCTCCCCTCCATCCAGGCCAAACACACCGTTGCTCGGGCAACCACTCGCCCAGGCAGGTGGCACCCAGGGAGTGCCTGCGAGGAGCCCGCACATCGCAGGATGCTGGGTCGCCCCCTCCCCCCGCCTAGAACACAACGTCACTCCCACCCCCGCCCCTCAGCGCCTGTGGGACAAGGCGCAATTCGGGGCCCCGCCTCCCTCTGTGGAGCCTGCGGAAGCCACGAATCAGAGAGGCTGACACAGCGCCCGGCTGGGCGCCAGGCAACCAATCCCTGCAGGCGTGTGATCCCGCGCCTGCCTGGGAGGTTGGTGGCAGGCGCTGAGGCGGCAACAGCGGGAGTCGCTGTTGAGGCGGCCGCGGGCGCGGGTCGCGTCGGCGCTGCTCCGCGGGGCCAGGCAGGGCTCGCGGCTGCTGGCGCCTGGCCGTGAGGGAGGGCTTTGGGAGTGGGCGGAATGGCCCCCACCTAGGACATTGGGAGAAGCGGCTGAGCCCAGGATGCTGGGGAGGCGGTGCGGTGGCTCCTCACTCATCCCAGGTAAGGGGGACGCTGCTCTCGCTGTGGCCCCGCTGCCCGCCCGCCACCGCCCACCTGGCTCCGAATCCCACCGGCTCCATCCTGACATCCCTTGGCCCCACGTGGCCTCTCCCGCACACCTCCCGGTTTGCCCCCCGTGCAGTTCTTCTGCCCCGCCTCACAAGCACGGAGCCTCGCCTCACGTTGTGGCCGGGCCGACCCCTGCACGCACCCCACTTCCCTCAACGCCAGCGTTTCCGGGTCTCGGGCTTCGAGATCGCTCAGCTCGCCATCCCCCACCGCGTCCCCGCTGGAATCGGCCTCCCACCCCCTCCCCGCCTCTCCCCTCCCTTTTCGTGGCGCTGACACGGCATCTTAGCCCCTGCAGTTCTTCGGGGCGCTTTCCCAGGATTGGACCCCGTCCCCCCATCCCACGGGGATCAAACTTTTGCCCTTACCTCTACCTGGGCCTCGCTTCTGCAGGCTCACCCCCATCTATACCGTGTACTCTATACATTTCACACCGCTCTGCATAGCCCCGCCCCGTGTCTGGGGTCTTACCCGTTTGCTCTTAGGTGCCTTCCTTTCCAAACTCACCTCATCCCCCTTCACTTTTCATCATCCATTGTAGCTAACACTCTTCCTTTACACTTTAAACCTCAGACACTTTAATACTTTCCTGTATGCCAGATCTATATAGTTTTGACATCTTAATTCGTCTTTAAGTAAGCTGTAGCCATAACATGTAAAGTTCCTTGCCTGAAGTCTGTCACGCAGTAGGCCTGGCCCATCGTGGATGTTCACACATGTTAGTCTTTTAGACCTCCTTCTAGGCTTTTGTACTTTCCAGATGGTGGTAGCCAGAGGTCTAGTATCCAGAGGGATCGCCCATTACATGAAGAGTGGTATGGATGATGTCAGGATGAATTAGTGAACTCTAAAATGTGACAAGGGGATTAAATTGTCAGTTACTTACTTACTGCATATATTCAGAAGAATTGAATAAGTCCTTGTGTTATATATTGTTTTATATTTTATATGTATTGTTTTATGCTATTTTATATTAACTGGCTGTATTAGTGATTTTTAGTGAGCTTTGCAATATAATTACTCCCTTACTCCCTTCCTCCCCATCCCCATCCCCATCTTTTTTAGGAAAGAAAGAGCCCCTATCTTGCAGTTGAAATAGCATTGTATGTAAGAAGTGTTTAATGTGTTTGTCTCAGCTGGCTAGTCCAGTCCTGCAGTTAATTTTCATCATTTAAGAGTTTGGAGGAATCAGGTTTAGGTTTCTTGGAATCAGCTACTGAAGGGATCGAAAATGCTTAGGAGTGACAATTCTGACAAGTTGTCTGAGAGAGAAAGAGTAATACCCGCCACCTGCCCCATGCCTCCAAAACACTTGTCTATCAGAGGAAATAGCTGCAGTCCATTTCCCAAAGAGTAATATAAATTTGACTTTTCAAAATTATAAAAGCTATTTTACTGGCCTCAAGCCATTCTTGCCACATTTGCTGTGATGGTCTCCAAGCCTGGATGAATCAAACAGTTCGCTTTTTTCCTGCTCCTGGAATCTCCAGAGCAGGCTGGAGAGAATAATGTAACTGAGCTGCTGGTGTGATTCTAAACTGGATTCCTGGACATGCTTTGACTTACGTCTTAGGTTCCTCTTATGTACTAACAACCTAAGTGGCTGTTTATAGATTTTTTAGCATCTCCTCTCTTTGTCCTACTCTTGACTTCTTTTCATTGTTTATTTTGCTTGCTACTTCACAGAAGAAATTGGTGGGTGTGAGCCCTGAACTCTTAAGGGTCTGTCATTTTTCTGTGTGCCCGTATCTGATTTCTGATCTTTTGTTTTATCAGAGTAAGTCCTCCTGTCTAAGGCTAACATCTCTGATCTCCCTCTATATTCCCATTTTTTTTCTCAGCCTTCATACATACTCAGATTTCTACCATCTAGAACAAAAACAAAAGCCTTCCTTTGGCGCTTCCCCTTTTTTCCTTCAGATTAATGTAGTATTCTTTAGAGTTTCATTTTTGGTTCAGTTCTCTATAATTTCCTTATCTGGTTATACTTCCTTTCATGGCTTCAAATAGCACCTGTATATTTATGGTTTTCAAAGATGTATATCCAGCCCCCATTTTCTTGAACTTCAGGTGTTTCTTATTTTA
This sequence comes from Pteronotus mesoamericanus, assembly GCF_021234165.1. Taxonomy (NCBI): domain Eukaryota; kingdom Metazoa; phylum Chordata; class Mammalia; order Chiroptera; family Mormoopidae; genus Pteronotus; species Pteronotus mesoamericanus. Next base: position 15,576,130 of record NW_026555308.1, read on the forward strand.
ATCTGTCTGTTAGATATATATACTTGGATACTTGGTACTTTAAACTTGGTTATCTTTTCCTTTCCCTTCCCTCTACTCATAGCCCCCTCAAGCACATATACAAACACTCCTCCTATTTTAAGGTCTTTACTCTTGAAAGTTTAGCATCCTCTTATCTTTTGATATTAAGTCTATAGTAGATCCTATTTTTCCTACCTGAAATCTTCATCACCTTATTGCCAGGAGATTGGTTCAAGCCTGCGCTATGTTTCTCCTAAATATTGAGTCAGTCATTTTTAACCCAGACACTACTTTAAAACACCTTGGGAACTTTTAAGAAGTAAGGGTGAGCCCTGACCAATGCAGCTCGGTTGGTGTAGCATTGTTCTGCAAAGCAAAACATCACTAGTTTGGTTCTGGTCAGGACACAAGCGTGGGTTGCTGATTCAATGCCCAGTTAGGGCACATACGATGTTTCTCTCCCTCTCTTTCTACCTCCCTTCCCCTCTCTAAAAAAAGAAAAGAAAGAAAAAGAAAAGGAGAAAAAAGGAAAAAAAATAAGTAAAATGATCAGATCAAAGTACCCATAGAAATTCTGATTCATTTGGTCTGGTGTGGGTCCAGACCTTGTCATTTATTTATTTATAAAAGTCAAGCTCTAATTTTATAAAAATTTTTTCCATTACCATTTATCCCTCTATACCGTCTTCTGCCTCCACCCACCCCCACCCAGACCTTGTCGTTTAAAAAAATGCTTCCCATATGATGGTAATGTGCAGCTAGTGCAGAGACCGGGGCTGAGCGCTTGATGAGGGAGTGATAGAACCCTAAGGAATTTTAATATTTAACCAACTTTTAAAAGTTAGGATGAGTGCCACTTTTTGTTGGCATGATTTGCTGCTTACTTTCCTGGTACTTTGTACATGTACCATATTAAAGTGCATGTATCTATTATTACATTTTATCTAAATTATTTCTCATGGGTCCATTTTTTCTCAAGACTAGGAATTTCTCAAGGTCTGGGACTATGCCTAAAGGTAAAATACTGTTTCTTCTACACTACACACAACACTTCTGATGCCAGATACATGCGTTTTCCCTTTACATTAAGCAGATCTTCAATTATACAGACACCAACTAGATGTCCTACAATTTAGCTCAATTATGACACTAACTACCTTGAGTTAGTACAGACTGTACAGATCAAGGACCCAGTCCCATGAGGCTGTGCTTCACTTAAGATGCCAATTACAAGTTCCAGGTTGTGACCTGTGCTTTAATTTATACCAACTGGCTATAAATTGGGGCTTCCCATAATCTCCTCAGGTTGATAACTTGCTGGAATGGCTCACAGAGCTCAGAAAAGGTCTTTACTTATGATTACTTGTTTATTATGGAAGAGATGCATAGGGCAGGGTATGTGGGAAAGGGCATGGAGCTTCCATGCCTTCTCTGGGCATGCCATCCTCCCAGCATCTTGATGTGTTCACTAGCCTTTAAGCTCTCCAAAATCCTTCATTTAAGGTGTTTATGGAGACTTTATTACACAGGCCTAACTCATTAAATCATTGACCACTGGTCGCGAACTTAATCTACAGCCTCTTTCTCCTTGGAGGTCAGGGGTTGGTTCCTTTGGTAAGGAAGATGTGGTCGGAAGGGGCTTATTAAGTATAACAAAAGATGCTCCTCTCACCCCTTTCAAGAAATTCCAATGATTAGCCCTGGCTTGTGTGGCTCAGCGGATTGAATCCCAGACTGCAAAGCAAAGGGTCGCTGGTTTGATTCCCAGTCAGGGCACATGCCTGAGTTGCAGGCCAGGCCCCCAGCAGGGGGTGTGGGAGAGGCAACCACACGTAGATGTTTCTCTCCCTCTCTCCTTCCCTTCCCCTATCCCTAAAAATAAATAAATAAAACTTAAAAAATAAATAAGTAAATTCCAGTGATTATAGAGCTCTGTGCTAGGAACCAGGGATGAAGAACTAACATACTGTATATTCTAATCTATAATAATTATTATATCACAATATCACAATGCCTTATTTATCTTTTTGTCACTTTTTTACACACTACTTGGTATATTTTAGAAATGATAAAAATTGGTTGAATGAATCAGTTTGATAAATGATATAAAGGAGACCTTAAATTCAGTTTTGCAAACTGACCAGCTGTATCTTGGCTGCTTGACAGGTCACTCATACTTGCACAATCAATCACTTTTTCAAAAGATTTTATTTATTTATTTTTAGAGAGAGGGGAAGGAAGGGAGAGAAACATTGATATAGGAGAGAAACATGAATCAGTTGCCCCTTGTACGTGCTCCAAACAGGGACTGAACCCACAACCTAGGCATGTGCCCTGACTGGGAATTGAACCAGCAATCTTCCAGTTTGCGGGACTGTACCCAACTGAGCCATAACAGTTAGGGCTACTGTCATTCTTGCCTCTTGGCTGTTTTATCCATTTACATTTAATATAATTACTTGTCCATTAGGATTTACATTTGCCATTTTGCATTTGTTTTCTATATGTCTTCTATCATCTTAGTTTATCTGTTCTTCCATTATTGACTTTTTTAGTATTAAATGTTTTCCAGTGTGTATTTTAATTAGCTTATCATTTCTTTTATAATTTTTCTTTATTTTCCTGGTAATTACAATTAATATTTGAAAACAATTTACTTCTGATTAACACCAACTTAATTTCAATAGTATGCAAGACCCTTGCTTTAATACAGTTCTGTTAATTTCCCCCTCCTTAGTACCTAAGTGTCATTCAAATTACACATTTCACATTAAAAACCCATTGACAGTTTAAAAATTATTGCTGTATGCAGTTGTCTTATAATTCAGGTAGGAACAGAAAAGAGTTACAAACAAACATGTTTATACTATCTTTTGTATGTATTTGCATAGTTATCTTTATTGATGCTCTTTATATTTTTCATGTGAATTTTGGTTACTGACTGCGGTCTTTTCAATTGAACTTTAAGGACTCCCTTTATTTTTTGTACAACAGCTCTTCTCAGTTTTTACTGGAGGTGTCCTAATTTCTCCTTCATTTTTGAAGGGTAGTTTTGCTGGATATAGAATTCTTGATCAATAGTCCTTTTCTCTTTAGCACTCTGACTATGTCATCCCACCACCTTTGTTCTCTGATTTTTCATGAGAAGTCAGTTGTTTATCTTATTGAAGATTTTATATATGGTGAGTCACTTTTCTCTTAATGCATTCAAGATCCTCTGTCTTTGGCTTTAACAGTTTGATTATAATGTGTCTAGGTGCACATCTCTTTGAGTTTATCCTAATTGGAGTTTATATAGTTTCTTGGATGTTTAATATATTTCATTGAATTTAGGGTTTTCAGCCATTCATTTATATAAATTTTATTTTCATCTTTTTCTGTCATCTCCAGGGCTTCTTTATGCATATTTTCATATGCTTGATGATATCTCATATGTCTGAGGCTCAGTTCATTTTTCTTCATTTTTTTTCTTTCTGTTCTTTTTACTGGAAAATTGATCTATCTATTAAGTTTGCTGATTTTTCTGCTGCTGAGCCTGTCTAGTGAGTTTTTCATTTCAATTGTACTTTTCAAATCTAGAATTTCTCATTGGTTCTTTCATTTTGAAAAAATAATTTTTATTCCAATATTGATATTTCCTATTGGTGAGAAATAATTCTTATAATTTTCTTTACTTATTTAGACATTGTCTTCTTTAGTTCTTTGAACATATTTACAATAGCTGATTTAAAATTTTTGTCTAGTAAATCTAACATTTGGTCTTTCTCAGGGATAGTTTCTGTTGACTGTCCCTTTAAACCTGTGTATGGGCAATACTTTCTTGTTTCTTTAAGTGTCTCATAGTTTCTTTTGTTGAAAAACGACACTTTAAATAATATAATGTTCCTACTCTGGAAATCAAACCCTTCTCCCCCAAAGTTTGTTATTGTTGCTATTTGTTTTGTTACTTTTTGGATCTAACTCTATAAAATCTGTATTTTTTTTTTGTCCTATGTAATCACTGAGCTGCTGCTTTGTTAGCCTATTGGTCATCTAATGATTGGACAGATATCCTTGAATGTTTTGAAACCGTAAGTCACCTAGCCTTTGCTGGGGGGGAGGGGTGTGTGTTTGTGTGTGTGTGTGTGTGTGTGTGTGTGTGTGTGTTTGTGTGTGTGTTTTGACTCTTTTCATACACCAGCAGTTTATACTGTACCTTAATCTTCACTTCCTGCTTGTACAGAACATCAAGGTGAGCCAGAGGTTAGAGGTGGGGGCCTTCCCAGGTCTTTCTTGGGCATGTGCATGCCTTCCAGATTCTCAAGAATATATTGGACCTTTTCTAAGCCCTATATATACAATTAATTCCTCAGTGTTTAATTTTAAGTTTTGGTCAATGTCTTGTTAGTTTCAACTATTATTGTCATTGCAGACAGGTAATTAAACAACTGTCTCAGCATGTGGTCAAGATGGCAGAGTAGGCAAATGCCTCCTCCCATGACCACATCAAAATTACAAATAATTACAGAACCACTACCACTGAGAACTACCTGAAGACTAGCTCAACAGAACTCTTATAACTAAGGATATAAAGAAGAAGCTAAGTCAAGACTGGTAGGAAGGGTAGGGTTGAGAAATGGTCTGGTCCCACAGCCACGTGTGGTAGTTAAGAATTAGGAAGGATATCTTGGCTGTGGAGGTACCCCCTGAGGAGCTAAGGGTCCCGTCCCTGCACTGGGCTTCACTGTCCAGAGCACCAGTGCTAGGAGCAGGCGTCCCCATAGCATTTGGCCATTATAATCAGCAGAGATTCCATCTGGGTGAGATAAAGGGCTTCTGGAGGCCCAGGCATTCATCTTAAAGAGCATACACGTGGACTGATTTGGTGACAGATGCACTTAATTTGAGATCCAGTGCTGGGCAGCAGCTCAAAAAGCACCAATGACATACCGGGAAGAACTGCATTGTCTGGCTTCAGGGCAAGTGCTGGAAGGGCAGTTCCCTCAGCCATTTTGTTCCTTTATTGAACCCTCACCCCTCAGAGCTGGCAGGTGCAGGTGGACTCCAAATCTGAATGTCCATCAAACTCCTCATACTCTGGTGATTCCCTGAGAATGTCCCCCAACCAACTCATGCACAGGCTGAATTACTCTAAGAGGCTCTAACAAGTGGCTTCAGTCTATGCCTCAAATTTCTTAGTTTCATAAACCCCACACAGCATCTGGCCATGGCATGCCCTGTACCTCTTGCTAAGTGACTCCCAGTCTGGCACTAGTGGCAGCCAGCCTCAGATGGCAGCATAGCCCTTCCCAGGCACACCCAAGCCCAATGCAGGCAACTGCCAACTTCATATCACTTTGTAGCTTCTACTAGGTAGCCCCAGGCCAGGCAAGCAACAAGCAGCAGCTAATTTGGGCCTGCACCAGAGTTCCTCCCAAGAGGCCCTAGAATCAACAACCTGGTGACTGGCTTCAAACCATACAAGAGCACTATCCAATTAGCTCCACAAACAACAGGAACAAAGAGTGGATTCAGCAGGCACCAGAGCCATGCAATAGTAAATCCCACTTTGGAGAGTCAGCCACCACACAACAGCTCAACCATTGTACTAATGACCAGTCCTCATAGCCAGTCAGCCTGAGGGTCAGTTTTACCTGTTGATGTGCCAACAGCAATCAAGGCTCAACTACAACATGAAGGTACACATAACCCACAGAATGAACACCTCAGAGCACCTGGCTCAGATGGCTAGGCCACTCAGGATGCCTAATACACCTAAGACTTCAAGATTTAGCAGATCTACTTAATATGTAAAAATAAAAAGAGAGGCAGCAAAAATGGGGAGGCAAATAAACATGTCCCAAATGAAGAGACAGGAAAAAAAAATCTTGAAAAAGAACTAAACAAAATAGAGGCAAGCAATCTGTAAGAGGCAGAGTTTGAAACACTGGTTATAGTGAACTTAGGGGAAGAATAGATAAACTCAGAACTTCAACAAAGACAGAAACATAAAAAAGGACATAGAAGTCATAAAAATGAACCACTCAGAAGTGAAAAGTACAATAACTAGAATGAAGAATATATTAGAGTGAATCAATAGCAGAGTAGATGAAGCAGAGGATTGAATCAGTGATTTGAAAGAAAAGGTAGCAGAAAACACCCAATCAGAACAGCAAAAAGAAAAAAGAATTTAAAAAAAAAGGATAATTTAAGGGTCCTTTGGGACAATATCAAGCATACCAATATTCTCATCATAGGGGTAACCAGAAGAAGAAGAGAGAGCGCATGTGATTGAAAACCTATTTGAAGAAATAATAACTAAAATTTTTCCTATCCTGGCAAAGGAAATAGACATACAAGTCCAGGAAGCCCAGAAAGTCCCAAATAAGTGACCCCAAAGAGGCCCACACCAAGACACATGATAATTAAAATGCCAAAGGTTAAAGACAAAGAGAGAAACTTAAAAGCAGTAAGAGAAAGCAGTTAGTTATGTACAGGAGAGCCCTGATAAGACTGTCAGATGATTGGCACAAAATATTTAAAGTGATGAAAAGCAAGGAAACTACAACAAAGATTACTCTACCAAGAAGGCTATTATTTAGAATTGAAGAAGAGATAAAGAGCTTCCCAGGCAAGAAAGAGAAAAAAAACCCCCAAAAAACTGAAGGAATTCATCACCACAAAAGCAGTATTTCAAGAAATGTTTAGGGGCCCTGGCCAGGTAGCTCAGTTGGTTAGAGCATCATTCTGGTATGCCAAGGTTTCAGGTTCAGTCACTGGTCAGGGTACGTACAAGAATCAACCAATAAATGCACAAATAAGTGGGACAAGAAATCGATGTCTATCTGTGTGTGTCTCTCTCCCCACTCTCTCCCACTCCCCCACTTCCCTCTTCCTTCCTCTTTCTCCAAAATCAATAAATACATTTTAAAAATAAATGTTAAAGGGACTTCTTGAAGAAGAATAAAAGATTAAAACTATGAATAATAAAATGGCTATCAATACCTATGGATACCTACATACCTATTGATCATTACTTTAACAGTAAATGCATTAAATGCTCCAATCAAAAGACATTTTGCGGCTGAATGAATAAGAAATCAAAATCCATACATATGAAATTAAAAACAAAAAAGTTTTTGCACAGCAAAGGAAACCATCTACAAAATGAAAAGACAGCCTAAAGGATGGGAGAAGATATTTGGCAATGATATACCCAATAAGGGGTTAATATGTAAAATATATAAGGAACTCGTACAACTTAACCCCAAAAGACAAACAATCCAGTTAAAAACTGGGCAGAGGACCTGAATGGACAGTTCTCCAAAGCACACAAACAGAATGCCAATAGACATGAAAAGATTCAGAGTGTCACTAATCAGCAGAGAAATGGATATAAAACTGCACTGAGGCATTCAAGATGGCAGAGGAGTAGGGGGACACTACACTAACCTCCTCCCACAACCAATCTGGAATTACAACTAAATTATAGAGAAATCATTCCAAATAACTAACTGAACACTAGGTGGAGAGAAACCTTATAGCCACAGACAGTCAGAAGAAACCACCACAACATGACTGGTAGGGAGTGCAGAGGAGGTGCAAGAGGGCTGGCTGGGACCCACGGATGGTATCTAAAGTTCCAGAGGGATATTCAGTGGCAGCGGGTTTCTCCCTGAGAAGTGTGGGGTCTAAACCCCAAGCTGTGCTCCTCAGCCTATAGCACCAAAGCCAAAAGGGAACCCAGATAACATTCAGCTGTGAAAAGCAGCAGGGTTTCTGTCTGCCAGGGAGAAATGGCTGGAGACTCAGAGAGTCCCTTAAGAGCCAACACACAAAATTTTGTATGCAGCCACTTACCCTGGGCTCTGGCAAAGTGAGGGCAGAGTGCACTAGAGACACTTGAGAAGAGTCTGGGGATGGTGACTTTGAGGAGAGAACTGAACAAACAGCTGCCAGGATTCCTGTGCTGAGTCATTCCCCATACTGCAGAGACCACCTTACTCAGGCAGAGCACTCCTCTCCAAGTGGCATCAGCCTGAGGGGAAGCAATAGCCCCACCTGCAGGAATTACTTTGCCCCACCCTGTGGTGCTTTAGCTGGCTGCTGATTACAGCTTAGGGCTATATCAGTGATTGGTTTAACAACAAAGGCACAAAATACAAAGAAGCAGCCAAAATGGGAAGACAAAGAGACAGACCCCCAAATGAAAGCACAAGAGAGTTCTCCAGATGAACTAGATGAAGTGGAAGCAAGCAATTTATCAAATAGAGAATTTAGAGTAATGATTATGAGGATACTCAGCAGCATAAAAAAGGACATAGGAACCTTATAAAAGGATCAGTCAGAAATAACGCAATATCTGAAATAAAAAATATACTGGAAGTAATAAAGGGTAGATTAGATGAAACAGAGGATCAAATCACTGATTTGGAAGACAGAGTAGAAAAAAACACCCAGTCAGAGCAGCAAAGAGAAAAAAAGAATTTAAACAAATGAGAGTTTAAGAAACATTTTGGAAAACATGAAGTGGAACAACATCCACATCATGGGAATACTAGGAGAAGAGAAAAGCAAGGGATCAAGAACCTATTTGAAGAAATAATGACTGAAAGCTTCTCTAATCTGGGGAAGGAAAAAGACATGCAAGTCGGAGAAGCTCAAAGAGTTCCAAACAAGTTGGACCCAAAGAGGCCTACACCGAGACACATCATAATTAAAATGACAAGGCTTAAAGACAATGTGAGATTCCTAAAAGTCACAAGAGAAAAGCAGGTAGTTACATACAAGGGAGCACCAATTAGACTCTCATCTGATTTCTCAACAGAAACATTTCAGGCCAGAGGGAGTGGCATGAAATATTCAAGAGGATGAAAAGAAGGACCCACAGCCAAAACTACTTTAACCAGTAAAGTTATCATTTAAAATTGAAGGAGAAATAAGGAGCTTCCTAGACAAGAAAAAGCTAAAGGAATTTGTTAATACCAAATCAGTACTGCAACATATGTTAAAGGGCTTGCTTTAAGAAGAAAAAAAAGAGAAAGGTGGGGAGAAACGGAAAAAGAGCCTAACAACAAAATGACACTACATTCGTGTATCAATAATCACATTAAATGTAAATGGCTTAAATCCTCCAACCAAAAGACATAGGGTAGCTAAATCAATAAAAAGGCAAGACTCATTGTTATATGTTGTCTCTAAGAGACCCATCTCAGATTGAAAGATACAAACTAAAATTAAAGGGATGGAAAAAAGCCATTTCATGCAAATTGAAAGGAATAAAAAAGCTGGGGTAGCAGCACTTATATCTGAAAAAATAGACTTTAAAGCTAAGGCTATAGTAAGAGACAAAGTAGGGCACTACATAATGATAAAGGGAATAATCCAGTAAGAGGATATAAACCTAGTAAACATTTATGCACCCAACATAGGAGCACCTAAATAGGTAAAGCAAATCTTGATGGACATAAAGGGACAGATCAACAGAAAAATAGTCATAGTCGGGGATTTAAACACCCCCTTTGACTTCAATGGATAGATCTTCCAGACAGAAAATCAACAGAGACAGTGGCCTTAAATGACACTAGGTCAAATGTATTTAATTTGTATCTTCAGAGCATTTCACCTCAAAGCAGAATATACCGATTTTGCTGTATATAATGCACACCCATGTTTTTGGCCCAAACCTTCAGGAAAAAAACCTTTTATTTTAATTTTTTAATTCAATTATTTATTTATTTATATTTAGAGACTTGTTTTTTGTATTATAAAGGAACTTTAGCATTTAGTTTTGAAAATATTATAGTACAAGAAATTTTATGTAACAAATAATTACAGAACACAAGAACAGATACAAGGTACAAGAAATTTTATGTACCAGTAACAAATTTATGATATTCACACATCATAGAAGGCCCAGAACTCTTTGTCACTGTCAATATCAGAAGTATCATCTTCAGTTTCTACATTACCAGCATCTTCTGAAGAGTCACTTTCCTCATCCTGGTAAATGCCATCGTCCTCAGTTCCATCCATAGCATTGCTGATGCCGCATTTTTTAAATGACTTCACAACAACTTCCTTCTTGACACCGTTCCACAATCTTAGGATCCAGTCACAAACCTGGGCAATAGATTCTTTCTTGATCCCACCTGTAAGTGTTAAATCATTACCAGCTGACTGCATCCATGACATCCACTGTTCATTAGGGCCATAAAGGGCTTGCTTACTGACATATCAAGAGGTTGCAGTTGGCTGGTTAGCCCACCAGGTATCACAGCAAGTTGGGTTTTCAAGTCCACTGCAATTGCTTTTTTACTCTGTGTAACATGGGCTTTGAAGTGATCAAAAACAAGCAAAGCTGGTTTTTTAAGTAATCCTCCAGGCCTTCATGACCAGACTTTGTTAAACCAGATTTTCATGCCTTTTTCATTCATCCATCATTTTTCATGCATGTGTACAATAATTCCACTTGGGATCTTTTCTTCCAGAAATGTTTTTCTTTTAAGGATGATCATAGCTGGCAGCTTTGTCCCATCTGCACAACAGGCTAGAAAAACAGTAAATGTGTTTTCTCATGACCACTAGTTTTAACAGTGACAGTCTTTGCTCCTTTGACATCCACAGTTCTGTTGGATGATACATCAAATGTGAGTGGGACCTTATCCATATTGGCAATTTGGGACAACTCAAAGTTGTAAGTCTTTTGAAGATTGATAACATTAGAATGAAATTTCAAAACCTGATTCATATAGGCTGCTGGAAGTTTTGGGGCAAGTTTCATTTGTGTCCTTATGCTCAAACCTTCTCTCTTCATAAAGTTAAAGCACCATTTAGGTGTCCCTGAGAAATCATCACTGTTTTTTATTATCATGCAATGTGTTTACCTTCTTTTTGATTCATCTTGGTCTAAAAGAGATCTCAGTTTGACGCTGCTCCAGAATCCAGGTCTTTACCTCCTGCCCCACCTCTGGCCACTTTGGAGGTATCCCTTGCATTGCCTTCTTCTGTCTTGGCATCTGAAGAAGCTTTTCTTCCTGTTACTTCCACAATCTGATGACACTCCCTGTGGGAAGACATCCAAAGTGTCAGCAGCTCTGTTGCCATGCTTTTTAGCATATTTAATAACTTTTAGCTCAAAGCTTGCAGTGTATGAAAACCATTTTGACGTTTTCCAAGGGATTTTCCAATAATTTCTCCCACCTAAAGAGTACAAAGAGAAATGTGCTGTTCACACTATGGTAATAAATTCTGTATCACCTATCTTATCAAGTGGATAACAATTGCATCTATCTTACCTGTGGATAACAATACAAAGCTCTTCATTTCATTTCATTGAATCATTGGCTGAAACTGCTTTTGTTACAAGTTCATCGTAAGTTCAACAAAACCAATGATCATATTCAAGGGTATTATTTTGCACATGCATATCTTTATTGCTTTCTAGAGTTACACTTTTACTGCATAAGCATAAATAAAAGAACTAAAACCATTTATATAGATATGGAATTAGCTATCCATGTATATTGCACATCCTTTTTTTTCCCTCAAAAAATTTGGACAAAACAGTGCACATTATACAGGGCAAAATATAGTACATAGTTTTTAGGTGCACATGGTATGTTTTCTAGGATAGATCACATGTTTGGATGCAGAACAAGTCTCAATACATTTAAGAAGATACAAATCATATCAAGCATCTTTTCTTACCACTGTGCTATCAAATGAGAAATCAATCACAAGAACACTGAGAAACGCACAAAGACATGGAAGCTAAATAACATGTTATTAAACAATGCGTGAGTCAACAACAAGATGAAGAAAGAAATAAAAAAATATCTTGAAACAAATGAAAATGAGGACACAGAAATCCTAAATCTGTGGGACACTGGGAAAGTAATCCTAAGAGGGAAATGCATAGCATAACAGTCGTATCTCAAAAATAAGACAAAGTTCAAATAAATCATCTAGCTTCACACTTAAAGGAACTTGAAAAACAAACAAAACCCAAGTGAGTAGAGGGAACTAAATAATAAAGATCAGAACACAAATGAATGAAATAGAGTCTAAAAAAAGATATGAAAGATCAATGAATCCAAGAGCTGGTTCTTTGAAAAGATAAACAACATTGACAAACCTTCAACCAGACTCATTAAGAAAAAAAAGAGAAAGGACCCAAGTAAATAAAATCAGAAGTGAAAAAAGAAATAACAGCTGACACCAAAGAAATACAAAAGATTTTAAGGAAATACTATGAACAACTATATGCCAACAAACTGGACAACCTGGATGAAGTGGATAAATTCCTAGAAACACACATTCTTCCAAAGTTTAATCAGGAAGAATCAGAGAATCTGAATAGACACATTACACCTAGTGAAACTAAAGCAGTAATCAAAAACCTCTCAAACAAATGCCCTGGCCTGGATGACTTCACAGGTGAATTTTACCAAACATTCCTGGAAGAATGAATATATCTCCTTCTAAAACTATTCCATAAATATCAAGAGGAGGTTCCGAAACTCATTTTACAAGGCCAACATTATCCTCATTCCAAAACCAGGTAAAGACACTACAAAGAAAATTATATGCCAATATCCCCAATGAACAAAGACACTAAAATCCTCAACAAAATATTAGCAAACCGAAAACAGCAATGCATCAAAAAGATTATACATCATGATCAAGTGGGATTTATTCAGGAAATGTAAGGTTAGTACAACATTCACAAATCAATAAATATGATTCACCACATAAACAAAATGAAAGACAAAAACCATATGATCATATCAATAGATGCAGAAAAAGCATTTGATAAAACCCAGCACCCATTTATCATAAAAACTCTCATACCTACATACCTACATATAATAAAGGCCATAATGACAAACCCATTGCCAGCATCATACTCAATGGGCAAAAACTACAAGCATTCCCCTTAAGATCAGGAATAAGGCATATATGTCCACTTCCACCTCTCTTATTCAACATAGTATTAGAGGTCCTAGCCACAGCAATCAGACAAGGAGAAGAAATAAAAGACATTCAACTTGAAAAGGAAGAAGTAAAACTGTCATTATTTGCAGATGACATGATACTAGAGAACCCCAAAGAACTGATAAATGAATTCACAAAGTAGCAGGATACAAAATTAATATCCAGAATCAGTTGTATTTATTAAAGTATATTTTATTGGTTATGCTACAGTTGTCCTAATTTTTCCCCCTTTGACCTCCTCTGCCCTGCCCTCCAGCAATCACCCCTTAGTTCATATCCATGGGTTGTGCATGTAAGTTCTTCAACTTCTTCATTTCCTATGCTCTTCTTAACATCCACCTGTCTATTTTGTACCTACCAATTATATTTATTAATCCCTGTACCTTTCTCCCCATTCTCCCCCTTATCCCTCCCCACTGATAACCCACCATGTGATCTCCATTTCTGTGATTCTGTTCCTGTTGTAGTTGTTTGATTTGTTTTTTTAGATTCAGTTTTTGATAGTTGTGAGTTGTCATTTTAATGTTCATAGTTTTAGTTTTCTTTTTCTTAAATAAGGCCCTATAACATTTCATATAATAAGGGCTTGGTGATGATGAACTCCTTTAACTTTACCTTGTATAGGAAGCACTTTATCTGCCCTTCAATTCTAAATGATAGCTTTGCTGGATAGAGTGATCTTGGTTGTAGGTTCTTGCTTTTCATAACTTTGAATACTTTTTGCAAGTCTCATGGGAACTCCTTTGTAGACAACTTTCCTCTTCCTGTTTTTAAGATTCTTTCTTTATCTTCAACTTTTGGCATTTTTGTTATGATGTGTCTTGGTGTGGTCTTCTTTGGGTCTGACTTGTTTGGGACTCTCTGTGCTTCCTGGGCTTGTATGTCTATTTCCTTTGCCAAATTAGGGAAGTTTTCTTTCATTATTTTTTTCAAGTAAGTTTTCAACTTCTTGTTCTTCCTCTATCTCCTCCTGGCATCCCTATGATTTGGATGGTGGCACATTTGGTGATGTCCAAGAATTTTCTTATTTTATCCTCATTTTTTTGAATTCTTGTTTTTTTTAGTCTGTACTGTTTGTTTATTTCTTCCTTCTGTTCCAAATCTTTGATTTGAACTCTGACTTCCTTCCCTTCACTATTGGTTCCCCATGGATTTTTCTTTATTTCACTTAGTGTAAACTTCATTTTTTCCCTTATGCATTTTCCATACTCAGTAAGATCTCTAAGCATCTTTATCACCAGTGCTTTGAACTCTGTATTTGCTGGGTTGGCTCTCTCATTTTGCTTAGTGCTTTTTCTGGAGTTTTGATGTGTTCTTTCATTTGGGCCACTTTGTCTCCTCAATTTGGCAGCCTCTCTGTGTTTGTTTCTGTGTACTGGGTAAAGCTGCGTTGACTCTGTCTTGGCACACCTGTTAAGTTGTATGGGGCAGAGCATTAGGTGTTCATCAGTGTGGTGCAACCCGCTTTACCACTTTGTGGTGCTGTATGTGGGGAGGGATCTGAGAGGGAACAATGCCACTTGCTTTGCTATCACCCCATTTCCAGTCACTTCCCCTGCTTCCCATATGCAACTGGTGCTCTTATAGCTGCTGCGCTGGTGCTGAATCCCTTAGTAGGTAGGTTTGTGTATGTTCTAGGGCCATGCGGATCCTATGGACTTTAAATGGACTCTTCTGAGAGACCAGCAGTTTCTTCCATTGCCCCAACCCCCATTGGTTTATATGACCAGAAGTTATGAGGCTTTATTTCCTAGTGCTGGAACCCTGGGCTGCATGGTCTGACCTGGGCCTGGAGTGGCACACTCCCCAGGTGTCCCTCCCAGTTTTTGTCCACCACATGTGAATGTGGGACTGCCCATTCTGCCAGCCGCTGCTGCCACTGCCTCACTGCTGCTGCTACACTACATCCTCTCCACCCCAGCTCCCTGTCTCTGCCCCTCCTACTGGTCTGGATAAATATTCTTTAAATCCTTGGTTGTTGGACTTCTATACAGTCTGATTTTATGGAAGTTCTGATTGTATGTGGTTTTGAGATTAGTTGTGATCCTTCTTATGGTTGTTTGAGGAGGTAAAGCGTGTCCACCTACTCCTCCATCTTGTCTGGAAGTCCCAGTTACATTTTTGTGTGCCAGTAATGAGCTAACAAAAAGGAAAATTAAGAAAACAATCTTTTTCACAATTGCTTCAAAAATAATAAAATACCTAGGAATAAACATAACCAAGGATGTACAAGACCTGTACTTGGAAAATTATAAGGCACTGAAGAAAGAAATGAAAGAAGATACATGTAAATGGAAGCACATGCCATGTTCATGGATAAGAAGAAGTAACATTAAAATGTCCATACTACCAAAAGCAATCTATAGATTCAGTGCAATTCCTATCAAGACTCCAATGATGTATTTCACAGAACTACAGCAAATATTTCAAAAATTCATATGGAACCACAAAAAGCCCCACATAACAACAGTGATCCTGAGAAAGAAAAATAAAGTTAGAAGAATTATGCTACCTAGTATGAAACTATATTTTGAGGCCAGAATCAAAACAGCATGGTACTGGCATAAAAACAGACACATAGATCAATAGATTGGAACAGAGAGCCCAGAAATAAACCCACACCTTTATAGTTAATTAATATTTGACAGAGGAAGCAAGCTCATGCAGTGGGCTAAAGGTAGTTTATTCAATAAATGGTTTTGGGAAAATTGGACAGATACATAAAGAATAATGAAACTAGACCACCTTTTTATGCCACACACAAAAATAACTTTAAAATGGATCAAAGACTGAAATGTTAGACTTGAAACTATAAAAATCTTAGAAGAAAACATAGGCAGTAAAATCTCAGATGTTGCTCATAGCAGTATTTTATCGGCTGTATCTCCCCAGGCAAGGGAAACAAAAAAATAAACAAATGGGACTACATCAAACTAAAAAACTTTTGCACAGCAAAGGAAATCATTAACAAAATAAAAAGACAACCCATAGAATGGGAAAACATGTTCACTGATATATCTGATAAGAGGTTAATTTCCAAAATTTACAAAGAACTTACAAAACTCAATACCAAAAATACAAACAACCCAATTGAAAAATGGGTAATGGTCCTGCCTGAATAGACACGTCTGCAAAGAGGACATACAGATGGCCAATAGACATGTGAAAAGATGCTCTATTGTCATCAGTAATCATCAGAGAAATAGAAATTAAAACCACAGTAAGATATCTCACACCTGTCAAAATGGCTGCCATCAATAAATCAACAGACAAGAAGTTCTGGTGAGGATGTGGAGAAAGGGGAACCCTTTTGCACTGTTGGTGGGAATGCACATTGGTGCAGCCACTGTGGAAAGCAATATGGAGATACCTCAAAATATTAAAAATGGATCTGTCTTTTGACCCAGCAGTCCCACATCTGGGAATATATCTGAAAGAATCCAAAACACTAATTTGAAAGAACATAAGCACCTGTATGTTTATTGCAGCATTATTTACAATCACCAAGACATGGAAGCATCCCAAGAGTCCATCAGTAGATGAGTGGATAAAACAACTATGGGACATTTATACAAAGGAATACTACTTGGCCATAAAAAGGATAATTTTACCCTTTGTTACAGTATGGATGGATCTGGAGAATGTTATGCTAAATGAAATGAGCCAGTCATTGAAAGACAAATACCATAAATGATTTCACTTATATGTGGAATCTAATGAACAAACTGAACTAACAAGCAAAATGGAGAGAGACTCATAGATAGCAGGATGACAGTGATTGGAGAGGAGCCTAGGGGGTGGTGGGATCAAGAAAAAAGAAAAAGGACTCATGCACATGGACAACAGTGTGGTGATTGCTGGGGAAAAGAGGATATAAGAGAACTAAATGGTAATGGAAAAAATAAAGATAAAAAGTAAATTTTAAAAACTGCACCTCACACCTGTCAGAATGGCTATTTTCAATAAATCAACAAATAACGTGTTGGTTGAGGAGAAAAGGGAACCCTCGTGCACTTTTGGTGGGATTGCAAACTGGTGCAGCCACTATGGAAGACAGTATAGAGGCTCCTCAATAAGTTAAAAATAGAACTACCTTATGACCTAGTAATTCTGCTTCTGGGTGTTTATTTGAAGAAATCCAAAACATTTACTCAAAAAGATATATGCATCCTATGTTTACTGCAGCATTACTTACAATAGACAAAATATGGAAGCAACCTAAGTGTCCATTGATAGATGATTGGTTAAAGAAGATATGATACATGTATATAATGGAATATTACTTGGCCCTAAAAAGAATAAAATCTTACCATTTGTGACAACATGGATGGATCTAGAGGTTATTGAAATAAATCAAACAGAAAGACAAATACCATATGATTTCATTTGCATGTGGAATCTATAAACCCCAAATGGACAAACAGAAACCAACTCATAGATACAGAGAACAAACTCATGGTTGCCAGATGAGAGGGGTTTAGTGGAATGGGTGAAAAATGTGAAGGGATTAAATAGAAATTGGCAGTTACAAAATGATTGTGGGGATGTAAAGTACAGCACAGGGAATATGGTCAATAATGTTGTAATTACTATGATATCAGGGTCTACTAGACTTATTGGGGGGATCACTTTGTAAGTTATAGAAATGTGTAACCATTATATTATACACCTGATACTAATATAATATTGAATGTCCATTGCAATTAAAATTTTTAAATTTTTAGATAAAAAGTTCAATCTAGAAAACATTGCCCCTTCCCCCCTCTCTATTTTTTATATACACATGCACACATCTATATACATACATATATGTTTATTTTAAAGATTTTATTCTATTTTTAGAGAGAAGGGAAGAGAAGGAGAAAAAGAGGGAGAAGAAACATTGTTGTGAGCAAGAAACATTGATAGGTTACTTCTCGTATGTGCCCTGTCCCGGAACTGAACCTACCACCCAGGCATATGCCCTGACCAGAAATCGAATTAGCGACATTTCGCTTTGCAGCTTTGCAGACAATGCCCAACTAACTGAGTCACTTCAGTCAGGGCTTGTCTCAGTATTTTTTACAAATGTCCTAGGGATAGCATTGTTCACATTGAGGGTCCTCTGATTCAGGTCCAATAAAGATAAGCCCTGAGAGATCAGCTAGATTGGTTAATGGTAGTTCATTGGAGATAGGGTTTGGGGGAGCTCCTAACCTGTTCTTCCTTCTTAAATGGCTGCTGAGCTGCTGTTGTTCTCAGCTCCCATGTTTGCAGGTTGTTGGTTTCCAAGTCTTCCACAGAACTGGGCAGAGGGAATGGGGAGAATTAAAATGCCATAAATTTCGTTCTGCTTACTGAAAGTCAGCTGTTTTTCTTGGACAAATGTTTCCTGGATTGTTGCAAGCCTTTGGTTAATTTTCAGATTTCTGAAAAAGTTGATTTTGCATTTTGCCAGCCTTCTTATTACTTTTATGGAGGATCATACTTTTGGAGTTCCTTACTCTCCTATGCTGGGTATGCTTCCTCCAGCTTTCTCTTATTTATATAGTATAAGGGGTTCATGCATTAAATTTTAGCAGATTGTTTAGGTTACCGAGAACTCTAAGGTTAGACAGTTATGTTTTTACAGTTTTATGTGCTATTCCCCTGTACCCTGGCTAAGTTTATTGCTTAATGTTTTCTGAATACATGCTATCCTCTTCCATTTTGAGGCTCTTTTGTCTTATTTTCTCTGCTCAAAACACTTCTTTTTCCCCTCATTCCCACAGTGGGAGTACTACTTATCCTGTAAGATTCATTCTGATATAATTTTCTTTATGTAGCCTTTTATGAGCTCATGGATGTAATCCTTTCTTGAAATTACCATATGCCTTTTTTAATACATTTTGTATGACAATCGTATTATTTCATCATGTAGTATGTATAATTTCTTGTCTTCTCCCCCTGCTAAAGTTGTTAGTTCTTTGAAGGCACATGATGAATTATACCCATTTATATGCTCAGTAAACTTTTGTTCATTGAAATGCAGGAGGAAGTTTTCATAGAAAGAATATGTGCTATATTAGATGTTGTTACTGGGGATTACATTTTATTCACCCATTATTGAACTGGAGGAAATTGTATACTCTGGAAAAAATTGAATAGCAATACATGATTGTACACACACTACATTACCTAATCCTTGGAAAGGTACAGGAAGATAAAACAGTAAAGGCAGAATTCTGTTTTTCCAATAAGAATAAGAATCCAAGAGATTATTATAATAGTGGTTTCTGGTCACACATTTGATGTCCAGCTTTTGAGAGAGATCACAGAATTCTAGTTCTGTGTAACTGTGTGAGAGGCATAATTCCTCATAAAGTAGTAACTTTCTCATATGTGAGAGTGACTGTGCTAAAGCAAGACTAAACTGATAAAGAACACAGAAAAGGTAGAACTACTGTCCGTGCTAATTTCTAGCCTCCTATATATCTGTTATCTCTTGGGACCAGATCTAGTTCTCCATTCTTAATCCCATTTAAATGAGATCTTCTGGGACTTGCCAAAAGTGTGCAAATATGCATGCTTTTCATTTATGCAAATAACGCACAATGCATACATGGATTTAGAATTTTTCCTATTAGTCTAATTAGATCTGAGATGATAATAATAGGATAATTCAAAAGCTAGGTATATTTTTTGGCTCCACCCAGTCCTCGTGATGGACACTCTGGTGGTGCACATCACTAACAACCAGTACCTGCAGTAGATTTATGAAGCAATTGATACCAGAGACCAGGCATCCTGCATGGTGGAGCTGGTGTCTTTCAAGCATCCTTGTGTTGCCAACCCATGGTTTCAGTTGGCCTCACCAGGAGAGAAATGCCAATAAGTTTTGGAACCCCCTTATGAGGAAATGTTTGTGGCTCATTTAAGGTGCCCTTACATGTTGGGGAACCATGGCTTCATAGAGGCATACAAATGCCAGGTTGTCTTCGTCCAGTCATTCCTGCAGGCATTTCAGGCCCACAAAGAAGAAAACTGGGCTCTGCCTGTCATGTATGCAGTAGCACTTGACCTTCAAATATTGCCAGTAATGCAGATCAGCAGTTGGTAAAGAAAGGAAAAAGCAAAGTCAGGGACATGTTGGAAAAAGCAGATGAACTTTTTTAACTGAGTGAATTTATTATAAAAGTTACAAAAGTAAGCTTTAATATGAATATTAAATTGTAACATTAAAACATAATTCTCTTTCATTTCTTAAAAGGAAAAGTTTTGTTGGTCTATTGGTTTGGATTTTAGAGATTGTGAAAGGTTTTTCTTTTATTGTTTTTGTTTCCATTACCATTTATCCCCCCATACCCTCTGTGATCTCGACCCACCCCCTCCTCTGGCAATCACTACACTGTTATCTGCATCCATGAGTTCTCTCTTTTCTGCTCAATCCCTCAAAAGCAGCTGAACTGATGAGCTGTTTTCATGTCTGTGCCAGTGACACACTGGTAAAGAGAATTCTGAGAAGTGAGTGATGCTGTTTCTGGTGAATCAGTTATTCGAGATTTACTTTAAGAGCAACAAATTCCACTTGTGTAAACCCCTTATCAAAGCCATCGACAGCTCAAACCTGAAAAATGATTGATTATAGCATGGCACAGAGTGTGACATACAGGTACTACGTTGGACAAAATGACGTGTTTGATAGTGACGAAATCGAGGAGTAGCTGTTCTTTGCTTTTGAGTACGGTTACCATTTAAGTCAGAAGAACAAAAGGAAGATTCTGATATATTTAGTTTCAGTAAAAATGCTATTGGGTCATATTGAGCTTTTGAAAAAGTATCATCTCATGCAGTTTGTTGAAGTAACCAAAGCTGCAAGTGAAGGCAATTTCTTATTGAAGGAGGATTTATGAAGCACAAGACCTTTTTTTATTTGCTGTGGTATCTTCCTTATTTTTGAAAAGCTGAAGGTTATCACCGATAGGAATCTTCTAAGAAAGTGTACTTGTTAAACATACCAGTTATTTCTGGATGCTTTTCTAGTTGCATGGACATCAATAAAGTGCAGTGTATTCTGGCCAACCTGATATACATAAGTCACATTAAAGGCTATATATCACATCTGCGTCAGAAGCAAATTGTTAGCCAGCAAAACCCATTTCCTTACTGTTTACAGTTTGTTGAATGTATGAACAGTCCTGAGGGGAGTATGTTCCTGTAGTTTTTTATGGCGCTGACTAAATCAGTCCTTTGCTATGATGCTATTCTCTGCAGCCAGAATCTCTTTAGGGGCTCTTTTCCCAGAGATGTTGAGACTGAGCTTGCCAGCACACACAGATATACCTTGTAATCTCTGTCATCACTCTTAACTAATGTCGACCTCACAGACACCTGGAATTCCTTTTTCAGATATTGTAGACCTCTTCTTTGGCTCTGGAATGTTGGTGAAACTTCTGTGAAGGAGGCTGTCTCCAAGTCAGCTATAGTTTACTTCTCATAAATGTTGTTTATAAATGCATCTTTGTAACTTTTTAGATAACTCTTTTTATAAAAAAAGACATCCTGAATTGAAAAAAATAAAAACAAAGGCTAGGTATATTTTAAAACCATATGCTAATGAAAGCCTTATAACAATATCAGATAGTCTTAAATTCATTTAATTTGCACCATACTTGTTTCATGCATGGTTTTTAGTTCATGCTAGGCTCAAATTTTGGGAAGTACCATGAAATAGCCATCATGGTTTCAGAGTCAAACCAGGGTTCCAACTTGGTCAACAATTTGCCAAGTATTGATACCTTGAGCGAGCTACTTACCCTTTCTGAGCTTCAGTTTCCTCATATGTAAAATGATTCTAGAACAGAAATGTTCCTTTAACTTCTGATATGTTGCAGTGAGTGCAACAAATTCTGATTCATTCATCAACTAATGTGAAATGATAGAGGCAGATGAAATAGATCAATAAAGAGGGTGGATTAGGAGAGCAAGGATCAGAGGGAGAAAAACAGGAGGTGAACTTTGCACTTTTGTCTTTCTTTTTTTTTTTAATTAATTTATTTACTTTTTAAATACATTTGTCTCTGCCTTCCCCCCACCTCTTTCCCTTGCCCCCTCCCACCTTCCCTCCCTCAGCTCTTCCCCTTTGGTTTTGTCCATGAGTCCTTGCTATATGTTCCTTGACACTTTTGTCTTTCTAAATGTAGTCAACCCATATTTTAACACTGGAATCAGGAGGAAAGATCATTATTCTAACATAGGAAAGTGTTAGTTCTCTGAGGTTTTAGTTGGAGTTTTAGTGAGGCCACTCAATGCATATTTATTGAGTGCTCAAAATGCATGTTACATGCTATGGGGAAAACTGAAATGGATAAGATGTAGTCAGTGCCTTCCAAAAACTCACAACTGGTTACAATTATAGAATCTAATTACATTAACTTATTGGCAATCAAGAATCCATTAACTCATTCAAGAGCTCCTACTTCAAGAGTTCATAATATACTGAAAAAGCAAATTAACCATATGATGTAAGAAGTAATATGATATGGGTATGTGCAAAGACACTGGGAAGGACACCTGTGTCATACAAGGCAGAGAGCTGTCAGGAAAACTTCCTAGAAGAAATCCCATTGAAGCTGAATGTTGAATGATGAGTGGGAGTTATGAGTAAGATGTTACAGATTATTCAAGGTGAAGGCAGCATTGGTTGAGTATGTGTGTATATGTGTGCGTTTTCTCTCCACCTTACTTCTTTTCATAATTTCTACTCTAATTACATATGAAAAAGTTTGATTACCATTTTTCCTATTTTATAGATGAGGGAACTAATGCTCAGTGATTTATCTAAATCAGTGATTTTCAACCTTTTCCATCTCATGGCACACATAACCTAATTATTGGTGATGGGGAGTGATCAAAGAAGAGGTTCAGTAGCAGGCAAAGACTGGATCATGAAGGACCTTATACGTTATGGTGAGGATTTTTTTTTTTCTGAAAGAAGTAGAAAGCCATTGCAGGGGTTTAAGCAAGGGAATTTCTTAAGTATATTTACATTTTAGAAAGATCATTCCTGAAACAGGACAATGAATGAACTGATTGAAAGAAGCCAGAGGCTGTGGAGTTATTCTTAGGAGAAAGAATAAGGATGAGGATTAAAGCCAGGCCAGCAGGGGAAGAAAAGGGAGGTGAATAGATTCAAGGCAATTGAAGGAGAAATCATTGACAGGACTTCGTCAGTTACCTATGGAGAGATTAATGGAGTAAGTACAAAAAGACTCTCAGATTTTTTGATTGGACATCTGGGAGGAGGTGGTTCATTTACCAGTTGAGGAAACAGAGAGGAGGAAAGATTTTTCCATTTCGTGTTCTTTGATTTTGGCATGCCAGTGGAACATCTAGATCTCCCTTGGTCTTTAAATGGTCAGATCTGAAATCTGGGACAGAAGTCTTGGCTGCAGATAGATTTGAGAAATATTAGAATATCACTAGGAGGTGACTATAGATGAAGCAGGGTGAGTGTAAGAGTGTGGATGTGGAAGCCTAATACCTTAAAATCAATATTCTTCTGTCATTCTTTTGTGACATTGGCTTTTGAAACATATTACATTTGTATTCATAGTTAAAGCTGTTTCCCCCTCTCTCCTGGGCTTTCTACTATGAGTATCATAACCGTTAAAATGTTTTTGTTAATTCCTTAATATCTGTGTGGCTGTCTTTCCAAAGTCTTGGCAAAATTGTTTTTCCCATCTACTGTAAATTTTGTAGATTCAGTTTAAAGAGCCATTTTGGGATAATGATTGAGATTGCAAATTTTTTTCATGGCCTCCAGATTTTTTTGTTTATTTGTTTATTTGTAGTTCCTTGTTTCATTTGACATTTATTTGTTGAACATTGGCTTTGTTTCAGATGGCTCTACGTATTTAAGGAGATTTAAGAGAGAAGATTTTACTAGGGGCTTATTAGTCTATAAATTCCTTACTTTATATCTGATATTTATGCACTTACTGCATGGATGATGAATGGGTTGTTTGTGCTTTGAAGAAGTTTTTAGTCTAGTGGGGTAAACTAACCACAATACAGTGCATGAGTGTACAAACCAATGTGCTTTTACCAAATGCTTGAGGTTACAGAAGAGAGAACAGTTGCTTTCTTGGGGGAGGGAGATGGAAAAAGAGCACTGAGGAGATGTGTGTAAAAAGGGAGAAAGGGTCATGACACAGGAGGCAGCAGCATGAGCAGAGGACAAGTGTGGAGGTACCTGGTATGGATGAGGAGGGGACCTTTAGGGGGTAGGGTGCTCGGGAGGAGTGCTGAGAGGTGAAGCTGGAGAATAAGCAGGAATCAGTGTGTGAAGGGTACCATAAGTCCATGTTCTTTAAAAGTGCTTTCACATATTATCCACTCAATTGTCATAGCAGCTCTGCAAAAGAAAAAAGAACTTGTAGGTGCTCCTTTATCTTTTGCATTTTCTCTCTACCTTACTTCTTTTCATAATTTCTACTCTAATTACATGTGAAAAAGTTTGATTATCATTTTTCCTATTTTATAGATGAGGGAACTAATGCTCAGTGATTTATCTAAATCAGTGATTTTCAACCTTTTCCATCTCATGGCACACATAACCTAATTATTAAAATTCTGTGGCACCAAAAAAATATATATTTTGTTGATCTGACAAAAAAGGGGTTTAGTTTTGATTCATTCATATTGGATGGCTGTTGTGTTGACTGTTGTCACTTTTTTATTTGATAACCTAGGGGAAAATAGGTCAGTGCCTCTGTCTAAGTCATCAAATACTGCATGTCTTAAAAATTCTTGCAGCACACCAGTGTGCTTCTTGTGACACGGCTGAAAATTGCTGATCTGGATCCATATGGCTAAGAAAAGACTGATTTCAGACTAGAGCCCAGGTCTTTTGACTAGACTTCTTTTACATTAATTCAATGCTACCTTCCTTTTTCCTTTTCTCATTCAAGTTATTTTAATTCTAAAAGTTAGGAGAGTATATAATTTGAGCAAATTTGCTTCCCTTGTGTTTTCTCTCATGGGTCATTTAGAAAGACAATAAACAATAAATTAGTGAAGAATCTAGAAGAGGAATGGTTAGCCTACAGTGACCCTCTGATTTGCAGGTTTGAGAAGGTTAGAACTTTGTAACTTAAATTGTTTATTTTGTTTTATTTAATTTTAACTCTTTATTATGAAAATTTTCAAACATATCCAAATAAGAGAAAATTACATTGAACCTTTAAGTATTCATCACTCAGCTTCAACAGTTATTAACTCATAGCCATCTGATTTCATATATAATTCCCTCGTCATACACACATCTGCCCTAAGATATTTTTAAGACAATTTAATTTAAATTGAACTATTAAAAAAGTTATGCCTGAGTTTAACTTGTATTCTTATCTCTATTTGTGTCCTAGGCATTAGGTCCAGTTCTTAGTATTTGACCAGCTCTTTTCCCTCTTGACCATGGAGTTTATCAAAAACAAAGTCCCAGTATAGTTCTTCTTTAAGAAGATATGTCCCAGCAGATTCCTGAAGATCATCAGCTGTGTATAATATAATCTTCTTGCCATTTGCTATGTATTATCAGTGGTTCTTGTGTTGGTCTCCAGTGTGTAGCTAGAGAAAGGTGTTCCCATGGTTGTACTCTGACCATGAGCTGACATAAGGATTGATTTTGCAACAATGGATTTATTTGAAGTTTTTGCTGATTGTCAAAGCTGTCATTCAGATTAACCCCTGGACACATTAGTTGGCAAATTCAAGCATATGATACAATTGTTTTTCCTTTTTCTAAAAAGCTAGAAGTGAATAGAGGAAGCAGCTATACAGGTGAAACAAAAGTAGGTTTATAGTTGTGAGTACACAAAACAGAGTGTTTACTTATTATTATTTATTAATTATTGTATTATTTTCCATACAAACCACTGTAAACCTACTTCGTCCCTACCCTGTAGGTTGGACTTTTGACAGCAGGCAGTGTGGCATTGGCTGTTGCTATTTGCCACATAGGTTGGGATCATGAATAGGCATGGGAAGCAAGGAGCTAAAAATTAAAGAAAGTTTTTAGGAGATCATTATATTCCTATAATTTATATTTTGCTGGAACATTTACCCAGCATCTCTTTGGACCTAGAACATCACCACTTTCATTATTATAAAAGGACAGTGTGATGCATGTGCTCATGACAGCATGTGCCTGGACCTGTGTATATGCACTGAGTGTTGTGCATCATCTTGCTGCCTATCAAACTCTTTATCCCTACTTTTGTTGAGTGATACTTTTTTAAAGAAATATTTCTAAAATTTGCAAAGATGCAAGTATGAATTATTATGGCAACACTGTCTTCTGTAGAGCATTTGGCTTGCTGAGAAAGACCAGTGCTATATATAGTGATTTCTCAGATATGTTTGTTATAGCATTACAATACTTTTTCTTTCCCCTGGAAATAAAAACAAGACTAAACTTTATAGTGTTCCCTTCTAGCTCAGCCTCAGCTCTGTATATGTCTCAGCGGAGAAGATATTGATACTGTTTGTCTGAAAATAAGTGAAATGGAATTTAAGGTAATGGAAAGAGACCCACATGTGTGTGTTTGTGTATATGTGTGTACGCATGTTCATAGTGGTTGAATATATAAGGGTAATGGTCAGGCCATCTTTTCCTATACAGTACTTCTTAAATTACAGGACTAATTTTTTCAAAATTTTGAGGAGTCAGTATCAAGGTGTGAGTTGAGACAACAAGCTCCAGAGCACCCCTCTTCTAGAGAAATGTATTTCCCAGTTGGGTTAGTTTATAGATGCTTTTTGAAGGCTCAGTGGACCTGGTGACCTTGTGCTCTGTTAAGCATGCTATGGTAGGGGACAGGGACAATATCTGTGAGCTTCAGGAAACTAAAATCTTTTGGAGTAAGTAAAATATGCATGATAAAATGAAAAGTGACTTTTGAAAAATAGGTAAGATTTAGAGTGGTGGTGAGGAGAACCAGTTTGTATATCTACAAAATGAGGACATTAAACCAAATGATTTGAAGGTCCCTTTAGCACTGATAATCTATGATTCTGTGACTCTCCAAGTTTAGGAACTTCCAAAGAGAAAATAAGGCTTTGTAAGCTTAGTGAAAAGTAATGTGAATGTTTATAGGGAAGACAAAATCCCCTTAATTTCCTTTTTAGTATGCCTTACAAGGCCTTTGACCATGGTCATACTTGCTTTCAAACGTCTAGAAGGACTATAGAACATACTCCTTTCACCCAAGTGTATTGGGAGAGACAGTGTTTAATTTAAAAATATAACAGATATCAAAACTTGAAGACAGAAGCATAGGGAAACATGCTTCACCTCCTCGTACAACTATAGAAAAATTACAACTAGACTACAAAACAAATATCATCCAGATTTGTCAGAAAATTGAGCTGTATGGAAGTCTGACAACCAAGTATTTAAAGAAGCCACACTCCAACAGATGGGTTGGAGAGGCGGGGACGCAAAGACATGTGGGTTGGTGGAGAGGTGCAGAGATGCAGAGAGGCACGGAGATGCAGACCAGGTGGTCCCACATCCACGTGTAGTGGATAAAAATCTGGAGAGACACCTTGGGAGTGAGGGATCCTAGCCCCAGACCAGACCACCCAGCCCACAGTTCCAGTGCCTGGAAGATAAGCTCCCATAACTTATGGCTGTAAAAACCAGTTGGGGTTGGGACAGTGGAAGAAACTGCAGGATTCTCAGGGGACTCCTTTTAAAGGGACCACAGTGCACTTACGACTTATGAAGACCCACACCCCTGGGATTTAGCACCAGGGCAATAGCTGGAAGGGTACCAGTGGCATACTGGAAGAAATTGAAGTGACTGGCAACAGGGCAAGTGCCAGGAGACAGCTTCCTCTAGGGCAAAACTCCAGAGGCCCAGCAGTGGCATTATCACTTCTCTGAGTCCCCCCCCCACTCAGAGCCACAGAGAGGTGACACAGGTTGCCCTGCTCTGGCATTTACCTAAGGCCCCGCCTCATACAACTTACAGGTGCACTTTTCTACAATAGGCCATGCTACTAAGACAGGGAGGCTGCCAAATTGAGGAGACAAAGAAATATGGCCAAAATGAAAGAACAGCACAAAACTCCAGAGAAAGAACTAAATGAAATGGAGATAAGCAACCTATCAGATGCAGAGTTTAAAACACTGGTTATCAGGTTGCTCAAAGAACTGACTGGGTACTTCAACAGCATAAAAAAGAACCAGGCAGAAATGAAGGTTACATTAAGTAAAATAAAGAAAAATCTACAGGGAACCAACAGTGGAGGGGATGAATCCAGAACCAAATCAATGATTTGGAACATAAGGAAGAAAAAGAATTCAATCATAACAGCAAGAAGAAAAAAGAATTAAAAAATACGAGGAATGTGGGAAGTGACTGTGGGAGAGAGGGACAGGGTGGGATAGGTGGAGAAGGGCAAAGGGAAAAAATTGAGAAAACTGTAATAAAATAAACATGATTTTAAAATAAAATAAAAAATAATAATAATAAAACCTAAAAAAAATATATACAAGGATAGGCTAAGGAGCTTCTGGGACATCAAACATACCAACATCTGAATCATTGGGGTGTCAGAAGGAGAAGAGGAAGAGCAAGAAATTGAAAAATTATTTGAAAAAATGAAAGAAAATTCTCTAATTTGGTGAAGGAAATAAACATACAAGTCCAGGAAGCAAAGAGAATCCCAAACAAGTTGGACCTGAGGAGGGTAGCTCCAAGACACATCATAATTAAAGTGCCAAAGGTTAAAGATAAAGAAAGAATTTTAAAAGCAGCAAGAGAAAAGAAGAGAGTTACCTACAAAGAAGTTCCCATAAGACTGTCAGCTGATTTCTCAAAGGAAACTTGGCAGGCTGGAAGAGATTGGCAAGAAGTATTCAAGTGGTGAAAAGCAAGGACCTACAACCAAGATTACTCCATCCAGCAAAACTATCATTGAGAATTGAAGGACAGATAAATGCTTCCCAGACAAGGTAAAGCTAAAGGAGTTCATCATCACCAAGCCATTATTACATGAAATGTTAAAAGGACTTAATTAGGAAAAAGAAGATCAAAACTATTAACATTAAAATGGCAATAAATTCACAACTATGAACAATTCAATCTAAAAAACAAACAAGCTGAACAGAAACAGTACCATAGATATGGAGGTCATTTGGAGGGTTATCAGCTGGGAGGGAGAAAGGGGAGAAGGGAGAGAAGAGGGGAAAAGGTGAAGGGATTAAGAAGTACACATTGGTAGGGACAGACTAGACAGGGGGATAAGAACAGTGTAGGAAATAGAGTAGCCACAAAACTTACATGCATGACCCATGGTCATGAACTAAGCAGAGGGGATTGCTGGAGGTAATAGGGGTACCAGATAGAGGGGGCAAAGGGGGAAAGTTGGGACAACTGTAATAGCATAATCAATAAAATATATTTTAAAAAATAAGTAAAATACAACAGATATCAAAACTTAAAAAAAGTCACCCAAAATTGTGTTGACACAACTATCAAGTATGCTTTGAAATATAGTAAGGTGTTCTTTTCCCCTAAATTATTCCTTAGTAAAAAGGGAGAGTTGTCTTTATCTGAGTCCTTATGAAATCTTTAATGTTAAGAGATGCCTTCTCAATTACTTTACTTTGAACAACAGACACTTTTGGGATGATGTATTAGCCTGACCTCAGTCAGTACTACTTTTGATGTCTATAGAGATTTCTTGACAGCAAGAAAATCAAGGGGAAAAAAAGACAGAAATTAACACAGATTTAGTGTTATATGTCTTAAAATAAGCTTTTTCAAGACCACTTTGAAAAACAATACCAAGCTTTGTGCAAAGGAATACGTTCTGACTTACATTTTAAAAAGGTCCTTCTGGCTGTTGAATTTGAGAATAGATTCTCGGAGGACAGGGATGGAAGGAAGGATTCCTTTCAGTATTCCTTCTGAGAGATGCTGGGTTGACAGTGGAAGTGTTGAGAAATGGTCAAATTCTGACTCTGTTTTGAAGGTAGAACCAATTTTTTTTAATCAGATTTGGATGTAGGGTCTGAGAAACAGATGAATCAAATATGTATTAAATGCTTTAAAATCAAGCACATCCAACACCCGTTGACCTATCAGTTCCTCTTCTAAAAATTTAGTTTAAGAAAATAATGTGCAAAGATGTTTGTATATACAAGAATATTTCTTATAGTGTTGTTTATAATTATGAAAATTGAAAAACAAGTAAATAATAATAGAGAATTGGCCAAACATTGGTAGAGCCTATCAGTAAAGTATTATGCAACCTTTAAAATGATTTACAAGTCTGTTTCCAGACAAGGAACTAAATTGATCATATATTTCCAGTTTTTGTATTTTTATGTATTTTACTGGGAATTTGGGATTTTTTATGGGAAGTTATCAGATACTATTGGTTGCTGCTATATTAACTTAGAGTTTAACTTTTGACTGGTGAATATTTTGTATCTGGTATAAAATCTTAAGCATGTCTTCTATATAATGGATACAGTTTTCTGCATAGATATTTCAATACTATATTGCTACCAGTTATGTGCTTTTTTAGCCTTTTTTTTGTTAAGCTAATCTTTTATTCTCAACCTATTCTTGCTTTGTAGTTCTTTGTTGCAGCTTTAGAATAAAGTACAGTGCCTGGCACAATAATAGGTGCTCAAATATGTAACTAAAGTAATGAATACATAAGTAAACAAAAACCAGATCTTGATTGGTGGATCCTACTGAGATTATCAAAATATTTTTCTAGGACTGTATTCTTTAAAAAAAAAAAAAAAAGCTGTATTGCCCTGGCTGAGTTGTGTAGTTGGTCGCAGTGTTGTCTCCTACACCAAAAGGTTGAGGGTTCAATCCATAGTCAAGGCAAATACCTGGGTTGCGTGTTCCATCCCGGTCAGGGCACATGTGGAAGGCAACCAATCTATGTTTCTCTGTATCTCTCTGCCTTCTTTTCTCTCTAAAAATCAATAAATGTATCCTCTGGTGAGGATTTAAAAAAAACACACAAACAAAAAACAGGTATATTGGGGTGTAAGTTATGTACCATAAAACCTACTCATCATTAGGGTACAATTCAGTGGTTTTTATTAGATTTTAGAGTTTTGCAACTATCACAAAGTCCACTCATGCCTGTTTGCCATTAAATTTCTGCTTCCACCCCCTGCTTTCTGTCTCTGTAAACTGCCTTGTGTGGACATTTCATATAGATGTATATTGGTGTAACTGCTCAGATAAACATGCACAATTGTTTTTATTTTTTTAAACATGGCTTTTTAGGGCCCTGTGTAGCTTAGTTTAGTGTGGCTTGTCTGTGTAGTTTAGGAGGCAGTGGTTATGCTCAAACACCTTGAACCAGTAAGACTTTTCCTCTGCCAATGGATCTGCGTGTGGGTGGATAAGCACATTCAAAGATTAGGCCATTTTCAAATCTGCCCTGACATTTACTTTCCATTTAGTCCTTTCATGTCTCTTCTTTGCCTATTTGCAACCTCAGAGTTGACCACAAGCTTGCCAACCATGACTCTAACCTTAGCCTACTAGAGCTGTTCACACCCTCCTTGCTCACCTGCCACCTGGAACATCACTTACACTGACAGCACAGCACTCCAAAGTGAGTGATCTCACTTTGATCAAAAGCTGCCAATCCTCATGGTTTGCCCTGCTTTGCCCTGACCTGCAAAAACTCTGTACCTGCTGAATGGGTGGGTGGTGAAGTGGGAATAGTCTCAGGCAGGAATGCCAGAGACCCTGACTGTTCATACTCAACATTTAACAGTTTTTCAAATGTAGATGCTTCTTAGGTTGTTGTATGCATCTGGTAGAATTCCAGAGGACTGTGAAGGGGTTGCTTTGTCCATTTTATTCCACTTTATAATTGATTTTTGGGGAAAATTGCCTACATTCTTGCTAGTCTATAGCTAGATGTCCTGCCTCTTAGAATGTATTCTTTTGGTCATTTTCCTAGGTGTACTTACTGTTAGTCTCTGTATGTGTATTGTACACACGCTCACTTCACAGTCATACTGAATGGCTGGATACTTTCTGGACAGACCACGTGCACCAATATGTATACGTGTGTATATGTGTATATGTGCCGTTTTTATTCAGAAGTTGGTGGCATTTATGTACACCAACAATGAACTATCAGAAAGAGAAACTAAGAAAAAAATCCCATTTACTATAGCAACAAGAAAAATAGAGTACCTAGTAATAAATTTAACCAAGGAGATAAAAGATCTATACTTGGCAAATGATATAACACTGAAGAAAGAAATTGAGGAAGATGCAAATAAATGAAGTTTTTAGCGAATTGGTGGATGAGATTGTGATGCTGGCATTTCTAAAATCCATAGAACAGCCAGGTAAGTAAGAATTGATGTTAGCCTTGGGTCTAATTCCACAGGGCAGCAGGCTGGAAACTCACACAAGATTTCTATGTTGCAGTCTTGAGGAGAATCCTTTTTTCTTCAGGATCTGTCCTTACTCTTAAGGACTTTAATTGTTGGATGAGGCCCACTTGTATTATGGAGGGTAATCTGCTTTACTCAAAGTCTGTTGATTTGTTAATTATATCCAAAAATTCCTTTACAGCAACATCTAGACTAGTGTTTGACCAAATACTGTGTGCCATAGCCTAGCCAAGTTGACACATAAAATTAACCATTACACTTGCCCTCTGAAGATTCAGGGTAAATCTTTTTAGTCTATCTATAGTCTGATTTCTGTCTGCTTCGTAGCATATAATCTTGTTCCAGTTAAGCTAGCAGTTCCAGTGTGTGTATTTTATATAGTATGTATATTTTACATACATGCTCTGCTTTACACATCTACTTCTTTGATCATCTTCAGCTTAGAATGGTCTGTGTGCCCAAATCTTATCTGTCTTTCTGAGGGCTAGATCACACACACACACACACGCACCACACATACACTTTTCTTTGCATCCTATACACCAGTTCTCCTGAACTACTTATTACTTAATGATGCTGTATTCTGTTGTGCTATTTGCACACAAGTTCCTATTGCTTAGAGTAGTGTCCCTCTTAACCTTCTGTAAGGCCTTTATAGCTTCCTGAGGTAGGTTTATTTGTTCCTTTTTATTACTTCCACTGTCCCCTGTGCTTATTTCTACCAATGCCCATATAGCATGTATTGTCATTGTTTGCATATCTGTCTGTTCATAAGACTTTGTCTTCTGAGAGCAGAGATCACTGCACTGCTGTCCTTTTCAAAGTTTATCCTCAGCTATCATCTGGCCTGGCATACCTAAGTAAGTAATTTGCAGGATGAATAAAGTGTGTTAAAGATTTAGAAGTTGTATATTTCTTCTGCAATTTCTTTTAATAGTAGGATGTGGAGATAATAACTTCTTGGGGAAGAATCAAATCTAAATATCAGAGATGAGACTTGGATTAGACTCCGTATATTGTTGGGCATACTAAATAGTCACTTGACTCACTGATAGAAGTAGTTTTATTTAATTTTCCATTTTGTGCATAGCTTCAGAATTGTTATATCAAGAACCTGTTTCTGATTGGAAATGCTGATTTCTTTTTGCTTGCATTTTTGCATATTTGTGTTGTAAGAATATCAAAGCATCTAAGACAGCATCAGCTTCTTTCTAGCTAAAATGTTTTAGTAATAATTGATGACTAATTTGTAAACAGTCTTAATGATGGTAAAATAACTTTTTCCCTTTCCTGTTAGATGTTGATCATCTTTCTGAAGTAGAATCTCCATGGCCTGAACAGTTTCTGGAAATCATTTTGAGCAAAATATCTGTTTAATAAAAAGATAACCACATCAAGATGGTTGGAAAACTGAAGCAGAACCTACTATTGGCATGTCTGGTGATTAGTTCTGTGACTGTGTTTTACTTGGGCCAGCACGCCATGGAATGCCATCACCGAATAGAAGAACGTAGTCAACCCCTCAAATTGGAGAGCACAAAGACCACTGTACAAACTGGCCTGGATATCAAAGCCAACAAAACCTTTGCCTATCACAAAGATATGCCTTTAATTTTTATTGGAGGTGTGCCTCGGAGTGGAACCACACTTATGAGGGCCATGTTAGATGCACATCCTGATATTCGCTGTGGAGAGGAAACCAGGGTCATTCCTCGAATCCTGGCCCTGAAGCAGATGTGGTCACGGTCGAGTAAAGAAAAAATACGCTTGGATGAGGCTGGTGTCACTGATGAAGTGCTAGATTCTGCCATGCAAGCCTTCTTACTAGAAATCATTGTTAAGCATGGGGAGCCAGCTCCTTATTTATGTAATAAAGATCCTTTTGCCCTGAAATCCTTAACTTACCTTGCTAGGTTATTTCCCAATGCCAAATTTCTCCTGATGGTTCGAGATGGCCGGGCATCAGTACATTCAATGATTTCTCGAAAAGTTACTATAGCTGGGTTTGACCTGAACAGTTACAGGGACTGTTTGACCAAGTGGAATCGTGCCATAGAAACCATGTATAACCAGTGTATGGAGGTTGGCTACAAAAAATGCATGTTAGTTCACTATGAACAACTTGTCTTACATCCTGAACGGTGGATGAGAACTCTCTTAAAGTTCCTCCATATTCCGTGGAACCACTCAGTATTACACCATGAAGAGATGATTGGGAAAGCTGGGGGAGTATCTCTGTCAAAGTGAGTAGATGTCATGTTTTTTATTTTGACTCTATGTGTGTGTCTGTATATACATATGTATGTATGTATGTATCTTAATATGTGTGTATATATGCTACGTATGTGTGTGTAAGTGTGTGTGTGTATATGTGTATATATAAAAACTGCAGGTCTTTTCTTGAACAGAGATAGCTTCATCACTGAGTTTTTAAAAAATTCTTTAGCCAGTTCATTATAGACCCTTTCAATTACTTAATTCATTTATTTATTTATGAGTTGTGGTTCTTTTTATTATTTGATGGAGGCAAACCGGATACATAGCGGTGAAAGGCCTTTATCATGGACTTCAGGCTTTAATGCCCATCATTCAATTTTAGTGGCTTCTGATTTCTAATTTCTAGATATTTTCATTAGTAAGGATAGTTGGCTTTTATGTAGATTAAAGTAAATATCAGGAGAAGCATCTACCATGTTGGTGAGCATGTAGTAAATTCTGAGCATTTAGGAATTTTTAGTGATAGAGAAAAATAAAGCTAAAGTTAACACAGTCTCTTCATTTTACAGATAGGAAGACTGAGTCAGAAAGATCAAAAAGATTTATTCAAATTTAGATGACAAGGCCAGAATTAGAATCCATGCCTTGGTCTCAGTGGGTTAGTACTTTTGTTGTGTGTGTGGCATATTATTACATGCAATGATTCTGTTATCATCTGATGGATACTTCTTTTGATTTTTTACAACAGGCTGAAATTTGAAAGCTTAATCCATAATCCATACAAGAAGTTCCTTAGATTCACATACTTCTAAAACGATTGCATGTTTTTCCTTTCTTATGAAGTGATGACTAGTATACTCAATTGATCTGATGATTTGATGACTTGTATATCTAGAGTGAGGATATAAAAATAGAGAGTACTCTTCTTGTGCAGTAGTCAGAAGAATTGTTTTTTCCCCAGCAAGCCCATTGCTTTTTCTGAGCAGTTTGAGCTCTTTTTGTGAAATAATCTAAACACGTTATTTTCATGCTGTCTAATACATAAACAAGTCAGAATCCTTAAAAAAATACTGCTATTAAATTCAGGTAGAATCTCCTTGTGAAGAACAGTTGGTGAGAAGAGTTTTATTTTATTTTTTTTCTATTTATAAAAGTAATATATATGCCCTGTATAAAATGAAAAGAAAAAGTAGTACACTTCCCTTGTGTACCCTGCTTGCCCCTATAAAGGAATGTCTTGATTCATTTCAAATGTATAGAACTTGCACAGTAAATATTGATTCCTCATATAGATAACTTGAAAAGAACAGATACCTTTCAGCACTTAGCTTTTAGTTATTGATTATAGATGACTAGGTATTATCACTCCAGTGGCTATAGGTTATTTTTATTGATTCAGAGAAATTACAGCTCCAACTACTGTCATCACAATATATTGCTTTTTCCAGACAATAGACCATAACTAGTTTCTAATCACCTGTATTCTTGCATAAACATTTTGCTTTGTGTGCTTATATGTTGGCTCAGAGATTCTGTTGCTAGTTCCTTCTGTTAATATAAAATAACTGTATTAGACCTCTCAGTCTTTCCAAATAGGGACTAAAGAGATATGCTGAAGTTATATGTGGTAAAAATCCGGGAAAGATCATTTTATGTATATATTTACTATGTTTAAGTCAAACATGAAGACCAAGAATATTCATAGAAATTTTGAATTAATGGATTCCAGAAAGGAAAGAGACATTAGCATTTCATACATGGAGTGAACATCCAGTGAGCTTCTATGCCATGTCAAAAAGTGACAGAACAATGACTAGAACTTCTAATGCTTATTCCCAAGACTTGCCACTATATGAGTTTGTAAAATTAAGGTATAACATATAGTAAATGCATAAATATTCAGTGTACAATTTGATGAATGTTTACATCTGTATAGATTTGTGTAATCACCATCCATATCAAGATACAGAATATTACTAGCACCTAGGAGAATCTTTTATGCTCCTTCTTATTCAATACCCACCTCAACCCAAAAGCAACCACTCTTCCATCCTCTATCACCAGAAGTGGTATGAGGTTGTATGTGAAGTTCAAGAACCATCAATCTTGCTTGTTTTTAACTTCATATAAATGCAATTATAACTATTATTTTATGCCTGGCTTCTTTTATTTAACATGAGATTCACCTATAATATAGTAGAGAGTAGTAATTCATTTTTCTTTCATTACTTTATTTTTTAAACTTAATTTATCCATTGTTCCATTGATGGACTTTTGGTGTTTCTAGCTTTTGGATATTATGGGTAAAGTTGCTAAGAACATTTTTATACATTACTTTTGGCGGATATAAGCAATAATTTCTTTTGAGTATATACCAATGAGTAGAATCACTGAATAAGATGTCTGTATATCTCTACATCTAGATCTAGATCTGTGTATCTGTAACAGATACTTCCTGTTTTCCAGAGTATCTGTATCATTCATGTATGGCTGTACCATTCATGTATGCCTAAACTATACATTAATGTGTCCTAGTTGTTTCACAATCTTTGCCAACACTAGGTATTATCAGTCTTTTTAATGTTAGTGGAGTACAAATATTTTTTAAAATAAAAAAATTAATAGCACTTCAACTCCTTTTTGAAACAGTCTTACCCAGAATTCCAATAAAAAAAAGATAAGAGTAGAGCTACTTTGGCTGAGGCAGGTCTAATTTAGACCATACTGCCTCTTTTAAGACTGAGTCCTGGCTCTCAAATAAGAGTTAATTAGGGGATAAGGCAGAAATATATAAAATTATTCCATTAGTAATTAACAAGTTGTGAATATTCCATGTTAGTTAGCGTCATGACAATAGGAATTCAGGGCCCTGAGTTGAACATCCTTTGTGTTTTACTTTTCTATAAACATTTTTGTTCTGGAAAAATTATTTAAAACAGGTGCTTTAATACTTATTTTAGTACTATTTAATACTAAAATACTGAAAATATTTAGTCAGCCTTGAAGGCTTGAAAAGGTCACCAGTTGGCTCACGAATACGAAGTCTGTCCAGAAAATATCCAACCATGTAATATGAAAAATAGAGACATTTACTGAAGAAGATACAAGGTACAAGAAACATTGTATATAGGACAATGATGCCTCGGTCCCCTCCCAAGTAGGCACCTTGGGACTTCGCACAGTTCTCCCAGTCGCCATCAGCTGCCTCGCCATATTTTCCTGAATCTCATCGATGGTCTGAAATCTTTAACCTTTCAAAGGTGATTTTAGTTGTGGGAAAAGCCAGAAGTCACAGGGTGCCAAATCTGGGCTGTAGGATGGCTGAGTCACCTGGGTGATTTGATGTTTTGCCGAATAACTCTACACAAGAATGATTCATGAGCATGCGTGTTGTTGTGATGAAGCTGCCAATCACCAGTTGCCCATAGCTGCGACCTTCGGAATCATCCCAATAGTTCCCATGGAGGAATGTTTAATGCAAAATTTGATGCAGATTCTTTGTTCTACTCACTCAGTAATTTTTAATGTGACAGCCACACAGTATACATGCTCCCTCAATGTTGTCTACCACCACCACTGAGGAGTACAGGGAAGCTGTCATTGTTCATGCATGCACATTCCAGTCCACTCACCTTGGCTTCCAGGTTACACCAATGTCATGCAAACTATTCTTGTTATATTAACAATGGCTGGACTTTTTCTGGACAGGCCTTGTATATGCAGAAGTCGTCGAAGACAGAAATAAGGAAGGCCTTCACAGTTCTACCTGCCTTAACTTGTTAGCTATGAAAGTTAAGCTTTTCTTTGCTTTTCTTATGAATTTCCAGGTATCTTCAGTTGGGTTGGCACCTCTTACCTTCCTGGTCAGTTCAAATTACAGAATAGTAAGAGACATAGGGTAATCACCTGTGAGCATATAAATTTTATGAAAGAATTTTCGTAGAAGAAAGCATACTTTCCTTCTGGGGTGGTCCAGAGAGTCTTCCTCAGAGACTAGTGTATATAAGCCAGGCTTTTTAAAAACTGAAAATAGAAGCAAAGAACTTAAGGAATGGAAAAAAGAATGAAAACAGATTGCTTTGGCTGGCTGATAATTTACCTTTAGTTTTACACTTAGGTACAACTATAGAATTTTAAATATGTTATTTATCTTTGATGTTTTTAGGTAATCATTTCAAGGCCAGCAGTAGCACTAGTTTTTCCAGTGACTGGTCTTATAACTTTGATATTTTGAGTATCATATTCTGTTTTAATCAATTATTCAACCATTCTGTTCAATTTTATATTAAACTGAGTCATAGTTTTAAGTATAATGGCTCAAAAAAAATAATGCAGAACTCACTGATCTAATTCTTCCAATCTAAGAGAGATTAGGAAAAAAATCAAGGCATTCTAAAATGTGTTTTTGTCTTTATCTTTCAAGAAACATTTGTGTAGAGAACTCCAGTCAAGATGGAGGTGTAGGTAGACATGGTTCACCTCCTCACGCAACCACAAAAAGAATTACAACTAAATCTCAAATAACATCCAGAACTGTCAGAAAATCTAACTGTATGGAAGTCTGACACCCAAGGGTTTAAAGAAGCCACATTCATCCATGTAGGTGCCTTTTACAGGGAGTCAAAGCAGCTTTATCTAATACACAGAAACAAATACAGGTAGGCTGTCAAATTGAGGAGACTAAGACATATGGCCCAAATCAAAGAACAGAACAAAACATCAGAAAAAGAACTAAACAAAACAAGATAGCCAACCTGTCAGAGGCAGATAGAGTTCAAAACACTGGTGATCAGGATGCTCAGGAACTCATTGAATATGGCAACATTGTCATGTTTTTCCCATTTTTGTTTGTTTAGTTTGCCTATTTATGAGCTTTACGTAAGTGGCATCAGAGTCTGTCTTTTTTCTGTCAACTCTCTTTTCCTTCCTTTTTTCTTTTGCTTAACATTCTCCTGAGATTTATCTGTTTTGAAGTATATAGCTATCATTAATTTGTTTTTATTGCCACTATATTATAGGTATAATATAGCTTATATATTTATACTGTTGATGAACATTTGAGTTGTTTTTGGTTTGGGGCTATGCACATTTTTTTAAGGTGTTCCCTTCAAGAGTTTCTCTAATATACACACTTAGGAATAGAATTGCTGTGTCATGGGGAATATGCATATTGACCTTCACTGGGTAATGCCAAATTGTTTTCCAAAATGTTTGCTGCAGTTTATACTGCTACCAACAAAAACTTTCCAAGTATAAAACTTTCCAAGGATCCATACTTTCACCAGGTGGACTTTTCTTCACTGTTAATATTTGATTTTATTTTCAGTTTTTTATATATAAAATTATATGTAAATCAGCATCAAATATTTAAATAATAAAAATTGGGGTCATTTAATGTACAGAATTAGAATGCATCTTATAACCTTCAAAATTTAATTATATAGTACAGCCTGACTTTTTAACTTTTCTAATTGAGTAAGAGTAAGGGGTAATTCAAGATTTTAATTTTTAATTCTCAATTAATGAACTTGAATACTGTATGTTTTCACTGATCATTTGTGGTCCTCTTCTGTGAAATTGCTGTTCATGACTTTTGCCCATTTTTCTGACTGGTAAAGTTTGTTTTTCTTTTTGATAACATTTATCTGATGTATATGTTATAACTTATCTCATTAACTTGTCTTTTAACTTTATAATCTCTTTTGATGAATGTGAATTTTCCCTTTTTATTAAATTTATTGAGGTGACACTAGTTAACACAATAATACAGGTTTCAGGCACACAGTTCCACAAAACAACATCAGTACACTGTATTGTGTTTGCCACCCCAAGTCCAGATTCCTTCTATTACCATTTGTTGCACCCCATACACTCCTCCATATCCCCGCCCTTTTCCTGGCAAATCATCACACAATTGTCTGTGTCCATGACTTTTTTCCTCTCTTTTTTCTTTTGCTCAATCCCTTTACCCCTCACACACCAAGCACCCCCCCTCCCCATAGCTGTCACTGCTCTCTATCTATGGGTCTGTCTCTATTTTCCTTTTTAGTTCATTTTGTTCTTTAGAGTCTACGTATGAGTGAAGTCATATGGTACTTGTCTTTCTCTGTTTGGCTTATTTCACTTAGCATAATGCTCTCTGGGCCCATCCATGCTGTCACAAAGGGTAAGATTTCCTTCTTTTTTATGGCTGAGTAGTATTGATGAATAGAAAATTGAAATTTGTTGCATTTATCAGTCTTCCATTATGGTTTGAACTTTTTTGTGTTTTGTAAAGAAATTCTTTCTTTTCCTAAGGTCATAAAAATTGCATTTTTTCTAAAACTTAAAAAAATTTTCCTTTTACATTAATCAATCTGAAATTTATTAATCAGTGTGGAATTTATTTTTTAATGTGAGATACAGATTCATCTTCTATTTTTCCATATAGGCAACCAGTTTCCCAGAACTATTTGTGGAATAGTTGCTTTTTCCCTAGTAATATGTAGTACCAGCTAGGTTAAATATTAAATTTCCCTATATGCATTTTTCTGCTAGTGAGATCTCCCTCTTTAATTTCCCTCTATTTTAATTGCTACTGTAGTTTTGCAAAATATTTTTGTATCTAATAGAACATGCTCCCTGCTTAGTTCTTCCTTAGGCCTGTATTGGTCCTTTTTAGCCCTTTCTTCCTCCATATAAATCATACTTAAAGATAATTTTGAGAAGGATAGCCATCATTATCATTCTGTCTTCTGTCTGTAACATAGTATGTTTCTCCATACTATAGATATAATATAGATCTAAGATAGAAATCAAGAGAGGAGCCCATTTGGTTGGAGCATCATCCTTACATCTCTCTCACATCAATGTTTCTCTCTCTCTCTCCCCTCCCCTCTAAAATCTATGAACATACTCTTGGGGGAGAATTTTAAAAAAAGAAAGAGAGAGGAAGTGAAACCAA
Organism: Pteronotus mesoamericanus; assembly: GCF_021234165.1. Taxonomy (NCBI): domain Eukaryota; kingdom Metazoa; phylum Chordata; class Mammalia; order Chiroptera; family Mormoopidae; genus Pteronotus; species Pteronotus mesoamericanus. The sequence goes on from NW_026555308.1 coordinate 15,617,682, forward strand.
TCCAAAAGAAGAGGTTTACTGAAAACAAGGTGGCAGGAAAGGAGAAATGAAGGGAGCTTGACTAATCAAGGGCACACAGGCAAGTAGATTTCTTTGCTTTCCAGGTTCCTGTCTGGGCTGGCATGCCCAAGCGCAGAGTGGAGCTCTTTGGGAAGTGCCTAAAAACAAATTTTAAACTTATCTTGGAGGGGCTTTAAAAAAAAATTAACTGAAGAGCATTCCTCTCCGTTTAAGAGAGATCAGCCTGTCTCAGCTCTACCACTTACAAGCAGTGTGAACCTACATGTTACTTTATTGCTGTGAGTCTTGGTTTCTCATTTAAAAGATTGCATCTCAGAGGGAAAATCTAGGGACATTCTTATAAAGAGTACAGATGAACAGTCAGATAAAGAAGTACAGCGGGTGGGTCCAGAAGGGTCCCAAGGGCAAGAGCTTCTGACCTCATGAAACTGAGATGCTCCACCCTCCCAGCATGTGGATATGTTCATCAACCCAGAGTCTACTCAAAATGTAGTGACCTAAAACAGCAAACATTTATTATATCATAGTTTCTATGGATCATGATAGGAAGGACAGGGGAAAAATGTTAGACATTCTTTGATTTAAGTGTCAATCAAATAGGGGAGTGTAAACTAATACGGGCCACTTGAGAAAACCACTCATTACAGCTACTTGGCAAAACATATGCCTACCTTATGACCAATCAGATATTCCCCTGGGTATACATGCAACACAAAGAAGCTGTGTACATAAGGAAATTATACCATAAGACTTATACAAAGATATTTATAGCAGCACTATTTATAATAATAGCCAAAAGCTGGAAATAAATCCAAATGCCCATCAACAAGGAAATGGAAAATGTGGTGTATTCATACAATGAGTTACTACTCGGCAATAAAAAAGGAACATGCTTCTGGGAATGTTTTCTGTTTTATTTTGGGTGGTAGTTACATGGGTGTATAAGTAAAACTTTGAGTTAAACACTTAAGAAAGTTGCTGTTCTTGAAATTTTGTGTGTACTCCATATTATGAAAGATAGGTTAATATCTTGAAGGAATATATATCTTTATTGTTCTGTCAGTGTTGTTCAAATCAGACATAAATAATATTATTGTAATTAAAATCATTGTAGAAGAAAGTTCAACCACAGTTTCATTATTTGTAACTGCTAAAAACCTTAAGAAATAACATGTTAAAATTATTTACCTTTGAGAAAAAAACATAAAGCTAGATCTAATGATAAATCTGCTGATTACACTATTTGATTTTACGTAATATTTAAATATTTCATCACAAATGTTATTTTTGAAGTGCAGAATAAAATAAGGGCAATTATTAACAACATTTAACCATATATGGGGTTATTTCGTGCTGGAAGATCAAGGCAGATGAGCAAGTGAAGGAACTTGTGAGAAATTGAATGATAGTGTTTTTACAAATACCTGTAGGCCATAAAAAAGAAATGAAATCTGTTCCTTGTGAAAAATGCAAGACTTGCCAAACACCAAGATGTTGCTACACAGAGAAAATAAAACAAGCAGAGACAAAACCACAACAGAGCTGCTTTCATCCCAGAATGTTTAAGGTACCGAGATATGACCAGGGCACAGGGGAGAGGAAGGTTAATCATGGGAAGAGAGATATTTTTTTTCTTGACCTTGTACTACTAACTATAAATCTACAGTTAAAAAATGCTGATTTCATCTGAAGAATGAGGAACAGATTTCTCCAGTTTATTCATTTATTCAGCAAATATTTGTTGAACTTCTGTTACGTGGTTAGCACCATTGTAGGTACTTGTGATACAGCAGTAAACAAAAGAGACAAAAAGTCTTGCCTTTGAACAAATATTAAAGATGGGAGAGGAGCATGAATATACACATACATTACATACGTTGCAGTGAGTTTACATTAACTGGCTACTTTTCTTGTTTAGCCTTCAACTAGACATACCTTCTGGAACCTCCAGTTTAATGCTGCTAGTGAAGCTCCATTACCCTTTCTAATGAGACCCTCCTTTATTACTTTAATAATAAAATCTCCTCACATATGAATCAAGCTTGGTCTGTCTTGATAAGAGGTAAAGAATGAAATCAGAAATAGGCCCAAATCATATAGGAAGTTAGGACAATGATATAGAATCTTACACAAAGGAGTAAGAGGATTTTAAAGTCAATGCAGATAAAAGATGAAATTAATAAAATAGGTAAAAATAATAGAAAGTGTAAACCAAAACCAAAATTGGTGACTTAAGGTGATCAATAAAAAGAAAAATCCTGCCCTGACTGGTGTGGCTCAATGAGTTGGTCATCATCCAGCAAACTGAAAGGCCCCCAGTATGATTCCCAGTCAGGGCACATACCTAGGTTGCAGGCCAGGTACCTGGTAGGTTGGGGTATATGAGAAGCAACCAATCAGTATTTCTTTCCCTCTCTCCCTCCCTTCCCTGCTCTCTTAAAATAACTAAATAAAATCTTTAAAAAAGTTTTTTAAGAAAGGTAAACCTTTTGTAATATTGATGAAGGCAAAAGAATAAATACATGTCACATAAAGGATGAGAAAGAAATAATTACAGATCTAAAAGAAATTAAAGTAATTCTATGAAAATACTACATGAAAGTATGAATAAGTTGATAGCTTATAGACAATAGCTGATTTTTCAAGATAGATGGAAAACTTAAATAGATTAACATCGAAGATATTGAAAAGGTGACTAAGAGATTCCATTTTAAAAGTCACAGGTGATTAACAATTCAGTTGTTCCTAACCTTTAGAGAACAGATGAGTCCAATTCTGTCTAAACTATTTTAGGTCAGAGAAAAAGGAAAACTCCCCAGTTCATCTTATAAAACCATGACTTAATGACAGAACTTATTAGAAATTACAGAAAAGAAAACCTCAGATTAATTTTCCTGTGCATATAGATGGTAAAACCATAAATAAAATGTTAGTAAACAGAATTCACCAGAATATCAAAGACCGATAAGCTATGATAACCAAATAGTTTTCATTTCAAAAATGAAAGAATGGTTCATACCAGAAAAATCTTTTCATATATTTCACGGCATCAGTAAATTAAAGAGAACCATATGATCACGTCAATTCAGTGCTAAAAAGGCTATTGGTAAAATTCAGTTGTCATTCACGAATGAAACCTATAAGGAAGAAATGAAAAACTATGTAAGCCCTGGCTGGTGTGGCCCAGTTGTTTGGAGTGTTGTCCTGCAACCAGAGAGCTGCAGGTTTGATTCCTGGTCAGGGCACATACCAGGGTTGTGGGTTGAATCCCTGGTCTGGGCACGTACAGAAGGCAACCAATTGATGCTTCTCTCGCATTGATATTTCTCTTTCTCCATTGCTCTCTCTCTAAAAGCAATGAAAAACATGTCCTCTGAAAAGGATTTTTAAAAAACTACTTAAATATTATAAAGACTATTTGTTCACTTAACATGTTTTTACTGAGCATCCATTATATGCCAGGTAATGTTCTACACACTGGGGGCAGAGCAATTAACAAAGACAAAACAAAATAAACCTTTTCTTCACTGAACTTACACTAGCATTTGGGAGCCAACCATAGAAAAATAAGTTAAGTGTCTAGTTTGGCAGATGATAATAAGCACTGTAGAGAGAAATAAAGCAGAAAATAGGTAGTTGCCAAGAGCTGGGGCATAGAAACAGCAGGAAGTCCTCATTGATAAGGTAGACATTTCTAGCAGAGACCTATGGGAGAGGGAGAGCAAGAGCTGGTGAACAAAACAAAAATTCCTGTCCTCAGAGCCTACAATCTAGTGAGGAAGGGCTTTTCTTACAAGCCTATCATAGGGTGTCCATCCTTTTGGCGTCTCTGGGCCACACTGGAAGAAGGCCGCACATTAAATACACAAACAATAATGAAAACCGATGAGCAAAAAGATTTTAAGTAAATTTATGGTTTTATGTTGGGCCATATTCATAGCCATCCTGGCCTGCATGTAGCCCACGGGCCACGGGTTGGACACCCCTGGATTAGGAGGTTATAAATGCTATGGAAAAAAGAAAAATCAGGAGAATAAAGGGGACCAAGACCCAAGGGATTTTGAGAGACTGGTTGTAATATTAAATAGAGTGGTTCAGATCCTCTTCATTGAAAAGCTGAGATCTGCGGAAAGTCTTGAAGGAGGGGAGGGTGTTAGCCATGTGGACATGTTGGGGAAGAGTGTGCCAGGCAGAGGAAACAGCCACTATAAACATTCAAATGAAGAACAGCATGCCTGGTGCAAGCAAGCAATTCCAAAGAGGTCAGCGGGCTGGAACTGAGTGGATGTGGGAGTTTGTGGAAGTCAGATTATGTTATGTAGAGCCTTGAAGACCATCGTAATGACAATTTAAAAATAGTTTAATGACTTTTAATAAATCTAACACACACTACTATTACCCACGGCAAGAAATTAAACTGCCAGTCAGTCCAGAAGCCTTTCCACGTATGCTCTGTCAAACTGAATCTCCTTTTCCCCTAAAACAATCCACTGTTCTGACACTTTCAGAAATCACTTCTTTATATTTCTTTATAGTTTTATCACCCAATTGTGCATCGCTATATACTATATTCTTTTTTTTTTAAGGCTTTATTTATTTTTAGAGAGAGGAAAAGAGGGAGAGGGAGAGGGAGAGAAACCAATGTGTGGTTGTATTTCACGTATGCCCTGCTGGGGACCTATCCCACAACCCAGGCATGTGCCCTACACTGGGTGGGAATCAAACCAGCGACCCTTTGGTTCACAGGCTGGTGCTCAGTCCACTGAGCCACACCAGCTGGGGCTCTATATACTATATTCTTACCCATTAAAAATAATTTGATATCTATTAAGTTTCTTTTAATCTACAAGTTTCCAAGCACTTTTTTGTTTCTGTTTTTTCCATATTCTTTAGTTTTAGAATAGCCTGGGCCATTTAACCTGTGAAATTGTTTACAATCTTAATTGTGCTGATTGCAAAATTTTTGTAATCGAATTGATGACTGTCCAACATATTCTTCTGAATTCTGCACTTCATGCAGATTGGCAGTTGACTCCATAGGATTAATCAGACATAAGACCTGATTTGGCAAGGCTGTCCATTATTTGTAGTTGTCTTTCTTTTTATGATTTTAGCAGCCATGATCCTCAGTGCTTAGATTTATCAGTTGGTTGGGTCTTAATAAAATCTTGATATTCTGATCAGATTTCTTTTCTATATAGTAGTTGGAAAACTTTTATAAAATGATAGATCCCTGCAACTACTACTTTGCTACTCAGGTTTACACTTCATGTAGGAAAAAGGAATAATAAACACCTGATTGTTAGTCTATATTTGATAGTTTTCAAAATAATGAGTTGGTTCTGTAGATCTTCCAAAGAGATTAATGTGATGACTTCAGTCTATATCAATCTATTATGTTTATTGAAATTCAAATTGCCCCATCTCTGGCCACTAGAAGATTCTTCAAATTGGCTGCCACATACTTTTCCCATGACTACAGTAGTGTCTGATAACATTCTTGGTATATGGTATGACAAGATATTATAGGCTCAGCTCAAATCAGTAATCCGTAATTTCTTCAACATAGTTTAGTTTCTCTTAGCAAAATATGGTATTTCAAGACCACTCTGGTCAGGCTATCCCAGTCCTTTTTCAGTGCCCCCTAATTGTTTTGGATGCCTGTAGCTCAATTTTTAGTACAGGGATTGGCAGACTATGACTTGCCACCTGTTTCTGTATGGCATATGAACTAAGAATGGTTTCTACACATTTTTTAAATGTTGTGAAAGTAAAGGAAGGTGTGCAACAGAGACTGGCTTGAAAGCCACAAGATATTTGCTGTCTGGCCTTTTACAGAAATTTTGCTGACTTGCATCCTAGCAGATTCTTCAGAACATGTCTGTGGAAACAATGGTCCCTGATTTCTTAATTTTCATAATATCTGCTCTGTGCCCTTTATGCCTCAAAGTCAGTTTTACTGGATATATTTTATTTGGCTCAGTTTTCCTCCATATGTATATTAAACAGATTGCTCTATTTTCTTTTGGCAAAAAGTATTGATGTTGAAAAGCCTGATATCTAATTTTGATTCTTATTTTTGATTTGTTCTTTTATTTTTATCCTATAAATCACTTGCTCATTTTTGTCTAGATGCTCAAAGGATTTTTTTCCCTTGAAAGTCCCATAATTTTAATAGAATATGTCTTGATGTTGATCATTGTACAGCACACATTTTAAGGTAGACCATGCACTCTGTCAATATATACCTAAGTTTTTTTTTAAAGAATGTTTTCTTTGAATTTGGTTTTTAGTATCTCCTTTGTTACCTTGATTTTTATCCTTCTTCAGAGACTCCTATTGTTCATGTGCTGGGTTTATTTTGTTTTGTTTTTTGGTTTTTGGCCTTTCTTCAATATTTGGTCACTTTGAGTTGAATTCACTTTATCTCTTCATTTACTTTTTATCTTTAAAATGTTTCTTCTATTTCCAATTTTTTTAAATCAGAAAACTCTATTCTACTTTTAATTTCTTTTAAGAGTATCTGTTATATTTATTAATTCTTTTCTTTCTTCAAATTTAGTCTTCATTTCTGAAATGATTTTTTCCTTTTATTTCTGATTTTTTTCCTGAGTTCTATTATTTCATTTTTGAGTTTTTGTAATTATGATTTACAAGTTCTGTCCAGAAAAAAGTCCAACTATTGTTAATATAATGAGAATGGTTTGCGCAACATCAATATAACCTGGCAGCCAAGGAGAGTGGACTGGAATGTGCATGCGTGAACAATGATGACTTAACTGTACTAGTCAGTGGGGGTGGCAGACACCAAATTGAGTGAGCATGTGTACCGTGTCGCTGTTGCATTCAAAATGATTGAGCAGGTAGAGCAATGAATCTGCATCAGATTTTGTGTGTAAGCTTGAACATTCCTCCATGGAAACTATTCAGATGATTCAAAAGGCCACAGCTATGGGCAACTGGTGGTTGGCAGCTTCATCACCACAACATGACGCTTGCTCATGCCTCACTGTTGTGCAGTTTTTTGGCAAAACATCAAATCACCCAGGTGACTCAGCCCTCCTACAGCCCAGATTTGGCACCCTGCAAGTACTGGCTTTTCCCAAAACTAAAATCACCTTTGAAAGGTTAGAGATTTCAGACCATCAATGAGATTCAGGAAAATATGACAAGGACAGTTGATGGCAACTGGGACAACTGTTGTGAGGTCCAAAGCTGCCTACTTGGAAGGGGAGTGAGGCACCATTGTCCCATGTACAATGTTTCTTGTATCTTCTTGAGGAAATATCTTTTTCATATTACATTGTTACTTTCTGGACAGACCGCATATGTTCTCTTTTTATGTCTTGTATCATTTTCTTAATGTCTTTTAGCTTGTTTTAATGTAGTAAGTTACTTTAATATGTTTTGTGGGCATGTCTTTCTGGCTGCTTTCCTTATCCCTAGGGATGTTTTTCTGCTCATTCTCTTTTTCTTTTTCTCAAACTGTAGAATAGAAGTTTTAGAGAGTGTGCAAAGGCGTCGGCAGGCCTTTGGGGACACTGATGACTGGTGTCAGAATGAGGCCGCAGTGTTAAGCAGGGAGCAGGTCCTCAGGGGACTCCATGGTCCTGCTTGGAATTTGGGTTTGCCCCTGAAGGTGGGAGGGAGCCTTTCCCCTCAGTGGAGTGACTTGGCTCTGAGTTTTATTTTAGGCAGGTCATAGTGGACAAATGATAATGGGCCTGGGGACTTGTTTTTCCTTATAATGACTTTGTATGAGTTTTGACCTTACATTTCTTCTTGCTTCATTTCTGCATGGAAGTAGTTTGAAGTTTTAGAAGAAGGAATTATTCAGGATATCTTTACTAATTTCACAGATCTTCCTTTTCTGTTTTCTTTTTGTAAAGTATTAAATAATATGGTGGCTTGCTTTCTGAAATTCCCCTCCCTCAGTTGTACCTGAACCGTTTCCTTTGTCTCTGTCACTATTCTGATTCTGCTTCAAGAAGTTTCTACTAAGTGTGATGCCCCGTCTTGAACAGGAGCTTTGACTGGTTGGTTTCAGGAGTTCATGTTTCCCAGCCTTCTCTGACCCCTTTCAGACTTTACCAAGGGCCCCTTGAACACATCTTTTGGTTTGGTTGAAACCCCTCCCCGTTTCAACTGATGTTCTCAAATAGGTCTGCTCTGATTTTTACAGTACATCTGCCTTTCAGAAGCCCTGTCACTTCCTTCTTCTTCCACACAAACATTCCTTCTATGCAGGTATTGTGGTTATGTTGGTTGTCTCTGCCCTCTTGAATTTTGTGGTTTGTGGGGCTACTTTTTCACTTACTTTTGTTTTAAATGAAATTCATGAGTTTTTAGTTTTGCTCTCTGGTTTCTTTATTTTCAGGGGATGATTTGGTGAGATTCCTTCTCATCTTCAGAACTTGGACTTAAGTACCTGGGAAGTGTTGCAAGGTTTTAAGCAAAGGAGTGACATCTGACTTGTGTTTTTAAAGGCTGTATCTGGCTTATACACTGAGAGTAGACCACAAGGATATAAAGGAAGAAGCAGGGAGGCTATTAGGAGAATATTGTGGAAATCCAGGCAAGAGATAATGTTGACTTGGACCAGGGGGATGGTAGTGGAGTTAATGAGAAGTGAAAATATTTGGATATATTTTGAGGTATAGTTGATATGATTTTTGATGGATTGGATGTGGAGTACGAGAGAAAGAGAGTAGTCAAAAGACAACTTCAGTTTTATTTTGCTTTATCCTGCACAGCCAGAAGAATGAGTTGCTTTCAACTGAGGTGGGGGAAGCTATGGAAATAGTAGATTTTGGGGGTAAGATCAGGAGTTCAGTTTGTACAATGTTGGGCTTCAGATAGCTATTAGACTTCTGAGTGACTCTAAGAAAATAAAAATCACTTAGTTATATCACTCTCATTGTTAGCATTTTGGGTATGAGGCTATGCATGTGATTGATTTTATGTAGACATAGATATAGATATATATCATGTATATATAACACATTTTGACAAAGTTGAACTTCTGGTGTGTGTGCATTCTTAGGTCCTTTCTCACAAGACATAACCTATGCATTTTCAAAGAGTAAAATAATCTTTGAAAACATGACTTTTAATGGTATTTCATCTTTTTTACTGTAATATGTCTAACCATGTAGATTATGTCCTCCTTTACACATTCCTTATAGCATGCCCATTCCAGTCCTGATGCTTTAGTCCAGAGGATTTGGTTTCCTATAGGTGCTGTGTACCATAATTCACACCTGTGGTTTGGCAGCTGGCCTGGATGCAGTGTTTACAACTCATCGCCTTGGCATTGTCCCCGTTCTCTGAGGAGGAGTGCCTTCCGTTATGAATGCTATGGTGGGAAGGAAGCCTGGGCACTTAGAACGGGGGGAGAACCTACAGATTCAGGTATCTTGCCTGCAGTGCTGTGCCTGGGTAATAAGTTTTGAAATATACCAGTCTGTCATGTTTTAAGGTCCCAGTGAGACTCGAGGATACATACTGGAATGGTAACTGGTTTACACTCTAGTACAGCGATTTTCACCAGTGTGCCACAAGAGCCACACTGGTGTGTGGCATGATTTTTTAAAACATGCAATATCTGACTATTTAGTCAGGGGCACTGACCTCTTTTAGATTCTCATGTAAAAAAATGACAGCAGCCAATACAACAGTAGCTATGCGGTATGAATGAATCAACATTATACCTATTTTTAGTCAGATCAGCAAAAAATATATTTTTTGGTGCTGCAGAATTTTAGTAATTAGTTTATGTGTGCCATGAGATGTAAAAAAGTTGAAAATCGCTGTCCTAGTACACTTCAGACCTAAGTGTTGGTTAATTTCTGGAAGGACCAAAGGAGTAAGAGAGTTGAATGAGCTCCATCCAGCCTACGGAATGTTGTCAGGAAAGAAAATCAGGCTCTCTGGACAGGCTCATTTCTCTCTAATGACTGTATCCTTTTAACCAGAGAATGACAAACTTTCTGTAAAAGGGCAGATATTTTTGGCTTTACATGCCCTATGATTTCTGTTGTAACTATTCAGCTCTGACATTGTAAAACAAAAGCAGCCATAGACAGTGTAGAAACAAATGAGTATAGCTATGTGCCAATAAACCTTAACTTACAGATCAGGCAGCATGCCAGATTTGAACCATAGTTTGCCAATCTCTGCTTTTGAACAATCTTTTTGAAAGTGCCTCTACCTGTTGGTGGTCACTACCCCCAGTCTCTGAGGACCAATGTTCTTAGATCACAAAGCTAAATCACACAGGTCCAACTTCTAAGTCTGCATTATCCCTACTACACCTTGCTGCCTCTTAGAAAAAGGCAGATTAAATAACTAGATCCCATGGGAAGAGAGGAAAGGTGAGACCAAAGGGCTGATCTGGAACTAAGAAGTAACCCTTAAGAGTTTAAGAGGGGGCCCTGGCTAGTGTGGCTCAGTGGGTTGAGCAGTGGCCTGAGAACGGAGAAGTCGCCCATTCGATTCCCAGTCAGGGCACATTCCTGGGTTGTGGGCCAGCCCCGGTTGGGGGAGTGCAAGAGGCAACCGATAGATGTTTCTCTCGCACATAGATGTTTCTCTCACACATAGATGTTTCTCTCCCTCTCTTTCTCTCTCCCTTCCCGTCTCTCTAAAAATAAATAAATAAAATTTTTTTTAAAAAAGTTTAAGAGTGAAAAATTTGTACGGCTTGCCAATGGACAGTGACCTCCTAGAGGATTGTTTTGTATTTTCTATTTCATTTTATTTTACTTATCCATCCTTTTAGATCAGCAAATGTCTTTCTTGAACCTGATACGTGCAAAGTAAACATTATTGTTTGTTCATCTTCCCTCTCACTCTCCCTACTCAGGTAGACTCAGTACATCCTTTACTCTCTTTGAGTGCCATTCTCTGAACTCGCCAGGTTCTCTCTTGAGTGTGAAAGTTGATTTGGTCCTTCTGTGAGGAAAGACATCACCTGAGACCCTTCCCCCCTTCACCAGACCTTACATGCCCTAAAGATACAGTCTTAGATCAGGGTTGACAGATTTTTTTCTGTAAAGGGCGACAGAATAAATCCTTGAGATTTTGGGAACCATATGGTCTTTATCTCAACTACTCAACTCTGTCCTTGCAAACAAGAACAACCATAAACAGAATGTGAACAAATGAGCATGGATGGCTATTGTTCCAGTAAAACTTTATGATATCAAAGTTTGATGTCATGATTTTCATATGCTATGAAATATTATTCTTTTGCTTTTAAAAAAAAACCTATTTAAAAATGTAAAAGCTGTTCTTAGCTCAAAGACCAGACAAAAACAGGCAGTGGGGCTAGATTTGGCCTGTGACCCATAGATTGCTAACTTTTGCCTTAGCTGCTGGGTAATTTGCCCTGACACATGTGTTCCCCACCCAGGAGAAGAATTAGCTTGGTTCTGTCACCTGCATTCCCATAGTATGGTTTCTAGTCATTGTCATTACATTTATTATGCTGTATATTAATTATGTTTGTATGTTCTCTCTCTTACTGGACTCTGAGCTTCTTTAGAGGAGGGCTGTGGCCTAGTTAATCATCTTTGCATCTTTAGGCTCTAATACTTGATCTGACACATAGTGCATATTCAGAAAGTGTTTAATTTCAATTTTATGCTCAATAAATATAAATATAAATACTACTGTCTTAAAGAGAAGCACCTGATGGATATGCAGTAAGCTTCCCAAATTCTGCCCCTAAGGAGTCCATAGTAACTGCATTTGCTGATAGTGGATCTTATAACTCAGTGGTTATATAAAAAAAGCCTTTCCGAATTCTTTCATTTTAGAGCTCTGTCACTTTCAGACAAGAGATGGTTGGACTTTATCTTTAAATCATTTCTTCAATCATAATAAATTGTGGCCTCACTTTACTTACGAACCAGTGCTATAATCTGGGTGAAAAAATAATAAATAGTATTGTTTACATATTACATTCCAGTCTCTGATTTTTCTTTAGGCCTTTGGTAACTTTCCAAATACTATCAATTTACCTCTTTTTCTTTGTTCCCTACACCTGAAACAAAACAAAGCAACAACACCATGTTTTTCCTCCATACTATCTATTGTAAGAATGATAATATCATCTATTCAGTCCTTCAAGGCAAATCTAAATTCTTCTATCTGTGGCGGGGTAGTTCAGTTTGTTAGTGTGTCATGCCGATACACCAAGGTTGAGGGTTGGATCCCCAGTCAGAGAACATACAAGAATCAACCAGTGAATGCATAAATAAGTTGAACAACATATCAGTGTTTCTCTCCCCCTCTCCCTCTTCCTCTCTCTGTCTAAAATCAACCAATAAAAAAAATTTAAAAAAACAAAAAACAAATCTGAATTCATCTATACTTCTTTCCCTTCTTCCCCCCGCATCTAATCAGCCACTAATTCTTATAAATTGCTTTTTAAAAAAGCCTATGGAGACCTGACTGGCATGGCTCAGTGGGTTGGGCATCATCCTGCAAACCAAAAGGTCACCGGTTCAATTCCTGCTCAGAGCACATGCCTGTGTTGCTGACCAGGTCCTCGGTTGGGGGTGGGCAAGAGGCAACCAATCAATGCTTCTCTCCCTCTCTTTCTCCCTCCCTTCCCCTCACGCTAAAAATAAATAAATAAAATACTTTTTTAAAAAATCTATGGAGATTTTTTTCTTTCTATCTCTATCTCTTTTGCTCTAGTTGGAACTTTAATCATTTCTCAACCTTCCAATATACATTTAAACATCTTTACATTTTTTTCTGACCCTGATTGTCCCACCTTTCAGTGGATTCTTCCCATAAGTACTAGCATTGAATGCTGATAATGATATTCTGATCATATCACTCTTGTACTTAAAACCCTTTTCTCATTACCCAACATTTTCAAAATAAATCCAACTTCCCAATCATGACATTCAAGACCTTATTTGTGACTCCAGTGCTTAGCACAGATGCATTTCAGAATTCAGAAAGTTTTGGATTTTAGAAAAGTCATGTTATGTACATAACACATTATATAATATCTTCTATTGGTTCTGGATCAACATTCTGTAATCAAACACATTAACATTCCCCCATCAAAGAGCATGATTGTTTATACCATGTAGGAAAAACGGCTATACACAGATTTTTATAAGTTCAAGTCATGTTTTGCTGCTAAACAAGTTACAGGAATATGCTTAATTTTTAGAGCCTTTTGGGTTTCAGAATTTGGGATAAGAAAGTTTGGCCCTGTAAATACCCAGTGGTCTGCTGGAGCTGGCTTGCCCCGGCTACCGAAAGCTCATTTTGCACGTTTCTTCCCAACTCCGCAGTTGATGACTTCATGTTGGTAGCTTGATATCAGCTATGGTAGGAGTTTTTGCACCATGGACATCAGTAAATGCAACAAATCCAGGCCTTTTCTTCCCTGGAGAGCAGGATGTTAAACGTTACCCGCATAGCACTATAAGTACGTATTATGTGTGTAGTACATCTGTATGTTTTTACCATTGTGGCAAACCAACTTACTCACCCTAAGCAGGACAAAAGACCAAAGTTTTTAGGGAGGCATAAAATGAAAAAATAAGATAATCAATATGATGGCAATAGAGAAACTGTGAAAAAAATGGAAACTTTGGAGACAGACATGGGATCAAATTCTAACTTCGTTATTTCCAGATTGTGTAATCCTGGGTTCACTTACCTTCTCAGGGTCTCAGTTTACACATTTGAAAAATGGGAACTTATCATTATCTTTCTCTTAAAGTTGTTTTAAGGACTAAATGAGATATCATATGAAAAGTGTCTAACATAGAATGAATAGAAAATGTTACTCTTTGTTTTACTACAAACTTTCTAAAAAAATTCTACAGATGTTTATCTCTGCAGACATGGCTCTCATTCTCTAACATTCCTAATGCACCCACAGTAAATACCATGCAGTTTACACCTGGATATTCTCTAGTTATTTCATCTTGTGTCAATTGTTCTCCTAAAGACATGATCCTTGACATCTCTTGAGCATTTTGTATAAACTAAATTTGTAGGGTTTTTATTCTATGAAAAGTTCTTATTTATTTAATAAACATTTTTTGAGTATCTATTTTATGTTCATGTGCTGGGTGCTGTTGATAGTGAAATTAATCAGACATAGACCCTCCTTGTATTCTGGCGAATGATACGCTGTTGAGCCTGAAAGCCAACTATTTACATGCAGGGGAAATTAGGAGGCTTTGTAGTAATCTAGGTGAGAAATGGTGGAGGTATGAATGAAAATAGTAGCAGTAGGAATGGAGTTCTACTCAAAGTCTATTGAACTGGACTTAGCTTCTCCCTGTTCCAACTCAGATCTTGGCTTTGCCTCAGGGATACGTGGTGTGTCATTTATCAAGATAAGATGTACATGAAGAGAGGAGTAGATTTCGAACAGAAGATGAAAGGTCCAGTTTTGGACCATCTTAGTTTTGTGGTGTGTGTAAAGTATATGAATAGCATGACCATATAATTATTATACAAACTTGAACATTTATGAGAGTGACTGAGATGTGCTATATTAATAATTAAGCTGGGGCAATAGGTATAAACTGGACCTGCCCTAGACAAACCAGGATGTTCTTTATGCAGGTAAAGAAAGTGAAGCAAAGATTATTAGAGATGAAGCCATCCAAGGAAAATGTGTAGCGTGAAGAGAGCAGTGTGTTAAATCCTGGATAAATTTTTAAAAGAAAAAAGAATGAGGCTATTGAAACAGGAAGGAAACCTGGAGCTAGTGGCCTCACAGAATCCCAGGGAAGAATAATTTCATTTTCTCTTGTCTATTGTTTTAGGCAGGGAGCCCTTTTGAGGAATTTCCTCATCAGATAGTGATAATCTGCAGTAAGAGTTCGCATACTTGAAGAAAAGGGGTCTTTACCTTAATTAAAACACTTAGTTTGAATTAATTATGTATTATGATATAAAACACCCTTAAGCACTTCTGCTTTGCAGTCAATTGGCCAAAATCTACTAATTCAGAACCAGTTTTTATCTACATGTCATTTCATGTTATATTTTTCCTAAATTGTGTTAGTCAAATATATTAAATATAATCACTACAAGCTTAAAGTAGATTTCTAGGTTAAGAGATAGAGTATGTTTATTCTGTAATATTGAAAGTCATAAAGATTACTTATTCCTTAGAAAATAGAGTTCTTCAGGAAGTCAAAAGAAATATAGAACAAATGAATATTTTACATTCTTAATGGATTATGGCTGGCTGTTTTTCCTTCAATATTTTATTATGAAAATTTTCAAATTTACAAAGAGGAAAAATTACACCCACTATCTTATACAATTAAGATTTTGCTATATTTGCTCTATCACATATTTGTTCATGTAGTCATTCATCTGTCCATCTTATTTATTTTTGGTGCATTTCAAGTAAGTTGACTAGCTATTTTTCTAAGCAGTTGTATTTTTTTTTTGAACATTATAATTGAAATGTTAAAACATTTCATACAGATGGTATCAGCTGACCCTTTTTTCCATTTTTAGAAATCTGAGGTTGCCAATAACTACTGTCAAATTTACAACATTAAAAAATGGTAAATAATCCTAAGCTTGATCAGTGCCTTCGTTCTCAATAGCTTTATAATTGAGACACTTACAACTTTTAAAGTTATCAAAAATAATTTTCAGTGGTCTTTTAACATTAGTTTTTGGTATTCTAAATAAATATTTATTCATATTATAATGTTTTCAGAGTGGAGAGATCAACAGACCAAGTCATCAAGCCAGTCAATATGGGAGCGCTATCAAAGTGGGTTGGAAAAATACCCCCAGATGTTTTACAAGACATGGCAGTGATTGCACCCATGCTTGCCAAACTTGGATATGACCCATATGCCAATCCACCTAACTACGGAAAACCCGATCCCAAAATCCTTGAAAACACTAGAAGGGTAAGTGATATTTATAAAGTGAACTGAGAAAACTGAATATGAAATTTGGATCCTGAAAGGCTTCTTGTTTATTTTTTAAATTTTGTTTCTTTGTTTTTATGATCAGAAAATTATTTAAAATTAGAAAAACTCTATTTGTAGAATTCTTTATCATCATATCTCTTCCACTGCATTTTAAGGAAAGCTGTGGCTCTTCCCAGGAAATATGGGGACCATTTTTTAAATATATTTTGCACAATTTTTAGGAATGGTGCTTATTGTTGAGGATATTTATACTCATAGCTGATTTACCACACATTGTATAAATACCAGAACTATTAGCAAACTCACTTACCTCTATTTTTTTTTCTTTGAATCTAAGACTACTTTACATTTAAATCTTTCTTTAGAGGAGGCATGATTTCTTGATACTTGAAAACTAAACATTGGCTACATTAGAATCATTAAACAGTTGCAATAAATTATCTTCTGGTTGAGAAAAAGTTGTTATTAAAGTGTAATTATAGCTTTTCTTTTTAATAAGTTACACTCACATCTTTATGAAATATTGTCTCAGAAAATCTGAAAACTCAAAGAGCTAATCTGAAGTATACCTTACCAGATGAATCTACTTCAGATCAAGCCTTAATGTATTTATTCTTTTAATTTATTTATTTTGTAAAGTACATTTTATTGTTTATGCTGTTACAGTTGTCCCATTTTTTTCACCCCTTTATCCTTCTCTGCCCTGTGCCTTCCTCCGTCCAACATTCCCTCCTCCCCTTAGTTCCTGTCCATGGGTTGTACATATAAGTTCTTTGGCTTCTCCATTTCCTATAGTATTCTTAGCCTCCCTCTGTCTATATTGTGCCTACTAATTATGCTTCCTGTTCCCTGTACCTTTTTCCCCCATTCTCTCCGCTCGTACCCCAATAATCCTCCATATGATCTCCATTTCTGTGATTTGTTCCTGTTCTAGTTGTTTGCTTAATTTTTGTTTTTGTTTTTTAGGTTCAGTTGATAGTTATGAGTTTGTTGTCATTTTACTTTCATAGTTTTGATCTTCTTTCTCTTAGATAAGTCCCTGCAACATTTTATATAATACGGCCTTGGTGGTGATGAACTCCTTTAACTTTACCTTATCTGGGAAGCACTTTATGATAGCTTTGCTGGATAATCTTGGTGGAAGGTCCTTGGCTTTCATGACTTTGAATACTTCTTTCCAGCCCCTTCTTGCCTGTAAGGTTTCTTTTGAGAAATCAGCTGATAATCTTATGGGGACTCCTTTCTGGGTAACTTTCTCCTTTTCTCTTGCTGCTTTTAAGATTATCTCCTTATCTTTAATCTTGGGTAATTGAATGATGATGTGTCTTGGTGTGTTTCTTCTTGGATCCAACTTCTTTGGGACTCTCTGAGCTTCCTGGACTTGCATGTCTAGTTCCTTCACCAGATTAGGGAAGCTTTCCTTCATTATTTGTTCAAATAAATTTTCAATTTCTTCCTCTTCCTCTTCTTCTGGCACCCCTATGATTTGGATGTTGGAATGTTTAAAGTTGTCCCAGAGATCCCTCAGCTTTTCCTCATTTTTTGGAATTCTTGTTTCTTCATTCTGTTCTGGTTGGCTGTTTATTTCTCCCTTTTGTTTCAAATAATTGATTTGAGTCCCAGTTTCCTCCCCCTCACTGTTGGTTCCCTGTATATTTTTCTTTATTTCACTTTGTATAGCCTTCATTTCTTCCTCTATTTTGTGACCATGCTCAATGATTTCTCTGAGCATCCTCCATCACCAGTGTTTTGAACTCTGCATCTGATGGGTTGGCTATCTCCATTTTACTTAGTTCTTTTTCTGGAGTTTTGATGTGTTCTTTCATTTGGGCCAAGTTTTTTTGTCTTGGCACACCTGTTATATTGTAAGGGACAGAGCCATAGGTATACTCAGTGGCAGGGGGCAACCCGCTTCGCTGCATTGTGGCGCTGTGTATAGGGGAGCAGTCAGAGAGGGGACAATGCCACTTGCTAGCTTCCTCGGCTCTCACCTCACTTTCTGTCACTTCCCCCACTTCCACAAGTGGACTGTGCCATTTTCAGGTGTTGAAACCTGGGTGGGAGGGCTTGCATACATTCTAGGATTCCATAGTCCTCTCCAACAGACTTTCCTGTGAGACTGGGAGTTTCTCCCACCACCGGAATCCCTACAGATTTTTTCAGCTAGAGGTTTTGAGGTTTTAGTTCCCCATTCTGGAACCCTGGGTTGCGTGTTTTATCTCGCTCCCCAGTTGTCCCTCCCAGCTTATCCACACGCAAATGTGGGCCCATCCTGTCCACCAGCCACTGCCTTGTCGTGCATCCTTTCTACCTCAGCTTCCCATCTCCACCTCTCCTACTAGTCTGGATGAATGTTTCTTCTTTAATTCCTTGGTTGTTGGACTTCTATACAGATTTGATTTTCTGGCAGTTCTGGTTGTTTTTTGTTTTTAAATTTGTTGTTATCCTTCTTTTGGTTGTGCAAGGAAGTGAAGCATATCTACTTACGCCTCCATCTTGGCCAGAACTCTGAATCAGTCCCTGTATTTATTCTTTTAAAAAAGTATTGTAAAATACACATAATGAAAGGGTTTGCAGACCAAATTCCAACTTGTGTGTGGAGGCTTCCCCACATCACCAACTGATTCTCAGACACCGAAAGGGTGTCCAAAAATGCAACTTAATTCTGGAACCATCTATCCAGAGATAGAATCAGATTCCACAGGTAAAGGGCTCATTCCCACAAGACCACTCTCCACTTTAGATACCAGTTGCAGGCCCAGGTTGTTTTGAACAACTACAAATCAAAGGTTCCCATGACCCCCACCCCTTGGGTTTGATTAATTTGCTAGAAGCATTCAGAAAACTCAAGAAAACCTATTTACTCACTTAGATTATGGATTTATTACTAACATTAAAGGATAGGAATGAATAGGCAGATGAAGAGTGCATAGGTCAGGGTCCTGAATAAAGCAGTTTCTATCCTCATGGAGCTGAGGTCCAGCACATGGTAGTGTTCTGTGGTTCCCCTTGGTGGAAGCTCTCCCAAAAGGGCCTAAGAGCTGTCCTTTTGAGTTTTTATGGAGGCTCCATTACATAGTCATGATTGACTAAGTCTTTGGCCACTGGCAATTGATTCAAACTCAAGCCCTTCTCCCCTCCCTGGAAATTGGGGTAGGACTGAAAGTTCCAAACCTCAGACCACATGGGCGGGTCCCATTGGCACTCAGCCCGTACCCTTGGGTTGTGTCCAGAAGTCACCTCATTAACATGACAAGAGACACCATTGTTGCTCTCATCACTTAGGAAATTCCCTGGAATTGGGGAGCTGTGAGCCAGGAACTATGAATGAAGACCAAATATATCTGAGAAATATACTTTGGTCATCTGAATGACCAAATCTATATATTTCTTATAAATCACAATATTGTACATAACATAAAACTTACCATTTAACACTTTATAAGTGTACAGATCAATGGCATTAAGGACATTTGCACTATTTTGCAACTGTCACCACCATCTGTCTCCAGAACTTTTTTCATCTTTCCACACTGAAACTACATAGTCATTACTCATTCTTCCTCCCTTCAGCCCCAAGTAACCACAATCCTACTTTCTGTCTCTAGATGTATTCTTTTTTAAAACTGTTACTGAACAACAAGTTTGGTTCTACTGCCCGTTGCCCAATAGGCAAACTCTGGGGGCAAAGGTTTTGGTGAAAAAGGAGAGGGGTCATTTATTCAAAGTCTACACAATTTTGAAAGAATTGCAGGCGTCTGCCTCGGAGCCCATTCCCTCTAAAACACCCAAAGACTAATAACCCGGCCAACGTTTGCCACATTAGTTCAGAGCTGCACCTGGACTTCCTTCTCCCATTTCAAATACTGTCTTTTGGGAAATACTGATGACTACAGCACAACCATCCAGGAGACTTAGCTGGTTTCCAGCCACAGCCCAGCTTCAGGCATCTTATGGAGTCTGTGCATGCTGGCGTCCTATTTGCTGTGCACTGTCCTTTCCTCTGCACTTGCCCACAGATCTAGCACTTGCACCCCATCCCTTCTGCCCTCAGCTCGCCATTGTGGCCATGCACGTGGCTGAGCAGGACTGCACAGTGCAACACTAGTCACCTGGGCCACCACCACTTCTCATGCTGGGAGGGGCCCAGGGTCACTGCGAGACCACATGGTCTCCAGGGCCCACTGGCCCCAGAATGCTTGGACTGCCAACTGAACAAGCGAGGGGAACCAGAAGGGAAAAGAAGACAAGACTCTGCCTACCTTTCATTTAAATTCCCCAGCCCAAAATCCTACATGCTCCAGAAGCAAGTCGGTTTTCTAGCCCATCCTGGCTGGACTGGCAGATCTGTACCCCCCCCGAATGCCATGACAAACTGCACGGTACATGTGCTGCTGTGACCTCTCCAGCTCATGCACACTCTTTGCAAGCTTCCTCCTGCTGTGTCTCCAGTGGAGCTACATTGTTTACCTGTCCGCAGGGGTATGGAAATCTATCATGCTCCAGCTTCAGCTTCAAATCTGCTGCCTCTGGCACTTCCTGACGCCTCTCTTCTCTAGGGCCTGTGCAGGGTATTGTACCACCTTGGGGGTCCCTCCCTGCTCCCCCACGATCTCACCAGATCCCCATAACAAAACTACAATTTAAACAAAAAAAACTATGTTAGCATAAGTTCACTGATCAGTTATTTGATTTCAAGATTAAAATTTCTTACCTTTCTCCGGCGTTCTCATTTGTCAGCGATCTCCCCTTCCCACAACTGTATAATTATCCAAGCCTTCCTTCTTAATATTTACGAGCATTATCTTATTCTGCATGTTTTTTAAACATAAATGTTCAGGATTATGTAATATATTATTACATTAGTCACCTTAAGTCTCAGTGAATGAATAAATGAGCAAATAAAATGTTTCCCTATTATATGTTCTATAACTCATTTTACCAGTTTTCTTTTTTTGGGGGGGGAATGTTTCTTCCTTTTTTTTAAAATGTATAAATCATGTTTATTCTATTACATTTGTCTCAATTTTGCCCCCTTTACCCCCTCCACACATCCCACCCCTACCCCCCACTCCCACAGTCAATTCCTACTCTGTTGTCCATGTCCGTGGGTCATTCATACATGTTCTTTGTCTAGTCCCTTCCCCTTCATTCCGCCATTGTCCTCTTTCCCCATCCCCTCTGGTAACTTTCAGTCTGCTCCATGTTTCCGTGCCTGTGGTTTATTTTGTTCATTAGTTTATTTTGTTTAATAGATTCCACTTATAGGTGAGATCATATGGTATTTGTCTTTCATCAACTGGCTTATTTCACTTAGCTTAATATTCTCCAGTTCCATTCATGTTGTCACAAAAGGTAGGAGTTCCATCTCTCTCTCTCTCTTTCTTTCTTAAATGCAGATTGATTTTATTTATTTTTTTAATAAATAAAGTTAATTATAAAATACTTTTTAAAACTTAAAACCATTATGAAGACTCAGCAATTAAACCAACATGACACCAGCACAGAAATAATCAAGCAGATCAATGAAATATAATGAACATTCTACAGACAAATGTATATATCTGATTAATATCTGTATGATTAAGTTGATATTTCAAATCAATAGGTAAAATAAGGCTTATTCAACAATAAGGTGCATGGACCACTATTACAAGAAGTAAAACAAATAATAGAGCCCTATTTCACACATTATACAAGAAATATTCAGGTGAGTTAAAAATCAATATGTAGAATCTAAGGAGTTTTAGAAGAAAATAGAACTAATATTTTTCATGACCTGCTGTAAAATATTCAGCCCCAGAAGCTATAAAGTAAATATTGACAATATGACTATATTAAACATTTAACTATATAGTAATATATATATAAAAAAGTTAAAGGACAAGGAACAGAATAGAAAAGTATTTGCTACACATCTAAAACATGGTAATAGGGGTTTTTTTTTTAGGGAAAAAAGTTCTACAAACCTTTAATCAATAAATGGATAAAGAATAACAAAAAATCATTTAAAGCTTTTTAAAAAAAATAATAGAAACAGGCAAGAAATATACTAAAACATGTTCAGTTTCAACAAATAGTAAAGGAACAATTAAAACAACATCATTGTCACAATCAGATTAATGAGTATTAAAAATATTGGTAATATCAAGTATTGGGAACTCTGAGAGGAACTGGGTATTCATAGAAACTTTTTATTCATCTTAACACAGTCCCTTTAGCATATTTTGCAGTGCTGGTTTGGTGGAGGTGTATTCTTTCAGCTTTTTTTGTCTGGGAAACTTCTTATTTCACCTTCCATTTTAATTGAGAGCCTTGCTGGGTAGAGCAGTCTTGATTGCAGGCCTTTGTTTTCGTGACTTGGAATATTTCTTGCCCTTCCCTTCTGGCTTGCAGTGTTTCTGTTGAGAAATCAGCTGCTAGCTGTATTGGGGCTCCCTTATGTGTTACCACCTCTTTCTCTCTTGCTTGATTTAGGATTCTCTGTTTGACTTTGATGTTTGCCATTTTAATGCTGATGTGTCTTGGAGTGGGCCTCATTGGGTTCCTCTTGAGGGATGCCGTGTGCTTCCTGGGCTTGTTTGACTTTTTCTCTCCTCCAATTAGGGAAGTTTTCCATCATGACATTTTCAAACAAGTTCTCTATCTCTTCCTCATCCTCTTCTCCTTCTGGTATCCCTATTATATGGATATTAAGTTTCAGGTTGTCCTGCATTTCTCTAAATGCCTCTTCACTCTTTTTGTGTCTTTTTTCATTTTCTTGCTCTTTCCGGGAGCTTTTTTCTACCTTGTCCTCCAGCTCGCTGATTCGGTCCTCAGCTTCATCTAGCCTGCTTTGGATTCCTTCTACTGTGTTCTTCAATTCAGAAATTGTGTTCTTCATTTCCTCTTGTCTCTCATTGATAGTTTCTATGTCCTTTTTCATGGTGTTATAGTTTGCAATAAGTTCCTTGTAGTTTCCCTGTAGTATCTTGTAATTCTCTCTGAGCTCATTGAACTTCCTTAGAACTGTTGTTTGGAACTCAATATCTGATCGTTTACTTGCCTCTATTTCTTTTAGTTCTCTTTGTGGGGATTCCTCCTTTCCCTTAGAGTGGGGCATATTTCTTTATCCTCCCATTATTTGTGAGACTCTTCTCTTTTGCTTCTGCTTCTTAAATTGATCTGTCTTGATTTCCTGACTTTGTGGTGTGAACTTCTGTGGTAGGAGACTGCTGCTTTTACTTTCTGGATCTGCCTCTGATGATGTCAGATGTTAACCCTGTCTAACCTTAGGCAGTCTGTTCGAGACTTCCGATAATCTACTGCTTGTGGCTGTGTCCTTCAGCTGTTAATCTATTCACTCTGCTCTCAGCAGGGTGCCTTAGACAGCTCAGGACGGGGCGGAGTCCCTCCTGGGGGTGGGGTTATTGGGTCCTCTACCGCTGTTGCCGTATGGGGGAGGAGTCAGCACTGAGATCCCGCCGGCTACTCTCTCCGTTCTCTCCCCAAAGCCTCCGTCCCCAGTCTCTCCTCAAGTGTCACCAGACCTCTCTGCACCCCCTTTAGTCAAGGATCTACTGTCTGTGGCTGCCACTCTGCACTCAGCAGGCAGCTTAGACAGCACAGGGCAGGGTGGAATCCCACCTCGGGGTAGGGCTATTGGGTCCTCTGATGTTGGTGCCACTCAGGGAGAGTGGTCTCTGCCTGAGCAAGATGGCTGCTGCTGCATGGGGGATGAGTCAGCACCAAGATCTTGTTGGCTGCTCTCTCAGTTCCCTCCCCAAAGCCTCCTTCCCCAGCCTCTCTTCAGGCGTCTCTAGCCCACTCTGCCCCCGCCTTTGCCAGAGACCAGGGTAAGTGGCTGCAAATAAAAATTTTGCGTTGGCCCTTTAGAAGGCTCTTTGCGTCTCTAGCTGCCTGTCTCTGGCAGAGAGCAACCCTGCCGCTTTTTGCAGCTGGCTGTTTTCTGTGTACTTTTTGGGCTCTGGTGCTGTTGGCTAGAAATCCCCACTTTTGGTTTAGACCCTGCTCTTCTCAGGGGGACCCAACTGGCAGTTTCAATATCCTTCTGGTGCTGTCACCTGTGGGTGCCCCGCCCACCTTCTCATGTCTGTACCATACTCCTTACCAGTTAGATTGCACTAAAGCCGATTCTTCTGTCTCCGATGTTCCAAGGCTCCTCTCTCAGCATTGTTCAGTTGTTTGTTCCAGGTGATTTCTCCACAATTTAGTTGTAATTCCAGGTTGGTTCTGGGAGGAGGTCAGTGTGACTTCCACTCACTCCTCTGCCATCTTTATTCTCCTCATTTTACCAGTTTTCTTTTGTTGTTAAGTTTTCTCTTTGACAAACTGTGCTACAGTGAACGTCTTTTATGCATCCTATATTTTAAGGTTTGTGTTTTTTTAGGTTAGACTAATGGAAGTGAAATTAAACCAGGTCCAAGTATTTGATATTTTTTTAAGGTGTTTGATATATGTTGATAATTTTTTAATAATCTTTTGAGCGACCAGCATAATATGTCATTTTATTTTAGATTGTTGCTAATTTTAATAGGTTTCATTGGTTAATGTAATTGAACCTTTTCTAGTTTTACCTATGAGTATATATTCTTTTATGAACCATCTTTTAAGTTTTATACAAGTTTTATATGTGTTAAAGTTCTGTGAGCTACATTCTTTTAAAGATGAATTACACATCAGTCTAGCATCCATTATCATAGTGCTTGATTATGCCTTGGTAATTGGTAATTCATAGCTTTTTCCTTTCTACAATACTGAAATGGTTTTTCTAAACCAAGCTGCATGAACAAGTGATATTTAGAGGTTTCCCATGCAGTAGACATTATACTTTTCCTACATTCAAGTTGGCTGGCTAGATTATTCTTGGCTTTCTTGAGTGGTAGTTTGGGAAGAATGTTGTGGCTTGAATCCATGTGACTAAAGAATTTGTTTCATACACATTTGTAACTTTTAAAGTATTTCAAAATGCACACTGGAAAGAAAAACCTTCCCCCTTTCCCATCTCTGTGTATCTGTAGGATGACAAATAATTTTGAGGAAAAAAAGATAAAGTGTGAACCATAGTTGCATTTTTGAGCACTTTGTGATAATGCATATACATGCCGACATTCTTGTTTGTTGGGGCTGGATTCCATAGCCCTTCTTGCAATACAAATCCTGTGTATTTTATAGCTTTTTTGCCTGTAAATACTCAGGTGGTAAAATATCCAACATTGATCATCATGAAGTTTCACAAGGTAATACTTAAAAAGCAATCTTCAATTGTCCGCTGTGACATGAGGTAGGCTCCAGAGAAAGAAAGTGGCTGAGGAGATTGTACCGTGTATGGGGTGAGAGTGGGAATAAAGCCATTTTTTGACCTGAAATATAGAATACAAAACTCCAGGCTTATAAGTGCTCATTTTTCATACAATTCTAAGTAGCCTAGAAGTAGTGGTATCTAAGTCAGCATATTTTGGGGACATATTGCGCAGTTTTGAGTAGAAAATCATGTGCTTCATGGTTACCATGACTCAGATGGTAAATTGGAAATGAAATGCTGACACATTACTTATTCTTTCCCACCATAGTCTCTTAATTGTAGCACATTTCAGTAAATAGTGCCCTTTGGGTTGCATCTTTATTAGCCTTCTCCATCCCCAATAGGTTTTTTATCTTTTTAGATATATAGACCTATTTGAAAATATAACAAAACCTGTGGATCTCTGCCTCAGAAATACAGACACATATATACACAAAATTTTACATACAATTTCAGTGGGTTTATAGATGGCCCTGAACCACGTAAAATTAATGACCTCTGTTTTATACTCTTTTTGATCAAGCTGATCCACTTAGCTTGATTACAACTTATTTGCTGATGATCATAAATCTTTATCTCTCAGTGGGTCTCTTTCCTGAGCCCCAGGCTCATCATTTCCAACTGCTTTCTGTATATCCCCACCTGGGTGTTCATGAGGACCTCAGACAATGTCCAAAATTGAACTTACTGTCCAAACTTCCCTGATAGGCAGAAACTGAATAGTAGGAAAGTAGAGTAGGGATGGGATAAAGCTGCTCATCTAAGCTTTCATAGTATCTGACCCAATGAGCAGATATGAGGAGCAGAGTCCTCAGGGCACATGGATCAAGCAAAAAAAAAAAAGTTCAAAAACCTGCTCACTAAACCTGAAGAGTAAGCTGGAAAGCAGATCAAAATATGAATGGAATATCCCATTGAAAACCCCAGTGGAATTATTATGCTAAGTGAAATAAACCAGTCAGAAAAAGACAGACACCTTATGACCTTACTTGTACGTGAAGCCTAATGAACAAAATAAACTGACAGACAAAATAGGACCAGAGACATGGATACATGGAACAGACTGACAGATTTCAGAGGGGAAGAAGGTGGGAGGGATTGGAAGAGATCAGCCCAAGAATATATATACATATATGCATAGCCCATGGACACAGATAACAATGTGGTGAAGGCCGAAAGGAGGCATGGAGGTTAGGTGGAGGGGAGCCAGGGGGAGGAAAATGGAGGACACCGGTAATAGTGTCAACAATAAAAAAGAAAGGGAAAAAAAGAAAACCTGGGTAGACAGGTTTTGTCAGAAATTGTCAAAAGGAGAAGAAAGGTATCAGGGTACAGAACCCCTGGTAGGAACTTGAAGGATTAATTAAGTGAGCTCGGAAAAGCAGTAGGGTTAAATCCCAGAACCAAACAGTAGGAAGCTACAGTAGTCAGAATTGATGTTTTTGCATGAAAGGGAGAGTCTGTAATGTTCACTTGTGTTTTCTAGTTCTGATTCCTAGCAAAAACTGCTTCTTCCTGGCTTTTCTACCTCCATCCATAGCATTCATATTTAGATCACATGTAATTAATTTGTCACCAAGTCTCTTGATTCTACATTTGAAAATACCTTGATTCAATTGTATTTCCTTTTAACTGCCTTAGATCAATTTCTCCTCATTTCTCCCATGAATTATGACTTATTCATATTTTTGTATGTGAGTGTATTAAGCCATCCTTCTAGTATATTTTTATATTCAATAGAAGTTACTTTTTAAAAGCTTAACTCTGAATAGATCACTCCCTTGCATAAAATCCTTGAATAGCTCCCCTGGTACTCCAGGATAAAGCCCAGAGTTCTTTGAAAGATACTTACCTTTTAAATATTTGGAGGTTTTCTAGTTATAATTTCATATAGTCAGAGAACACATTAAGTATGGTTTCAGTCTTTTGAAATGTATTGAAAATTACTTTTTGGCTAGCATATGACCTCACATCTTCACTTGAGAAAAATGTGTATTTTGCAGCTGTTGCAGAGTTTTGTAAATACCAATTAAGTCAAGTTGTTTCATAGTGTTGCTTATATCTTCTCATTCTTACTAGTTTTTGGTCCAATTTTAACAATTTTGGGGGAAGAAATGAATTTCTCTATTTCTCCTTTTATTTCTATCAAATTTGCTTCCTGTGCTTTGAGTCTATATTATCAGGAGCATATCCTTTTACATCCTCTTGAGGAATTAACTCTTTTATCATTATGAAATACCTCTCATCATCTCCGATGTTACTCTCTAGAAGTCTACTTTGATATAAACACAGTCATATTGTTTTTCTGTATACTATATACATGGTATATTTTTTCCATCCTGTTACTCTTAATCTGCCTCTTTATACATTTATTTAAAATATATTGCTTATAAACAGATATAGCTGGTTTTGTTTGTTAATCTCATTTTAATATCTCTGACTTTAAATGGAATATTTAACATGTTTACACTTAATGTTATTACTCACCTGGCTGGGTTTAAATCTACCACCTTGCTGTTTGCTTTCTGTTTGAATCATCTGTCTTTGTCTCTTTGTTTTTCTTTTCCTGTCTTCCTCTGCTTTCTTTCTTTTTTTCTTTCCTTCTTTCCTCCCTCCCTCCCTTCCTTCCTTCCTTCTTTCCTTCCTTTCTTCTTTCCTTTCCTTTCCTCACCTGAGAACATGCTTTTTTTTTTTTTTTTTTTTTTTTGAGAGAAAGAGGGGAAGGAAAAGAGAAACATTGATGTGAGAGAGAAACATTCATTGGTCGCCGCTTATAAAAGTCCCGAACAGGGAACAAACCCACAACCTAGGCATGTGCCCTGACCCAGAATCAAACCCGTGACCTTTCAGTTTATGGGATGACATTCCAACCAAGTGAGCCACACTGGCCAGGGCAATACTAATGTTTTAGTATTTCATTTTATTTCCCCTTGTTAGCTATATTGTACCTCTTTTTTGTTTCCTTGCTTGCTTGCTTGCTTGTTTATCGTCCTTGCTCTCTGACAAGAGCTGCAGGCTTCTTCTGCAGAAAGCCAGGTAGTAAATATTGTATGCATTGCGAGCCATAGATCTTTTCTGAAGATCCAAATTATTATCTGAAATCATTTCTCCTCAGTCTGATGAATTTCTTTTATTATTTCTTACAGTAGTTAAGAGTATGCTGGCTATTAATTCTCTCTGCTTTTATTTATCTGAAAATGTCTTTATTTCTCCTTCATTATATGAGAATATTTTTCTGAGTAGAGTTCTAGGTTGACAGATTTGGGGGATTTATTTTGAGTGTGGGGGTATTGTTTGTTTATTTTTAGCACTTGAAATGTTTTATTGGTTTCCATTGTTTTTGATGGAAAGTCAGCTAAAATTCTTATGAATATAATAGTTTTTGTTTTGACTGCTATAAAATTTTCTGTTTATCTTTGGTTTTCAGGAGTTCGACTATAATAAGCCAAATTCACTGATCCTGTCTTTTACTACCTCCAGTCTGGGCCTCAACTTTGACTAGTTTTTAATTAATCTTCCTTTGAAATCGTTGATTCTTCCTACTGTGTTCTGTCGGCTCATAAGCTCATCCAGTGGCTTCTTCATTTCTGACAATTTGTTCAGTATTTCCTTCTAAATTCTTTTAACATACTTATAATACTATTTTAAAATTCTTGTGCATGGGTCTCTTGATTTTTTTCCTTATTTATGAGTTATACTTATTTGCTTCTTCACATGTCTTAGAATTTTTTATTTCACACTGGACCTTTTGTATAAAAGAAGAGTAGAGAATGAACTAGGTAATATTTTTGTTTTATTTTTCCACGGTGGGGGACATATTCTTTCTTCTTCTAGGGTAGCTGGATGGTCATTCAAATTTCAGTGAGTCAGGCTGAACTGGGCTGAGCAGTGGTTTTAATTACAGTTTACCTCTTGATTCAAATGAGATTATGGAGATTTTACCTTTAGCCCATCCCATATCTTCCTGTGTACTGTAGATAAAGGGTTGATTTCTCTGATATTTTTTTCAAGATATCAGCTTGCAGGGAGTTGGGTTAAAGCTTTAATTTATTTTACTCCTGGATTGCAGCTGTAGCAGGTCCCTGGAAACTAAGTACCACGTAAGATTGGGAGGTCTCTCTCTGCTTCCTAGCTCTGCTCCCACTGTCAGTTACTCAGGAAAATTCCCTTGGAGTACAATTGTCAGATTGAAAGACTTACTTACTCACGTATTTATTATTATTTTTGCTTTTGTTTTTTAAATCATTTTTTATTTTTAAATTACAGTTGGCATACAATATTATATTAGTTTCAGGTGTATACCCTAGTGATTAGACATCATATGAAGTGATCCTGATAAATCTCATACCCAACTGACGCCATGCATAGTTATTACAATGTTATCGACTATATTCCCTATGTTACTTTACATCTCCATGACTTTTTGTAACTACCAATTTTTATTTTTTAATCCCTTTACCTTTTTCACCCATTCCTTTCAACCCCCTCCCATTTGGCAACCATCAAAATGTTCTCTGTACCTGTGAGTCTGTACTGTTCTGCTTGGTTGGTTTGTTTATTTTTTTAGATTCAGTTGTTGATAGATATGTATTTATTGCCATTTTATTGTTCGTATCATTGATCTTTTCTTCTTTTCTTCTTCTTACAGAAGACCCTTTAATTTTTCATGTAATGCTGATTTGGTGGCGATGAATTCCTTTAGCTTTTTCCTGTCTGGGAAGTTCTTTAAATGTCCTTTGATTCTAAATGATAGCTTTGCTGAGTATTCTTGGTTATAAGTCCTTGCTACTCATTACTTTGAATATTTCTTACCATTTCCTTCTGGTCTGCAAAGTTTTTGTTGAGAAATCAGCTGACAATCTTTTGGGAACTCCTTTGTAGATAACTAACTGCAGCTTTAGAGATTCTCTCTTTGTCTTTAAGATTTTGCATTTTAATATTGACGTGTCTTGGGCGGGCCTCTTCGAGTTCATCTCGTTTGGGACTCTCTGCACTTCCTGGATTTGTATGTTTATTTCCTTCACCAGGGTTCGGGAACTTTTTTGTCATGATTTTTTTAAATAGGTTTCCAATTTCTTGCTCTCTTTTTTTCTTTCTGGTACCCCCATGATAGGAATGTTGGAACACTTGAAGTTGTCCCAGAGGTTCCCATACTATCCTAATTTTTTTAAATTCTTTTTCTTTTTGCTCTTCTGATTGTCTATTTTATGCTTCCTTATATCCCAAATCACTGATTTGATTCTCATCCTCATACACTAATATTGAGTCCCTCCCTGTAAATTATTCTTCTTTTCAGTTAGTATATATCCTTCATTATGATTGGTTCTTCTTTATGGTTTGCATGTCCTTTTTTATGCTGTTGAAGTTCTCTCTAAGTTCATCTACTCTTTCCTAACTTCATTGAGCATCCTTATAACCAGTGATTTGAACTCTGCATGTGGTAGATTGCTTGTCTTGGTTTTCTTTAATTCTCCTTTCAGAGTTTTGTTCTGTTCTTTCATTTGGGACATGTTTCTTTGCTTTCTCATTTTGGCAGCCTCTCTGTGTCTATTTCTATGTATCAGGTGGAGCTGCTATGTCCCCCAACCTTGGTAGAGTGACTTAATGTAGTAGGTGTCCAGAAGGTCCAGTGGCACAGACTCCCCATTCACCTGAGCTGTGAACTCCAGGTGTACACCCTCCACCATGTGGGTTGTGTATATCTTCCTGTTGTAGATGATCTTTAATTGCTGTTGACTCATCAATGGTAGGGATTTATCACAAAGTAGATTGGGTGGGAGGACTGACTGGGACCACTGTGGAGGATCAGCTGTGCAGCCAACCCCATGGAGCAGGACCTATTTCAGTGGGGTTCTGGGGCCTTCTGAATCCACCCCTTGAGTGTGCCACTTGTGGAAATGATTCAGTGGTGCTTCAACATGGTCTGAAGCTGTCTACTGAATGTGCTGACTCTGGGACCTCCCAGGAGGTATAGGCCAAGGTCAGCTCCCACCTGTATTCTACCTATGGCCACCTGTCATGAGCTACAAAGTGATCTGCAGATTGCTGCTACTTGTGCTGGGCTTGGAGGTACCCAGGAGAGGCCACGCTATGAACCAAGGCCAGCTGCTGCTAGTGCCGGGCCTGGGCCACTTAGTGAAAGGTACGGGACACACCAAGGCCCGTTGCTGCTTGTTTGATATATTTTAGGAACATCTTAACCATGAGCCAAGACAGGCTTTCCATTCCTATGGAAAAGCTACTGGAAGCAGCCTGAGTGGGCCCCTCAAGTAGGTGAGGCATGGTCTCAGGGGATACCAGGACAGAGTGAACAGTGTGAGCCAGGTTGATGGAGACTCAAATATGGTACCCACCTGTCGACTCTGGCAGGTGGAGGATGTATCTCAGAAAAGGAACAGAGCCCTCAGCCAGCATTTCTGTCTGAGAGGAAGCTGTCCTCCAGTCTTCCTCGTGACCCCAGACACTTCAGCTCCTCCACACTGTTCCCTGGTATCTTCTGAGCTGCTGTCCCAACACTGGAGCTCAGAGTAAATGAGTCTGAGTAAGTTTGTGTGTGAGCCCTTTAAGAGGAACTGCCTGAGAGTCCAGGAGACTTCCATCTCATTCAGCCACAATCCCCACTGGTTTTTACAGCCAGAAATTATGAGAACTTCTCTTCCTGGCACTGGAACCATGGACTGAGGGGCCTAGTGTGGAGTTGGGACCCTCGTTCCTCAGGGGGGACTTCCACAGTTGAGATAACCCTCTCAATTTTTATCCACCTCATGGCACCAGCCCGTCCGTGTCTTCGCTCCTCCCACCAGTGTTAATGTGGCTTCTTCTTTATATCCTTAGTTGTAGGACTTCCATTCAGCTAGATTTCAGGCTGTTCTGAATGATAATTGTTCTGTAGGTTAGTTGTATTTTTGATACTGTAGGGGGATGTGAGTACCATATTTTCCTATGCTGCCTTCTTAACCAGCTGAGAGATTTATTTTTATAGTTGGGACTCTTCCAGATTCTAGTCCATCATACCAGTCCACTCTGTCATTAAAAGTTCAGCTTTTTTTTCTTTCTCAGAAAAAATCTTTTCACCGATGGTAAGCCTGTTTTTCTGTCCACTTATACCCAGACTAGGAAAGACGTTCTTTGGTCACCCTTGAAGAACTCTTTCTCTGAAATTTGGTTCATTTGGACTTCTTTGTATCCACTACTGTTTGGTGGCTCTAAAGAAAAATATGAAGGTTAGTTTATCTGGTGTTTTCTTGTTGTTTTGATGAAAACATTGGTCTTTGGAGATCCTCTGCATTCTAATCACAATGAAAGTTCATGGAATAGCATTAAGACTCTTTGTCTTCTGCTTTCAACCTTCCTTTTCAACCTCATGTCTTTTTATCCTTCTAGACACACCACACTACCTGCCTTTTATTCTCTTAGCACATTTTTACCCTGTAATACCTTGCACTTGCTGTTCCTTCTGCCTTGATTGTCCTGCTTCTCCTCCTCTTAATCTTACAATTTTGTCCTTTAAGACTCAGTTCAAATGACATCTCTTCTATGCCACAGATCCTTCTACTATTCCTTGCACCTGCCTTTATTCTTGTAGTTATGACACTATATGATGTTTGTTTATATTATACGCTTTTTCTTTTCGACTACCGACTTTTCAAAGGTAAGGACCACATCATATGCATTTTGTCTCCTGAGCACCAAAACTAATAGTACTTAACAATTAGTAGGCACTCAATAAAATGATTGTTTTTTAAAATTTATTTTTATTGCTTTCTTCCACTACCATTTATCAAAATGATTGTTATTAGCAAAATAAACCTTAGACATAGGAAGAAGACTGTCTCTGTAATAAGAAATGTTGTATTCTGATGTGAGGTTCTTGTAAATACTAGGAGTTATGACACAGTTCGCGTGGATTCTACCTCAGGTGAGAAATGCTCCATTACACAGAGGTGAGTCTCCAGTAGCTGTGGCAGTACTTTATGACAATATCAGTCTGTGTTCAGTTGAAGAAAGAGACAGTTTATATAATACAGGAGTGAGAGGTTTACTATATTAATTAAGGCTAACACAAATGTGGGAGAACTGGGAAAGTGAAGATCTGGAAATTTTTAATTATATACTGGACATTCAGTTTAAAAGAAGAGTAAAGGATAAACTAGATTCAGCTATTGTTGAAATGTCAGAGAAATAGACATTAATGACTTAAGCCCGAAATAGGTGGACAGCCAGAGTTCTCAGAGAATTCCCAGAAACTGCATCTCACTGTCAGAGCAGGCTCTCAGTAAGGGAGCCTAAGGAAGGACCTGTGCAACATGCCACGTGGATGACGTGGGGCTTTAGGAGAGGTCTGTGGAACACTGCATCTTTCGAGAATAGTGGCTTCTGCTTCATTTCCATTTTCCAAATCTCATGTAAGTTACTCTTATTGGCAGCCTTTTACTCAGAACCCTGCAGGGAAGGGAATTATGGGAGACATAATTTTCTGACCTAGACAGGAGTGGTGGTGCTGTCAGTTGGCCATGGACAGTCCAGCATAGTCCATTTCTTTGCCAGCCTCACAAACATACATACCCATTTTAACCATGTTTAACTTCCAAATAAGATAATGACATTATGCTTCCACTTAACATGATGCAGTGATCCCTTAAAAGACTAGTTTGCTAGTATTTTGCTGAGGATTTTTGAGTCTATATTCATAAGTAATATTGGTCTTTAATTTTACTTCTGAAACTTTTGTCTAGCTTTAGTAATGCTGTCCTCATAAAATGTGTTAGGAAATATTTCTTTGTCTTCTATTTCTTAGAAGAGTTTGAGTAGGATTGTTAATTCTCTAAATGTTTTTTAGAATTAACTAGTGAAGACATCTGGTCTTGGGCTTTTCTTTGTTGGGAGATTATTACTAACTCAATCTCTTTAGTTGTTACAAATCTGTTGAGATTTTGTATTTCTTTATGAGTCAGATTTGGTAATTTATGTTTTTCTAGGAATTTTTCCATTTTATTTACATTATTTTGGGACACATAGTTGTTATTATTTTCTTATAATACCTCTAATTTCTATAGTTCAATATTAATGCCTCCATTTTCATAGGACATATAGAAAACAAATAGGAAAACGGCAGAAATAAGTCCTGTATTGTTAGGAGTAACTTAAAACATGAATGGATTAAACTCATCAATTAAAGACAGTGTGACAGTGGATTAAAAAACATGATTCAACTATTTGCTGCTTTCAAGAGACTCACTTTAGATCCAAAGACACAAATAAGTTGAAAGCAAAAAGATGGAAAATATATTTTATGCAAAAATTAACCAAAAAAGAAGTGAGGTTGCTATACTAATATCAGACAAAATAGATTTTAAGTAAAAAATTGTCACTAGTGACAAAAGAGAACATTATATTTTGATAAAATGATCAGTTCATCAAGAAGATATAATGACTATGAATGTATATTCATCAAACAGCAGATTCCTAAAATATATGGAGCAAACATGGACAGAATTTCCATTTCAAATAGAACAATGAGACAGATCAATAAGGAAATATAGGACTTAAAGCAACACTATAAACTACTGAGACCTAACAGGCTCACCCAGAGTACTCCATCCAATAACAGCACATTCTTCTCAAGTACACATGGAACATTTTCCACTACAGACCATATGTTAGGTCATAAAATAATTTTCAGTACATTTAAAATAATTTAAATCGTACAAAGTGCCTTCCTCAACCACAACGGGATGAGGCTAGTAATTAATAACAGAAAGAAAACTGAATAATTTTCAAATATGTGAAAATTAAACATCACACTCTTAACCAAAGAACAAATTGCTAGGGAAATTAGGAAATACTTTGAGGTGAATGAAAATAAAAACAAACATACCAAAACATATAGGATGCAGCAAAAGCTGTACTAACAGGGAAATTTATCTGTATGTCCCTATGTTAAAAACAAAAGACCTGTAACACCTTGAGTAACTGGAAAAAGAACAGAAAACTATACACAGGGCTGGAAGAAGAAAGGAAATTTAAAAGATTAGAGCAGAAAGTAATGAAATAGAGAATAGAAAAAATAGAATCAACAAAACTAAAATAGGTTATTTAGGATGATAAACAAAATTGTGCCTGTAACGATGATTCCTGTTTCATTTATATTATTGGTTATTTTTTTCCAGTTTTATCTGTAAAGTTTTTTAGATTTTTTTAAACTGTAAGATAAAAAATATATGTTCTTTTTAAGCCACCAAAATTATGGTGACTTGTTTTGCAGGAATGGGAAACTAAGATAGCATACGTCAAAGTGAAAAAGAAAATTTAATGAGAAAATTGGCATTATTTTACATTTTTGCAAATCTCTTTAATGTCTGATTTAGACAGCTGGATTCTTTTATCTCCTGCATTTAATAGCTTAGGATATCATACATGATGTAGCCTCTGGAAAATTCCACTCTGCAGTTTCTTAGGTTTTTAAAACCATCTTCTGGCTTTGCTAATGTTTATCTATTGTATCTGTATTTTCTATTTAATTGATTTCTGCTTTTAACTTTATTTCCTCTTTTTTATGTTTGTGGGTTTAATATGCTATTCTTAACCTAATTTCCAGAGCTGGATGCTTACTTAGATCATTAGTTTCAACCTTTATTTTCTTCTTAAATATTCATTTAAGGCTACAAAGTTACCTTTCAGCAAGGCTGTACCAGCATCCTAGATGTTTTTATATGTAGTATTTTTTTTGTTGTTATTTAGTTAAAAATATTTGATAATTTTCATTTTGATTGTTTT
Organism: Pteronotus mesoamericanus; assembly: GCF_021234165.1. Taxonomy (NCBI): domain Eukaryota; kingdom Metazoa; phylum Chordata; class Mammalia; order Chiroptera; family Mormoopidae; genus Pteronotus; species Pteronotus mesoamericanus. The sequence continues at coordinate 15,653,733 of NW_026555308.1, forward strand.
TGTCCCATGGACTATTTAGAAATTATTCCTTAATTTCCAAGCATTTATGAATGTTCTAGTTATCTTCTTGTAATTAATTTCTGCGTTAATACCAATATAACCAGAGAATCTTTCACTTTTTTTTTAAGTTCTTGAAATTTATTAACACTTGCTTTTGACTGAACAAATTGTTACCGTATTTTGCCATGTATAATGGGCTCCCATGTAAAATACACACCCATATGTTTGGTCCAAATTCGCAGGAAAAAAAATCTTCCGTTTTAATTTTCTAATTCAAGTATTTATTTATTTATATTTAGACACTTGTTTTTTATATTATAAAGGAATTTTAGCATTTAGTTTTGAACATATTATGGTAGAAGAAATTTTATGTAACAAATAATTACAAAACACAAGGAGAGATACAAGATATTTCAGGTACTATCCATGTAAGGCGCGCCCTTATTTTTCCCTCAAAAATTTGGACAAAAAGTGCACTCCATACATGGCAAAATACAGTAATTTCAGAAAATCTTTTCATTCACTGTAAAGGAGTATTTATTCTGCATGTTTTTACTTACAATTGCTATATAATGGTATTAGGTAAAGGCGGTTAACTGTGTTATAATAATCTTCAGTAACCTTACCAATTTTCTTGTCACCTTGGTCTACCACTTACTTAGACAAGTGAGTCAAATTGCTGACCATCACTGTGGTAGCGTTTATCTCCTTTCAGGTTTGTCAGTCTTTGCTTTAGATATTTTGAGTGTAGAATATTTTAAAACATTCAAATTTAGAATTATTATGTCTTTCCACTGAACTTAACCTATTATCATTTTTGAAACCTCTCTTTTTATTTCTAAATACTCATCTTGCCTTAATGTCTACTCTGATAATAAACCACATACATTAACATTGTTTTGCATGGTATATCATGTTTGATCCTTTTACTTTCAGTCTTCTTATATACTTAAGATTTCATTTTAATCCAGTCTGACATTTTCTTTTATTTAAATTGGTTTGTTTTTATTAAATTTATTGGGGTCTTCTGTGAGGCTGTTTTTTTTTGCCTGTATTTCCTGTTGGCATTTGATTATATCACTCTTCTATACTGGTGTATTTAAAAAGAAATATTGGATATATTATTTGAAAATCTGTAGAGCCACTTTGAAGTTCTAAATGATATCTTCTTTTAGGGAAGGTTTACTTATGTTTCTGGTAGGCAGTTAGGCTAAGGGTATTAACATCTTCAGATCCCCTTAAGCCAGTGTAAAAATATGATGATTTGAAGCTTTTTTGAAGTCCTCGTGAAGGCTTGTTTGTTTCCAGTTTATTTTTACTTCAGCATGTACTCCTTTGGAATCCTAACCAAAAACGTGGAGTGTTTACCTCTTCTTTGGTGGGTCCTAAAATCCAATTTTTTATATTAAATTTATTGGGGTGACATTGTTTAGTAACTTTATGTAAGTTTTGAGGATATGTCATCTGCATATTGCATTGTATGCTTACCACCATGAGTCTAGTCTCTTTCTGTAATCTCCTTCTGTTGCCATATATTCGACCCCCCTTACACTCTTCAACCTTCCCCCACCCCCTTTCCCTCTGGTAAACACCATTCTGTTGTGTCTATGAGTTTGTTCTGTTTATTAGTTTTTTGCTTTTTTGCTTTCTGTTTTATATTCCACATACAAGTGAAATCATATAGTTCTTTTCCTTTTAAGTCTGCCTTATTTCACTTAGCATGGTATTCTCAAGATCCACGCATGCTGTCACAAATGACAGTATTTCATCTTTTCTTATAGACAAGTAGTATTTCTTGTATGTATGTCTATGTCTATATATATGTCATATCTTCTTTATGCAATCATCTATCAAGGGACACTTAGATTGTTTCCATATTTTAGCAACTGAATAATCTTGCAATGAACATAGAGGTACATATCTGTATGAATATATGTTTTCAAATTTTTCAGGTATGCAAAAGACGATTGCTGGGTCATACAATAGCTCTATTTAAAAAAAAAATTTTTAATCCTCTCCTAAGGACATTTTTTCATTGCTTTTAGAGAAAGAGGAAGGAAGAGAGTGAGAGAGAGAGAGAGAGGGAGAGGGAGGGGGTAGAGAGAGAGAGAGAGACATCTATGCGAGAAAGAAACATTGATTACCTCCCATATGCACCTTGACTGCCTATCAAACCACAACCTAGGTATGTGCCCTGACCAGGAATCAAAACCACAACCTTTTGGTTTACAGGACAATGCTCCAACCAACTGAGCCACACCAACCAGGGCAATAGCTATTTTTAATTATTTGAGGAACCTCCATACTTTTTTCTATACTGACTGTTTCGGTTTATATTCCCACCAGCAATGCATAAGGATTCCTTTTTCTCCACATCCTCTTCAACATTTGTAATTTTTTGTCTTATTTGATAATAGCCATTCTGACAGGTGTGAGGTGGTATCTCACACTATCTTTTTTTTCTTTTGTTTATTGTATTACAGTTGGCTCAATTTTTTTCCCTTTTGCCCCCTTCCACCCAGCCCACCTCTCTAGTTCCCACTATCTTTAATACATTTACTAATTTCATCAGTCACCCTGCATGTACTAAATCTCTCGTCTCTGCTGCCTTCTTCCTTTTGGAAATGCTCTACTCCCTCCTCTCTGGCGATATACTATGCTGGGCCTCTCCACAGTGACTTATCACCTTATCCAGCCTCTGACTCCCTGCCAGTGTACTGCACTACATAGGCACTCTGCTCACACTCACTCAGAATACATCACTTTGTGCCAGATTGTTCTTCTGCTCCTGCTTGAAAGACCTTTTCAAGCTGCTAGTGTTACAACATGCCAATAGCCCACACTCTTACATGGACGTCTTCCTAACTCTGCCTTGATAGTGTCGCTTTTCTCACTCCTTATGTTGGTTATACTTTTTAAAATTAAGACCTGGTTAAAAACTGTTTGATGGGGCTTTCCTATTGGTTGTATTTCATTGTATTGTTAGGGTGTGATTTACCTTGGTGAACGTTAAAGGTGAGGTTGAGAAGTGTATTCTGCTGTTGTTGGATCAAGTCATCTTTAGATGTCAGTTATATCCAGGTAATTGATGATGTTGAGTTCAACTATGGTCTTACCGATTTTGTGCCTGTCCATTTCTGCCAGAGGGGTCTGAGGTCTCCAACTATGATAATAGATTCATCTCTTTCATCTTGCAATTTTTGCTTCATGTAGGTTGACACTCTGTTGTTAGGCCATATGCACATTAAGGATTATTATTCCTTCTTGGGGAGTTTACTCCTTTTTCATTATGTATTGCCTGTTTTTATCCCTGATATCTTCATTTGCTTCAAAGTGTCCTCTCTCTGAAATTAATATAGCTACACTTGCTTTCTTTTGATTAGTATTGGTACAGAATATTTTTGTCCATTTCCTTTTAATTTTTAAAGTGGCCTTTATAAAGTGGTTTTTTGGACACAATGTAGAGTTGGGTCCTGTTTTTTGTCTATTGTGACAATCTCTGTCTTAGACCATTTTGACTATTTATGTTCAAAGTAATTTTTTATTTACTCAGATTAATATCTAACATATTTGTTATTGTTTTCTATTTGTAGCCATTTTTTATTCCTATTTTCCACTTTTTCTGCATTGTATGGTTTTAATTAAACATTTTATATGATTTCATTTTCTCTCATTTCTTAGCTTATTAGTTATACTTCTTTTTTTTTCACCTGAGCATAATTTCTGATGCATAATTTTCTCTGTCCTGGTACCAGGTTAGCATTTGGCCAGGACTAGAATGGATTTCCTCATAATTTGGATTGAGAGATGACTCCTTTACATATTCATTGAGACCTGTAAGTCGGAACAAAGGGCATTGCACATCAGTAAATATTTTCATTTTTGAGTGATTTAATTAAATTATTTGAATAATTCATCATCTGTGCTTCCATGTCATAAATAGAGTTCTTCAACTATTACAAATAATTTCAATTAAACTCTTAAATTGTAAAGTGATGTACAATTATAAGTGCAATATTTTTGCTGTAATAAGGAAAGATAGTTGCCATTAACTAGAATTTAATGACTAGTGACCTTATAATCAATTAACATTTTTTTTTTTAACGTTTGCAGCACAGTTTATCTCTTTGCTTGAAACTTCCTTTTTGTTATCTGAATTTCTAGTTAACCTACATTTATATTTTGGGCCAGGTCACAAGGGAGATCTCAGAGTCCTTATATGTTAGAATCACTTGGCAAATTGTTTTCAGCAAACATATGCTGCAAATGGTGTATAACCATTTAAGGCATTATTTAATAGATTTCCTCCCATTTTTTTAAGTTTTTTTTTATTGTTTATGCTATTACAGTTCTCCCAGTTTTTCCAACTTCACCCCCCTCCTCCCAGCATCCCCCACTTACTCCAGCAATTCCCTCTCCATTGTTCATGTCCATGTGTCATGCATGTATTTCTTTGGCAACTCCATTTCCTATACTTCCTGTTTATACCCCTAAGCTTATTCTGTAACTACCAATTTGTACTTCTTAATCCCTTCACCTTTTCCTGCATTCCCCCAGCCCCCCTCCCCAATGGCCACCATTCCGATGATCTCCATATCTGTGATTCCATTTCTGTTCCGCCTGTTTACTTAGTTTTTTAGATGCAATTGTTGATAGTTATGTATTTATTGCCATTTTAACGTTTATAGTTTTGATCTTCTTCTTGTTCTTAAATGAGTCCCTTTAACATTTTATATAATAATTATTTGGTGATGATGAACTCTTTAGCTTTACCTCGTACTTTATCTGCCCTTCAATTCTAAATGATAGCTTTGCTGGATAGAGTAGTCTAGGTTTTAGGTCCTTGCTTTTCATCACTTTGAATACTTCTTGCCAATCCCTTCAAGTCTGCAAAGTTTCTTTTGATAAGTCAGCTAACAGTCTTATGGAACTCTTTTGTAAGTAATTATCTGCTTTTCTCTTGCTGCTTTGAAGAGTCTTTCTTTATCTTTAACTTTCAACATTTCGATTATAATGTGCCTTGGTGTGGTCCTCTTTTTGTCCCTCTTGTTTGAGACTCTATGCTTCCTGACCTTGTATGTCTATTTCCTTCACCCAATTAGGGAAGTTTTCTTTTATTATTTTTTCAAATAGGTTTCTAATTTCTTGCTCTTTCTCTTCTCCTTCTGGCACCCCTATGATGTGAAAGTTGGAACACTTGAAGTTGTCCCAGAGGCTCCCTACACTATCCTCATTTTTTTGGATTCCTTTTCTTCTTGCCATAATAATTGGATGTCTTTTTCTTCCTTGTGTTCCAAATCAGTGATTCTTGGCTTCATCCACTCAGCTGTTGTTTCCTTGTAAACTGTGCATTATTTCAGTTAGTGTCTCCTTCATTTCTGATTGGATCATTTTTATGATGTTGAAGTGCCCACTGAGTTTCTTGAGCATCCTTAAAACCAGTGTTTTGACCTCTGCATCTCAAATTATTTATCTCCATTTTGTTTCATTCTTTTTCTGGAATTTTGTTCTGTTCTTTCATTTGGGCTATATTTCTTTGTCTCCTTATTTTGGCAGCCTCCCTGTGTTTGTTTCATTGTATTAGGTAGAGTTGCTTAGACTCCATGTCTTGGAAGTGTGGCCTAATTTAGGTGTCCTGTAGGTTCCAGTGGCTCAGCCTCCCCCATCAACCAAGCTGGGTACTCGAGGTATGCCCTCTGTGAGGGCCTGAGTACTCCCCTCTTTTGTAGTTGAGTCTTGATTACTGTTGGAAGGTCAATGGGAGGTATTTACCCAGTCCAGAGAGCTGATGGGACTGGCTGTGCCTACTGGCCATCAACTACCTCCCTCCATGGCTTGTGGAGGTGTGTGGGTAGTGGTGCTTTGATGTGGTCTGTAACTATCTGCTGGGTGTGCAGGCTCTAGAGTTTCCTGGGTGGTGCAGGCCAAGGTCAGCCTCCACCTGTGTTCTCTCTGGGTCCCCTTGGCATAAGCTATAAAGTGATCCACAGCTGGCTACTGCTAGTGTCGAGTCCAGGGCCACTCAGCAAGAGATATGAGGACTGGGCTTAGCTGTTGTTTGTTTGAACAGATTTAGCAAGATCTGAGGCCTTTCCCTGGCCCAGCCATTCATATGGAAAGCCACTGTCACCAGCTTGGGTGGGCTTGTAAGTTGGATGGCAGCACCTTAAGTAATTGTCAGGACAGGGCTCACCATGTGAGCCAGGTTGATAGAGACTCAGATACGGTACTGTTGGGGACAGCTCAGAAAAGGAACAATGGCCACTTTCTGCAGTTCTGTCTGGGAGGAAGCTATCCCCCAGCTCTCGCTGTGATGCCAGACACTTCAGTTCCTCCCCATGAGCCACTGGTGCCCTTTTAGGTGCTGGAGCCCAGTGGGAGTGAGTCTGAGGAAGTCCATGTCTGGGGCCCTCCAAGAGGAGATGCCTGAATCTTCTCTAGGAAGAATCCCTTAGTTTCTTCCACTGACCCAACCCTCACTGGTTTTTACAGCCAGAAGTTATGGGGACTTAATCTTCCTGGCACTGAACCCCTGGGCCATGTGGTCTGGTATAGGGCTGGGAAAAATAGATTCTACTTACAGATGGGTAGAATAGGCAGATTCGTAGAAACCGAGAGTAGAATAGAGATTATTAGGAGCTGGGCAATAATTCTGTTTCTGTAAAGTTCAAAGTTATTCTTATTAGGAGAGAGACACATTATGACTAGAAGAAGCCACAAGAGAGACTAATGGGTCATTTTTCTACTTCTCAATTTATGCTCATTCAGTAGTTTCATTATGTTATTTAGCTGTGATTTGCACATTTTCTTTTATATGTTATATATTAATTAAAGTCTATTTACAGTTGGAGGGAAATCTGGATTTCTGTTTTTATTTATTATTTTTTATTTTTTTACCCTCACTGAAGGACATGCTTATATTTTAGAGAGAGGGGAAGAGACAGAGGTAGAAAAACACTGATGTAAGAGAGAAAGATAAATCAGTTGCTTCTTGTACGCACCCAGACCAAGGACCAAACCCGCAACCTGTGTATGTGCCCTGATAAGGAATTGAACCAGCAGCCTTCCAGTTTACGGGATGGCTCTCCAACCAACTGAGCCACACTGAGCAGGGCAGGATTTCAGTTTTTAAATGTTGGACTACAGATAGCCATTTTTCCTCATCTTAGAAATCATCTAAAAACAATAGCCATAACAAGAAACAGAGACATAAATTCTATTTTTGACACTTGGAGAAATCTGTGCCCCCAAACCAGGCTGAAAAAGAATGGACAAATACAGTAACAATCAAACAAAAATGAGAGGGACTCATTGAGAAAATACATTGAGAAATGATCAACAAATCCAGTGAAGGTCAAAGGTAAGGAAGACAGCAACTCAGACACTTTAGGCAAGGACCCAGATTTTCACAGAATTGGCCAGACATGAAGGCAAAACCAACAGCTGCTTGTCTGCAACAAAACAGTATACCATTAAGAATCAGTAGATCCCCAGACAGGGTTTCACATGAAATATCAAGAAGCCAGGAAGGTGGGTACACAGACCATAAGCCAATGCTGTCTGTGGTAAAGTATGTTGAAGGAGAGATTCAGCAATGAAAGCAGCCCTGCATTGTGGATCTTGGTTAATTGTGGAGAAGTAAAAAACCCAGTCCTCATATACAAATTGTGTCATAACGAGAATTCCTACTAACTTGGAATGTAGCCCTGGCCCTTCCCCAATATGATATATGATATCACTTTCATATCCTATATATCAAATATATATATTTGAAATATAAACAACTTTCCTCTTTCAAATATGAGTAACCAAAAGGGAATCAGCACTAGATGGAAATTTGACCAAACATATAGCACCAAATTTAAAAAAATAAGGAAACAACCACCTTTACAAACATTATTATTCAGAAGGAGATATGAAGCATGTGCAAGTTATTTTCAGCTTTTATGTAGAAAATAAGATTTGTCATATATATGACATTTACATATGAGACAAGACTCTTGAGGTGAGGCAGTTCTCAAATATAGGAAGGAGATTTTAATCCTGTGAAGCCAAAAGAGTACAAATATCACTACATGGACATCTGCGGGGGAAGATGGGCAGACAAAAAAACAAAAAATGACACCTTACACATACACACATACGGTTTTAAAGTCTCCTTTTTATTGAACTCAACAGTTATCAATCTCTGTTTCATTAAACCAGACTTTATTTTCTGCTTTAAGGAAACTTTAAACTTTTTCTTTCTGCTTCAATACTGATTTCTAGTATATAAAGTACTCTTAAATCTAGTTTAACCGAACATCTGAACAGAGCGAAGGTATGACATGGTTCCTTTTTCTTAATCTCCCTTTCACTTTGTAGATCTTCTTCTCTACAGGGTATATGATCGTCCTAGCCCAGCTTTCCTTTTCTCATCATGTCCACTTTTTTACAAGGAAAAAAGTAAAAGAAAGAAAGATGAGGCAAAGCATTTATATCTGCAATGTGATTTTTCTAGAATGGTCTTCCAGGCAGGAAAAAAAAGATTGTGATAGATTTTTCTACTTTTTATTGGTTCCTTCATGAACATTTCAAAATGCAATTAAGCAAAGGAATAATTTTTAAGCTATATGATGTTTTTATCAAATAGTTTTAAATTCTTGAGTTCTTTTATTTTCAAGAGCAGGATTGGCAAAGAATGGTAGAATGAGGGACAATGTTCTATAAAATAATGTAATTGTAGCCTTGAAGGTTCTGCAGCTTTAAATCAGGGAAGTCCCAGAAGAATCACCTTTTCTGCTTCTCTGTGTTCATTGTATCCTGTAAGTTGGTCTCAAAAATTGTTTTCAGTCCTTCAACTGTAAAAATGGAAACCATTATGAAAGGATTGCATTCATTTATTTTTTTTCAGCCAACTATCTATTTGTTTCTGCATCCAAAATATAAGGATGATTAATTCTCTGTCCTTCCCCTTAAGAAGTATGGTAAAGATATATTTGCAATTAATTGTTTCTAGTTCATAGCTACTACACATTCCCAATTCAATTCACATTCCAATCCATCTTGTCCAACTTGACAGAAAAATCAGCACCCTGAAACATTTCTTTTCTTAAAAACATTATTTCAGTAGAATGTTTTCCTTCTGAGCTGATTAATATTTTTTTTCTTAATATAGGGAATATAACATTTGTTCAGTTGTTTCCGGGCAACACAAGACTATTGAACTCTCCAAGAACCCGGTCAGAGATTTGCAAAGCTGCCAAAATATTTTTAGACAAACGAGAATATGTAAACATACATGTTACCAGCTGTTTCATATTTGTTCTGTAGAGATAATGAGTCTCTAGTGGGCCACAAGAGCCCAGTGGGATTAAAGATGTAAATTTCAAAATCTAGATTCCTTCCTGTATTATCATATCTAGCTGGTGTTGTGTTATCTCTGCATGTGAAACTATCAAGTCATAATTTCTTAAGGGGGAATGATTAATACATTACTAAAAATATTGAATTATATTACAAAATAAATAACAGCAGGCCAAGCATGGTTCAAACTTTGATGAAAGTTTGTCATAAACTAAGGATTATGATTAATCCATTTTTGTGCACTTGAGTACAATTGAAAGAAAGAAGAAAGGGAGGGGTTGTGAAACTAATCTTTTAACTTTTGAAATATATATATATATATATATTTGGATGCTTAACACATAGTATAATCATTAGTAAATGTTTCTAGAGATTGTTTAAAATTCTCTTATTTTAAAAGAATGCTTTGAGTTAAGTCAAGAATTGGCACTTACAGCCCACAGGCCCAATCTGGCCTGCCACCTGTTTTTGGAAATACAGTTTTATTAGAACATACTATGCTTCAGAAAAAATAATCATTTTGTATACTAGGCAGATTAAGAAGGAGGGAAAATACTACTGTGGCAAAATAATAATAACTGAGTGAAATAAATAGAGGAGTTCTTTGTGCAACTTTCTGTTGTGTGTTGCAGTTTTTCTCTAGGTTCTAAGTTATTTCAAAATAAAAAGGTTTTCAATGGCAGAGGGGGGAAAAAGAACATACTGTGCTTATTTATTTACAGTTACATAGTGACTATGTCCACTTTCTCACTACAACAGCAGAGGTGAATAGTTGGAAAAGTGACTGTAGGGTCTCACAAAGCCTAAAATATTTACTCTCTGGCCTGTTACAGAGTAAGTTGCCAACCCCTGAGTTTAATCCTAACTTTCACCATTTACAAGTTATATAGTTCTTATAATATACTCCAGTGAGCTTTAATGCCCCCTAAGATTTCCATGTCCTAATCCCTGGATTCTGTGAATTTACTATATACATGCAGGTACAATTAAGGAATTTAAAATGAAATTGTCCAGTATTATCTGGGCGGGCCCAGTGTAATCACAAGGGTCTTCATAGAGGGAGGCAGGAGAGTTAAAAGCAGAGAAGGTGAAGTGACACTGAGCGGGGGGTAGAGGTAGAAGAGGGTAAAGAGGGGATAATTGTTGATGGGAAGAGACTTGCCTTTGGAGGGTAAACTCAGAAGGCACTATACAGATGATGTATTATAATTTTATTAACCAATGTCACTGCAATAAATTCAGTAAAAATTTTTAAAAATAGCTCTGGCTGGAGTGGCTCCATGGATAGTGTACTGCCCTTCAAACTGAAAGGCTGCTGGTATGAGTCCCAGTCAGGGCGCATGCCTGGGTTGCAGTCCAGGTCCCCAGTTGGGGGTGTGTGAGAGGCAACCGATCTATGTATCTCTTGTACATGAATGTTTCTCCGCTTCTCTTTCTCCCTCCTTTCCCCTCTCTCTAAAAATAAGTAAGTAAAAATTTTTGAAAAAAATTTCAAAAGAATAAAAGGCCTCTGTACTGTTAAAAAAAAGAAATAACATCCCATTATTTTTCTCATGTTCTAGTTCTTAGACACAAGTCACTAGATATACCTCTTAAAGGAAGGTACCTCTTAAAAAAAGGTATACTTAAAGGAAGGGGATTAAGCAAAGTTAGGAATTCCAGAGGCAAAGGATCATAGGGACTCAATCTCAGAGGCTGCCTGCCATAAATAGCAAGGCATAGAATGTCTCAGAATGGGGCCACAAACAGTTTTAGCACAAAAATCTTTTTTTTTTAATTTTTAGAGGGGACAGGAGGGAGAAAGAGAGGGCAAGAAACATCAATCAGTTGCTTCTTACATGCCTCCCAACTGGGAACCTGGCCCACAACCCAGGCATGTGCCCTGTCCAGGAATCAAACTGACAGCCTTTTGATTCACAGACTGGTGCTCAATCCACTGAGCCACACCAACCAGGTCTCATTTAGAAAAAGTTTAATATTTTCCATAAGATCAAGCTAAGTCAGATTGGCCTCTTAACATTTCTGACAGTTTCTCCCATAACTTATACAAGCTTGACTGAAATCCTTGGAGGAATCAGTCATTCTAGAGGCAAGTTTCTGGGTAGATTTGTCCTATTAAGGATGAAATCTTAATTTGGTGTAGAATTCCTTCTGCATTTGATCGCACACTTTTTTACCTTCTTAAATAAATTACTGATCATAATTTGAAATTTTGTCTCATCAAAAAAAGTATGTGTTATGAAGAGAAAATACCTGTATTGTCTTTTCTTTACATACGATATAGAAATGTCGCCTCTTTCTTGAAGAACTTAAGGCTTCCTGTCTGCATTTTGTAATTTCTCTGTCTTCTGTTGTTTCACTTGTTACTTCTCAGTTATCAGTACTTGCCCATTGTTGTTCTGTCAGCTATATCTAACTGCTGTAAGTTACTCTTGGTTAAAACTGTGTGTAGAGGAAAAGGGACCTATAGAAAGTTGGATCTATTTTTACTCCTCTGAGACTTTTGCTTACATCTTAATTTTAAATTGTTGCTACAGGACCATAGTAACAGGTGAAGTGATATTGAGCTTATAATTAATTAATTAATTATAACTTTCTAATTAATGTTATAAGAAAGCTGAAAATGACCCTGGCCAGGTAGCTTTGCTGGTTAGAGTGTCGTCCTGATATACCAAGTTTGCGGGTTTGATTCCTGGTCAGGGAACATGCAAGAAGCAACCAATGAATGCATAAATAAGTAGAACAACAAATCGATGTCTCTCATTCTCCCTCTCTGTCTCTCTATCCCTCCCCACCTCTCTCCCCACTTTCTCCCTCTCTCTTTCTCAAATCAATTAAAAAAATTTTTAATAAAAAGAAAACTGATAGTGGTCTTGGAAATATAAGAAGAATAATACATTGCTCACTTCAACCAATATTCAGAAACTTTTTTTCTTGGATTTTTGAAACTTCACAAACAACTTAGACAAATTTCCTTGCTTCTCCAGTTCTGTATTCTAGGTAATTCCCCAATTGAAGGATGTACTTATGATGGAGTTAATTATGTCTCACTCCAAAAATTAGAAAATTAGACTGATTTCAGTCTATAAACTTAAAGCAACAAATATAATTTATTTTTCTATTTGAGTTATTTCTTTTGAAATAGTATCTGTTGTCAACTAAGTCTTCACACAAAGAAACATACTGTGACTACCATAAGTGAAAGCTATAAAACAGTGTTAAATATGTGGATCTCACATTTTTATATGCATTTCTTTTCTATATTATTTAGTGTTTTGCTCAGTGAGAGGATCAAGAGCATTGCAATAACCGTTATAATGTTAGATACAGACCTAGGAGGCCTGCTAGAAAGGGCAAAGGTGGAACTGGAAAAGTAATTCTTGTGATACTCAGGCTTTGCAAACTTCAAAATCACAAAATTTTAGAGCTTGCAGGAGAGTGGCTTAAATCTCTTAGCCCTTTTCCCCCCAGGTCTGGTCTCTTGCAAATAATTAACAGTAAAGCTAAAGATAAGGGGAATTAATACATTGTCTCTCCTACTTACCTTTTCCTCTGTAAAACATAGAATTTATTTTTCAGTAGTAGCATGTTTCTCTATTAAGCAGTCCCATAAATGGTGGAAAAGAAATCCACTTTAAATATAAAAACACATATAGATTAAAAGTAAAGAGGTGTCAAGACTTATGGTTAAGATGGCGGAATAGGTAAACATAGCTCACCTTCTTGCACAACCACATCAAAATTAAAACTAAAATATAGGAAAACCATCACTCAGAACCATGAGAAATTGAGTTGAATGGAAGTCTGACAACTGCAGAATTAAAGTAACCACATCCACCCAGACTAGTAGGAGGGTCAGAGATGTGGAATGGGCTGGTCCCACATCTACATGTGATTGATAAAAATTTGGGAGGGATATCTTGGGAGCGAGAAGTCCCAGCCCCACACCAGGACCGAGCCAAGGGTACGAGTGCCAGGAAGATAAGTCCTCATAACTTCTGGCTGCAAAAAACAGCAGGAATTGAGTGGAAGAAACTTCTGGAGTCCCATGCAGTTCTTCCTAAAGAATCCACACGTGAACTTATTCAGACTCATTCCCTCTGAGCTCTAGCAAGGGAGTATCAGCTTGAAAGGCACCAGTGGCATACAGGGAGGATCTGAAGTGGCTGGCATCAAGGCGAGAACTAGGGGGTACCTTTCTACTAGACAGAAAGGTGGGCAGAGGCTCAGAGCCTGCAAGCTTGTGCCATATCTGAGACTCCAACAATCTGGCTAACACTGTTTGCCCCACCCTCGAGATCCCCTGAAGCTCTGTCCCACCCAATTTACAGCTGTTAACAGTAGCTTTTCCATATGAATGACTGGTCTTGGCTCAAGCTTCACAGCTTCCTAAATCCTTTCAAACAAGCAACAGCAAGCCTCAGTGAACCCCTAGCCCCTGTACCTCTTGCTAAGTGGCCCCAGGCAGAGAACCAGCAGAAGCCAGCCTAGGCTCACAGCTTGGCTTCTCCTGGGAATCTGCAAGCCCAGCACAAGTAGCAGTCATCTTAGATTGCTGTACAGCTCAGGCAGGGTTGCCCCAGGCAAAGCACAGGTGGGGATTGACCTTGGCCTGCACCACCCAGGAAACTCCAGGGCCTGCACACCCAGTGGACAGCTACAGACCATGTCGGAGCACTGACACCCTGCCCGTGCACAGCTGATCCTACATAGAGGGCAGAGGTTGATGGTCAGCAGTCACAGCCAGCCCTTGCATCTGACTGGCCTGGGTAAATCCCTACCATTGGCCTACCAACAGCAATCAAGGCTCAACTACAAGATGTGGCTGTACTCAGCCCACACAAAGAGTGCACCTCAAGTAACCAGCTTGGGTGATAGGGGAGATTGTGCCACTGGACCCTACAGGACACCTACTACATTAGGCCACATAGCAAGACAAGGAGTCATAGCAGCTCTACCTAATATACAGAAACAAATACAGGGAGGCTGCCAAAACGAGGAGACAAAGAAACATGGCCCAAATGAAAGAACATCAAAACTGCAGATAAAGATTTAAACAAAGTGGAGATAAGCCATCTATCAGATGCAGAGTTCAAAACACTGGTTATAAAGGATGCTCAAGGAACTTAGTGAGGACCTCAACAGCATAAAAAAGATCTAGTCAGAAACAAAGGATACAGTAATTGAAATAAAGAACAATTTATAGGAAAACAACAGTAGAGTGAATAAAGCCAAGAATCAAATCAATAAACATAAGGAAGCAAAAAACAACGAATGAGAACAACAAGAAGGAAAAAGAATGAAAAAAACTGATGTTAAAAATGAAACGTTAAAGGGACTCATTTAAGAAAATATCAAAACTATGAACAATAAAATGACAATAAATACATACCTGTCAACAATTGAATCTAATAAGCAAATTAAGCAAATAAGAAGAACAGAGACAGAATCATGGATACAGATGTCATTTTCCTGATTGCCCGATGGGACGGGGCTGTAGTGCAATGGGTGATGAGGGGATTAAGAAGCACAAACAGGCGATTACAGAACAGCCATGGGGATGTAAATTACAGTATAGGAAATGGAGCAGCCAAAGAACTTACACACATGACCCATGGACAAGAACAAAGGGGTGGGGATTGCCTGAGCAAGTTGGGGGTGCTGGGTGGAGTGGGGAAAGAGTAAAAAATTGGGACAAGTGTAGTAGCATAATTGATAAAATATAATAAGAAAAGTAAAGGGGTGAATAAAGATATATGATAATACTAATAAGAGAAAAACTGGAGAAGCTTTCAAACCAAGCAAAAGACATTGTTAGGGGGATGAAAAAACAGGCCACAGCCTGGGAGAAAATCTTTATGAAACACGTATCTGATAAAAGACTGACATCCAAAATTTGCAAAGAATTCTTAGAACTCAAAACTAAGAAACAACCCAATTAAAAAATGGGCTGAAGATCTGAACAGGCACCTTGTCCAAGAAACTATACCAGTGGCTTATGAGAAGGTGTTCAATCATATGCCATTAGGAAAATGCAAGTTAACAGAACAGTGAGATACCACTGCACACCTATTAGAGTGGCCGAAATCCAGAACACAGGCAATACCACATGATTGTAAGGATGTGGAGCAATAGGAGCAATGTACCATCATGCAATATACCATCATGCATTGCAAAATGGTACAGCCACCTGGAAGACAGGTTAGCAGGTTTTTAAAAAACTAAACATATTCTTATCATACCATCCAGCACTCACACTGCTTGGTATTTACCAAAATGAATTGAAAACTTATGTTCCACAAAACCTGTACACAAATGTTTATAGCGGCTTTATTCATGATTACTCAAACTTGAAAGCCACCAAGATTTCCTTCAGTAGGTAAATGGATACATGAACTGCTGTATAATCATGCAATGGAACATTATTCAGTGATTAAAAGTGAGTTATCAAGGCACAAAAAGACGTGTAGAAAACTTAAGCGCCTATTGCCAAATTAAAAAAAAAAAAAAAGCTGATCTGAAAAGGCCACATACAGTATGATTCCAACTCTATGACATTCTAAAAAAGGCAAAACTACGGAGACAGTAAAAAGCTGGGGGAAGGGAAGGAGAGATAAATAGGTGGTGGTGCACAGGAGATTTTTATGATAGTGGAACTGTTCTGTAAACTGCTGCGATGGTGAACACGTGTCAAAACCTGCAGAAAGTCCAACAAAAATAGTGAACTGTAGTGTAAACTAAAAACTTTATTAATAGTGTATTAATACTGATTTGTTCATTATAACATGTGCCACAGTCATGCAAGATATTAATAATAGGGGAAACTGTAGAGGAGGGAGGGCAAGTATATGGGGACTCTACTTTCTGCTCAATTTTTCTGTAAACCTAAAACTGCTCTAAAAAATAAAGTCTATTAATATAAAAATGTATGAGCCGATTAACTTCAACCAAAACACACACAAGTTGTGTAAAAGAAGTAAATATGTGATATTGTCATTTTACATAAATATTTATATTGTAATAATAATGAAAATTTAAGGAATGTGGATTTAACCTAAAAGCATTATGTAATTTTTGAGAGACTAGAGGAAGTGTTTCAGACCTAATAACGTCATCTATCATAATAGAAAGTCTGTGCAACCAACGTGAACATCCATGTGCCTGTCTGAAGGTGTGCCCAAGCCCGTCTCCCTGTGTTTCCTGTGTCATCAGATTTACTCTCCAGCAGGATCTTTTCCATCAATAAACAAAAATACCCTTAGTTGTTTTTTCTTTTTTAGCTTAACACACACACACACACACACACACACACACACACACACACTCCCCCCCCACCTCTTCCTGATCCCAATTGCCCTGCCACTGCCATTCCATTTCTTTGCTGCCTTTTACATCAAAACAAGTTTTCTATATTCCCTGTCTCCAGTTCCTTCCTCTCTATTCTGTTTTACATCCACTACATTCAGAATTTCACAACTACTCTTCTACTTAATTTACTTTTGTCAAGGTTACAGCGACCTTCATGTTACTAAATCCAATGGTCAATTATTATTTTATCTCTCAGTCTCTTGATAAGATTGATTACTCCCTTGATACGTTTCTCTCACTTGGCTTCTAGGACACCACTTTTTAAAAACTTTTTTCTTGTCATTGGTAGTTTCTTAGGCATGTTTGCTGTTTCTTCTTGTCCCTGATTTCTTAATGTTGGAAAGTCCTCATATCTCCATCTTAAGTCCTCTGCTCTACTCTATGTGCCCTGAATCCCTGGGTTATCTCTTCAGGAATCAAGGCTTTACATGTCATCTATAAGTTGATGATTCTCAAATTTATATATACCAGCCCAGACCTCTTCCATAAACTCCAGAATTATATGTCCAACAGGCTACTTAACATTTTCATTTATTTGAAGTTTAGCTGCTGTTCTTTTTATTTTTATTCCAATGCACCTTCCACATCAAAAGCCTATTTTGTCTCCTTGTCATTTCATCGATTGTCTAATAGGCATGTAAAGCCTGGCATGTCCAAAACGGAACTACTAATCTTCTGAAAATCTGCTCTACTCAGAACCTTTCCCAACTGAGTTGATGGCAGCTTCATGTTTCCAGCGGAGAGTTGCCTAGGCCGGAAACCTTGGAGTCTTCCTTGACTCGCCCCTGGTCTGTTCCATCCCATTTCCAGTCTGTTAGGAAATCTACATGTAATTAGAAAAAAGAATTCACAAACCTCCCATTTCTCACTACCTCCACTGCTGCTTTCTTGTCATCCTTTCTTCTCTGGATTACTGCTGTAACACCTATGCTTCAGTCTAAACAACAATCAGGATGATCTTAAAATGAATTCTGATGATGGTACTTAGTAGCTTCCCATTTTGCTACATTGAACAATTTACTTAATTTCTCTGTGCCTCAGTTGCTTTCCCTCTAAAAAGATAATACCTCCCTCAAGAGACTGTGGGATTCAATGAGATAATTAATACATATGAAGCCCTTACTTAACACTAACCTGGTGCAGAGAAGATAATAAAGTTTAGCTGCTGTTCTTTTTATTTTTATTTCCAATGTACCCTCCAAATAAAAAACCTACTTTTGTCTCCTTGTCATTTCTTCAGTGCTTGAGATGGAGTCTGGGTACCTAGCTCATCACTGTCAGGTAAAATCCTCAACCCATTAGTGCCAGAGAATAGTATGTCCAGAAACACTGTTCATTTCACCAACGGAAATTCTGTTCCTAACTTGGCTGTTTTTATAAGCAATGCGAAACTTAGTGTCCTGCACTAAATAGGAGTTGCTTTTCAGTAGAAAGTGTTCTCTTTGTCAGTACCATAGTTCCTAATTTTTGAAGCATATGTTCCCTGAAGGATAATGAAAGAGACAGCTTTCCACTATTTTTTTATTGAGTTTTATCTGTGGTTTTATCCTGACCCCTTTTTAATTATTTATTACATTTGTGACAGTGCATATTTAGGGTTTTTTCCTCCTTCATATAAGCCTCACCTCTCTGGAACTGTTGGTACCTGGAAGACACTTATATTTAATGTTCCTACTCATATTTACTGTCATGCCTTCCTGGTTTTTACAGTAAACCAAAAAGAGAAGGTAAGATTTAATCGTAAGATTTGCTAATGGTAATAAAATGTAGACAGTGTGGTATATAATGGGAGAGTGCAGAAGAAGCTAGCTGTGAGACAGGAAATTCAGTTTCTGAGAGAATGTTTGGAATATAAGAAAAGTGTCTGGGTACCTAACCCACAAACAGGGGAACAGTGACTGGGGCAAACTGTGCTTGTTCTGGTTCAGTAAGGCAACCAGGGCATAAGCCCTGGACCTGGGCAGCTTATGCCCCAGAGGCTTGGAGGATGGGGTTTGGGACTAAAGGGCAAAGGAAGGACACTTGAGAATCTGGTTAAAAAACCAAAAACAAAAAGCCTTCTTAGTGGCTTGAATCCCTGTATTGGATATAGGATCTACTTGCCCCGCAGATAGTAGTGATCGGGGCAAAGGGAGTCAGAGATAACATGATACACAGCTCCAGGTCTAAACCAGGGGTTTAGACACTTCCCTACGCCAGGAAGCTGGCACAACCTCTGGACTGTGGCGTTAAGGTACAGCAAACAATATTCTTACATGCAGATTCTTTAAGGGACAGCTAAGCCAGCTCCCAGTGACCTGGGACAGTTTGAGGGTATGAAACAGATGGTGGTAGCTTTTGAAACACTTCTAGCAGCTACATTGTTGTTATCTTGCATGCCCCTCAGCCTAAAGAAGAAATGTCTTACTCATAGTTTAATATCTCTCTTGTAATTTAAGCTTCCCAAGACTGTAGCAGAGACCCCAAAGAAGAGACCAGGTTTTAGAAATTGCAGAGAAAGAGATAGGAAAAAAAATACATTCATGCTCTGAATCTCAGAAGGAATGCTACTACTTTTAGAAGTGGATCAGTTATCTTACAACCAAGTAAAAACCCTTTAGGTTGGTAAGCTTTAGGGTTTGCCAGAAGATTTCTTTGTCCTCTGAGGGACTGACTATCCAGTGACTCTCTTGCCAATAACAATCCATAGTTTCTTAACTGTAATTTCTTCACTTTTGATTGCCATGAGCAGGTTCCAAGCTACTGCAGTGTTGAAACAAACATCTTTGTACTTAACAAAGTGTGTGTGCGGTAAATTTCTAGCATTAAACTACGGGGTTAATTTGTTTATTCAGTTTTGTTATTAAAGTATATAACACACATATAGCAAAGTACACAAACCATATCTCAATAAATGATCACAAAATGAACACATCGTCATAATCTCTACCTATAACACAACAAAATTGCCAGCACCCTTGAAACGTCCCTCATGCCCCCTCCACATCACCACCACTTCCCTCCGCCCCAGAGTAAACAGTATTTCAGTTTCTAACAGAACTGTTTTTGCCTATTTATGATCTTTAAAAGTTTTAAATGGATGTGTTAGTGTATTATTTTGGGGGGAGGTCTGGTATTTTTCCCCTCATCACTAGGTACTGGAATTCATATATGTTATCGGTAGATCAGTAGTTCATTTTTTATTGCTGTATTGTATATCATACACGCATAAATCACATTTATTGATATTTATTTATTCATTCTAATTGCACTGCTCTACAGTACCGCTGTTGTCTTCAGCTAAGCGTCTGTATATGGAGGTCTGTTTCATTAACATATATGTATATCCTTGTGCCAAAACTTTACTGTCTTAAATATATATGTATATATCTGTATACTATAGTTTAATTATAGCTGTATAATAATTTCTTAATATCTGATAAAATAAGCCCCCTCCCTCTTTGTCCTTCTTTTTAAGATTACCTTAATTATTTTTGGTCCTATGAATTTCCATATAACTTTTACAATTAACTTCAAATTACCTCTTCCTTCCCCCCCCCAAAAAAATGCTAGAATTTTTATTGGAAATCTTTTGAGGAGAATAGACATCTTTACTATATTGAATCTTCCAATCCCTGAACGTAGTTTGTCTCTCTGTTTATTTGGTCTTTAATTTTTCTCAATAATGTTTTCTAACTTTTTGTCTTACACATCTTTTATTAGATTTATTCTCAGGTATTTTGTTGTGGGGGGCATTGATGTTATTATAAATGGTATTTTTTAAATCATTTTCTAATTGCTAGCATTAGAAACATAATTTTACATATAGAAAATAATAAATTCTTAATAAGATTTTATGAGGTTAAAGGTATCATTTTAAGAACCATCTAATATTCACCCTGACTGGTGTGGCTCAGTGGGTTGGGAATCATCCCACAGACTGAAAGGCCACCAGTTCAGTCCCTGGTCAGGGCACATGCTTGGGTTGCAGGCCAGATCCCCGGTTGGGGGTGCATGCAAGAGGCAACCGATCAATATCTCCCTTGCACATCGATGTTTCTCTCCCTCTGTTTCTCCCTCTCTTCCTCTCTCTCTAAAAATATATGAAATAAAATCTGAGCCACACCAGCCAGGGCAATAAATAAAATCTTTTAACAAATCATCTAATATTCAAATTATTTGGAAATCTTAGGTACAGTAGGAAAAGTTGGGCCCTGGCTGTCGTGGCTCAGTGGATTGAGTGCTAGCCTGCAAACCAAAGGATCAGCAATCCAATTCCCAGTCAGGGTACAGCCTGGGTTGCGGGCCAGGTCCCCAGTGTTATGGCTGATGTGCCTAGACTAGCCCAGAGTGTCCTGCATCTGAGCCTCATCTGCCCAGTGGGGCGCATGTGAGAGGCAACCACACATTAATGTTTCTCTTCCTCTCCTTCTCCCTCCTTTCTCTCTCTCTAAAAATAAAGAAAGGAAATCTTTTTAAAAAATTTTTAAAAAAGGAAAAGTTGGGTTAAAATCAGGGTTTTAAGGTTGGAGATTTCAAAGGGAAATCAAGAGGAACCCATTCCTAAATTGTGGGAATTCTGTGTTGGTTGCTTGAGAGAGGTGGCCTCAGGCTTGCTTTCTCTCTCAGCTAAAATGATTGAGCTTGGAATGCTGGGATGTTGGTTTTTCTTCTTCATAAATGGGGATTTCACTCAGTCCTTCGCCTCTGGCTGCTCTTGAACTGACAGGCTTCCCTGCCATTCTAAAACTCCCTTCAGGAATGAAGCAGGTATTCTTCACCGCTTTCTCGCCACTATCAGGTATTGCAGGCATTCCGAACTGATGATGACAGTAACTGTTTGCTGAAACTCATACTTGGCTTTGTTTTTCCAGGTCTATAAAGGAGAATTTCAGCTACCTGAATTTCTTAAAGAAAAACCTCAGGTACTGTATCTGTTTTCTCCTTTTGATGTGTAATAATAGATGGACTGTTGCATTGAAATGATCTTTTTAGAGATAACGATATGTGGTAGTAGTAGAAAGATTGGCCTCTGGCAATTGTTGGTTTTAATGGTAATTTAAAAGGTGGTTAAGGGGAGGAAGAAGGGGGTAAAGGGGAGATAATGATGGAAGGAGACCTGACTTGGAGTGGTAAACACACAATACAATATGCAGATATGTATTCATAGAATTGTATGCATGAAACCTATATATTTTATTAAACAATATCACTCCCAATAAATTTATAAATAAATAAATAAATAGATAATACAATAGAAATTTTAAAGAACAACTATAATTTAATAAAGTCTTAACACAGTCTTTCAAAACTGGGGAAATACTTTATTAGTAACTAAAATCCTATTGCTTGAGGTCTTCCAAACCACACAGTATTCCACAGATAAGGAATCTGCCTGTGTATCTGCTCCAGGCTTCTGATATCTACCTTGAAAAAAAATGTACATCTTCCCTTTGTTTTTATTGCATACGTATTCATGGCCTTTTAACTGTTCTCATTTAGAGCCTAGAATACTTGTGAATACATTATATACACAACGGTAGGCCCTCAACTGCAAAGTCCCCCAAGTTGGGAAAGGATGGTGAGAGTTTGAAGCTCATAACTTTTACTTTTTAAAAAATTAATTAAAACAAATCCAGAGTTATCCTTGTAATGTCACACTCTCACTTACTCAGATTCCAGTATGGTTTATTGAGTTGGAGAGAAACAGATAGTGTTACGGCTGATGTGCCTAGACTAGCCCAGAGTGTCCCGCACCTGAGCCTCATCTGCCCTTCTTCTGTAGTGGTGGGGGGAAATGATGACTCTTTCTTGAGCCCAGGAGAACACTTCCCCTTCCAGCATAGTGATAGTACATGTTGCCTCCAGGCTGCTGCCATCAGTGATTAGCTTGTTATAAGAAATGAAGACTCAGCACTGAACTCCATTTCCAAAATATTCAGATATGAGTTGGTGAGGCAAACACCCCACCTCACAGACGCTGTGAAGTCGTGTTATCTGAGGCAAGCCTGCAGTAAATGGGCCGGGCTCTCTAAGAGAAGCTGTCTCATATCAGAGTTGAAGGCTCTATCTTCTCAGATCCTTGTCTGACAACAGTTAGCCATCAATACATATTACTTAAGAATTTCAAACTACTTTCAAGGCATATTCTTATTAACATCTATTTAACTTTAATCCATCCATCCATTTATTTAAATTTTTCAACAGATGCTTACTGAACTTCTATTATGGGTGAAAAACTGGAATAAGTCCACAAGAGTCACAAGGCTAAAAAAGATCTTCTCAAGGAAGATATTTGCCAATGATACATCCAATAAGGAGTTAATGTCCAAAATATATAAGAAAATCATACAACTTAACACCACAAAAAACAAACAATTTGATTTAAAAAATAATGGGCGCTGGCGGGTGTGGCTTATTGGATTGAGTGCCAGACTGGGAACTGAAAGGTCGCTGGTTTGATTCTC
The DNA here is from genome assembly GCF_021234165.1 of Pteronotus mesoamericanus. Taxonomy (NCBI): domain Eukaryota; kingdom Metazoa; phylum Chordata; class Mammalia; order Chiroptera; family Mormoopidae; genus Pteronotus; species Pteronotus mesoamericanus. The sequence goes on from NW_026555308.1 coordinate 15,676,892, forward strand.
TGTCAGGGCACATGCCTGGGTTGCAGGCCAGGTCCCCATTTGGGGGCATGGGAAAGGCAACTGATTGATGTTTCTCTAGTACATCGATGTTTCTCTCCCTTAAGTTATGTAAGTTCTATCAATGTCTAACCAGTATATTATACACCTGAAATATAATATGGTGTATCAAATGTAATTAAATTTCTTTTAATTCCTGAATCTTCTCAAGAAACTCCTGATCTATCCAAAATACTCTTATTTACTTTTGCAGAGAAGGGAGTACAGGGCCCTGAGCCTGGCTGGGCATAAATTCTCAGAAACCTGAATGAATTCATGACCAGGCTCACTCCTTTACAGGCTACGGCACTTGGAGCCAGAGAATAATCCAAGATGCAGAGTCTTGCAGGAATGTTAAATCCTAAGGCTGTTTCACATAATAAATCTGAAAGAGTCAAGAAAGGGTATTTAAGACTAAAACTAAAGGGACCACCCTGCTTCACAATGTACACAAAAATCATTTCCAGGTAGATTATAGACCTAAAAGTGAAACGCAAAATAATAAATTTTTTAGGAGACAATAGAGGAGAATATCTTTATGACCTTAAAGAGGGAAGGATTTTTTTTTTTTGAAGATTTTTTTATTTATAAATATCAATGGGTTGCCTCTCGCCCACCCCCAACCAAGGACTGGCCTAGCAACCCAGGCATGTACCCTGACCAGGAATCAAATCTGTGCCATTTCAATTTGTGGGACAATGCTCAACCAACTGAGCCACACCAGTCAGGGCAAAAGGAAAGGATTTCTTAAACAAGTCATTAAGAATACTAATCATTAATTTAAAAATGATTAAGTTGGACTACATTAAAACTGAGAATGTTTACTTAATAGAAAGCATCATAAAGAGAGTAAAAAACATATGCTTTAAATGGGAGAAAATATTTAAACAAATGACTCATCTGTGGAATGTAGGTAATTTCTACAAATTAATAAGAAGATTTTTAAAATTGCGCAAAATGTGTACCAGGCCTTCTAAGGCCCTTATTCTGGTAGTTTCATTTAATGCATCACAAACATTTAGAAAAAGGCCTTTAAAAGATTTTGATTTCACTTTTTTCCTTGTTTCTTTTTTATTTTTTTATTTTATTTTTTTTTAAGACAGGAAAGGAAGGAAAAAGAGGGAGAGGAAAAAAGATTTTGATTTCACTTTTTTCTTTGTTTCTTTTTTATTTTTTTATTTTATTTTTATTTTTTAAGACAGGAAAGGAAGGAAAAAGACAGGGAGAGAAATATCCATGTGAGAGAGAAACATGAATCAATTGCCTCTTGCACTCCCTTGACCCAGGGCCAGACCAGCGATCTAAGCATGTGCCCTGACTGGGAATTAAACCAGCGACCTTTCACTTTGTGGGACAATGCCCAACACACCAAGCCGCACAAATCAGGGCTTAACTTCTAATAGATGAGAAAATTGAAGCCCACAGAATCGTCAGGTTTTATATTTAACTAGAATGGCTCACAGAGCTCTGGAAGCGCTATACTTGAGGTTACAGTTTTATATTTGCAAAGGGTACAAGTCAAGACCAGCCAAATGAAGAGACAAATAGGACAAGGTCTGTTAGGGTCTCAAACATAGTTTCTGTGCCCATTCTCCACAGAAGCAGGGTGCTTCTCCCTCCTAGACATCCATGTGTTCACCAACCAGGAAGCGCCACTGAGCTTTGGCATCCATAGTTTTTCTTGGGTTCTAATTACATAGGCAGCATTGACTGAATCATTGGCCGTGTGATTGAACCTAGTCACCGTCAACTTCCCCTAGCTGTCAATTAGGCTGGCTGAAAGCCCCAGCCCTCTAATTAGGCTTGGTCTTTCTGGTGAGCAGCGCCCATTCTGAGAGGCATCTCAGCCCTTTAGTAAACTCAGGTGTGATCCAAGGGACTCATGAATAACAAAGACACTCCTGTTTTGAGGAAAATTATCCAAGGAGTTAGTCTCCTTACCGCAAACCAGGGACAAAGGCCAAATTATTACACAACAGTAGTAGATTGAATTCCTTAGAAATTCTAATCAACTCCTTCAAGCTACACCTGATATTTTGACTGAAGCAGTCACTTATGCTGACCAACTTTGAAGACTTTAAAACATCTTTTGTTTTCTTTGACAGACTGAGCAAGTGGAGTAGCAGAGCCAGGAACCTCCTACACACATGAGGTGAGGGTTGGGGGACACTGCTGAGACTCTGGGTTTCCCCTCTTCGGCTTGTAGGAGGGTGGCATGGCTGGGGTAGAGAGCGCAGCTCTGTATCAGTCTTTCTGGGCTGGACTCTTGGCTCGGTGTGGCACTGAGCAAATTGCTGAACTTCCCCATTTTTTAGTTCCTCATCTGTAAAATGAGGACAATATTAACAAGAGAGTGGCAGTAAGAATTAACCATAATAATGTCTGCAAAAAGCGGAGCACATAGTAAGCACTCTAACAGTGTTAGTTGTTATTTTCAATATGGTAAATGATAAAATATTTTAGCTGAAAGAAACTTGTAGAACATCAGCCTCAACCATCTCTTTGCTGATAAGGCAACTGATCCTAGATAGAGTAGGCTATTTGTCAAGGCCATATCACTGGGAGGAGAACCCAGGGCTGCAGAACAACCAGAGCTTCTTCCACCACTTGTGCTACTTTCTCTGTGTCTTGGACATGCAAATAATTTTGTATTAATATTTTTGGGGGGTGAGTTGGTTTGTTTTTGAAGCCTTCCATTGCTGATTTTAATGTATGAAGATCTCATGTTTGCAACCTACATTGTCTCATTGTAGCTAAGGGCTACAGTGTGGGCTAGACCATGCCTTTTAAGCCCTGTTTACATCTGAGTAATCATCAGGTACAGCCCCTTAGTGGCAAAGCTGGTTTCTCAGACCTCCTGATGTAGCTGCTCAGAGCTCACAGCCGTCTCCCACACTTTCTGAAGACTCTGTTTTTGCTCTGAATGATGTGGTGATGCCTTAGATCATTTGGAACTTGAAAAGCTTTTATAAATTTGACTTTTGCTTGCTGTTTTATTTTTATTTTATATAGTAACCATCTATCGAGTGGATACTCCACACCAAGCATAAAATACCAAACATTTTATATATACTACATGATATATGTTATATTGTATGCAATATATGGAATCCAGCACAAATAATGCCCCTTTTTATTACAAAATCATAAGCATGTAATTCTGTAACATAACAATATCACTCTCAAGCCCACCATGGGACATTTTAGGTGAAATGTCCAAATTAAAACTATAAATTATTACACCCATATTATTACCCTATCACACTATTAACCACACTGAAGCAGGCCTTACTTCTGCTGGACCCTGTATAATATGATATATAGAACAACACCTATCATAAATTATATATAATTAATATAAACATATTAGAATGAATTCATTCAAGTTGCAAGCCACTCTGGCAAGTAGTTGGTAGTATTCCTATTGTACTGGTGAGAAAATTGAGATTGAATAATTTGACTAGGAGATTTTTATGACTTGGTGTGTGTTAATGGATTATAGAGGCAAAAACACACAAACACTACTATGCCACGTCAAAGTCCTGGATGGCAGCGAACCAATAACATGAATAGGTTTCAGGATTTATGATTGTCAACGAGCAACTGCCAAACGTTAGACTTACACTCTATGGGTATGCATATCTGACAGCAGTTATCAGGCCTTGGATAACTTCGTTATCCAAAATACTTTTAAAATTTATGAATCCCCTCCCCAAACAGACACACACAGGCACACACACACAGGGTTTTATTTATTGACCAGCTATTTTATAAGACACGTTCAGGCAAACTTCTTTAGTAACATACTATAGAAATGATCCCTGAAAGTATAGTCTTTGCTTTTTTACAAGACAAAATACAGTGTTAAGTTGACCCTGGCCTTCAAGTTGCTCCACAGCAGCATTTCATTCTCGTTTGCTTATCGAGGCCTGTAGGTCCCACATGCACTGAGAGAAGGACTCAGGTGACCTGGGAGAGACAACAAAGCATCTCAGAATAGATACCAGCCTGTCTTCTTGTCTTTTGGATCCCTTTGGTATTTGAATACAGTCACTGTGTTATCTAAAGCTTCCTTCAGAGAACCTTAGCATCCACTTTCTCAAAAGAAGAGTCAGCGTGTGGGACCCCTGGACATTTGATGTTGCTACCTGTGCCCCCGCGGTGGCTTCAGTTGCTATGCCAGTTGCAGTCAGTTAGAGGTGAGCAGGAGCAGCCCTTGTTTTGCACATCGAAGCTACTGGCAGGCGTCTCCAAGCATCCTAGGCTGAGGGAGAGTGCGCCTCTGCTGTGGTCCTGAGGCAGCTGTTCTCGTAATTGTCAATCCCCTGCCCATCAACCTGGCTTATGTCAGACCCATGACTGGGAAGGAGGCTGTGTGGTGCAGGAGACAAAGGAACTGTGACTCCACAGCTGTAACTGTGTTCCTTTTGTTTGCCCTAGGGAAGACCGAAGCCTATGCAACGGAAGGGAACTTTCTAGGACTGGCTGTCACCTGCTGAGATCCATGGAGTGTATATACTGCGGCTCCTGTTCATTCGCCAGACTCCTCTCACTGACTGGGTGAATGTCAGCCACAGTTGGGCCTCCCGAGTGATCTGTTCCCTGTGTGCAGCACTCTCGATTCTAATTGCATGCACAACCCAGTGGATAAGGAGCCCAGGGGGCACATGTGCTTTCTGTTAAAAATGCTCTGGCCCCTATCTTTTCTTACCAGATTCCAAATTTTGTTTTCAAGAGGAGGGTTTAAAAGTGGGATTCTGTAAGCAAAATTGGGCAGTTTCATCTTGGAATAGGTCATCTGTACATGTTCTAATGTTTTGTAGAACACTTGTACCTGTTTAAATGTATTGATGTGGATAATACTAAATATCTTAATTATTTAAATAATTCATTCTATTGTTTCCGAGAAGTTGATAAATTACCATATACATTTACAACTTAATGACTTTTGTATTTTATTTTTCAAAATAAAAGCTTTAAATGTGAAGCATTCTAGTAGTTCACATGCTTTCATTACTGTGATTTCAGAAAAGCAGTAAGATCTTATCAGATGGTGGCCTGATAAACCAGTTTGTTCAGTTGGCTGGGCTATATTCAGTTGATTGTATTCCCCTCTATGCGTCATGATTTCTTAGTGAAGTTTTTGCTGTAATTTATTTCAGAGAGACCAGCTACCATCCACTTATCTCAGAATCCTATTATTCTATTTCCTGCTTCCTTATACTATAGTTAAGGCAGAGAAGTTACTGATTCTAGCTGTTTTCTAGAAGCCATTGTTACAGAATTCAGAAGGCCCAGATAATAATAGGAATTCCCAATAAGAGGGAATTCCTATTATTATCTGGGCCTTCTATGTGCCAGGCACTGATAAAGGTGTTTTATGTTATCTCATCCCTGGCCTGAAAACTGTACCTCCTCCAGTCTTAACCATGTCAGTAATTATATTTTTTATTCAGTCACTCAAGCCAGAAGCCTAAAAGTCATACCTGATGTCACTTTTTTCCTCCCTTTTCTCACCCAAATACAAGACCTTTAATTCAATTTAAAATTAATACATCTGCCAGATCAATTCTTTCTTCAAAATATTTCTTGAACCCATCCACTTCCCTTAAGCTCCACTGCCCCGACCCTAATCTAAGACAGCACCATCTGTTGCCTAGACTATTGCAATAAATAGCCTCCTAAACAATACCCTATCCCCACTCTTGCCTCTTCAAATTCTGTTTAGTACGCAGCAGAGCACATGTTTTAAAATGGACATCTGGACACGACCCTCCCACTTACAGTTTCCTGTAGAATAGGATTCAGACTCCTGCTGTGACCCAGCTACTGCCCTCCCCCCGCACCTCACTGCAGGCCAGCCTCCTCCACCTCCCCCTGTGCTCTCGAGTTCTTTGCATTTCCTGGCACACACCAAGCTTTTTCTGCCTCTGCACATATTATTCCTCTTCCTGGAACATTCTTCCCTTTGCTCTCCTTCTGCATTCTCTGGTCTCAATAAATTCCGCTCCCTCAGAGAGACGTTCCCTGACCCCTTGAATTTAAAACTGGGCACCCAGGTTGCCTACCTTCCTTCACAGTATCACTTATCACACTCTTCAGTTTTTAGTGTCTTTGTTGACTTTTTTTGTTGTCTGTCTTCCAAACTAGATGGTAATTTCCTGGAAGACAGAGACTTTGTCTTTTCTTGTTCATTTTTGTACCTCTGATACCTAGCAAAGTATCTAACAACCCAGTAAAATATTTGGTGAATGGTAATCTTCCCAGAAACCTCTGACATATCATTTTACAGATGAGGAAACAGAAGCTCCGACAAGTCAGGTCACTTAACACAAGTCCCCTCAGCTAGTGCCACAGGGGCGACCTGACATCTAGGCCCAAGCCTGACCTGAATAGCATTCTTTCCACTCCACTCCCCTAGCCCTGTCCCCTTCCATTTAAAATGAATGCTGCTGCCACATCAATTCTTTGTTCAGCGCTATGTCTTGTCACTCCTTTGTTCAAAAGCCTCCTTTGATTCTCTAATGCTAACACATCACTTCTAAACTTTTCTCCTGCCACAGTAGAGCCTCACTAGCTCCTTTATACTTCTTCCTACTCTCTTCACATATACCCTTCACTTTCTGCTTCTTCCAGATGCCTATAAACCCAATCCCCCTCCCCTCTACCTGGGGAATCCCAGCCTCAGTGAGGGCTCGGCTGTCTTAAGTCCCATTTCTTTTTACTCAGTTGCTCCAACCTCCAAACAACAATGAAGTGACCTTTAGCTTAGCCCCTTTTTTTTTTTTTTTTTTTTTTTGCTTACTTCCTCTATTAGTCTTATGCCACCAACTTTGTAGGGAGGAGGTCACACACTCATTTAGAGCCTATCTGAATGGGAGGGAAGGACATTTTCAAACTAACCCTGCCTGGCTCCGGGACTTGCCCCTAAGAAACATGTGCTTCCTTTTCCCCACACCTGTCTGCTATGAATGGCTGGGAGTATATGAGAATAGGAAAAGGTCAGAGAACCACAGCACAAAATGGTTGACTCAGGAAAGAGGAAACCACTGCCCAACTAGCCTGAAGAAGAATATGCTACCCTATCTCCATCTTTACTAACATTCCTTCTTTCACAAAGCTTTATTTCTGTTGATCTGAGCACATTTCTTTTGAGCCCTGTGAAGAAAAGCATTTCCGTTCCATATGATATCTTAGATCACCTCTCTGAAGAGGACTGTATTTGTGAAGTGTGATTTGATGGACTCACGTGGAACTCCTGTTGAACAAGTGAAAGATGGCAGGAGTAAAATTCAAAAAGAGGTAATGGGGTGAGGGACCAGGGCAGGCGTATGGCCTATGGCTCTCAGGGAGCTTCCTGGAGCCAGCACTGCCATGGCCACAATCAGCAGGCGGACCTACCTGCGAAGCCGGGGAGAAGCTGGTGCTCTCAGCGGCTCTAGGAAGAGCTTGGAGAGAGCATCAGCCAGGAGGAATCATGGAATTTAAAAATGAGGGGGAAAAAATCTTAGTAATCACTTAGTCAAGTAATCATCCTAATAACATTTATCAACAACAGCTTCTCATGGTCCGAGCCCTGTGTTAACCTCTTTACATGTTTAAACTCATTTAATTCTCATAATTACCATCTGAGGTAGACACTCTTATTACCTACATTTTAAAAACATGGGCTCAGGGAGGTAAAACACCTAGTACAACTAGTAAGTGACAGAGTCAGGACACAAATACAAGCAACCTGGTTCCAGAGCCTGTACCCTTAACCACTACTCTACCTCTCAGTAATCATCTGTGTTTACACTAGAATAGAAAATTGTCATTAGCATCAAGTGACAACTATTTAAATACACCTCCCTTGTATTTAGTAATCTGATAGGTGTAATTAAAATTGGGTATGCCAACAAGTGTAATAGACCACTGCCCTTGGGAATTTTTCGTCTTGGTGAAAATCAAGAAAAATGCACATAAAACAATTATTTCAAGCTCTGGCAAGACCTATAAAACCTGACTGGTAAATGATAGATATGTAATGGTCTAGGCAAGACTCTATTCAGTGTTGCCCCCAATCTGTCTTTCCAGGGAGCTACAGATTCCGGGCTGGCAAGGTCAGTGTTTTCACATTGAGTTCCCTTCCCTGCCTGTTTGTCACCATTCAACAAGTCTTGCAGGAACTTTAGGTCTTTGCATAAAGCACAGCACTCCCTTAGTTATTCTGAATTGGGCAAAAGAGATCATTTTTATTCATTTGGGTTTAAGTCCTAACAAAGCAGTTCATTGAGTATTGTGTATAGTCTTGCTAGACATAATAAATAACTTTGAGTCTCCCTTTGGGGTTTACTGATTATTACTGAAGATCCAAAATTAAATCAATTTCACAATAAAACCATTATTTTTGGTGTTATATACTGTAGAAATGGCTTTGTGACCTTGCCCTGAGGAGGAAAGCTTAAAATGCCCTCTATTGGCCAAACATAGAATGACTGTTGAGTATATGAAAAAATTTAAGAGTTGATAGATAGCAATAAGAAAATCCATCATGAATACTTGCAAAGGTTTCTCTACAAAGATGTCTACTGCAATGTAGCTTGACACAAAATATTAGAAACAACCTAACAAAAGGGGGGATTGGTTATTATGGTACATTCATATAATATTGGAAAATACTACTCAGCTAATAAATATGATATTGAAAAAATACTGTCAAAAATATTTATCTTATGGTAAATAAAACCCTAAGCTCATGAAGCTGTTTATTATGATGTCATTTTTGGGGGGGTTTTTTAATTGTATTTTTTTCCATTACCAGTTAGCCTCCTTGTAACCTCTTGCCCTCCACAATCATCCCCATGTGTCCCTTTTCCTTTTTGCTCTATCCCTCCACCCCTTACGGGGAGAGAGGTCCAGGCTAAAAATAGCAGTGATTAATGGGGGGGGGGCATCAGAGGCTGGGGAGCAAGAGCTGAACTAGGTTGAGAGCAAGGGGACTTGGGACGCTGCTGGCAAACAACAGTTTCTCCAAGGCTGGGAGAGCAAGGGAAGGGCTCCAATGCCACCCTCTCGGTCATGATATTCCTCCCTTTTTACCTTATGGATGAGGAATGAGGAACTGGAGAGAATTAGGGGAAATAAAGGAGGATGAAAACATTTGGTGGGGAGATGCTGAGCTAGGATTTAGACATGTTAAGGTTAAAGTGCTCTTGGGGACATCCAGTTAGAAATGTCAAATAGTCAGTTTTGTGTAAGATAAGGATCCGAAGTTTTACATTTGGGAGTCTTTAATGTGGCTGAAGCCATGGGAGTACATGGAATCATCTTGAGAGCATATGTAGACTACGAAAGAAGCAAGCCAAGCACCAGTTCTGGGGTCCGACACCACTGAAGAGATGGAGGATGAATGAGGTCTGCCAAGGGGTTGGAAAAGAGACAGAGAGAAGAGGCGAGCCAGAAGAGGGTTGTGCACTTCAAAGGAGGGCGGAGTTTTAAGATAGAGAGAAACGTCAACACTGACATGCTTCCGAGAGTTCAAAAAGAACAAATCATTTGGCGTGGTAGTTAGGAGGCCACATTGATCCTGGGGAGAGCAGTTTCAGTGAAGTGACAGGTCAGCAACCTAACTGGCAATGGGATAAGAAATAGAAGCAAGTGCAGACTATGTTTGAGGACACTCACTACAAAGGGACAGAGAAAGATGTGCTACCTACAGAAGGATGAAGGATTGAGGAAGAGCTTTTATTTAACTGGCACATCATTAGGCTGCCCCAAAGAAAACAGTATAAAGGGAGAGAAGGAAAATTCAGGAGAGAGAAGTGTTAGCTGGTGAAGCAAGTAGAAGCCTGAAAAGCAAGAGTCTCATTAGAAGAATTAGATTCAAACCCAGAGAAGAGAAACTTCCTGCTAGCTGGAGGGAGAGGGAAATTTTGTGCCACAGTTAACTCATTGGTGGGCTGGTGGGAAGTTGAGGGAATTCTTCATGCCTTATAGCCTACATTTCTCTATGCAATAAAAAAAAGCCAAATTGCCATTTGCCAGAAGGAGGGGAGATTTCCTGGAGTGGGGGGGGGGGGTTTAAAAAGAATGGTATATTGAAAGTAAAAAAGCCAGCTGGCCTGAGTGCTGACTAGATTTAATGTGGTAATCTTTTCAGAATACAGACACATATCGAATCATTCTGTTACATACTTGAAACTAATAATATTATATCAGTTACATCTCAATTTTTTTAAAAGAGAGAAAAGGGAAGTGACTAAAAGAAACCCATGGATGGGTGCCCCAGTGGCACCATGAGTTTATCATACATTGTAACAGGATCAGTTCCCGTGGTGGTGCACTCACCCAGCGTTAGAGCACAGAAGGCTGGTGGGTTAGTCTATGGTTATTGGTTTTGTAGAGTGGTTGGGTAGGTGTTCCCTAGAGAGATGTTTAAGTGGACACACAGGGTCTTGGGAGGATCAGGGAGAAAATATAATCAAGAGATTGGACACCTGAGAGAAAAGGGCGGGTAGGCAAGGAACTATCAGTCGTAAGGAAGTAGAAAATCAGGTACACCAGGTTAGGGGAGAGAGAAGGAAGGATAGAACTTAGTGAGAAAAGATTGATATATTAGAGTTATAAACTTGGGAGGTAGAAGACTTCTGGGTGCTGGCAAAACTCGTCCACAGAGTGTTTGCACTTGGCTGTATTCTCTTTCCTGCTGCACATTCTCCCCTCACCCCACTCAGAACCAAACTTTTCCTCACCCCTTCCTTGTGAAAACAAGACTATCCTTGAAAAGCTTTAAATGGGGTAGTGACGTGATCTGATCTAAAATATCCAGAGCAGCGGGAGGCATAAAAATAAAGTTCATAGCAGCACTATTTGTCATAGAAGAACCCTGAGAAATAATTATTCATCAATAGTGACATGGATAATATTCCATTCATTTAAAGTCCAAAAGCAGCTCAATTTAAGTGGCATTGCTGAGAGATACATACACATGTGGTTAAGCTCGGAAAACAAGAAAATGACTGTCAGAAAAGTGAGTACAGCGTTGACCTCTGGGAGAATGGAGGTGCCTTCATTGGGGAGGAGCCCTTAGAGAACGTGGGTGTTGTCAATGTTTTATTTTTTAACTGAATGGTGGTTATATGGGTATCTCCTTTATAGCTGTTCCTCAAACTGTACATATATGATTTTGCACTTTTTTGCATCACGTATTCCAAGTCAATAGAAAACATGCATGGAATATCACATGCCATATTTAGGAGGAAGAGGAGATTGGGAAGGTATGTGCCAATACAATTGCATTTGTATAATATCCTGTTTCATGGCTTGAGGTGAGTATATGGGTTTTATTATTTTTGAATGATTTTTTATTTTTCAATTACAGGTGGCATACAGTATTATATTAGTTTAAGGTATAAATTTATACGGTTATAAATGTATATAACTTATGAAGTAACCACCTTAATCTGACACCATACAGTTATTACAATATTATTGACTATATTCCTCATGCTGTACTTTACATTCCTGTTACTGCTTTTGTAACTGGCAATTTGAACATCTTAACCTCTTCCCCTTTTTCACCCATTCCCCAACCCCTTCCCATCTGGCAACCATCAAAATGTTCTCTGTATCTGAGTTTGTTTCTGTTTTCTTTGTTCATTTCTATTGTTTTTTTAGATTCCATATATAAGTGAAATCATATGGTATTTGTCTTTCTTTGACTTATTTTAGTCCGTACAATACCCTCTAGATCCATCCATGTTGTTGCAGATGGCAAAGGTTCATTCTTTTTTATGACTGAGTAATATTCCAATATATTTATCACATCTCCTTTATTCATTCATCTATTGATGAACACTTAGGTTGCTTCCATATATTGGCTACTGCAAACAATGCTGTGATAAACATAAGGATTTATGTGTTTTTTCTAATTATTGTTTTGGGTTTCTTCAAATAAATATGTAGAAGTGGAATTGCTGGATATTTCTTTGTCTGTTGTTAGAGCCTTTGTTTTAAAGTCTATTTTGTCTCATGTAAGTATTGCTACCTGAGCTTTTGAAAAACTTCTATTTGCATGAAAGATCTTTTTCCATCCTTTTACTTTGTCTGGGTGTGTCTTTGGACCTGAAAATTTGTGTCTCTTGTAGGCAGCATATGTATGGGTCCTGTTTTCTTACCCATTCAGCCATCCTAAGTCTTTTGACTGGAGCATTTAATCCATTTACATTTAAAGTAATTATTGATAGGTATATAGTTATTGCCATTTTATATTTCATATCTTCAATCTTTTTTTCTCATTCTTAAAGAAGTCCCTGCAATATTTCTTATAATACTGATTTGATGGTGATGAACAACTTCAGCTTTTTTTTTTTTTGGTCTGGGAAGCTATCTGACCTTTCATTCTAAATGACAGTTTTGCTAAATAGAGTAATCTTTGTTATAGATCCTTGCTTTTCATCACTTTGAATATTTTGTGCCAATCGGTGCTGGCCTGTAAAGTTTCTGTTGAGTAGTCAGCTGACATTCTTATGGGAGCTCCCTTTTACATAACTAACTGCTTTTCTGTTGCTACTTTTAAAATTCTTTCTCTGTTTTTAACCTTTGGCATTATAATTATGATGTGCTTTGGTGTGAGCCTCTTTGGGTTCATCTTGTTTGAGACTCTCTGCACCTCCTGGAATTGAATGTCTATTTTCCTCACCAGGTTAGGAAGGTTTTCCAACAGTATTTCTTCAAATAGCTCTTCAATTCCTTGATCTCTCTCTTCTGGTACCCCTATGATGTGAATGTTGTTACACTTGATGTCCCAGAGGCTCCTTAAATTATCCTCCAGTTTGAGGGGAGGGGGGGCGGTTTGGATTTTTTTCTTTTTTGCTCTTCACTTGGGTGTTTTCCACTATGTTGTCTTCAAAATTGCTGATTCAGTCCTCTGCTTCATCTAATGTACTCTTTATTTCCTCTAATGTATTCTTCATTTCAGTTATTTTATTCTTCATTTCTGATTGGTTCTATTTTATGGTTTCTATCTCCATCTGTTTATCTCTTTGTTAAAGTTCTCACTGACTTCATTTACTCTTTCCCTAAATTCATTGAGCATCCTTATAACCAGTATATTGAACACAGCATCTGGTAGATTGTTCGTCTTCATTTTGTTTGGTTCATTTTCTGGAGTTTCATTCTGTTCTTTCATTTGAGGCAGGTTTCTTTTTCTTCTCATTTTGTCTGATTCTCTGCATTTGTTTCTATGTATTAGGTAAACCTACTATGTATCCCAGTCTTGATAGTATAGTAGGTGTCCTGTGGGGCCCAGTGGTACATTTCCCTGGTCACCTGAGCCAACTGCTCCAGGAGTGACCCTGGTGTGTACATTTTTATTGTAGTTGAGCTTTGATTCCTGTTGTTTTATCAATGGGAGGGGTTGACCCCCAGGCTGATTGGTTGTGAGGATGCACCATGACTTTAGTGGAGGAGCTGCTGTGCAGGGGCTAACTCCATGGAGTAGGATTCCATTTAGCAGGGCTCTGGTACCTTCCAAGTCCACCCTTTGGGTGTCTTGTTTGTGGAGGTGGTAGGGTGGTGCCCTGGTGTGGTGTGGCCACCAGGTATGTTGGTTCTGGGGCCTTTCAGAATGGGCTGTCATGTAAGCCAAGGTCAACTGCTGCCTGTGCCTGACCCAGGAACGGCAGGTATGAGCTACAAAGTTATCTGCAGATGGTTTCCACTTGTGCTAGTTTTGGAGGAAACTGGGAGAGGCTAAGATGCAAACTGAGACTGGCTGCCACTAGTGCCAGGCTTGGGACTGCTCTGCAAGTGGTACAGCACACACTGAGGCTAGACACTTCTTGTTTGGGGTTTGTGAACCTCTGAGAGATTTCAGCAAACTCCACAGTACCATTTGCATGGAATAGCCTCTAGAAGCAGCTTGAGTAGACCTGCAAGTTGGGCAGAGCAGGATCTCAAGGAATCAGCAGAGCAGAGCAAATGGTGTTAGCCAGGTTGATGGAGACTCAGACTGGGCACCTGCCTGTGCCTGCAGCCTAGGTGAGGGCCAGGTTCAGCAAAGGAATAATGGCAGCTGCCAGCACTTCTGTGTAGGAGAATGCTTCCCCTACTATCCTTGTCCTGAAGCCAGACAACTTAATTCCCCATTGTATGTCCCTGGTACTTTTCAAGGGGCTGCCTCAGTGCTAGAGCTCAGATCGAGTGAGTCCATCTGTGAGTAAGTCTGTGCTTGGGCCCTTTAAGAGGAACACCTGGGACTCCAGATGTCTCTGTCTCACTCAGCCATAATCCCTGCTAGGTTTCACAGCTAGAAGTCATGGAGACTTCTATCCTCAGCACTAGAACCCTGGGCTGGGGAGCCCAGTATGAGGCCAGGACCCTTGCTCCTCAGGAGGAGCCTCTGAGGCTGAGATATTCCTCCCAATTTTTAATCACCATACGTGGGTGTGTGATCAGCTCCTTCAGCATCTCTGCCCCTCCTACCAGTCTTCACATGCCTTCTTCTGTACATCCTTAGTTACAGGATTTTTGTTCAGCTAGTCTTCAGGTGGTTCTTAATGATGGTTGTTGTGTAGTTTAGTTGTAATTTGATGCGGTTATAGAAGGAGGCTAGCACAGCATTTTCCTACTTGACCATCTTGACTGGAAGTCTCCCCAGTTTCTGAATACATTGGTTTTAACTTAATATATCTATAATTGTTTATATGTCTAAAATACTTAAATAAGAATTAAAATGAAAAGAAGGTAATGTGGAAAAGAAGGTGCATGCTTTTGTTTCTGCTCTCATTTCCTTTATTGTTAAATTATTTATTCAATAAATTAGAATCAGAAGAGAAATTCAGTAGCTGAATCAGTACTTAGGAAATTTGTCAGCATTCAAAAGTTATTTTCTTTGGGAAGGCATTGAAAATAGAATCCAGTTTATGAATCTCAGGGCTTGCTGCCTATAGAACTGTTTGTTCAGTTGACTCTTAGAAAAGTAATCCCGGGGTTAACTGCCTGTGTTCAGAGAGCAGCTGCCACGTCTGTGTGGGCAATCCCTCCTTCAAAGGCTCACTGACCGTTCCCTGCAGGCTTCATGTGAACTGGCCTGGAAGTCATTCCACTGGGGGGTGGCCGTAGCAGCTGCCAGCAAACTGCCCTGCTTTCCCAGAAAGCCTGCTCCAGCCCCTTCCTACTCACTCACCAAGTCCTCATTCCAGGCTGCTGACCTTGGATTTCTCCCCACCGTGTAAACACAACCAACTGGGAAACTACATTCCTGAAGGAAATTCTTAGCAGAAATAGAAGATGAAAACTCCAATACATTCAGAAACCTAAAACTATTTACACATGGGTTTTCCTATCTCCTGAGCCTCTGGGCTCCCTTCTCATTTTTTGTATACAGCCTTGCTTTAAGGTGTTGGAATAAATTCTCCCTGATAATACTTAGTTCTCTGGTTTTCTCATATGGATTCCTAGGGATGGAGAGGCCATCTGGCAGAGTGGATAAATGGAAGGAAGCTGGTCTAGGTAACTCCTTGTTAAGTTACTTAATGAACCAAACAAGGATCTACTCAGACTTTTTATGTAAGAGAATACAATTCTTTTATTATTTAAGCCACTTTTGGTTGAGGTTCCTGTTATAGCCAAAACATACTAACTGTAATAGCATGGAAAGGAGATTCTGTTACAGATTTTTTTGTTGTTGTTCTTGTTATACTTACTTTTGAGAAAGGCTAGATCAGATAGCGATAGAGAGAAGTCCTCTGGGGGCCCGGGTGGTGCCACTCAAAGCAGGGTTCAAGGACCCACAGGTTCAGAATTACCTAGGAGTTTGTTTGGAATGCAAATTCAAGGGCGACATCTCAGACCTACCAAATCAGATTCCCTGGAAATGGGGTTGGGAATCTGTATTTTAACAAAGTCCCCTCCAGTAATTTTCATACAACTAACATTGGAGAAAACACTAACCTAGGAGGTACCTACAGCTGGGAGCGTGATTGGTCCAATGGAGGAAGTGCTATGCCTCTGGCTCATTACAGACCTCCCAGATGCTGACCTAATCCTCGAGGTCTCATTTTCCTTTTCTGTCACAACAATGTGAGAATCAGATGAGGGACTGGGTGTAAAAATGGTTTGACAAAGCGAAAACCTTGATCCCCAGGAGAGTTGCTGAGCTGACCCAGCTGTACTGGTGGACACAGCATCCAAGGCTGCAGTCGGATGTGCGAGACCAGACTGGGCTTCTCCTCATCAGCTTGAGATTCTTTGTGTAGGACCTGCCTCCATCTGTGTGTCCAGGTGCCCAGTGAGAGAACCGGCAGGGAGCTGGTAGAGACTCACGTCATTCTTAATTGAATTCAATTGCCCACATTTTGAGGTTTCTTTTCCAGATTCCTGCAGTCCGGAAAAACAGGAAACCCAGGTTTTGCCCTTCTGGCTTAAGGAGGGCCAGCCTATGTCCCAGTGCCGTCCCTTCTCTGTTACAAACTCAGTGACCTCTGTTCTCCTCTCCACCACCTCTGTTGAAGTGACCTACCCACCTCCACCCCGATTTCCCTGGCCTTCCACACCCGAGGAGGCACAAGAGCCGCTGCCCTGGTGGCAGATGATGGATTAGGTATTGAGCCCTCCCACCTCTCAAGTTATTGAGTTGTTACCAGACTGAAGGATTTTGTTTGCCTGTGTGCATCAAAGCCCAATAAGAAATGAACAGGAGTTTGAAGCCAAGGAAACAGGCATTTATTAAGGAGATGGCACCATGCCCAGAGTCACAAGTAGCTAATGCTTAAAGACCTGGCTTCCTATGGATTCTACAGGATGGGATATACAGGGGGAAAAATTATTAATCATGGTGACTAAGGGAGTTAAATTAGGGTCATGGTCAGGGTCGTGGTCTCTAAAATTGGCCAGCAGCTAGGAGAGGGGGATAGTTGAACATTGCATATCTCGTCTCAAGGTCAGCCATGCATTGCTTCATTCTGGTTTGCAAGGATTGGGTTGGTGGGGTGTTGCGGAGCTGAAACACAACTGAGGCCCAGATGTTACCTCTAGATTGGGGAACTTTATCTCTGTGGTCAATAGAACAAAGGCTTTGTTTCTGAGACTACTAGATGCTGACCAGAACCTCATTGTCCTGAGGGCTAATAATTAAGCAAGGAAAATCAGGTGGGTGAGTCAGGGGCTAAATGAGGCCAGTTTGAGTCAAAGGGGGAAAAAATCAAAATAAAAGGGCAGATTAAAGAAAATAAGGTGCCTAGGTTACAGCGGGAGCCATCCTCACTGCTAACCAGGAGGACCCATTTACACAAGGTAACCCTCCCCGCAACGTTCCCCCAGCTTGGGGTACCAGTGTTAGGGGATGAGAGGTCGTGCCCGCTGGTCAGAAGTCCAATCAGAGCAGGGCAGGCAAACCAGGCCGGCTCCAGTGGCCACTCAGGGGCAGGCTGACCGCGTTACCTTCTCTAGGACTGGGCGAACTTCCTGCCAATCAGGGGCGGGGCAAGGGGGCTCAGCCAGTAGCGTGAGGCAGCCGCGTCAGGCCGCGGGCCCGCGGTCCGAGCGGTGGCGGGGCTATCTTGTCTCGTAGACTGAGGGCGGGGCGGCTTCTAGCACCGCGCTGCTCTCCCCACCCCCCTCACCCGACCCTCCGCTCCCGGGCCGCTCGCGTCATGCCAAGCGCTACTCCACGCTAGTGCCTCCTTGTCTGTTACCCGCCTGCCCGAAGCCGCGCCCACTGTCCAGAGCCAGAGGGATGGTGGTAGTCACGGGGCGGGAGCCAGACAGCCGTCGTCCAGACGGTGCCATGTCCAGCTCCGACGCCGAAGACGACTTTCTGGAGCCGGCCACCCCGACGGCCACGCAGGCAGGGCACGCGCTGCCCCTGCTGCCCCAAGAGGTACCTGGACGAAGGCGGGTGCGTGGGAAGGGGTGCAGGGGGAGAAGTAGGTGCTGGGCGGAGCTGACCTTGGGATGTAACTACCGCTGGGTTTGGAGATCAAGGGTTGGGCTGAGGGATGCGCCAGAGGAGCTTTGCTCCCCTGCTCCCTTCTCACCGTAAAATGCACCAGGTGTCTCTTCCCTGCCCCAGAGGTCACCTGGCCCCAAACCCCCACCTTCCAGTACTCACTGTTTATAAGGTTGATTTACCCCGTGGAAAGAATAACTTGAAACCCCAAAAGATGATAGTACCTTCTCGAAAATCCAAGAGACCTCAGTGGTTCCCCAAACCCGATCTCCAGCTGCTCTGAGCCGGGGAGTAAGGACTGTGTACAGGTAAGAAGCAGGCCAATTGGTAGATGTGTCCACACTCCCCTGACAACTCCCTGGCTTTCCCTCACTAGCTGCTGTGCTGTGGTGCATAGTGGCTTCCACTGGTCTTAATGTGTATGACACTATCATATTAACACCTGAATTGATCCTTAAGAGAAGGGGAAAGTGGGGCGCTGTCGGGCACTGAAGACTGACTAGGAAGGAGGAGCTAAGGTAGTGCCAGATAGGGGAACATGTGATGTGTAGAGACAGGAGAATGGACAGAGCCCCGAAGGGTCTGGGCAGGGCTGGGTGAGGCTCTGAGGAAGCAGATAGTGTTATCTGGGGGTTAGTAGTTCATACTATTAACATTGTGGGATACTTGTGAAAATGAGCAAAACTCAATATGGAGCAAACAGTTGGATTGGTATGGGTATGAGATATCCTTGGGAAAGTTTTAAATGAAATGTAGAGTATTATTATCCCCAAATAATATTTGATTCCTTAGTATGCACATAGAATAGTTTTAGAGGAGCTTTAGAATAAGCAGAAGGCATTTCCTGTCCTAGGGTACGGAAGTGTAATAGTACATATATACATAGAACTGTAAATACCTATCTATTTCATTCATTCATTCAATGCATCTTTGAGTCAGGCACTGCACAAGGTCCTGGGTAAATTTTATTTAATGTATATTTATCCTACTTTGTTCACAAAGAATTTGAAAGTTGGGGAAAAGGACTTACTAGATAAATATACATAGATTCTCACTGGAGCCAGGGAGATGTCGTAATATTGAAAAGTATGCACTGGGACAAATTTTTAGTTGATCTGGAGCAGGAGAGTTGGACAATCAGAGAGAACAGGCTTTGTTTCTTTCAAAATCACAAGGAGTGAAAGATGTCAAAAAACAAAAATAAAAAGAACAGAAAAGGTCCCAAGCATTTTAGGGAGAACCTGGAGCTTCTCAGGGCAAATCTGTTCCATCATTCCCTGTTCTTCACCCTGCCCTTGCCTCAGGAGCTGTAGCTGGACTGGGAGTTAATCTAACTCCCCAGACTGAGAAGGAATTATTCAGCAAACATCCATGAGCCCTGCTGTGGGTGGCCTAATAATGAATGAGTTGTCATCCCTGTCCTCAGGAAGCTTGGGGTCTAGGAGGGTGGGCTGACACAAGAAAATAATTACTGATGTATTGTGTTAGGCACTATAATAGAGGAGGTGTGGCTTACAGTGAAGGCACAGTAGAGGGAGTGTTTAGTTAACTCTGTCTTGGGAGCTGACAAGAGACAGCAGAGCAGAAATGCTCAGAGTAGAGGAACTTGAATAGAAGCTCTTAGAATGAAGGATGCTGCTAACCTCTATGGTGCCTTGGTGTGAATTAGGAAAGGGGCACACATCTGGGCCGGCAGATCCCTCTCATCCAGGCACCCTTGGGCAGTGAACAATGTACACCACCCTACAGGACACTTTCATTTGCTAGATGGGCAAAGGAAGTGTGGTAAGAGCATTTTGGACAGAGAAGACAGCATGAGCAAGGGCACGAAAATGGTAAGTTCAGGAAAGGAGGATAATGAAGGCTTTGAACTCTGAAGCAGAGATAGTAGGATGAGGGTGGAAAGACCTGATTTAGGAGCTATTAGGGGGAGGATGGATAGGTCTTGGCAACTGGTGAGTGTGGGGAAAGAGAGGAGAGAGAAGAGTATTCAGAAAGACTCCTGGGTTTTAGAATTGGGTGACTGAGTGAATGGTGAGGCTTTAATTAGACCCAAGAAGACTGCAGACGGAGCAGCCCGGCTCTCATTTTTCTTGCCTGACTGAACACGCAGCTGTGTTTTTCCAGTTTCCTGAGGTTGTTCCCCTTAACATTGGAGGAGCTCACTTCACCACACGCCTGTCCACTCTGCGGCGCTATGAAGACACTATGCTTGCAGCCATGTTCAGCGGGCGGCATTACATCCCCACCGACACTGAGGGCCGGTACTTCATTGATCGGGATGGCACACATTTTGGGTATGTTTTTCCCTCTATAATCATCTTTGTAGTCCTAGAAAGTGAGTGGCCTGAGGTTAGGTATGGGGCTTTAGTATCTTCCAAAGTACCTGAAGAGGAGATAACATATTGATAGAGTTTAATAAATGTGACTGTTAAATTGGATCAGAATGTTTAGTTTCTTTTCCAGAAGAGACAAGGACAACTGGAGGAATCTCAGGTAATACAAACTGGCTGGATGGGATGAAACTGCTTCTGTCCTATGTAATTTAAGACTGTAAAGTTGTTGTCTGTGTGGAAAGGAATAGGTATGATCCCACCTAGAGGTGGGGGATTTCCAGAACAACTTCTCAGAGAATAAACACCCTCAGATCAGATTCTGGGCTCAGCATTGCCGGTAGGGAGGGAGCATGGTGTGTGGCAGCAGTTCCTGGGCGTCTTTCAAAAGTTTAAAACAAACAAACAAAAAAGGTGAGGGAAGGGCCAACATAGTTTGCCATTCTTTAATGTTGCCCAGAGAAGTCTTTAAAAAAACCAGAACAACCTTCAATTATTAGTCATTTTAATACTAAAACATAGGAAGACAGAATCTCAAAAAATAGATAGCCTTTTCCAAGAAAGGACTTCTGACAACCTTACCCGTAAACAATTTAAAGATTTTTATTTCAGTTTCTTTGTTTGTGGAATGGGAAATAATTATAGCTGCCTTGAAGGCCTGTCATGTGGATTAAATAGAGAGCCTTGATGTGACCCCTGGCCATGGTCTTCCAGAGTATATGGCTGAAGCTCTTTTCCCCTTCAGTCTAACTTTGGAGATGACTAGAGAACAAACATGGTCCTTGACCTTGAACAAAATGACCAGGGACGCAGACACTCTCCAATCACTACACCTCTGTGATGGCCTCCAAGTGAGATTTTCCACATTGGGAGAAGGGTCATTTTTATCCTCAGAAGGAGGCTCAGGTCAAATAAATTGCTTTGAATCATCTTGAGTTTCCCCATTGGGTTGTCAGCTGCCTCCAGTGCTGAGAAAACAAAGTGTCACATCGCTCTGCAGAGCTATAAAAAGGTTTTTGTTTGCAGTCCATTTGGGGGAGGAAAGTGCTGGCCCCAGCTGGCAGCTGCCACAACACTCGTGGCTGGGCCTTGCACTGAGAGTATGTTTTTCAGAACTTACCAAGCTTTGCTTAAGATCCTAGAGGACCAATTTTGGAAGGATTGGTGGGGAAGGGGCACAGGGTTTGGCTTTAAGATGATGTGCCCTTCCTCAGGTGGCTGTAGCTGGAGAGTGGCTGAGCCTGGCAAGGATGTGGGGCAGAAAGTAGGATATTGTGGCATTTATCCTCAGACCACTGGGCTCCAGTGGCCTATGATTCATCATCAGCAGATGAAGTTGTTGAAAGACTCAGATACAGTAAAATAGGAATTTAGGGCATTTGGTGGGGTCAATTTCTCTGCTGGGGCAGCCCATGTACCCCTAGCACCCACCATGGAGGCTGCTTGGGCCTCCACTTGGGGCAGTTTCCCATTGTGATCAATGAAGAGCTCTTTGGACTACAGTCTGGACCACTGTGAGTGTGGGTTTGGAGTCAATGGTGTCTACACCTAGGCTAACTGTGGCTCCTTGTGCGAGGATTTCCTTAACCTCTTTTAGCCCTACTTTTCCCTCATTTATAAATGGACATAAGGTAGCATCTATCCCATATTATTGAAGGGATTCAATGGGAAAACACATAAATATTAGCTGACACAGATTGATACTCAGTGAGTGTTAGCTGGTGTTGCATTATGGTAATAGGCTAACTATAGAGGTAACAGCTTAATCTTAGCATTTACTCATGTATCCTTACAGCAACATCCTTCCCACCTTCCATTGATGGATCTGATTACTCTTAGCACTGATGAATCTGAAAAGAGAATTAAAAGAGCTGAATTTTTTAATTTTTTAAAAGATTTTATTTATTTATTTTTAGAGAGAGAGGAAGGAAGGGAGAAAGAGAGGGAGAGAAACATCAATGCGTGCTTGCCTCTTGAGTGCCCCCTACTGGGGACCTGGCCCGCAACCGAGGCATGTGCCCTGAATGGGAATCAAACCAGTGACCCTTTGCTTCACAAGCTGGCACTCAATCCACTGTGCCACACCAGCCAGCGCAAGAACTGAATTTTTTAAAAAGAAAATGCAGTATGTGATTTTATTCACTCCTGAACCAATTTGTTCAGATGTTAATTTTGGACATTTGATTTCCATATAGCTACAGAATAATAATGGCAAGGATATGTAGAAGATGTAGAACTCTTCGACATTGCTAGTGGGAATGTAAAAATACTACAATCACTCTGTTAAACATGCACTATGAGTGAACAATTCTGCTAGTAGGTACCTAGGAGAAATAGGTGCATGTGTTCACAGCAAGTCTTATATGGGAATGTTTATCATAGCTTTACTCCGAAGAGTCCCAAATTGGAAGCAATTCAAATATCCATCAACGGGAGAATGAGTAAATAAGTTACAGTATGTATATGCATACAATGGTATACTACTTAGCAATACAAAGCAACAAACTACTGTTACACACAAGATAAATATCAAAAATATTAGGTTGAAGGAAAGAAGCCAGGCACAAAAGAGAACATACTGTGTGATTCTACTTATATGAATTTCAAGAAGAGACAAAACAGCCCTGGCCAGGTAGCTCAGTTGGTTAGAGATTCATCCTGATATGCCCAAGTTGTGGGTTCAATCTCTGGTCTAGGCACATACAAGAATCAACCAATAAATGCATAAATAAGTGGAACAACAAATCAATGTTTGTCTCTCTCAAATCAATAATAAAAAAAAAGCAAAATGAATCAGTAGAGTAGCTGCCTCTGTAAGACTGAATGGAAAGAGGCACGGGGAAACTTGAAGGAGATGGAAATGTTCTGCATCTTGAGGTAGGTAGTGGTTCTATGGGTATATTCATATCTAAAAGTTAATTGAATGGTACAATTAAGATTTGTACATGTGTTGAATGTTATTTACCTCAATTAAAAAATATACATGTAAGGTGGGGCAAAAACAAATTTACAGTTGTTCGTATGGAAAATAATACAATAATTAATAAATAATATCAAGAATAAACTGTTTTGTATACTCAGAACTGTAATCCTACTTTTGCCCAACCCTGTATATTAAGAGGCTAGTAATATTTTTCCATTATTCCTATATATAGCTAATAATAATACCTAATACCTAGTAATAATTGTAATTATAATAATGATACTGCTAAAAAGAACTATTAACACTTACTGAGGACTTACTCTGTGCCAGGTATTTTCTAAGCACTTTTTATGTGCTAACTCATTTAATCCTATTAACATTATGGAGTAGTTTTCTTATTTTCCCCCATTTTACAGATGAGAAAATCAAGGCACAGAAAGCTTATGTTCACTTACCCAAGGTTACATAGCTGGTGGTCTGGTTCCAGGTTCTGTGCTCTGACCACTGTGTGGCACTGGCCAGTCCCATTAGCTCTCTCTCACCAACATCCTCTTCTTCCTGCTCAGAGATGTGCTGAATTTCCTGCGCTCGGGGGACCTGCCGCCCCGGGAACGTGTGCGGGCGGTGTACAAAGAGGCCCAATACTATGCCATCGGACCCCTCTTGGAGCAGCTGGAGAACATGCAGCCACTGAAGGGGGAGAAAGTGCGCCAAGCATTTCTGGGGCTCATGCCCTATTACAAAGGTGAGGGGTCGGCTGCCCAGGACAGTGAGGGTAGGGGAAAGGAGTGTTGTAAGACATCGGTCAATGCCTAGCTCTCCGCCAGGACAGTGGGTCCAGAGTTCATGTGTATTACTCAAGATGGAAGAGAATCCCACTCCCTTTCTGCCCTTCCCTCTTGGTCACACCGGGAAGATACAGGCTCAGGAGGGCCCAACTTGCCTGTGACAGTCGTCAAATCACATTTCAAAGGGACAGTCCTCATCCCATCCCTTTGGTTTCCTTTTGCAGTAGAGAACCATGATCCCTCTTTAAATCTGTATCCTGCATAGGCCCGCAGAGTCCCTTCCCCCAGGAATCTGTGTCTTCCCTCTTGGATCCTGCTGTCGCTGGGCCTCTCTGTGCCCTCCCACTGCCAGTTCCCACCCCCCACCTGTCAGCCCCATCACAGTGATGGCTGCTGTGTTTATCCCCATAGACCATTTGGAGCGGATTGTGGAGATCGCCCGGCTGCGCGCAGTACAGCGGAAGGCCCGCTTTGCCAAACTCAAGGTCTGTGTCTTCAAGGAGGAGATGCCCATCACCCCCTATGAGTGTCCACTTCTCAACTCTCTGCGTTTTGAGCGGAGCGAGAGTGATGGGCAGCTGTTTGAGCACCACTGTGAAGTGGATGTGTCTTTTGGGCCCTGGGAGGCTGTGGCTGATGTTTATGACCTGCTGCACTGCCTGGTCACAGACCTCTCAGCCCAGGGCCTCATCGTGGACCACCAGTGCATCGGGGTGTGTGACAAACACCTCATCAACCACTACTACTGCAAGCGCCCCATCTATGAGTTCAAGATCACATGGTGGTGAGTAGTCCTGGTAGGGAGTAGAGTCCCTTCAGGAAAGGTGTCCATCCATTCCCCTCAGTGGCTCTGGGAGTCAGATCCCTAGAAGGGCTACTCATTTCTCAGAACTGACTGAGGTGAAGACTGAGTCCAGAGGCACAGCTCCAAGCGGATGGAGGTGCACCTGTAGTCTCCCCTGCTGTTCCTTGGGGTATCAAGGAGTATCTCCTCTCCCTCTTCCCCAAGAATAGTCCCATGCTTTATTTTAAGATGTGAAAAGACTCTTTTTCCTTCCGAAACATATTCTTCACCACTTTTTGGAGATGTAACTATAATTGCCAAAACCATGTACCAGGTTGGCCTTAGAAAAGCACAATGTTTACAGCCCTGATTTGGGCCTTGGCTTCTCCTATGTTCCACCAACCTTCCTTGCTTGAAGGGTTATCTTCTCAGAGGGCTGGATTGTAAATTTCAGAGTCGGCTTTTGAAGACTCTCTAAGTCAAGCAGGCAAGACATCTACATCTGTTATCTCCAAGATGTAACATCCGTTCTGGAGGCTCAGAATACCTCCTTGGCTGCCATTTCATCTGTCAGGATCCAGTTCGTGGTGAACCTCCTTGATGGGAACCCCCTCTTTTTAAAAAAAATTTCTTTTTATTTTTCAATTACAGTTGACATTCAATATTAAATCAATTTCAGATGTATAGCATAGTAGTTAGACATTTACCTACCTTACAAAGTACCCATATAACACCATACAGTTATTACAATATTATTGACTATATGCCCTATGTAAAGACATCCCCATGGCTACTTTTTTTTCAATTACAGTTTACATTCAATATTATTTTGTGTTAGTTTCAGCTGTACAGCATAGTAGAACGCCCTCTCTCCTTTTTTCAAAGATTTTATTTATTTATTTTTAGAGAGAGGGGAAGGGAGGGAGAAAGAGAAACCTCAATGTGTGGTTGCCTCTAAAGCGCCCCCTACTGGGGACCTGGCCCGCAACCCAGGCCTGTGCCCAGACTGGGAATCAAACCAGCAACCTTTGGTTCACAGGCCGGCACTCAATCCACTGAGCCACTCCAGCCAGGGTACTTTTTTTTTTTTCTTCCTTTTTTTAATTTAATCTTTATTGTATTTTTTTTCCATTATCATTTAATCCCCTTAATACCTCACTCTTCCCCAACCCCTTCTTAAACCTTGCCTTGTCCCACTAACACTCTCCTTCTAGGAGAGTGTTCTGAAGAAGTAAAGGAAGGGCTAGGTAAGAGGCACAACTATCCCGGGAGCTGTATGAAGACAGCAGCAAACCTCCATTCTGTTTTACTGCCCACATTTCAGAGAGAGAAAGATGTACAAGGTTCTGCTCCCACTGCATTTTCTTCTTGCTCTGTCTGCAGCCTGGGGCAGCTAGTCAGGATATGGGCATGCGTCTCCTAAAGGAAGACTGTAGCATTCTCAGTAATGGGAATGTAACATTTCTGTGCTGCAATAAGGACTTCTTCCAGTACTCATGTTGTGCATGACTGTTTCCGGCTGTTAGTGTAGGGAGATATTCTTACATGTGAAAAGCTGGTAAGGACAGCCTCACTGGTCTCAGCCTTACAAGCCTAGATTAGCGAGGTAGGGAAGAGATGGCCGAAAATGTCTGCATCCTTCCGAGGAAGAGAAGGCCAAGCCCTGGGACCTTGGCTGAATTCCCTCATGAGGCAATGACTCCCTGGCCCTTGTGTGAGAACAGAAATACCAGGGTATGTTTTTATATTCTTGTATTGTATTCTTATATGAGTGGAGCAGAGATATAGACTGAGATCTAAGAGGAAAGTACAGTCAGTTGTCCTGGTTCCAAGATATGCGTTCCCACTACTGTTCTTATCCACATGGATCGTTCCTTTTCTGGAGCTGATGCCGATGCTTCAGCTTAGCCCAACAACATGCCTCTTGCCTTGTTCTAACAGAAAAGTCTCCCATTCAAGTTGCTCTGATTGGTGTTACTGCCTACTACAAGTTCCATCTTTTGACAGACACTGAGGCAAGCTGTTCAGGAGGAAGTCAGTGGGAGCAGAGAGCACAGAATTAAGCCCATTGCTTTCAGTAATCTGGCCTTGAGGCCCGCCCCCTTCTCCACCACCCAGGCACAGCACACCACCGTGCTTGGTTATTTGGAGTCCACACGTGTAGGGCAGGGAGTGGCTGCTCTCCTCAAAAGCAGCTTTGCTCAAAAACAGGCCCTTGGAAGACTTGCTTGGGGCTACAGGGATGCTGTCCCTGTGCCTCTTGCTAGAGACACCCTGTTTTTCTGTCCCCCTGTGATGTCCTCAAGGTGGTATATACTCTGTGCCATTGTGAGGGAACAAGGTCCTCGGCCAGTAGACTAGGAAGAGCAGGAACACTGGTGTCCAGCTTAGAGCCCCTTCTAAATGGAGTAAAAGAATTCAGTGGCCCAGTTTGGCCCTTCTTTTGTAAGAAGCCAAGACCAGTCTTCAAAGTCTTTTGGATGTGGTGGGTTGTGGCAATGTCCTCCAAATGAAGGTTGTCTCTGAGGAAGTGACTTCTCCCCATCAGATCCCTTTTGAACTCTAAATGGCTGGCCCAGGGTGTAAGAAGGGGTGGGTCAGGAAAGAAGGTTCCAAAGGATGAATGCTTCTCCCTCATCCTGAGTAGGGACTAGATTCATCCTGCCATGAGACAGGCTAGTGGTTATTGATGGGTCAAAGTGCCTGCTTTTGGAGCTTCCCTTTTGACTTTGGGCTCCTTTTCTCCCAGGTGCCGTGCCCACAGGCTGGGAAGGTGAAAGTTTTAGGGGATAGGACTAATGGCAACAAAAAAGATGAAACAAAACCACAGTGAAATACATTACATCATCCCAGTAGAGGAATTCTGTGAGTAACGCTCTAAATAGAAGAAAGAGAGGAATCGACACCATCCTTACTTTACCTCTGGTTGGTTCACCAGGCTGCCCAGTGCATACTGTTTGGAAAGCAGTCAGCTGTCCTCTCAAAAGTGTCTGTTCTTTCTTTCTGGAGTTTAGGATATTCTGGGGGCTGCCTGAGCCTTGTGTCTCAGGCTAATCAGGCTCTAATAATCTTCCTGTTCTGGGTCGCCCATTGGAGGACTAGGAAATTGACATCTGCAAGCCACAAAGTGGGGTGCGCCTCAGTGTGCGACCTCAGTCTCAGCTGGATCCTGAAGAGGTTCAGATACACAACAGAACAAAAACTATTCACACTGAGCACTTTGATCCCAGTTAGAATTTCAAATACCATCCTTCTGCATACCTCCTGTCTAATTCCAACATAAGTGATGGAGCTTTCCTGGGTACCATTTTGCTGGGGCTCTTTCATGAAGGCGGTGCCTGCCTCATGATCCTTAAAAGAGAGAGGCTTTATTCATGAAAAGCAGAGTATCGGGAACTGAGGTGGAAGAAGCACTCTTTGGAATTCTGGAAGAAACCTATATGTATACATATGTTAATTGGGGGGAGGGTGGGTTGGCAGGGGGCTGGAGGAGGTGGGAACAGAGACGGGGCACAATAACAGGCACTTGCCGCTGGAGTGTGGGAGGTCACCCAAATCCATTGTCTTCTGTATGGTGTTGGGTTTCTGTACACAGTAAAACTCTTCCCGTGTTCTTTCATTATTTGTCTGTGAGCATTTTGGTGCATGGAGCCCCTGTACCCTCCCATGGCATTAAAGTCAACTATTAGAACCTGGGTGCTGTGCCTTTCTTTTTTTAGAGACTCACTCTCATCCTTCCTCGGCCCCCAACTTTGCTAGCAAATAAGTCTTGATTTCTCCTTAAAATGTGGTATGTTTAGGGATGCCACACTTAACAAAACAGGCTCTTCCCTGATATTAGCAGGTGAATTTCTGCCCTGACTTGAAGTTAAAAGGGCATGGCTGGGCTCACGGAGTTCCTTCCGTGGTTACACTAGCCTTGTCTCTGTTCCAGGGAGGTGTGTGCCTAGGCAAACAGCTCTACGCTCTTCTGTTGAAAGGTCTCTGGGGAAAGAAGATAGCACAATTGCGCGGTCCCTTGTATGGTTCACAACTGTGTCGGTAGCTCTGACAATTCCCTCCTGTCCGATCACCACTTTTTCCAAGAGGAAGTTGAGTGGCTCTAAGCATACGTGAGCCTCAGTGGTTAAGACCCTTCCTTAGGGACAATGGGTATCAGTTGCCCTTCCTCTGAAAGCAGAGTTTTGACACTTTCCTAGCTAATGAGTGTCCTCATCAGGATGCCCCTTGGAGTCACTTCATGGATTAACCCAGAAAGGTGAGCTCTGAAGTGCTGGGTAGCTATGCCACCCTCCAGCTGCTTCCCTTAAATCTCTGGTTATCCTAACTTTTAAGCAAAACCACTGTATCATCTGTGCCAAATGTATTCCCTGACCTAATTACTGTGCAACACTCACATAGTAATAATACACTAATAATATCTTACAAATTGGGAACTGAAGCTTGTAGAGGTGTAATTTCCCCAAGGGCACATAAGCAGTAAGTGGCAGAGCCAGGATGCAAACCCAGAGCCCTTTCCTGAAATCCTCACGGGTGTTCAACACAGAGCCCTCCCTTCCACTTGGCAGCTCAGTGTCCCACCTCTGAGGCTCAGGGCTTCACCCTGCCTAACCTATACAGGTTTGAAAAACAAATTCTCTAGACGGAATACTAGAAAGACTTCCTTAGACCTGTGGGTCTTAAGTAGCCCAGAGAATTAAGGAGATAGATGGGGTTCCCAATGTCCACTAGGTGCTGAAGGGTCCTATTCACGGGACAGTGAGTAGAGGATGACTGAGCCGGCGAGTAGTGACTCCCTGGCTGGACACCGTGCGGTGGGATAGCCTGGGACAGCCCAAGTTAATCTGACTCGTGCAGCCGACGGAACAAACCACACACGTGTGCTATGCAGCTTGACCACGGGAGGTACACGCAGGGTCACGGCCCTTCTTCAAGGACCCCTGGTGTCAAGAGAATAATTGAATGGGAGACTCTAGTTCAGCTCAGGGGACATCGTGTGCCTGGCTTGGGGCTCATGACCCTTGGACTCCAGGTCTCCACTCTGCCTGTGTGTCCTTTGTCGTCATTTTGAAGATGATGACCTTTTAGTTGGCTGTACTTACTTTTCATTAGATTTGTTTAACTTATAGCCTGTTCCTTTAGCTTTTACTTACCTTTAACTTTCTGTCCTTTGATTCCTTACCATTGTTTCTGCTGTAATGTACTTTAGATTTCTCTATTTTTTAAACATTTTAAATTTTACTTCGTTTTTAAAGTCAGAGCTTATGCTTTATTTTTTTAAAAAATTTTAAAATTATATTTGCCATTAGATAATATATTAGTTTCGGGTGTACAACATAGTGGTTAGACCTTAGAAAATGATCCCCCAGTAAGTCTTGCACCCACCCGACACCCTATACAGTTATTATATTATTGACTATATTTCCTGAGCTACATTTTATATCCCCGTGACTATTTTGTAACTGACAATATGTACTTCTAAATCCCCTCCACTATTTCACGGATCCCTCCACCAACCCCCTTCCACCTGGCAACTCTCCGTTCTCTGTATTTGCGAGTTTGTTTCTGCTTTGTTTGTTCATTTATTGTTTTTTAGATTCCACATAAGTGAAATTCTATGGTATTTGTCATGCTTTGATTTATTTAACTAAACTTTATTTTTAACATAACTTTTAAGTGAAGTACATGTATAAATAGGATGCCAATGAAAGTAGCTTTTGTTCTGAGCAAGAATAATCATGTGCTTTTTTTTCTTCTCTAAGTCATTTCTACAATGATCTTATTAGCTGTGAACATTAGATACTTCATTTTTCCCTTTAGAGGAATATCTAAATACAAGGAAAAACTGATAGGGCTATTATCAAACTTTTACCTTTCTCTCCAAAATGTCCCCTCATCCCCTACACAAAATAGCAGTAAATACAGCCTTAGGAACAATTTTTGGACTGCGAGGAACTTCTCCCTCACACACTTGACACAGTCAGAGATTGCATCTCCTCCAACCTCCTAAAACCAAGCGGAGAGAGGTGCACCAGGAAAAATTTCAACAGGGCTGTGAGAAAGGCTGGATTGAACCATCTTGAGCTGTCTGGAAGCACTTCATAAGAGGGCCTATAACCAGGTTATGAGACACATTCTCCAGCCTTCCGTAGCCTCAGTAGCAACCTGATTTACCCTTCAAGCCATGACTTTTAGAGAAGTCTCCTACTGTATTGCAGACCCTGATCTTTTCCTATGTCATGGGATCTTGCCAGATGACCTGGCTTCAGTAGATCTTTGGAATAAATGTGTTCATACTTCTTTCAGTTATTCAATAAAATCAAGAAATAGAACCCCAACATACCACAAAACTTGGAGCTTGACCTCCATTAGAAGAAATTTCCAAGTTGGGTCAAATCTTACACCTTTGTTATTTTTGTGAAGGGAGTGGGATGGTGCCATGAGTAGGCGTAAGTGCGTATCGACCTCTGTAAATGCCTTTATTAGTGTGTTTCTTAACATTACATCCTGATCACTGGCTCTACCTTGGCTTAATCTGTCTGCCCAGGGGCCTGTTCTGTACGTGCACGTGTTCTGGGTGCTTACTTTCCCTCCTCTCACAACGCCAGTTCTGCCTCCTCCCTTTGCTCATGACTGTCCTGTCTTTGGCATTTCATAGCTGGTGGGCCACTTCTGGCCATGTCTTGTCAGCATCTAGTAGCCAGTTGTGGCAGAGACACTGTGCCCAGGGCTCCCCTCTTATTCTCAGGTGGTTAAGTGCTTTTTGCATCGAGGTCCCTGGCTTTCCATTTCAGCTTTCTCATCTGGCCTGCTAGGTTTTGGGGAGCATTTTTAGCCCCTCTCTAGGCTCTGTACCCACCTCCACAAGTGCAGCAGAGGATGCTCACGAGACCCCACTGAGCAGAAGTTAGCTTCACCCTCCTCTACCCCAGGAGGGGGGAACTGAAATACTTCACCTGAAAACTGAGTTTACCTAACAAAAATATGAACTTCCCTGGTGAGCTGACCACATCACTATTAGCTGAAATGAGGGTGGCATTATTCACTTAGCACTCCCATAAATCAAGGCAGAAGGTATCTGCTTCCAGACCTGTGCAGGGAATGCCCCTCCCAATTGCTTAATATTATCTTTCAAAGTGCAGCTTTATTTGGAAACCCATTGGTCCCGAGAGAGGACATCGAGGAGTCCCCTCTAGTCACCTGCAGGAATTTTCCACCACTTTGCTTATCTGGCCTTTTAGCCCAGAGGATTCCAAGGGGTGGGGTGTACTATCTGATTTGTTACCCTTGTCAGTGCCCTTTCTGGCTGGGATGACAAGCCTGATCCCTTTGTGGCAGCAGCACCCAAGGGATAGCCTGAATTTGTGGATTAAAATCAGAGGTAGAATTCCCAGATAAGTCCAACCAAGGTATGATACAAGAATGTTACTTTGGTGCAAGGCTTTCCAGGTTTCTGGGGCTTATAGGCAGTACTGGTCATTGGTTCATATGACCCTCAGGTTCCTCACTTGACCATTCTCTCTCTCTAGGAGGTGAGTTCCCCCAATCCCTTTCTAAGGACCCAGCATTCCAATTAGCTGAAAACCTTGTACATCTTTTCTCCTGTCCTGGTCCTATACCACCGTGGCACCCTTAATGCCTTGGCAGTGTCACAAGGAGGCACAAGCATAGGCAGCGTCGGTCCCTTGTTTCCACAAACATATCTTTGATGCTGGTATTGGCTAAGGACAACAACACTTGTGGCTCTAAGGGTTGAGATACCAACAGATTCAAAGTCTAGAGGCACCATTTGAAAGAACCCCTTCAGGGATATCTGTTCACAACAGCCTGGAGCAGTCAAGGTAAAACTGGAAACAAGGTAAAACTGGAAGAGAGGGCTGGCTATGTGTTTCAAACATTTTGGCCTCAGAAGATGCTTCATTACATATATGCAAGAGCCCAAGGAGCCAGCAGAGGAGTTCCAGCTTTGGTGGTAACTGACTGAGAGAAGCCACTGCAAACTGCAGGTAGGTAGCCACAGGCAGCAGAGGCCAGCCAAAACCCCAAGGCCTCTCAAAGTGAGTATGAAAAGGAATTGTATCCCTTTACAATGGCCGATTGGTGTACCAGGAGAGGGAACTGTACTCACATGCTCCTGATCCACCCTGTTTTTCGTCCCACATGTACCTTTCCTTCTCACCCATTCAGAATGGAAAATAACATGGAGACTTCTTGATACTATACATCCGAGATATCAATCTATTGTGTCTCCTTGGGTCATCTTGCCTGAACTGCATTTAGAGTCATGTGTATTAGGAGAAAAAAAAAAAGACAGCATACTAATTAGAACAATTTATATCTTTAATATAAAGAACAATTATAATAGTATTGGAGTAATGAGGAATTGGCCAAGAAAGAGGTAGTGGTAACTATAATGAATATAGGAGCAGCACATGTAAGAAGCAGACACTACCCTTAGGGCTGAGATAGAGGATCCAAGAAAGAACACCCCAGAGCTAATATTCAGACCTCCTGGGAGAAGGCATGGCCATGGCTCACTGAATGGCAGAGAAGTCGCTGGGGGGGTGCTGTGCTGTTGGGGCCTGTGGAAATCTACCCTGTAAGGTGCTGGGAGAATCTGTTCATGGGACATGTCTTGCCAGAGGCACTCCTCTACAAAGCCCAAGGGGAGAGCTGGGGAAAGCTGTTGGCCTCTTTGTGCTGCTGAAAACTGAGTTTACCTAACAAAAATATGAACTTCCCTGGTGAGCTGACCACATCACTATTAGCTGAAATGAGGGTGGCGTTATTCACTTAGCACTCCCATAAATCAAGGCAGAATGTATCTGCTTCCAGACCTGTGCAGGGAATGTTCCACCCAATTGTTGGGTGCTGGAGAAGCTGTGAGCAAGCACGCCTGAACCAAAAAGGAAAATACCTTCCTTCTTGCAATGTTTCACCAATGGCCTCTACTAAAAAGTTTTAATAGTGTTAATTGGCAAAAGAAACATTTTCAAAGGTTCCAACCCAATTTTTGCAGAGACGATGAAGTGGAGCTAAGAGGCGACCAATAACTGGTACATCATCTATCTGCTGATGACTCCCAAGTTATACTCCTGCTCAGGCTTCTTTCCTCAGCCTCAAATTATACATCCAATAACCTGCCCAGTACTGCTGCTTAAATATCTGTTAGCCACCTCAAACTTAACATATCCAAATGGAATTCCTTATCTCCCCTCCCCACCCCAAATATCTTCCTCATTTTATCTTCTCTGTCTCAGGAAATGGCACCACTATCCACCCAGTAAAGGAAAACCTGAGCGTCATCTTTAACTCCCTTACCTCACCTTCTACTTTCAATCCATCACCAAGTACTTGAATCCATCTTCGGGATGTATCTTGAAAACATTCACAAATTTACATGTTACATACTCAATGACACTAATAGTAATTATTTTGATTATGTCTCTATCCCCTTTCAAATAAGCTTCCCAAGCCTTGGCCAGGTGGCTCAGTTACTTGGAGCATTGTCCTATACACCAAAAGGTTGCAGGTTCAATTTCTGGTCAGAACACATACCTAGGTTGCAGGTTCAATCCCCAGTTGGGGCACATATGGGAGGCAACTGATTAATATCTCCCTCCACCCCTTTCCTCTCTCTAAAATCAATAAACATATCCTCAGATGAGGATTTAAAAAAAAAACAAAACTCCCTGAGGGCAGAGTTTTTGTCTCTTGTTTCCAACTTTATCCCAAGGCTTAGAACAGTGCATGGAAAAAAGGTACTCATTCAAGGTCTGTCAAATGATTGTCCAGTATATGGACAGGAGACCTCTTAGACTGAAGCATCTTAGAATTATCATGCCCTGTGATTAAAGTCAAGGGAAAACAACCCAATTCAGGCAGGATAATCAATGACCCTTCAAGAATGAAAGTTTAGGTCGCCCGGCCAGGTAAAGAGATTAAACATGGAGATTAAGTATGATTTATGGAGACGCATATGGGTGTTAAACTGATAAGGGGTATAGTTGTGATGCTTACTTTTTTAAAAAGATTTTATTTATTTTTAGAGTGGGAAAGAGAAGGAGAAAGAGGGAGACAAACATCGATGTGAAAGAGAAATATAGATGAGTTGCCTCTCACATGCCCCTAGCTGGGGACCTGGCCGGCCTGCAACTCTGACATACGCCCTGACTGGGAATGAAACCAGGTTTGCAGGACGACACCCAGTCCACTGAACCACACCAGTCAGGGCTGTGATGGTTAATTTTATGTTTCAACTTGGCTGGGCCATGGTGCTCAGATACTTTGTCAAATGCTATTCTGGATGTTTGGGTAATAGTGTTTTCACATGAGATTTACATTCAAATCAGTGGCCTTTGAATAAAGCAGATTATCTGCCATAATGTGAGTGGAATTCATCCAATCAGTTGCTGCTAGAAATAACAGCTCAATATTATATAAGTTAAAATTCCTGTCTTAGGCACACATTACAATTTGAAACCATAGTAATGTGTTATAACCCACTAAATAAAATAAGAATGCAAGAATCCATTTTGACACAAATAAATAATTACATGAAAGAGGTAGAAAAGAAAGTTCTTAATTAGAGTAAAATGTCAGCTAATAAATATAGAAGGAATGGCAGGGTTAGAAAATATCCATTGTCCAGCAACCCTTATGACTGATTTAGGTAAGAATCATCAAGGGATTCTAAAGCTAATAGATAAAATTCTGAAGAAAAACAGGATATTTACATAGTCTCAAAGTATTCCTGTACAAATTACCAATTAATTACAAAGGTAAAAATTGTAACTTTAATGTGGAGACACCTGAGAGACTCAAACCTAATCATGTAACCAAAGTCAACATTAGCCAAAATGGGACAAACCAACATCTTGTGCACCTCCTATCTTGCCCTGAGAAGGACACAACATTATTTATGTGATTTTTTTTGATCAAAAATGAATAACCTGAGTCTAATCAGGAGAAAACATCAGAGAAACCATGGTAACCACTAAACATTCAAAAAATGAAAGAAGATAATCAAAACTGTAGGCTACAGAAACATAACTAATTACCAAAAAATTCAGTAATGGGTGAACTGAAGAACAAAAACTTATAAAGGATATAGAAAACAAGTAGAAAACTAGCAGAAACCATTATTAATTAATTTTACTATAAATTACTTCCAATTAAAAGCCAGATATTGGCAGAAGGTATTTTTTAAAAAGTTCCATCTATATGCTGTCTATAAAAATTCACTTTGGATACAGAGGTACAAAGAGGTTTACAGTAAAAGGATGAAAAAATATATTCCATGCAAATATCAAAGGACAGCTGAGGTGGCTATATTACTAGACAAACTAGATCTTACATTAAAATGGTTCTATGAAACAAGAACATTAAATACTGAAAAGAATTTAATCCAACAAGATGACACAATTATAAGCATATATACAAACAAAAGGGCAGGATTAAGGGAGAAATTAATAGTTCTATGATAATAATTGGAGACTTTACTGTCTCACTTTCCATAATAAATAGAACAACCAGAGACAAGATCAATAAGAGAGTACTTGAGGAACACTACAATCCAATTAGACCTAACAAACAAAGGTCGAATGCTTCACCCAACAATAGTGGATTCTGCACTCTCCGTAAGTGCACAGAGAACACTGTCCAGGGTACAACATCTGTTAGGCCACAAAACAAGTCTTAAATTTTGAAAGACTGAAATCAAAGTTTTTTCTAATCATAATGGAACACAACTGGAAATCAGTTACAGAAGAAAAATGTGGAGACTAAAATATATGCTCTTAAACAACCAATGGTCAAAGAAGAAATCACAAGGGAAATTAGAAAGTACTTTGAGACATATGAAAATAAAAACAATATACAAATCCTATGGAATGCAGTGAAAGCAGTGCATTAAAAAAAGATCTCAAATTAAAAAATAAACCCCTCAAATCAATAACTGATTATATACCTCAAGGAAATAGAAAAAGAAGAGAAAACTGAACCAAAGCTAGCAGAAGGTAGGAAATAAAGATTAGAGAGGAGATAAATGAAATGAGAATAGGAAAAGAAGAGACTATAGAAAATCAACAAAACTAAAACTTGGTTCTTTAAAACGTCAGCAAAATTGACAAATCTTTAGCTGAGTGACTGAGAAGGGGAGAGGTACACCTTGAGGCTTTTGTTCTCTAACTCTCCTGCCTCAGTTAAAACAAGAATAAAATCATTTCCTCATGCCTCAACCTACTTGATTTTAGTAACTTAGCAGCTTGACTCTAGTACTCAACAAACTAGCAGCAGAGGGAAACTTCCTCAATATGAGAAAGCCACATAGGAAAAACCCACAGCTAACACTCTCGGTAGTGAAGGACTGAAAGCTTTTCCACTAAAATCAGGAACAAGAAAAGGATGCTCATTTTTGCCAATTCTATTCAACATAGCACTAGAAGTCCTAGCCAGAGCAACTAGGCAAGAAAAAAAAGGCATCCAAATTAGAAAGGAATAAATTTATCCCTGTTCAAAGATAATGTAATCTTATAGGTAGAGAAAATCCTGATGATTCTACACACTCAAAATAAACTGTTAGAACTAATAACTACAGGAAGATAGCAAGATATAAAGCAACACACAAAAATCAGTTGCGTTCTATACACTAGCAACGAACAATCTGAAATAGAAATTTACAAAACAATTCTACTTACGATAGCAGTAAAAAAAACAAAATAACTTAGGAATTAACTTAAGGTGAAAGATTTGTACACTGAAAACTATCAAACATTTCTTAAAGAAATAAAAAATGGGAAGGACATCTTATGGAACTTGCATTTGTTGCTGAGTTTTAGGAGTTCTCTATATACTCTGGATAACCATCCCAGAGCAGATAGACGATTTGCAATACTTTGTTTTACTCTGTGAGTTGCCTTTTACTGTGTTGATGGTGGCCTTCGAGGCAAAAAAGTTTTTTATCTTTGTAAGTCCAACATATCTGCTTTTGTCTTTTATTACCTGTGCCTTTGCTGTTGTATCTAAGTAATTATTGCCAAATAATTTCCTCTGTGTTTTCTTCTAAATTTTATCACTCACATTTAGGTCTTTGATCTATTTTTAGTTAATTTTTGTATATGGTGTTAGATAAGGGACAAACTTCAAACTTCTTTTGCAGGTAAATTTAATGTTATATATATTTTACAACAATGAAAAATTAAGTTTTGAAACATTTAATACCCTTTCATGATAAAAATACCCAGTAAACTAGGAATAGCAAGAAACTTCCTCAACATGATAACAGTTATATATGAAAAATCCGCAGGTAACATCATACTCAATGGTTAAAGACAAAGTTTTTTCACTAACATCAGGAACAAGACAGGGATGCCGACTTTCACCATTTCTATTAATGTTTTCATTTTTGTTGGGTAGATTGATTATCTCTAACCTTTATGTGGAATCTCTTTTAACCAATCCCTTGGCTTTTTCTCTCTCAGCTTCCACATTACTCCTCTTTTTAAGTTTTCCTCTTGGTTTTATTTATTTATTTTTTAAAAAATATTTTTATTTATTTATTTTCAGAGAAGATAAGGGAGAGTGAAAGAGAGGGAGAGACACATCAGGTTGCCTCCTGTACTCCTCCAAATGGGGACCTGGTCCACAACCCAGGCATGTGCCCTGACAGGGGACCGGACAAGGGCCCTTCTGGCTTGCAGGCTGGTGGTGCTCAATCCACTGAGTCACAGCAGCCAGGGCTGCTTTTCTTTTTTTTTAACTTTAACAAGGCTTATTGGTTTTCCTTGATTGCCTCTGGCCCAGCTTTGGAAGGGCTCTCTGCATCTGTCTGGCCTTGTTTCCAGGCTACTCTGCCTTTTAAATCCCTTTTTTGCTTCTTCAGCTTTTGGGCCTCCTGAAAAACCCAAATACACAGAGCCTTCTTGTTTCTTCTTGTTTACCCAGCAGCAGTGGCTTTTTGGTAATAGGGAAAGGCGTGCTTAATCCCCAGCTCTTTGCAGGTCTTCTCAGAGACTTTGTAGTTGGTCTTAAGGAGGTTTTTGGTCATCTTTTTCCTCTGGTCAAGGCTAATCACAAGACAGTGCTTATGAAGAACATATGCAGAAATCTCAAAAGGACAAAACCCACAAACGCTAACTGCCTTCTTTTATTGTCACTTTGATAAGTCTCTTGTGATTTAGATCCATCCTTCTCTTCCAGGTACAGAGAAGGACACACCTTTATAAATGGAGATATCCTTTATAAATGTATATTTCTCTTATAAAAGGGTAACTTCTAGTTTTCAGAGCATCTCTTGAGTCTACTTATGCCAAAGAGGTATATTTTGGGGTGAAATATTCTGCTACCCTTCAGTGATTAGGAAGAATTTGAGGAACTGGTCAATATCATTTGGCAAATAATGATCACAGTTGGTCAGAAGTATGTGTGTGGTGGGGGGTGTGGGCAAGAACCTTTACTGTGGTTTCCATGAAAGGAAGTGGCAAGGCAGGAGAGACAGGTTTAGGATCGGCCACACAGAATAATTTCAACGAGCCCTGGGGCACAGGGGTTGTCCCAGGCGTCAGATACCTGCTCCTGGGGTGGCTGGTGTCCTGGGGTTATGAGCACCCAAGAAAGGAGTGGCTGGGGGTGTGAGCTCTGGGTTCCTTTGTTTGCATTTGAAAGCAAGTTGTTCACTATCCTTAGGAACTGGTAACTCTGGGGGGTGGAGAAGGCAGTCTCTCCAGAGTGTCAGCAAGACCCCAGATGTCAAAGCCCCAGAATCCCAGCATTTGGCAACGCTGGGATTCCAACACAGGACTATCTCCCAGACAAAGTCCTTCCTCCCTCCCTCCCTTCCTTTAATTTTTTTTCCCCTTCTTTCTTTCCTTCCATCTTTTTCTCTTTGTTTCTCCTTTCTTTCTCATATTGTGACTGCATTTTATGCCAAATGTGGCATCCAGGTGACAAATAGAGTGAAGAAACAAAATGGAGTTGCTCTAGTCAAGCTGCTAAATTACTAAAATCATGTAGGTTGAGGCATGAGGAAATGATTCCATCCTTGTTTTAACTGAGGCAGTTAAGTTAGAAAAGGGAACAAAGCCCTCAAGTTCTACCCCTCCCCTTCTCCATCTTAGCTAGAACATCACAGACACAACCTTCACTGACCACCTGTTCCCCTGCTTTTTCCTCCCCAGCTTCCTGAATCGAGAGGACTTCCCCTAAATTGGTATCTGCAGAGAAGGGACAAGGATGAGGGGAGCAGGCAGACACCCCACCAGCGTCAGAAGCAGAGGACTGCCCTTATCTTCTCTAGACCATGTTTCATAAAAACTTTCCACCCATACCCCATCAGCAAGCCTCATTCTCCAAGGTTGTCTGCTCTCACTTAAGTGCGTACCATGGCTTTAATAAATTTACTGTGCTTTGTTAAATCTGTCATGCTCATGCTCTTGAATTCCTTCTTGTTCTGTGACAAGGACCTGGGTCAGTTGAGGCCTCCCTTGGCTTCCCTGGGTGTCCCTTGGCACCCTAACTAGCCTGGGAACTTAAAATTTTGAGCTTCCCAGTTAATGCCTGGATATACATCAAACCTTTACATAACCCTCTGATTACCCCCTTGACTAAGGAAAGAATATTCATGTATCTAGACTATCTGGCATCCATTACGCAGACCACCGGTCATCTACAGAATTTCCATCTCAAGCCAGAGACTAAGAATGCAGGACTGATTCTTCGTAAGAATGTACCTTTTTGTTATAAAAACTTTTAGTTTTTCTTTCTTTTGCAAAACACTTTGGGTATTGCCTCATTGTGTATCCCATTTGCAAATGCAAAGGCCCTTGAATAAACCTTTATTCTTAACCAAAGGCTCCAGACTCTTTTTGAGTTCCTTTGATACAGGATACAGAGGCAGCTGCTGTTTCCAACTATTAAAAGAGAAAACCGCAGGCCCAGTATGTCATTTGTCCTAAATGCCCATGTTACCAAACTAGATTTAATGCCTGCTTGATGTAACTGCAGTATCAACCTCTCCTAGAAACAATTAACCCGTCTGAAATTTTCTGGTCCAGCACCAGTAAGATCTCTCACATCGGCCCTCCCCATCCCTCTTAGAAAGAAGA
This sequence comes from Pteronotus mesoamericanus, assembly GCF_021234165.1. Classification (NCBI taxonomy): domain Eukaryota; kingdom Metazoa; phylum Chordata; class Mammalia; order Chiroptera; family Mormoopidae; genus Pteronotus; species Pteronotus mesoamericanus. The sequence goes on from NW_026555308.1 coordinate 15,717,791, forward strand.
GGGAATCTTACAACTCTTCCCATTTTCTTCCCCCAAAGAAAAGGTGTCCAGGCCCCAAAATAATCCTTTCTTTTCTTTTGTTAATAGCTCCCCTGCTCCACCCTTCTTCCTATAAAATCCTTCTGTTTCATACAACCCCTCAGCACCCTTCTAGTCGCTAGCTGGATGGGATGCCGCCCTATCCATGAACCACTTAATAAAGCCAATTAGGTATTCAAATTTTACTCATTTGAATTTTGTTTTTTAACACAACATTCCTAAAATAGGAATTGCAAGAACTGGCTTGCATTTATGACTTGACCGTTACTTATTTAACTCCTAGGCTCACTTATGCTCAAGTATTAAAAAATGGCTTCTACATCAATGTCCTTTAATTTGAACACTCCAAAAATCCTAAGATCTGCCTACAGCCATACCCCACTGAACCACTGGATCACGTCTGATCTCTGAAGCTAAAATCCTAAGATCTCTGAAGGGATGTAATTCTTCATACCCTATGGGATGGCTACAATCTTCTGGGCCAAATACTCCTGTCCCAAAGCCTTTGTAGCCTGGCGCCCTTATTCGACATTATTACAACGGCCCAGGGGTGGGCAGTCATGCTATTGTGAGTCGGATCCCAGAAGCAAGGACAGAGGAGTAGACAGAGAAACGCCGGCTTCTCCGCCGGCACCCGAATCTCCAGGTCAGCGTTCCAGGCCGCCACCTCCCCACTGCCCTCCGGTATGACTGGTGCTGTCTATCATTAATGCCTAGCCTGAACCTTGCTCCACCCAGCACAGATTCCAGGGGAACTAGCAAGGACAGCCTCCCACCGAAGAGTCCAAGGCTCCGGAAGTGACGTTGTGCGTGCGTGCGTGACGTGCGCTCACGGCGCCAGGGGCGGGGCGTGAGAGAGGGTGGGCCGGCGTGAGGGCGGGTTGTGGACTGGCGGAGCTGGGACGAACTCTAACGACGGTGGGAGAGTGGCGGCCTCGACGCCGGTAGATCTGCGGACGAGGTAAGGAACTGACGGACGGGGACCGAGGACAGCCCTGCTCTCGGCTCCGGGCAGTGGGTGGCGGCGCCGACCAGGCGGGGGCTGCTGGGTCATTCGCCCGTGCCGTCCACCCGGCCGGATCCGTTTCGCTTCGGAGCCTCCTGTCGTTCTCCGTCCCATCCCGGGCCGGGCAGCGCGGCCCTGGCCGGTCCCCTTAACCCTGTTAGTGCTCAGCCGGCCGGTGTCAGGCTCACGTCGCCAAGTTCTCCATGGCCCAGCCCAACTCCGACAGACAGACGCTTATCATTTCCTGGCCGCCTCCTCCCACCAGTTATCCCCTCGCGGGATGGCTTCCCTCCGTCCGGCTCCCTCCTCACTGTCGAGTCCGCAGTCAGAAAGGGCACCTGTAGTGGCGGCGGGTCAGGTCGTGCCCTGTGGCCCTCGGGCATTCTTTTGGACGAAAGCTCCGACCCGCAACGCAGTCTGGCGTTGGCAGGGAGCCGGGACTTTAGGAACCCGTGTCGTTCTTGGGGAGGCATACTCCTCGGAGTTGGAAGGGTTCAGACTTTCTTGGCGCGGAGACTTGAAGACTGGTCTTAACTTTCGCCCCGTGGTTGAGGACCTGGGGTTAGGAGCAGGAGGACCTGCTTCCAAACCATTTTGGAAGAGAGCAGAGGTGATGCCCTTTACGGAAGTTTAGTAGAGAGGGAGGGAGGGACTGAGCCGCTTTAGAGAGGAGGTCTTAGGCAGCTGGCGTCTCAGCGCTGGTGATCGAGCCCGGTGGTTGGGAATGTGTCAGTGGTCGCTGGTGGACTCTGTTGTCCTTGAGATTAGATGTGAAAACTTGCCAGTACGAGTTTACAGCATCACCTGGGGAGCTCGCTTGCTTGCTTGCTTCCTTCCTCCCCTCCTCTTTCTCTCTTTCTTTTTGTTTTTTGAGATTAAAGTAAAATAGTTGTACTTCTTTTTCCCTGTAAACCTAAAACTGCTTAAAGTCAATTAATTAAAATAGTTGTGTCAAGAAAGTTTGGCCAGAGGTGCAAAAGATTTGATTATATTATTAGTTCATTTAATAAATAATGTTAACTTTTAAGAGTTACTTGTTCTTATGCGGAATATTAAGGAGTGTTCAGGATTTGAATTTTTACTGACTTTCGAAGCAATCATGTTTCTTTTCTCTAGAAGTTAGCCAATTTAGGAGGGAGGTAAGGAGGGGCACAGGAAGGGAAGGGGGGAGAAAGAGAGCAAAAATACTTTGAACACAAGGTGATAAATAGTGTGAGCTAAGTTAGAGCACTTTAAGTAGCCCCCCTCACCCCGAGAGACTGTGGGGTGTGAGGGTGAAGAAAGGGTGTCAGGGAACACCGTTCTGGAAGTATCATGAAGAATGAGTAATATTCAAACTAATAAAGTGGCATGGGAACTTTAGGGGTAGGTGGCAATGTGGGGGTGGGGCAACTAATGGAGAAGAGGCCAATAACTATTTGGAGATGGTTTCTGAAAAGTGAGAAAGTGCAGGGCAGAGAGTGGTGTCAGATAGGGGCAGAGATTCTGGAGCTTGGTTCTTTATCTAGATGATGCCAGAACAAAGGGAGGGTTTTAGGGAGGGTGTTGTGTAGTTAAAAAGAAATTTCATGTAGATCTTAACATACAGGCTGCCATGTGGCTGGTGAGGATTGTGCCCAATAGTGTTTGCTATGTGCTATCTTGTATTTTAATCTTTTCTCCTCATTAAGTGTTTGAATTAAATTGTATATTCATTTACTAATTGATTGCTTATGTGTGAGTGACTGACCCTTCTAATTTTTAAGCTTCTATAAACAGGAATTCTGTTCCGCTTTTACCTCTTTGCATTCTAAATCCAAATTGGGCATTATCAAATGTTAAAAGAGTACCTCTTGACTTGATGAGAATTCATTGATTTCTGATGTTATTTTTCAGTGGAAAAAAATACAATCAGTACTTAACTCATTTTAATACCTACATACGGAAGAACTAAGAACTATGTGATTTACTGTGTCAGTCTCTGGCTAGAGACATAGACTTTCAGTCTTGACAGTGTGAGTTTGATTTTTGGTACATGTGTTTTTATTGGTTGCAGGGTAAACATCTTCAGCAGAGATGACCCATCCTTAAAATGTAGGCAATACCTGCGTAATATAACACCTATCTGTTCTGTGATTTAGAATAGAAATGCTATTAAGTGGCTTCTTAACCCATAAAGAATGATAATCACACTAAAAAGAAGTTTCACAATAGAGGCTAAACATTTTGAAAGTTTTATTAAATGCCCATTTCTTTCATAAAGCATTGTAGAAACATGTTTCATATGTCTGAAATCCCCTGATATAGTAAGCTAGACTATTATTGAATTAAACACTTAGGAATAAACACTTAATGTTATGTAACTCATATTTTACCTGTTTGATATTTGGGTAAGGCTAAAATGCTTCAAGAAAAGACTGTGCATTTATCGTGCTGCTTTCAAATTACCCAGTGAGATTCCTGTTTTTCATGAAGTTGCTGTCCAGACAGAAAGTGTAATTTTTATCATATAATAGGACATTTTTTTCATGTTTCTGTTAGCTGAAGAACTGTAATTATAATTGATTAATTAGATATATACGAAGTTAAAAGTCAGAAGTTTTGGTCAGAATGACAACTGTGAGTTCATGAATGAGTAAGTATTTATGCACTAAGAGAGTCCTAACCTTTTTATTTTCATTACATAATAGCAAGGAGATCGCTGACATGTCTGAAGCTGGCATGTTGCAAGAGCCTTGAGGGCCCTAAATTCTGTGCTGTCTCATGTTAAGGAATGGTTGGCGGCATTCCCTATGCTAGGCACAGGGCAACTCAGAAGGAGTTGAACAGAAATCCTATCTTATGAATCATTTTTGAAGCAAGTCTAGTCAGTTCGCATTCAGAATAAATAATTTTAAGTACATTTATGGTGATTTGGTCTTTATCTTAAATTAAAAAAATGAGTTTAGGAGATTTTTACACTGGGATATATTTATAATTTTCGGTGTGCCCCAAAGTTAAAAATACAGGTACATAATGAAAGGGTTTTATTTTTGTATTTTCTCTGTTGTTAGAATTTCCTAATTCTAGTTAGAATACTTGCTAAAGCTTTTTTCTTTCTTTTGGAGCACAAAAAAGATAATGCTTTTAGAAATTGAGCTTATAAAATGTTTGTCAATGAAAGAAAATATTTTATTGTGCTATAACATTTTTTAATTGGAACATACCATTTACTTATATCACCTGTTGTTCCAGAAAGGATTCATAATGACTTAAAGATACATGCAGCATATTGTTGGTAACATACAGAAATAAGGGGTGATTAATTCAGGACTGAGGGAAAAAACTTAAGATAGAAACAGGAATAAGATCTGTACACACAGTACAAGGGCTGAAATCATAAGTATTTGTTAGAGGATCACAAATTTGACTCTGCCTTTTAGTAGCCAGTTCAGAGAGAAGTACAGGGCGAGACAAAAGTGGGTTTACAGATGTGAGTATGCGAAGCAGAGTTTATTCTTGTATTACTATTTACTAATTATTGTATTATTTTCCATACAAACAACTGTAAACCTGTTTTTGCCCCACCCTGTATAATCAGTTACGGTTCAGTGAACATATGAGAAAAAACCAATTTCTTCCTTAGGAGTCCCAAAGACTCCTTGTATTGAGAAACTTAGATATATCCTTAAGTAAATACATCATGTATTTATGTCAAAGGACTGTGCTGTGTTTTACTTCGCTTTTTGGTAAAATTCTTCATTGTCTCCTTGTGTAGGTTGATGACAAAACATCAAACCATAATTCAATAAAAGCAGTTCCAGTGCTGGCAAATAATATGATCTAAGTACTTAGAACTCTAGACTGATTTACTGGTAATTTAAGGATCTGTTTTAGATTATCTAGATAAGTAGATGGAGATTGCACGTTCTTCAGGTTACCTTCCATAAATATCTTGTTTCTCAGTGGAGCTTTTGTTAAGAATTTATCAGCAGTGGGGTTTGAGTTTGTGCTTCCTGACAAGTTTTTTGAGTACATCTACTTTTTATATTGTTGGTTAATTACAGAGCCATATTTTTAGCAAGTATGCTTTATCAGGGTGGGGGGGGGGGCAGTATGAAGATGGAGGAGTCTGACCAGGACAGATATTTAAATGAAAGTCAGTCAGCCTCCACACAAAATGGGCCGAGGGGAATACCAAATTGCAGACCTAAGATTAATTTCTGGAAGTATGTTTGGGGTGTTAGCTTGGCACAGACAGCATTGGCTTGAAAAGTTGAGGCATATAATTTATTTTTAAGACAGTAACAGCCCTGGCTGAGTGTCTCAGTTGGTTAGAGCATTATCCCCGACACACCAGTGTTGTGGGCTCCATCCCAGGTCACGGCACATGGAAGAGTCATCCAATGAATGCATAAATAAGTCAAATGACAAATTGATGCTTCTCTCTCTCTCTCTCTCTCTCTCTCTCTCTCTCTCTCTCAACTTCCTCTCTCAAAAAATCAATTAAAGGAAAAAGAAGGAAACAGATCCTTTTATCTTAGATGGAGTGTCCATAGGCTAAAATGTTGCCCTTTCCAGTAATAGTTCAAATTTATCAAGTGCTATCTTGGGCCAGGCACTCTGCTAATAATAAGCTCTTTACATGCTTTATCTTGCTGTCCTCTCCCCTCCTTTCTTCTTGAAAGAAAAATATAAACAAATGCCGTTCATAGCAGTAACTTGTTCGAGGTCACACAGAAGGTGATAGAGATTTGAACTCAGGTAGTCTGACTGACTGAGTGGTCTGCACATAACTTTACACTGCCTGAGGTGGATTAGACTGCGCCTTCAAGATGAGATGGACCCATACAGTTAGTAGAAAGAAACACATTGGCAAATATCAGAACCCACCATTACAACAGGTCCTTGAATGGTTATGGATCTTTCCATCCAGAAAATGGGCTGGGAGCTACAAGTTCAGGGCATTTGGCCATGGTTTGTAAAGCTGAAGAAAAAAAAAAAAAAATACAGATCGTAGGCATCCATCAGGACTGGAGAAGTGGGAATATTATTTTATGTATTTGTACCTAAAATGCATATATTTTTTCTATTTGCTATAAATTTGTCTCATGAGATTATGAAGTCCACAATGGTATTTATAGTGTGCCTGGAAAAAGAGGTTTTTATTTATATATCAGAGTAAAATTTTAGCTGGTGATCTCACTATTATGATTAGGATGAATTTGGGTTATACTTTTGTGGTGGCATTACTAGGTGTATGTGTTTTATTCTGTGTCTGGAATACTGTTGCATTAGAGTTGTATAGATAAGTAAGCCATTATTTATTGTGAGTTTTCTTATGAGATTATTCCAGGTAATTCCAAATCATTTTATTTTGAAGTATTAGAGTTTCTACAGAGAGTAGAGAACACCCTTATTTATCCTTAATCCTTAATCAGTAAATAGTGGGTAGAACTGTCCTTGCCTAAATATAGTTATGTAACACAGTGGCTTCTTAATTGCATTTCCATACAGCTTTTGACATTGTTTTTAAAATGTGTTCCTGAAAAATGAGTTGGACTAATGTCCAAAGTTTCGAACAGGATATTATAAGAAGATGCAAATTAAAAAATATGAAAACAAAATAAAAACTGTTGGCTGATGAAATAGAGTGTCTAAAGCCCATTTTATTTGTGTCTCAGGAAGTAATAGGCTTGGTTTCTGTTTAGCAGATTAGATTATTTTTTAGTTGTATAAATTTATTAGCCATTGCAGTTGGGGTAGTAGTGTGATAAATGTATAGATTTTGTGTAGGGTTTCAAGTGTTACAAAGTCATGAACAGACACATCTTAAATAACATTTATGAGAAATACTCAGGTGGCAGTGTTTTCATACATATATGCTAACTGCTGATGCTTCTGCAGAACATCATTATATGTTATCTGCTCCAGGAAATAGAATGTCTGATGGTAGAGACAGTATTGAAATTTAGAATTTAAGTCCTTTGACTATCGGCTCTATTAAATAGACACAACTTTCTCCTAAGGGTTTACTTTTGTTCTTGGACATGTTTGAGAACAAATTATAGGCAGAAGGTTTTTGTTACCCATGAGAATTTGTAGGCTGTTTCCTTAAAGAAGAATTTTTGCCTTTTCAGTACTTTGGCCTATTAATTGAGTAAATGAATTACATATATTTATGTAAAGAATCACAACTTTTTTCTTACTTATATAAAAATAAAGTAGTGCTTGAGAAAAAAGTTGATTCTATTGAATTTTACAGTTCTTAAGATGCTAACAGAAAAACTGATCAGGCGGTTGGATTTTCTACTGCTACCTTCATTGGGCTCTCAAGAGTGTATAAGGGACAAAAGTGAAAGAAACCTGTCTGTGCAGGTACTTTGTCAGTCTTCTGCCTAAATCATTTAATAAATTTAGAAAACATCTGCTGAGTACTCACACTGTTCCTGGCACTGTGCTATGTGTCTACATGGAGTGGACACGTAAGCAAGTGTTTATGAGAAATAATCACATGGCATTGTTTTCATACCTATATGCTAACTGCTGTAAGTAAGTAGAATGTAAGTGTTATAATAGCTGTATTTATAAAATACTGTAGGAGCCAGAGAGAGAGAATTATTCTGTCAGGGGGAAAAGGGGAATCAGAAGTTATTTGAACAAGGTGGGATTTGAAGATGGACCAACAGAAGGGGATTCTAGGTTTGTTCATAAATTAGTCAACCATGTAGGTAATTTATTATGTAAAGCAGGTTGCTCTTGAGAGTCAAAAGGGTTCCAGAAAAATAGGCTTAACTCAGGACTATTCTCACTAACTGGGATATATGATTACCCTATTGGTAAAGAGCAGGTGATGCTGTGAACCCACAGTTCTTTTTCAACTTGTGGAAAACGCATTTAATTATTTATAGCATTTACAGCAATTCTTATTGGATGGTTTATTCGTTTCCCAGGGATGCTGTAACAGATTACCACAATCTGGATGGTTTAAAACAACAGAAATTTATTCTTTCAGAATTTATTAGTTCTGGAGGCTGGAAGTCTGAAATCAAGGTGATTGCCCGCAGTCCTTGGAGTTCCTCGGTTTGCAGCTGCATCACGTGTCCTCTGTGTGTGTCTCTCTCAGGGCCTTGTCGCAGGCAATCCCAGCCATTGGATTTAGGGCCCACCCTAATTTAGTATGACCTCATTTTAACTAATTACATCTGCAAAGATCCTGTTTCCAAATCAGGTCACATTCACAGTATTGGGGTTCAGTCTGTCTTTTTGGGGGGGACACAATTCTACCTACAACAAATGGGATTATCAGCTTCTGAAAGTTTATGCAGTTTATTTGGATTAAATTTTTGTCACAAGGAACTTCTCAAATGCTTAAAACGTAATACAAATATTTATTTGAGCTTTCTAACAAATCTGAATATTTCAACCCAGGCAATTGCTTTTTCTTTTCCCTGTCTGAGAGATGTTTGTGTCATTTTGCCCAGCCACAGCAATTGGCTAAGGGTGAAAAAGCTGCAGCTAAACTAAAAACTAAGATGTAGTACTTTGGGGGGGGAAAAAAACCCCAAACCAACTTTAATTGTTGAAGCCACTTTATATATTGCAGTTTTTGTTATTTTAAGTGGAGTTACAAGATAATTTTTGGTCACTTACCAAATCGAACAGTTGGGGAATTGGCAGTGTTTTTGTGGAGGAAGAGTGGAGCATAGTTGAAGTTGACGGTTACTTTGCATGTAATTTTGAGTTATTAGCCTGGAGACTGGCATGCTCAAATTAAAGTTGTATTTTCATTTAACTCGAAGAGGGTATGAGTTAGTACAATAGAAGATTGTCGTCTAGAACTCATTCCTTAAGAATGCTGCTCTGCTGGCTCTGCTCATTCCAGCAGCATAAACTGCATTCTATTCTAGGGGTTTGATTATCATTTGCAATTATTTGGGCAGCCTAGTGTTTGGATAATTTGTTTTGTTAAATTAAACATTGGAACTCTGCCATTGATTCTCTGTGTGACATTCACATTCATTTTTGAAGCAATGTATTAAATGATAATGAAAGTTGGTGAAACTCGGGTATAGATTTGAAATACTAAGTCTTTGATTCAGACTATTGTGTCTTCATAACATAAAGTCAAGGACTAAAAGATAATGTAAAAAAGAGTACCTATAAAAAGAAAAAAAGGATGATGTAGAAAAATGAGCAAAGAACATGAACAGTTAAATTCCTCAAGGAAAATATAGCAATGGCTAATAAATATCTATAAAGATGGTTAACCTTTTTAAGGAAATGCATATTAAAACAGGAAGTGATTGATTATTATTATTTTTGCCTTTGAGATTGGCAAACATTAAAGGTTAATAATATAGTGTTTGAGTTTGTGGGAAAGTAATTCAGTCATACATTGTAGGTGGGAATGTACATAGGTACAATCTTTTTGTAAGGCTAATTTGGTAGTATGTATCAAAATTTAAAATGTACAGACCCTTTGACATTCCATTTTTGTTTCTAGGAATTTATTCCCATTATGTGAATGGTCTGCTCATATCCTTATCCTTCATTCACAGATTTAGAAATCCTTTCTGAGTGTGATAAAATACTTCATTGTCCTATTTACTTCACTGTCCTATTGCCTTTCCATTTTGGTTTTAAGTGGGGCTTTTAAAAAACTGGACAGAAGTTTCAATTTATGTGTTGAAATATGTTTTCTTTTTACTTTCTCCTGTAGCTTGTAAGCTTAGATAGCCCTCTCCTCTTCAGAAGTTTCATAAATACTTGATTTTAGTTCTTTCTATTTTTTCATTTGTCCTTAAAAACTTTAACCTTTTAAGATACCTGCAGTTAATTTTTGGGACTACCAGATTGCAGACCAGTTATTACAACACTTTATTGAAAATTCTTCTCCCACTTCCTCTAATATCAAATTATTTCATAGATTAGCATTTATTTTTGGGTCAGTTTGTTCTGTGTGATTTGCTGGTTTTGTTGCAAAGTTCATAGTATTTTAACTACAGTAGTTTGAAGAAAATTTAAATCAATAAGTTAAATTAATTTAGAAACTAAAAAATCTTGCCTTTTTATTATTGCTGATGAACTGTGGAATAATTTTGTGAAGTTTAAAGAAGTCTTTTGGATTTCTGTTGTCATTTGCAGTAAACTTCCTTTCTCTTTAAGTGGGCAAATTTTGAAACATTTGTCATTTTTATATTTAATTTTCTAATACTGTGTCCAAGTGTTCAAACCTTCTTTACATCTCAATATTTCTGTGTAACTCACATAATTTTTTATTAAAATATTTTCTAGGTGTTTTAATACTATTTAATAAATAGTATTGTGAGTGAGATCTATCTTATATTTCCTAACTTGTTAGGCTATTATAAGAGTTCTGTAAATTTCATGTACATGTATTTTGCTTGTTTCTCAGTATATAAATATTTGTTGAATAGATGAATGAGTGATGAGTAGGGAAAACATTGCAAGAATGTAATGACTATTTCAGGGTAATGTTTTAATTTTCTTTCTCTTTGATAATCTATTTGTATAGCTCAGATTTTTTTATAATAAACATTTTACTTTTTATAATTGGAAAAAAGCAAATTTAAGGGAAAACGTTTTCTTTTTTTTCTTTTTGCTGGGGGGCCTGGTATGGGGCTGGGACTCCTTCCTCCCAAGATAGCCCTCCCCCAAAATTTTATTTCTTAACCGAGGTCAAAGGATAGTTTATTATTTTGGTAGAGTTGATTGGATGTTTCCTGTAAATACTATGTGAGATGCCTAGAGGAATGCATGACATTGAACCCAAGAATAGGAAGGAAGCAGAACTATCCCAAGGAAGATAGTTGGGAGCTACTCAAATCCACAAGATTTCTTCCCCCCCCCCCCCCCGCCCTTTAATGAGATGAATCTGGTTTTCATGCAGAGCCTTAGGAACACACATAACTAGACTAGGCTTTGTATTCCTCTGGCCCTTTTTAGTGAACCTCAGTCCAGATTAAATCCTAGCCCTGGCACAGGAATCTCAACTGTCTCAGCAGTAGAGATCAGTTTTTTACTCTGTCCTCCCTAATATGAGTGGGCCAATTGAATTATGTATTCTCTTTGCCCAGGTTGCTCAGTAAAAGCCTTACTTCTTAGAATGCTGTGCTCAAACAGGAACTGGGTGTGGCTCCTCTGACCTGCTCACTGCAGTGGTGACTGCAGCTTGCCTCTGGATTGTGACCTCACTGAACAGGGATAGAGGTCTTTTCTGCCTAGAAAAGCCAGAATTGAGTCTCAGCATTGATCTCCCATGATTCTCCCTAACTGAAAAGAATATGCTGTCCTTATAGCTCCAATGCCTAATCTGGGTATGCTGACTGTACATGCTTTGCCCCACTGAAACAGAGGTCTCATCACTACTACATAGCCTTTGTAATCATGATGTGCGCTTTTGGTGGTTCACTTGCTTGCTCTGTTTTCCATTCTTAGAAATAGAAGTGATATAAGTGGTATGTTTAACTGTCTGATGTACATTGGTTCAATCTTAGGTGCTTTTATATTTAAAAAATTTTAAGTGGAATTTGAAAAAAACTTTAATTTGAAATTATAAATTAACAGGAAGCTGCAAAGATAATACAGAGAGGTGCTGTGTACTCTTCATTCAGTGTCCCCCAATGGTTACATCTTGCATAACTATTGTACAATATCAAAACCAAGAAATTGATATCTATACAATGTGTGCATAGTTCAGTGTCATTTTATTACACATGTTGATTCCTGTAACCACCACCATAGTCAAGATCCAGAACCATTCTGTTATCAGTAAGATCTCCCTCATGCCACCCCCTTTTTAGTCACACCCTGTGTCAGTAGTCCCCAAGACTGGCCCAGGTTTGGTAATTTGCTAGAAGTACTCCTGGCAATGTTTTATTACAGTGAAATGATACAAAAGCAGGATCAGTAAAGGAAAATGATGCAATTAGCAGAGTTTGGAGAATACCAGGTGTGAACTTCAAGGAGTCTTCTCCTTGCTGGAGGACTGCATTTAATCCTCCAGCAGTCAACTGTAGTAACACATGTGATGTGTTTGCTGTTAAGGAAGCTGACTTAAACCTAGGATTTCAGGGTTTTTACGGAGGCTGGTCACATAGGCACAAGTGCCTTCATGATTGGCTCTAGTTGTTACAACTTCAGGCCCCAGAAGGAAAGCATTACATTGTTTACACAGACTTAGACAAGCTGGTATAGTGTGGTTCATACATACCAAACAGCCTTATCAGTTGGTACATAAGGATACTTCAAGATCTCCATTCCCAGGAGCCAGCCAAGAGCTAGTCATACAGCATGCCCTTCTGAGAATATACATGATTCAAGCAACTTAGGCCTACTTTGCTAACTCTTTCCTGCACACCTTTCCTTATTCGCTCTTGTTAGAAACAGATAGGATATGGATAGACAGTGCTGGGCCCAGGGTAGAGGTGAGGGTTGGGTAGGTTGGCACAGGTACTACTTTTATTTTCTATGTATTTTGTAAAGCTACTACATCTCCCAGGCTTGATAGAATGGCTTAATGTAGAAGGTGTCCTGTAGTATCTAATGGCACAGCCTCCCCTATTACCCAAGCTGGTACCTGAGGTGCACCCATTGTGTGGGCTGTCTACACACTCCTGTTGTAGTTGAGCCTTGATTGCTGTTGGCACGTCCAAGGTCAGCCACTGCCTGTATTCTGTCCAGGTTCACACAGCAGTAGCTACAAAGCAATCTGCAGATGGCTGCTGCTTGTGCTGGGCTTAGAGGTGCCCCGGAGAGACCAAGCTGTGAACCAAGGCCGGCTGCTGCTAGTCCTGGGCCTGGGGCAACTTAGTGAGGGGCCTGGGGCAATGTAGAAGTATGGGGCTCTGCCAAAGCCAGGTGCTGCTTGTTTGGGAGAATTTAGGAAAAGCTGAAGCATGGGCCAGGACAAGCCATTCATGTGAAAAAGCCCCTGGAACAGCTTGGGTGGGCCTGAATGTTGGGTGGGGTAGGGCATCAGAGAATCATAAGGGTAGGGCAAACAGTAAGAGCCAGGTTGATGGTATCGCAGATATAGCGTCTGCCTGCAGGCTTTGTGGCTCTGTTGGGGAAGGACCCAGAAAAGGAGCAGTGGCCTCTGCCAGCATCTCTGTCTGGGAGAAAGCAGCCTCCCCAGCTTTCTCCCTGATGCTGGACAATTCATTTCCGCCCCATGTCTCTAAGTCTGTACGCAGACCCTTTAAGTGAAATTGCTTAGGATTCTGGCAGTTTCTGCCTTCTACAGCCTTAGTCCCCACTGCTTTTTACAGTCAGAAGTTATGGAGTCTTATGTTCCTGGCAGTGGAACTCTGGTCTGGGGGGTCCTACTCTGGGGCTAGAATCCCTCAATCCTGAGATATTCCTCCCAGTTTTTTTTTACTTGCTGCACAAGGGTGTGTGAACTAGCCCATTTCAGCCTGTTCTGCATCTCCTCCCCTCCTGGGGTAGGTACTACTTATGGTAGAGTGGCCAGGGAAGCCCTTTCTGGTAGTGGGACATGAAAGCTGAGAACGAAATGATGAGAGAGAAATCACCATATGAACAGCTAAGGGTACAGCATTCTAGGCATTAAAGCACCTGTACAAAGGTGAGAGAAATGTAACAGAGACCTACAACAATTTTCTGTTGTTGTCATAACAAATTACTACAAATTTAGAAGCTTAAACAACACCCATCTATTTTTTCAAAGTTCTATAAGAACTCCTGGCCTGCTTAGCTGGGTACGGTGTTAAGGATCTCAAGAGGTCAAAGTTAAGGTGTCCACCATCCTGGGCTCTTATCTGCGGGCTATGGGGAGAATCTGTTTCCAGACACGCTTATATTGGCAGAATGGATTTCCAAGTGGATATAGGACTGAATTCTTCATTTCTTTGCTGACTGTCAGTCAGGGATCATTCTCTGCTTCTAGAAGCCACCCACATTCTTTGAATTAGTCTCTCCACCTTCAAAGCCAACAGTAGTTCTCTGACTTTCCATTATGCCCTCCTCTTCTGATTTTCATTTTAAAAACAATTTTATTGGGGTATAATTCATCCACTTAAAGGGCATAATTCAGGGGCAACCATGCCATGGCCAACTTCAGAACATTTTCATCATCTCAGAAAGAAACCTCCTACTCTTTAGCTATCTGCTACACCCACCCTTCCCCTTCATCCTAAGCAACCACTATAAAGACTCTCTGTCTTTATAGAATTTCCCTGTTCTGGACATTCATGTGAATGGTATCATATGATATGTGATCTTTATAACTGCCTGCTTTCACTTAGCATCATGTTTTTAAGGTCAGTTGTGGCACATATCAGTACTTTTCTCTTTATGACTAATACCTACATTGTATGATACACTGCATTTTGTTTAGCCATTTGTCAGTTGATGGACATTTGGGTGTTTCTACCTTTTGGCTATTATGGATAATGCTGCTATAAAACATTCATGGACAAGTTTCTGTGTGGACTTAAGTTTTCATTCCTCTTGGGTAAAAACCTTGGTGTGGAAGTGCTGGGTCATATCGTAACTATGTTTAATTTTATGTGTGCTTGTTGACCATTTGTATGTTTCCTTGGGGAAGTATCTGTTCAGATCTTTTTACCCATTAAAAATTAGGTTATTTTTTAAATACTGAGCTGTAAAAGTTCTTTATACAAGGGTGGGCAAAAGTAGGCTTACAGATGTTTGTATGGAAAATAATGTGATAATTAACAAACAATAATACAAAAATAAACTGTTTTGTATACTCACAACTGTAAACCTACTTTTGCCCCTGCCTTGTATATTCTTTATAGAAATTCTTTATTAGATATATAATTTGCAAATATTTTCTCCCATTCTGTGAGTTATCTTTTTACTTTCTTAATGAGGTGCTTGGAAACAAAAAAGTTTTAGTTCTGATGAAGTACAGTTCATGTTTCTTTTCTTTTGTTGCTCTTGTTTTTGGTGTCATCTACGAATTCTTTCCTAAGAGTTTTTATGGTTTTAGCTTTTGCATTTAGGTCTTTGATCCATTTTCAGTTTTTTATATATTGTGTGAGTTAAAGGCCTGGCTCCATTCTTTTTGCATGTGGCTATTCAGTTGTCCCAGTGCCATTTACTGAAAAGATTCTTCTGTTTTCATTGGATAGTCTTGGCACCCTTGTGATAACCATAAATGTCTGGGTTTATTTCTGGTCTCATAATTCTGTTCCATTGATCCACATGTCTAGCCTTGTACTAGTACCACACTGCTTTGATCGTCATGGCTTTCCAGAAAGTTTTGAAATTGGGAAGTATAAGTCCTCCTACGTTCTTTTTCAGGATTGTTTTGACTGTTCTGAGTTCCTGTCCTCCTTGGCATTTAGGGCTCATGTGCTTCTGTTGTGCCCAGCTGGATAATCCAGAATAATCTCCCTATTTTAAGATCTGCTGATTAGTAACCATAATTTTCTGCAAAGTCTTTTATTTTATTTTATTTTTTTTTTGCCATGTAAGGTAATATAATCACATGTGTAGCATCAGAGAGCAAACGTCCTGGGAGCACAAGGCTTGTGGGGCTTAGATTTGTAAAAAGGTTGAGAATGGTAGGAGCAGAAGTTGGACAGAGAAATATGAATGGAAGTTTCAGAAATATTAATTTGTCCGAAGTCATGTTTCTAATAAGTGGCAGAGTTGGCATTTGAATACAGATTTGACCGATCATTATGCTCTCATGTCCACACCAAATTGGTCTTCATAGACTCAGAGTTACTATTATTGTTTTTATCTTACTACCTATTGCGCTCTTAGTATATGCTAAGTAGTCACAGCAATCTTGTTATATTTTTCTAGCTCTAGAATGGCATTTGGACAGGTCTTTGGGTGCAGTTAAATAAGCAGTATTAGAACAAGTATAAGAAAAAAAGAAAAGTACAGTGGGAATTGAGGAATGTGTCTCAGAATCTGAGAGTAGGCAGGCAGCTGAACCTTGGAACTGACTGAAACTGCAAAATGGACACCTCTCAGGATCTATAGAGTATTTTTCTACTGCCTCTTTTCTCTGCTTCTTGTTGTGTATCTATTCACTCTTCAGACTGGTTATCCTATCACTCAGGTCTCTTGAAGGAAGATGGCCATGCCATATCCCCTCCATTATTCAGGAGAACAGCCCCGATTAGACTCATTTCCAAAACTCCAGGTTGGGTCACATACCCATCTCTGGTTCAGTTAGCTGTGGCCCTGAAGTGGCAGGTAGACGTTTAAACATGGTGGCTGACAGCCTATCATTGTGGATTGGGATAACATTTCCTCAAGAAAAGGGAGGTTGCTGGCACATCCGCTAGGCAGACTCACTGGAATGTTTAATTTTAGTAACACAGACCTGTGCCATAGTATTTGTAGTATTAAAATATAAAAACTTACTGAATTCTGATATAAGGAAAATGGATATTTCTTTCTGCCCATTTCTCTTGGAATTGAAGAAAGGGACTGCAGGATGATAATGGTGGAAGATTACCCAGGCTCTCAAAATAGTTTGATGGAACTCAGGGCGTAGTGTAAGTACAGGCTCTAGTGATGTCCCTGCCACTTACTACCTTTGGATTGAACAAATCAACTTCTCAGTCTCAGTGTCATCATCTTTATTGAAAGAGGAGTAAGTAGAATTGGTCTTTAAAGTTTCTTCAACTTAACATCTGGACTCTGATTAGATTTAGTTATTCTTCTTTTCTACCTCAACCTCATCTACCAAATAAGTATGTTAAATCTGAATACTGGAAGCCTCCCTGGCCGATGAGGCTCAGTGGATTGCGTGCCGGCCTGTGAACCGAAAGGTCGCTGGTTCAGTTCCTGGTCAGGGCACATGCCTAGGTTGTAAGCCAGGTCCCCAGTTGGGGATTTACAAAAGGCCGTTGATCGATGTTTCTCTCCCCCTCTTTCTTCCTCCCTTCCCCTCTCTCTGAAAATAAAGTTTTTTTAAAAAAAAAGAAAAAAAGCTAAACTATTAAGTAAGTAAATAGAGATTGGAGTGCTTTGGTCTTGTAGAGGCAGTAAAGAGTATTTGTAAACTTGCAAATCTCCCTGCCATGCCTTACTAGTTAATTGTTACTGATCTCACCTGCAAAATGTGTTGCCACCATTCCCCTTTCCATTCCCACTGTATTATCGATACCTCTATTATTATAACTTCTTACTGTAGTTGTCTCTTGATGACTATCTCTGTCTCCTGTTTTGTACTTTCTCACCAATCCAACCTAGAAATTGCCTCTCAAGTTTCTTTTTTTTTTTTAATCATACAGTAAAATTGAATTTTAGGGAGTGCACAGTTCTGTGATTTTTAAAACATGTATAGATTTATGTAAATACCTGAATATAGAATAGTTCCATCACCTCCCAAAAACTTTTCTATGTAATTTTTTATAGACACCCTCCCCCCAACCCTAATTCCTAACAAACACTGTTCATACTATATGTGAACTTTAAAATGGGCTTCGTTCGTTCAGCATAAAGCCCTTGAGATCGATCCAAGTTGTTGCTTGTGTCAGTACAGCTCCTTGGCCTGCCCTTTTTTTTTTTTTTTTGCTGAGGAACATCCATTGCATGGATGTACCACACAATTTGTTTATCCGTTCACTCACTGAAGGATATTTTGGTGGTTTCCTTTTTCTAATGGTCCTGAGTAATGCTACTAGAAATATTTGTGTATGGATATTTGAGTGAACATTCATTTTGTTCCTCTGGAGGAAATAACCAGGAGTGGGATTGCTGGATTGTATGATAAGTACATGTTTAACTTTTTATGAAACTATCATACTGTTTTTCATGATAGCTTTTACTATTCTCAGTCTACTAGGAATGTGTGAGTGTTTAGTTGCTCTGCATCCTTTCTACTTTTGATATTGATATTTTTAATTTTAGCCATTCTAATACATGTGTAGTGGTAATGATACCTCATGGTGTTTTTAATTTGCATTTCTCTAATGGTTGGTGATGTTGAACGACTTGTGCTTATTTTCTACGTGATCAAGAACTGTGAAGGATCTGAATTTTTACCCTGCTTACAGGTAGCAAGTGATCCTGCCATAGATTCATGGATGCTGGCAGAAGATGTGAGATCCTGAGTCAGAGACAAAGCACTTAATTATTCACAGGATTTCAGCAAAACAAGCTTCATGTTCACATGGCCTACCTTTACCCTGAAGTCCCATGGGGGCGATGTCACAGCTGAGGAACCCAAGCTTAGGGAAGCCAAATCTTTTAAAATGGGCAGAAAACAGACCTGCCCAACCTTTGACCTGAGGGAAACATTTGATCTTTTATACTGGACAGTAAACAAACTTGCCCTCTGCCCTGGTAGAAGATAATCATGTGTTTCTTTTAAGGGTGTTAAATAGTGAAGGATGTTTTTGAAGGCCTCGTGGACTGAAATGTGAGAATTGTCTCCCAGCATGTATGTATTCTTTAGATCTCTGTCTTGCAAGTCTTTCGCCTATATTGTAATTGGGTGGTTTTTTGTACTGTTGACTTTTGAGCATTCTTTATATATTCTAGATGCAAGTCCTTTGTCAAATATGTGATTGCAAGTATTTTTCTACCAGTCTGTAGTTTGGTTTTTTTTTATTTTCTTAATGGTAACATTTGCAGAGCAAAAGTTTTTACTTTTGTTGTCCAGTTGGGGCTGCAAGTTCTAACCCACTTTCTATGGGCCATGTTTACGATGTCAGTTCATTTTTCAAAGCCTTTGCGGTAGTTTTGATCTGCTTCATGTGGGTGCCAGCCTGAAACTTGTGTGGTGGGCTCTGTTTGAATTTTAGTCTTTTGTCCTGAATAGCATTAGGTGTCTTACGCACAACTAGAAGTAAGCCCAGGAGTTCACCAGCAACAATTCAGGTTGCTTTCTCGAGTTCTCCTTGTCAGTGGCTTCTCTTACACTTATTTTATTTTCCAGATTCTCATCTTTTCTTTCCAGAGAACGGTGGAGTTAGTTACCCCACTCTCATGAACACTGTATTTCCATGACTGTTTGCATATTTGGGGACAAGAAATGGGGAGGATGGAGAGTGGGAAAAATCTATAGTTTCGCTTCCTCAGAGTTTTGCTTCTGCAGTCTGTGTTTCCAGCCAGTGCTGCATGTGGTTGCTTCAGCCATGTTCTGGCTCAAGAGAAGGGGAAAAACAATAAAATGGAGGGATTTTCATATTTTCTCTCAGAGTTAGGAGTTTCCTTTCTCCTTCCTTGTGCCTGAACTAGAGGTACTGTCTCTGTGCCTTGGTGTGCATTTCTGGTTTAGATCGGTGATACTGGAGGGAAATATGGTAAACTCCCTGAGTGCTTGATGATATATTCAATTCTGGTCTTCCTCCCCAGTTCTTCTCCTCTCTTTTGCTTATGAGAATCCCCCAAAGTAGTGCTCAGTATACCATACAAGTTTTATAGCTGGACTAAATCTGTGAAATCTCTTGAGAGTCTTCACGTGGCCCCTGATGTCTTTGTTCAGTTTTTTTTTTTTTTCCTGTTTTTATTTTTAAGCTTGACTGCCTTCTAAGAGTTCACCCCTGTGCTTGCATACCTTAATACCTTAATGGTTGGCCCAAGATTGTTGTTTGTTTAGATGAAGAATTTGTGTGCAAACACTGCTAGCCTGTAAGGTTTCCTTTCACCCTGGCCAACGGGGCCTGTGCATACACAGAGGAGACACGAGAGAGGCCAGCAGAAATAGCTGGTGGCCTGGAGTTTAAATGCATCCCTTGGCCAACACATTGACTCATCAGCAGAGAGGCAGTTTTGTCCATTTTTTTATCATTGATTTTGGGGGATGAGTATTTATGGCTGCCTTTATTGTGATATAAAACAGAACTTCATCTTAGAACTTAGAAATGAAGATAATAATTCCTTGGCTTTGATGAATCAGTGATTTTATATTTTATAAGTACTTGACACAAGTAGGTTCTATACAACTGTGTATCCCTCTCTGTACAAACCAGTATTACCTATTCCTGTATATTTAGCAGAGGGAAAGAGCCTCCCCGGCCCCGTCCCCCGCCACCCCTTTTCAGAGCCATTAGGTGGTTCTTCCTCACTCCCTTAACAACTATAACTAACTGTAGTAGCAACAAGAATAACATAGGGATTGGTAAAATAAGTCAGCCTGACAGGATTCGTAAGATCCAGTCAATTGCCAGAGATGAAGATTGCCTTAACACGTTTAACTTGCCAAGTAAGGAATCTTGTTAAATAATAGCTTTGCAGAAAATTCAAATTTTTTTGCTGATAGTCTAAGAAGGAAAGTCACAGTTAAAAATTTCTCTTCAACTTACCATGTACTTTTTAATTGGTTTCTCCTTCTGACTCTATATCTAACATAAGTCCTCGAATTTGTTATCAAATCTTAAAAGAAAGCTTGTTCACTGTTCAAATAAAGGCTGAATAGAAAACAGTCTTGTCTCCATATGAATTCAAAACACATATGGAGCACTTCAGCACCATACTGTGTTCTGTTGGGAATATAAAGCAGCTCCTCAGGGTGCTTCTAGTCTGGGGGGAGGAAGTCAAACATAGAAATTCTTCTTTATAACGAAGTAGAATGGATATAACTGCTTTGTAAATAAGCAGTGTTATGAGAAGAGGGTCAGAGTTAATTCTCACAGGAAGCTCATGAGCTTTCAGTAGTGAATCATCTTTGAAAAAGCAGAAGAAATCTATGGGAAAGAATTCTGTCTAGGCTGAGGCACAAACATGCATGGTTTGTTTAGGAGACTGTCATGAGTGAAAATTATCGTGCTCAGGAATATGAGTTGAATTTGGACAAGTAGTTTGGGGACAATGTATTGTAAGGATTTTGGAAGCTCACCTGGTTTTGAACCCCTTCTCTTTTGCTTGTTTTCATTAGAGGTTAGGTACTTTTGAAAATTTCTCTCAACCTCAGGCCTCACATCTAATAAAATGGAAATAATGTCTACCTTGGGTTTTTTTTCCTTTTCTTTTTTGTCATAAATAATTATATTAAGTACCTGTCACAATATTATGTGTGTAGTGAGTGGTAGCAAATAGTAGTCTCATGTTAATTTGCTCTAGATTTCTGAGGGCCTTGAATGCCTTCTCAAAGAGTTTATATTGTTCTGTTTAATTAATTATACTTGTTTTCTTGGTAAATGTTGAATTAATTTATGTGAGACAAAACACATTTTTATGTCACTCTGGTATTTTCTGTGCAGAAGTTTTTAGGTTTGCATTTGTCTATTTTTGCTTTTGTTACTTGTGCTTTTGGTTTGTCATCCAAGAAATCATTGCCAAAGCCAGTGTCAAAGTTTTTCCCCTATGTTTTCTTCTAGGAGTTTTACGTTTTATCGTTAGGTCTTTAATGCAATATTGGGCAGGGACTAAGAAGTATTTTCTTTAATTTGACTGTCAGGAATTTGTTATATCTAAACTTTTTCCTTCCCTCTCTCCTTCCCTACCTGCCTCTCTCCTTTTTCTTCTTTCTCTTCTTCCTTCCCCTATAGCTTGAAGATATGGACTCATTTTTGGGGTCTTAATTGCTGTGCTGATATAATTCATTTTGAATACTTTCTTGTTTGTTACTTGATTAACAGGGAGAAGATGAGCCTTAAGTCTGAACGCCGAGGAATTCATGTGGATCAATCAGAGCTCCTATGCAAGAAAGGATGTGGTTACTACGGCAACCCTGCTTGGCATGGTTTCTGTTCCAAGTGCTGGAGGGAGGAGTACCACAAAGCCAGACAGAAGCAAATTCAGGAGGATTGGGAACTAGCGGAGCGGTAAACGGGCTTAACTGGGAGTGGTTTTACAGCGATTTAATTGGATACATAGTACTGTCATTGTCAGAATACATTTTTTTCTCTTCTGCTTTGTGCTCTTAGCAAGTCAGTCTAATGTCAAGAGAAATAGGTTTTTCCTCTCGTCTTAGTCAGCATTTAATGATTAGCTTTTAGTGGCTTCATTTTCTCTTTTGTCTTACCATTTAAGTATTTTGTGTTTCAGGGATCTTAGTTCCCTAATAGAGACAGTAAGGTTTTTGGAGTAGAAGAATAGACATAAACATACTTCATGGTGGAGGTTAAATGAGGTAATATATATGATGTACTGGGTTGGCCAGAAAGTCCATTACATTTTTTCCGTAAACTAAAAGACACATTTTTCATTTTCACCAGTAACTTTATTGATTTGGACATTCTGAGTATGATGGCTATCTCCTGCTATTCGCTTCTAGTGGGTAGAGGCCAGGGGTGCTGCTAAACATCTTCCAGTGTATAAGATAGCCCCATGGCAAAGAATTATTTGGCCAAAATATCAGTAGTACCAAGAAACTTCGCAAACCACTTTTGACACATTCGACCAGTCAGAGCACTTTCTCCATACACTGCACAAATCTTTTTTTGTTTTTTTGTGTGTTTCAGTTGTATTTTTACCTTTCTTGAAATAATAATAATATGCTGAAAATGTATATTTTCTTCCATCTTCAGTATTAAAATGGCTGCTCAAAAATTCACCAATTTGATAAGTTTTTTTTAAATGCATGCTGAAATGACAGCTGTCACAATACAATCTAACAAAATTTTTTTGAATGAGGTTAAAGACAGCTAAGCACTACTAGAGCCATTGTATGAAAAAAACTAAACAAACTTTTTGGCCAACCCAGTACCTAGCACAGGGCTTGGTACATGTCCCTCGTCAAGAGTTGTTTTCTCCCATTTTTGATATATCCAGTGTGGCATCTGGCACAGTCATAAACATGTAGTAGTAGAAATCTGTTGCTCTGTGTATATCGTTCTTGAGTTATAAAAATTTAACTTTTCAAAATGGGGTTTGTAGGTCAAAAGTATTATTTGAGAAGTTTGTATTATACAGAAATATGATTATGATAAAATAAAATATGGCATAGCTGGTAAGCATAGAAACTAATAAAATGCCACAAATAATGTTAATCCTTTGCTGGAGCATCCTAGTAACTAAAACTTCTCAGTAAAAGAAAGTCAAACTAAACTCTGACAACTTTTGCTAGTTTTATATCTAATCGACCACATTTGTTGAGTGGCTACTTTGCTAGCATCTGTGGTAAACTCACAGAATTATAAAGTACACTCGCTGCCTTTGGTGACTCCATGGTCAGTCAGAGAGAAAATACATAGAACATTACCTATTTCCTCGGGGCCTTCTCTGCATTCCTGATATTCTTAGTAGCTGATCTATTTCATAAAGAAATTGGAGGCTCCTAAGTATGATTCTCTTAGCTTTCTCACCTCTTCACATCATAATGTACTGAGATATATAGATAGATAGATAGATAGATACTGATATATATATATATATATATATATATAAAACCTTCTATTTTGTCTCTATTCCATTCACAGACTAACACCTCTCCCTGTGATTTTGTTGCTACTTCCAATGGTAACCTCACCTGAGGTTTCCTACAGCACAATTTCTCAAATTTGAGCAGGCATGAAAATCATCTGGAAATCTTGTAAAAACAGATTGCTGGACCTCACCCCCAGAGTCTCTGACTTTATTAGGTTGGGCGTGAGGCCTGAAAATTTGCATTTCCAACAAGTTTCTAGATGATACTGATGCTGTTGTCTGGGGAATCACTCTTTGCGAACCATTGTTTTATAGGTAGCCTTTGAGATTTATTATAAATACCTCAAATTTAGCTGGTCAAAGGCCAAAGTTATTGCTTTTATTTACTCTCATCCCCATTTTCAGCATTTTCTCCTAACCCTCTTTTTGTATCAGTTGATGACGTCACTGTTTATTCAGTTGTCTAAAACACATGGGAGTCATTCTTACTTTCTCTGTCAGCTCTCACACTATCTACAACTAATTGCACAAGTTTTACTTTTTTGAGCTTAGTATGATAATCTTTTGAAATTCACTCTCAGCTGTTTTCCAGGTCCTCATTTTCTCCCACTTAATCCTTTGTAATGTATTCTTAATTATTATTCCTGTCTGTAGTCTCTTTGCCCCTCAAGTTGTCACACAGCTACCTGTATTATCTTTCTAAAATACAAATCTGATAGTGATAACTCATTGGATTTACAGTCTTTCTTGGTTTTCCACCACATGATGAAATCCAGGATGAAAGTGTGTTGGCAATTAAGGTTTCTTACCACCTGGTACCTGCCTGTGTACACATCTAGCATTATAGTCCACTACACTATCACTGCTCTGACTACATTGAACTTGGTTGATAACAAGAATGACATGCCTTCTCATTTGTAGTTCCTTCTTCCTGGAATGCCTTTTGACTTGGCAGAATCTTATTAATCCTGCAAGACACACCTAAAGGTCCCCATTGTGAAACCTTCTTGGACTCTTCCAGCAGATTTAGTTCTTTTCTGTGTTCTCGTAGCCCTTGTGTTTTACTCTCAACTATAGGAACTGTCATATAGTATTCTGATTATTTACGTATCTTTTTCTATCTTCCGACCTTGAGCTTATTAAGTATAAAAGGACTAGAATTTATTTCTTTTGTGTAACGCTAGAACAATTGCTGAATGAGCATGATCTGTAGAGAAGGTCCCTTTTAAAGCCTGCAGTAGCACCCTGACCAGTGCGCCTCAATTGGTTGAGTGTTGTCCCACAAAGCAAAAGGTCTCTGGTTCAATTCCCATTCAGGGCACGTGCCTGGGTTGCAGGTTCGGTATTTGGTTGGGGCGTGTGCAAGAGGCACCTGATTAAAGTTTCTTTCTTACATCAGTGTGTCTCTCCCTCTCTTTCTCCCTCCCTTCCCCTCTCTCTAAAAGTAAATAAATAAATCCTTTTTTAAAAGTCTGTAGTAGCATGTAAGATAGTTACACATCAGAGACCTCAGACCTATTTGGTGTATTTAGCCTGTAGTTCTAAAAACCCCATTTTAGATCCCCCTCAATTTATAGAATTATAACCTTTAGATACAAGGGAAACTTGAAAAATATCTGGGTCATTAAGCCTCTCTTGAATTACAGACTACAACGGGAGGAGGAGGAGGCCTTTGCCAGTAGTCAGAGCAGCCAAGGGGCTCAGTCCCTCACATTTTCCAAGTTTGAAGAAAAGAAAACCAATGAGAAGACCCGCAAGGTCACCACAGTGAAGAAGTTCTTCAGTGCTTCATCCAGGGCCGGATCAAAGAAGGGTAATTTTCTGATTCTCTTTTCTTTGCTCAAATGAAGTATAGAGTAGATCCACAAAGCGTGTGGTCTCACCCTGGTTTGAGTCTCAGCTTTATGTTTGCTGGCTCTGTGACTGATGGCAAACTAATCTCTTTAAGCCTTATCTGTCCTTTTAATTTCTCTAAGCTTTTGAAGACTATCACCTCAGATTTGAGACCGAAATTGGATTTGAAGGGTAAGCAATAAATGAAACCAAAAATCTCTTTGGTCAGAGGATATTGTATTTTAGAGAAGCTTGTTTACTCTAGGAGAAATAAAGAAAATTGAAATACATAGTTTTCTTTATAAAATTCATTCCCATCTAAACAAGCTATCTTTTTGGTTGTCTTATTTTTTGTGCCTTTAATTTTTGGTTCCTGGTTTATTCTCCTTTACATATTGCCCTCACCGTCCATGCCTTTTCAGAAATGGCTGTTTTTAGGCTTGAAGTCATCTAAAAAGAAAGTTTTCTGAGAGACAGTATCTTGAGGAAAATATAGAGAGAACATAATAAAAAAATGCTTGCTTTCGGCTTTTAGAGTGGTGAATGTAATCCATAGTATGCATTTTCTAGTTCATGGATTTATATGTACTTGACCTTTTCATCCTACTTCTTAAAATGCCATATAACCAGCAAAATGATTACCACTAAAGTCATCCTTGGTTGGGGCGTGGGCAAGAGGCACCTGATTAAAGTTTCTTCCTTACATCAGTGTGTCTCTCCCTCTCTTTCTCCCTCCCTTCCCCTCTCTCTAAAAGTAAATAAATAAATCCTTTTCAAGGATTTATTCTATCAAGGAGCAGACAAGATAGTTGAAATGGCCTAGCAGGAAGCAAGAAGGAATGTCTCTTGTTAAGACTCAGCCTCTGAACCTTTATGTTAGTAATCCGTTGTGCAGTGAATTGGGAATGGTGAGGGAGACTGGGAACCAACACTGATGCTTTCAGAAGAGCTCTTTTCTTGAAGTCCCTGTCTCACTCCCAACCCTTTAGCCTGAGGTAGTTGTGATGAGGGGGTTTTTTTGGCCTGTCCAAAAGCAGGGGAATGAATAACATCATCCCTTAAGATCTTTGCTGGTCTTTCAGATTTAATGACTATTGTTTTGTTTTATTAAAGGGAAGGGTTGCTTATAACAAAAAACATAACATTTCTCTTATAAATTTAAGCCTTTAAATAATCTTTTAATTCACATGATAAATTTGGAGTTGTTTCTTGGTTGGCTGTTCACTTGTAGCATTTTTCTCTCCTGCAGTAAGAAGGGGATTAATCAGTACTGGCTAGAGATTAAATTACGAAGATATGTGGCTCATGATTTACTTTTTAGGAGGTAGATAGTAGGGTGGTTAAGAACGTAAGCCTTGGAGTCACCCTGGTTTGAGTCTCAGCTTTATGTTTGCTGGCTATGTGACTGAGGGCAAACTAACCTCTTTAAGCCTTATCTGTCCTGAGGGACATTAATGCTAGCCATTGGCCTGTCTTGAGGATTAAATGAGTTGGTGTGTTTAAGGAGTTTAGCACAGTACCTGACTCACATTATAAATCTCCAGTAAGTGTTAATTATTTTAAAATGTTTTTCTGAGAGAATACTCTCCACTAGTAAGGAACTCAAAGGTGTTGATCAAAGCCATTTATTCCTATTTAGCGTAAATTCTGTTTCCTGTTTTGCGAAACTCTCACTGACCTTATGAATTTATGGTAGATGATGAAATGGTGTACGACGGCATATGAAATAGTAAAGAAATTATAAAACCATCAGCTCTGACTGCCTCATTTTACAAATGATATGAAAGCCCATAAAGGTTAACTAATTTACCCAAGGTTATATGAGTTGATGTATTAGAACTCAGGTCGTCTAACTCCTGGTGTAGTATTTTTTCCTTGAACTCGTGTGTGTGTGTGTGTGTGTGTGTGTGCCTACATGTATATAGATGTGATGAGGTTTCTATTACTGAAGTGCATAATAGTGATGTGCACTCACTGACCATCCTTGGTTATATGAGTTGATGTATTAGAACTCAGGTCGTCTAACTCCTGGTGTAGTATTTTTTCCTTGAACTCGTGTGTGTGTGTGTGCGCGCCTACATGTATATAGATGTGATGAGGTTTCTATTACTGAAGTGCATAATAGTAATGTGCACTCAGTGACCATCCTTGACAGTTTTAGAGAAGTGTTCTAAGAAAGAGAATATGTATTTTAAAAGAAACAATTTCAAGTTATTTTATTTAAAAAACTTTTATACAGAGTATTACCATTTTTTCTTTTCCTTTAGAATGATAGGGTTCTCCTTAAATTTTTTATCTTTAGCTTTTTTTTTGTTTGTTTATAGAAACCATATGGGAATAAAGACCCCAAAGTATTCAAAAATTAATGTGTGTGTATTAGTCAAGAGGATACTGTTGGATCTTTCTTTTACATGTTGCTTATGTAACTTTGCCAGGTGAACTTCACACTTTAGACTGATTGGCCTTTGCATGTGGATAAGTTTTTAACTTATTAGGTCTAGACTAAAATAGACCTTTTGTTTTCTGTGTTCTTTATTTTATTTCATTAATACATGATGTCCTTGCTCTTCATAGTTTACTTCTCTGGTAGCACAAAAGAAAGCTTTTAAGCCAGAGCAGCTTGGTAATAAACAGAACACAAATAACTTTTTAAGGGATTTGAAGGCTATTTAAACAACAGTTGGATGCCCCTTCAGAGAGATAATGTACCAGCTTGACTGTGAAAACTCAGAGAGTTTACTTACAGTTTTCTAATTTCTAAAAGTAAGGTTGAGTGAGCTATAGTTTACAAATTATGGTGGATTGGCCAAGTGGAAATAATTGCTCATCCGTTAAAAAATGCCTCCTTTTTTAAGAGTTCAAAAAGATGTCACCCTGAGTAGAGACTTGTGTATGGCTTTTACAAATGAATCTAAAGGCTATGCTCCTAGAGTTAAAATACTAGTCTTCCACCCAATTCTTAGATTCTAATACTGTTCTTCACTTAAGTAAACTAGGGTTCCTCGGAGAAGTGGCTGATTCCAGGGCTGGAACAGAGAAAGAAGGCCCCCCCAAAATGTTGGGGACATGTCAAAGACTCAGAAGCCAGCTTGAATGGGTTCCCACTGGCCACATTAGAGTATCAAATAAATAAGAACAATAAATGGAGTATCACTGAATAAAATAATAATCCTTTAGTCCACCCACTAATAAAATAGTTAAATTTTATATAAAAGAGAAGAGAAAGTTCTTTTTTACAAAAGAATGTTGACTAATCGGTATAGAAGGGATGATGGAAATAGGAAATCACCGTTTTGC
This sequence comes from Pteronotus mesoamericanus, assembly GCF_021234165.1. Classification (NCBI taxonomy): domain Eukaryota; kingdom Metazoa; phylum Chordata; class Mammalia; order Chiroptera; family Mormoopidae; genus Pteronotus; species Pteronotus mesoamericanus. The sequence continues at coordinate 15,746,214 of NW_026555308.1, forward strand.
AGTCATCATTATAAGGATTAATTAAGGCAAGTTTCGTCAGTGGGTGCTAAATCTGGGTTGAGAGGAGGGAGTTTCCTGAGGAACAAGTTATGACCATGGTGTCAGATAAACTCCCATAACTTACTTACTAATTACAAGTAGAAAAATGGTAACTATATAACTATGGGGGAAGATGGATATTATCTAGATATGATACTTTGAAACGAGCTCAACAAGAAATAGGTAATATTTAAGATGAAAATTTATAACCTGAATTCAGTTGTAAGGAAACAGCAGAAAAACCCAAAGTGATGGGCATAAATAACACAACTGGCCTGTATTCTTCAAAATTGTGAATGTCTTGAAAAACAAAGGAAAACTGGGGAACGTTTCCAGATTAAAGGAGACTTAAGTATATATGACCAGTAAATGAATGCATGACCCTCAGTTGTGTCCTGTTAAGAAAAAAAACACACACACGTGTTTTAAAAATAGCTGTACTGTAGTTGTGTAAAAGAATATCCTTGTTATTAGGAAATACTCATATTAAGGGGGGAAGGAGCAGGATTTATACAATCTACTTTGAAAAAAAATTAGAGAAAATAATACACAAATGGGTAGCAAATAAATCAGGTACAGTTTAACTCAAAATAACAGCTGGCAGTATTTTTTCTGAAATATTTTTTATCAATATAGAAAACCAAAAATGTATTTGTGTGTGACCAAAAATGGTTCTTTAATACGTGGAATTCAATCCTTCACTCATTCTGATAATTTCACTCCCAGTCATGATGGAATAACAGGGGTTGGGTTTACCCTACTCCCTCAACAACTAGAAAATCAGACAAAATATAAGAAATAATAGTTTTCATACATTGGACAACAGGCAGGTGGGAGAGTAACTGCTGAGAGAGGACAAACATGGTAAGTCCTACAAGTGCCCCAGCTCACTGTAGGGAGAGTTTTTAGGCCGCTGCGTAGGGAGACCCAATTCAAACTCACGGCATTTGGGGAATGAGTTTAGTGCACAGTGAGTTACTAGAATTGGCATGACAGAACACAGAGAGGATGAGGCTGTACTGAGAAAATTCCAGATAATTGCAGAGGGGTTCCCTTGAGTCTTTAACTGAGTACTGTACATGGCATGTGAGAAAACTGCCCAAGACTGGATAAAGGATAAAGGAGTAAGCAGAACAATCCCCAGAGCACACAGGCTGGGAAACACTCATATTCCCAGCAGCCAGGAACAAAGCATCAGCAATGGCAAATAGGTAGTACATCCAAGTGGCTCAAAAAATAAAAGGCATGTAGTCCCTCACTCATTCAGTTGACAACTACCACCACATTCAGACAGCCTTTATTACTGGTTTCTTATTTATCCTTCTGTGCTTTTGTTTTCATTTATAAATACATATGTTATCCCAGTTCCCCTATTTTACATAAAAGACAGCACACTATCCATACCCTGCTTGTTTAACTTCGCAATACATTTAGGGGCTCTTTCCTTATCAGTACATTAAAAGCATACTTTTTTGTTTTAAAACTATACAATATTCCATTTTGTGAATCAAATCATAATTTATGTAGTCCCTTAATCATCATTTTGTGCAGTTGCAGTATTGTATTAACAAGAGTAGCCTTGCACGTATTTTATTGTCTACATGCACAGTGATACAGTAGAAAATTTCTGAGAAATGGAATTTTTTGGTCATGGGATACGTGACTTTTTAGTTTTGATGATTATTGCCAGATTGCACTTCATTGCAGTTATATCATTTTACATTCCCACCTCTATAGTATGAGTGCCCTCCCTACCCCATATCCTCATTAACATCAAACTTCAGATTTTTGTCTGTTACTTTTTTAAATGGCATCTCATAATAATAGTAATTTGCATATTTGTTAACATGAGTAGGGGTGAGCATATTTCCTGGTTAAGATCCATTTACATTTCCATTCTGTGAATTGTTAGTATTCTTTACCCATTTTCATATTGAACTGTTAAGATTTTATTTATTTATAGGAATCCTTTTGTGATATAATATACAAAAAATTGTTTCTAGTTTGCTCTGACTTTTGAATGACATGTTTTTCACTCTACATAGTAGGGGCTTTTTAGTGCTTTTTTTTCTTTCCTATATTTTTCTTTTAATGTGGTTGGATTCTTTAAAGGCTTCTACATTTTGAATCACATTTAGGAAGCACTGGTAGTTTTAAAGATAGGCAAGTACTTGATTTGGAAAAATAAGTATAAAATGCAATTTTGTTCTAATCAGCAGTACAGTTTGGTGGGGGAAGGGCGTTTTTGCTTTAATTTAAGCTTAAATCAAGCAATTAAGTAACAATTTAATAACCTGTTGTGTACCAAGTGAGATGTAGGGTCTTTAGTTTGCTGCAGTTAATAGTATATACTTCTAGGTAATCTACATGTGTTTGTCTCACTTTGAATACACCAGGCACTCTAGTAGGAGTAGTGCCTTTATGATATTAAAACTTTATTTCAACTTCATCATTAAAATGTACATCAGATACTAAAGTTCCAAAAATAAGATTACAAGAAATTACTCTGAGAAACATGTAATAGGTTGATTTTAATACCTTCAAAAGATAATTTTTTTTCTTAATTATCTTTCTTTTTGTGTTAAAAGGGAATCATGGGTGTATAAGGTACCTGATTCCTTATAGGTATTGAATTAGGGAGCACAGTTCAAAATCAGAAGGCTTAGAATGTGATAAGAGACCAAGTGATAGTTTGTACTTTTCTTACATCTCCTCACCTTGGTGAAAGTCCCATTTTCCTTTCAGTGTATTTATTGAAGGGGGAAAAGTTGTGTGGCCAATTGGTTGAACGTGTTTTATGTGCTTCCCTTGCCTCTTTGGTGTATGTTCTGTCATGATCATTATGCTACTTTGAATGTTATTCTTTCACTTTGAGCAGTCTGACTTGAAAAGTGAATGGTGGATAAATAATTGTTAATTTCCACATAAATAAATTAGTCTGTACCTTTTGGGCAAGTAAAAGGGATTTGGAAATTTTGTTTAACATTTTAAAAGTCATCTAACATTTTTGTACTTCTACCGATTATTTCACTTGATTAGTTTTATTAAACTCATGCAGACCTTTGAGAAAGTTGTTCAAGATAGTGGTGCCATTTTAATACTAATGATTAAATACATGGATCAAAGCATGATATATTTGGCTAAGAAAATCCAAATAGAGTAACTTATATTTGAATAGGGATGTCTTTTAGATCATGTAGTTTTATCTATGTGTATTCCTACTCATAAAAAAGATTTAGGTTACTTGAAGGAAAGTTGCCCAAGTATTTAAACATAAAATAATTTAAATTCAAGTTTAACTTTGATTAAGCATCATTTAAATAATCTTAAATTAGATACTTAAAGTAATTCTATGCATGGCTCTTCTATGTAATGAAACTTATTTTTAATTTTCCCAGCAGACATTCAGGAAGCAAAAGCTCCCAGTCCTTCCATAAACCGGCAAACCAGCATTGAAACGGATAGAGTGTCTAAAGAGTTCATAGAATTTCTCAAGACCTTCCACAAGACAGGCCAAGAAATCTATAAGCAGACCAAGCTGTTTTTGGAAACAATGCATTACAAAAGGGTAGGTTGAGAATAACTACTTAGAAACAGTTTTGGTTTTAGGAAGGGTCTTAGTTCAACTTTGTCACTTTACACCTGAGAAAATCAAGACCCAGAGATGTTAAGTTACTTAGGAAATATGCCACTGAACCAAGTTAAAACCTGATTCCCAGGCTAGTACTTTTCCACTGCAACTCAACAGTATTTGGATCATCTTTGTGTGGAAAGTGTGACAGCCAAGCCACTTTTATGGCATACTTTAGTACTACGCCTTCCTAACTTGTCAGCTTGTAAACAGAATAAACTGCCACAGTTAGTAGATCCTGGACTCTTAAGTAACAATTGTTACATCAGTAGTAATCATTTTAGGGTATTTTTGTTTATGTTTTGCTTTGTATTTTGCTTTTTAATTTTATTCTCCTTGCTGAGTTAGGGAAGAGAGAGCTAGAATTTAGATGTTGAAAGGGACCGTAGTGATCACCTGGTGTTAGTCCTTTTGTTTTATAGATGGGAAAGTTGAGGGCCAGAGAGGATCAGTGACTTGTCCAAGGTTACACAGCTAGATTCTGCCAGTGTTAGAACTAGAACTTGTGCCTTCCACATGTGTCTCTTTAACCTGTAATTTCTAACTGGTGATTCTAGTTACAATAATTTATAAAACTGCCTGTAACAGGACTCATTTTGTAAATAGTGATTAATTCATTTATAATATACTTCACCCATTATACTTAGAATTAGCTCTGTAAAAATATATTTTAAATATTGAATTCAGTTAGTGAAAGAGAAAACAAGCTTGCTTACTTGTTTTTTGGTTTGCAATTACACTGAGAATAAATGAACAGGCGTCTTTTTTTCCCTGAAAGTGCTTGTAAGCAAATAGTGATGTTTAGAGTTAAATTAAGCAAGATATCATTGACATTTTGAGTTAGAAGCAATGATAGCCTTCTTTAATATGAAAAAATTCGTATGTCATGTGATGTACAACTTTCAATTTGTATCAAAAGTAAAAACTAAGCTTTTGTAGTTATTCTTCAGACTATGAAATGCTTAAAGGATATCTATACTATATTGGTGTATATACTATATAGTGCATATAGCATATTCACCATGTAATACTATTTTTTTTTAGAACTGCTCAGCTCAGATTTGTTCATTTTTCTGTTGCTCAGAAGTGTAATGTGCCCTTGTTCTATAATATTTTGGTTGACTTTTGACTCAATATACTAAAGTAAATAATTAACTGGTGCAGATACTGTCATACTTGTTTTTTAAGGCAGAAACCTGGATATGGCCTCAAAGTCCCCCTTGTTTAAGAACCACTGTGCAACCTGTTTTCCATTTCTACACTAAGTGTTGTATGGCTAAGTGGTCAAGTCCTATGCATGTGTGCTCAGCATCTAGCATGATGCCTAGCACATACCTGATACTTGAACAGATGTTTGTTAAACTGAATGTCTCTGGGGAAGCCCTTCTTGTCTTTAGTTCCAAGTTAATGATGTTTCAAATAAATAAAACAGTTATTACACCTGAATGAAGCAACCTTACCTAACTAACTTCAAATCATTCAATGATATGAATTTCTTGAGAGACTTTGGTTGAGTACAAATTGGGATAGTTCCTGTGAGGTAATGAAATATGTTAGAGTGCAAGGTGCTCTCTGTACTCAGTTCATCAAAACTACTTAAAAATCTGAAGTTAATGTTATTCTCACCAACTAAACTTTCTAGGTATCCTATTCTTATGATCTACTCAATATGAAAAATTCATTCTTACCTGTTTGAAACTGCCTTGTTGGCATTGCTATTAACTGGTAATTTCTCCTACTGCATTCTACAATATTATTCTTCCCTAATTTGTGAGTTTGAGGACACTGAGCCATTCTTCCCTACATCTTTTTCCACTTCATTCTCATTTTCTCCAATCCTAGTTATGCCAGTGATGAGCAACCTTTTCTGCATGTAGGTCAAATGTAGAAAATGAAATACATATTTTCAGGATTGTGTTAAAATTTTTCAGCCATTTTATATTCATTAGGAAGCACTTTATCTACACTCGGACTTTAAAAAAAATTTTTCTCATCCCAAAAGGGAAATTTGGCTAAAATTTCATTCACACAACACTGCATTATTGCAGTATAATGCTTTATTGTTCAACAGATATTATTGTTTGCTAAGACTCTTCTGAAACTGATTTCTTTTTCCCTTTTTTTTGCTTAATCCTATTAGATACTTAATATTAAGATATGTATTGTCTTATACTCCCTTTTCATATTATTTTATTTATTTATTTTTTAAATTTATAAATCATGTTTATTCTATTACAGTTGTCTCAATTTTTCCCACTTTACCCTCCTCCACCCATCCCATTTGGCCCCCGCTCCCAAAGTCAGTTCGCACTCTGTTGTCCATGTACATGGATCATTCATACATGTACTTGGTCTAGCCCCTTCCCCTTCTTTCCACCATTGTCCTCTTACCCCATTCCCTCTGGTCACTTTCAGTCTGCTCCATGTTTCTGTGCCTGTGGTTTATTTTGTTCATTAGTTTATTTTGTTGAATAGAGTCCACTTATAGGTGAGATCATATGGTATTTGTCTTTCATCAACTGGCTTATTTCACGTAGCTTAATATTCTCCAGTTCCATCCATGATTTCGCAAAAGGTAGGAGATCCATCTCTCCCTTCCTTCCTTCCTTCCTTCCTTCCTTCCTTCCATCCTTCCTTCCTTTCTCTCTCTCTCTCTCTCCCCCTCTCTCTTTCTTTCTTAAATGCAGATTGATTGTATTTATTTTTAAATGTCAAAGTTAATTATAAAATATTTAAAAATTTAAAACCATTATAAAGTCTCAGCAATTAAACCATGACACCAGCACAGAAATAATCGAGTAAATTAATGAAATATAATGAGCATTCTAGAGACATGTATATATCTGTCTAACAATGTAATACATGATTAAGTTGATATTTCAAATCAATGGATAAAATAAGGCTTATTCAACAAATAAGGGGCATGGACCACTATCACTTGAAATAAAACAAATATAGAGCCCTATTTCACACATCATACAAGAAATATTCAGGTGAGTTAAAAATCAATGTGTAGAATCTAAGTTTTAGGATAAAATACAAAATAATATTTTTCTTAACCTGAAATAAAATATTCAAACTCAGAAGCTATAAAGTAAAATATTGAAAATATGACTGTATTAAACATTTAAGACTGTACTGTAATATGCATATAAAAAAGTTAAAGGACAAGTAATAGAATAGGAAAGTATTTGCAACACATCTAAAAAAGGGTTAATGGCTTGTTTGTTTTTTTGTTTTTTAGGGAAAAAATTCTACAAACATTTAATCAAAAAATGGATAAAGAATACCAAAAAGTCATTTAAAGCTTTTTAAAAATAATAGAAATAAGCAAGAAATATACAAAAACAGGCTTAGTTTCAACTAATAAAAGAATGATTAACATCATTGTCACCATCAGATTAATATATATTAAAAAGTATTGATAATATCAAGTATTGGCAACTGTGAAAGGAACTGGGTATTCATAGACTCTTTTTCTTCATTTTCTTAAAGCAGTTCCTTTAGCATACTTTGCAGTGCTGGCTTGGTGGAGGGGTATTCTTTTAGCCTTCTTTTGTCTGAGAAACTCCTTATTTCACCTTCCATTTTAATTGAGAGCCTCATTAGGTAGAGCAGTCTTGGTTGCAGGCTTTAGCTTTTCATGACTTGGAATATTTCTTCCCATTCCCTTCTGGCTTGCAGCGTTTCTGTTGAGAAGTCTGCTGTTGGCCATATCAGGGCTCCCTTATGTGTTCCTACCTCTTTCTCCGTTGCTGCCTTTAGGATTCTGTTTGTCTTTGATATTTGCCATTTTAATGATGATGTGTCTTGGAGTGGGCCTCTTTGGGTTCCTCTTGAATGGGACCCTCTGTGCTTCCTGGACTTGTGTGGCTTTTTCTCTCCTCCAATTAGGGAAGTTTTCATCATTACTTTTTCAAACAGGTTCTCTATGCCTTCCTCATCCTCTTCTCCATCTGGTATCCCTTTATACGGATATTATTACATTTCAGGTTGTCCTGCATTTCCCTCAATGCCTCTTCATTCTTTTTGAGTCTTTTTTCATTTTTTTGCTCTTTCTTGGAGATTTTGTCTACCTTGTCCTCCAGCTTGCTGATTCGGTTCTCTGCTTCATCTAGCCTGCTTTGGATTCCTTCTGCTGTGTTCTTCAACTCAGAAGTTGTATTCTTCATTTCCTCTTATTTCTTATTGATAGTTTCTATGTCTTTTTTCATGCTGATGTAGTTTGCATTAAGTTCCTCGTAGTTTCCCTGTAGTTTTTGGTAATCCTCTCTGAGCTCACTGAGCTCATTGAGCTTCCTTATAACCATTGTTTGGAATTCAATATCTGATAGTTTACTTGCCTCTATTTCATTTAGTTCTCTTTCTGGGGATTCCTCCTTTCCCTTCAACTGGGTGTCTTTCTTTGTCTTCCCATTATTTGTGAGGCTCTTGTTTTTTGCTTCTGCTTCTTAAGTTGTTTTTTGCTTCTGCTTCTTAAGTTGATCTGTTTTGATTTCCTGACTTTGTGGTGTGAACTTCTGTGGTAGTAGACCGCTGTTTTTACTTTCTGGATCTGCCTCTAATGATGTCAGATGTTGTCCCCATCTGACCTTAGGCAGGCTGTTTGAGACTTCCAGAAATCTACTGTTTGTGCACACTGCATTTTAAGTACTTAGTTGTTTCTGTTTATTTTTTAAGAGAGGAAGAGGAAGGGATAATGAAAGATGAGACTTGTCTTCCCGCCTTTGTCCAGTCAGGCCTGTCAGGGGTACCGTCCTTCAGAAGAAAAAGAACAGAAGTCCAGGGCTCAGCAAAGCAGGCCTCTTGCGGTTCCCAGCACCATCAGATGAGTCGCCACGATCTCTACTTCTTAATCCAAAACCATGTGGCACCTTCTCATGGCCTACTAGCAAGAGTCCTTTCTCCTCTTTCCTTCCTTCATGGTTTTCACATTGTTCCCCAGAATCTGTGTCCCATTCTTACTCCCCCCTTTTCATATCATTTTAATACCAGATATATTTCTGTTGCAAAGTGAGACAGGCAGCTATACCCGTTAATGCAAACCCATTCATATTGAACATACAGTTGTTATCAGTTATTTTTCTCTTCCTAGAAGTCATCATAGTAAGAATTTATATTTCAGTGTAGAAATCGCCAGGGGTGTGGAGTAGGGTTACAATAAAGCTAAGAATTTACAAAGTTTAGTTTTTTAAACTTCTTATCATTACAAAATAACTGTAAGAATCTCACTGTAAGAAGCAAGCTTCAGATAGGTCTACGTATGGCCACGGATCCAGGGGTGTATAAGGTCACCATTGAACAGAAGGATGTATAAATTTTTTTTGTCATTTAGACCAAGCCTTATATGCTCAGGGTAATTTTAAAGCATTTTATAGATGTTAACCTTTCTTATCATAACTAGAAAACTCTATTTTCTAACTTAATGTGATCCATGGTTTTATAAATAATTTTTCTATAAACATATGAAAACATTTTCAAAACAGTTAGACTGTAGTTAAATCAAAGTAAATAAGACCCGTAGAGAAACTCTGTTGCTGCCCAACTGTTTAAATCCTGCCCTTGCTAAATGTTAATAAATCCCTCAAATACATTTTCCCCTATTCTGATAGTGTTTCCTGCCCTATTTTTAAAAGTGTAATTCTCTACTTCTCAAAATACCCTTCTCCCAGCACACAAAAGACCTGGACCAGATCACTTCACAGGCGAATTTTACCAGACATTCAAAGAAGAGGTAACTCCCATCCTTCTTAAACTATTCCAAAAATTTCAAGAGGGAAGGCTCCCTAACTCTTTTTATGAGGCCAATATTAACCTCATTCCAAAACCAGATAAAGACATAACAAAGACAGAAAATTACAGGCCAGTATCTCTGATGAACATAGATGATAAAATTCTCAACAAAATATTGGCAAACTGGATCCAGCAATACATTAAAAAGATTATACACCATGATCAAGTGGGATTCATCCCAGGGATGCAGGGATGGTACAATATTTGCAAATCAATAAATGTAATACACCACATAAACAAAATGAAGGACAAAACCACATGATCATGTCAATAGATGCAGGAAAAGCATTTGATAAAATCCAGCACCCATTTATGATAAAAAACACTCAACAAAGTGGGAATAGAGAGAGCATACCTCAACATAATAAAGGCCATATACGAGAAACCTGCTGCCAACGTCATACTCAATGGGCAAAAATTAAAATGTTTTCCCTTAAGATCAGGAACCAGACTAGGGTATCTGCTTTTACCACTGTTATTCAACATAGAACTTGATGCTCTAGCTACAGTGATCAAACAGGAAAAAGAAATGAAAAGCACCCAAACTGGAAAGGAGGAAGTAAAACTGTCATCATTTGCAGACAGTCTGTGTATAGAAAACCCTATAGTCTCAACCAAAAAGCTGCTTGACCTAATAAGTGAATTTGGCAAAATAGAGGGATACGAAGTCAATATACAGAAATTAATGGCACTTTTGTACACCAACAATGAACTATCAGAAAGAGAAACTTAAGCAAAAAATCCCATTTACTATAGCAACAAGAAAAATAAAGTAGGAATCAGTTTTACTAAGGAGGTAAAAGACCTGTATTTGGAAAACTATAGAACACTGAAGAACGAAATTAAGGAAGATAAAAATCAACAAAAATATATACCTTGTTCATGGATTGTAAGAAATAACATCATTAAAATTTCCATACTACCCCCAGCATTCTATAGATTCAACGCAATTCCTATTAAAATACCAGTGGCATATTTCACTGATCTAGGACAAATACTCCAAAAATTTATGTGGAACCAAAAAAGACCCTGAATAGCCTTGGCAATCTTGAGAAAGAAGAATAAAGTTGGAGGGATTCCCAATACCTGATATAAAACTATACTACAAGGCCACTCTAATAAAAACAGCCTGGTACTGGCATAAGAACAGACACATACATCAATGGAACAAAATAGCCCAGAAATAAACTCATGTCTCTATGGTCAGTTAATATTTGACAAAGGAGGCATGAGCATACAAATGGAGTAAAAGTAGTCTCTTTAATAAATGGTGTTGGAAGAACTGGAGTGGTCCATGCAAAAAGAAAAAAGAAAAAGAAACTAGACCACCAGCTTACACCATAAACCAGAATAAACTCAAAATGGATAAAAGACTTAAACGGAAGTTGTGCTACCATAAAAGTCCTAGTGGAAAACATAGGCAGTAAAATTTCAGATATCCCACGTAGCAGTATTTTTGCCAATGTATCTCCTAGGGCAAGGGAAATAAAGGAAGAAATAAACAAATGGGACTGTATCAAATCAAAAAGTTTCCACACAGCTAAAGAAACCATCATCAAAATGGAAAGGGATCTGACTTTATGGGACAACATATTCGCCAGTGATACATCGTACAAGGGTTTAATCTCTAAAATATATAAAGAACTCAAATGACTCAATACCAGGAAGACAGTCCAATTAAGAAATGGGCAAACAACCTGAATAGACACATCTCCAAGGAGGATATACAAAGGGCCCATAAGCATATGAAAAAATGCTCAACATCACTAGCCATCAGAGAGGTGGAAAATAAAACCACATTGAGATACCACCTCACACCTGTCAGAATGGCTTTCATTAATAAATCAGCAAACAACAAGTGCTGATGAGGATGTAGAGTAAAGGGAACCCTAGTGCACTGTTGGTGGGAATACAGACTGGTGCAACCACTGGGGAAAACACTATGGAAGTTCCTCAAAAAATTAAAAATGGAACTGCCTTTTGACCCAGGATTCCACTGCTGGGAATATACCCTAGGAATCCTGAATCATCAATTCGAAAGAACCTATGCACCTCTGTACTCATAGCAGCACTATTGACAATAGCCAAGTGCTGGAAACAACCTAAGGACCCATCAGTAGATGGGTGGATAAAAACACTGGTAGATTTACACAGTGGAATACTACACAGCAGAAAAGAGGAATTTCCTACTTTTTGCAACAGCATGGATAAAACTGGAGAGCATTATGCTAAGTGAAATAAGCCAGGTAGTGAAAGACATATCATATGATCTCACTTATAAGAGGAATCTAATGAATGAGCAAAATAGAACCATAGGCATGGAAACGTGAAACAGACTGATAGCTGCCAGAGGGGAGGGGAAGGGGAATAATGGCGGAAAGAAGGGAGACTGACTAAAGAACATGTATGAGTGACCCATGGGCATGAACAATGGTGTGGGGATTGACTGTAGGAGCAGGGGGTCAGGGTGTGCTGGGCGGAAGAGGGCAAAGCGTAAAACATTGAGACAACTGTAATAGAATAACAATTTAAAATTAAAAATAAATATTAATCGTGCAAAAAAATACCTTTTAATTGGATATTGCATTAAGGTATTTTATTTAACAAACAAATTTTCTGGGTTTCCTAATGCAGTTTTTTAAAAAAGTTTCTTTTACTAGCAGCCATTCAAAAATACTCTTTTTCCTCACTAGGGAAAGGGTCAAGCACAACATAGGACTTTTTTCTGCCTTCACTGTTCTTTTCCTGGTTTATCTATAAAAAGCTGGTTGTATTGATTGTATTATATAAATTTTTTTTTCTAATATTCTCTTAAAAAGTTGTTTTTCTAAGCCTGTCTGAAGAGAAAAAAATGTTGGAGTTTAAAGTATAGGTATATCTTCATTTACCCTCTCTTCCCCAGAATAAATAGGAAGAATAGGAATTCTTCTGTATCTTAAAATGATTTCACTATTTTAAATCCTGTGTGTATACAAGGAGTAGTTTGCCCTGCTATGTGATTACTGTTAGGAGAGCAGAAGTATATATTGAAAAACAAAGAAACTTTAATCAACAAAATAGGTTTTAGTTATGGTAAGAAAACTGGGGTAGGAGGGGAGAAACCCAGGTCCCAACTTTAAAATTAGAAGCAGCAAGGATGAGAAGTGAGTCAAAAGACAATGGGAAAACATGTGAGCTACTGGAATCTGTGCATGATAAGAAACAAAAGTAGTAGATAAAAGAATGAGTTGATAACTGTTGAAAGTGAGGAATGAATAAAAATAATCAAGAACACATTGATGTATGAAAGCAAACTTAAAACATTAATGAAGGGCAGCATGGTGGCTCCATGGTGAGGCTGGTGAGACGCAGTCTCCCAGCTTTGGCGTTCTCTCTCAGGCCCTCTCCTGTTGTGCACAGCTATAAAACAGAAGAACGATGGCCATAATAAAGAGTATATGGATCAAAGTGGAACTGGAGAGAGATACTCACTCTACAGAGAAATTACTCACAGAACAGAATGTCAGGTTAGAAGAGCAGCTGAAAGAGCCTATGGAAAAAATGTAAGCAAGCTTTGGCAGATACTGGGAACTTGTAGAGAAGCCAAAAATGGTGAAGGAAGCTAATTGCATGGTATTTAGGGCTTCTTCGAGAACTTGTATTCCAAGAGTAGAAATTAAAGCCAATATTCACCTCATGTTGACTGAAGTCCATATTGAGAAGGTATTCATAAAGCAGGACTTACTCAAGTTAAACAATTCATGATTCAAATTGAACCAGGTTTGACCCTTACTTGCATAAGGCCTTGTTCTACATGCTGGTTGAGAAGAAAGAGCTAGGCACAATGGTGCTAGTTAACAAGCTGCATGGGCATACCCAAAGATCCACCCTGGTGAGTATGATGAAAGAAACCTAGCTGCCTCTTGAAGAGTTGTTTGTTTTTTTAACTAGCTGCTATAACTCTTGAAAGTCCGTCTCACTTTGCTCATCTCTGGATACTTTTGGTCTTTTCTCATGTTGTGGGAAAACCCAAGTAGCCAGTAGCTCAACATACAGTTGCACAATTGCATTAATGAACTCTGATTTGGGAGCCTGTTCATTGATTTTTAAGACTACATGTTTAATAGCTTCACATACTTAACGAAGAGGCCTGTGGGATGCTATTTAACCTCATGAATAGTACTGTATCTGCCTAAACACTGGTGACATTAAAGTATTTTAAACTAGTGCAATGTCTTTGGGAATTCTGATCTTTGGCTACGTGACCAAAGATCAGAATTCCTTCACTATTTCTGTATCTCACTGTAGCTTGTGAGTTTCTATAATTCTTAGCCCATAACATATTATTTGATGAAAGAAAAGCAAGAATTTAAATGTTATTTTGCTAAAAAAAAAACTTACAGTGACCTTTGTGAAGAACATATGTAAATTCATTTGTAATTAGTAACCATCCAGAAGCTAAAAATGATCAACTACTGGATTTTTCTTAGACATAGAAAATGAACATATGTACCTTAACAGTTCTTACCACCTTTATTTTGCCACTAATTGAACTTGACAAAAATCAGCTGCTTTTGCCTTGTTTTGCTTGTCTAAATATAAAAATGTTTAAATTTATATTTAGCTATCAATAACTTCAAGGTGTATTCTCTGGTAAGATATGCTATCTCTAACTATGAGGACTGCATACTTGATATACTTTAAATGCTAATGTTGGATTTAAGAGGATTAAAGCCCTAATATTGCAGGAGAAACCAGCAATACAGAAAATATGGACATCAAAGCTAAAAGCTAAATTTATTAAAACAGTTAACTGTAATGCAACAGAAATGTAATGAATTCAGAACATGGTCATGGAGATCCAGTCCTGCAGATTGGAGTTCTAGATGAAATACTCAGAAAACATAATTATGGAAATAGTCAAGTAAAGGTTTTATTGACTGTAAGTGGGGAAAAAAAGGAGATCAGCCAGGCAATTAAGAAAGTATACAGAGCACCTCTCAGTATTAATAGTCAAAGGAATATACCCACTTGTCAAACTTTTTAAACTGCAAAGAAAAAAAAAGTTTTAGGGAAAAAAGTCAAATGACCTTATACAGACTTTATAGAAAAGATAATCCCAGGCAATGGTTAGAGAATACTTAAAGAAAAGGGTTCTGTACACTGTTGGACTGTGTTTATTTCTTAGAAAACTATGAAAAAAACATTTTGGAATTTTGTAGAACCTAAAATAACTAACACGCATCTGCTATCATTTAGCCCCCTTCGGCTAGAACTTTGAAGGATCCCAGATTGACCCTACTTGCAAGTTAACAAATTAACCTGCCGTGGTTTCATGAACACTGGGCAGAAGACACAAGTCTCTTGAGTCAGAAAAAAGGGCAAGTCTCTAACAGCAGGAGTAGCCAGAGTATATCAGCACTTGCACCAATTCCCTGAGTATCAGTTCCCACAGGGCAATGCCTGTGAATGCAGTGAGGTTACGGAAAAGGATCTTTTATAATGGGCATGAGCTTGCCTGACCTTTGTCCCAGAGGGAAGCGTTATACCGGACAGTAAACAATTTACCCTTTTTTCAGTTGAGGGAGGCACTGTCCTTATGTTTCAAGGCTGTTAGTTATATAGCTGTTCTTGAAGAGAGTACAGAAGAAAGGCAGTCAGTGCCTCTCTTCAAGATGTGTGGAAATATTAGAGATCTACATAGAATTGTCTCCAACATCTTTCTAATGTTATGAAGGGAAGTACTGTAATATATAGCCACATTCATTCCTCCTTTCAGTCGGGTTAATATTGAGCCCTAACACTCTGCCTGGCTCTGTTATAGGCGCTGAGGTGCTATGGTGGTGAACAGTACCCTTGTGGAGCTGTCATGTTGGTAGAGGAAGTAGACAATAAACCAGGAAGTAGACATAACACAGTGGTATGTCCTACAAGGAATCTAAAGCAGGATAAAAGAACAGAGTGGAAGCGGAGTTATTTTATGTTCTAAAATAAACACTAAGGAAGTGTGAGTCTGCATATGAATAGAAATATAAAAAGGAATTTTCTGAATTATAAAATTAGAGTAATTGTGTGGTACCAGTAAAACAGGCCACAGTATTTCTAGTTAAAAGTGAGTACTGGTGATAATGATAAGAATGAAATGAATCTAGTTCGTTCTAAGTTAAATGTTATGATTTGGTGCAAATGAAGGGTAAGCACTTAAGTAGATAAAAAGAACAGATAAGTTGTAGAAAGTATATAAATGAAAGAATAACATGTAAAATTATAGCATAATAAAGAAAAATTAAAATGTTAAGTCCACCCATACAAAAAATACAATTAATAGGTTTAAAAAATTTCATCTCACAAACTTCATATTGGTAGTCCATCTTTTGTTTATTTTAAATTTAATGTGTTTACTGGAAAGATTTGAGCTTTATAAAATGATTTAAAGTAATCAGAAAACAAAGGAATCATTTGATATTAGAATTTATAAACATGTTCTTGTGGACATGTTCTTCATGAAGCTGCTGCTATGACTATCTGCTTTGAAATCCAGGCATAATATTAAAACTAGTTCTCTGAAGAAATGTTTTCAGTGGACCTAAAATTGTGTCCATGCATACAAGTATATTTGTCTGGAGATCAAGTTTTGTACAAAGAGGAAGCTTAAAGAATTTACAATATAAATCTCTTTGATCAGTTCCTGGGTTAGGACTATATAGGAAACAAAAGATTGAAGTCTCATTAGGGATTGACAATACTGAAAGGAAAGCCATGTATTTGACCTACTGAGCAGGCTCATGAAGATACTCACCCCACCCTTCACACAGAGGCAGTAGCAGGAATATATAGGATCAGGACTTTCCTTATAGATTAGCTATGGGTCTGCTTGAGTTCACACACCAGAGCATGAAGGAGACAACCTTTCTCATGACCATCACTATCATCTCATACAGGTATTAGTATGAAACAATACTTACTGCTGCTACCACCATACTTATTTTGAGATGATTGTTGGAGATAGATGAAATAAGAAAAATAAGAGAGATTTACAACATGCCCCATGACACTTTATCTTTTTAGCTTATATTCATCTTAGGAGAAAATAATCATTTATTTGCATTGTCTTCTCATTTAAGCTGAATGCTCTCTCAGCATTTTCTTAATCTTTTATATTGTTGCTTATACGGTGGCTAGTAATTCTAATCATGTAATAAATATTTTTAGAATAGATAGAAATATAATTTTCAGTAAATTCAGGAAAAATAATCTTGAAAGTCCAAGGAAAAACAACACTAATAGATTTACAAATGTGGCAATATGGCGAGATAGTCCACAAAATTCAGTTACAATATGATGTGCCAGTGATAAAGAGCCTAGCACGTTCTTAAAAAATAGCAATTTTAAAAGCAATAGCAATAAATAAGATTAAATATTAATAATGGGTATAGAAAGAGGTTTACTCAATAAATTAAAAGACTAAGGATTGTATCTGGGATCTAGCTGAGAAAAATAAATTTACAAATACTTTGCAGGTTAATAAGAACACTTAAAATGTTTTAATTACAATGTTACATTGTTTATTCTAGAAAAAAACACGGGAGCAAATACACCATCTAATCTTTAAAGGGAAGAGAATGCAAGGATTTGGGAGAAGATGTTTCTAAATTTAGCAAACTTCAAAATATATTCTAAAATGAAAATAATCACAGCATTATGTGATTTTTTAAAAATAAAATTTCATCTTAAATAAGAAATAGGGAAAGCCAGGATTTTTTCAGAATCAAAATGCAGAACAAATGGAAAAAGTGTGGTATTTAACCTTCACAAATTTGAGCCTCCACAACTATTCGTGATTTTGATGTTAAAAATTATATACTGTATACATTACAGAAATAGATTCAGTTCCTTGGGAGAATTATGTGACAACAAGAAAACAAAGGAGAACAAGGTTGCTTTTTACTAATTGCTGCTAAAAAGACAGGAAACTTTTATACAGATTATTTAAGATCTTGTGTTTTATATTATGCAGCTTACATTCCAGCCACATAAAAGAGCTAAACGTGAAAAAACTTAAAAGAAGGTAGATTAGGATATTTATTTCACCTGAGCAATTGTGGCAAGGAGCTAACATTGAACCATTTAAGAATTGTTCTTAAAAAAAAATTGTTAATAACCAGGTGAAATATTGGATGCTATTAACTTTTCAACATCTGTGCAATGAAAAATTAAAGTCCCGTAAAGTGGAAGGACACAGTAGGAAATTGTGGTGAATATAAACGAAGGCTTAACGTTAAAAATGTATTAAGGCTAGTACCTAGTCCTTATTAGACAAAGGATCAATTCTAATTCAACCAAATGGCTGTTACATAAATAACTCAGACAGTAATGAGCTGTTGTCAAAGGTGGTCACAGAGTGCCGTAAGTGCTGTGAGACCTACAAGGTGGGTTTTTTTGTTTGTTTGTTTTGCTTTTTTTTTTGTTTTGTTTTTTTAACTAAGGGAATGAGAGACAGCTACTTAGAGGAGATAAGGTATGAACTGAGCCTAAAAAGTGATAACTATTGAGGACTTTCTCGGACAGCTTTTGAAGACAGCATCCATCTGATGAACCACCATTGGAGGTTTGAGGCACAGTGTCACCAGATCATAATCTAACATGATCAGTTGGACTGTGGTGTGTAAAAGATGGATTGAAAGTGAGAGAGATCAAAGATGGGGAGAGCAGCTGAGCAGGTGAGAAGCAACGAAGGCCCAAACTAGGAGAGAATGGAAGGAGGAGATGTTGTAAAGGCAGCTAAGGCAAGGTTTGTCACTGCTCCTGATGCCAAGACATCCTTTTTGAGTTAAGCCAGAGTGTCAGGGTGTGCATGCTTTACCAGTGCTTTATCAGCCCTTGGTGTATGAGGTCTGTCCAGAAAAAGTCCAGCTGTTGTTAATATAACAAGAATGGTTTGCGCGACATTGATATAACCTGGCAGCCAAGGAGAGTGGACTGGAATGCACTTGAATGAGCAATGACAGCTTTGCTGTACTAGTCAGTGGAGTGAGCATGTGTACCATGTGGCCATCACATTCAAAGTGAGCAAGTAAAACAACGAATCTGCATCAAATTTTGCGTTAACTTTGAACATTTCTCTGTGGAAACTATTCAAATGATTCCGAAGGCCGCAGCTGTGGGCAACTCGCGATTGGCAGCTTCATTATGACAATGCACCCCCTCATGCATCACGTCTCGTGCAGGGTTTTTTGGTGAAACACCAAGTCACCCAGGTGACTCAGCCCTCTTATAGCACAGATTGGTGCCCTGTGACTCCTGACTTTTCCAAAACTAAAATCACCTTTGAAGGGGAAGAGATTTCAGCCTATCAATGAGATTCAGGAAAATACGATAGGGCAGCTGATGGCGACTGTGTGAGGTCTCAGGGGGCCTACTCTGAGGGGTACTGAGGCATCACTGTCCTATGTACAATGTTTCTTGCATTTTGTATCTTCAATAAATGTCTATTTTTCATATTATGTGGCTGGATACTTCATAGTCAGACCTTGTATGTTGGCATTGGTTTGTGCAGAGGCGGTCTATGAGAAACGGTCCTCTGGAATCTGCCTTTCTACAGTGACATTGTTACGAGAACCCTGGGGAGAAGTTTCTGATTTTGGTGTTAGAATTCCACCTAAAGAATGTTTGCCTTTATATTTTAGACTCTTAATTATGTGACTATTTTCATCTTAGTGATGATTGCTAGAAAGTTTAGTTAGAGACATTTAGGGATTGACTGTTGACTAAGTTTTGTATTTATAAGGAATACTTTTTTGTGTTATCATTCCTGGCTCTACTTTTTTCTTTAACTATATTTTATTGATTATGCTATTACGTGTCCCAGTTTTCCCCCTTAACGCCCCCTCCAGTGAGCACCCCCTACTCCCTCAGGCAATTCCCTCACCATGGTTCATGTCCATGGGTCATATGTATAAGTCCTCTGGCTACTCCAATTCCTCTACTGTACTATACATCCCCATGGCTATCCTGTAACTATTTGTACTTCTTAATCCCCTCACCTCCTCACCCATTCCCTACACATGCCATCTGGCATCCATTAAAATACTCTTTGTAACCATGATTCTGTCTCTGTTCTTGTTTGCTTAGTTTGTTTTTTAAGTCAATTGTTGATATGTATTTATTGCCATATTATTGTTCATGGTTTGGATCGTCATCTTTTTCTTAAATAAGTCCCTATAACCTTTCATATAATAATGATTTGGTGATGATGAACTCCTTTAGTTTTTTCTTGTCTGGGGAACTATCTGCTTTTGATTCTAAATGTTATCTTTGCTGGGTAGAGCAGTCTTGGCTGTAGGTCCCTGCTTTTCATGACTTTGAATATTTCTTGCCAGTTTCTCCTAGCCTGCAAAGTTTCATTTGAGAAGTCAGCTGACAGTCTTATGGGAGTTCCCTTGTAGGTAACTTTCTGTTTTTTCTCTTGCTGCTTCTAAGATTGTCTCTTCATCTTTAACCTTTGGCATTTTAATTATATGTGTCTTGGAGTGGGCCTTTTTCCATCCATCTTGTTTGGGACTCTTTGTGCTTCCTCGACTTGCATGTCTGTTTCATTCACCAAATAGGGAAGTTTTTAAAATTTTTTTCTCAAGTAGAGTTCCAATTTCTTGCTCTTTCTCTTCTTCTTCTGGCACCCCTACGATGCAAATGTTGGACCTCTTGGAGTTGTCCCAGAGGCTGCTTATACTATCCTCATATTTTTTGGATTCTTTTTTCATCTTGTTCTGATTAGTTGTTTTTTTGCTTCCTTATGTTCCAAATCGTTGATTTGAGTCTCAGCTTCATCCACTCCACTCTTGTTTCCCTGTAAGTTCTTTATTTCAATTACTGTATCCTTCATTTCTGACTAGACCTTTTTTATGCTGTTGAGGCCCTCACTAAGTTCCTTGAGCACCCTTACAACCAGTGTTTTGAACTCTGCATCTGATTGATTGCTTATCTCAATTTCATTTAGCTCTTTTTCTGGAGTTTTGATCTGTTTTGGGGCCATGTTTCTTTGTCTCCTTATTTTGGCAGCCTCCCTATGTATTAGGTAGAACTGCTATGACTCCCTCTCATGGTAGTGTGGCCTAATGTAGTAGGTGTCCTGTAGGGCCCAGTGCCACAGGCCTCCCCCCTCTCATCCAGTCTGGGTACTTGAGGTACACCCTTGTATGAGCTGAGTACACCCTCCTCTTGTAGTTGAGCCTTAATTGCTGTTGACAGATCGATGGGAAGGATTTATCCAGCAGTCAGTTGCAAGGATCAGCTGTGACTACAGACCACTAATCTCTGCTCTCCTTGGAGGATCAGCTGTGCAGGGGCAGGGTGGCGTTGCTCCGATGTGGTCTGTAGGTGTCCACTGGCTGTGCAGGCCCTGGGGTTTCCTGGGGGGTGCAGGCCAAGGTCAGTCCCCACCTGTGTTATGTCCGGGGCCACCCTGCCCGAGCTATAGAGCAATCTGAAATGGCTACTACTTGTGCTGGGCTTGGAGTTTCCCAGATGTAGCCAAGCTGTGAATCTAGGCTGGCTGCTTGCTACTAGTGCTATGCTTGGGACCACTTAGCAAAAGGTTTGGGGACTGGGGATTCACAAAGACCATCTATTGCTTGTTTGAAAGGATTTAGGAAGTTATGAAGCTTGAGCCAAGACCAGCCATTCATGTGGAAAAGCCACTGTTTACAGACATAAGGTGGGACTGAGTCTCCAGGGATGTCTAGGGTGGAGCAAACAGTGTTAGCCATGTTGATAGTCTCAGATGTGGCACCAGCCGGCTGGCTCTGTGGCTCTGTGTGGGGAGAGTTCAGCAAAGGGCCTCTTCTCACCTTGATGCTGGACACTTCAGATTCTCTCTATAATGCCACTGGTGCCTTTCAAGCTGCTGCCCTGGTGCTGGAGCTCAGAGAGAGTGAGTTTAAGTTCACTTGTGGGTTCTTTAAGAGGAACTGTTTGGGATTCCAGAAGTTTCTTCCACCAACTCAATCCCTGTTGGTTTTTGCAGCCAGAAGTTGTGGGGACTTATCTTCCTGACACTGGAACCCAGGGCTGCGGGGCCTGGTGTGGAGCAGGGACTCCTCACTCCTGAGATATCCCTCCCAAAGTTTTATCCACCACATGTGGATATGGGACCAGCCCATTCCACCTCTGCCCCTCCTACCTGGCTAGATGGATGTGATTTCTTTAATTTTGTAGTTGTCAGATTTCCATTCAACTTGACTTCTGATGGTTTTGAGTGATGGTTGTTCTGTAATTTAGGTGTAATTTTGATGTAGTTGTGCATGAATGTAAGCCATGTTTACCTATATCCTGGCTCTGCTTTCTTTTTCTATCCATGTTTTGTTTTTGTTTTTTTACCTAGTTTTTTGTGCTGAACTGTGTTTGTCTTCTATGTAGACGTCACATATTCTTTAAAAGAAAGTAGGAAATAAATATATGTATTTATCCATAAAGATCAGTAAAAACCAAATAAAAATTATAAAGCCCAAAGTTGTAGGGGCCATGGAGAAATAAGCACACATGTGACTACATCGCAGTTTCTGAGGATTGTATCTAGCAATAGATACTCAAGGCTATATTGTTGTTTATACTGTTGTTTATACTTAGAAACTATTAATGCCACTTTTGAAAATGTATCACAAAGAAATAACCCAAAAGAAACAGTTTTCATATAATTATTTATAGCTATAATATATAATAGTGGTAAAAGGGAAGGAATCCAAATGCACAGTGGTAGAAGATGGTTTTAAAAATTGGTTAATACTTGTAAAATATAAAGCCATCAAAAATGGTTAAGTGGATTAGATAAGTAGAACTATACATAAACATGTAAATTATCAAAATATGCATTATAGCCATTCAAGAATATGTATATACTGTAAAAAGAAATGAGAGGTCATGGGTGTTATAATTAATATTCATGAATAGGTTTTCTTCCCTGCGAAGTTAATATAATTTGTAAGTACTTTTTGAGATTAGTAGCAGTTTAAGGAGTGGGTTTTGGTGACTTTATAAAATTTAAAGCTTTACTCCTGATCTTGCTTCAGCTACCAAGTAGCCTCCTTGTCCCTTTGTTTCAGGATTTGAGCATCGAGGAACAGTCAGAGTGTACTCAGGACTTTTACCAGAGTGTGGCTGAAAGAATGCAGACTCGTGGAAAAGGTAATACTGTGTTACCCAGCCCAGACGGAGGGATTGCTGGTAGTTGCACAGGGCCAGGCTGCTGAGTCTCTGAGCAGGCTCTCTCTTTCTCTGAAGGCCTGGCTGGTGTACCCCATCCCATAAACTACTCCAGCATTTTGGTAACTGGTCTGGTCCTTGGCAGTATCTTTGCTTACCACCATGTGTATTGTTTCAAAACAATCAGAGCAATGTTTAATAACTTTATTAGGGGTTAGGGCAGAGTCAATTAAAGCTCTTTCGGAGGCTTCTAAATGAAACCCCATTTTGGAATTGCCATCTTGGTGAGTTATTTGTTCATGATTAATATACTCCTTATGGATTGGGGCAGGAAAAAAATTGGAAACCACTGATCCGGAGCTTTGAGTTTTTTAGGGATTCTTCTTAAATTTGACTTCCATAGGTGTTAGATGTTAGGATTTATTTAGCATACATGTATGTCTGAGAAATCTGCCCCATATATCTACTTTGGAGAGATCTCTAAGGTTTTATAGTAAACCTTAGAAAAGTAAAGGGTGAGTCTTGCCAGCACTCATCAGTCTTGGGAATTTCAAGTGCTTCTCTAATGTATTGGGTTGACTAAAAAGTTCGTTTACGTTTTTTTCTGTATGATGGTTCTAGTAGCTCTTAGTTGTCTTTAACTTCATTCAAAACAATTTTCTTAGTTTATATTGTGACAGCTGTCATATCAGCATGCATTTAAAACAAAACATCAAAATTGGTGAATTTTTGTGCAGCTTTTTGAATATTGAAGATGGAAGAAGATATGCAACATTTTTGATGTATTATGCTTCATTATTTCAAGAAAGGTAAAAATGCAACTGAAACAATAAAAAAGATGTTCAGTATATGGAGAAGGTTCTGTGACTGATCAAACATGTCAAAAGTGGTTTGCAAAGTTTCTTGGTTACTATTGACATTTTGGCCAAATAATTCTTTGCTGTTGGGCTATCTTGTGCTTTCGAAAACATTTAGCAGCACCCCTGGCCTTTACTCACTAGAAGGCCATAGCCAACATACTGAAAACATCCAAATCAATGTTTTTGGTGAAGATGAAAAATGTTTCTTATTTTATGGAAAAAATGTAATGGGCTTTTTGGCCAACCCAGTAGCAACAGAGAGTGACCCGTGCTGAGGTCTTCCCCTGTTAGGTCCTGCCAGACCAGCTTAAGTTAGAAGTGGGGATTCTGTAAAAGGCAGTCCCAAAGGTGAGGTAATTTTTTAAAAGATATTTTTCAGTGTAACATAAAATACTTTTCTTTGGAGATGTGTTTTATACATTTTTAGCACAGTAGTTTTCTTGTACGTAGAAAGTACTATGAAAACATAGTCTTAATTTTAAATGTCCATCCTTATCTTGAGCTTTTGTATCCATGTGGATATTTCAGTGTCTCCAGAAAGAGTTGAGAAGATAATGGATCAGATTGAAAAGTACATCATGACTCGTCTCTATAAGTATGTGTTCTGTCCAGAAACTACTGATGATGAGAAGAAAGATCTCGCTATTCAAAAGAGGATCAGGTAGTTAATGGTTTTGCTTTGTCTTATTGTATAGTAGTCCCCTCTTCTCTGCAGGGGATTTGTTCCAAGACCCCAAGTGGACACCTGAAACTGCAGATAGTACCAAACTCCTATCTATACTTTTTCTTCCTATACACGTATACCTATGATAAAGTTTAATTTATAAATTAGGCACAGTAAGAGATTAACAATGATTACTAATAAAACAGAACAATTACAACAATGTACTGTAATAAAAGTTAAGCGAATGGGGTCTTTCTCTCCCAATATATTTTACTAAGTTGAGAACTTCTACCTTTTCACTTAAAGGAAGAACTTAATGGCTTCTTTTTGGCATTTCCAAATTGCCAGCATCACTACATTTGTGCACTGAGGCCTTATTAAGTAAGATAACGGTGACTGGAACACAAGCACTGTGATACTGTAACAGTTGCCCTGGTCACCGAGACAGCTACATAGTGACTGTACTCAGTGACTCATGGACAGGTAGACTATACAATGTGGATACAATGGAGAAAGGGATGATTCACATCTTAGGTGGAACAGCGTGAGGTTTCATCACACTACTCAGAACAGCAATTTAAAACTTATGAATTATTTCTGGAATTTTCCACTTAGTATTTTTGGACCACAGTTGACCATGAGTAACTGAAACTGTGGAAAGTAAAACTGTCAATCAGGAGGCACTTAATTTATTACTGTGTTTACTACCATCTTTGGAAGAACAGATTGTGGGAAAACAGGGCACTTGAAGTTCAGACCTTGAGAGCAAGTAACAGCTAAGGTGCCTGCCATCCTTAGCATATGAGCTCCTTTGTGGTGTCAGAAAGAAAAGGAATATGGTACATTGATAGGAGGAAAGAGCTCAAATCACCGTCTTGCTTATTCATTTGACTCCAAGCAGCATTAGGTACAAACTATTTCTAATTTTCAAATTGTTTAAAAATTCCAAATTGTCTAAGGAGGGCATTTCTTTATTTTCTCATTTCACTGTACTACCTATCTTGTCAGGCAGGAAGCTATAAATATCCATATTAAGGCACTGGGTATCATTTTTCCTCATCTCTACGAGTGGTGCTTGTTGTTCAGCCTTTCCTCCAGTCACGTCTTTCCACCAGCGCTGGGTTGATAATAGTTTGCAGAACGCCCCATCTTTCATGGCCAGTAGGGTGAGCCTCAGTGTTTTGCATTCCAGTGGCAGCAAAACACTTAGAAAATAGGCTATCAAATTTGGAAACCACAAAAAGGCTGAGCAGGAGGAGGTGTTTTCGGAAGGAGAGGGGCCAATGAATTTCATATGGGATCCCTGGACAATGGGGCTGGTGATTGGTAGATTAGGACTCCGTGGTGTCCCACGAGAAGTGAGAAGTTGATGTTGAGAAGATGGAAGATGGACCAGAAGTAAGTAGATGGGCTTTGGACTGAGGTTGAGGGTGAGAGCAGTAATCAAGCGTGTGGTGAACATAGGCAGCAGAATCTCTGGAACGAAGTTACAATTGGATCAATGATTCAGACTGAGGTGACGTGCTTGTCGCCTCACACAAGTCTTGGTAGGCTTCAGAAGTTGAGGGCAGAGCCTAAAAGACTGTAATGGTGGCCGACAATGAGGACATGGAGCAGCAGTATTATGGGTGGGGGGAGAGAGACCCGAGTCAGGAGGCTTTCCTCCCCTGCCTCTGTTCTTGTCTTGCTGCAAGAGAATAATTCAAGTGAGAGACAAACACATATATTGGAAATGAGATAGCAAGTGTATTTATGAAACACGTATGAGCACAAAGCTGCAAGCAGGCACCCATAAATTTGTTAGTAAGTTTCTTAGTAAGTTCTGTATAGTTGAGCTGAGGCTACAAGTGGGTACCTAGCTAATGTAAGTACATCAACTCTTGGGGTTCAGGGGTTATATACCTCAGCTGGCTTCTAGGTTCCCCTTCTTCTTCCCTTTGGGAATAGTACACAGCTACAAAGGCTTTCTTTCTCAGTAAAGGTTCTTGGTCTTAGTGAAGTTATTGCAGAGGCCCCCTTTCCCAGCCTAGTCTCAAGGACTATTACCTTCTCCTGTGCTGTTTTGCTTGGAATACTCCAGACACCCAGCAATCTTACCAACCCGAGCCCAGGACTGCTGAGTTAATTGGTGAGATTTGTTTTCCTGTTGCTTCTAGCCTCCTTTTTTGTTGGATTGTAATGGCAGAGGCCCTGCCTTTATTTCCCCTTAGGCTGCTCATTCCTAGCTGTGACCTAACAGCAAGTTCTTCTCAAATCATCATTCTCAAATACCTAGTTCTTTTCAGACTTAGTATGATTTCATTACAACCAATAAAACTATCTTATGCTTTTCTTGTGATGAGTGCAGAAGAGAAGCCTCATTTTAGGATTCTCGTTATTTTGGCACATCTGCTGAGCTCCTGATATGTGCAGGGGTGATGTGCTTGAGCCTAGGATTGCCTAATTAGTCAGTGGTGTCCCTTATTTTCCTGTAACTAAAAGAAATGACAGGATAAATAACTATAGTCCATTCTTCGAACTCTTTTTTTATTGTCTTTCTCTCTTGTAGAGCCCTGCACTGGGTTACACCTCAGATGCTTTGTGTCCCTGTTAATGAAGAAATTCCTGAAGTGTCTGATATGGTGGTGAAAGCAATTACAGGTCAGTGAAACTGAGAACATTTATATTTGGATGTTTTTCCCTTGCAGTTAACATTATGTTTTATGAACCCATACTTATTTCAGTGATCAAAAAGATAGTAAATTATTTCTGAAATACTGACTACCAGAGATATATTGGAATATGGTGAAAGTGATTTGCAAGAGTTTGTTTTATGAATTTAAAGCATTCTGATTAGCAGATAAGCTACTTTTTTCTTCACTATTCATGACTCAGGTCTCTTGTTCCTTGGATATTGAACTAAACTAAGATCAAACACAGCTAAGGTAAATTTCTTAGAACTCAGTTGCATTTATGTATTCAAAATAAGATTGGAAAGAGGAAGGGAATTGGTGAGGCAAGGTAATCCCCAAGCTAGAGTTAACATTTTAAAATGGTGCCTCTAATTGGTTGTTAATCAAAGATGTGCTTTGAATTACTTTTCTGGTTTGCTCAGGAAGTATATGAAGTGCCCTAAGCTGATGTGGCTCTGCCCTGCTGGGCAGGTCCAGGCACCTAATAAGGTTTTTCTTATTAATAGGAATAATCCAGCAGAAGTGCAACACAAATATTTAAAAAACAAAAACAGAAAAACTCCTAAGGGAGAAGACATTCAACCCCGGCCAACTTCTCCTTCATTAAGAAGAAGAGTTGGAAAGACTCGCTCACTTAAAGATTGCTAATGAAACTTTGCTGGGACGGAGAGTGGACCAGCTGATAGTAGCAGTGTTGGAGGCAGGCTGTTAAGTAGGTTCCTGTAGTTACAGGAATCAGAAACTCACTTAAGTAACAGGAAGAAATGGGGATTTGCTTAAGATGTTATCAGGCTTAAAGGTGAGGCAGGATTCACTGAAATAGCTCCAGGGCCTCTCTAGAGACTGGGTTATCCGCTGTTAACATGATTCTTTTCCACTTTCTTAGGTTC
Source organism: Pteronotus mesoamericanus (assembly GCF_021234165.1). Lineage (NCBI taxonomy): Eukaryota > Metazoa > Chordata > Mammalia > Chiroptera > Mormoopidae > Pteronotus > Pteronotus mesoamericanus. The sequence continues at coordinate 15,773,939 of NW_026555308.1, forward strand.
TGCTTCTCTGTATATTTTTGCATGTCGATGCCTGTTATTAAATGAACTAGTCTTTAATTTCCCATGTAGAGTCTAATTGGTGTAGCTAAACACTGTGATTGTTCAAAGCTTCTCCTGCCAGGCTATGTCATAGGGCCAGGGAGCTGAGATCTTTGGGTCAGGGCCCACCCCTGCCCCAATTCCTACCGTTTACTCTGGGTACATTGTAAGATGGTGAAGGTGACAGCCTCTCAAAAGCCTGGATGCGGACCTTTTAGACTTTTATCAAGCTCAAGACCAAATGGTTTATGTTTAAATACTCTGTAGGGATTTATGTTGAGACTCTTTTCTGAAAAGCCCTTGCAAATCCAGAAACTGCAAGTACCCAACTATTGTTTACTTAAAAATCGGACTAAGAAAGAGGGTTTCAATACATACAGTTTGTTAATAGAATTTAAGAGGTAAAACTTTTCTCTCAAGGCATCTGAGATGGAGTTCCAAAAGATCTTTTTGATAGTAAAAATTCAGCCACAGAATTGTAAAAACCTTCTCTACTCTTTCTCATTTTAGCTTTGACATTTTGCCAGTCCAAGTGCAGACATATTCTGCCTCTGTGAGGACCAAAGGTTATCTGATCTCTTTCTTCCTAATCTAAAGTTGTCAGTCTAAGTACAGGAGGATTTAGAGAGGAGAGTCCATAATAATCATCTTTTAAAATAAAAGTAGCAGTATGAAATATGAAGATACCAGTTAAATTTCTCCAAGTTATGCCATGCGCTGCTAATCATCACTATCAGTTTTGTTTATGAACACCGCTGCTTGAGGCAGTTCCCATTTTAGTTGACATCTGGCATCTAGAGAATGGAGGCCAGGGTTACTACTAAACATCCTACAACGTGCAGAACAGCACCCACAACACAGAATTTTTCAGCCCCAAATGTCAATAGTGCCCAGGCTGAAAAAACATAACCTAGAAGTACAGACTGTTTGTTTCAAAACTCCATTAAAAATGTCTGGAGTCCTAGCTGGTGTGGCTCAGTGGATTGAGCGCTGACCTGTGAACCAAAGGTCCGCTGATTCCCAGTGTAGGGCCCATGCCTGTGTTGCAGGGCAGGTCCCCAGCAGGGGGCGTGTGAGATGCAACCACACATCAATGTTTCTCTCCCTTCCCTTCTCTAAAATAAATAAATAAAATCTTGAAAAAAAAATAAGTCTGGATATCTGCTAAGATAGTGTAGCCACTCTCAACCTGATCATTCCTACTCATTAGAAGTAAAGGCCTTGGCCAGAAGACAAAAAAATTGTCTGAGAACTCTGAAAAGTAAATACCATATTAGCAGGCAGATTGGGGAGGGAAGTCGTTACTAGAACAACTAATACAATGGTGAGTTTCCTGTTTTGTTTGTTCTTCCTCCTGTATCTCCTAGGTTAGACTTTCGGGCAGTGCAAAACATGGGTCTGCATGTTGGGGGGTGTGGGTCCAAAAGAGTTCCAACAGGAAAACTTCTTTCAGGCTGAAGGGTATTAGGAAGTGGGTGGAGGGGTTGCTGCAGGATGAAGAGTCTCAGGGAAATTCCTTAGATTTGGGGGTTTTTCCCCTTCTGGTCTCTTCCTGTTTGTTCTCCTAGCCCTGCCCCTTGGCAGTGGCAGCTACACATGCCTCCAGATTAAAAAATAATTCATTTTTAATTTACTTTAAAACATAAACAGTAAAGATGAACAAGAAAATGGTTAAATGTTTTAAATAGAAAAAACAATAAAGGACTAAAAAAGGTAAATGAAAGTGAGAAAAAATAGTAAAAAAAATTTTCTCCAATATCTTTTTTGTAATAAGTTCTGTTTAAATAGAAAAAAGAAAATAGACTGAGACATAGTAACAGTAATTACAGTCCAGAAATCAAAATTAAAGGGACTAATAATAAAATAAGTGAAGAGTATATAATTCACAAAATAGGTGTGTAAGTAGAGGGAATAAAAGCGTTAATGAGTTAAGTCCTCTACCTTGCCCAGTGTTTCCATCCCCCAAGCGTGGCGGGTGGTCCCGTAAGGGTCCTTGGGTAGCTTACCTCAGGGATAGGAGCTGGCCCGTATCACCCAGTTCCCTAAATCTGAGTCTTTTATTCCTGCTTGTGGCAAGAATTGCTGTTAGATTGAGTTGCCTCAGCTATTTTCCTTGACAGCATTCCAGATGGCAAGCATATATGTGCCTCCAAAGGCACATTCCGTCCCCTTGCTTGCATTGTCCTAGCACTGAGTTTATACCCAACTTTTCCTCACCACCTCCTAGTCCTTGTGACAATGGGTGTGTGCATGTAGCAGTTGGACTTAGTGGCAGTAAAGAGCAGTGAAATTTTTTTTCTGATAAATAAAATGTTTATGAGACTAAATTTATATCCTCGCTTTATCCCCTCTGCTAGTGGAGATTTGCGTGCTGTGAGGATTGGCCACAGACGTGGGATGGGTTTCAGCAGCTGTATTTTCCTATCCAGTACAAAGATGCTTTGTATAGTAGCCACATTGCTAAAAAGCAGTATGCAAATTGAGGATTTCTAAACTGAGTTTTACAGTGTATTAAGAAGCAGTAAAGAAGACTTAAGACTCTTCTCTTTGGAACTTATAAGTAGTTGGACTCATGGTCACGTGTTCTATGAGCTGGTATGTACTGTTTTTGTGATCCAAGTTTTTATACACTAAGTTAGCTGGTGGAGAGGGGCTTAGCGAGATTACCTCTGCAACTTAAAAGGAAAAAGTGGTTGTTTGAATGCCTTTTATGTAATTATTTTCTCATTGGAAGCAGTGTCTTTTCTGTTTCATAGATATTATCGAAATGGATTCGAAGCGTGTGCCTAGAGATAAGCTGGCCTGCATCACCAGGTGCAGCAAGCACATCTTCAATGCCATCAAGATCACCAAGAATGAGCCGGCTTCAGCCGATGACTTCTTACCTACTCTCATCTACATTGTCTTGAAGGGTAACCCCCCACGCCTTCAATCTAATATTCAGTATATCACCCGCTTCTGCAACCCAAGCCGACTGATGACTGGAGAGGATGGCTACTATTTCACCAATCTGGTAAGTATTTGATTTTTTGGTGTTAGGGAGAAGAACCATGAAGGTAGTGATTTTAGGGATATGACAGGGTAATGCTTCTGGGTTGAGAGTCAGCATAACTGCAGGTGCTCGTTTGGTATCACAGAGCACATGTGACCAGGCCATGCAAACACCCCACCTTCCAACACTTGACCAGAGACTGTGGTACTCCTATGGGAAACACGGTAGCTACGTCGAGGAGTCTGCTGCTGTTGGCCATTGCTCCACAGGGCCCTGGGTACAGAGCCATTTACGTAGGTGGGTGGTTTCAACCATGAATAAGTCAGATCCTACACTTTGATTCCTTTCATGAAAAGATTTAACAGTTATTTCTACAAGTTACCTCTGAGAACTGAATACTGAGATATTTTAAGGAAAGGCCAGTTTAGAGCATGTGAAATGATTTTCAGCTGTTGTTTTGCTACAGTGTTAATTGATTCCAGGCAAGACAATATTAAAGTATATATACCTAAGTTATAAGGCTGAATACTTCTTTTTGCTGACAGCTAAACTTCTGCTTATTTGCTTAGCCTAGATTTACTGTCAAGCCTGCAAATTTGAGCCTCAGACACCTTGTATGCTTTGTTCCCTGTGCTGGAAGTAGTGCAGGGTATAGGGAGAGGAAGTGGGGGGACATAAGGAATTGTTTCTGGTATGTTGTCTAAAAAGGCAGGTACTCAAGTCTCCAAACCTCCAGAAATTTGTTGTGATTTATTTTTACATCCTAAATATATATTCACTTTTGTACCTAATTTTGTCTGTCCTCTTTTTCCCTTTTAAGTGGGTTTCCAAAAGCATAAGCTTCGTGTCCCTCAAAACCTGGCCTGCTCTTGTTACTCACCTCCCTCAGCCCTGGTGTTCCCATGCCGGCGCCTGGGGAGTGCGGTGTGCAGGTGGAGGGGCTTGGGAATGCTTTTTCCAAATGGATGCTTGCTGTATTGTTTAGAGCACTGGTATTTCTTAACCTAAGTGAAACATGCACTTGATTACTGGAAAAGAGACTTTGCGACTCTTTTATCTAGAGTTACCTAGAGAGGATTAAACAATCTGGAAATCCTGAAAAGTAGGGAGGAGAGACATCGTAGTAGGAGGAAATGAAGCAAGACCCAGAGATGTTTGAGGGTAGCCCTCATTGTTGAAACTGGAGGTTGCTGGTTCGCTGACACTCCAGCTTCCCAGCACCTTGACCCACAGCCTTTACTATGTTTGCACCTTCTTTCTTCATCCTGCTCTTGCCTGACTCAGCCAGCTTCTATTCCCATTTCTCCAATGAAGCTGCTCTGGCCAAAGGAAGAAATCTGCCAGTGGCCAGACCCCACGGGGAACTCTCACTCTTCATCATACGTTAACACTCTCGATGGCTCCTTTGTTCTGGAACTTAGTTCCCTTGCCTTCCACAATTCCACCCCTTCTCATCTCTTTGTACGCTTTGCGTCCACTTCTTGAGTTGTGTCGTTCCCTGGGGGGTCTGTTCTCTGTGCATCTCTCTCCCTAGGCTCTCTCCTCTGGTCACAGTTCTGCTGGTCACCTGTGCAGCGATGACCTATAGGTTTGTGTCACCTGTTTTGACCTTGCACTGAGCTTCACTTTGAGCTGTTTGCTCTGCCTCAAATTTGATTTGTTCAAAATTGAAACTCCTTCCCCATCAGATTTTTTTTTTCTTTTCTATATATAGTTGATCCTTGAACAACATGGGTTTATACTGCACAGGTCCACTTATATGCAGATTTTTGCAAAATACTGTAACTGAATTTTCTCTTCCTTACGATTTTCTTAATAAATTTTTTCTCTACTTTATTGTAAGAATACAGTATATGCTACATATGACATACAAAGTATGTGTTAATTGACTATTATGGGTAAGGAATCTAGTCAATAGCAGCCTATTAGTAGTTAATTTTGGGGGGACTCAAAAGTTACACGTGGATTTTTGACTTTATGGTACTTGGTGCCCCTAACCCTGCATTGTTGAAAGGTCAACTGTCCACTCTTTCCATTAGTGGCAATATTCTATATTCATTCACCTAAACTAGGAATGTTAGGGTCGTCTTAATTTCCTCCTCTTGCCTGGTAATGGGCTTCAGTGAGTCCTCACACAGTTTGAACCCATTTGGAAGGGTTAGATGGGCACGTTCTCATCAGATGAATCATTTGTAATAGCGTTGCTGAATATTTCCTGAAGAGGTGATTTGCTTTTTTGTGACTAATAATGTAGGATCCTGTGAATGAGTTTCTCAGCTGCCTGTTTCCCTGTTTATAGGGCGCATTTTTCTTGTGAAAATAGCTTATTTTAAATGTGAAAATGGCATGTGCTCCTTATAGAAAGATTTAATCAGTATAACTTACAGACGTCTGTTTCACTGAGTGCTTGTCCTAGTATCTCTACACCAATAATTGTTGCCATTTATTCATTGCTTAATAACTAAGCATGTTACATGTGTTGCGTTTAATTCTCAGAATAAATCTGGGTGGAATTTCCCCCATTGTACGCATGTGGAAATCTCACAGAGCTTAGGTGATTCTCCTAGCATCCCACAACTCCTGGTTGTCAAATGACAGGTGACAACTCAGGTTGTCTTGTTTCAAAATATGTTTTTTTAACCATGTGATTTACAATATCCCTCTGAGGACTGGTGATCTGTGTGCCACAGTGGGCACTGTGGGCTGGCAGGACCTCGAAAGGGAACGGTTTGGATTCTTTTTTTTTAATCGCTGTTCTGATTGGGTGTTTTTTGCTTCCTTATATTCCAAATTGCTGATTTGATTCTTGGCTCCATCTACTCTACTGTTGATTACCTATAAATTATCTTTGTTTCAATTAGTGTATCCTTCACTTCTGACTGGTACTTTTTTGTGCTGTTGAATTCCTCACTAAGTTCATTGAGTATCCTTATACCCAGTATTATGTAAAATGTTATTAAAGGGTCTTCTGTAAGAAGAAGAAAGATAAAAAATATGAACAATAAAATAACCATAAATACATATTTATCAACGATTGAATCTAAAAAAACAACATAAAGGAACCAACAGAACAGAACCAGAATTATAGATACAGTGAACATTTTGATGGTTGTCAAATGGGAGGCAGTTGGGGGGATGGGTGAAATGGTTGAAGGGATTAAGTAGATATTGGTAATTATAGAATAGTCCCGGGTATGTGAAGTACAGCATAGGAAATACAGTCAACAATAGCCTAATAAGTATATATGGTGTCAGATAGGTGTGAGATTTATCAGGGTGATCACTTACTAAGTCTAATCACTCGGGGTCTACACCTGAAACTAATACAGGGTCCTGCATAAATAACCCCCATTTTTATTACAAAATCTTTTATTTCAAAATCATAAGCATGTAATTCTGTAACATAACAATATCACAGTCAAGCACACCATATGACATTTTAGGTGAAATGTTCAAATTGAAACTGTAAATTCTTAGACCCATAGTATCACCCTACCAGCCACACTCAAGCAGGCATTACTTCTGCCAGTATAATAATGTATGTTACTGTAATCTATAATAAAAAATTATTAAATAAATAATTTTTTTAGAAAAGGGAATAGTTTTATAGTGTGTGACCCCCGGATACTTGGCCCTGGCGCTCCCGGCCACAACATGATTCCAGGGAAGCGAAGAGCCTCTGACATCAAAGAATTGTTCAGTTTTTGTCTGCTGAAAGCTCTGTGGTAGCCAGTGAGGAACAAACATTGAAGGTGCCTCCTCAAATATTTCACTCTGTTCAAGACCTTAGCACCTTTGAACAGCTTAAGTAGAAAACTGAATTTCTGACAGTTGGGCTCAATGGGAGTTGGCAATTAGATTTTTTTTTAAAGGAAGAAATGTATGGTTTCACATGAGAACATAAAGGAAACGTGATTGGTAGATTATGAAGCTGAAGTCCATGGAGGTTCATTAGACTGTTCTATCTACTTTTGCTTCAGTTTTAAATTCTCTGTAGTAAGAGGATTTTTAAAAATCTGTTTGAATATTTGTGGCTTTCCTTATATGACTATAATAAATAATATTCTTTTCTTTTTGTAGTGCTGTGCTGTGGCTTTCATTGAGAAATTAGACGCTCAGTCCTTGAATTTAAGTCAGGAAGATTTTGATAGATACATGTCTGGCCAGACATCTCCCAGAAAGCAAGAATCTGAGAATTGGTCTCCTGATGCTTGTTTAGGTGTTAAGCAAATGTATAAGAACTTGGATCTCCTATCTCAACTGAATGAACGACAGGAACGGATTATGAATGAAGCCAAGAAACTTGAAAAAGACCTAATAGATTGGACGGATGGAATTGCAAAAAAGGTTCAAGACATTGTTGAGAAATGTCCCCTGGAAATTAAGCCCCCAAATCAGTCTTTAGCAGCTATTGACTCTGAAAATGTTGAAAATGATAAACTTCCTCCACCGTTGCAACCTCAAGTTTATGCAGGATGATAAAAATGCATATGGATATAGTATTTATTTGAACCTAAATTGTAGCTAGCCCTTACTACAGTCCACTGATTGAGATATAGAATATAACTTAATTGTTTATAAATGTCAGAGGATTTTTAAAGGTACAGTTTCTAGGGATTGTTTTTGTTTTGTTTGTTTTCCTGGCAGGGGAAGCTTAGTAAATAATAAAGTACTATTTATTTGAGTTACTGATACAGATTCATTTAAGGCTTGTGTGAAAAGTTTGTCTAAATCTATTTTTTTCCCATGGTTTTCCTATGTGCTTCCTTGTGGTAGTCAGTGTGGGTTAGGTTTGGGTAAATAATTGCTTCTTTAAGGGTAAAACAAATGAATGCTACAAAAATGTATGTTTAAGGGAATTCAAGGGTACCGCTATTCTATAATTTGAAATAATTTTATAATTGTAAAGATAGAAGATATATTGATAAGTATATAAAATTGTAAATATGTAAAAAAAAGGAATGGTGTGTGCTGTGCATGGCATTTCATGTGTTCACTTTTTAAGTTTAAAATAGTAGATTGAATGTTTGCCATTGTACTTGGTTTGCCCCACTAAAGTGAATGTAGACACATTTAAATGTACTCCCCTTGAAGTGCTGACTCCATCTTTAACAGTATGGTAACCCTAACTTTGACAGCGTTAGAGATTATGACACTATTGAGGTTCAGGATAATTTTAAGTCATATAAAGTCGCTATTCAGTGTAGTGAATTGAAGGCTTTGAACCATGCTTCTCGTACTTCTTTCCTCTATCCATTCAGCAAATATGTATGAGCTTGCCTGGGGTCAGTGGGCAGAGGGATAAATGGGACCCTGCTAGTGAGAGCTGAAGTGCCGGTGGCACCTTTTGCTTCCATAGAGCACTTTTGGCTTTATGGACAAGCCAGACACATGTCATAGAAACCTCTTTTAGGCTTCCTCAAGCTCAGTACCATTGACATTTGGGGCCTGAAGGGTTTTTGTTGTGGGGGGCTACCCTGTGAATTGTAGGATATTTAGCAACATCCCTAGCCTCCATACACGTTAGATGCTAGTAGCACCACCTGTGATTTTTCACAGGTTGTGAGAGATCATCCTCAGACGTTGCCGAATGTTACTCGAGGGTGAGCAGGGGTCTGAGTTAAGAACCACTGGTCTCTTTTGTAAGCTAGAGTTCTCCTGGCGGTTTATATGATGTAACCAAAGAATACTGCATTGAATGCACTGTATAATGTTAATCGATATCTCTTTCAGTGAGCCTTTACAATCACCATCAGTGTGGAACAACTTCTAATGCAGCCTCTCATAACCTAAATATGCTATTTATGATTCTCCTTCCCATCAGTGATTTCTACGGATCATCAGTGTACGTGTGAAACTGTCATTCTCAGGGCACCATTCTTGAACAAGGTCACATCACACAAGCAGTAAAGAAAGTTTCCTTTGCTTTCCCAACATGTCTTGCTAATAGTGAACTGCAGATTTGTAGTGCAGCAGTTTTGGAATAAATCTAGGGTAAGTATAAAGCTTTTTATCCTTAAATGTACACATAAAATCCATGAAGTTAACTCATTTGTTGTCATAAAGCACTGGAGACATGAAGCAGTTCACTGAGTCAGCTGATCACCAAGTTCATATGGAATGGGATGAGTTACTATCACATACCAATGAGAATTTGTTCTTAAAATCTGCTCTTAGAAACATGAGCCCAGATGATTTTCTTAGAGAGCTTTCCCCTTTTTTCTTTATTCTTTTCTATGTACTTTCTAGGTGCTAATCCAGATATGCACATTCTTAATTCTCCTGGGAATATATAGTTCTTTTAGTCATTGTACATTGTTTGTTAAATAAAATGTGCATATCTGCCTCCCACTAAAGCTGTCTTGACTTATTACATATCTTTAAAGCAATTTGTTGAATTGACTTTTTTGCATATATCTGATATTGATTGAATTCTTCAGATATGGACTCTTGCCTAGGTAGAGGCTTGGATTTCTCTTATGTCAGCATCAATACTATGTCCAGAGTTTCTATACTATGCTTGGATTTCTCTCAAATCAGCATCAATACTATGGCCAGAAACCAGAAAGTATTGATATTTTACATACTATAAATATGATTAGAATAAACCTTTGGAACAGAAGTCTTTCTCAATAACGTTTCATGATCCATTCCTCTTCCAAACTTTGGTTGTCTTAGGAAAATATACATTATAATGTTTTCATGGTAAAAGGTTTCCCTTTTAAGCCATAGATACCACTGTGATACTTTGAAAAATTAGAGACATCCAGTTTTTAAAAAAATAGCAAGAGAAGGATGTTTGCTATCACTACAGTTACACTGCTCTGAAAGTTTTATCCAAGGTACTTAGTCTTCAGGAAGAAACAAAAGTAGAGAAGGAAAGGGGCTAATCTAATAGCTGTTATAGCCTTGTGGTTGAGAACATGAACTTGAGCTAGAAGGCTTGAATTTGGTTTTGAATTTTCACTTTGCCACTTACCTTATTACCTCTTTGGCCTTGGGCAGGTCTCATGTTCCACCTACCTCATCTGTGTAATGGGGATAAGAATAGTACATGCTTCAGGGTGTGGTTGTGGGGATTAAATGATGTAGAACACTGCCTAGCAGTGCTAAGTGCTCAAGTGATAGCTATTATTTGTTGGTGATTTTTCTATATAGAATACCTAAGAGAATTGATATTGAAATTGTTACTAAATTTCACTAAAGTAGTGAGATTTGAAATGTTAAAATAGCCATTACTAGCTAGTTAGCAAATAATAATGTGAAAAGTTATTCACAGTAGAAACAAATGAAAACCACCAAGAAGTAACAAGAGCTTTTCAGATTTATGTAAAAAGAAATTACAGAGGTTTCAAGTCAAGATGGTGACTGAAGCAGACATGGCTCACGTCTTTCCACAACCACCTCAAAATTGCAACTAAAATACAGAACAGCCATCACTCGGGAACATCTGAAATTGAGTTGAATGGAAGTCTGACAACTACAGAATTGAAGAAACCACATCCATCCAGACTGGTAGGAGGGGCAAGTACATGGAACAGGCTGGCCCCACACCCACTTGGATAAAAATTTGGGAGGAATATCTCAGGAGCAAGGAGTCCCAGATAAACACACCAAGCTGCCCAGCCCAGGATTCCAGTGCCAGGAAGGTAAGTCCCCACAACTGGCTGCAAAAACCAGCAGGGATTGAGTTGGAGGAGGCTGCTGGAGCCCTAAGTAGTTCCTCTTGGGAAACACACACAGATTCACCTACTCAGACTCACTCCCTCTGAGTTCCAGCACTGGGGTGGCAGCTTGAAGGGCACCAGTGGTGCACAGGAAGAGACTGCAGTGTCTGGCATGCGGGCAAATAGAGGCCATTGTCCCTTTGCTGAGCCCTCCCCCCTACAAAGCTGGTAGGCTGGTGCCATATCGGAGACTCCATCAACCTAGCTAACACTGTGACCCACCTTGGACATCCACAGAGACTTCCCCACCCAATTTACAGGCCCACCCAACCTGCTTTTCCATAAGAATGGCTCATATTGGCTTCTAAATCCCATCAAACAAGCAGTAGCTGGCTTCAGTGAGCACTAGCTGCAGCCATGTTAGATTTACATCTTGGCTTCACCTGGGAATGTCCAAACCCAGAACAAGTAGCAGCCATTTCAGATGGCTCCTGCAGGGTGGCCCCAGGCAATGCGAAGGTGGGGCTGACCTTGGCCTCCTCCACCCAGGGAAACCACAGGGTCAATGCACCCAGCTACAGACCACATCAGAGCACCGCCACCCTGCCCCTGAAGAGCTGGTCCTCCACAAAGGGCAGAGATTGGTGGTCAATGGTCACAGCCAGTCTTTGCAACTTTTGCAACAGGGTGACTGTCCCTCCCACTGATCTGCCAAAAGCAATTAAGTCTCAACTACAAGAGAAGGCTGTACTCCGACCACACGGGGGCACACCTCGAATACACAGCTTGGGTGATACAGGAGGCTGTGGCACTGGACCCTACAGGACACCTACTACATTAGGCCACATAGCAAGACAGGGAGTCATAGCAGCTCTACCTAATGCATGGAAACAAACACAGGGAGGCTGCCAAAATGAGGAGACAAACATGACCCAAATGAAAGAACAGATCAAAACTCCAGAAAAAGAGCTAAATGAAATAGAGATGAGCAATCTATCAGATGCAGAGTTCAAAACAATCGATATAAGAATGCTCAAGGAACTTAGTGAATACCTCAGCAGCATAAAAAAGACTCAGTGAGAAATGAAGGATACGCTAATTGAAATGAACAATTTATAGGGAAACATCAGTAGAATGGATGAAGCCGCGAATCAAATCAATGATTTGGAACGTGAGGAAGCAAACAAAATAAAGCAAAAACATTCAGAACAACAAGAAAAAAGAATAAAGAAAAATGAGGCTAGTATAAACAACCTCTGGGACAACTTGAAGAGATCCAACATTCTCCTCATATGGGGTGAAGAGAAGAAGAGAAAGAGCAAGAAATTGGAAATTATCTGAAAAAAATAGTGAATGAAAATTTCCCTAATTCGGTGAAGGAAATAGACATGCAAGTCCAGGAAGCACAGAGCCCCAATTATGATGGATGCAAAGAGGCCCACTCCAAGACACATCATTATTAAAAGGCCAAAGGTTAAAGGGGTTAAAGACAAAGAGAGACTCTTAAAAGCAAGAGAAGTTAGTTACCAGAATGTTGCCAGATGGGAGAGGGGAAATGGGGAATGGGTGAGAGGTAAGGGGATTAAGAATTACAAATAGGTAGTTGCAGAATAGCAACGGGGCTGTGAAGTATAGTATAGAAAATAGAGTAGCTAAAGAACTTATATGCATGATCCACAGACATGAACAATGGTGGGGGGATTGCGCTGGGTGAATGAGGGCAAGGGGGAAATATCAGGACAACTAATAGCATAATCAATAAAATATTCTTTAAAAAAAGAAATTACAAAATTGAGTATGAAAAGAATAGAAATATACAGGGTCTCTGTGGTTCCATACGGTTCTGGGCTCAGAAGGTCCCTCTGCTTGAGCTTTAATATTTTGTCTTTGCTATCTTGAAATTTTTAATTTTATCTTCGAATTTGTGTTTTTAAGTGAAGTTTGATGGGACAATGGAGCATGCAGTCGGGGGCTTGGAGCCTCAGCTCACACACAGTCCTACCTCCTATCATCCCACAGGATGGGTTCCTGGTCTCCCTGCCCACCCTGTGTTCAGCCCAGCCAGGGCCTGGACACTCAGGTACAGTTGGGGCTGGGCATGCATGCCTGAGGTGTCTTAGGGCAGAACATGATGGCATATCTGGTGGGGAGCTGGTGGGAGAGCTGCACCTTGGTCACTGGGGGAGAGGGACACATCTCGTGCCTGCACCTGATCCAGCATGCTTTTTGGAGAAAAGGCTGAATGTAGGGCTGGGGATGGGGAAAAAAACAAGGACTGAGAAACATCTTTTATGGTCCAGAAGTAGGAAAATACTTTAATGAGAATATCTCAGGAATCAGCTTGGGCCTTTTTGAACAACAAGAACAAAAACCCTGGCATTTAGTTGTGAAAAACATTGAGTATTGTTTTTTAAAAATAAAACACCCCTCCCATATTGGAGTTTACCATTATTTCAACCCGTTTGGGAAGAACTGGAATTGGCACCTAAATGATGTAGGGAAAAGCCTTAATCACAGAAAAAAAAATGCTAGTAAATGTAGAAAAAAATAATTTTTAAAACGTTGTTTTAGCCCAGGGCCAGATGACTTCATTGGTGAATTCTATCATTTAAAGAATTAACATCAGCCCTGGCTGGTGTGTCTCAGTAGACTGAGCATCAGATTGCAAAGCAAAAGGTCGCCTGTTCGATTCCAATCAGGGCATGTGCCTGGGTTGCAGGCCAGGTCCCCAGTGCGGGGCACAGGAGAGGCAACCACATACTGATGTGTCTCTCCCTCTCTTTCTTCCTTCCTTCCCCTCTCTATAAATAAATAAATAAAATCTTTTCAAAAAAAGAATTAACATCAGTCCTCAAACTGTTCTAAAAAACTGAGAAGAAAACACTTCCTAACTCATTTTTTATGAGGCCAGCATTGCCCTGATACCAAACCCAGATAAGAACACTACAAGAAAAGGAAACTAAAGACCAAGTTCCCTGATTGACTATAGATGCAAAAATTCTCAACAAAATATTAGCAAAGCTAATTCAACCACACTTTAAAAGGATTATATTCCATGGCCAAGTGGGATTTATCCCTGGAATGTAAGGATAGCTCAACAGTAGATAATCCATTGCAATATATCACATTAACAGAATGAAGGGAAAACGATCACCTCAACTGATGCAGAAAATTTTATTAAATAACAAAACTGAATACCATCCATGACAAAAAAAACCCCAACAAAACACTCAATAAACTTGGAATAGCAGGAAGTACCACAACATAGTAAAAGGTATACTGTGTATTAAAAACAAAAAAACAAAAATAACAAAGCTAACACTATACTCAATGGTGAGACAAAGCTTTTCCTCTAAGACCACGAAGAAGACAAGGCTGCCAGCTTTCACCACTTCTATTCACAAAGACACATATGCTGGAATTACTTGAGAAGAATTTTAAAGATACTATCATAAAAATGCATCAATGAGAAAGATGAACATGCTTGAAAGATGAAAAATTAGAAAGTCCCAGCAAAATAATCATATTTTTTAAAAATGGAAATATTAAAACTGAAATTACAATAACAGAAATTTAAAAAAGACACCACTGTTGGACTCCACTGGAGATGACAGAAGAATAAATCTGTGAAAAATAGAAATTAATCAATAGGTCATATCAATAGAAATTAATCTCATCAACAGGGAGAAAAATTGGCTGAAAAAAATGAATGTAGCCTTAGGAGCTCTGGGACGTCAATAATGAAAGGTCTAGCATTCTTGACATTGGCGTTCCAGAAAGAGAAAAGAAGAAAAATTATGACTAAAACATATTTAAATTGTGGCTGAAAGTTTACCAAATTTGGCCAATAGCATAAACATAAATTCAAGAAGCTGCATGAACCCAAAACAACTCAATGAAACTGTTCAAAAACATGCCACAAATGTCTCAAAAAGTCTTGAAAGTAGTCAGCATTGCCTGCCGTAGAACAATGATTTGAATGACACTGGATTTCTCATTAGAAACCATGGAGGTCAGAAGGAAATGCTGCCAAAGATGTGGAGAATGTGGCTCACTCATATAATCCTGATGGAAATCTAATACAGTATATTTACTCTGGATATAGTTTGGCTACATCTTATAAACCTAAACATCTAATTATCACACAAAGACCACCAATTGCATTGTTGGGCATTTATCTCATGTATCACAGAGAAATGAAAACTTAGGTTTTACACAAAAACATGTACAAATGCTTATAGCACCTAGCCTCACACACACTGGAAACTATCCAAATGCTCTTCAATAGGTGAATGTTAAACAATCTGTAGTATATTTATATAATGAATAGTACTCAATAATAAGGGATAAACTATTGATACAATAGCTTGGATATACCTCGGGATGGATATATACTGAACACAAAATTCAATCCCAAAAGGTTACATACTGTATGATTTCATATATCTGTGTATGTATTGTATATATAAAACAATTGTGGAGATGGAGAACAAATTGGTGGTTTACAGGGGTTCAGAATGTGATGAGGAGGGAGTTGAGTGCTACAAGAAGGCAGCACAATGGATCTTTTCTGTGTGAAATTGTTCTGTTTCTTGACTATCATGGTGAGTGTACAAGTTTACACGTGTGATAAAATTGCATTGAACTAAACCATGAAAGATACTATGCAAAGCTCATAAAATCTGTATAAAATCTGTGTATCACTTAGTGTAAATTTCCTGGTTGTGCTGTTATACACCATAGTTACGCAAGATGTTACCATTGGGGAAAAGTGGTTGAAAAGTACATGGGATTCTACTTTCTTTCTTCTGCATGTGAACTGGCATTTATCTCAAAGTAAAGAGTCGGCTTTTTAAAATCAAATCATGTGGAAAAAGCCCAAAAGCCATCAAGTGATGAATGAATAATTTTTTTAAAGGGGAATATTAATCAGGAATAAAAAGGAGGAAATTCTGATATGTTCCATAACAAGAATAACGTTATGCTAAGTGATAAAGAAAAAAGCCAAACACAAAATACCACACAATGTATGTTTCCATTTATATACAACGTACAGAATAAGCAAGCCCATAGGGACAGAAAGGAGATTAGCGTGCCAGGGGCTGGGTCGGGGAGAGAAAGGAAGCAACTGCTAATGAGCGCAGGGCTTCTTTTAGGGGTGATGAAAATGTTCTGGAATTAAATAGTGATAATGGTTTTACAATGTCATGAATATACTCAAAACACTAAATTGTACACTTTAAAAGGATGAATTTTTTTAAATTTTATTTTAATTTATTTTTTCAAATACATTTGTCTCTGCCTACCCCCCATAAAAGGATGAATTTTATGATGAGTTATATTTCAATAAGACATTAAAATATCAGAATAGCCCATTGTTAAACGTAAAATTTTCAGACAAATCCTCCAAAGCTAAATTGTGGCATTTACTTTAAAGCCTGTCTTTACCTGAGAATACTATTACCCAAAGTAGATGTGCTTTAAGTACAATGCACTGTACATGATTTTAGCAGCTTTTCTTTTGTTTTCTTAAAAGCTCCCCTGGTGATTTTGTTAAGATGTTTATAGGAATAAACATTTGCAGAAAAGAAATTTATTGTCAAAGAGTACAAATATAAATGGAAAGTAAATAAGCATTTTGCAGTGAAGGATGATAATTATTTGGCCGCCTTTTGCTTAAATAAAAATAGTTATGTAGTACAAAAAATATATTGTATATATCCATCAGTAAACAGGTGGAGTCCAAATGTAAAATATAATATTATTTACAAATGCTCAAGAATCAATAATACAGCAATTTTCAACCCTTTTCATCTCATGGCACACATAAACATTAAAATTCTGCAGCACACCAAAAACATTTTTTTTTTTTGCTAATCCAACCAAAAGTATAATTTTTATTCACACTGGACAGCTACTGTGTTGACTATTGACATTTTTTTAAATTTGACAGTCTAAAGGAAAAGAGGTCAGTGCCCTGGACTAAATAGTCAGGTATTGCATGTTTTAAAAATTCTTGCATCACACCAGTGTCCACGGCACACCAGTTGAAAATTGCTGTATTAAGGTATAAATATAATAATGCATGATGTACTTCTGATTAAGATGGTGGAGTACGTAAATGCTGAGCTTGTTTCCTTTCACAGCTACATTGAAATTACAATGAAATTATAGAACCATCATCATTGAGAACAACCTGAAGGCTAGCTGAACAGAAGTCCTGTTACTAAGGATATAAAGAAGCCATGTCATGACTGATAAGAGGGTAGAGACCCAGAACAGGCTGGTCTCACACCCACGGTAAAGAATCAGGAGGGATATAGCTGCTGTGGATTTCCCTCCTGAGGAGCAGGGATTCCCAGCCCAAACCCAGCTTCCCAGCCTGCCACAGCAGTGCTGGAAGAAGAGTCCCCACAACAGCTGGCTGTAAAAACCAGCAGGAATTGTGGCTGAGTGAGACAGAGGGCTGCTAAGGACTGAGGTGCTACAGGTCTTAAAGGGGCCATATACAAACTCCCTTGCTCATAAACTCACGCAGTCTGAGCTTCCAGCAAATGGACATCAGCTTGAAAAGCACCAGGGGCATATGGGGAGGTGAGCTGACTAGCTTCAGAGTGCGTGCTGGAGGGGCAGAGGTATAAGCAACACTATCTGGGACAGAAGTGCTGGCAGGCACCATTGTCCCTTTGATGAGTGTCCCCCGCCACCCAGCCAGTCAGACACAGGCAGGCTCCAAGTCTAAGCTGTCCATTAACATGGCTAACACAGTTTGCACTACCCTTGTGATTCCCTGGGACCCTGCACCACCCAACTGGACCCCCAAGCCTGAGTCTCCATCAGTGGGTCCTCCAAACAAATGAGTGCCTAGATTCATGCTAGGCATGGAAAACTTTCAAAGGTCTGCAAACCCCAAACAAGCAGCCGCTCGACTCAGCAGGCCCTGTAATCCTTACTAAGTGGCCTCAGGTGGAGATCGGTAATCAACTTGTACTGTATGTGCCATCAGGTGGCCCCACACCTGGCATAAGTGATGCCAAGTCTTGGCTTGGAATGTAGCTTCAACAAGCATCCATAGGCCCCATACGGGCAAACTTAGTTTACATTGTGGTGCCCACCAATACATCCCAGGCTTGGCACTACTGACAGCCAGCTTGGGTTCACAGCACACCTTATCCTGAGTAACTTCAAGCCTAGCTTAAGTGACAACAAATTGCAGATCACTTTGTAGCTCTTACCAGGCAGCCCCAAGTCGGGCACAAGTGGTGGTTGGACTTGACATGCACTAGAGCCCCTAACAAGAGGCTGTAGACTTAAAAAAACAACCCCCCCCCAAAAAAACCCCCACAAAACCCCAAATACTTGAGCTATAGCACCATCTACTGGAAAACAAAAGGAAGATCTATGTTATTAACCTGCTGAATTGTTAAGAACCCAGGCAGAGAAACAATCCAAGTGCAATGAATGACCAAGGTAATAATGTTGCTCAGAAAGAAAGTTAAAAGTCTTCAGTCTTGAACCAAATTCAAAGACATGGAAGATACAAAGACAAGATACAAGAAAACTCAGAAAGGCAGATCAATGAGTTATGGAATAGAAAGAATGAACAAAAGGAGTGCTTTACCAAAGAGATTGAAACTATTAAAAAAAACCAAAACCCCAGAAATTCTGGTGCTGCAGAGCTCAATAAATGAGATGAAGAATGAATTAGAGAGCATGGGAAACAGAGAAGACCAGGTGGAAGAGAGAATTAGTGAGCTCTAATATAGAAATCTCAGATGGAAGAAGAGAAGAAAACTGAGAGTTTAAAAAAGTGAAAGAGCTCTTCAAGAACAATCTGACTCTATTAGAAAAAGCAACATAGGAATAATGACTATACCAGAAGAATACAAAAGGGAGAAGGGGACACAGAGCCTATTCAAACAAATAACCAATGAGAACTTCCCAAACCTATGGAAAGAGCTGGACCCTAAAATTCAAGAAGCTAACAGAATACCAAATTACCTCAATGAAAAAGACATTCCCCAAGATACATAATATTAAAACTGTCAAAAGTTAATTACAAAGAAAGAGTTCTCAAGGTGGCCTGAAAAAAAAAAAATGTGACCTACAAAGGAAACCCCATTAGTATATCACCATATTTTTTAGCATATGCAAATCAACTAATGTGATATACCACATTAACAAAGTAAAATATTATATCAATAGATGCAGAAAAATCACTTGACAAGATACAGTATCCATTTATGATCAAAATACTCAATAAAAGGTGTATAGAAGAAAAGTATCTCAACACAACAAAAGCCATATATGACAATCCCTCAGCTAACATCATAATCAATGGTGAAAAACTAAAAGCTTTTCCTCTGAGAACAGGAACAAGACAAGAATGCCCACTCTCACCACTATTTTTGAACATAGTACCAAAAGTCCTAGACAGAACAATCAGGCAAGAAAAAGGAATAAATGGCATCCAAACTGGGAATAAAGAAGATAAACTGTCACTATTTGCAGATGACATTATTCTCTACATAGGAAATCCTAAAGACTTCAACAAATAAGGTTGCAGGATACAAAATCAATATACAAAATCCATTGTGTTTCTATATACTAACAACAAATATCAGAAAGGAAAATGAAAACAATCCCATTTATCCTTGTAATAAAAAGGATAAAATAGCTAGGAATAAATGAAAGAATGTAAAGGACTTGCACATTAAAAATCTAGAAGGCAATGTTGAAAGAACACACAAAAAAATGTGAAGATACAGGGCAACCTGGAAGTCCAACTACTTCCTTAAAGTCACCCAACTTCTGGATGATTATCCAAAATGCTTCACTGTGGGAGCCACGTGGACTCCAAGAACATGCAGCAGATCTGCGGGTCCCTCCGCGGGAAGGCTGTGGTGCTGATGGGCAAGAACACCATGATGTCCAAGGCCATTTGAGGTCATCTGGGAAACAACGCAGCTCTTGGAGAAACTGTTGTCTCATATCCGGGGAAATGTGCGTTTTGTGTTCACCAAGGAGGACGTCACGGAGATCAGGGTCATGCTGCTGGCCAATAAGGTGCCGGCTGCTGCGCGTGGTGCTGCCATTGCCCGACGTGAAGTCACTGTGCCAGCCCAGATCACCGGTCTGGGGCCGGAGAAGACCTCCTTCTTCCCGGCTTTAGGCGTCATCAGTCTCCAGGGGCACCGTTGAAATCCTGATGAGGTGCCTCTGATTAAGGCTGGAGACAAAGTGAGAGCCAGCGATTTCACACTGCTGAACGTCTCCCCCTTCTCCTTTGGGCCGATCCTCCAGCAGGCATTTGGCAATGGCGCATCTACAACCCAGAAGCTCTTGACCTCACGGAGGAAACTGCATTCCTGCTTCCCGGAGGGTGTCTGCAAGGTTGCCAGCGTATGCCTGCAGATTGGTTTCCCCACTGTCGCATCAGTGCCCCGTGCTATCATTATGGGGACCAGAGAGCCCTGGCTTTGTCTGTGCAGACTGATTACACCTTCCCCGTTGCTGAAAAGGTCAAGGCCTTCGTGGCTGATCCACTCGTTTTTGTGGCTGTTGCCCCCGTGGCCGCTGCCACCACTGCTGCTCCTGCTGCTGCCGCCTCAGCCCCAGCCAAGGACGAAGCAGAGGAAGAGTGGGAGGAGTCAGACCAGGATACAGGATTTGGTCTCTAACTAATCACCAAAAAGCAGCCAGCTCAGCCAGCTTTATTTGTGAAAAAAGGAAATAAAGGCTTACTTCTCTTAAAAGTAAAAAAGAAAAAAGAAAGAAATGTGAAGATATTTCACGTTCATGAATTGGAAGCATTAACATGGTTTAAATGGCCATATTACCTAAGGCAATCTGCAGATTTAATGCAATCCACATTAAAATTCCAATGGCATTTTTCAAAGATATAGAACAAAATATCATCACATTTGTATGGCAGCCACAAAAGACCCTAAACACCTAACACATTCCTGAGAAAAAAGAAAGACCAGAGGTATCCCCTCCCTGATTTCAACCTGCATTACACAGCTACAAAAACCAAAAAATTATTGGCAGAAAAACAGACACATAAACCAATGAAGCATAACTGAGTGCCCAGAAATAAACCCACACATATATGGGCAGATAATTTGTGCCAAAGGAGCCAAAAACATACCATGGAAAAAGAAAGTCTCCTCAATAAATGGTGTTGGGAAAACTGGAAAGCCACATACAAAAGAATGAAACTAGATTGGTATCTGACGCCATACGAAAAAATGAACTCAAAATGAATTAAAGACTTGAATGCAATACCTGAAATAATAAAATACATAGAAAAAAACATGGGCACTAAATTTATGGACCTTGGTCTCAGAGGATTTTGTGAACTTAACCTCCAAAACAAAAGAAGTACAGGAAAAAAATAAATGGGACTACATCAAACTAAAAAGCTTTTGTAAAACAACAACAACAACAAAACACAACAAAACAAAAAGACAACCAACCAGCTGGGAGAGGATATTTGCAAATCATGCCAATAAGGGGCTAATATCCAAAATAAATAAAGAACTCATACAACTCAACAACAACAACAAAACAAAACAAAAATCTGATAAAAATCTCAATAAAACAATCTGAATAGACACTTTCCCAAAGAAGACGCACAGATGCTCATCAGATATATGAAAAGATGCCCAACATCACTATTTATAGGGAAAATGAAAATCTAACACCTGTTAGAATGGCTATTATTAATCAGACAAGAAATAGCAAGTGTGTGAGAGGATGTAGAGAAAAGGTAACCCCCATACACTACTGGTGGACATGTAAATTGGTGTAGCCACCATGAAAAGCGGTATGGAGGGTCCTCAAAATATTAAGACTAGAGCTACCATATAACCCAGCAATCCCTCTTCTGGGCATCTACATGAAAAATTTGAAAACGCTTATTTGTTCAGATTTATGTACCCATATGTTCATTGCCGCATTATTCACGGTAGCTAAGACATTAAAACACCGAAGTATCTCCTGATGGATGATTGACTAAAGAAGATGTGGTACATGTACACAATGGAATACTGCTCAGCCATAAGAAAGAATGAAATACTGACATTTTTTATAACATGGATGGATCTTGAGAGCATCATGCTAAGCAAAATAAGTTAGATGGAAAATGACAAGAACCATATGATTTCACTCATATGTGGACTATAAAAGAGAAAGCAAAAAACTAATAAAGAGAACATACTCCTATACACAGACAACAGTATGCTGTTTACCAGAGGGAAAGAGAGTTGATGGAGAATGAAGTGGGTTAAATACACATGATGGAAGGAGATTAGACCAGGTAGTGAGCACACAAGAGAGTATAGAGATACTGTATTATAAAGCTGTACCTTTGAAATTTATATAATGTTATTAAAAATGTTATCCCAATAAATGTAGTATCAATTTTTAAAACAACAAAAACTATAAAACTTCTAGAAGAAAACAGGAGGAATCTTTGTGACTTTGTATTATGGAAAGATTTCTCAGATTCAATATCCAAAAGACAATTTGTAAAAGAACAAATGTATAAATTGGACTTCGTCAAAATAAAAAAAAAATACGCTCTTTAAACAGGCACTCTTAAAAGAAAGAAAAGATGAGCTACGAACTGGTAGAAAATCTTTACAAAGCATATTTCTGCTTTAGGATGAAGAACTCTCAAAACTCTGCAATAAAAACCAAACAACCTAATTAAAATTTGGCAAAAGATTTGAATACACACTGCACCAAAGAAGATATATTGATGGCCAATAAGCACATGAAAAGATGGTTTATTGCAATTAAAACCACAGTGAAATGCCACTCTATACCTACCGGAATAACTAAAATTTAAAGATTGGTCACCCCAAGCATTGGCAAAGATATGGAACAACAGGACCTCTCATAAGCTGTGGGTAGAAACAATTTGACATTTTCTTAAGGAGTTAAACATACACCTACCATATGATTCATCTGTTTTGATTTTAGGTATTTAGCCAAGAGAGGAGGAAATACATGTCCACACAAAGTCTTGTACATAAAGGTTGATAGAAATTTTATTTGTAATAGCCAAAAAATTGGAAATAACACAAATGTCCATCAACAGATAAATGAATACTTATACTATATTCATAAAATAAAATGATACTTCACAGTAAAAAGTAGATGAGCTATTGAAACTCACAACACAGATGAAGCTCAAAATAATTATGCTAAGTGAAAGAACCAGACAAGAAGAGTGCAAATCCCATGCTTCTATTTTTACAGAACTCTAGAACATTGTATGTGACTTCTACCTTGAAAGAAAAAAGAAAACTTGTAAAACAAACATTCAACTTTACCTAAAATTTACATGCTGAAGTCATTAGGGTAAAGTGCACTGAGTTTACTTAGTTAACTTCGAAATCCATCAAAAACTATGATTAATATACATGAAAAAGGGATGGATAAATGGACAGTTATGTTATAAGACAAGAATGGTAAATTCTATGTGTGTCTTCAAGGACACAAATAGGCCCCTTAAAAAGGATGGAAAAATATGTCATGCAAATGAAAACCAAAAGAGAGCTGGAATAGCTATACTTATATCAGACAAAATAAACTTTAAGTCAAAAACTGTAACAAGAGACAAAGAAGATAATTATATAATGATAAATGGGTCAATTCACCAAAGGAACATACTGTAACAATTGTAAATATGTATGCACCAAACATTAAAAGCCTAAATACATTAAGCAAATACTATAAGATCTGAAGGGATAGAAATTGACAATAATGAATAGTAGGGGACTTTAATATCACGGTTTCAATAATGAAGAGATCATCTAAACAAAATCAATAAGGAAACATCAAACCTGAAACCATAGAACTCCTAGAAGAAAACATGCCTCCTTGAAATTGGCTTGGCTGTGGGGGACAGCGACGGCTGGCGTAAAAGCCCGGGTTAAGTGCTTGGCAAGGCCACGCTTGACCGCCTGCATCTGCAAGGCAGAGCAAGCCCGCAGCTGACCGCAGTCAGAACCCGCGCAGTCAGAACCCGCGCAGTCAGAACCCGCGGGGGTAGGGAAGGAAATCGTTAACTGCAAGCTTCAGCTGAATGCGACTGCAGCCTTGGCCGAAGAAAGTTTTATCATTTAGGTAGCCTGGGAAATGAACAATCTTTGCCCGCAGCTGCAAAATATCCTTGAGCTTCATCCAACCAACCCTCATAAAATAAATGCGGAGACCAAGTTCAGGGTCATTGTCTCTCCATCAGAGGGCAATGCCCCACTTGGCCCCTGCTTTTCCTTAAACTGTCTTGTGTTGTGTCTTTGTGTTGTGTCGTGTCTTTCTCAATCTCCCGTCTCCCCCACTCAGGGACCTCCACTCCACGGATTTGACAACAAAAGAAAAGGCAGAAAAAGCAAAAATAAGTGGGACTACAGCAAATCAAAAATCTTCTGGAGAGCAAAGGAAACCATCAACAAAATGAAAAGGCAACTTACAGAATGAGGAGAAATATTTGCAAACCATATATCTGATAAGGGATTAAAATCCAAAATATAGAAAGGGCTCATAGCTCAATAGAAGTACACTAAATCTGGAAAAGAAATGGGGAAAGGATCTGAATAGACATTTTTGCAAAGAAGTCATACAGATGGCCAACAGGTATATGGAAAGATGCTTGACATCACTGATCACAAGGTAAATACAAATCAAAATCTCAGTGAGCTATCACCTCACACCTACCAGAATGGCTATATTAAAAAAAACAAATAATAAATGTTGGCAAAGGTGTGGAGAAAGGGAATCCTTGTACACTCTTGGTGACATGTAAATAGGTGCAGCCAAGGTGGAATAGTATGGAGGTTCCTCAAAAATTAAAAATTAGAACTACCATATGATGATCCAGCAATCTCACTTTTGGATATTACCCAAAAGAAATGAAATCAGTATCTTGAGGAGATATCTGCATCCTCGTGTTCATTGCAGCATTATTCACAATAGCCAAAACTTGAAAACAACCTGCATGTCTACCGATGGAGGATTAAATATGTAAAATGTTTTATAAATAATAAACATATACTATATAAATATTTATATAATATATGTAAAATGAAATATTATTTATCCACGAGAATAAGAAAATGTTGCCGTTTCTCACAAAATTGGATGGACTTTAAAGGCATTATGCTAAGTGAGATAAGTCAGACAGAGATAAACAAATACTGTATTTTCTAACTTTTACATGGAAGCTAAAAACACCAAACTCATAGAAACAGTAAAATGGTGGTTGTCTGAGTCTGAGAAATGGGGGGATGTTGGGCAAAAGGTACAAACTTCCAGTTATAAGATGAATAAATTCCGAAGATTTATTGTATAGTATGGTAACTACAGTTAATAATACTGCATTATATACTTAAAAATTGCTAAGAGAGTAGATCTTAAATGTTCTCACCACAGAAAAATAAAGGTACTTATATGAGGTTATAGATGTGTTAACTAACATTATTGTGGTAATAATTTTGCAAACTATAAGTGTATCAAGTCATCATGTCATACACCTTAACTTACACGATGTTATATGTCACAAATATCAAAATAAATTTGAAAAGAAAGAAGACAAATTACTAATAAAATACAAAAAAATTAAAGTACTTTTTCAAATAAATAGGAGAACATTTCAATTACAGGTCATAAACATACAATTTACCACTTAACTTACAAGTGGTCAACAACAGAGGATAAATATTTAACTTCATTAGTCATCAAATAAATATAAAATGATGCAATAACAAAATAGAATTTTTTGTTAATTGGCAAAGATGAAAATTTATGATAGCAGTTTATGACTATGAATGTACAAAGAAACGTGTCTCATTGATGGAAGCACAAATTATAACATGTTCAGAAAGCAAACTAGTAATGGGTGTCAAGAGCCTTCAAAATCTTCTTTTACTTCATGGTATGGTGATCTCATTTCTTGAAAGTAATGGTAAGAAAATAATAGTAAATGCAATAAAAAATTATGTAAAAATATTGACTGCTGAAGTTGAATATTTTCAGTGTAAATGTTTGTAGAGGGGAATGTTTAAATTAAAGGATAGTTATGCAAAAAAACTACCCTAATTTAATGTTAAGCACAGTTCCAAATTTGTTATAAAATCCCATGCAAAGCTAGAAAAAAAAGTAAAGAAATGCAGCAAAAGCTTATCAAAAGTTACCATTGGGTTTGAAGATTGCTGGTGGTTTTAATTATCCTTTTTAATATTTTCTAATTTTTTAAATTTCATGTAATATTATGGTTGTTTTATGATTAGACTATTGGAAAAATTATTTTAAGTATGGAATATTATACTCAGCAATAAAAAGGAACAAAACCTTGGCATTTGTGACAACATGGATGGACCTAGAGGGCACTGTGTTAAGTGAAATAAGTCAGACAAAGACAAATACTGTATAATTTCAGTTATGTGTGGAATTAAAAAAATAAAACAAATGAACAAACCAAACCAAACCAAAACAAAATAGAAACAAAACCCAAAATGATGGCCACCAAAGGGGAGAAAGGTAGAAGAATGGGGAAAAAAGAAGGGGGATATAGTCAATAATCATGTGATAACTTTGCATGGTGATAGGTGGTTACTAGAGTTACTGTGGTGATCACATTGTAATATATATACGTCGAATCACTATGTTGTACACCTGAAGCTAATATAATATTGTATGCCAACTATACTTTAATAAAAATCTAAAATAGCCCTGGCAGGTGTGGCTCAATTGGTTGGAGCATCATCCCATAGATGGAAGGGTTGTGGATTCAATTCCTGGTCAGGGCACATACACAGGTTGCTGTTCAATTCTGGGTGGAGGTGAGCAAGAATGCAGCCTGCGCATCAGGTCTAATGAGTCAGCCCGCCCCTGGGGCTGGACTCCAGCTGCCGGGTGCCAGGGTGTTGATGTTTTTCCCTCTCTCTTTCTCCCTTTCTCTCTCCCTCTCTCTCTTTCCTTCCCTCTCTCTGAAAACAATGAAAAAATGTCCTTGGGAGAGGATAAATTTTTTTTTAATCAAATAAATCAATAAAAGAATTTTTAAATTAAAAAAAAATGACAAGAGATACATCTGAAGAGGATTTCCCAGGCAACCTCTCTGTGCTTGCCAATATAGAATGTCACCTTTAGGGATAGAATCACCCTCTTGGAAGGTTCTGAGGCCTGCCCCTCTTTAAAAGAATAATGAGTTGTCTGCAGGGCTAGGTATCTGGTTTAAATTTCCTCTACAGAAATACATACCTGCCAAATGCTTGCTCTCTTAATAAAAAGTCGATGAAGCTGAAAGAGATCTAGTTTTTTGGACCTGGGGTGACAGCCAGAGACTGGTAAGCATTCTTAAATATGGAGGAATTTCACCTAAGCACTAAGAGAGTCTGTTGTCAGAATTAATCTGAAATTCTGGTGACACCTACTATGGGGTCGATAATAGGTGGGTTGCAGGAGGCATCTGGTCACTTTCTTCAGATTTGGAAAGTCAGAGAGGTAGATGGACATGACCACTATCTTTCTCTTATCACTTTGTTGATAATAAGATCTCATTCTGAAAGTCATGTCTTTGAGTGTTTGTGTGTTTTCTTGCCTGTGGTTTTATTTTGTTTGTTATTTTGTTGAATAGATTCCACTTACAGGTGAAATCATATGGTATTTGTCTTTCACTGACTGGCTTATTTCACTTAGCATAATATTCTCTAGTTCCATCCATGTTGTCGCAAAAGGTTGGAGTCCCTTCATTCTTTCTTTTTTTAATGCAGATTTTATTTATTTATTTATTTATTTATTTATTTCTCAAGATCCATTATAAAATACTAAAAAATTTAAATCCATTATAAAGTCTCAGCAATCATGACACCTGCACAGAAATAATCAAGTAGATCGATGAAATAAAATGAGCATGCTAGAAACAAATGTATATATCTTTCTAACAATGCAATATATGATTAAGTTGATATTTCAAATCAATGGGGAAAATAAGGCTAATTCAACATATAAGGTTCATGGATCACTATTAACTGAAATAAAACAAATTTAGAGCCCTATTACACACATTTTACAACAAATATTCAGGTGAGTTAAAAATCAATATGTAAATCTAAGGAGTTTTATCAGAAAATGCAAAATAATATTTTTCTTCCCATGAAGTAACATATTCAAACCAAGAAACTATAAAGTAAAATATTGATAATATGATTATATTAAACATTTAAGACTATACAGTAATATTCATGTAAAAAAAGTTAAAGGACAAGTAATAAATAGGAAAGTATTTGCAACTTGTCAAAAAAGGGTTAATAGATATTTTTAGGAAAATAATTCTACATACATTTAATCAAAAAATGGATAAAGAATGCCAAAAGGTCATTTAAAGCTTTTTTTCTTAAATTGAAATAGGCAAGAAACATACAAAAACAGATTTAGTTTCAACAAAGTTACAATTAAATAACACATCATTGTCACAATCAGATTAATAAGTATTAAAAATATTGGTAATATTAAGTATTTGTGACTATGAAAGGAACTGGGTATTCATAGATCTTTTTCTTCATCTTCTTACAGCAATCCCTTTAGTCTATTTTGCAATGCTGGTTTGGTGGAGGTGTATTCTTTTGGCCTTCTTTTGTCTGAGAAGTTCCTTATTTTGCCTTCCATTTTAATTGTGAACCTTGCTGAATAGAGCAGTCTTGGCTATAGGCCTTTGTTTTTCATGACTAGGAATATTTCTTGCCCTTCCCTTCTGGCTTGTAGTGTTTCTGTTGGGAAGTCAGCCGCTAGCCTTATCGGGGCTCCCTTATATGGTGCTACCTGTTTCTCCCTTGCTTCCTTTAGCACTCTCTGTTTGTCTTTGATATTTGCCATTTTGATGCTGATGGGTCTTGGAGTGGGCCTCATTGGGCTCCTCTTGAATGGGACCCTCTGTGCTTCCTGGACCTGTGTGACTTCTTCTCTCCAAATAAGAGAAGTTTTCCATCATGACTTTTTCAAACAGGTTCTCTATCCCTTGCTCTTCTTCTCCTTCTGGTATCCCTATTCTATGGATATGATTACATTTCAGGTTGTCCTGTATTTCCCTTAATGCCTCTTCATTCTTTTTGAGTCCTTTTTCATTTTATTGCCCTTTCTGGGAGCTTTTTTCCTATCTTGTCCTCCAGGTCACTGATTCGATCCTCTGCTTCATCTAGCCTGCTTTGGATTCCTTCTACTGTGTTCTTCAATTCGGAAATTGTATTCTTCATTTCCTCCTGCCTCTTCTTGATAGTTTCTATGTCCTTTTTTTGTGCTGATAGTTTGCAGCAAGTTCCTCATAGTTTCCCTGTAGTATCTTGTAATTCTCTCTGAGCTCACTGAGCTCATTGAGCTTCCTTAGAACTGTTGTTTGGAACTCAATACCTGATAGTTTACTTGCTTCTATTTCATTTAGTTGTCTTTCTGGGGATTCCTCCTTTCCCTTCGACTGGGAGATATTTCTTTGTCTTCCTATTATTTGTGAGACTCTTCTTTTTTGCTTCTGCTTCTTCAATTGATCTGTCTTGATTTCCTGACTTTGTGGTGTGAACTTCCATGGTAGGAGACCACTGTTTTTTTTTTTCCTTCTGGCTCTGCCTCTGATGATGTCAGATGTTGACCGTGTTTGACTTTAGGCAGTCTGTTTGAGACTTCCAGGAATCTACTGTCTGTGGCTATGGAGCCACAGCTGTTAATCTAGTCACTCTGCACTCAGCAGGCTGTTTTAGAGACACCACAGAGTGGGGCAGAGTCCCTCCTGGGGATGGAGCTATTGGGTCCTCTCATGCTACTGCCACTCAGGGAGCGGGCTGCCTGAGCCAGATGGCTGCTGCCATAGGGGGGAGGAGTCAGTACTGGGATCCTGCTGGCTGCTCTCTCAGTTCTCTCCCCAAAGTCTCTGTCTCCAGCCTCTCCTCAAGTGTTTCTAGACCACTCTGTGCCCCCTTTAGCCAGGGATCTACCATCTGTGGTTTCCACTCTGTACTCATTATCAGGTTTTAGCACTACTGGGCATAGGCAGATCCTCCTGGGGGTGGGGCTATTTGGTCCTCTCAGGCTGTTGTGGCTCAGGGGTGTGGTCTGCCTGAGCAAGATGGTTGCTGCTGCATGGGTGATGAGTCAGCACTGGCATCCCGCTGGCTACTCTCTCAGTTCTTTCCCCAAAGCCTCCTACCCCAGTCTCTCCTCAGGAGTCTCTAGCCCACTCTGCCGTCGCCTTTGTTGGAACCCAGGGTAAGTGGCTGCATACAAAAAAGCATGCGTTGGACCTTTAAATGGCTCTTTGCGTATCTAGCCGCCCATCTCTGGCAGAGAGCAACCCTGCTGCTTTTCGCAGCTGGCTGTTATCTGTGTACTTTTTGGGCTCTGGTGCTGTAGGCTGGAGATCCCTGCTTATGGTTTAGACCCTACTCATGTCAAGGGGATCCAGTTCGCCGTTTCAATATTCTTCTGGTGCTGCTGCCCATGGGTGCCCTACTTGCCTTCGCAAGTCTCTACTGCACTCTTTACTAGTTAGGTTGTGCTAAAGCTGATTCTTCTGTCTGCCTGAGGTTAAAAGGCTCCTCTCTCACTATTGTTCAGTTGTTTGTTCCAGGTGATTTCTCCACAATTTAGTTGTAATTCTGGGTTGGTCCTGGGAGGAGGTTAGTGTGACTTCCTCTCAGTTTTTTGCCATCTTGATTCCTCTTATTTAAAAAAAAAAGATTTTATTTATTTATTTTTAGAGAGAGGGGAAAGAAAGGAGAAAGAGAGGGAGTGAATCATCAATGTGTGGTTACCTCTCTAACATCCATACTGGGGACCTGGCCTGCAACCCAGGAGTGTGCCCTCACTAGGAATTGAACCAGCAACCCTTTGGTTCACAGGTTGACACTCAGTCCACTGAGCCACACCAGCCAGGCAATTGTGGTTAAGAACTTTTAACATGAGATCTATCCTCTTTATAAAACTGTAACTGTACAATAGATATTGTGGACTCTAGGTCCAGTGTTGTACAGCCATCCTCTAGAGCTAATTCATCTTGCTTAAGAGCAACTTTGTGTCTTATTGATCAATAACTCCCCAATTCGTTCATGATTAGTTTAATTAAGCTTCTGAATCCCAGATACACCTTGCCATTAGACATTCAGAATAGAATCTTGAATTTAATTAAACTTGGTTACAGTGTTTCCTAAAAGGTATGATGTAAACTGTGAAAACTTTGATATTATAATTTACATTTCAAGTACCCTAAAGCGGTCATGATCTTACATCAGGTTGCCCTTAAATATGATTCTTTGTAAAACTGAATGTTCTGTGTCTTTTCTCTTTTTGTTGCAATTTAATATGTCTATGTGGGACAAAGCCTACTGGAAAACATCCAGAATACATTGTACATTTGTTTATGTGAAATTACAATGACAAATAAGTTACCATTAAAACAATTTTTTAAAAATAACAGAGCCCTTTGGGAGGGTCCCATCAGAATCTGGTGTAAATCATCAGTCTATTATCAATAAATAATGCTGAGAAAATGACATAACTCTGAAACTCTTTGAACTCATGGGTTCAACAGCAAAATAAACCCTGGAATTATCTTCTGGATGGGTTCCTAAACACTCACCTAGCAGAGGAGGACTTATAGCGAAGGACAGGCTTCCTCCGCCACATGAGTGTTTAGGAACCCACCTGTATCACTGTATCTGTATCAGCTGCCGTGTTGTGAGAGGCTGCATTTGGCTTCAGTGAATTTTTTTTTAAGACTCTTTCAATGCCTTTGCCCATTTCATGATGGGTGATTTATGAGCACATCTGCACACACTGCAGTGAGTGTTCAGCATTTGTTGACCAAAAATGGCATGACCCTTGTGCCTCACCCTCCCTGTTCACCCAATCTCACCCTGAGTATTTTTTGTTTCCCTGGATGAAAACAGTCCTCAAAGGGAAACATTTTGCTGATGTGGAAGAGGTGAAACAAAAAATGGCAGAAGCACTAACAGGCATCAAAATTGATGAGTTCAAAAACCATTCTGAGCAGTGGAAAAAAGTCTTAATATGTATATTGCATCAAAAGGAGAGTACTTTGAAGGTATAAACATGTAAGAATAAATATACAATATTTTTTATAAATAACTTCTGGTTTTGGGGGGTTCCCCCTCTTAAAGCATAGGTTATTAGTAATCAGTATGTGTCATGCTTACCCTGGGTCAGTACCCTGCAGGAACTTAAGCAAAACAGCTCAGGTTAGCTCTGGCCCTACACAGTTAACCTCACAGCACATAAATTATCTTTGAATAGTGCTTTATAGTTTACAGAGTATTGGAAGATTTTTACCTCTTTGAACAAATGGATATTATCCTCCTCACCTGAGGAATGAAGAATATGAAGTTCAGAGTGTTTGTGACTTCCCCAAGGTGATACAGTGGTCAGCAGAGCCAGGACTCGACCCCAAATCCCACCTCCAACCAGACCATCCTGCTTTTCTTTCTGCTGCCACATACCCTCCCTCCCAACACATTATCTGCTTATCCTCAACATGTCCCATATCATTATTACCAGTGACGTCTTATTTCTATTAAAATTCACATCGCTTCTTTTAGGAAATGCTCATTGGTCCTTCACTTATCCAACAAGTTATTTATTTATTTATTTATATTTTTCTCTTTAAAAAAATTTTATTTTTAAATTACAGATGACATATAATACAGTGTAGGTTCAGATGTACATCATAGCGATTAGACAATTATATAACTTTCGAAGTGATTCCCTCCGAGAAGTCTAGTACCCACCTGGCACCACACATAATGATTACAATGTTATTGGCGATATTCCCTTTGCTGTACTTTACATCCCTGTGACTATTCTGTAACCACCAATTTGTATTTCTTAATTCCTTTACCTTTTTCACCCCTTCTCCTAACCTCCCTACCATTGGCAACCATCAATTTGTTCTTTGTATCTATGAGTTTGTTTACTTTGTTTTTTAGATTCCTCAAACAAGCAAAATCATATGGTATTTGTCTTTCTCTGGCTTATTTGACTTAGCATAATTACCCTCCTGTTGTAGTGGTGCCTCGATTGTTGTTGACACATAACCTCAGGCTGACTGGTTCTGAGGGCTGGCCACGACTCCAGTGGATGAGCTGTTGTCCAGTGGCTGACCCCAGCGAGCAAGAGCTGTTTTAGGGGGGCTCTGGTACCAATCAAGTCCACTCCTTGGGTATGTCATTTGTGGAGCTGGTTGGGTGGTGCTCTTTGGTGATCTGAAGATGGCCACCAGGTGTGTTGGGTCTGGAGCATCTTGGGAGGGGCTTCAGTGCAGGCCAAGGTCAAGGTCCATTTGTGCTGGGCTTGAGGTGGTTTGATAGGAGCTACAAAGTGATATGCTTCCAGTTGCTGAATGTGCTGGACTAGGAGATGTTTGTGTGTGTGTGTGTGGAGGGGGCTATGCTGTGAATTGAGGTCAGCTGGCACTCATACCTGGCTTGGAACCCTTTATTGGTCACTATGATATGACCTGAAGCCAGATGCTACTTGTGCAGGCTTGTGGCTACTTAGTTGAAACTATATTCCAGGTGAAGACCAGCTGCCACTTAGGTCAGGCTTGGGTACCTGATGGGATTTACAATGGAAATTGAGACTGCTCACCACTTATGCTGGGCTTGGGGCTGCTTAGCAAGAGCTACAGGGCACGTTGAGGCTGGCTGCTGCTTTTTTTGGGGTTTGTGGCCCTTGAGAGATTTTGGGAATACCCACAGCATGAGCTGAGACAGACTGCCTGCTGGAGGAGCAGCTGGAAGAGGCTGGGGGGAGAGGGTTGGGGGGAGGAAGTTGGGTGGGGCAGGGAATGAGGGAATCACCGGGGCAGGGCTAAAGGGGTTAGCCAAGCTGATGGAGAGTGGGTTGGAGCAATGGCACCTGCCAATTCTTCCCTCCCGAGTTGCCCCTGACTCCTGCCTGACCAATGGCTGTCCTGAAGTTAAGTCACTGTAGTTCCTCCCCGTTTGTCCCTGATGTTTTTTGAGATGCTGCCCCTGTGCTGAAACTCAGAGCAAGTGAGTTTGTGAGCAAGTTGAGTTCGTACATGGATCTGTCAAGAATGCCTGGGAACCCAGCAGCCCTCTCCATCTCAATTGGATGCAGTGCTGGCTGGCTTTCACAGCCAGATGTTATGGGACTTCTTTTCCTGGCACTTGTAAACAAAAGTCCAAAGATACCGTTTTTTAAAGAAATTTAAAAAGAGTTTATTCAGATAATGATTTGCAGACCGGGAAATGTAGTCCTCAGTATGAACCGACAAAACGTTCCAAAATGGAGGAGAAAGGGCATGATTTATAAAGGCAAAAGCTGCAAGGAGCTATTGATTAAAGATATGGGTTGCTAGGTAAACAAAACCATGAACTTACACCATTTGTCTTCTGATTGGTGGGGGCAATTGGACTTTCAATGGTTAGCTGATTTAGTGACCAAGCAAGTGGGGTTGTGAGGTGAGAACAACAGGTAATACACAGGGTCTGGCACAAATAACACCCTTTTTTATTACAAAAAACTGTAAGCATGTCCTTCTGTAACACAACAATATCATGCTCAAACACAGCATATGACATTTTAGGTGAAATGTTCAAATTAAAACTATAAATTATTACACCCATATTATTACCCTACCAACCACACTCAAGCAGGAGTTACTTCTGCCAAACCCTGTATGATTAAGCATTTATCAAGTCCTAGTTTCAGCTCAGGTCCGTAGAACAAAAAGGCTTTGATCACATAATCATAGTATAGGCAGCATTATTTAACAAAGACTTAAGGAGTACAATTTAACAAACAGGACAATCAGCACAGGGGGGCTATTGGTTTTGCAGGCAGTTTCAAAGCTCAAAAGGGCAAAGTTATGCTCTCAAACAGTTTCAGAGCCCATGCTGTAAAAATCCAAATATTGGGCCACAAATGATAAAATTAATTTTCTTGTGAATCCTCATACCTAATGCCCTGGCTTGAGGAGCCCCCTCATTTCTTGGCGCGAGGGGGTTAACCTCCGTAGCCAGTGTATCCCTCCTGATTCGTAATCACCACACTGTGTGTGTGAGGGACTTGCCCATTCTGTATCTCTGCCTCTGCTACCAGTCTCCATGTGGCTTCTTCTTTATATCCTTAGTTATAGAAATTCTGTTCAGCTGGTCTCCTGGCAGTTCTCAGTGATGGTTGTTCTGTAAGTTAGCTGTAATTTTGATGTGGTCATGGAAGGAAGCAAGCACATAATTTAACTACTCTGACATCTTGACTGGAAATCCCAACAAGTATTTATTGATTCTAATATTTCATTGAGTGTAAGACATTCATTGATTTAATAACAGATTTTCAGAAAAAATTACATTGTGTACAAAAATCCTGGAGCTAAAATATATTTTTCCCCCTGTTTGGACTTTGAAACACAGGATTGACAAAATGTATTTCTAATTTATGACATCATATATTTATTCTGACACAATGACCCACCACGTTGTTCTTCATTGGCACAATCTAAGTTTAAATTTAATCCATAGTCACCAAACTGTAAATATGCATTTAAATTCATCTTAGCTACTGGTAGTTGTTCACTACTTGCATTGGCACGCTTGTCAAAGACTCCACCTGTAATTTGAATTGTTTTAACAACTTTAAGATTGAAGGTATGATTTTAGGAATAGTTTTATATTAAGGGCGTTTAATTCCTGTCTGCTAGAAGTTAAGCAGCAGCTTTTGAAATCCAGCTGAAACCTATTAATACCATTGCCAAAAGATACATTTTGGGAGGTCTAGGATCATTTTCCCTCATGACTCATGAATGACTCACATCAACATCTCCAAGATTTGACCTGTTTTAGACACTTAGCAACTTCTACTGCCTTTGTCATTCCGTAGGCCCCCGTCTGCACACTCAACAACTTCCTAATTCAATGGTGAATTGTAGTATATTTTTTGTTTTTATTAACTATTTATTAGATAAAAATATTGTAAGTTATGTACAAAATATAAACAACAACAATTCAATAACTGTGTACCCATCATCCTTTTTAAGATGAACATTTCCATGATATTTGAAGGACCCTGTGTGCTCCTCCCCCATTCCATCCTCTTAACACTTAACATGAAGTTCTGTGCATCTTTTTCTCATGCTTTTTGTCAGGAGTCCTACCACTTATGTACACCTTTTTGATTCTGATTAGATTAGCATGTTTTGGAATTTTATATAATGGGATTATGCTGCAATGTGTCCTTTTGTGATTTGCTCCCCCAGCACCTTATGTCCTGTTGTGTCAGCTGTTTTCAGTAATTTTCACTGCGCCTTGGTATTTAATTATATATGGCTATACCAAAGTCTATTTTTACATTTCATTGTATGGGCATTTTCCCCCCTCAGTTCTTACTGATTACAAGTAGTATTGCTGTAAACATTATTAGGTCTACTCGTGCAGATGTACAAATGCTTCTCCAGTGTAATATATTCTTCAGGGAGGATGTGTATCTTCAAGTTTACTGGATAATGCCAAAACTAAACCAGGAGTCAGGGGACCCGAATTCTAGTACATCAACTCATATAGCCTTGAGTACTAGTATTTTACAAAGAGATAGTACCAGATTATACTTTAATCAGCAGTGATTAAAACAGAAACACACAGACACGCATGCACACACGCTATACTCCCACCCGGCACGCGTAACACACTAAACGCGTGCACAGATCCACACAAAGACCCACGTCCGTGAACCACACACGCAGATACACAAATGTACGTCATACACTCCACGTCTGTCAGCGCACAACGCACGTACTCACACCCAAACCCCAGACAGGACCCAATCAGGAAACGTGGTCTCCGCCTCCCGCAACAGAGGAAGCTTGTCCCGGCCGCGCTGCCGTTGGACGCCAGGTGTCGGAGGTCACGGCATCGCTGGCGGTAGCATTTTTTCTACCCGGAAACCACGGCTGCCGGACCCTGACTAACCCGTGTCGCGGCTGCGTGAGCTGGACTGGCCTCTGGTCCTCGCGTCGGCCCCGCGGAGCCGGACACTGCTCCCGGAGCGGCGGGGAGGATGGTGCCGAGCGGTCCCGGGCCCGCCGCTCGCCACCGCGAGTGAGCTCGGAGTGGCCACGGGCGTCCGCCGAGTAGCTGGCCGGGCTGGGCCCGGGGTGCGCCGCTGCCCGCTGGGGCGGGGTGAGCCGGGGCGCGTGGGCTGGGGTCTGGGATCAGCAGGGGCTGACCGCGGGGCCGGAAGGGGGCCGCGCTGGTTGGGGGCGGTGTTTCGGGTCCGGTTTCTTCATCGCCTCTCTGGGCTGCAGCCCCTGCTCCAGCTGCGAGTGGGGGTCGTCAGGCATTAGCCTTGCGCTGGTGATCTGGGCCTGGTCACCGGTCACCAGGGTGTGACTACCCCCATGCCGGGAGTAAGGGATCCCTGCCGGCCCTCGAGATGGCTGGACTTCCCACGTATGGAGCCGAGGCTTGGATTATTTGGGTTTGGCCTCGGGGGCATTTTGGTAGTTTGCCATTTTTTACTTTCGGTAGTGTTTACGTTGCTTCTACGTTTGCAAATTACATACATCTCAGAAAGAAGATGGGCGGTAGAGATCCATGTATATGCAGGAACTTAGAGTGAAATAGTGGTATTTTATGTGTCAAACTCGTTAATATTCAGAGATGGGTGGATTATTATCTTCACTTATATTGTCATAAAGGAAATTAAGGAGTGGCTTTAACACAATCTAGAGGCATTTAGTTCTAGTTCCCTGAATAGGCACCATCAGGAATAAAACTAGGCCTTCTGTGTTGTTTTGAATTGTGTGAACAACCATAACCGGTGGACAGCTGGTGAGGGGGCTTTTGCTGAAGAATCTGATATCTGTAATTTAGTTTTCAACTAGCAGATTACAGCCCTCACTGAGTGATGAATGATGAGCTTCTTTGCAGCCTGCTTTGGGAGGAAAGATTGTGGTTCCTCCTGAACTGTTACTTTCTTGCCTCACAGGTGAGCCGCTAGGGCAGGTGGTGGGAGGAAAAGCTCCAACACTGGTGACGAATATTTGATAAATTGGTTTGTTCCTGTAGCGCTCTTTTTGCTCATCTTGGGATCTCAGCATTTGTATGTCATCTGTAGATGAATGCTTGCTCAGTCAGAGCTTGAACGATAAGAGCACCTTCCTGCTTCATTCCGTTTTAGGATTCTGAAGGGAAATAGACTTGTTGTGCAACTAGTAAAGGTATGGGAAGAGTTTCTGTGACTGAACTGAGGCGGGGTGGAATCACGGCTACCACTCACTTCTGGGTGCTGAGATCACCAAATGCCCATTGAGCCCACGTGCTCTGTTTGGGCTCTAGCCGCAGCTGCTGCAGGGAAGCGAGAGAGGTCTAAATACACACATAGTTTGTGCAGGCAAGAACTTAGAGAAAGTAGTAGGCTATTGAATGTGGCAGGACTTAATTGCATACGGAGTTACGAGCTTGTAGGGATTTTGTTACGGGAAGGATCAGAAAGGGCGTCATAAAGAAAGTGACTTTTGAGGTGGACTTTGAAGGATCCAGGGGGATTTGGGTCATTCAGAATTAGCTGGAAAATGAAAAGCTAGAGCGAGCTGGTGGAACAGCACCCAGGTTAGTTAGCTGGGCAGTAGGTGACTAGAAATATTGACAGAAGCAGCTGGTTAAGGGTTAAATACTTTTCTGAGACAAGAAATCATAGGCTACCTAGTCTGGCTTTTGGTAGATTTCTGGGTTCTAAAGAATTGTTTTCACCTGATGAGTTTGTCTTGTTCTTTTAGTCAGCCAGTTACAAAAATCAGTGCCTAATTTATTTTAAGGACAGTGAAAAGTTGTTGATTGTAATTCATGTTTGGTGTTAACAATCAGAAAATTGAATTTGCTGACTGTGGCTATTCCAGTGCCTTTGTTTACTTTTAAGGAGCAGGTCTCTGCCATTCTGGCTACAACCAAGTAATAAATGGCAAACTCTTCAGCTATTTTCTGAGTGCTTTTAATGACATCTAGTTCACTTTACAGAGATGTTTATTTCTCTTACTAACATTGTTGAAGAAACCTTTGAAGCCATTGAAACAGGATGCCTTATAATTGCTCTGGAACATCAAGACTAGCCTCAGGATCTCATTGGCTTCAACCGCAGCCTTTTTTTCCCCCTTGAGATATAATTGACATATGTTACCTTAGTTTCATGTGTACAGCATAATGATTATATGCTTGTATGTATTGCAAAATGATCGCCACAATAAGTCCAGTTAAATTCACCATACATAGTTACAGAATATTTTTCTGGGAAAGCAAACTTTTTCGTCAACCTTTAAATATACAATACAGTATTATTAACAAAAGTCACCATGCCCTACCTGACATCCCAATGACTTCTTTTATAACTGAAGGTTTGGTGCCTTTTGATTCCCATGTTGGTACCCCTGTCCCCCACCCCCACCACCTCTGGCTGCCACCAGTCTCTGTATGTATGAGCTTGTGTTGCTCTGAAGGAGGGGTTTGGTTTTTTTGATTCCACATATAAGTGAAATATGGTATTTGTCATTGTCTAACTTTTTTTTACTTAGCAAAAGCCCATCATGGGCCTTTTTTGTTGTTACAAATGGCAAGATTTCATTCTTTTTTATGACTGAATTGTATATACACACCACATCCTTAGCCTTTCTTTAAACACACTTGGCACTACACCATCTTACCTTTTTAATACTTCTTTTCTACTCTTTCCTCCTGGTGCACTTCTTTATCTTCTTCTGACACAGCATGACAGAATAGAGATGCTAGATCTTTGGGGTGTTTTTGTCCTTGTTAATGTGCCACAGAATTCCATTGCCATGTAAGAGGGCTTATATTTTTTTACTATGAATTTCCATCCAGGATTTGTTTTGATAAATAGAAATCCTTAAATGATCTTTCCCAGGTACATACTGAATAAATTTGACAAGAGGTCTACACCTCCCTTTCTGTGTACAATTACATACCTAAGTTTTGTCCTGGGGACTATGTGACAGCCTTTGGTGATGATAGTTTGTTAAGTGCTGTCATTTGCCAGTTGGACTTTTGTGCTGTTTGGCTAGAGGTCCTGGCTTTAAAAAAATCTCCCAGTCTTTAAACTGAGTTTGGTTGTTGTAATATGATTTCATGATGAACTTCTAGTGTTCATTTAATCTTGTCATTGCTCATGGTTTGTTTTCTTAAATATCATTTGTTTAATTGAGCTATAATTGATATACTCTAGTTTCAGGTGTACAAGGAATGATTTGATATTCGTATATATTGCAAAATGATGATCACAGTAAGACTAGTTAACCTCCCTCACCACATGAGTTACAGTTTTTTCTTTTTTAAAATTAAATTTATTGTGGTACATTGATTCATAACATGAGTTTCAGGTGTATAATTTCATAATACATCATCTGTATATTGCATTGTGTGCTTACCACTTCAAGCCTAGTCTTCTTTCGTTACCATAATTTAACCCCATTTGCCCTCTTCAGCCTCCCCACTCCACTCTCCACTGGTAACCCCCATACTGTTGTTGGAGTCTG
Source organism: Pteronotus mesoamericanus (assembly GCF_021234165.1). Classification (NCBI taxonomy): domain Eukaryota; kingdom Metazoa; phylum Chordata; class Mammalia; order Chiroptera; family Mormoopidae; genus Pteronotus; species Pteronotus mesoamericanus. The sequence continues at coordinate 15,814,212 of NW_026555308.1, forward strand.
AGTTTGTTTGTTGCTTTCTGTTTTATATCCCATACATGAGTGAAACCACATGGTGCTTGTTCTTTACCATATGACTTATTTCACTTACCATAATGCTCTCAGTATCCATTCATTGTGTTGCAAATGGCAGTATTTCATCCTTTCTTATGGCCAAGTAGTATTCCCTCCTATACATGTAATACATCTTTATCTAGTCATCCATCAAATGGATGGATCAAATCACACTTAGCTGTGATTAATGCTTCAGTGAACATAAGGGTACATATATCTTTACGAATAAGTGTTTTCAAATTTTTCAGTAGATACCTGGAAGGGGGATTGTTGGGGCATATGATAGCTCTATTCTTAATTTTTTGAGGAAACTTTTTACTGTTTTCCATAGTAGTCATACCAGTATATATTCCCACCAGCAGTGTGTAAGAATTCCTTTTTCTCCATATCTTTTCCAGCACTTGTTATTTCTTGCCTTACTGATAGTAGCCATTCTAACAGTTGTGAGTTGGTATCTCACGTTGGTTTTGATTTGTATTTCCCTTGTAGTGAGTGAAATTGATCATCCTTTCATGTATTTGTTGGGCTTTTGTAAGTCTTCTTGGGAAAAATGCTCAGGTACTCTGCCCATTTTTTTAAAGCAAACATATCTTCAAGATTTTATTGTCATATTATAAAATACGAAGCTTAGAACTGGATCACTTGGCCCTTTTTCTTATTTCCTCTTAGTTCAAAATATTTGCATCTCTTAACAGCCTGTATTCTCTTAGATCTGCAGTTGGGCTTAATGCAGTCAAACCTCACCAGTTTTAGCCTTTTTTGTGGAAAATCAGCTTAGTCTGCCCAACATAACCACTTTGCTCCCTGTCATGCCCTGAGCATATAAAGAATCCTTGCCCTTCTGGTACTGTGTTTGTTTTTGAGGGTGGTGCTTGCCACACTTCTTACAGAGAGTCCGGAGGGTTTTCAGAAGGTTTTACCATGTTTGTGAGGGTGTTACTGGCTTGGAAAAAACCTCCGCCCATCTTTAAATTGGACTGTTTGTTTTATTGTTGAGTTGTATGAGTTCTTTATGTATTTTGGATATTAGCCACTTATCAGAGGTATTATTTGCAAATGCCTTATCCCATTCAGTTGGTTGCCTTTTTGTTTTTGTTGATGGTTTATTTTGCTGTGGAGAGGAAGCCTTTTAGTTTCATGTAGCTCCAGTCATTTATTTTTGCTAATACTTTCCTTGCCTTTGGTGTCAAATTCATAAAATCCTCTGAGATAAAGCTTCCTAAGTTTAGTACCTGTGATTTCTTCTATGAGTTTTATTATTTCAGGTCTTATATTTAGGTCTTTGATCCATTTTGAGTTATTTTTTATGTATGGTGTCAAATAGTAATCTAGTTTCATTCTTTTGCCTGTGGCTTTGCAATTTTCCCTGCACCATTTATTGAAGCTCCTTTCTTCATTGTATGTTTTAAGCTCCTTTGTCAAAAATTAATTGTCCATATACGGGTGGGTTTATTTTTGCACTCTCAATTCTGTTCTGTTGGTCAGTATGTCTGTTTTTCTGCCAGCACCATACTGTTTTTATTATTGTAGCTTTGTTTTGGGTTGGCCAAAAAGTCCTTTACATTTTTTCTGTAAAATAAAAGACATATTTTTCATTTTCACCAATAACTTTTGATTTGGATATTTTGAATAAGTCAGCTGTCTCCCACTATTGGCTTCTAGTGGGTAGAGGTCAGGAGTGCTGCTAAACATCTCCCAATGTATAAAACAGCAAAGAATTATTTGGCCAAAATGTCAGTAGTACCAAAAAACTTTGCAAACCACCTTTTGACATGTTCAATCAGTCACAGTACCTTCTCCATACATGGCACAAATCATCTTTTGCATTTCAGTTGCATTTTTACCATTTTTGAAATAATAAATCATAATACGAGGATTTCTGGTCAAAATAACAGTGTAGGCAGACATAGCTCAACTCCTCACAAAACTACATCAAAATTAAAACTAAAATATAGAACAACCATCACTCAGAACTGTCAGAAATCAAGTTGAATAGAAGTCTGACAACTACAGAATTAAATAAACCACATCCATCCAGACTGGTAGGAGGGTTGTAGATGCAAAATGGGCAGGTCCCACACCCGCCCATGGTGGATAGAAATTTGGGAGAGATATCTTGGGAGCAAGGAGATCCAGCCCCACATCAGGCCCCCCAGCCCAGGGTTCCAGTGCCAGGAAGATAAGTCTCCACAACGTTTGGCTGCAAAACACAGTGGGGACTGAATCTGTCGGAGAAACTGCTGGAATCCCAAGCAGTTCCTCTTAAAGAACCCACACATGGACTTACTCAGAGTCACTCCCTGTGAGCTCCAGCACCAGGGTAGCAGCTTGAAAGGCACCAGTGGCATACAGAGAGGAACTCAAGTGTCTGGCATCAAGGTGAGCAGAGGACATTTACCCTTTTCTGAACCCTGCACCCACAGAACCATAGAGCCAGCAGGCTGGTGTCATATTTGAGACTCTATTAACATGGTTAACACTGTTTGCCTTGCCCTGGAGATCACCCGAGACTCCACCCCACCCAATTTATGGGCCCACCCAAGCTGCTTTTCCATATGAATGTCTGCTCTTGGCTTCACAACTTCCCAAATTCTCTCAAACAAGCAGCAGCCAGGTTCAATGAGCCCCCAGCCCCTGCACCTCTTGTTAAGTGGCCCCTGGCCCAGCACTAATAGCAGCCAGCATAGATTCACAGCTTGGCTCTGCCTGGGAATCTCCAAGCCCAACACAAGTAGCAGCCACCTCAGATTGCTTTATTGCTCAGGCAGGGTGGCTGCATGCAAGACACAGTTGGTGGCAGACATTGGTCTGCACCTCCCGGGAAACCGCAGAGCCTGTGCACCCAGTGAACAGCTACAGGTCATGTTGGAGCACCGCCACCCTGTCCCTGCACAGTGGATCCTCTGTGGAGGGTGGAGGTTGGTGGTCAGTGGTCACAGCCAGCCCTTGCAGCTGACTGTCCTGAGTAAATCCCTCCCACTGACCTGCCAACAGCAATCAAAGCTCAACTACAAGAGGTTGGTGTACTCAGTCTACACAAAAGCTGCACCTCGAAGACTCAGCTTGGGTGATAGGGGAGGCATTGCTGTTGGATCCTACAGGACACCTACTACATTAGGCCGCACTACTAAGAAACGGATTCCTAGCAGCTCTTTATAGTACATGGAAACAAACACAGGGAGGCTGCTATAATGAGGAGACAAAGAAACATGGCCCAAATGAAAGAGCAGATCAAAACTCCAGAAAAAGAACTAAACAAAATGGAGATAAGCAATCTATCAGATGCAGAGTTCAAAAACACTGCTTATAAGGATGCTCAAGGAACTTAGTGAGGACCTCAGCAGCATAAAAAAGATCCAATCAGAAATGAAGGATACACTAATAAAATAAAGAACAATTTACAGGGAAACAACAGAGTGGATGAAGCTGAGAATCAAATCAATGATTTGGAACATAAGGGAGCAAAAAACAACCAGTCAGAACAACAAAAAGAAAAGAATCCAAAAAAGTGAAGAAAGTATAAGCAGCCTCTGGGACTCTTTAAGTAGTCCAACATTTGCATGATAGGGATGCCAGAAGAAGAAGAGAGAGAGGAAGAACTTGGAAATCTTTTTGAAAAAATAATGAAATAAAATGTCCCTAAGTTGGTGAAGGGAATAGGCACTCAGGTCCAAGAAGCACAGAGTCCCAAACAAGATGGATGCAAGATGGCCCACTCCAACACATCATAATTAAAATGCCAAAGGTTAAAGATAGAGAATTTTAGAAGCAGCAACAGAAGAGCAGAAAGTTACCTATAGGGGAACTCCCATAATACTGTCAGCTGATTTCTCAAAAGAAACTCTGCAGGCCAGAGGAGACTGGCAAGAAATATTCAAAGTCTTGGTAAGCAGGTGCCTAGAGCCAAGATTGCCCTACCCAGCAAAGTTATCATTTAGAATCAAAGAGCTTCCCAGACAAGAGAAAACTAAAGTAGTTCATCATTACCAAACCATCATATGAAATGTTAAAGGGACTTATTTAGGAAAAGAAGAGAATCAACATTATGAACAATAAAATGACAATAAATATGTACCTATCAACAACTGATTCTAAAAAACAAACTAAGCAAATGAACAGAGACAGAATCATGGATATGGAGAGGGTTTTGATGATTGCCAGATGGGAGGTGAATATAGGGTGGTGGATGAAGAGGTGAGGGGATTAAGAAGTACAAATAAGTAGTTACAGAATAGTCATGGGGATATAAAGTGCAGAATAAGAAATGGGAGTAGATAAAGAACCAGTACACATGACCCGTGGACATGAACAGTGGTATGGGGATTGCCTGAGGGAGTGGGGGGTGCTGGGTGAAGGGGGGGCAAAGGGAGAAAAATTGGGACAACTGTAATAACAAATCAATGTAATTAAAAAAAAAGCATAATACACCAAAATGTGTATATTCTTCCATCTTCAATACTAAAATGGCTGCACAAAAATTTACCAATTTTGATTTTTTTTTTAAATGCATGCTGATATAACAGCTGTCACAGTAGAATCTAACAAAAGTGTTTCGAATGAAGTTAAAGACAACTAGAGTCATCATACAGAATAAATGTGATGGACATGTTGGCCAACCCAAGAGTATAATTTGAAGTCAGGGATTGTCATGCCTCTGGCTTTGGTATTTTCTCAGGATTGCTTTGGCTATTTGAGGTCTTCTGTTCCATACAAATTTGATGATTTTTTTGTTCTATATATTTGAACAATGCCATTGGGATTTTGATAAGGATTTCATTAAATCTGTATATTACTGTAGGTAATATGGTTATTTTGACTATATGGATTCTTCCAATCTATAAAAACAGTATCTTTCCATTTCTTTGTATCTTCTTCAGTTTCTCTCAACAGCATCTTGTAGTTTTCAGTGTATAGGTTTTTTACACCCTTTGTTTATTCCTAGGTATTTGATTTTGTTTATTCCTGGGCATTTTATTCTTTTTGTTGCAATTACAAATGGATTGTTTTTTCTTTCTTTTTCTGAAATTTTACTGTTTTTAGGAAGGCAATGGATTTTTGTACATTGATTTTGTATCCTGCAACTTCACCATATTTGTTTATTGTTTCTAACAGTTTTTTTGTGGAATCTTTGGGGTATTCTCTATAAAGAATCATGTCATCTACAAAAAGGGACAATTTTTGCTTCTTCATTCTCAATTTGGATGCCTTTCATTTCTTTTTCTTGCCTGATTGCTCTGGCTTGGACTTCCAGTACTGTGCTGAATAACAGTGATGATAGTGGGCATCCTTGTCTTGTTCTTGATCTTAGAGGAAAAGCTTTCAGTTTTTTTGCCATTCAGTATGATAGTAACTGAGGGTTTGTCATATATGGCCTTTATTTTGTTCAGGTACTTCCCTTCTATATCCCGTTTATTGAGTGTTTTAATTATAAATGGATGTTGTATTTTGTCAAAAGCTTTTTCTGCATCTATTTATCTGATCATATGATTTTTATCCCTTATTTTGTGCATGTGGTGTGTCACATTGATCTGCACATATGTTGAACCATCCTTGTGTCCCTGGAATGAATCCTACTTGATCATGTTGTATTATCTTTTTAATACATTGTTATATTTGATTTGATAGTGTTTTGTTTAGAACTTTTGCATCTATATTCATCAGTGATATTGGTCTGAGGGGGTGTGTGGCGGTGTGTGTGTGTGTGTGTGTGTGTTCCTTGCTAGGTTTTGGTATCAGGGTAATGCTGGCCTCATAAAATGAGTTAGCAAGTATTGCCTGTTGTTAAATTATTTGGAAGAGTTTGGGAAGGATAGGTATTAAAATCTTTGAATGTTTGATAGAAGTTACTAGTTGAAGCCATATGGTCCTGGACTTTTGCTTTTTGGGGGAGGTTTTTGATGACTGTCTTTTTTCCTTACTGTTGATCACTTTTCCAGTTTTTTATGGTTCAGCCTAGGAAGGTTATGTATTTCTAAGAACTTGTCCATTTCTTCTAGTTTATCAAATTTGATGTATCTTTCATAGTATCTTTTTAATCTTCATCAGAGGACATGGTTGTTGATTTTAGAGAGAGGGGAAGTGAGGGAGAAAAAGAAGGAGAGAAACATTCGTGTGAGAGAGAATTGGTTTCCTTTTGTTCACGCCCAAACTGGGGACTGAACCTGCAACCTAGACATGTGCCCTGACTGGGAATAGAAGCCATGACCTTTCAGTTTGTGGGATGATGCCTAACCAACTGAGCCACACCTGTCAGGGCTTCCTAGTATCTTGTATAGTCCTTTGTATTTCTGTGGTGTCTGTTGTAACTTCTTTTTCATTTCAGATTTTGTGTGTTTTCCTCCTTAGTGAGTCTAGTCAGAGGATTGTCAATTTTATTAATCTTTTTAAAGAACTTACTGTTTGTTGTATTAATTTTTCTCTTGCCTTGTTCTGTTTTGTTTAATTCTGCTCTAATTTTTATTTCCATTTACTGACTTTGGGCTTCATTTGCTCTTTTCCTAGTTCTTTAAGGTGAAATGCTAGGTTGTTTATTTGAAGTTTTGTTTCTTGAGGTAGGCCTGTAATGCTATAAACTTCCCTTTTATTATTACTTTTGTTGTATCCCCCAAATTTTGATATATTGTTATTCCCATGTGTTTGTCTCTAGATATCTTTTGATCTCTTATTTCTGCTTTGACCCATTGTTTAGTAGCATATTGTTTAATCTATAATTATTTGTGGTTTTTCCTGCTTTCTTCAGTTGATTTTCAGTTTCAGAGCATTGTGGTCAGAGAACATACTTATGATTTTAATCTTAAATTTGTTGAGGCTAGTTTTATGCCCCCCAGAATGGTCTCTTTTTTACAATAGAATGTTCCATGTTCACTGTGGAAAAATATATATTTTGTTTGGTGTAAATATCAATTATGTCCATTTGGACTAATTATGTTGTTTAAGGCCAGTATTTCTGTATTGATTTTCTTTTTGGATGATGTATCCATTGCTGTCAGTGGGGTATTTAGGTCATATAATGGTGTTTTTGTCAGTTTCTCCCTTTAGTTCTACTAGTAGTTGCTTTATGTAATTTGGTGCTCCCAGGTTGGTTGCATATATCCTAATAAGTATTATGGCTTCTAGATGTATTGTCCTTCTTATCATTATAAAATGTCCATCTTTGTCTCCTGTGACTTTTTTTTAAATCTTGAACTCCATTTTATCAGATATAAGTTCGCTACACTTGCTTTCTTCTGGATGCCATTTACTTGGACTGTCATTTTTTTCCTCCCATTCACTCTGAATCTACGCTTGTCCTTGCAGCTGAGATGTGTTCTAAAGACAGCATGTAGTTGGGTTTTGTTTTTTAATCCATTCTGCTACTTTGTGCCTTTTTATAATTTTAAAAAACTCCTCACCTGAGGATATGATTATTGATTTTAGAGAGTAAGGAAGTGTATGTGGGCAGGGGGGTCAAGAGGGAGAGAGAAATGTCAGTCAGTTGCCTCCCATCCATGCCCCAGTTAGGAATTGAACCCACAGCCTAGGTATGTGCCCTGACTGGGAATCAAACGTACAACCTTTTGGTGTATAGGACAACACTCCAACCACCTGATCCAGGGCTACTCTGTACTTTTTAATTGGGGAGTTCAGTCCATTTACATTTAGGGTGATTAATGATATATGAAGATTTCCTATAGCTATTTTATTTTTTGTATTTTGGTAGCTCTGTGTCTACATTGTTTCTTTTCCCTTTTATTTCTGTCTATTGTAATAGTTTGGTGCTATTCTCTGATTTTTCCCCTTCATTTCCTCTCTTTTTATTTTGTGTGTCTCAGTTCTAGATTTGTGTGTGTGCGTGTGGTTAACATTAGGTTTATGCAAAAGAAAGTTTTGTATATAGCAGTCTCTTTTATTCTTATTGTATTTATCTACATTCTCATCTGCAAGTTCAGTCCTTTTTCTCCTCCCCTTTTATGTTTTTGTTGTCACAAACTATCTTTTTATGTCGGGAGTTCATTTCTAAATTGCAGTATTGTCTTTTTTTTTTTAAATGTTTTTTATGTCCTTTAAACTTTGCTATATTTAAGTGTTTAATACCATTTTCTGAACAAGGATTAAAATTTCCTGTTTCTGTCTGCCTGTTAGTCATATTACTCATAGTTTTGTATCCTTTTGTCTTTTTGTTTTGGGTAGAAGAGCACCTCCTAGCATTTCTTGTAATTCAGGTCTTGTGGTAAATCCCTTAGCATTTGTATATCTGGAAAAGCCTTTATTCCTCCTTCATATCTAAAGGGCAGCTTTGTTGGATATATTATTCTTGGCTGGTGATTTCTCTCAACAATTTGAACATTTGGTTTGACTTTCTCCTAGCTTGTAGGGTTTCTGCTGAAAAAATCTTATGATAATCTAATGGAGTTTCCTTTATAAGTTACTCTATTCTCTGTATACCTTGAGAATTCTTTTTTTGTTGTTGTTTTCATATAATGTGCCTTGTAGGAGGCCTTTTTAGATTGATATAATTTGGTGTTTTGTTAGCTGCTTGGATATGAAGATCCAGTTCTTTCTATAGGTTTGGGACGTTCTTGTCAATTATTTGTTTGAATAGGCTCTCTGTTCCCTTCCCCCTCTCTTCTCCTTGGAATATACCCATTATTCTTATATTGCTCTTTCTAATGGAGTCAAATAATTCTTGTAAAATTATTATTATCTTTTATTCTTGATTCTCTTCTTCACCTCAGTCATTTCTAGATTTTCATCTTCTGTGTCACTAATTCATACCTCCGTTTGGTCTGCTCTATTTCTTAAGCTTGCTAGTTCATTCTTTATCTCCTTTATTGAGTTCTTTAGCTCCGGAATTTCTGTTTGATTCTGTTTTATAGTTTCATTCTTTTTGGTGGAATATTTTTGTTGGTTGATACTGCTTCTGAGCCTGTTGACTTGCTTTTCTGAGTTTTCTTGTATCTCATTGAGTTTTTTTAGAACTACAATTTTCAGTTCTCTGTCATTTAAATAATGGTCTTCCATGTCTTTGTATTTGTTTTATGCATATTTTTTGTTACCTTGGTTATTCATTATGCTTGATGGATTATTTCTTTGCCTGTGCCTTTCTGAGAATGAAATCTGCCCTTTAAAAAAAGAAGATTTTTATTTACTTTTTAGAAATAGAAGAAGGGAGGGAGACAGGGAGAGAAACATCGATGTGTGAGAGAAACATCGATGTGTGAGAGAAACATCAATCGGTTACCTCTTGGCATGGGTAACTGGCTACCTGGCCTGCAACCCAGGCATGTGCCCTGACTGAGAATCAAATCAGCAACCTTTCAATTCGCAGGCTGGTGCCCAGCTCACCGAGCCGCACCAGCCAGGGCTGAAATCTGCTTTTAAAAAAGTATTTGACATTGATGTCAGAGGAATGGTGGTGTGGGAGGTCCCTTTGGTCTCTCCCTTTAAAGTTTCAGCAATTTGAACAGCTCTAATTTAACAAAGCATTCCTTGCTCAACATACTAACACTCTTGAGAGATTGTGTATTGATACATCTAAAGGTGGGCAAGTGGGAGCAAACTAGGGAGGTGAGAAGGGAGAAACTGAGATGAACCTTGGGTGCAGCCCTACAGCTGAGATCACATGGCCAGGCTTAGCCCAGAAATGGGAGGAATCCAGTTGTGGCTATAATTCCCTTCAACTGGGAGGAGCAAAGAGATTTGATGGGCATTCCTGCAAGAGTGGGCAGTACAGGCTACAGCAGAGCCCAGTGATTGGGGCAGGGACACAGCACAAAGGTGTGGCTGTGTTTATCTGGTGGTCGGCATTCCAGACAAAGAAACAAAGCTATGGAGCCTGGTCACCTTTTACCTCCCAGAGCTTGCCTCCCTTCACTCTTGGTATCAGGCTGCAGAGCATGTTATCTGTGAACTCGAGAACTAGTACTACAGAATCACTTTTTCCCTGAGCAAAGAGTACACTATGTGACTGGTCCTGAGATCGGGGTGCAGGGGGCACTCTGATGAGGTCTGAAGTCATTACAGGGAAGGCAAGGCAACTTAGAAGGCAAGCTGAGTTACCCTAGCTCACCCCACCTCCGCACATTGTGTCTACACTGACAGCAGTGTCTGTCTGTAGGAGACAGTACTGGGATTTCACAGATTTGGACCCCTATGGCCCACCACGTTCCCCTGTGGGGTTGGTTCCCTGGGTCTGAGGCAGTTGGATCACAGGTGAGGCACCCTTCTTCCAATTTTCTACCACCCTGTGGAAATCTGATAAGCCAGAGAAGTTCAAGAGAACTAAAAAAATCGTGTGATTCAGTGCCACCTATTGGAAAATAATAGAAAGATGTCTTTGTACTAGAGAACCGCCACTCATACGTAGAGGCCTAGACAGAGAAGGAATCCATCAATACCATGAATAACCAAGGTAGCAAGGCAACTAAGAAAGATAGGAGAACTCTCCAGAAAACAAATTTAAAGACATGGAAATATGTGATGTAAATGACAGAATTCAGGGTTCCAGTTTTGGAAAAAACTCAAGGAGAGGAAAGAAAATACAGATAGTTTAATGAGCTCAGGAAAAAAAAAAATCAACAAAGTGAGTACTTCACCAAAGAGACTGAAACTTTGAAAAAGAGCCAAACAGAAACCCTGGAGATGAAAAACTCATTAAAAGAGATTAAGGATGAACTGGCAAGCATAGGAACTGACTCTGTCAGAAAGAGCAATATAAGAATAATAGGCCTATCAGAAGAAGAGAGGGGAAAAGGAATAGAGTGACTATTCAAACAAATAGTAGATGTGAATGTCCCAGACCTATAGAAAGAGTTATATTCTCGAATCCAAGAAGCAAACAGAACACCACATTACCTCAATGCAAAGAGGTCTTCTCCAAGGCACATTGTATTAAAACTGAAAAATTAATGACAAAGAATTCTTAAGGCAACAATGGAGAAGAAGAATGTAGTGTATAAAGGAAAGCCCATTAGGTTATCAGACTTCTTAGCAGAAGATCTGTAAGCTAGAAGAAAGTGGAACCAAATATTCATACTACTGAGCGAAATTACCGGCAAAGAATAATATATTCAGCAAAGTTACCCTTTAGGTATGAAGGAGGAATAAAGGCTTTTCCAGACATTTAGAAACTGGGAAATTATCACCAGAAGACCTCCATTGCGGGAAATACTCAAGGGGGTTATTCTACCTGAAACAAAGAACAGATGGTCACAAAACTATGAGTAAAATCACCAAAGAACTTATATCATAAATAAAATTGATAATTTGTGAAAACAACATAAAAGTGGAAGAGATAAAGATCAGAATTTGTGAAGGAGGATGGAGATCAGATGTGTTCAAAAGAAAAAGGACTACTGTATATATGAAACTTCCATTTTTATAAACCTAATGGTGACCACCCACAAAAAAACCAAAACTGAGACACATAACTTAAAAAAAGAGGATACAGAGGGAAGAGTTATGGAATATCACCAAACAGAAACAACAGACAGAAACACAAAGGAAAAGAACCAGTAAAGGCACAGAGTTACCAGAAAACAAAAGATAAAATGGCTATAGGAAATTCTCAGACATCACTATTTATCTTAAATGTAAATGGACTGGATTCACCAATAAAAAGGCATGGAGTAGCAGATTGGATCACAAACCAAACCAAACCATATGCTCCCTTCAGGAGGAGACACGTTTAAGCTGTGAAGACAAAACAGACTCAAAGTGAAAGGGTAGATAATGATTCCCCAAATAAATAGCATCCACAGAAAGGCAGGAATAGCCATATTTATAGCTGACAAAAATAGATCTCAAAATAACAAAGGCAACAAGAAGATGGTCATTTTATAATGATAAAGGGGACACTGCATCAAGAAGACATAAGATTTCTCAATATATATGCACCCAATCAGAGAGCACCAAAATATTGTATAAAGCAACTACAGACAGGACTAAAGGGAGAAACTGACAAAAACACTGTCATAGTGGGGGATGTAAAAACTCCATTGTCAGCTCTAGACAGCTCATCCAAACAAAATCAGTAAAGGAATGTTGGTGTTAAATGACGCATTAGACCAAATGGATATAATTGACATGGACAGAGACTTTCATCTCAAGAATATTAAGATTATACATTATTTCAATGCAAATGGATCATTCTCAAGAAGAGACCATATGTTGGGTCACAAAACTAGCCTCAACAAATTCAGAAAGATTGAAGTCATAACAAGCATATTCTTTGACCACAGTGCTTTGAAATTAGAAATCAACTGCAAAAAGGAAGTAAACCCACAGATATGCAGATATTAAACAGCATACTACTAAAAAATGACTGGATCAAAGAAATAAAAGGTGAGATCAAAAGGTAACATAGAAACAAATGAAAATGACAATACAACATATCAAAATTTATGGGATGCAGCAAAAGTAATAAGAAGGAAGTTTATTTTATTATAAGCCTATCTCAAGAAAGAAGTTCCAAGTAGACATCTTAATGTTACATCTTAAAGAACTAGTAAAAGAACAAAACAACCCAAAGTGAGAAGAAAGGAAATAAGACAAATTAGAGTGTAATTTAATGAAAAAGAGGACAAAAAGACTATACAAAAGTTAATACAAGAAAGAACTGATTCTTTGAAAAGGTTAATAAAATTGACAAATCTCTGGCTAAGCTCAGTAAGAAAAAAAGAAAATACTCATATAAACAAAATCAGACATGAAAGAAAAGTTATCAGAGACATCACAGGTAGACAAAGGATTATACTAGAATGCTATGAAAGACTATATGGTACCAAATTTAATAACCTAGAAGAAACAGGTAAGTCCTTAGAAATATATAACTTTCCTAGACTGAATCATGAAGAGTTGGAATATCTAAGTAGACCAATCAACAGTGAGGAAATTGAAACAATCATCAAAAATCTCCCCCAAAATTAAAATCCTGGACCAGGTTGCTTCTCTAGTGAATTCTACCAAACGTTCAAAGAAAATTTAATACCTGTCCTTCTCAGACTCTTCCAAGAAATTGCAAAGAGGCAATATTTCCTAACATATTTTATGAGGCCAGCATAACCCTGATACCAAAGCCTGGCAAGGATAACACTAAAAAAGAAAACTGCAGACCAGTATCTCTGATGAACATGGATGCAGACATTCTAAATAAAATCCAAGCAAATCAAATACAACAATACACTGAAAAAATAATACATCACAATCAAATGGGGTTCATTCCAGGGTACAAGGATGGTTAAATACACCCAAATTGATCAATGTAATGGTTTGTTTCCTAGGATAGTATATTTTATCAAAATTGACCTAATAGAAATAGAAAACATAAACTTATAGTCATTAAGAACATGAATAAGTAGTTCAGACAACCCACCAAATTATAAGACCAAAGGCAAATTTGATAGGTATAGATGGTTTCTTGGTTAAGGTCTGTTAGGCTTCCAGCAAATAGAAGTATATATCTTATCACATTGTTCTAGAAGATAGATGAGAAACAAATATAATTAATTTTTTGGTACTGGGATAACTTAGTCACACTAGTCAAGAAGTATACACAGTTAAGGGGAGTATGATAATGGCTCATAATTCTTTATCTCACTTATGAATAGATGTAGAAATTTAGAATAAAATTTAGCAAATGTAAATCAGCAGTGTAATTATTCTTTTAAATTTTATTTTAAAATCATGTTTATTCTGTTACAGTTGTCTCAGTTTTTCCCTCTTTGCCCTCCTTCACCCATCCCACCCTGCCCCCCACCCCACAGTCAATTCCCACTCTGTTGTCCATGTCCATGGGTCATTCATACATGTTCTTCGTTTAGTCCCTTTTCCTTCTTTCCCCCATTGTCCTCCTTCTCCATCTCCTCTGGTTACTTTCAGTCTGCTCCATGTTTCCATGCCTGTGGTTTATTTTGTCCACAATTTATTTTGTTGGATAAGTTTCACTTATAGGTGAGATCATATGGTATTTGTCTTTCACCTACTGGTTTATTTCACATAGCATAATATTCTCCAGTTCCATCCATGCTGTCGCAAAAGGTAGGAGTTCCTTCTTTCTTTCTTTTTTTTAAAAAATGCACATTCTATTTATTTATTTTAAAAGTCAAGATCCATTATAAAGTATTAAAAAATTAAATTCATTATAAAGTCTCAGCAATCATGTTGCCTGCACAGAAATAATCAAGTAGATCATTGAAATAAAATGAGCATTCTAGAATCAAATATATTTATCTTTCTAACAATAATATATGATTAAATTGATATTTCAAATTAATGGGGAATAGAAGGCTTATTCAACATATAAGGTGCATGGATCACTGTTACTTGAAGTAAAACAAGTATAGAGCCCTATTTAACACACTATACAACAAATATTCAGGTGAGTTAAAAATCAAAATGTAAAATCTAAGGAGTTTAGGAGAAAATACAAAATAATATTTTTCTTACCCTGAAGTAACGTATTGAAACTGAGAAGCTATAAAGTAAAATATTGGCAATATAAAGTTTTTGCAACACATTTATAAAGGGGTTAATGTTAATAGTTTGCTTATTTGTTTTTTGGGGAAAATGTCTATAAACATTTAATCAAAAAATGGATAAAGAATATCAAAAAGTCATTTAAAGCTTTTTATCAAAAAATAGAAATAGGCAAGAAATATAAAAAACAGGTTTAGTTTCAACAAATAATAAGGTAACAATTAAAATAAGACATTGTCACAATCAGATTGATATTATAAATATTGGTAATATTAAGTATTTGTGACTATGAAAGGAACTGGGTATTCATAGATCTTTTTCTTCATCTTCTTACAGCAATCCCTTTAGCCTATTTTGCAATACCGGTTTGGTGGAGGTGTATTCTTTTGGCCTTCTTTTGTCTGAGAAGTTCCTTATTTTGCCTTCCATTTTAATTGTGAACCTTGCTGAATAGAGCAGTCTTGGCTATAGGCCTTTGTTTTTCATGACTAGGAATATTTCTTGCCCTTCCCTTCTGGCTTGTAGTGTTTCTGTTGGGAAGTCAGCCGCTAGCCTTATCGGGGCTCCCTTATATGGTGCTACCTGTTTCTCCCTTGCTTCCGTTAGCACTCTCTGTTTGTCTTTGATATTTGCCATTTTGATGCTGATGGGTCTTGGAGTGGGCCTCATTGGGCTCCTCTTGAATGGGACCCTCGGTGCTTCCTGGACCTGTGTGACTTCTCTTCTCAAATGAGAGAAGTTTCCCATCATGACTTTTTCAAACAGGTTCTCTATCCCTTGCTCTTCTTCTTCTCCTTCTGGTATCCCTATTCTACGGATATGATTACATTTCAGGTTGTCCTGTATTTCCCTTAATGCCTCTTCATTCTTTTTGAGTCCTTTTTCATTTTATTGCCCTTTCTGGGAGCTTTTTTTCTACCTTGTCCTCCAGCTCACTGATTCAATCCTCTGCTTCATCTAGCCTGCTTTGGATTCCTTCTACTGTGTTCTTCAGTTCGGAAATTGTATTCTTCATTTCCTCCTGCCTCTTCTTGATAGTTTCTATGTCCTTTTTTTGTGCTGATAGTTTGCAGCAAGTTCCTCATAGTTTCCCTGTAGTATCTTGTAATTCTCTCTGAGCTCACTGAGCTCATTGAGCTTCCTTAGAATCGTTGTTTGGAACTCAATACCTGATAGTTTACTTGCTTCTATTTCAT
Organism: Pteronotus mesoamericanus; assembly: GCF_021234165.1. Lineage (NCBI taxonomy): Eukaryota > Metazoa > Chordata > Mammalia > Chiroptera > Mormoopidae > Pteronotus > Pteronotus mesoamericanus. Next base: position 15,829,913 of record NW_026555308.1, read on the forward strand.
TTAGTTGTCTTTCTGGGGATTCCTCCTTTCCCTTCGACTGGGAGATGTTTCTTTGTCTTCCTATTATTTGTGAGACTCTTCTTTTTTGCTTCTGCTTCTTAAATTGATCTGTCTTGATTTCCTGACTTTGTGGTGTGAACTTCCATGGTAGGAGACCACTGTTTTTTTTTTTTTCCTTCTGGCTCTGCCTCTGATGATGTCAGATGTTGACCGTGTTTGACTTTAGGCAGTCTGTTTGAGACTTCCAGGAATCTACTGTATGCAGCTATGGAGCCACCCACAGCTGCTAATCTAGTCACTCTGCACTCAGCAGGCTGTTTTAGACACCACAGGGCGGGGCAGAGTCCCTCCTGGGGGCAGGGTTGTTGAGTCCTCTCTTGCTGGTACAGCTTAGGGGAGTGGTCTCCCTGAGCCAGATGGCTGCTGCTGTAAGGGGGAGGAGTCAGCACCAGGATCCTGCCAGCTACTCTTTCAGTTCTCTCCCCAGAGTCTCCTTCCCCAGTCTCCCTTCAGGTGTCTTCAACCCACTCTGCTCCCGCCTTTGCTGGAGCCCAGGGTAAGTGGTTGCAAACAAAAATTTATGCGTTGGCTCTTTAAATGGCTCTTTGAGTCTGCAGCTGCCCATCTGGCAGACAGCAAGCCTGCTGCTTTTTGCAGCTGGCTATTATCTGTGTACTTTTTGCACTCTGGTATTGTAGGTTGGAGATCCCCACTTATGGTTTAGACCCCGCTGATCCGGGGGATCCAGTTGGCCATTTCAGTATCCTTCTGGTGCTACCGCCTATGGGTGTCCCACCCACCTTCTCAAGTTTCTACAACAGGGCTTACCAGTTAGATTGCACTAAAGCTGATTCCTCTCTCTCTCCAAGGTTAAAAGTCTCCTCTCTCACTATTGTGCAGTTGTTCGTTCCTCTTGATTTCTCCACAATTTAGCTGTAATTCCAGGTTGGTCCTGGGAGGAGGTCCGTGTGACTTCCATTCACTCCTCCACCATCTTGATTCTCCTCTCCAGCAGTGTAGTTTTTAAAAATCATGATTATAGTAAGTTTATCCAAGGCATACAAGTGAGTCAACATAAAAACAGTAATTAACATAGTTCCTGTTAACAGATTAAAGGAAAAAAATAAATTATTCAGAGATTGCAGATAAAGCATTTATTAATATGCCACATATATTTAAAATGAAAATACATTTGCAGACTTGAAAAAGGGGATTTTTAAAAATTTGGTGAGGGATATCTATCAGAAACCTTTGACATAAACCACATTTAATAGTAAGGCACTTGAAGCATTTCCCTTAAAGCCAAGAATGAGGCAAGGATTCCGACTGTTGCCACTCTTATTCATCATTTCACAGAAGATTCTAGTCAGAGAAGTAAGAAAAAGAAAAAAAATGAGCTGGGGGGAAAGAAACATGGTTATTGCTTGCAAACAATAGGGCTGTTTTCACAAAATCCAAAAGAAGCTTCAAAAAGGCTAATTAGAATTTAAAAGATTTCAGCAAAGTGTCTGGAATCTAGATCAGGCTGTAAGAGTCATTTGTTTTTGTTTTTGTTTTTTTTTTAGAACAAGTAATTTTTTCTAGCAGTTTCAACCCTGTTTATTAAACAATTCATCTTTCCCTTATTTATTTAAATGCCACTTTTCCTTATAGTCAATATTATTTTTATACATGTATAAATGTCTTATACAGGGTGGGGCAAAAGTAGGTTTACAGTTGTTTGAATGGAAAATAATACAATAATAATAACACAAGGATAATTCTGTTTTGTGTACTCTTAACTGTAAACCTCCTTTTGCCCCACCCTGTATTTACCCATATATTTACTCTTTGTAGTGTCCTTAGTTCTTGAAAATCTGGGCTTCTATCTACAATCTGTCTCTCCAGCCCAAAGATCTTCTTTTACTGTTTTTTTAACTTTAGCATTTTAAAGATGCCTTTCATTCTTTTCATTCTTTCTGATGAGAAGCCAGCTGTCATTTGTGTTTACCCTGATTATAATATATCCTTTTTCTCTGGTTGCTTATAAGATTTTCCTTTAGTTTTTGCTATGATGTACCAAGAGTACTTTTCTTTATTTTTCCTGCTTAGCGTCTGGTAAGCTTGAATGTGTGGTTAATATTTTTCACCCATTTTGTGGAAATTCTGCACCGTTGTTTCTTTAAATTTCTTTTGGATGTAAGCATTGCAGGTTTACAAGATCTTTTTCCATTTTCCAGACAAAGTCCCCAGGCACTATTTACTCAGCAGAAGTCTTGTGGAAGAAAATTCCTGTACCGGAAATATTAGCCCCTGAATTTGGGGTTCCATCAGATTTTCTTTCACTATGCCAAACACGATACAGTCATTAAGAGTTAAGTTGGTTTCTACTTGTGTCAGCAAGGGTCTGCTGCCTATTGTAGAGTTGCTCCTGCACTTGTCCATGCTACAAAGTCCATTGCTTTTGTATGAACTAATAACAATAGAAAATGTAATTTTTAGAAGATACTATCAATGATAGCTACATAAGTTAGTATGTCTTTGAATCAGCCTAACAAGATACATAAAAGAAATTTTTTTAAAAAATTGAAAAAGTAGATTCAAACAGAAAGAGATACCATGTTCATAGATTAGAAAACACAGTGTTGCAAACATATTATTCCCTTCCTGAATTAATAGTGTATTTGATTCAATTTGAGGTTAAATCTCAACAAGATTTTTCTAGGAACTTTACAGTCGGAACCTAAAATCCATATGGCAGAGTAAAAGTCCACAAATAGACAAGACAGTTTTGAATAGTAACAGTAAAATGGAACACTTCTTGTGGTAGATAGCAAGATTTGAAATAGCATGGTACTGAGGTAGAGTGAGACATATATAGCACTGGAACACGAAAGGCTGAAAAATAAACCCACTATGCTATCATAGGAAACATGTGAGAGATGGCATTACAGATCCACAGGAAATCTGTGATCAATACAAAACCAAGTTTAATAGTATTGGACAATTGGCCATTTATATTTAAAAAAAAAAAAGATTAAATTAGAAACCTACCTGATTATGGACTTCCAAATCAATTCCAAGCAGATAAGCTAAAAGTAAAACTATAAAACTTGTAGAGGAAAACAACAACAAAAACGTAGTAGCATACAAAGGTGGGAAGAGATTCTTAAATAATATACACATATACATACACCTATAAAAGGAAAAGGGTAATACATTTAAATATATTAAAATAAAGAACTTATAACTGTCCAGGAAAATCAAATCAAGCTACCATGAGATACCACCTCACGCCCTCTAGGATGGATGGTAAGAAATGATAAGTGTTGGTGAGGTTGTGGAGCAATTGGAACACTCATTACACTGCTGGTGAGAATGCAGAATGGGGTGGTCACTTTGGAAAAGTCTGGGAGGTCCTAAAAAGGTTAAACATAGTTATCATATGACCCAGCAGAAACATTCCTATGTATATGACCAAGACAAATGAAAACATGTCCATAGTAGCTGAAATGTGGAAACCTAGATATTTATCAACTGATGAATGGATAAATGATGTTTATGAATAAATAAAATACTTCATGCAATGGAGTATTTTTGGCATTACAAATGAATGAATTATTGATAATACGATGCATGGATGAATCAACATGATGCTAAGTGAAAGCAGTCAGTCACAGAAGATCACATATATTTCATTTATTTGAAATGTCCAGGATAGATAAATCTATAGAGACAGAAAGTACGTTAGTGCTTACCTGACAGCTAGGGGAAATAAAGGGTTACTTGCTACAAGGTATGAGTTTTCTATGTGAAATGATGAAAATGTATAAAAATTGGTTATAGTGATGGTTTGCTCAATTCAGTGAATTGAGTTGTATACTTTATATGGGTGAATTGTATGGTAGGTGAAATAGATCTTGATAAAGCTGTTTAAAAAAAAAAATCAAGACTCTTTCATATGGCAAAAGACACCATAAACCATATTAAAGAAAATCCACAGATGTGGAGTAGTTGTATACAACATATGCAATTGGTAAAGACCCAGTATCCAGGATACGAAGGGAACTCCTAACATTAGTAAGAAATTCACAGACATCTTACTAGTAAATGGACAAAGATTCAGGCAGTTCACCTAGAAAGACATCTAAATGGCTGATAAAGAAGTTTGGTTTCACGGAGATGCAATTTAACATAATGGTGAAATAACATTTCCCGTCTATTTTGGCCCAAATCCACGTGCCTTGGAATAGCAAGTGTTGGCACGAATGTTGGGAAATAAAGCAAGCTCCTTCATCGCTGGGGAAGTTCCTTGGTACAACTTGCTTGGAGAGCAGTGTGACCATTGTAGACGACCCTGCTCTTGTGACTTAGTTGTGCTAGAGCCATTCTTGTGCCTGCTGCAGTGCCCTTTGTGAGTTAGGTAACAGTGGGAAGAAGTATCCTGTTTCTGAGATTTATCTGTTGATGTATGTAGATCTAGTCCTTTGAATTTACCTGTTCAGAAACAGAATGTTGAGTGAAAATAGCACAGGGATAGATATATAGTGGGTTATTTTCCCCACATCAGTAATTGTATCTGTTTATATATACACATGTACTAAAAGTATACAGAACCTGCATAGGTAATGGTACTTGCCAACTGAAGAACTGGGGTTGCCTCTAGGGAGAGGGGAAAGTCTATTTTTTCCATTTCCAAGGATTCTTGTGAGGACAAACCAGTAACAGCCTGGCCTATTGCAAGTGGTTGCTACTAGTTCTTAGAAGCTATTGATGCATCTTTTCCCCTCAAATTTAAAAGCTAGTGTAGATTTTTCTTTGAATTGCTTTTTAAATGTGGTGGTATAGTCTGCTCACATATGTAAGTGCTCATTGACATGCCAGCTACTGTTCTAGGGTTCAGAGACCAGGATTTTAACAATAAACAAGACTGGACAAAACTTCTGCTGTCCTGGAGCTCAAAGATGAGGAACGAGAGACAATAAACAAGTAGAAAGATAATTATACTCTTGATTGGCACTAAACTGTGTAAAGGAACTAAAGCAGGGTACTGAGAGCTAGGTCCTGAGGGTGGTCAGGGAAGGCCTCCCTGAGGAGTTATGAGTGGAGCCCTGCATTTTCAGAAGGAGCAAATCCATAGAGATTTTTAGCGAAAGCACTCCAGGCAGTGGTAAGAAGCCTTCAACTAGAACATGTTCAGCGATTCCAGGAAGAATAAAATACTAGCATACATTTAGCAAAAGAAGTACAAACATTGTTGAAATATATCAAAACATTGTTGAAATACATTAAAACCTAAATGAATGGAAAGCTATCCCAAGTTCATGGACTGGAAGACAGTGTTGTTAAGGTGGCAATACTAATCAAGCTGTTACGTAGATTCAGTGCTATCTCTCTCAAATCGCAGACGACTTCCTGGCAGAAATTGAAAAGGTCATCCTGAAAAATAATGAAGCCGGTATGGCCAAAGCCAGTAAAGGACAAGGGGAAGTTGGCGGGACTTCCGGATTTTGAAACTCTGTGGGCCATGACAGAGAACTGTCACTGACCTCATCCTAGACCCAGTGGGAAGTCTTAGGAGGGCTTTGAGCAGAGCAGTGATAAAATGCAGTATTTATTGAGTGCCTCTCTATGTCTAGTGCCAGAATGGGTGCGAGTATGGAAGTTAACAGGACAGAATGTTGAGTAGATAGTATTCAGCTTTCAGTGGTAGGAAATAAGAGCATCCTCAAGTTAGTTTTGTATGCGTTGGCATGTATTTGTATCATATTACTGACCTACTTAAACATTTCCTTTAAGTTACATGAGAGTAACAAATGTCAGATGTTCATTATAGAATAATTAGAAGATTAAACCAAAAGGGAATGCCTGTCATTCAATATCTTACCATTTGGCAATGATGACAGTTAACAATTAGGGTTTTTTCTTGCTAGTCTTTTGAAGATTTATAACCAAATATTTCTCAAGTTCAATAATGAGTGACTTCCTCACCCCCTAATACTGTAAATAGAAAAGTGAGAATCATAGGTTTTCTTCTGGCAAGTTAGTCCATGAGTCTTCTGATTAATTCCTTTCAGGTGGAGCTGATCAGAATAATGTTTAACATCAACCCCCTGGAGAACCTGAAGCTGTACATCAGCAGTCGGCCCCCCCTGGTGGTCTTTATGATCAGTGTGAGCGCCATGGCAATAGCTTTCCTGACCTTGGGCTACTTCTTCAAAATCAAGGAGATTAAGTCACCAGAAATGGCAGAGGTATAGTATATTCTAAATTCTCTCAGGCTGGCTGGACCTTACAGAGGGGAAAAACACCTTGGGGCTCTTCACACACTCTTCTTTGGTTGTGACTTTTTGTCCCAGTGAGAAAGGTCAGTATATAGAATTTTTTTGTCTTTGTCTCCTTTTCTTAGGAAATATCTACTCAGATAGTTATTGAGGCTACCAGTTTCAGTTAGACTGTTTCAGCAATGAATCAGGTATTTTGGAAAGTATATTTGCAAAATGTTTGCCTCAAGAAGCTAGAGAACTAGCTTCTTTTATATTTGTATGAAATTATTGCAGTTTTAAAAAACTGTACACATGTGTTATTTTAAAGCCTCATATCATCATCATGGAATTTTATCAGCAATATAGCTACTTTCTCATTGGATGAATAGGTAATCCTAAAGAAATTAGAAAGCCAGATCTTAATCCAAATATATTTGTCTGTTTTTTTAATCAAGGAAGACTTTAGTTTATCTAAAAATTGGCCTTTTAGATTTTACATTTTGGTCAATTTAAATAAATTATTAGGGCATTGCCCTTTAATCCTTAATCCTGACACATAATAGTACGAACACTCATAATGGAGATTTAAAATGATGTGTATTTTTGCATTTCAAAAAAATTAATAGTTCTTGTTTAATAGACATGAATGACAATATTACCTATTAATAAATTTGTTTTACATTTTAGAAATTACGCCAAATTAATGATATGGTGAATTTATTGGTAGACAAAGTTTCTCTCAGGACAGACTTGTTCCTGTTTTAGTCGATTCCCTGAATACCTCCTCTTACACTTTTTTTTGGGTATGTTTGTTGTTGGGAGTGGGACGGGAGTGGAGATTGGAATTGCATTGTTGCTGCATTGGGTGTGCTGCCTTGTGAAGAAGAGGAGAGTTCTACTCAGTGTAAAGGGGGTCATGGTGTTGTCTTGTGCTCTATGACATTCTAGATCATAGGTGATCTTGGCAGGAGGAACCACCTTTGCACGTGAACTCCCTAACCCAGTTAGTGTAACAGGTTTTAACTATTGCTACCGTGAAACCCTTTCAAAGAATTTCTTACCAAGAAACATACTGGCTGGCTAATTTTCCCCCTTCTCTGACCCTGCTTGAATCTTTAAAGGTTGTTTAAACAGGATGTATCCACATTAGGTATGAAGTGAACATTTTGGTCACAACCAGAACTCTGCAGCATCCTGGCATTGCTTTCTCTCAGAGCTCGAGTCCATGTTGAATGCTTGGCCAAGGCCAGTGGCTATGATGTAGCCTGGAAAATTAGCCCTTAAATCAAAATGGGGCCTGACATGCTTTGGCAGACTGTTCAGAGTGGACTGGAGCTCTACAGGAAAACATTGCCAGATGCTATAAAATTTTGGCTATGATTTAGTGATTTTATTTTCAAATGAGGATCCTAGGTATGTGGGAAATGTTTGGGGCTGTGAATCAAAAAACTTAATTCTGATTCCACATTCAACTATGGAATTGCAGAGTCTGTAATTTTCACTGGGCCTCAGTTTCCCAGTGTCTGGCATATGAAGAGTTGACACTAGAATGTTTATTTTCAGCCCAGTGTTCTTGAATGATTAGTCTGCTGTTTGTAGGTGTTAGGGAACATGAAATTTGATGTATCCAGTTGCAATCTTACTAAATACCATAAACTGATTTATTTCCTGATGCTAAAGAGGTAGACTCACATGACTGCTCAGGGATTGCTCAAATGGCATTTAATTAATGCCATTGTGAGTGTAACTGAGAGTGTAACTTGCTTCGTCATCACATTTGCAGCTTTCTGTAGATGAATGTTGCTAGGGAGAATGTCACAGCGTAGGTTAGGTGTGGTGGTGTTGTTTCTGCTAAAATTATAATAAGCCCTGGTGGGTACTTTACTATGCTGGCTTCAATTTAATCATGACATAATAAGCTGGCTGTGTTTTTAAAACTGCTTATGATTTAAACCATTAATACAGGGTGTAGATACTAAGAGAAACCTGAGAACATCCTTTTCCCCCTCCTTTTGGAAGTTGTTCCTGTTCTAAGGTACCATCCAAAGTCCATGATAGGGAGGGGAAAGTCCCATGAGTATTGGTATTTACTGTGTTTCACATTTTCAAGAGAGAAAGCAAAGTGTATAGAATTGACCTTTTGAGGAATTATTTTGAGGTAACCTTATTTTTTAAACAACCAATTGCGACTGCTAAATGATTTTGGATTAATGCTTTTAATGTTTTACTAATTTTGTTCAAGCTTTCTTTTCATGTTTGATTCTGAGACTAAATCATTTTCTGTAAGTATAATCTGCCGTTTTACTTTCTGTCATATTTTCTTGAATAAATTGATTTAATCCCACAGTTTATTTAATATCTCCTGCCAATGAAAAATTAGTATTTTAGGCTATGAATATGAGAGTGGTTTGGAAAACCACACTATTATGCCAGGGCAAGAGCCTGATGGCTTTAATGTAGCTGTTGTTGTAATTGATTGACTCTGAAGTGTGGTGTCCCCACTGTGGCGTGATGCCACCTCGAGGGTCGTGGCTGTATGACTGTAGCGGCGGCACTTTCAGACTGCTCACACTTGTTTCTCTCTGTTTCATTTCACTGAAGGATTGGAATACTTTTTTGCTGCGGTTTAATGATTTGGACTTGTGTGTATCAGAGAATGAAACATTAAAGCATCTCACAAATGACACCACAACTCTGGAAAGCACAATGACCAGTGGGCAGGCCAGAGTGTCCACCCAGTCCCCACAGGCCCTGGAGGATTCAGGCCCGGTTAACATCTCAGTTGCAATCACTCTAACCCTGGACCCGCTCAAACCTTTTGGAGGGTACTCTCGCAATGTCACCCATCTGTACTCGACCATTTTAGGGCACCAGATTGGACTTTCAGGTATGTACGTGTTAGCCAGTTTCTTTCAGACTTTCTCAAGCAACAGCTGTTGCAGGACAGAGTATTAGCAGGGTACAGTTTTACTCATCAGACTATTTTTTATTTGTGCATGTGTCTTTCCTTTTGTTGAGTTTGAACTAAATGAAGTCAAGAAGGAACCGTTTCTACTACATCTTCACTTAATGAAGTACTCAGTACAGTAGGCTTTTAATAAAAAGCCTATAAGAATGAGAAACATGAAAGAAACTGTAAGGCCTACTACAAACACATGAAAATCTATTCAGGTTTATCATGTTGGAGATTGCAGTACATAGTACAAATATTGCTGTTCGTCTACAAACTTTTGAATGTCCACTGTTAGCTCAGCACTGTGCTAGCCTTCTGGAATGAACTAGAGTAAGCTTAAGATCTGGTCTCTTCCCTTTGGCATTGTGGGATTATGGAAGAGACAGGACAATATGAGTAATATTTATCAAGCACTTACAGCAGTTCTTCGGCACAAAGCAAAAGCCCTATAAGTGCTTCTTAAATAATAGTAATAAAAATACCTATTAAACATTGAACACTGTTCTTCAGAACTAAACCCATGGCAGACTGTAAGTGATTCAGGACAAGGCTGAGAAAGTAGTGGAAGCTAGGCTAATCAGGAAGGGCTGTGTGCTGGAGGCCTGGGCCTCAGAAGAATAATCTTAGCTTACCAAGAACCTTTTAAAGTCCCAAAAGAACTTGGGAGCGCCTGCCAGCCTCCTGTTAGTTGCTACAGGTAAGAACTGCTCCCATGGAAATAAGGTAAGGGTCAACTTCTGGGTTTTCCATGTTGCGAGTAGATCTTTCTCCTCTGCCTGGTGTTTGAATATCTTCGTTTTTGTGTAAGCTGCATCACTTACTGGTCCCATACCTTACTTAAGTCTTTCAGACTCTCTGATCCTTAGTCTGCTCATATGTAAAGGGGGAGTAATAACACCTCTTTGGTCATGTTCATGGAATAGTAGTACATTTTAAGTGAAGTAATAAATATAAAAGCAGTTTGAAAATGGAAGGGTGCTGTGCAGATGCTCAAACGGTAGTGATAATAGCTCACCTAGCCCCCAGCTTTCCAACTGGGGCATTGTCTGGGCTCTCGCATGGCATACCCAGCCCTGGCTGCAAGTAGCCCCTCTCTGTGTGCCATTTGGTGGCTTTGCCCGGGAAGCACGTCTCAGGGTCCAGCTCAGAACTGGTGTTGTTCCTGAAATCCCACAGAGGCAGGGGTCCCTCTGTGGGCTGAAAGGAGGATCCTGGGTGGGTTCGATTTCAGAATACATTTAAATCCCAGAGAATAATAAATATGGATTCTTGCCTTTATTTACAAAAAAAAAATTAACAACAACAACAACAAAAAGCACCCAATTTCTCTTCTACAGGCAAGGAAGCCCACGAAGAAATAAACATTACTTTCACCCTGCCTTCAGCTTGGAGCTCGGACGACTGTGCCCTTCACGGTCACTGTGAGCAGGTGGTGTTCACAGCCTGCATGACCCTCACAGCCAACCCCGGGGTGTTTCCTGTCACTGTGTAAGTGGTTTCCTGAGCCCATGGTTGTGTGTGAGAAGCTCCTTTTACCATGAATCTGACTGGGATGCTCCAGCAGCAGATTCTCGGGGTGGCTTGCATTGCATCACTTTCCCAGGTCTAAGGACTTCTCTAAGTTTAATTTGGAATTCTGAGGTAGAACTTCTACATGTAAAGAGCAGAGAGTTGTTCCTCAAGAAGATTGGTTATTGTTGCTTACTCTTAGGCTGTCTTTCCTGTTAGTAGAAGAAGCACGTCACAGAAAAGATAAGGAATGGTGGATCTCATGGCCAGAATGACGCACAGTTAAGGCTCCCAAAGATAAAGGTTTTGTTCATCTCTGTTATCCAGAAGGAGTAATATTTGAAATTGAGAGCATAAATCAAACCTTATTTTCCATGAGACAGTTACTATTTCTGAAACTTTTGCTTCATATTTTTGAGCAACTGTCTGTATTACTGTTTTGCCTTTAAGGTTTTTTTTTTTTTTCTCGCCTCTCCTTTTTCTGTAAAGGACAGAATGCTCTATAAATACATGAAATACACAAGGTAGATTATAGCCTATTAAAAATCCTAAGGTGAATCCTTTTTCAGTAAGAATAATTAGTCCAGTATTTATCTATTTTAGACATTTGGAAGTTTGTAGGATAAAATCAGATAATCAGCTTATCAGATTAAATAATGTTATAATTATTTGCTATTGGTTATAACATCTGATGGAGAAGTTTGTATGTTAAACTTTCTGTTGCGACTAAAAAGTTTGGACAGCTTAAGGAAATGGGCTTAAAAAGGAGCAGGTTCTTCTTTGGCTATGTCATATGGAGAGGATCATGAGTTGACTTCTGAAGCCAGATATCCAACATCTAAACTCTTAAATGTCAAATGCCTATTTCTTGTTCTCTGTTTATTAAATTTTAAAAAAAGGCCCTGAACTAAAAACATAATAGTGTTTTTCTCAAAGAAACATTTATGTCTTCTCTTTCTTCTCTGCACACGTTTGGCTATGGTCAGTCAGGGGCTGTGGTGAAGTCTCAGGAAATGTCTCAGGCCACCCAGCACGCCTTTCCCTCTCTTCCCCTGCAGGCAGCCCCCGCATTGTGTTCCGGACACGTACAGCAACGCCACACTCTGGTACAAGATCTTCACAACTGCCAGAGATGCCAACACAAAATACGCTCAAGATTACAATCCTTTCTGGTGTTATAAGGGGGCCATTGGAAAAGTCTATCATGCTTTAAATCCCAAGCTCACAGTTATTGTTCCAGACGTAAGTGAGAAAAATCATATGTGCATGTGGGTGTGGTCGGGAACTGTTAGAGTAGGCCATGTTTACATGTTTGGGTTAGCTTAGTCCCTGCCATTTTAGATTTACAGCTGAGTTAAAAGACTAGGTGGAGTTGTGGAGACTTGGAAAAACATGCCACCCTTTTGGTTAAGAAAACTGCTTCAGTTCTTTGTTTTCTGCTTTGCTCAGCAGCAGTTACTTATTGAGCAGCTGTTGTGTGCCTAACCCACGGGGATTATAAGAGATGCTTGTACAGTCTTATTCATGCACTCACAGGAGGCTATTTGGTTAGTGTCAAGAGGAGTTAGAAAGTGGTTCAGAATCCAGAAAGATAAAAGTAAAACTGGAAGAGACAAATTTTTTGATAGATGATGAGGACTGAATAAGATGTTGCTTAAGGAAGAAAGGGCAGGAAGACACTAGTGGGTGACACGCTAGTTTACCTTCCGGTTTACACTTGAGCCCACCTTTACAGACTCTGCTGGCTTTTTTCATAAAGGCCCTCTTCTTCCAGCTAGTATATGTTAGATGTATTTCTTTCCTTTTTGTCTGGCCCTTTTGTCTTTCCTTACATCTCATTTTTATCAAGTTGCAGAAGCTGGTAGGCCAGGAGCCTGCAGGAGTGAGCAGTGGAGATCAGGTTGAATGGTGGGCAAAGGTCAGGCTCTACAAAGCCGTTGTGCCTCAGTTCTCTCCTGAGGCCTTCAGACTTTTTCCTCCGAGGGGGCCATCACCACCTGCATTGGGGCTGTAGGGGGATTTCCAAAGCTGTGTGTTAGCAAGACTGGCCTGCCCACCTGATTTGTGAAAATGGGAGGGAGCCTAAGGCTGATGTTGTGAGGTCTACAGATGTGGAAAGGAAAAGGGATGGAAGCCTGGCTAGGATCTCAATAAATAGGGCCTGGTGGTTGATTGCATGTTGGAGGTTAAAAGATATTTTCAGGCTGGGGCTTGTAAAAGTGGGAGAAAGGGCAGAAGGAAGGAAGCTGCCTCTAGGAGTTAGTAATCAGAGGCCTTCCTGGTGGACAGGTGGCAAGGGGTTAGAAAGAGAGGTTTGGGCTGTCAGCCATGAACCCTGAGGACAGTCAGAGGAAGCTGTCCTAAGGCAGAGCGGGGTTTAAAGGCCCTGGTCTCTGAGGCCTTCTCTGGAGAGGAGGCCGGGCAGGGGAAGCAGGGAGAGTGTTCAGATGGTGTGGGGTGCAGAAGCCAGGGCAGAGGCCTGTTTAGGAGGTAGGGAGGGGGTGGTCTCAGGAGCATCATATCCTCACTTAGTGAGATCCAGCTTTACTAGGTTAGAAGACAAAAGGCGAAACCTTCTATTCCAGTTTAAGAACTGAAGTTGAGGTGTATCTGGAGATTATGAACCCTGTTTCCAGGAATCCAGCATAACGTCTTTCGATAACTCAGTGCAGATGTTTCTGGTTTGTTCTCTTTAGGATGATCGTTCATTAATAAATTTGCATCTCATGCACACCAGTTACTTCCTCTTTGTGATGGTGATAACAATGTTTTGCTATGCGGTTATCAAGGGCAGACCCAGCAAATTGCGTCAGAGCAGTCCTGAATTTTGTCCTGAGAAGGTGAGCATTGGATGGGGTCTGGCTTAGGATTTGGCTAGAGGTCTCTGTGTACAGAATGTCTCAGTTAGTCCTTATTACATTGATGGTGAATGTCTGCTTTCCTCCAGAGAAATTAGCTCCCGTCTTTTTTATCAGATGTGGTCTATCCTCAGCCTACATTGTGGTGTTGGGCTGTAAAAGGTACTGACTGTGCGGATCGTTCTCAGATCCTACTGGAGAGCAGCTTCCCCTGGAGAACTGCCTCCCCTCCACTTCCAACAGCTTGAGAAATCACCCCACAGAGTGCTCTTCAGGGTTCAAAAACAGTTAACTCTTGATCACAGCACAGTGGTTCCACTAAATCAGCCATTTCTGTCAGGAGCCTTTTAAATTGCTATTCATTCCCACCTAGGTGAGATGTTTTTTCCCTTAGGGCTCTAATAATTCCCTTCCCACACAGATGCCTGCAGTGTGGCTCCCTGGTCTTAGGTGGGGACCTGAGCCCAGTTGGTGCTGGGACTGGGCTTCCTGGGCTCTGTTGTGTGACTGGCTTGCTTGTCTTGCTCTCTTCTAGGTGGCTTTGGCTGATGCCTAATCCCACAACTGCCCATTTTCTGAGAGGGACTGAGCAACCGTAATCATTGCCTGCTGACGCCAGCCTGGGCCTGGACACTCTGTGAATACATTTTCTTGCAATGTTGGGTTATTCCAGCCAAAGACATTTCAAGTGCCTGTAACTGATTTGTATATATTTATAAAAAACCTATTCTATTCAAAAATTGGTTCAATGATGCACGTGCTTCACACTGGGTGCAATCTGAACCCTGCAGCCTCCCTGGTGGACTTGGGGTGATTCTGTGTAGCGCCAGCAACGCTGCCTGATCTTCCTGGCTCAGAGCAGGCCGTGCGGTCTTTACCGAGATCTCAGGGGCAGGTCATTGCTGGTGGGGTGAGGTTTGCGTTGGTTCGAAACAGTCTGCACTTTTGACATGATATTGCATTTCCCAAGCCACCGATCCATTTTGTGGATTTCATGTGTCTGTGGCTAAATAATGATAGTAACAACAATACCCTTTTCTCCATTTTGCTTGCAAGGAAACATACCTATATTTCTAAGTTTTCTTTTTTTTCTTTGAAAAAAAATAGTCACATTTTAAAACTACTCTAGTTAAGACAGACTTGTGCTTTCATCTTGAGTGAAAAGGTCAATATTTCCAAGTCACCTTCATGGTAAAGATCTAAGTTTCATTTCCCACAGAGGTGGTGAGGAACCTGGTCTTGTGGAGTTGAGTAGGCACAGCAAGTTGCACTGTCTTTTTCTCCTCTGTTGTCCCCTCCCTCCATTATAAAAGTTAGAGCAGCTTCCTCATTTAAAAGGGCTTAAAAATTAAGTACATGTCTCAAGAGTGGAGTAAAAATTAGCTGTTGTATTTTCTGGAATGCAGATGATAGTACAGGAAAAGATGATGATGATTTGGTCTAATAGTTATAAAAGGATTTCTTGTTTTATTGAAGTGAGTGGTTTTTCTTTCTTTCCTCCTTTTTAAAAAACATTTCTACGCAGTAACAAATCTTCAGAAGGAAAATGGCAACTAGTAGATCATAACATGAAAATGATGGCTGTGAAATTTGAATGAAGACAATTCCAATTTGCCATTTATCAGAAAAATCTAAAGCATTTTCTTTCCTTTGACATTTGATGAGCTAGTTCCTTTGCCTCTTTTTCCTTCTAATTCCTTTTCATTTAAAAAAAAAATTGTGTTGTCTTTTCTGGTCCTTTTTTTGTTACTTGTATTCTTGCTGTTTTTCGTAATAGCTCTTAGCCTCATAGACATTAATGGCTTCTGTGTTCTCACACACAATGTTACAGCAGAAGGGCAAGTAAAACCTCAGGCATGACTGTCAGCACTCCTTTCCCTTAGTTCCCGATCTGTGTAGTGTGTTCTAAAGTAGAATCAGCCCTACAGTATGAAATATAGATTGGCCTACAACATTTTATCCCAGGCATTCTTGAATGGAAAACCATTTTGGGCTTTTACTAAAGATTGTTAAAATAATCACTGTAGTAACTTGATATGTTAATACATTTTTTTTTCCTTTTAGTACATTTTAAGCACAACAATTGTACTTGCCTATCCAGTTATTTGTATGACATGAGTTGCTTACATGATACATGGCTAACCTGTTAGTTTAGTTTTCTTTTTGGAGACTTTGAGGCTCTTACGGGATAAATTGAGAGACTTTTGGCTTGGCCTTAATCACTATCATTAAAACCAACAGATTTTAGGTTAAGCTGCTACTGAATTAATAAAATCCCAATGAACAGAATTCTAGGGATAGAGTTATAACTGGGAGAGTTAATATAAAGAGGACAAGTGGAAGAAGTCAGTTTCACTGGTTTATTCAATCTAGCCTGTTGCTAATATTAATTACCCTTGTTTTAATTATAAGGAGTGGCTGGAATCTGCAACCAGGGGAGGCAGGACACTGTTAGGTGTGAGGAAAGGAAGTGCCAAAAATGCCTGGACAGTATGACTTGTTACGAGGCCAGGACACACACTTTAAAATCCAGCATTTACCCTAGAAGGTAGTTGTCAAAGGTCTTATGGAAACCCAGAGTCAATAGGTATATAAAGAAAGGCGGGGGCGGAGGGGAGGCCTTGTACCTGGCTGGGTGAAGAGGTCTAGCACCTGAAGAGACTTCCACTGGATCTCAGGAAGCCCAGGGGACCTGATGCTTGTGGGGCACTTACCGGCACGTCCCGGTGCTGTGCGGTGTCTAGCTGGGGGGCCCTCAGGATTAGAAGAGTGTCACGGGCAGGGCCCGTTTGCCATTCTGGGGTGACCCTGCACAGGAGCACTGGCTCGTCCTCAGGCATCTTGGACTGGAGGTCCAATAAAAGGTCAGCAACTTAATATTAAAGTGGTTGTTTCAGATCATATTGATCTCTTTCCTTTTTCCTTTTGTCTTTTCACTGTATGACTTGAATCAGTTTTGATTCTATTTGTAAGTTTTTCTCATCATTAGGAACCTGCCGTTTCTGTTGCGTTTTTCTTTGGCAGTCTGTAGGGATTCAGCGTCCTGGTTTTTCAACCCTCCTGCAGGCACTGTGGGGTTACGAGGGCCAGCGGATCCATTTCACTTATCCTGCTGCATGATGGTCAGTAGCTGATCTGTTATGGCATTCACTCCCAGATTAATTTTCCACGTTTGAAATGTGTGCACATGTGCTTTACAGAATAAAACATCTGAATTTATTTGCTGTGTCTCTGTTTCCTCCTATCTGATGGGTATTTTCTAAGGGAAGAACCCATTGATAAGTAATTGAGGGCTTGTTGCAGGTAGTCCTTTCAGAGTGTTACCTATCCTCAGAATGAGGAGTGGGCAGTGTTTACTACTGAGCTGGCCTCACCAAGCACCCGGGTCTTCTCCCTGAGAGCACGAAACCTCTTGTAGTGTTGGACCAGCAAGCGCTCGCAGACCTGACCCAGATCGTGCTCAGAAGAAGTAAGCAATCCAGGCTAGTAGGGAACATTTGAAAAGGCACAGGAGTGTAAAGACACCCTTCTCTGTCACATAAACCCTTCGTGTGTGCCTGGCCTGATGACCAGAAGTGGACTGCTCGCCAGCTCTGCCTTCTCCTGTTGCAGAGATCTCGCACGTGTCAGACTCTTTGCAGGGCACTGCACCTTCTACGGTTACTTGTAAAGGAAGGTCACGTTCACTCATGTGACTTCCCTTTTCCAATGGGCAGAGGCTCTGTGGACCTTCCCTTCCTCCCCAGCAGGTGCCACAGTCATAGAGGTCAGTCTCAAGGCACTCTGAGGGGCCGGGCAGCGTTGAGGGATGGGGCACCTCTGCAGACTCTTTGATTCTGCTGCTTCACCCCTTCCTGTCTTCTCACTAATGGGTCTCACCCTATCCTTGTGGCACTTGGTGCCAACTACTCCTCTCCCCTCATACTCAGATGCGTGTGCTGTTTCACCCCATGGTGCAGAGCCCTTGGAGAATAAGAGCTCATCCTCCTGCATGGTCTGTGTAAAATCTGTCACTCACTGAGTCCTCAAGTCAAGGTAGAGCTAGTGCTTTAAAATGGCTTCATTTTCCTGGTGAGCACACTGTGTTTGAAGTCCTCAGACATAGAGACAAGCAAGGAATACTGACAAAGCAGAAGAGAAGCTCAGACCAGAGACAAACTGTGGAGTCCAATTAAACTCATTGTGAACTTATTTGCTGTCTCAGAGAAACTTTACTGCCCATCTGTGAGGGCCTCCTCTCTTGTTTCTTTCTTTCTTTCCTTTTTTTTTTTTTCACCTTGAAGACCCCAAACTCTTACACCGTGCTAGCTGTTGAATATGGGTGAACTCGAGTGGTTTGACCTTTGCAAGAATAGATGGCAAGTCAATTGTGTTATGTCTAATGGGAGAAAAGGGATTGAATTTTGCCTTTAATATTATTCAGCCCCTTTCTTCTGAACTCTTGCTCACTCAGTGTATACTCTATTTGTAGATAGTGAAGAGATAAGAAGAGTTCACCAGGATAGAGAATGATGGGCATGGTGTCTCAATCGGGGTGATTGCAGAGGGCATCGTGGAAGAGGTGCGGTGAGGGTACATGCAAAGGGGGAACTGCAGCCCGGGTGTTCCGCGCACAGGGCATGGCTGTGGCCCTGGCGCGCAGGCTGAACCCAGGGGCTCTGGCTTAGTGCTGGGGAGAGAATGCGGGTCCTGTAAGGTCTTGTCTCCCCACCTGAAGACAAGATGCCTCCAGGCTGCTGCCAGAGTGGCCCCCTAGAGGTGGCCAGATGGTAGCTGTGCAGGGAGAGGTACCACCATCTGGTCCAGGAAAGGAGTTCTGTGAGCGGAAGCACAGCTTGGCAGGTCTGAGCTCGGCCCCAGCTCCTCCAGTCCATGAACTTTGGCCCAGTGGCTTAACCTCTCTGCGCCCCAGTTTCCTCATTTGTAAAATAAGGATAATAACCACACTTGAATGTGGTGAGGATTCAGCGAGGTAATTAATATAACGTGCTTACAACAGTGTCTGGCACTCTGTAATGTTTATTACAATGAAATGGTGAGTGAGGGGAGGTGCTACAGGTGAGGCTGTGGGCCACCTCTGGTTACCTTTTGGTGGCTGAGAACTAACAAAGCAGAGACTCTGCCCGGGTGCTGCCTACGCCGTGCATCCACCTCGTTTGTGGAATGTATGAAAACTGATGCCTGAAAGGACATTTATATAAATCTCATGAACTGATAATCTCCCTGCCTATGGTGTACACTGATACTTTAAAATTTTAGTCTTCTCTATTTAATTAAAAAACTAGGCTTGACCTTCCCTATTTAATTAAGAAAACTAAGCTTGACCTCTAGTTGCACAGCCAACTAATGACAGGCAGCCTACAATTTCAAAGTCTCTGATACAGATAATTTATGAGGACCCTTACCGCTCAGCAATTTCTGAGTCTAAATGCCAAGATTCTAGCTATCAAGAATTAGTTTTGTCATTTTGAGCAAATTACAATCTCTAGTCTCAGAACTTTAGAGCCTGACATTGTTGAAATCACATTGACCCGACCTTTATTTTAAAGATGAAAACATTGATCAAAAACAAAAACAATAAAAAGATACTCCTGGTTAAAATTTTTGTGTCTTTAAATGCTTTCTCCATCCAACGGTTCATCACTCCCCTGCCTGTTCCTCGCCAGCTTGGCTCTCAGATCACATCCTGGATCTGGAAATCCCTTTCAAAGATGCCTGACTCTGGATCCTTTTGCCCCTGTCTTTCAACCAAACCTTGGCATCTGCCTTGTACCACATCCACGACTGCATGGCCGCTTCATGTGCCGCATCTAAGGAGAAGCCGGGTAATCCACCTCTCCTCGGCGCAGGGCTTCCCACTTGGGCACATGTGATGGGCGGAGAGTGGTCTGCTCTCCGAATGGGACCCTCCCTTTTCCTCTGGCAGCTTTCCTGCTCCAGGACTGCCCAGGGGCCGCTAGTGCTGGGGCAGCTGCAGGCCACCAGTGAGAACACCGAAGAGCAGAATCAAAGTCACGCTTGGGGCATCTGCGACCCTTTGGCCTTCTCCAGCCCCTTGAGCTCAGCTTTATCAGGCTCACCCTCTTTTTATAAAGTCTACTATCCTGAAAGAGATAACATCATCTACCAACATGTAATTTAAAAAATACAGGATTAACTGAAAGAATAAAAGGGAAGTAACATAATCTCGTAAGTATTTCATCAAGTAAAGGCCTGGGCACAAGTACCCTGAAAGTGGTGACGACTGGATTATGCCTGCACCTGCGCCAGAGGGCTGCCGTGAGCGAGAGGCCTCTACTCGCAGTGTGACAGGTGAGGGGTTGAAATGGCCACTCAGACTCCTATGACGGGGCTGCAGGACATGCACTTTTTTTTTTCCCAACAAAAAAAGTACACTCTTGCCTCAGCTGAGTTGCTTTCTAGAAAATAAAGTATATGTGTAATAAATATTTGCACAAAATAACATTCATTTCCAGCCTCAAAGGATTATAAAGATTTCCCATCTCTATGTGAATTTTGGATAAGACACCTGAAGCTATCTGAAAGATGACAAGTCTGGCTATTTGGTCTGCATCCAAGGAATGGTCCCCTATTACTGTGATGACCAAAAACATTCCCTAATTCCCAACGTGCCCCCTAAAGGGTGGTTTCCCCCTTGGTGAAAACCAGGGCTCCGGCATATTCACCCTATTCTGCCCCAGACTGAAAGCTTCCTGATGCCTCAGCTTTTTTTTCTTTGTTTTTTTTTAAATAAGATTTTATATATTTATTTTTAGAGGAGAAGGGAGGGAGAAAGAGAGGGAAAGAAACATCGATCGATTGTCTCTCACACTCCCCCAACCTGGTCCACAACCCAGACATGTACCCTGACTAGGAATCAAACCAGTGACCTTACAATTTGCAGGATGAAGCTCAACCTACTGAGCCACACCAGTCAGGGCCTGATGCCTTAGCTTTTGGCTTCCAAGCAACCCTGGGCATTAAAAGCAGCTGTCATCCCCCAGCCTGTACAGAGCAAGTCCACCAGCCTGATCTATGCCTGTTCCACTTCCGTTTGCCTGACTGTGGGCCACGCTTTAAGATGATGCTGGGCTGGATAGGTATGGCCTTGCCCTTAGTGCTGCTGGAGGAAGAGAGGGCTGGTCCAGGAAGACAGTTCTTTGCCTACTGCCCCAGAGATGTCCATTTGGCACTCATGGATGCCCAGGTCCCAGCCAGGCAGGCTTTGGGGCAGGGATACAGGTGCTGCCCCAAAGCCTGCACTCAGGACCTGTCTCCCTGCCCCTAGCCCTTTTCCTGCCCGCATCCCCCTGTACCCTCCACTTTAATAACAGAATGCCATGGGAGCTAGAAAAGAGACTAACGGATCTTACCCACAGTCATACACATTTTCGCCATACTCAGGTACAAAAAAGTGAGAGCCTGTAGCTTAAGGGTATAAGTAATTTACCCATAAAGTTGTTGGTGCAATGGTTACATGCTGTGTATTGGACTGTGTGGGTGGCTTGTGTTGGAGGATTCATGGGGTGGAAGTAGCATGAACTGGAAATAAGCCAAAATTACACAGTGGAAAACTAAGAGTTTGGCCAGAAGTGTACAATACCTGAAGAATGTGGGCTATGCAACTTTTGGTCATAGTGACGGTAGAGATTTTGGCCTGGGTTGGACTCTGAAAAAAATGAGAGATGTCAAAAGCTTAAGCCAGGCAAACAGCAAAAATAATCCTTGAGGTGGTCTGCCCAGAATTTGAAAGCACTGGTAACAAATGGATGAAGCATCATGCATGTGTGTGCTTTTAGATGGCAATGCAAATTAAAACCACAGTAAGAGACATGGCTGGTGTGGCTCCGTGGATTGAGGGCCGGCCTGTGAACCAAAAGGTCCCCAATTCGATTTCCAGTCTGGGCACATGCCTAGGTTTCAGGTTTGGCCCCCAGTCAGGACTTTTGGGAGGCAACCAATCGATGTTTCTCACATTGATGGTTCTCTTCCCCTCTCTCTTCCCTCCCTTCCCCTCTCTGATATCAATAAGCCTGTTCTCTGGTAAGGATTTTTAAAAAATAGTTACAACATCAAATGCTGGTGAGAACAGAGAAATTGAGTTACCCTTGCATTGCTGATGGCAATGTAAAACAGCAAACCAACTTTGGAAAACTGGATTTTCTTAAAAAACTAAACATGTAACTACCATATAATTCAGAAATTGTACTTCTGGGCATTTATCCCAAGAAATAAAAATGTATATCCGCACAAACTTGTGTATGAATGTTCATAGTTGTATTTATAAAAAACAAAAAGCTGGAAATAACCCCAGATGTTCTTCAATGGGTAAATGGTTAAATTGTGTCTTAGTCTTTTTGGGCTGCTCTAAAAAATTATAGACCAAGTGACTTGTAAACAACAGGGATTTATTTCTCACAGTTTCGGAGATTGGGAAGTCCAAGATCTCTATTCCAGCAGATTCTGTCTGGTGATAGCCTGTTTTGTGGTTCCTAGCAGCCAGAAGAAGCCCTTGCCGTGACCTCACGTGGCAGAAGGGCAAGGGAACTCTTGGAGTCTCTTTTATAAGGGCACTGACCCCATTCGTGAAGATCCCACCCTCCCAACCACATCACTTCCCAAGGGCCCCGCCTCCAAATGCCACCGCATTGAGGATTAGGTTTCAACAACATACATCATTTGAGGCAACAGAAAAATCCAGTCTGCGGCTCTGTGGTACGTGCACACTGTGAAACGCTGCTCAGTAATAAAAAGAACTATTAACGCATGCAGTAACTAGGATGACTCTCAAAGGCATTATGCCAAGTAAAAGAAGCTAGTCTTAAATGGTCACATACTATATAATTCCACTTATATAACTGTTTTGAAATGACAGTTATAGAATTGGAGAACAGTTCTCAATAGACTCCAGGAATTAGGGGTGGAGGGGGGCGTATGTGTGGCTATAAGAAAATGATGGAAAGGGTCTCTGTGGTGACAGAACTGTTCCGTGTTTTGAATATGAATGTCAATATTCCGGTTATGATACTGCTGTGTAGTTTTACAAGATATTACCATTGGGGAAAGCTGAGCAGAGGGTTTGTGGCACCTTTCTGTATTATTTCTTAAAATGGCATGTGAATCCATAGTTATCTAAAAATACCAGTTAAAAAACTGAGCAGAGAGATCATTTTCCTCACACTATGGAGGGAGACACATTCCACAGATTAAGTTCAGGCAAGTTACTAAAAACAAAACCACAACAACTCTGGGGGAAGAAATCAGAATTCAAAGTTGCTACAATATGTTATCTAAAAATACCCACTTTTTTCCTCACCAAAAAAGTATCAGGCATAGATACAAACAGGGAATTGTAATTTATATTTAGGGAAAAACAGTCAATAGAAGCTGTCTCTAAATGAACTCATGAGACAAAGGTTTCAAAGCAGCTATGATAATTATGCTCAAAGAATTAAAGAAGTTATAGTGAAAGATTGAAGTGAGATATAACTTAAAATCCCAATGAAAACAATGAAAAATATAACAAAGAACCAAATGGAAATTGTAGAGTTGAAAACTGCAATATGTTGAATGAATTATTTACCAGATGATCTTACCAGTACATCTGAGATAGTAGAAGCAGGAACAAGTGAATTTGAACATCATAAAAATTACCCAATCGTGATGATTGGAGAGAAAAAAATGATTGAAGAAAAATGAATAGAGCTGTAGGATCTGTTTGCAACATCAACTACTATAGGAAAATGGTACTAACTAATATAGGGAAATGGTAGACATAGAAGGAGAGGAAAGAAAGGGACAGAAGAAATATTTGAAGAAATAATGGCCAAAAACTTTAAAGTTTAATAAATATCATTAATCCATAGATCAAGAATCTCAATGAATCCCAAGCTTGATAAATTCAAAGAGGTCCCCATCTAAACATATTATAGTAAAACTTGACTGACAAAGAGAAAATCTTGAATGCAGGAAGGAAAAAATGATTCAGGGAAACAACAGTGCAATCGACTTCTCCTCAGAGGCAATGGAGGAAGAAGACAGCGCAGTGGCACAAAGTCCTAAACAACAGTAACAAAATCCCCCTTGACATCTCAGAATCCTATATGGAGAAAGATTATCCTTCAAAAGTGAAGCTGAAATAAAGACATTCCCAGGTAAACAAAGCCTGAGAGAATTCATTGCTTCACAAATCCCTAGCAAGCAGTGCCTGGCCTTGGCATGCCCCATTCCTGTTGCTAAGTGGCCACCAGCCTGGCACTAATGGCAGCCAGACTCAGGTCACAGTGTGGCTTCTCCCAGGCACCTCCAAGCTGAGCACAATCTGCAGATCACTTTGTAATTCGTAGCAGGTGACCTAGGCCACGCCAGGCAGTGGCTTACCTTGGCCTGCACCAGAGCACTGCCTCTTATGGCCCCGAAAGCAATACACAAGAAACAAGAAAAATCTCAACTAAACAGTCTAACTCTACACCTAAAGGAATTAGAAAAAGAACAGACAAAATGGCAAATAAACAAACAAAAAAAGGGAAATAAAACCAGAGTGGAAATAAATGAAATAGAAATTAAAAAATAGAAAAGAGCAATAAAGTTAAGGGCTGGTTCTTTCAAAAGATAAACACGATTTACAAAACTTTAGCCAAAATCACCACCAACAAAAAACGAGTCCAAATAAATAAAATCATAAATGAAAGAGAATTTACAATCAACACCACAGAAATACAAGGAATCATTAAAGAATACTACAAACAATTTTGCCAACAAATTTGACCATCTAGAAGAAATCAATAAATTTCTAGAAGAATATAACCTTTCAAGACTGAACCAGGAAGAAATAGAATATCTAGAGATCAATTACTAGAAATAAAATAGAAATAGTAATCAAAAAGCTCCTAACAGCCCTAACCAGCATGGCTCAGCTGGTTGAGTGTCATCCTGCAAAATGAAGAGTCGCTGATTCCGTTCCTGGTTGTGACCCAGGTCCCCAGTTGGGGCGCATGTGGGAGGCAGTCAATCGATCTCTCTCTCTCTGTCTCTCTCTCTCACCCACTCTCTAAAAATAAATAGAATCTTAAATAAAAAAAAAAAAAGAAAGAAAAAGCTCCCAATAAATAAAAGTTTAGGATCAGTTTGACGGATGATTTCTACCAAACATTCAAAGAATGAATATCTATCTTTCTTAACCTGTCCCAAAAAATTTGAGGAGGAAGGAATGCTTCCAAACTCATTACGAAGTCCATAGAAACACATAACAAATGAATAAACAAAATAAAACAGAAACAGACTCATACATGTAGAGAACAAACTGATGGTTGCCAAAAGAGAGGAGGTTGAGGGAATGATTGGAAAAAATTTAGTAAAATAAAAATACTTTAAAATTTTAAAAGAAGGGCATTGGGAATTTGTTGGGTGGGAATGTTAACTGCACTTCTCAGGTACATTAATTAGTAAACCAAGAATAGTTATTTTTATATATGAATTTTAAAATCCTTACCTGAGGATATGTTTATTGATTTTAGAGAGAGAGAGGAAGTGGGGGTGGGGAGAGAGAGAAACATGTATGTGAGAGAGAAATATTGATTGCTTGCCTCCTGCGTGCACCCCAACTAGGGATTGAGCCCACAGTCTAGGTAGGTGCCCTGACCAAGGACTGAACCTGCAACTATTTGGTGTATGGGACCACGTTCCACCTCAGTGACCCGGCCAAGACCAGAATAGTTGTTTTTAATTCTTTGAAGAATTGTGTCTTATTCCCAATGATCCCATCAAGATCTCACCTGCCAATCCAACTACATCATCTTGAATTTGCTTATTTATATCAAGGAGAAGTATCCCAACTAAAGTTGAAATGGAAAGGTTTCTATGCCTGGATTTAGAGACGTGTCCCTTTGGAATGTGCAGTGCAAGATCCTTCCACACATGTTTATGCATGTTTTCTTTCTCTTGCAGAACTTAGTTCCATTTTGGCCCAGTTAGTCTTATGAGAGATGACCTTAAAATAGCTCCTATCAGGCCCAGAGTATCAGCCTCTGACTGGGCCAAGTTCTGACCATTAGCATGGGTACCTGGCAAAGGGTCTGGTCATTTGTGATCTTGGTGAGTCTTTTCTCCAGGGGTCTGTCTGAAAGATTGTATGACTGTAGTGTGTTATGGGTAGGTGGGTTGATAGTGTAAATAGATTTTAATTTTTGTTATAAGTCTACTGTTTTGTAGTTTTCTTAAATCTTAGGCTAGCCATGATACTATCTTGTCTTTCTTTTAATTTGATCCTCACGTAAGTACCAATAGGACATTTGTTTTAGGGAGATAGTCCTTTAAAAATAACCTTGTGTTACTGGACAGGCATAGGCTCGGAGCAGGTCTGCCTCAGGCCAGCCTGTAGTGTGTGGATTCTTGACTTTGTGCAGGAAAGATTTCACAACACAAATCCAGGTGATTTTGAGAATATGCTTATTAAGGCTGGGGCAGTGAAACAAAGGAAGGACTTAGGGTAAAAGAAGGAACAGGAGAGAACCTAGGTGGCGCTCCTTTGGTTCCCTAGGAAGGTTATAGGAATGGAGTGAGCCAAGATGGGGCTACTGTTAGCTCACCTGGAAGGCAGAAAAAAGGGGGCCCTGGAGACAAAATCAGGAGGTAAGCCGGGGTCAAGCTGCCACTGCCCACTGTTGCCCTGGCTGTAAGTCTTCTTGGGACCCTTAGAATTTCGGAGGAAATAAAAAGTTCATGCCCAAGAAGGGGCATGGGCGTGCTCTAGAGTGAGCCCGAGCTGCGTCTTTGTCCTGAGGCCTTTTATCTTTTTCCTTTGAGTGAGAATCTTAGGGGAGGGTTTCAGCAGAATAGTCATTAGCTTTCCAGGTACATTTTTAATATGCTGATGTGTCAGAATGAGTGCATTGGGGGGCGGGGCGTTGGGAATATTCTTTGGTCCACTATACTGTTTTACTTTTGTCTTGAGTCTGTCTGACTTTTTTTAGTGGAGTTTTTGTTATTTGTTCCCCTGACTTCATCTGTCCTTGGGCTTAGCTGACACAAATGACATCAATTGGGTCTCTGTTCTCTATCTCCCAGACAAGGGAGATTTAAGCTGTGTATTCTTTGGTTTGGGAGGAGAGATATAAACCATTCACTCTCAAGTATCTCTGGTTGCGGGGGGAGAAGTTCTTGCGATTTACCAGCTGGCTATAAGTTACTCAAACTGTTTGGCCTTGTTTTATTTTCTTGTCTCAGTTTCTCCATTTCACTTGCGTAGGAATTTTCCTGGCTTTTTACTACCCTGCCTTAATTGCAAATATCTTCTTATCGGACACTAGGCCAAGACAACCTGTAAATTCTTAGTACATAGTTCCATTTTGGCCCCGTTAGTCTGAGAGAAGACCTTAAAATAGTTCCTGTCAGCGCCTGGATATCAGCCTCCAACTGGGCCAAGTTCTGACCATTAGCAGGGGTACTTGGCAAAGGGTTCCCCTTTTGATCATATAGAAACCTTTGTTTTCTCCCAGAGGACCTTCAAATGTATACCCATTCCAAACGTAACTCAAAGCCAATAGAGCTCTTTATAGTTTAGCCATGGACAAAAAAATATCCCTAAAGTGGGTGCAAAAGGTGCAGCTCCCATGGCCCAGTGTAAGACCTCAACCTGAAACAACTCATCTACAGCTCCTTCCCAGGCTCCCCACTCTTACGCCTTGCTTCTCAGAGCCAGGGTCACTGGCTAAGGGGCAGAGTTTAAGACCTCAAGTTCCCAGAACCAGGGAGGTCTCTCACAATTTCCTAATGGCAAGGCAGAGGACATCCTTAAAAATGAACCTTGTTGAGAGAAAGGACTGAATGTCACTTTAAATTTACCAAAGAGCTTTAAAAAAACGTCTTCTGTGGTGAATCATTTTATTCCATGAAGAGTTAGGCACCCTCAATTTATTTGTAGTTTTTGAATGGAATGTTTTGATTACTTAATTTGCTTAAAATTTGAGTATACTAGTATTCAAGACACAACAACTTAAAATTAGTATTTTCCGTAAGGGAAATGCAATTTAAAACTGCAGTGAATGTCACCTCACACATGACAGAATGGTTATTATCAATAAAACAAAAAATAACACTTGGTGGCAAGAATATGGAGAAAAGGGATCCATTGTGCACTGTTGATGGGATTGTATATTAGTGCAGCTGCCATGGACAACTAAAAGAAATAAATAAAATAGAAACAGAACTATTGTATGCTATGACCCAGCAGTCCCATTTCCGCCCTGACTTGTGTGGTTCAGTAGGTTGGGTGTCGCACTGCAGATGGAGAGGTCGGGGCACAGGCAGGGGTGTGGGTCAGGTCTCTGGTTGGGGGTGTGCAAAAGCAACGAACCGATCGATGTTTCTCTGGCACGTTGATGTTTCTCTCCCTCTCTTTCTCACTCTCTTCCCCACTCTCTAAAAATAAATAAATGAAATCTTAAAAATAAAAAAGAACAGTTCCACTTC
Source organism: Pteronotus mesoamericanus (assembly GCF_021234165.1). Classification (NCBI taxonomy): domain Eukaryota; kingdom Metazoa; phylum Chordata; class Mammalia; order Chiroptera; family Mormoopidae; genus Pteronotus; species Pteronotus mesoamericanus. The sequence continues at coordinate 15,857,947 of NW_026555308.1, forward strand.
TGAGTATTTATCCAAATAAAATGGACACAATTCAAAAAGACATATGCGCCCCTATATTCATTGCAACATTGTTTACAATAGCCAAGATACGGAGGCAACCTAGATATCTATCGATAGATGAATGGATAAACAAAATGTGGTACATCTATCCAGTGGAATATTATTGAGCCATAAACAATGAAATCTTGCCATTTGTGACAACTCGAATGAACCTAAAGAGTATTATGTTAAGTGAAATAAGAAAGACAGAGAAAGACAAATAACATGATTTCACCTGCATGTGGAATCTAAAAAACAAAACAAACAAAATGAAACAGAAAAACTCGTAGATAGAGAGTACAAACTCATGGATGCCACAGGCAATGGGGATAGGAGTTCGGGCAGAAAGGGGAAGGGGATTAAGAAGTACAAACTTCCAGCTACAAAATAAATCATGGGGATGTAAAGTACAGCATAGAGAATATAGCCAATAATCTAATAACTCTGTATGGTGACAGATGATTACTAGATTTGCTGTAGTGATCGCTTTATAAATTATGTAAATATTGACTATGTTGTATACCTGAAACTAATGTTATATTCTATGTCATCTATAATTTAAAATAAATTTAAAAAATGAACTATGGCCTAGAGCCAAATAAAATCTGGAAAAGTTTCATAATGTAGCAGAACAACCAGTTATCAAAGTATTTTGAATATAATATTTTCATATTAAAAACTAGCCATAAAGACATAAATTATCTTATTTTACTAATAAAATTATTTTTAAGACCAAAAATGAGTATTTTATTATTCTTTTGAAAATTTGTTGTTTTTTAGTTTCAAAAGTAATCTTGCTGGCTGTAATATATCTGTGGGAGTTATTTCCTTCCATAGATTCCTCTGTGTTCTTTCAAACATATCTAAATCTTTTTTTAATTATTCAATATATATTTTTTCTTTTTTATTGTTGTTCAATTACAGTGTCCCCATTTTTCCTCCATTATTCTCCCCTGTCCTGCCCGGCCCCGCTCTCCCACATTGAATCCTCTGCCCTGTTGTCTTTGTCCCTGGGTCCTTTATATACATGTTCCTTGACTTGATACTTCCCCTTCTTTCCCCAGTTATCCCTCTCCGCTGTTCCCTATGGTCACTGTGAGTTTGTTCTTTATTTCCATGTCTCTGGTTCTGTTTTGCTCACTTGTTTGTTTTCTTGATTAAGTTCCACTTATACATGATAAAATATGGTATTTGTCTTTCACCTCCTGGCTTATTTCACTTAGCATAATGCTCTCTAGTTACATCCATGCTGTCACAAAGGGTAGGAGCTCCTTCTTTCTTTCTTTCTGCTGCATAGTATTCCCTTTCATAAATGTACCACAGTTATTTGGTCCACTCATTTACTGATGGACACAGGCTATTTCTAGCACTTGGCTATTGTAAATAATGCTACTATGAACATTGGGGTGCATAGGTTCTTTTGAATTGGTGATTCAGGATTCTTAGGGTATAATCCCAGCAGTGGAATTGCCAGGTCAAAAAGCAGTTCCATTTTTAGTTTTTTGAGGAAATTCCATACTGTTTTCAACAGAGGCTATACCAGTCTGCATTCCCACCAACAGTGCACTAGGGTTCCCTTGTCGCCACATCTTTGCCAGCACTTCTTATTTGTTGATCTGTTTATGATGGCCATTCTTTTTTTTTGCTTCAAAAAGTGACATTTATTCAAAGGGAAAAAAAATGACAAGATGTCCACCCCTTGGCTTCCTTCCCTCCCCCCTCCAGCTCCTCCTCAGCCCCACAAGGACTGAACCCTGGCTGGGGTGAGGTGGCAGGCCAGCCCCTCTCAGATGAGGTCAGCAACATTGAGGGGCATCTCTTCAATGGAAGTGTTGTAGAAGGTTTCAATGTCTCAGAGTCCTCTTGTCTTCTGTCACCATATTAATAGCCACACCCTTACAGCCAAAACGTCCACCCCGACCGATTCTGTGGATATAGTTTCCCCTGTTGGTGGGAAGATCATAGTTGATGACTAAAGAAACCTGCTGCACATCAATGCCTCTGGCCAGAAGGTGAGTGGTAATCAATACTCTACTAGAGCCAGAGCGAAACTCCCTCATGATTACATCTCGTTCCTTTTGGTCCATATCTTCATGCATGGCAGAGGCAGTGAAGTGCATCTTCTCAGTGAGCCAATCAACCTTTCTTCGAGTGTTGATGAAGATGACTGCCTGGGTGATGGTGAAGGTTTCATACAGGTCACACAGTGTGTCCAGCTTCCACTCCTCTCGTTCCACATTGATGTAGAATTGGCGGATACCCTCCAGAGTCAACTCTTCCATCTTGACAAGAATCTGAATAGGGTCCCTCATGAACTTCTTGGTCACCTCAAGCACATCGGAGGGCATTGTAGCCGACAGCAAAACCACCTGGGTGTTGCTATTGAGCTTTTGGAATATGTCATAGATCTGGTCCTTGACTCCACGACTTAACATTTCGTCAGCTTCATCCAGTACAAACATCTTGATGTATTTGGGAGACAGGTATCTGCGGTTAAGTATATCAAACACATGGCCTGGGGTGCCCACAATGATATGAGGAGCTTCCATCTGCAGCTTCTGCACCTCAGCATGCACATTGGTACCTCCAATGCAGGCATGGCAGGAAGCACCCATGTAATCTCCTAAAGCCATGACTACCTTCTATATCTGCTGTGCCAATTCTCTAGTGGGTGCCAGGACCAAGGCTGGGGTGGCCTTTAGGTCCAATTCAATCTGTTGCAGAATTGATATGGCAAAAGTGGCTGTTTTTCCTGTCCCAGATTGGGCTTGAGCGATCACATCAAAACCATAGGCATAGATGCCATGGAGGAGGGACTCTGAGAGGTTCATGTCATCGAAGCTGTCAACAATCTCATTCCAGTTGCTCTCGATGATGCCTTCAGGCTCCATTCCATCGGGGCCATTGTCTCTGGATCGGGAATCCTGACTCGCAGACACAATCCTTAGAAACTAGCTATGATGGCCATTCTGACCAGTGTGAAGTGGTATCTCGTTGTGGTTTTAATTTGCATCTCTCTGATGGCTGAGCATCCTTTCATATGTCTATGGGCCTCCTGTGTGTCCTCCTTGGAGAAGGGTCCACCCAAGTCTTCTTCCCATCTTTCAATTGGATTGTTTGTCTTCCTGATGTGGAGTCATGTGAGTTCTTTATATACCCTGGAAATCAAACCTTTTTCTGAGGCATTATTGGCAAAGATATCCTCACATACGGTTGGTTCCCTTCTCACCTTGCTGATGCTTTCTTTAGCTCTGCAGATGCTCTTCAACTTGATGCAGTCCCGTTTGTTTATTCTTTCCTTTATATCCCCTGCTCCAGGGGACATATCTGTGAAAATATCGCTGTGTGGGATACCTGAGACTTTCCTGTCTATGTTCTCCTCTAGGACCCACAGGGTGTCACGACCTATATTCAAGTCTTCCATCCATCCTGAGTTCATTTTTGTGTATAGTGCAAGCTGCTGGTCTAGCCTCATCCCTTTGTAAAGTCTACCTAAATCTATACATATGTATTTAGGGATTTTCCTCTGAAAAAGGTACAAAAATGGGATAACTCATTTCTTTTCTTTCCTAATCCCTCCCCCTGCCTTCCCTTTTTATTGCCGTGGACATTACAGATTATAGGTCTCTATAGGGCTGTCAAAAAATAGATGAAGCCCATTTAAAATGGAGCCGGAGCTGCCACACCAGAACTGTCTTGCATGTCTTATGTCTCAAACTTTTGGAAGGTGAAAACAGGGCAAAATAACCTTTGGGCTGAGACTAAAGTAACCTTGTGCCCCAAAGAACTGTTTGCAAAGATAACAAGAAAACATATATAATGACTGCAGGACTGAAAATAAAACATTGTTTAGAATGAATATCATTATGTTAGTTTATCTGCACCAATAGTAACACCTTCCTTCTATTGATGTAATTGTTTCCCTCCCATTTCTCATACCCATTGTCTTTGTCTCCTAATCAGAACACTATTTGGGCTTCTGCCTGAATCAGTATGTCCCGAATTCTTTGATCTCAGATAAATGCTTGTTGCTTCTCACTTTCAAAAGGCTTTTATTTTTAGATTAACAGGACACATGGTATTGATAGATAATTTGCATTTATGAAAATAACTACTTAAAATTTCACAGTAAAGAGATATCTCAATTTATTTAATCATTTGCTATTGATGGTTGTTTTCAGTTCTTACAAGCAGAAAATATCATTGTATGGTATCCTTAGAATTTAGATAATTTTATTTCTGGAGGATAGACACCTAAATGTAATTGTTATGTCAAAATGTATATACACTATTTAATACTTTAAAGGCACCACCAGATTGCTTTCCCAAAAGGCTGGAACAATTTATACTTCTATCAGTAAATGCCCAAAAGTACCTGTTCCTCTGTATTCTTGACAACATCAGAATGAATCTTTTTTCTTTTTTTCAATATAATGGATAGAAAATGGTTTCTTATATTTTGCATTGCTTTGAGAGAAGTTGACTATTTATCTTGCATTTATTTTAAAATTAATGTATCCATATTTCCAGCGCTTGGGGATGAGCATAACTTGTCATCTGTTTGTCCTAATTTGTTGGCATTCCACCTGTACCCGCTGCACGTGTATTCATTCTTCCAACCATATTTTCTTTAAACTTTCTTACTGTCTTGTCATTCAGAAGTTTCACCTTCATGTGTACTTAAATCTTTTAGTATTTTCCTTTATAGTTTCTAGGTTACTCTTGTTCTTCACAACCCCTCTTTTACTGTTTTCTTATATTTTCTAACACTTTCCTGGTTTTATTTTTACACTAATTTCTATAATTCATGTACAATTAATTTTATTCTGCTATGAGGTAAGAGTCTAACTTTGTTAGATCTACAGTCAATTATGCAGATGTCATTTAGCAAATCAATCCTTCTTTGCTGATCATAATTAAATATCCATGATGTATAGTTTCTACTTCTGTCATAACAAATTACCACAAATTTAGCAGTTTGAAATGTGCAAATGTACTACCTTACAGTTCTGTATGTCCGAAGTGCAGTGCAGTCTCACTGGGCTAAAATCAAAGGATCAGCAGGGCTGTGTTTCATCCTGGGAGCTCTAGCGGGGAATCTGTTTCCTTACTCTTTGAAGTTGTTGGCAGCATTTAGTTCCTTTCAGCCTCCATTCCCCTGATGGCTGGCAGCTGAGGGTCCTTTTTAGCTTTTGGAGGCTGTCTGTATTCGTTGGCTTGTGGTCCCATGCCCCCATCATCAAGGCCACAAGGACAGGTTAAGTGTCTCTCACACTTCAATCTCTCCTACCCCCTCTCACATTGTTTCTTTTCTCAGTAATTATGCTTTTTTCATCCAATTTTAAGGGCTCATGTGATTACACTGGGATCACCTGGATAATCCAGGATAATCTCCCTATTTTTAGGTAATCTTAAATCCATCTGCCAAATTTCTTTTGCCATATAAGGAAATATATTCACAGGTTCCAGAGATTAGGGAATGTACATCTTTTGGTTAGTTGGGTGGGTGGGGGTGGGTATTATTCTGCCTACCAGAGCTGCATTTATGATCTATTACATCTTTATTTATTTTGGATCTTGGGCTCACCTCCATGGGCTCTGTTCTGTAACACTGATTGGCCTATTCTGTGCCAATTCTATATTGCCTTGACCATTGTAACTTTATAGAAAGTTTTATTGTTTGGTAAGACAACTTCCTTTTAATTAATCTTCTTTTTCAAAATTGTCTGTGTTGTCCTTACCAAGCTTTCTTCTGGACTGTTAAAGTCAGCCACAAGGTAGTAATTTTGGAGTTGCGTTAGCTGGGACTTGGGAGAATCACTCATTTTATAAACATTGCTTAAATATTTTATAAAAAATTCTTAAACATTTAAAAATTCTTACACAATTTCCCTCATAAACACAAACTTTGGAATTATTGTTGAGCCTAAGGATTTTGGCAATGGGGACAAACATTTTATGAAGGACTAGCTGACTTCCTCAGGTTGCTTGGGTTAATGAACAATTGAAACTAAACCTCTGACTGTTGTGACACAGAACACACTATGCAGAGTCGTCCCTGGGGGAGGCAGTTTTGTGGTAGGTCAATACTTGTGATTGACTGCCCTTGTGGCTTTGGGTTGAAGGTTCATATTTGTAAACAATTTATCTTCTCCATCCATGGCCACTTAATACCAAACACTTTCAGCTTTCCTAATTGAAGTCCTAACAGCTTGTTTGTACCTGGTTTCTACTGCTCTGGAAGATGTCTGTCTCTCTTAGAGGGGGCTCCAAAATGATTTTCATGAATATTTTAAGTTATACCTTCCACATGTGGAAAAGATTCATCTAGCTACTTTTGCTTGATTTGGTAATAGACAAATTTATTTACATAGCTGTAATGTTCGTTAACTGTTATTTTTACTTCAAAGCAAAATCACTACTGCAGTAATAATTCCTTTTTAAAATATTTTACATTATTATAAAACCTTTTTTATTTAACTTTTTATTTTAAATCATGTTTATTCTCTTACAGTTGTCAAAATGTTTCCCCATTTGCCCTCCTCCAACCAACCCCCCCAACCCCCCGCCACAGTCAGTTCCCATTCTTTTGTCCATGTCCCTGAGTCATTCATACATATTCTTTGTTTAGTCCTTTCTTCTTTCCACCATTGTCCTCCATCCCTATTCCTTCTGGTCACTTTCAGTCTGCTCCATGTTTTCATGCTTGTGGTTTATTTTGTTCATTAGGTTATTTTGTTGACTACATTCCACTTATAGGTGAGATCATATGGTATTTGTCTTTCACCGACTGGCTTATTTCACACAGCATAATATTCTCCAGTTCCATCCATGTTGTCGCAAAAGGTAGGAGTTCCTTCTTTCTTTTTTTGGTTAAATGCAGATTGATTTTATTTATTTTTTTAAATGTCAAAATCCATTAGAAAATATTAAAAATTTTAAATCCATTATAAAGTCTCAGCAATTAAAATAACATGACACCAACACAGAAATAATCAAGTAGATCAATGAAATAAAATGAGCATTCTAGAAACAAATGTATATATCTAACAATGTAATATATGACAAAACTGATGTTTCAAATCAATGAAGAAAATAAGGCTTATTCAACAAAGAAGGTGCATGGGCCACTATTACTTGAAATAAATGTAGAGCCCTATTTCACACATGATACAGAAAATATTCAGGCGAGTTAGAAATCAATATGTAAAATCTAAGGAGTTTTAGAAGAAAATACAAAATAATATTTTCCTTACCCTGAAGTAAAATATTCAAACTCAGAAGCTATAAAGTAAAATATTGACAATATGACTATATTAAACATTTAAGACTATATAATAATATACATATGAGAAAATTAAAGGGCAAGTAATAAAATAGGAAAATATTTGCAACACATTTAAAACGGGTTAATGTTTTGTTATTTTTTCTTTTTGAGAAAAATTCTACAAACATTTAGTCAAAAAATGAGTAAAGAATACCAAAAAGCCATTTAAAGCTTTTTAAAAATAATAGAAATAGGCAAGAAATATACAAAAACAGGTTTAGTTTCAACAAATATTAAGTAACAATCAGAACAATCAGATTAATAAGTATTAAAAATATTGGTTATATTAAGTATTGGTGACTGTGAAAGGAACTGGGTATTCATAGACTCTTTTTCTTCATCTTCTTAAAGCAGTCCCTTTGGCATATTTTGCAGTGCTGGTTTGGTGAAGGTGGATTTTTTGAGCCTCCTTTTGTCTAGGAAACTCTTTATTTCACCTTCCATTTTAATTGAGAGCCTTGCTGAGTAGAGCAGTCTGGGTTGTAGGCCATTGCTTTTCATGACTTGGAATATTTCTTGCCATTCCCTTCTGGTTTGTAGTGTTTCTCAACAGAGAAGTCAGCTGCTAGCCTTAATGGGGCTCCCTCATAAGTTGCTACCTCTTTCTCTCTTGCTTCCTTGAGGATTCTCTGTTTGTCTTTGATATTTGCCATTTTAATGCTGATGTGTTTTGGAGTGGGCCTCATTGGGCTCCTCTTGAATGGGACCCTCTGTGCTTCCTGGACCTGTGTGACTTCTTCTCTCCTCAAATGAGAGAAGTTTTCCATCATTACCTTTTCAAACAGGTTCTCTATCCCTTCTCTTCTTCTCCTTCTGGTATCCCTATTATACGGATATCATCACATTTCAGGTTGTCCTGTATTTCCCTCAGTGCTTCTTCATTCTTTTTGAATCTTTTCTCATTTTCTTGCTCTTTTGGGAATTTTTTCCTACCTTGTCCTCCAGCTTGTTGATTCAATCCTCTGCTTCATCTAGGCTGCTTTTGATTCCTTCTACTGTTCTTCAATTCGGAAATTGTATTCTTCATTTCCTCTTGTCTCTTCTTGATAGTTTCTATGTCCTCTTTCGTGCGGATATAGTTTGCAGTAAGTTCTTTATTTCTTTATAGTTTTTTTGTAGTTCTCTTTGAGCTCACTGATCTCATTGAGCTTCCTTAGAAACGTTGTTTTGAACTCAATACCTGATAGTTTACTTGCCTCTATTTCATTTAGTTCTCTTTCTGGGGATTCCTCCTTTCCCTTCGACTGGGAGATGTTTCTTTGTCTTCCTATTATTTGTGAGACTCTTCTTTTTTGCTTCTGCTTCTTAAATTGATCTGTCTTGATTTCCTGACTTTGTGATGTGAACTTCTGTGTAGGAGACCACTGTATTTTTTCCTTCTGGCTCTGCCTCTGATGATGTCAGATGTTGACTGTGTTTGACCTTAAGCAGTCTGTTTGAGACTTCCAGGAATCTACTGTCTGTGGCTGTCTCCTTCAGCTGTTAATCTAGTGACTCTGCACTTAGCAGGCTGTTTTAGAGACACCACAGGGTGGGGCAGAGTCCCTCCTGAGGGTGGGGCTATTGGGTCCTCTCACGCTGCTGCTACTCAGGGGAGTCATCTGCCTGAGCCAGATGGTTGCTGCTGTATGGGGGAGGAGTCAGCACCAGGATCCTGCTGGCTACTCTCTCAGTTCTATCCCCAAAGCCTCTGTCTCCAGTGCCCTCAAGTGTATCTAGACCACTCTGTGCCCTCTTTAGCCAGGATCTACTATTTGTGGCTGCCACTGTGTACTCAGCAGTCCGGCTTTAGCACTATGGGGCCAGGGCCAAGTCCTTCCTGGGGGTGGGGTATTGGGTACTCTCGTGCTGTACCGCTCAGGGGAGTGGTCTGCCTGAGCAAGATGGCTGCTGCTGTATGGGGGATGAGTCAGCAACAGGATCCCACTGGCTACTCTCTCAGTTCTTTCCCCAAAGCCTTCTTCCCCAGTCTCTCCTTAGGCATCTCTAGCCCACTCTGCCCCTGCCTTTGCTGGAGACCAGGGTAAGTGCCTGCAAAAAAAATTTATGCATTATCCCTTTAAAAGGCTCTCTATGTCTCCAGCTGCTGTTCTCTGGCAGAGAGCAACCCTGCTGCTTTTCGCAGCTGGCTGTTATCTGTGTACTTTTTGGGTTCTCGTGCTGTAGGCTGAGATCCCCACTTATGGCTTAGACCCCGATCATCTCGGGGGATCCAACTGGCCATTTCAATATCCTTCTGGTGCTGCTGCCCGTGGGCACCCCGCCTGCCCCTACTGCACTCCTTACCAGTTAGATTGTGCTAAAGCTGATTTTTCTGTCTGTCTGAGGTTATAAGGCTCCTCTCTCACTATTGTTCATTTGTTTGTTCCAGGTGATTTCTCCACAATTTAGATGTAATTCCAGGTTGGTCCTGGGAGGAGGTCAGTGTGACTTCCACTCCCTCCTCCATCATCTTGATTCTCCATAAAAACCTTACAGCATCATGCTCAATAAAATTATTGAACTCCTGAACAATTACCATTTGTCTCTGAGAAAACCAGGCAGTTATCATTCAAGTGTTACAGAATTCTATCTCTTTATACAAATTTCATTAAGAAATGCTTTCTTTCTTAGTATCCCTTTGTCATGCTAGTGTATGCTCCCCAAACTTATATAATCTGAAAAGTTTTAACTTTAAATTCACAAACTATTTTACCTTAATTACATGTAAGATCCCTAGTCTTCATAGTTTCTATCTCCGTGACAGTAAGAAATCAGCTTGTAGACCTTTTCCCTTGAAAAGCATGTCAATTATGCTTGTCTACAAGAAGAGTGCCACTCATGAATCTTCTTGGCATTCAAGTGGCTCATCAGACAGAAAAATCTCAATATGAATGTAGGAGACAGGTCCACTGCTCTGTAGTAAAAATGACTCTTCTTTCTTCATTTCCTCAAACCACGTATCTCCATTCTCTGCCAACCGAAAATCTATAAAGATTGAATTGGGAACCTGGTGAAACTGATGACTCTTCCCCGGGTGTTTGGAAGGGGCCCTGTGCAATTCAACTATGTGTGCTTAGTGTTATGAAATTATTCCTGGGTAGAAGCTGGAATGTCCAAGCTGATGACGACATTGGTCAGAATTGTACTTTTTGGTCAGAATTGTTGAGGCTATAAAATTACATTTAGATTCTTACTAACATCACAGATATATACATGTGGAGATGAAAATCAACCTTTATCATCCCTCCTCATAAGTGCTGTTAGTGGCAACCTGTGTATCCACAACCACCTCCATTGTGCAGTCACATAAAAATACTTTCATATAATTAATACCTTGAACTTCAATAATATAAGAGCAGATACAGAAAAAACTATAAAGGCAGTAAGGAGCCTTACTACCACCAAATTATAGGGACCTTATGATGTGGGAATGAGGGTAGGTAGTATGCAGGTTGAAATCATAAGCAGTAACTATGAGTGTGATTACTGCTTAAGTGCTACCCAATCTCTCTCCCTTCACAACCCATGGAACATAATGTGTTTATGACACCCTGGGGCAAATGTAAAAGGCTGTGCACAGGCAGAGACAAATACTCTGAGGGCTGAGGGTATCTGTGCAGACCAGAAACCAAGAAGCAAACCAGTGTGCATCAGTATGAAGGGCGGGAAGCTCTGGCTTTGACAAAAATTCTGCTCCAGTGTTAATGATGGATTTGAAAAAGCCTGTCATATTTGTTATCACTCATCCTCACTTTGGATGGCATGGGTCCTCATTGAGATAGCATGTTTATTACTCTACATTTATTCCATATCTATATGGTGGGATACTTGCAAGCGGTGACTCTCCTGCCCTTGAGGAGCTTACAATCTAGGATGCCAGAAAGGTGTTTAAGCAGCTATTTTAAAATGTAGGGCAAAATCAAAGCCTATGAGAGAATTTCAAAGTAGTATGAGGACCTGTAGGCTGAAGCACATAATTGTGTAAGGATACAAGGGAAGCTGCACAGAAAGGAGCTGTGCTGACAGAAAAGGTTAATTCTGAAACGCCATTCTGACCAAATGTACAAACTACAGCTTCCATTGAGAAAACAATGAAAAGATCGATCCTTAAAATAATTCATTATAGCCCACAACCTAGGTATGTGTGCTGGCCAAGAACTGAACTCATGACATTTTGGTGTACAGGGTCCTGTTGCAGCTGAACCACCCACCCAGGGCCTCTTAGATTTTCAAATAAAAAGAAGACAACAGCCAACACAATAGCCATCTGGTGTGAATGAATCAAAATTATTCACTTTTTTGTGTGGTCAGGTTGGCCAAAAAAAAATTTTTTTGGTGAGTTGTAGAATTTACTTATAAATTAATTTATACTGCCATGAGATGAAAAAAGGTTGAAAAATTGCTGATATAAACATTTCTTATAGGTCAGAAGGATTATTCAGATGATGTCTACATGTGACATATCTTGAAGCTCCAGCTTTTTAGAGATGAATAATGAGAATGAGAAAAAGTTAAAGAAGTGTAAAAGTAACTGCTCGCTTCTCTTTTCTAACCAAAGATGCAGTTACTGAACATTTTTGTTAACTATGACTTTGGACATGAAACACTGCTTTAACTGTTTAAGCTGGAAATAAATTAAAGTATAAACCTTCATTGGTTAAAATAATTTCCAGGGATTTCAACTTGACATTATACAACTAAAAATAGTATCAGTGAGGGGGTCATCTTAACAATTGTATCAAAATAGTAGTCCAATTTCAATATTAACAGTTAAGTGTATTCCTATTGTATCAAACAAGAATATTTTTTTGGCACAAGAAAAAATTCTGACTTCATAATTTCAATCAAAGTTATTTTAAAATGGGACATTTCTGGAAATTTAGATTAGTAAATTCTATGTGCTTTAACGACCTGTTCACTCTTTTTTTTTTTCAGTTAAAAACTTCTGTCCGCAAAATAAATCTGTATGTTTGAGTGAAACCTAAATTTATATTCTAGAATACTTTTAGAATGAGTACATTTAAAAACACTTCGTTGTCCATTTAAATGTTAATACTAAAATAAATTCAGATGCCTCTCCATATCAGCTAAGATACACCAGGTGTTTATCAGAACAGGCCCTGTTCAAAGCATACTGCTCATACTGATGTATTCAACCCTGCTAACAACTCTCCAGCCCTACCAGATAAGAGGCAGAGGGGAAAAAAAGGGAGTAAAATAAGCTGTCCAGAAACATAAGCCATAGTTTAATAAAAATAAAGAGTGGTTTTATTGATTTCATAGTTTCAGCTATATTAACATATATTATAAACTTTAAGAATTAGAAATAAATGACTTTCTTTTTTTACCAAGAATAATCTAGGTTATGGCAGCACGTTTAATGAAAATTATTTAAGTCTTGCAGTCTTATCTATTTTTCAGATAATCAGGAAGTCACCATCCAAGCTTTGTATTAGGCCACGATACAGTTACCCCTATATAAGCATTGTTTTTTCACCAAATATTCCCTTTATGTTATACAGACATATCCTCCCCAAATTAATAATTAAAATATACAAAATTTAACTTTTTATCCACAAGAGCTGCCTCAAATAACTTTCCCCTTGGAAAGTTATAAAGGCGTGAGACAGCAAAATCCTACTCTGGACTTTGTATCTTGAATTTTTCACTTTTACCTATCACCCCAATTTATAAATAAACTAAATTAACCCCACATTATAATACTTATTTAGCCAAGTAGTTTTTTGTTTAACACAAAGATGGAAAACAAAATAGTCTGAGCAAGTATTTGGCAGACCACAAAGAAAACAGGGCTGTGGGAAATGAAAATGTTTAGTGTTTCAAAGCTGAAGAGACTGATGAATGTCATTCAAATTTCTCATCTCCTTCTTCCACATCTTTCAAATTGAGCACTTCCAAAGAACCTTTGCCTTTTGTCTCCTTTTTTATTAGCTCATCAATTTCTCTGAAGCAGCCTGGGTCAATTAGACACACCTGAAATATTTAACACAGCTGTTTACTACATGAAGAGGAGCAATATAATAGAATGAACACAGCTTTAACTTTCTCTAAGACAAACTCACAATACAGGGCCTGGCACAAATAACGCCCCCTTTTTATTATAAAATCATAAGCATGTAATTCTGTAACAACAATATCATGCTCAAGCACATCATATGACTTAAGTCCTGCAGTCATATCTATTTTTCAGATAATCAGGAAGTCATCATCCAAGCTTTGTATTAGACCTTTTTAGTGAAATGTTCAAATTAAAACTGCAAATTTTCACACCCATGTTATTACCCTACCAACCACACTCAAGCAGGCGTTACTTCTGCCAGATCCTGTACTTTCCAGATACCTCTACTACTACAGTTTTACAATGCAACACAGAAGGTGATGCACAGGCCAGCAAACTGGATGTTCGGCCCCTGTCCTTAAGTATGTATGGAGGCTCCTGTAGAAGGCATTAACCTCCTTGTTTAAAGTTTAAAGACTTATCCAGATTTCTCAGCTTGCTGTAATACAAAGCAGTTGGATTAGAAAACTCTAGTCCTTTTGATACCAAAACTCAGCATTAAGTTTTATAATTCAATAAAATCACTTTTTATCCACACCTGAATGAAGAAAATGGAGAGAAGCCTCAAGGCCTATATAGAAACCAGGTATAATTTTGAAAGGATTTTAGAACTTCAAAGAGTGTCACATCTAAAGTGGAATGTTAAACAATCCTCTAGAGCGCATTTATTTCTAAAGCTGCTGCAAAGTCTAACGACATAAATTTGCAGAAAGCTGAGTTCACACTATGTCTGAAGCTATGGGGTGAAGACCCAAAGACACGGTATTTTTATAACTGCTTCTTTAAAATGTTCTGTGCTGCCCTCACTGGGAAGCTTAGTTGGTGAGAGCGTCATCCCAATATGCCAAGGTTGTGGGTTCAATCCCCGGTCAGGGCACATACAAAAATCAACTAACAAATGAATAAATAAGTGGAACAACAAACTGATGTTTCTCTTTCTCCCTTCCTCCCTAAAAAAATCATGAGGCTGACCAACTTTTAGTCTTTTATTTCCTCATAATGTAAGACTCACTGTAAAATATATTCTCTCATCTAAAATCTGGGTAAGTCATTAAACAAGGAGGTTAATGCCTTGTCACATGACCAACATGATTTTTATCATAAATAATTTAACTAGAAAACAAAGGAACAAAAAAATTTTAAGTGTGCTTAATTATAATTTAGTTCTACTTAGACCCTAACATTTTTACCCAAATCTAGGTAAAATGTTTCTGGAAATGTCTTACTGTTCACACCTTCTAAATGTTTGTTACACATTTATGACAAAATGTTTACATATTTTGGTAACATGGAGGCAAAGAAATAAGAATACTTTAATCTTACAATTTCTAATTGTTGACCATAGTCTTCACTTTCTATAACCTTGATCAGTGGCTTAAGCTTTTCTTTCAGCTTTTTTCCTTCATTCAATGGAAGAATGAACCGAAGTCTCATGTGAGCACGTTCTATCTTCATTTTCTCTTTTAACTGCTTTATCACTTCCAAAGCCTATCAAGACAAAATTGAAAATGTTTGCAATTTCTTTGCAGCTTCTGCGGCTTTATTTCATAAAGTATTCAAAGCAAAGCTGTTTCCATCTAGCTGGATTAGGCAATGGTTTCCTAGATACGATACGAGCATTAGCAAACACATTAAAAAAACAGGTAAGTTGAACTTCAAGATGAAATACTTTTGTGTTTCAAAAAACTATGTAGAAAAAAGACAACCTCAAGGATGGGAGAAAATATTAGCAAACTATATATTTGATAAATACTACTATCCAGAATATAGAAAAACTCTTATGACTCAATAATAAAGAGACAAATAAGTAATTAAAAAGTGATCAAAGGATGAACACTGATTTCTCTAGAGAGATACCAGGTCAATAAGCACATGAAAATATGCTCAAATCATTAGTCATGAGGGAAATGCAAATCAAAACCAGAAGTTAACCCTAGGATGGCTACAATAGAAAAGGCAGACAGTTACAAATATTGTCAAGGATGTGGAGAAATTGGAACCTTTGAACACTGATTGTGGAAATGTAAAATGGTATGGAATGATTTGGCAGTTCCTCAAAAGGTTAAACATAGAGTTACCATGTAACCTAGCAATTTCACTTCTGGGTATAGAGAAATGAAAATGTGTCCACAAAACACCTGTAATGAATTTCATAGCATTATTCACCATAGCTAAAAAATGGAACCAAGCCAAACATCCATCAACTGGTGAATGAATTAATAAAATGTGGTTATTTCCATACAATGGGATATTATTCAGCCACAAAATGTTAAATATTTGTCTGCAAAAACAATACATGTATCACAGCAAGAATGAAGTACTGATACATGTTACAACATGGTTGAACCTTGAAAAGGTTGCATGTTGTATGATTCCATTTATATGAAATGTCCAGAATAGACAAATCCTTAGACACCGGTCACCAAGCGCTTGTGACAGTGGGTAATGAAGAGTGACTGCTAATGGGAACAGGGTTTCTTTCTAGGGTAATGAAAATGTTCTCAAATTAGGTAGTAGGAAAGGTTGCAAAACTTTGTGAATATACCAATGAATTAATTATACATTTTCAAAGGGTGACTTTTATGGCATGTGAATTACACATACTTTTTTTAAAAAACCAAAGAAGCAGACTTAAAATGACTCTTTAAAAATCCAAGTTTTATCTTTAAAGTTTTGATTTGGATCAAAAGGTGAGAGTCCTATGTATATTTGTGTTTAGTTAAAAAAAAATTCCATTTCTCTTCTCTACAATACATATCTTTTCTCTCCCCTCTCCCCAAAACCTACCCACCAGCTTTCAGGTAGTATTGTTTTATTATTACAGACCAATTATTTTAACGATTTCTTCAGAGAAAAATGATTTTCATGGATATTTTCTGATAACATTAAAAACCACTAACCTGCTGTTTTGTACTCTTGTTGGTTTTGACTGAATAGTGGATGTCTTTCATTGCTCTCTCGATAAGGATAACAGTATATGGTCTCTTTGTTTCAGGATTCACACATTTGTCAGCCACAATAGTTGCAATGTCCCTAAACATCTGCTCCAGCTGTGTATGTCGTTCTTTATCTGATACTTGAACCTCCCCTTTAGTCAAAATCTTAAAAAAAAAAATCCCAACAAATTTAAGAAGTAATGTCTTATACTATTTATTAATTAACCACAAGAATAACTATGAAGAAAATTAAACTTTATCCTCTTTAGCTACTGAAAGGTAGGTAATAATTTGAGCTTTGTCTAAGGAGTGCACTGGATTATCTTGTGCTCCAAAATATCACTTATTTGGGATTAGGAGGGGAAAAGCCAATCTTAGCAAAGGGTCTAAATGATGAACTACTTGAAAAGAAATTCTATTTTCAGGTACATTAAAATACATAAATACATAATTAAAATACAAAGAAACATAAATAAATAAGGCAATTTAGTACAACATTTAATTTCTGGAAGCTTTGGCAAAAAAAATCTATGTTCTATATGGCGACAGACGGCTAACAGACTTATTGTGGTGATCATTTCATAAAGTATATAAACGTTGAATCACTATGTTGTACACCCCAAACTAAGGTAACATTGTATGTCAACTACACTTCAATGAATAAAATCCATGTCCTGAATTATTAAAAGTGATATTGTGCAGATCAAATTATTGTGTGCTAACTGTTCAAGCCAAAAAACAACACAAAAAACAAAAACACCCAAACAAACCGTAAGTTTAACATACCTCTAAGCACTTACACTACAATTGGATAGTAGGGTCAGTTATGCTGCAGCTGTTAAAACCCACCTGCTTACAGATTTCAGTCTGATCATCTGTTCCAAATGCACTGATGAGATCTTCCTTCTTTGCAACCTGACCCTTAGAAACATTTACAAACACTGAGTGGGTCTGTAGCACTTCATCAAGGTCTTTTTCCCTTGTGAGGAGAGGAGAGAAAAGTCCTAAGTCAATGCACTTGAAACTTGAAAATTCATTTATTTATATTATTCATATAAACGGGAAGAAACAATAAATACTCCTAAAAGACCCTCGGTGCTAAGCAAATAGCTTCAAAAACGCAGAACCGCGATTGCATTGGCATTTACTCGGAGAAAAACGTCGTGGGAGGACGTACGAAACACTGGCGGGTGTGGATCCGGCTGCTGCCATTGCATACCGATCGCTAGGTGGCGGTAGCGAAGACACTACGCACTTTGACGATACTGGGTTGAGATCTGTGACATCAATTGCACTATAATATTTGTAAGCTAGGCTCTTTATCATTATTCTGGCAAAATGACTATAATTAAGGGGGTTTCTTGGCTGTAGCCTTTGTGACAGTATCAAAGTAAAGCAAAACCAAACTCCCAACAGACAACCCCAAACCAAACAAGAAAGGAATGCTTAGTTTAGGCACTAAGCTCAGGGGAAAAAGTGACTTCTCACGCTTCCAGCAGGAAAACGTTTTCCATTTCTTTCCCTGATGACCCCAGCTTGGCCTATTTATTCGACCATCAGAGGCCGGTCGCCTCAGAGGCTACCACCTCCCGCCAGAGTCCGGAGGGAGAGGGTCACTCACACGCCGCTCCGCCAGCCGACGACTTTGTTTTTGTAGCAGGCGATTTCGAAACGCTTCCCGGCGCGCTTCATGCGTACCACAGCCACATTTGTTAGGCGGATCTGGTTGGTGGGGGTGAAGATGGACATTGTGGCTGCTCAGATTTTGAGCCCGACGAACCACGGCAGACCTGCGCCGCCGGCCTGAGAGCCGCCTACGCGTCACTGTAACGACCCGGCGGGTACAGTCTGGCCCGCAGAGGGCTAACCCTCGCGACTAAGTAGGCCTAGCTGACGGCCACCACACACTCGGATGACTTACAGCGCAGGTTTCAGGTTGTGGGAAAACCGAACCAGGAAAAGCGAGAAAGAACGCCTGCGCATTGTGGCTCTTACGACATCATTCCGTGCCCGAAAAGACAGACGCTTTTACTGAGGTAAGATAATTTCGCCAATGAGCGGAAGAGTTCCGATTGGCTGTTGAAGCTGACATTGGTAGACCGGCTCGAAACTCAGCGCCGGACTCATGGTTCCGCAGAGTTCAGGGCCACCCTCACCCACCTTAACAAAAAAATTTTAACATGTAAACAGAGAAAAAAGTGTAATGAATGCCCATGTACCCATAAACCTGTTTCATTAGTTATCGATATTTTGCTATTCTTGTTTCTTTCTCCCTCATTTTTGTTGTATTTTAAAGCAAATCATAAGAATTACCTTTAAATACTTGTGTCCTAAAATACACCCAACATGATTAACTGTAATTCATATCATCTAAGAGCCAGTCCATAATCAAATTTCCCCTATATAATGTCCTTTTACAGTGTGTGTCAACAGAGATGCAAACGGGCCCACAGATTGCACTTGGTTGATGACGCCCTTAGTCTCTTTTAACGCCCCGTTTCCCCCCACCCCCACCCCTTTTTTCCCTAGGTTACTCCAGTTTTGACGGACCCATCCCTCCTCCTCGGTGCCAACTACGGAGACTACGGGATAGCTCCGGCCGCTAACCACGAGTTCTGGGCGGTGCGTGCCTTTGGGCACGCCCCTTCCTCCTCTGAGCCAATCCGAGCAGGACCAGCGAGCTCCGGCTTCCTCGTCCAGAGTTCTAGGCGGTGTTCATCCCCGGGGCCGCCCCTTCCCCCTCTGAGCCAATGTCGAGGAGCCCGCGAGTGGCATGGCTGCCCTATGTTCGGCGGTTTCAGGTTCTGGAGCTAGTGCTGCGAGGTAGTTCTGACTGTCTCCGGGTACTCAAACTAGCCAGGTTTTTCAGGTCCGCGATCCTAGTCTCCTGTCGTGACGCAGAGCCCAGGCTTTGAGGATCATGGGTAAGGGCCCCCGGCGGACAACGTTGGTGAGGCAGGAGGGGAGAAACCGTTTTTTTCTGAGACCCTCTCCCAGTGGAGTGGTGTTCTCAGGGCCCTTCAGAGATTGTTGCACTTGCCAGCACGGGTACCGCTGAGGGCAAGGGAGGATTGATCTCTGCTTTTGACTTGGCTTTTGCCTTTTGCTTCTAACCTCAACTAAAGGGCGGAGAAAACTGACATCCCACCCCGTGCTCTACCCACGTGTATTGAGGACCTTTCCAGGGTGGAGCATCTTATGTGGACCCCGCCTTTTAGGCTTTGTCTTTTGAAATTGACCCCAGGTTTAACATTTGAGGCCAGGTCCATCTATATCTCCCTTCAAAAAATGGAGCGTGCGGCCAGTTATTTAAGAACCCGTTGCAAGCAGCCCATCGGTCTTTAAAAATAAAATGAGAAAAAAGGGAATTGTTTCAATACTATTTAAAGCTTTCCTCATGGAGAAAGCCTAGCAGAAAAATGAATTCATATCACATTAAGTGTTTTGACTCTGTATTCCCTTCACTTGCTTTCAAATGCTACCAAATAAAGATAATGCATATATTTATATATATTTGAGTTAGCATAATCATAATTTTATCACATTGACACAATGTATTATTAGGGTTGATTTTCTATAGATTCATTAGCTTTGTTGAATATGGAGGTTGGGAAGTTTTTTTTAAAAAAATTTTTAAAATAAGGGTGGACATCTTTGTATATGTAGCTTTAAATAAAATTACATATATGTATCATTTTAAATTTAGATCCTTTGGATACATGGGACTTCTCATCTTTAATATCATTATGGATAAACAGATTTTACCTATATCTGGGCTTTGCCTTTGGTATTAGCCTTTGGATTTGTTTCCAGATTGCCATCAGGAAGCAGGTAATTGGAGTTATTTTTTATAGAAGAGTATTTAGGCATCAGATTATATAGAGAAGAGTATTTAGGCATTAGATTATCAGATTATATAGCAGATTTTCTAAGGCTTTCAGAAAAATGCAGAAAAGCTAAAAGGAACTTTAAATCACTTTTATGTTTAGTCTGTAGACATTCTTTTTTATGCCTAAAGAAGTTTATTCTCAGTTTTTGCAGGTTAAATTATTACAGACTATGTTATTTACTTTTTCTTTGATGTGCTGTGGAGGATGTCTCATTCTTAAGATGCAAGAAGATTTTGCAATGAAATTAAACTTTTGTAAAAAAACCCCAAATTTTTCTTACATCTTTAAGGGGTAGTAGTCTCTTTCCACTAATTAAGGATCAGAAAATAAATGTCTATTCTTATCCCACTAAAATACAATTTGAATGAAGTATGTATAGTTTTGTCTTTGAATAATACTTTTATTCATATAATAATGTAATGGGAATCATTTTGGTCTTAAGAAATGTGGGTTCTGCCTTTTAAGGACCTAATTATACCAGAGGGTTAATATTTGAGGAGTTTACCCAGAAAGATTAAGAGAATAATAAAATGGGTCAGTATCTGTGCTACTTTTCATTCCTACTGAAGTTAGGAAAAGATTCAAGGTTGATGGATTTGTGTAGTTGTTTATCTTCAAGGACAAGAACTCACAGGAGAAATCAGTTCCAAAAGCAACTCGGGATGTGATGACAAATGGTTATGTCTCTCTTCAAAAGAAGGAAATTTTTGTGTCTGGAGTGAAGATATTCTATGGTTCCCAGACTGGTACAGCAAAGGTAACAGCTTTTTTTTTTCCCCCCCCTTAAATCCTCAACCAAGGAGGTATGTTCATTGATCTTAGAGAGGAATGGGGGGGTGAGGGGGGAAAAAGAGAGAGAGAGTGAGAGAGAGATTGATCTGCTGCCTCTTGTACACCCCCACAAGTGGGGATTGAACCCACAACCTAGGATGTGCCTTGACCGGGAATCAAACCCGCAACCTTTTGGTGTATAGGACAGTGCTCCACCCAACTGAGTCATACTCGCAAGGGCCAAGGTAAGAACTTTTTATGACACTTTTCACTGGATTCCTGATCTTTTAAGAAAATCCCTGAAAAGTGTCTTAGTAATAAACTGAATTGGTCTTCCAGTCTTCTTTCATTTTCTTTTTTTTTCCCCTTTTCCGGCATCCTTTTTCCTTTATGGGATGGTTGGTAGGTTTTATCTCTTGTGCCCAATTCCAGGTGACTTGTGGTGTCTGGTGGTCACTGTGGTGAGGTATTTTTGTTGTGAAGCTTATTTCTGTTTAAGCAAAACAGAAGGAGTTGCTACTCCATTATTGTTGCCTGTTGGTATAGGAGTAGGGAGTAGTGAAAAGTGAATGGCAGTAGTAGTGTCCGGTGTGGGCCCTGAATTTCACAACTTCACACATCTATTTAATGAAATGTATTTTGACTTCTAATAGTGTCAAAAGTATTAATCATAGACACGGAATACTATTTATAGTACATATCTGCATATATGTAGCTGAAAGATGCTTTTTATTCTTTAATTGTATCTACATGCTGCCTTCTTATTTGTTATGAATGTCATTGCTGTTTAGTGCTTCCTAGAAAGTATTCTAAGGCTGACATGAAGACGGATTTTAAAATATTCAGTCCGTGTCCATGATTTTTGTATAGTGCTATACAAAAGAGGGCTCTACTGCCCTCTTTTGGGTATTTTATAGAATAATACCTTTTAGTTTTTCAGTACTTCAGTGCAGGTGTAGTACTTTGCTCCAGGACATCATAGTTAAAGGTCACTTATTTTTAAGTACAGCTTTACACAACAGAGGCAGGAAACTGAGAGAAACGTAAAAAAAGCACCTGAGCAACCAAAACAAAGTCCTTTTATGTCACTCATAAGAGATCCTATTTGTAGCTTTTTTAATGAATATTTAAAAAATTTTTAAAAGGTCAAATTAAGCCTTGCAGATGATAACAGATCCAGGTGTACAGAGGGTTCATAATGAAAAGTACTCTCCAGAGAA
Organism: Pteronotus mesoamericanus; assembly: GCF_021234165.1. Classification (NCBI taxonomy): domain Eukaryota; kingdom Metazoa; phylum Chordata; class Mammalia; order Chiroptera; family Mormoopidae; genus Pteronotus; species Pteronotus mesoamericanus. The sequence goes on from NW_026555308.1 coordinate 15,880,191, forward strand.
TCTCTTTTAAGTATTTCTATTTTAGTTTCTCTGATAGTTATTTCTTTAACCTTCTTGTGCTACACTTCTAGATGTATCAATTTTAAATAAAATTTATTGATTCCTTATATTAGTCAGTTAACACAAACATTCCTCAAATCTCAGTTAATATGGTTGCCCACATCATAGCTGGTATGGGTTAGATGGGCTCCCTTAAAACTGCGCCACCTGAATTTTCTTTATTCTGCTTTCACATTTAATTGATTCGTATTTGGCTGAGTATAGAGATTAGGTCAAACATTTTTTCCTTACATCTTTGAAGGCATAACTTCATAACTTCATTGTCTTTTAGCAGGCAGCATTACTGATGAGAAAGCCAGTACCTTCATCCTTCATTCCTTTGTAGATGACTTTTTTTTTTTTTTTTTTTTTTTGGTCTCTGGAAGCTTTTAGAATCAACTCTTTGTCCCTGATGTTTGGAACGTTTTGAGATGGTGTCTGGGTTGGAGCTTTTTTTTAGCTCTTATGCTAGACTTTTGGGGCTCTTTAGTTTTGAAGATTTGTTTGCATTAATTCTGCTAATATTTCTGGGTAAAATTTTTTTCCCTTCCATTTTTTTGTGGTTCTAACTCCTGTTAGCTGGATGTTGGAGCTTTTGGATGGTCTCCTATGTCTCCAACTTTTTCTTTCATACTTTTTTGGTAACTTTTCCTTTTCATTCTGGGTTCTTGGATTGTAATTCCAAATCTTTTTTTTTAAACCTATTTTATTGATTATGCTATTACAGTTGTCCCATTTCTTTTTCTCCCCTTCATTCCCCTTTACCCTGCACCCGCCTCCCACCAGCATTCCCCTTGCCCTGCCCTTAGTTCATGTCCGTGGGTAGTACATATAAGTTCTTTGGCTTCTACATTTCCTATGCTATTTTTAACCTCCCCCTGTCTATTTTGTACTTGCTATTTATACTTCTTATCCCTGTACCTTTTCCCCCATTCTCTTCTCTCCTCCTCCCCTCTCATCTCCATTTCTGTGATTCTGTTCCTGGTCTAGTTGTCTGCTTAGTTTGTTTTAGTTTTTGTTTTTAGTTTCAGTTGTTGATACTGGTGAGTTTGTTGTCATTTTACTGTCCATAGTTTCGATCTTCTTCATTTTCTTAGATAAGACCCTGTGACATTTCGTATAATAAGGACTTGGTGATGATGAACTCCTTTAGCTTGACCTTATCCAAGAAGCACTTTCTCCTCCCTTCCATTCTAAATGATAGTTTCGCTGGATAGAGTAATCTTGGTTGTAGGTCCTTGCCTTTCATGACTTTGAATACTTCTTTCCAACCCCTTCTTGCCTGCAAGGTTTCTTTTGAGAAATCAGCTGATGCTCTTATGGGAACTCCTTTGTAGGTAACTATCTCCTTCTCTCTTGCTGCTTTTAAGATTCTCTCCTTCTCTTTAATCTTGGGTAATGTAATTATGATGTGCCTTGGTGTGTGCTTCCTTGGGTCCAGTTTCTTTCGGACTCTCTGAGCTTCCTGGATCTCCTGGAAGTCTGTTTCCTTGGCCAGATTGGGGAAGTTCTCCTTCATTATTTTTTCCAATAAGTTTTCAATTTCTTGCTCTTCCTTTTCTCCTTCTGGCACCCCTATGATTTGGATGTTGGGGTGTTTAAAGTTGTCCCGGAGGTTCCTAAGCCTCTCTTCATATTTTTGAATTCTTGTTTCTTCATTCTGTTCTGGTTGAATGTTTCTCTCTTCCTTCTGCTCCCAATTGTTGGTTTGAGTCCTGGTTTCCTTCCCTTTGCTGTTGGTTCTCTGTATATTTTTCTTTATTTCACTTTGCATAGCCTTCACTTTTTCCTCCATTTTGCAACCAAAGTCAACCATCTCTGTGAGCATCCTGATTACCAGTGTTTTGAACTGTGCATCTGATAAGATTGTCTGTTCATTGCTTAGGTCTATTTTTGGCGCTTTGATTTGTTCTTTCATTTGGGCCAAATTTCTTTATCTCAGGTGTGCCTGTTACATGGAAAGGGGTGGAACCTTAGGTATTCACCAGGGCGGGGCAATGCAGATTGCTGCCTTGTGATGCAGTATGTGGGGGAGGGGTCTGAGAGGCAAAAATGCCACTTGCTGGGCTCTCCACCGGCTTTTAGTCACTTCCCCTACCGTCCACAAACAAGTTGGGCCATTCTAGTGCTGATTCCCAGGTGGGTCGGTTTGTGTACATTCCAGGACCTGTGGGTCTCTCCAGTGGACTCTCCTGTGAGGCTGGGAGTTTCTTCCATTGCTGTAACCCCCACAGATTTTTACAGTCAGAAGCTTTTGAGGCTTTCTTTTCCTTCGTCAGAACCCTGGATTGTGCAGTCTGTCTCACTCCCTAGCTGTTCTTCCCTGTTTATCCGCACGCGAATGTGGTACTGCCTGGCCAGCCTCTGTGTTGCCATGCATCCTCTCTGCCCCGGCTGCTTGTCTCCGCCCCTCCTATCAGTCTGGATGAATGTTTCTTCTTTAACTCCTTGGTTGTTGGACTTCCATACAGTTTGATTTTCTGGCAGTTCTGGTTATTTTTTGTTTTTAAATTTGTTGTTCTTCTTTTGGTTGTGTAAGGAAGTAGAATGTATCTACCTACACCTCCATATTGGCTGGAAGTCTCCAAATCTTTTTTGAATGTTTTATGTCAACTACTATTTTTTAATTACAAAAATGTCATTTTGCTAATTTTTATAACATTGTTTTCATTATTTAGCTATGTATTTAAATGAATTCCATTTCTGTTTCCTTAGTTACCAGCTTTCTCAGTTTTTCTACTGCTGGTATTTCTCTTTCTTGTTGTTTGTTCTCATAATGTTTTTGGTGATCCATGGTTTTCTCTTCACATTTAGGACAAAATGATGGGGTAGCTGGTGCAGATTTTCTCTGTTACTCTGTGAACAGTTTTGTTTTTTATAATTGTAAATTCTCACTGGATGATCTGTGTGGGGTAGGTCAGGGCATGCCATGTGACCTATTGGTCCCACATGTGTACCTCTCAGAGATACTTGACCTACACTGAAATTTTTTTGACTGTGACCTCCGAAGGGTTAAAACACCCAGAGACTAATAATCCTGCCACCCTCTGCTAGGCCACACCAGTTTAAGGAAGTACCCGGAATCCCCTCTCCCATTCCTAAAAGTACCATTCTCTGTGAAACACAGATGTCTGCAGCATGATCATTCAGGCTGCTTAGCTGGTTCTTGGTCACAGTTCAGCTTCAGGAGTCTCTCATGAGTGTGTGTGCTTGCCGGAGTCCCACACAGCATAGCCAGTGCTGTCTTCATTTTCTGTGTGGGAGGGGCACTGGGGTCCACTGGTCTCAGGAACTTGGACCTGCTGGGGCTAACTGGGCTAACCAGGGGCGGAGGAAAGCGGCATTTCCTGGGGTGCCGAATTTTAAAGACTCAGCCCAGAAATCAATGCCAGATGGAGCGCCTGGCTTTTTCATCAATGTGTGTTGTGTCCACCATTTTTATCAGCTCCCTATTTCTTTGACCCTTTTCCGACCACCATTTTGCAGAAGGGAGCAGAAGTTTCCCAGCTGTCTGTCATCTTGCCCCTGTTTGCTTTCTGTCTTGCAGAAATGTGTTAACATTTCTCGTATTTCCCATTCTCTTCTCCAGTATTTTTTTGTATGCCTCTGTTTTTCTAGTGGGGCAAAGCAGCTGGAATGTCTAAAAGCCAATTTAGATTTAGTTCCATATATACCTTGAGAAAAACATGGTTGAATGACTGATCTCTATAAAGATGCTTGAGAAAATGGTAAAAGTGCGAATAGTATTTGTGCGTATGTGTTTTTTAAGATTTTATTTATTTTATGGAGAGGGGAAGGGAAGGAGAGAGAGGGGGAGAAACAGATGTGAGAGAGAAACATCGAACAGTTGTACATGCCTTGACCAGGGACCGAACCCACAACTTAGGCATATGTTCTCACTGTTAATTGAACTGGCACCTGTCGCTTTGTGGGATGATGCCCAATGAACTGAACCACACAGGTCTGGGCAGTATTTGTGTTTCTGATGACAAATGTCAGTCACTGGAAAAATATTTTGTGAGAAATGTCTCATTCCCTTGCCAACAGGAGTAAATGAAGACAATATTTCGCCTATTTAGCTTATTGAAGATTGTCATTTTTTTTCCCTTATTAGAAATTTGCAACAGTTCTTGCTGAAGCTGTTACTTCCCTAGATCTGCCTGTGGCAATTATTAACCTGAAAGACTATGATCCAGATGATAATCTAATAGAAGAGGTTGGTAATTTTATTTTTTTAAATTAAAACTCAAATTTAATTGACCTCCTATGTTCTGGAATAAATAGAATCTTCAGAATAAATTTAGTTTTCATGCTGAGAGATTTCACTTGGTTCAGTTTTCAGTGTCAGTCAGAGGTGTCAAATGTGTGGTGTGACACACTGATTCCAAGTGGTGTGGAGCCTGTCCCTTTGGTGTGTTAGACTCCGGGGGTGGGCGTAAAGGTGGGAATGCTGAGTGGTTTGAAGTTCCCAACACCCTCCTGCTTCAAATCTCGTAATCAAAGGAGGATTGTTATTGATGGCAGGGTGCCATGCATATGAACCATGTGTAAGCCTACTGAAGGGTCAGGAGCCACTTGGGTGGCAGAAGTAGTATGGGGTTTGAAGTTAGAGAAATCTCTTAACTAGTCGTGTGACCTTCCTACATTACTAAATGTCTATGAGAGTTTAATTTTAATTTTGTGACCTGAGAATTGCCCCTCCATTTCCTTTAGTTCTACCCATTTAGGGAAATTTGCTTTATAGTAGTTGTTTTCAAAGTGCATCCCTTGAACCAGTAATATCAGCATCTCTTGGGGACTTGTTAGAAATGCAGTTTCTTAGGTCCTAGCCCAGACTTGCTGACCCAAAGTCTGTATGTGTTTTAGCAAGTGCCCCAGGTGATTCTGAAGCAGCTAGAGTTGGAGAAGTGCAGGTGGACAAACTTTTTCTGTAAAGAGTGAGATAATAAATATATTCAGCTTTGTGGACCATGTGGCTCAATTCTGCCTTTGAGGCACAAAACATCCATACACAGTATGTAGACAAGTGAGTGTGGCTGTGTTCCAATAAAACTTTATTGACAAAAACATGTAGGGAGCTGGATTGGGCCTGTAGGTTGTAGTTTGACAGCTCCTTCTTTGTGTATAAACTTCTAACTAATTGTCCATCTTTTTCTCCCCCAAGAAAACACTGAAGTGCAAATGAGTGAGCTTGAATGTGTTATAAATTATTTGTGAAAAATTATTAGTGAATTTTGCTACTTAACAATTAATAAGGGGTTACTCATAATTTACCTCATAACTTGGAACTGTTAAAAGATACATTCAAGCACATGAAATACTGTAACAGACTGAAGGTGTATTTTGTTTTCCCACGTAGATGATGGTGCTGTGTTGTAACTTTATGTTTTAAAGTTTTATTGCTTTCATTTCAGGTAATTTTTTAGAGATCTTTCTGTATTTTTCTTTCTGACTAACTTGCATTTTGTTTCCAATATGATAAATTGGAGATGATAGTAGATGGTGAAGGGCACTAGGAAGTATATTGGAAAGGCACTGGATTTTCTCCTCTGCGAGGGGTCCTTGCAGTGTTTTCTCTCACCTTTGAAAAAGATGTTTATAAAAGCACCCTTTGTCCTTAGAAATTAGTATAATAGGAATGTCAGCATTAAAAAAAGTTTTCTTCTTGAATATTCTTCTGAAATAATTACTTTCTTGGTTAGGTTACTAGTAAAAATGTTTGTGCCTTCCTGGTTGCTACATACACTGATGGTCGACCAACCGAGAGTGCCGAGTGGTTCTGCAAATGGTTAGAGGAAGCATCCAGTGATTTTCGATTTGGCAAAACTTACCTGAAGGGTATGAAATATGCGGTGTTTGGCCTTGGAAATTCTGTCTATGTGGGCCACTTCAACAAGGTAAGTACAAGGTAGATGTATGTTGAATTATAGGGATAAATTACCTTAATAAAAACATTAAAACATACATACATAGACATATGTATGTCTATGTGAGATAATCCATAACCTTTGGTACTTAATAAAAAACTTACTGTGTTATTCTTTATAGCTGGGAATTGCTACACATATATATCCAATCTTGGTATATAGTAAGCGCTCAGTAAATTTTTATTGAATAAAATAAATGAATATGCCTCCTGTTGTCTAGTGCATCCTGTTAAGGGCCTGGATTCATAGGCTTTGAGTTCAGCCTTCTGTCCCCAGGCAGGACCTTGTGGATAGAAAGTTGCTCATTCTTTGGACTTTCTCAACTGCCTGTTCTGTTGTTGAATAATCTTTGTTGCCCAAGCTACTCTTAATGCAGTTGAACCCATTGTCTTTTAATCATTAATTTTAAAGGGCAATAGAAGAAAAACATTCACTGCCCTTTATGGAATAAAACATTTATTGTTTTCCTGGATTTTTTTTCTAAATGAAATTATTCTGGCTACTTTTCTTTTGCATTCTATTCTCTATACTTTAAAAAAATAAAATTTGGAGACTTCTCAGTTCCTTAGTGGTTCTAATAAGTTACTAAAACTTGTATATGTAACTTTCCCCAGATATGGGCCCAGCCTGGCTCACCAGTCTTTGGTAGAATGTGAGTAAAGGTGAAAGTGAAGATCTTTCTTTAAACTTGCTTTCATTCAGTTGTTACATCAAGATGTATGTTTCCCCCCATATTTTCAAAGGAATTAGACAAAGACTGGTAAAATTCCAATATGTAAATACTTTGTTTACTGCCTTGCCACTCAGGAAGTCTGTTAAGCTTTTTAACTCTTAACTGCCCTTCTTGATAACCCCTGTTCCTCAGCTTCATTACTTCATATTGCAATAAAATAAATTTTTGAGTTTATGAAATTATGAGCCTTGCCAAACAGACTCCCCGGCTTCACTCAGTTGGTAAACGGGCTTTGGCCCCAGAGGCTTTGTTACGTTTTGTTTTCCTAATGAGTCATTTCATTCTGATGTTATTTAGAATAGTGATTTTCAAAATCTTTTTAAGGCATTTAATCATTAGTTTAATAAGAAGGTTTGCTTATCTCCTTGTTAAAAAACCTATTGCAGAATCTTAATCTATCAACTGCAACCCTTCTGTATTGTGGCTCGAGGACCGGAGGCCTTTAGGCTAAGCAGTCCCCTCTCCCCAGCAGCAGCTGCCGCAGGGGTCCCAGGGGTACTTCAGGCTTGTGCAGAGCAGCCTACAAACCTCTGATTCAGATTGCATTTTTAGCTCATGTATCTCTTTCTTGCAGGTTGGCAAGAATGTTGATAAGTGGCTCTGGATGCTTGGTGCCCATCGTGTGATGACCCGTGGGGAGGGTGACTGCAACGTGATTAAAAGCAAACATGGCAGCATCGAAGCTGACTTCAGAGCTTGGAAGACCAAGTTTGTCTCCCAGCTTCAGGTGCTTCTTAAAGGAGAGAAGAAATCCTGTGATGGCAATTGCAAGAAAGGCAAATGTGAATCTAATCCGCATGGCTCAAAGAACATAAAGCCAGGGCCTCATACTCAGGATGGGTTGCATCAGAGGGACACTGAGGTGTGTAGCCTGTGTGCCCATGTCTTTCCTCTTGTGTCTGGAGGTACTGAATCTTACCTCTGTCCTGAGAAACTATTTCGTTGGCTTCTAGTTAGAAGGAAGATCAAACTCATAGAGGGAGGTGTTTTAGAGAGGGCAGTCTTAGGAGTTAAGCCATTCTGTGCTGGATGCTTTCCTGTGTCTCTTCTGTAATTGTTGCATTGCTGGAGTCAAATAGATTTCTACCACAATTTTCAGGTTAGGAAACAGAGGCCGGAGATGTTAAATATGTCTCGGGCTGAGCTCATAATCTTTTATTTTATTTTTTTGGTTTCACCAAACCACATAGTCCTCCTTGTTTCTCATTTAATGACTATTAACCACTCTAAGTCAAAGGCTGCAAGTCATACTAGATTCATTTCTTTCATCCCACACAATATAAACATTTCTTTTTCTTCTTCCTTTAGATACCCCAGAGCTCCTTTGAAGCTCTTGTCAGCAGGTTGTATCACAGCTGTGTACTTTGGCCACCTGGTCACTTGTGTCATTCATGAACAACTTACCATTTTGACTTCCACCCTTATTCCTGTCATTATTCTTTGTGGTTAAGTCATCCATGTTGATGATTTATTGAACACCCTAGCCTGCCAGTTTCCTGGCCTTTAAACCTCCAGTGACCATTTTATTCTTTGACCATGGCCTCTCACTTCCATGGTCACCTCTGAAATTTCATGTTCTTGTGACCCAAAGTCTGATCTCTTTCTGGTGCTCCTACTTTAAAATTCTTTTGATCCCATACCTTTCTCATTGGATAGTGAAAACTGCTTATTTCACTTCTGTCCTTACCTGGTTTAGATTTTATACTCATTCTTTTATAAACGCCTTAAATTGCTTTGCTTTCCACTCCATTTTACAACCCAATTCGCTGAACTCCAGGCCAGGTTGAAACCTGGTCTGTCTTCTCTGTTGCTGGCTGCTTGCTGTTTGGCCACAGATTCATGACCACAGATTCAAGTATGAATGGATGACTTCCCTACAGTCTTTGACATACTTTTGTAAGTTCCCTTTCTCACTCTCTAAGATGACTGTTTAATACTCTTTCTCTCTACCCCTTTTTCCAGCTCTCCTATGAAGCCATCGAGAAGAATTCTCTTATAGCTTCTGCCCCATCTATAGATCTTCACATCTTTTCTGCTCGAGAAGACAAGTATCTGGTTCTGTCAAAAACTACTTTCTGTGTGTGCCCTGGAATCAAGGACTTTGGTCCCTTTGTTTATTGCATCCCTCACTCCTGCCTTGTTAATCTTTTCCTCTCTATTAGATAGTTCCCAGAAGTATATAAACATACTCTGGAACCACCTGTGTTTAAACAACACAAACAGCAAGAAAAACCAAATCTTTGTTCTGTCCTTCAGCTGCTGTTTCATTTTTTGTAATTTTTCTAGCCAGTCTTTTTGCTTATATTTGCTTATTTTCTCTCCAACTTCCTTTTAATATTTAAAAAAGCTTTTAAAAATACTGCAGTAAAATTCATATAACAAAATTAACATTTTAGAGTATATAGTCCAGTGGTACTTCAAATGTTCACAGTTTTGTGCAACCATTACCTATGTCGTGTTCCAGTATACCTTTTCATCGTCTCAGAAGAAAACCATGAAGCAGTCACTCTTCCCCACTTCCCCCAGCCCTGACAACGTACAGTTTGCTTTCTCTCTCCATGGACTTAACTTATACTGTATATTTCATACAAATGGAATTGCATAATATGTGATCATTTTTTTGTCTGGCTTCTTTTATCATGTTTTGGAGAAGTCATCTGTGTTGTACATGTATCAGTACTTTATTCCTTTTTATGGCTGAAGAATACTCCATGGTATGGCTATATCACATTTTGTTGATCCATATATATGTTGATGGACATTTTAGTTATTTCTGCCTTTCAGCTATTGTGTATAGTGCTGCTGTGACATTAATACAAGTATTTGTTTGGGTAACTTTTCAGTTTTTTTGTGTATATATCTAGGAGTGCAATTGTTGGGCTGTGTGGTAACTCTGTATTTACATTTTTGAGGAACCACCAGTTTTCCACAGCGGCTGCACCATTTTACATTCCCAGGAGCAATGTACCAGGCTTTAAATTTCACCACTTCTTTGCCAACACTTCTTATTTTCTATTTTTTTGATTATAGCCATCCTAGTGAGTGTGAAGTAGTATCTCCTTGTATTTTTTGTTTGCATTTAACTCTACTGGCTACTGATGTTGAACATCTATCTCTTTGTATGATTTTTGCCGGTTGTATATCTTCTTTGCGGAAATGTCCAAGTTCTTTGCCATTTTTAATTGTTATTTGTTTTTTTGGTTGTTAACTGGTAAGAGATGTTTATTACACTTTAGATAGTAGACCTTTATCAGATATATAATTTGCAAATATTTTCCCCAATATAGGTTTTCTTTTCACTTTTGTATCATGTCCTTTGATGCACTAAAGTTTTAAATTTCTATGAAGTCCAATTTATCTGCCTTTTCTTTTGTTGCTTTTGTTGTTGGGGTAATGAAGGTAAATTCATTGCTATATCCAAGGTGATGAAGATTTAATTTCGTGTTTTCTTCTAAGAATTTTATAGATTTAGTTCTTGTATTTAGGTCTTCTATCCATTGTAAGTTAATTTTTGTGTGTGGTGTGAGGTAATGGTCCAATTTTACTCTTTGAACAGTGTATACCCAGTTGTCCCAGGACCATTTGTCAAAGATACTGTTCTGTTCTTATTGAATGGACTCAGAACCATTGTCAAAAGTCCATTTTCCATAGAAGTTTGGATTTTCTGGACTCTAAATTCTATTTCAATGATCTATCAGTCTATCCTTGTACCAGTACCACACTGTAGATTTGTAGTTAAGTTTTGAATTCAGGAGTTCTCCAACATTGTTCTTTTCCAGTATTGTTTTGGCTGTTTGGAGTCTCTTGCAATTCCATATGGCTTTGAGGAGTGGTTTTTCCATTTCTGCAAAACACATTGTTGGGGTTTTGATAGGGCTTGTAGGAGTCTATAAACCACTTTGGATAGTATTGTCATCTTAGCAATATAAAGTCTTCCAGTCCATGAACATTGGATGTCTTTCCTTTTATTTAGGTGTTCTTTAATTTCAGCAATATTTTGAGTTTTCATTGTTCAAGTATTTCACCTCTTTGGTTAAGTTTGTTCTTGGATATTTTATTTTCATGCTATTGGATTCTAAAGTGGTCAGGGAATGTACTTTGGATGATTTTTCTTTTAAAATTTGTTGAGACTTTCTTGGTGCCTAACATAAAACCTGTCCTGGAGAATATTCCATGTGTACTTGAGAAGAATGTATAATCTGTTTTTGGGTGCAAGGTTCCAAATCAGTCAGTTAGATTTAATGGGGTTATACTGTTGTCACAGTCCTGAGTTTCCTTATTGACCTATCCAATTGTCCTGTTTATTGAAGGTGGGATATTGAAGTTTCCAGCTATTAATGTAGAACTGTCTTTTTCTTCTTTAAGTTCTATCATTTTTTGCTTCATAGGTTCTTGGCTCTGTTAGGTACATACCTGTTTATAATTGTTAAATCTTCTTGATGTGTTAATGTCCTTTGTCTCTTGTAACAAGTTTGACTTGAAGTCTATTTTGTCTCATATTAGTTAAGTTATGCCCGCTCTCTTTTGGTTATCATTTACATGAAATAGCTTTTTCTATTGAGTCTCTCATAGATAGCATAGAGTTGGTTCCTGTTTTTTCTTTTTTAAATTCGTTTTACCTATCTCTGCGTTTTTATTGGAGAGATTAATCCATTTTCATTTTAAATTACTGATAATGATGTACTTTTGTTATTTTATTATGCTTTCTATGTATCTTACATCTTTTCCTTAATTTCTTCATTACTGCCAGTTTTTGTGTTTTATTGATTTTTTTTTCCTGGTATACCATTTTGATTCCTTTTTTATTTCTGTTTCTGTACATTTTAAAATTCTTTTCTGGTATACTCATTTCTTCATATCTGCAGGGGATTTGTTCCAGGACCTTCTGCAAATACTAAAATCTGTGGATGCTCAAGTCTCATATAAAATTGTGTAGTATTTGCATATAACCTATGCACACCCTCCTGTATACTTTAAGTCATCCCTAGATTACTTATAATACCTAATAAATGTAAATTATATGTAAATAGTTTACTTATTGTTTAGGGAATAGTGACAAGAAAAAAAGTCTGTACATATTCATTATAGATGAACCATTGTAGGCCTAAGTACATGTCGGCAACAATGTAACAATTTTTTCAAGTATTTTTTTTGATCCATGGATTTGGAACCTCTAAATACAGAGGAGTGTTGCTATGCTAGGGATTGCCTTTAACCTCTTTGACTCATAGCACTCTATTTGAATTAATACCAGCTTAGTATACAAAACCTGTTCCTATTCAGCTCTGACTCATTCCCTTTATGTTGTTACCAATTACAGCTTTATACATTGTATGGTCATTAACATAGATTTGTAGTTAATTGTTTTATATACTTGTCTTTTAAGTCATATAGGTACAAAAAGAGGAGTTACAAACCAAAAATGCAATAATAATGGTTTTTGTACTTACCTATGCAACTACCTTTTTCACTGTTCTTTCTTCATATAGCTTTGAGTCATTATCAAATGTTCTTTTAATTTCTTGCATGCAGGTCTTCTATAAATGAACTCCTTCAGTTTTTGTTTATCTGAGAATATCTTCCTTTCTCTTTCAATTTTGAAGGATGGATTTGCTGGATATAGAATCCTTGGTTTACAGGGGTTTTTTTTTTTTTCTTTCAGTGGTTTAAATATGCCATCCCACTGTCTTATGGCCACTAAGGTTCCTGATGAGAAATTGGCTATTAACCTTATCTTTTTTGAGGACCGCCCCCTTGTATGTCAGTAGTTGCTTCTCTTTTACTGCTTTCAAGACTCTCTTTTTGTTTATTGTCTTGACAGTTTGGTTATAATATGTCCCAGTTTGGTTCTCTGAGTTTATCTTGCTTCAAGCTTCTTGAAGTTCTTGAATCAATTGATTCATATATTTTTATCAAATTTGGGAAGTGGTTAGCCATTATTTCTTCAAAAATTATTTCTGCTCTTTCTCTTCTCTCCTTCTAAGACTCTCCTTTTGTATTTGTTGGTGTGTTTTATGGTGTCCTAATAATCCTTTAGGCTCTGTTTTTCAGACTGGCTGATTTCAACTGATCAGTCTTCATTTTTGCTAATTCTTTTGCCTGCTGCAATCTGCTATTAAATCCTCTAGTGAAAATTTCAGTTCAGTTATTACTTTTCAGCTCAAGAACTGTGTTTCCTTTTTACAGTTTTTATCTCTGCGTTGATATCCCCTATTTGTTGAGACATTGTTGTCCTGGTTACCTCCAGTTCTTTGTCCGTGGTTTTAACTCTTTGAGCATATCTAAGACAGTCTACTTAAAGTCTTTATCTAGTAAGTCCAATGTGTGTATTTCCTCAGTGACACTTTCTGTTAATTTCTCCTGTGAATAGGCCACATGTTTTTGTTTTTTTGCATGCTTCATAATGTTTTCTTTCCTGAAAATTACACATTTATAATCTTTTAATGTATTAACTCTGAAAATCAGATTCTTTCCCCTCCTCAGAGTTTATTTTTATAGTTTGCTATGAGTTATAATTTTTGTTTAGTGACTTTTTAAAACTATTTTTGTAGACTGTATCTGTTGTCATGTGTGTTTCTAAAGTCTGTTTCTTTAGCTTGTGTTCATTTAGCTAGTGTTTTGATATGCCTTTTAAAAGTTTTCTTAAATGCTCTTTTAAAAAAGTTTTTCTTTTTCTTAAATCAGTGTTTACTTGGTTGTTGTAAACCTATGACTAATTCCAAGAATTCTGACAAAGTGGAATTAGTTGTTTTTTTTGCTTAATTTTTAGGTGTTTCTTTGGGGGAATAGGCCCTTGGATTTACCTACACAGCCGTTTTTGCTGATATCACCATTCTTAACATTTAAAAAAATTAAAACAGACTTTTAGAGTTAAAAGTAAACCTGTATGTTTAAAACCTCAAATAGTACTTCTAGGCTTATAATTAAAAATTGTACTTCCTTGCCTTATTCTAATTCTTACTTAACCACTTTTAATTCTTTTAGCTTTTTCATAAGACATTTACCTCTATATTTCTAAATAATTGGTTGTTCCTGCTATTTCTTGATTTTTTTAAATTTGAAAATCACACACACACACACACACACACACACACACACACACACAGTATCAGTTCCCTTTCTCTCATTTTCTTGTATAGTTGTATCACATTTCTGGTTACACCATTCTTCATTATTTCATTATTGTGATTGTGTGTATATTCACACCTATCACATATATTTTCATTCTTATGCATTTATTTCCCTTATTGCTATATCTGCTTTGATTTTTCTATAAGCATCACCACTTCATTATAAAAATTTTAACAGAACCAAAAATTGTTTTTAATATTGTGTGGTTTTTATTGATTTCTTGGAGGCTCTCCTGAGTCTTCTGCTCCACATTGGTATGGCTGCTTTAAGCCTTAGTGCAGCTGAAGTCTATGTGTTCTATCCACTGTGAGACACAGCTTTACTTTTACTAGCTTCCTGGGTTGGATTTTGGAATCTGGGTAACTATATCTTCTTATTTCTTGGTTGACGCTTGTTTTCTAGAGCACATTCTCTGGTAGCTCTCTCAGAAAGTTTGTTTTGGATATGAATTTTCAGATTTGTTACATCTGCATGTCTTTATCCCACCTTTACAGTTGCTTGATGCGCCAGCTGAATATAGAATTCTAGGTGGGAGTAACTTTCTTTCAGAAATCAAAGGCATTGATCCATCGGCTTTTAGTTAAATGTTGCTTTTGAGAACCTCAGTTTACTTTGGGTCTGAATTTTTATTACATAATTCTCCACTCCTCCCATATACCTTCAAACTTCCAAATATAGTCCCTTTAGCCATCTATATTTTGCTCAGCTTTGCCCTGCCCTCCAATTTTATGCTTATCTTCCTTGCTTTCATCTCTTGAGCGGGATATTTGTTTGCAGTTTATCTTCACACCAAAGACGCAGCTTTGTGGGGTCCCAGCTTTGACTCTTGTCTTGTATGTTAGTCTCTCTTCCTTCTATCATCTCCTTGACTTTAACTGCTTTTCTCTTGTCCTGTACAGCTGTCAAAATAGGTTCTCCAGAGTTCAGCAGGTACTCTTAGCTCCATTTTTCACTTACCTCTTAAGAGTCTCTTCTTAGTTTATACCTGCTGTCTTTTGAGTCCTTATATTTTTGCCAAACCAGTGAACATTTAAGATTATGCATTAAAAATAATACTCAGTTTTGGTTATTTTCTACAAGAGAGCTGTTAATGTAATTCATTCTACAGCTGGGAGCAGAAGTCCCAGTTAACCCTCACCCACTCCAGTTTGGCTCTCTACTCCACTGATGCTACTCTTTTCTAGGTCCAAGGGACTTCATATTATCAAGCCTCATGGGTATTTCTCTGTCTTCATATTACTTGACCTCCAAACAGTGTTGGACTTTGCTGTCTTCTTTGAATCACTCCCTTTTCTTGACTTTCATGACATCATTCTTATGGTTTTCTTTCTTTTTTTACTTGGAATCTTCTTCCTTTATCTAACCTCTGCGTGTTGGAATTGTTAAAGGTTTGGTCCTGGGTTCTGTTCTTTGTTGATGCTTTCTTCCTGGATGATCTTGCATAGTTTTACGGCTTTACATATTCTCTAGATGCCAGTTATTCCTAGGTTTTTATTTTTAGCTGTAAGGTCTACACTAAATTATGTTCTCAGGTACAGGGTCTGGCACAAATAACACCCCTTTTTTTTTACAAAATCTTAATGATGTAATTCTGTGACATAACCATATCACACTCAAGCAGAACATATGATATTTTAGGTGAAGTTTTTGAAATAAAACGATAAATTGTTACACCCATATTATTACCCAACCAACCATACTCCAGCAGGTGTTACTTCTGCCAGACCCTGTATATAATTGCCTCTTTAAAGACTGCGTAGATGTTGAAGTCATCTCATATTTCACAGATGCAAAATGGAACTCTTCATTTCCACTCTCCCAGTCTGTTTCTCCCCAGGTCTTTCTCATCTTAGTAAACACCACCACCAAGAAATCTGAGTCATGCTTGATTTCTTCCTTTTCCTCATTCCTGCATTAATTCTTCACTAAGTCTGGTTGGTTCTTTGTCTAAAAGAGTGGTTGGGAAACTATTTCTCTAAAGGCCCAGCTTGTAAATATTTTCAGTTTTGTGGGGCATGTGGTTTCTGTTGCAACTATCAGTTTTGCCATTGTATCAAGAAAGTGGCCATAGATAATATGTAAATGATGGGCACTTTCCAATTAGACCCAAGGCTGGCCGGATTTGGCCTATGGGTTGTGGTTTGCTTACCTCTAGCCAAAAATATTTGATATCCATTCAGTGACCTCAGAACTTGGGAGGGGGTATTAGATGGTTTCCTACTTTGAACAATGTATTTCTAAAGCATTGATGTTCTAGGAGGAGGAGCCCTTTGAAAGTTCCAGTGAGGAAGAGTCTGGTACTGAGGACCACCAGAGTCTAACTTCTGTTGTTGATGTTGAGGACCTTGGCAAAATTATGAATCATGTGAAGAAAGAAAAGGTACTGTGATTTTGGGAAATAATGAACTTGGATCTGCAGTGGGTTAACATCTAGCATTCTGCATTGGTGTGTAGTTCATCCGAGCTCATAATTAGACAGTTTTATTTATTTGCTTCCTTGAGAACTTTATACTTTTTTTTTTATTTTTATGAGTGTTGTGAAAGTGTTCTCTCTTGGCCCTGTGAAAATGAGCTCATAGTAGGACAGACAAAATATTTTAGGACAAGAACTGAGGAAAGGCTAGATGGTAAGAGGGACTTAATTCATTGTGTAGTTGAAGATGACAGGATGGCAGCATGATAAGATTGATTAGTGTTAAGATTTCAACTGGAACTCTTGTGTAAAGTTGCTTCCCTGTCTTTCCAGCCTGAGTGGTGTTGAGCTTAGGGATGATGGCAGCTTGGTCTATAGGTGTTGAGATCAGTGTGCGTAGAGACCCTAAGAATCTAGGAGATATTAGTCTGAGTCTTGATGATCTCAGTGACTAAATGAATATGAGAATGTACAGTGAAGTAGGATTTTTGTGCAGATTCCAGTGATCTAAAATCGAAATAACATGTAGAATTACATAAAAAGGTAATGTCTCAATTTATGTGTCAGTTTTGGAAAATGAGAATATTCTAAACTACAGATGTATCAAGTGCATAAGTCTTAGAAACAGAATAAATGCAACTATTGGGAAGTCCAAGAAAATCAAGCATAAAATTAACACAAGCTGAAATGCAAAGATTTAGTAAGGCAGCAGGGTATAATAGGGTATAATAAGGTAACAAGTCAAAAAGCTTTTGTATTTCCAAACAATAACCAGTTAGAAACTGTCATGGACGAAAAAGATCTCATTTACAATAGTCACATAAAAAATAAATAACTATAGAAACGCATTTAAAAAGAAATATCCTAAATCTGTGTGAAGAAAATTTTTAAAACATTTTTGAAAGATATAACAGTGCCTTGAACAAATGGAAAGACATCCTTGTTTTTAGATATGGGGACTCAGTATTGCAAACATGTCAGTGTTTTTCAGTTAAAATGTAAAGTTAATGCAATCCATTAAAAATTCCAATGAAGTTTTTTTCTGGTGCTAGACTGGTTGATTCATGTGGAAAAATAAGCATACGAGGATAACTAGGAAAACCTTGTTGTAAAAGTAGTAGTGAGAGGACCACCTCTGTCAGATAGTGAATCTTACTACAACGCATCTATAATTAAAACTGGTATTGGCTTCTTATGAGGCAGACCAATGTAACAGAATGAAATTCTAGGAATAGATCCAGCTGTATATGGGAATTTCATATATGATAAAGGTGGCATCTCTTTTTCCTAGTGTGAAAATATACTTTTAAGATAAATGATGTTGACAGCTGGATAGCTAATTGTGAAAAGATAAAATTGGGTCTGTACTTCACACATGCATCAGAATAAAGTCTAATTGGGTCAGAAAGCTAAATGTTGCTAAAATATATAAATAATAGGTTTAGATGAATTATTTTATAACTAAGATTCACTTTCTATATGATTAAAAATCTAGAAGCAATAAAAGGTTGAATTTATCAATGATTTTTATAAAGATTTTCATGGTTATAAGTAAAATCAAAAGACAAGTGATAAAACGAGGGAAAATATTTGCCCCTTACAAAGAAGGGGTTAAATTTTCTACTACACAAAGCACTCTTAAAAATTGAATAATAAAAAAAAAAGACCCAGAACATAATTGAAAAAAATGGCAAAACACATGATTTGATGAGTATCAGAAAAAGCTCTTTTTTTAAAAAATTTTATTTTAATTTATTTTTTCAAATACATTTGTCTCTCCCCCCCCCCCACCGCAGAAAAAGCTCTTAATAGACTAAAATATGAAACAGACTAAACATACAAAAAAGTGCTCAAATGAAAACTGCGGTGACATACATTTCTCACCCATGAAAATAACAAAAATTCAAAAATTAGGCAGCACACGCAATTGATGAGGCTCTGGGGAAATAGGCTCTCACACCTTGCTGAAGGGAGTCCAGAATGGTATAACCCCTATGGAGGACCCTTCAGTAGTCTACCAAATTCACACGCCTTTACCCATGATCCAGCAGGCCCAGTTATATGAATTTACCTTGGAGATAAAACTTTACAAATAGAAAACAACACCTGCACAAGATTATGCCTCACAGCATATATAGCAAACAACGGTCAGATATGGGTTGAAAAAAGCATAATATACCCACAAAATATAATATTGTGCAGCTGTGAAAAATACTAAGGTGTACCCATGTACATCAGTGTGATTTCAAGGTGGTGTTGGATTTGATTTAGAGGCTGATATGAATTTAAGATTTAAAAAAAATATATTGTCATGTTATATTTACACATTCATAACAAGTATATGTGTATATAAATGATATTTTGTAGCTATGTTCATGGAAAGGACCTTTCATGTTCTGACACCAGCTAACAACCAGTTCAATTCCAGTGACTTGCGAGTTCAATTCTAACACTAACTAATGGTAGTTAGAATCAAACTCCAGAGATTTAGGGCATAATTCGGCATAAGAATGCCCACACTTGAGAATGCTGTAAGTCTTGGGGGCTACTTGCACTTCTGATCAACTGGTTGTAAATTTGGGGGTTCTCATGACCCCCTGAGGTTCGATAATTTGCTAGAATCACTCAGAATTCACTGAACGCACTATACTTGTGATCTTTTATTTTAAGGGATACAAATTAGAAACAACCAAATGGGAAAAAACTCGGGCAAGTTCTGGGGAGTGGAGGGGTGGGGAAGAGTTCCAGAATTTCTGCGCCCTCTCCTCGTGAAATCTGGGCCCTCAGACCACATCACTGTGCTCGCCCCTGGGAAGCTCTACTGCATGCATCCAGAATTTTTATTGGGGTTTCATCACTTTGGCATGATTGGACGCATTCCCCAGCCCACCTCCCTTTCCTGGAGGGTCAGTGGGACCAGGGTTGCATTTTGTGGCCCAGCCCCCATCTTAAGCTATCTAGGGGCCCACCCTGAGCCACCTCCTTCGCATAACAAAGACACTTCTATCACTTAGGAAATGCCAGGTTTTTCTGAAGCTCTTTGCGAGGAACTGGTGTCAAGGACCGGATTATTCTTTATTACGCCAGAGACCTAGAAACAAAGCACTCCGATCTTGTTTTCTAAATATCATTCCCCACTGATAGGAACCAGGGATCCTTGGAGAAATGGCTGATTTCAGGTTTTGGGGAAGGGAGAATTATAGATGGGCCTGGAACATTTTGTTGAACAAGTAGGTCCTCAATGACTGATGGAGGTAGGTCAAAAAGCTGTAGGAACTAGCTTGAAGAGCTTCCCACAGGCCAAATTTGGGACAATTTGAGCATTAAAAATGAGTGTAATGATTATATAACGAGCATAATAGACTATTACATCAAGTTAAAAAAAATTATTGTTCTACACAAAGGGAAAGCACAGAAGAAAGACTTTGCAGAAAGTTTCCAGATAATAAATATACAAGGCATGATAGAGTGATAAAATCACCTGTTTGCAATCCCCAGTGTAATAATTGATTTAAACAAGGATTGGGTGAAATGCCTTTGGGGAACAGATACTCACATAGTCTCAAAATACCATCCTTGAAACAAAACCACTGAGACTTGCCAAAAAATAAATAAATTAGTGGGAAAAAATACCCCACAGATTATTTACTAATTACAAAGGGGAAAATATACCTTCATAAGGAGTAATAGGCAACTCCTACCTCTACCAAATAATAAATTCATCATCATCATTTGCATTAAAGCTTGACCTTATGCACCTCCTGATATGTTGTGTAACAAGATGTATACGATATCATCTATTTGGTGTTGTGTCAGAAGCGTTTTAACCTGAATCAAATTATGGGGAAATAATCAGATAAATCCAAAATGTGTGACAGTCCATGAGACAACTGGCCAGGCTCTTGAAAGAGTCAATATCATAAACAATAGCAACAACAATTAAATGTGGTGGTGGGGCTGTTCCAGGATTTCAAAAGGCTAACCATATACATTGTGTAAACTTTGACCTGAATCAAAGAGAAAATGCCATTGTCTGGACATTCTGAGGATATCTGAAATAAATTTTTATTAGATAATACTGGATTTAAAATTTTTTCATTTTAATAATGGTATTGTAGTTCTGTAGGATCAAGTCTTTTTTTTTAGATGAATAATGCAGTGTTTTAAGGATGAAGTGGCATGGTATTTTGCAATATACTTTCAAGTGCTGTAGCAAAATTTTATTCACATACACACGTGTATTATATGTGTAATGTGTAATACACGTGTGTGTATGTGTGTGCATGATGGATGGATAGATAGGTAATGATCAAGCAAAAGTGGTGAATCCAGGTGAAGGGAATATAAGTCTATTGAACATTTCAATTTTTCTTAGGGTTTGAAATAAAAAGTATGAGGGGAACTGCTTTCCCATATGTTCCCAAAACAAAACAAAAAACGAGTACCAACTGAATTATATAAACTTTTAGAGATATTGTCATTTGAGAATAACTTCCAGTTTTTGATAGGAGTAGTTGGTGAATAACTAGTTTTGCATTATGTAGGGGTTTTTTTTTTTTAAAGATTCATTCATTTATTTTTAGAGAGAGGAGAAGGGATGGAGAGAGGGAAGAAACATTGATCAGTTGCCTCTCACACGCCCCCAAGTGAGGACCTGGCCCGCCACCCAGGCATGTGCCCTGACTGGGAATGCAACTGGAGACCTTTCAGTTTGCAGGCTGATGCTAAACCCACTGAGTTACACTAGCCAGGGCCCATTATATAAGGTCTTAAGTATGTATTCCTTGCATATAATGTGAGGGCCCTCTAATTTTACTCGAGGTGGCCCCACTATAACAAATGGTAACTTAAGGGAATAAATTTAACATTTATTTAATGTTGTGTATTTAATTTGTTGGTTTTTTTTTTTTTTACTGTAAATAAACATGCCTATAATAATGAAAATTTAGAAAAGAGGAAAAGGGCAAAAACTTACCAATAATACTATCTCCCCAGAAAAATCACAATTAGTATATGGAATATTTATTTAAATTTTGTTTTATATGCATTTAAATTTCTATTTTATTATAAAAATGTTTGTCTTATTCTTAGACAGTCTTTATAATCTCATTTGAAAAATCTCACAGAAAAATCTTTTAAAGGTAATGAGTACTGATACAGCTTGTGTTACAAGAGGGGTTACTTTTGGGAAGTTACAAAAGCTGCTTTATTTTGACTTTTACTGTCCCTTCCATCCTTCCCAGGATGGAGAATACATTCCTTGTCTTGGGATGAAAACCCTGGCAGACTCCATGACTCTCCTGATCATTTTTGGTAATAAAATGAAGTATAGGCACTTCAAAGCACAAAGTCTTAATTTGGCAGTAGAATGTATAGTCCTGTATAATACTAAGTAACACTATTTAATAAACTAAATCAAAATTTCCAATTTAATTTATAAGTGAAACTTCTCCCCTATTTATTATCTACTCTTATTGTCTACTCTCTGGCCTATCCTCTGGCTTCCATTTTAGACCACCTTAGGAGTTGGAGAGTGGATGGGGCGTGCGCAGGAGAGATAGAAATGGGAAAATTATTACCTGGCACTGCCATAAGATGGCTTTGTGCTCTCTCTCCTCATTACGTGTTTTAAAATTGACCTGTCCACGCAGTCTTTCCATTGCCTCCTTGGAGACATTGTCCATGGCTGTCTCCCCACCTGACCCTTTGCAATGAGCAAGTGTACTCTGAGAAGTGGACTTCTCGTGGTTGCTTATTCTTTCTCTGAGCTCTGTATCTGTGGGTTCCCTCTTTTGAGGTCTGTTATCTGTTCTCCTCTCTAGCTGCCCATTGGTCAGGATCTAAGATCTCCTCTACCCCGACCCTGCTCCCAAGGACCCTTCTTGAGATCTTTACTCAGGGAGGACAGGCCGGTTCCCATCCAGCAGCAGTGCTTACTTGCTGAAGCAACTAGTCAGTCAGTCCTTTTGCTCTCTCGACTCCTGGGCAGGAGCCATTCACCAACCTGTCATGCACACTGAGTGCCAGGGCAACGCAGCACCTTCTTTGAGGGGTCCTTTTGGAACCTCTCCCCTGGAGTTTGAGGTAGGATTGGGTACCCACCTCCACAGCCTCTCTCCATGTAAGGCAGAGAGGGGAACTCAAAATACCTCACCAACACTCCAAAGAAATCTTTAAAAAATCCTCTGTCATTATCTCCATACCCTCTACTCTTTTATATCCTTGATGTGAATGAGGCATGTTTAACGTTGTTAAACTGGTTCTTAGATGTTTTCTTTGAAAATTTGTAACTTGATCTTTTTCTTTGGAATTTTATTTCATTTAATGCCCTCCTTACATGTGTTTCAAAAATTCAAAGAATACAGTCCCCTGTCCCTATTTTTCTTCAGTCTGCTTTTCATAGGTAATCACAGTTTACGGTTTGGCAATAGTCTTCCAGGTACTTTACTGACTTAAACACACCCATATAATATAACTGTTTTTCTTTCTTTCTTTGTCTTTTTTTGGCTATACAGACAGGATCATTTTGTACTCTAAATTTGCAGACTGCTTTTTTTTTTTCTCACTTAACATGACAATTCTGTCATACAGATCTCCCTAATTTATTTTAATGTTTATGTAGCAATCCATAAATATATCCTATAATTTATTTGACTTTTGTTGATTGACGTTTAGGTATTTTCTAATTTCTGTAGTGAACATGCTTGCTCTTACGTATTTTGTGGCTGGTATAAATCTAAAGAATAAATTTGTAAAATTGAAATTTCTAGTTCAAAGGAAATTTTATAGTTCGATAAATATTTTAAAATTGCCCTGTAAAAAGTTGAAAACGTTTTTATTTTATTGTTACAGTATAGGAGAGAGTGAAAATGCCTATTTACTTGGCCAACCCCAAGGTTTTACCAATCTTTTAAATCTTGCCGACCTGAAATAACCTGGATTTAATTTACATTTAATTTTGAGTGAGATAGAACACTTACTTTTCTTTTCTTTTTTTCCTGTCAGCCATCTCTTTCTGTCTGCCTGGAGTTAGACAGACTGCAGGGTCTGACATCGCAGTCCCCAAGACTGCTTTCACTTCTGACGCCAATTTTGGTAGATTTCTAAAAATTACTCTCGGGTTGATGATTTGCTAGAAAAATTCACAGAACTTGCTGAAAGCTGTTATCTTCATGGTTACAGTTGGGAAAGGGTACAGGAAATCAGCCAAAGAAAGAGACACAGAGCAGTCAGTGTCTGGGAAGCATTTATTTGTTGACCTCAGGGCATGTTACCATCCCAGCATCAGTGTATGACAGAACACAGGGAGTATTGCCAACCCGGGAAGCTCACCTGAGCTTTGGTGTTTTTACTAGGGCTTCATTGGGTAGGAGGACTGACTGACTGCTTGCCCATATGGTTGCACTCAATCTCCAGTCCTCTATCCCCACTTTGTCCTGAGTCACCGTGTTAGTGTTAACTGTCAGGTGCAGTCTGAGGGGCCCACCATGTATACCAGAGTAGATACTCCTATCACTCAGGAAGTTACAAGGGTTGCAGGGGTGTCTAACCTCCGTCCCGCAGGCTGCATGCAGCCCAGGATGGCTGTGAATATTATTTTTTAATATATATTTTATCGATTATGCTATTACAGTTGTCCCATTTTTTTTCTCCCCTTTATTCCCCTCCACCCTGCACTGTGCCCTCCTTCAGCATTCCCCCTGTCCCTTAGTTCATGTCCATGGGTCATACATGTAAGTTCTTTGGCTTCTCCATTTCCAATACTATTCTTAACCTCCCCCTGCCTATTTTGTACCTGCTATTTATGCTGCTTATTCCCTATACGTTTTCCCCCATTCTTCCCCCTCCCCCTCCCCTCTGTTCTCCATTTCTATGATTCTGTTCCTGTTCCAGTTGTTTGCTTAGTTTTTTTTTTTTTTTAGGTTCAGTTGTTGTGAGTTTGGTGTCCTTTTACTGTTCATAGTTTTTGATCTTGTTCTTTTTCTTAGGTAAGCCCCTGTGACATTTCATATAATAAGGGCTTGGTGATGATGAACTCCTTTAGCTTGACCTTATCCAGGAAGCACTTTCTCCTCCCTTCCATTCTAAATGATAGCTTTGCTGGATAGAGTAATCTTGGTTGTAGGTCCTTGCTTTTCACGACTTTGAAGACCTCTTGCCAGCCCCTTCTTGCCTGCAGGGTTTCTTTTGAGAGATCAGCTGAGAGTCTTATGGGAACTCCTTTGTAGGTAACTGTCTCCTTCTCTCTTGCTGCTTTTAAGATTCTCTCCTTCTCTTTAATCTTGGGTAATGTAATTATGATGTGCCTTGGTGTGTGCTTCCTTGGGTCCCTTTTCTTTTGGACTTTCTGAGTTTCCTGGATCTCCTGGAAGTCTGTTTCCTTGGCCAGATTGGGGAAGTTCTCCTTCATTATTTTTTCCAATAAGTTTTCAATTTCTTGCTCTTCCTCTTCTCCTTCTGGCACCCTTATGATTTGGATGTTGGGGTGTTTAAAGTTGTCCCGGAGGTTCCTAAGCCTCTCTTCATATTTTTGAGTTCTTGTTTCTTCATTCTGTTCTGGTTGAATGTTTCTCTCTTCCTTCTGCCCCCAATTGTTGGTTTGAGTCCTGGTTTCCTTCCCTTTGCTGTTGGTTCTCTGTATATTTTTCTTTATTTCACTTTGCATAGCCTTTACTTTTTC
Organism: Pteronotus mesoamericanus; assembly: GCF_021234165.1. NCBI lineage: Eukaryota > Metazoa > Chordata > Mammalia > Chiroptera > Mormoopidae > Pteronotus > Pteronotus mesoamericanus. The sequence continues at coordinate 15,905,114 of NW_026555308.1, forward strand.
CTCCATTTTGTGACCAAAGTCAGCCTCTGTGAGCATCCTGATTACCAGTGTTTCGAACTGTACATCTGATAGGTTGGCTCTCTGTTCATTGCTTAGTTCTATTTTGGCGCTTTGATCTGTTCTTTCATTTAGGCCATATTTCTTTGTCTCAGTGCCCTGTTACTTTGGCGGCAGGGCTGCGGGGCGGGGCAGTGCAGAGACTTAGGTATTCGCCAGAGCGGGGCAACCCAGGTCACTGCCTTGCAACACTATATGTGAGGGAGGGGTCTGAGAAGGAACAGTACTGCTTGCTGGGCTCTCAGCTGACTTTCAGTTACTTCCCCTGCTACCCACAAGTAAATTGGGCTCTTCTAGTGCTGATTCCCAGGTGGGTGTGTTTGTGCACGTTCTAGGACCCTGTGGGTCTCTCCAGCAGACTCTCCTGTGAAGCTGGGAGTTTCTCCTGCTGCAGCCCCCACAGGTTTTACAGCCAGATGTTTTGAGGCTTTCTTTTCCCACACTGGAACCTTGGGTTGCGCAGTCTGTCTTGCTCCGCAGCTGTTCCTCCCAGTTTATCCACCTGCAAATGTGGGACTGCCCACTCTGCCAGCTGTTTCACCTGCCTGGTCCCCCAGTCTCCACCTTGCTGAGTGTCCTGTATACCCTGTATGCCCGTTTCTGCCCCTCCTACTGGTTGGGATGAATGTTTCTCCTTTAACTCCTTGGTTGTCAGACTTTCATAGAGTTTGATTTTCTGGCAGTTCTGGTTATTTTTTGCTTTTAAATTTGTTGTTGTCCATCCTTTGGTTGTGCGAGGAGGCAAACTATCTACCTATGCCTCCATCTGGTCTGGAAGCCAGATGTAAGTCTGTTTAGACATTTTAACTTTGCTTATACATTTTCCTAGAGTTGATCATTTAGTCTTTCAGGTTTTCTGCTGTTATAATTAGCACTGGTCTAGACCATTTTTACTTTTAAAAAAAGGTCTTAGTATTTTCTCAAATACCATATGATTTCACTCTTGTGGAATATAATGAACAAACCGAACTAACAAGGAAAATGGGGGTGGACTCACAGATGGAGAGCAGATGATAGCTAGTTGGGGGTGGGGAGAAGTTAGAGGGTGGAGGGATTGTGCAAAAAGGAAAAAGAACTCATGGACACGGACAACAGGGGTGATTGCTGGAGGAAGGGGAGTACAAGAGGCTAAGTGGTAATGGAAAAAATACAATAAATATTAAATAAAAAATATAAAAATATATTAGCATTTTCTTAGGTTATGTTTTACCCAAGTTGATATACTAACTAGATCAAACAAATGTGTAATTTTATGCTTTTTAATTAAAAATCTGAGAAATTTTCAATGGTTAAACTGTTTTAAAGCAGGATAGATTTCAGTGCATGAGATAAGTGATTTAGATAGATTTCTGGATTTTTCCACCAGATTAAGATACTTAAAGCTTTGTATGTAGTCAGTGAAGAATTTGGAATAAATTTTACCCAACTCTATTGAGGTTTGATTGATAAATAAAAATTTAGTCTGTACAACGTGATTTTTGTTAAGGTTATATATAATGTGATGATTTGATATATGTATACATTGTTAAATGATTATCACAATCAAGTTAACACATCCATCACCTAACATAGTTCCTTTTTGTGTGTGTGTGTCTTGAGAATGCTTAATATATAATCTCAGCACATTTCAAGTATACAGTAAAAATTTGGAATATGTGGGTGCATTTTTTCTTTGCTTTTTTATCTTATGTCCATTAGAGGGCACTGGAGAAAAGCATTAATGAAAGACTTGGACATCTGGTTAAAGTATTGTTTGAAATGAAATGATTTTGGACTTTATTAACTTTAAGAAATTGGTTTATGATATTTCAAATTTCTAATAAAATATCCCTCATAAAACCATTCGATCTGGGAAAAAACATTTTTTTCCAACTTCAGTATGACATGAAAATAAAACACCAGATTTTGTTTTGCATTATTGTTTGGTTATTGTAGAGTTTCCAAATATGTCTTGTGTTTTCATTTTATATTGAATGTAATGTACTAAACTCAGTGATGGATATTACTACTGCTCGGCTCTTCTTTTTCAAAATTTTTTTGGCATTTTCTTTGGAGTTCATTCTCACATATTCTTGAGCTACTTTCTGCGTGGTCATCGTTATGCATCACACTAAATTGCCTGAGTTGTTACTGTAGAGGAAATTCTAGTACTTGAGAACATCAGCTCTAGAGTTGGGCCAAAGCACTCCTATTAGAAGACCTCTTTTTGAATAATACTAATTTTAATGGAGTCACACTATCTCAGCTTGTGTGTTTGTTGGCAAATTATTTCATTCTCTGTGCTTCAATTTTCTCATCTCTAAAGTGGGAGATAATAACAGCAATTGCCTTCTAAAGTTCTTATGAAAATTGTCAACCGATAGTCGTTGGCACCCATTCAACACTGACAGGAATCCCCAGTTTGGGGTGTGGCGAAGAAGGAAACTTTATTCAGTGCAAACAGCTCAATTGTGATACCACAAAGCTGTGGAACAACTCAGTGGTGTTATAGCTCACTTATGAAACAGCGCAGTGAAGGAACAGTACCACTGTGAGGCAGTCCTTGGGGGAGACCCCTCTCTGGCTAGACAGTTCTGCTCTGCTCTGGCCCGCTTTGCCTGCTTTGGTCTGTTCCGCTCTGGTCTGCTCTGCCTTAATCTGACCCTCTCTGGTCCTGTAAGATGTCTTTCGTGTTAAGGCTCCAGTGGGGAAACACAGTCTTTACTCTTGGGTGGAAAGGGAAAGTGTGCTGACAGAACCAGAGGGGTGCTGACTTATGCAGAGGGAAGTCCCTGCCCCTAGTCCCTGATTGGTCAGTTCTCATGCAAATGAGGACTTCAAATCCTCACAGTTTGATTTCCTCAGAAAGCACTGGCTCATTGGTCGGAATGGAGCCGCTCTCATTGGAGCCCCAGAGTGTTGGTTGGTGATGATGCAAATGGGGATATAGCTGCATGGCTCTGATTGGACAGGGTAAGTCTCAGTCTTATTGGCTGACATATGATTCCAGGAGCTCCTTTATAAGGGATGGCTCAGACTGCAGGAACACAGTGCAGGCAGGCAGGTAGGTCAGTGCCAAGGCAGGCAGCTTACTGCAGGCTTCTCCCTCAAGTGTGGCTTGTGTGAGAGAGCTTCTATGCTCTGCTTTTAAATTTGAACCAGTTAACCACCAGGAGTCCTTCTTGATAGGTATCTTCTTTCTTGGTGTGTGCAAGATTAAATAAGTTCATCCACTAAAGCCTTTACTTTCTTGCCTGCCACATACTATGTACTTGATAACTATTAACTGTTATTGTATAAAAAGATGTCTTCAAATGGGCCAGGTTTGGTTCAAGTAGTGTACCACCCCAATGTCTACCTCCTTCCCTTGGTAGCAAGGTCCAAGACAATAACTCTAAGACTGAACAGAATTTGGGTGGGAGTGATGTTCAAGAACAGGAGAGCTAGAGTTTGAAACATGGGCAAGTTAGGAAGACCGATGCAGAGGGGATGGTCTTCTAAGGAGTATAGCATGTTTTGGGGAACTCTAAACAATTTTGTATGTGTAGAGTTGAGAGGGAGTGGAGATGTGTGGAGATGTGAAATAAAGAAGGCAAGGGCAGGATTCTGCACTTGATCTTAGCCAAAACACCAAGAAGCGATGGGGCAGGATCCTGGAGGCCTTTTCATGCTCTGTCACGAGGGGTGAGCTTTATCCTAATGGCAATGGAAAACAAGGTGTTCATTTGATTGGATAGGATGAATGGGTTGGGGGTGTGGGGAGAGAGGATGTTCCAGTGTGTAGGTTCAGAGTATTAGGAGAAATCAGAGTACACATTGGGTTATCTCATTCAGCCCTCACAATGGCCCTGATATCCACACTATTATCATTTTCAGTTTACACTTCCACAGGGTAAGAAACAGGCTTAGAGATGTATAGCAATTTATTCAAAGTCAGATGGCTAGAGAACAATGACAGGAGAAGCCTGACAATTTTAGTTTGCTTATTTTCTGTTTCTCTCATGTTATGATTTATAAATGTAAAGGGAATTGCAAGCAAGGTTTTTTTTTTTCCCCCCCTCTGCAGTAAGTAAATATTGTTAAATGCTCCCCACAGCATGTTCTGGTTAAGCAGACAAACAGTGATATAAGTATCATCAGTATTGGAAATACATGGTGAATGCTTGGTAATTACTCACCAGAGGAACATTTCCATTTACAAAAGGATTTCAATGTGTCCAGTTTCGATTATAAAGTTGCAAAGAACTGCAGTGGAATATCATGAAACTAGTTCTCCTTTCATAATTATTTTCAGGCTTCCAGTGTTTAATTCACACAGAAACAAAAGGTGACATCCCTTCAACTTTGAGACACTGCTTGTAAATTAGCGTACTCACCCATGGCCTGTGCAGGCAGCCTTAATAGTGAATTCCATAAGTCAGGTTATACAAAACAGAATCACTGGGTTGGAGGAAACCATTTTAAAGCTCTTGACATACCTTGTCGAACTGCTTGAAAAAGTTCACAAAGCATCCTTAAAACCTAGTACATGCCAAAAGCTTTGAGTCCTGTTAAAAATTTGTCATTTAAAAACTGAGCTCTGACAACTGAGTGATATATAGGGATTCCTTTATTAGAGAAATAGGAGCCTGCTGAAGTGGGGTTAAATTGTAGCAGGTGGAGCTTTAATTACACCTGCAGAAGACTAATATTGAAAGTTGTGAGATCTAGAATGAGTTACTACAAGAAGTGAGATGCATTTTTCTAGAGCTAGAAATAGCTGTCCGGTGGTTCTGAGGCATTTATTCATTTTTTGGCCAACATTTACTCTGAATGCCCACCCTGTGCTAATAAGGTTCCAGGCTTAGACTGACTGTACAGAAAAATGACCTAGAGATTCTGTATCCAATGTCTTCTGCATGAATTGATAAGGAAGGAGATCACCTGATCATAAACATGGATGAATAAAATAAACAGACAGATTTAAACAATAAGAAACACCTCCCCCCCCGCCCCCGCAGAAGAAATGTATGCTTTGGTAATGAAAAGCTTGTGTGTTGCGAAACACCTGTTTAGCATTGTCCAACTAGATGGCATTTTAGCTTAAGACCCTTTTTAAAAAAAAATTATTTATTTTTAGAGAGGGGAAGGGAGGTAGAAAAAGAGGGAGAGAAACATCAATGTGTGGTTGCCTCTTGTATGCTCCCTATGGGGACTTGGCCTGAAACCCAGGCATGTGCCCTGACTGGGAATTGAACTGGTGACCCTGTGGTTCTCAGGCTGATGCTCAACCCACTGAGCTACACCAGCCAGGACTAGTTTAAAATCTTTAACAAATCACTTTTTTGCATTGTTTTTTATCCCAGGCAGTTTTGGGGTGGTACTGTGGTTTCTGGGATGACAGTGTGAAAATGTTAGGTAACATTGTATAATTTTATTTATTTATTTTCAGAGAGAAGGGGAGAGGGAGAAAGAGAGGGAGGGAAACATCAGTGTGTAGTTGCCTCTGGTACACCCCCTACTGGAGACCCGACCCACAACCCAGGCATGTGCACTGACTGGGAATCGAACCGGTGACCTTCTGGTTTGCAGGCCAGCACTCAGTCCATTGAGCCACACCAGCCAGGGCCATATAATGTCTTTAAAAATAAAAATCAGTACCACTTTTTGCTCCCATTATTAAATAAGCTTCATGTAGCCTATTTTGTTTATAAAGAACTTTGCACTTACATAGATTCATTTTCTCAAGTGCAGAGGAAGTTAGCTTATAATCAGGTTTTCTTTTTGTATGTTGGGGAACAGTAGCTTGGAAAGGATATTTTCTTTTTTTTTCTTAAGGTTTTATTTTATTTATTTTTTAGAGAGAGGGGAAGGGAAGGAGAAGAAGTGGGAGAGAAAAATCAATATGTGATTGACTCTTGTGCACCTCCAACCGGGGACTGGCCCGCAACCCAGGAATGGTCCCTTACTGGGAATTGAACCAGCAACCCTTGGTTTGCAGGGTGGTACTCAATCCACTGAGCCACACCAACCAGGGCAGTAAGTGTTTTCTTTCAAGGAAAGTGTGATGGGTTTGGGAGCTGGAGAAGGGGTATAAATAGAGGTTGGAGACAGGCAGACCATTTAGTTTGGCTGTTGCAGTTGTTCTATAGAAGAAACCAAGGCTTTGGGCAAAAGCAGTGGCATTGCAGATGCGGAGAACCAATATGCTGGGAATTAATCCTTGTTAAATTGGTGTACAGGAGAGGGAGGAATAAAGGTTGACCAATTCTGAGATCTTCATTTATTTCTGCTTAGGCTATGTAACAGCTAAAAAAAATAACAATACATAGGTCCTAGTACTTGTTATATTGTTATGTTCTAGGCAAACGGTGAACAATGTCTGCAGATAGGAGATTAGAATTAGAATTTGAATGGTGTTTTGACTTCCTTTGGGAGTGTTATGAACTATTGTATTTCTTTTTAGAAATGAAGTTGCTGCTGCATATAGAAGATAGGACTAAACTCCATAGAGGCAAAGAATGATAAATGTTGTTTTTCCTGAATGTTCAAGACTTTTAATCATAGCCTCTGATCTCTTTCTATATTAACTTTGTGTCTAAATTATTGATTCTGTAGTAGCTACATATACTCACAGTTTATAATAGATAATTTTTCTAGTGATAGGACACAGACTGTGTTCCATCGCCATTCTTTTAAGAGTGTATTCATTTTGTAGAGGTCAGAAGGTTTTATTTTTATTTTAAATTTTTTTTTCTACCATAAGAGGGTGTCTGTAGAGTTCTGAGCACAGTGGTCAGAGGCCAGTGTCATGGGCTGGGTCCAATTTTTGGTTTATGTGGCCTCTGTGGTAAGCAAATCAGCTGGTGATATTTTGTGGTGACATTGGTTTTCAAGAGTAAATACTGCCACCTCCTTTCATTTCTTGCATCATTAATAGGGACTTACAGTAACTTACTGTGGAATTACTTCAGAGGCATTTAAATGTGGTCAAGGTCAAGGTTGGTTTTATTTTGCTCTACCACAAGACTTCCTTTTCAGCTCAATTCTTTGATTTTAGGTCTGAAATAGACTTCAAAAAAAAAGTCAAAGGATTCTTTTTAAAAAACATCTTAAAATAATAACTGGATCCTTCTAATTTATTAAAAATGCCCAGCATCAAACTGATTACTTTTATAATAGATAAGAACAAATGATTGATGTTCGTTCATATGTTTTTTCAGTTCCATCTGAAAAGGCGCAGTGAGAATTTTACTAACAGAAGCAAAATTGTTCATTAATTTTGCATTTTGATTATGTTCAGTGGTTTAGAATGCTGACTGTTAGGACAGATCAAACTAATTTGGTCTATGTTTCTCATTTGGTACATTTGACTCTCTAAAGTGCTTTTTAGAAAATCTTTATTATATATTTTTTCCATTACCATTTATTCCCTTTTACCCCCCGCCCCCAGCAATTGGCACACTAAAGTCCTTTTTCACTGACTTCCTATTTCAGAGCAAGTTGCTAAAATAACAGGAGTTAGAGAAGTTAACTCTGAATTTCATCAGTTTTCCTTTCTCTATTTAAAAAATATTTAATCTGTTTTACATTTTGTGTATAGAGAACACTGAACATTCATGAAAGTAGACAGAATGACCTAGTGAAGTCCTATCACCTGTTGCCTAGCTTCAAATGTGAACCGTGCTCCCTTCTGCATTAGTTTGATGTGGATCACAGACATCATGTCATCTGCAAGGCGTTTCATTTTTAGGTAGAGAGGGTACTATTGTGAGTCTATTCACTAGTTCACCTGGGGCCGGATATTGGAAAGGGGCAGGCAACAAGGCTAAGCTAGGGCTTGGTTGTAGGGCTGCTCCCAAGGTGAGTTATTTTGAATTTCTGTAGGTCTTAGTAAGATCTGATGTGAGTTTTCTTTAAAGCGTAGCACAGACTCTGTGTGTTGTTTTGAAAATATCAATTAGCCCTCTACCATCTTCTAATAAGACAATGAGATAATTAAAAAAAAATACACACACACAGACACATATAAGATTTAAAAAGAAAGGAAGAAATCAGTGCAACGGGTGAGTGAGGGTCTATAATATGAAACCATTTACAGAAACTACAAGAAACAGGCATGACGCAAGACCTTATGCAAAGATCAGAGGTGTACTGTGAAATTTTCTAGTGGTCAAAGTCAAAAGGAACACAGTCAATTTCATCCTTCATATTTCTGTCACTGAAAAATTTTCCTCATGGGACCTTCTAAAAGGAGCCAATGGGACAGCAGGTGGAGGTGGCAGACTAACGTGGTCTCTGAGCAGACGGTTGTTTGGGTAGTCCAGAATACTTTTTTAACTTGTATGTGGGGCCTGCAGACACAATAACCTGCAATAACTATAATTTATTGAACTCTTTTATGTATCAGGTATTGTGCCAAGTGATTTTATTTTATTTATTCTTCAATACATTCCTGCTTTATAGATACTAGGTTCCCCATTTTTCAGGTGAGGAAATGAAATTCAGAGAAGTATCTTGCTGAAGTTATGCAGTGCTTTGTACTCAGCATACTAAAATATTTGACATATAGATGCGTGATTATTGATTTATGTTTTGTGGGTATATGTGTTTGAGTATGTAGTTACTTTTTTTGGAAAAAAAAAAGACTGGCTTGTCTTTAGATTATTGTCTGAATGGAAATGTGATCACTTTAGAGAGAACAGGATTGTTGGCCATGGCTCACGATGTAGCTTTTTATCCATGCTGCCTGTTCATGATTGTTGTGCTGTTATTTTCATTGCACATTGACATTTCTGGCTTTCATTCTTTTTATTTTAATACAGAGAGAAAAGGAGCAGCAGGAAGAGAACACTGGTTTGTTCAGAAGCACAGCGAAGAATGAAGCTGGTGAAAGAAGAGCTATGATAACTCCTGCTCTCCGAGAAGCCCTTACTAAACAAGGTGAAAACCCTCAAGAACTGTTGTTATAATACCATGCTCTTAAGCATTCTAATTTAGTACCTAAAAGAAGAAGCTAAAAAAAAAGATTGTCAAGGGGAGAATAGGTAATGAAGTCCACCTCTAGCCCAGCATCTGTGTTGCTGTGCCCGTGTAGCTGTCTAAGGAGTCACTGTCTTGTGCTTATGGAACGCTTGTGTGTTGGCTGCCTGGGCCAGCAGATCCCTCTTTGTTTGATTTATTGGGATGTTAACATCTGTGTGGCTCAGGTATGCAGGCAGAAAATGCCATCACTGGCTTCTTTATCCATCGCTGTTTATTAGGGGGAAATTATTAAATATAGAAAAAAATACTGATTTTTACATTGGGTTAATTAGACGTGTTTTATCTAGGAGTATGTCTGGGTTTTTATGGTCATACCTTATTAAGGAGGCTGTAGTTTGAATGTACAACTAATACTGGTTTTCGGTAGAAGAGAGAGGAGAATTGGGGGACAATAGACTGACTTCCTTCCCTTCCTCTTTTCTGTATTTATTGAGAACCTTTTATGTGACAGTTAATTGCAATGCAGAGAAATATAATGCAGTATTTCCTTCAAGGAACCAGTATTAGCCTGTTAGAGGAGTCAGACAAGAATACACAGATATTATATATATAATATATATAAGTGTATACATATTATAGATATAAATGTTGTATCTATAATATGTATAAAATCTGTCTTTTAATTCGGATATATAGACTATTTAAAGCTATAAAGACTATATAGACTGATGCTCTTTAGATCTTTTAGAATTTTTATAATCCTGTTTTATGTCCTTTGTTGGCTTATTACATGTTGCACTGTTTTGTTACTCAGTGCTTGCTTCAAGTTTTATACTACATCTCTTTATCATATCATAGTATGTCTTTGTGTGGTGATACAGCACTTCATGTATAGTGAGCATCCTTCAATGATATACTTCTTTTTTGTCCTTCTCAACCTCTATGCAATTGTTATCATACATTTACTCTTTACGTGTTTATTTTGGTTTAGTCAATTATCTATTAAATATATAAATAATTAGAAATAATTTATATATTGACTCATGTATCTTTTCATCCCTTTCTATACATCTGAGTTCTCTGATAGCCTTTTTCTTCTTCCTGAAGGACTTATGTTAGCATTTCTTATGGTGTGGATTTGTTGGTGATGAATTATGTCAGCTTTTGTATAGCTCAAAAAGACTTCGCCTCATTTTTGAAGGATATTTTGATGGATATAGAATTTTAGGTTGACAGCTTTTATTGTCATGTTATTCCACTGTTCATATTGCTTCTGATGAGAGCTCTGCAGTCATCTTTTGTTTGAACCTTTGAAAGTAATTTTTTTTACTCCCTGGCTACTTGTAAGATTTTCCCCTAAGTACTGATTTTGAGCAGTTTAATTATAATGTATCTCAAATGTAGTTTTCCTCATGTTTTACTTGGGATTTCTTGAACTTCTTGGTTCTTTGGATTTATAATCTTAGTCAAATTTGGACAAATTTTTGTCCATTATTTCTTCAAATATTTTTCTGTCACCTCTTTTCTCTCCTCTCTCTTGGGGATTGTAATTACATGTATCATAGGTCACTTGAAATTGACCCAGAGCTCACTGATGCTCTTTAGATCTTTTAGAATGCTTTTTTTTCTGTCCTATTTTACATTTTTGGATAGTTCCCATTACATGTCTCCAAATTTGATTTAGTAATCATTTCTTCCCTAATGGCTAATCTTCCATTAATTCTATACAGTGTGTATTTTAGCTTAGACATTGTAGTTTTCATTTCTAGAAGGTCACCTTGGGTCTTTTTATATCTTTCATGTTTCTACTTAGTTTTTCGAATCTAGGGAACACAGTTATAACTGTTTGAATGTTCTAATCTGCTAACACATGGGTCATTTCTGGGTCAATTTTGGTTGCTGGAATATTTTCCTCATTATTGGTCATGTTTTCCTATCTGTGTGCATGCTTGGTAATCTTTGCTTGGATGCCAGATCTGATTTTACCTTATTGGGTGCTAGATATTTTTGTATTTCTGTACACATTCTTGAGCTTTGTTCTGGGAGTAAGATAAATTACTTAGAAACAGTTTTGAGCCTTTTAATCTTTTATGACTTGTTAGGTGAGACAAGACCCAGCTTCATATATAATAGTTAATTATTTCACTCTATTGAGGTAAAATACTTCTTTGTACCCTGCCCAATGCCTTGTGAATCTTGAGGTTTTCCTCTCTGGCAAGAACAGGCACAGTTCCCAGCTGAGTGTGAGCACCAGTCATACCTCTAATCCTGTCATGTGGTTCTTTCCCATTCATGGGTAGTTTTTCTTTCACATATGCACTAAGCAGTACACAGGCAAATACTTGTAGAAATCCTCTGCAGACTCTTGACTTCAGCCTCTATGTGGCTTTTGTCTCTCAGGTACTCAGTCCAGCTAACTCTAGCCTTGTGGGCTCTTCATACTCTCACTTCCATGTCCTCAACTAAGGGAGAACACTGAGCTTTACGTCAGTTGCCTCCCTGCTGCAGGACCTGGAAACTTTTAAGCCAGAAAGCTTGGTTAATGGTAGGGTTCGCCTTGTTTGGTTCCCGTCTCTCTGAGATCATCATTCTTTGTTGCCTGATGGGTCTTATCTTGAAAACTGTTGTTTTATATATTTTGTCCATTTTTTGGTATTTCTGGTGGGAGAGTAAATGAACTGTTACTACATGTTGTTTAGAATCGGGGTACTGCACTATAATTTTCAATGACTGCATGATGTTGGCTTATCTTGGTGTTGTGGTCAGCAAAGGTTTCTCCATTCTGTACTGTGCAGTTATTTTCATACCTATCTAAATGCAAAATTTTGTAGAGCCCTAGGTATCTTAAGAGAGAATGAGATAAAAAACTAATATGATTATATAATATAATGTATTATAATAGTGTGGTTTCTGTAATAGGTATATGAACAACACATAATGTAGGAATTCAAAAGAACTAGAATTTTCTCTGGGAATCTTTTAAATGTTTATTCTCTGTCTGAGATTAGCTATTCATTTGGACTCAGTTTCATCTTCTACTAGATGAGCAGTGCTTTGTTTATTTATATTCTGGATGTTTACATAAATCTAGAGGAGGGTAAAAGACAGAGGGCCCTGTAATGTTGCCACTAGACACTTTTAATCCAAAGTGACATTGTTCCATTAATCATCACACTGTGAATATGGATGTTTAACTAGCTACTGATCCACTTATACCATCATCCAGACTGTGTTTCTCCATTTGCCTTATTTGTCTACAAGTCAAAGAGTCTTTTTGTGCAAGAAACTCATGATAATTATGGCTTATTACTTGAAGCTTGATGAGAAGCTTTATTAAATGTTTCTGAAATCAGAATGTTCTACTTGTTTGCTCTATTAGTTTGTTATAAAAGGAAATATGATTAGTTTGGCATGGCTTTTCCATGCTATTCAAGTCTTATGTGGCTCAAAAACTTTAAATTATAGGTTGTAGAGTGGTGCTGAGAATTCATGTTAAGTTGTGGGTCCTAGGATTCGATTTTTCCACTTTTTTGGGGGACAATATTTCTTTATTTTAACCTCCTGTTGCCCCTCTGATTCTTCACTTGAAATATATTGTTACTTGCTTTTACTTAATGGCCCAGCATACAGTTTATTTTTATAGATGTTTCTTGAGTCTTTGAAAAATATTTCGTTAATTGTTGAGTGCAGTGCTATGTGTCCTTGATTTAGTTTACTGTGTAGATCTTAGAGCTCTACTGAGTATGTATGGTCTATGAGATCTGTTCGATACAGAGAGATGCTAAACTCTCTCCCTGTGATTTTGGATTAGCCTATTGTCTCTTTATGTATTTTAAGTGTATGTTAATAGATGCATACACATTTTAAATTGTTTTATCATCCTGGTGAATTAAACTTTTAATGATTTCTGCCACTCGGTTGTTGTCTATCATTATTTAAGCAAAGAAAAATGATTTTGCTTGTTTTATAAGCACCGTTTGATATGAGGCTTTGAATCAATTCAATATTGTGTTCCCTGTTTCTCCATTTAGGTTATCAGTTGATTGGGAGCCATTCTGGGGTGAAGCTTTGCAGATGGACAAAGGTATTTGTCTTTGTGCACTTTTTGTGTGGCTATTACATGTAGTCAAATAATTTTACCATTTTAAAGGTATAATTTACGTTTAATAAAACATAATGACTGAGTGAATTTGTTAAAAGAGTTCAGCAAGTTTTTATGGATGGAAAAAACCCCATATCTACCACTCCAATTAAGATATAGACGATCTTCCTCACCCCATAAATTTACTTGTCTTGCCAGTTGGAAATCATGTTCTTTCAGTCACAAGGAAAGCATCCCAGGGACCCATGTATAGGAGGTTATAGTGTGGCAAGATTTATTTTGGGTGAAAATAGAAGGCCGCATCCAGGTTCCCAGTATCTCATCTCTATCTGTCTCGCCATTGAAAAAGTCCAAATTAGTCTTCATCAGTCTCAGAAATAGGACCAGTGTCCAGTGGTTCTGTGCCATGCCAGCGTTTAGTCCGTATCAAAGCTTAGTTAAGTTTCCAGCTGTTCTTTGGCTGGCTGAAGCTGTATCCAGTAACCAGGCTTGGCTTAGAGTCTGCTTGATGCCTCCGTGGCTACCACCATGAATTGCTAGGGCCACATGGTTGCTGTGGAGAGAAAACACATGAATGGGGTGACTGAATGTTATTGAGGAGCAGAGAGCACTTCTTGGTTTGGCTGACTATATTATCTCGGGTTTGTGAAGAACCAGGTTTTTTTTAAACTAACCAATCAACTTCCTAAGCTTTTGTGGCTTGCATTGGATCTTCTCTCTAACCAATCCATTTACTAGATCATCTGGGTTCTAGGTCCCTTATTCAGTCTGATCCTTTTCCCAGGCTAGACTGACAGGCCTTATGGTTGCCACCTTTGTTCCTACTGTGGCTTGCCTCAGTAGAAGGACCACCCCTGGTGCCCTCTTGACTTGTACTGTGCCTGCGCCCAGCAGAGAAATTTCTCCTGGTGTTTTTATCCCTCCCTCGGTAATTACCAGTACATGATCTTTCCTGCCTGCTTGAGGGGCTTAGAGGTCCCCTGGGGGAATGTGTGAAGCTGTAGTTTCCTAATAGATTAGGGTTCTTAATGTCTGATTGTCTTTTCCCCCTTCCTGTATGAATATCTAGCTACCTGTTCATTTGTGCTAATTTTTAGTAAACACTTCCCACCCTCAGCCATGAAACAGTTGTTCTAGTTGCTTACTGTAATTTTGCCTTTTCTAGAATTTCATATGAATGTATTTATATAATGTCTAATTTTTTTGCAAGTGGCTTCTTAAACTCAACATAGTGTTTCTTAGATTCATTCATGTTGTAGTATATGTATCAGTAGTTCATTCCTTTTTATTGCTGAGTATTATTCAATAGTATTTGAATAATATGTTGAGAAACATTTGGGATGTTTTTCAGAGTTTCGTTATTAATGAATAAAACTGCTATGAACATTCTTGTACAGTGGTTTGTTTTGTGAGTGTATGTTTTAATTTCCTGGGATACACATTTAGGATTGGAATTAGACTAGATATATATTTAACTTTATGAAGAAACCCCCAATCTGTTTTCAGTGTGGCTGTACTGTTTTATACTTGCATCAATAATTTTTGAAAGTTCTAGCTGCTACGTATTCTCACCATCAGGTGGTATTGCAGTTCTTTTTAATTCTAGCCATCCTAGTGAGTGGAAATTGTAGCACTGTGGTTTTAATTTTATGTTTTGCTGATGACTGTTGATGATGAGGAGCGTATGTGCATATTGGTCATTCATATTTGTTGTTAGGGTGGCTGTTGACATAGTCTGTGAAAGAATTCACAAAGAGAGGAAAATGCAGAGGGCAAAGTTTTATTCAGTTTCCAAGAGAGGAAAGGGGCCAGGAGTGGAGAATTATGCTGTCCCTGAGGGGTTGGGGTTTTGAGCTCTTATTGGATATAAAGGATGGGGAGGGGGTGTTTCTGTTATGTGGTTGCTGGGCTGTTAGAGGCATTGCAACACAGGAGGTTTTGTTTGGTTTGCATAAGCTGCAGTTTGCTCCAACATTATCATTTGCCTGCAGTTGTAGGGAGTGGTCAGTCACATTCCGTTCTTGCTTGTCCACTAATTTTCTGATCCTGGGGACATAAGCTCGGAAGAGTTAAATGGCAGTCATATTTAACAAGATATAGGCCTGCTTTGGCAAATAGCACCAAAATAGCAAATGGCTCTGGCTTTTTCCTTTCATTTGTGAAGTCTATTCAGATCTTTTGCCCAAATTGGGTTGTTAGGCTTTATATTCTTGATTTTTAGGAATTCTTTATATATTGTGGCTATGAGCCTTTTGCCTGATGTACATTATGAATAGTTTCTCCTATTCTATGGCTCCCTTTTTTATTTTCATAATGGTATCTTTTGAAGTTTTAAATTTGAATGTAGTCCAATTAACACTTTCTTTTATGGTTAGTGCATTTTGTATATTGTTGATATAAGAAATTTGAAATGTTTGGAGAATTTTTATAAACACTTAGTTGAGCCAAACAGAGGATATGTTTGGAAGCAAGATCTCAACAGACAGAGAAAAATCCTTCCCAGGATGGCAGTTTGCACCTTCTTTGATGCATTTGAAATTAAGGAGGGAATTTAAAGATCACATGAGGGTCAGAGAAACTAGTCAAGGGATTGGATTGAGTGTAGTTAAGAACATTGCATGCTCTCTTGAGAGTGGTTCTGAAAAGAGGCATTTCACAGGTGTGTTAACCTGGGTACACCGAAAGAATGGACAGGACTGGCTTATAGCAAAGATAAACCATTTTACTAAAGAAGTTACATGCCTGGGGTGTGAATACCCAACATGTCCTGCCCATTTAGGAATTCATGATGAGATACCACTGTGAGAAACTATTTTTTTAAATGTTTTTAATAACTTTTTAAATGACTTTTTGTTAATACATTACTGTTTTTTTAAAAATTGTTATTTATTACAGTTGTCCCAATTTTTTGCCTTTTGCCGTCCTCCTCCCAGTTCACCCCTCACTCCACAGTCAGTCCCCACCCCATTGTCCATGTCCATGGGTCATTCATACATGTTTTTTGACTAGTCCCTTCCCCTTATTTCCACCATTATCCCTCTCGCCCATCCTGTCTAGCTGCTGTCAGTCTGTTCCATGTTTACATGAATCTGGTTCTATTTTGCTTATTACTTTATTTTATCCATTTGATTCTTCTTATAAGTGAGATCATTTGGTATATCTTTTACTGACTGGCTTCTTTCTTTCTTTCTTTCTTTTTTTTTTTTTTGGCTTATTTCAGTTAGTATAATATTCTCCAGTTCCATGCTGTCATAAAAGGTAGGAGTTCCTTCTTTCTGTTTCATAGTATTCAGTTGTGTAAATGTACCACAATTTTTTATCCACTCATCTCTTGATGGGCACTTAGGCTGTTTCCAGCACTTGGCTATTGTAAATAGTGCTGCTGTGAATGTAGGGGAGCATAAGTTCTTTTGAATTGGTGTTTTGGGGTTCTTAGGATATATTCCCATCAGTGCAATCGCTGAGTCAGGAGGTGGTTCCATTTTTAATTTTGTGAGGCTATTCCATGCTGTTTTCCATAGTGACTGCACCATTTCCACTAACAGTGCACTGGGGTTCCCTTTACTCCACATCCTCGCCACCACTTAC
Organism: Pteronotus mesoamericanus; assembly: GCF_021234165.1. Taxonomy (NCBI): domain Eukaryota; kingdom Metazoa; phylum Chordata; class Mammalia; order Chiroptera; family Mormoopidae; genus Pteronotus; species Pteronotus mesoamericanus. The sequence goes on from NW_026555308.1 coordinate 15,921,804, forward strand.
GGTTTGTTGATTTGTTAATGACGGCCATTTTGAAAAGGGGTGAGGTGATCTCTCACTGTGATTTTAATTTGCATCTCTCTGAAGGCTAGTGATGTTAAGCATCTTTTCATATGTCTGTGGGCCATCTGAATGTCCTCTTGGGAGAAGTGCCTATTCAGGTCCTTTGCCCATTTTTTAATTGGATTGTTTGTCTTCCTGGGGTTGAGCTGTATGAGTTCTTTGTATGTTTTGGAGATTAAACTCTTGTCCGAAGTATCATTGGCAAATATGTTCTCCCATACAGTCAGTTCCCTTTTCATTTCGATACTGGTTTCTTTAGCCATGCAGAAGCTTTTTAATTTGATTTAGTCCCATTTGTTTATTTTTTTCCTTTATTTCCTTTGCTTAGAAGATATGTTGGCAAAGATATTGCTACATGGGATATCTGAAATTTTACTGCCTGTATTTTCTGCTAGGAGTTTTATGGTATCAGGACTTATATTTAAGTCTTTTATCCATTTTGAGTTTATTCTGGTTTATGGTGTAAATTGCTAATCCAGTTGCATTTTTTTGCATGTACCATTTATTGAAGAGACTACTTTTACCCCATTGTATGCTTGTGCCCGCTTTGTCAAATATTAATTTACCAGAGAGACATGGTTTATTTCTGGGCTCTCTGTTCTATTCCATTGATCTATGTGTGTGTTCTATGCCAGTGCCACACTGTTTTGATTACAGTGGTCTTACAGTACATTTTGAAATCAGGTATTGTGATCCATCTAACCTTATTTTTCTTTCTCAAGATTGTTGAGGCTATTTGGGGTCTTTTTTGGTTCCATATAAATTTTTGGAGCATTTGTTCTAGTTCACTGAAATGTACCATTGGTATTTTAATGGGAATTGCAATGAGTCTATAGATTGCTTTGGGTACTATGGACATGTTAATGATGTTAATTCTTATAACCCATGAATATGGTATATACTTCCATTTATTTGTATCTTCCTCAATGTCTTTTTTCAGTGTTCTAAGTTTTCTGAGTACAGGTCTTATACCTCCTTGGTTAAATTTATTCCTAAGTACTTTATTTTTCTTGTAGCTATGGTAAATGGGATTTTTTTCTTAGTTTCTTTTTCTGATAGTTCATTGTTGGTGTTAAAAAGGCCCTTGATTTTTGAATATTGACTTTGTATTCACCGTTTTGCCAAATTCACTTACTAGATTGAGTAGGTTTTTGGTGGAGTCTGTAGGGTTCTCTATGTACATTGTCATGTCTTCTGCAAATGATGACAGTTTTACTTCCTCCTGTTCAATTTGGATGCCTTTTATTTCTTTTTCTTGTCTGCTACTGTGGCTAGAACTTCCAGTACTATGTTGAATGAGTGGCGAAAGGGGACACCCTTGTCTTCTTCCTGATCTTAAGTGAAAAGATTTTATTTTTTGCCCACTGAATATGATGTTCGTTGTAGGTTTCTTGTATATGGCCTTCATTATGTTAAGTTATCCTCCCTCTATTTCCACATTGCTGAGTGTTTTTATCATAAATAGGTACTGGATTTTATCAAATGCTTTTTCAGCATCTATTGACATGACCATATGCTTTTTGTCCTTCACTTTGTTTATGTTGATTTGCCTATATTGAAACATTTTTGCACTCCTGAGACAAATCTCACTTGATCATAGCATATGATCTTTTTACTGTATTGTTGGATCAGGACTGCCAATATTTTGTTGAAGATTTTCACATCTGTATTCATCAGAAATATTGGCCTGTAGTTTTCTTTCTTTGTTGTGTCTTTACCTGCTTTTGGAATTAGGATAATACTGACCTTGTAAAAAGAGTTTGGAAGTCTTCCCTCTTCATGAATTTTTTGGAATAGTTTGAGAAGGATAGGAGTTAGTTGTTCTTTAAATGTTTGGTAAAATTCTTTTGTGAAGCCATCCAGCACTGGTCATTTGTGTGCCAGGAATTTTTGGATTACTGCTTCAATTTTGCTGGTTGTTACTGGTCTATTCAGGCTTTCTGCTTCTTCCTGATTTAGTTTTGGAAGATTGCATGTTTCTAGAAATTTATCCATTTTGCCCAGGTTGTCCCATTTCTTTGCATATAGTTGCTCATAGTAATTTCTTACAGTCCTTTGTTTTCTGTGGTATTGGTTGTTACTTCTCTTTTGTTTGTGATTTTATTTGGGTCCTCTTTTTTTCTTGATGAGTCTTGTTAAAGGTTTGTCAATTTTGTTTATGTTTTCAAAGAACCAGCTCCTGGATTCACCGATCCTCTGAATAGTTGTTTTAGTCTTTATGTTATTTAATTCTGCTCTGATCTTGATTCTTTCTTTCCTTCTTTTCGCTCTGGGCTTTTTGTTTCGTTTTGTTCCTGTCGTTCTTTTAGATGTAGGGTTGGTTAGGTTGTTTATTTGAGATTTTTCTATCTTCTTTAAAAGGTAGGCATGTATTGCGATGAACTTCCCTCTCAGGACTGCCTTTGCTGTGTCCCATATGTTTTGAGTTGTTGTATGTTCATTTTCATTTGTTTTCAGGTACTTTTTAACTTCTTTCTTGATCTCATTGTTAACTCATTCATTATTTAATAACATATGTTATTCAGTCTCCATGTATTTGAATGTTTTTGAGTTTTATCCTTAAGGTTAACTTTTAGTTTCAAGCCATTGTGATCTGAGAAGACGCTTGATATTATTTCAGTTTCCTTGAATTTGTTGAGGCTTGTTTTGTGTTCTACCATGTGGTCTGTCTTTGGAAATGATCTATGTGTGTTTGAAAAGAATGTATATTTTGCTTCTGTGGTGTGAAATGCTCTGTAAATATCAATTAAGTCCATTTGCTTTAGGATGTCGTTCACTGCCACAATATCCTTGTTGATTTTTTGTTTGGACAGTCTATCAATTGTGGACAGTGGGGTGTCAAAATCCCCTATGATGTCTGTATTGCTATTAGTCTCCTTACAGTTCTCCATGGTTTTCCTTGTACTATATTTAGGTGCTCCTATATTGGATGTATATATGTTTATCAGGTTATATCCTCTTGTTGGGTAACTGCCTTAAGTATTATGTAGTGACTTTCTTTGTTATGAAACTTTCTTGTGAAGTCAGTTTTGTCTAAGTATTGTTACCCCAGCTTTTTTTTTTTTAATGTCCATTTTGATTGGAATATTTTTTTCCATCCCTTTCATTGTGTAGACATTTTCAGTGTGTGTAGGTCTTTTGTTCTAAAGTGGTTCTCTTGTGACAGTATATATGCAGATTGTGTTTTTTTATCCATTCAGCTACCCTGTCTCTTTTGATTGGAGCATTTAGTCCATTTACATTTAAGTCTATTATTAATAGGTACTTACTCATTGTCATTTTTTCCCCTTGTGCTTGTGTTTCTCTCTCTCTCTCTCTTTCTTCGTCTTCTTAAAGCAGTCCCTTTTGCATCTCTTGCAGTGCTGGTTTGGGGGAGATTTACTCTTTTGGCCTTTTTTTTTTTTTTTTTAAAATCTGGGAAGCTCCTTATTTCACCTTCCATTTTAAATGAGAGCCTTGCAGGGTAGAGTAGTCTTGGTTTCAGTCTTTTGCTTTTCATTATTTGGAATATTTCTTGCCATTCTCCTCTGGCTTGTAGTATTTCTGTTGAGTAATCAGCTGATAGCCTTATCACAACTCCCTTGTATGAACTAGCTGTTTTTCCCTTGCTAACTTTAAGATTCTCTCTTTGTCTTTGAATTTTGCCATTTTAATTATGATGTGTCTTGGAGTGGGCCTCTTGGGTTCATCTTAATTGGAGCCCTCTGTGCTTCCTGAACTTGCATGACTTTTTCCCTCACCAAGTCAGGGAAGTTTTCTGCCATCATTTTTTTCAAACAGGTTTTCTATCCCTTGCTCCTTTTCTCCTCCTTCTTGTATCCCTGCGATGTGAATATTGTTATGTTTCATGTTGTTCTGCAGCTCCCTTAAACTATCTTCATTCCTTTTGAGTTTTTTTTAGTTTTGTTGCTCTGACTGGGTGTTTCTACTTGTGTTCCAGCTTGCTGATTTGATCCTCTGCTTCATCTAGCCTGCTTTTAATTCCTTCTCATGTATTCTTCATTTCAGATATTGTATTCTTCATTTCCTCCTGTTTCTTATTCATAGTTTTGATGTCCTTTTTCATGCTGATGAGTTTCCACTAAGTTCCCTGTAGTTCTCACTGAGTTCCTCTAGCATTCTTATAACCATTACTTTGAACTCTATGTCTGATAAATTGCTTGCCTCAATTTTGTTTCTCACTCTTTCTGGGGATGCTTCCTTTCTTTTGATTTGGGATTGTTTATTTGTTTCCCCATTTCAGGCGACTCTTTTTGTTTTTTTTTTTTCCCCTGCATATTAGATTCTTCTGCTTTGACTCCCTGTCTTTGTGGGGTGGCCTTCTGTGGTGGGAGACCTGTGGGACTTAGTGTTACAGTCTTCTTGAACTCCTGAGCTGGATGCTCTAGGGGTGCCCTTTATGCAGTTTATGTGGCGGATTCTCTTGTAATTGGGTTTTGATTGTTGTTGGCTTGTTTGTTGGTGAGTTCTCCCCTCTGGCTGATTGACTGAGAGTCGCAACTCCCAGCATGTATTTAATGCTGTTGTACAGGACCTGTCAGAACAAAACAGTTCAGCAAACAAAACCCACACCAGTAAAAATACCTTCCATCCACTACTGTGGTATCAACCACAAATGAGCTAAGAGTAATAAAGGTGGAAAGAAAATAAGAATATTATATGAAAGGGACTAATGGAAAGAAAAATGATTTTGAGAGGGTAGAGGGAGAAGATATAATAAGAGTAGCACATAGAAACAAGGCGAGGAACAGGAGAAAATAAAATTTGCAACGTAAATAAAATAGGGAGGGAATAGAACAAAATGGAATAAGAAAATGGAAGAGAACAGTATGAGGTTTGAAAAAAAATAGTGAAGAAATAGGAACCAAATTGAAGACAAACAACCACTGCAGTGATATCCATGACAGATGAGCAAAGATTAATAAAGTTAGAAAGAGAATAAGACTATTAAAAGAAAGAAGAGAAAACAAAGCTTGTGAAATGTCTAAAGGAAAGAAAAATGATTTTGGGAGGCTAGAGGTAGGAGAAATAATAAGGGCTAGAAACCAGGCTAAGAAAGTGAGAAAATAAAATTTGAAATGAAAATAAGATAGGACAGGAAGAAGGTGAAATGGAGTAGAGCAGGGGAACAGTAATAATTATATTTAAAATTTAAAAAAATAGTGAACAACTAGGAATAAAAGTGAAGAAATGCAACAACACCACAATATCAATGACAACTGAGCAAATGTTAATAAGGTGGAACAAGAACAAGGATATTATAAGAAAGGGAAAAAAATGTGACGTGACTAATGGAAAGCAATATGTTTTTGAGAGGATGGAGGGAGGAGAAGTAACAGTGGGAATAGAAATAAGGCATAGAAAGGGTAAAATAAGAAAGAGAAGGATGGAGGCAAGTGAAATAAGAGAAGGGAATAGTAAAATATGAGCTGTGAAATAAAACTAAAAATAATAAAAATAAAAAATATAGTAAAAAAATAGTGAAATAATTGGAACAAAATTGAAGACAAAAAAAACAGTGCTAAGAAACTATGCAGGAGAAAAAAATAATACAAATAATGAAGAAGAACAAGGTGGGATTTGTCTCAGCAGAATCTCATGTGTGTTTGCCTCCTGTCTCTCCTTCTGGATCTGTCCCTGGTAGTGTCAGCTGGTGTCCTAGTCTAGCTTTAGGCAGTGTGTTCAAGGCTACGAGGAATCCACAGTCTGTGGCTGTCTTCTCCAGGCTTGGCTGGTCCTCGCTGTTCTTCCCTGCTGGCTTTTTATCCGCTCAGGGCCCAGGGGAGACTCATCTAACATCCGCCAGCACCGCCTGTTCCAGTGTACCAGCTCCACCTGCCTCTAGAGAGGGTTTCTGGTGCGACTGGGAGAGTGTGGTCCCTGGTTCTCTCCTGGGAGGTGCTGTTTAGACTCCAGGGATGATGGTGAGTATGTTCCCTTACCCTTGTGCCACACGTCTTGGTCTGTCCCATATTATTTGCAGTAGTGCGTAGTTTCTGATGAATAAGCTGTCTTTTTCACGTGAGGGGTCAGTCTATGCAAAAGGGCCAGCCCTTTCCTGCTTGGTGCTGATGGCATCTCTGAGTAAGAGCTGAGGCCAGGCAGGGCCCTGAATACCTCTTGCTGTGCCAATCTCTGATCTCTCTGCTGCTTTCAGTGGAATAGGGCCTGAGGCGGAGCCAGCATATAGCATCTAATAACAGTTCATAAAGGGCTCCTTTGGAGATTCTTTTTCTTTCCTCTATGTGCCCAGCAGGGGGTTCTTGAGCCTTGCCTTACCTTTCTGTGGAGTTTGCAGTCCTGCAAGTGGGGATTGGGCATACCTTCCTCTTCTCAGGGCTTCGTACTGCATGGTGTGAGTGGCCCTGTGTGGCTGCAAAGAATCTCAGGCACTCAGCTCTTGCCCACCCAACTCCTAGCCCACTGCTCTGGCAAGGAGGCTCAGACCCAAATTCCCTTTTCACCCCTCTTGCCAGCTGTGCTGGGTGGGGCCCTGCAATGCCTTCGCCCTGCAGCCTTCTACTCTTCTTGGCCAGCTGGACACAGTGGGCACGAACCTTGCTTTCAGTCTGGCCTCTTTGTTGGCTGGGCAGCTGCACGTGTATGTGGTGCCGTGCCCAGCCACGCCTCAGCTCCCCTCTTTAAAAAAGTCCTTATGTGGCTGCCTGGCTCTCTGCGCACACCACCTCTCCAAAAGGCAAAAATCTCTCTCAGTCAGGGCTGGCTACAGCCTGCCAGTGCTTCTGAGTTTTAGGAGATAGAATTTCTCTCTTGAACTGTCCCTGTTGGTACTGCAGCAATGGATGTGCTGCTTGCTGTGTGAGTGTAGCCTGAGTCTCCCAGACTCTGACTATCCTCCCAAGTCTCTCCTGATTAGGATTGGGGGTTCCCTGTGTGGGACTGGGAACCCCGCTCTGGGAAAGGTGGGAGCTACTAAGCTGCATTTTCTGTCCATTCTCTCCTCTGCTGCAGGCGCCTTGAACAGGGTATTTCCCCTTCAACTTATAAAGTCTCTTACCACATGGTGTGAAGCATCCTCTGTATTCCTTGGCTTCAAGAATTTATATCAGCTAAGATTCTGTTGATTGTTCAAGTCACTTGTCAGAAAATCAGTTGAAAATCCATGCTGGGGGCTCAGGCAAGTGGGCTCAGCTTCCACCTACTCAACTGCCGTCCAGATTACTTTCTGTAGAATTCCTTATTCTGTCCACAGTATTAAGAAATCTTTGCCAAACTCAAGGTAGTCTTGTAGAGCTTTATAGTTTTAAGATTTATGTTTTAGTCTTTGATTCATCTTGAATTAATTTTTTTGAATGCTGTAAGCTAAAGGTCAAGATTTATTTCTTCCTGACTCCCTGCCCTATGTATGGATATTCAGGTGTTTTAGTACCACTTGTTCTAAAAGACTTTCCTTTCACCATTGAATTACTTTTAGGCGTTTGTAGAAAAGTCAGTCAACTATTTATTGGTAGGCCTATATCTGGACTCTGTTGTTCTGTTCTGTTGATGTGTTTGTGTATTCGAATGGCAGTACCACTTTGTCTTGATTACTGTAGCTTTGTAGTAAGTCTGAAATCATGAAGTAGAACTTCTGTGTCTTGTGTTTTCTTTTTCTTTTTCTTTTTAAATTTCTAAGATGGTTTCCACTTATCTGGGTCCTTTGCATTTCTATATAAATTTTAGAATCAGCCTGTGAATTTCTATAGTATGTATTTGTCTGTTTTCTTAGATTCTTTTTCTGTCTCTTTGGCATCCACTCATCACAGGGCCAATTATATTAACTATATTTTCTGTATTTTTGTTGCTCTGGCATTTGAGGGCCTTACAGACCTGGGGAAAAACTGTCCCTTCCAAGGCTTGCTATTTCCTAAAGAATCTTGCCCTGAGCATGCCTTTCATATGTTTCCCAACCAATTCTGAATCTTAGCCAGCAGCTACCTCCTTATCTAACTCTCACAGACCCAGCCAATATTTTCCCTGCCTTAAATCATTACCCAGATACCTGACAGCTAGAGGCAGCTCCATAGCTCAGAGCCCCCAGGAATTATTCATATTAGTTTACCCTGCACTGCTTTGCTTTTCTAGAGGAAACCCCCCAAAAGGCTCTGGCCTAGGCTTTTCCCCGTACTTCTCCATCACCCTGTGTAGTATGGTGTAAGTAATATATTCTTCTTTTAGTGGCATTGGTCTCTTTGTTGTTGCTACTCAGTCACCTCCATAAATGAGAATCCCATGGGTACAAATAAGCTAGCACTTTTAATAGCTTTGTTGAGATACTATTTACATATACTAGTCACCCATTTAAAGTATACAGTTCAATTGTTTTTACTATGTTGACAGGGCTGTGCAGCCATTATCAGAGTCTAATTTTAGAACATTTTTGACCCTTCTAAAAGAAGTTACGGACCTATCAACCATCAATCCCCCTTCTCTCCCCTCCCCTCAACCCTAAGGAATTATTAATTTACTTATCTGGACATAAATTTGTCTAACTGGACATTCCATATAAATGGAATACAATATGTGGCCTTTTGTGCCCAGCTTCTCTCATTTAGCATAATGTTTTTATGATATATTCATGTTGTAGTATGTATCAGTATTCTATTTTTGATGGCCAGTAATATTCCATGTATAGATATATCACATTTTGTTTACCCATTTATCAGTTGATGGCATTTGCTTCACTTCCACTTTTTGGGTATTATATAATGCTTTCTCCTGGAATGCTCTGCCCTCGACGCCATAATCCACAGCTGACCTTTCCTTAGTACTTCAACTGCCTTCATGGCCCTCTCCAGTAGAGAATCTGCTTCTCTAGTACCTGTTGTTTTTAGAATATGATTATTTTCTCAGCATTTCTCTGCAGTATCCTTTAAGTGCCATCTACTCCCTAGGCCTATTGCTATTATTTGTGAATATCTGAGAAACTTTTCTTCCTTTTTATCACCCTATTCCTCTACTTTCATCATTAGGGGTATGGACATTGCAACTGATGGCACTTTGGACACCTTCTGTCATTTAACATACTTGTCAGTGTCTTCCTCCTTCCTACCTCCTCCTTCTTCTTTTTCCTTCTCTTCCTCCTTCTTCTGCCTCTTCTTCCTCCCTTTTTTTTGTAACCCTTCTAACATCCCATATTTGCTTCTTCCAATCCAGTGATTTTTAGTAATGTCAGACACAATGCCCTCTCCTTATCACCAGTATTTTGTAATATCCTTTTAACTATCACTAGATTAAATTTATAGAATTACAAATATAGTGCCATCTACATACTTTTTAAAAAAATTAGTGTTCCGTCCCAACTATAACATAGAGAAAACAGGAAGTACTTTGTATTACAATAGTTTGTATTTCTGTGTGAAATGCTCAGATACTGCTATATGAGAAGGGGTAATGAAACTGTCAGCTATTATTGTTACCAGAAAGGGGACCTGGCCCTGAGTGCCTGTGGCTGGAAGGTAATGTGTGGGTTCTTGACTTTGTGCAGGAAAGATTTCACAATATGAGTCCAGGTGATATTTAGAGAATGTTTATTAAACTGGGGACAGTGGAACAAAGATAGGTCTAGGATACTAGGTGGGGAAGTGAGGCTAGGCTGGGCTTCTTTGGCTCACTAAAAAGCCAGAGAAAAGGGGGTGCTGGGAACAGGGTCAGGGAGTTAGCCTGGGATGAGCTACTGCTGCCTGTTGCTGCCTGGTTGCAAGTCTTGTATGTAGGGTTTAGGAGATGCGTGCCTATGGGGGAAGAGGGAGTGAGGGAAGGGAAAGGGACAGTCATGCTCCTAGGAAAAAGCGTGTGGAGGACCTTAGTTTTTAGGGGTTTTAAAGGCTGGGTGTTCAGGGGAGGTCTTATGGGAGGATCTCAATAGAATATTAATCAGCTTTGTGCTGATGTACTCAAATGAGATTTATTCCCTTAACTTCCTGTGTCCTTGGATGTGATTGGCAAATGGCACTAATTGGATTTCTGCTATGTCTCTCTGAGTAGGGTGATTTAAGTTATTTACCCTCTGGTTGTGGAGAAGTGTAAACCACTTACTCTTATGAGTCCTAGGTTTAGGGAAGACAGGATTTACTAGATGGTTGCAAACTGCTTATTTAACTGTCTCAGTTTCCATATTCCACTTGTCTTAGCTTACTAGCCTGTCTCATTATAATGGTTAAGTTTATATTTAAGAGAAGTTTATAAACAGATTAGAAGTTATTCTGTATAAGAATTAGTAACAAGCCATACTTGTTTATGTGTAATAACAGGGAGAGAGGGAAATAACCCTAAAGTAGGGCTTAACCTGCCAGCAAATTACAGACTGTCAGAATGGAAAAGTGAGAAAGTTGGATGTAATTGCAAATGAGTGGGGTCTCATTTATGTGTTGAATCAGAACAGTTTCTATTTTGTGACTTGGGAGGAGTAGTGACATGTTGTCACAGAATATATATCCCCTGTTTTAAAATTCCACATCTTGTTGAGATCTCATTCTGCATCTAATTCATAACAAAACTTTGGCAACAATATCCTTTAAGTGACAATGGAAATAAGGATGGATTGGAAACAGGAATGGTAGTAAGAGTGCCTGAGAGAAGTGTGGTGAACCTCTGGTGACAGTTTCAGAAATGACAGACTATCCTAAAATAAACAAATTCAATTTCAAATAATTATTGCAGGACAGATTTATCATCATTGTTTTATAAATATTAACAATATATGGAATGACCATAATAACTTTAAAAACAACTTTTGACAAAGGAAGTCATTATTCGTGCTGCCTGTCACTACCAGAACCAATACATAGAGACAAAGACTGAATCTTTATGAGCCCTTTATTCAGATGCTGGTGATCTCAGAAGATGGTCGGCTGTGTACCCTAAGAAGATCATCTTAACATCTCATCTTAAGCCAACCTTTTTATAAAGAGAAGGAAAGGGTAGGTAAGGGGTTTGGGGAAAGGTTAATCAGATAAGAGTTGGGGTTTGACAGCAATTTTCCTAGTATATTTTTATCTATTGATCAACAATTCTTTATCTGTGTCATGGACATTCCCTCCCTGGAACACAATGGCTCCATTGCGGATCCCCTAGGGCACAAAGGTTGAATTGCTTGCTGACCTCCTATAGTCAGTATTCCAGTTCCTGGAGTAACAGCTTTCCACATGCATTAACCACTTAAGCCTATGAACTATAACTAAAGCTAAAACCTTTAACTCTTGAGTTCCCTATCACTTTGGTAAGTGAGAACCCTGAATTTCATATCTGTTAATTTAATATTAGATTCCAGCTCTACCAAATCACCTCATATCTCTTCTGTAATGTATTTGTAGGTGATACCTGCAAATATTATGCAGATACGCAGGTATTTTATTAGTGACTTAAATACTAGAAACAGCATTTTCTGTGGCATTTTTCAGAATGGTGAAATTTCTTGTAAAATTTTACATAGGAGTGTTCTTTTCCTTCAGTTTGTATAGTAATAGCTTTATTCCTGAAAAAAAAAAATTCTGTATATGGTCAAATTGTGCAGAATATACACTTTTAAAATGAAGTTGGTATCTAGGCTCAAATAATTATAATCAGGTTTTTCACAAGTAAGGAGGTCTAGTGAGTCATTTGAAAGAAGTAGACTACAGAACTTTTTTTTTTTTGAATGGGACTATTCTGAACATTGCAAGAGATGTGAAAACTTTGGCCCCAGCTCCTTATTGGCAGTAGTGCCCCCAAACATCGTTATGACAAAATATTTCCACAGGTTTCCAAAATATCCTCAGGGGGTGGTGTTGGCCCCATTGAGAACCTCTGCCCCAGCCTGTTTTCATTGCCAACCTCGAGGTTCAGGTTGCTTTCACTGCAGTTAGTTTCTTTCCCCCTCTACTTCTGGCTTCCAGTGAACCTCCCCACTCTGCCCAGTTTAGCTAACATTAACCCAATTAATCTCTGAATTACAGTTCTCACCCAGCTACTCCCTTCTAAATGCCTATAGTGGCTTTTCATTACTTCTAACTCAGCATGTCCTATTTGGATGAGTAATAAGCATCTTGAACTTAACATGTTAAAAGCTGAATATCTGCCTTGGCTGGTGTGGCTCAGTGGATTGAGTGCCGGCCTGTGAACCGAAGGGTTGCTGGTTTGATTCCCAGTCCGGGCACATGCCTGGGTTGTGGGCCAGGTTCCCAGTAGAGGGCGTGCGGGAGGCAACCACACACTGATGTTTCTCTCCCTCCCTTCCCCTCTCTCTAAAAATAAACGTAATCTTAAAAAAGAAAAAAACCCTGAATTTCTATTTTCTCTCCTAAGTCTGTTCTCCTCCGCCTTCACACTATCAGTTAATGGCAAGTATCCTTTGGCTCAGGCCAAAAACTTGGGATTCCTTTTTATCCTCCCTCCCTCCCTTCCTTCCTTTCTCTTTAACCCTCCCACATCTATTCCATGAGAAAATCTTTTCAAAACATATCCAATATGCATCTACTTTTCACCAATTATACTGCTTTACCTTGGAACAAGTCACTGTAATATGTCCCTTTTAGTATTTCAGTGATCACCTAACTGTTTTTCCGGACTCTTGTCATCATCCACTCTCTGTTTTCTGCACAGCAGCCAGATATATCAGGTCATGTCACTGTCACTCAGAATAAAAGCCTAAGTTCTCCAAGGCCCAATGTGATCTGGTCTTCCTGCTTCAGTTCTACCCTGCTGCTCCCTATATGCACTGAGCCCAAAGAGCCCAAAGTCCTCCCTAGCTTTCTAGTCTCTGTGTACTCTCTTTAGTGTCTGCTCAAGGAGCCTCTGTCAGAGAGGCTTTCCCTTACCACGTCAGATGAAATAACAACCTTCCCTCATATTCCCTTACACTGCTTGGAATTTCTACACAGCACTTACTATAGCTTAATAGATGTATCTTTGCATAGTATCTATTTCTTCTCAGACCCTTCTTAATACAGTTCTGACCTACTTGTTCAGCTTTATTTTCCATTTTAACCTTCATATGTTGTGTCCTGCTTCTCTTCCCCACTCTAATCTCCACCTGACTAAATCCTACCCATCTATGTCAGTTAGGAAGACAGAAAGCACCTTGGGTATTATATCAAGAACTGACTTAATAAACTCAGTAAACTAAATGCTTACCAAGGCATTGAAATACCTGGGGTAGTGAAGGTCAGAGAACTGCTTCTGGCTTTGAAAAATTCAGAAATTGCTAGACTCACAGGACATTGCTGCAGGTGACCTGAGCTATTGCAACATTGAAGCGGATGTTTCCCAGGAGCTCCCTTGGATGCTGCTGCAGACCAATGTTTACTGCATGCCCTTGTATCTGCCAGCTGCTGCTAGAGCTGAATAATAGTTTCTCTTTTTTCCTTCTAAATCTTGCTTTTCACTGGTGGAGTCTAAATCAGAACCCTTCAGACAAGGGAATTTGAGAAATATGGTGTTAGGATTACTAGTCCCTGCTTAGAAGGGTTGGCAGGGCTGAGTATTAACAGCATAGGCTGTCTCTTCGGATGCTCACTGTCCAAACCCCCTCCCATCTGGCAACCTTAGTTTGTTCTCTTGTATCTGTACTTACATTGTCAAACAATACTTAAAACATTTGCTTCTGCTTAACTTGTAGCAACTATTAACATACATGGGAAGTTGTATTCACTCTCTACTTTTAAAGGGGAGAATACTCTTTTGAGATCCTATACCTAAATGATGAAGTTATATGGCTATCTACCACCAACCCATCTTATATAAAATATTTGGAGGAGAGGGTAGATAAATGTACATCAAAGCAAGGGAGACATTCTGGATAGGTACAGCTTTCCTCATATTTGCACTGGTCACCTGGTCATAATTGGCATTTACAACTTTTTCCTCCACTAACTAGGCCATGTTTCCCTTTGTTTCATCAATACCTCATAGTATATGCTTCCTTACCAGGTGGGCAGTCTGTCAATGAAGAGTTTGAGCTCATAGTGGCCCCTCCTGAAATCCTCTCTTAACTTTCACTACTGTGTGTGAGAGTACTAAGAGATGCCTTAGAGATCCCCTTGGTTCTTGACAAAAGGTTTGTTTCTATGGCATGAGGAGCTCAAAGGAGTCAGGCAATAGAGTTTACTACCAAGAACTGTGGAGGGTCTTTTATCCTACCTACAAGCTAACAGGTTAGTCTGGCAGAGTCTTGTAGATGTTGGCAGAGGGCACAGGAGGGTCAAAGACAAAGCACAGAAGACAGTTTGAGCTTCATGTTCACATTGATTCCTTTGTCCTCCAAATATTTTTTTTGTAGTTACAGTTGATATTTAATATTATTTTATATTAGTTTCAGGTGTACTGCATAGTGGTCAGACAATTACATAGTTTATGAAGTGATCCCCTCCAATGATTCTGGTACCCACCTGGCACCACGCACCCTCTTACATAGTCATTACAATATTATTGACTATATTCCCTATGCTCTACTTTACATCTCCTTGACTGTTTTGTAACTGCCAATTTGTACTTCTTAATTCCTTCACCTTTTTCACCCAGTCTTTCAGCCCCTCCTTCCATCTGGTAACCTTAGTTTGTTCTCAGTATCTATGAATCTGTTTCTGTTTTTGCTTGTTCCTTTTGTTCTTCAGATTTCACATGTAAGTGAAATAATATGGTACTTGTCTTTCTCTGTCTGACTTATTTCACTTAGTATAATACCTTCTAGGTTCATTCATGTTGTCACAAATGGTAAGATTTCATTCCTTTTTATGATTGAGTAATATTCCACGGTATGAATCTTATTTATCTAGTCATCTCTTGATGGGTATTTGGGTTGCTTCCATATCTTGGCTATTGTAAATAATGTTGCAATGAATATAGGGCTGCATTTCTTTTTCAAATTGGGGTTTAGAATTTCTTTAGATATATACCCTGAAGTGGGATTGCTGGGTCATAAGGTAATTCTGTTTTTAGTTTTTCGAGGAACCTCCATGTGGTTTCATAGTGGCTGCACCAGTCTGCATTCCCACCAATAGTGCATGAGGGTTCTCTTTTCTCCACATCCTCACCAGCCCTTGTTGTTTGCTGACTTATTGATGGTAACCATTCTGACAGGTGTGAGGTAGTATCTCATTGTGGTTTTAATATGCATTTCTCTGATGGTTAGTGATGTTGAGCATTTTTTCATATAGGAGAGATTATTTTTATTATGCTGGTCAGGGAACAAATCTATACTCTATGCTAGAGAGATGTACTCTCTCCATCTTCCAAAGCTGTTTACTGTACAAACATCCTTGCAAAGTTGGTCTGGAACTGAAGCTGATCCAGAAGGTGCAGAACCACCATGGACAATTGTCCATTAACACAACTTCCCTGGAATACAGTGGCAGCATTCTTCCCTTGGGAAACTATAAACTCGAGTCAGTGTTCTAAGGATGAAAGGCAAGCAGTGGAATGAGTGGTGTGCTGGTGGTAATACTGAGAGAAGCCATAACTACATCTGTCTCTATAGCTGTGTCCAATAGGACTTTCTGCAGTGGTGGGAATATTCTGTATCTGCAATACACAGCACAATATACTAACCTTATACCTAACATCTAACCCAATACCCAATACTTGATACCTAACCACATACCTACCTAACCATGTAACTCATACAGCTACTAACCATGTGTGTGGCTACCTAACACTTGAAATGTGGCTGGTGTGGCAAAAGAATTGAATTTTAAATTTTATTTAATTTTAATTCATTTAAATTTAAATAGACACACGTGGGTAGTGGCTCCCATATTGGATAGCACAGTTCTATGCCTTTTTACCATCCTTGATAACTATTTAAAGCAGTTTTCCTTGTTTCCCATAACAGGAAGTTGCTTATGACTAATTTTGATTCCAAAGCTCTTTTTCTGTATCTCTTGGGAATCAGTTATCAGTTTCTTCCTCATTATACAAATGTTATGCATATACCTTATTGCCCCATTGGAATATATATGGATATATGTATTAGTGAAACCATCACCAAAATCAAGATAACAGACAATCCCCAAAATTTCCTTGTGTTTCTTTGTAATCCATCTTTCTCTTTGTTCTTATTCCCAGGAAACTACTGACTTGTTTTCTTTCTCTGTATGTAAATTTATATTTTCTAGAATTTAGTATTTTCATGCATTATGTTTTTTTATCTTGCTTCCTTCATTTGGCATAATTATTTTGAGATTCATACATTTTTTGTGTATATTAATATTTCATTTATTGCTAAATATATTCCATTGTATAGTATGCTTAAAATTTGTTTATTCATCTGTTAATGGACATTTAGATTGTCGCTTGTTTTTTACGATATATATAAAGTCAATGTGGTGAATATTTGTGTACAATTCTTTGGACATAACACTCATTTTTCTTGGGTGTACACCTTGGAGTGGAATTGCTTAAGCATATGTTTAGCTTTAGTAGATATAATATGAACAGTTTTCCAAAGTGATTTCAATTTTAACATTAGTTTTCAGTTAATTTCTTTGATTTTATAATTGTATCACTTTTTTCTCCTCAACAAAATTCGTGATTTCTAACATTGACATAATTACTTCTTGCCATTAACTTACAAAAATTGTTCATAAAGTGTGATCTGCATTTCCTTTGGGGTACTGGAGGTCAAAACTATTTTTTTAATATTATTATAATGTTGAGGTGTTTTTGCTGTGTAGACATTTGAATGAATAGTGCAAGAGCAATGGTGCAGAAATATGCCGACCCTGTAGTATGAATTGAGGCAGTGTACCATACTGCACTGGTAGTCAAAGTGCACGTACTCCCTGTTTTTAAAAAATGCCAGTTTCACTTAAGAATTACCTTGGTGAAGTAGCAAAAATTATTAATTAAAAAAAAAATCTCTACCTTTTGAATATTTGTATTTTTAATGTTCTATGTGAAGAAACTGAAAGTATGCATAAGCTCTTTTATTGCATACCAAAATATAGTTGTTTTCAGGAAAAGCATATGTGCACTTAAGTTGGAAGTTACTGTTTTCATGGAATGTCATTTTTACATCAAAAAAGTATGGCTACTTAGGCTTAGGTAGTTGGCAGACGTGTTTTTAAAGTTAAAGTGAGCCTGCCACTTCAAGGAAACAACTGAAAGTATTTGTTGCCAGTAATAAAATTTGAGCTTTAAAATGAAAATTAGAATTTCAGAAAACTTGTATTAGCTGCCATAAGTTTGAAATCTTCCCAGTAATAATCATCAATTATGGTATTTAAAAATGTTATTTTTATATTATTATGCAATGAAATATATGAATATTTGAAAGGTCTGCATAACTTAATGAACCAGTATTTTTCAAATGATCAGTGTGTTATATTTTTACACATTTTAATTTTAACAAATTATAATTTGATGTTATAAAATCAAATTCAAAGTACAGGATAGGCAAATAGATTTTAATGTAACAAAATATGAAAAGTTCATTAATATGGTTTCAGGTTTTACAATGAAGCTAGTCTTTATGAAACTTACCACATGTTGTGTTGGTGTAGTATCAAAGTAGAACATAGCACAATTTTCTGAAAAAACTTTTTAAATACTCCTTTTTTCTTAGCTGCGTATCTATGTGAGGCCTGATTTTGTTCATGTAGCTTAACCAAAACAACATACCACAATAGTTGGAATGCAGAAATTATATAAGAATTTAGCTGTTTTACTCTTTTTTTGTTTTTGAAATTATTTTTCGTAATACCATGGTATTGTGTTAATATGTAATAGGCTTATAATTATCTTAAATGAAATAGTATAAAATATTTTAAACTTTACATGGTCCTAAATACCTAATACGTACATATTGATTGATGTAAAACCACGTAAGTAAAAGTTCTTTGTGGTCTTGATAATTTGTAGGAGGCAAGGTGGTTCTTTGTAGCACTTTCTGTTTGTAGAATGCCTCTCATCAAGAGTGCACATTGAAAAATGTTCTAAAGTTCTTTGGAATGAATTGTATACCTGTGTTATTATGTTAGTAATTTGATATTTGGTTTATAGTTCAGTTTGATTTTAGTTGAAAGAATTTTAAAAATTTATTTTACTTTTTTGAATAGTTTAAGTTTTTGTTTTTCCAGGTAAAAAGTATAGGTTTAAATAAAAATGATGTTTGTAGTGAAGTCAGAATCATTTTTTTCTCTGGATCACTTAGCACAGAATATGGAGTTTGTTTAATATATTCCATATGTTTCATATATTAAACATTTAAAATCAAGATATTACCTATCCAGAGAACTGCAATAATCACCAAATGTTAAAAGGATTTTGTTATAATATGCCAAAAAAGTGATCTAGAGCTATTAGCTGTTACATCAAGTGTAAAAGCTCTTTGAAAACTAATAAATTATCACTAATGTGAGGGGTTTTTGCCTTAAGGCTTCGAGGTGAATGTAATTAGTATAAATGATGTAGGAGTCCATTAACTGGGTAGCCCTCCATGAACCACGACTCCCAGTGTTCACACACTTCGTTAATTCTCTAGCCTTGGCAGTCAGTGAGACTTGCTTTGGTCAATGGGGTATTAGGAAGCATGATGCAAGCAGAGGCTTAATAAATGATTGCTTATTGAGGCTTGTCCTCTTGGAATGTTTCCTGTGGGAACCCAGCTACTGTGCTATAAAGAAGCCAGTCTAGCGCACTGGAATGAAGGAGGAGCAAGGTGTCCTAGCTAGCTAGCATCAACTGTCAGAAACCTGAGTGCCGTCTTCTTGGATGTGCAGACCCAGCCAAACACCCTGTGAAAACAGCTGCATGAGTGACTTCAACGCATACCACAGGGAGTGGAAAAAGCACCAAGCTAACCCAAAGAATGAATAGAGAAAATAATACATGTGTCATATTAAGCCACTGAGTTTTGGGGCAGTGCGTTATGCAGCATTAGGTACCTGAACCAGATAATATTGGCTACTTCTAAGGAAATGATTATGACTTGCTACTGTTTTGGTAGATGTGGTAGGGAAAACAGTCATAGTGAAGAATGCCAAAGCTTGAACTGTTGAAAACCCTGAGCTGAACCAAAGCAACTCACATGGTATATAAATAGGGGTTTAGATGAAAATGCTGAGAAAAGTACATTACAGGAAGTGTGATTTTGTTTTTCTTTTTTCATTTGTATGTCAATGAGTATTTGCCAGAAAGATTAAGGGCCTGTCAAGCATTCTGTCTAGGCTTTGTGGCTTTGCTACCTTCGCTTTCTAAACTAGGAGAGCAGGAGATTCTTTCAGCCAGAAAAACATAACTTTAAGGATGCTGATGGAGGAGGACTTGCCTGTTTGATGGTCACTTAATTTAATTGACAGTCTATTTTCTTATCTTTACCATTGCAGTGTTCTAGTCCAGAAAATAAATGTGACATTTTTATCATAAGTATGTGTATATATGTATAGCTGATATATAGCGTATATAGTGAATACATATGCACAGGTACAGCATATACAGGGTCTGGCACAAATAATGTCCCTTTTTATTATAAAATCTTTTATTACAAAATCATAAGCATGTAATTCTGTAACATAAAAATATCACAGGCAAACATACCATATGACATTTTAGGCTAAATGTTCAAATTAAAACTATAAATTATTACACCCATATTATTGCCCTACCAACCACACTCAAGCAGGTGTTACTTCTGCTGGACCCTGTATATAGCGTATATCACATATGATAGAGCACTTTTACTTTTCATTATGGAAGGTTACAGGGATGTGAGGGAGGCCTGCTTTAAAAGGGTCCCTGTCCTGTCTTTACTTTGTATGTCTTTTTCTGTTTCCCTCTCCCCAGACCCAAATAAAACTCCAATAAATCCAAACCCAGATTGGAAGTTGATTTGATAATAGTCATTTTGTATCCTTGATGACTTTCTGTCTACTTGTTCTATCTATTTCTAGTAAGGAGTGAATGTCTTGATTTCTCCCTCACTTTTGAAGGACAGTTTTGCCAGATACAGATTTCTTGGTTGAGAGTATTTTTCTTTTAGCACGCAATATGTGTCCATTGTGTTCTGGTTCCAAAGCTTCTGATAAGAAATTTGTAGATAATCTTATTGATGATCCCCTGTATGTGATGATTCACTTCTTTCTTTCCATTTTCAAGATTTGATCTTTGTCTTTTGAAAATTTGATTATAATGTGTCTTGGTGTTTGGTGTGGGTCTCTTTGAGGTCATCTTACTTGGAGTTTGTTGAGCCTTTTGAATTCTCTATAGTCATGTCTCAAGTATGGGAAATATTCACCCATTATTTCTTCATTTTTCTCTCTTGTCCTCTGACACTCCTGATGCACTTGGTGTTCTACTTGATAATGTCCCTTAGGTTGCACGAGCTCTTTACGTTTCTTCATTCTTTTTTCTTCTCCTCAGCCTTGATAATTTCCATGGTCTTATGTTTATGTTCACTGATTCTTATGCAAACTCATATATGCCTTTGAATTCCTAGTGAATTTTTTATTTAAATTTTACTTTTCTACTCCAGAATTTCTATTTGGTTTTTCTTAAGGCTTTTTATCTCGTTGATATATCTTTTTTGTTCACACTTCATTTTATTGACTTTCTCCACATATTCCTTTAGTATATTGAGCATCTTGAGAATAGTTTTGTTTTTTTTTTAAGTCTGCCTAATATATCTGCCATGAAGTATTTTTTAGGGACAGATTCTGTTGAATTGTTTTTTTCCTTTTATGGGCCATACTTCTATGTGCCTTGGTATGCGTTGTGATTTTTTATTGTTGAACACTGGGCTTTTGAATCTAGTAATGTGGTAACTCTTCCCCAGAGTTTTTATTTTTTGTTATTTTTGTTGTTTTTTTGTTTTATTATTGTAGGCTGTTTCTGTACTGAGGATCAGGCTGAATTGTAAACCTAACGTCTTCTCAAATATGCAGTTATTTTTGAATAGTTTAGTTTTTCTTTGTGAGGCTACTGAAAGTAGAAAAACAAAAAATGAAAGGCAGTTAAAAAGAGGGAGTGGCCCTTTAAGTCTTCTGAATATCACTTAAGCCTGAGGGGGTGTGGCTTGCAAAGATGGGAGGTGGTGTAACAATTCTGCCCACCTCTTTGTCTGCACCTCTGAAATTAGAAGCAACAATCAGGAATCAGAACAGATTCCCAGTACTTGGAGGACAGGGTCATTTTTACCTGCTGTAGCACTCACCAGCTGTGTGCAAGCTGTGCCAGGAAGAGGTGCATAGCGACCTACCTTGTGGCTGGTGTTGGTGTATGGGCAGCTTATATTCTTTTAAGAACTGTAATTGACAGAAATTAACCATCTAGGCCTTTCCCTGGAAATTGGAAGCCTTCATCATACCCCAGAGTATCAGAACAGTTATGTCTGGCAGATTCTCCAGTGTAGTTGTCTAGGTGGGGGAAACAGATCCTCCTGCTTCCTGCTCCTCCATCTTTCTCAAATTCTCCGCGCGCGTGCGTGCGTGCGTGCGTGTGTGTGTGTGTGTGTGTGTGTGTAAGAGTTATTTAATCAGTTTGGAATTTATTTTGCTCTACAGTCTGAAAAAAGTAGCTAAGTTGGGGTAAGTGAACTTTTTCCTAAAGGGCCAGATAATAACTCTTTTGGGTTCATGGGTCCTATGATCTGTGCTGCAACTTCCCATCTCTCCCATTTTAACATGAAAACAGCCACAGACAATAAGTAAATAAATAAGGGTGACATTATTGCAATGAAGCTTTAACTTAAAGTAACAAATAGTAGACTGGATTTGGCACATAGGTTGTATCGATCTGTGCACTGTATTCTTCACCCTGTCAAAAATTGAAGTCTGAAATTTTGCCCTACGTGCAAGCTAACAAGTTAGCCAGCCACAGTTTCATGGATGGTGGCAGAGGATAAGTACAGTTTATTACTCATGATAATAGCAGTAGCCAGAATATTATAATTTTCTTTGGTCCCTGAGTCCCAGTTCCAATAAAGCAGCCTATGAGGACCAAATAACTTTTGAACATATGTTATAGGAGAGGACCCTCACACTTAGGGAATATGAATCTTTTATAAATAGGAATAATTCTGCTTGACTTTTGCCTTTGAGGGGCACACCTTTTTTAAAATCCTTTTTAAAAAAATATGTTTACTGATGAGAGAGGGAGAGAGAAACATTGATGTGTGAGAGAAGCATTGATTGCCTCCTGTTTGTGCCTCAACCAGGGATCAAACCCACAACCTACGAATGTGCCTTGACTGGGAATCAAACCTGCAGCCTTTTGGTGCATGGGATGATGCTTCAACCACCTCAGCCACCTGGCCAGGTGGGGCACATCTTTATTATACTGGACAATAAGGATAGCTATCATTTTGCTGCAGAAGGATACACTATCTTCCAACGCTATTCACTATTCACATCTTTTTGAAAAGACAGTCTAGAATAAAGGCAGTGAGTGCCCCTTCTTGCAAGACATTCAGAAAGACCCATCAAGAATTATATGCCTCCTTTCCTCTCCCTGTACCTCTGTTTCCAAATTGATGTGCACAGATCCTACCTAGTGATAGTGTCTTGCTTTCATTCATTGTGGCTCTGTTGGGCTACAGTTGTATTTTCTCAGGCTCTGATTTACCTTGAGGACAAGAATTGACAGATTATTGAATCTTGGGCTATGTATATTTCCCCCCTAGATTCATAACATGAATTCTAAGCATGTGTTGCTTTCCAGTCTTTTCCTTTTCCACCTTGATCATCCACTAATTTTCAGATGCAGGTGCATGTCCTTTGAAAATGTAATATTTGAAGACTTTTGGTTTGGACAATATGGCATAAACTGTACTCTCTGCTCATTTCTGCCATACACAACTCTAAACCATGGAAAACACAAGAGGCAACTAAACAAGAACTCCGAAACGTGGTAAGAGCAAGCCTGGCCAGTAGGGGACCCAGCATGGGAGGAACAACAGAGCAGCAGGATGTCTTACATTGCCCCCCACCTAAAGAAGAAGGCAACTCTGGCCCTGTGTTTCCTAATCCTTAGTCTTACAACAGATGGCCACCCATGAAGGCTCATTCTTTCCAGTATAGAATGGGAATCCCTTTGACATGATCAGGCGAGCCCAGTACCACTGGCAGAGGGGACTGATTTGGAACTCCACTAACAATGAGCAGTTGAACAAGTACTCTCTTTTCCTGCTAGGCCTGCAGTTTCCCTCTCCTGCCAAAAGATACCAGGTTGGCCGGGTGAAATGGAATGATGGAGATCCCTCTTTACCACCCTATCCCTATAACAAGTGGCCTGGCTTGTGGAATGCTCTTCTTTTCTGCTGGACCTGAGGCTTCCTTCCTTCACTGAGAGATACCATGGTGACTGAATGGCACTGGCAAGAGGGACCCCACCACAAGAAGTGGCCCAACCAGGGAAGCCTCTTTGTTCTTGTGGCCTGAGACTCCCATCTCCTACTCAGAGTTACTGTGGTTCCAGGGATCATGGGCCAGAGTGACTGCCATACTAGTAGTCTACACTGGGAAGCCTGCTGGCTGAGACCTTCCTCCTCCACTGAGAGGCCCCCAACCCCCGCTAGTGGTTTATCTTGGAAAAACTCCTTCTGCCCCAATGGCACCAGCAGAGACCACTGGGAGTCCAAGCAAAATTACGCTGCAGACATTCTGAAGATTTAAACTGCCATTGGAACTGCAGCACTTAAAAATACTCCAGGACTGCACACTCAACCAATACAAAGTGACTGCCTGCTAAAATAAAGAATTGAATAGAATCTAAAGTTCTCAAATATAATAGGCAGATGTCTGCGATGCAATAAAAAATCACCTGTCACATCAAGAATGAAGAAAATCACAACTTGAAAGTAAGACATGGTGGACTAACAGCAACACCAGATAAATCAGATTGTGGAATAATCTGACAAGGATTTTAAAGCAGCTGTCATAAAAATGCATCAGACATTCATTATAGATTTTCTTGAAACAAATAAAAAAATAAAACTTAGCCAAGAAATGGAAGAAAAGAACCAAGAAGGAATTATAAAACTGAAAAATACAATAACAGAAATGAAACACTTCACTGAAGGGGCTCAATAGTAGAGTGAAGATGACAGAGGATAGAGTCAGTGACCTTAGCAGATCTGTAGAATATGTGATCAAGACAAGTCAAAAGAGTTTATCCAATCTAACTGCAGAGAGCATGATCCATACAGGATAAAAGCAAAGAAATCCACACCAAGACACCTTAAAATTAATTACCTGAAAACTAAAAAAGAAAAATATCTTGAAAGATGCTAGAGATAAACAATGTATTAACATTAATTTGACATCAGATTTCTTATCTGAGATCATGGAGGCCAGAGGGAAGTGGCATTTATTTTTTAAGTGTTAAGAGAAAAGAACAGTCAATCATGGATTCTATGGCAAAACTATCCTTCGAGAGTGAAAATAAAGACATTATCAAGTAAAAAAAAAAGAATTTGTTGCTAGCTAAAGGAAATTCTTCAACCCTAATGAAATGATAAAAGGAAGAGTCTTGGAGCACCAGGAAGGAAGCAAGAAAGAATGATGGAAAGAGTATAAATGCATGCATGGATAGTAGGTGGTCATTTTCCTCATGAGTTTTATAAATCATATTTGATGATTGAGACAAAAATTATAACACCATGTGATACTTAAAACAATATTTAATTTAAAGGAGTGGAAGTTAAAGGTAGCCACACTTCACTTCAAGTGGTAAAATGTTCACATCAGTAGACAGTGATAAGTCATGTATGTGTATTGTAATACCCAGAACAATCACTACAAGACTTATAAAAAGAGATAGAGTCAAAACACAATATGAATTAAAATGGAATCCCAAAAATGTTTAACCTGAAGGAAATCAAGAAAAGAGTAACAGGAATGACAACCAGAGGAAACTGGAGGGACACTTTTAATGATAAAAGGATCTATCTACACTGAAGGAATATATACTAAAATCATAGGCTCAAAGTAAATAAAGCAAAAATAAACATAGCTGAATGGAGAAATTAAAAGTCCACATTTATAGTTGGGACTATATTCACAACCCTTTCTCAGAAAACTACTGGAATGATTATACTGAAAATCAGCAAGGGTCTAGAAAATCTGAACATTATAACTAATAAGATCTAATTGACATATATACAACATATCACCCAACAGCAGCAGAATACATTTTTTCCAAGCATTTATGGAACATTCACCAAGATAAACTACAACCTTGGCCACAGAACAAACTTTAATAGGTTTACGATAACTGAGATCATATAGGGTGTTCTCTGATCATAATGGAATCAAACTTGAAATCAATAATAGAAACAAAAGGAAACTTGGTAAATTTGTGGAAATTAAATAACACATTCTTGAATAAGTCATGGGTCAAAGAAGGAGTCTCAAAGTAAGTGAAAAAGTACATAGAACTGAATGGTTATAAAAATAAAATATATCTGTGAGATGCAGCTCAAGTAGTACTCTGAGGGAAATTTATAGCAATAAATACATTAGAAATGAGGAAAGATCTCAAGCCAGAAGTTAATGAAAATCTAAATAAATGTTCATGGATTAGAATATTCGGCATACTAAAATGTCAGTTTTCCCCAGTTTGACCATAAGTTTAATGCAGATCCTATTAAAACCCCAGTAAGGTTTTTGTAGTAACATATAAGCTTGTTCTGCAATTTATAAGGAAAGGCACAAACCCTGAAATGTCTTCAACAATGTTGACAGAGAAGAATAAAATGGGGAGGAATCATCCACACTCATATTGTAGCTTATTCTCACTTGAGTAATCAAGAAAATGTGTTGGTGGAGGGATAGACATGTAGATCAATAGAATAGAATGGAGATTTCAGAAATCCACAAATAAGCTTAACTGATTTTTTATAAAGTCAAAAACAATTACTTAGAGGAAGGATAACCTTTCCAACAAATGGTGCTGGGGCATTTAGGTATCCTTAGACAAAACAAAGAAAGAAAATTACTACAGCAATAAACTACACCAAAGGTACAAACACATACAAGAGTCATCTTAAACATCACACTTCTTGCAACAATTAACACAAAATGAATGGTGAATTTAAATATAAAGTTTCAAAGTATAAAACTTAGAAAACCCCAGTTTTTTAAAGAAACACATGCCATCCCTCATCTTAATGTCTCTACCCCTTTATTCTTTTCAGCCCTTCATTATTCAGTTTGGACATTGCCCTTCTGGGAAGTTCTCATTGGTCTTACAAGTCTGGTTGGATTGGTCATCTCTCCTATAAGCTCCAGTGACACCATGATGGATAATTGTTTTTCCTCTGCTTGCTCAGCATCTGAGTCTGTTCATGTGTAGGGAATTCCCCATTAAATGGGCTTTGTTTGGCGCCATGGTCCACTGCCTTCTTCAGAAACCAAGAAGGGCTGATACTGCTTCTTGGTACCACACCTTGACAATCTCTGTATCATCTAGGATAGTCATTCTCTTTAGCCCAAGGCTTTGAGTTGGGAGTGAGCAATGGGAAAGGACTGTGACATGGAGAACTCATTCTTGTCCTCTTGGCAGCAGCCTCTTTTTCAGGTGTGGTGCTGGTGATGATATCCAGAGAGTGGTGGTATCTATAGTAGATGGATTTTGAGGGATTGAGTGGTGGTCCAGTGGTCAGCCTTCATTCCTTCCTTTCTAGAGATTTTATGAGCTATGAGATCCTTTAAACAAATTCCTTTTCTGTTTAGCTAGAGTTACCCTCGCTAAACACCCTAGCTTTTGCTTGCAAAAAAATCTTGATGGATTCAATCACCCTGTTATAGTGCTGCCTTTCTGACTGTTTACTTGCCATTTTCTTACACCAGATCCTGAGTAGAGGTTTTGTCTTATTCATCATGTACACAGCGTGCTTGAGTATATTAAATTCTCAGTAAATAATGAAAATGTGCATGTCCTCCACTCTATTTCTCCATTGGCATGATAATGGAAATTACTCTGTGTTTGGCATTTGGTAGGCTTTTAATTTTACAGTGCTATTTATAAGATTTGAATGTTTTCTTTACCTTCTTGAATATTTTATTGGAAATCCTGAAGAGTTTGTAAGCATCACTATCCTGAACAGTATTTTTCTTCCTTCACTCCTTTTCCCCCCTTAATGCAAGTACATTTGACACTTGAACAACGTGGGGGTTAGGTGTCCTGACCCTGACAAATAGAAGCCTGCATATAACATTTGACTCCCCCAAAACTTAACTACTAATAGCCTCCTGTTGACTGGACACTTTACCAGTAACGCAAATGACTGATTAACACATACATATTCATATATATATACTGTATTCTCACAATAAAGTAAGCTACAGAAAAGAAAATGTTATTAAAAAATTCATAAGGAAGAGAAAATACATGGGCAGTATTTATTGAAAAAAATTCTCATCTAAGTGGGCCTGCACATTTCAAACCTCTTTCGTTCAAGGGTCAGCTGCAGTAAGTGGTATGGATGGGGACCTCCATTTATGAGGATAAAAAATAAAAGACTTTCTTATCAACTGACATAATAATTAAGCTGGTAGATTTTATGTATAACTTTCTTTCATTGTGGGCAGTGTTATAGTATTAGTACACTGATGTGTAATGTACGTATATACATATATAGGTATATGTGCTTATATGTGTGTGTATGTGTAAAAGGCTCCCTAATTGTGTCTCCTTGTTTATTGTTGCTTTTGTTAAATCCACCATATTTCAGTTACTTAGGCTTAAAATCTTATTTATCTTGCCCCTCTGATTGGGAATGCCAGTGATTGTAAGTACCTTTTTAGTACCCTTCCCCTCTTCTCCATTGACATTATGAGCCAAGTTACTATGACTTCTCTCGCATAACCTCCTCACAAGTTTCCCTTTTACTGAAGTGAAGCCAACCTTAAACAGAGCTTCTGGACAAATCTTGCTTATGATACCTTAAAAAACTTGACGCTATCTTGTGACTCCAACGCTAATTATCTGTAGTATTTTTTTTAAGTTACCCATTCTTACTGTTGTGGCTTCACCACTCACATACTAAATCATGGGTTTTTTTGAATAATTTGCTTCTTATATACATGTGGCTTGTCTCAACAGTCTCAATATGTTCAAATTCTACTCTTGACATAGAATATACTCCAAGATGGCCCCGGCTGGTGTGGCTCAGTGGAGTGGGTACTGGCTCTTGAACCAAACGGTTGCCGGTTCAATTCCCAGTCAGGGCATATGCCTGGGTTGCGGGCCACGTGCCCAGCTGGGGGCACACCAAAGGCAACAACACATTGACATTTCTTTCCCTCTCTTTCTCCATCCCTTCCCCTCTCTGTAAAAATAAATAAATAAAATCTTAAAAAAAAAGAATATGTTCCAAGATGCATTCCCTTACTCACCCTCCCTTATTCAAAGCAGAGATATTCTTTCATATGGCTGGCTACCTGTATTTTCTGGAGACTGTTCTGTGTACCTTGGCATCATGTATTATTGATATTATTTGACAGTTGGATAGATTTGAAAATGAAAGTATCAGTGGTCCTCCCCAAAGAGCTTTCAGAGTTAATAAATTTTAGGTTTATTTCATTGGATTTTAGAAAATGCAAATATCATAGTCAAAACACTGTATGGAGTGGAGGACCCCTCAAACCCCAAACTTATTTATAAAAAATTGGGTATTTATTCTTACACGTTTAAAGTTCAGTCATCTTCAAAGTACTCCCCATCTGATACAATACACCTATCAAGACATTTTTTCCACTGTCAATTTTGAACTTGTCAATTTTGATGCCTTTTAGTGATTCTGCCGCTTTTTGTTTCACCTCTTCCACATAAGCAAAACATTTCCCCTTGAGGACTTTTTTCATCTGAGGAAACAAAAGAAAAAGTCTCTTGGGGTGAGATGGGGTGAATAGGAAGGGAGGCCCACAGTAGGAGGGGCGTGTGTGTCATGCCGTTTCTTTTGGTCAAAAACTGCTGAACACTTGGTATGGGGTAGGCAGGTGCACTCTTAAGTCACCCATCATGAAATGGGCAAATGCACTGAAAGAATTTCCAAAAAAAATTCACTGAGGCCCAACACAGCCTTTCACAACAAGCCAAGTGGTACACTGGTACAGATGGGTTCCTAGAACACTCACCTAGTGGTCCAAGCCTGTACTGCAAGGAGCTGGCCCTCCAGAGGATAATTACATTTTTTGGAGAGAGTTCCCCCTTGTAATGCTATAGTGTTAATTTTCTGCATTGTGCAGCTAGCTACTGGTAGGTATATTTATGGTTATCAAACACTTTTTTTTTTAATGATGCCTTGGTGTTTTGTTTCTATGCTTTGAGGGTTTTATTTAAATTATCATTTGTTTTTCACTCACAGTCAATGCTCCGAGGGAGAGGAGGTTGCTATAAACATACATTCTATGGCATCGAAAGCCATCGTTGCATGGAAACCACCCCAAGCCTAGCATGTGCAAATAAATGTGTCTTCTGTTGGCGGTGAGTAAAAATGAATGGCCATGGTGACCAAATATATCATGATCTGTAATAATCAATTTCTGCCCAACACTGCACTCAAATGTACCTAAAGCTTTGATGTTTCTGTAATTCTTTGAATTCCTAATATTATATATTCATGTATTTAGTTGTTTTTCATAACCATTTTTATCAGAGACTTTTCAAGTTTTTAGTCTTTTTTGAATAAGTTGAGTTTAGCTTTGTGAATCCTCTTCATTATATTTTTATTTCCTTGTTCACTAATCTGCTGCTTTTGTTTTTGTTTCTCTGTTCTTTTCCTAACTTAAATTGGACCCTTAACTCATTCATATTCAATCTTTTAGAAGTCTTTAATTGTAAATTTCCCTCTAAGTGTTTCTTTAGCCACATTCCCTAGATTTTGGTTAATTATTCAGTTGTAAATATTTTCTAATTTCCATTATGACTTCATTGTAACTCATGGGTCAAAGAAATATTTATTTAAAAAATTACAGCCTGTCTGGTGTGGCTCAGTTGGTTGTAGTATTGTTCCGTAACTGAAATGTCATGTGTTTGATTCCCAGTGAGAACACGTACCTGGATTGCCAGTTTGACCCTGTCCCACCTCAGGGTCCAGATCTGGGTACCCATAGAGGCAGCCAATTGATGCTTCTCTCTCACGTCAGTGTTTCCCTCCCTACTGTGTCTCTCTAAAAAAGCAAGTGAAAAAAAAAATGTCCTTGGGTGAGGATTTAAAAAAAAATACACCTAAGTTAGATTTTAGGGGTTATGCTTTGTTATTAACTTTCAACCAAATTGTATTATTTTTACTTGGTTTGTACATGATTTCTAATACAAATTATTTAAAATTTATTAATTTAAAAAAATTCCTATTTTATTGATTATGCTGTTAACAGTTGTCCTGGTTTTTCTGCCTTTGTCCCCCTCCATTCAGCACCCCCTACTCCCTCAGGCAGTCCCCCCACCATTGTTCATGTCCATGGGTCGTGCATCTAAGTTCTTTGGCAACTCCATTTCCTATGCTGTACTTTACGTCCCCATGGTTATTCTGTACTGCTTAATCTCCTCACCTCTTCTCCCATTCTCCCAAACCCCCCTCCAATCTGGCAACCATCAAAACGCTGTCTTTACTGGGATTCTTAGGATATATTACCTGAAGTGGAATTACTGGGTCAAAGGCAATACCAGGTTTAATTTTTTGAGGAAATATATTACTGTGCTTTTTCTATGGACTTCATAAAAATGGATCATTCAGCATGCATTTTAATGTCTGTTTTTTTCCTCAGTAAAATGTTTTTGAGATTCATCCTTGTTGTTAGGTATAACAGTAGTTTGTTCCTTTCTTTTGTATGGTTTTACCACCATTTCTTTATCTGTGCACCTCTAATTAAATAATTTGAGTTTCCAGGTTTTAACCAGGTTATGAATAAGTTAGTGTATAAATCTTCTGCAGGCAATTATTTTTATTTCTCTTGGGTAAACACCTGTGTATAGAATTGTTAGATTTTTAAAAGTCCATTGGGACAATCTGTTTTTTAACTGGTTTTGTTTAGTCAGTGTTACTTACAGTGATTGTTAATGTTGATAAATTACTGACATTTATTTTTATTCTTATTTGTACATTCCTTTTATTTGCTTTTCTACATTTTTGTCTTTATCTTTTTTTTCTCCTTTTTTTAATCCAACACTACGGTTATGGTAGGGTATCAGCTTAGGTGTTTTGTTATTGGAGGCTTTTCAGGTTATCGTGCTGGAAATAACAATCTCTGAGTGTTGACTTTAAGCTGACTCTAGTCCATCATATGTAGAATTGAATCTTTTGAGTAAGTTGGGAATATCTAAGTGAAAGAAAATGCCTAAATTACTGAAATCATTTTTGCATGTGCTTGTTAGTAATCCATTTTTCTCCTTTCTGACAACTGCTCCCTCTTCAACTCCTCATTTCTTAACAGGCTGACTTGTTTCCACTGCAGCTCGTTTGGCTATAATCAGTAATGACTCACTTACTATCAAATCTAATAGAAGTGACTTAATTCTCATCTTAATTGAACTCTAGCAAAGCATGCTACAAAATAAGGATTTCTCTTTCTATTGGATTGAGATACTCCTGTCTCTTCTAGATTTTCCCCCCCAGCCTTTTGACAGTGGTATTTTGTCCGTCCCCCCGCCCCCCCCCCACCCCGTCCCCGTTAGCTTTACTTTGGCTCGTTGTTTGTCTGAGTAATTTTCTCTGATTCTGTCTTTGGGTTTCTTTTATTGCTCTACATTATAATGGTAAGAGAAGTCAGTCATCTCCATGGTCTTATCGAGTACTTGTAATTTGACATCTTTACCTTCTTTGTCTCTAGCCCCATTCTCCCATCTGAGTTTTCATCCACTGTTTACAATTTCCTGCTGGACATGGTCTCTCAGATGATCCACAGGTACTTATAGCTCAGTTTGTCTACAGTGGAATTTATTGTGCTTTCTGTTAACCTTTTCTGCCTGTTTTGGTAATGGCACCATTAGCCATCCAGTGGGTTAGGTTGAAAATCTCATTTCCTTCAACTCACTATATTCCTCTGTATACCTAATTCAATTGATTGTGCTTTAGATACTCATTATTTCATCCTTTAACAACCAAAATTATTTATTTATTTATTTATATGTGTTGTTGATTATGCTATTACAGTTGTCCCATTTTTTTTCTCCCCTTTATTCCCTGCTGCCCTGTACCCTCCCTCTCACCAGCATCCCCACCACCCCCTTAGTTCATGTCCATGGGCCATACCTATAAGATTTTTGGCTTCTCCATTTCCTATACTATTCTTAACCTCCCCCTACCTATTTGGTACCTACTATTTATGCTGCTTATTCTGTGTACCTTTTCCCCCATTCTTCCCCCTCCCCCTCCCTTCTGATTTCCATTACTGTGGTTCTGTTCCTGTTCTAGTTGTTTGTTTAGTTTGTTTTAGTTTTTGGTTTTTTTTTAGGCTCAATGGTTGATAGTTGTGCATTTGCCATCATATTACTGTTCATAGTTTTTGATCTTCTTTTTCTTAGATAAGTCCTTATGACATTTCATATAATAAGGGCTTGGTAATGATGAACTCCTTTAACTTGATCTTATCAGGGAAGCACTTTATCTGTCCTTCTATTCTAAATGATAGCTTTGCTGGATAGAGTAACCTTGGTTGTAGGTCCTTGCCTTTCATAACTTTGAATACCTCTTGCCAGCCCTTTCTTGCCTGCAAGGTTTCTTGTGAGAAATCAGCTGAAAGTCTTATGGGAATGCCTTTTTTTTTTCAATTTATAAATCATGTTTGTTCTATTACAGTTGTCTCAATTTTTTGCCCCCGCTCCCACAGTCAATTCCAATTCTGTTGTCCATGTCCAGGGGTCATTCATACATGCTCTTTGTTTAGTCCCTTCCCCTTCTTTCCACCATTGTCCTCTTTCCCCTTCCCCTCTGGTCAGTCTGCTCCATGTTTCCATGCCTGTGGTTTATTTTTGTTAGTTTATTTTGTTGAATAGAGTCCACTTATAGGTGAGATTGTATGGTATTTGTCTTTCATCAACTGGCTTATTTCACTTAGCTTAATATTCTCCAGTTCCATCCCTGTTGTCGTAAAAGGTAGGAGTTTCATATCTCTCTTTCTCTTTCTCCTTTTCTTTCTCTTTCTTTCCTTCTTTCTTTCTTTCTTTCTTTCTTTCTTTCT
Organism: Pteronotus mesoamericanus; assembly: GCF_021234165.1. NCBI lineage: Eukaryota > Metazoa > Chordata > Mammalia > Chiroptera > Mormoopidae > Pteronotus > Pteronotus mesoamericanus. The sequence continues at coordinate 15,954,956 of NW_026555308.1, forward strand.
TTCTTTCTTTCTTTCTTTCTTTCTTTCACGCAGATTGATTTTTTTAATGTCAAAGTTAATTATAAAATACTAAAAAATTTAAAACCATTATAAAGTCTCAGCAATTAAACCAACATGACACCAGCACAGAAATAACCAAATAGAACAATGAAATATAATGAGCATTCTAGAGACAAATGTATGTATCTGTCTAACAATGTACTGTATGATTAAGTTGATATTTCAAATCAATGGGGAAAATAAGGCTTATTCAACAAATGAAGTGTATGGACCACTGTTATTTGGAATAAAACAAATATAGAGCCCTATTTCACACATTATATAAGAAATATTCAGGTGAGTTAAAAATCAATATGTAGAATCTAAGGAGTTTTAGGAGGAAATACAAACTCATATTTTCTTACCCTGAAGTAAAATATTCAAACCCAAAAGCTATAAAGTAAAATATTGACAATATGACTATATTGAACATTTAAGACTGTACAATAATATACATATACAAAATTAAAGGACAAATAATAGAATAGGAAAGTATTTGCAACACATCTAAAAAAGGGTTAATGCTTTTTTTTTGTTTTTTTTTAGGGAAAAAATTCTACAAACATTTAGTCAAAAATTGGATAAAGGTACCAAAAAAGTCACTTAAAGCTTTTTAAAAATAATAGAAATAGGCAAGAAACATACAAAAACAGGTTTAGTTTCAACAAATAATGAAGGAACAATTAAAATAACACATCATTATCTCAATTAGATTAATAAGTATTAAACAATATTATAATATCAAGTATTGGCAACTGTGAAAGGAACTGGGTATTCATAGACTCTTTCTTCATCCTAAAGCAACTCCTTTAGCATATTTTGCAGTGCTGGTTTGGTGGAGGTGTATTTTTTTTAGCCTTCTTTTGTCTGGGAAACTCCGTATTTCGCCTTCCATTTTAATTGAGAGCCTTGCTGGGTAGAGCAGTCTTGGTTCCAGGCCTTTGCTTTTCATGACTTGGAATATTTCTTGCCATTGCCTTCTGGCTTGTAGTGTTTCTGTTGAGAAATCAGCTGCTAGCTGTATTGGGGCTCCCTTAAATGTTATTACCTCTTTCTCCCCTGCTTCCTTGAGGATTCTCTGTCTTTGATATATGCCATTTTAATGATGATGTGTCTTGGAGTGGGCCTCGTTGGGTTCCTCTTGAATGGGACCCTGTGTGCTTCCTGGACTTGTGTGCCTTTTTCTCTCCACCAATTAGGGAAGTTTTCCATCATTACTTTTTCAAACAGGTTCTCTATCCCTTCCTCCTCCTCTTCTCCTTCTGGTATCCCTGTTATACGGATATTATTATGTTTCAGGTTGTCCTGCATTTCCCTAAATGCCTCTTCATTCTTTTTAAGTCTTTTTTCATCTTCTTGCTCGTTCTGGAATTTTTTTTCTACTTTGTCCTCCAGCTCACTGATTCGATCCTTTGCTTCATCTAGCGTGCTTTTGATTCCTTCTGCTGTATTTTTCATTTCCTCTTGTCTCTTCTTGATAGTTTCTATGTCCTTTTTCATGCTGATATAGTTTGCAGTAAGTTCCTCGTAGTTTCCCTATAGTTTTTGGTAATTCTCTCTGAGCTCACTGAGCTCATTGAGCTTTCTTAGAACCATTGTTTGGAACTCAATACCTGATAGTTTACTTGCCTCTATTTCATTTAGTTCTCTTTGTGGGGATTCCTTCTTTCCCTTCAACTAGGGGATATTTCTTTGTCTTCTCATTACTTGTGAGACTCTTCTTTTTTGCTTCTGCTTCTTAAATTGATCTGTCTTGATTTCCTGACTTTGTGGTGTGAACTTATGTGGTAGGAGACCTCTGTTTTTACTTTCCAGATCTGCTTCTGATGATGTCAGGTATTGACCCTGTCTGACCTTAAGCAATCTGTTCGAGACTTCCAGGAATCTACTGTTTGTGGCTGTCTCCTTCAGCTGTTAATCTAGTCACTCTGAACTAAGCAGGCTGCCTGAGACAGCTCAGGGCGGGGCGGAGTCCCTCCTGGGGGTGGGGTTATTGGGTCTTTTCATGATGCTGCGATATAGGGGAGGAGTCAGCACTGGGATCCTGCCAGCTACTCTCTCTGTTCTCTCCCCAAAGGCTTCATCGCCAGTCTCTCCTCAAGTGTCTTCAGACCTCTCTGAACCCCCTTTAGCCAGGGATATAGCGTCTGTGGCCGTCACTCTGCACTCAGCAGACGGCTTAGACAGCACAGGACAGGGTGGAATACTACCTGGGGCGGGGCTGTGGGGTCTTCTCACACTGCTGCCACTCAGGGGGAGTGGTCTCTGCTTGAGCAAGATGGCTGCTGCTGAATGGGGGATGAGTCAGCACCGAGAATCCGCTGGATACTCTCTCGGTTCTCTCCCCTAAGGCTCCTTCCCCAGTCTCTCTTCAGGTGTCTCTAGCCCACTCTGCCCCTTTGTTTACCGAGTCCAGGGTAAGTGGCTGCAAATAAAAATTTATACATTGGCCCTTTGAATGGTTCTTTGCATCTCCAGCTGCCTATCTCTGGCAGAAAGGAACCCTGCCACTTTTTGAAGTTGGCTGTTTTCTGTTTACTTTTTGGGCTTTGGTGCTGTAGGCTAGAGATTCTCGCTTTTTGTTTAACCCCTGCTCTTCTCAGGGGGATACAACTGGCCATTTCAATATCCTTCTGGTGCTGCTGCCCGTGGGTGCCCCACCCGCTTCCTTGAGCCTGTTCCGCACTCCTTACCAGTTAGATTGCGTTATAGCTGATTCTTCTGTCTCTGAGGTTACAAGGCTCCTCTCTCGCTATTGTTCAGTTGTTTGTTCTAGGTGATTTCTCCACAATTTAGTTGTAATTCCAGGTTGGTCCTGGGAGGAGGTCAGTGTGACTTCCACTCACTCCTCTGCCATCTTGATTCTCCTCTGGGAGTGCCTTTGTAGGTAACTCTCTTCTTTTCTCTTGCAGCTTTGAAGATTCTCTCCTTATCTTTAATCTTGGATAATGTAATTATGTACGTTGGTGTGTGCTTCCTTGGGTCCAACTTCTTTGGGATTCTCTGAGCTTCCTGGATCTCCTGGAAGCCTATTTCCTTCTCCAGATTGGGGACGTTCTCCATTATTTTTTCAAATAAGTTTTCATTTCCTTGCTCTTCCTCTTCTCCTCCTGGCACCCCTATGATTCGGATGTTGGGTTGTTTAAAGTCGTCCGAGAGGTTCCTCAGCCTCTCTACATGTTTTTGAATTCTTGTTTCTTCATTTTGTTCTTGTTGAATGTTTATCTCTTCCTTCTGCTCCCAATCATTGATTTGAGTCCTAGTTTCCTTCCCTTCACTGTTGGTTCACTATATATTTTTCTTTATTTCTCTTTGCATAGCTTTCACTTTTTCCTCCATTTTGAGACCATACTCAACCATCTGTAAGCATCCTGATTACCAGTGTTTTGAACTGTGCATCTGATAGGTTGGCTATCTTGTTCATTGCTTAGTTCTGTTTTTGGAGCTTTGATTGTTCTTTCATTTGGGCCATATTTCTTTGTCTCAGCACAGCTGTTATGTTGGAAGGGGTGGAGCCTCAGGTATTCACCAGGGTGGGGCAACCCAGGTCTCTGCATTATGACTCTGTGTGTGTCGGGGAGGGGTCCGAGCGGGAACAGTGCCGCTTCTTGGGCTCTCAGCTGGCTTTCAGTCACTTCCCCTGCTACCCACAAGCAGATTGCGCCCTTTTGGTGCTAATTCCTGGGTTGGTGGGATTTTAACAACCAAAATGATTTAGTACTTTCCAGTCTATGTCATCCCTGAATTTATCTTTTATATTGGTGCAAGATCTGTAATTCTTTCTAAAAATTTTAAAATTTCATTAATTGTGAAAGTAATCCATGTTTATTGTAGACAATTTAAGGAAATACCAAAAAGTATAAAGAAAAAGAACTATCTCTCATTTTAGATTCCAGACATCAATTTTAGTGCTTTGAAGTATTTGCTTTTTAAAGTTTTTGAGTCTTCCCTTTAATTTTTCTTTAACATGCTTAAAATAATTCTGTACTTTGTTTTATATCCTGTTTTTATTTTTTTAAATATTACATTCTTGCTCTGTTATTAAAATCTTAAAAGCACAAACTTTTTGTTTTGAAATAATTTTAGATTTACAGAAGAGTTACAAAAATAGTAGCGTTCCTGTGTATTCTTTATCCAGCTTTCTCTAATGTAAGACATTATATAACCGTAAAACAATCTTCAAAACCAAGAAATTAACATTGATTCAATACTGTTAGATTAAACTGGAAACTGTTTGAATTTGATTCATTTTCTCACTAATGTTCTTTTCTTTCAACATTCTATTTATGATGCCACATCACATTTGGTTGTCATGTCTCCCTAGTTTTCTCTAGTCTTATCACAGCTCTTTTCTCTTTTCTTGTCTTTTATCACCTTGACACTTTTGAAGAGTACCAATCAGGTATTTTGTAGAATGTCCCTCAATTTGGTTTTGTTGAATGTTTTCTCATAATTAGAGTGAAATTATATATTTTGGGAAAAATACCATAGAAGTATGTGATCTTCTCAGTGCATTGTATTAGGGAGCATCAATGTATGTTATTACTGATGATGTTAGCCTTCATTATTTGACTAAATTAATATCTGCCAGATTTTCAGGTATAAAGTTACGCCTTAAAAATTATCTTCTCCTTGTAATTAATAAATATTGTGGGGGAGATACTTTGAGGCTATGCAGATGTGCTGTTCATTCAACTTTTATCCACCAAATTTTTCATTCATTGGTGGATCTTGCCTGCATTAATTACAACTTGGAATTATTTATTTCCTTTTTTTAACATTTACTAATTGGAAATCTTTTGCAAGGAAGGGTCACTTCTCTCTTATTTATTTATTTATAAACTATTTGTTTATATTAGTTGGGATTCAAGGATACCTATTCCTTTGGTTATAATCCAATACTATTATTATTTATTTAATTGCTCATATTTTTCCAGCTTTGATCATTGGGAGCTCTTTTGGATTGGCTCCTGCATTTTTTTCTTTATTTCTCTTTAACAGTTTTCTGTATTTTCTGATTCCTGAAGAGACTCTGAGCTTATTTTGTGTTTTCTCTGCCCAGCCCTGGAATCAACTATTTCTCTCAGGAACCATAGTTTCTTTTAGTGAAGAATGGTCTTTAGAATCCAAAATTTGGATGTTTGATGTTCTCATTTCTATGGGAGTGTTAGTGCTTCCTGACCCTCTCAGCAGAGAGAAGTAGGAAATATATGTATATATGTGCCTCTATCTGTGTATATTAAAATACAAAACCCCACAGCCATGGGTTTTCACTGCTACCTTCAACTCCAGTTAGCACCAGTGAGCTCATTCTAGCATTCTCTTTTTGTTTATTTGTAATTTTTTTCTCTGATATTGAAAACCTGGCCTGGCTTTTCTTACTGTAACATACTAATTTCAACCTTAGTACATGTGGGTGAAAGACTTTTCAGAATTGCTAACTGACATCTTCATGAGAAACAGATTTTTCTTATGATGTCTTTGTCTGGCTTTGTTATCAGGGTACCAATGGTCTCATAGAGTAAGTTAGGACATGTTTCCTCTTTTATTTTTTGGAAGAGTGTGAAAAGGATTGGTATTAATTCTTTAGATGATTAGTGGTTTTCAGTGAAACCTGTTCCTGGGCTTTTCTTTGCAGGGAGATTTTTGATTACTGATTCAAAAATTTATAAGCAGTATACTTGATACTTGTTAGAGGTTTGTTTAAATTTTATATTACTATGTGAGTCAGTTTAGGAACTTTGTGTGCTTCCAGGAATTTGTGCATTTGATCTGATTTATCTGATTTGTTGGTATACAGTTGTTCATAGTATTCTCATAGTCCTCTTTATTTCTGTAAATTTGGTAGTAATATCCTCAGTTTCATTTCTGATTTTACTAATTTTAGTCTTTTTTATTTCTTAATCTTGGTAGAGATTATTTGTCAGCTTGTTTGCTTTGCAAGAACCAATTTTTGGTTTCATTGACTTTTTAAAAATTTATTGAAACTTGTTTTCTGACCTGGTCTGAATATGGTCTGTTTGGAAAATGTTCTGTATGCACTTGAAAAAAGAATGTGTATTTGATGTATTTGGATATATTGTTCTATATATGTTGTAGGTATTATGGATTTATAGTATTGTTCAACTCCTCCATTTCCTTTTCAATTTTCTGCCTAGTTGTTCTATGCATTATTTAAGATGTGATTTTGAATTGTGTAATTACTAATATGGAACCATATTTTTCTCTTCGGCTTATAAATTTTTGCTTCAGCTTATAACCGTTAAATCTTCTTGAAGGACTGACCCATTTATCAATATGTAATGTTCTTTTTTTGACTCTTGTAAACATTTTTGACTTAAACTCTTATTTGTGTGGTGTAAGTATAGCTATGCTGGCTCTCTTTTGTTACTATTTGCATGATATATCTTTTTCTTCCCTTTTACCTTCAGTCTGTTTGTGTCTTTGCATCTAAAGTGAACTTCTTACAGTGTATTGTTGGATCTATTTTTTTAAATCCATTCTGCCAATCTTTGGCTTTTCGTTAGAGAATTTAATTCATTTAGTTTTATTTGTCTTATGTTTTACATCTTTTTTGTTGCTTTTTTTTATTACTGTCTTCTTTTGTGTTTGACTTTTTCTTATGTACCATTTGACTCCATGTTGCTTTTCTGTACATTTTTTTATTTTCTTGGAGGTTATTACACTGGGAATTATAACTAGCCTATTAAACTTCTAACAATCTACAATTAGATCTCTTTATTTGTGGTAGTTATGTTCTAAAGCTGTGTGAATGCTACATTGGCACATACTGAACTACCACTTTTAAGGGAGATAAAGGATTAAGTTCCCGTAATTCCTTTGTCACAGCATCTTTATCATTTTATTAATATATAACCTTGTTTCATATGTGTTACTGTTTAAAGACACCTTATTTAATGTGTTGTAGGTTTATTAACATTGAACTTATGGTTAATGTACTGTATTTCATTTCTGAATGAAGCTTATTAACCTATATATTTTTCCCCATAAAAGCACATCATACCTTTCTTGCACTTTGGAACACGACCCAGCGCTTCATCACTGTGCGTGGTAGAGACTTTAAACAGCAAAAATCACACACACACAAAAAAATAGCACAAAAATGCAAAAAAACCCAGAACATTAAATTGACTGCCTAAAGAAAACCTGTTTAAGGTATGAGAACTTAAATAAGAAGGCAGAAAGAGCATTATTGCCTTGTTTGACTTCACCTGGGCATATCTGTACCAGGTGATTCAAAATTTTGGCTTCTCTGTGCATGGCCATGGATGATTACAATATGCCTCAAGTATTGATTTTGGCGTAACAAATAAGTTTTACCAAGAATGTAATTAGCAAATATGGAATCAGCAGCCAATGAGATTTGACTCTATGTTGAACTATTACCATCATTGGTTCAATAGAATTCAAAATAATTGCTCATGTAAAATTCCGTTCATCCCCCTTTATGTTGTCACAAATTACAACTTTATACAATGTGTGCCCCTTAACATAGATTTATGATTGCTGTTTTATTCCTTTAAATTATATAGGAATAAAAAGGATTTAGAATCAAAAGTGCAATAATACTGACTTTTCTATATAATGCGTATAATTGCCTTTATGGGTTTTTTTTTTTTTTAATTTCTTTGTATAGTTCAGATGTGTCTAGTGTCATTTCATTTCTGCCTTTAGCATTTCTTGTAGGCTGGTCTACTAGTGATGAATTTCTTCAGCTTTTGTTTATCTGGGAATATCTGAATATCTTCTCCAATTTTGAAGAATAGTTTTGCTGAATATAGAATTTTTTGTTGACATAATCTGCCTTTTACCATTTTAAATATGTCATCCCACTGCCTCCTGAACTCCATGGTTTCTACTGAGAAATTGCCTCTTAATTTTATTGAGGATTTCTTGTATGTGATGAGTGTCTTTTCCTTGCTTCTTTCAGCAGTTTGATTGTAATGTGTCTTGGTGTGGATTTTTAAAAAACCATCACCCAAGGATATGTTTTTATTGATTTTAGAGAGGGAAGAATTGAGGGGTTGGGGGAGAGAGAAACCTTGAGGTGAGAGAGAAATGTTCATTGGTTGCCTCTTATACCTGTCCTGACCATGGATTGAATCCACAACTCGGGTTTACGTGCCTGGACTGGGAATTGAACCCTCAGTTTTTTAGTATACAGGACGATGCTCCAACCAACTGACCCACTTAGTCAGGGTGGTGTGGATCTCTGAATTTATCCTACTTGGAGTTTATTGAGTTTCTTAGATATGTAAATTTGTCTTTTTTTGAGTTTAGAAAGTTTTCACTCACTGTTTCTTTAAATATTTGATCTGCCCTTTTCTCTCTTTCCTCTCCTTTTGGGACTTGCATTATGCATATGGTGGTATTCTTGGTGGTATTCCACATGTCTTGAAGGTTCTGTTTATTTTTTGTACACTTTTCTGCTCCTCAGGCTGATTGGTGCATCTTCCAGGTTATTGATTCTCTTTTCTCATTGTCTGCCTGAATATGATATTGAAGCTCTCTACTGAATTTTTCATTTCAGTTATTAATACTTTTTAGTTCTAGTGTGGGTTTTTTGGGGGAGTTCTCTTATCATTTGTATCTTTTAATTGATATTCTGTATTTGTTGAGACATTGTTCTTCTGGTGTTCTTCAGCTCTCTGTTCATGGTTTCCGTTAACTCTTTGAGAATGTTTAAGGCAGTTGATTTAAATTCTTTTTCTAGTAAGTTTGATGTTTGAGGTTCCTTAGGGAGAGTTTTTGTTAATTACTTCTGGGAATGGGCTATACTTTTATTGTTTCTTTGCATTCTTTGTAATGTGTTACTGAAAACACCACATTTTGAATATTATGTGTTAACTGTGTAAATCAGATTTTTCCTATTTTTCAGAGTTCGTTTTCGTTGATTGATCTGGGTTTTAGTTGTTTGCTAAGTGAGTTTTCTAACCTGTTTTTGTATAGACTCTATTCTTTGTTGTGTATTATCTATGACATCTGTCTCTTAGTGGTTAGCAAATGCATTAATAGACATTTCCTCGAGCACATGGACCCAAAGAAGAAAAAGAGACTTTGTACTCTGTTGGGCGATTCCTTCAAAATTTAGCTAGGCTGTTTACAACTCTGCTTTAGCCTTTACGTCCTGCTTGTGATAAGCCTAAAAATCAGTTGTAGGTGAAAGTTCAAGGTCTTCTCAGGTCTTCTCGACTGTGCATCCTATCCTGAACATGTTTAAGGCTTTCTAAGTTCCCCAGTATGTGTGAGCACTTTTTAGTGCTCTGATTCACCAAAGAATCTCCCTCCCATCCTATAGTCCCAGGAATTCATTCAGCTGTCTGTTGTTTCTTTGAACTGTAATCTTTTGATGCAGTCATTAGGTTGTTATTTATCTACTAAGATCTAAGTTAGGTTTCTCTTATAAACTTTTATTATTAGGTTTTCTTATTTTAACATAACCAAGGGGAATAGTATAATGGACTTCTGTGTGCATTTATTAACATATTACCAGTCATGTTTCATTCACTACACTAGTCCTCACTAATATGAGGCAAATCTCAGCCATTACATTGTTTTATTTTGTACATACTTCAGTGGACAGATAATATAAAAAATAAGGCCATTCAAAAAAGAGTATAGCTATAATGCCATTATCCCTCATTTAGTTCTTTACATGTATTCCCTTTTCTAGTTATCCAAGGATATAGTGAAAACACTGAAAAGTATTTTTTTGGACATCTTCCTAAGTCAGTGGTTCCCAAATGGGGAAAAATTGTTTTTATTTTTTCTTGTGGGGAAACTTGGGACATTTTACAATGTCTGGAGACATTTTTGATTGCTAAAACTGAAGGAGGTGCTGCTGGCATCTAGTGGGTAGAAGCCAGGGATCCTTTCAAATATCCTATAATACACAGGACAACATTCCACAACAAAGAATTTTCCAGTCCAAAATGGCAGTTGTGCTGCATTTGAGAAATCCTGCATATAGTGGTTTAAAAGTACTTTGTTAGCAAAGGAAATTGCTAAAACGTGACAACATTCAAATTAAACAATACATCAAATCTCCTTTTTAGTGGTAGGGTATGTGCTTAGAAAACTTTAAAAATATAAGGTGAGAACTTGCAAACAATAGACATATGGTTATGTGGATTGAAGTATTTGGGTCATATAACACTTAACTTGTAGGAGAGATAAAGTGGTTTGTGTACTAGTTCTTAATATTTGACATTTTACAATCTCAATCTCTTAAAATTAAAAAAAATCAAATTTTATAATCTCTTCCTATGACTGTAGACAAAAGTAGTTGTTTTTTTGAAGGTCAAGATTCAAAGGAAATAGCAGGAGTTAGTGGGTATTGCCCCTTACCTGTATTACTTGTTTGTAGCCAGAAATGCAGTCCTTTAGTTTCTCAAGCAACAAACTTACCCAGTTTTAAAAAAATATAAGCAATATGCTTAACAGAATTGTTAATGAGATTTTAGAAAATTAAAGTAAATGGGGTTATTTACTATGACTGGTAAATAAGTACTAATATACTAACTTAAAATTATAATTCATCATCTCTTTCAATAATGAATAATGTAATAAGGATATCAGAAAAGGGCTAATAAAAATTGGTTTAAATGCTTATATGAATGTTTTTTCTTTATTTTAACAGTTTCTTAAAATAGCCCCTGAGCCTCAGTTTCCTAACTCTAAAATAAACAGTGATACCTTCATTACAGGGTTGCTGTGAGGCTTAATTATGTGAGTGAGTTTGTGCATATGAAAATGTTTTTAAACTATAATAGGTTGTACAAATGTGAGTTTTCCAAAATGAATTTCTTACTTCATTTTGATAATATGGGTAGTAGGCTCTTATTTATTTTGTACATACTTCAGTGGACAGACAATATAAAAAATAAGGCCTTTCAAAAAAGAGTATAGCTATAATGCCATTATCCCTCATTTAGTTCTTTACATGTATTCCCTTTTCTAGTTATCCAAGGATATAGTGAAAACACTGAAAAGTATTTATATTATATTAGAAGATAAAATATTTTCTTCTAATTCTCAGAAAGAGCTGTTGAGTGTTATGGGTATAAGTACTCCAAATTTACTATTGTATTTCATCTATTTTGGTTCTTTTAAGTGAAAATCTTCTATTTTGATGTTTCACATTAAGAGTTTTATTTGTCTTGAATAAACTGATTTCAAAAGTGGGCAAAGGATCAGTACGCTGACTAGACAGCTCTCCAGAGAAGACATAAAAATGCCCAGTAAACACATGAAAAGATATTAACAATATCCAAAAACTGGAAATAAAACAAATGTCCATCAACTGATGAATGGATAAACAAAAGGGGTCTATGTGTGTGTGCGTGTGCGTGCGTGTGTGTGTGTGTGTAACCGACAGAATGTTATTTGACAATAAAAAGGAATGAAGTACTGATATATGCTACAACATGGATGAACCTTGAAAACATGATGCAAAATGAAAGGAACCAGTCACAAAGATCACACACTATATGACTGTATTCTATTAAATGCCCCAAATACACAAAACTGTGGAAACAGAATGTAGATCAATGATTGCCTAGTAGAGCAATGGGTGGATTGAAGAGTGCTAGCGAAGGGGAGAAGGGTTTTCTTTGGGGGGGTGGTGATGAAAATGTTCTAAAATTGATTGTAGTGGTGCATGCACAACTTTGTGAATATACTAAAAGCCATAGACTTGTACATTTTAAATTAAATTTTATGGTATGTGAATTATATTCAATAAAGTTCTTTGAAAAAGTTTTACTTGTCTTGAGTAGTAAATGTAAGTTTTAAAAGTATATTCTAAATTTATTTTGAAAGGTCTGCCTTGCATATAGTGAAAAATTCAAAATATTCAAACAGTTACACTGTGAAAATCGGCTTCCTTAACATTCTTGTCCTCTCTCAGTTAGGTTTTCAGAGATTTTCTACACATATGCTAACCGATTTATGTGTGCGTGTACAATGTATGTAGGAGGTGTGCATGTGTATATACACACACAAACGGCAGGATACTTTACAATTTTCTGTGTCTTGTTTTTTTGCTCCTACATTATAGAGATCCTTTTATGTCAAAGGGCATAAAGATTTGGAACTAGATTTTTATGTGTACAATGTATGTGGGAGGTGTGCATGTGTGTATACACACACAAACGGCAGGATACTTTACAATTTTCTGTGTCTTGTTTTTTTGCTTCTACTTTATAGAGATCCTTTTATGTCAAAGGGCGTAAAGATTTGGAACTAGATTTTTATCTGCTAAGTTAAATTATTGTTTGGAAAACAGGAGAGAAAGATGTTTAAAGGGCATTTTGTTTTTAAAGTGGCAAAGAAAGAGAGAACATTTCCTGACTTATTTTAAGATGCTAGCGTAACCTTCATACCAATTCAGAGAACTGTATGAAAGACAAAAATTGCAGTGCACTTTCACTCATGAGCGTGGCTGTAAAATCCTGAACAACATATTAAAAGTACTGAGTCCAGCATTGAAAAACAGCAATGGAAGGTCATGACCAAGATGGGTTTATATTTTGCAAATATAATTTTTAATTGCTTTTATAGTTGGCTATGTAATTAATACTTTGTTATACAAAGTATTGTTTATATTTTTATTATGTATAGGAGATACAGATTACATCAATTTATACTTCAATATGGAAATACAAATTCTTATTTCCTGTTTTTCCAACAACGTTAAGCATTTTAAGGAAAGAAAATTGTTCTTAAAATTTTTAAAAAAATTAATTAATTTATTTTTTCAACTACATTTGTCTCTGCCTTCCCCCCACCACTTTCCCTTGCCCCCTCCCTCCCTCCCACCCTCCCTCAACTCTACCCCTTTGGTTTTGTCCATGAGTCCTTGCTATATGTTCCTTGACTAGAAAACTTTTTCTTATATGACAAATTGCAAAGGTAGTATATAGGCTTCCAATATACCCTTCATCCATCTTCCTCTAATGTTAACACCTTACATCACCATAGGATAATTTTCAAAACCAAGAAATTAACATTGATACAATACTGCTAATTAAACTGGAGACTTACTTAGGTTTTGCCAGTTTCTCCATTACTGTCATTTTTCTGTTCTAGGACCCAGTTCAGTGTCCCACATTGCATTTAATTTTTGTATGTCCTTAGGCTTTGACTATTTGTGACAGTGCTGTAGTTTTTCTTGTCTTTCATGTCTTTGACACTTCAAAAAAATATTGGTCAAGTGTTTTGTAGAAGGTTCCTGAATTTGGTTTGTGTTGGGCATACATTTATTAGATCAAGATAATGGATTTTTGTGTGTGTGTGTGTGTGTGTGTGTGTGTGAGAGAGAGAGAGATAGAGAGAGATACCCCCTTCTCAGTACAACATATCCAAATGCTCATGCTGTCAATTTATTTTATTGCTCATGATGTCCAACGTATGAATAGAAAGAGTTATTTTTGGTTGTTGCTATTTTGTCCTATGGATACCCAATTGTTCTGTCAACATTTATTGAAAGACTGTCCTTTCTCCATTGAGTTGTCTTTGCACCTTTGTTAAAAATCAGTTGACATTATATGTGTGGGCATGTTTCTGGTCTCTCGTTCTGTTTCTGTTGATATACTTGTCTTTCCTTAGCCAATATCACACTGTTTTGATTAGAGTAGCTTATACTGTTTTGAAATTGGGTATTGTGAATCCTTCATCTTAATTCTTCTTCTTTAGAATTGTTTTAGCCAGTCTAGCTTTTTGCCTTTCCGTATAAATTTTAGGCTCATCTCGTCATTACCTACTAATTGTGACTTGTATTGAAATTCTATTGATCCATAGATTTTAATAATACTGAATTTTTTTCAATCCATAAGTATATTGTCTCTTTTATCTAGGTCTTCATCTCTTGTTTTAGTTATTTGTAGTTATCAGCATACAGATCCTGTACATATAATATTATATTTATACTTAGATATGTCATTTTTGTTCCTAGTATAAATTGTACTTTTCTTTGTTTCAAATTATAATTTTTCCTTGCTACTATATATAAAGACAATTGATTTCTGTATATTAATCATGTATCTTGTGTGTGTGTTAAGCTCCCTTACTTGTTCTCATTAGTTCCAGTACATTTTTTGTAGATTCTTTTGAATTTTTTATGTAGATAATCATCTCATCTGTGAAGTGTGTTTTATTTTTTCCTTTTTTTAGACTTATTTCATTAACTAGGACTTACATGCTATATAAGAGTGGTGAGAAAGGATATTTTTTGCATGTTTCTGATATGAAGAAAAAAAGCATTCATTCTTACACCATTAAGCTTGATGTTAACTATAGGGCTTTTTCTTTTCTTTCTTTTGGACTCCCTTAATGAGATTAAGGAAATTTCTTTTTATTCCTAGCTTGTTGAGAGTTTTTTCCTGAAAGGATAATGAATTTTATTAGCTACCTCTTCTATTTAGATATCATGTGAATTTTTAAAAAATTTCATTCTTTTAATATGCTAAAATATAGTGATTGATTTTTGGATACTGAGCCAGTCTTATATTCCTGGGATAAGCTACTTGGTTGTGATATATTATCTTATTTATATGTTGCTGGATTCAATTTGCTAGTTTTTTTACCCCGTTTTTAAAGTTTTTATGTCTATGTTCATAGGAAGATACTGATCTGTATATTGGGGATATCTTTAGGGTTTTTTTTTTTTTATTAGAGTAATGCTAACCTCATATAGTTGGGTCTTGTGTTTTGAGCTCATCTGATAAACTCTGTCTTCTAATTGGTATGTTTAAATCATTCCCATTGAAAGTGATTTTTGGTGTGGTTTGATTAGAATCCTATATCTTGCTGTTTTCTATTTGTTTTGTGTGTTCATTTATATTTTTTTCTGCATCCTTTCATGTTAATTGAGCACTTTAGTGATTTTATGTCCATTTCGGTTTATTATTTGTATACCTTTTAAAGGTTCCCCTCAGGTTTACAATATACATATTTTTTTAAAAGTATATTTCATTGACCATGCTATTGCAGTTGTCCAGTTTTTTCCTCCCTTCTATCCCCCTCTGCCCTGCATCCCTCTTCCCTCCAGCATTCCGCCCCTTAGTTCATGTCCATGGGTTGTACATATAAGTTCTTTGGTTTCTCCATTTCCTGTACTATTCTTAACCTCCCTCTGTCTATTTTGTATCTACCAATTAGGCTTCTTATTCCCTGGACCATTTCCCCCATCCTCCCTGTCCCCTTCCCCACTGATAACCCTCAATGTGATGTCCATTTCTGTGATTCTGTTCCTATTCTAGTTGTTTGCTTAGTTTGTTGTTCTTCTTTTTGTTTTGTTTTTAGGCTCAGTTGATAGTTGTGAGTTTGTTGTCATTTTACTGTTCATAGTTTTTGATCATCTTCTTTTTCTTAGATAGGTCCCTGTGACATTTCATATAATAAGGACTTGGTGATGATGAACCCCTTTAACTTGACCTTATCTGGGAAGCACTTTATCTGCCCTTCCATTCTAAATGATAGTTGTGCTGGACAGAGTAATCTTGGATATAGATCCTTGCTTTTCATGATTTTGAATACTTCTTTCCAGTCCCTTCTTGACTGTAAGGTTTATTTTGAGAAATCAGCTGAGAGTCTTATGGGAACTCCTTTGTAGGTAACTCCTTTTCTCTTGCTGCCTTGAAGATTCTCTCCTTATCTTTAACCTTGGGTAATTTAGTTATGATGTGTGGTGGTATGTTCCTTCTTGGGTTCAACTTGTTTGGGATTCTCTGTGCTTCCTGGACTCGCATGTCTATTTCCCTCGCCATATTGGGGAAATTTTCCATCATTATTTTTTCAAATAAGTTTTCAATTTCCTGTTCTCCCTCTTCTTCTGGTACCCATGTGATTCAAATGTTGGCCCTTTTGGAGATGTTCCAGAGTCGTCTTATTCTCTCTTCATGTTTTTGAATTCTTGTTTCTTCATTTTGTTCTGGTTGAATGTTTATTTCTTATGTTCCAAATCGTTGGTTTGAAGCCAGGCTTCTTGCCCTTCACTGTTGGTTTGCTGTGGATTTTTCTTTATTTCCCTTAGTATAGCCTTCAATTCTTCCCTTATGGTTGCTGTATTCAATGAGATTTTTGAGCAATCTGACCACCAGTGTTTTTGAACTCTGCTTCTCATTGATTGCCTATCTCAGCATTGCTTAGTTCTTTTTCTGGGGTTCTGTTCTGTTCCTACGTTTGGGCCATATTTGTCTCCTCATTTTGGCAGCTTCCCTCTGTCTCTGTACTAGGTAGAGCCGCCTTGATTTCTTGTTTTAGCATACCTGTTAAGTTGTTTGAGGAGGAGCCTTGGGTATTTGCGAGGATGGCGCAACCTGCTTCACTGCTTTGTGCCTCTGGGTGTGGGGGAAGGGTCAATGAAGGGACAATGCCACTGCTGACTGGCTTTTGGGGACTTGCGTGGCACTTGCCCCTTTTCCAGACACTTCACCCACTTCCTGTATGTGACTGGCGCCCCTTCAGCTACTGTGCTGGTTGTGGTTTACAGAGTGGGTGGGTTTGCCTACATTCTAGGTTCTCTTGAGATACTGGAAGTTTCTTCCACCACCCCAACTCCCACTGGGTTTACAGCCAGAAGTCATGAGGGTTTATTTTTCCTGGTGCTGGAGCTGCGGGCTGTGCGGTCTTGCCTGGGGCTGGTATTGCTTGCTCACAAGGTGTCCCCCTGATTTTTATCCACCACATGTGAAATGTTGGTCTGCCTATTTTGCTATCTGCTGCCACCTTGCTGCCTTATCACCCCCCACTGTCCTCTCTGCCCAGGCTCCCTGTCTCTGCCCCTCTTACCTGTCTCGATGAATATAGCTTCTTTAAATCCTTGGTTGTCAGACTTTCATCCAGTTCCGGGTGATTTTCTGGCAGTTCTGGGTGTTGTGTGCTGGTGGTTGTTTTGAAGGGATTTTGAGGTTTAAGGGTGACATTTAGCCATTAACCAAGGCTGTATAACTTTTGAATAAGTAATTATTTTCCTTTTCACCCTACTCTGCCATTCAGAGCCATAATTCCAAGGGCGGCGGGCAAAGGACCCACAACCAAGGGGTCCCGGGGAAGGAGGGTGCCGTTGTTTCGGTAATAGCATCTGGGCATCCCCGCCACGGGTCCTTTTGTTCGGTAACAGTTTTGCAGTGAGGAGAAGTGTGTCTACCTACGCCTCCATCTTGACTGGAAACCTGACATTTTTCTATTAGGGCTTTTAACGTATTAATCGTACTTTTAAAAAATTGCCTGTCAGTTCCAACACTTATGTCAAAAGTTTGGTTTTGTTGATTGCCTTCTATTGGAAATGGGTTGTTTTTCTTGCTGTTTTGTATACCTGATAATATTTTGTTTGAAGTGGGACATTTTATTTAGTATATTAGGGACTGAGGTAACTTTCCTGTATTTTGACAGTGGCACACCTTTTCTTTCTGTTAGGCCTTTCTTGTTTGAGTTTGAGTTAATCTAGTCAGGAGCTGGGCTTGAATTAAGGTTTGTTGTTTCTGTGCGTGCCCTCAATGTATCACTGGCTTAAAATTCCGTTAGCGTTACCTTGTATAGCATGGAGGCTTGCCTGCCAGAGGTTTTTTTCTTTTTTTCTCAATGTCTGATATATCCTGAGCTTCAGGTCTTTCCATTGCATTGCCTCTCAGGGAAGGTCTATGGCTATGATCTTGCACCTATTCTGGCATTATTCTACTGTTAGTTGTTATTAGATGCTTGTTAGCCTGGTAGTGCGTGGCTGGGGGAGAGGGATACACATTTTGTATTGTTATGATTAAACCTCAGTCTCAGCCAGGGACTTCTCTATTCACCCCTCTTTGTGAGTTGTCATGACTTAAATTTATTTCTAATTAAATAAAATATAGCTATAAACAGCTAAGTTTCCGGGGGAAATCAACCCAGATTTTATGATTTTGTTAAATATTTCATAGTAGAGGACTAGCTGAGATCTTGTTTCAGAGAGTACTTTAGAACGTTTGCTCTTTTTCCTAGGCACCACACCAATCCAGTGGGCACTGAGTGGCGGTGGAAGATGGACCCGCCTGAAGCAATCTTAGAGGAAGCCATTGAAAACCATCAGAACATGATCAAGCAGTTTAAAGGTATTTATTTTTTTCTATACAGAGAAACACTAATAACCTGAATTAAATTGGCAGAGGAATTACCTCTTTGGTAGGGTTTTGTCTCTTTTAGCAAATTTTCAGATAGATAAATGCAAACTTTGTAGAAATAGTATATACATTTGACTTTTTAAATTTTTTTAAAAAATTGATTTGAGAGAGAGAGAGAGAGAGAGAGAGAGAGAGAGAGGTGGGTGGGGGGAGAGAAACATTGATTTGCTTTTCCATTTATTTAGGCATTCATTGGTTGGTTCTTGTATGTGCCCTGACTGGGATCAAACCTGCACCCTGGGCTGTAGAAGAACTGAAATTTGTTAGGCTCTGTTAAATCTCTGTGCTTATGTCTCTACTTACCACTTCTAAGTCCTTGTCTCTTATATCCTCCTTTTCATATGCAATGATAAAAAATGAATTCCAGCCAATGTTGTTTTGATATAGGCACTCTTGTGGTGCTAACATCATATTTATAAATGCTTGTAATTAGTATTTTGAAGATCAGGGGATTCTTTTATGCAAAGAAATTTGTTCTGTCAAGTCACTGCTTCTTGAAATTTAGTGCTTCTGGGGGGTGGGTGGGTGGGTGGGTGGGTGGGGGTGTGTGGGGGTGTGTGTGTGCGTGCACGCACGTGTTAGTGCCATTAAATAGTTCTTCTAGTCTCAGCAGACACTGACTGGTGTCACACAAATTTAATTCAATTCTGACACTATCTGGAAATGGCACTGCACCCCACAGCTTAAGGGTTTAGTCCTACAAAACTGCCCCTACTTTAGATGCTACTTGCAAGTCCAGACTGTTAACTTGTGCTTCTGACTAACTGGCTGTAAATGGGAGGTTTCTATAACCTCCTTCTTAGATTTGATTAATTTGCTAGGTTCACAGAATACTTACAGTAATTCCTCATTTAACATAGTTGATAGGTTCTTGGAAACTGTTACTTAAAGTGAAACAATGTATAATGAAACCAATTTTATTATAGACTAATTGAGATAAGCAAGAGTTAAGTTCCTACAATATATTTCTGGTCATAAAAACATCACCAAACCTCTAATTAAAAACGCAAAACACATTTATTATTAAACATTGAAATAAGTGTAAGCTATATATGTATTTAGAAAAGATTAATTAAAACAAGTAAGATAATTATTTTTCAACCTGCTTATTCAACCTGTTCAGGATCACAAGTGGCTGTAGCCTCTCCTAGCAACTCAGGACACAAGGTGGGGACTCAGCCTGGACAGGACACCCTTCCACTCACACCCACACCCACTCACACTCATACCCACTTGACTGGGGTAGTGTAGACACGCCACTTCACCTCACGTGCACATCTTTAGTTTGTGGGAGGAAACTGCAGTCTCCGGAGGAAACGCATACAGACATGGGGAGCATGTGTACACTCCACACACACAGCCCTGGCAGGGAATCAAGTTCTTTTTTTCTCACCAAGGTTGTAATGAAATGACATTGAGTGAAACTGTTATCCAGGGACCCGCTGTACTTATGTTTATTATAAGGGATATTAGAGACGATATAGATGAACAGCTAGATGAAGGGGTTCATAGAGTGAAGCCTGAGAGGTCTGAGAGGGCTCTTAGCCCAGGTGCTTCTGTCCCCAGGGGACTGTGGTGCACCACAGTGTTCACAGGGGGCTCTACTCACTACCTGACAGCTCATCAAATCTTGTTGTTTAAGAGTTTTTATAGAGCTTAATTTGTAGCCCCCTCTTTCCCTTCACACAGGTCTGTGGATGTGCCTAAAAATGTCAACCCTGTAAGCTTTGGTCTTTCTGGTGACCAGCCCCATCCCGAAGCTATTTAGGAGTCTTTTCCTCAGTCAGCTCATTGGCATAAACTCAGGAATTCTCAAAGGGACTTCTCATGGATGACAAAGGACTCTCCTATATCTCAGAAAATCCTAAAGGTTTTAGGAGCTTTCCAGGACCCCAGAACAAAGACCATATATATTTCTTATTATACCACAGTACTACTTATTATTTTTATTTCTTATGAGAGACAGAGAAAAGCAATGCAAATAATGATTCATGATCAATAATAATGTATGCTCAATAATTATTCCTTTATTTTATTTTATTTTATGAATTTTCTAGGGAAAGTTTACCTGTATAGATTTGTGTGTGTATGTGATGTATTTTTTTTACACCTGCAAAGAAAATGCTAATTGATATTTTAGTATTTCATCTTGACTTTTAGCCTCAAACACTTTTTTTTTCTTTTTCTTTTCTTTTTTTTTTAGAGAAATTACTTTCTCTTATTTGGATAAAGCAGTGTCTCTATTAGTCTTTTGGAAACTTAAATGAAACTTTGGAAAAGAGGTAGTAAGTCTCCACATCTGGAATTGGATTAGCTTTTCTTAGACTATTGTTAACTTAGTTAATGTTATTGATTGTTGATCTTCAAATAAACTGTATGCCTTTTAAATAAATTTAAGGCAAAGTCCTATTTTCTTTAGGATAATGTAAAAGAGTTCTCTGGGGAAACAGAGTCAATAGGATCTTGTGTGATTGGTGCATGTGGAAGGGGGGTGGGGGGAGAGAGAGAGAGAGAGAAACCGATTTGATTTAAGGAATCGACTCACATGATTGTGTAGGCGTGGCAAGTCCAGCAAAAAAATAAAAAAATAAAAGATGTGTTGGGGTAGACCAGCCAAGGAAGAGTGGCAGTTGAGTCTAAGACTGTCTGCTGGCAGTATTTCTTTTTTGCTTAGGGAAGGTTAGCCTTTGTTCTATCAAGGTTTTCAACTGATTGGATGAGGTTCATTCTATATTTTGGAGGGCAATCTGTTTTACTCAAGGTCCACTGATTTCAATGTTAATCTCATCCAAAAGACACCCTCACAGAAACATCCGGAAAAAAGTTTAACCCAGTATCTGGGTTCTGTGGCCTAGCTGACTTGCTTCTTAAAATTAACCATCATAGAGAGCAATATCAGAAGCAGGCAAATGTCAGTAATCTTACCTTTATAGCCTGTGAAGTATATTTTGGTTTAGTGCTTATGAGGTAACAAAACTAAATGTTATGAGAATTTTGACAAGTGAGAAAAGGGAAAATGAGACAGATGGTTTGCAACCAGAAAAGTCAGAGTTCGTGCTGCCTGTCACTACCAGACCAGTGAGTAGAGACCAGAATTGAATCTTTATGGGTGCTTTATTAAAATGCCAGCAATCTGAGAAGATGGCAGGTTATGTACCCTAAAAACTGTCTTAACATCTCATCTCAAGCCGACTTTTTATAAGGAGAAAAAAAGCTTAGGTAAGGGGTTTGGAAAAAGATTAATCAGGGTTTCAGTCCATCTGGCAACTTTTCTAGTATTTCTTTATCTACTAATCAACAATTCTCTTATCTGTATCACTGGACATTTCCTTCTTGGATCACAGTGGCTCAGATACCATCTAATGGCTTGCAGAACCCCTGAGGCACCAAGGTTGAATCACTTGTTGACCTCCTGGAGTCACGTTAGGTCATGCATTCCAGATCTTGGAATAACAGCTTTGCACATGCATTAATCAATTAAGCCTATTAACTATAACTAAAGCTAACATCTTTAACTTTGAGTTTCCCTATCAGTTAGACAAATAGGGCCAAACAATTCAAGCAATTTACACTTGAGAGCACAGAGTTTATTACTCTCTTCCCTAACTAGAGAGTAAATTGCTTAAATCACCCTGGTCAAGAATATAGATTACAGAAGCCTAATAGTGCCATTAGTGCCAGCCAAACCCAAGGACAGATGAAGTCAGGGGAATAAATAACAAAAAACCCAATCGGAACCAAACAAATCCAAGAAAGAGGCAAACTGACCAAAAAATGACCCTGGTCCCTCTATGCACTCATTTTGGTACGTCAACATATTAAAAAGGACACCTGGAAAAGTGATGAATATTCTCCTAAAACCCTCCCCTAGGATTCCTGCCCTCAAGACAAAGGATGCCAGTGCTGGCTCTTTCAGTACCACACCATGCCCTTTCTTTCTTGGGCGGGGACTTTCTCCTAAACTGCAGGAGTCCTCATGAAACTTGTAACCAGGAGAGCAGTGGGCAGTGGTGACAGCTCATCCTGGGCTAACCCCCTGAAACTGTCTCCAAGGCCCCCTCTTCTTTGACTTTCTAGTGAGCTAACAGCAGCCCTGCCTTGGCTCAGTACTGTCGTCATGACTTTTGCTTCTCAGTGACCTGACAGCAGCACCGCTTTGGATCACTTCTTTCCTATACTTTTCTGGGGAGCCAAAGCAGCTCTGCCGAGGCTTTCTCCTAGTGCTTCTTCTACCCTAAGCCCTTCCTTTGTTTCTCTGCCCCAACTTTAATAAACATACTCTCAAAAACACCTGGTCTCATATTGTAAAATCTTTCCTGCATGAAATCAAGAACCCACACACTATGGGCCAGCCTGAGGCAAACCCACTCCAGGCCCAGTCCCTTTCCTGTGACCCTTACAAGCCAATCGAACTCTTAAATGACAGGATGATGACTGAAGCCATAACAATAACAGGATGTATGTTTCCTGGCCATCTGAGAATCTCCCTAAATGAATTGTGTCCCAGGCAGTTTGTGAGGGGAGGAAGCAGCCCTGAGGAATAGACATTCATTTTCCCATTCTGAGATGTCCTTGACTGAATGACAATCTGAGTTTTGATAGTAATTCTTCTGACAGGAACATTTTTGCAAATGCACTTTAAATGGAAATAAGTAATGAATAAATCATGAAGCAGACTTATTCATGTTAATACCATGTGTTAGGTGAGCTCGTTGTACGCATGTTCTTTGTTAATGTTGACCCTTAGATTGAACGTGCCTGTTAAGAGAGACTCCTGATATCTAATTGGACTCAAATTTATAAACAGAGTCTAGGAGTCATTGCTAAACAGAAGCCTCTTATGCTATTTGAAATTATGGGGAAAACTGCCTGCTTCCTGCACTGTGTTTCTGAGCCTTTTAAACAAGCTCCTAGGCTTGTAAATCAACTGATTGCATCTTTACCAACCAATCAGAGCAGCTCCATTCCAACCAATCAAGATAGTGCTGTTTGGATCAATGAAACTGTGGATTTGGAGTCATTTGCATAGAAGTGGCCTAATCTCGGACCAGGGGCGGGGAGTCTTCTTTACAGGAGCCAGCTTCACCTCTGCCTCAGTGGAGTGCACTGTGTTACCACCGAAGACTGTATTTCACCAGCTGAAGCTACAACACTGTATCTAGTGGTGTAACACCAGAGCTACTTGGACTGCTGTTTCATGCGTGAGCTTTCTCACAGCCAAGCTGTTTCACAATTGAGCTATATCCCATTGAACTGTTTTACAGTTGAGCTGTTTTCACTGAATAAGATTTCCCCCTTCATCCCATTCCAAACTGGGGCCTCCTGTTGTCGATGAATTGGTGGTGATGACCTGTTGATTGTTGTCAGACGAACTTCTTAGAGGGACTTGCCCTGTGCCGAAAGGTGTATCTCATTAGTGACCTTGTGCTTACTTTAATTAATAGGCATCTCCAATGGTTTGCCTTCAAGTTCCCATTACGTAAGAAACAAGAGCTTTACAAAATACATTGTCTTCTAGGGAGGATGATAGATACAGGATTGCGGGGAGAAAGAATAGAGAGTATGGATAAGTGAATTCTGAATAGCAGTTAGAGTGCCAAAGGGGGACATTTCATAACTTCATTCAGTTTTTTTTTTTTTTTTTTTTAGTTTTATTTATTTATTTTTAGAGGGGAAGAGAGGGAGAGAAACATCAAAGCGTGGTTGCCTCCTGCACGCCTTCTACTGGGGACCTGGCCTGCAACGCTGGGCATGTGCCCTGGCTCGGAGTCGAACTGTGGACCCTTTGGTTTGCAGGCTCACACTCGATCCACTGAGCCACACCAGCTAGCGCTTCATTCAGTTTTTATCGGTGGTTATAATCTGGAGTTTTCTTTTTTTTTTTTTTTCCTTTCATCCTCACCGGAGGACATGCCATGCTTATTGACTTTAGAGAGGGAGAGAGAAGAAGAGAAACATTGATTGGTTGCCTCTCTTTTGCACCCTGACCAGGAATTGAACCTGCAGCCTTTCAGTTTACATGACTATGCTTCAACCAACTGAGCCACAGCAGTTAGGGCAAAAGTTTTTATTTTCATGAACTTGAATTCCTCTTGCAATCAGGGAAATCTCTATGTTCTATCATTCATACCTAGGGGATACGGTATAAATAAAACAGGTCACCTTTGTTTCTGGATAGTCAACCTCAGACTAAGGATGATGAGGCTACTTGCAAGTCATACTTCTTCTGAACTCACTGCTCCTTTGGGTGCAGCTCTGAGCTGGATCCTACTTTTGACTCTAAAGATGCAGAAATGTAACTCTAGATCTCATTTCAGCCCCTGGTGCAGTGTCTGTTCTCTGTCTTCCCCAAATCTGAACTACTCAATAGAGAGACTGGCCGGGATAAGTGGCTTATCTCATGTGACATATAGACTTCCTCACTTAAGATGCCCTGCAGGAAACTAGTTCCCCTTTCTCTTCTACACTCATATTAGATCCCCAATGTTACCACTCTGTGTCCCCTTGTTGCTTTAAAAAAAAAAAAAAAGGATCCCTGGCTGTTGTGGCTGAAGTTGGTTGGAGCATCATCCTGTAAATTTTTGAAAGGTCACAGGATTGATTCTCCATCAGGGCACATGCCTGGGTAACAGGTTTGGTCCCCAGTCGATGTGTGCAAGAGGCAGCTGATCAATGCTTCTCTCTCACATTGATGTTTCTCTTCCTCCCTCTCCCCCTCCCTTCCCCTCTCTCTAAAATCAATAAGCATGTCCTTGGGTGAGGATTTTTAAAAAATGGAAAATTGTTTCTGGTTTCCTTGGTTGATACTTGGGAAAGATTTTCCTATAAGAAAAATATTTGAATTTGATGAGGTGATATTGAAATAGACTTATTATAATTCAGGTATATAACTAATTTCATTTTGTGGTTTAAATAATTTCCATTTTAATACAGTTATAGTGTGGGAATATAAATTTTATGCTTAAACAAAGGCTTAGAACAGGATTTCTATTGGAAATTACAGGTAATTTTCAAAAGTTTGAAGCCATTTCCTTCTTAGTTGTTTGTATTCTTGGTATCTTCAATTTAGCCTCTCTTTATAGGTCCACTCTTAACTCACTAATACTTTCCCTTTGGCTTGGAGTCCTTTGTTTTATAGGGTGATTTCCCACCTCCATGATGAATACCTGCTCTTTCCCATGGGTCTGGTCCAGCCATCTTATGATTTTATTTTTGTGTAGGACGATACTTATGGGTATTTGTGTCTGAGTTTCCAGCTTTAGCTGAGTGGCCAGCCTTGAACAGACTTTGAAGATATTTTGATATTTTAAATGCTTCTATTCTCAATTCCGAGGGCAATCAGTCCTTTCAGTTATTTCATTGAATCATTAAACCGTCTTTCTTTTCATGTCCTTTATTAGCTTTCCCTTTATACATATGCAGAATCAACTTTGTATTGATTACAAGTGGTCAGAGTTTCACTGCAACTCAACATCGTTTTATAATGCTGCCTGCCCCCCTCTAAATACCACCATGGCAGGGAGAAATAGTTCCCTTAGGTTTTGTTGGCTCAGTTTCCCATCAGTTCAGCAGACATAAAATGAGTGAACCCTTACTAGAATGGCCTCAATGTTGAAGATGAAAGATGAAAAGACATCATTGGTTGCTAGATGTTTTTTTATCTCTAGTTTAAGCTACAAGTGAAGTAAGGCAAAAAATAAAGGGCCTCCCGCAGATGATTTTCGCAAATAGGTATGTAAAGTGCCCATCCAAAAGAAATGTCATGCTGGCTGGTGTGGCTCAGTGGATTGAGTGTTGGCCTGTGAACCAAAAGGTCGCTGGTTCGATTCCCAGGCAGGGCACATGCCTGGGTTGCTGGCTGGGTCCCTAGATGGGGGCGTGTGAGAGGCAACTGATCTATGTCTCTCTCTCTCATTAACATCTCTCTCCATCTCTTTCTCCATCCCTTCTCCTCAAAAAATAAATAAGTAAAATCTTTAAAATAAATAAATAAATTTAAAAAAATGTGGAGGTAGGGAAGAGAACACCACCTGCTAATTATTATCTGAAGCTTATTTATGAAAAACCTCAGAGTGGCAGTGGCTTTATCAAAGATATATTATGCGGGGTGGGACAAAAGTAGGTTTGCAGTTGTTTGTATGGAAAATAATGCAATAATTAATAAATAATAATACAAAAATAAACTTTTTTTGTGTACTCACAACTGTAAACCTACTTTTGCCCCACACTTTATATGATGTTCAGCCAGGGAGGGTTCTTAGGAAGATCTTTGGTCAGCAACTGTATTATAAGAAGAAAGGAGAGAATATTTTATTTCAAATTGATCCAGTCTTTAGAAATATGAATATTAGTATATGTCATTATACCTGAAAAAGACATAAAAAATCATGTAGAATAAAGAGTTATTATTAACAGCCTGCTTTCTCTCTTCTAAAAGAAATAGGAATACACTATACTTAACAATATATCATGTTTATCTCTGTGTATTCAGGCTGATTACTATAACATTAGAATGAAATATCTGGAATCCAAAGTTATTGCTTTGGAATTTTTCAATGAAGTGAGGATGAGGTATGATTCATAGTTAATCTGATAACTATAGTAATTGTCCAGGATCAGGCAGTTGTGTTCAGGATAAGAGAAAGGTCAGAAAATATACTCCAGAGACAACAACAAGAATAAATCAATATACACAGTTATTAGAGTATTATTGACTATATTCCCTATGCTCTGCTTTACATTCCCATGACTATTCTGTAACAACCAATTTGTACTTACGGTATCAGATGGGTATGAAATTTATCAGGATAATCACTAAGTTATATAATATCTTACCACTGGGGTATACACCTGAAACTAATATAATAATGTATGTCAACCATAATTGAAAAATAAAAAATGATTTAAAAAGTAAATGAGAATTACAAAGCAGAGTTTAGTTGTGAAAGGGATACAGTTTAGGGAGACATGAGGACAGATTTTGTGTGTGTGTGTGTGTGTGTGTGTGTTTGTTTGTGTTGAGAGAGAGAAATGCACAAAGGGAGAGAGAGGCAGGTGAATAGATTTCCTACCAAAGTGTAATGTCTGCTGTTCCCTGGACTGTCTTCCTGTTCCAAGACTTCTTTCCATTAGAAATTTGGAGGATGTCTTATTTTCTGACACATTTCTTTGAGGACTGTGAAGGAAGGCATGAGGTTGAGTTCCTGAGGGCCTTGTTTTTGCGAGGAACACTGTAATAGCCTCTGGTGTTTAGCATAAAATGAATTGTGCTTTTTTGAATGAGAGAATCAAGTTTTTAAGTATTCTCAAGGCCTTACTTTTGAGAAAATTAGCCTCTTTCCCACTTTGTGCATCATAAAGCCTTTTCAGGAAAAAATACTGTTAAATCCCTGATTCATCACTTTAAAAAGTTTAGCCATAGAGTTTTTAAAAATGAAATTATATGTTTTTATTTAATTCACTTAACATGAATATTTCATCATGGGTTCTTTTTAAATTAATTAGGGTGACATTGGTTAATGACATTATATAAGTTCCAAGTGTACAATTCAATAATACATTATCTGTATATTGCATTATGTGTTCACTACCCAAAATCTAGTCCTCCATCACCATATATTTGACCCTTTTTACCTTCCTCAGTTTCCCACCACTCCACTCCTCCTCTGGTAACCACCATACCATTGTGTGTGAAAACACTGAATTTGTTTTCTTTGTCCTTCTGTTGCTTTCTGTTTTATATCCCACATATGAGTGAAATCAGATGGCCCTTATCCTTTTCCATCTGACTTAATTCCCTTACCATGATACTCTCGAGACCTATCTATGTTGTCTCAAGTGGCAGTATTTCATCCTTTCTTATAACTGAGTTGTATTCTATTGTATATATCTTTACCCAGTCATCCATCAAAGGACGCTTAGGATGTTTCCATGTCTCAGCTACTGTGAATAATGCTGCAATGAACATAGGGGTACTTGTATGTGAACAAATAAATGTTTTCAAATTTTTCGTTTATACACCCAGAAGACATTTTGCTGGGTCATATGTTAGCTCTATTCTTAATTTTTTGAGGACCCTCCATATTCTTTTTCATAGTGGCTGAAACAATTTACACTCCCACCAGGACTTGTTATTTTTTGTCTTATTGATAATAGCTAATCTAACAGGTGTGAAGTGATACCTCATTGTGGTTTTGATTTGCGTTTTCCTTACAGTTGGTAAAGCTGAGCATCTTTTCATATATCTGTTGGACATTTGTGTGTCATCTTGGGAAAAGTGTTTCTTTAGGACCTCTGCCCATTTTGAAAACTGGATTGGGTTTTGTCTTTGAGTTGTCTGAGTTCTTTATATAATTTGGATATTAGCCAGCCCTTAATAGGAGGTATTGTTTGCAAATATTTTCTCCCATTTGCTTGGTTCCCTTTTTGTTTTGTTGATGGCTTCTTTCTTTTGCAGAAGCTTTTTAGTTAGATATACTTCCATTCATTTATTTTCCTTTTACTTCCTTGCTTTTGGTGTCAAATTTATACAATCTTCTCTGAGACCAAGGTCTAAAAGTTCAGCAGCTATGTTTTCTTCTATGTATTTTATTGTTTCAGGTCTTAATATTTAGGTGTTTGATCCATTTCGAGTTAATTTTTGTGTATAGTGTCAAATAGCAGTCTAGTTTCAGTCTTTTGAATATGGCTTTCCAATTTTCTCAACACCATTTACTGAAGAGGCTTTTTTTTCTCCATTGTATGTTTTTGGCCCCTTTGTCAAAAATTAGTTGCCCATAAATATGTGAGTTAATTTCTGGGCTCTCAGTTTTGTTTCATTCCTCTGTGTTTTTCTGCCAATGTGATACTACTTTGGCTATTGTAACTTTGTAGTGTAATTAGAAGTCAGGGAGTGTGATGGTACCCCTCAAAATTGCTTTGACTATTTTGTCTTTTGTGGTTCCATACAAATTTGATGATTTTTTTTGCTGTATTTCTTTGAAAAATACCATTCAGATTTTGATGGGGAATGCTTAAATTTGTAGATTACTTTAGGTAATATGGCAATTTAAGCAATGTTAGTTCTTTCCAGTCATTGAACACAGAATATCTCTCCATTTCTTTGTATCTTCTTTGATTTTTTCCAACCTCTTGTACTTTTTTAGTGTACAGGTCCTTTACTTTCTTTTAGTTTATTCGTAGATGGGATTGTTTTTGTTACAAGTGTAAATGGGCCTTTGCATGCATCTTGTTTGGGACTCTTTGTGCTTCCTGGACTTACGTTTATATTTCCTTCACTTAATTAGGGAAGTTTTCTTTCATTATTTTTTCAAATAGATCTTTAATTTCTTGCTCTTCCTTTTTTCCTTCTGGCACCCCTATGATGTGAATGTTGAAGCTCTTGAAGTGGTCCCAGAGGCTGCATATACTATCCTCATTTTTTGGGATTCTTTTTTCTTCTTGTTATTCTGATTGGCTGTTCTTTTCTTCCTTTTGTTCCAAATCATTAATTTGATTCTCGGCTTCATCTACTCTGCTATTGTTTCCCTGTAAATTGTTCTTTATTTCGATTAGTGTATCCTACTTTTCTAACTGGATCTTTTATATGCTCACTGAGATCCTTGAGCAACGTTATAACCAGTGTTTTGAACTCTGCTTCTGATAGATTGCTTATCTCCGTTTTGTTTAGCTCTTTTTCTGGAATTTTGATTTGTTCTTTCATTTGGGCCATGTATCTTTGTCTCCTCATTTTGGCAGCCTCCCTGTGTTTGTTTCTATGTATTAGATAGAGCTGCTAGGAATCCATGTCTTGGTAGTGTGGCCTAATGTAGTAGGTGTCCTGTAGGGTTCAGTGGCACAGCCTGCCCTCTCAGTCAAGCTGGGCGCTCCCGCTGCGCCTTTTGTGTGGGCTAAATACACCCTCCTCTTATAGTTGAGCCTTGGTTGCTGTTGGCAGGTCAGTGGGAGAGATTTACCTAGGCAAGTCAGCGGCAAGGACTGCCTGTGATCACTGACCACCAACCTCCACCCTCCATGGAGGATCAGCTTACAGGGGCAGGGTGGTTGTGCACCGATATGGTCTGTTGCTGTCCACTGGTTGTACAGGCTCCTGGGATTTCCTGGGTGGTGCACGCCAAGGTCAGCCCCCACCTGGGTGCCACCCTGCTTGAGCCATAGAGCATTCTGAGATATCTGCTACTTGTGTTGGGTTTGGAGGTTCCCAGGGGAAGCCAAGCTGTAAATTTATGCTGGCTGCTGCTAGTGCCAGGCCTGGGCTCACTGAGGACAGCTGTTGCTTTGTTATAGGATCTAGGAAGTTGTACAGTATGAGCCAAGACCAGCCATTCATATGGAAAATCAGTTTGGCTGGGCCAGCCAGTTGTGTGGGGCAGAGTGTTGGGATCTCCAAGTGGGTCAAACAGTATTAGCCAGGTTGATGGAGTCCCGGATATGGCACCAGCCTGCAGGGGAAGGGCTCAGAAAAGGGACAGTGGCCTCTGCTAGCCCTGATGTCAGACATTTCAGCCTCTATTAGTGCATTAAGCTGTGACCTTCAAGCTGCCGTCCTGGAGCTGGAGCTCAGAGGGAGTGAGTCTGAGTAGGTGAGTCCATGTATGGGTTCTTTAAGAAGAACTGCTTAGAGCTTTAGCAATTTATTCCACTGACTGAGTCCTCACTGGTTTTTGCACCCAGGAGTTGTAGGGACTGGAACCCTGGGCTGGGGGGCCTTATGTGGGGCTGGGACTCCTTGATCCTGAATAATATTCCTCCCTCCTAAATTTTTATCCACCACACATGGGTGTAGGAGCTGCCCATTCTGTGTCCACGGCCCTCCTGCCACTTTGGATGGATGTGGTTTCTTTAATTCTGTAGTTGTCAGACTTACATTTAACTGAATTTCTGATGGTTCTGAGTGATGGTTGTTCTATATTTTAGTTGTAATTTTGATGTGGTTGTGTGAAGAGGTGAGCCATGTCTGCCTATGCTCCTATCTTGACCAGAAGTCAATTGTTATTTATTTTTTTAATACAATTCTCTTCTTCCACCTGAGTCATTGCTAGATTTCTATCTTCTGTTGTCACTATTCTTACCTCGATCTGATCTGCTGTATTCTGTAAGCTTGCTAGTTCCCCCTTTATCTCATTTACTGTGTTCTTTACCTCCATAATTTCTGTTTGGTTCTTTTTTTATAGTTTTAATCTCTTTGGTGAAATCCTCCTTTTGATCGTTGGTTTTCTTTCTGATCTTGTTGAATTGTTTTTCTGAGTTTTATCTTACTGAGTTTTTTCAGAACTGCAATCTTGAATTCTCTGTCATTTCAATCAGAGTCCTTTATGTTTTTAAATTTGTTTTCTGGAGACATTTTTGTCTGAAGTCCTTTGTTACCTTGGTTATTAATTGTGCTTGATGGATTATTTCTCTGCCTGGGCATATAGTGGATGAAAACTTTTAGAAAGTGTATTTGACACCTTAATGTTCAGCAGGTTGATATGTAGAAGACTTTCTTTTACTTTTCAGTAGGTGATGCTGAAGGCTGAAGCACAAATTTTCATTTCCTTTTACCGGCACTGTTGGGAATTTTGGGATCTTAGTGGGGTGGTGTCACCTTAGCTGTGGAAAATGTACCGCATTCCCCAAGGAGGTGGGCATTCCCTTAGACCTGGTCACCTCTGTCTTCAAGCACCACTTATGTGGATGGAAGTGGTGGGCTCTGGGTTTCTCGTATATTCCTGGTGTTGCCTTCCTGTAGCCAGAAGTTGCCAGGACAGCTGCTGTGTCTGAGTTGACCCTGCTGCCCTCCACTAGGTTGTGCCATGAGGGGTTGCAGAGGAGTTGGCAGGGGGCCGTGGGTTCACACTTCTGCAGCTCTGTTCTCTCCAGTGGGTTTAGCTTCAATGAGTACAGACCACTTGACTAGTATGTTTTTTTCAGTTCTTTTGCAACCTGCCGAATGAGGATTTTACTGCCAGTGGGCCACAGGGGGATGGAGTGGGTGGGTTCCCAGATCTTTGCGGAATTCTTTGGTGCTGGCGGGCTGTGGAATGTACTGCTGCTCTGCCCGTGACCCTGTGCCCAGCTTCAGTGTGGGCAAGCCACCCAGGCACAATTGCTCTCTCTAACTCTCTCATTTGCCTAGTGGGGGTTGCGCTTCAGCCCTTCAGTGGTGTAGAACATTTGGGGCTGTGGAGATTGCTCAACTGCAGGTGACTTCAGTCTCTCTCTCTCTCCTCCCTGCACTGTTTGCTCACATAAATTCACCTTCAGATGTCTCAGTGCTTGATGTTTCAGATGTGTTTGTGTGCTGAGCAAAGAATCCTTTGTTGAATTATAGCTATCAAACTTGTCGCAACTTTAAAGGGGAGACACCTTTATTCACTTGAGTTAAGACCTTAGATTTTTCATGCCACCGTGCTGCTGCCATCACTCCCCACAGGGCTTTTTATTTTGGTCTTGCTTTGTTGTTTGTTTTTAAGTTGTCTAAATGGACAGGTTTGATATTTTTAGTTGTAGTTTCAGAAAATATAGAATTTTATTTATTTGCTTTTAAATTTTCCTCATTCTTCCCTGGCTGCTCTTTGGCAATGTTTTTTGCTGGCCCCTCTTCTTTTCCCTAGATATGAGAGTATCCTAGGATGCTACTCTTATTGCCTTGATAAACTTGTTTGGCCCAGGAATGGAAATACTATTTATTCATTTGCCAAAATGTTTATAGCCACCCAGTCATTTCTTCCTGAATCCAAACTTGAATGTTGGACACATCCAGATATCTAACAGATATATCAAACTTCACATGTCTAAAATTGAACACATAATATTTATCACCAACCCCATTACCTGTTACCCCCAGGCCCTCTAAATTTTATTATAAAAATTAAAAAAACAAAAAATCAGTTTTTCAGCCATACCAGTCACATTTCAAGTGCTAAGAGTAGCTGATGGCTACTGTATTATGAATCGTAGGTAAAATGGATGAACAGGGTCAAAAAGTACAAAGTCCCATTTATAAAATAAATAAGTCATGGGGATATAATGTACGGCATGGCAACTATAGTTAATACTGTATTGTATATTTGAAAGTCGTTAAAATAGGATACTTTTTTTTAAGAGGGGCAGCATCTTTAGGCAAAACAGGTTGGCTTCACCCAGAGATGAGAGGGCAGAGGTAGTATTTGGCCCCCATTCCTGTTCTTATGCCCCAAAGAGTAAAAAGGAACCCCATCTTTCTCATTAATCCTGCTCATTGCCAGGGACAATACCTCCCTCTGGTAAGGTCAGACCCCAGGAGCCTGGACTGTGATGGATAAGATTATTTTCTTTGGGGGAGTGGGCAGGTATCTTGTCTGAGAACTTCTGGAACTGCTTCTTGGTGCCACCAGCCATGGTGACCATGAGCACATTGAAGTTCACAGTCTTGCTCAGGGGCCAGGACTGACCCACTGTGACAGTGTCACTGATCTGGACGCCTCTGAAGGAGAAGGACAGGTGCACTGACATATTCTTGTGGTGCTTCTCAAAGCAGTTGGGATGTACTGGAGGTAGGTCAGCAGATGACAGTGGTCCTCTGCATCTTCATCTTGTCACCACACCAGACAGATGCACCCTCAGATGAAGATGTAAACAGTAAAGGGATGTTTCTTGTCAATGTAGGTGCCCTAAGTGGCCTCGCTGGGCACCTGGGAACCCAGACTGATGTTCTTGTAGTATTGCAGTAGCTTCTCTGCCAGTTTCTCCAAGCAGGACCCCCTTCTTATTTTGAAAGATGGGGGGCTGCTTTTGGTACACACATGCAGTCTGAATATCTATCATCTTCATGGCTGCCTGCAAAAAAAAAGCAAGGAATGAGGTCTTAAAAGTTCTTATCACAAGAAATGAAATTGTAACAATGTGCGGTGATGAGTGTTAATTCAGACCTACTGTGCTGATCATTTCACAATAATACAAATATCAAATCATTATGTTGTACACCTGTAACTCATATAATGTTATATGTCAATTATATCTTAATTTTTTTAAAGATTTTATTTTTTTGCTTTTAGAGAGAGGGGAAGGGAGGGATAAAGAGAGGGAGAGAAACATTGATATGAGAGAAAAATATTGATCGGTTTCCTTTTGCACGTGCCTCAGCTGGGGACTGGGCCCACCACCCAGGCGTGTGCCCTGACTGGGAATCGAACTGGTGACCTTTTTTCTGCTTTGTGGAATGATGCTCAACTGAGTCATGCTGGTCAGATCAATAAAAAAAAAATTATTGAATCTCTCTGCTATAGAATTTGCTGATTCATTATGTTTAATGTTTATTCTTTGTCTCTCACATGCAATAATATAAACCTCACAAAGGCAGAGGGTTATTTTTTTTTCCATTTTTATTTACTGATAGAAAACTTGCCCAGAACAGTGCTTGGCACATAGTAGATGATCAAGAAATATGTGGTAAATTGGATGGAATTACCATTTTATTTAAAACAATTGAATTTCTCTGTTCAATTCACAAAATTTGTTACTAGTAGTAGTAATAGTAGTAGTATAAGAATATTTGCAGCCAACACTTTTTCAATGAGTATGGTTTGGGTCTAGCCCCACACTAGGGATTTCATGTTTTTCATGTGGCTTATATCATTGAATTCTTATATTAGTTATATTTGTGTGTGTAACCCTCTTCTTATAGATCAGGGAAAGGGTGTGGAGAAGAGTGAGTGGCCTGACCAAGGACACAAAAGAGCCAGATTTTGGACCTGGTAATCTGCCTACCAGTGATTAGAGCCTAGCTAGTTATTCTGCTTTCTGAGCTTTTGGTTAATTTTGCATTTCAGGTTAAGTCTGTCCTTCTACTCATCTGCTCATGGGGGGGTTGAAGTTAATGGTATTTTTTTTTTAACAGAAAAGAAATTTTATGCTTAATTCTTAGTTGTCTTGGCAAACATGGTGAGGTAAGGATCAAATTTTATTTAGAATCCTTATTCATTTGAGTTAAGATCTTAGATTTCAATAACTTTAAATTACGCATTCAAAAATACTGAATTGAAATACATTCCTAGAACTGCAGTTTGAGAGTCACAAAAGAAGAGATCACCTGCCACTTTTGTACTGTTCTAGCCTGTATTCTGTTGGTTTACCCTCTTGGGTATTTACTTGCACTTGCAAGTTTCCATGTAGGGCATGTGTATGTGTATAAAATAAAATTACTTCCTGGAAACTAAGGCACAAATGAGAGGTGAAAACTCATTTATTTTCTCCAGGTTTGTTGTTAAGGTGATAGTGGTGACTAGTGTTTAATTACTTTAAGAAGCCAGGATAAAGGTGATGATAATAACAAATCCTAAGTAACTGTTTATTGTGTGCCAGGCACTCTGCTTAAGCCTTTACGTGCATTATTTCATTTAGTCCTAAAAAAAAAAATTACTGAGGTAGGTACTGTTTATAGTTAAAAACAAACAAACAAAAAAAGATGGATGGCTAGTAAGTGCCTGAGAGGGGGTATGAACATGCCTGCCTACCCTACCTCCATGAGGAATCTGTGTTCTCTAGAGAAGATGCAGTCTTCAAAAGGAACCTACAGATAGTTGATAGATGTAGCTGAAATAAAGGAGCTATTGATACATCTTATTTTACACTCTTTCCAAATTTTTCACATTCCGTGTTAGATCGAGGGATTTTCATGAATGCCTTCTACATTAAATCCAGAGCAGTACTTTTCCATCCACACTGTACATTGGAATCACTTGGAAACGAACAAGGGAAATGGGGATAGGCTCATAGATGGAGAGCAGGATGGCAGCTGCGGAGCGATTAGGGCGTGGAGGGACTGAGCAAAAAGGAAAAGGACTCCTGCACATGGCCAACAGTGTGGGGATTGCTGGGGGGAGGGTGTATAAGGGGACTAAATGGTAATAGAAAAAATACAATAGAGATTAAATTTTAAAGAGAGAAAGAAAAACAATACAAATGCCTGAGTTCCTCCTGGACAGTAGGATTTTTTAAAGTTCTCTTGTAATTTCAGTGACTGAGTAGAGTTGAAAACCAGTGGTTCCCACATGTTTTTGCTTGTCGGAATCTCCTGGAGGGCTTAAAAAACTGATGCCTGTGCTCCTCCCCAGAAATTGTGATTTAATCCTGCTCTACAGGCTGGAGTCTGCAAGGTGTAACATTCCCAAGTGATTCCAATGTGCAGACGGGTCTGTGGACCTGAAAGTTTATGCAGTGGTTTTCAACCTTGGCTGCATTTTAGAATCACCTGAGGAAAATTTAAAGCTCTCATTGCCCCAGCTGGCACCCACTCCAATTAACAGAATCTTGGGCGGTGTGCCTTGGCGGCAGGAGTTTTTGACACGCTCAAGGTAATTCCACTGTGAAGCCAAACGTGAGAACTGCAGGTTTCTTCTTTTTCTCTCCTCTTTACTTTTGGGTCAATTATGTGTAGTTTCTCAATTCAAAACACTACTTGACAAATGAAGGGGGGAGTGAATGGTCTAGCCGAGGCTTCTCCTTATGTAGATATGAGAGGGTATCCCCCGACAAAGGGGAATTATCTTCTGGAGGGCAGACCCTTTGTAGGACAAGCTTCCCCCACTAGGTGAGTGTTCTAGGAACCCATCTGTACCAGTCAGAGGCTGCAATTGGCTTCAGTGAATTTTTTTTGAAGACTCTTTCAATGCCTTTGCCTGTTTCATGATGGATGATTTACGAGTGCATCTGCCCCACGCTGTGCTGAATGTTCAGCGGTCTTTTCTTTTCCCCAAATCGGCATGACCCCTGTGCACCACCCTCCCTATTCACCCAATATTTCCCAAAGCAATTTTTTTTTGTTGTTTCTTGTGATGAAAAAAGTCCTCAAAGGGAAACATTTTGCTGATGTGGAAGAGGTGAAACAAAAAATGGCAGAAGCACTAAAAGGTATCAAACTTGACAAGTTCAAAAACAAATTTGAGCAATGGAAAAAATGTCTTGATAGGAGTATTGCATCAAAAGGAGAGTGACTTGGATGTGACTGAAATTTAATCATGTAAGAATAAATACATTTAAAAAAATAAATTCTGGGGGTATTTTTGGATCCACCCTCATATATTGAGTTCATTTACTTAGACCAACATGAAAGAATGCAGACTTAAGCAAATTGTGTTGCAAATAATTAGTGAATAAAGTTAGTTTTGCCTGCTTGTATTGATGTGGTTTAATTAGTACTAAAACCAAGAATGCTGATTGGTTTTTGTTTGAGTAATTCTACATTTTTTTCCCCCTCTGGCCCTCATTTTCTATTATTTGGCTAGTATCAAATATAAATTTGCCCTCTAAAATCAAAGAACTGTTAAGAAGAATATAAAATTTTTAATTAAGAAAAATAAAAGGAGTTATCCTCTATCCATGCCTTATTGAGCTTGATTGTTTTCACTGTGTTCTCTAGGAGTACCAGGTGTCAAAGAAGAGCGATTTAAAGAAGGAATGATGGTAAAGCACTGTGCATTATCCCTTGTGGGAGAACCCATCATGTATCCAGAAATTAACAGGTTTTTGGAGCTACTCCATGAGTGTAAAATCTCCAGTTTCCTGGTCACAAATGCCCAATTCCCTGTGGAAATCAGGTGAGTGGTCCAGTTTATGAAGATAGGCTGCTTGAATCTGTGGGCAGACACTTAGGTTGTTTCCATGTCTTGGCTGTTGTGAATAATGCTGCATTAAATATTGGGGTGCATGTATCTCTTGAAGATACTGATTTCATTCCCTTCAGATATATACCCAAAAGTGGGATTGCTGGATCATATGGTAGTTCTATTTTTAATTTTTTGATGATCTTGTAGATTTTGGATATTGATTTGCAGGTATTTTTTTTTTCAATTCTGTAGATTTCCTTTTCATTTTATTGATCATTTATTTTGCTGGACAGAAGTTTTTTAGTCCGATGTAGTCCCACTTGTTTATTTTTGCTTTTGTTGCTTGCACTTTTAGTGTCATATCCAAAATTGTTGGCAAGACCAAAATATCAAAGAGCTTTTCCCTGTGTTTTCTTCTAGGGCTTTTACAGTTTCAGGTCTTACAAAGTTTTTAATTCATTTTGAATTAATTTCGGTGAATAATGTGATACAGGGGTCCAATTTCATTTTTTTTCATGTGAATATTTAGTTATCCCAGCATCATTATGGAAGAGACTATCCTTTGCACATTGAGAATTCTTGGCTCCCTTGTCAAATATGAGTTGACCATACATGGATGGGTTTATTTTTTTGGACTGTTGATTCTGTTCCATTGGCATGCATATATATATATATATTTATGACAATACCTTACTATTGAATATTTTGAATACCATAGTTTTGTAGTATAGTTTGAAATCATCAAATATAATACCTCCAGTTTTGCTGTTTCTCAGGATTGCTTTGGCTATTCAGCATCTTTTATAGTTCCATAAGAATTTTAAGATTGTTATATTTCTGTAAAAAGTGCCATTGGAAGCTTGATAGGGATTGCATTGCATCTATGGATGACTTGGGGTATTATAGACATTTTAATATATTAATTTTTCTGATCTATGAACATGTAATATCTTTCCATCTATTTGTGTCTTCAATCTTTCATCAATGTTGAGAAGTTCTTGAAACAAACAGAATGATATACTTTCCAAGGCCCCATCCCTGGAGGCTGATTCAGTCTTGAGAGAGGTCTAAGAACTTCCATTTCCATTTGCTTTTGATGCAGATGGCCCTGAGCACACTTAGAGGAATACTGCTGTAAGGCTTGAAATACTGTTCTTGGGTTTCTGTGACAAGAGGCTCAGGTTGCACTGCCTGTGAACTGGCCACTTTGATGGAGGCATTGTGTCACCGGGCTAGGAGAACAGGCTCTGGAGTCATTTCCTGGCTTCAATCTCGTTGAGATTATTAAATATAAGATTATCCATGCATTTTTTTTGGATCCTTGAACAAGTTCCTTAACTTCTTTGAAGCTCAGTTTTATCATCTCTAAAATGGGCGTAAGTTTTTATTGTTTTATTTTTATTATGAGGATTCAGTGAACTGAACAAGAAAGGTCAAACACAGCACCATACGCTTGGTACATGATGCGTATTCAGTAAATGGTAAATACTTTTCTCCTCCTCCTTCATTCTCCTTCTCTTTTCCTCCTAAATTATTTAGCCTGGTGTGACAGCCCCATATTGTCTTAGAGTTTCTGATTCTAATAGTACTGGAAGTTTGGGCCACTGCAGTTATCTATCTATTTATTTATTTATTTTGCCCAATAGGATTATCAAACTTACTATTTAATCCTCTTGATTACTTACAAACAAATCCCTCTCCCTTTTTCCCTTTCTGTAGAGATTAGTAGGCCTACATCCTTACAGAAAGGAAAAAAGGGGAGAGGTATTTTTTTGTGCAATTACAATGCATTTCGTTTCTTTCTTTTTTTTTTCTTTAAAGATTTTATTTATTTTTAGAGAGGGGAAGAAGAGGAAGAAAGAGGGAGAGAAACATCAGTGTGTGGTTTCATTTCATGCGCCCCCTACTGGGGCCCTGACAACTGGCAACCCTTTGATTCGCAGGCCAGTACTCAGTCCACTGAGCCACACCAGTTAGGGCACAATGCATTTCTATAGACGATCATTTTCAACTCAGATTTAAAACTAGCAGGATGAAGGGGCATCACAATAATCATATCAGAATTCTTTGGGCATTTTCATTGGGTGTTTGGCTTAGATTGTTTATTCCTTTTCATTTGTTCTCAGCAGCAATGTGAGATTCTCAGGCACAGAAATTATTGTGATGATTTTAAGGATAAAACATTTTCTTGTTCTGGAGTAACTAAACTGATGCTATCTCTGTACACGCTGGGAGCTAATTGCCTGCCCTGGGGCATAGAGGCCTGCATCAGGAAGACAGTAGATCCCTGAGCTCAGAAAATTTCTCCGGCATTCTTTTACTGCTGTTGAATGAGCCCTGTAATTTCCAGGGACGCTTCCCCTTCTCCATTCTTTCTCTGCTCCCTGCAAAAGATCAGTAGACTCCTTGATTATAACATCTCAGTCATTTAGTATTGACAAATATTTCTTATTGGTACTGTCAGTGTCCAGCATTTCCTTTTTTGCAGATGATGGAGGTTTGTAAAATAACCGTGGCCTTTGAAATTTACTGTTCATAATCTTAAGTAGTTATGGAGACATAGTGAAAAGGTCAGGACAGTTCCTGTTTTCCATCCAGCAGCTTAATGACAAAGTCCTGTAAGTATCAGATGATGATAGCCAGTAGTATCCATTGAGACAGTCTTTTTTATTTTTATTGTTTTGTGAAGCATAAAGTCCTGGTAAGGTATCATATCTTATTTGCTGTTAAAGAGGCTCTGAGCACAATAGTGATGAGACAGAATGCTGCCATTACAGTATGCTATTGTTTTGCATTTTTAGTAATTGATGCCCTTTGCTCAGTAGTGACACCTTACTGAACTTTTAAAGATTCCTTTTGTATCTCAGTATTGGAGAGGGATTAAAGCAATGAGAGTCTGCCAATATTTCATCATGTTTTTCTTAACTTTTGTCAGAGCTTCTCCACTTTTAATAACTTTGGGTTTAGACCCTTATGATTTTTCCATATGTCACTAAGCCAGATCATTACAATAATTTGTTTGGCCTATGTGCCCTTAAAAGTTCTGCCAGCTGAAGGCAACATTATCAACTAAAAAGTAGCTTTCAGTCTCTGCCTGTATCACTGGATAAGAAGAAGAAATATGGTTCCTGTTCTTTAAGATCTTACACTCAAAGCTTGATAAAGCTGATACTGATAGATATAAAAAGCACATTAACCATTTTGATGGTGAATTTTATGGCATGTGAATTTTTAAAAATTCAGTAATGCTCAGTTTTTAAAAATGCATAGACTTTGAAACAAAATTTCATAAATAACATTCTAGGGGTAAATAAAAATAATGAAATAGTTATAGAAAATTAATAGTGGGAAGATTTAATTAGAAGATTATTAAAGGGGAATTTTCTTCTTTCTATGTCTCAATTTATTGAAAAGAATGAATTATGAGGCCCATTTGAAGGGAGAACAGAGAGGTTTTGGAAAAAGTACAACCTGGGCTTAAAACTGGCAAGAAATCTAGTAGATAAAAATGACTATGAAATTTGAGTCAGTGAATTTGAGAGAAGTGGAAAATGAGTGGTATTCATGGAAGCTGATTAAGAAGGCAAAGAAAAATAAAACTCTACCACGTACCTTTTTCTTCTGGGTTGTCCTTTGTAAGTGCTGGGTTGCTGTTGTCCTGGCTCTGCATTGCCTAAAGCTTGTTGAATAGGGCATTGTTTGCCTACTCAGGCTTGGCTTTGAACCCCTAGCTGCTCTCAGAGGCATAGGGGAGGCATCGGTGTGGCTCCATGCCCTTCAAAGAAGGCCTATGCTTTTTGGGTTGTTTATTGTTGCCTTAGAAAATGTCCATCAGTGAATTGATGATGGGTGGTGACCCATCAGCAGAGAACTCACATGGCTGTGAGAGATCAGCTATGTAAGTCTTGAGTGGCAGCGTTTATGGGGAAACTTAGATCCAAGATCCCTCCCCCTAATTCTGCTGGACTGGTGGTGCCAGACCTAAAGCTAGATCTTGTTTTGTTTATTTTCCATTAAAACCTAGTGTTTGAAGAGGGGCCAATTTTAAGTAATTATTAGGAATGGTGCCCAGTCATTTTTAAAAATAATCAACTGACAACCCATTGTCACATTATTAAAATCATTGTTTCAGTCTTCCAGGAGAAGTAGAAGCCTCTAGACCTAGTGAAATGTTTAATTACCACATCTATTATAGATTGTTAAGTTTTACATCATGAAAAGTCTGAAATAGGCATAATATATTTTTTTACTGTTGTGGTTGTTTTTAATTTTAAATTTACCAAGGAATCTCAAACCGGTGACCCAGCTATATGTCAGTGTGGATGCTAGCACCAAGGATAGCCTGAAGAAAATTGACCGCCCACTCTTCAAGGACTTCTGGCAAAGATTTCTTGACAGTTTAAAAGCCTTGGCAGCAAAGGTAAGAATTATGAGATCTTTAAAAGGAAATAAAATGAAGTAGAGGGTTCTCCCTACTTTTGTTTAAAAAAAGTAAGACTGAATAAAATATTTAATTTTTATTGTTTAATAAATATTTATTGAGTTCTTTTTAAGTTTGCAGCTCTCTGCCATATATATGTGTATGTACATATGGTGTCCACATATAGTATATGTTTAAATATGAAGTTAATTTTTGTGAATTTCTAGAACCGAACTTCCTATCTGATAAGGAACTCAACCTCAGAAAGTCCAAATCTGATGTTTTTTCTTGCAGACATTTGGCCTTTCTTATGTGTCCTCTTATGGT
The DNA here is from genome assembly GCF_021234165.1 of Pteronotus mesoamericanus. Classification (NCBI taxonomy): domain Eukaryota; kingdom Metazoa; phylum Chordata; class Mammalia; order Chiroptera; family Mormoopidae; genus Pteronotus; species Pteronotus mesoamericanus. Next base: position 15,997,483 of record NW_026555308.1, read on the forward strand.
AAACTTACTTTCCCAGTCTTTTAGACCTAAAGTAACTTTCTGGTTCTTCTTTTCCATTAACCTCACACCTCAGTAGCTGTTATTTTCTGTTCTACCTCTCATCTTCTCTTGTAGCCGTTCCCCCTTTTTTGTTCTCTTTGGTTCTGCCCTTCAGTTCTTCACACTGTACCCAAATCTGACTGAAAATGAGAATCTGTATAGGAGCTTAAAATATTGTAATTTCCTATTTCTACTAGAATTTGAAAATCTGAATTTTAAACAATCTAGTTGACTTGATGTTTAGTGACTAGTTATGGGAATCACTGACCCAGCAAACCTACCTTTCTCTCCTTTGCCCAGGAATTAAGTTTGGCATTTCTAACCCCTGGCCCTAATGTACATTTCCAGAGGCCACTGTTCATAATATTCCCCAGGAATGCTGGGCTTCCCTGCCTGTGCTGCCATTTCTGCAAATGTGCCCAGCGCTTTTTCTGAGTCTTTTACTGCTGCTTCAGAGTCTAGAATGTCCTTTCTTTCCATGTCTTCGACTTGTGGAAATTCTATGCAACCTTCTAGGCTCAGCTTCATTACTGCCTCTGCCTTGAAAAGCCTTTTCCAGTTGCAATTAGCTGCCCCTTTCTCCCTTCCTAAGTTTTATATCTATAAAAACACTTTATTTCTTCTGTTTTATCCTAACTTCTTTCCCCAGCTTGGATTCCTTACTCATGTCTGAGTTCTACGTAATGTCTAGCACAGCACATTTTATGGTATTTGATAAATGTCTTTTTTAAGTGAATGAATTTGTGGAAACTCACCAGAGCTGATTAAATTTTAAAAAATTTTATACTGGAGAACTTAAATCAGTGCCCTTTTCGGCAATTAACATCAACATTATGTAAGAATGCAAAATAGGCATTACTTTGGTTTCTGATCTGTCTTAGATTATTTATAAAGCTGGTAGGTTCAGTGCTTGTCGGGTTTCTAAAATTTCCTGGTCTCTGGACTTCACCTTCAGCCATATTCTCTTCACTTGTTGCCGAGACAGTAAGTAGGAGATAACACGGTATAAAAATCAGAATGGATTTAGATGGGAATAAACAGCAGGAGCAGGAAATGTCAGACACATCTAAAACTGTTATCTGACTGTATTTCTGAGTCAGTGTGCAAGGTGAGAAGTGGGCATTAGCAGTGTGGCTTAATAGCTTGCTTTTTCTCTTTTGGCCAAATTTTCCACAAAGTGAGTTCTTGAGGTTACAAGGCTTTTCATGTCCATTTCAATTGTAAGTACTCTGGGTTTACTCACTGAAAGTAATGCAGTAATTTGAAGTTCTGCAGTATTTCCTAACCTGTGAGCTTATTACATATAATATCATTATTGTGTCCATGTAACTTGGGCTATTTAAACTATCTGCCTGCAGCCATGGCTGGTGTGGCTCAGTTAATTGGAGCTTTGTCCCATACACCAACAGATTGCGCATTTGATTCTTGGTGTGGGCACATACCTAGGTTGTGGGTTCAGTCCCCAGTTGGGACTCATATGGGAGGCAACCAGTTGATGTTACTTTCTTAACATCGATGTTTCTCTTTTCTTTCTTTTCTTTTTTTTAATTAATTTATTTTTCCAATTACTTTTGTCTCTGCCTTCCTACCACCACTTTCCCCTGCCCCTCCCCCCTCTTGATGTTTCTCTTTTCCATCCTATCTCTTTAAAATCAATAAACTTTTTTAAAAACCTATCTGCCTGCAGATTAGGGCAAATGCTTTTTTTGAAAAAAAAAGTTTAAGTTTTTCATTCTTTATATATGTTTTAAGATTTTATTTATTTTTCGAGGGGAAGAAAGGGAGGAGGGCAAGGGAGAGAAACATCGATGTGTGAGAGAAACATCCATCGGTTGCCTCTTGCACGCCCCCAGCTGGGGACCTGGCCCTCAGTCCAGACATGTGCCCTGACTGGAACTGGCAATTTTTCAGTTTGTGGGACAGTGCCCAACTCACTGAGCCACACCAATCAGGTTTTGTTTTGTTTTGTTTTTTTAAAGATTTTCTTTACTTATTTATTTATTATTAGAGAGAGGGGAAGGGGGGAGAAAGAGAGGGAGAGATATGTTTTTCATTCTGGTATTGTTTATGTTGTCATTTAAAAAAGATTTGTGGCAGCAAGTTGCTGTTTAAATAAAAAATGCTCTTGAAATTAACTCAAGCTATGTTATTTCCTTTTGAGTATTTGAATATTTGATATTATTGGTATTTTTGAGTGTTCTTTAACACTCACAAATAAAATGTGTTTGCTTAACTATATTAGCTATGATCAAACATATTACTAATATAATCTGACATTGTTTGAGTATTTAAATAAAAACTTTTAAATAAAAGTACTGTTTCAGATATTTCAAGTAGAACATCCATACTGTTATGTTACTTGTTTAGTCTTTTAGTACATTTGAGCAAGGAAAGGCATTCGAGGAGAGAATGTCTTGAACTTTACAAACAAAGAATTTTAATTTGTCTCAAGAGTTTCAGGTTACTTGTGAGCTAGTGCAGCCTGAAGTAGAGGAAGGCAGCATATTTTGTTTTTTACTTTTGGAAAATATGATGTGTTTTTCCAGGTATTTATCCTTTGTTGAAAGTTTCTTTTCAAATATGAGACAAGGAATATATTGGTACTGGAGTATGTAGGGATAAAAAGCAATTCCTTCTAGATAACAGCAAAAAATATGTGTTAGCTTCAATATCCGTCCGCAATAGCTATTTGTCATACAGTTCTGTTTTTGAAAAAGAGAAATCCATCTTGTACAAGACAACACTGCCTACCTTTGGCAGTAGACTTTTATCCACAGTGTGACTAGATGTGTTTTTGTCAGCACATTATTAGGCTAAATTGAAGATCTAGTAGGAAATTGAAGTAATTAATCCTTTGCCATGTTTAAGCAATAACACTGATATTCTTGAAACTTCATTTTTGAAAATAAAAAAGACAAAAATAATTCCTTGCATTACACATTCTTGGTTATAAAAACTGAACATTAGCCCTCTTTCTACAGATGTGAGCATGCTCTGATCTGACATTATTGGAATAATGTGCCATTGCTAAGAAGGGCTTATTGTACATTAATAAGATAGCTCTGTATCTAATGTTTGAATAGACCAATGTGTCCATGTAACCCACAACTTTCAGATTAAAAAACAAACATTTACTATTAGATCTTCTTATCTCTGATTATAAAAGTATTACATGTTGATTGTACAAACTTTGAGGAAGTAGAAATATAAAGGAGCAAGGAAAGAAATTACCTATAACTCAAGGACCTTGAGACATTTTGAAGTACTTCTATTTAATCTTTTTTTGGGGGGGCGATATGGGGGAGTGCTTTTTTAGATATGATTCAATTTTATATGCTTTTAATTTTTATTAATGTTGGGTCATAAGCATTTTCCCATGCTATTAAAATTTCTTTGTGACCTTCATGTTATGGACAGCTTAGTCTCTCATCCTACTCCTTGTGAGATAATATGTATATTACAAACCTGGTTCCTGACACAGAGCAGCTAAGACCCTTGCAAATTCCTAAGTGGTAAAAGCACTAGGAACATCTTTCGTTTCAATAAGATAGCTCTAGATGGGCTCCTGAATGGCTCTCGGATGGAGACTGGTCACCAGAAGGATCATGCCAAAATTAGAAGCTTGATATTTTCAGTCCCCTCCTCCCCTTCCCCACTTCTCTAGAGAGGGGAGAGTAGCTGGAAATTAAGTTAATGATCAATCATGCCTACGTGGTGAAGCCTCCATAAAACTCTCAAACGTATGGGATTCAGGGAGCTTTGGGGTTGCTGAACATAATGGAGGTGCTGGGAGAGTGGCAGCTTGGACTGGCACGGAAGCTTCTCAGTCCTTCCCACATATCTTGCCCTACACATCTTGTCCATCTGGATGTTAATCTGTATCCTTTATCATATTCTTTTACAATAAACTGGTAGACAGTAAGTAAACTGTTTCCCTGACTTCTGTGAGCCACTGTAGCAAATTAATTGAACCCAAGTGAGGATTGTGGGACCCTCTGATTTATAGCTGATCAGCTTCTGCACGGGTGACTACTTGGACTTGCGATTGGCATCTAAAGTGGGGTGGGGACAGTCTTACGGACTCAGCTAAATGCTAGGGTATCCGTTGGTTGTCACATAATTGCTTGGTGTGGGAAAAGCTCCCACGTATCTGGATCCAGAAGTGTTGTGAATGTGACAGTAGTGCAAGAGTAGAGGAGAAACACAGAAGGCAGTGAGTTTTTTCCTGCTTATTGGGGTCACAGAGTCATCAGAGACCTAGGTTCCTATCTTTCTCCTGACATTCAACATAGGACTTTCATTCTGAAGTTTACTTCCTAGTCCAAAAGGCTTGCTACAGCTCCAGTCATTATGTTGGCATTTCAGCTTTCATTTTGAGCAGGCAGTACAAGGATGGGTACAAGAGGGCACATCTTCCTTTTAAGATGATCTTTCATAACTTTTCCATTTGCCTCCTATTGGCCAGAACTTAATCCCTTAGTCACATCCTGCTGAGGAAAGCTGGGAAATCCTTTCGCTGGACGTACTGTTGTCACGACATAGGTCAGGCATTCTGCTCATAAGGAAGAAAGGGAGAATGCGTATTGGAAGGTGACTGGCAACCTACCATCAGTGAACTAAGCATTAAATTAAAATGTTAGACAGGTAACAGCAAAATAAGCTTATTAGGAAGAAGGAAATAATCAAGATAAAAGAAGAAATCAATTAATTGAGAGGGGAACCCAAGTATTTTACATATAGAAGGTTATTGATGCTCATTACCGAAGTAATCTCAGTGGTTTGGTGGAGATGGAAGGCAGATTGCATAATATTTATAAGAGGGACAAAGAACAAATGGTACCTTGGAAGGGAGACAAGACAGAGGCCTTTGGGGTTGGTTTGGGAGGTGTTATTAGTTGCTTGATTTGATGTGGAAGAGGTCTAAACATGAACATGTAGGTCGAAAGGAAGCTATAAGAGAGAATTGATCTTTTTCTGTCTCAGAGGTATGTTTTATTAATTTCTGGAGTAAAGGTTTCATCATTACCTCAGGATTTTTTAGTTATTCTGACATATGTGTTACTAAAATAAATAATATTCTTTACACTCATTTAACACAGTGTTTTTAGTAAGATTTAAAAAAAAATTAGTGATAGTCCTAGACTCCAAGTTGGAACTAAGGCTGTTTAACATGGCTTACTTGAGAGGTGGAGCTCTTTTTCCTCGTGTGCATACAGCATAGATCTTCATCAGGCAGAGGGTTGGGGAGGAAACAGTCCAAGGGACCCAGGTGGTTTTGTTAGGTAGCAGCTAAGAATGAGCTGCCAGGGGGGAAATAAAGGCAGGGCCCTCACCATTGTAATCTAACAAAGAACTTGTTGATACAGGAGGCTGGAAGCAAAAGGGAGACATGTCTCTCCCATTGACCCAGCAGTTCTGAGTCTGGCTGGATAAGGCTGCCAGGCATTTGGAAAAACACAAGCAAAACTATGATAGTACAGGAGGAGGGGAGAATCCTTGAGAATGGGCTTCTGTAAACTTCTGTAACAATCTTACCACGTGTCCTGAACATCTCAATCCCTAGAAGGCAGGAGAGTAGTCCTTGAAATTCTCTGTACCATTTTCACTCTCTGGGAAAGAATCCCCACACATACCTATGTTTGGGTAGTCACATCCTCCTGGGAAAGCTGACACCACCTTTACCTGTTATTCAATGTGTAACTCCCTCACCCCCATCCCACCAGTTGTGATAAGTCATCAAGAGCGAAGGACCTGGGGCCTCTGGCCATCCTTGCTCTTGCCACCTTGTCTCTTGTCACCTGGGCTCTTGCCACCCTTGCCCTTGCTTCTTGCCACCCTCTCCTTGCTCTGCCCTGAACCTGTTCTTTTCACCCCCACCTCTGCAAGGCCTGTTCTCTGTTCTCTTCCATGAGAAGGTATCACCAATAACCCCTGCTTGCATGCTAATAGACTTGCTGATCTGTAATTCTTCACTGTGTCAGCAAGAAGAACCGAGTTTCCCCCGTAACAGTTTGAACAGACACTTAAAAAAATGACCATTACTTTCAATTTTAGTGTCATTTACTTTGAAATTTCAAATAGCATTAAATGAAAATTTTTGTTTATCAGAAGTGCTTTGGGATTAAGAATGATTGAAATCAACTGCCACAAATGGATATGAAGAGAGTCTTTAGTCCCCTGTCACTAAAGCTTTTTGCATGCCACCTCATAGATTTCATCCTCTTTAATTTCTTCCAAATGGGATCATTCAAGGCCATTCATCTCAAGGCTTATTTTTAAAATTTTAGCTTAGGTATTGCCATTTTGGAGATTAGAATTGAACTTTTAATGAGAATCATTGTGTTTGATTTATGAAAAGAGTTTGGAAGAAAGGGAAATTAAAAAGAATGGTCAGAAGTTAATTTATCTTGCTTATTGAAACCAGAAAGAAGGGAGCACTTTCTCAAATTGACATTTGAAGACCCTTATTAGTCCATTAGGGGAATGAGATTGTGGAAACTGTGAGCTCTTTTTGATTTATGGCAATGTGAAGTTAACTTGCTCCTCTGATGTGGCCCATGGCAGTTAGTATATGTGGCAAACATTCATTTGCCAACTTCATAGGAATAAAAGAACTATGCCATTAGTTTGTTCATAGTCTGACATAATCAATTGAAATGAGTACTATTTATACTTAATCATTTTCACTTTCTCTTCATCCAGCCACACAGTGGGTAAAAAAGGTGTTTTACGTTTGACAAGGTAGAAATGTTAAAAATCGTGTAAATAGAATTTGAGTAACCTTTGGAGTTCATTAGCTTTATCTCCACCAGTTTTAATTTTTTTTTTTTCTGATGAGATATCTTCTAGATTTGGAAATTGTTAAAATAAACCACCAGCCCCCCCCCCCCAAAAAAAACCCCTCTCTGCCTTTATTAAAAATGAAGAAGTTGTCTCAATCACCTTCCTTCTAACTCATGAAACGCATCTCAAGATGTTGGGAAATCCTGAGTTCAGTAACTGAAGGAAGCCTTCATTTTTATATCACCATAAAGAACATATGTAATTTTTCCTATTCCTGGCTCATGATGGAAACCTATCATATGTTGATTTTATGTACTTTGAACATATCTAATAGACACTGACGGCACTGGAGAATCCTTCAGTTGTAGGTCCATTTGTATATTTAGAACCCATTTCAAGTGCATCTTCCCCATTTTTTCCAGGGGAAAGGCTGTTATTATTTTTGGACTCCTGGTTGCCAGTTTCTAGGACTGGTAGGTTGTAGGGACTGAGGTCAGGGTGGGAGTAAGCCTGAAGACCACATTACTTTCCAGAACTTAACTTCTTACAATCTTTACGGTGGAAGTAGAGAAGTACTGTCCACAAAAATCCCTCCTACTCATCTTTTTAGATGGTCCATTTATTGGAGTTGCATTTTGAATACAGTGGTTTCTTTACCAGAAGTAAATATTATACTCTAAAAATCCATCCAGTAGGAATAGTCAAGTTTGAAGAATTTAGCACTCAAAGGAAAATTTAGATTAAAGTTGGGAATTATAGTGAATCAGTGAAAGCCCTTCTAAATAAAAGGACAAAGAAAATCATATTGAGTACAGAGAATATTAATAATTTCTTACAAATCTGTAATTAGCGACAGGTACTATTTCTTGATTGTGGTAGCATTTTCAGACTCCCCTATGTTAATCACATGATAATTGTAAATATGTTTTGTTCTGTCTTTGTGCATAGTAAATAAAGCCTTTACTTTGTTTTTTTTCCTGTCTGACCCATGACTAAATTGCTGACTTTTGACTTCCACTGTGGTTCAAGAAACCCAGAGAAACTGATGCTTGAAATTAAAATCCTGGGGATACATTTCCCTATAGTTATCATATTTTAAAATGTGCTCCATAATACAGAGTAGTTCCCCCCATGGAAACTTTATACCAGACCAGACCATGCTAGAATTTAGAGAAACTATTGCCTACATTTTTAAGTCCTGGATTTGTTTTATGCTTTTAATTCTTACTCATGACTATAATCCAAAAACTTCACTACACTTTATTTTCTGTCTTTTTTTTCCTCTTACTAATACCTGGGCCTCTCTTTTTTCTAACATCCCCAATGGTAGTGATTCAAAATCCGTGTACATTCACAGTTAAAGAAAATATATACAAGTGGTAGAAGTTTTACCGAGAACTGGTGATTAAGGAGGGATTACTGTGTCCAGTGGCTGAATTTGAAAGTAGTTACCTCCCCGGAGGAATAGTACAGACTGCTGTGGGGTGGGGAAACTGCAGCCCTTGGCTCAAATCTGGCTTGCACCTGTTTCTATAAATAAAGTTTTATTGGAACACAGCTTCGTTTACATATTGTCTGTGGCTACTTTCCTGCTGTTCTGGCAGGGTGGAGTAGTTGCCCCAGAGAGCAGTTAGCTCTCAAAGCCTAAAACATTTACTGTCTAGCTCTTTACAGAAGAAGTTTGCAAACACTGGGTTAGACTCACCATTAGCCTCACCATTAGGATTAGACTCACCACTAGAAACTGCTGGGGCTTTACTTGTTAACTGACACATCTGTAACTACCTGCTAGGTGATTCTCCTGCACTTAGTACTGCTTAACCTTACTTACCACCACTTTCTCCTTGGTTTTTTAGAACATTTCATTCTTCCAATTTTCATTCTTTTTTGTCGCCTTCTCCTTTAATCTTTTTCTTCCACCCTCTCAGTGGAGGTGTTTCCCAAGCTTTAGCCCTCAAGTTTCATTCTTGGTCTTATGCTATTGCTTGAGCATGTTCTTTCCTTCTCCTCTGCCCCCAGCCCTGCCCTGTTTCACCTCCTGAATTCTATTTCCTGTTTTCTAACTAAATGTGCCTCCTAAACACACTGACCAGTTGTTTCACTGGCACCTTGGGGTCTAAATGAGTGACACTTGTTACTGAGCCAGGGCTCGCTGCCCAAAGTGCATAGGAGTCAAACTATGGCCTCGGTGTTTGAGAAAAGGAAAAGCTTTTATTGTGAACTCCACAGGCTTAGAGACAGGAAGCAAGACTAAAATCTGCCTCTCCCAGTTTGGAGTACATTTAAAAGAAGCAGCGGGGACGTTACACATATTCTATGGAGTTGCGTTATTTCAGCATAATGAGAGCTTAGTGCACAGGCAGTAGGGGATCATGGTGTTTCATGCATCGCATGTTTGAATTGGTAGGGTGGGGGGATGTAGTATGTAGTCCAGGGTGGATTTCCACATGGTGACATTGGAATGTTATTCTAAGATGAATTCTTTCTCTAGTGCACCTCAAACTGTCTGACTCCCTGATTTGTGGCCTTGTTCTGTTATCTCTGAAAAACAGCTAATGTCTCCTTGAGGACAAGGCCAGTGTAGACTGGTTCTGTGGTTCCACTGAACTGTCTTCTCAAGCTCGCTTCCCTGCCATCCCTGCTCTTGTTAGCACTGCGATTCTCCAGACACTCTTTATCAAGAAGAATTCATTTTTACTTTTAATTCACACTTTCCATAGTTGTTAGATGATGTTTGTCTTCTGTTTCTTGGGTTCTTCCCTAATTATCAAAGCAATGCATGCTGACTGTATGTTCTTTTAGTCTTATGTATATGTATGTATTTATGTATATATGTTTTTACAAGTATCATACTGTATAGTTTATTTTCTAATCTGTCGTTTTAAGACAGGAATTACTTTGTCGAATTTACTCTTCTATAAAGTCCAGAAGAATAAAAGCCAAAACCGCCCTGTTTGAGCCCATGCCCCTTCTCTTCTTGAATGTCACTTCCCAGAAGGATGGATCTCTGTTTACTTTAGGAATTATCTTCATTGACATGTGTAGTTTATGTAAACTATACTTGAATTTTTAAAAATACAAATTGGATCCACTTTATATATGGAGTAGGCAGAAGTAGGGTTACAGCTGTTTGTATGGAAATAATACAATAATTAGTAAGTAATATAAGAATAAACTTTTGCATACTCACAACTATAAACCTACTTTTGCCCACCCCTCTACTGTACAGGTTGCTGCTTTTGTTTATCAATATATTGTGTACCTCTTTCTGTGTGAATATGAATAATTTTACCTCATTCTTTGAAATAGCTGTGCCTTATTTTATGGATAGTTCATCATTTATTTAACCATTTCCTGATTGATACTTATTTCCATTTGTTCATTATTAACAGTTGAGCATGTTTTTTTTTTTAACAAACTTGTATTTTAGAACAGTTTCAGATTTACAGAAAAACTGCAAAGACAGTACAGAGTTCCCATGTACCTCCTACCCATGCATTTTTCTCTATTAACATCCTACATTTCTGTGATATAGTTATAATTAATACAGTAACGTTGATACATTAAATTCATACTTAATTCAGATTTCTTTTTCTGTTCCAAGACCCTTCCAGGGCACACGTTACATTTAGTCGTCCCATCTCAGTAGGCTTCTTTTGACAGTTCTTTTTCCCAACTTTCCTTGTTTTTGATGCCGTGGCAGTTTTGAGGAATACTGGTCACGCATTTTGTGGAATGTCCCTGAACTGGGATTTGTCTGATGTTTTTCTCATGATTTCACTGTGGTTATTGGTATTTGGGAAGACCACAGTGCTCAAGTTTGTGTACATCAAGGTTCTCACTGTGCTTTAATGTTCTCTGGTTTTGATTAATGCATAGTGTTTTGTATCCACTATGATAGTAGCATATAAAACAGTTTCACTGTCCTAAAAATATCCCCTGTGCGTCACCTGTTTAAGTCTCCACATCTCCACCAAAATCCCTGGTAACCACTAATCTTTTTACTCTTTATAATTTTTGTATTTTCCAGTATGTCATATCATTGGAATCATATAGTATGTAGCCTTTACAGACCTTTTTTTTTCACTTATATATGCGAATGGGAACCAAAAAAATAACACCAGAATTATCTTGTGGAGGGCAGGCCTATTGTAGTACAAGCTTCCCCTGCTAGGTGAGTGTTGTAGGAACCCACCTGCGTCAGTGTACAAGCTGGCGTTGTTGTGAGAGGTTGCGTTCGGCCTCAGTGAATTTTTTTTGAAGACTCTTTCAACACCTCTTCCCCTTTCATGAAGGATGATTTACAAGCACACCTGCTCACACTGTGCTGAGTGTTCAGCAACCTTTCTTTTACCAAAAACGGCATGACCCCCTGTGCCTCAGCCTCCCTATTTACCTGATCTTGCCCTGAGTGACTTTTTTTGTTGTCGCCCTGGATGAAAAAAGTCCTCAAAGGGAAGTGTTTTGCTGATGTGGAAGAGCTGACAAAAATGGCAGAAGCACTAAAAGGCATCAAACTCCACAAGTTCAAAAAATGTTTTGAGCAATGGAAAAGTCTCTATAGGTGTATTGCATCTAATGGAGAGTACTTTGGAAGTGACTGAAGTTGAAACATGTAAGAATAAATACACAATTTTTATAAATTTCAGTTGTTTTGGGGTCCCCCCTCATGTGCACTTAAGGTTTCATGTCTTTTTATGGCTTGGTAGGTCATTTCTGTTTATCACATATTATTTGTATGGGTAGAACACAGATTATATATTTGCCTGTTGAAGGACATCGTGGTCGCTTTCAATTTCAGGTGATTATCTTCTGTAGATAGGCTCCTCTCTCATTCTCCCTGTGATGGTGGCCTTAGGTTTCTCTATGTAGATCTTCTACCACATGGAAAGTAGAGAGCAGCCTTTTATAGTCAAATCTCTTTTCCTCTAGAAACCTTACCATGTATTTATTCTCTTCCATTTGATGTTTTTCTCTATCTCTTTACATACTGTCTCTTTTATTGAAAGGGCTATCTCTTTTAAAAAAAATTACTCTCATCTCTTACCTTTTCCTTGCATTCCCATCTTGTAAATTTCTGTGTTAGTGCCTGCTCCATATAGCTGTAATGCCAATAAGAGCTACCTCTTCCACCCTGTCAACCTCCAAAGGATGGAGAAACACTGCTCTGTATTACTCCTTTGCTTTTTTGAAGTGTAAATACTGCTGCCTTTTTAATCCTCTAGTGGGACTTTTTTTTTTTTTTTCCTGCTGTAGAATGTTTACTTACACTCTCTACTTAGCCTGGTAGCTGCCAGTGCTCCTAGACTGTTTTGTCTGTGCATTTTGCACTCCTCAGCTTTTTTGTGGTTTCTCAAGAGATGAACTTACAGTACCCTTTGGCCATATGTCCATTTGGTACCTTATAATATATAGTTGTGTGTGTATTTATTTATATATGTATTTACATTCATATAAAATATGTGTGTGGCTTCACCCCTCTCCTACTCCTCCACACAAGCAACATCTTCCTGCATATTGACCACGTTCCCAGGAGGATGTCAAGCCCTTTTCTTTTTGCTATTGGAAGTAACTTAAGGAGGTAATATGAATCTTCAAACCCTGGCCACACTCTGTCTCGTACTCTTCCTGATATACATAGTCTTTTGAGGCTCTGCTGAACCTAAGGCAAATATTTTTCCACTTCCGTTACCAAATATCTGGTCTTTTAGCAGGAGAATTTTAAGGCATCTGCTATAATGGATAGTTGATACCAGACACGTCAAGTAGCTGTTTAACTGGTCCAGTCTCAAGAGTCAGTACAATTGAAAAAAATGTACGTGCCTGTCTGTGTATACATGTTTTCTGATCCCACAGTATTTATTGGATCTCCTTACAAGCCTTTTTTTCTGTGTATATATATTTATGTCATTAATACTGTGGTGTATGTACAATTTCATTTTTAGAAAATTTAAACACTATTTAAACACTTTTTAAGAATTTAATACTATTACATAAAAAGTATCCCTAATCATTAAACATTCTTCTAAAATAGTTATTCTCCAGAGAAACAAGAATACAAACAAAATACCTCCCACTTCCCCTTCCCCACCCCTTTCTGAGAATCACATCTGCATTGAGCTCTCCTTCTGTTAGGAGTGTGTTTCTCTGCTGTGTTAGGATGTACAGCCACTGTTCTGAAATGTCATCTTCAGTGTTCAATAGTCGTATCATTAATCATGCAGCCATTTCTTGGGATTGAACATCTTGAGAGCTTATGATATCTCATTATTATAAATAAAGCTGGAATGAACATTCTTATTCATCAGTATTTGTTCATAATTTTAATCATTTCCAAAGGCTAAATTTTTAGAAAGGCAATTATTAGGTCAAAAGAATTGAATATTTTTAGATCCTTTAATCACGTTGCCATGTTACTTTCTCAAATATTTGTACTGAATTATGTTTTCACCATCAGCGAATTAGCATGTGTGTCTTGCTAAACTCGAGGCAGCATTGGATACTGCTATTACAAAAAAAATTTGTGCCAACTTGATAAGCCAAAGCAGTACCTCATTACTGCTTCAATTTGCATTTCTTTGATTACTAGTAACTCAGCACTGTATTTTAGGAGACCATTTTATCTTGTTTTGACATGCCCTCAACTCAAGTTCATCTTCTGTTGCAACTGTCAAGATAAATCATTGAAATTAAGAGCTGGGATATACTAATGTCATCCAGAATATGTAGCATCGAAAGCTATCCAATTAGAAGCAACAGAGTTCTAACTCATAACTGTGTATTTTTTTATTTTTTATTATGGATTTTTAAAAAACACCCAAGAGAAGAAATAATAATATAAATTCCTGTGTAACCATGACCTTAGCTTTGACAACTGTCAGCATTCTACATTTCTTGTTTCATTATTATTATTTTTTTTTTACTATTTTTGTTGTAGAGGAGACATTGGAATATTTCAAGTTAAATAACAAATAATAATTTATCCATGAATACTTGTGAATATAATACAGAAGGACTTTTAAAATTTGAATGCCACCTCCCAGCATTTTGCATATAGTTCTAAAAATTTTTAATAGAATTTATTGGAGTATATCATATATACAGAAAAGCGCACAGAGCTTAAATGAACAGCTTTGTGAATTATTACAAAATGAACACACTTCACCCAGCAACAGACTCAAGAAATAGAATATTAAGAACACTTACCTAGTGTTAGAACACTTCCCTCTCCTGCACCACTCATATCTCCTGCTCATTAGTCCCTTTCCTGTCTAAAAATAGTCACTGTTTTTTGACTTCTGACATCATAAGGTAGTTTTCCCTGTTTTTGAAGTTTACAGACATGGAATCATACAGTATATATTCTTTTGTGAATATATATATTTGACATATCTGTTTTTAGATTCATCCACGATGTTTTGTACAGTTATAGTCCATTTATTTTCATGGCTCTATTTCATTATATGAATATGCCACAATTTATTTGTTTTACTGTTGAAGAACATTCACGTATCTCCAGTTAGGGGCTATTATGAATAATCCTACTAATAACATTCTTGTATGTGTCTTCCCATATACACATGTGCTTTGTATGTTGGCTATACATGCATAGGAATGGAACTGCTGGATCATTTGGTATACATTCATTTACCTTGGGTACATAATGCCAAACAATTTCTAAAGCAATATATGAATTTACACTCCTAACAGCAGTGTGTTCCAATTGTTTCTCATCCTTGCCTCCAACCGGTTTTTGTCAGTCTTTGTGGTGGTTGTGAAGTAATATTTTCTTAGGTATTTAACTTGCATTTCTGTTTATCGGTCATTTGGATACCCTGTTGTGGAGGTAATTGCTTCGGAGTTAGTGTTCTCTGTCATCAAGTCATAAAAACCATTCTTACTCCTGGCCATACAAAAATGTTAATTGCTTCTATCAGTTTTTATTTGCATTATCACTTTCTTAAAAGTTTGTAGTTCTTTATATATTCTAGATGTAATTTTTTTTTTTTTTTTTTTTTTTTTACTCTGTGGCTTGTCTCTTTATTCTCTTGTATGTTTTGATAAGGAGAAATTGCTAATTTGAATGTGGTCAGTTTATCATTCTTCCTATTATATTGAATGCATTTTAAACTGGTTAAGAAAGTCTTGAAGAGATTCTTAGGTAATTTTGTAGACATTTTGTTATTTTACTTCCACATTCAATTCTACAATACATTATTTAAAAAATTTAAAGTGTGGATATTACTCCCACACACGTATCCATTTGACCTAACACTGTTTATTTAGATAACATTTTTTCTATCTTAGTCTACAGTGCCCACTTTGTCATAAATCAGGTATGCATACATGTTTGGGTCTATTTTTAGACTTTATTTTCTTCCAGTGCTCTGCTTACAACACTGCCAGTACCACTCTGTCTTGATTATTGTAGCTTTATTAAGTCTTGATATCTAGTAGTCCAAGTCCTTTAACTTTGTTATGCCTTATGATTGATTTAGCTATTCTCAGCCCTTAGCATTTCCATTTAGATTTTAGCATCATCTTGTCAATTGAAAATTTTAAAAACCCTACACCTTACATTGAGATTGCATTGAATCTGTATTCAATTTGGGGAGAGAGTAAATCTTTTTTAAAATATATTTTATTGATTATGCTATTATAGTTGTCCTTGTCCCCTGCCCCCCGCCCATGCTCCCCTCCACCCAGCACCCCTCATTCCCTCCAGGAATCCCCCCGCTTATTTCATGGGTCATGCATATAAGTTCTTTGGTTATTCTATTTCCTATACTGTTCTTAACATTGCCCTGTTTATTTTATATCAACCAATTTGTACTTCTTAATCCCTGTACCATTTCCCCCATTTTCCCCCTTCTGCCTCCCAAATGATAACCCTCCGAATGATGTCTGTATCCATGATTCTGTTTCTGTTCTGCTTGTTTGCTTAGTTTGCTTTTTAGATTCAGTTGTTGATAGTTTTGAATTTGTTGCCATTTTAATGTTTGTAGTTTTGCTCTTTGTCCATTATAGTTTCCTTTAACATTTCATATAATAATGGCCTGGTGATGATGAACTCCTTTATATAATTATATATATGTTATATATTGCCATTGTTATATACATGCCATGTAGTGTTAGCTAACATTTCCATCACATCCAATAATTGTAATTTCTTTTTTTGTGGTAAATATATTTAAGATCTAGTCTCAGCAACTTTGAAGTGTGTAACACAGTATTGTTAACTATAATCACAATGTTGTGTTTTAGATCTCCAGAACTTATTTGAAGTTTATGTCTTTAACCAACATCCTCCCAATTCCACACCACCCGCCCTACCCTCAACCCCTAGTTATCTCATTTCACTCTCTGCATCTATGAGTGTGGCTTTTGTAGATTTCACACATAAGTGATACCACACAGTATTTGTCTTTGTCTGACTTACCTCACTTATCATGATGTCCTCAGTGTCCATGCTCATCCGGGTTGTCACAAATGTCAAGATTTCCTTCTTTCTTGTGGTTGAATAATATTTCATTGTGTATATGTACTGCATTTTTTAAAACCATTCATCTGTTGATTTCAAAACTTACTCAAGTCTATACTAATCAGATTTGTTCTTTTTCAAAATTATTTTGGCTCTTTAGGTTCATATTTTTATATTCGTCTTGAGAATTAGCTTGTTTTTTCTGCAAAATAGGCAGCTTGAATTTTGACAGGAACTGTTATTAAATTTTGTATGGAGGTGAAATTCAAATAAAATAAAGTTAACTATTTTAAAGTAAACAATTCACTGGCATATACATTCATAATTTTGTTCAATCACCATCTCTATCTAGTTTCTAAATATTTTCATTGCTCCTTCATAAAATCCTATGTCCATTAATAGTTGTTTCTCATTCTCCCCACCCCACCTTTGACAACCACTAATCTGCTCTCTATTGCTATGGCTGTAACTATTCCAGATATTTCATATGAATGGATCCATGTAATATGTGATTTTCCTTTTATTTGTGGGATAAATTCCACTGATTTATGGTGAATAATATGTAATATGTTATTGGATTTAATTTGATAAGTATTTTGTTAAGGATTTCTGCATTTATATTCATAAGGGATATTGGATATTTTATTATGATATCTTAACTTGGTTTGTTTGAAGATAATATCGACAGCAGAGAAAGAGTTAAGAAGTGTTTCCTGTTCTATTTTTGGAAAGAGTTTAAGAATATTCTTCTTGGAATGTTTGGCAGAATTCACCAGTGAATACATCCAGGAAGGTCTGAAAACAAAGTTTAGCCATGTGGACAGTATGTGGTGAAACTCCAATAGAAACTCTAGATACCAAAAGGCTCGTTTGGGATTTCCTGGTTAGCAGTACTCCTCATGAGAAATGGCTGTTAATCTTATTAAGGATCCCTTGTATGTGACTGTTGCTTGGTGCATATATATTTATAATTGTTATATCTTCTTGGTGAATTAACCATTTTATCAATGCATAAGCACTTTTCTTGTCTTTTGTCACAATTTTTTACTCAAAGTCTGTTTTATTTGATATTAGTAGAGCCACCTCATTTATCTTTTGGTTACTGTTTATGTGGAGTATAATTTTTCCATCCTTTTACTTTCAACCTGTTTGTATCTTTGGATTTAAAGTGAGTCTCTTGCAGACATCATAGAATTGCTTAATTTTTTTAATCCATGCTACCTGTCCTTTTTAATTAGTGAGTTTAATCTGTTTATATAAGGTTAGGCAAAGTAAGCTTACAGTTGTAATACAAATAAACAATATAGTAATTAATATGTAATAATATAAGAATAAGCTTGGCTGGTATGGCTCAGTGGATTGAGTGCTAGCCTGTGAACCAAAGAGTCGCTGGTTTGATTACCAGTCAAGGCACATGCCAGGGTTGTGGGCCAGGTCCACAGTTAGGGCTCATGAGAGGCAACCACAAATTGACGTTTCTCTCCCTCTCTTCTCCCCTCCGTTCCCCTCTTTCTAAAAATAAATAAAATCTTTAAAAATAATAATAATAATATAAGAATAAACTCTATGTTCCATGCACTCACAGCTGTAAACCTACCTTTGACCACCCTGTATTTAAAGATTATTGACAAGGAAAGACTTCTATATATTTGTGTTTGTTTTCTGTGTCTTGTATCTTTTTTGTTTCTCAATTCCTCCAGAACCAACTTATTTGGTGTTTTGTTCTCAGTGTACCATTTTGACTCTGTCTTCATATTCTTTTTTGTGATTTTTTTTAGTTATTAATGATTATCATGGAGATTAGAACTAAGATTTTAAGTTTATAGCAGTCTAATTTGAATTGATAATAGGTAAACTTCAGTAATATGCAAAACCTGTTTCTATACAAGTCTATCTCTCCCTTTTATGTTGTTAATTTCACAGATTACGTTTTATACAGTGCATGCCCATTAACATAGATTTATAAATAATTTTTTATCTATATGTCTTTTAAATCACATAGAAAGAAAAGAAGAGTTACAAACCAAAAATAGAATAATACTGGCTTTTATATTTACCTTTATCAGAGTTCTTGAAATGTAGTTACCTTTATCAGAGTTCTTTATTTCTTCATGTGGTTTCAGTTTACTATCTGGTTCCATTCTTATTGTCATGAAGGTCTCCCTATAGCATTTCTTCTGGGGGAGGTCTGTTAACAATGAACTCCCTCAGCTTTTACTCATCTGGGAATGACTTAATTTCTCACTTACTTTGAAGGATAGTTTTAACAGACAGAATTCTTGGTTGACAGTTTTTTTTCTTTCAGCAGTTTATTTTATTTTATTTTACTTTTTAAATTGTTCAAATACATTTGTCTCCATTTTCCTGCTACCACTTTCCTCTGCCCCACCCACTCCCAACCCCCTCCCTCAATCCTTCCCCACTTTGGCTTTGTCCACGGGTCCTTCAAACATGCTCCTTGACTTGACCCCCTCCCCTTCATTTCTCCATTACCCCCCTTCCTCCTTCCTTCACATTACTGTTGGTTTATTTTTTCTTTCATTGTTGCTGGTTATATTTTCCTTGCCTGTTTGTTTTCTTGATTAGGTTCCACTTATAGGTGAGATCATATGGTATTTGTCCTTCACCCCCTGGCTTACTTCACTTAGCATAATGCTCTCCAGTTCCATCCATGCTGTAGCAAAGGGTAGGAACTCTTTCTCTCTGCTGTGTAGTATTCCATTGTGTAAATGTACCATAGCTTTTATTATTATTATTATTTTTAATTTATAAATCATATTTATTCTATTATAGTTGTCTCAATTTTTCCCCCTTTACCCACTCCACCCATCCCACTCCTACCCCTCACTCCCACAGTCATGTCCGTGTCTGTTGTCCATGTCCGTGGGTCATTCATACATGTTCTTTGTCTAGTCCCTTCCCCTTCTTTCGACCATTGTCCGCTTTCCGCATCCCCTCTGGTCACTTTCAGTCTGCTCCATGTTTCCGTGCCTGTGGTTTATTTTGTTCATTAGTTTATTTGTTGAATAGAGTCCACTTATAGGTGAGATCATATGGTAATTTTCTTTCATCAACTGGCTTATTTCACTTAGCTTAATATTCTCTAGTTCCATCCATGTTGTCTCAAAAGGTAGGAGTTCCATCTCTTTCTCTTTCTTTCTTAAATGTAGATTGATTTTATTTTTTTAAATGTCAAAGTTAATTATAAAATATTTTTAAAAATTTAAAACCATTATGAAGTCTCAGCAATTAAACCAACATGACACCAGCACAGAAATAATCAAGTAGATTATTTCTTCTTGAGATAGATCATAATCAGTAGATATAGTCCAGTATATAGATATCTAGATATCTAGATATCTAGATAGATAATGATATTATATATTATTATATTATTGTGTATTATATATTATATAATATATATATATATTATATAGATAGATATAACCAGTAGATAGAATCCAGTAGATCTAGTAGATCAGATAGATTATAGATTATTTCTTCTTGAGTAGATTATAATCAGTAGATCAGTAGATTATTTCTTATAGTCAATGAAATATAATGAACATTCTAGAGACAAATGTATATATCTGATTAATGTATGTATGATTCAGTTGATATTTCAAATCAATGGGTAAAATAAGGCTTATTCAACAAATGAGGTGCATGGACCACTAGTACTTGAAATAAAACAAATATAGAGTCCTATTTCACACATTATATAAGAAATATTCAGGTGAGTTAAAAATCAAAATGTAGAATCTAAGGAGTTTTTGAAGAAAATAGAACTAATATTTATCATGACTTGAAGTAAAATATTCAACCCCAGAAGCTATAAAGTAAATATTGACAATAGGACTATATTAAACATTTAACTATATAGTAATATACATATAAAAAAAGTTAAAGGACAAGGAATAGAATAGAAAAGTATTTGCAACACATCTAAAACATGGTTAATAGGTTTTTTGTTTCTCGTTTTCTTTTTAGGGAAAACGTTCTACAAACCTTTAATGAATAAATGGTAAAGAATACCAAAAAGTCATTTAAAGCTTTTTTTTTTTTTTTAAATAATAGAAATAGGGAAGAAATATACTAAAACAGGCTTAGTTTCAACAAATAGTAAAGGAACAATGAAAATAACATCATTGTCACAATCAGATTAATGAGTATTAAACATATTGGTAATATCAAATATTGGCAACTCTGAAAGGAACTGGGTATTCATAGAAACTTTTTCTTCATCTTAAAGCAGTCTCTTTAGCATATTTTGGAGGTGTATTCTTTTAGCCTTCTTTTTTTCTGGGAAACTCCTTATTTTGCCTTCCATTTTAATTGAGAACCTTG
The DNA here is from genome assembly GCF_021234165.1 of Pteronotus mesoamericanus. NCBI lineage: Eukaryota > Metazoa > Chordata > Mammalia > Chiroptera > Mormoopidae > Pteronotus > Pteronotus mesoamericanus. The sequence continues at coordinate 16,018,133 of NW_026555308.1, forward strand.
CTGGGTAGAGCAGTCTTAGTTGCAGGCCTTTGCTTTTCATGACTTGGAATATTTCTTGCCATTCCCTTCTGGCTTGTAGTGTTTCTGTTGAGAAGTCAGATGCTAGCCCTATCGGGGCTCCCTTGTGTTATTACCTCTTTTTCTCTTGCTGCCTTTAGGATTCTCTCTTTGTCTTTGATATTTGCCATTTTAATGCTGATGTGTCTTGGAGTGGGCCTCATTGGGTTCCTCTTGAATGGGACCCTGTGTGCTTCCTGGACTTGTGTGACTTTTTCTCTCCTCCAATTAGGGAAGTTTTCCATCATTACTTTTCCAAACAGGTTCTCTATCCTTTCCTCCTCCTCTTCTCCTTCTGGTATCCCTATTATAAGGATATTATTACGTTTCAGGTTGTCCTGCATTTCCCACAATGCCTCTTCATTCTTTTTGCGTCTTTTTTCATTTTCTTGCTGTTTCTGGGAGCTTTTTTCTACCTTGTCCTCCAGCTCGCTGATTCAGTTCTCAGCTTCATCTAGCCTGCTTTGGATTCCTTTTACTGTGTTCTTCAATTCAGAAATTGTATTCTTCATATCCTCTTGTCTCTTCTTGATAGTTTCTATGTCCTTTTTCATGCTGATATAGTTTGCAGTAAGTTCCTCCTAGTTTCCCTGGAGTTTTTGGTAATTCTCTCTGAGCTCACTGAGTTCATGGAGCTTCTTTAGAACCATTGTTTTGAACGCAATATCTGCTGGTTTACTTGCCTCTATTTCATTTAGTTGTCTTTTTGGGGATTCCTCCTTTTCCTTCAACTGAGCGGTGTTTCTTTGTCTTCCCCTTATTTGTGAGACTCTTCTTTTTTGCTTCTGCTTCTTAAATTGATCTTTCTTGACTTCCTGACTTGGTATTGTGAACTTTTATGGTAGGAGACTGCTCTTTTTCTTTCCCTTTCTGGACTGCCTCTGGTGAAGTCAGCTGTTGACCCACACTGACCTAAGGCAGTCTTTTAGAGACTTCCAGGAACCTACTTTTTGTGGCTGTCTCCTTTAATTACCCTGCTCTCAGCAGTCAGGCTTGGGCACCACAGGGCAGGGCAGGGTCCCTCCTGTGTGCGGGGTTATTGTGTCCTTTCACACTGCTGCCACTTGGGAGTGGTCTGCTTGAGCAAGAAGGCTGCTGCCATATGGGGTAGGAGTCAGCAATCGGTTCCGGCCGGCTACTCTCTCTCAGTTCTTTTCCCAGAGCCTCCATCTCCAATCACTCCTCAAGCATCTCTAGAGCAGTCTGCACCCCCTTTAGCCAGGGATCTACTATCTGTGACTGCCTTGCTGTACTCAGCAGTCAGGTTTGCGCATCACTGCTGGGTAGAGCCTCCTGGGGGTGGGGTTATTGTGTCCTCTCATGCTGCTGCCAGTCAGGGGAGTGGTTTGCCTGAGCAGGATGGCTGCTGTTGAATAGGGAATGGGTCAGCGCTGGGATCCCGCCGGCTACTCTCTCAGTTCTCTCCCCACAACCTTATTCCCCAGTTTCTCATCAAACGGCTCCAGTCCATTGTGCCCCTGTCTTTGCTGAAGCCCAGGGTAAGTGGCTGCAAATAAAAATTTATATGTTGGCCCTTTAAACGGCTCTTTGCATCTCCAGCTGCCTGTCTCTGGCAGAGAGCAACCCTGCAGCTTTTCACAGCTCGGCTATTTTCTGTGTATTTTATGGGCTCAGGTGCTGTAGGCTGGAGATCCCAACCTATGGTTCAGACCCCCTCTTCTCAGGAGGATCCAATTGGCTGTTTAAATATCCCTCTGGTACTGCTGCCTGTGCGCTCCCAGTCCACCTTCTCAAGTCTCTACCTCACTCCTTACCAGTTAGGTTGTGCTAAAGCCAATTCCCGTATCCGTCTGATGTTTTAAGGCTCTTTCTCGCTGTTGTTCAGTTGCTTTCCAGGTGATTTCTCCACAATTTAGGTGTAATTCCAGATTGTTCCTGGGAGGAGGTCAGTGTGACTTCCATTCACTCCTTTGCCATCTTGAAGTCCCTCTCTTTCAATAGTTTAAATATGTCATCCCACTGGCTCCTGACTGTTATGACTGGTGATGAGAAATTGGCTCTGAATTTTATTGAGGATCCCTTGTACATGACTAGTCACTTCTGTCTTGGTTTCAAGATTCTCTGTGCCTTTTGATAGTTTGATTGCAAAATGTTTTAGTTTAGGTCTTTCCAATTTTATCATCCTTGAAGTTCATTGAGCATCTTGGATGTGTAGAGTTATGTTTTTCCTCAAATTTTTGAATTTTTTGGGCTATTCTTTTTTCAAATAGTCTTTTTGGCATTTTATCTTCTTCTGCAACCTGTATAATGCATGTATTGGAACACTTAGTGGTGTTCTATAAGTCTTTAAAAAAGAAATGTAAATAATAAACCTACAGCTGTTCTCTTCCTCAGCAGTAAGCACTATTAATGGCTTGATGTGTTTTCTTTTATGATTTATATTCCTGTTGGATCAGATTTTCTCTACTGGGTACTAAAATATTTTCTTCACAAAGTGTTAAAACATTTTCAATTGTTTATTAAGTTTTAAATTAGCTAGTTACTTAGCTAATTTATTTGGGGAATAATTGTATAACAAGTTTCTGATCATCTTCTTTGAATATTAAAAATGCTCCATTTGGCTGCATCATGAGTTATATTTTTGAATTTGTTTTCTCATTATTTCCTTATTTGACCTATTATATTTACCCATTTTGTTTTGTCTCTCATGAACAGTATAAAACTTAGTTAATTAAAGTCATTTCAAGAATAGGCATGGTTTCTAAGGACTCTTGATAGGTTGCCCAATTTCTACGAGAGGCATTAAATGTTCCTTTGCATTTAGAAACAGTGGTCTTCAGTGAGGGATTGCTGTAATTTTAAGCTGTTTTTGTTTTAAGTAGTTTCGGTTTAATTTTTTGACAAGCCTAAGATTTGGTCAATATCCTATTTGGTTTCTGTAGATTGAGGAGTTTTACCGCTCCTGGTTTCCTGGTTCCTCTCCTTTGGTATTACTATTGTTGCTGATTTCTTTTCTGACTCTGGTCTTGTTTATTTACGTAACAGTCAATACTTTGCTTTGTTCACTGCTGTAACTGCAGCATCTGGAATTATGCCTGACAGAGAGAGGGACCCAGTGACTACTGGATGAATTGATGCCTCTCTGCAAGAATGCATCAGTGGAGCTGCTGATGGTGGTGGTGAAGGTGGTAACTGGAATTTATACATACTTTTTGAGGTGCTGGCTGTGTTCTAAGTCCTTTATTTCTTTTAGTTTTTTTAACTTTATAACAATGTTATTTGATATAGATACTATTACTCTCCCTACTTTACAGAGACAGAGATCATGTTAAACCCACATAGTTGACTCCAGAGCCCAGTAGCCTCATTGCTACTCTGTACGCTTTTCCCCATCTCATTCTCTTTTTCTCTTCTCCTGTCCTTTCTAACTACTCAGGCTTTTTCTACTTTGCATCTAATTCTCCCCTCCCCCCATTCCCTTTGATAAAATAAACATCTAACATTTACCATTGAAATTTTGATCTCAGTTTTCACTTCATGTATTTTCAGCCCATTCATCTTCCTTCCAAGAAACAAATATAAGTGAAAACCCAAATTTAATCCAGTCTGAATTTTTGAGGTTAATGTCTACATCTCTGGCCACATAGCCCATCTGCACATTCAAAGTAATGTTACTTTTAGATTTCCCTACTCTCCTATATTATTGTGTTGTACCCACTACTGGGGGAAAAATCCTAGATTCTCAAACAGAAAATACATGAAATTATAATATGCCAACTTCTTGACATTTTTTACAAATCACATTGTGACATTTTACAAATCACAATGTAGCCTGAACAGCAAGTAGCTAAACTGTTAGATACCTTTAGTCTCATTTTTTATATTCTATAGTATTTCACCCTTTCCTTGCTGGATATATGCCACATTCAGAAATTTCTGCAGAAATAAACAATCTAAAATCCATGCAAATTAAAATTACCAACTAAATCTCAAAACTGAAAAAATATATTTTATTCAAGTTAAATTATTGTAATTCAGGTTTTTCTTTTTAACAGAAAGGATAAAATAACAGTGTTAAGGGTTTCTTTTTTGTTTTTTTGTTTTTGTAAAGGAAATTCTATCTCTCATCTTTTAAACAACATCTGTACCCAGTTTTTGTTTTAATATAATTTAAGTGAAGTCTAACACCCTTTTCCTCTTTAGGCTTTAGGAACTGTTTTAACTAATTTTACACAGTCTTTATTGTTTTTTAAAGCATATTTTATTGATTTTGCTGTTACAGTTGTCTCTTTATTTCTTCTCTTCATCCCCCTCCACCATGTACCCCCTTCCGACCAGCATTTCCCCCTCCCCCTTAGTTCCTGTTCATGGGTCATACATATAAGTTCTTTGGCTTCTCCATTTCCTATACTATTCTTAATCTCTCCCTATTTTGTACCTACCAGTTATGCTTCTAATTCCCTGTACCTTTTCCCCTATTCTCCCCTCTCCCCCACCCTGCTGATAACCATCCATGTGATGTCCATTTCTGTGATTCTGTTCCTGTTTTAGTTGTTTGCTTAGTTTGTTTTTGAGGTTCAGTTGTTGATAATTGTGAGTTTGTTGTCATTTTACTATTCATAGTTTTGATCTTCTTTTTCTTAGTTAAGTCCCTTTAGCATTTCATATAATAAAGGCTTGGTGATGATGAACTCCTTTAGCTTGATCTTATCTGGGAAACACTTTATCTGCCCTTCCATTCTAAAGGATAGCTTTGCTGGATAGAGTAACCTTGGATAGAGGGCCTTGCCTTTTATGACTTTGAATACTACTTTCTAGCCCCTTCTTGCCTGCAGGGTTTCTTTTCAGAAATCAGCTGATAGTCTTTTGGGCACACCTTTGTAGGTAACTGTCTCCTTTTCTCTTGCTGCTTTTAAGATTCTCTCCTTATCTTTAATCTTGGGTAATTTAATTTTGATGTGTCTTTTGTTGTGTTCCTCCTTGGATCCAGTTTCTTTGGTACTCTCTGAGCTTCCTGGATCTCCTGGAAGTCTTATTTCCTTTGCCAGATTAAGGAAGTTTTCCTTCATTATTTTTTCAAATAAGTTTTCAATTTCTTGCTCTTCCTCTTCTGCTTCTGGCACCCCTATGATTTGGATGTTGGAACATTTAAAGTTGTCCCAGAGGTTCTTAAGCCTCTCATTGTTTTTTTTTTTGAATTCTTGTTCCTTCATTCTGTCCCAGTTGAATGTTTATTTCTTTCTTCTGTTCCAAATCTTTGATTTGAGTCCCAGTTTCCTTCCCTTTACTGTTGGTTCCCTGTGTATTTTTCTTTATTTCACTTTGCGTATGCTTCACTTCTTCTTCTACTTTGAGTCCATACTCAATCATTTCTGTGAACATTCTGATTACCAGTGTTTTGAACTCTGCATCTGATAGGTTGGCTATCTCCTTGTTGCTTAGTTCTTTTTCTGGAATTTTGATCTGTTCTTTCATTTGGGCCATATTTCTTTGTATCGGTGTACCTGTTACTTTGCGGAGCCTTAGGTATTCACAAGGGCGGGCAGCCCACTTGCTGCGTTGTGGTGCTGTGTGGGGAAAGGGTCAGAGAGGGAACAATGCCATTTGCTCGGTTCCAGCCTGGCTTTCAGTTGCTTCCTCCACTACCCACAAGTGAATTGGGCCCTTCTGGTGCTGGTTCCTGGGTGGGTAGGTTTGTGTACATTCTAGGACCCCGTGGATCTGTCCAACAGACTCTCCTGTGAGGCTGGGAGTTTCTCCCACCACTGCAACTCCCACAGTATTTACAGCCAGAGGTTTTGAGACTTTGTTTCCCTGTGCTGGAACCCTGGGTTGCACCATCTGTCACACCCCCCAGTGTTCCTCCCTGTTTATCCACATGCAAATGTGGGACTGCCCAGTCTGCTAGCCTCTGCCTTGCCCTGCATCCTGTCCATCCCAGCTCCCTGTCTCTGCCCCACCTACCAGTCTGGATGAACATTTCTTCTTTAACTCCTTGGTTGTCGGAGTTCCATACAATTCAGTTTTCTGGCAGTTCTGGTTGTTTTTTGTATTTAAATTGGTTGCTGTCCTCCTTTTGGTTGTGCAAGGAAGCAAAGCCTATCTACCTAGGCCTCCATCTTGGCCAAAAGTCCTAATAACATTCTTTTTTTCAGTAATTCCATAGTACTTGTCTTTGTCTTTGGCACTCAGAACATAAGTATGCTATATATTAAAAGGTAAATGTGCTAAAATTACTTATTTGTATTGATCAAAACATGAATAAAATGAAAAGAAAAGCCCATAGAGTGGGTGAAAATATTTCCAATATATTTATAATAGAGTTCTTATATTCAGAATATATAAAGAATTTGAAAACAAACAAACAAACAGCAGGCAAAAGATATCCCAATAAAAAAATATTCAAAACACTTGAACAGGTACTTCACTTCACAAGAACAGAGATCCAAATGGCCAGAATTGTACTCAATTTGATTAGTAATCAGGCAAATAAAGAATAAAACAATGCAAGAGTTGCTAAAATTTGAAAGACTCACAACACCAAGTGTTGTTGAAGAAGAGAAACAACTGGAACACTGCAGGTAAAAGTTCAGTAAAAGGACTTTGGAAATGAATTTGGCAGTATCTGCTGAAGTTGAATGTATATATCTTATATTGTGTATATTCCACAAAAAATGTGGGCCCTGTGCATGCCCAAGTGTTCAAGAACAGAAGCAAGATGTAAAAAAATATATAGTTTCACTTATATAAATTTAAAACATAAGCAAAAATCTGAACTATAATATTAAACACAAGGAGGATCCCTGAAAAAACTGGAATTATCTTCTCCAGGGTGGGCCCTTTGTAGTACAGGCTTCCCCTGAAAGGTTAGTATTCTAGAAACCCATCTGTATCATTGTACCAGCTGGCATTGTTGTGAGAGGCTGCATTCACCATCAGTGAATTTTTTTGAAGACTCTTTCAACACCTTTTGCCATTTTTTGATGGGTAATTTACAAGCACATCTGCCCACACCACACTGAGTGTTCAGCAGTTTCTGACCAAAAACAGGATGATCCCCATGCCCCATCTTCCCTATTCACCCTCTTACCCTGAGTGACTTTTTTTGTGGTTGCCCTGGTGAAAAAAGTCCTCAAAGGAAAACATTTTGCTGATGTGGAACAGCTGAAACGAAAAACAGCAGAAGCACTAAAAGGCATCAAAATCCAAGAGTTCAAAAACTGTTTTGAGCAATGGGGGAAAAAAAATCTTTATAGGTGTATTGCACCAAATGGAAAGTACTTTGAAAGTGACTGAAGTTTAAACATATAAGAATAAATACGTAACTTTTTATAAATAAATTCCAGTGCATGCCCTCCTCCCTTTCCTCGGATATTAGGTGCAGACAGAGTAGATAGTGACTGGATGATGGGTGTTTTCTTTATGGTAATTTTTTGACCTATGCATTCATGTTTTAAGTATATCTCTCTTTGTATGTTTTATTTCACAATTTAAAATGTTTAGAAAAGAGAGTCTGCCCTGGATACATATCACTTGAGTTCATATCTTAGCTTTGTTGCTTTCCAGCTGTGTAAATTTCGAAAATTTATTTAACAGCTCTAAGCCTGAAGTTCATATCTATAATGTAACGATATCAACATATTTTGTAAGAATTGTTGTAAAGATTAGATAAATATTGGAATTTTTGCTAAGATATTAAGCACTTAAAACTACAGCTGGCTCATAGTAAGTCCTGACTCATTGCTAACTCTTACTATTGTTATTGCTGTTAATGTCATTGCCAGTTTATTTGAGCAAAGGAATTTTAAGCTTCTCTTGCAAATTACATTATATTTTATAAACCCATCATGGCTTTCCATGTAGGTGAGTTTTTGTTAGGGTCTCTCAGAAAAATTTATTTTATTCACCATCCATGTTATTTCGTAAATTAATCATTTTATAGGTGTATGTAGAATTTTCTTTGTATTTGTAATTGTACGTGTAGCATATATGTTACCTATAATAGCTCATAGTAGCTAATATTTGGTAGGACTGACTGCTGCCAGGCTTAGTTCTAAGTGCTACATGGATTAATTTTTAATCCCGTGTAAAACCTTCATTTTCCATAGGTAGGAACTGAGGGCAGTAGCTAGCTCATGGTCTGGGGTTCAGTTTGGCCCCAGAGTCCACATCTGCCCCATTACTCTATGCCAGGAAAGTGCTCATTTTTTTTCTTTTTATTTAGTTACTGGTTACTTTTCCTTAATCTAATTTTTAGTTAATTTACCTAGATTTCCAAAAAGCCAGTTACATCATTTGAAAGTAATTATTTTTTTGTATACTACTCAGTAATTCTTGTTCTTGCTTTGATTTTAACTTTCAGAGAATTGTTTATAAAAATAATAGAGTGGACATTCTTCTTTTAATCTAAATGGAAATGCCTCTATTTTTTAAACCACTAAGAAACATTGACTCTTGATTGGAGTGTTTTCTTTATGTTAAGGATGTGCTTTTAATTATTGAGTTTGCCAAATGGATTTTGATATATTTATCCTGTTTTGTTTTCAAAATTAAAAAAAGCCACACATCCTTACCATAAATTAGGGATGGCTTTTGAGCTGTGTCAAATGGTTTTGTGTATCTTTGCAGATGGTCACATGGCTTTTCTGTGTTGAACTATTAATGTAATGAATTGTATTAATATATAACCTAATATTGAATCATCTTTGCATTCCTAGAATTTCTAACATGTTGAATTTTATTTGCTAAAATTTCTATAAGAGTTTTTCATATTTAAGAACTGCACTGGTCTGCAGTTCTCTGCTGTTTTTGTTAGATTTTGACATTGGGTAAATTCTAACTATGTAAAGGGAATCTGGGTGGTTTCTGTTTTGTCACGCATGTATACGAGTATACTGCATTTTAAAAATAATTTTTGAGCATATTTTCTGGTATGATTGCTTACTACTATTTGTTAAACATCTTTTTTTTCATTAACAATTTCAAATGTTTTTTATTTCTACTAATTATGAAAATCTTCAAACAAACAAAAATAGAGAGATTGGTATCACTTTGTTCCCCTCTTACCTTACTTTGTTTTTCTCTAGAGTATTTGACCCTTACTACTTAAAATATGGTTTGAGGTTTAGCAGCATAGGTATTACCTGGGGCTTTGCTATGGAGGAATGGATGTAATCATGTACACATAACCACGCGCATCACATCGCCTTTCCATATTCTATTGGTTATAGGCAAATCACAGGTTCTGGCTACACCATTGCTCTAAATTTTAAACTGTCTTTAATAATGTTGTTCTGAGATGTTTAAATAAGTCTTTGAACTTTTAATTTGTCTTGAGTTCTGGAAAGGAGCTACAAAATCAATGGGTATAAACTTTTAAAAGACTTTGATGACTATCATCCTATTACTTTTCAGAAAACCAGCACCTCTTCGGGTTATGTGGTGAGCATATGGCAACATTGACAGTTCATATATGTGCCTATTCTGCCAACAGGAGATCATTAAATAATGAGAATGCAGGAAAGAAGAAGAAAATAATTATAAATCCTTATCATAAATAATTTGAGTGATTGGTAACTGAAAGCCTGAAAGTTATTTGAATTAATTTTTGACAAACTATTTGGTCAACTTACCATTTTCTAATAAATCTTGTTCAGTGTATATTTGTCAAGAAACTTTTGGGTGCCTAATAGTGTTAGTTATTGTGAGTGAAAGAAAAGAAATATGCCAGTTTCTTTGCCTTTTAAGGCTTATGGGAATCTCATTACTTTGTTTATAGCTCTTCCATCTTTCTACAAAATATAACTTCAATTTGTAGAGGTTCATGCTGCATTTCACATTACCTGGGTTCTCTATGCGTTGAAGAAATGTGAAAATCTTCCTAGGTGTAATTTCCCCCAAGATAAAAACCACATTGACTTTTCCTTTGTTTTAGCAACAGCGAACTGTCTATAGACTGACTCTCGTTAAAGCCTGGAACGTGGATGAGCTCCAAGCCTATGCCGAGCTGGTGTCTCTAGGGAGCCCTGACTTCATCGAAGTGAAGGTAAGCCCCTGCTGGCCACCGCTGTGAGCATTTCCAGTGATGCTTTGTTGACCATCCTAGAGTTAAAAAATCTTTAAACTTCTACAGGAGGTCCCAGATGTTTTATTTATTCATTCAGAAATATTAGTCAAGAACCTGGCACTCTTCTAGTCATTGGGAATAGTAGCAAATAGTAGCAGTAGAAAACTAAGCCTTTGGTCTTATAAAGCTAATACGTTAGTGAGAGATAGATAATCAACACAAACTCAATAATTAAAAACTACATGCAGTTGACCCTTGAACAGTGCAGAGTTAGGAGTACATTTGGAATTTTGTGTGTAGCATTTGATTCCCCAAAAGCTTAACTACTAATAGCCTACTATGACCAGGGCCTTACCAATAACTAATCAGTTGATTAACATATATTTTGTATGTTATATATATCATATCCTGTACTTGTACAGTAAAGGAAGTTAGAGGAAAGAAAATTTAATTAATAAAATCATAAGGAACAGAAAATCATTTATAGTATTGAAAATAATTTGCTTATAAGTGGACTTGTGCAGTTCAAACTTGTATTGTTCAAAGCTTAACTGTGATAACCTTAATTCTGAAAAGTAAAATTGTTATAGTGAGTAATTGGTTGGCTTTTAAATAAATTTTTATTATGGAAATTTTTATGGAAACTTCATATATATAAGAAGTGGAGACACTGGTCTAATGAACCACATTCATCCATCACCCAGCTTCAAAAATTATCAGCTCATGTTTCAGCTATATCTCTACCCATTGTCTTGCTTTTACTGTATTATTTTGAAGTGAACTCCTACATCATATCATTGGTCCATAACTTTTTAAATACATAACTATAAAACATATACACCCGTTTTTTAAACACTTATTCAAAATACTGTTCTCATAACTGAACAACTTTAACAATACTTTTTTTTAAAAGACTTTATTTATTTCTTTTTGGAGAGGGGAAGGGAGGGAGAGCAGGGGAGAGAAACATCAATGTGTGGTTGCCTCTTGCATACCCTCTACTGGGGACCTGGCCTACAACCCAGGCATGTGCCCTGACGGGAATCGAACCAGTGACTCTTTGGTTTGCAGGCCGGCACTCAATCCACTGAGCCTCACCAGGCAGGGGCTTAATAATTTTTAAGTATTGGGATATATAAGGTTTCAAACTGGACCAACTATTTCAACAGTATTTTTGAATCTGGATCTAAATAAGGGCCATTCATTGTAATTGAATTATTTTTCTCTTAAATTTCTTTTAATCTAATTCCTCTTCTATGTCCCCCTCCTCCCCCTTGTAATTTATTGTGTTGAAGAATGAATATGAGGAACCCTGGCTAGTTCCTTATATTTATATTTTAGATTCTGCTGATTGTATTTTGCTCTGCTTTCTGTATTCCCTACGGATTGGAAGTTAAATCAAGAGAAGATTAATCAGACTTGTATGTATGTATGTATGTGTGTGTGTGTGTGTGTGTGTGTGTGTGTGTGTGTGTGTGTGTTTGCATGTCTGGTTGTTCGTATCATTGTTTCTTTGGGATGGATTCTTATAAGTTAGTTGATGTATCAAAGGGTAAATGAATATATTATTTTGCTAGATATTATGGTTGGCCTTTCTAGATTTCATAAGCTAGAAGGTTTTTCTGAGAAGATGATACTTAAATCCTAAGAAGACAATAGACAAAGACTTGGGGCCAGAGCATTCTGGCAGATGATACAGATAGTATACAGAGGTCCTCCATGATTTCTGGGGGACGCCTAGAGTTGGCAGGGAGAGAAGATGAATCAGAGAGGTGGGCTGGTGCCAGATTTTGTTAGGCATTTGAAGGAAGGATAAGAGAGTTGGATTTTATACTAACTTTCATGGTAAGCTTTTCTCTATACTACATGTACTTCTAAAGATTTTAAGCTAGAGAGTGATATGATCTGATTTATGTTTTAAAACATTACCTTGCTGTGGTCATGAATAGTTTATAAAGGGAAATGGTAGAAGTAGGCAGACCAGTTACAAAGCCATTGCTTAATCTAAGCAAAAGATGTGATGGTGTGGAGAAGGCCATTGGTAATACAGTTGGAGAAGAGTGCTGCATTTGGGGTGAATTTTGGAAATAGAACCAACAGAACTTATTGCTAGATGATACATAGAGAGTGACAGAACAAAAGGAATCAAGAGTGACACTGGGTTCTTAGCTCAAACAGTTGCTGGATGTGGAACAGTTTACTGAGATGGAAAGATTAGTGCAGGAGGGGAGTAAATCTGGGAAGTAATTTTATGCATTCCATGTTGACCTTATTAAATTTCAGGTATATTTAAAATATGGAAGTATAGGTTCAAATAGGCCATAGGTTACGTAAGTCTGGAGGTCAGTGATAAGACAAGGCTGCTAATAATGATTTGGAAGTCATCAGCATGAGATGTTAATTAAAGCTATGAAGTGTTAAGAGGCAAATGGTTTTCTCGGGACAACTAAGAATCCACAACATGAGAGTAAGTGACCAGAAAATTCACCCAATCTCTGAAAGCTCCACTTTTCCATTAATATTTATGAAGTTGAATGTACTCTATACTGAATAAGAGGATATTTCAGAGTTTTAAAGTTCTCTTTTAGTAAGTTCAGCTTTCTATCTTAATGTACTCTGGAGGGTTGGGAAGTGGGAAAAGGTGGAAGAAATACTGCTGTCTGAGTGTGTGGCATTTTATCTCTAGTCAGGTCAAAAACACTCTTTTCTTTGAAATTGCTCTTAACTTTAATGAACCAAAGATACAAACTGCATCTCAAATATATGATGGCTTAAGTGAACCTTTCCAACCTCAGTGATTAATGGTGCTTTAATTTATGATTTAGCTATTAAAGAATGCTGCCTCAAATTATGTTGCAGTAAAACCTCTGTTATAAAGCAACTTGGCTGGATCACATGGTCACCTATTTTCATTTTCCTTCTTGTATTTTCTTTCATATATTTTATAATGAATGAGATATTTTATAATCTGAAAAGAATTGACCAATTTATTTTTTAAAAAAAGATGACTACTGTGTAAACAGTGTACTTAAAAAAAAAAAAAAAGAAAGATTTTATCCCTGGCTGGTGTGGCTCAGTTTGAGCACCAGCCTGTGAATGAGAGGTTGCTGGTTCCATTCCTGGTCAGGACGTATTCCTAGATTGCGGGCCAGGTTCCCGGCTGGGGGCATGTGAGAGGCAGCCAATTGATGTTTCTCTTGCACATCTATGTTTCTCTCCCTGTCTTTCTCTCTCCCTTTCCCTCTCTATAAAAATAAATAAAATCTTTTTAAAAAAGATTTTACAGTCATACCTCAGTACTCATCGGCTTCAGAACTCGTCAAACCTTGTACTTGTTACATTTTGATGAGAAAAAAATGCTTCAGCACTCTGCGCTTGCTCAGGACTTGTAGCTCTTGCTAGAACTTGTATGAGTCACGACATGCCCTCCAAGAGAAAATGCCTCATTGTTTGGTACTCATTGGTTTCAGCACTCATCATGAGTTCCTGGCAAAATTAATGACAAGTACTGAGGTACCACTGTATTTATTTATTTTAGAGAAACAGGAAGGGATGGAGAAAAAGAGGGAGAGAAACATTAATGTGAGAGAGAAGCATCGATTGATTAACTCTTGCATGCACTCTGACTGGGGACCAAACCTGCAAGGCAGGCATGTGCCCTGATTCACAGTCAAACTGGGGACCTTTCACTTTGCTGGATGATGACCAACCAACTGAGACACGTTAGTCAGGGCAAGTGTATTTCTTTGATGATTATTTTTCAGTTGGGTAAACTATGAACATAACTAGGAAATAGATGAAACCTTCTGTCTGTACCTGAGATGTTAAAATGACATAGTTTCTTTCAAACAGTATTTCCATTTGACTGTTTTATCCCTGCATTCAACAAATATTCTGAGCTCTCTCCATGTGCCAGGCCTTGTCAAAGCAAGCAGATACAAAATTTGATATAGATATACCATTTGGCAAATGGAACAAGGCAAAGTCTACAAAAGTAATAGAGCTACATTGAGAGATTTTATTTTAAAATTCTTGGAGAAATGTATAATCTTATAATTTTAAAATGTCTTATTTAAACGATAAAATATATAATAGATAACAGTTTGCATAGGGGAAAAGCATGGTGATGAGCAACTTGTCTCTTGTAGAGGATGTACAGTAACACATCCGAAGTGCGTGGGCCACTGGGGATTGGATCATGCTCTGTAACATTCAGCTCTCATCTGTCTCACAGGTTAATGAATATCTTCCTTTTAAATGAAGTAGGAAAAGGGATGTTCACAGAATATAGTGTGCTATTAAGAAACAGATGAAGTTATCAAATAATATTTATTTGATTACATTTTGACTGCATATGTTTGTATATATTTACATAGGAGAAGTATGGAAGGACATATACCAGATTGTTAATAGTGTTGTATTTGATAGAAGGGAAAGGAAAGCCTTAATTTTTATACCTCTGTGTTGTATTATTTTAGTGAGCATATAGTGCTTTTGTAATTCAGATGATTGAAACGAAATCAGTAGATGGAGAATGCTTTTCTGTTCAATAGGGTTAAACTATTTAATGTCTGAAAAGTCAAGCTTTTGTGTTTTTTTTATTAAAGTTAAAAATTTCTAAAATGGAGGAGTTTTAAACCCTCTCCAAAAACATTTGTTGAGAGCTAGCAATATAGCATGCTAAGATAACCTTAAATTCCTCCAAAACCAAACACATAGGAGTAAATGTGCTATGATAAACATACTTCTGAGAACAAAGCCAATCTGTCGGGTCTGTAAGGGGATTCCTTAAGGGTGAGAAGAAGAGAGACCACCCTGGTGGTACTGTATAGCTCTTGACAGACACAAGACTGAGGTTTAAAGGGCAGAAGACTAGTCCCTTCTAACTTCAGTGAAATGCTCAATTAGGACCAGATTTACCCACTGACACAGAAGGGCATTTGGAGACTTATCCCTTACCTATGCTGTTGCTGAAAAGAAAGTCTTCCAGGATTATCCCTCAAAAGGGGTTGGCATTAAAATTTAATGTACTTTAAGATCACATAAAGGCTCTGAAGATGTGAAATTGATAGTATTAATGGACCCTAGGCTAGTTATATGCCTGGGGCTCTCTGCAGACACAAACACAATACTGTTCATGTCCTTTGTCTCTGTTTCCTGGTTGCATGTGTATGTGGGGGCCGAAGTCTCTCACAGTCTGCACACACTGGTTTCTCAAGTGGGAAAAAGGGAAGGACACAGCTTTGATACCTTATTGAAAGGTACTGAGGGAGCTGGGGGGACTAACTAATATTTTCCTTGAGCCTAAACTTCCTCAAAATGAAAATTAGAATAATAACAACAATTTAATAGCTTTGTTTTGATAATTCAGTGGGGTAATGGGTATGTCTGGATTCTGTAAATGTTTAACTCACTTTCTATTAAACATATTTATTTAAACTAAATCAATAGAAGCTATTTATTTATTATATTGACTTTCTCTTTTCTTTCATTGCTAATCTTATAAAATATTTTTTCTGTTATATTCCCTGTAAATTAACATATATTTTAGCTTCATTAGGCTTAAATAGGCCTTTATTTGCTAACCTGAGAATCTGAACTTTATTGTTACTGGCTTGCTTTTTTGTGAAATGTGTTTCATGTCACAAACATCTGTCTCGTTGAAAAACTTTCATAATACAATCTACTTATAAATAAAAGACTACCTTTGTATTCTCTGCTAGTGTTGCCACCTTGAGAATAGTAGGTGTTCAGTAATTATTTGTTGTCAAATGATTTAAAACTCTCTTACCCTTAGAACGCTGCAACTCTCTGCAGAGCTCAATCCTTGCAGGCTGCATCTTGTAAAACAAATTTTCTTTTAGCATAGTCTCACGTTTTCTGCACATGAAGATAAGGTATAGTTGTTTCTGTGTATAGCAATACCTAACTACTGTTTATCAGTTGGTTCATGATCGTTAAAGATTAGAAAAATTCTGAGTAATATGAATGAAATTTTATATTAGATCAGAGAAGAGTTCTGGAGTTTATATTATAGAAGAATTTGTTACTTGATCTTTAGGTCATTCAGCATAGATTGGTTGGGGGTACAGAGAGGAATAGACTCAGAAATTAGACTTACTATTCCAGTATTCTGGTAAAGGCTATGCACAAGGTATGATGATATTGAGGTCAGATGAGGTAGGGGTTCCTGACTGGAGATTAAAGAAATGATGGGGAACTTAGTCAGGTAAAGACTGGATGCTGAGTGGGGCAGTCCAGTAAGGAGGCCCTGAAGCCATACTGAGAAGCTCAGGCTGTTGTTTTTTGTGGGGAGCTATTGAAGCATTTTCAGGATATATGAATGACATGTTTGGAGTATATTGCTGCAAAATATCATAAAGACATTTCTTTTTTCATCAAACTATAGTGTGGAAGAAAAGGGGAAGCATACTAAACGTGAGGAGGTCAGGGGGAGGCCTATGTGTTGGCTTTATAAACTCAGATCTAAAGCAACCACAGGATGGTTTGAAATTAAAAGCTTTCTAACTAAAAGCAGATCATGGCAGGTAGGCAAGTCCTAGGCTGGTATTTTTCCCTAACAAAGGTCAGTCTTTAGCTTAACTGAGCATGTCTGTTGTCTTTTTGCATCTATGATAACACAGTTTTGTACCCACCTGTGTAAAAGTTAGTCTCTATCATTTTACTTTTTATCCATTCCCAAAGGTTTCCCCTTTGCTTTTTCCCACCTCCCTAACCTACCACCAGTGGATTTCATTTAACCCCCTTGTGCCTTCTCTTTTGATTGTAATGTATAAAATAAGGTGCTAAACTGACATTCTCCAGAGCATTTTCTCACCTTGTTGAGGTTTTGTTTCCTGGTAATTTTCAAGTGTCCTCATTTTGGCTCAAATAAACTCACGAAAATTCTCTACAGGTTTGAGTGTTTGTTATGTTGATAATAGGGAACAAAAACAGTTTCAGGAGTCTTTAGACACTCAGTCCGTTTAATTAGAATAGCAAGCTGCCAAATTACTGCTCACCCACAGACCTTGAATCCCCAGGTATAAACTTTCCAAGCAACTGGTTAAAAAGACCTTATGGCCCTATCTCTAGAGCAGAGAGAGATCCATCAGAAAGGCACCAATGTAATGGTGTGGGTTACGCTTTTCACTACAAACCTGAAGACGAATAAGTGGTCCAGGGATCTTTAGGAGTTTTCTCTGGGTCTGCTTGTTACTCCTCAACCTGGTAGATTCTGGAGTGAATGACAGCTTTTCAGTTGCTACGTTGTACCCATCTGTTTTCTTGAGGTGGTTCTTTTTTTAGAGTTATGAGGGAAGAACTTGATGCCAGTGATAAGTGGGGAGGGTATGGGGTGCTGGTGGCATGAGGAGGTGGTAGACAGCCATGACATGAGGGAAAATGAAGTGTTTTTAGACAGTTCAGGGTTAAGTGTAACCAGGAATAAAGTCAGGACATGTCATTGGTGGACTCGATTATTGGAAGAAGCAAAGGAGCCAAAGCAAAGCAGAGGGCACCATAGAGTGACGGCTCAGGGGTTCCCGGAAGTGACTCCATAAACTAATTCACTGAAGTTGGTTTCTGCCCATAGCATTTCTGTCATGGTGAAGGCTCAGGCTCTGTGGACAGTTCAGCAGGTTACCCTGTACTGTCTATGTTGGAGGATTTTATTTGGCTAAAATGAGAACTTTTATGTGAAAGCGCTTTGTTAATTGCTATAAAGCATCACGTGTTCCCTGGCTGTCGTGGCTCAGTTGCCTGGGTGCTCTCCCTCAAACTGAATGGTCGGCGGTTCAGTTCTTAGGGCACATGCTTGGGTTGTGAGGTTTGATCTCTGGTTGGAGTGTGTGTAAGAGGCAGTCGATTGATGTTTATCACATCAATATTTCTCTCCCTTTTTTCTCCCTCCTTTCCCCCTCTCTAGAATCAATAAAAGAAAAAGAATGTTGAAAAAATTAAAATACAATTTTTTAAAAAAGCAGCATGTGAATGTATGGAAAAGTATAATGAACTGTGGCATTCACTCTTTAATTTGTTTTTCCAAGTCAAACCTCCCCTTAATGTTTCATGATTTATTGTTGCTGAATAAGAAATATTAAAATACTTTCCAAACCCATTGTCATGAATGTAAGATCTTATCTAAAACCTCTGCTTCAATGATCTAACTTTTTAAATATTAAAAATAAGTTCCTTTGAATTAACTACTTTTTACATGGCTGTTCATATAATTCATACATCATACACAGTATTTAAATTGAAGTAGAGTTAATTATTATGACCAATTTGATCTATCAATAAATCATGTTTTTTTATACATTCGAGTATGTTTTGCACAATTTTTCAGCCACGCTTAAAGATTTTTTTTTAACTGTTATTTGCTTTTTTAATTCATTGAAAACTCAGACTCTCGGTTCAATGAATTCAATAAATTATTGGACTAATAGAGAAGATCCTCCTGTTTATTATAACTAAGCTGGATCACTTAAGGTTTATGTTCAGCAAAGGTCATCTCAGTTTGGCGTACCAGCGATCTTTTCGAGTAGCCATCTGGAGTAGAGTGCTTTGCAGAGCTCATCTGAGTTTTTGGCCAAGTCCCAGCTCTTCCATTTGTAGGGTCAGGGTCACTCTGCAGTGTTCATTTGTGGATTTTTCATTTAATGTCATTCTTTCCCCTTTAGTATGTTGTGTGTCTGTGTCTATGTGTGAAAGAGAGAATGAATGAGACAGAAAGAGAATGTATGTGAGTAGTATACATTTTTTATTTCAGTATTCCCTACTTAATAGTAGCATATCTAGAATATTCTAAGCATTTGTCAAGAAAGTTTGATTCTGGGATATTTGAAGAGCCTACAAAGTTAAAATATCCATTATTAATAGAAAATTAATTATCATTATATAATCTACTAAGTGGAGAACTTAGTTATAAAACTTGGGTTTTATGTGCCTGGGCTGTCACGTGGAGTTCAAAGCAGAACCAAAGTTATGTCACTGAATAGGAATTTCTGTAGAGGTGAGATGCATGTATGTACATGTAGGTGTGCCTAAATGTCGGTGTATCCACAGAAGTATCTCCTATTTGGCATGATTCTCTGTTTATGTATACATAGATCCATTTACAAAATACATTACAAATTGATATCCTTAAAGAATAAAGAATAATAATGAGAGCCCTATCCAGCCTTTCACGGAAAGTTTACCAACCTCAAATCTAAACTATACCAGAAAATGGAAACTCAATTTTATTTTTCCAGGGAATAAATTTTGTTCAGTGAATTTTTATGGGTGTCTACCATGCCTGATTATTATACTAGGGGACTATAATGCCCTGAGGATTAACCTGTTACAGCGCCCAGACGAATCTGAATAGAAAGATATGTTATTGGTTCAACTATGCTATTGTGACTAGACAGCATGGATTGTGACGTGACACAAGCACAGGTACCCGCGCACCAGCATTGTCACAGAGTGAGAAGAACATCGGCCTGGGAGCCCCAGTGCTGTCTTTGTCACTTACTTGTATTAGCTCCCAAGAAAATTTTTATCATCTTTTTGTCACTTTCTTCACTTTAAAATACAGATGGGATTGGATTGGATGACCTCCAAAAGGCTTTTTGGCTCAGAAACTTTCTCTATGACAGGTAATTGTCTCTAACTATTGTATTGTTTCCACAGGGTGTTACTTACTGTGGAGAGAGTTCAGCGAGCAATCTCACCATGGCCAACGTGCCCTGGCATGAGGAAGTGGTACGCTTTGTCCGTGAATTGGTGGCTCTGATCCCTGACTATGAAATTGCTTGTGAACATGAACATTCCAATTGCCTCCTGATTGCTCACAAAAAGGTAAGATAATTTGAATATCCATTCTTCTGCCACCTTTGTCCTTACTTCTCCCTTCTTCTCTTTCCTCTTTATTTTCCCTTCACCTTGTAATAGTGAATATCTGCTTGTTGGCTACTTTTGCTAAAACAAACATTTAAAAAAACCCTATATTCTGTCTGTTGGGCTCATAAACTCTTTTTTTGTGTGCAGTTACTTTGTATCTAGTCCATGTAGGCACTTGAAGTGCTTTCTGGATTTTAATTGGTGCATGCTAAAAATCAAAAGCAAAACATCCTTATAATAACCACTAACCCTTTCCTGGAATGACAAAGGAAAACTAAAAAGTTAAAAACTTCCATATGAGTTTTTCTGACTGTCAGGAGAAATGTTGAGGTATTTATCTTTAAATCACTTGGAATCTCGGCCTCTGGAGAAAGTCTTCTGAGATTTTGGTTCATGGCTCTACTTCCTTTTCCCCCCTTCAGTGCTTTTATTAGGTAGAACAAGTGTGTGAGTCCACTGTACTTCTTAAATAAAAAATGCCTAGCAAAGGAAAATTCAGTTCTTCCTAGAGGTAGGCCATTAATATTGGAAGGTAAACTCTAATCAGGTTGCTAGTGTTAGAGTAGCTATTATAATATGTCCCTGTGGAAATATTTATACAGAAACAATGTAGCATCTGGAATTTAATTCAAAATAAAACAAGGTGAGGTACATGATGTGTGGATGGGTTAAGGGTTTTTGAGGCTAGATGATGGATACATAGAGGTTCATACTACTGTGCCTGGTTTTTTATTCAAATTCTCCATTAAAAATGCTTTAAAAAAAAAAAGTAGACATGGTTGAACCTTGAAAACACTGTACTAGGTGAAAACCAGACACAAAAGGCCACATTTTATATGATTCTATTTATATGAAATGTCCAAAATAGGTAAATCCATAGAGATAGAAGTAGATTGGTGATTGCTAGGGGCTGCAGGAAGAACAGAGTAGGAAGTGACTACTAATAGCCATGGGATTTCTTTTTGGGGTGATGAAAATGTTCTTGAATTATATGGTGGTGTTGGTTGCGCAAATGTGTGACTATTCCACTGAATTATACATTTTAAACGGCTGAATTTTACAGTATGTAGATTATATCACCATAAAGGTAGATTAATACCAAAAAGTTAGTAAATGTCAAGGGTGGGCTACTGTCATCCTGGTGTGGTGGCAAACTCCTTTAGTGCTTTTTTGCCTGGGAAGCTTTTTATCCCATTCTGAACGATAGCCTTGCTGGGTAGAGTAATCTTGATTGTAGGTCCTTGCTTTTCATGACTTTGAATTTTTCAGGCCATTCTCCTCTGGCCTGCAAAGTTTCTGTTGAGAAATCAGCTGACAGTGTATGAGAGCCCCCTTGTACATAACTAACTGCTTTACTTTTAAGATTTTCCCATTGTCTTTAACCTTTGGCATTTTAATTATGATGTGTCTTGGTGTGGCCCTCTTTGGGTTCTTGTTTGGGGCTCTCTGCGCTTCCTGGATTTGTGTGTCTGTTTCCTTCTCCTAGGGAAGTTTTCCATCATTATTTCTACAATTAGGTTTTTAATCCCTTGCTCTCTCTCTCCTTCTAATACCCTTATGATGTGAATGTTGTCACACTTGATGTTGTCCCAGAGGCCCCTTACACTATTCTCAGTTTTTAAATTCTTTTTTGTTTCTGCTGTTCCGACTGGGTGTGTTCTGCTTCCTTATCTACCAGATCGCTGATGCAGTCCTCTGCTTCATCTAATCTCCATTGAGTCCCTCTAATATATTATTCATTTCATTTATTGCATTCTTCAGTACTGACTGCTTTTTAAAAAAATATATTCTATCTCCATTTTTGTTTTCTATCTCTTTGTTGCAGCTCTTGTTGAGTTAATTACTTCTTTCCCTCAGTTCATAGGGCATTTTTATAACCAGTGTTATGAAGTTTGCATTTGGTAAATTGCTTATCTCCATTTTGTTTAGTGCTTTTTCTAGTGTCTTATGGTGTTCTTTGATTTGGGACATATTTCTCTGTTTCCTCATTTCAGCTGTCCCCCTGTGTTTGTTTCTATACATTAAGTAGATCTGCTCTGTCTCCTAGTCTAGGCTGAGAGGCCTTATATAGTAGGTGTCCTGTGGGGCCCAGTGGTGCAGTCTCCTTGGTCACCTTAGCTGGGTGCTTCAAAGGTGTCCCTTTTGTGGGTTCTGTGAGCCCTCCTGTTGTAGTTGAGCCAGGATTGCTTTTGGTACATCATTTGGTGGCGTGTTGACCCTCAGGCTGATTTTCAGTGAGGAACGGCAGTGACTGTAGTGGAGGGGCTGTTGTATGGGGGCTGACCCCATGGTGTGGCATTCACTTCATGGGGCTCTGGTGCCTGTCAAGTCTGCCCTTTGTGTGTTGTTTGTCAAGCTGGTTGGGAGGTGCTCTGGTGTGGCCTGAAGTCAGCCACCAGGTGTATAGGTTCAGGGGCCTCTTGGGAGGGGCTCTGGAGTAGGCCATGGTCAGCTGCTGCCTGTGCCCTGGCCTGGAGTTGGCAGGAGTACAAAGTGCTTTGCAGATTGTTGCCGCCTGTCCTGGGCTTGGAGGCACCTGGCAGAGGCTAAGCTGTGAAGCCAAGCAGGTACCTACTAGTACTGGGCTTGGGTCAGCTTAGCAAGAGGTTCAGGGCACACTGAGGCCAGTTGCTGCTTGTTTTGGGTTTTTGGACCTTTGATTTTCAGAATGTTTCCAGCACTAGCCAAGACAGGTCATGTGCATGGAAAAGCCACTGGTAGAGATTCGGGCCAGGTATTCATATTGGGTGGGGCAGGGTGTCTGGGAATACCAGAGTGGGCTAATGATGTTAGCTAGGTTGTTGCCCACCTGGACCTGCTGGCTTTTGGGGGAAGAGGGCTCAACAAAGGGATATGGTGTCTGCCAGCACTCATGTTCCAGGTGTGAGCTGCTCAAAAACTAGTCAGTTCAGTTCCTCCCCATATGTCCCTGGCACTTTTTAAGCTGCTGCCCCAGCACTAGAGCTCAAGTGAGTCCATCAGTGAGTAAATCCATGTGCAGACTCTCTAAGACTTGCAGTGCCTAGGTCTCCAGCAGCCCTCTGTCTCAGTTACAATATCTGCAGTTTTTCACAACCAGAGGTTGTCAGGGATTCTCTTCCCATCACTGGAACCCTGGGCTTGGGAACTCTGTGGGGTTGGGACCCCTTGCTCCTCAGGGGGTGCTCTGTATCCTTGATATCCCTCCTATTTCTTAACCACCACACGTGGGTGTGAGACCAGCCTGTTTTCGCATCTCTGCCCCTCCTACCAGTCTTGACATGGCTTCTTTATATCCTTGGGTAAACAACTACTGTTCATCTAGTCTTCTGGTAGTTCTTAGTGATGCTTGTTTTATAATTTAGTTGTAATTTTGATGTGTTTGTGAGAGGAGGCAAGCACAGTTTTTAGCTACTCCACTGTCTTGACCTGAAGTTTCTTTAATAAAATTTTCACGCGCTAGCTGGTGTGGCTCAGTGGACTGAGGGCCAGCCTGGAACCAAAGGGTCGCTCGTTCGATTCCAGTCTAGGGCACATGCCTGGGTTGCTGGGCCAGGTCCCCAGTGAAAGGTGTGCAAGAGGCAACCACACAGTGATGTTTCTCTCTCTCCCTCCTTTCCCCTCTCACTAAAAATAAGTAAAATCTTTTAAAAAATAAAATAAAGTAAAATAAAATAAAAATTTCCCTATGTGAAAAATGAAAAAAAAAAAGAGAACAGATCCTTTGTTAAGAAGTTTGATTGTTCTGGACCTGGGGAATCCATAGAACTGTCTTACCTGGCCAACAAAGCCAATGATCCTTAGCATGCTGGCTTTATTTAGCCAAGGCCATACCTTTTTGTGCCTGTGGTATATTTTTGAGATCATCTATGACCTTTTGAGTTTGCTGTAATATTGCATAGATTTACTGCTTCCCTTACTGTTAGATTGGAGGAATTCTTAAAATGGGATGATTTGAAGCATACTTAACCTCACATTTTATAACTTGGGGTTTCATTCTTCTGTTTATACACCTCTGTCTTGCAGCATTATTTTTGTACCAGTCAAACTAAAATTTGCCCTTTTAGCTTTTTTACCTTTTGCATGAAATAATCTACTTTTTTTCTGAGCTACTTAATTTGATTATTATCAAATTGTCATGAGAGAGAACATATTTATTTTCACTTTTGTCTTAGAGGTCTGATGGCTAATATAAGAGTAGCCTACTGTTACAGATGGAATGTTTACATCCCTTCAAAATTCACATGTTGAAGTACTAACCCCTCATTTTGGCTATATTTGAGATGGGGTCTCTAAGAAAGTAATTAAGGCTAAAGGAGTTCATAAGAGTGGAACCCTGATCTTACAGGATTGCTGTCCTTATACAAAGAGATACTAGAGTGTGCCCTCTCCCCACAACCTGCCCTGTGAATACACTAAGAAAAGGCCATGTGAAGCCATAGTGAGAAGATGGCTGTGTGCTGGAACCTTTATTCTAGAATTCTAGTATCTAGAACTGTGAGAAAAAGAATATTTGTTGTGTAAGACAACTAGGCAGTGATATTTTGTTATGGCAGCTCTAGCAGACTAATATACTTACCTTTTATTACATTTACTTGGTCTTCTAGTACGTGCTCTTAGACATTGGCAGAGTTGTCGGTTTTCATATATTAACTTACTATCTGATATTAGTAGTTGTATCTATGCAACTGATTTCTTCCATTTTAAGCCAGGTCAAAGTTTTATAGTCAGAATAGACCAGATGTTCTTCATACTGCATTAGACTTGGGAAATCAATTTAGTGTGTTGCAGCCAGCTATTTTTTAAATGAACTGGATTGCCTATACTTTTGTGGAATTGTGTTTCTAGAATATGTGTTTGTCAGTGCAAGTGTGTGTGGTAGACTAAGATACAAGATGTATTTTTTTACTGTAAGTTGTAGCAGAAAACGATTTTAAATCTATTGCTGTAGTCTAAGCTAATCTTTTAGTCTCTCTCCGAATATCTATGGCAAATGATTATTGAGAGAGTTTGAGGGAAAAGGAAGACCAAGATTGTGGACTGAGGGTACAGGGAAGAGGAGAATGTGATTATATGCTTTACTTAACCAACCAAGCAGGGAGCCCCCAAGAGAACTCTTCTAAGAGGTTCAAGCTGGGAGTGGGGTAGGGGGTGATTTATCACATCCTTGTTTGCACTCCCAAAGTGCCTTGTGTAAAATCTCACTCACTGCATACACTGTTATAATTTTTGCTAAATATCTGTGACTGAGCCAAGTTTATAGTTGGCAATCCATAAATGTTAGTAGAAGGTAGACATCATTATCAGACTCATTTCCCTGTCATGCACGTTAATGACATGTTTATTCCTGCACTAGTTGGGAAATCATCACACTTCCAGTCATACATGCCCTCTACTGTGAATACACTGTGAAAACCCTCCATACTATTCTGTAGAGCCAATAGCAGCAAAATTTCATCCAGTCTCTCAAGATGTCAGTAGAACAGGTGGAAATTTTTTTCATCATAGAGTCTTCTATCTTTTTTAAGAGGCAAGGGGGAAGAGGCTAGGCCCTTGTATCTCTTAAGTGATAGCATGAATTATAAGTCAGTTAGATTCACAAAGCTCACAGTCTTGGCAGGGTTGAGTGGAATGGGGAAGTAACTACAGAAGCAATTATAGTGTGCCTTTGTTGGGCAAGTTCGAGGTACAGTGAAGTCCTGCGGCAGAGGAACTGTCATAGTCTCATGATTTGAGTTTCAAGTGATTCAGAAAACCTTCCCAGAGAAGAGAACATTTATGAGGAGACCTGAGGCTTAGGTAGGCATTAATGAGACAGAGCATGAAAGTCATATGATGGAGCTAGTTCATGAAGAAACTCCAGATGGAGATTTGATCGTTAGACTGTATGTCCTAGATAACGGGGCTCTATTCTACTGTTGGTGTAGTCATCTCAGGCAAGTCTGCAGAAGTTGGAAACAGCAAAAACTGGAATCAGAAGATCAATCAGAAGGAAGACTGTTGCTGAGTCCCGAAAGTGAGGGCCCGTGTTCAGATGGTGTCAGGACATGGTGATAGGAATGCTGCTAAGGAAGAATCGATGGCGCCTGGCTGTTTTTTGGGGGCTCCCTGCTTGGTTGGTTAAGTAAAGCATATAATCACATTCTCCTCTTCCCTGTACCCTCAGTCCACAATCTTGGTCTTCCTTTTCCCTCAAACTCTATCAATAATCACTTGCCATAGATATTCTGGCACCTGGATGGGAGGGGCCAGGGAAGGGAGGGGCACCTTGGATTCTTGTTTTGAGGTTTGCACCCGGGGGTGACAGTGATTGCTTTCACAGTACTAGGGAACATTCAAGAGCAGTCAGTCTTGGGAGGGAAAATGACAGGAGATATGGATTTTACATTTTGAATTGTAGAGTTCAAAGAGCCCTTGGGGCACCATTTCAAAAAAAATGGTCTTATTAGAAGAAATTTCCTTATGATTCATAGGTAAAGTTTTCCATTTGTTTGGCATTTTTTTCCCCCTAGAAAGCTCTTAGCTGTTGGGTAAAAAATTACTTGTCATTACAGCACAGAGAATATAGTCAATAATATTGTAATAAGTTTGCACGGTGACAGATGGTTACTACACTTATCGTGGTGATCACATCATAAGGTATATAAATGTTTAATTACTATGTTATGTAACTGAAACTAATACAATATTGTGTGTCAATTATAATTTTAAAAAAATTTAAAATCAGATGTCATTTAAATTCAGCATATTTTAATATCCTAAATCTAGGAACCTATACATTTTAAATATTTTTCTTACCTAGAACATGGAATTCTTACTTAACTTGGTTCAAAATCAAGGTTTTGTTTTCTTTTAAAGATAGCAATATAACAGATCGAGTATCAATGTATTATACATTCACACAAAAGAATGCCAAGTAAACACTTTGAATTAAAATCTTCCACAGTTCAACTAGTATTTCCTTCAGAGTCACCTTAAATTTCTGTTTTCTTTTCTGATCATTATTCTGGTTACTTTTGAGAAGCAATTTTCTTAAGAGAGTACAAATTGGATTATTTCCCTTTATTGAATTGAAATTCTTAACAAAGCTTTCCACTAATAAGATATTGTATCCATGTTAGGCTAAGAGTGTTAGTTTGAGTCATTAAGTTACCATTTCAAAGCTGGAAGTCATTGATTAAAGCCTCACTAATAATACAAGCAAACTTTTGTAATAAAAAGGGTTCTACTAGGTACTACTAACACAACCATGAGAATTCATATCAGATAAAAAGTGACAACAAGAAAGAGGGATTCAAGATGGCAGAGTAGGTGGAAGCTGGAGTCACCTCCTCCTATGACCACATCAGAATTACTACTAAATTATAGAATAGTCAACCTAGATAACCATCTGAAGATTATCCAAACAGAAGTGTTATAACTGAGGACTTACAGAAGAAGACATGTTGAGACTGGTTCGGAGGAGCGGTGACACAAAAAGAGCTGGCCCCTTGTGCACATGTGATGGTTGAGAATCTGGAGGAGCAAGGGGTCTCCACCCTACACCAGGCTCTCCAGCCCAGAGCGCCAGTGCCCAGAAGAGAAGCCCACATAACATCTGGTTGTGAAAAATGAACAAGGATTATGTCTGCCCAGGTGAGTTGGGAGACAGCTAGAAACCCAGGTGCCCCTTAAATGGGAAGCACCCAAAATTTTGCTCACAGATACTCACCTTGGGCTCTGGCAGAGGGATGCAGATCGGAGGGTGCCACAGTCATACAAGGAGAGACTGAGTTGTGTGGCTTCAGGGAGAGGGCTAGGGGGACAGCTGCCAATGTCCTTGAGTTGAGTTCCTCTCCCACACCGCTTGTGGACACCATCATTCCTGGGTGGAACAGTTCCCTTATAAGATATTAGTCTGGGGAGCTATACTAGCCCCACTCTGCCAAGCTCACACATGGTTGTGGGCTTTGCAGGAGGCAGCCACCTAGGCTCGCATTGCAGTCTTCTTGAAAAACACTGGGGGAGTTTTGGGTGGGCTCGAGGTGCTGGAGATACATAGGCAGAGGCTGAGTTGTGTGGCTTTATGGCGAGGACTGTCTTCCTGCGCTCTCGATAGGCACGCACTGCCTTCTCTGTGCAGAGCCTTCCCTCATGGTCAAATCTTAATCTGTGTTAGCCTTATGAACTCTCCTGCTCCACCCTGAAGACGCCCTGAGATCTCTCACCACTGTGAAGGTCTGCAGGCCACAGGCAGGTGGTGGCTGGCTTTGGTGTACCCTGGGACTTTTACTGAGTGTCCTCAGGCCCAGCACTGGCGCTGAGTTTGAATCTGTATGAACCTGGTGAACACCACTCAGTCCTATCTGGTGAACTCCAGAAGAACTTGTCACATGCATCTCATGTACCACCTGAGGCTTTTCTGTATCTGAGCCTAATTGGCAGCTGGCAGGCAGCAGTGGGTCTCAGGATGTCATTGGGACTTTTGCTTGACCTGTCCCAGGCTTGGTACTGGTGGCAGCTGTCCTTGGTACACAACTTGGCCTCTCCCACGTGCACCCAGGCCAAGGACAGGCAGCTACTGACCATACATCAATTTGTAGATCCTAACAGGTAGCCCAAAGCTGGTCAAAGACAGCATCTGCAATTGACCTGCACCAGACTACCTCCTGAGAGCCTGCAAAATCAACACACCTGATGACTGGCTTCAGGCTACAACAAAGCATGACCCAATTACCTCCACAAGCAGCACAGTCAAAGGGAGGTCTCGGCACACACCAGATGCTGCTAGGATGAATTCCTCTGTGTGGGATCAGCTCTCTCACAGCAGCTCATATACTATGGTTGGGGCCAATCCTCACAGCCATCCAGCCAGAGGGTCAGCCCCAATGACAAACAGACCAAGAACAGTGAAGATTCAACTACTCAATCAAAGCTCACATAATGCACATAATGGACACTCCTGAAGCACCTAGCTTGGATGATCAGGGAGACTGTACCACTGAGCTCCATAAGACACCTACTACATAAGACCACTCCACCAAGACTGGGAGACATAACAGATCTACCTAATATGTAGAAACAAACACAGGGAGGCGGCCAACATAGGGAGACAAGGAAACATGACTGAAATGGAACAATAGGAGAAATCTCCAGAAAAAGAACTAAATGAAATGGAGGCCAGCAATCTACTAGACACATTGTTCAAAACAATAGTTATAAAGATGCTCAAGGCACTTATACTCAAGGAATAACAGATGAACTCAGTGAGAACTTCAACAAAGAAATAGTTAACATAATAAAGGACATAGAACCATAAAAAAGAATCAGTCAGAAATGAAGAATACAATAACTAAAATGAAGAATACACCTGAAGGAGTCAACAGTATATCAGGTGGAGAGAAGATTGAATCAGGGATTTGGAAGACAGGTAGCAGAAAATAGACAGATCAGCAAAAAGAAAAGGGAATTTTAAAAATGAGGATAGTTTAAGGGGCCTCTAGGGCAACATCAAGTATAACAACATTTACATGATAGGGGTACCAGAAGGAGAGGAGAGAGAGAGAAAGGGATTGAGAACTTATTTGAAGAAATAATGACTGAAAACTTCCCTAATTAATGAAAGAAATTAATACATAAGTCCAGGAAGGGGAGAGAGTTCAAACAATGTAAATCCAGAGAGGCCCACACCAAGACACAACATAATTAAAATGGCAAAGGTTAAAGACAAAGAGAGAATCATAAAAGTGGCAAGAGAAAGAGAATTACATAACAAGAGAGCTCACATAAGACTGTCAGCTGATTTTTCAGCAGAAACTTTTCATGCCAGAAGGAATTGGCATGAAATATTCAAAGTGATGAAAAGCAAGGACCTACAACGAAGACTATTCTACCCAGCAAAGCAATCTAATAAAATTGAAAGAGAAATAAAGAGCTTTCCAGACAAAGAAAAGCTAAAGGATTTTATCATCACTAAACCAAGGAATGTTAAAAGGACTTCTTTTAGAATAAGAAATGAAAAAAAGAGGAACATAAATGTGAATAATAAAATGACAGTAACCACGTATCTATCAAAAATCACTTTAAATGTAAGTGGATTAAATGCTCTAATCAAAAGACACAAGGTAGCTGAATGGAAAAAGAAAACAATACATGTCAACAATAGACCCATTTTATATCAAAAGAACACAGACTGAAAATAAATTGAGAAAGAAAAACAAAGTAGGAGGGATCACAATACCGGACATCAAACTTTACTACAAAGCCACTATACTCAAAACAATCTGGTACTGGCACAAGAACAGACCCATAGACCAGTGGAACAGAATAGAAAGCCCAGAAATAAGCCCAGGTCTCTATGGGCATCTAATATTTGACAAAGGGGGCAGAAGCATAAAATGGAGCAATAATAGCCTCTTCAACAAATGGTGTTGGGAGAGCTGGATGGCTACATGCAAAAAATTGAAATTGGATCATCAGCTGACACCATACACAAAAATAAACTCAAGATGGATAAAAGACTTAAATATAAGTCGCAACACCATAAAAGTCCTAGAGGAGAACGTTGGCAGGAAACTCTCAGATATCCCACGCAGCGATTTTTTCACTGATATGTCTCCTAAAGCAAGGGACATAAAGGAAAGAATAAACAAGTGGGACCTCGTCAAAATAAGAAGCTTCTGCACGGCAAAAGAAAACATCAGCAAAATGAAAAGGGAGCCAACCATATGGGAAAATATATTTGCTAATGATACATCAGATGGAGGTTTGATCTCCAAGATATATAAAGAACTCACTCGACTCCACTCCAAGAAGACAAACGACCCAGTCAAAAAATGGGCAAAGGACCTGGGCAGACGCTTTTGCAAGGAGGAGATACAGAGGGCCCAGAGGCATTTTAAAGGATGCTCAGCATCACTAGCCATCAGAGAAATGCAGGTCAAAACCACCATGAGGTACCACCTCACACCGGTCAGAATGGCCATCATAAACAGATCAACAAACAACAGGTGCTGGCGAGGCTGTGGAGAAAAGGGACCCCTAGTCCACTGTTGGTGGGAATGCAGACTGGTGCAGCCACTGTGGAAAGCAGTGTGGAATTTCCTCAAAAAGCTGAAAATGGAACTGCCTTTTGATCCAGTGATTCCCCTGCTGGGACTATACCCTAAGAACACCAAAACGCCAATACAAAAGAACCTATGCACCCCAATGTTCATAGCAGCACAATTGACAATAGCCAAGTGTTAGAAGCAACCTAAATGCCCATCAGTAGATGATTGGATCAAAAAATTATGGTACATATACACAATAGAATACTACGCAGCAGAAAGGAAAAAAGAACTACTACACTTCGCGACAGCATAGATGGAACTGGAGAGCATTATGCTAAGCGAAATAAGCCAGGGGGCAAAAGACAAATACCATATGATCTCACCTATAAGTGGAACCTAACCAACAATACAAAGATGCAAGGAAAATAAGACCAGCAACACTGAAAGGAAAAGAAATCAACAGAGACAAGAGGGAAGGAGGGAGGGGGGGCGGGGAAAAGGGAGGGAAGGGGGAAGTCAAGGAACATATAGCAAGGACTCATGGACAAAACCAAAGGGGAAGAGCTGAGGGAGGGAAGGAGGGAGGGAGCAAGGGAAAGTGGTGGGGGGTAGGCAGAGACAAAACTATTTGAAAAAATAAAATAAAATTAAAAAAACAAAAAAACCCCAAAAACCCAAACAAACAAACAAAAAGTACAAAATAGGTAGTTACGGAATAGCAGTGGGGATGTAAAGTACAGATTAGGAAATGGAGTATCCAAAGGAACTCATACACATAACCCATAGACATGAACAGTGGTGGGAGAATTGCCTGAGGGAGTAGGGGTTGCTGGGTGGAGGGGGCAAAGGGGGAAAATCAAGACAACTGTAATAGCATAATCAATAAAATATAATTTAAAAAATAAAAGAAGGAAGTATAATAAAATAAAAAACTTTAAAACAAAGGCTATGATAAGAGAGAAAGGACCATTACATAATAATAAAGCCATTAATCTAACAAGATAATATATTTATTGTAAATATTTGTGCACCTAAATATATAAAGCAAATCTTGATAGACATAAAGGAGAGATCAACAGTAATACAGTCATAGTAGAGAATTTAACATACCATTGACATCAATGGATAGGTCTTCCAGAAAGAAACTTAACAAGGAAATATCAGCTTTAAATGAAACATTAGACTGGATGAATTAAATTGATATTTTCATACATTTCACCCCAAAGCAAAAAAAAGACACATGTTTTTTCATGTGCACATGGACCATTTTCTAGGAGAGACCACATATTAGGACACAAAACAAGTCTTAATAAATTTAGGAAGATTGAAATCATAGCAAGTATCTTCTTTGACTGCAATGTTTTGAAACTAGAAATCAGTTACAAGGAAAAAACTGAAAACACAAACACATGGAGACTAATAACATGGTACTAAACAATGAATAGGTCAACAATGATATCAAGGAAGAAGTCAAAAGATACCTTGAGAGAAATGAAAATGAAAACTCAACAATCAAATCTATGGGACACAGCTAACGCAGTGTAAGAGGGAAATTCATAGCAATACAGGCCTACCTTAAGTAACAAGAAAATTCTCAAACCAACAGTCTAACTTTATACCTAAAGGAACTAGAAAAAGAAAAAGAAACTAAGCTGAAAGTGACTAGAAGAAAGAAAATAAAGGTCAGGTGGAAATAAATGAAATAGAGTCTAAAATACAACACAAAAGATCAATGAACTGCATGACTTTATACGTGAGTTTGACCAAACATTCAAAAAAGAGCTAACACCTGTCCATCTCAAACTTCCCCAAAAACTCAAGAGGAGGGAGGGCTCCCAAGCTCATTTTATGAGGCCAGCATTATCCTGATTCCAAAACCAGATAAAAGACACTACAAAGAAAGGAAATTATAGGCAAATGTCCTTGATGAACATAGGTGCAAAAATCCTCAACAAAATATTAGCCAACTGAATTCAGCAATGTATTAAAAGGATCATACACCATGATCAAGTGAGATTTATGCTGTGGTGCAGGGTTCAATATCTGCAAATCAATTAATGTGATACACCATATAAACCAAATGAAGCATAAAAATCATATAATCTTATCAGTAGATGCAGAAAAAGCATATGACAAAATCCAGCACCCATGTGTGATAAAAACTCCACAAAGCAGAAATAGAGGGAACATACTTCAACATAGTGAAGGCCATACATGACAAACCCACTGCCAGCATCATACACAACTAAAGCTTTAGTTGCTAGGGCAAAACTAAAAGGTTTTCTCTAAAAATTGGGAACTAGGCAGAGATGTCTGCTTTTACCACTCTTATTCAATATACTAGTGGGAGTTCTAGCCACAACAATCAGATAAAGAAGGAAAAAATAAAAGACATCCCAGTTGGAAAGGAAGGTGTAAAATTGTCATTTACAGACAAGATAATATGTAGAGAGAACCCTAAAGATTCCACAAAAAAACTGCTAGCACTACTAAGTGAATTCACTAAAGTAGCAGGATATTAAGTAATATTCAGAAATAGGTTGCATTTTTATATACCAATAATGAACTATCAGAAACAGAGAAAAACCCACTTACAATTGGATCAAAAAACAAATAGACATGAAAAGATGCTTAACATCACTAATCAAAAAATGCAAATAAAAATCACAATGAGATATCACTTCACATCTGTTAGAACAGCTATCATCAATAAACGCTGACGAGGGTGTGGGAGAAAAAGAACACTTGTGCACTGTTGGTGGGGATGCAGATTGGTGTAGACACTATGGAAAACCATATGGAGTTTCCTTAAAAAATTAAAAATGGAATTGCCTTATGACCCAGCCATTCTATTTCTGGGTATATGTTTGAAGAAATCCAAAATACTAATTTGGAAGGACATACACACGCCTACCTTTATTGCAGCATTATTTACAATAAATAAAATATGGATGCAACCTAAGTTCCCATCAATAGAAGAGTGGATATAAATGTGCATACAAACAACAGAATATTACTTGGTCCAAAAAAAGAATGAAATTTTATCCTTTGGGACAGCATGGGTAGAACTAGAGGGTATTATGCTAAGTGAAATGTGTCAGGCAGAGAAGGACAAATACCATGTGATTTCACTTATATGTGGAATCTAAAAATCAAAATAAATGAACAGACAAAATAGAAACTGATTCATAGATACAGAGAACAGACTGATGGTTGCCAGAGGAGAGGGGGGTTGGAGGACTGGGTCAAAAAGGTCAGGGCTCTAAAAGTACAAATTGGCAGTTACAAAATAGTCATAGCATGGAAAGTCCAGCACAGGTAGTATAGTTAATAACATAATAAGTATGTATGGTATTGGGGAGGCTACTTGAAATATCTGTGGAAATCACTATAAAGTATGAGATTGCCTAACCACTTTGCTCTACACCTGAAATTAATAAAATAATATTGACTGTAAACTCTACTCGAAAATGAAATTTTAATAAAGTGACAACAAAAGATATTAGAAATAGCTTGATTGTTAATACATGATAATGCAAAAAACTTAACCATCTTTCATTGATAGCCCAAGATAAACTTGATTTTCAATACTAGGATGTATTCTTTATTCAACAATTTGGTCTTCCAGGTTCAGCTCGGCTGGAATCCTAAGGCAAAAGAAACTCTCCTTTGACTATTTTGCTTTGATATGGAACCATATCTGGAGCATGACAAAATTTTCTTCACCATGATAGGGACAAGAGATCAGGCTCATTTTTGATTTTTTGGTATTTATTTGATTTTTAAAAAATGATTGTTGTTACTTCTGACCTGATTATTATTTTTCTTCCTAGTTTAAGATTGATAGAGAATGGTGGACGTGGATTGATTATAACCGCTTCCAGGAGCTTATTCAGGAATACGAAGACAGTGGTGGATCAAAAACTTTCGGCGCAGAGGATTATATGGCCAAAACGCCTCCCTGGGCATTATTTGGTGCCAGTGAAAGAGGCTTTGATCCCAAGGACACAAGATACCAGAGGAAGAACAAATCAAAGGATATTTCGGGATGTTAAGACTATCTGAATTTAGGATACTGAAGGACAAAAACTAAGGGATGTTAAGACTATCTGAATTTAGGATACTGAAGGACAAAAACTAATGGCCCCAGAGAGTTCTCAGGCTCCACTGTGATTTTTTTTCAAGGACAAATTGCACAAATTATATTTCATACGGAGGAGACTGTGAGACAGAACATGGGGATGCAAGTCACGTCCTGGGGGTGAAGAGACAGCATCCCCACTTGGAGTTCCACAGCCTCACTATTTCTTTCCAGAACTCAATCCCTTTCCTATTTTATTTCTGAGAAGAAAATTATTTAGGGGGTTGGGGAGTATACACAGTCATTATTAGAATCTAACTGACCGTCTATGAATTGTAATTAGGCTCCTGAAAATGCTGTTCATGAGGGTGTTACACAGAATGAATGTCTTCCTCTTCCCCTTGCGGGCTGTTGGCCTTTGTGGACTGTACTACCCTGAGGTAAGTGTATCTGCACCAAGATCTCTACCCTCTTCTTATATATGAAAGTAATTTAGGTTGCCATACTTCTCAATTATTTTTTAAATACTGCATAGATTACTACACATTTTTGCTTAGTGCCAACCTTGTTGAATTTGTTTTAAAACTGGACTAGATCTCATTCCGTTCCCATACAAATTGCCATAGAAAGTAAATATACGGGCTGGATTAGAGTAAAAGCTCTTTTCTATAAAGAGGAATTGCCTTCTGATGCCATTGAACAATTAGTTTCACAAACAAACTTTGAAACGACGAGTACAATTTGCTTCTTGTTTAAAAAGTTAGTGTGTAGGACTTTACGAGCCCACATGTAACAGGTCTGTCCACCTCCTTTCATTGTTGTAGCCCTGGGTACTTCACTCAGCCTCCTCTTTAAGGTTCAAGTTTTTTCTAATTGTAAACATCATTCATTACTCAGTAGTTTTTAAAAGTATCATAGTTATTTTTAAAATTTCTTTATTCTGAGAATTTAATTAATAAAAAATCTTTTGTAGACACTTAGAACACAGATTTTCTTTTGAGTGTGTGTTTTAAAGATGCTTCTAGTCCTGTGATTCTAAGCCCTATCAGACCTACTTCCTTCTTATATATCAGCTCTTCCATAATACCCTCTATTCTCTGCTGGAGTAAAATTCATACAAAATATAATCTACCTACTCACTTAGTTGAAAACTGGCCTCTGTATTTCTAAGTCATAGAGTCAAAACACTTCTCTCTGTTGAAACATGAGATGGAATAGAGACAAAGTATCACAGAAATCGATTCTTCTTTCTTGAAACCCACCATGTCTTCAAGCTTATGTTCAGTTCCCTGTTCTGTTGATTATGGGAGAAGAACTGAGAGTGGTCAAGGTCAGTGAGGCAGGATCTCACTGGAATTCAGATGTGTTAGTGGTCAGTAAACAGAGACAGAGAAACACCTTGAAATAGAACGAAGTGTTTTTAAAAAAGCGAGAGGTTACACTAAGGAGCCCACAGATGAGCACCTATTTGTGACAGGGTACTAGCAGCCAGTTGTTGGAAAATGCCTCAAGAACTGGCATGGGGAGTGAGGCAGGAGACAGAACCCACAGGGCTTGGGACCGTCCCTCATTCACTTTTTCAACCAGGCAGCTATGCTTTTAGTTTTTCTGTATGAGGTTCTGCTTAACATTTAACTTGGACAGATATGCTGCTGCTTCAAAAAAAAAAACAACAACACAACAAACCTCTCAGTTCCAGAATGAGCCCTCCTGACTTCATTAACCTTAGGTACATAAATGAGTAGTTTTTATTTCCCTCAGAAAATGTTTGCTTTATATTAAAAAAAAAAAAAAGGCACATTAATCACAGTTCACGGTCACAACAAAAAATTTTAAATGCCTAAGAAAAATACAATGGAATTCACGTGGAAAAATTCAGTAAATTCGCTGAGCAGTATTCAAGTAGAGGAGAATGGGAAGCTTGAATGCTCTAAGAAGGTGAGTTCTTTTAAAAATAGCATCATAAATGACCAATGGAAGTTATGACTGGAGCTTGAGTAAATGATTCTAACATTCACTTGAAAAATTAGCCAAGTAGGTAACAATAGCTACAAAATTCTAGGAAAATAATTATTAAGGGAAAATTGCTTTACAAGATATTAAAACATGTTATCTAAAATAACAAACTATGGCAGCCAGCCCCATCCATAGGTTACCTGGGGGCTTGCCAAAAGTCAATCATTAACATAACAAAAGACACCTTTTCACTCTCATCACTTAGGAAATTTTAAGGGTTTTAGGAGCTCTGAGCCAGGAGTGGGGCTGAAGACCAAGTATATACTTCTTATTATAAACCACAGTGTCACAAACAACAAGGGAATTAAAAAGACACACTAGGAAATATCTAACACAAAATAAGGAATAGAACAGAGATACAAGACATTCAAAAACAAATAGCAAAAGTGTCAGGCAAAAATCCTACCTTATAGGTAACTATGTTATGTAAATAGATAAAATACCCCAATTGAAAGATAGAGATGGCAGAATTGATTTTTAAAAATAAAATTATATGCTGTCTACAAGAGACTCATTTTAGAGTCTAAGACTAAGAAGATGGGAAAAGGTGTACTATGGAAACAGTAACCAAAAGGGAACTGGAGTGGCTTTACTAATATCAAAAAGGTAGAATAAAATTAAGACAAAAATTGTTCCTAGGGACTCAAAAGAGGACATTTTATAATGATAAATTATAATTATATAATTAAATTAGTGTTATAATTGTATCTTACTAGAAAGATGTAATGATTGTTAGTATACATGCACTTAAACAACAGAGTCCTAAACAAGGGAAGCAAAACCTGACAGAATTGAGACAATTCAGTAATGATTTGAGACATGCATAACCCGCTTTCAATAATGGTTAGAACAACCAAGGAAGTAAGAGATTTGAGCAGCACTATAAACCCACTACGCATTGCAGACCTTTGTAGAACATATCACCCAACAACACATTCTTAAGTGCACGTGTACATTCTCTAGTAAAGATCGTGTTAGAGCATTAAAAAGTTTCAATAAATCAAAAAGTATTAAAGTTTTACAAAGTATGTCCTGTGACCGATTGAATGAAATTAAAAATCAATGGCAGAAGAAAAGTTGGAAAATCAACAAATGCAGTCATGTGCTTTTTAACAACAGGAGTGCGTTCTGAAAAATATGTCGTTAGACAATTTCATCATAGAGTGTATTTAACACAAACCTAGATGGTATAGCCTATGATAGACCTAGGCTACATGGTATATAGCCTGTGGTTCCTCGGCTACAAATCTATATTTGAGGCAATTGTAACACAGTGGTATTTGTGTATCTAAACATCTAACACAGAAAAGGTACAGTAAAAATACAGTACAAAGGAAAAAGTGTTACACCTATATAGGGTACTTAACATGAATGAAGCTTGCAGGACTGGAAGTTCCGCTGGATGAGTAAGTGGATGAGTGGTGAGTGAATGCGAAGGCCTAGGATATTATTGTTACACTAAATTTATAAAACAACCTGATAGATCACTTGCTTACAAGGGAAAATGATGCAATCAAGAGATGCAGTAAAGATGAGATGTATGAGGCTGCTGCCGGTGGAACATGGCATACTGTTTTATAGCAAAATGTTTTTTATAAGTAGCAAGAGTGCACTCTAATATAATGATAAAAAGTACAGTATAGTACATACATAAACCAGTAACATAGTCATTTATTGTCATTATCAACTATTATGTGCTGCACATTAATTGTATGAGACTGGGAGCACAGTAGATAAAATAAACAAAAGACATAGGACATAAAGTTTTATCAGTGAGGAAATGTAGATAGCCACAAAATATAAAGCACTGTTCACTGTCAGCAAATTTCAGTTAAAGTATTTTTTCACTAACTTAGTGTAGTTTCCACATCACAGTAAGGTAAGAGTACAGGCCTTTCAGAAGCAGTTTGGCAGTGGATACCAAGAGCCTTGATTTTTAACAGATGACTGAATGATTTAAAGAAAAAAGTAGTGTGACATTTAAAGATATTTATTATAGCATATTATAAAAGCAAACACCAGGGAACCTAAATGTAAAATGTAGTAGGCACTTAATATATTTTGAAAGAATGGCAAAGTTATACCATATTTTCTTGTTAATGAACTACTTCAACAAATGTTCATTGAGAACCAATTGTGTTCCAGTTGCTGAGGATTCATCAGTAAGAAAAAGAGGGGAATGTAATTCTTACCATTTTGATGCTGACAGACATTCACCAAAGACAAAGATTGACGCAAATAAGAGTTAGCCATCAAACACACAGCGGCGATCGTAACTGCTCCGGAGAGGGCCAGTCTCCATGTGACTGTAATCAGAGGGGTGTCCCTGTCGGAGGAGGTGTGCGCCGACTGTGCTGGGACCCAAGTGAAGAATGCTGAGTCCAGAGGTGGGGAGGGGAAGAGCACCGCCGGTGAAGGCCACAGTGGCTGAGGGATGCTGCAGAAGGTGTCGGGAAGGGCCAGGCCACTCAGGGAAACCAGGGGAACGTAGGGGCGATGACTCAGGGAGATGTAGGCCATCCCAGGCCCTAAGAGCAGTCATGCAAAGGAAGAGCATGATTAGATTTACATTTTAATAAGGTTAAAAAATGGAGAGACCTAAAAATGGCTTGGGAATGAGTTGCTAAGTGTTCTTGTAGAACAGGCAGGAGGCATGGGTGGTGGCATGTGTGTGGCGAACGCCCCTACGTGCTGACCCTGCTGGCCGGGGAGGAGAGCAGTGGATGGACGGGAAAGGCACCTGAGACGGTACAGTGCAGGGATTTGACCACAAATTGGTTTGACTGGGGAGGAGGCGTGAAATGTCCAGGATGACTCCTGGCTTTCTGGCTTGAGACCAAGGTGGAGGTAGTGCCATTCTCCAGGCTGGCTCATCCTGGGAGAGGGCCAGGACAGGGGGGTCCTAAGTTCATCTGGGGACATGTGAGTGTTGACTTCCAAGGAGAAGGTCAAGACAATTGCCAGGCATACAGATCTGGGGTGGAAGGTGAAATGTGTGCATCCTCATCATAAGTTAATAAAGGCTCAAGGGAGGCCTGCGATCACCAAGGAGACAGAAAGAAATGAGGAGAGGCCACGCCTCCAGGAGCCCCAGCAGGTAATGGAGGGGGCAGAGAGAGCAGGGTGAATAGACTTGGGAGACAAACAGGAGGGAAACCAGCCCCGTAAGTCACAGGAACTCGGGGAGGAGGGCAGATCAAGAAAAGGCTGGTCAGCAGTGCCAGAAGCCAGTGAGAGTTGAACTGGGGAGGATGACAGAAGCATGTCCTTTGGATGGGGCCAGCGACCACCAAACCAGCACTGTTAGTGGAGTGCGAGCACCCGTGAACGTTTTTGAAGGATTTTAGTAACAGAAGTGTATGATACAATGCTCAGTTTAAAATATAGAATACAAAATCACAGTTATCTTAATTATGTAAAAATCCCTCGTATAGAAATGCATGACTGAATATGTATTATTTTAATGATGATAGTACAATAAATGGTATAAGGAAATGTATTTTATATGTCTTTGTGTGGAGTAAGCCTCTAACATTCTCTTCGTAAGATCCCGAAATTGGAATTCAGCCTGTAGTCGGAATTAAATATATTCAAGACAGCATATTTTGTCAGCTGAAAGATTATTTAATCTTTTTTGTTCTTTCCGTGTGCTGGATTTTTTTCACTTTTTATTTGAACACAAATTGATGGACTCTTCCTGGGGCCCTACTGATTTAATGCAAGTTGGCAGTGATTAATCTTGTTGCCTATTAGCCTGCTTAGTGCTTTTGTCCTTTACCAATTTCTTTTCATTTAATATAATAAATCATGTTATTTTCATGACTAGGTTTTGAAGACGTTTGGTGCAGTGTTGTAAATTCATTACGTTTTCTAGAGAAAAAAGACCCTCTCATTTAGGAGGAACCCAAGCACACTTTTATGTATTGACTTCAGGAATTCCGGCCTTCATGTTAAAGGAAGAAAGACTGAGAGGGACCACAGACCTTATTATGAAGCAAATATGTTTGCTACTGACTTGAGGGGAGCTACTCACTTCTGGGCAAGACGAGATAGCATATTTTGTAGAAAATCTGAACAGGCAACATTTTGCAGTTCCTTCTCTGGTTTTTGCAAGTTCTTATCAAAACAGCATGAAACTCTGATAATGCCTTCACCTTCCTCCTCATTGAGAAGATAGCAGCAGAGCTAATTAACTGGCTCTCAGCGAGAACCACTAGAAATTTATACTCTGATTATTGGCTAAGGAGAAGTTGGATAACATATCTTGGGCTGTTGTAAAATCGAAATGTTCTTTTTAATAACTGGCCCCTCACCTCCCGTGTCTTACAAGGGGGAGTTCCTTGATTTACCTGTCACTCTGGCAGTTAGAGAGCCTGACTGTCCCCCGGCACTGGCACCCCGTCCTCCCCTTTGGAGAAGCGGTAAGTGAGGGCAGATAAAGGAGGGCCCAGGAGGATCGTTGCAGTCCAGTTCACGCCAGGGCAGCGTGGCAGAAACTGCTGCGTGATTACATGACAACAGGGTAAGCTTGGACCATTGAAACCGTGGTCTGAGCTTTGCGTTGAGGGCGTTCAGCACATTTGGGTTTAGCGAGAGTGCTGTGGTCAGGCTGTGATGTCTGCAGGGGCAAAGGGTGGTCCTAGAACTCTTGTTATTTGTTTGCTGCACACAGAATTCCTAGCAAAAGGCCCCGAGACACCTGGGACATTGGGACTTGGGTCCCTCTGGCTTGTCTAGGACCTGAACCCTTCCCAGGGAACCAAAAATCAGTGATTCCTCTGCCACAGTCAGCTTCTGATCCCCAGTGTCAGGGCTGGGAGCTGGGCCTCAGGATGAAGAACAAGGACCTCATGGGTCTGGAAGAGTGCAGAGGTGAGAGACAGGGAAGGTGCACCTGGATGGGAAGTCACAGCTAAAAGGCCCGTGGTTACAGGTTATTGGCAGTGTTTGCTGGGGTGTTTGGTGTCGCTGAGAGAAGCCTAGCAGCAGCAGCAGCGCTCTCTGGTTAATGTTCCATCAGCCTGCAGATGGTGCTGGTGGACTCGTAATCACAGAAATATTAACAGTGACCATTTATAGAGCCCTGCCTACACACCAGACATGGTGCATGGCCTCCACCCT
Organism: Pteronotus mesoamericanus; assembly: GCF_021234165.1. NCBI lineage: Eukaryota > Metazoa > Chordata > Mammalia > Chiroptera > Mormoopidae > Pteronotus > Pteronotus mesoamericanus. Next base: position 16,060,329 of record NW_026555308.1, read on the forward strand.
CCGGATTCCGGGTTTAAATGGCAGGCACTGGTCAGAACTATAACTCCTCACCCCAAACTCCCTCTCCCTCCTGCCCAGCTTCCAGGCAGGCTGCCACAGTGAGGGTTCGAGAGTGCACATCTGACGCGGCCCGTCCACCCAAACCCTCCCCATGTCTCCTTCTAGCCTGCAGGTGAGTGCAGCCCCTCAGCTTGGCACAGAGGCTGCCCTCTGCTGTCCGATGCACCATCCTGTAGAAGTGCCCAGCGCTGTAGAAGAGCTTGCTGCTATGGGAACCGGGGGTTGTTCTGCCTATAACCTCCGTCCTCCATCCCCGACCCGCTCCTCCTCAGTTTCTAAACTCAGACTTCTGAGTTTGTGATTTGTGATTAATGTTATTCAGATTATTTCAGTGACCTAGTGGTTAAAGTACACAGTTGCCTTGATTTTTTTGCACCAATGGCAACTTAGCACAGAGCATTTCAACACATTTGCATAATTCATAGCATTTGTGTATATTATCGAGGGAGATATGGCCCTGGTGGCAGAGCATCCTTACGCATGTTGTCCTGTCTTCAGGACCGGAGCCTTGGGGAGAGGAGCAAGACTCCCATGTTTAGACGGCTGACCCAGGACCTTTGGGTTTATGCTCAAGCCACAGAACATTCTTATAAGATTATTTACATTATTATTATCATCATACGACTTGGTCCTGGCCCTGCCCAGAAGAGAAGCAGTACTAAAGGTGTTTGTGTCTTCTCACTTTCCGAAATTGGTGCTAGATGGGAAAACATGTTGTTTATGTTGTAGAGTACCCAACTGTCAGAATTACCCACCAAAAGTGGTTTTAAATACGACGTTTTTATTGTTTTGCATGAACCATGTGGAAGTAGGTGGTTCCCAGGTTGGATCTAAGGACGAATAATCGAAGATCAGGCACATTCCAGTTTTTCCACTGCATCATTTTGAACATGTTGGCTATTGGCCCCAGGGTCTCAAGATGGCTGCCACAGCTCTGGGCGTCACATTCTCGTAGTTGTGTTCGAAGACAGGAAGGGAAAAGGACGAAGAACAGAGCTCTCCTCTCTTGAGTTACGCTATTTATTGAGAAGGTAAAAAAAGCTCCTTGGAGACTTCTCTTTAAGTTTTATTAATCATAAATGGGTCACTGGGCAACCCCCCAGTTATAAGAAAGGCTGAGAGCATTTTTAGCCTCCATCATGGGAAGTAGCTTAGGAGAGAAGAAGGTAGACAACAACTCCATCTGCCACAGAAAATATACTCTTGCCTGTGTAGTTCATTTACTTACCAAACGGGTATGGGGCACCTGTGCTGAATGTAGGGACTGGTGCTGGGCACTAGAAGAAGAGCTTTACACTGAAAGACGCAGTCCCTGCCCCACCCAAGGAGCGGAGCAGTACTCATGAGCCAGAGATGGCAAATCAATGAGGGGCATGCAAAATACTCTTGGAGACAGGGAGGAGGACTGAGAAACGACCTTGGTCTTGGAGCACTGCATACATCATAGAGCAGGTGACATTTGAGCTGTGTCTTGAAGGATGAATAGGAGTTTACCAGATGAAGAAAGCAAGAAAAGGCCATTTCGGGCCATGGGGCAGCCAGAGAAGATCCAGAACTCTGCGAAAGCCTGCTTTTGTTTTTATGGACCACCACCCCTCCTTCTTCATTCCCCAGGACCCCACCCCACCCGCAGCTCTGAAGGAGCTCCACCTTGTCTCAGCTGAGCTTCGCAGTGCGTCCTGGCTGCTCGCACAGCACAGCGGCAGTGGTGTTTTGCTCATTTCCCCTCAGGCGTTCTTCATTTGCAGGAATGTCAAGTCCCTTGGGATTGCAGTGGGTGGTATGGGCTGGTGTGTGGGCCTTTATTCTTTGTCAGCCCATGATAACATCCCCACTTTGGGGGCATGCACTGGCTCTCACCCACTGCATGGAGGTTGGAGAGGGGGAACACCTAGTAGTGAACACTGCTTTTGTCCTGACCCTGAGATTGGCCATATAACCAGGGGTCAGTTGCTGTACCTCCCCCTGGGTATGGTGATGGGTCCAGATGTGAGCAGGACTCGGGCTGAGTCCTGGATTTATTCAAATCAAGCTGAAAGAAAGGCCACTTTTTCCTCTTCAGGCACAACCATAAGGATGAAAGGTCAGAGCCTGCTTCCTTGTCCCTGGCAGCGCGCAGAGGCTGACCTGAGGGACCCAGCGCTGGCCCTGACTGGGCTCGATCCCGTATCCAGGCGTCCCTCAGCCACCTTCCTCACAGACCCCAGTTGTTTTACTTGGGTCCATTGGAGCTGCTTCTGTCACATGAAGTCTTGACTAACGTCATAGCACATCCTCAGCAATAGCCCACTGCCCACTGCCTGCTGTCACCTCTCCTGGTAGTATTTCATTTTGCTGAGGCTGCTGGAGGAAGGAAAGCCTCTGCAAGGCCTGCCTCAGTGGCTCTCCTCCCATCTCTCCAGGACCTCCCTCCTCTGGCTCCTTTTCACTTCTGTCAAATGGCTCCTGTGGACCCAGCAGCCCGGCCAGGGACCTGTCCACAGCTGCGTGGGGTGCCAGGCTACCCATGCAGTTTGCAGGAGCAGCTGGAGCCTGTTGCAGATGGTAAAACCCTGTCTACCTCTTCGTGCTCTTAAGGAGGGAGTGTTCACACCCCTCCTGCGGGTCCGCCTGCTGGAGCCCTTGAACTTGCTGGCGCATGGGCCAGAGTCACAGAGGCGCAGGCCCGGTTAGCCATGCGTAGCTGCCTCATTGGATCTGAGGGTTTCTTCCCCCAGACAGCCTGCCCCCTCCTGGGCTTTCTCGGGGCCTTCAGCCACAAGATCATCTGTCTTTCTGGTGACTTCTATTGCACCCAAACCTCCTGGAGAAAGGAGCACTGTGCTGCTCATCCATGGGGACTTCAAGTTCACAGTGGCCAAAAGACACTGCTGAACACCAAAGAAATCGTTGCCAGTGCTGACATTTCAGACATCTGAGGGGACTTCTTCGGGGAGAGACGGGCTTCTGATGCCCTTCACATGCTGACATATGCCCGCAGTGCTTTGAATGCAGACACCAACCTGGCTGGCCACCGTTCCTCCTACAGAATCCCTTCGCCTGTGCCCAGCTCGGGGGCTGCCTTATGGGTACCTGGCTGGCTCTGGAAACAAAGGCCAAATCCGCCCCGTCTAGGCCAGCTGTTGTTTCTACCTTGCCGTGAGGATTCAGGAAACTAACTGGGACCTTGGGCCAGGATGCCTTTCAGGCCATCATTGGCAACCCCCCACTAATTTTCTGTTGGGAATCCAAATGTCCAGTGGCTGCCATTGCCCATGAGCTCCTCTGGCTTGGTCATGAGGCAGGGTCACCCCAGATATCTTTCTGAGTCCTGCAGCCTGCCACCGCCTGCTCTTACGGCTGGCTGACCTGGGAGGCATGGGGAGAGCCATCAGCCTGGGTCCCTGAGAGCACATCAATGGGAGGTGGGCAAGTACAGACATCACCGATGGGTGGACATGCATGGAGGAGGCCGCAAAGGTCCATCGGTGTGCACTTGGTGGTAAGTGGTGATCCAACATCAATAGTGGCTTAATCACAAAAGACATTTGATCATCTCGTACAGTGAGTGTTCTGCATTTGCTTCAGTGGCTCAGCAATGTGGGCAAGACCCAGGCTCTTTCTCTCCTTCCATTTTACTGTCCTGACAATATGGCCACTATTGTCACATTCACATTTGAAGGTGGAAAAGCCAGGGCAGCAGCAGATTTCATGCTCGCTTGGTTCTTGCCATTTTCAGGGAAGGGCGCCTTTCCCAGAAACCTCCGAGCACACCTCTCTGAGCACAAAAGATTGACCAGAGCCAACTTTTCATATGCCCACTCCTAGGCCAGGGACCAAGATTGCCTCCCTGCCAAACAAAGCAACTCTGCCTGGTACCTGAGCAAAGTCACAGATGTGTTAGTAGCAAGACAAGGAAGTGCAGCCTTGGCAGCTGCCACCCTAGATGGCTACTGGGAAGGGACACCTAAGGATTCCCTGCCAAGTCACGCCCTATGGAAGGTGCACTGGAGGATTGAGATGCACAGAGTAGGACGGGGAGGGGACACAGCTCAGTGTGGGCTCCATGCACCTCTTGGTGCCTTGTGGGGAGAAGGCTGGTCTGGTGGATGGTCAAGAAGTGGGCCAGAAAGAGGGGAACCCAATGTAACTCCTGTGAAAGCCAGGATGGAGAGATACCCACAGGGCCTATAAAAAGACTCTGGTTGTTGGGTGGAGCCTTTTACACAGGCCTAAAAGGAGGGAAGGTTTGGTGCCCCCCACCCAGCCTGCCCTTCCCAAGTACAAGATGCTGATCTTGTGCTGCGCTGAGCAGGCCAGTGTTCGGCTGATGGAGAATGGTAAAGTCACTCACCTGTAAGGCTGTCACCATGCCTTGTAGCCTGGTTTCCAGAGCAGACTTTGTCCCTTCCCTTAGCCAGTCTCCCCTCCTCCCAGGCTTACCCCTCACCCTACCCCTCTTCAGGGCCCTTCTCTCATAAGAGAGTGGTCTAGAGTCCTAGTGGATGTTTGCCATTGAGTGATTTACTTTGTATTTGCAGTTATACTTCCCCAGGGGGTTGTCCTGATCCCCTGTCCCTGCTGGCAGGGTTCCCGGGGCGCCTTTCTTAGCCTTTTCCAATGAGTATTGAGGGCTCCGTCTTCTTGGGTTCCCCCTTGCTCCTTTGTTGGGGGGTGGGGAGCGGGGATTCTGCTGGAGGTAGGTAGAGCTCTCCCCGGCTCTTGTTTTAAAAGCCTATCATTTTAATTCCCAAAGCTTTTACAGGGAGCGGTCAGCAAATACAGCAACAATAACGTATCCTGTCTGCTTTCTAATTATGACAATTTATGACTCAGAATCTCAAATTGGTCATTTCTTTGGCTACTGCACCACTCTTCCCAGCATGCCCTCCAAAAAAGTCAGCCTCCCGTTCCAGAAGGAGCGGACACTGATGTAATTCATCATATTACACATCGTGCTGAGGAGGTGGAATATCGATGCTGTTTGTAGCAGGGCGGGGGGTGAGAGGAAAGACTAAAACTTATTTCATAGAAAAGCAAGAGAAATCACACTCATTTTACTTTGTTCTGTTTGCTAAAGCTAATGTGTGTTTATTTAATTTCACTGGAAAATAAGAAAATGCCCCCAAAATCACTCTCACACAATCACCCCCTAAAAGGAAAAGAAGGGTGTGTTTATGATGCTTGTAGACTTTATCTCATTAAGAGACCACCCCCCAGGTCTGGCGTGACCCTGACTCCGACGCCTGAGGAGGAGCGGCAGGCCTGGGGTCCGGTGCAGAGAGCCTCGGGGACGGGGGCACGCGCCCTGCAGCTTGGGGTGTTGAGTTCCTCCCACCCAGCCACTATACCTCTATTGTGAAAAAGCTTTTGAACAAATTATCTCCATTTTATGAACCCTGACCCCATCCCTCACTATTTCCTGTTTCCTCCAAAAAACTGGAAACTTTTCTCTAAATTGCAGCTTTGTTTTTCCCATTCTGATGAACTAAAAATCAGGCAAGGTGAGGAAACCGGCTTTCTTACCTCCAGTCGGTTCCCTGTTGAGCCTGCTGCCACCTTCCTTCACTCCCAGCCCCCAGCAATGTGCCCCCCCTCCCACTGGATCTGCCTTAGCCAAGGCCCCAGGGATGCCCCAACCTCAGACCCAGCAGGCCCTTCTCCTTCATCCCATCTGCCTCTCGCAGCGTTTGACACCAGCATGGCTTTGCTCTTACCTCCCCTCCCTGGGGCCCCTGAGCCCTCTGCCTGCTCCTCTGGCCTGCTGAGGCCTTCCCTCATCTTCTTTCTTACTCCTCTCTTTCTTTCCACCCCTCCCCAGGGGATCTCAGCTTCCTTCCCTGTGTCCCTCGGGGCTTGATCGCTCTCAAATGGATGGGCTCCAAACCTGATTTCTCCCCTGAACCATGAGCCCATTTACCCCACTGCCTTAGATGCCCATCAGCTCCTCACCGTCGGCCAACCTGCCCCTGCTGCCCTCCTGAGTGGCACTCCAGTCAGCCCACAGTCAGGGCCCAGCGACAGAGGAAGGTGGGCCCGTCAGTGGAGCCTCACGCAGCTGCCGGCTTGCGCCTCCTCCTCGCCTCCTCACGCCTGCTGGGCCTCCTCCCGGCCTTCCCTGCCTCTCAGCCTGGGGCCTCCACACCTTCATTGATCTCACACCCCCATCAGAAAACACTCCTAGCAGGCACTCCCAGGGCATGCATGTGAGTTTACACATCATGTTCATAAAACTTTTACTCATATAAATAATGTAAGTGGAGCCACTTAAAAATGGAGCCAGAGCTGCCATGCCAGAGGAACTGCCTTTGCAAGTTTGTTTTTTTTTTTTTTTTTTTGCCTGGAATCTTTGGAATGTTAAAATGGGGGAAAATAAACTTTGGTTTGGGCCTAAGCAACACTGTCTCCCAAAGAACTGTTTGCAAAGATAACACAAAGAAAGAAATTCCAAAATAAGCAGGGAGAATTGGAATTCCAAGATTCAGCCAAGTTCCCCCGATGCCCAGCAGGGAGCTTGTGGGCCCCAATGGGCCCCTGCTGGTATCTAGCGCTGGGTCTGGTCCTCAGGGTAGTGCTTGGTGGTCTTCTGTGGAGCCCCTTCATAGTTGCCCCAAGAAAGCAGTTATTATGACCACTGGATGGAAAATTAAAAATTGGTTTAGAATTAATAAGACTATGTTATCTGCACCAATGGAAATGCCTTCCTTCTACTGATGTTCCCTTTCCTTTTCTAATCAATACCCCTTGTTTTTGTTTCCTAATCGACGTTATTTGGGCTTCTGCCTGAATTGATGTATCCAGAATAGCTATTTTTATTGATCTCAAATAAATGCTGATTTGCCTCTCACTTTGAAAGGCCTTTTTATTTTTTATTTCTTTTTCTTTTTTTAGTATTGTTCAGGTACAGTTGTCTCCATTTTCCGGCCACCACGTTCCCCCGCCCAACCCACCCCCTCCTCCCACCTCCCACCCTTAATCCTAAACCCTTTTGGCTTTGTCCATGGGTCCTTTATACATGATCCTTGATGACCGTTCCCCTTCTTTCTCCGGTTACCCCCTTCCACCTCCCCTCTGGTTACTATCATTTGTTTATTTCAATGTCTCTGGTTATATTTTGCTTACTTGTTTGTTTTGTTGATTAGGTTCCACTTACAGGTGAGATCATATTTTTTATTTCAAGTGAACATTAGCATACTATAAAACAGTCGCCAAAATAGATTTTTAAAAGGATGCATTGCAAAATAGATAAAAATGCAAGTTCTAGTATTTTCTCTGGCAGGTCCGGGGTTCTCGCATTACCTGCAATCTGGTGGTCCAGGTTCTGGCAGCTCCAATACCTGCGCTCTGTGACCTCCCTTCAGTGTCATGCCCTGTGTGACCTGCCCTCAGTGACTTGCCCTCAGTGATCTGCTCTGCATGATGTGTCCTCAGTGACCTCCTCTCAGTGACCTGCCCTCTGTCACCTGCCATCTGTGACACGCCCTCTGTGACCTGCCCGCAGTGACCTGCCTTCTGTGACTTGCCATGAGTGACCTGAGGTCTGTGACCTTCTCTGCATGACCTGCCCTCAATGACATGCCCTCTGTGACCTGCCTTCTGTGACTTGCCCTCTGTATCCTGACCTCTGTGACCTGCCCTCTGTGACCTCCCCCAGTGACCTGCCCTCTGTGACCACCCTCTGTGACCTGTCTTCAGTGACCAGCCCTGTGTGATATGCTCTCAGTGACCAGCCCTCAGTGACCTGCCCTCTGTGACTACCCTCTGTGACCTGCCCTCAGTGACCTGCCCTCAGTGACCTCCCTCAGTGACCTGACCTCTATGACATTCCCCCAGTGACCTGTCCTCTGTGACCACCTTCTGTGACCTGCCTTCAGTGGCATGCCCTCTGTGACCTGCTCTCTGAGACCTCCCCTCTGTTCTATGGCTGTGGCAACTAATTACCACAAATTCAGTGACGTAAAACAACAGGAACTTATTCGCCTACATTTCTGAAGGTCAGAGTCCCAAATGGTCTCAGGGAGCCCAAACCCAGGTGGCTGCAGGGCCACGCTCCTGCAGACTCCAAGGCAGAGTCTGTTTCTTTGCCTCTCCCACTTTCTAGACCTGTAGTCCTTGGCACATGTCCCCTCCCTCCACCTTCAAAGCCAGCCACATAGCATCTTCAAATCTCTCGCTGCTTCCATTGTCACATCAGCTTCTTCCTATTCCGTAGTCGAAGTTCCCCCACCCCTTCTTCTAAGGACCCTTGTGACTGCTTTGGGCCCTCCCAGATGATCCACCTTCATACCTTTTTAACCACATCTCCTCCTACTGTTTCCTGTTCCCAGCACACACGGCCCCCACCACCCATGATTGTAGTTTATGTTCTAGTAGCACTAAATGCCTGGAGTCCTGCCAGCAAGGCTGTGGAAGGTCAGGTGTTTGGGCTGCGAACCGAGCAATGGAGCCGCGAGTATGCAGGTTCTCAGCATGGACATGGACTAATTTATCTGAGAGCACAGAAGCCGTTCCACTGAAACCATCCTCCCATATAAACCTTCCCAGACACGCACTTAGGAGAGCACACAAAACAATTCCTAACTGATTTTTAAAACTTTATTTCTATAAAAGTGGGTTTTTTTTTCTAGTTCATATATGTGTTCTGCACAGGTAGCAGAAGTCCTGTTCCATATGCGCTGAGCAGGCTCAGACCTTCTTGCCTCTTCACCTGCTGTTCCCTTCACTTTCTGTGTCTCCCCAGCTGCCCACTTTTCTCGCTTGCCTGTTCACCTTTTAATACCCAGCCAAGATGTCATGGCCCCTCCGAGGCTCTCCATGCCCTCACGGAGCAAAACTGCCCCTTTTACTGTACATATTTCTAGAATTGTCCATTGCCCATGGGGTTGCAGTTTATTGGTTTAAATATTTGCCTCCTCTTCCCCACCCAGACCTGAGCCCCCAAGTTGCAGATTGTGCCCAGGTCACCCCCTGCCCCTCAGCAGTGCCCACGTCTGTGCAGGCCCCTGCAAAGCTGTTCTAACTACCTGCCAAGGAATGAATGTAGGGATGATTTCTTTTGGCAAGCTCACAAAATGTATTTGTTTTATTAAATTTTTAAATTTATTTATTGATTTGAGAAAGAGAGAGAGAAATATAGATTTGTTGTTCCGCCCATCCATGCACTTGCTGGTTGGTTCCTGTATATGTCCTGACCAGGGATTGAACTTACTACAGCCTTGGCTTATTGGGATGAGCTACCCCAGCAGGGCTAACAGATTCCTAACTGCCCTAATTATCTTCCTTTCTCCCCTATTTAACCACTTCTCAGAGCCCTAATGCCTCAGGAATACTTTCTGATGGATGCATTTATAAAATTGTTCTTTACTTTAATAAGTCAGGGGTAACTCATTATGTATATTACTAATGGCTGCTTTCAAAACATTTTGGTACCTCCTTTAGTTTTGAAAGGCCCTAATGGCTTTCTCAGTTTGAGCAGGACCAATTTATCTTTTTAAGTTATACCAATCTACAATAAGAATATTTCTGAATGAGTCATAATTCTATATTACAGCTTTCTTGCAGTGGATTCAAATATTTTAGTATCTTTGACATTTTTGTCTTGCTATGTCAGCGGATCAGGGCCCCCTTTCATGTGACCATGGCCCCTGGGCTCTGCAGTAATTTATATTATTTGTGACACATATTCACTGCCCTTCTCTGGGCCCATCGCTTCTGGGAGGGTAGACTTCCCTCCTATTCCACTGGCTTCATGCTTGGTTATTCAACTTACTTGGGCCAATGACATGTGAGAAGATATAACATAAATCATATCCCATCAGAAGTTTTAAGAATCAACGAGCCCTGGCTGGTTTGGTTCAGTGGATTGAGCGCTGGCCTGCAAACCAAAGCATCGCTGGTTCGATTCCCAGTGTAGGGCACATGCATGGGTTTCAGGCCAGGTCCCCAGTAGGGGGTGCATGAGATGCAACCACACATTAATGTTTCTCTCTCTTTCTTCCTCCCTTCCCCTTTCTAAAAATAAATAGATAAAATCTTTTTTAAAAATGTTCAAAATCTTAAGAATCAATGAGTGTTGCCCGGGCCAGGTGGCTCAGTTGGTTGGAGTGTCATTCAATACATCAAAAAATTGTTGATGTCTGGTCAGGACACATACCTAGGTTGCAGGTTCAATCCCTGGTCGGGGCAGGAATGAGAAGCAATCAATCGATATTTCTCTCTCACATAGATGCTTCTCTTTCACTCTGCTATGTTCTTTCTCTAAAGTCAGTAAACATATCCTCAATAATCATATCCTTAGGTGAGGATTAAAATAAAATAAAAAAAGAATCAATGAGTGTTGCCAACACATAGATCAATGGAACAGAATAGAGAGCCCAGAAATAAACCCACACCTATATGGTCAATTAATCTATGACTAAGAAGGCAAAAATATACAATGGGGTGGGTATAGAGAATCTCTTCAATAAATGGTGGTGGAAAAACTGGAAAGATACATAAAAGAGAATGAAACTAGACCACTTTCTTACACCATATACAAGAATAAACTCAAAATGGATTAAAGACTTAAACATAAGACCCAAAATCATAAAACTCCTAGAAGAAAACTTATAGGCAGCAAACTCTTTGACATAGCTCTTAGTAATTTTTATTTTTGGCTATATCTCCTTAAGCAAGGGAAACAAAAGAGAAAAATAAACAAATGGGACTACATCAAACAAAGGTTTTGCACAGTAAAGGAAACCATCAACAAAATGAAAAGACAACCTACCGATTCAGGGATATTCACCAATGATACATCCAATAAGGGCTTAATATGCAAAATGTATAAAGAACTCATACAACTTACCATTAAAAAAATCTCCAAAAAAAACAAATAAATATTAGGCAGAGAACCTGAGTGGAGAACATACAGATACATATGAAAAGATATTCAATGTCCCTAATCAACAGAGAAATGTAAATGATCATTTCACGCCTGTCAGAATGACTATCATCAACAAATCAACAAACAATACCTGTTGGTGAAGGTGTGGAGAAAAGGGAACCCTCATGTACTGTGGTGGGATTGCAAATTGATGCAGCCACTGTGGAATTTCTTCAAAAAATTAAAAATAGAACTACCTTATGATCCAGCAGTTTCACTCCTGGGCTTTTATCTGAATAAATTCAAAACACTAATTCAAAAAGTATATGTATCCCTATGTTCATTGCAGCATTATTTACAATAGCCAAGGTATGGAAACAACCTGTGTCTATTGATAGACAAATGGATTAAGAAGATATGGTACATACACAATGGAAGATTTCTTGGACATAAAAAAGAATGACATCTTACTATTTGTGACAACATGGATGGACCTAGAGTGTATTATGGTAAATGAAATAAGTCAGACAGAGAGTGACAAATATTATATAATTTTACTTGCCTATGGAATCTAAGAAAAACAAAAGAACAAACAAAATAGAAACAGACTCATTGATACAGAGAACAAACTGAGAGTTGTCCCGCGGGGAGGCAGGGATGGGAGACTGGGTGACAAAGATGAAGGGATTAAGAAGTACAAATTGGCAAATATGAAACAGTCATGGGAATGTAGTCAATAATATTGAACAACTACGTATGGTGCCAGGTAGACACTAAACTTATCAGGGAGATCACGTCTTAAGTCATATAAATATCTTACCACTGGGGTATACACCTGAAACTAATATAAAATGGAATGTCAACTCTAATTGAAAAAAATAAAAATAAAAGAGGACCAATGAATATTTCCACCCACTCTCTTCTTTGTCCTCTTTGCGGAGAAAATAGCCTGTCCCAGGTTAGAGCTGCACTTTCAACTTGTCTCCCTAGAATGATGAAAACACTTGGACAAGAGCCACCGTGAGGGCGACTTAGAGCACGAGCAAGAAACAAAAGTTTGTGGTTATCCTCATAAGCTCCTGCGGTTTTAGAGTAGTTCATTGCTGCAGCTCAACATGGCAAATGCTGACTGACACAGATGCTTAGGGTTGCACAAAAAGACAGAGATTTATATTTTTGAAAACTCTAAGAAGGTTTTCTTACCGACCCATTGGATCATGGGACACCTGCTAGCTTGCTAAAAGGGGTACATTTCAAAGTAGACTCATTAAACCTCCAACACCCCATTTCCCATTGCAGCATGTCACTGTCTCCCGGTTTTAGCATCCATTCCTCCCATCACCATAGTAACACGTATTCTGGGGCGGGGTGGGAATATCCTCGTAAGGGATGGGGGAAGCAATTTTCACTTCTTTCTCTAACCTCTGACACCTCATCTTTCCTTCCATATCATTATTATCTGTGGTAAAGATGAAGGTAAAATGCCCTCAGACAAAATCGACTGTAGACCAGGGGATCTGCATGAGTGAGGAAACATTACCAGTGTGCCTGCTGCTGAAAGAGAAAGGGAGGAAAGATTTCTCAGAGCAGATGGGGCTGCAAGGGAATCACATATCTGTGGGGCTCCAAAAGATATTCCCCAAATCCAACAGAGCCACACTCCACAGTAGCAGCTCCCAGGTGGTACTTTGTCGGGCATGTGTCGGGCACTTGATTGGGTGTGTGGCCCACAGGTCACTAGCATCACCCACACCTTGCAACCACCATCCCTGGATGTTCTGATGAATTGTGTATACTTTGAAATTGTTGAATCCAAAGAAGTGCAAACAGCTTATATCTGTCAGGATTTGGCAAATGCATCCTTTCCTTCTTGCATGGATGTCTTGGTTTTGGTTTTGATTGGTTACCTTGAAGACGTCTGTCCATAAAGTATCCAGCGACGTACCATGAAAAATAGAGCCATTTATTGAAGAAAATACAAGATACAAGAAACATTGTACATAGGACAATGATGCCTCAGTTCCCTTCAAAGCAGGCACATTGGGACCTCACACAGGTCTTTGCTGACTGCATCCTGTACACATTCAACATTCTCAAGTGTTCTGCTTGTTGCAGGCCTTCCAGAACATGGATTACTTTCAACAGATTCCCAACCATTTTGGAAGCATTCATGCTGTGCTCCTTGCATCATCTTCGAAAGCCTTTTGAATCATCTGAATAGTTTCCACGCAGGAATGTTCAAGCTTAACACAAAATTTGATGCAGATTCATTGCTCTACTCAGTCATTTTGAATGTGATGGCCACACAGTACACACACTCATTCAACAGTGTCTACTGCCCCTGCTGACTACTACAGTGAAGTTGCCATTATTCATGCATGTGCATTCCAGTCCACTCTCCTTGGCTGCCAGGTTACGTTGATGTTGAACAAACTGCTCTTATATATTAACAATGGCCTGATTTTTTCCGGACAGACCTCATACACCTGGATTTTTTTTTTAAAAAAAAGAATCAACACTGGGTTTTGGAAATAAATGTCCTGGTAACTTTCGATGCTCTCACCTGACTCAGAAAAAAAACAGGCCAGGTGGGAGCAACATGCCTGTTCCATGTGTATGCATGTCATTCTGGAAATCTTGGCTTTGAGGCACAACAGGAGGGCCTTAGAAACCTGGGACTGCTGGACCGGTCAGTAGGGTTCAAAAGTAAGAGAACCAAAAGGAGATTTTACATATAGTGATTGAGAAGAATTGGCTCATGAAGTTTCGGGGGCTGAAAAGTTTGACGATCTAGCATCTGCAAGTGGAAGCCCAGGGAAACCAGTGGTGTAAATTCAGTCTGAAGGCCTAGGAAACAGGGGAGCCCAGGATGTAAGTTCGAGTCCAAGGGCAGAGATCCTGAGGTGAGATGTCCCAGCTCAAGGATTGAGGCAGGAAAAAAAGGGAGGTGAATTTTTCCTTCCTCTAACTTGTCCTATCCAGGCCCTCAATAAATTGCATGATGCCCACCCACATTGCAGAGGGTCATCTACTGAGTCTACCAATTCAAATGCTAATTACATCGGGAAATGCCCTCAAGACACACTCAAAAACAGTGTTCAGTCTGGGCACTGCCTGGCCAGTCGAGTTGATAAAATTAACCATTGCAGGAGAGAAGCGAGAAGCAGATCCAAGGCTGGCCCAGAGGAGTGGGCAGGTGAGGTAATGCCCGAGGTCTGGAGGGGCACTGGGAAGCCAGGCTCACATCTGGGGAGGTCTGATGAGGCAGGATCGACAGAGCCCAGGACAGGGTTACAGAGGCCCCAATAGTGTGGTCTCGGGGTCATCCATTGTCCGTCAGACTCCGGGGCAGTGGGAGAAGGGAGGGAGGGTTGGAAAAAGAACCCAGAGGAAGGTGGGTGGCAGGAGGCGGGCAGGGGGTCGGCCCCACAAGAGCCGGCTGGGCTGAACTTCCAGTGGGACCCGCCTGGGGTGCTCTGATTCACAAGGCCAGATTTGCCCTGGAGGAACATACCGAGGAGGTCTGGAGCAGGGCCCTGTGACTTGTGAGTTTTGGGACCCCCGAAGTTGCTCCCATAAAGCTGGGACACAGAGCTTCTGGTGGAACAATCCATCCCAGCCTCCCCGAGGTGAGCCAGCTAGCTGCCCCCGCGGTCCCCAGCGCTTTGTGGATGGTGTGGTGGGTGGAGCCCACAGCCACCCCACCCTCGACTCAGCCTGCTGTTTATCTCTCTAATCCCGGCAACTGCGCCTGACAGTGTCGCTCTTTGGGACTGTTAAAATGTCCATTTCCTTTTTGGTACAGATGGAAATTAGACGGAATAAAATGCCCTAGGATTATTTGATGTGTTTCTAATTTGATTTCCAGCAGCCCTCTGAATCTGATCATCTCTCGTCATTGCCACAGAACAAAATGTGAGAACATTGATGGGGAACTTGGCCCGCATCCTCTCCTAATACCGCAAAAACCAAGTGCCCCCTTGAGAGAAGAGAGCCTTTCCCATTTTGTCACAGATAGATAGATTCCATAAATTAATTGAAAGGCACCGAGTTTCTTTCCGAAGGAATACTGAGAGCATTGTGTTCCTCTGTATGATTAATTCCTGTCAGTTTCCTCTCCCCTGTTTTCCTGGGGGGCGGGGCAGTGTCTGCACGAAGGAGGCATTCAGGGGTCAGAGCGACCGTGGAGCCTCGCACCCTGAGATAGGCAGTGTGCTTCCATTTCATGAGTTTGAGTGAATGTTCCTGTCTCCTTCCATGGGGACCCAGGGGCTGGGCTGGGCATGGGGCTGCTGGTTTACTGGGCTCCATTGCAGCTTTGGAAAGAGCCCTGCCGCTGTACCTCTGCCTGGGGTCCCGGGAGAAACTCCTGTGGCTCATGCCTCTGGTTGAGAGGCAGGCACTTCTCTGCCAGGATAACTTCCAGAATTTCTAATGGATGAGGGTTAAAAATGCCTCAATTTTCCAAAATGGGTTGGAAATGAGGTATAGCAAATTGAACATTTGAAGTTAAAGCTTTTTCGTGTGTGTGCGTGCACGCATTTCAAGTCTTTCCTATAAAATCTTTCCAATATAAATGCAATATTAACCTGTCTAGGAACTATAACACACAAAACACATAAATATTTTCAGCAGAGAATCAAAGATTTAGAGGACTGGAAGGGACCTTCAAAGACCTTGAATCCAACTCCCAGCAGGTGTTTTGCCTATTTTTGCAGATTCCTCACCTGAGTTGCCCAGCACGCCTTTACAGACATGAGCTCGCTAATGAGAGATTCCTCTGGATGAGATGAAGCAAGGCCTTCCCAGTTGTTTTCACGCCCTGGTCCTGGTTCTCACCTGTGGGACGTACAGAGCCTGTTGAATCTGCTCCCTGGGGTTCCCTTCTGTGTACCTCTCGAGACCAGCGCACTAGTGTCTTCCACCATTGCCCAGATCACAAGGGCTGGACACCTCTTTGATTTCTGGCACAGTCTGCCCATCAGTCTCTGGTTTCCTGAGCAGGGAGGCCACTCCCCCCACACTGAGAACCGAGGGGCAGCCTGTTTGGAAAGCACCTCACCCTGCATTCTGCAGAGCACCAGCCCTACCCCACCCTCTCAATGCAGACAAGTGCAAAGTAGAGCGAGAAGCCAAGCCGGCCACTCCAAGCCTGCCGAGGCCTTCAAGCTCCAGGAGAGGGACCCCGGACCTGGATCTGAGGGCTTATTTAACATTGTTGTTAACGAATTGATTGAGGTATAATTGATGTACAATAAATTGCACATATTTAAAGTGTAAAATTTGGTAAATAGGACAGGTATACATCCATGAAAGTGTCAGCTCAGTCAGGATAGTAGACATGCCCACCTCACAACACAAATTTCTAGTATCCCTTTATAAGCTGTCCTTCTCCTCCCTCCCAGGTGACTGCTGTTCTGCTTACTGTTACTAAAGATTAGTTTGCACTTTGTAGGGTTTTATATAAATAGAATCATGGTACATATGATTTTGTCTGGCTTCTTTTACTCAGTGTATTTATTTTGAGATCCATCCACGTGGTATATATTAATAGTCATTCCTTTTGATTGCTGAATAGTGTTCCCTTGTATGGAAAGACCACAATTTGCTTCTCCTTTCCCATGTTAATGGATGTTTGGTTCATTTCCAGTTTGAGGTTGTTACAAACAAAGCTGTTATGAACACTGATGTACAAATCTTTGTATGAACACATGCTATCTTTTCTCAAGTAAATATATAGAAATAGAATGCCTGGATCATAAGGAAGGCATATATTAACTTTCAAGGAAATGCCAAGTTCTAAAGAGTCTGTACCATTCTGCATTTCTACCACTAGAATATGAAAGTTCCAGTTCCTCCACATCCATACCAATATGTGGTATGTTTTAGCCATTTTAATTGGTACATACTGGCATCTCACTGTAGTTTTAATCTGAATGTCTGTAATGACTAATGATGTTAAACGGCTCTTCTTCTGCATATTTGCAACCCACATATCATCATCATTAATGAAGTTCAAATCTTTCACCCATTTTTAAAAATTGGGTATTTTATTTGCTTATCATTGAAGTTTGAGAGTTATTTATAAAGTCTTGATACAGTTTATTTTTATTTTTTTTGCTAATATATGTGCTCTGCAATATTTTCTCCTAATCTGTGGAATATTTTCCTTTTTATTCTTTTAATAGTGTATTTGTAGAGCAGAAGTTTTTAATTGGTAGTATGATTTATCATTTTGTTCTCTTATAAATCATACTTTTGGTGTTGTATTTAAGAAATCTCTACCTAATGCAAGATAACAAGATTTTTCCCTATGTTTTATCTTAGACCTTTTATAGTTTTAAGTCTCTGATCCATTTTGAATTAATTTTTTCATATGGGGCAAGGTATGGATCAAAGCTCTCTCTCCCCCTCAAAATACAGATTCCAGTTTTTCCAGAACCATTTGTTGAAAAGACTATTTTTTTCTTCTTTGAATTGCTTTTGCATCTTTATGAAAAATTAGATGTCCATATATATGTGCATCTATCTCTGGACTCTTTTCAGTTCCATTGCTCTATTTGTTTATTTTTACTCCAATATCATAATGTTTTGATTACTGTATCTTTATAATAAGTTTTGAAATTGAGATATGTGAGTTCTCCAACTTTTTCAATATTGTTTTGGTTATTTGTGGATACCTGCAATTCCATATAAATTTGAAAATCAACTTTTCAATTTCTGCAAAAATGATGCCAGAATTTTGGTAGGAATTGCATTGAATGTATAGATCAATTTGGGGAGAATTGACATATTCACAGCATTGAGTCTTTTGACTTATGATCAGGTATATTTCTTTCCCTTTATTAGGTCTTTAATTTCTTTCAGCAATATTTTGTAGTTCTCAGTGGAAAGGCCCTTCACATATTTGGTCAGATTTTCCCCTTAGGTCATAAGGTATTATCTATCTATCTATTTGAGATATACTTGACATATAATTTTGGGTATACAACAGAATGATTTTTTATTTGTATATATTGTGAAATGATCACCACAATAAGTCTATTTAACATTAATCATAACATATAGTTATGAAAATTTTTCTTGTAATAACTTTAAAGATCTACCCTCTTCGCAACTTTCAAATATACAATACAGTATTATTAACTACAGGCACCATATTGTGTATTACATCCCTTGACTTATTTATTTTATAATGGAAAGTTTGTACTCTTTGACCTCTTTTACTTATTTTACTTTTCTCCCATCCCTGCTTCTGGCAACCACCAAACTATTCTCTGTACCTATTAGTTCAGTTCTTTAGCTTAATAATTTTTTTTTTTTTTTTAGATTTTACATATAAGTGAGATCATGCGATATTTTTCTTCCTCAGTCTGGCTTTATTCCATTAAGCATAAAGCCTTCAAGGTCCATTCATGTCGTCACAAATGGCAAGATTCCTTCTTTTTTAAATATTTCATTGTATATACATATATACCACATTTTCTTTATTCATTCATCCATTGATAGACACTTAGGTTTTTTTCTTTTTCTTTTTTATTTATAAATCATGTTTATTCTATTACAGTTGTTTCAATTTTCCCCCCTTTACCCCCCTCCACCTATCCCACCCCGACCCCTTGCTCCCACAGTCAATTCCCACTCTACTGTCCATGTCCATGGGTCATTCATACATGTTCTTTGTCTAGTCCCTTCCCCTTCTTTCCACCATTGTCCTCCTTCCCCATCCCCTCTGGTCACTTTCAGTCTGCTCCATGTTTCCATGCCTGTGGTTTATTTTGTTCATTAGTTTATTTTGTTGAATAGAGTCCACTTATAGGTGAGATCATATGGTAATTGTCTTTCATCAACTGGCTTATTTCACTTAGCTTAATATTCTCTAGTTCCATCCATGTTGTCTCAAAAGGTAGGAGTTCCATCTCTTTCTCTTTCTTTCTTAAATGTAGATTGATTTTATTTTTTTAAATGTCAAAGTTAATTATAAAATATTTAAAAAAATTCAAAACCATTATGAAGTCTCAGCAATTAAACCAACATGACACCAACACAGAAATAATCAAGTAGATCAATGAAAAATAATAGAGACAAATGTATATATCTGATTAATATATGTATGATTCAGTTGATATTTCAAATCAATGGGTAAAATAAGGCTTATTCAACAAATGAGGTGCATGGACCACTAGTACTTGAAATAAAACAAATATAGAGTCCTATTTCACACATTATATAAGAAATATTCAGGTGAGTTAAAAATCAAAATGTAGAATCTAAGGAGTTTTTGAAGAAAATAGAACTAATATTTATCATGACCTGAAGTAAAATATTCAACCCCAGAAGCTATAAAGTAAATATTGACAATAGGACTATATTAAACATTTAACTATATAGTAATATACATATAAAAAAAGTTAAAGGACAAGGAATAGAATAGAAAAGTATTTGCAACACATCTAAAACATGGTTAATAGGTTTTTTGTTTCTCGTTTTCTTTTTAGGGAAAACGTTCTACAAACCTTTAATGAATAAATGGTAAAGAATACCAAAAAGTCATTTAAAGCTTTGTTTTTTTTAAATAATAGAAATAGGGAAGAAATATACTAAAACAGGTTTAGTTTCAACAAATAGTAAAGGAACAATGAAAATAACATCATTGTCACAATCAGATTAATGAGTATTAAAAATATTGGTAATATCAAATATTGGCAACTCTGAAAGGAACTGGGTATTCATAGAAACTTTTTCTTCATTTTAAAGCAGTCTCTTTAGCATATTTTGGAGGTGTATTCTTTTAGCCTTCTTTTTTTCTGGGAAACTCCTTATTTTACCTTCCATTTTAATTGAGAGCCTTGCTGGGTAGAGCAGTCTTGGTTGCAGACCTTTGCTTTTCATGACTTGGAATATTTCTTGCCATTCCCTTCTGGCTTGTAGTGTTTCTGTTGAGAAGTCAGATGCTAGCCCTATCGGGGCTCCCTTGTGTTATTATCTCTTTTTCTCTTGCTGCCTTTAGGATTCTCTCTTTGTCTTTGATATTTGCCATTTTAATGCTGATGTGTCTTGGAGTGGGCCTCATTGGGTTCCTCTTGAATGGGACCCTGTGTGCTTCCTGGACTTGTGTGACTTTTTCTCTCCTCCAATTAGGGAAGTTTTCCATCATTACTTTTCCAAACAGGTTCTCTATCCTTTCCTCCTCCTCTTCTCCTTCTGGTATCCCTATTATAAGGACATTATTACATTTCAGGTTGTCCTGTATTTCTCTAAATGCCTCTTCATTCTTTTTGAGTCTTTTTTCATTTTCTTGCTGTTTCTGGGAGCTTTTTTCTACCTTGTCCTCCAGCTCGCTGATTCAGTTCTCAGCTTCATCTAGCCTGCTTTGGATTCCTTTTACTGTGTTCTTCAATTCAGAAATTGTATTCTTCATATCCTCTTGTCTCTTCTTGATAGTTTCTATGTCCTTTTTCATGCTGATATAGTTTGCAGTAAGTTCCTCCTAGTTTCCCTGGAATTTTTGGTAATTCTCTCTGAGCTCACTGAGCTCATTGAGCTTCCTTAGATCCATTGTTTGGAACTCAGTGTCTGATAGTTTACTTGCCTCTATTTCACTTAGTTCCTCCTTTCCCTTTGACTAGGGAATATCACTTGGTGTGTTTAGTAAACCCAGAAGCATTATTCCCATTATTTGTGAGACTCTTCTCTTTTGCTTCTACTTAAGTTGATCTATCTTGATTTCCTGACTTTGTGGTGTGAACTTCTATGGTTGGAGGCCACTGTTTTTACTTTCTGGATTTGCCTCTGATGATGTCAGATGTTGACCCTGTCTGACCTTAGGCAGTCTGATCGAGACTTCCAGTAATTTGCTGTCCTTGGCTTTCTCCTTCAGCTGTTAATCTATTCATTCTGCACTCAGCAGGGTGCCTTAGACAGCTCAAGGCGGGGTGGAGTCTCTCCTGGGGATGGGGTTATTGGGTCCTCTCACGCTGTTGCCATCGGGGGAGGAGTCAGCACTGGGATCCCGCTGGTTACTCTCTCCATTATCTCCCCAAAACCTCCAGTCCCCAATCTCTCCTCAAGTGTGGCCAGACCTTTCTGTGCCTCTTTTAGCCAGGGATCTACTCTCTATGGCTGCCACTCTGCAGGTGGCTTAGACAGCACAGGGTGGGGTGGAATCCCACCTGGGAGTGGGGCTATTGGGTCCTTTGATGCTGGTGCCGCTCATATGGAGTGGGTTCTTCCTGAGAAAAATGGCTGCTGCCGCATGGGGGATGTGATTCAGCACCGAGATCCTGCAGGCTACTCTCTCAGTTCCCTCCCCAAAGCCTCCTTCCCCAGTCTCTCCTCAGGTGTCTCTAGCCCACTCTGTCCCCACCTTTGCTGGAGACCAGGGTAAGTGGCAGTTAGACTGCACTAAAGCCGATTCTTCTGTCTACGAGGTCACAAGGCTCCTCTCTCGCTGTTGTTCAGTTGTTTGTTCCAGATGATTTCTCTACAGTTTAGTTGTAATTCCATGTTGGTCCTGGGAGGAGGTCAGTGTGACTTCCACTCACTCCTCCGCCATCTTGATTTCTCAAATTGTTATACCTTCTTGATTAATTGACTTTTTTACTATTATGAAGGTAATACTCTTTGCTCTGATATTAATATATCCACTCCAGCTTTTTTTGACTACTGTTACACGGTCTAATTTTTTCAATGTATTTACCTTTTTGTTTATTTACATTTTTTTATTTGTTTATATTTAAGTGCAATTTAAGAGAAGAATATAATTATGTTTTTTTAAACCCAATTTGGCTATTTATGTAGGCTATTTAGAAAAATTTAGATTTAATGTGATTATTAATTTAGTTAGGTTTAGATCTATCAGCTTGGTATTTGTCTCATCTATTCTTTGTCCTTTCCTTCTCTTCCTGCCTTCCTTTGGTTGAAGGAGTATTTTTTATGATCTCATTTTATCTCCTTTGTTGGCTCATTAATTCTTATACTTCTAAAACATTTTAGTGGTTGCTTCTGGGTTTATTGAACACACCAAGTGATATTATACAACTTCACGCAGATGACAAGAACATTTCAGGAGAATGCTTCTATTTCTCTCCCATAACTTTTATGCTATTGCAGCCCTGTGTTTTACTTTTACATATGCTATAAACTCTACAATACATTGTTTTCATTTTTGTATACCCTGTCAATTATCTTTTAAAGAGATATATACAGTAGCAAAAATATTTATTTACCATTTTTAGTGTCCTTGAATCCTTTGTGTAGATCCATACTTTGATTTGGTATAGTTTTTCTTCTGCCTGAGGAAAATCCTAAGAACATTTTTGTATTGGGGCTTTGCTAATAATTAATTAATTTAGGTTTTCTATGTTTGAAGACCTCTTTCTTTCACCTTCATTTTTTGAAAGATATTTTCATTGAGTACAGAATTCTATGTTTCAGCCTTTTTTTCTTTTATCATTTTAAAGATGTTACTCTTCTGTTTTTTACTTTTTGTTTTTGATAAGAAATGTGCTGTCAGTTTTATTTTTACTCCTATGTATGTGACATGTCCTTTTTCCCTCTGGCTGCTGCTTTTAAGACTTTTTTTTTTTATTACTGTTTTTGAGCACTTTGTTAATGACATGTTTGGGTATAATGTTCGTCATGTTTCTTGTTTATAGTTTCCATCACAGTTGAAATCTTTTTAGCTATTACCTCTTCAAATATTTTTTCCTGTCCCTTCCTTTCTTTTGGAGGTCTAGAATTAAATGTTATTAGTCACTCAAAGTTGCCACAGCTCACTGAGGCTCTTTTCAATTATAAAATTATTTTTTCCCTGTGTGTTTTATTTTTGGATAATTTCTCTTGCTGAATATTTGAGTGTTCTCATCTTCAGCTGGGTCTAATCAGCCATTAATCCTATCCATCTTAGTTACTATAGTTTTCATGTCTAGAATCTTTTGTTAAACATCTCCCATGTCTCTACTTTTTTACTTTACAGAATACAATTATAATGACATTTAATGTTCGTTTAATTTCTAATATCTTTGTCTGCTCCATGCCATTCAATCGATTGCCTTTCTTGTCCTTATGGGTCCTGTTTTCCAACTTTTTTGCATGCTTTGTAATCTTCGAATGGATACAAGGCATAGTAAATTTTACTTTATTGGGTGCTGGGTATTTTTGTATTCCTGCATTCTTGACTTTTTTTTCCTGGAATTCACTTAGGTAACTTGGAAACAGTTTGATCCTTTAGGGTCTTGCTTTTGAGATTTGTTGGGTAGAACCAGAGCAGTGTTTAGTCAGGGGAAATGATTTTCCATTGTTGAGGCAAGACCTTCCTGAACACTCTACACAATGCCCTATGAATTATGGATTTTTTTCCCCTCTGATTAGTGGGAACAGGCATTATTCCTGTGCCTGTGTGAACACTGGGCACTCTAATCCTTTGGGTGGTTCAATGGGAGTGATTGCCTTAAGCCCTGGGCTGTAGTTTCTGCGTAGCTTTGCAGGAAGGTGAGTCTTATTCTGTAAGGATATCCTGCAGGGAATCATTCTGGGAAACAGTAATTTTTAAATTTTGAATTAAATTTAAAATTTAAATTAAAAACTACACAGCAAAATAAAACCAAATCTGTACAAACTACATGCCAGAGTGAAGTGGATTAGAAATAGCACATGTAAAACTGTGCTAAGAGAATTAGTTGACATCATTTGAGTCAGAATTGATATGGCTGACTGCCCCCCAAGCTAAAGTGACTTCAGGGTGTGTTAAAAGAAACACTATGTCTAGGACAAAGAAGGTGACATTAGCTTCATTCTGGCAGCCTGCTAAAGAGGCAAGAGCCCTGATGATACTGTTGACCTATTCACCAAATCCAGAATTATTTCCTTCTATACTTTTTCACATAATAGATAATTAAATATCTGTAATTTAAAGCTGTTTTGGTTGGATATTTGATTACTTACAGTTGAAAACATCTTCACTATTACAATCTTCTCAAGGAAAATTAATTGATCCCCACTATGAATGGATATGTCCTTCACCGCTCAACTATCATCTTATGGGACTAGACTCATTGGCTGACACATAGCAGGAAATATAATATATATTGAATGATGTATTAACAAATGGAATCCTCTATTCATCTGAAATTGTTTCCCACTTTCCTCCATTGATGATTAATGACAGAATATGGAGAACTGATTCTCAGAGTCCCATGTGTTCCAGGCTTGTCGATGTATATTAAGTTCTAGATTTCAGGCTCCACTGCCCAGAGGTTTACCTTGGTAGACCTGGGGTGGGAATTTGGAGTCAACCTTTTGAACCAGCACCTAAGAAGGTTCTAATGATGAGAGTCTATAGGCTATTTTGACAAACACTGACATAGAGAACCAAGGATTGCTATACACATAAAGATTTCCCCACATTTAGAGGGTAAAGTTTGCATTCACTATAAATATTATCTTGAAAAGGTCTTTATGTGTCTATAAGACTTTTAAAAAATGTGTCTTTAAGATCCAGTTCAGCCTAGCCCAGACCCATTCCCAGGACAGTGGTTGTCTTTGGATGGCCCTCTGAAGTCCTGCTCATGCTTACTCTTATCATGGCTCAGAAATTTCTCCCTGCCATTCCCTCGGTCTCCTTGACACTGTGTATTCTCTTTCCCCAAAACAGGTTCATCTGCTAAGCTTGGACTGGATCTTTATTCCAAGTCTAGAACAGAGAAGAGGCAGAAAGAGAGAAAAAGAAAAGAAAGAAAAACCATTAAAAACAGATGGTCCATTAAGTCTTTTTTTTTCCCTTTTGGAGAGTTAATTAAATTCTTCTGGTTGACCTTTTAAGGTCTTTTGAAAATATTTCCTTTTAGTTCAAGAGAAAAATCTATGTGCTTCATCATTTGCACAGCAGGAAAGCTCCCTATAGAAAAGAACATTGGAATCAAACACATGATTTTGGAATAAGAAGAACATATTTTCAGTCCCATAAACCACATATAAGTTATACAGAAATTAGAAATTTTTTAAAGTATATTTTATTGATTATGTTATTACAGTTGTCCCAATTTTCCCCCTTTGCCCCCCCTCCACCTAGTACTCCCTTCCCTCCATCAGTCCCCACCCTTAGTTCATGTTCATGGGTCATGCACACAAGTTCTTTGACTCCTCTATTTCCTATACTATTTAACATTCTCCTGTCTATTTTGTACCTACCAATTATGCTTTTTAATCCCTGCACCTTTCCCCCTATTCTCCCCCTTCTCCCTACCAGCTGATAACCCTCCAAATGATCTCCATACCTATGATTCTGTTCCTGTTCCAGTTGTTTATTTGTTTTTGTTATTGTTTTACATTCAGTTGTTGATAGTTGTGAATTTGTTGCCTTTTTAATGTTCAGAGTTTTGATCTTCTTTTTCTTAAATAAGTCCCTTTAACATTTCATGTGATATGGTTTGGTGATGTTGAACTCCTTTAGCTTTACCTTGTCTGAGAAGCACTTTATCTGTGCTTCGATTCTAAATGATAGCTTTGCTGGATAGAGTAATCTAGGTGGTAGGACCTTGCTTTTCATCACTTTGGATACTTCTTGCCAGTACCTTATTGCCTGCAAAGTTTCTTTTGAGAAATCAGCTGATAGTCTTATGGGAACTCCTTTGTAGGTAACTCTGTTTTTCTCTCGCTGCTTTTAAGATTCTACCTTTATCTTTAACCTTTGGCATTTTAATTATGATGTGTCTTGGAGTGGGCCTCTTTGCATCTATTTTGTTTGGGACTCTCTGTGCTTCCTGGACTTGTATGTCTATTTCCTTCACCAGATTAGGGAAGTTTTCTGTCATTATTTTTTAAAATAAGTTTTCAGTTTCTTGCTTTTCCTCTTCTCCTTCAGAAATCCCTATGATTCAGATGTTGGTACGTTTGAAGATGTCCCAGAGTCTTCTTATACTATCCTTGTTTTTTTTGAATTCTTGTTTCCTCTTTTGGTTCTGGTTGAATTTTTATTTCTTCCTTATGTTCCAATCATTGATTTGAATCTCAACTTCCTTCCCTTCACTGTTGGTTCCCTGTAGATTTTTCTTTATTTCATTTAGTGTAACCTTCATTTCTTCCTTTATGTTGTTGGCATACTCAGTTCTTTGAGCATCCTGGTCACCAGTGTTTTGAACTTTGCATCTGACAGGTTGACTAAGTCCATTTTGTTTAGTGCTTCTTTCTGGGGTGTTGTTCTGTTCTTTCATTTGGGCCATATTTCTTTGTGTCCTGAATTTGGTAGCCTCCCTGCATTTGTTTCTGTGTATTAGGTAGAACTGCTTTGACTCCCTGTAAAAGGCGTCCATTTGGATGAATGTGGCTTCTTTAAATCCTTGGTTGTTGGACTTCCATACAGTTCAATTTTTTTGACGGTTTTGGGTGTTATCTGTTTTGAGATTTAGTTGTAATTCTTTTTGCTGTTGCATGAGGAGGCAAAGTGTGTCTACCTATGCCTCCATTTTGACTGGAAGTCAGAAATTAGAACTTTTTAAAAGGAAGTTTTCAGTGTTATTTTTGCTCATATTTATTGTGGAATATTTAGGTAATATGTAAAACTACAAAGAAGACAATAAATATCATTATTTACAGCTCAATAACCCAGATATAACCATAGTTAGAGTGCTATGCTTACAAAAACATAGACATTTTAACTTTCAAAATATTGGAATGATAATGTTTAACCTAAAACCTATGTCTTCTACTTAAATTTTTTATTAACATGTTTATGCAATTAAATATTCTTTAAGAGCTCATTTTTAGTGACTGCATTTCATATATATATATATACACATACACACACACACATACATATACACACAGACATTATGATAGATATAAATATCTGCTTATTGTTTGATATCTAGTTTATTTCTCATCTTTCTCCATTAAATGTAAATACTAGTCTTTGTTTCTCCTTTTCTCTGTCCTTCTCATGCTGTCTTTCCTTCCCTTCTCCTTCCTATCTTGCTTTCCCTCCTAGTGTGAGGATGTTGTCATTCAGCCTCCGGGGCAGCAGGCTGACCAGAGGGAGTGGGGCCATGTAGAGGTCCTTGTGGGTGTCCTCAGGCACTTTTGAAGCCGGCAAGGGAGTTGGCGTGCCATGTGAAGGAGTTGGAGGCAGTGTCCCCAGCAAGGTTTGCTTACATTTCTGGTTAATTCCTAGCTATTGATTTAATGGGTCTCAGAGGCTGCATTTTTGAGAATTTCCAGGAGAGTCAGTGACATCATACTCCCCCTATCAGTGTGTGGGGACCTGTCTAATGACATCCGACTAGTATTATTCCTTAAATCATTACCAGTGTGACAGGTTATATACATCATTGATTCCTAGTGAATTTCAAAGTTCTTTATCTTCATTTTCATCTTTTATGAATTGTCTCTTCATGTCCTTTGCCTATTTTTTAAAATGGATGGGTTCATGTTTTACATATAGATTTTTTAAAACTAGTGATTTTAAAGGCTATTAATCCTGTGTTTCCTTGGAAGTCTTTTTGTCATTTTACAAGTTTCTTATTTTGTTTTGATTTTTAAATAAATAACTGATTTTTACATAGTCAAAATATAAATCTAAAAACAATGTGTTTTGGATTGGATACAGTATGGCCTGAACAGAAAAAAAGACATTAGTAGAAAAACTGGTGAAATTAGAATAAAGTGTAGAATTTAGTATTAGAAATGCACCAATGTCAGCTTCTCCATTTTTAAAAAAATAGTCAGTACCATGGTAATGTAAGATGACAACATTAGGGGAAGTGGGTGAGGAGCATATGGGAACTCTATACTATCTTCACAGCCTTTCTGCAAGTTGAAATTATTCCAAAATAAAAGTTTATTAAAAACAAACAGAAAAACCAATCTTTTCATCTTTTTATTTCTACTTCCTTTCATTATTTTAGATTTGGAAAATCTCTGCCCATATATAGATCCTGAATATATTCATACATATTTTCCTCTAATGTTTTCATATTTTAAGGTTTTGCATTTTACTGTTTTGTCTAATTGTAGCTTATTTTGGTATATGGCACAAAATCAAGATCTAATTTTGTGTCTGACTTCCAGACTCTTGCTACTGATCAAGAGGGAGTAACAGGGATGGGATTTACCCACTAGCCTGAAACAACCAAATACTGGGCAAAGTATCTAACAAAATATATGAAATAATGACTCTCATGAGAATGGATGCCAGGCAATGAAGAATGGTGATCCCTGAAAGACAGGAACCCATGAGATGAGCCCTATGCTTGTCCCAGCTTACAGCCTAAGGTCAGCTTTCAGGATGGATACATGGAGGGGAAACCCAGATAAAGCCCGATGGCCTCCCTGACGTGAGGATGCAGGGCTAGGAGTCCAGGGAGACCAAGCTGTGTAGAGTTTTCAGGAACAAATACTGTAGAGAAGAGAGCTGCATAGAGAGAGAACGCCAGAGATCAGCAGGGGGTATGCAGTCTTTGGCTGAGTTCTGAACAAGGTGTTCCTGTGAAGAACTACCTGGCACTGGGAAAGAACTCTCTTCAAAGGTTATCAGAAACAATCCACGGAGTTCAGACAGGACCAGGAACAGTTTCTGTCCCTACCAGCCATAATAACATTGGACAGAATACTAAAAAGCGTTTTACCACAGTGGTGAGGAAAACAGAACAAAGAGCATACAGGATAAAGAGAATCAAGTAGCAAATGGTAGAATTAAACTCTACCATACCATTAATCACATTAACTAAATAGTATAAACACCTGTCTAATTAAACAACATATAGAGACATCTTTTTAGTTAGAAGGCAGAGATGATCAGATTGGAAAAGAAAAGTAAGACTTAACTATATGCTGTCTTTAAGAAAACCACTTTAAATATAAAGACACAAATGGCTTAAAATTAAAAAAGAATGAAAGAAACATACCATGTCAACTCCAATTTTTAAAATACTGGAGTAGCTATATTGATATGAAACAAAGTAGATTGCAGAGCAAGGAATATTACCAGACATAAAAAGTCATTTCACAATGATCAAGAACTCAATAAGTTAGGAGGACACAACAATCCTAAACATTTATGCATCCAAAAGGAGAGCTTGAAATATATGAAGTAAAAAGCAATTTGGGCAGAAATGGCTATAACCACAATAATAGTTGAATATTTCAACAATCCTCTAAATAACTGACAAAACAAATAGACAGAAAATCAGCAAGGATGTAGGAGAGCTTAAATAACACTCAATCAACTTAACTTAATTGACATTTATGACAATCCAATAACAGTGTAGGGGAGGAAAAACTTCCACTCTCTTAGGTTCTGTGGCTGGCCTAAGAGGTAAACTGACATGTAGAAAGGGTTAACAGGAGAAAAGCATACAGATTCATTTCATATTTTTACATGTAGGTAGAAATTTTCAGAAGAAAAATTAAGACCCAAAGAAGCTGCTAAGCCCCAAAGCTTATATACCTGTTTACACAGATAACAATAAATTGTGGGAATGTGACAAGGGCTACAGGCAGTGAATCGAAGGACAGTGATCAGGAAAAGCATGGGAGAAGCTAAAGAAGATAGGGGTTATTTCAGGAAGTCTAGTTGTACAGGTGAATTTTGTCATTGACTCCCAGTCTCTAGTGATAAGAGTACTTTTCTTTTCCTGGTGCAGGCAGGGCACCTTTTCCATGGGAAATTTTATCATCTGCTTTTAGTTAGAAAAGGGGAGGTCAGAAAGCCCTTGTTATCTGCTGTCCTTCAGATGACTTTAACTCAAAATAATCTAGGTACAGAAGCAACATATTTTGGGATGGATGGCATAATCTGCAACTCCGTAACAGCAAAATACGCTTCTTTTCAGGATAGACAATATTCTGGGCCAGAAATCTTGATAAATTTTAAAAATGCAAGTTATACAAAGTATAGTCTCTGATTACAATGGAATGAAATTAGAAATTAATTACAGAAAGATACCTGGAAAACACCAAATATTTGGAAACTAAGTAACACCCATTTTATATTTATTTTTCAATTACAGTTGACAAATATCAGTTTTAGGTGCACAACATAGTGATTAGACATTTATATACCTTACAAAGTGATCACCCCGATGAGTCTAGTACCTATCTGACACCATGCATAGTTATTGCAATATTATCGACTATATTCCCTATGCTGTACTTTACATCCCTGTGACTGTTCTTGTACCTGACAATTTGTACTTCTTAATAACTTCCCTACTGCCCAACCCCTGTCCCATCTGGTAACCATCAAAATGTCTGTGTTTATCAATTTGTTTCAGTTTTGTTTATGTTGTTCCTTAGATTCCACCTGTAAGTGAAGTATTTTATTTGTGTTTTTCTGACTGACTTATTTCACTTAGCATAATACCGTCTAGGTCCATCCATGTTGTCCCAAATGGCAATATTTCGTTCTTTGTTTATTGCTAAGTAATATTTCATTGTATGTACGTATTGCATCTTCTATATATGTTCATTCATCAACAGACACCTAGGTTGCTTCCAAATATTGGCTATGATAAGTAATGCTGCAATTAACATAGGGATGCAAATATATTTTTGAATTGCTGTTTTCGTTCTCTTTGATAAATGCCCAAAGGTGAAATTGCTGGGTCATGTGGTAGTTCTATATTTAATTTTTTGAGGAAGTTCCATACTCTTTTATATTGGCTGCACCAATTTACAATCCCACCACCAGTGCCGGAGTGTTCTCTTTTCTCCACATCCTTGCCAACACTTGTTTGTTGGTTTATTGATATAATACCCATTCTGACAGGTGTGAGGTGATATCTTATTGTGATTTTAATTTACATTTCCTTGATGATTAATGATGCTGAGCATCATTTCATGTGTTTATTGGCTATCTGTATGTCCTTTTTGGAGAAATGTCTATTCAGGTCCTTTACCCATTTTTAAATTGGATTATTTGTTGTTCCTTTTTTTTGTGTGTAAATAACACACTTCTGAATAACTCATGGGTCAAAGAAGAAATCCGAAGAGAAACTAGAAAGTATTTTTGAGCTGAATCAAAATGAAAATAAAACACATCAATAATGGACATTCTAAGCAGAGCACGGCAGGATGTTTATAGCAATAAATGCTTATATAAGAAACAGAAAAGGTCTCAAACCAGTGATCTAAACTTCTATGTAAAAAAAGTAGAAAAAGGATCAAATCAAATCCAAATCAAACAAAAGTAATAAGTTAAAAGCAGAAATAAAATAAGCAAACGACAGAGAAAATCAAGGAAACTAAAAGTTCTTCACTGAAAAGTTCATTAAAATGAATAGGTTTCTAGCAAGGTTGACAAAAATAAAGAGAGAAGCCACAAATGACCAATATCAGGAATGGAATAGGGACTATCACTATACACTCCACACAAATTTAAAAAATAAAAAGGAAATACCACAAATATTTTTATACCCATAAATTTGATAACCTAGATGAATGGACTAATTCTTTAAAACTTACTCAAGATGAGATAGATACTCTGAATTGTCCTATAACTATTGCAGATATTAAATATGTAGTTAAAAACCTTTCAAAAATAAATCCCCAGCTGTATTAATTTGCTAGGACTGCCATAATAAAGTTTCATAGACTAGGTGGTATAAACAACAGAAATTTATTTTTGCACAATTCTAGAGGGTAGAAGGCAAGAAGTCAGGCAGGCTGGTTTTTGGAGGCCTCTCTCCTTTGCTTGTCGATGGCCATCTTCTTCCTGTGTCTTCACATGGTCTTCCCTCTCTATGTGTCTGGGTCCTAATCTCTGAATAAGGGTATCAGTAACATTAGATGAAGGCCCGCTCTAATGTCCTCATTTTAATGTAATTAACTCTTTAAAGATCCTACTGTCCCCAAATAAAGTCATATTATGAGGTACTGGGTGGGAGGTGTTCAACATATGAATTTTGGGGGGACACAATTAAGCCCGTAACAGTCCAGATAATTTCAGTTGTAAATTTCACCAAACATTTGAAGAAGAAATAATAGCAATTCTGTATAATCTCATTTGGAAAATAGAGAGGAAACACTTCACAACTAATTTTATAAGACCAACATTATTCTAGTATTGAAACCAGAGAAAGTACAAAAAGAAAACCACAGAGCAATATCCCTAAAAAAAAATTGATATAAACATACTAAATAAAATACTAGTAAATTAATTTCAGCCATATGTGAAAAGAATGCATTTTATTCCAGAAATGCAAGGTTGGTTTAGCATTCCAAAACCAACAAAACAAACAAGCAAGAAAAATGTAACCAAAAATATTGAAATAAAGGACAAACTGACAGTAACTAGAGGGAAGAGGGGAGGGGGATAACAGGGTAAAGTAGGGGAAGGGTTGTCAAGGAACATCTATAAAGGACCCATGGATAAAGCCAATGGAGGGATAAGATGGTGTGTGGGGGGTGAGGCTGGGTGGGGTGGGGGAGAGCAGTAGGTGGAAAGTGGGGACAAATGTAGTTGAACAACAATTTTAAAAAATCAAGATAATTCATCATTAGCCCTAGCTGGTGTGGCTCAGTGGATTTCGGTTCGCTGATCTGTCAATCAAAAGTTTGCCAGTTCAATTCCTCATCAGGGCACATGTCTGGGTTTCAGGCCAGGTCTCCAGGAGGAGGTGCTCGAGAGGCAACCACACATTGATGTTTCACTCTCTCCTTCCCTTCTCCTCTCTAAAAATAAATAAATAAAATATTTTAAAAAAATATAAATTCATCATTAACACTCATGGAAGAGAATCCTCACATGGTTCTATCAACTGGTGTAGAAGCATTAAACTAATTTTTTAAAAATTTATGAAACATCTTAGCTACTATAAATAAAAGAGAACCAACTTCCTCAACTGGATAAAGAGCATCTATAAAATACTTACAAGTAATATCACAATTATATTGAAAAATTAAATGATTTTCCCCTAAAATTAAGTACCACATCAAAATTACAATTAAATTACAGAACAAACACCCTTGAGAACCACTTGGAGACTAGATGAACAGAACTCCTACAACTAAGGATATAAAGGAGAAGCCACCTAGAGACTGATTGGAGGGCGAAGACACAGAACAAGCAGGTTCTACACCCATGGTGTAGAGGTTAAGAAATGAGAGAGATATCTTGGGTGTAGAAGCCTGCTCTGTGGAGTAAGAGGTCGGAGCCCAACACCAAGATCCTAGCTCAAACACTAAGCTCCCAGACCCGGACTCCAGTCCTGGGAAGAGAAGTCTCTGTTACTTCTGGCTGTGAAAATCAGTGGGGATTGTGGCTGAATGAGATGGAGGCATTCTAGACCTAGGTATTTCAGGTCTTAGGGTGTAGACTTACTCACTGATGGATTCACTTGCTCTGAGTGAGATACAGCACTGAGGCAGCAGCTCAAATAGCTTCAGGGTCATTTGAAGAGTAGCTGAATTGACTAGCTTTAGGGCAAGGGCTAGAAGGTCTGGGATCACGGCAGTTCATATCTAGGACAGAAGTGTTAGCAGACACCATCCCTTCCCTCCCTTCCCTCTAACTCCCTTCCCTCCCTACAGGCAGCTGTTGCAAGAAAGTACCATGTCTAAGTATCCATCAGCCTGGCTAACACTATTCCCCTTGCCCCAGTGATTACCAGAGATCTTGCCCAACTCAATTGGAATGCCCAGCCCAAACCACTTCCAGTGGTTTTTCATACAAATGGCCTGTCTTGGCTCATGCTGTGGAGTTTCCAAAAATATCTCCTTAGTCCACCAATTCCAAACAAGTGGCAAGGGACCCCAGTGTGCCTTGTATCACTTGCTAAGTGTTCCAAAGCCTGGCTCTAGTGGCAGCTCACTTGGCTTTGTAGCCTAGCTTCTCCCAGGTGCTTATGAGCCCAGCACATGTGACAGCCATCTGCAGATCAGTTTGTACTTGTTACTACCAAGCAGCTCCAGGCAGTGGCTAAACTAAGCCTGCACCAGAGCTTCTCCCAAGACATCCCAGAACTAACACACCTGGTGGCCAACCTCTGACCATACCAGAGCACCACCCAACAAGCTCCACAAATGACATACCCAAAGGGCAAACTTGGCAGGCATCAGAGCCTCCACTGAAGTGAATACCGTTCTGTGGGGTCAACCCCCACACAACAGCTCCTCCACTGTAGTCACTGCCATTCCTCACTGCAAATCAGCCAGATGATCAATGTCACCAACTGATTTGGCAATAGCAATCCAGGCTCAACTGCAACAGGAGGGCTCACACAACCTACAAAAAGGACACCGTTGGAACACCCAACTCAGGTGACCAAGGAGACTGCGCTGCTGGACACCACAGGACACCTGTTACATAAGGCTACTCTGCCAGGATTGAGAGAGGTAGCAGTTCTACCTAATATATGGGAGCAAACACAGGGAGCAAGAAAAATGAGGAGGCAAAGAAGCATGTCTCAAATGAAAGAACAGCAAAAAACTCCAGTGAAAAAACTAAACAAAGTGGAGGAAAGCAAGCTACCAGAAGCTCAGTTTAAAACATGGATTTTAAGAATGTTCAATGAACCTAGGGGAAGAATTAATGAGCTCAGTGAGAACTTCAACAAAGATATAGTAAGCATAAAAAAAGACATAGAAACCATAAAAAAGAACCAGTCAGAAATGAACAATACAATGACTAAGATGAAGGATATATTAGAGGAGAACAAAAGGTCAGATGAAGCAAAAGTTTGAATCAGTGATCTGAAAATCAGGGTAGCAGAAAACACCTAATTGGAACAGCAAAAAGAAAAAAGAAGAATAAAAAATAAGGATAGTTAAAGGGAACTCAGGGACAGCATCTAGCATACCAATATTTGCATCATAAGAGTACCAGAAGAAGAAAAGAGAGAGCAAGGGATTGAAAAACTTTTTGTAGGAATAATAATGGAAAACTTCCCTAACCTAGCAAAGAAATTAGACATAGTAGTCCAGGAAATGCTGAGTCCCAAACAAGATGAACCCAAAGAAGCCCACCTCAAGACACATCATAACTAAAATGCCAAAAGTTAAAGACAAAGAGAGAATCTAAAAAGTAGTAAGCTAAAAGCCATTAGTTACATACAGGGAACTCCCATAAAACTGTCATATGATTGGTCAGCAAAAACTTTGCAGACCAGAAAGGATTGGCATAAAATATTCAAAGTGATGATATGAAAGGATCTATAACCAAGATAGCTGCAAGACTATCATTTAGAATCAATAGAGAGAAAGTTTTCCAGACATGAAAAAATCTTAAAGGGGTTCATTATCATCAAAATAGTATTACAAGAAATGTTAAAGGGACTTCCTTAAAAAGAAAAGACTAGATCAAAACATAATTAAGGAAGTATAGGATAAAAAAATTCTGACAAAGGCAAATACATAATAAAAAGCAGTAGGCCAACAAACTATAAAGCTAGCACACGAGATAAAAGGCAAAAGTAGGAAGAGCAACAATGTGTAATTACAACAATAAATTAAAGGATACACACCCACAAAAGATGTAAAAAAACCCCCCCATAAGTGTGGAGAGGGTGTGTAAAAATAGTGATTTTTACAATGTGTTGGAACTAAAGTGACCATCAATTTAAAATAGACTGCTTAAACATAGTTTGGTATATCGGAAGCACATGATGACTACAAACCAAAAATATGCAAGAGATATGTAAGAAACAAAGAAAAAAATCTAAACACAAAACTGTAGAAAGTCATCAACATATAAGGGAAGCAAGCAAGAAAATAATAAAAGAACAGAGAATAGCTACAAAATCAATCAGAAAACAATTAATAAAATTGCAATAACTCTATGCCTATCAACAATTACTTTTAATATAAATGGACTAAATGCTCTAATCAAAAGAAAAAGGGTGACTGAATGGATACATATGTTGCCTACAAAAGACTACCTTCAGATCAAAAGATACATACATACTGAAGTAAAAGGGTAGAAGATATTTTGAATAAAAGTGAAAGAAAGACTGGAATAGCAATAATTAGATCAGACAAAATGAACTTTAAAACAAGGTCTGTAATAGACGTGATAAGGACATCTTGCAATGATAAAGGGATCAATCCAACAACAGGACATAGTTCTCATAACATCTATATAACCAATATATGACCACTGAAATATATAAAGCAAATATTGATGGACATACAGTGATAGTAGGAACTTTAACAGTCCATTGACATCAATGGATAGATCATTCACAGAGAATGTAAACAAGGAAAAAGTGGTCTTAAAATGACACATTTGTCCAGATGGATTTAATTGATACCTCTAGGATATTTTACCCCAAAGAAGCAGAATATACATTCTTTTCAGGTGTGCATGGAACATTTTCTAGGATAAACCACATATTAGGGCACAAAACACATCTCAATACATTCAAGAAGACTGAAATCATATCAAGCATCTTCTCTGACCACAATGCTTTGAAACTAGAAATAAATTATAAGAATAAAACTGAAAAATGCACAAACACATGGTGGCTAAATAACATGTTACTAAACAATGAATGGGTTAAAAACAAGATCAAGAAAGATATTAAAAAAACAAAACAAACCTTGAGGCAAATGAAAAGGAAAACACAAAGACCCAAATCCATGGCACATGGCCAAAGCAGTTATAATAGGGAAATTTAGAGTAACACAGGCCTACCTCAAGAGAATAGAATAATCTCAAATAAACAATCTAACTTTAACCTTAAAGGAATTAGGAAGAGAAAAACAAATAAAGCCCAAAGTGAGTAGAAGGAAGTACATAATAAAGATCAGAGGAAAAAAAAAAGAAATAGACTACAGTATCAGTACAGAAGATCAATGAAACCAAGAGCTGATTCTTTGAAAAGGTGAATGAAATTGATAAACTTTTATCCAGACTAATTAAGAAAAAAAGAGATAGGGCACAAATAAATCAAATCAGAAATGGAAGAGGACATGTGACAAATAATATCACAAAAATACCAAGGATTCTGAGAAATGCAATGAAGAATT
Source organism: Pteronotus mesoamericanus (assembly GCF_021234165.1). Taxonomy (NCBI): domain Eukaryota; kingdom Metazoa; phylum Chordata; class Mammalia; order Chiroptera; family Mormoopidae; genus Pteronotus; species Pteronotus mesoamericanus. The sequence goes on from NW_026555308.1 coordinate 16,097,191, forward strand.
TTAAGCAACAAATTAGACAATCTGGAAGAAATAAATTTCTAGAAACATAAAATCTTCCAAGGCTGAATCAGGAAGAACAAGAAAATGTGAACAAATAACTGCTAATGAAATTGAATCAGTAATCAAAAGACTCCCAACAAACAAAAGCCTTGGATCAGATTGCTTCACAGGTGACTTTTGCTAAACATTCAAGTATGAGTTAAAGCTTATCCTTCTCAAAGTATTCCAAAAAACTGAAGAAGGTAGAAGGCTCCCAAACCCGTTTTAAGAGGACAACTTTATCCTGATATAAAAACCAGACAAGGACACTACTAAAAAAATTATAGGCCAATATCCCTGATGAGTGTAGATGCAAAAAATTTCAATAAAATGTTAACAAACTGAAGGCAGCAATCCCATAATCTAGTGGGATTTATTCCTGAGATGCAAGGTAAGATTCAATATCTGCAAATCAATTAATGTGGTAAACCACATAAACAAAATGAAGGGTAAAAGTTATATGATTATATCAACAGATGTAGGAAAAGTATTTGAAAAAATTCAACATCTAAATATGATAAAAACTCTCAACATAATAAAGACCATATATGACCACCTTGAAGCTAACATCATAATCAGTGGTGAAAAGTCAAAAGCTTTTTGAGACCATAAACAGACAAGGATGCCTACTTTCACCACTTTTACTCAACATAATATTGGGAATCCTAGCCATAGCAATCAGACAAGAAAAAGAAATGAAAGGCATCCAAATCGGAAGCAAGAAGTGAAACTGTCATTAATCGTAGAGAATATGATACTATATAGAGAGAACCCTGAAGATTCCACCAAAAAAAAAAAAAAAACTATTGGAAGTATTAGTAGCAGGATAAAAAATTAATTTTCAAAACTCAGTTGCATTTTTCTATACCAATAATGAACTATCAGAAGAGAAATTAAGAGAACAATTCCATTTAAAATTGTATCAAAAAGAATGAGATATAACAAATGGAGTATAGTCATATACTGTGCTCATGGATAGGAAGAATTAACACTATTAAGATATCCATACTACCGAAAGCAATGTATAGATTCAGTGCAATTTTTATCAAAATACCAATGGCATTCTTCACAGAACTAGAACAAATAATTCTAAAATATATATGGAAACACACATACACACCCAACAGTCAAAGCAATCTTTGAAAGAAGAACATGTTGGAGGTATTATGCTACCTGATAGCAAACTATACTACAAAGCTATAGTAATCAAAACAACATGGTACTGGCATAAAAACAGATGCACAGGTCAATGGAAGAGGATAGAGAGCCCAGAAATAAATCTACACCAATATGGTCAATTAATTTATGACAAAGGAGGCAAGAACATATGATGGGGTAAATACAGTCTCTTTAATAAATGGTGTTGGGAAAATTGGGCAGAAACATGCAAAAAAATGAAGTGGGATTACTTTCTTACACTATCTACAAGAATAAACTCAGAAGGCTTAAATGTAAGACCTAAAACCATAAAAGTCCTAGAAGGAAACATAGGCAGTAAATTCTTGTCATTGCTCTTAGTAATATTTTTTGGATATGTCTCCATGGTCGAAGAAAACAATAGAAAAATAAACCAATGGGACTACATAAAGCTAAAGAGTTTGCATGGTAGAGAAAACCATCACAAATAAAAAGACAGCCTACTGAATGGAAGTATATTTTTGACACTGATACATCTAATAAGGGGTTAATATTTTAAACATATAGGGAACTTATGCAACTTAACACCCAACCCCCCTCCCCAAATCCCATTAAATAAATAGACAGAGGACCTGAATACATCTTTTTTAAAAAAAATTTAAGTTGAATTTCTTTGAGTTACATTTGTCAATAAAATTAATAGATTTAAAGTGTACAATTCTGTAATACATCATCTGCACATTGTATTGTGCACTTACCACCCAAAATCCCCTTCCATCATCATTTATCCCATTTACCCTTTTCTACTTGCCCCCTTCCCTCCAGTAATCACCATACTATTAATAGACTTTTCCCTAAAGAGGACATATAGATGGCCAATGATGAACATATGAAAAAATGTTCAACATTACTAGTGCTCAGGGAAATGCAAATTAAAACTACAATGAGATATCACCTCACAGCTGTCAGAATGGCTATCAACAATAATCAACAAACAAATGTAGGAAAGGATGTGGAGAATGGGAACCCTTGTGCACTGTTTGTGGCATCTCAGACTGGTGCAGCCACTATGTAAAACAGTACGGAAGTTCCTCAAAAAAGTAGAAATAGAACCAGCACTTAACTCAGCAATTCCACTCTCAGCTATTTATGTGAAGAAATCCAAAACTCTGATTCAAAAAGAGATATGCACCCCTATGTTTTCTGGAGCCCAATTCACAATAGCTAAGCTAAGGGTCCATTGATAGATGAATGGATAAATAAGATGTACAAATATACAATGGAATATTACTCTTGCCAAATGCGACAACATGGATTGACCTAGAAAGTATTATGCTAAGTGAAATAAGTCAGATTGAGAAAGACAAATACCATATGATTTCATTATATGTGGAATCTAAAAAAAGTAAATGAATAAACAAGCAGAAACAAACTCATAGATACAGATAACACTGGAATATTTCTAGATAAGAGGGGGTTTGGGAGAGTAGGTTAAAAAGGGAGAATGATTAAGATTGCCAATTATAAATTGCCAATTACAAAAACAGTAACAAGTATGCGAAGTACAGCATAGGGAATATAGTCAATAATATTGTAATAACTATGTGTGGTGTCAGATGGGTATATTAGACTTATCTGGGTGATCACTTTGTAAGTTTTAAAAATGCCTAATCACTATTTGTGCACTATTTAGATGTTGAGGCTAATATAATATTGTATGTCATTTGTAATTAAAAAATAAATTTTAGAAAGCAATCAAAGTAGACAAATAAATGAAGTGACATACCATGTATATGGATTGGAAGAGTCAATATGGTACAGATGTCAATTGTCCCCAAATTGATCCAAAATATATAAGAAATTTAGCCTTACCCAAGGAGAGGTTTGGCCATTGTCCTTGGCTCACTTATAAACTTTTGACATGTCCCAAGTGTCTTTGTTATTCATGATGAGCCCCTCAGGCCAAACATAATAGTTTATGGCAATGAGCTTCTTCAGGTTGAATCTTTGGACCATGTAATATGAGCTCAATATTTATGGAATAGAGTATGGGGGCTAGAGATAGAGTTAAACCACTTGGGCAATGAATTAATTAGTCATGCCTACATAGTGAAATCTTAATAAAAATCTCTGAACACAAAACTTGAGTAGATTCTGTGGTTGGCAATTGTTTTTGTGTATTGTGAGACGTTGTGGCTCAGAGGACAGACCAGCACCCATGGCTTCACAGGGAGAGGAGCAACCCATCACAGACTCTGCCCTGTGTGTTTCTTCCTTTTGCCGGTTCTAATTTGTATCTTTTCCTTGTGATATATTTGACCATAAACATAGTTTTTGATGAGTGCTAGGAGTCTTCCTAGCTGATTACTGAGCCTGTGGGTGGTTTGGGGACACTCCCAAACTTACAGTTGGCTTCAGAAGTCTTCAGCAGATTTGGCAATCTGAAGGATTTTGCTCTCAAACTTTGCAGCCTGGCTCACTCCAGATAAGTATTACTGCAGCCTCTATCAAAATCCCAGGAGAAATTTCTTTTATAAGTAAGTTTGTTCCAAAACTTATGTGGAAAGCCAAAAGGAACTAGAAAGCTAAAACAATTTTGAAAAGAAGAAAAATAAAACTTAAGAGCACACACTATCCATTTATAAGAATTACTAGAGAGCTACAATAATCAAGACCATATGGTATTGTCAAAGGGATAGAAAACATATCAATAGAATAAACCCACACAAATACAGCTGGCTGAACAAGATGTAAAAGCAATTCAATGAAAAAAGGATCATCTTTTTAACAAAGGGTTCAAACTATTGGACATCCATTGGCCAAAAAAACCCCAAAACAAAAACCCAAAACAAGACAAAACCCCAAACAAAACACATCTCAACCTCAACCTCACACCCTTTGCAAAATATGTCTTCATAATTAATGATAGACCGAAACAGAAAAAGTTAAGCTTTTGGATGAAAACATACCAGAAATTCTTGGAAACCCAAGGCTATTTGAATTTCTTAGACATTTCACAAAAAACACAACTAATAGAAAATAAAAAATGATAAATTGGACTTTATTGAATTTAAAAATTTTGCGCTGTGAAAATAATGTTAAAAGAATGGAAAGAGAGCTGCAGACTAGAAAAATATTTGCATATCATGTATCCAACAGACTTGTATTTTGAATATATGAAGAACTCTCTAAACTCAAGAGTAAGAAAACAATCCAATTTAAAAATGGGCAAAATACTGGAAGACATAGTTCATCAAAGAGGATAGAAGGATAAAAAATAAGCACATTAAAAACATTTAATATCATTAGCTATTGGAGAAAAGGAAATTAAAGCCTTGGTGAGATACTGCTGAATATGTATTAGAAATAGCTAAAATTAAATATACAGACAAAATCAAGCTATGGTGAGGATCAAGCGATGGAGGAACTGGGACTCTTCTACCCTGCTGATGGGAATACAAAATAACATAGCCACCAGGGAAACTGTCAGTTTCCTTGAAATGTTAAGTATATATTTACTATATGACCCAGAAATTTTACTCTCAAGATAAATGAAACTTATGTTCACACAAAAACCTGTATACAAATATTTATAGAAGCTTTCCTTGCAATGGCCCAAACCTGTATGCAACTCAAATGTTTTTTGATGAATGAATGTTTAAGTGAAATATGGTACATCCATGTGATGGGATACTACTCAGCAATAGCATGGGAAGAACTATTGACACACGTGACAGACTGGATGTATTTCAAAGAAATTACATGGAGTGAAAAAAGTCAAACTCAAAAGCTTGTATGTATGCTGTATGATTCCATTTTGTAATATTGTAAAATGACAAAAGTACAGTGTTGGAGAACAGAGTAGTGTTTGTCAGGGTTAGGAGAGAGTGTGATCTTAGAGGGATATCATGAGGGTGTTTTTTGAGGTGGAACTTTTTTATATCATGGTGGTTACACAAATACATACATATTATAAAATTCATAGAACCAAACATGAAGAAAAAGCCACCTGAGTGCATATAAACTGGTAAAATCCAAATAAGGTCTATAAATTAGTTGACAGTATTGCATCAATATCAGTATCCTGCTTTGGATCATTGTACTACAGTCATGTAAGACATTAACATGAGGGGAAGATGAATGAAGCATACACAAGAACTCTAGACACGTAGCAACTTTTATAGAAGTCTAAGGATATTTCAAAGTAGAAAGTGAAAAAAAAAAAAAGCAATTGGATCTTCAGCTCCTTACCTAGCTGTGCAGCCTGCATTTCCTTCCTCCACCCTGGTCCAGAACAGAGGTTTATTATATAAGAAGCAGGTGTGGGTTGTAGGGGACAGGGGACATGAGGCCCACTGAAGGGAGGTGAACTGCACTGAAATAAAATGAACATTTATATTCTGAATTCAGAGGCCTACACCAGCCTTCTTCCTTTAAGTCCCAATATGGCAAACAATTTTTTGCAGATGATCTGGACCAGCCTAGGAAAATGACTTAAAGGTCTTAACCCAAAATTATCTCCAATGAGATGGCCCAGTCAGACCACCTCCCATGTTATGCTATAGTCTAAGGGTTCACAGGTTCCAGTCAGTTCTTTATCCACTGACTCCTAAACATGAGTAGAACACCAAGGAGTATCAGATGGCTAAGAAAATGGTCTAACGTGAAACACTATAATGCAAACAAACAATAATCACATAGGAGGGAACAGAGACAATTCAGGAGAAAGAAAAGTTTAGAAAGAACAATCAATAATCTCAGAGAAGTAAAAGAGCTTACATGCTCATTAAGCAAGAAGAGAAGAGGATGCTACACACACACACACACACACACACACCCCCACACACACCATTCAGGACAGAAAGAAACATCTAGAAATTAAAAGTAAGAAGACATGACAAATTCAATATAGAATACTTGGAAGATAAAATTAAGAAATATCCTATAAATCAAAGCAAAAGGAGATGGAAATAGGCGAGAAAAGATAAAAAAAAAATCAGGCACTACTCAAAGAATCCAACATTCAAATACTAGAAGTTCTGGAGATAGAACACAGAGAAGAAGCATGCACATAATGAAAGTTCAGTTCTGGAACTTTTCCTAGAGCAAGAGATACAAGTGAAAATAGATCCACCCCATGGACATTCATTTATTTGGCTGTCAACAGGAGCTTACTGTGTGCTCACATGGTCCTTCCTGTGAATGGGCAAAGAGAGATATCTGGAGTCTCTTCCTTTTCTTACAAGGACATCAGTCCTATTAGATTAGGACCCCACCATTATTTGACCTCATTTAATCCTAATTACCTCCTTAAAGGCCCTATCTCCAATACAGTCACTTTGAGTAGAGGGGGTTGGTTATGTGGGATGGGGTGGCGTGGTGGTGGTGGTTAGGACTTCAACATATGAGTTTCAGGGAAATACAATTCAGTGTATAACAACAACAAAGTTCATAGCAAGATTTACCTTTGACATATTTATACTTTTATACTTATATAGATATTATATATCTATATAATATGTGCATCTACTTATTTTATTTGCCATTATTATATATTTCGAGTTCATGTCAAGTCTTTTTGCATCAGTCAGAACTTCCACAATATGATAAAATAGTAGTCATGCTTTTTACAAACAACCAATTAGAGAGAAGGAAGACTAAAGATATTTTCAGACATGCAAAGTTTTCAAAATACAATCCCTCTGCCCATGTATTTTCTTTCAAAGTGCTACCAGAGAATGCACTCAAACAAAATAAGTCAGACAGAAAAAGTTTAGAATCATATGACTTGCTGAGGAGGGAGCAGGAACTCTGATCCCGCACAGCCTGTCCCAGGGTTGTCATGGATGGGGGAAATAAAATAAGTTGTTCCAGACACTTCTTTGTTTGCCAGGAGAGGGGTGGCACTTCCTTCTAGTGCAGAAGGCCCCAAGCCCTTCTCTTGAAGTGGCTTTTATTGAGAACCATATGCACAGGGGTATAGAGCAAATATCATCAATCAATGTCAAAAGGCTATGTTTACAGAAAACAGATAGAGATCCTAGATAACAATTGAAGGAGCACACGAGATTTGCCTCAGGTCAGGGTCTGTGAATAATGTAAATTTCCTTCCCAGAATGATCCAGTTATTATAGCTTTTGAGGTGAGAACAAAGCATCTTTCAAGGAACTTACTTCTAGGCTTGATTTCCAAGCCCCCCTTCCTCCCCACCAGGAACTGCCCAATCCAGTTTAGGGCTGTTCCTGCCTTTAGTATAGTTTGAAGCCTGGGCCAGGAGGGCAGGGAAGAGCTGCCAAGAGATAAGGAGACTTCTTTCAGATAGAATGAGGACTCGGCCATATCAAAGCTGAGGGGTGAGGGTCTTTTTTCCCTTCTCTGTGTCCCCTAAGTCCTTCCCATGATGCCCCTATGTGACTGTGCCTGTCTTAGGTTGCCCCTGCTATCAAGGGGTCTTACCCATCATTGACTAACCAGCCATCATCCGAGATATGAGGGAGGCAGGGGCTGTGCCCCTGCCAGGGGGACAGGTTTTGTCTCCTTAGTGGCCTATTTTCCCAAGGCCTCCTTGCTTAGTTCTAGCCTTGGGGCCCTCTTGCCTGTTGGAGAGGCTACAGTCCCTGAAACCAGGCAAGATGGTTCCTAACAACTTGCCCTGGCCAGAGTTACTCAGTTGGTTGGATATAGTCCCACAAACAAAAGGTTGTCAGTTTGATTCCCAGTCAGGGCACGTGCCTGGGTTTTAGGTTTGGTCCCAGTCAGGGTGTGTAAGAGAGGCAGCTGACTGGCAGCTGATTGATGTTTCTCTTTCACACAGATGTTTCTCTCCTCTTTTCACCTCCCTTCCTCTCTCTAAAAATAAAGACATAAAATCTTAAAAAGAAGAATCATATGACTTCACTCAGTTGTGGGATATCAAACTGAATGCAAACAGCCCTGGCCATGTGGATAAGTTGGTTGGAGTGCCATTCCGTGCACTGGTTCCATTCCCAGTCAGGGCACATACCAAGTTGTGGGTTTCATCTTTGTTCAGGGCATGTGCTGGAGACAACCAATCGATGTTTTTCTCTTTCAGATATGTTTCTCTCTCTCTTTCTCTCTCTAAAATCAATGAAAATATATCCTTGGGTGAGGATAAAAAAATGGGAAGCAAAAAATGAACAAACAAGAAAAACAAACAAAAACTCACAGACAACAGTATGGTGGTTACCAGAGAGAAGGCGTAGGGATAGTAAAGGGTAAAGGGGGCCAAATATATGGTGACAGAAGATTTAACTTTGGGTGGTGAGCACACAATGCAATATACAGATGATGTATCATAGAATTGTACATTTGAAACTAATATAATTTTATTAACCAATGTCATTCCAATAAATTTAATTTAAAAAAATAAATGAAAATGAGGGAGAAATCAAGAAATAAGAAAACCTGGGACCCAGGAAACAGAGATCGCATACTGGCACCTGTCTCTAGGGCCTGGGAACACAGGCCCCTAGGAGAGCAGGTCAAGGGACACCCAGACAGAGTTTTTCATGAATATGAAATGGACAAGTATCTGTTGCATTGTAATATGAGGAGAGAAGTTGCAGGCAATGGAAAGAGCATTTAGTTTTGAATTAAAGCTAACTATATGGCAAAATGCAATGAGAAGTAGAAAGATCAGTGGTTGCCAGGGGTCCTGAGGGAGGGACGGAGAGAGGGAGGGAGAAGCAGCACAGGGGACTTTCAGGGCAGTGAAAGTATTCCACACGGTATGAAATAGTGGATACATGTCATTATCCATTTGTCAAAATCCACCAAATGTACAAAACAAAGAATAAACTTAGTACTAAATTATTAATATTGGCTCATTGATTGTAACAAATATACCACAGTAATGCAAGATGTTAAAATATGGGAAACTGAGTGTGTAGGCAGAGAGGGGGGCTCATGAGAACTCGCTGTACTTTCCATTCAACTTTGTGACCCTAACGTTTCTCTAGGAAATAAAGTCTATTAATTTTTTAAATGTGCAATGAAAAACCCAAGAACTGTATTAACTCCAGGGGAAACAGAAGTTGTGTCTTATAGGAAAAGGATTCATAATATAGCCAGAGAATACCTGTGTAAACAGCCTGCTATTAGCATACTGTGAACATGAGGGATGGAGCTGGTGTATGGGAGCAGTGAGGACAGGGCATGAAAAGAGAGCAAATCCTTTTTCCATAGTGGAAAGTCCATAAAAATGCCGGAAACCAAAAAGCCAAGGAGTGGCCATATGTCAGGGAATTGGGGGTGGGAAGTGGGGAGAGTCTTATAAAACCATTTGACATCTTAAAGTGTGCACAACACTTTTTAGTCAAAATAAAACCTTTAAAGATAATTCTACATAAAAATATATTCAATCTTAATGTTATTAAAAATATCAGATAAATTTCCTGTTAAGTTTATTTCAGAAATTTTTCTGTTGTTGTCTTAAGTGGATTTTCTCTCCACATTCTATTTTTTTTCTAAATGGATAGCATTAATTTTAAAAGTTCTTCCTTCTTTATTGAATTTTTTTTGTTATTTTTCAGAGTTTGATTTTTATACATTTGGATTTGTTAAGTATTTGATAATATGTGCTAATATTTACTCATTTGTGTCTGTTTAAAATCTTTTTGCATCAGTCATAGCTTCTACAACCCTGTAAAATTGTAATCTTGCTGGCTGGCATATTTTTTTGTTTTTTTTTTTAATCCTCACCCAAGGATATGTTTATTGATTTTAGAGAAGGGGAAGAGAGACAGAGAAATGAGACAGAGAGAGGGAGAGGGAGAAGGAGAGAGATAAATATCAATGTGAGAGAAAAACATGGATCAGTTGCCTCCTGTACACATGACCAGGGATTGAACCTACAGCCTGGGTATATGCCCTGACTGGGAATTGAACCCACAACCTTTTGGTGAATGGGATGATGCTCCAACCAGCTGAGCTATCCAATCAGGGCTGGCTGGCATCTTTATATTTGTCCTGATTGTATGGAAATACCCCAGTCAAAAGTGTTCTATACTATAAATTATACTGTTGACTGTTGAATTAAGATATAAAATCTTTATCATGCTAAAGAATCCTTTTCATTTTAGTAATTGTGTTTCATCAAGAATAAGCACTAAACAGCATAGGTCTTTTGAAGTTTCCTAGAAATTGGGATATTATTTTCCTTATTGGTCCTAGTTTTGGTGACTTTTCATAATACTAGACATCTTAATATTCACCATATTCAATATCTTAGTACTGCATTCTTAAGATAAACTCCAGGTGGCCATGACTTTCAATGTATCATTAGGTTTGGTTTGCCATTATTTTTTATTCTACATTTGTCAATGAAGTTTTGGTAGAGTTTTCCTTCATTTTGCCCCACACCGCCTCTCAGATTTTGATATCAGAAGTTCTTATTTTCTTTTAAACTTCTGTATAGCATTAAAACCATTTATTTTTTGAAAAGTATAAGATGTTCTTATTTAAGACATCAAACTGAACCACATTTGCCTTTCCTACCTCCTAAATCCCCTTTCAAATGAGCGTATAAAGAAGCACAAGAAGACATGTACATAGGGTGGGGACCTAGACTTGGGGAGAAACTTAAATAGAATGGAGATGTTGAGAAACTGCTGGGAGATTCTGCAGCTTTGATCTGAGAGCTGCTACGATGGGGAGCTCTACGCTCATTGAGTTCCCAGAGGAGTCTCAAATCCACGGTGGAGGTTGGTACAAAGGGGAAGAGGGTACAAATTCAGGTACAAGCTAAAGGTTGGCCAGGGAAGTAGCCTTGTCCTGTCCCTCGTGTGTTCCAACTTCAATAGACTGCCTGCAGTTTTGATTTGTAGTTCCCTGATAACTAATGATATTGATCATCTCTTTGTGTGCTCATTTGCCATTTGTATGTCTTCTTTAAGAAATGTATATTCAGATTCTTTGCCCATTTTTTATTTGGATTATTTGTCTCTTTATTATTGAGTTGAAAGAGTTCTTCAAATATTCTGGATACAAGTCCCTCATCAGATATGATTTGCAAAAGTTTTCTCCCATTTCATTGTTGCTTTTTTACTTTAATAGTAGAGTTTTTAGTTCAAACCCTTTTAATTTTGATTAAGGCCAATTTATGTATTTTTTTTAGTTACTTGTTCATTTGGTATCATATCTAAGAAACCACTGCCTAATCCAAGGTCATGAAGGTTTTTTCATGTATTTGAAGAGCTTTATTTATTTTTTATTTAATCTTTATTGCATTTTCCCCATTACCATTTAGTCCCTTTATACCCCATCCCCCCAGCAGTCACCACACTGTTGTCCATGTCCATGAGTCCTTTTTTCTTTTTGCTCAGTCCCTCCACCCACTCACCTTCCCCCAACTAGCTATCACCTTGCTCTCTACCTATGAGTCTGTCTTTACTTAGCTTGTTAGTTCAGTTTGTTCATTAGATTCCACATATGAGTGAAATCACATAATATTTGTCTTTCTCTGACTGGCTTATCTCACTTAGCATAATGTTCTCCAGGTCCATCCATACTGTTGCAAGGGATAAAATTTTCTTCTTTTTATGGCTGAGTAGTATTCCACTGCATAATTGTCCCATAGTTGCTTTACAAACTCATCTACATGTGGACACTTGGGCTGCTTCCATATCTTGATGATTGTAAGTAATGCTGCAGTGAACATCGGAGTTCTTACATTCTTTTGAATTAGTGTTTTGGGTTCTTTCAGATATATTCCCAGAAGTGGGATCACTGGGTCAAAGGGCAGATCCATTTTTAGTTTTTGAGGTAGCTCCATACTGCTTTCCACAATGGCTGCACCAGTCTGCATTCCCACCAACAGTGCAAAAGGGCTCCCCTTTCTCCACATCCTTGCCAGCACCTGTTGTTTGGTGATTTATTAATGACAGCCATTCTGACAGGTGTGAGATAATACCTCATCGTGGTTTTAATTTGCATTTCTCTGATGATTAGTGACATCGAGTGTCTTTTCATATATCTATTGGCCATATGTATGTCCTCTTTGGAGAAGTGTCTGTTCAGGTCCTTTGCCCATTTTTTAATTGGGTTGTTTGTTTCTTTGGTGTTGAGTTTTGCAAGTACTTTATAAGTTTTGGTATTATCCCCTTATGAAATGTATTGGTGAATATGTTCTCCCATTCTGTGAGTTGTCTTTTTTTATATTGTCAATTTCCTTTGCTGTGAAAAAAATTTTAGTTTGATGTAGTCCCATTTGTTTATTTTTTCTTTTGTTTCCCTTGCCTGGAGAAATAGATTTGATAAAATATTTCTACAAGCAATGTCCAAGATTTTGCTGTCTATTTTTTCTTCTATGATTTTTATGGTTTCAAGTCTAACATTTAACTCTTTCATCCATTTTAAATTTATTCTTGTGTGTGGTTTAAGAAGGTGGTCTAGTTTCATTTTTCTGGATGTATCTGTCCAATTTTCCCAACAACATTTATTGAATAATCTATCTGTAGCTCATTGTATGTCCTTGCTTCCTCTGTCATTTATTAATTGACTATAAAGGCATAGGTTTGTTTCTGGGCTCTCCATTCTGTTCCATTGATCTATGTGTCCATTTCTATGCTAGTACCATGCTGTTTTGATTACTATGGCCTTATACTATAGTTTGGAATTAGGTAGCATAATTCCTCTAACTTTGTTCTTCTTTCTCAGGATTGCTGTTGCTATGCGCAGCCTTTTGTGGTTCAGTGTAAATTTTTGAAATATTTGTTCTAGTTCTGTGAAATATATCATTGTAATCTTGATAGGAATTGTGTTGAATCTGTAGATTACTTTGCTTAGTATGGACATTTTAATGATGTTAATTGTTCCTATTCATGAACACAGTGTGTGCTTCCACTTATTTTATCTTCTTCAATTTCTTTCTTCATTGTCTCATCATTTTCTGTGTACAGGTCTTTTACATACTTGTTTGGGTTTATTCCTAGATATTTTATTTTTTTTTGTAGCAATTGTGAATGGGATTGTTTTCTTAATTTCTATTTCTGTTTGTTATTGCCATATAAAAATGCAATTTATTTCTGAATTATAATTTTGTATCCTGCTACTTTGCTGAATTCATTGTTCAGTTCTAGTAGTTTCTTGGCAAAATCTTTGGGGTTTCCTATATACAATATCATGTCATCTGCAGACAAAGACAGTTTTACTTCTCCCTTTCCAATTTGGATGACTTTTATTTCTTCTTCTTGTCTGATTGCTGTGGCTAGGACTTCCACTACTATGTTGAATAAGAGAGGTGAAAGCGGACATCCCTGTCTTGTTCCTGATCTTAAGGGAGATCCCTGTAGTTTTTGTCCACTGAATTGATGCTGGCAGAGAGTTTGTGTTATATGGCCTTTATTATTTTGAGGTATGTTCCCTCTATTCCCACTTTGCTGAGAGTTTTTATCATAAATGTGTGCTGGATCTTATCAAATGCTTTTTCTGCAACTATCGATATGATCATGTGGTTTTTATCATTCATTTTATTTATATGGTGAATCACATTTATTGATTTGTGAATGTTGTACCAGTCTTGCAATCCTGGAATAAATCCCATTTGATCATGGTATGATCTTTTTGATGCATTGGTGTTTTTGGTTTGCTAATATTTTGTTGAGGACTTTAACACCTATATTAATCAGGGATATTGGCCTATAAGTTTTTTTCTTGGTAGGGTCTTTATCTGGTTTTGGAATTAGGATAATGCCAGCCACAAAAAATTAGTTTGGTAACCTTCCTTCTTCTTAAATTTTATAAAATAGTTTGAGGAGAGGTGTTAGGTCTTCTCAGAATGTTTGGCAAAATTCACTTGTGAAGCCTGCTGGTACAGGGTTTTTGTTTTTTGGGATTTTTTTGATCACTGCTTCAATTTCATTAGGTGTAATCTGTCTATTTACATTCTGTGATTCTTCCTGATTTAATTTTGAAAGATTGTATGTTTCTAGGAATTTATCAATTTCATCCAGGTTGTTCAGTTTTTTGGCATATAGTTGTTCATAATAGTTTTGTACAATCCTTTGTATTTCTTTGGTGTCAGTTGTTACTTCTCCCTTTCATTTCTGATTTTATTTATTTGGGTTCTTTCTCTTTTTTTCTTGATGAATCTGCTTAAATGTTTGTCAATCTTGTTTATCTTTTCAAAGAACCAGCTCTTGGATTCATTGATCTTTTGTGTTGTTTTTTAGACTCTACTTTGTTTATTTCTGCTGTGGATCTTTATTATTTCCTCCCTTCTACTCACATTGGGCTTTGTTTGTTGTTCTTTTTCAAGTTCCTTTAAGTGTGAAGTTAGATTGTTTATTGAGCTTTTTCTTGTTTTTTTAAGATAGGCCTCTCATGCTATGAATTTGCCTCTTAGGATTGCTCTTCCAGTGTTCTACAGATTTTGGGTTGTTGTGTCCTTATTTTCATTTGTTTCAAGGTATCTTCTGATTTCTTCCTTGATCTTGTTGACTCATTCATTGTTTAATAACATGTTATTTAGCTTCCATGTATTTGTGTGTTTTTCAGTGTTGTGATTGATTTCTAGCCTCATAACATTGTGGTCAGAGAATATGCTTGATATGATTTCAATCTTCTTAAATTTATTGAAACATGTGCTCTGTTCTAGAAAATGTTCCATGCGCACTTGGAAAGTATGTATATTTTGCTGCTTTGGGATGAAATGCTCTGAAATTATCAATTAAAACCATTTGACCTATTGTGTTGTGTAAGGCTGCTTTCTCCGTGTTGATTTTCTGCCTGGTAGATGTATCCATTAGAGTAAATGGGGTGTTTAAATCCCCAACTATGACTGTATTTCAGTTGATCTCTCCCTTTATGTCCCTCAAGGTTTGCTTTATCTATTTAGGTACTTGCTCCTAGGCTGGGTGCATAAATGTTTACTAGGGTTATATCCTCTTTTTGGATTGTTCCCTTTATCACTATGCAGTGTCCTCCTTTGCCTTTTACTATAGCCTTGGTTTTAAAGCCTGTTTTGTTGGATATAAGTGCTGCTACCCCAGCTTTTTTTTTCCCTTTCCATTTGCATGAAATATCTTTTTGCAACCCTTTACTTTTAGTCTGTGTGTATCTTTCCATCTGAGATTGATGTTTTGGAGGCAGTGTTTATATGGGTCTTGTTTTCTTCTCTGTTCAGCTACCCTATGTCTTTTGGTTGGAGGATTTAAGCCATTTACATTAAGGTGATTTTTTAATAGGTACATACTTAGTGCTATTTTATTGTTAGACTATTTTCCTCTGTTTTTTTTTTTTCTTTCTCTTTTTCTTCTTTATAAAGCAAGACCTTTAACATTTGTTGCAGTACTGGTTTGATGTTAACAAACTCCTTTTGCTTTTTCTTGTCTGGTAAGCTCCTTATTTGTCCTTTGATTCTAAATGACAGCCTTGCTGGATAAAGTAACCTTGGTTGTAGGTCCTTGCTTTTCATCATCTTGAATATTTTATGCCTCTCCCTTCTGGCCTGAAATGTTTCTGCTGAGAAATCAGTTGACAGTCTAATTGGTGCTCTCTTGTATGAAACTACCTGCTTTTCTTTTGCAGCTTTTAGGATTCTCTGCTTGTCTTTAAGCATTGTCATTTTAATTATGATGTGTCTCAGTGCAGACCTCTTTGGGTCCATCTTGTTTGGGATGCTTTGAGCTTCCTGGCCCTGCGTCTTTTTTCTTTACCAGGCTGTCAGGGAAGTTTTTGGTCATTATTTCTTCAAATAGGTTCCAGATCCCTTGCTCACTCTCTTCTCCTTCTGTATTCCCATGATGTGGATGTTGTTATGCTTCTTGTTGTCCAAAATATTTCTTAAACCCTCCTCCTTTTTAAAAATTCTTTTTTTCTTTCTGTTGCTCTGTCTGGGTGTTTTTTCCTACCTTGTCTTCCAAAACACTGATTCGATCATCTGCTTCATCTAACCTGTTTATTCCTTCCAGTGTGTTATTTATTTTAGGTATTGCATTCTTTATTTCTGACTGGGCCTTTTCTATGGGTGTTGTGTCTTTTTCATTCTGTTGAGTATCCTTATAATCATTACTCTAAACTCTATCTGATAAATTGCTTGTCTCCATTTTATCTACTTCTTCCTCTGGAGAATTCTCTTGTTCTTTCATTTGTGGTCTGTTTCTTTGTCTTCCCATTTTGGCTGCCTCTTTGTATCTTCCGCCTTCGCCTTCGCTGTTAAGCTTATCAGTGTATAGCCTCAAGCTGTAATCAGCAGCTTAAGCACCACAGGATGGGGAAGAGTAGCTTATGTGGGCAGGGCTATTGCTTCCCCTCAGGTTGATGCTACTTGGAGAGGAGTGCTCTGCTTGAGTAAGATGGTCTCTGCAGTATGGGGAATGACTCAGCACAAGAATCCTGGCGGCTGTTCATTCAGTTCTCTCCCCTGAGCCATCAACCCCAGGCTCTCCTCAAGCTTCTCTAGTTGACCCTGCCCTCCCTCTGCCAGAGTCCAGGGTAAGTGGCCGCAAATGAAATTTTGTGCATGGGCCCTTTACGAGTCTCTCTGTGTCTCCAGCTGTCTCTCCCTAGCAGAGAGAAGCCTTGCTGCTTTTCAGAGTTGCATGTTCTCTGGGTTTCTTTCCCCCTCTGGTGCTGTAGGCTGGGGAGTCCAGCTTGGGGTTTAGACTCCACACTTCTCAGCGGGCACCCCTGCCCCCTGTATTATCCCTCCAGGATTTCAGCTGCCATCTGTGGGAATCCAGCCAGCCCTCTCATGCCTCCTCTTCACTCCTTACCAGTCTGATTCTGGTGAAGTGGTGTATTCTGTCTGTCCTTGGTTATAAGGCTTCTCTCCAGCAGGTATTCAATTGGTTGATCAGTATGCTTTCTCTACAATTTAGTAATTCCAGATTGGCCCTGGGAGGAAGTCAGTGCAGCTTTCACTTACTCCTTTGGCATAGTGAATTTCCCTTCTTCTTAGAGTTTTAGAATTTTAGCTCTTACATTTGGATCTTTGAATCATCTGAGTGTTTTTTTTTTAGTATAGTGTTAGGTAGGAGTCCAAATTCATATTTTTTCATGTGATACACAATTTTCCCAGCACCATTTGTTGGAAAGACTATTTATTCTTTTATCATTGAATTTTCTTGGCATCTTTAAAAAAATACTCTATTGACTGTAAATGTAGAGATTTATTGCAGTGTCTCAATTCTCTTCCTTTGATCTATCTGTCTATCCATATGCCAGTACTACTTACAGGCATTTTGAAATCAAGAGATGTAAGTTCTCCAAATTTGTTCTTTTTAAAGATTGTTTTGTTTGTTGTGGATCCTTCTGAATTTTCATATGAATTTGAATATCAGGTTTTTTTCCCTGCAAAAAACGTCAGCTGAGCCAGCTCTCATTTTTAAAAATTTAATTTAATTTACTTTTTTATTGTATGTTTTCATTACCGTGTATCCCCCTTATACTTCTTGCTCCTCCTACCGCCAATCAGCACACAGTTGCTCGCTTTTTATTTCTGCTTGGGAATGTTGTTAAATATCTCTGATTCATTCCAGCCACTCTCCTTGGTCCTTTGTTTTCTATGACTGTGTTGTCAAATGGCTCTTATAAGCTGTTGACACTTGTTCTGAAGTTTTGATGAAGGCACTTTTAATACCTGAGAGCATTTGAGGCAGGACAACTAGGTTCTGTATGCCACAGGACTAACATGATCAAGAGTCTTAAACTGTTGACATATATTGATTTTAGAAAAGTTAAAACGTGAAAAGAATGTGTGTGTTAGAACTGATAAAATATGATACCTGATTCCTTTTTTTCCATACTTGTCCCAAAGTATACTTTTATATACAGAGCAATGTGTGAACTTTTAAAAATAAGGTGAACCGTGTCACTTCTTGGCTAAAGGCCCTCTGATGACTAACCATGTCAATCATCATAAAATCAAATGCCTACCATTGTGCTTAAGACTTTATAGGATGTAAATCCTGCACACACACACACACAAATCAGCCCTGTAGGTGGCAACTCTGACAGCTCTTCCTCAGACTGCTCTGCTCTGGTTGTCCTGGCCTCCTTGTGACTCCTCAGACACACTGGGCACATTTCTGGTTCAGGACTTTCCCACTTGATGCTTCCTCTGCCTGGAATGTTCTTCCCAGATACCTACACAACTTATTTCCTCACTTCATTTAGATCTCTGCTCAAATGTCACCTCTCAGAACAGCCTCTTTGCACAGCTGATCTAGTAGAGACTCTCCTCCCAACGCTGCTTTGTTTCTCTCTTATTTTTTCATTTTACCACCATTACCTTCCTCTTTACCTAGAGCATAATCTCTGTGAGAGCAGGGAATTTGGTTATTTTTCTGGTTACCTGTGTTTAGAATGACCAGCATGTATTAGGTGCTCAATCAGTATTTGCTGAATACATGAATAGATGTGCAAAGCACATGGAAACAATGTGTTTACCCCCTTGCTAATACTGGGTGAACTGAACTTTGGAGTAAGACCATAAAATTCAAACATGTTAATAGGCCTAAGACAATAGAAAACAGTGGGGGCTGTGAAAAAGTGTAGTTAATTTTTTCCTAAAGCATGTTTGTGGCTTAATCTGGCTTAGTGTATGCGTGTGTGTCTGTCGGGGGGCGGGGGGGACGGTGCAGAGGGCTGGAGGAAAAAGAAGCAAATTCTAATCGAAGGTCAAATGAAATTGAATGACTAACTTGAGAATGGTGGGGTTTCTAATGAGGGTATTGGCACCTTAGAGTGGTGGTCTCCAAAGAGACCATTCGTCAGGTAGAGTTCAACACAATCCACCAGTCTATGAGAAGGAAATATTAGGACTTTTTATTATATTTATTCTCATGAAAATAAAAATTTAAACTTTACCAGTATTTACCATTTGGATAACCGTGGCCTCCTCCCTTTCTGCCTGTGTCTGACAGTCATGGGTCATGGGCACCACACAAGGGGTTCTTAGGGAAGAATGGGAGTAAGAATTGCAAATGTCCTCAGGGCCTTTGCTCAGGTATTCACTTTCAGGACATTGTGGCATATTGCAGTTTGCATACTGGATGGTTGAGAAGATACATGGATTATATTGTCTAGTTTAAACTGACATAACCCTCTCAAGATGAACAAGTATCTTCAAAATTTTCTTCAGAGAAACTGTAGATGAAAGATAATAATAATCAAAAGAGGAATATCACCACAACAATATAGAAGAGACTAGCACTTACCACTAAGTAAGAACAATAACCATCACTTAAGATTTATACATTCACTTCCTTTGCTGTGATCATTAATCATAGGTAGCAAAGAAATATATTTTTACACCATTCAATTTGCTAACCTAAAAATAAAAGGCCTTTCAAAGTGAGAAGCAACAAGCATTTATTTGAGATCAAAAAGAATAGCTATTTGGGACACACTGATTCAGGCGGAAGTCCAAACAGTGTTCTGAGTGGGAAACAAAAGCAATGCGTATTTATGAAAAGGGGAAGGGGAAGAAGTACATCAATAAATTAAGACACTTCTGTTGGTGCAGATAACATAACAGTGATGCTAATTCTTTTGTGTGTGTGTGTGTGTGTGTGTTTGTGTGTATAATGCTGTTCCAGTTGTCCCATTTTTTTCTCCCCTTTATTCCCCTCCTACCAGCATCCCCCCCCACCCCTTAGTTAATGTCCATGGGTCATACATATAAGTTCTTTGGCTTCTCCATTTCCTATTCTATTATTAACCTCCCCTGCCTATTTTGTACCTACTATTTATGCTGCTTATTCCCTGTACCTTTCCCCCCATTATACTCCCTCCCCTCTGATCTCCATTTCTGTGATTCTGTTTCTGTTCTAGTTTTTTGCTTAGTTTGTTTTTGTTTTTTTTAGGTTCAGTTGTTGATAGTTGTGAGTTTGTTGTCATTTTACTGTTCATAGTCTTTGATCTCCTTCTTTTTCTTAGGTAAGTTCCTTTAACATTTCACATAATAAAGGCTTGATAATGATGAACTCCTTTAACTTGACCTTATCTGGGAAGCACTTTATCTGCCCTTCCATTCTAAATGATAGCTTTGCTGGATAGAGTAATCTTAGATGTAGGTCCTTGCCTTTCATGACTTTGAATACTTCTTTCCAGCTCCTTCTTTCCTGCAAGGTTTCTTTTGAGAAATCAGCTGACAGTCTTACAGGCATTCCTTTGTAGGTAACTGTCTCCTTTTCTCTTGCTGATTTTAAGATTCTCTTCTTGTCTTTAATCTTAGATAATGTAATTATGATGTGCCTTGGTGTGTGCTTCCTTGGTTCCAGCTTCTTTGTGACTCAGAGGTTCCTGGATCTCCTGGAAGTCTATTTCCTTGACCAGACTGGGGAAGTTCTTTTTCATTATTTTTTGAATAAGTTTTCAGTTTCTTGCTCTTCCTATTCTCCTTCTGGCACCCCTATGACTCTAATGTTGGAACGTTTAAACTTGTCTCAAACAGTGCTGCTTGCTCAGCTCTCCTCAGGCTTTCAGTTACTTCCCATGCTAAAACAAATTGGGCCCTTCTAGTGTTGATTCCCTGGTGGGTGGGTTTGTATATGTTCTAGGACCCTGTGGGTCTCTCCAACAGTCTCTCCTGAGAGGCTGGGAGTTTCTCCCACTGCTGCAACTCCCACGGATTTTTATAGCCAGAGGTTTTGAGGCTTTCTTCTCCTACACTGAAACCCTAAATTGCACTGTCTGTCTTGCTCCTCATCTGTTCCTCCCAGTTTATCCACATGCAAATGTGAGATCCACCGGTCCACCAGCCACTGCCTCGTCGGCCTGGTCCTCCAGCTGCCACCGTGCTGACAGTCCTCTCTGCCCCGGCTGCCTGTCCCCACCCCTCCTACTGGTATGGATGAATTTTTCTTCTTTTAACTCCTTGGTTGTTAGACTTCCATACAGTTCGATTTTCTGACAGTTCTTGTTATTTTTTGTTTTTAAATTTGTTGTTGTCCTTCTTTTGATTGTGTGAGGAGGCAAAGTATATCTACCTATGCCTCCATCTTAGCCAGAAGTCCAATGATGATAACTCAAAACAATATTTTAAAATTTTCAATCTGGTTGTCACCAGTCCAGTAGTCATAATGACTACTTTCTTGTTATCTTTGCAAATAGTTCTTTGGGGCACAGTGTTGCATTAAGCCCAGTCCAAAGGTATTTTGTCCTGTTTCACCTTTCAAAGATTTGAGGCATAAGATGTGCAAAGTGGTTCTTCCAGCATAGCAGCTCCAGCTCCATTTTAAAGAGGTTCTGTTTATTTTATTTTTTGACACATTTAAATTTGTTTTTACTACTATTTATCAATTCTTTGGCAAATAATTTACAACTTCTATTTGTGTATTTTTTCATAGTAAACTGGTATAGTTGTATATGCAATTTGTAATTGATTATACATATGTTGAGGTTGTGTGCACATTTTAAAGTTTTTACTGATGAGCCTGTATTATTGGCCCCTGGGAGGGCTCAGCAAGCCTGGCTGAGCCATACCCAAAAACTTAAAATGAAGGGTGCTGATTATTCTCTTGTTCACCTTTCTAGAGTCACAGGAGAAAGGTTGGCCAGAATAATAAACCAAGTAATGTCAGGAGAAGTGAGATCAGTTTCCCCTATTAAGCAACCTAATCCTTTTTTCATTGATGTAAATGACTACTAAGGCTCTCCCCATATTTTAAGAAAGTCAACAGCATATAAGATAAGGAAATTACATTGGAATTCTTCATGTACTTGCATCTATTTCTGGATATTTCGTTCTAGCCACTGGCCCATTTTCCATTCAGGTACCAACACTACACTATTTTATTTTAATTATTAAACGTTGTAGTATACTTTAATAGAGCTAGTTGGCTCTCATAGTTTTTATTTTGTAGTCATTTCCTGGTTATTATTGAATGTGTATTTTTTCACATGAAGGTTATTATTTACTGATATTTTCTTTGTTACCTAATATATGATCAGTTCTTGTGAGTATTCCATGTGTACTCAGGAAGATGGATTTTTCTATCACTATGGGTAAAATTTAATACATATTCATAAGGTCTGTATTTTTTATTATGGTAGTAATTTATTTTATAGTCTTACTTATTTTTGTCAGCTTATTTAATGCTGCTGAACAGGTGAGATTTATCTGAGGGATACTTTAGTCCTGATAATTTTGGGGTTTACCTTTTTGTTACATCAGTGAGAGATTTTCACTGGCTCACACTGTGCTTTGTAGAGCTTCACTTGGGTATACTGTTTATGTTCTCCTTGCAGTTTTCCATAGGTTAACAGCAGTACGCCTGGCTTCTCTTTTCTTCCACACTCCCATCAATCACTTGTAAGCTTATTTTTCTGGCAAGAAATTTATCGTGATCCTGAGTAATGGTTTAGTACCATTTTTTATCATTTCCTGGTGTGTACCTAAATCTGGGAAGGAATATTTTGGGATGTGGTACTGAGGTGCTGTCTGGGACAGAGGTGAGCTAAGGTTTCTGGATACGGTCATAAGAAGAGAGATGGGGAGCTTCTCAGGGGCTTTGGGTATTTGGTACCCTGGAGATGTTGGACAAATTCTGGAGGAGCTTGATGGAAGTGAAATTAACTTCATGCCAGCCTCCTTCTGTTTCTCCAGGTTTGCCTTTAGCACATCTGACTCCCAGGGAGACCTCTAGAAGGCATGCTTGGAAGGGAGTGAGGTCTGGCAGGGCAATTTGAATGGATTTTCACCCCTACCCCCAGACCCCCTAGAATGTTTCCATTCAGCAGTCAGCAGAGACTGGCAACTGATGGTAAAGAAGACTGATTTTTCTCAAGGTCCCAGAAGACCAAGTTGCTGGGGGCACTGGCCCTCCTCTTTATTCTGTTACCCCTTTATATCCCATTTTCTTCCCCAAGGTATCTTTTGTAAACTTTTTACCTGAATTGCCATATTGGGGTCGCCTTGGGTGACTGGCCCCACCCCCTCTTTCCTATGGCCTCAGAGCTATAGGGCCAGCCCCTGCACACTCCATGTGTGCATATGTGCATGCACAGGACAGCCCCTGCACACTCTGTGTGTATGTGTGCATGTGTGTTGGCATGCTCACGGGGACAGGTGGAGGGAAAAGGGAGTGCTGAGAGCTGTTCTGGAAGGAAGCAGGGAATTCATTTGCAGGCAGAGGCAAAGTAATCTGAATTACCAAGTGAAAACCTACATTATAAAAGAAAATTATACTGCCAACCTTGAAATGGGGAACCCAGATGACATCCATTTTTACAAACCCTGTGTTTCGATCCATTTAATGTACTCACTGGAGTTAGTCTTGTAAGTTCCATAATCCATCAGCCAGCTGGCCTTGTAGAATGATATTTCATCATGAAAATAGTCATCAGGGAGGGGTAAGAAGAATCAGAGACATATAAGATTTATGGCACCAATCACAGAGAGTAATCAATTTGCTGTCATAATCTTAACCTGTATGTTGCAGGAGTCTCAGTCTGAGCCTCAACCGTGGCCATCCACAGAGTTCACCCCACGTGGGGTCTACCCACTCAGGAAATAGACGCCCTAGTGGAGAGTCATGACACAGCAGAAAAACAGGCCATTTGTTTTTCTCTCCTCTCTTTTTATCTCCTCTATGGGTGACTGGATTTGTTTCTACGCTCTTGGAAATAGGAGCAGTTATAAAAAATATGTTTTTGTGACATTCTTTGTGAGCCATTAATAAACCTAGACATTTCCACCTTGACTGACAGCCCAGGTAAAGCATTAGCATTTCTAGCACATTCCCAGCCCTGGCCATAAGCCCTCGGAGATCTTCACAGCAAACAGGGGATGAGACGATGTGTGTGGACCAAAGATGCTACGGGATTTGCGTCCAGGTGCTGCTGAGAAAAGCACGACTGTTTCATTGAATAGACTGGGAAACAGACTGAGAGAAGGTTACTGGTACTGGATTAATCAGTTTTTAAGAAAAGTCATAACAGAAATAAAATTTGGGAAGCTGGAAATAAGAAGAATGAATGGAAAGGAACTTGGCAAATTGGAGAAAACAAACTCAAGATTGAAGAGTGGAAGGCTAAATGCAGTATGGAGTTGCATGTCTGAACTCCAGAAGGCCACAGGTATTTCTGAAAGTGGGGATATAGCTTGGGTTCAAGATACAGGACTGGTGGTAAGTCTATAACAAGAAATTGGATCCCCATAACCCCTCCCAAACTCTACAACTTTGGTGACTCTGCCCACCTTAACAGAACATTGCAGCACTCCTCTTAGGAGAGCTTGATCTAAATGGAATCTGGACTCAGGGACACTGGGCCCGGCACTGCAATAAAAACAGAGATTTGAGTACAAAGGAACACACTGAATGGTGCTGGTGTCCCAGCTCTTGCCCCTCATTTGCCACCTAGGACACTCATAGCTAGGACTATACAATTACGTACAGTCACTGATAGTGTTAGAAAACAAGCAAATGAAAATATGAGATAATCAGCCCTGGGAAGCTCAGTTGGTTAGAGTGTTGTCCCCATAGGCCAAGGTTGTGGGTTCAATCCCCGGTTAGGGCATGTACAAGAATCAACCAGTGAATGCACAAGTAAGTGGAATAACAAATCATTATTTCTCTTTCTCTCTCCCCACTTTCTGTCTCTAAAATCAATAAATTTAAAAAAAGGAAATGTGAAACAATCATTACTAACTCTAAAGAAAATATTTATAAGGGAGAAATTGTTTTTATAATATAACCCTCAGTGAATAATATTTATGTAAGCACTGAATATTGCTTCTACCAAAAATTATACTGCAACAACATTGGAAGGATGAGGAAAGATTTATGAGAAATTTAAATCCTCATCTAACATATTAGGAAGTCAATAGTTAATACTTAAAACTGAGAAATCAAGAAATAGTAGGCTAAATATGCAATTTTATAATGTGAACTAAGCACATGTACACGCACAGCTACAAAATGGTGAAAGTATTTACACTGTGCAGCAGGAATGGGGAATAGTGGAATTTATTTTAAAGTTTTGAATATGCATAATAGTAGTTAACAGACATAAGATGCTTGGATTATAATTATATATAATATATATTACATGCAATGCAAGTGTATATACACACATAATATGGATTAGGTAGAGAGGATATCAGTTTGAAAGACAGGTCAAAGTGCTCAGGTGTTTAAGAATTTACATCTCCTAATTTTAGACTTCAATCATAAAATGTTCTGAAGATTCTGAAGCCAAACATCTACCATCACTATATTTAAATGAAACAATTCCCCCTAAGCAATTAGGCAATGAAAATGTAGGATTCAGACCTCCCACATTCCAAGGTTATAAGGTTTCTTCCAATAAAAATGCAGCAGGAATATAAATTTTAGTAATTTATTAACATGTAACTCAAATGAATCTTGAGGTTTTAAGTACCAACAAAGAAACGATAGTTAGCAATTAAAAAGTAATTTCAGTGTTTCCTTCCATCATTTAAACAGTATTGTAATGGACCCGTTCATAGCCCACAGCCACAGTTCTTAGAATGTCCTTTCCTCTCCTATGCAGTTCTCTTTTACCTCTAGCTACTCCAAAGTCACCCGATCTTGAACACCTTGATTATTTTCTCTTTACCCCAACTTATCTCTAAGCCGTTTACATCTCCAGTTCTGGTGTCTTTCTACCCATGCTCCTGATTTGGTGTGGGCAGAGAGGAAAGACAAATTGTCTTCAGCAGATTTAAAAAAAAAATAGTGAGAGAGGTCCTGGTAATATTTATTTTTTAAAATTTTTAAAAATTGAATGTAATGAACTTATTGGGGTGACATTGATTAATAAAATATAGATTTGAAGTGTACAATTCTACAATGCATTGTCCGTATGTTGTATTGTGCGTTTGCCACCCAAAGTCAAGTCTCCTTCCATCGCCATTCATCCCCCTCACCCTCTTCTACCACCTACCCCCTGCCCCTGCTGTTCTTTCTGGCAATCACCTTAGTGTTGTCTGTGTCCTCGAGTCTTTCTTTTTTTTCCTTTGCTTAATCCTTTCACCTTTTCACCCAGTTCCCAACCCCCTCCTCTCTGACAGCTGTCAGTCTGTTCTCTGTGAGTCTGTTTCTATTTTATTTGTTAGTTTATTTTGTTCATTAGATTCCACATATGTCTAAAATCATATGGGGCGTGTTTTTCTCTGATTGACTTATTTCACTTAGCATAATAACCTTCAGGTCATCCCTTCTGTTGCAAAGGGTATGAGTTCTTTCTTTTTTTAAATAGCCAAGAAGTATTCAATTGTGTAAATGTACCACAGCTTTTTCATCCACTCACCTACTAGTTGGACACTTGGGCTGCTTCCAAATCTTGGCTATTTTACATAATACTGCAGTGAACATAGGGATGAATATATTCTTTTGAATTAGTGTTTCAGGTTCCTTTTGATATATTCCCAGAAGTGGAATTCCTTGGTTATAAGGCAGTTAATTTTAAAATTTTTGATGTAACTCCGTAATGCTTTCCATAGTGGCTGCGCCAGTCTGCATTCCCACCAACAGTGCACGAGGGGTCAGTTTTCTCTACATTGTCACCAACACTTGTTTGTTGACTTACTGATCATAGCCACTTTGAGAGGTGTGAGGTAAAGTCTCATTTTGGTTTTAATTTACATTTCCCTGATGATTAGTGATGTTGAGCATTAGTGACAATGGCCATCTGTATGTCTTCTTCGGAGAAATGTATAGATGACCTGAAGGTCATCTGCCCATTTTTTTAAATTCAGATTTCTTGTTAGCATTAAGTTGAATAAATTCCTTATAAATTTTGGCTATTAACCACTTACAGATGTCCTTCATTATGTCGAAATATGTTTTTTCTAGCCCCACTTTTGTGGGAGATTTTATCATAAATAGATGTTGGATTTTTGTCAAATGTTTTTTTCTGCATCTATTGATATGATCATATGATTTTTATCCTTCATTTTGTTTATGTGCTATATCATGTTAATTAATTTGTATATACCCTCATATTGAACCAGCCTTGCCTCTCAGGAATAAATCCCACTCGATCATGGTGTGTGATCTTTTTAATGTTTTGCTGAATTTGGTTTCCTAATATTTGTAATGTATTGTTAATATTGTTGAGAATAGTTGCATCTATGTTCATCAGGAATATTGGCGTGTATTTTTTATTTTTTAGTAGTGTATTTGCCTGGTTTGAGATCAGAGTTATGTTGCCCTCTGAGTTCCCTTGTCTTCAATTTTTTGGAACAGTTTGAGAAGAATAGGTATTAATTCTTTAAATGTTTGGTAAAATTCACTCATGAAGCCATCTGGCTTTTGGTTGTTGGGGATTTTTTTTTTTTTTGATTACTGATTTGATTTCATTGGCAGTTATATGTATATTCCAATATTCTTTTCTTCTTGATTCAGCCTTGAAAGATTGTTTGTTTCTAGGACTTTATTAATTTCTTCCAGGTTGTCCAGTTTGTTGGCATATAATTGTTTGTAGTATTTCCTTATATCTTTGTATTTCTGGGGTGTTGGTTGCCACTTCTCTTTCATTTCTGAATTTTTGATTTGATCTCTCTCTCTCTCTCTGTTTTTGATGGCTCTGTCTAAAGATTTATCAATTTTGTCTATATTTTTAAAGAATCAGTCCTTTAAAAATTGATCATTACCATTGATTTTTTAAACTCTATTTCATATATTTTCACTTTGATCTTAATTACTTCCTTCTTTTAATTCACTTTGGGTTTCATTTGTTTTTCAATTGCTAGATCATTTATGGTTAAAATTAGATTGCTTATTTGGGGTTTTTCTTGTTTCTTGAGGTAGGCCTGTACTGCTATAAATTTCCCTCTTAGAACTGCTTGGGTGATGTCCCGCAGATTTGAGGTCATTGTGGTTTCCTTTTCATTGGTCTCAAGGTATCTAATATTCGACAAAGGGGGCAGAAGCATAAAATGGAGCAATAACAGTCTCTTCAACAAATGGTGTTGGGAGAGCTGGATGGCTACATGCAAAAAATTGAAATTGGATCATCAGCTGACACCATACACAAAAATAAACTCAAGATGGATAAAAGACTTAAATATAAGTCGCAACACCATCAAAGTCCTAGAGGAGAACGTTGGCAGGAAACTCTCAGATATCCCACGCAGCAATTTTTTCACTGATATGTCTCCTAAAGCAAGGGACATAAAGGAAAGAATAAACAAGTGGGACCTCATCAAAATAAGAAGCTTCTGCATGGCTAAAGAAAACATCAGCAAAATGAAAAGGGAGCCAACCATTTGGGAAAATATATTTGCTAATGATACATCAGATAGAGGTTTGATCTCCAAGATATACAAAGAACTCACTCGACTTTACTCCAAGAAGACAAACGATCCAATCAAAAAATGGGCAAAGGACCTGGGCAGATGCTTTTCTAAGGAGGAGATACAGAGGGCCCAGAGGCATTTGAAAGGATGCTCTGCATCACTAGCCATCAGAGAAATGCAGATCAAGGTATCTTTAGACTTCTTTCTTGATCTCCTTGCTAACCCATTTATTGTTTAGTAGCATGTCACTTAGCCTCCATGTGTTTGTGTGTTTTTCAGTTTTCCTTTAATTGATTTCTAGTTTTATACTATTGTGGTCAGAGAAGATGCTTGATATGATTTAAATGTTTTAAAATTTGTTGAGACTTGTTTTGTGTCCTAAAATATAGTCTGTCCTGGAAAATGTTCTACATGCCCCTGAAAACAATGTATATTTTGCTGCTTTGTGATGAAATGTCCTAAAAATATCAATTAAGTCTAATGTGTCATTTAAGGCCATTGTTTCCTTATTTATTTTCTATGGGATGATTTATCTATTGATGACAATGGAGTATTAAAGTACTCTACTATGACTATACTTCTGTCAATATCTTCCTTTATGTCCAGCAATATATGCTTTATATATTTTGGTGGTATATATTACTATCTGATTAATTTTGAATGGTGGTATGTTGGGTACCATTACTAGAGATGGAGGAAAAAAGAATAAAGAAATAAAAAATAACAGAAAAATAAGGTAGTCTTCTATCATTACTTCTATTCCACTTTATACTGGAGGCCTTAACAAGTGCAGTAAAAGAAGAAAAAATAAAAAGTATATGAATTGGAAAGGAAGAAATGGAACTTGAATTATTTGCAGCTGAAATGAAAATTCAAAATAATCTGTAAAAACACTTTAATTACAAAAAAAGTTAAGGAAGGATGCTAGATATTGGAACAATATTTGAAAATCTGTTGCTTTCTATACATAAGATTCAGGTGTCTTAAATAATATTTTTAGAACAATAAATATTTATCTCAGATCCAGGGCAACCTTATCATATCAATCCTCATTCACACTTATCTGGTTTCTTGAAGCAAGTTGACTTTTGTTCTCTGTTATTTGCTACCAGAAGAGCTTGGGTAAAAAAGCAGCAATTTTGCTGAGGTCAGATATAGAGAAGATGGATAAGGGGTCCCTTGCTCATGTGGTGTGGCATGGACCTGCTGGGATAGGGTGAAGAAGCTAAACCAAAATTGGCTTTTGGAGGCAAAGACCGTATCTTGTTCTCTGCTGTAATTCCAGCAGCTAGCACACTGGGTCTGGTGCAGAGTATGCCTCAATCAATGTTTTTTTGAGAAACATGGTTGCTATTTTTAAGTATTTAAAGGTCTCACAAGGAGAAGGAACAGACTTAACCTGCGAAAGAGCTCTCAAAGGGTCACTGCTGTCCGAGGACGGTGGTCAGAGTAGCAGCATCTTGAACTCCTGCCCGCAATGATTCAAACAGAAGTTGGAGGAATATCTGACAGTGGTTTAAGGAGGGGATTCAAACAATAGCTAAGAGTTTGGACTTTGACCTTCAAAGTTGCAAATCGAGGAAAAACTGAATAGTAGTGTGGTAGCCAGCCTCCAAGATGGCCGTCCGTGATTTTTGCCTCCCAGGAGTCATGTCCTTGTAGAGGCTTCTTCCACATTGGATTGGGGCTGGCTGTGTGACCAAAAGAGTATGGTAAGTGTCATGGTAGGTGACTGATAAGATCAGGTTGTAGAAGACATTTCAACTTACAGCTGTACTCCAACAGTCCTGTGGGAGGCCCATGTGGAGAGGGACAATTTTGTCAGCCTCAACTTACTAACTGTATGAAGGACATTTTGGAAGCAGATTACCCATCCCTAGTTAAGCTTTCAGATGATTCTAGCCCCAGCTGACATTTGACTACAACTTTACAAGAGACCTTGAGCCAGAACCACCCAACTGAGCCACTCTTCAATTCCTGACCCATAGGAACTATGAGAGATAATATATTACTGTTATTGTTTTAAGTTACTTGGCTTTAGGGTGAGTTGTTACCCATAACCTTTGAGTTCTGGGACTGTGGAATCTCATTCCAACTCTCTTTAGCTCTAATAGTCTATGCTGTTTTTACATTTTATCACCTCTCTTCAGGTTGCCTTTGACATGACACCAGAGACAAATGTTCTGCAAATTCCTGATATTAAGGAGGTTGTGTTGCACAGGAGTCCCAACATGCGACTGAAAGAACTTCTCTGCTCAAGGAGTTCCCAGAGGACAAGAATCATTCCCAATGTTTGTTTTCTTACCAGCACAGTGCCTGGCACAGCGTAGGTGCCCTTTATGTCTTTGAATAGTGAACAAGTAAAGGTGAGTTTGTTAGAAACAGGTCCTCTGGTGTCTCTTCAGTCTTCTGATTTTTAGTCTTCCTGGCGTACTACTCAGCAGAGGGCAGTGTAGTGCATCCTGAGATGCATGAAAATTCATCTGTTGAAAGAGGTTTCCCCCTTTCATGGCTCTGTCATTTGGGGGATAATTTCTCTTTGCAATAAACCTTAGATTTATATATGACTAGAAAGCTATACCTGTAGAACACCGCCAAACATTCCTGAACCAAGGTACCCAGTGACTGTTGATATACACATACAAATTGATTTAACCGATTTTGGTAATAATACAATGCCACCTACATCAGCTCACTAAAAGCTTTGATAAATAGTATTTGTTTTCATTCTGACTTACAATAGCAACCAAAATGGTTGAGAATGACCCAGAAGGCAAGGTAGGATCTAGAAAAGATACTGTAAGAACTATGAAAAGAAGTCATCTACAGCAGTGATTTTCAACCAGTGTGCTGCGGCACACTGGTATGGTGCAAGAATTTTTAAAATGCACAATTCCTGTTTAGTCAGGGACAGTGATCTCTTTTCCCTTAGATTGTCAAACAAAAAAAATGACAACAGTCAACACAACAATAGCTGTCTGGTGTGAATGAATCAAAATTATACTTATTTTTTTAATCAGATCAACAAAAAATATATTTTTTGGCGTGCTGCAGAATTTTTAAATAATTATTTCATGTACCAGGAGATAAAAAAGATTGAAAATTGCTCATCTACAGCATGAATGAATTTTGAAAACATTATGCTAACTGAAAGAGGCCAATCACAAAGGACCACAAATCATATGATTCCATTTCTATGAAATGTCCAAAATAGGCAAATCTATAGAGACAGAAAGTAAATTAGTGACCTAGGGCTGGAGGAATGGGGAATGACAGATAAGGGATGAGGAGTTTCTTTTTGAGGCTGATTAAAAATACTCTAAAATTAAGCTGAGGTGATTGTTGCAAAATTTTGTGATTGTATATTATAGAATGGGTGAATTGTATGGCGTGTGAATTATCTCTCAAAGCTGTAAAAAAAGAATTTCTAAAGTTCAGCCAAATGTTTACATTTATCTTATCCCCCTGGGTTAGTCTCTGAAAACGTGTTAGTCATTTGCAATAGAGATGATGACTTTCCAAGGACTGGACATATCACAGCCCATACATCCTGGATCACACATGCCAGCCGGGGTCCATGTAGAAACATGACTCTTTTGATGCTGGGCAGCCAGTCTACATTCTGGTCATTGATGCTATGAGGGGCTCATCTGTTCTCTCCATTCACAGATAATGACCCAGCCAGGACAAGAGTCAGTGTTCTCATTCGAACCACCAGTCCCACTACTGGAGCCATGGGGGCTGACCTGGAGGTTGGTGTGTGCCCTCCAGCCCTGCTGGCATTAACTAGGGCCCTGAAAGAGCCTGTGGCTGTGAGGAACAGCAGCCCCAGGATACACACATGTGGCAAGGCTTTGCTTCCAATTCTCACTGAGCTTGCATCCGAGATCTGCCTTCTCCAATTTGCATGGCAGCTCCTGTAGTAAGCACTTTCAAGAAGGTGGTACTCTCTGGATCACTGATCTCAGCAATTTTGGGCAAAGTGAAATCCATCTTTAGAGGAAGCATCCCTGGCTGGGAATTAGGAGGCTTGGCTTCTGGTCCTGGCTCCGATAGTTGAATTGACCAAGAGCACTCCCTGAGTTCTCTCTGACCTTGAGTATGTCAGTAAATCAAACTTCCTCTGGGGAAGCGAGGCTTAGAACTGTAAAGTCATTCTCCGTTCTAACTTTCATGACCTACTACTGGTTCACACTCTTGAGAACAAATGTAATTCAAGTGTTGAAGGCCAACAGAAAAGGTGGCAAAACTCTAACCTTCTCTTTCTTGTCCGCTCTCTCTGCTGCTTGCAATAGTCATAGTTTGAGAGACTGTGGTTACTTTGTCTTCTGCCCAGCCTAGGTGATTGACCCTTTGTGCCTCCTGGAGGGCTGAGACTGGGAGCCTGGTAGGGCACTGGAGGAGCTTCCTTTGACAGGTTGAACTTCTTGTTTGGCCTCCATGGTTTGACCCACATCTGAGTTAAGGGGAAATCCTCCCCGTTATGTGACATTTGTAGGAGGGGAATGTAACCAATAACACCTTCAATGTTATACAGCCTGAAATGGTGTCTCAGAATTTTCTGTTTGCACAAAATATGACCCTTGATGTTCTTTGGGTCTTTGGTCACTTAGCGAGAGGAAAACAATGCAAGTGGGTGCAGTGGCCTTCTTTGCTACTCAGTGGTTACTATTACACACCACCCACCCCCACTGCAGCTGACTGCACAGAGCAGAGGCTCCTCCAGCAGGAGCAAGCACTGTTTGCACACAGCGGGCCTGAACACCCTTGTGAGGAGCCTCATTGGATGAGCCTCGGTGGAAAGAACTCTTGTCAGGCTGGTGGGCCTGATGAGGCCTATGCAATGTATGGTCATTGTACAAACTGTTGACAATACGAAACAACAGAAGGAAAAAGTTACCCCAGCCTCACCACTCATGAGCCACAATAGTCAGTAACTTCCAATTTTTGAGCATTATTTTATGTACCAGGCACTCTGCTGTGAAATTGCAAACATTACATAATTTTCACAACGATTCTATAAGGTATTATTTCTATGCTATTATTTCCTCCTGTATAGAAGTAAACTGAGGTTTGGAGAAGTCAGACAGCATGCACACAGCAGCAGAGCCATGTGCCAGAGCTGAGACTGAAATCCAAGTCTGACTGACTCCAGCATCATTGCAGTGTGTAACCAACCTTTCCTCCTAATATTTTGTAATACTTTCAGCCAGTCTCGTTGTCTGCACAGGTTTTGCTTGCTCTATCCTTGCATGATGGTGGTCATGTTGTGTTTTCTAGAGGTCTTCGACCTGCCAGACTCCCAAGTTCTTATGGGCTCTTGGGTGTTAGATCTATATAGAAATCCAAACTATAGATAAAACCATTTCTGGAAGATTCTAGTGCACTCTGTTTGGCAGGGAAAGTCACGGTCCCTTTTTCAATCTTTCTTTAATCACTAACCTCTTGAAGATTTACTTGCAATTCTGTTGCTTAAAGAAGTAAAGACCCAAAAGAGAGTTGTTGTTTCTGGGTTGACCTCCACTGGGTTGTCCAGGGAGTCCCGGCTGGGATCCAGCGTCCTGGCCTCATATGAGGGACCAGGCATATGTAAGCAACTTGATACCTGAGATGTACAACAAACATGTTGACATACACATCCCAGGAGCCTTGGAACGGTGGGGGAGGAGTTGAGAAAGGGTCTTTGTGGGGCACCACAGAGAATGCAGCCAGACTACCATAAAGGAGCCAGAATCTACACCCAGTTGGGGGGCTCCAAGTTGGGGTTGCATCCTGGATCTGAACCTGGACCAGGAGTCTCCCCATTGAGTTAGGCCTTCCCTACCCATCCTCATACAAATGCTTGACTCCTGCAGCACACCCGATTGCCCCGTTCCCTCTCCCCTTTCTCGTTGTTCCTTCCAATTTTCAAGAATATCAAATAAAGGCTCTTTCAAGAAGCTCCCTTGAGGCAAACAGCCAAGAAGCAACATTGAGTGCTGCATTTCCTGCAGGTGAGCCAGCTTGATGGGATTCAGCCACTCTAATAGAGAGACTTCCTCGAGATTTGACTGTGCTGGGCCTGATTCCTCATACTTCACAGGATATCAGGGTTACTTTGAGAGAAACACCTCATAAAGAAAATGTAAGTAAAAAAATAAAAAGCTCCTGTTAAGGATATTTACAGATAAGATTGTGTCAGATATTGAAGTCCCAGGAGAACCAGGGCCATGGTTACTCAGCAAGTGTGTCCTGAGTTGAAGTTAGAAAAACTATGGTGATTCTTTTTGGTAAAATGGGGAGGATTGTTCCTTTTTCCTGTGTTTCCAGAGAGGAGTCACTCTCTGGTCTGTGCCCTGGAGGAGAAGTGTTGGAGCGAAAGCCTCCACACCGGTTCCTGCCATGTGGGCGGGGAGTGTGGTGCATGCACTCAAAGAACCCAACAGTCATTGATCCGTGTCACCAGGGGTTGAGTCACTGTGCTTCAGAAGCAAAACATATTCCACCACCACATCTCTTTAGGCTGTCTGCCTCATGCGTGGGCGGGAGAAACTCCAGGATGCCCTCAGTTCAGGCTCCTGTGAGTCAGGACAGGGGCCATTTTCAAGAAGCAACTGGTCATGTGGTCCTTCAAGAAGCAGGCAGTGTAAGAGGAGACCCACGAGGAATCTGGTCCATGGCGAAGCTCTAACAGTGCAGCAGAGAGCTCTGTTCTTTGGGGCCACTGGTACTATGTGGCCCATTAATAAGGATGCTTCCCTGGTGTCCATGTGTCCACCCACTGAACATAACCTCTGATCAGCTGGAATCCTGGAGAAAATGGGGAGTGAGCCTTAGTGAACCTCTAAGCACCAGCAGTTTCCAAGGTACATACTCATGCTTGAACTCAGGCTCAAACTGCTCTCCAGGCTGCTTTCTATTTTCTCATCTCCCAGTGGGGGGTTTTCTGTTGTTGCATCAAAGCACAGAAGTTTCTCCCCCCAGTCTTTTTTATATGTGTTGAGCCTTATAACCTCCTATTTTGGTTCTCCTTTGGTGCCTACTCATTTTCTTTTTTTAATACTATTCTCCCCAGTGGTCTACCCCTATAGACCTTTGTACCTCAATGACCCACGTCAAAGAGCAAGTAGAAACACATTACGTCTATGATAATTATACTTCAATATGATAATACATGATGCATAGTGTGCACCTGTGCACGTACTCCCTTGAACATTGCTGGACTTTGAGCCCTTTAACATATTTTATAGAAGAAAAATAAACGGTTCCTGAGATGCATTTTATAACTTTGTAATTAAAGGAGCCATTAAAAAATAATTAAATTTGGTGTTATATAAGTAAATCCACTAGCATAGTACATAGTAGGGTGTGTGATCTTTATGTAGAAAATGAGATACAATTATCTTTGGTCAGCTCTTTTTAAAGGTTTAAATGAGACAAGATCAATAAGTGAATTAGGTCAAAGACAGGCATATGTTAAGAACTGAGAATTGGTAGTGTTGCCAGGGTGACACAGGGTGACAGTTTTTATACTGAACTGGGCAGGTTTGAGTCCTCTGGCTTGGGAAAGTCAAGGAAGGATTTCTGGAGTAAGTATCCTTGAGGCATATCATGAAGTTAGCACGGAAGTAATGCAGGTGAACAGATGGAGCAAGAGTATTTCAGGTTGTGGGAAATAATGAGGCTCAGGCAAAGTCAAGGATGAAAAAGACCAGCATGTTCAGGGGTCTGCATGGGCCAGGGTTCCTCGTCCACGTGCAGAAGTACCTAGAGGAGGGCTGGGGAAGGGCTCGGTGCATGCAGGGCTGTGTGTGCCCTGCTCAATAGTTGGCAACAACCAGTTATCCCTGTCAGATTTTAAACACTGAGGGTCCATGTTTGAAGACATTTTCCTAAGAGACTGGCTTTTCTTAGGAAAACCTCCACAACCCATCCATTGAGTTGAGGAAAACATCAAAATCTTGGAAATAAGGCAAAGGAAGGAAAATAGACTCTTTCAATGTCACACAGCAGCATTGTTACCCTCTAAGCAATGGTTAATGATAGGGGAATGTACATTTGTTTGACTCATTAGTCTTCATTGATTAAAAGCCCAGACACTGTGGGGTTACATGTTAACTTGATTTTTTTTTCCTGGTGGAGATGCAATTGATTTCTGTCTGGTAGAAAAGATAAGTCCAAATGTTATTGTTTTATTGCACTATCAGGGCATTAACTGGTTTTGCATACAACCTAACAAGTTTATTCTAACATTTTCTTTAAAAAATCTATGAATACCCTGTTCCTAAAATGCTTTTGAACCAGCTTTACTCAACCCCTGATTGTTTCATTAATAAGTTGAATAAATCTTTGATGTGAGTTTCTTTTACATTTGCATGAGAACCATACTATTAACTTTTTGAAACTCATACTTTGACTCTGGTGTTTCAGCCAGTAATCCCTGTGAACGAGTTAGGGATGGAACTGGAAAGCCTGGAACTGTTTTTTCAGCCTGAGACTTAAGATGCCCAGCTGAGAGGGCGTCAGGGAGCTCCTGGGGTAGTTGGAGAGGTTAGTGTGAGCATTAGGAGGAGGTGTCTTGACTCCATTGGGCACTCTGGGACCTCAGTGGTTTTGACTGATGGGCAGAGGAAATTATTCAGCTAAGTGTGGGTGTGTGGGGTTTGGTTGGGGTCAGCAGATGGGACAGGCAGGATTTCCGCAGCAGGCAATATCAGAGTCAGTCCAGTAGTAGCACCTCTCCCCATATGTAAATCTATTGAAGGCAGGACTTGAGCCAATAGCTGGCCAACATCCAGGGATATATATAGCAAGTTCAGCACCTATGGGAAGGGTAGCAAAAGTGTTCAGGCTGCAGGAGCTTACATTTCAATGGGTGGCTGAAAACAGGTCAAAAGCTCCATCTTTTAGATCTGGCCAATGGTTTGGGGACAGGTGAGAGTAGGAACACCACAGCTTAGAAACTTGTGAGGTCCTGGGGCATAATCCTAAATGTGCCAGATATTCTGCCTGAGGCAAGTAAGATCTGACTACATTGCTTCACTTGTTCATTCATTCATTCATTCATTCAGCAAGCATGAATTGCCTAGCAAATGCCAGTCTCAGATGGCAGGTGGGAAGGTTTCTGTGACTATGGTTGATTGTGCTAGGACATGTGGCACTATCATATCCTGTCTTTCTATTTGCCCATTCCCCTTGCCTTCACTGTAATGAGACTGGGAGGAGAAGAGCAGTATTCTGTTTACCAAGACTCACAGGACCTCATTATGACACCCCAGTGGTGGGCAACTGTCGTTCTTGTTAACACTTAGCACCCTTGACCACTCAGCCTGTGTTGGGAGAATTCCCCACTTGATGTGGCAGCACCTCCCCAATGTGAAGATCATGAACAAGCTTCCCCAGCCACCCCTGCAGCTGGAGGCAAGCATGTGGCTCAGCGCCTGTCAGTCATATGCTCCGTGGACAAACTTTAGTTTGGAAGCAATGACCCACAGAGGTGGGGTCCACACAGGCTCTACTTTGGCAAAGGTGGGGCAGAGACACGCAGCCTCTAGAAGCAGAACAGAGAAGGTCCAGCCTGTGCCCAAAGATAGAGTGGGCATGTGTTCTCAGGGAGTCTCAGGGATAAACGCCCACTAGTTGTTGTTAGTGCCTCTGCAGCACTTGGCTCAACTTGGTTGTCCTGCAGTCCTGAAGGTTTCCAGGCCCTTAATGGGGTACTTCTTTTAGGAGATCCAACTCATCTGTCTCCATTTAAGGATTCATCTAAACATCTAGAGATGCTTCACACAAAAGAAATTCTGGTAAACAATTAGAAAACCCTATAAGCTCTTTCTTGACTGTTTCTTTAACAGAAGTATGGGATAATGAATGATATTGTATCCCTTCCATCAGGGAGGGAGCAGTGAATGTATATAACTGAAATAGACCCTCATTCTGGATATGAGTTTGCCTTCCCTGCTCAACAATCTGCATGGACTTGCAGGAAACCTTACTCAGTATTATGGTATCCCATATAACACTTAAGAAATCAATCAGTCCATCAATTAATCAATCAAGAAGCTCATCTACAGCACAGGAAGTAAGAACATGTCAAAGAATACTACTGTCTCTTCTGCCTGGCCTGACTCAGGGTATGCCTGAGTCAAAAGATCTACCCTCAAAGCATACCCTTCTAGAATAGGTATATCAGATCTCAGAGCAGTCAGCATATGACAAGTCTCCATGGTCAGTTCCCAATTCCATTTTATACTATTTATTGAACACAAACTCTGGACCACTTGCTTTATGTACATTATTGCATATATGCAGTTCTTACAGCAGCCCATTTTTCACATGACAGAACTGAGGGCCAGAGAAGATAAGTTGCCCAAGACTATAGTAGCTACTAGGCTTCAGAGTTGGGCTTGAACCTCATCTTATTGATTTTTAAAGAGAGAGGAGGGGAGGGAGAGGGAGAGGGAGAAAAACATTGACCAGTGCCTCTTGTTCATGCCCAAGCCAGGGAATGAACATACAACCTAGGCATGTACCCATGACCTTTTGGTTTACTGGACAATGCTCCAACCAACTAAGCCACACTGGTAAGACTTCTGACAAGGGTGTTAAGACCAATCAATGGGGAAAGAATAGTCTCTTCAACAAATGGTGTTGGAACAATTGAGAATTTACATAGAAAGAATGAAGCTGGACCCTCACCTCACACCGTATACAAAAATATAAACTCAAAATGGATCAAAGACCTATGTATAAGAGCTAAAATCATAAGACTCTTAGAAAAAAACATAGAGGTAAATATTCATGATCTTCGATTTGGTAATGGAGTCTTTGATGTGACACAAAGAGTATAAGCAACAGAATGAAAAAAAGATGGATGAATTGGACTTTCTCAATTTGAAAACTTTTGTGAGCCAGAAAACATCGAGTAAATGAAAAGACAACTTACAGAAAATGAGAAAATATTTGCAAATTATATGTCTAGTAAGCATTTAATACCCAGAATATATAAAGAACTCTTACAACTCAACAAAAGACGACCCAATTTAAAAATGGGCAAAGGATTTAGATATTTCTCTGAAGAAGATGTACAAATGATCAACAAAGCACATGAAAAGATGCTCAACATCATTAGTCATTATAGAAATGCAAATCAAAACCCCAGTGAGACAGTACTTCACAGTTACAGTGATGGCTATTAAGAAAAATAAAAAGGAGAAATGATAGTATTGACTTCTGGTCAAAATGGAAGTGTAGGTAAACACAGCTTGCCTCCTCACACAACCACATCAAAATTACAACTAAATTACAGACCAACAGTCACTCAGAACTCTCAGAAACTGAGTTGAATGGAAGTCCGACAACTACAAACCTAGGGAAACCATATCCATCCAGAAGTGGAGGGGATGAGGAGACGCAGAATGGGCTGATCCTACACCCACAGGTAGTGGATAAAAATTAGGAGGGATATCTTGGGAGTGAGGGGTCCCAGCCTCATACCAAGTTCCCCAGCCCAGGGTTCCAGTGCCAGGAAGATAATCCCCCATAACTTCTGGCTGAAAAAAACCAGCGGGATTTGAGTCAGTGGAAAAAACTACTGGTCTCCCTGGCAGTTCCTCTTAAAGAGTCCATGCCGAACTTACTCAGATGTACTTACTCAGATATACTTCCTCTGAGCTCCTGCACCACTGGGGTGGCAGCTTGAAAGGTACCAGTGGCTTATGGGGAGGAACCGAAGGGTCTGGTGTCAGGGCTAGAGTGGGGGAAAGCTTTCTCCCAGATACAAAGGTGGGCAGAAGTCATTGTGCCTTTTCTGAGCCCTCTCTGCACAGTCAGAGACAGCCCTCTCTGCACAGGCAAGTTGTAGCCACATCTGTGACTCCATTGACTTGGCTTACACTGTTTGCCTTGCCCTGACGTGTATCTGAGGCTCTGCCACATCCAACTTACAGGCTGGCCCCCAGCCTTCCAACCTCTGGCTAAGCAGCCTCAGACCTGGCACTAGCAACAGTCAGGTTTGGATCACAGTTTGGCTGTGCCTGGAAACCTCCAGGCCCAGCAGAAGTAGCAGCCGTCTGTAGATTGCTTTGTGGCTCACACTGGGTGGCCCTGGGCAGAACACAGGTGGTGGCTTACCCTTACCAGCACCATCTGGGGAACCCCAGAGCCTGCACACCCAGTGGACAACTACAGACCATATCAGAGCACCACTACCCTGCTCCTGCACAGCTGATCCTCCACAGAGGGAGAAAGTTGGTGGTCAGTGATCACAGCCAGTCCTTGCAGCTGACTGACCTGGGTAAATCTCTCACTGATCTGCCAACAGCATCCAAGGCTCAACTACAAGAGGAGGGTGTACGCAGACCACATGGAGGGTGCACCTTGAGTACCCAGTTTGGGTGATAGGGGAGGCTGTGCCCCTGGACCCTATAGGCCATGCTACCAAGATAGAGAGTCACAGCAGCTCTACTTAATACACAGAAACAAACACAGGGAGGCTGCCCAAATGAGGAGACAAAAAAACATGGCCCAAATGAAAGAACAGATCAAAACTCCAGAAAAAGAACTAAACAAAATGGAGATGACCAATCTATCAGAAGTAGAATTCAAAACACTGGTTATAAGGGTGCTCCAGGAACTCAGGGGGTACTTCAACAGTGTAAAAAAGATCCAGGTAGAAATCAAGGATATACTAATGGAAATGAAAAATTTACAGGGAATCAACAGTAGAATGGATGAAGCTGAGAATCAATTTAATGATATGGAACATAAGGAAACAAAAAACAGCCAAACAGAACAACAAGAAGAAAGAGTCCAAAAAACCAAGGATAGTGTAAGGAGCCTCTGGACAACTACAAGCATACCAACATTTGCATCATAGGGGTGCCAGAAGGAGAAGAGAAAGAGCAAGAAATTGGAAATCTATTTTGAAAAAATAATGAAAGAAAACTTCCCTAATTTGGTGAAGGAATTAAACATGCAAGTCCAGGAAGCACAGAGAGTCCCAAACAAGATGGATGCAAACAGGCCCACACCAAGACACATCATAATTAAAATGCCAAAGTTTAAAGATAAAGAGAGAATCTTAAAAGCAGCAAGAGAAAAGAAGGGGAGTTCTCATAAGGCTGTCAGCTGGTTTTTCAAAAGAAACTTTGCAGGCTAGAAAGGATTGGCAAGAAGTATTCAAAGTCATGAAAAGCAGGGACCTACAGCCAAGATTGCTGTACCCAACAAAGCTATCATTTAGAACTGAGGGGCAGATAAAGAGCTTCCCCGACAAGGTAAAGCTAACAGAGTTCATCATCACCAAGCCATTATTATATGAAATGTTAAAGGAACTTATCTAAGAAAAAGAAGATTAAAAACTCTGAATAATAAAATGGCAATAAACACATGCCTATCAACATTTGAATCTAAAAAACAAACTAAGCAAACAAGAAGAATAGAGACATAATCATGGAGTAAAAACACAGTAACATAGTAAATGGAGTAGCCAAAGAACTTATATGCATGACCCGTGGGCATGAACAAAGGTGGGGAGATTGCCTGAAGGGAGTGGATGGAGGTTGTTGGGTGGGGGGACAAAGTAGGAAAATTGGAACAACCGTAACAACACAATATTTTTTGTAACAGTAAAATATTTTTAAAAAAGAAAAAAAAAGTGAGAATGTGGAGAAACTGAAATTTTATACATCGCTGGTGGGAATGTAAAATGGTTCAGCCACTGTGGAAATACTTCAGCACTTCCTCAAAAAGTTAAACATAGAATTACCATGTGATCCAGTAATTCTACTCTTAAATTCATACCCCAAAGAATTGAAAGCAAGTACTCAAATAGTGGTACATGAATGTTTATAACAACACTATTTACAATAACCAAAAGGTAGAAAAAAAGCCCAAATGCGCATCAGTGAATGAATGGATAAACAAATTGTAGTGTATACATACAAAGGAATATTAT
Source organism: Pteronotus mesoamericanus (assembly GCF_021234165.1). NCBI lineage: Eukaryota > Metazoa > Chordata > Mammalia > Chiroptera > Mormoopidae > Pteronotus > Pteronotus mesoamericanus. The sequence continues at coordinate 16,139,532 of NW_026555308.1, forward strand.
TTGATCATAAAAAGAAATGAAATATGCATGAAATGAAATGTTGATATATGCAACAATGTGGATGAACCTTGAATACGTTATGCTAAGTGAAAGAGACCAGGCACAAAAAAATCACATACTATATGATTCCATTTGTAGGAAATATCCAGAATAGGCAAATCCATAGAGACAGAACCCTAATTGTGGTTTTCAGGGGCGGGGGATTGGGTGAATGGGAAGTAACTGCTTAATAGGTATAGGGTTTCCTTTTGCGATGATGAAAATATTTTGCAGCAGGATAGAGGTGGTGTTCATTGTGTTGTTCATTTTATATTATGTGAGTTTTACTTCAATAAAAAAGATAAAAGCTAGACAACAGCCAGTCTCATAACAGAGGACTCCACCCAGAGTAGTTGCTGGTGGGGGTCCAGTGCAGATTTAAGCAGCAAACTAAAGACAACCAGGAGCATGTCCAGAGGAATGGAGTAAGGGAGATGCAGCCCTGCCAGCCCAGGTGGGGCTCTGCTGTGGGCCTAGAGGCTGCCATCAGTCCACTGGTTCTACAGCTTCTCAGGAGTTAATCAGATCCTCTGGAGGTTTTACAACGCTCTCTCTCCAGCTCCTCCTCCACCTGCCTGTCTGGCCAGAGAGGCCTGGCTGGGCTCCAGGATGCTCACAGCTCACTTCTCTCTCTTGCAGTTTGAACAGGCGGCCTAGCCAGGGTCTGGCACAACTTCAGTGGGCTCCACGGGGCTGACCTGGGGGCAGCTCCGGAGTGGGGCTCCCCAGTGTATGGACACCGCAGATCTATTTTCTCAGCCCAACTAGCAGGACTGGGACCACTTTGGCAGATCCAGGGAAAGGTTTGGGACTTCCTCCAGGAACACAGGTAAGTGAAAAGGGCCTCATAAGGGGAATTAACAGGCAGGCACACATCTTAGTGTGTGTGACCCCGCACTGGTTTCCTTATCTTAGACCTGCAGGAGAGTTTGTAGCTGTTCTCCAGGGATGGGGGATATTTTGGGGACATGCTTCTGGTTAATTTCCACTTTATTTTCAGAGCTCAATACAGACATCACTTTCTCTAGGAAGCTTTCCTGAGCCCTAAAGTACCCTTTCTCTGGGTCCTCAAAGTATCCTGCACGTCTATGTCGCATTTTCTATACTATATTTTAAAAACCTAATGACCCCTATGTTCCCCACACATACTAGTCTGTGGACTGCCTTGTGGCTTGGTGCCCTTCTCCAGGTGTCCCCTTACCTTCAGGTCAATGACCCTGTAAGTGTCTTGGGTGCCTGCTATTAACCTGCAGAAGGAGGGATATTTCCTTTTCTTACTTTGCCAGGCAAATGCCTGTTCACACATGTGCCTACTTACACACAGACACACACAACCTCAAGGAAAGTTCAGTCTGTTCTTCAATCCATGTCCCTGTGATAAAATTTAAACTACACAGAAATGGGTGACAATGGGCCAAGTTGCGGTTTTGTGGCCTCAAACTAATGAGCTCAAACCCTTGCATAAGGCCAAGCATGGTATTTAGGGTGTTGGCCCCCAGGTGCCTTGTCTTCTTGGTTGACAAGATCTCCCACTGGGACCTGTTTTTCATCCTCGTTCTGCTGTTTTGTTTTCTTCCTTTCCCAGGCTGGGGCTGAACGCTCGGTCGGGGTGTCCCAGCTTCGCATCAGTATTAGAGTCCCCATTCATTTTACTGCTGCTCAGAGTGAGGGAGAAGCTCAGAACCTAGAGTCAGATTAGAGAAGGGAGGGGACCCTGATTTCTGGGTGGAAGCTTGCTTTATCTTTCTGTTCCTTGATGATCATCCCAAATTACTGTAAACAACAGATCACTTATGCTGAGAGTGTTCATCTCATGCCCCAAGACTTCAGTGATCTATCTACACACAAGATTCACATCTTTCTGTTAGCATAATTTTTGGACTTTATTATGCTGAAAGAGTGTCTGTCTCTTTCCCAACCTTGACTGTGACATTATAAAACCCTCTTGTGTCGGTTTGGCCTTGGAGAACTCTGCTTTCAATTCCCATTTCTCATTTTCCCTGGCTGCCGCCATTAGGCGGAGGGGGACAAACAGACACAGGGCATGCCTTAAAACTCAGACTGGGGCTGGGGACACCCAGGCCACTGGCAGGTGCAGGAAGTCACTGCTATAACCTCCCACAATGGCCAGTAAGGCCAACTCCCTGGGGCTCAAAGAACACAGTCTAGCATGTGTTTGGAAACAGAGAGGTGGCCAGGAATTTGCAATATGATGTGATAAGTATAGGTAAGGAGTACATGATGCCTTGAGAGTGCGGAGAACAGGAGCCTCACCCTGTGCGTGATGGAAGGCTTTCTGAATGAGGTGATGTCTGAATTGAGCCGTGAAGAGCAAATAAAAGTTACCCAGAATCATGTTTGTCTGCACCCTGACCTCTGCATTCTCACGGTCTCTCAAGCTTTGGAGAGACCAGACAGAGAGACACTTGAGACACCCTGCTGTGCTTTGTCCAGAATATTTGGGTTTGGTAGCCTGGACTCTGAAGCATTAGCTGACCTGAGAGTGCCTGTGGATATTCTTCTGGGACCATGGGCAGATGTGGAGACATCAAGAGAGAGCAGGGGATTCTCAAAAGCCTTGGGAGCTGACTGTGTGGTACTAGTCCTGATTACTCTCTGGTAGATTCTCAGATATGGGTTAAGTCTCAGTGTGGGACATAGGACCTTGGTGGTTTCTGCCTTCAGTACCTTTGCTAAATGTTGGCATCTATCCCAAGGACTAAAGTTTAGGAATCCAGGTGGAGCCCATAAACCATGATAGCAGTGCCTCTTCCTCCTCTGGCTGAGACAGGGGCTGGTGATATTGCCCTAACTCTACTTGAGTGGTGGAGTTATTCAGGCTACACTATTACCTCAGCCAGCTGCAACGGGAGAGTTTAGAGTGGGCTTTGCTCCTCCAGGCTTAGTGAAAAATCTCAGATGGGCTTAGGATCATCAAGCTGCAGGGCTTGGTGGGACCTTGGCCACAAGGCGGAGAGGGCTAAAGTAAAAAGCCAGGACTATGAGGGATTAGCACCAAGGGATGGGCTAGTAGTGGGATGCCCTTGGGGTGGATGTGCCTAATATTGCTATTTGGCCACCACTGTAATATGAACACAAGGAAAGGACCTCTGCTTCCTCCCTTTTCTCTTCTTCCTTCTCTTCTTCCTCCTCTTATTATTACTACTATTGAGGGGGCTGTGGTGGGCTGGGGAATGATAGTACACAAAATAAGAATAGTGTTTCTTTTATTTTGAAAAGAAATATGAATCCTACTTTGCCCTAGATTTTAGCTGTGTCCCTGAGTCCAATTGCATACAGGACCCAATGAAGAGACACCTACTTATTCATGAGGGCTGCATGGGATCCAACAGAGCCTTATATTACTGGTTTGCTGTACTTTGGGTCCAGTTGTTTAAAGATCCATGGTGGGGAGGGAAGCTTTTGCTGCGCTCTCATTAGCAATGAATGAAATAAACTTTAATGATGGTGACCCTGAAGGGGGCATTTGGGGAGATTCTGTGTTTTCTAACTGTCAATGATGAACATATTAGTTGTGTAGCAGTTGTATGGAATTAATAAGGACTCTGTCCAGAGAAAACATAAACCCAGTCCAACCTCAGAATGGACCATGACAAGTGGGTAGGCTGGAGTGAACCACATGGGGGTCTGGTTTGGGGAGGGGAATGGGTGCTTAGAGCATCCTGGCAGCCCCCATCCCTTTCCCTACTCCAGCCTCCCTGCATGGCTCGCGTATGTTGCCCAGAAAGGACCGTGGTTGTAGGGCTGGCTGGGGGTCTTCCACACCCCTGACAGGGCTGCCCTGTGCCAAGAGCTTCATAGCTTGACGGTATCTCTCTCCCCAGTGGGTTTTCTGTGTTTGGACCTGGGATGCTGAGGCTGCACACATGACTCTCTTTCACTTCTTCTGGTCTCAGCTTGTGTCTGAACACACAGGCTTGTCTGACTGATTTGTTTTCTTAGAAGCCGATGGTTTTATTGTTGAGTTTGGCATCTCTTCTGGCAATGAGGTAGGAGAGAAAGTTGGGCCTTTGAGCTCTGGTAGATGGCCTTGGCAAGTCATAGCAGCACGATTTAGGGAAATGACACTGCCACTCACAATGCACATTATCCAGAGTGCCCTGCTGGGGCTGCTCTACTCTAAGAGACTTGGATGGCCTAGCCAGCCACGCTGGTGGCCAAGGTCAGGTGGATGAGCAAGGCTACTCATGAGGTGGATGAGCTGCTCATCACCTCCAGCATCCTTTCTGGGGATGTCTCCCTGCCTCCGTGCCCCTGGGGGCTGCAGTGTTAGCCAGCAAGCACCTAGGGAAACCCAACATCAGACCAGGCTGCACCTCTGTGTCTGGATTTAGAGAGGGCTCCCAAGGCCCAGGGGTCTCCAATGCTTGGGGAACAGATTTCACTAATGACCTTTTTATTCTTCACTTGTCCAGTTCATGCTTTGGATTTGTCATGCTCTCTCATAAGATATTCTGTGGCACAGGAGTGCTGCTCTCTCAGCCAAGGGAGTGGGATAGACAGAAGGAAAGAGAAAGGAGAGGGGAACTGGAGAGAGAGGAATCTGGGATGGTTGTAGAGAACTCAACAGGGTGCCTTTTCTGCTATTTACAAATCCTCTAGACCCTTGATCTTCAGGGCCTTAGAACAGAATCCAGATTGACAGATGGTTCGAGAAGGCAGAGCTCTGTGCCCTGCTGTGGGGTATGTGGGTGGCGGGAGGATAATACCTGTATCAAATCCACATCCACCAGATAACTGTGGCCATGGAGCATGACCCACAACATGTCAGAGAAGAGGGTCTAAGAGCTGATCAAGAAATTAGATCTGGGACTCAAGAGGAGACTTTGACCAAGACCTTACATTTAAACCATTGATCCCATGTGTTCACAAAAATCTCATGGGATGGGAAGTGTGGAGATTTTCATCTCCACTTTATCACCTGCAGAATGAGGTGGATGTCTTTCTGCCTTCATGGGAGGAGGCTATAAGTTAGCGCTTTGACTTTGGTGCTTCTGTAAGCTGGTGGCTCCACATCCTGTCCACCTGTATTTCATGCACATGGAAGCCAGGCTGTGTTGAACCGCTTACTCTCTAAATTGGGATCCTATGCATGTCTTTTGATTTAGCAACTCCTGGGCATGCCTAGAGGAGCATTTGCTCCAGGAGTCCTTCCATTCTTGCATTTGTGTCCATCTACTTCTGTTTGAAGAGCCCAGTGAAACAACTCTAGAAAAATTGACTAAAGAGAGGAAAATTAGAAAATTAAGAAATTATGACTTAAGTATCATTCTAGCAAATCAGACAACTATTTACTTATTGAACAGACTTCCTCTTGATTACAGACCATTAGTGGCTCTAGATTGTTGACATTTTATTAGAATTTTACAGGTGTGAGTTTTACAAATTTTGCATTTTACACCAGGGAGCTAAGCTCACTTGGCTTGTTAATGTGGAAATATGTTCTTCAGTTCATTTTACCCAGAACTTGTTGTGGGATCACCCTCCACCAGGCACTAAGAATATCAAATAAAGCACACCTGCCCCTAGCCTTACAGAGTGGGAGACAGTCAGAGGGGAGGAAAATTGGATGTACAGTGTTGTGACTGCTGTTGGAGAGGTACGGACCCTTTTCTGCCTTGGAGAAGGAGGTGGTAGGGGGAAAGTTGGTTCTTGGCAGAAGGTTTCCCAGAGAACGTGGTATCTGAGTAGGGCTTTGAAGGATAAGTAGGGTTTCACTAGGGTAGCAAGAAGGACAGTCCAGCCTGGATGAACACCACGTGCTAAGCCCCAGCGATGTGCAAAGCTGGCCTCCCATGGGAGCTGCAAGTAGTTTCATGTGGCTGTAGCTGGTGTCGATTAGAGGGGATCTGGAAGGAGAGGAGAGGTGACAAAAGGTAGATTTGGCCAGCAGTTTATGAAAGGGCCTGGTAGGTAGATTATGGAGTTTGATTTTATCCCAGATACCTTGGGTAGCAAATGTTTTGTAGTTTAGAAAGATTAACCCAATTGTAAACTCTTGTTCCATTTTCCTGCACTGTTTACTTGGATTGTACACCAGATTCTGTAGAAATCCCACAGAGATGAAGGACCTTTTGTAAAGGTGCCTCTCTCATGTCACAGTCCCACTTGGCCCAGCAGCCGCTGCCTTTCTCCATTACCATGAAGTCTGCAGACCTCCCGAGAGCCCCCTGCATGCCTCTCCATCTGACCGTGAGCTAGTCTCTCCTCCATCCATGCTGGCTTTCTTCCATTCTCCATCCTTGCTTGGTGCCTTAGAGCCCATTCTCTCTGTCCGGAGCGATCCCTGCCCCATCACAACATCGACACTTACTTGTCTTCCAGGTCTCAGCTTTACCACCCCACTCAGGAGCCTTTCCTGATTGCCCCAGAGTCAGTCAGTCCTGTGATGAGCATCCGTGGTGGCACTCTGCATTCCTTGCCCTTTGTCCTCATCTCCTTTGCAGTTATTTGACATTTGTCTTTCTGCAAGCCCCTGAGCTCCCCCAGGGCTGGGCTTCATCTCCCTAAGAGGAGAGGCCTCGCTAATCACGAGGCAGAGGCTGGGCCTGGATCAGCAGGCAGGGTCTGGTCCCTGTGCTCAGAAATTTCGTCACCATGCGTGGTCACTGTGCTGCTCCTTCTGTCTTTTTGCAGATAGCCCGCCTGGACAGGGCGTTGCTCAGAGCAGGCCTTGCAGCCCCTCTTTTTTGTGTGTGTCTGGGCAGATGGCAGACCAAGGCTTGCTCTCAGGTCTCATCATCAGGCATTCAGTGTGGAAAGGAAGACAACAGGGTCCTCCCTCGAACCTCCTGGCCGAAGGAACCTTGTCCAAGCTCTGCCCAGGGGTCCTTTATTCTTGGTGGACTGTTCTCAGAACACAGACCCCGAGGGAACGAAATGAGAGATGAATTAAGGTTCTCTAATTGCTTAATGCCCTACACTGTCCAATTCCAAAATATTAGTGTACTAACATTTGCCCAACACACCTAACATAGCTAAATAATAAGCAGAGTGACAACGTGTATCATGATTGCGCGGAGTTGTTCCCTGCAGCACTGGCCTTCAGTTCAGTTCACTCAAGGCTGACTTCCTAAATTACATCATGATTCTTTTTTTTTTATTGTATTTTTTCCATTACTATTTTATGCCCGTCTATGCCCGCCCTCCCCCCAATCACCACACACTTGTCCATGAATTCAGTAGGTTTAAAATTGGGAGTATTTTTTTCTTTTTGATACGTGCAAAAGTGGTATGATAAGTAACAAATATGTAATATAAGGATGTGCCAGTGGGCTCCAACCTGCAGAATGACCTTAAAACTTTACTCTCTCTTGTAATTTCTTTTAATCTGTTAACATTTATATTACAAATATGTAATATGTGCCAAAATGTTCAGATTATGACTTGATCATGACTTTCAGAACACTCTACTTTGGGATCTCCAAGGAAAATTCTTGTCCAGTCAGGAAAACACAACCATACTACATGTTTCAAACAGATGGCGTTTAATACAAGGAATTTGTTACTCTGGATTTGCAAAGCTGAAATGATTCAAGAAGTAATAATTGTAAGAATAGCCACTATCCCTAGGGCTGGGGAAATGAAAAGGAAAGAGGACCCTAGGGGGCTGGTGCTCAGACCCCTAGGGAGGCATCAAGCCAGCAGGACCGCCATGCGGAGGGGGCAGCAGGTGTGGGTGGAGTGTGGCATCGCAGGTGGTCTGACCACCGAGGGTCATGGCCCAGCTGCTGCTGGCACCTCTACAGGAGGGCAGAGCTGGGGCTGGACTCTTGAAGGGGGTGTGGTGAGGCAGGTCCTAGCAGGAGCAAAGCGTCCCTCTGCTGCTTTCTCTCTCCTGGCCTGTCGTTCTCCCTCTGAGTCCTCATTTGGCTGAACCAACAGGAAGCTGGCGGGCAGGGATGCCTTGGAAGAGTGGCCTTGGGAGCCCAGCCCCACCACTGCACAGTGTGAGGGTGGCCCGAGCGGAGGGGCCGTAGAGAATAACCAGAGTCACAGAAGCAGATTTGTGGACAGGTTAATTTCAAGGCTCCACACACTCACTCCTACCTTATACGGAGATTAGGCCTCCTGGGCTGTATTCTCATAAGCTCATCTGGTACAAGTCCAATAGAGTTAAGCTCCCCCGGACAGGAATGAAGAGGTGGACGTTCCCATGTGTTAATCACCCAAGAAGAGGCAGGGCATTATTTGAGACAAAAGAGTACAAATGGTGGGTCTTAGACTGGAGGAGAGGGAATGCCCGCTACTCTCTGGGCTGTTGTCGTTTCAGTTTGAACTTTGAAAAGTGCTCTCAAAGGCACTTCTTGGTGGTGGGGGCTGAGGCAGAGCAGAGTAAGCCATTGCCTCTGCCTAGGGGGCCTGCTTTCTGCTACTGTCTGGGTTCATAGCCCTTTGTTCTGAAGAACCACGGAGAGAGATGAGGAAAGACTCACGGGGCATGGAGGCCCATGGAGGGGCCTAGGACCAGCTCTCCGGGGCCCCTGGAGGCCATTGTGGTGTTAGCTGTAGTGATGTTGGGAGAGCACTCCAAGGGTCCCCTAAGCAAAGTGGGGGAGACAAGGCCATTGTTCTTTCTCATGTGAGCATTCTCTTTGTTGTCAGTCTCAGAATCGTGGGACCTAATTTTATTAATAAAACTGAGAAAGAGATCCCAAGGATTTAGGGGGCAGGTAGTAGGGATAGAGCTTGGAATTTTCCTCCAGATGTTTCCTTGTCAAGTGGTTCTTCTTGGGCATCTCTCTGCCATGGCAGCCTCTGCCGACTCCAGAGCCCACCCTCCTCGGAGATTCCCATGAAGTGGCACAGGGCTTCTGGGTTGTAGGTCTGGGAATGCTCTCTGTGCCAGGCAAGCGTCTCCCACCTCCACCCCGGCCCAGTCCTCACCGTTTTCCCTGCTCACTTTCTTTAAAGGCAAGAGAGAGTGCCATACGCGAGTTTCTCCGGAAGGAGACAAGAAATGACATTGAGCGGATGTCTTAGTGGGTGATGGCAGACTCTTTGCTTGTCAGTGTGAGGGCTCTGGCATCTGAGGGTGGGAGGATGCCGGGCAGGGCTGAAGTAGGGACAAGGAGGGATTTGCTGGAAAGGTGGGGGGAGACAGTATTGCTCAGTGATTTTCCTAAGGTCCACCGCGAGGTGGGTTCTCTTTCTGACGTTGGGCAGTCTGAGCTGGTTGCCTGCCGGGCCCCGCCTCTCAGAGCAGAGGCAGCGGTGGGGGTGCGTGTCACCCCGCTCCGTCCTTCACTGACTCTGAGGCCTTCGGAGATGATTTTGCAAAGTGTTTCTAAAGATTTTTTAGCACACGCCTTCTGTTGTGTCTGTCCCCATCAGCCAAGATTTGGTTAAGCTTAGAACATGCTTTCTAAAGTCCCTGTGTTTCAACTTTTGCTTCCTCTCTCTGTTAAGAGCATTGCGGTTTAGTTTAAAGCTGCCATTTTACAAATGAGAAAATCCAGGCTCAGCAGGGGAAGGACCACACGCGTAGGCTTCCTCCTGGCTGCGCTCTATGTCACAACTATTTCTCTTGGTGAGCTACCTATAAAATACAGGTGTATGGAGTGGTCATCTGGCTGGCTCTGGGCCATGTGCCTTTGCATCTGGGAGTCTGCAAGGTGGGCATGTGTCTGTACATGTGCAGGCATGTGTATACATGGACATGTGTATGTGCACATGGGCAGATGTATATGTAGTGCCAGGCATGTGTGTGTGCATAGGCAAGCATGTGTACTTGGGTAGGCATGTGTGTGCATGGGCATGCATGTGTATACATGGGTAGATATGTGTGTACACAGGTAGTCTTGTGTGTACATGGGAAGATGTGTATGTGGGCAGGCATGCGTGTATACATGGGCAAGCATTGTTTGTACATGGGTAGACATGCAAGTGCATGGGCAGACATATTTGTGTGTGGGCAGGCATGTGTGTTCATGGGCACATTGTGTTGTGCATGGTCAGATATGTGTGTACATAGGCAGGTGTGTTCATGGGCAGGCATGTGTACGTGCAGCTCACATGGAAGCTGTCACGCAGCAGCACTCTCAGGAGAGGAGCACACAGCAAAGACAAATCAAGTCCTGGGGCACTTGTCCATCCTGCTCCACGTCTGCTGAGGGTGCCCCTGATACCGCTTGCACCCAAGGGGCCCAGCTTTCTCCCTGGTCTGGGAGTCTGCATGTGGACCATTGATGCCCTGTGGTTCTGATTGAAGCCATGCAGGCTGCGACCTTCCTGGCTGCACTTTTCCACCTGCTCAGCTCCGTTTCCTTGCAGAAGTAAGAGGTCTGCAGGACGCTGTTCCAGCCGCAGCCACGGCAGCAGCAGGAGCAGCACCGGCACCCTCCAAATTGGGACTCTAGCCCTTTAAATCTGCTCAGTTACCAAAAAAGAAGAGGCATCAGACCCTGTTAATTAAAGCTCGCCCTGGTCCATCATTCGGAGGAGCTGCAGTGCTCTGCTCCTTCCTGATGGCTTAGAGATTCTCCTTAACTCCCAGCCATGGATCTTGGAGAATTTCCCCCGAGATCAGCAGGAGGTATGATCCTTATCGATGGCACTCTGGGGCTTCTGTGGCTCTAAATCAATAATACAACTGACTGCATGGATGCTGCCTGGCACCCCTTCCTTTCCCTCTTCCCCTCTACCTCCTCTCCAATTTCCCAGCTGCTGTTTAGTTGAGACAAATCAAGTTTTCATGGGCTTCAGAGGAAGGGGAGGGGCTGGGGGTCGGAAGGTAGCTCCCAATGTATTTGCTTTGGTCCTGGCTTCACCTCGCTGCCAAAGGGGCTTGGAGGAGCCGGGAAACATGTTTCTTCAAGCTCGGGATCATGCAAAACCATTTTCTCCGGTCTGGGTCCCTTCCTTCAGGTTAGGATTAAAAGGGCATAACCCTGACTTGACTTGCTCCTTAAATCAACGCGCTGCCACTGGGCCAGTCTGAAGGTGGTTGCGCGGCTGTTCCTGTTATTAGAAAACTCATTGCATACAACTTTCTCTCTGTGCATTGTCCCGGCAGGAGCACCTGTGCTCCAGTCTCCCCTCCCCTTTACTTTGAATGCTGCTGGATTAAAATGCTTGCTGTAAGATTTCAGGAATTCATAACCCTTCCCCTGTGCCTTTTGAGGAAACTCACTTCCAGACGAGTCTAAGGTTCTGTTGCAAAGAGTTGTTTTTATTCAGGAATCTGCTCTAGCCTGGCAGAGAGAGGGAGATTTATATTCTTTTACATTGCATTTTGTAAATTGTACTTGAGCCCAGAGAACATCTATCTGCAAATCCTTCATTGATTTGTTTTTGCCCCCACAGCTTCCTTCTGGGTGAAATGTTCTTCTCGAGTCATACCCGAAGGAAAGGTTTCCTTTCAATCAGCTTGACATGACTTCACAGATGTCCCTGAAAGCCAGGCCCTGGCAGAGGGAGCCATTTTCATCGTCTTGAGTAGCAGTCCCCAGGAGCCCAGAACCAGGGTCCATGTGCCTTAAGAGGGGACATCCAAGCTATTCTCCCCTGCCCCCTTGCTGCCCCCCGCCCCCCTCCAGGGGAGTAGCTTAGGAGGGAGAGCACTTTTACTGATTTTTCCAGGGTTTTAAAAACACTGTGGATGATTAACATTGCTTTTCAAGTCTTGAGAGGGATCTGAGCCAAAACACAGCTCACAGGAGTGGGAATTTCCCCCCAAAGTTATTGCCTGCCGAGCCCGAAGCTGTTTACACAAACAGTAGTTATTGTGTGTGCAGCTAAATCCTCTCCAATCCCCGACGAAGGATGGGACTTTCTCTGGGTGAATGTCACAGAAGTCAGCATATCTGCCTCCCAGTCTCTGTGGGTGCAATCTGATTCATTTTCTCAGAGGAATAAAACTCTCAGTTGTGGCAGAAAACAGTCCGGTTAGGAGAGGCTATTCAAAGCTTACAAATGAAGCACATGAAGGAATTCCTAATCACTGTGCCCATCAGTGGGTTGAGGCTCTGAGGGAGGCAGAAGGGAGAGATATTTCCTGCAAACAAAAAGCCACCAGGGAGGCATGATGAGGGAAGCCCCCAGCAGAATGGGGAGAGGAGGCCTGTGGGAGGCGGCATCCTGGGTCTGGGGCTCTCTTCCAGGCTTTGCTTTCCAGCTGGTCTGTGAATGGCTTTGCTGAGGGTTGTTGGGCTTGCGCCTGGAGCTGGGGGTGTAGGTAGGGCTGTGGCCAGGGTAAGCAGGGGGACCTCCTGAGCTCAGAGACAGAGGGTCCAACCCAGGAGGTCCTCTCCTAGCTCTTCTCTCCCAACCCCCTTGGGGACTAAACGTCCTGGGCCCTCTGCCTCTCTGGGACTCTTGCTCAAGAGTCAACACCCTTCTTCCACCAAAAGAACCTGGGCATCACTGAATCCCTGCTAGGGCAGGGGGAGGCCGGGTTAGACGTCACTATTGTGTAATCATGGCCTTGGGCTGGCGGGACCTATGAACAAGACGGAAATGAGTAGACTGTTCCTTTGTGGCAGCTTTCTTTTCAACTTAATGATGTGTGAATGTGTTTTGTTTTTTAATTTACTGGATGGCTGCTGGCTTTCAAGGAGCTGTAATAGATCCCAGTGGAGTGTGTTTAGATATGGCAACTTTGCAGTTCTGAGGTCCATGGGTATGCTTTTCATGGCCTCAGTGGGTGTTCTCATTACCAGGGTTGGAGTGGAAAGGGCATGGCCTTGGGGACATGACACATCCTCATTGGCATCTGAGTTCCACTGACTCGTGTGTGGCCTAGGCCAGTTAGGTAGTCTCTTGGGTCTCAATTTCTTCATCTGTAATATGGTGAAGTTGTCGGGATGAAATGGAATAATTTAGCTAAAGTCCGGGCACACAGCAGGCACAAGCAAAGTTTTCTTCTTTCCTTCCAATGAAGGCATCTGCCTTCTGTTGAAGAAACGCCAACATGAAGGATGGAACCACTGAAACAGGACCTTGCCTTCTCTGTGGCAGGGGCAGCCTCTTCCGTGTCATTATATGACCCCCCCCACCCCTAATGGCTAACACAGAACCTGATGTGGGGCAGAAGCTACATAAACATTTATTCATGAAGGTCTGTGGACATTTAACCTTCAACATAGGTGATTTTTAATGACGAAGCGAAACCACTTCTCACTCAGTTCACTTACGAAATACAGCTGAGCCAGACAGATCAAAGAGTCTCGCGACTATAATAAATCTGGCCTAAGGTATATCCTTCTGTGAATTGCAATAAAAAGGCTCTTCCACACTAAGACCTGCAGCAGGTGCCTGTGGATTCCTGGAGTGTCTGGGGAGCCATGCTGGTTGCTGAGCAGAGACCAGGTAACTTCTGCCTTCCCTCATCTAGTGCTACTTTCACTTTTTCATGGTCTGAAGAGGAGACTCTGAAAAGGGAAAACAGCTCTAGTTGGAAAGAGGCACTTTGCCCTGTCATTCTGGTGTGTAGGACAAGTCAATCAATCAATATCAATCAATATCAATCAATCAATCAGCTGGTCTGTGGGTAGCCACTACTTATTGGGCAGAGTCATTGATTTCATAAATATATATCAAAAATAATGATAATAACGGTAAGAACTCATACTACCACTACTGCCTAACATTCACTGAGGGTCTCCCTGGCTACAGGCTGGGTACCCACCCGAGAGTGACAGCACCGCTCCTCTGCAGTAGGGAACGGAGGAGCAAACAGCGTGGCCCTGGCAGCCTGGTACAGGCTACGACAAGCCGGAGTCAAGTCCACTGTGGGGACTCAGGGAGGACATTTAAAAATCGTTCTTCTAACTGCTGTGTTGAAAAAAAGATTGTAGATGGCAAGGATGGAAGCAGGAGGATCGGCTAGGAGGTGAATAAAAAATCCCAGTGAGAGAAGATGGGTGGCTGGGTGAGGGGAGACAGTAGAGGAGGGAAAAGTGCTAGAATCTGGATTTTTGGATCCTTCCTTCCTTCCTTCTTTCCTTCCTTCCTTCCTTCCTTCCTTCCTTCCTTCCTTCCTTCCTTCCTTCTTTCCTTCCTTCCTTCCTTCCTTCCTACCTTCCTTTCTTCCCTTTCCTTTTCCTTTTTTTGATGGAGGCAATGGGATTTGCTGATGGATTGGAGAGTTGTGTGAGAGAAAAGGATGAGTCAAGCATGACTCAAGCTTCTTTGGCCTCCAATGGGGAGGACTGGGGGTGGAGCAGGTTTGGGAGGAAATCAGGAGTTCAGCGTTTCTCCTGTTAACTTCAAGGTGCCTGTTGAGCATCCTGGCAAAGACGTTGAGTGGGCAGTCATGAGTTCATAGCAGAGGTCTGGGCTGGATACAGAGCCTTAGGAGCCATCAGGGTACAGATGGCATTTAAAGCTGTATTAGATGAGATCATCAGCAGATGGATTAGGGATGGAGAGGACTAAGGACTGAATTCTGAGTCATTAACAACTATTTACAGGTTCAAGAGAGGAGGTGAAGCCAATCGAGGAGAATGAAGAAGAGTGTCTTCTCTGTTTAAGATAACTTACCCCCTTCCTGTGTTTTATCTCCTCCCATCTTCTGGGAGCAAGATTCATAGATCATCCTCCCCATTTTCAAATCAATCCCTTTCTCCTGACTTCTTCCTACCTCCTTAGAGACCTACTCAGGTGGCTCTGATCTTTGAAAAAAAAAAAAAGCAAACCCTTCCTTGACTCCTAAGTGCCCTATCAACTTTTACCCTATTTTTCTCTTTTCCTTTACTAATAAACTTTTCTTTCTTTCAACATTAATTAAATAACTATGTGCCAGGCATGAAGGACATAGAGACAAAAAGTGGACTTTATCCTACTTGAAAGAATATCTATTTACTTCTACCTTTTCTATTTCCATAAGCCATTTTGGATGTGTATATAAAATGGAATATAAATTATATCATCATAAAATAAGCATAGAAATTTTGTGCTAGTGAAAATACAGTTTAGTATAAAAGAGTGAGGTAAGCAAAAAAGAATTAGCTAATAAAGGTCAAAAGGTTCTATAAGAACATAATCAATCCACCAATCTGATCAGAATTTCCTGGTCAGAAAATGGAAATTCCTTTAAACAATTTACTGACATATGAAACCATCCAAGAAGTTCTTATATCATAATTACATGGATCCATACCTTTTTACAAACTGAACACCCTATTTAACCAGCACCCAGATCAAGAAATAGGACATTATTCATACCACAGTCTCTCCCTTTGTAGTTATTTCTAGTCTGCACAGGGACTGACTTCAGATTTTTCTGTATCAAACTTTCTGGGAATTACTTTTTGAGTTTCATTGTTCATGAGATGATATGCTAGTTCCTCAAGGAAAATGAGTTTTCTGGAATTTAATTCTAAAATAATATTTTATTCTGGAATTTCATTTAACAGACGCTGAAAAAATTAGATAGACTATACCTTGTCTATTTCTGTAACATATTTTGGATGACATATACATATATGTGTTTATATAATGAAACATAAAGTATAAAATTAGAAACTAAAGATTAAAAAAAGACAAGAGTGGCAGCTGTTTAGCATCATTTGAAGCCTGATAAGGGACAGGCAGAAGGTAGAACATGGAGAGGGTGGTGTGCTCGATGCCAGAGAGATCAAGCAAGACAGGGGCTGAGAGTGGCCCTTGGGTTTGGAGAGGAGGAGGCAGCTGGCCCAGTTTCCTGGAGTGATGGAGACAGAAGCCACATTGAGGGAGGACAAGAATAGAATTGGAGCTTGGAAATGATGGCTCTGAGTGGAGACCTCTATTTCTAGAAGGTCCATTCTCATGGAAAGGAGAGAGGGGTGGTAGGCAGAGAAAGTTGCAAAACCAAAGGAAGGGCTTTGTTTATTTCTCAGTAAAATGGGAGAGGCTTAATTGTGTTCTTGGAGAAATAGTCAAGAGAGAGGAGGGAAATAAAGGAGAGATAAACGAAAAAGAAGCAAGGACCTAGATACATTCTCAAACTGCGCATGCGCACGCGCATACACACTCAGACACGTGCACACGTTCTCTCTCTCTCTCTCTCTCTCTCTCTCTCTCCCCACACACACACACACACACACACACACACACACACACACTCAACCACTAACTTGGTTTCTCCCTATCTAACTTTTTCTGGTCATGAGCCCCTCTCCTTGCCATTGTTCTTTGTTTTGAAGCCAAGATGGCCCTGAGCAAGGGCACACCTTGCAGGGAGGTGGGGAAGGTTTCGGCTCTAGGATGGGATCCAATCGGGTCTCTCCCTGAAGGGAGGGGCACTGTAGGGTATCTGCTGGACTTTACTTCAACCATCTGTCCCAGAAGGTCAGGGCCGCAGGCGGCCTTAGTGAGTGTACAGTCTGTGTCCTTATTTTCCAAATAAGGACACTGAGGCCCGTGCTTCCCTGTCAACGTGGTGCCAGCAGCGTCAGAGCTAAACCCCGGACCTCTGGACTGCTTGGTCATAGCTTCCGTTGGCCTTTCCAGAGCCCTCCCTCTGATCTCTCAACCGTGAGTGTTTCTCAAATTTCGGCATGTATCCAAGTCACCTGGAGGGTTTTTTAAGACCCAAATCCCCTGGGCTGCACCCTGAAATTTCAGATTCTGGAGGCTGAGGTGGGGCCAAGAATTTGCATCTCTGAAAGCTTCTGAGGTGATACAGAGGCCGCTGGTCTAGGGGCCACACGGTGAGGACACTGCTGAGAAGGTGCTGTAGGCAGCAGCGACATGGAGCGTGACAGGGAGGAAGGAAAGTGAACCTGGCTCCTAGGAGCTTTCCTTCGGGCTGCTGGCATTTCCCTCAGGTAAGGCCTGAGCGAGGTGGAGGGGGCCAGCTGCCAGCCCCGAGAAGATGAGCCATTCCACCTTCTAGCCACCAAAGATCCAAAGAATGCGGTGGGGCAGGCTGTACTCTGAGACTAATCCTGGCAGAGTCGGGCTGTTGTTAAACACAGCACAGTCTGGGCTATTGCATTCCTCCCCCATCCCTGGGGAGAGTCACAGGGAAGCCCGCTGGTTGGACCTGGGCTGGGGCCCAGAGATTACACTCCACTTCCAGCAACTCTGAGCGCTGCTCCCCTTCCCCTGGCCCCGAGGGAAGGGGGCTTGCCTTGCTGGGTGTGACCCAAGGTTTTTCTTCCACATATTCCATTAACTTGGTGCTCAGAGCATATGTCAAGTGAATTCTGTCTCTGGCAGGTTATTATGCACTGAATTAGTGTGGTGAAATAAAAACTATAATAAAGCTGTACTGGACTCTTAAATTGTTAAAATTTATTATAAAATGTGCATACTTATTAACTGATATTCGCTTGTGTGCGTTTGCTTGAGCCTGAGGGCAAAGAAGATGAAAAGTGGCTCTGTCAAAGGGAGGCTGGGAGTTGGCTCCTGGAATTCTCTGGAGAGTCCCAATGGGGCTGCAAATTCGCAAATTCACGGAAAGCACGGCTGGCCTCGCCCTGATGCTGATGCCCGCGGGCGTCACGTCCCAGGGGAGGGAAGCCCATCCTTCTACCTCAAGGAGACCCAGGGCCAGCTGAGCGTGAGAGCAGCGTGCATAAATGGGGCCTTGCTGGAGTGTTTACACTCAGAGGCTGTTACCCTTTGTAATCCTGGGACCGAATGTTCGAGCTCTGGAAAGTTGCTGCAGATGGGCTTCCCCCGCATTTACTTCTGCCGTATCCTCAGGCCTGTTTCCTACTCTGCCTTTTGAGAACCATACAAAGGTGCCAAATTTTCCTCTGCTCTGCTAAGGCTGTTTCCTGATTGGCCCATCATCGAGGAGCTGGTCACTGGGCTGCCCAGGCCTCCCAGGCATTCTCCCGAAATGAGGTTGGTGCGTTTTCCCTGCTATCCCCCTGCGGGAAGCTGAAGGGTGACATTTTCTCCGTTGGGGAGAGAGATGCTCTGTAGTGACCTCGGGATGGAGCAGGGCTTCCCATGCACACCTTGAATCAGGTCCCAGCTTGCCATGTTGTCCCTGGTTCCAGCCCCCTTTGCCCTTTTGAGTGACATCCTCATTGTTTTTTTTTTAGCCATGGGTCCTTATTGCCACCCTGAGGTCAGCTAGACTGTAAATTCACTTGAAGCTGGAGACACTTCTGCCTAAGAAAAAGTGGGAAAGAAAAGCTCAGAATGTTTCCCAAACACCAAGGCCAGAAGAGTTCTTGCGTCTCTGCCGCTGTGCCCTGGAGTTGCCCTCGGTGCACTGTGGGTTTTCACCCAGAGCGTCCAGCAACCACAGGTACCGCCTCGAAGTAATGGGGGCATTGGGCCCTGATCTCGGTGGGCTCTCAGCCTTGCCATGATCTGTGTGGTCCGTGTGAACTGAAAAATCCAAAGCCAGTGTGGAACATCTCCTTTGGTCTACAGTCCCTCTGGCAGATTTTCTTCTCCAGTCTTTTTTTTTTTTTTTTTTTTTTCAATTCTCACCCCAGGACATGCTTATTGATTTTAGAGAGAGGGGAAGTGAGGGAGAGAGAGAAGGAGAGAAACATTGATGTGAGAGAGATCAACTGGTTGCCTCTCCAACACACACTGGGGACCGAACCCGCAACCCAGCCATGTGACCTAGCTGAGAATCAAACCTGCAACATTTCAGTTTATGGGACAATGCTCAAACCAACTGAGCCATACCAGCCAGAGCCAGCCTGTTTCTCTCTAGTCCCTGTTGACAAGGCACTGCTGGTGCCTGAGCCCGAGTTCACTGTCACACTAAGAGTGGGGGAGTACCCCAGGGCGGGGGCTCCGCTTTCCTGTGGATGTACTGCTTCTGTTCGGACACCAGTTCATCTATTTTCTGACCCTGAGACAATAGACTACCACTTGAGCGGGGTGTGGAGAGGAGGGTGACCTATATTTAAAATCTGAATTGGATGGTACAGATTGCTTTCTCCCTTCCGGTCACTAATTGAAGAAAAGAGATTTTTACCAGCAGAAATGGAAGATACCTAAAGTGCAAAGACTGTCCAAACCCCCCAATTCTCCTTTTTCTTCCCTTTGCCCCTTCAAAGCCTAAAGATAGTCCACAGGGAGTGAAAGGCGAGTAACAAATGTTTGGATTCAAACAGCGATGGGTTTATTCCTTTCCCACCTGCCCTTGGCATGGTTGTGTGGTGCACACAGAACATAACAGGATCACATCAATATGCAACAAAGTGAAATCTAGTTAGTCCATCAGTGTCATCTCTCTGGCCTGGCAAAGTGATTTCAAGGTTTTCAAAAGCAGTGAAATTGCCGATGTGAGAGCTGGTGCCTGCTGAAGTCGATTGTAAAGTGGGCCACTTAAGAGAGCCATGGTGCACAGCAGAAACCCCACAGCTAGGATCCATTTATATATTCTCTGTATTGTCCCTGAAAAGATGCAAGGTGGTTTGCACAGATACATATCCCGCAGCAAGACATAATTAAATGAAAATTAAATGGACAAAGAGAATAAGACAAAGGGAAAACAAGACAGGGAAAGCAAGAATGGATCCAGGAATGAGGTTAGGACACAAATTCATGACATCAGGCCCTGTATGTTTGCTAGAGGTGGGACTCTGGCGCGGTCCTGAGCTTTCTCTCACCAACACAGAGAAAGAAACAGCCCCTTATTGCAGACACAGCATCCATGAAAAAAATCAAAGCAGCTGCTCAGAAAAGGTACAGCTGTTCCTCTTCCTGGAGGCAGGGAGAAATATTCCCCCAGGTCCTCACAGAGAGGACATGTATACTGCAACGGTGTCCCAAGGGGCCCTACAGTCCACATGGCGGGAGTTTAATAGGGCTACCTCTTGGAAGACGATGCGGGGGGGGATGATGAGGGGGATAGATCTGCCCCCAAATACTCTCTGAAGGTCTGACTCCATCTTTTTTTTTAAATACTCACCTGAGGGTATGTTTATTGATTTTTAGAGAAAGAGGAGGGGAGAGAGGGAGTGAGAAACATTGGTCGGTTGCCTCCTGTATGTGCCCCGACTGGGTATTGAATCCGCAACCTAGGTATGTGCCCTGACCGATAATCGAACCTGCAACCTTTTGGTGGGATGATTCTCCAACCAACTGAGCCATCTGGCCAGGGCTGACTCAATCTCAACCAGAGATTATATTATCTATAATAGCCTGCCTGCCTTTAAAGCCAATGTCATGGTGAATGATTCCATGTTGTGGTGTCAGAAGCTGCTGCAGTGTTCAAGGTGTGCGTGCGCGCATGTGTATGTGTGAGTTTAGGGGATGGTAAAGGACAGGGGTCCACTGAGGGTTTATATACCCCAAGCCCTCTACTTTGTTCCTGTAATTTTTCATATCGGAGTTCCTCATAAGATTTACCTGAGGAAGTAAAGGGTCCCCATTATTACTAATAACTTATAATTATGGTTTAGGAAAATAGATTGATGTTATTCAATGGGTAATTGTTTTCCCAACAGTGTGAGCACTGGGCAATGAATTTTGAGCTAATTCTCCTTGACAAGTACTTGGAGGGCAGCATCCCTGGGCTTCTGGTTAGGTACAACCCCATATGCTTTAACAGTTGGTGGAGCTGGAGGTGGCCCCGAAATCCTCCTATGAAAACCAGAGAGGTGACCAGGACACCTTCCTGAACAGAACATTATTCAGGATCTAGCTACTGTCCTACCAGTTCCTTAGAGCTCGCATCTGTTCTGATGGGTTGGTGTTCGAACAGCACCCATTTTGATGGGTCAGTGTCTGCACCCTAAGAGTTGTTATTCATTCAGAACATCAGCCTGCCTGGGAGCAGAGCTGCAGGTCCTCTCAAGGAGAATTAGGGGTCCCCCTTCAGAATGCAGACCAAAGGTCTAGAACTCCCCAAACTCTGGCCATGTCAGAAAAACTTTTAATCTAGAAAAAATTTGAACAACTACTTTGGTCATTAACCTCTTCAAAAAAAAACCCCATTATGTTTAACTTTAGACATCATAATTTCCTCTGATGTTAACTGGCCACAAATTAAATGCCTCAGTCCTGGAATGAGCTAACTTCATAAGCATATTTTATACTCTAAGGCAGTTCAGTGATGAAGAGTGTTTTTTGAAAAATGATGACATTGGGTTTCAAAATAGCTGATCTACATGCTTTCTTTTTGGCAATAACTTGCGATCAAAGCCACTTGTTCAGAAGAGCCACTACTAATTCATGAGCATGAGACCACGCCCTCTGTTCAAAAAAGAATAATGATTAATCTGTTCTCTGTCAGTGTTCAGTTCATCTGGGGGGGGAGCATCAAGTTACAAGACAGAAAATAAGGAGGAAAAATTACAATTCTGCTTTACACCACATTTATATTTTGGTGCTTTCAATGTACCATTTGCTATTCTAGGTCCTGGAGAGAGAGCAAGGCACAGAACTGATAAGGTTTCTGCTCTTACAGAGCTCACATTCTAGTGGTAAAAGACAGACAGTAAAAATTTAGCAAATATGTCTTGTATTCCAAAATCTAAATCAACTCGAGGTTGGTGTCCATCAATTTCCCTTTTTCTTGAGTATGGATCGCATTTTCCTGTCTGTTTATGCATCCAGTAATTCTGAATTGTGTCCTGGGCTTTGTGAATGATCTATCATAGAGACTTGGGTTCTGTTATGTTCATCTGCAGAGTATTGATTCGTTTATTGGTGTGTTTGTTTTAGCAGGAAGTTAACTCAGCTGGACAACAGCGGGAGTGTCCATTCTGAGGTTTAGCTGGGCTGCTTGAGTCTTGCCCTGGGAGTCATTTAGAAGTTTTGCAGAATTACAATATTTGGGTCTCCACCTCTGTGATTCTCTCTGTTCCAACATGTCCCTCATAGTTTCTAGCTGCTGGAGACGCCCTAAATTCTGTCTTCCTATTCCTCAACAATCAGACTTCAATTTCTAGCCTCACAGGTCACTGACATGGGTTGGGGTGGGGGTGAGAAGGGGCTGCTTTCAGGTGAAAACCTTAAAAAAGGAAAGTCACCTGGTGCCTTTCTAACGTTCAAATATCAACTCCTTTTCAGTTTCTTCCTGCTTTTGGTCACTCTCCAGTGCCTTTTGGGCATTGTCTTTTTTATATTGCCTAGAATTTATGATTGCTACTTGTAGGAGAGTTGGTCCAATAGGAGCTCCTCTGTGATTATTAGAAGTAGAACTCCCAAACTTAGCAAATAAATAAATAAATCAGATCATCTCAGATAGTGATAAATTCTATGATGGAAAAAAATAGGATAGAAAAATGGAGTGTGTATGTGGAGGGGGTACTTCACCTGAGTGACTAGCGAGAGTGTCTCTTAAGATGTGAAATTGAGCTGAGACCTGAACGATAAGGAGAAGCCAGATGTTAATGGATTTGGGCCTGAGCACCCAGGAGAGAGCATCAGGTATACTCATGCTGAGGCAGGAAGGAGCCTGGTGTGCTGCAGAGGCAGGGATTAGGCAGCGGGGGACAGGGGCGCAGGCCATCCGAGAGGTGGGCAGCAACTACAGCACACAGGGCCTCACGGACCATGGTGAGTCATGGGTGTTTTATTCAACATATGATGAGAAATCACAGGAGGGTTTTTAAGCAAGGCATTATGGGATTTATTTTATGTTTTCAAAAGATTCCTTTGGCTCTGCAGAAAACAGGCAAGAGTGGAAGCAGCCTGCTGTTGTCGTCTAAGTCGGGGAAGACAGAGGCTTGGGCAAGAGTGGAGTCCAACAACAGGCCCCACTGCTGTGGGTGAGGGGCCCTGGTGGCGTGGAGTCTGGGTGAGCAGTGAACACTGGGGTCAGTGCTGCCCATCTCTGACCAAGACCTAGATGCGGTTGACAGAGGGGTTCCTAAGACGCCGCTCACAAGGGAGTAGCCCTGCCCAGCCCTCTCTGTCTCTCTGGAGCATGGCCTGGGAAGTGTAGGCTCACGGCTTTTCAAGTAGGGATCCAGCAGGCATCAGATGGGCTGAACCCTGTCAGGTTGGGCTCGGCCGGGCCCACACCCCCTTCTAGTCCCTCAGCCAGTTGGGGCTCTTCTGGTCTGTCCTGGGGTAAGTGGACTCAAGTCTGGACCTCATATCCTGCCCGATTTCCTTCAGTTTCTGGAAGACAATGACAGAAAACCCCTCTGGGCTTCCTGGCCTAAGTTGGGGGGGCCAATACAGCTCAACAGAGAAACCCCAACTGAGATAGTAGCTCACCTTTGGTCTGAGGCATCTTGTTCCTTCTCAGCTGGGGTTCTTGACATGTTTGGCTTCTCCAAAGGGAACCTTGGAAAGGGAGGATGACTGTTACAATTATTGGAACCTCTTTCCCAAAGCCAAATGGCTGAGAGAGGCAGTGAGCAGCTGATGCTTTGAACTCTGTGTACAAACAGGCCGGGATTCAAATGTGGCTCCACCACTTTCTGGGTGTCCATCGTCAGCCACATTCTGCAACCTATTCTTTTTTTTAAATCCCCACTGGAGATATGTCTATTGATTTTAGAAAGAGAGGAAGGGGGAGGGGGAGAGAGACAGAGGGAGAGAAGATAGAGACATCGATGGGAGAGAAAAACATCGATCAGCTGCTTCTTGCATGTGCCCCAAATGGGGATTGAACCTATAACCTATGTATGTGCCTTGCCCAGGAATCGAATCCACAACCTTTTAGTGTACAGGATGACGCTCCAACCAACTGACCCACCTGGCAAGGCCTCTGCAACTTTTTAATCCCCGTTTCCTCATCTGTCAGTAGAATAGGAACACTGCCTGCTTCTTGGGGTTGCTGTGAAGATCAGAGGAGATACTAATAATGGCCTGCAAAGCGCTCGCCAGGGCTTGGCAATAGGAAGCACTCAGTCAATATCAGCAGCAATAATAATGATAATACATATTACTTTCCCTAATTAAGGCTGGCCGATCACCAAAATGAGAATGTCTTCACAGATCATGCCGACCAGAGGTGCCTGGAGCTATGCTAGGGCTCATGACGGATGGAGAGTGCCACCATGGGCACCTTAATGGTCACAGTCCCCGGTAGAAACGGAGCAGGAGGAGCCCCCCGCCCCCAGCTCAATAAGTCTAGTACCTATCTGACACCATACATAATTTTCAGAATATTACTGACTATATGTCTTATGCTGCATACATTACATCTTATGATGTTTTTATAGCTGGACGTTTGTACTGGAGAAGCATCTTCTTAAAATCCGTCAAGAACAAAGGGTCTCGATCTGGAATTCATCACATGACAGAGTCCGGTGCTGGCGTCCCTCTGCCGTCTTTTCTGTGCATGTGTGACAGACACTGTGGCAAGGCACAGCAGCCAGCTTTGTCTCTCGCGGTCCTACAGCGACATAGATGCTAATGGAGGGGCCGTGCCATGAGGCTGGGAGGCTGCCGGTTGATTAAGTCCCTGTGCAGCGGCCTTATTCCCAGGAGAGAACCCACAGAGGTGGGCCCAGCCTCAGCCCTGCCTGAGTCCTGGGAATTTTACAGTTCATCTAGCATAGGCCTCAGTAATAAAGATAGAAAACAAGAAGGATGGAGTGAGACAATCCTGCCTTCCATCACATTTTTATTTTTGTAGGACCCATGGTTTAGAGGTAAGATGGTTCTGAAATGATGGGTGGAGTTAGCTTGCCTAAAATTTACCCTCACAATTTACAAGTGCTATGAGGTCAGGGCACGAAAAGCTTTGGTCCCCAATTCTAGGAATTTTAAACTTTAAAATGGTTTAAATATGTGAGAGCCCCAGATGTTAACACTGCACCAAAGCCGGGCCCCCGCTTCCGCAGCTGGCTGGGGCTAGCGGGCTGGCATCTTATATACTTGGATACAGAGGCAGGAGCATCTTTTTTTTTTTCAATTGCAGTTGAGATACAATATGATATTAATTTCAGGTGTACAACATAGTGATTATACGTTTATATAACTTACAAGATGATCCCCGCCCCCCGATAAGTCTAGTACCCATTGGACACCATGCAAAGTTATTAGAATATTGCATCCTGTGACATTTTTATCACCGGACTGTACATCAGAAGTATCTTCTTAAAATCCCTCCAAACAAGGGATCTCAGTCTGGAATTCAACACATGACAGACTCTGGTGCTAATGTCTCTCTGCTGTCTTTTGTCTTTTCTGGGACTTGATCCGTCTTGGAGGCTCTTGCTCAAGGTCAGGATGCTGGGCCCCTATCCCCAACTGGCAGGAAGGCACAAATTTGGATGCATGTATTTTCCAGAGAGAGAAGCTGGACTATAACATGTGTGGCCCCCTTCTCGAATGCCCAGGGGGTGTGGGGCATCAGGATGCAAGGCCCTTTCTGCACAGTGGGCATGTCTCCTGTGGGGAGGTGTCCCAGGGGCAGTGTTTCCTGGGTGTCCGAGGGTGAGGCTGTCTGGAGAGCCAGCCCTGGAAGGACTGGACAGAAGGAAGAACGTCTCCTACCTTACCTGTGTGAGGCCTGGCCCTCCCTGCCTTGGGGTTTGGCTTTCTGCTGGCTCCCCAGAAAAATAAAAAAGCAAAGAGCAGATGAAAGGAAATTAGGGGAGCACATGCGTACAGTGAGGCAGGACTGGCAGGAAGTAGAAAAACTGCAACTTGAGACTGAAGGACAAATGGAGTGAAGAGGAAAGGGAATAAAATAGAAATACAAATTCTGAATAATCAAACACATGAAAATAAAGATGAGGTGATAAAAATAAGATGAAGTTGATGAGTTTGGTGTCAAAGACAAAGCCAACAAGACAAGTTAAAAACAGAAAGTTTAAAAAAAGAGAAACAGGATGAAAAGGTAAAAAAAAATTACACAAAGGATTAAAAATAAGAATTGAAAAACAGTCGTGGTGGCTCTGGGGTCTGGGCTATGTCAGCTCCCGGACTTGTGTTGTGACCAAACGCAGGTCGCACGCAGGTCGGGCTGGCTGCCTGCCTGCTGCTTTGGAAGCGAACACCCGAGAGGCAGGCGCTGATGTGAAAGAAAGTGGTTTATTCAAATGCTGGCCACTGGGAAGATGGGGGGTTCTTGTCTCAAAGCCCATCTCCCATACCAATGCAGGCAGAGGTTTTTTATAAGGAGAAAGAGGGCAGCAGAACAGAGAGATCAAGGGAGGGGGTTGAAATGTTCTCTCTGTGCAGAGGAGCACCGCCCATTCTGATAAGGCAAGCGACGGTCCGGCGTGCCTCATCCTGGTTCAGTCATCCTGGATTCTCATCGTCCTGGCCTCATGGATGAAGGTCAGCAGGTCTCCTGGAGCTGGATGCCTGAACGTTGGAGTCTATATCTTTTGAACTTAGTTCCTAGCATTTTTATAAGAACATGCTGTTCATCTACAAGCTACATATTAACAGTCAGCACTTACAGAAACTATGTTGAAGGAATGGTGGGGTGGGTTACAATTCCCCACTGTGATAATGTCCCTTTGCAAAGGGCCTGGGCAGAAAGGACAGCGCAGTGAGGACCTGCCCAGGTTTTTATGCCCAGGGGCCCCAGCGAATAGATCAGCCCAAGCTGGCCTCATCAGCCCCAGCACGGCGGCCCTTGCTGGGCGAGTTTAAGATGCAAGTCCCTTTCCCCAGAGACCAGGTGCTCAGGTGAGTGCAGATTCTCCCCTTCTCTTACCCTGCCCGCCCCTCCCCCCCGCCTCCCTGGCATTTGGGGGTAAAGGAGCCATGAAATTCACATTTCCATCTGCAGCGAGGGCAGCCTCTCAGGTAGCAGCTACCTAGCGAGAGACAAAACACAGGCCTACTTGGGGGTGCAGCCAGTGGTGTTTCCTGTGGGGTGCAGGGTGAGATTGGGTCATGATTTCAGCCTGGGTGGGAGCAAAGCTGTGCAGAGCATTGGCAGTGTCCGCAGCTCATGTGTCTGGCCATATCTCACCTTCTTTTCCCAAGCTGCTTTCTGGTTTTGTCTTCATACAACTCTAGGGTCAAGGTATGTTTAGCGGCACAGTGGGCACCTGACCTGCGTACCCACCCTGGAATGCTGGGGAAAAGGCAGGTCCCTAGGATGACTCCAGGCTGGAGAAAGAGTGGGGTCTCCGGGATGCCATATTCAGCTGTCATAACTAGGAGAAGCAATCGGCACCCCCTAAACCCAGCCTCGAAAGATTACCTAAGACGATTCAGACAGGAGCCCTGAGTTAAAGATGATGGGCAAATGCTCTGCCCTGATGCACCACAGGGCACATCAAAGAAAAGCCAAGTACTGCTGTTTTGTTTTGTTTTTTCTTTTTCTTCTTCTAGGGCTTTAAGTGGGTAAGGTTCTGCTAAGCTTCCCAGCAGAGTTACCATTAGGTTATGTAAAGTGCTTGTACCTGTGGAGACTTATCCAGATAAGAGCAAAAAGAGTAATATTCCACGTGGGAAGCTCTCTGCAAGCTGGAGGAGCCATAGATGAGTTGAGAGCAGGGCTGAGATGGATAGTTGTCTGGAAGTGGCGACTATGTGGCTGTAGGCAGTTCTGTGCTCGGTGTTGGGGACAATGTACAGAGACTGTTGTCCTCCGGGAGGGAGGGCAGAGTCTCTTACCTAAGATGAGGAGTGGGCATGTCCTACAGCCAGCGTGGAGAACTCCAGGTGGAACCTGGGCATTGTGTACCCCAGACTCATTGATGAGCCGCTCCCCACCCCCATGACCAAGGAATATGAGGAACTAATGGACTTCTCTCCATTCTTGGAGCTTCTGCCAACACTGCCACTAAGAATAATAAGCATGTAGAAACTAATTATACATCTGAACAAATCTGTTTCAGTTTACTGGATTGAACATAATCATATTAAAATATAATGAATACAATCAAACACACAATGTGTGATGGAATAACCACTTAAGAACTAGCGCTGGTGAAGGACGCTGGCGGCAGAGAGTGGGGTGCCTGAGAGTGGGGTGACGAGAGCCTAAGTCTGCGGTGCAGCGGGAGTGAAGCGCCCCCAGGCCTGCAATTGCTTCTCCTGTCAGTTTTGGTTTAGGTCCTCATCTACTGCCTTCCACCCTGATGCAGGCTTGTCCACACAAACTGGCGGTGATTCTGCACCCTGATTTTGTTGTCTGGTGCTTAATCTCTGTCTCATTTGGGGGGCCGGGGTATAGAAAGGCTTGTAGAATGTTGATGGCATGCTGGCGACGACATCCCTCAACCCTCTGGGCAGCCACAGTCCACTGAACAGGTGGCCTTGCCAATCCCATTATGTGGGAGGTCACCCATATCCTCTCAAGAAAGAGACCAAATAACACACCCCCATGCCCAGGCCTCCAGATGCCAGCCTCAGCCTTCCTCAACTGTGCTTGCTGAGCACATGCCCTGGTCTCCAGCACGGGTGGGACGCAGGCCTCTCCTGGGAATCCCCGAGAAGATGAGGCTCCTTGGCAGCTGACCTGGCACCTGGAGCTGGTTTTGGCTAAGCACGCCCTAGACCAAGGCCTCAGGTTCGGCTTCCCATGGCTTCCTCCTGCTGCCCTCCCTTTCTCTGCCTCCTGTCCCAGGCTGGCCCAGCCCAGCACAGTCCTCGGCTGAGTGTGATGTCACAGGTGCCATTGGGAAGTGCCAAGGGCAGAGTGCAGGGCTTGTGCAGGCCTTAGCAGTCGGTTCCCAGAAGAACAGCGCCACCACATGGAAGCAAATTGAGTCTGGGCCGACACTTTGTTTCTGTGTAGCCTCTAGATGAGGAGGGAGGAGTTACAGGCACCTGGGAGACTGCTGGTGAGGGGTGCCACAGGTGAGAAAGCCTGACTCTGCTTCCCGACCGGGTGCCCACGGTCAGCCCCGCTCCATGCCCCACAGACGCTCCCGCTCTGACGGGCCTCTTCTCACGGCCTGGGTACCACACCGTGTTAGTCATGGCTCTGGCTTCTGGTGGCTCACAGCTAGCGCCAGCCCACAAAATGTCTTGCTGTGGTTGTTGTTTGGTCCTGCATTGTTGTGTATGTGTTGTTGCTGTTTTCTCACAAACACCTTTAAAACTTTGAAGTAGTTGCTGGCATAGAAAAATCAGCTGATTTACTATTTCTTTAAAAATCAGCTGATTTCTTTTTTTAGCAGTCTGATTTCCAGCTTTTCTTTAAATATTACACCTGGCCAGGCTAGGCCATACTCCCTCGCAGTAATAGTCGGTTGGTGACAAGGTGTGGCTACTCCTTTGGACAAGGTGCACCATTCTACCATGGTCTCCTGCTACTTCTGGGGTCAACATTTGGCTGCTTTGCCTCTTTCCATTACCACACAGGGCTGTGGGCGCTTAAGTCACCACAACCTGCTTCTGTTTTTTTTTTTTTTTCCAAAGATTTTATTTATTTATTTTATAGAGGGAGAGAGGGAAAGAAACATCAATGTGTGGTTGCATCTCACATGCCCCCTGCTGGGGACCTGGCTTGCAACCCAGGCATGTACTCTATACCGGTAATCGAACCGGTGACCCTTTGGTTTGCAGGCTGGTGCTCAATCCACTGAGCCACACCAGCCAGGGCACCACCCTCTGTTTTATATTAAGAAGGAGATAATGCTGGTATGTGAGCAGTGGATCACACACTGGTGTGACTTAGACTCTAGTGCCCCAGCTGAGGGAAACATGTTAACCTTGTCTCAGTCAGCTCAGACTACATGACAAAATTCTTTTGACTAGGGAAGGGGCTTGCACCACGAACATTTTTTTCTCACAGTTCTGGAAGTTGGGCCTCTGAGATCACGGTGTTAACATGGTCGGGTGCTGACAAGGCCTCTCTTTCTGGCTTGCAGATTGCTGATGTCTGATTCCTCACTGTGTCCTACCATGGTATGCAGAGACGGAGAGAAAGCAAGGGGAAAAAGGGGGAGAGAGAGGGAGGGGGGGAGAGAGAGAGAGAGAGAGCGAGAGAGAGAGAGAGTATTTCTTTTTCTTATAAGGCCATACATATAGTCCTGTGAGATTAGGGCCCTAGCCTTATCATCTCACTTAACTTTAATCACTTCTTTAAAGACCTTGTCTCTAAATACAGTCATATTGGGGGTTAGTGTGGCAACCCATGCATTTTGGGGATGGGAACACAGTTCAGTCCAGCACATACCTGGAATCCAGGATGTACATTTGGGGACAAGAGGACAGCATGGAGAAGGGAACATAAATGACCACTGGGAGTGTCAAGCCTTCCAGGCATGCCATGAAAACAAACAAACAAATGAACAAACGCTGTGGTAAGGATGGACTCAGCGACTGGAAGTCTGGGGACACAGAGCACAGTTTCCCTGGTCCACAGCTCCTGCCTCTCAGCAGTCCCAGGAGAGATACAATTTATGGAAAATTTTGGACACACTCCCTCAAACATTCGTTTGGACTATCCTTATTGGCAGTTTATAATGGACATATCCAAACCCTGCTACTCGGTCATATCCCTGGAAAATCCTGTGCTTCCGTCCTGGGGGGACGGTGAGAGCAGTGTGGCACCGGGGAGAGTGGTGTGAGGACCCTTCCACCACCCATCGCAGGAGCCCCTGGTGTCTTGCATCAGGAAGGCCTCTGGCTTGCAAGAGAAGCTGTGTGACCTTTGGAAATTTCTCAGCCTCTCTGAGTTTCAATCTTCCAAACTGTGAACTGGGAAGTGTCTGGGTTGGTCTCCTTCACAGGTTGCTTATTTGATTTCAGCATATAATTTTAATCCCTGTTTAACGACCCAGCCCTGTTGGCCCAGTCCCCGTCCCACCGTGAACTGTCCGGGCCTCCTGTTGAACTCTCTGAATCCGGATCCTTCCGCAGTCTGATTCCAGAATGTGAATTAACCTTCTCCCCCACTGCTCCCACCCAGTGAGAGCAATGAGAAGATACAGTATTAGCTGATAATTAAGTTATTAGCTGCCAAAGCTTAATTGCTCTTGGGAGTATTTTAATTTTCATAGGGGACTCTTAAAAACAGAAAGCCTTGGAGACAGCAGAAGGAAGGGGAACTGTGTGTGCATGTGTGTAAAGCAGAACCAGCTTTAGCAATGTCTGCCAGGATGCCCGGCGGTGGGAAAGCAGTTGTGAATGTCCCCCCTACATGAGGTGGCCCCCAGGTGGGTTCTGTGTGCCGGCCTGCACGGCCTTCAGGGAACATTCTCAGGAACAGGACCAGCAGTGGGAAGGAGGCAGGTGGATGGACAGTGTCCAGCCTGGAAAGCCAGGCCAGTGGCCTCCATGAGCTGGGAGCTTCTGTTCGGGGTGGGAGAGTGATCTCCCAGGGACGGCTGGGGGCACCGGGGATTTCTCTGTCCTATGGTTGACTGGTTTTGGAACCTTTCCCCAGGGCTGGGGACAAAGTGCTTTCACCAAGGCCTGCAGCTTGATTTGCAATGTGGGGTATTTTTGATGTGCCAATTTGTTTTTCCCAAACCAAGTTCAAGGGGACAGGGTGCGAGGACAGGGGTCAATGCATCCAGCGGCTGGGCCTGGATGGCACAGGAACTACGGGCACGCAGGCTCATCTGTGCTGCAGGTGACTGCCGCGACCCGCGCGGAGCGGTGGTCCCTGAGAGGGAGTGACGGGAGATTGAGGAAGGACCACACAACACAATGACACAGCACGATTTAGAGAAAAGCGGGGGCCAGGTGGGGCATTGTCCTCTGATGGAGAGACAATGACAATGACCATAGTTTCCACGTTAATTTTATAGGGGTTGGTTAGATAAAGCTCGAGGGAGTTTTGTAGACTTAGGAGAATGCTGTGGGCACGGATTGTTCTGTTCCCAGGCTATCGACATGACAAAGCTTTCTTCTGCAGAGGTTGCAGAAGTCTTCAGCGGAGCTTGTGGGTATCTACTCCTTTCTCAACCCCCGCCACTGCCCCGCCCCCCCGCTGCCCCGGGCTCAGGCTGTTGCCAGTTGCCAGCTTCCTCTGCTTTGCAGATAACAAGCGGTCAAGTGCTTAACCTGGCTTTTGACGTTAGCCTTCACTGTCCCCGACAGATGACAATCAGGACCTGGCTGGGACGTGGTGGGGTCCAGGCGGCAGTCCACATTCGGAGTCCATATTTGGCACTCAGAAGGGAGTCCATCGGAGTATTTTTCGAGGAAGAGCTCCAGTGTGGCTGATTTTAGCCAGGGAGCCTGGGTGTCTTGGGGGCCGTGCGCTAGTGAGAGGAACATGGTGGAAGGAGCAGGGGACCAGGGCCCACTCGGGGTTCATGACAGCATACTGAGTGCCCGGAAACAAAGATAGCGCTCCTGGTCCCCAGAGTTCCTGACACGCATGACAGAGGCAGTAGAAAGCTGTATTTGCCAATCATGTTCATGACGCATGGCAAGGGACAACATTTGCACAGCATGCTAGGTAAAGAGAGAGGCTGCTGGCGGCCAGAGGAGCACTGCCAGGGTATTCCGGTGACCCCCAAGGGCTGGAGGGAGGGACGCTAGCCTGGCACCCCTGTAGCCTGATTGCAGAAACTCCATGGGCCCTGACAGGGAGATCAGGTGAGGAGCCACATTTGGGAGCAAGTTCCTGATTCTGTCTCTCGCCAGCTCTGTGCCTTGTGCCTCAGTTTCTTCATCTCTGAAATATTCATATCAGTCCCTGCCTCCTAGAGTTATTATGAAGATTAAATGAATACATTCATGTAAAGTACATAGAAGTATGCCTGACATGAAGTACTTAATTTGTGTCAACTATTACTAGATATTTCCCGCAACTCAGGACATCAATAATTGTAAAAGGCTCCCTGATTTCAGAGATGTTAAAACATGAAAATAATGAGTCTTGGAGCCCATTAAATAGGGTAATATTTTGTGTTCATTATGAGGGAATCAGAACAAAGGGGCTTTGCGTAAAGGGAAGCCAGGTTCTGTGACCCCTGCCAACATAGCAAGTAGGAAAAGATTTGAGTTTTTGAGTCCCGTTGCCCTGGGGTCCGAGGATGGATCTGGGGCCAAGATGGCAGGGACTGGGTGAGACTAAGATGGTGGGGAACAGCCCGGGGTCCCGGCAGAGCTGTCTGGGCTCGGAGGCCAGGCCCGTTAGAATCACGGAACACCAAGTCCTGCTGTGCCAGCACTGCCGGCCCCGCGAGGACCTTAAACGAGGCTGAACCTGCCGAGGCCTTTGGAGACCAGGGCAAGGCAACAAATGCCCCTCTTTTCTTACTACTAATGCAAGATTCTCTGGTTATATTACTATCCTTGTACTATGAAGCAAGACTAATGATACACTTCTCTTCCTTTTAATTGAATCTATTGGGGTGACATTGATTAATAAAACCGTACAGGCTTCAGGTGTTCGGCTCTCTAACACATCATTTGCATACTGCATTGTGCACTCACCACCCAAAGCCAAGTCTCTTTCCACCACCATTTATCCCCTTTTGTCCTCTTCTGCCTCCCCTCACTCCTCTTTCCCTCTGGCTATTACCATACTGTTGTCTGTTTCTGTTTTTTTCTTTTCTTCTTAATCCAGTCTTTTACCTTTTTCACCGTAGTCTCACCCAGATACAGAGAACAGCTGTCACTCTGTTCTCTGTATCTATGAGTCTGTTTCTATTTTGTTCATTAGTTTAGTTTGTTCATTAGATTCCTCATGTAGGTGAAATCATGTGGTACTTGTATTTCTCTGACTGGCTTATTTCAGTTAGCATAATACTCTCATGGTCCATCCATGCTGTCACAATAGGTAAGGTTTCTTTCTTTTTTATGGCTGAGTACTATTCCGTTGCATAAATATACCACAACTTTTTTATTCACTCATCTTCTGATGGACATTTGGGCTGCTTCCAAATCTTGATTATTGTAAACAATGCTGCAATGAATGTAAGGGTGAATTTTCTTTCGAATTAGTGTTTCGAGTTTCTTCAGATATATGAGTATTCCCAGAAGTGGAATTGCTGCGTCATAAGGCAGTTCCACTTTTAGTTTTTTTGGGGAGACTCCATACTGTTTTCTACAGTGGCTGTGCTAGTCTGCATTCCCACCAGTTTCAACAGTTCACGAGGGCTCTTTTTACTCCACATCCTCACCAAAATTTGTTGTCTGTTGATAGCCATTCTGACAGGTGTGAGATGAAGTCTCATTGTGGTTTTATTTTTCATTTCTTTGATGATTAGTGACATTGAGCATCTTTTCATATGTCTATTGGCCACCTATATGTCCTCTTTGGAGAAGTGTCTATTCAGGTTGTTTGCCCATTTTTAACTGGATTGTTTGCTTTTTTTGATGTTGAGTTATAAAGTTTTTTTATAGATTTTCAATAATGATCCTTACCAGATGTATCATTGGTGAATATGTTTTCCCATTCAGTGGGTTGTCTTTTCATTTTGTTGATGGTTTCCTTTGCTATGCACAAACTTTTTAGTTTGATTTAGTACCATGTGTTTATTTTTTGTTTCCCTTGCCCAAAGAGATATATCAGAAAAAATATTGCTATGAGAAATGTCTGAGATTTTACTGCCTACATTTTCTTCTCGGATTTTTATGATTTGGACTTACATTTAAGTCTTTAGTTTACTTTGTGTTTCTTCTAGCATGTAGTCTAAAGAGGTGGTCTAGTTTCATGTTTTTGCACATATCTGTTCAACTTTCCCAACATTATTTATTGAATAGACTATCTTTACCTCATTGTATGTTCTTGCCTCCTTTGTCAAATATTAATTGACCATAAAAGCACTGGTTTATTTCTGGGTTCTTTGTTCTGTTTAATTGATGTATTTGCTTGTTTTTATGCCAATGCCATGCTGTTTTGATTACTATGGCTTTGTAGTATAATTTGCTATCAGGTAGCATGATACCTCCAACTTTGTTCTTCTTTATCAAGATTACTGTGGCTATTTGGGGTCTTTTTGTGGTTCCATATAAATTTTTGAAATATTTTTTCTAGATCAGCAAAATATGCCATTGATATTTTAATAAGAATTACATTGAATCTACAGATTGCTTTGTGTAGTATGGACAATTTAATGATGTTAATCCTTCCTACCCATGAAGACAGTATATGCTTCCATTTATTTGTATCTTTCTCAATTTCTTTCTTCAGTGTCCTATACCTTTCCAAGTACAGGTCTTTTACTTCCTTGGTTAAATTTATTCCTAGGTACCTTATTTTTTTGTTGTCACAACTGTAAATGGGATTGTTTTCTTTGTTTCCCCTTTTGATAGTTCATTATTGGTGTATAAAATTGCCACCAATTTCTGAATATTAATTCTGTATCCTGCTACTTCACTGAACTCATTTATTAGTTCTAGTAGTTTTTTGGTGGAGTCTTTAGGGTTTTCTATATACAGCAATAATATACTTCTTTTAAATTGCTTTACTTTTATTAGTAACAACCTGCTTGTCAATTACCTTATAACCAATTATAACACACCACTGCATAGAGATACTACATTTGAGAAAAATTGTATTAATAACAATGCCATGGACAAAAGGAGTGTCTATGATTATGGAAATTCCAGCTATTGTGATCAGCTCCTGTGAAAGGAATAATTTTGAGTAGGGGTGGATTGCTCGGAATGTATCACAGCACTTCTTGACTTAATAACATTTGACACTCAGTCAACAAACATTTGCTAGGTGTCTACTAATGCTGAGCCCTGAGCATATTTGTAGGGACAAGCCTAGCTACCAGGTCAATGATCACAACAAGGGTGGCAGAAACCCTCCTATGCCATCTTCCTGAGCCCAGGAAAGCTAAGAAAAGACCCCTGCCCTGTGCTCTAGTTTCTAACCTGGTTTCTCCACCTCCAAAATGGCTCATCTTAGCAAATGCTCTTTAATGTCAGCCCCACTTGAATGCAATACTGACGTAT
Organism: Pteronotus mesoamericanus; assembly: GCF_021234165.1. Classification (NCBI taxonomy): domain Eukaryota; kingdom Metazoa; phylum Chordata; class Mammalia; order Chiroptera; family Mormoopidae; genus Pteronotus; species Pteronotus mesoamericanus. The sequence continues at coordinate 16,175,190 of NW_026555308.1, forward strand.
GTGTCTAAAGCATATTTATTTTCCCTTAATTTACACACAGGATACCTTGCCAAGATCCAGACTCATCAAGTTCTGTTTCTAACCATTAAAAAAAAAACAAAAAACTTCTTATTGTGGAAATTTACAAATATACACAAAAGTAAAGAGACTACTATAATGAAACTACATGTATCTGAACACAAACTTCAGTACCAATGATATTCTTCCAATCTTGTTTTATGTTTCTTGTATAATGTATAATTCCACATGTAAATACTTCACTATGTATCTCTAACAAATAAGGATGCTTTTATTTAATATAACTAAAATACCATTATCACTCCCAACAGAATTAACAGTAATTCCTCAATATAATCTCCATGTTCTGTTTTCTCTGTTGCCTCAATTATGTAGTTTATTCAAATCAGGATTCAAATAAGGTCCATAGCTCACAACTGATAGTTTTTTTATGTACTTTTTAATCCATAACAGTGTCCTTCTTTTCTTCACGTGCTCTTTATTTGTTACAGAAATGGTATAATTAGTCCTGGAGGATTTCCCCCTTTCTGGTTTTGGCTTACTCAATTCTCATGTAGAATTTAACATATTTGTCTATGCTCTTATGACCCTATATTTAAATCTGAGGGCTTCATTAGATTTACATTCTGTTCTTTATAGAAAGGACACTTTTAGATTGTGTTGCATGCTTCCTTTTACCTCAAATGGAAGGCACTCACTATTTGGTTATCCTGCTTCAATCCTATTAAGGTTGATGTTCTATCAGCCTGATTCATCCATGATCAAATTCTCAATCAACCTTACACCTAATGATTTTATTACTCATTGATGATCCTTACCTAGATCTATTATTTCATTAGAGATATCAAAATGGTGATGTTATTTCTTTCTTTTTAATTAATTAGATGTTATTCCTCTGTAAAGAAGAACTTGGTCTTATCAACTATTTGGTTACCTTATAATACAATCTGCATAGAAAATTGGTAGTTACAAAAAGTCATGAGGATATAAAGAACAACATAGGGAATGTAGTCAATAATATTGTAATAACTATGTATGGAGCCAGGCTTACTGTATGGCAATATTACATAACTCTGTAGGGGCACTAGGCTTATTGGAGGACCACTTCATAAATTATATAAACATATAACCACTATGCTGTACACCGGAAACTAATGTAATATTGAATGCCAACTGTAATTGAAAAATAAAAATTAAAAAAGGAAAACACATGGTAACTGCTTGGTATTTTCTTTCATTTATCATTTAAAAATAATAATTAGTTGGCACCTTAGCGGTTATATTCATATCAATTTTCAGAATAATGAGTTGTCCCATATCTGGTCATTGGACATGTGTTCACATTGTTTCCTCTGTAACTTGACCTCATGGGGAGCTCACCTGTGTTCGAAGATGACAAGAAGTCCCAGACTGATTTTCACAGTTCCTCCCATGGAGCTGATTACAGCTGGAAATGATATTTAGAGACCACAGATTGAGTGCCAGTAGTGTTCATTGCTACTGAGTTTTATGACTTTGAAGCCTTTTCAGTGAAAGACCTGGCATGCATATGCTTGGAAGAAAAAAAAATTCTTAGTTCATACTGATGATCTTATTCAAATTATATTTCATGGTTTTTTTCTCACTTTAAAATTTTATATTTATATCTCCTTTCTCTAACAAAGAACATCTTGTTTCCTAATGATATTAGCTTGCTTATGATTTTTGTGTAGTTCTTTTTGTCTTTAGATCTGTCTCACTTAGAATGTAAAGTCAAAATATTATGTTTTTACATAATTTGAAAAAATTCTTCTCTCCTCAGTTAAGCCATCAACCTGAAATATAGTTGTATGTGTATGTTTTTAATTTATTTTCTATTTTTAGGAATTGTTTTACTTTCTCCTTTTAAATATGTAAAACTTCTAATTTATTTAAATATTTTCGCCATTGTAAATAGATTTTGCTCATACATTATTTTTCCTCAAGATTGTTTTCATACGTGAAGTCTAATACATTTTATATGTTTCTCATAAATCCTGTAAATGTACTGTATTGTCTTATTATTTATAATAGGTTTTTCAAGGATTCCTTTGGGTGTTCCAGATATATGATCACATTCTTTTCAAGGAGAGATAGTTTGATCTTGTTCCTTCTTTTCCAATCTTAGACCTCTAATCACTTACTTAATCATGTTGATTAGTGCCTGCAATATCGTGTTAATAGTAGAGGAGGAAATGAGCAATGCAGTGAATAGTAGTGATGACAGCGACTTTTTCCTGCTTTTAGCAATTAAGTCTCTAGTGTTTCCTCAAAAGTAAGAGGCCACATGCTGGCTTTTGGATTAATGTGGATTTATGTATTTATGTTAAGAAAATAACCATTGTTGCCTATTTTGTTGTAATTTTCCACTTTAATTGCTCTGAACCATTTATAGTCTTGGTTTTCACTTTGAGGAACCAGGGTTGAGGGTGTTTCCTTGTGTGGATCTGAGGCGGGATGTGGAGGGGTGTTGGGGTCCCTAAGGAGCAGCCCTCGAGAGCTGCAGTGCAGGTGTTTCTGAGGAGTCAGTTCTGGTTTTTAGGCTTGAGCTTAGAATTTGGGCTTTGCCAGGGCGCACATTTTATCTTCATGATATCAAATTGGCTTTACATAGAAATAGGGAGAAAATGAACTTTTTTAAAAATTAAATTGAATGGATCACCTTGGTTAAGAACATTATGTAAGTTTCAAGTGTACAGTTCTATAACATACCAGCTGTATATTGTGTTGTGCTCACCACCCAAGCCCAGTCTCCCTCTGTCACCCTGTATTTGACCCCACTGACGCTCTTCCTCTTCCCCCACTCTCTTCCTTCCTGGTAACCACTCTTGTTGTCTGTGTCTAATGAGTGTCTTTTTGTTTGTTTGTTTGTTGATTTCTGCATTATACCCCACTATGAAGGAGATCATATAGTTCTTGTCCCTTTCCATCTGATTTATTATGTTTGGCACGACACTCTCAGATCCATTTGTTTTTACATGATATATAAGGGCGTATTTAGCACATGCTTTTGTGTTTTTCAGGAGCTCAATGAATATTTTCTACATGCTAGACCAGCAGTTTATTTTTATCTTTTATATGTGCTTTGAATACTCCTCAGTAATAAACTAATTTAATACTAAGAACAGTCGCTTTTACAAGATGAAAGTGTCTCAGGTTCAGCGCCGTGGTTAGACTTGTCCATTAGCACTTTGAGCAGAGTGTTTGCTTCTTTGACAGCCTCTCTTATGCAGAAAGAGGGTCAGTGCTCACAAGTCTAGTAAACGCAGGACTTAGCTTTGGGGCCAGCTAAAACCCACACTATGCCTCTGACTTCTTGTTCTCAACAAATTGTACCCCACTGACCATCATGTGGCATGACTCATTTCACTCAATATTTTGTCCAAAAGGTACCTTCAAAACAGAATTATATTAAAGGGAACACTGTGCACTCTTAGTAAGAATATAAATCGCTACCACCACTATGGAAAACAGCATGGAGTTTCCTCCAAAAATTAAAAATAGGACTACCATAAGATCCAGCAATCACATTTCTGGGTATATATCCAAAGGATATAAAATCACTATCTAAAGAGATATCTGCACCTTCACGTTCTTTGCAGCATTATATACAGTAACCAAGATATGGAGACAACTTAAGTGTCCATCAATAGACAAATGGATAAATAACATGTTGTACATATATATAGTGAAATAGTAACACTGCCAAAAAAAAAAAAAAAAAAAAGAATGAAATCCTGCTGTGTGCTACAACATGAATGATCCTGCAGGGCAGTATGCTAAGTAAAATAAGCCAGACTAGAATGACAAACACTGCATGATCTCACTTATATGAAGATTATTTAAAAAAAAAGTCAAAATCATAGTAACAGAGAATACAGTGGTGTTTACCAGGAGCTGGGCTATGGTGGGGGGGAGAGGGAGATGTTTGTCAGAGGGTACAAACTTTCAGTTATAATATGAATAAGTTCTAGAGACCTGATGTATAGCATGATGACCAGTTAATAATAATGTACTATATACTTGAAATATGCTAAAAATAAGTTAAAAAGTGATGAACAAAAAAAACCAGAATTATATTCAGTTGTAACAAAAATAAATTTTACTTGTATATCAATTTTGATGACAAATGTGGAGGGTTTTGAGAGAAAATACCCACATGCTAAACCCTTGTCAAACATTACAGAGGATACAATTATGATTGTAACATGGCCATGAACAACTGTAAAATGTGGCAGGGGCCACAGACACAGAGATTCTAACCTGATGATTCCCAATGTGGTCAGAACAGAGGAAGTGTTTTCTGGTGAACATTTGAACTGAAACTTGGAGTATCAGTCTGGGAATCACTGTGCCTCGGGGTTCCCAGAAACTAAATAGAACTATCTACCTGATATTTACAAATTATTCATGCCAATAAAAATTCATGCTCATACACTTTGCTCACAAACATTAGATTTTTAGCACTCCCTCCTCTGACAGTGACTGTAATTTTACACACTCCAAAAAGGACCAAAATCCATGAAGGACTGAATTTGCCTGTGACCCATGCATCCAGCTGAATGCTCACAGCCACATGTTGGAGTGACGAGGTTGACCAGTTCACCCAGACTGTATCCCCACATCTCCCTTCCTCAGAAGCAGGAATAGGGATTCATTTAAGAATATACTTTGTGGGATTGAAGGGAAAAATCAAAACCTCTCCCACCTGATACTCTCAGGGACAAACTGGCTCTTTGAACTGAAGGAGTAGGAGCAGACTCCTTCTCCAGTCTGTGTGTTTATGTCTGTGTCCGGGGCTTTGTTCTGAGCTCTGTGAGGCTGTACCTGTAGTGGATTCACTCTGCACCTGCCCCCACTCCTTATCCTGCTATCGGTTCAAACCAACACCCATTTGAGCAGAGCAGGTGCTCAGATGAATAATGACAGCTTGCACATGTAGTACTTACTCTGTGACAAACACTGGACAATAATCCTAAAAAGTATTGTGCCATTATTATCAATCCCATTTTGCAGATGAGGGAACTGAAACAGAGAGAGGTTAAGTGATCTACCCAAGATCACACAGTTCATAAGTGGCAGAGCCAGGATTTGAACTGCATGGTCTGATTCAATTAGCCACGTTCTTAAGTTCTTAACCACAATATCACTACCACAATATCTGCATTATTGGGTTGGTAAAAGTGATGAATCCAATGGAACACCTTGAGGGCAGAACCAAAATAGTGTCCCTTTTGGGGTGGCCTAGAGTGCCTCACACTGGGTGGCCAGTTCTATAGGAACATTTCAGATGCTGAAGGAAGTTGGTAGGCCATTTGCTGAAACAAAAGCTGAAGAGGACACTTACGTGGGTCCAGGAATTAGCACAAAGCTCTAACATCAGGACTTGGGCTCATAAACTAGCTTCTGGCCAACCTTTCAGAAGAAAGTAAGGGCAAATGGACTTAGAGGGAAAATTCTGGGAATTAATTGCCCTTGGGCATCTCATCAGGAAATGAGGCAACCAGTTAGCTTGGGGACCAAAGGTCATTTTTCAGTAGGTATTTACTGCGGTTCCCTAGGTGCATAGACCACTGAGACCTTAGGAGGTGTGTGCATTATGGCTCCTGTCTTTGAGAAGCTCCTAGTGAGATGGGGAGATGCAAGTTCATCTTCTATGCAGGTGCCACCTCAGGCTGCTTCATTAGTGGGCTGTGGTTGGCCAGTCCCAGCCTGTGGAGGGCAGCTTGGCTCCCCCTACTGTGTGTCAGGCCAGCCATGACCTGCAGAGGAGCATCCTGGTGAGATGGCTTCTGGCTGGAGGAACAAACCCCCATTTTGGCTGAGGGCCAGCCCCTTGGCTTTGTGATTTTCTGACATAGAGTAAGTGCTGCAGTAAAGGGCATCAGAGGCCAGCTGAGCAGCAGGAGCATTTGTTCCTTATGGAGAACTGCCACTTCCACTGCCGTGCTCCTATGGAGCAATGAGCAAGTTCCAAGTAATTAAGTGGATTGGGTTCTCAAGCCACGGTGACTATCAGCTTGGACATCCTTGCTGAGAGCTCCTGGCAGGTCCCATCGGTGGCGTGGCAGCTAGAATAGCATTGTGGTGTGCCTCTGGCCTTGTGTCCACTTTGCCTTGAGGGGACTGATGAAGGAGGACACTCAATGTATTTGGAAGGTCTTGTATGTGGGGAGCTAATTACTCTTTTAAAATCAGCATTTACCACCAATCACAGCTTTCATGGTTCTGGGACTGTCATGGTAACTAAAGGCATATCTGAAAATAAAAATGTCACTTTCTTTTTTCATTTCTACTGTAATGACACAGGAAAATTGCTTTCCTTTTTAACTTAACAAGATAACTAGAAATGAGTAAAAAATATAGATGTGTGTGCAGCTTGTGTGGATAAGCAGGTGCCATGGTGTGTAGGGACACGAGTAGTATGTGTGTGTGAGGGTGTGTACTGGTGTTCACAATGACGGGGTTGGCATGTGCAGCTGTGTGAAGCTGTGTGGCTATGGAGTGAGTCCTCATTGTGTGTATGTCTGAGGATAGGGGCTGAATGTAGGTCTGAGAGCACACATAGGCTGTGAGTGAAGACTGGACTGAGAGCATGTGTGTGTATGTGGACAGTCCTGGGGTGTGTGTGTGTGTGTGCGCGCGTGCGCCTGAAGACAAATAGTGTTGGACGTGTATGTCTGAAGACAAGTGCTATTGCATGGATGTATTATACCTGTATTGTTTGGTAAGAAAAGGCTTCTGCCTTTCTACAGGGAGCCCCAATCACAGGAAATAGAGCCCCTTTCGGTGGGGGGATGGTCCAACTCCTTGCCATAACCAGAGATCTTATAAATCAGGAGAACCCAGACACCATCCGGCCCAGCCCTGAACTAGATAATGGGGGTTTCTGGTCAAGGCAGAAGTTACAGAGCACAGTTAGTTTGTGTATCTGTCACTCATTCATTCCAGTAACTGACATGTGTTACGCATAGAACTGAGCTTATATCCTTTGTCTGGGATGGGCCTGACAAATTTACAACCATAATTCACAACAATAATGACATTTACACACACCTCTGGAAGGCTTCATGCTTCCTAAAGCCATCTTCCGAGTCCCATCTCCTATGGGCTGGTTTCTACAGGAGAACACTTCCCAGGTGTGCAAATGTCCCTCCGGTCGGAATCAAGAGGCTGGAAGTTGAGCAGGGAGCTTCTTCCCAGTATGTGATGTGCAGAGGCTGAGCAGTGAGGGTGAAGCCTGCTTGTTGCTGGGAGAAGCCACTGACCACTGCAGTGTGCAGCCGTCCCCCCGGGGCCGGCATCCTCAGGCAAGGACTCCATCCACAATGACCAAGCCTCGCCCTTTTCATCATCAAAATTCTTCCAGTTAAATTCTGTACTTTACCTCTCTTGAGATTCTTTGTTTTGTTATTAATTTTTTCAACTTTAATAAAGAGAACCAACATTGATTAACCGTGAGTTAGAAAAAAGTGTTAATTGAGTAACAATTATTTTAAGGTCTGTCCCTGCCTGGGCCCAGATGATACAGCATGCATTTGAATTACTCTCTGCCTGGAGCTTTGCTCAGTGCAGTGGTGGGGAGAAAGAGGAACAGAAATCATATTCAATAACAGAAGCGGGCATGGAGGAGGGGTGCCTTAACTCAGTGAGGTGCTGTAGCCTGAGTAGATTCGTAAAGGACGGGTAGGGGTTAACCAGATGCTGGGGAGAGAGGGTGACATCCAAGGGGCCCAGAGACTTCCTACATGTGGGAAGCAAGTCCAGAATGGAGACTGGTAAAGGGATTCTAGTTCTGGATGCTCTGTGCTTTGTCTAAGGAAGTCAGGGTGACATTGCCTTGAGATCATGGTGACATCACAAGCTTGGGACGTTTGGCAAGAAGCATCTCCAAAAGACAGCTATCTCTAACTCTGTCCCCAACTTTGTTTCTGGAGCACTGTCGATGTCAACGGCAAGGAAACAAATTATGCTGGCAAGGAGCTGAGCTTTCTTGCAAGTTGCAATCACGTTGACTGCTATAGCTCCGCTTCGCTTATACTACAGCAAATCCCACGGGAGTGTGCATGGAAAAGTACCTGTAAATATTAAGGTTGGCTCCAAAGGCACATTATTGTTTTATTGTGTAATACCCTCTGGTGACATTGAAGCCTATTAATAACTAAACATCTACCACAACCGTAATTATATTTCTTGTGCCAAGATTGTGTTTCAACCATTGTCCTGTTTAAACATGGAAGGGAGGGTGTGAATTATTTAGGTAACTGACTTTGAGTAAATAACCAACCAGCACTGTGCAGGCAGTAAGTTTCTGTCACTCCTTGCAGAGTCTCATTGTCACCGCTGACGTTCCCTTGATGTGCTCACAAATCTCTCTGAAAACATCGCCCTGGACCCCTGATGCGGCTGCCCGAGCAACCTGGAGAGGGGAAGCCTGAGAATGAGGAAAAAGGGGGCAGAGGAGCCCCTGGAGGGGGAGAGGAGCCGCCGAGGAGCCAGGCCCCCGACTTCCCCACTTGGCAAGTCTTCTCCCCCCAATCCCCCAGGAGAAACGAGCTTTCTCAAGTGTTTGCTCAGGACTTGATTGTTTTCTGCCCTCAGGTAGGGGGTGGGGCAGGGGCTGGAGCCTTTGCTGCCGAGTGTTGGGGGGTGAGGACACCAATGGACAAGACGTCTGGGAGGAGTCCTGGGAGGACACATGTCTGAGCTGGATACAACGATTATGTGGGTGCGTGAGGGGATGGGTTTGGGAGCTGACTCTGTCAGGTACTGACTGCGTTGGGGTGATCCTCATTGTTAGAAAAACAGCCACGATGATCGTTTATAGAGTTGGACTCTGTGTCAGCATCGGAGCAGGGGTGCTGCATAGATAATTTCAATTAATCCTCCTAATAACCCGTTAAGGGGGTTATTAATGCCATTTTTACAGGAGAAAAGTGAGGCACACGTTAATCACCTTGATCCAGATCGCACGGGCAAAGGTAAACCCATGATTCCTACCGCGGATCTCTAAATCCAGAACTGATCTAAATCCAAATCGTAACCACTGGGAAACCCTGCCCCTCCTCACTTACAGGCCAGGAGGTCAGGGCAGGGGGAAGGGTTTCATGTTCCTGAACCCCAGGCTTCCCTGGCTTTGAGCCTGCTCTCTTTCTTCTCCTTGGAGACATTTAATGCTCTATAAACTCAAGAGGAATTTCGTTCTGGGTGGTTGTACAGAGAAGGAGATTTCGATCTGGGTGATGCTGCCATTAAGGGGTTGGTCTGTGCTGAGTCCTGTGAACAGGTGCGCTCTGAGCTGGTCTCCTTCAGGCTGTTGGAGTGGGATCACCAGCCCTCTCTGCCACCAACTCCTAATGATGGCCAAATGTGTTTATGGTGGGGGCCCTGAACTTAGGTTTAGGCTTATGGGGGAAAAAGAAAAGAGAGATATTTCTGATACTAGCTCCTGATTTTTATCAATTTCTCCCAGGAGCTGGGGGCTGGGCCCAGAATAGGATGTTATAAGAGTCTATCTAGAAACTTCTCCACTACAGCTCATTGTCTGGGAACTCAAAGGTGGAACCTGACGAGATCCCTGGCCCAGGGTGTGCTGACCTGCAGGGTGAGCCTTTCTCATCTACTCTGAAGAAAGGTCTGGAAGAGGGCGGCGCGAAGCTGGAGATGACATATGCAGGGGAGGCTCAGAGTGAGTCCTGCTCTGGAAGTTTGGACAGGGACCAGAGAAGCCTGGCCTGAGCCTCCTCATCTCAGCTCACACCTTCCAAGAGCGGAGCCCTAATCGGAGGCATGGTCTAGTTCAGGGGCAAAATTCCTGATTGGCCCGTCCTCAGGCTGGGATAAGTGCTCGCGTCTGGGCACCAGTCCTGGGAAGGGGGGCATGTTGAGGAAAAGAGGTGAGGGCCGGGGATGAGAAATGGATGTGCATATCCTTCGGGGGCTGTAAGCAAATGACAGACATGGCTGCTATTACAGAGGAAAAGGACAATTTCCTGCCTTAGTGAACGTGAAGGTGTCATCCAGCAAACAGACCAAGAAGTCTGATAGAGTCGGAAAGACCCCTTTTACTCAGTACACTCCCAAATTAAAAAATATTTTTCCATTTGTTCCTGCAACTTTGGGATTTAGAGTTTGGGGGCCAGACCTGTGACGGGCATGAATTAGGCAATTTAATTTCACCTGACTCTGGAAGTAGCAGTATCCTGTGTGGAATGAACCACCTTTTTCCAAACCATCAACTTCTCCGTGAGGCATTAACTCTTTTTGGGCCTAAGGCTGAAGGTCTCTAGGGCCCCTGGCTTGTTCCCATTCGCACCCATGCCCACATATAAACACACGTAACACTTTTGCTTACTCCTTTCTTGGGCACACACACTTACACATTCCTGAAACTTCTTGGTGCAGTGGGCAAGCAGATGCAGCTAAAACGGAGAGGGATGAAATGGGGCCATGAAAGGGAGTCCTGTTGCCATGGTCTCAGCCCTGGGGATTGGATAGGAGGGGAAGGCAATACAGCCCACCTGGAACAGATTCCCACATCTGTTTCCAGCAGCGGGGTCTCTCACAGTACAGGGCCTCGCTGTCCTTCCAGTCCCTTGGCTGACCTCCTTCAGATAAAGCATAGGCTGGGTATTGGGACTATCTACAGAGCATCGGGGGCCTCCTCACCTCTCAAGCCCTCTGAGCAGTTGCCCAGGTGGCTGTGCCTTGTGTCGGCAGAGTAGGCAACATTATAAAGTAGGGAGGAATCTCCTCCGTGTTTCCCACCTTCCCACTCCACATCAGTTTCACACTTCCTGGTACCATTTTTGTTGAGAGTAACAGAAGTCTGGTAGAGCTCTTCTAAATAAAAAGAGAAACATGCCAGAAAGACTTCAGTCAGGGGTTGGGGGAGGCGTCTCACAGAATGCAAGCCCTCAGGGGTGGCTAAACTGAGGGCCTAGAGGGATTTTGAAAACCAAATAAAGCTGCTTCTTTCGGCCTGTCCTCACCTCTCTGGTTTCTCTGACCATGTATGTGGAAGTTATTCCTGTCAAAAGCTTCCAATTTGAAATCTAGCCTCAACTGGGAATTGGTACGGTCTCAATTTTAAATTCCCTACGAACAGGCTCATTGCTGCCCACTCCTGATCAAATAAGGAGCGTCCAGGGAGGAAGGTCAGAGATTATGAACATGGCTGCTCCCACTAAAATTATGGGGATGGACGAGGCGGAGAGGCCGTGACCAGAGTGGTGGGACGTTAGTTCACCCCAGTTCTTGAGGTCCTGGTTTTGTGTCTCAGTCTTGAAGTTGGTTGGCTCTCCATTAGGTGCTGATAAGGTGCTTGCTACTAATGCTTTAAGTTGCAGTCTTTAAAAAAGAAGGTCCCACGAGACCAAAGGAAGTAAAATATCCCTGGTGGAACACACACAGCGGGGTAGCTAAAGTTGGCCGTGGACACTGCAGTGGAGTGTGGAGGGAGACCTTTCACAGAGGGCAGGAATGGAAAAACAAGCCTTCCTCCCCATGCGCTCTCCTCCTTCTTGTCAGCCCAGAGGATTGCAGAATCCCCAGACTCCATTCCTATGTCTTTGCCACATGTGGCCAGGCTGTCTCTTGATGTGTTTGGAGTGGATGGCCTGTAAATGGAGAACTCTTCCTCTACTCCTTCGTTGCCTCAAGAGTCTTGCAAAGGCACACAGCAGTGAAGCTCTGACTTGTCTTGGGCCTGCCAGGGTGCTGGCTCCTCAATCAGGTGGCCTGAAAGGATGGTTTCCCCCTCCTCCCCAGACTATGAGATCTGGAGCTCTTTGGGTCAAGTATGGAGCTGACTTATGGATGGTCAGTAGGCCCACGAGGCCAGCGAGAAGAATGTTCCCAGAGGACAGAGGCATTCCCAGGTGGCTTAATAAACTACAGCTAAGGAAACAATCCTACTACTGTGGTGCTGCTCCAACTAAATCCAAAGGAAGACTTTTCTAATATGGGAAGAAATGGATGTGCACTATTGATATAGGAGCTAAGAATAGCTCATGTTCCAAACAAAGTGTTTTTTAGTATTTTGAAATAAAAACGTGTAGACAAAGCAAGGAATTAGAATGTATGACTCATTAAATTGCCGTCTCTGAAAGCAATAGAAATTCAAAAGAAAAATTTCTCCCCCTATTTCTTCCTCCCACCCCTTTTCTGAATAGCTTATAAAAAAGAGTCTCTACATAAACAAGACCCATAAACCCCTGCATGATTTAAGATCCAGCACGGTGAGAGGCAGAAGGAACCCAACCTTTACTGTCTTGTTATTAAGCTGGCCTCCCCAGCTAGACTGGAGTCATTGACCAGAGCCCCCATGGCCTTCCCATCTTCATTTCTCCTTCTCCTGTCTCTCTGTCCTGTCCCTGCAGGTATCCAGGAAATTCCATGGACCCACTGTGGCCACTGCTCCTCCCTCCCTCCCTCCCTCCCCAGTCCCTGTCTCTGCTAGACCTCGGTAGACTCAACTCATCAGCCTTAATGAGGATGTTTCATAAACAAGCATCAGATCTAGGGGCTGGCCATGTCTTAAGGGAGAGTGCACACTATATGTATTGCAGCAGAATGCAGCCGTGGGCACCTACATCAACACACTGGGTGGTCTTGAGTGCTTTTGTGTGTTGAATAGATGGGTTGGGCCTCATCAGTGATGTTCAATGTTTTGGGGGTTTTTTGCTCTCAAAAATATTTCTAAAATAAGTCTTATGGGGAATCTAGTACTTGCAACAAAAAAGAGAGAACCCATTCTGGTTGGAGCAAGGGGTGTGTGTGTGTGTGTGTGTGTGTGTGTGTGTGTGTGTGTGTGTTTGAGAGAGAGGAAAAGAGTGAGGGAGAGGGAAGAGAGACAGACAGACAGACAATGAGGAGGTTCTCCAGGACTCCAGAGAGGAACTGCAAGATGTTTCACTCGAAGAAACTATAGGTCGACCCTCATAGATTGATTCCTTCCTGCCTCTGAACTCTCCTTGCTGTCATCTGCTTTCCTACTGATCAATCCCACACTCCTTGAGTACTTCAGCAGCCTGTTCAGTCTTATATCTGCTCCAAGTCTTGATGTCATATGGGAAAGCTGAGATGACCATGCGGATGACCAGGCAGCGTTTTCACCTCACATTGCCTCAACTCTGTGACTTTCTTCTTAACTTTCTTTCCCATGGCCTCCACCTTGCTCTTGTTACTCTCTAGAATACCCCACCTCTGAGACCTCACACTGCAATACTCCTCTCCTTGACAACCTCTACAGCTGTTTACCATTGCTAGTCCTACTTTAGGATGAGTAGCATATTGAGAAAAAATCCTATACAAATATGAGACATGGATAGTTGGCCCTACAGGCTCAGCCTTCAACTCCAAAAGGCCTTCAATGTGGCTCAGCAGTTCTTTTAGTGGTCAGGTCTCCTCTCCATTCTCTACCATGACTATTTCGACCCCATCCATTCTTCTAAAGATGATGGCAGTTCCTCATTCACATAAAAGACAAGGGTCCCAGGAAGAAAATTCTTCAACGTCCTGCCCACCATCTCTGTCACCTTCTCTTCATTCATGTCCCTCTTGACCTCTCCCTGGCCATCACTGTGGGGGACTGGGCCCTCTACCAGTCCAAGGACCATCTGCCATATGTGCCTGGATGCCTGTTCCCTCTCTATGGGACCTTTTTCCTCTATTCTTCTTCAACTCCTTGCTTCTTCCCCTAAGCACAAATATTTGTTCTAACGTCACCCTGTTTTTAAAAAAGCAGATATAAAATTTTCTTCAAAATTTTTGAAAGAAATTGCCTACACCAGTTTTATTTCCTCCCCTTTCATTTACATTTCACCCCTCACTCTCTGTGATCTGGCCTTTGCTGCCCTCAGCGCACTGCTCACATCCTGGTTGGCACAGGGGCGGTGTTAGAGCAGACAGAGCAATGCCAAAGGGATGGGCCAATTCAAAATTTAGCTCATTGTCGGAATGTATTGACTGAGCTTATAAAATCTTTTATGTGGTTGCAGGCTGTGCCTACTAAGTCAGAAGCTTTTTCAAACAGGACCTGGAAATCTGCTGCCACCAATTCCCTTCTCATTGGGACCTTCACTGACAGCCCTGCCCAGTCCTCAGGTGGCCTGGTGAGGAGTGTCTCTGCTGCCACGATGCCACACCAACAAATGTGCTTTGTTCGCTTGTCACATTGGCCAGGTCTTCTTCCTTTCTCTTTTCTTATCAGTTCCAAACATCCAGTTGAAATTTCGAGTGCTTTTAGCTAAGAAAATTTTAATCACTCTTCTGGAGATTTTCTGACCCAATGCTTGGAAATCTTCCTTTCAACCAGGACCTATTTACTTCCTTTGTAATTCCTCTAATGCAACATGTTACAAGTTGATGATCCTCAGAACATCAATGTAAACAAATATCCTCTAAAAGTGCTTCATGGTCAGTAAAATTCTGATGATGCTCTATACTAGATCTACATCTTGGAATGCACATTAAAATCTTAGAGATGCCTGACAACAAAGAAAATGGCCTATTTTCTTCTAACTCAGCGTTTCCAACACAGTTTGAGCCAGGAACACTGAGTGTGAGCAAGAGTGAGCAAGTGTATGTGTGTGTGTGTGTGTGTGTGTGTGTGTGTGTGTGAAGCCTAGAAACCACACAGTAAGTACTTATTTTGTCTTTCTGGGACATACCTAGTTCTCAGATCAATGCAAATGATACATAACTGACTTCCTCTGGGCCCTGTGAATGGTTACACTGGTGTTCATTCAAACACCATTAGTTTGTGTGCCAGGATCTGTGCTGGGTCTTGGGGATAAAGGAAGGAATAATACCTTCCTCATGCAGTGCATAGGCCCATGGAAAAGATGGATTAGTACTCACCACAGAGTTTATGTGCTAGGATAAATTCATGCACAGGGCATACCTAGGAGCATATTAAAGGATCACGCAACACACAACAGCTCCAGGGTCCATTATTTATTTATAAAACAAGAATATGATGCGAGCAGTGCTCCATGAAGTTATGCAATATAGTAGAATGCGCATATATCCATCCAAATATGCATTGTTTGTTTTTATTAATGTGGTCACATTGTTCTGCAAGGTTTTTTCACTCAAAAATTTATTACCGGCATCCTTTTCTATTGTGCTGTGACTTATTTAAAATGCGGTTGTTTAGGTTGCTCTGTTTGCTCTCACAAGCAGGGCTGTGATGAGCATCCTTGCATATTTATCCCTGTGAACTTGTGGAAGTATCCCTAAATATAAACTTTCTAGAAGTGAAATTTCTGGGTCAGAAAGTGTATAGTATTTAAACATTTTGCTAGATTTGCCAAATTGCTCCCGAATTATTACCTAAGGTAGGGCTTCTGAGGACAGGGGACGCTGGCACGGAGGAGAAGGAGGCCACAGAGGAGAAGAGCTTGAAGGTGATCAGTAATGGAGTCATGTCCCTCAGGAAAGTGAGGGGGCGTAGGATCAGGAACACAATCTTCACGAAGGAGAAAATGGTGTATGCCGACCAACGTGTAAATTATAGACTCCACAGAAAATATGACAAGTACACTCAGCTCAGAAATTTTTATCACTCCTTCACCCTCCTGGAGTGACTCTGACCCAATTTCTTGGAAATCCCCTTTTCATGCAGGACCCAGTTATTTCCTGCATGATTCTTCTAATGCAACACACCACAAATCAATGATTAACAATAATATGAATAAGTATTTCTCTAAAAATGCTTCCTGGTCAGTAACCCAATTGGCCCCTACGAACCTGGTGTCTTTGGATGAGCTTTGGGCATCAGGACTCCACATGTCTGTCCTTCCAGCATTTGCCTGGGGGATACGGAGGGGCCAGAGCACATCCAGCATCAAAGGACAAACAAGGGACATGTTCATGCAATGTCCATTTCATCCCATGCCAGATAATCTATGACAATTTAACATTAAAACAAAGGTTGGTATGTTATTTTGCAGAGTACTAGTTTTTAAGATAAAATGTTAGACTTCAAAAGCGGTGTCTCACTTGCAGGGGATTGTTTTGCACTATGACCGCATAATTCTCTGTCATCAGAAGCCCTTCGATGGAAAAATTTAGCATCACTGGGACAGGCCACAGTCATCTAGTACATTTCTGGTGTTTGTATCAAATTTTAATTGTGGCATTTTGCTCCTGTTGAGAAAGTGAGGCAAGGGTAAGGGAGAGACAGTAGAGTTCACACCCTAATAGACCTGCTGTTAGCAGAAGGCAGCACTTCATCTCAAGTTCAAGTTGGTCCTGCTCATCGCAGAGACCAAAAGCACCTGGAGGGAATCAGAGGCCCCTCAGGCCTGTTCCACCAGGGACCCCCTCCCCCAGTCTCTCCCCCTGGAGCCAGGCCCAGCTCTGTCCACGGTCCACGCATGTGGTCATTGCAGGAGCCTCCTCCTCCTGAACCTGCTGTCTCTTAGTCCAGCCACTGTTGCTTTGTAACAAACCACCCCAAAGTCAATGGCATAAACCAGCAAACCTCTTATGCTCAGGGAATCCCTGGGTCAGGAATTCAGTGCAGATGGGCTTATCTGCCCCAGGAAGTCTAATGCCTCCGATGGAAAGACTCAGAAGGCTGGGGGCTGAAATCATGTGGTCACTCATATGCTTGGTACCTGGGCCATGGCAGCTGAAGGGTCAGCTCAGCTGGGAGCATCTACCTATGACATCTCCATGTGGCTTGTGCTTCCCATAGTGTGGTGACTGGGACGTAAGATGAGCATCTAGGGATGAACCTTCCAAGAGCAGTAAAACTGTACTTTTCCTTCATGGATCCTGGATCCTTTGCAACCTGCTCCAGATGATGAGCCTCCTTCAGCACCTTCTGGTTTCCTGTTGGGTGGCGTGGGAGAACAGGATGCTGGAGGTGTCAAGATAAGGGACCTTCCAATGATCTGAGAATCCCTTGCATAGCTTGGAACATTATTATGTTAGAAAAGTGTTTGTCTTCCCCAGTTATCCTAACCAGAAGGAGGAAGGACAGGGAGGAAAAACTCATCCTGGCACATGTAAGAACTTTAAACACATGGGCTAAGACAGTAAACAGGACAGGCTTTCAGGAAAGGTGGTAACAAAGCACATTCCCGGAGAGAGAGTGGCCAGGTCATGGCATATCCTTATGCAAGTGGTACACTCCACAACCCTGGGGGGTGCTTAGAGAATATAATTAATTGAGCCCTGGTAACACACATTTTTGATGGGACTTATTTAAGGGAAAACAGTCACTGGTTCCGTTGTGCCACTGTTATACAAATGTTGGCCACAGGGTCATCTTCTCGTATTATATTTGGGGAGACAGCTGGGCTTTAGATTTGTACATGTCAATCCACCCTGCCGCCTGGTTACCTGCCCCCATCCGTGGGCCCAGCACCATCTCAGCCCCGTGCAGCTTCACTTCAGGGCCACGCCTGGGATACTGGGGCCCTTCTTCCCTCAACATGTAGCATATGCAAGTAGCATATGAATATGTAGCACCAGTCTCTGGGAGGAGCTGCTGGAGAAAAAGCTCAGTTTCCTTTGCTGTACTCTCTCTCAATTCCCCACGACACCACTAACATACGGTAGATGTATATAAATCACAGATTCTACTGAAGGCTTGGGAATAACCGGGAAATCGCAATGTAGGAAAAAATGACAATATACAAGAAAATCTTTTTAGAGTCAGAAAAATAAAAATATTTTGAAGGGGTCTTTTCATGCATGGATTCTTTTGCCAATCTGGTGAAGCTAATGAATTATGTTTTTAAATGCATGAAATATAGTAATTAAGGTGACCACAAAGGAAATCAATTTGAATATAGTATCAAAATATTAAATAAAAACAAAGATGTCATATAATAACACATGTGCGTCTTTGTTGATGTGTTAAATAATCAGATGTAGTGGTGGGTGTAATAACGATCATAGTTTTGAAGTACTGCAGTGGTCAGAGTAAACAATGTTGTGAAATAATGTGCGACAACCGTAACCTGATAGAAATAGATTAGTGGCAAAATCACAGTGCTGCTGATTCCGTTGTGCCTTGTGGCTTGCATTCGTAATTGAAAAAACATGCTAGCTTGCATTTAGAGGTTTACAAAAATAAAGGTATATTCTTTTCCATCCAAATTCATGGACCCCTTGAATCCCATAGGTCCCGGACGTCCCTCAGGACCCTGGCTGGGGTGTTCTTTAGCTGTGTTTCCAGCCTCAGTGGCAGCCCTGCCCTCTCATTTCTCAAGTCAGTGCTCCTGTCTTCAGCCTCTCCAGGGAAAACTCCATGGCTCTTTAGGAAATTGGATCCCCTACTTCATCTCCCTCTGACTTCCTCTCCCACAGGGACAATCCGTAGAACTCAATCCACCCTGCCAGGACATAACAGGAATGATATTCTGGCAAGTATCACACTGGTGCACGTTAATATTAAGGCTAAGCTCAAGTCACTGATTTCCTTCCCCAGATCAGAACAGCAGGTACTTGACTTCTTAGGGAGACAGGAGGCTTCAAAGCCGACACTCCTAGGCAGAGAACACTTGCAGGGCTAAAAGTTCAGACCTCTGAATTCTTTTCCCGGTGTAAAGAAGTTCCCTCAGCCCACCTTACATGTTTAATGGTGAGGCTGGAGCCAGGAAGAATGAGCATATAATGTAGGAGAAGTAAAGGAAACGTCTCTCCATTCTCTGGTGAGGGGTTAGAGGGGGAAGGAGGACAAGTGATAAGGAGGTAGGAGAGTTGGAAGGGTGCTCTGCTCCTCTCTCTCTCTCTCTCTCCCCGCCCCCCTCCATGGGGTCTTTGGGAGCCCCAGATAGGACACCCATCCCAGGATGCTGCCTCTGGTCTAGTTAAATGTATGGAGAGTGGAAAAAGGTGCTCCCCTGAGTCTCGCTGTGGGGGTAGATGCTGAATGAAGAGCTTGCTAGTCAGCTGTGTGGGCACAGCAAGATGTCCCTAGAAGAAAGGATGGACGCTCTCTTCCCTGGCCAGGCCTGGATGAAGAGCAAAGCAGAGACCCAGGGAAGTGCTGCCAAACAGAGCTGAGAGGAACCAGATAGTCAGGGTGGGTACGAAGGCGCCTGAAAGCATTGCCCACGATAGAAGAAGGCCCGAGCCTCCAGTTCTAAGCTTCAGGTTTGGAGGCCACCAGGACACCTGTGACTGTGTGACAAGACACACCGGCCTGGGAGACAGTATGAGAGACTGAATAGCCTTTAAAATGAACTTCATTTCGGGGGGAACATTTTTAGATTTACAAAAACTTTGAGAAGATGGTAGTACAGAATTCTCACATACCTAACACTCAGTTTTCTGTTAGCATTGCACGGGAACAGGATGCAAGTGTTACAATTAATGAGCCGATACAGATACACTATTGTTAGCTAAGGTCCGTAATTTATTCATATTTCCTTAGGTTTTATCTAATTCTTTTTTTCTCTTCCAGGATCTCATCCAGAATATGACATTACATTTAGTAGTGACATCTCTTTAGGCTCCTCTTGGCGGTGACAGTTTCTCAGACTTGCCTTTTTTTTTGATGACCTTGATGTTTTGAGGAGTACTTGTCAGGTATTTTGCAGAACGCTTTCAACTGAGATTTGTCTCATGGTTAGACCGGGATTATGAGTTTGGACGATGAATCCCACCAACATAAAGCGCCATTTTCATCGCATCACATCACTGGTGATGTTGCTCTACCCGAGGTAATGTTTGTCAGCCTCTCCCACTGTAAAGTCACTGATTTCCCCCTTTCTGTGCTGTCCTCCTTGAGGGAAGTCCCTCTGCACAGACACCGAAGAGAGGAGGAGTTAAGCTCCGCCTCCATGAGGGCAGAGTATCTACATACACTATTTGGAATGCTTCTGTACAGGAGATTTTGTTTCCTCTTCCCTATGTATTTATTTAATCATATGGGCTCACCATACATATGGACTTATTTATTTAACATACGGACTCAAGAATATTGATTTTATATTTTGGGTCATAAGCCAGTGCAACTTTATTTGCTTTGATGTTCTAATGGCCGCTGCCTTGGTCATTGGGACCGCTTGGCTCCTTACGTTCTGGAGCTAGAACGTGTTCCAGGCTCATCTTGTGTATTTCCTCCCCCAGTTCCCTGGCCTGATTCCCTTTATTAGGAAATGGTATGAGGGACCAAGATCTGAGCACTAGGTATGTTTGTTGCTACCGTGGTATTATTGCTTTTAGGCCCTCTCAGCTCATAGAACAAGGAAATGTACACGTGTGTATCAACCTATGTATAGGCATACATCTATACATATTTTTGTAAGTAACTATCTGTATTCAAATAAAGGGAAATATGGGTTTATATTGATGTCTCCAACTCTAATCCATTACTACATGGATCATTCTAGCATCTTCCCCTTACTTACTTGTAAACTCCCACTCTAACAGTGAGAAACCTGGCTCTCACTATCCACCATCCTTTTACAGTTGGCCCTTGACCATGGCAGGTGTTAGGGGCACCGACCCCCATGCAGTTGAAAATTCATGTATAACTTTTCATTCTCCTGGAACTTAACTGCTAACAGTCAACTGTTGACCGGAAGCCTTACTGATAATGTAAACAGTCAAATAACATACATTTTGTATGTTATAGGTATTATATACTGTATTCTCATAGTACTAAGCTAGAGAAAAGAAAATGTTATCACGAAAATCATAAGGAAGAGAAAGTACACGTACAATGTTTATCAAAGAAAATTCACATATAAGTGGACCCGGGCAGTGCAAACCGTGTCGTTCTAGGGTCAACTGCACTCGTCTAATTGCAATAGGGATGCATAGTGCTATCAGAATTGCTAACACAATACAACAACTGCAGGAAACAACTTTACCAACTAAAATGCTTATGTGTAGCACTTTTGCCCTTCATTTTACAGACTCTACTCATTTCCGAAGTAACTCATGTCAGCACTTCACTCGCTGCTCCCTCCTGTGAGATCATTTCATACATTGTGAGACAGGTTCATTTGTCACATTCCGTGTTTCATCCTGGGATTCCATTGACCTGCTCAAGGATTTTAAAAATTTGCATACATTAAGGTTCACTCAGGGCTGAAGTTCTGTGGATTTTTGCCAATGCTTATTTTCTTGTAGCCACAATTACAGTATCACGTGGAATAGTTTCTCTGCCCTAAAGTATACCCTGTGCTTTACCTATTCAGCCTTCCTCCTTTACCCCTAAATGCCAGGAACCACTGATCTTTTTATGTCTCTATAATTTTGACTTCTCCATAATGTCATTTAATTGGAACCACACAGTATATAGTTTTTCAGACTGACTCCTTTCATTTACATATATTCATTTAAAGGTCATCCATGTCTTTTGTATTTTGATACCTCATTTTTATTACTGAATAATATTCCATTTTATAGATGCACCACAGTTTACCTATTCACCTACCAGAGGACACCTTAGTTCCATCCAATTTTCGGTGGTTATAAACAGAGCTGCTGTAAATGTATAAATCTCTATATGTTTGAATAGATTTATAAATAAATATTATGTTATAAATCTGCATGCAGATTTTTGTGTGGACATAAGTTTTCAAATTAGTTGGGTAAAAACTTAGGAGTGTGTTTGCTGGATAGAATGATAAGACTATGTTTAGCTTTGTAAGAAACTTCCAAACTATTTTCCAAGGTGGATGTACCATTTTTGCATTCCCATCAGCAAGCAAGAAAGTTCTTCTTGCTTTACATTTACGCTAGCCACTGGTAATATCTTTTCATTTTTGGATTTTAGTCACACTAATAGGTATGTAGTTGTATCTTATTGTTTTAAATTTGCGTTTCCTTATGACACATGATGTGGAGCATTGTTTCATGTTTGTTTGCCATCTGTATGTTTTCTTTGGTGAGGTGACTACTAAAATCTGTTTCCCATTTTTTGCATTAAGTTGTTTGTTTTCTTATTGTTGAGCTTAATGATATTTTTTGTATAATTTGGCTATGAGTCCTTTAACAGATACATGTTTTTCAAATATTTTCTCCCTATTTGTGGTTTGTCTTTTTATTTTCTTAAGAGTGTCTTTTGCAGAGCAGATTTTAACCTTATTAAAGTCCAACTCACCATTTTTTCCCCACAGATCATACTTTTGGTGTTTCACCTAAAAGCTCATTACTAAACACAAGATAATCTAGATGTTCTCCTATACTTTATTCTAAAAATTTTATAGTTTTGCATTTTACATTTAGGTCTATGATCCATTTTGAACGAATTTTTATGAAAGGTATATAAGGGGGAACCCCCAAAACCCGGAATTATCTTCTGGAGTATGGAGAACTATTTTCTTGTAGTACATGCTTCCCCTGCTAGGTGGATGTTTAGGAACCCACCTGCATCAGTGTTCTAGGTGGCGTTATTGTGAGAGGCTGCGTTCGGCTTCAGTGAATTTTTTGAGAAGTCTTTCAACACCTTTGCCCATTTCACGATGGATGATTTGTGAGAGCACCTGCCCACACCATACTGAGTGTTCAGCAGTTTTTGACCAAAAACAACATGACCCCTGTGCTCTACCCTCCCTATTCACCTGATCTGGCCCTGAGCAACTTTTTTTTGTTTCCCTGGATTAAAAAAGTCCTCAAAGGGGGATGTTTTGCCGATGTAGAAGAGGTGAAACAAAAAAATGGCAGAAACACTAAAAGGTGTCAAAATCAACAAGATAAAAAGCTGTTTTGAGCAGTGGAAAAAAATCTTGACAGGTGAATTGCAGTACGTTGAAGGTGACTGAAGTTTAAACATGTAAGAATCAATACACAATTTTTAATAAATAAATATCACTTTTTTGTGTGTCCTCCCCTGCCCCTAGCTGTAGGTTCTGCGTCTAGGTTACTTTTTCTGCATATGGATGTCCAATTGTTCCAGCACCTTTTGTTGAAATCAACGTATACTTTTCGCTCTCCCTGTGGTCTTGTGGTCTCCTAGGACTAGATCTTGTAGAAAATATGCAGGCATGCGCATGTTTGCAAACACTCACCTCCCAAGGACAAAGAATGTTCCCAGAGATAGCTCTGTATAAGTCCACAGAAAAGGAGAAAAACCTATTTTATTAAAGGCAGAATAATCTGCAAGATGTCTTCTGTCAATAGTGGAGAAAGCATTTTGCCTCTTTTTTCTAGGTCATACTCAGAGGTGTAATTGTACACATTAAATGTAGATTGTTGTGACCATAATGTGACAGCAGGGCCAACTGCTCTACATCCCCATGCTTTGACATCCCCATCCAATCACTGTGGATTGGATATAAGCTGTGAAATCATCACTTTTTCTATTGGCTGAGGAGGAAGCAATTTTCAGACAGAGCTTTTATCCTCTTCAGTATGAAGATGCACTCCTACCCCTTCCCAGAAAAACTCCTGGAAGGTGTGAATGGAGTCGTGTATTTGCAGTTATACAAGGGCCTTCTTTGCCAGCTGCTAGAGACAAAAATGAAGACAGTATCACATAGGTCCTGTTCTTCAGGGCTCACATTCTAACCCAAAGTAGACTTGAGTTTAAAATGCAATTAGGATAACAGTCACCAAGCAGCATTTTTCTGACTGTCTGTCACTCATTCTTTGGAAACTAAAGCTTCCCCAAGTCTACATCATTATTTCTCACGTGTTTGTGTACACGGGTTCAAGAGGCTCTCACCCAGTGGCCGCCATTTTTCTCCGGTCCTCATCAAGGTGATGCTTCCTTTGCCTGAGAGGAAAGTCCCCATTACTGACCCTCACAGATGTGGCCAGTGCCGGGACACAGCAGGGCACTGCCCATGGATTGAATCGGCTGAAAGTCTTATCACCAACACCTACAGTTTTGATTCACCTGAGTGCCTCTCATTTTTTTACTTGTTTTTCATTTTTTAAAAAACCCTCACCTGAGGACATGCTTATTAATTTTAGAGAGAGGGGAAGGGAGGGAGGGAGAGAGAGAAGTAAACATTGGTTGCCTGTTACACAGACTGGGGACTGGACTCAACCCAGGCATGTGCCCTGACTGGGAATCAAATCCACGATCTTTCAGTTTACAGGACAATGCTTCAACCAAGCCACACTGGCCAGGACAAGACTTGGTTTTTCTTTGTTTGTTTTGGATTTTTTTTTCTTTTTTCTTTTGCCTGTACAAGCCAATGCTTTCCCCCCTCATCCTTGAATCTGAAAAGTTTTATCAGCATGTATCATGATGTGGGTCTCTTCTTATTAATTTTGCCAGGAAGGTGTGATCCAATGTGATCTTCATACTACTCTTTAATCAGTTCAGAAAAAAGTTTCCTTGATTATATTTTTTATTACCACTTCTTTTCTATTTGGGTTTATTTCTTGGGAATACCTATAATTCTTAGGTTGGGCCTCCATTTCTATATCCTAAAATACCTAACACATTTTTCTTTCAACATGTTTTTTTATATCTTTGTCCTGTCTGTCTGCAGTCTGGGATACCTCTTCTAATTTTTATCCCATAACAAAGCTTTGGTTTATTTTTCAATAAACATCCACTCTTTGTTGTCTGTGATGTACCTTTTTACTCTGCTGCCCAGTGTTTCTTTCCTTCCTCCTCATTTCTCCATCTCTATCTCTGCCTTCATCTTAGTTTGTTCTCTCCCTGCCTCAGTACCGCAAAGTCTGTGCCTCCCTGTATCTTTTATGATGACTCCAAGTACACAGTTTCTAAAATTTATTTCTGTTTCTGAAGATGCCATATTCAAAAATAGCTTTCCTTGAGATTATAAGACAACGTTTTCCTTCTTACCTGTTGCAACATCATATGATAGGCTCTACATTTGGCTTTTTCATTCTTATTGAAGGTTGGCATTTACCAACTCGTGGAGTTCGACTGGTACTCATTTGGCCTGGGGTTGTGGGACTGGTGTGGAATCTTTTCTTATTCTGACTGTTGGATTTCCTGACTCAGTTGGAGAATTCCTAAAATTAATAAAAACAACATGTACTGCTGCCAACTGCCTATCTACAATCCTTTTCAGATATTATGTTTCAATAACAAATACCCTATTGACAATAATTATTCTTCTATAGCATATGCCAGGAGGCATACTTGGTTTCTTGCACAGTAAGACTTGTAGTGAATTAAAGCAGAAAGAAGAGAAGAATTATGGAGGAAGAGAGTTGCACATGATGTTGACAGGCTTAGAAAATATTCTTATGCAATTGAAAGGTGGATACCTAGTTTTCAGGTCCCAGAAGCCTCTATGTCCTAGAATCAGAGTCATATTAAGGCACACACTAGCAGGACCGCTGCTCAGGGTTTAGATAGATAGGTAATAGAATTATAATTCTACATCTACATATGTATAACTATGTCTGTCGATCTCTATGCAACAAACCAACTAAGGCTTCTGGTATACACTGTAGAAGAAAAAGTAAATTTTTATTGAAAAGTATTTTAAATGTGATATGATATTTGTTATTGAAATATAAAAAGCATTGTAATAAAGATAGAGAGATACAGTTATAGATACATAGATAAAGAACTAAAATTATATCCATCTTTCTATGGAGGGCTAAAACATTATTGAAACGAATGAGAATTTGATAGCAGTTAACCTGGATTTTCCTATGTAACTGGTAAAGTACTGATTCTACTACAAGAGTGCCTTCAAGGAGTGTGAAGAAAACTCCTCATTGGTAGTGTCCTATCTTTGTTGGATACCTTTGTAAATGTGTTTGCAGAAGTTGCAAAGTGCAAGGTGGAACTTGGTCTATATCACCAACATCATGACTAGGGAAAAACTGATAGTTACCTAGAGTTGATATTCTTAGTCAGAATTCTGAAACAACATATTGAATGGTGTAGTGCTATTTACAGGGAGTTGAGTCATTTTTCTGGCATAATTTTTGCATTAAGTGAAATAATTCAGAGAGAGCATTTAGCCCAGTGTCTGGTATGTGGTATGTACCCCACAACTGTCAGCTAGTATTGTCATTAATTGAACGTATTTCATCTAAAGGTTAAACCCTTTAATATGTCCTTTAAAAACTGTCTTATCGGAGAAAATAAGAATGAACTATTTTCATTAGGATGGGTCTTGACATACTAACCTAAAATCTTATTGGCTTAATAAATGAAGTATATGTGTCACTGCCATGAAGTCTGACACAGATGGAGACATGCTTTCCCATCTTTTAGCTGTTCCATGGGGAGCACAGTACCTTCAAGGGTCATGTTGCAGGGGAGGGGGGAGAGGAGAGACACACCAGATTTTAATGGATGTGGTATTGGTCATTTCAGATCACTGGTCAGAACTAGTCAGCTGGCATGAACAAGACACCTGGCCCCGATCCAACAACAAGAGAAGATGGGCACATACAAAGGAGCTCATAGATAGATCATACCACAGGCTAAAAAGTAGGAAATCTGAATTTGTGACAAGACTTCAAAATCAAATTCAAGTAAATCATTTCTGTATTTTTCAGACAGGTATCAAATTCTAGCCAATTCTGTGGGATAGCAAAACACACATTAGTAGTAATTCAAAAGGAAAAGGTCATGCTTTGTCCCACTGAGTGCCTGTAAGAAACTCCTTATTTTGAAATTACAGAGGTAAAGCAAAAGTGTAAATTACCAAATCTTCACTAAACATTGACCAATATTGAAAGAAAATAATTTGGAAGAGAGTCCAAATTACTGGCTTCTTGAGATACTGTAAAGTCTAGAGCTGGCTTCCCCTGGAGTCAGAAATAGATAATAGGTGTCTATCAAATCCTGTTCAACATATTCTGGAATTACTTGTGCTGTTCAAATAAAAAAGTGAACATTTTTAATTTAAAAATGGTGTTTCAAGAGATTTTTGCTTCTGGTCAAGAAGGAATAACATAAATTTACTCTCCCACCTGAAGCAATAACAAATTGAAAAGGCACATGAAACAATGGTTTTCAAGGTTTTACAATAATACATTGGAGGATAGTGAAACCTGAGAAACAGGAAACAAATAAAGTGAGCCCTGTGTTTGTCACAACTTACTGCCTGAAAAGCTTAGAGGCCTCAGTTCAGGGAGGAGGAGCTCAGGCCTTGAGAACTGCAAAATGCAAAAAACTGAGAGAGTACCAAAGAGAAATAGTCACATCTGCAATAATAGTTGGATATTTTAACACTATCACAAACTTAACTTGTATAATGCTATTATTTGACATGACATAATTAGAATTTATAGAATATTCCATCCAACAACAGAAAAACACACACTCTTTTTATGTAAATATGGAACATTTACCAAGATAGACCGTTTATGGCATATAAGTAAATAAATAATTTTAAAAGAATTCAAATCATACAAGGTGTGTTCATGGATCACAATAAAATTAAGTTAGAAATCCAGAGCAGGCAGATATTTGGAAAAGCCCCCAAATAATGCGGAAATAAAATGTGTACTTCTACTTACATAACCTATGAGTCAAAAAACTGAAAAGATAAACAGGAAACTATGTTGAACTGAATTAAAATATAAATATATCATATCAAAATTTGTGAGATGTAGCTAAAGGAGTACTTAAAGGAAAATTTATAGCGCTAAGTACCCATATAAGAAAAAAAAAGTCTCAAACAAGTTTATTCTTTAAGAAACTAAAAAAAGAAGAGAGAATATACCAAAGTAAGGAAAGAAATAATAAAGATCAGAACAAAATTAATAAAACAGAAAAACAATAGATGAAATTAATAAAACCAAAATCTGATTCTTTGAGATCAATAAAATTGATCTATCTAGATTTATCCATAAAGATATTTTGAAGTCGCAAATTACCAATATAAGAAATGAGAAGGGTAACATCACTAACAGATTCTATAGATTAAAAGAACAGTAATAGAACATTGTGAATAACTTCATGTCAATAAATTTGAAAATAGATAAAATGAATGAATTCTTTAAAAGACAAAAATCACCAAAGTCCCCTCCAAGAGAAATACAGATCCTGAACATTCCTATTTCAGTTAAAAATAAATTTGTAGTTTAAAAATCTTCTCACAAAGAAAACTCCAGAGCTGGATGACTTCACTGGTGAATTCTACTAAAC
Organism: Pteronotus mesoamericanus; assembly: GCF_021234165.1. Taxonomy (NCBI): domain Eukaryota; kingdom Metazoa; phylum Chordata; class Mammalia; order Chiroptera; family Mormoopidae; genus Pteronotus; species Pteronotus mesoamericanus. The sequence continues at coordinate 16,203,244 of NW_026555308.1, forward strand.
AAATTCTACTAAAGAAATAATGTCAATTCTTTATAAATTCCTACAAAAAATTGTAAAGCAGAGCACATTTACCAACTCAGCCAGCATTATCTTGGTTTTAAAAAGCAGACAAAAATATAGAAAACAACAGAACATTATCCTTCATAAACATGGATGCAAAAATTCTTTTTTAAAATGATCTTATTTAGTTATTTTTTAGAGGAGAAGACAGGGAGAAAGAAAGGAAGAGACATCGATGTGCAAGAGAAAGACTGATTGGTCACCTATCGTACGTTTCCAGATGGGAACATGGACTGCACCCCAGGCATGTGCCCTGACTGGAAATTTAATCTGGCAACCTTTTGGTTTGTGGTATAATACCCAACCCACTGAACCACACCAGTCAGGGCCATGAAAAAATTCTTTATAAAATTTTGACAAGTCAAATTCAAAACTACATAAGAAGGACAACATACCATGACCAAATGGTGACTTATCTCAGAAATGCAAAATTAGTTTAATATTCTAAAATCAATGTATAATAACAGAACAAAAGAGAAAAATCATACAATCACCTCAAACGATACAGAAAAATTATTTGATAAAGCCAGTATTTATTTGTGATTTTAAAAAAGAAGACTCTTAGCCCTGGCTGGTATGGCTCAGTTGATTGGAGCACTGTCCCATAACTGAAAGGTTGTGGGTTCACATCCCTGTCAGGGTACATGCCTAGATTGAGTGTCCAATTCTCAGTTCAGGCATGCACAACCCCCAGTCCGGGTACATATGGGGACAACCAATTGATGCTTCTATCGTGCATAAATGTTTCTGTCTCTCCCTTCCTCTTTCTCTCTCTAAAAAACAATGAAAAAAATGTCCTTGTATGAGGACCAAAAAATTTAAAAAATAATAAAATAAAAAAGAAGACTCTTAGCTAACTAGGAATAGAAGGAAACTTTTTCAACCTGATAAAGAGCATCTACAAAAAACTTATAGTTAGCATCATCTTAGTTGTAAAAAATGAAATGCTTTACCTCCTAAGATTAGGGGAAAAATGGTATTATTTCATTCATTTTTGCTCAACATTGTACTGGAGGTTCTAGCCAGTGCAATAAGATATGAAAAATAAATAAAGGTATCCAGATTGGAAAAGAAAACATAATATATTCTCTATTTACAGATAACTTGGTTGTTGTATTACTTTATTGTTGCATAACAAATTACTACAAATTCTGTGACTTAAAGCACTTATTTATTGTCTCAGTTTCCGTAGGTCAAAAGTGTGGCGGGCATCAATGGATTCTCAGGGTCTCAGAAAGCTGAAGTCTCATCTGGAGACTTGACTAAGGAAGGGTCTTCTTCTAAGCTACTTTAGGTTGTTGGCAAAATTAATTTCTTGAGACTAGAGAATTCATGGAAACTTTTTCATTCAAAGACAGCGACGGAGAGGGACAGAAACCCTACTACTTTGAGTAGATCTTTAGACCTTGTCAAAGGAGCACTTCATTTATTTAGAACTTTAATTATTTCTATAACTTTGAATTTTAAACTTATCTCTTCACCTTTGCCATATTCTGTTGGTTAGAAGCAAGTCACAGGTTCTGTCTTTGCTACAGGGGAAAGACAAGACAAAAGCATGGCTGCTGGAAGCTGAGAATCATCGGAGCCACCCTAGAATTGTGCTTATCATACACACTTATGAAGAAAATCTAATGGAATTGTTAATAGAAAATCCAAAAATTTGAAGAGCTTTTCTTAGTGTGAATATTTTGCTGAGAGAGAAACAAACTGCAAATTAGGAAAACTTCAAAACTGAAAGTGCTAAACTCAATTCTTAGCAGTTATAGTTCAGATTATAAAACATGAAAGAGGAAGTGCACTGTTTTCTATGTTACTAGAAACTTCCTTTAAAGTAGTAGTATTACATAAGCTTATTTATTTGTGTATGATTGGTTAGGAAGCTGCAAGGTCACATTGACAAAGAAAATAAGTTTTGTTTAAGGTCAGAGTCAGCATTGGGGGAAATCAGGACAGTCTAAGTTTTCGTTCCATGATTGCCAGTGGATGGCTTAGAGGTACTCAATCTGTGGCCCCTATTTTTTTTTTAAACAGAATCTACAAGGAAAGTTCTAGAAGTAATGAGATTAGTAAATTGCAGGATACAAGATCAATATTCAAAAACTACTTGCATTTGCTATATATCAGTAACAAAAATAGCATAAAAGTATAAGATACATAATGATAAAGACTTTGAAAGACTTGCGGACTGAAAACTACAAAACATTGCTAATCTAAGCTAGCAAATTTATGTGGATAAAGCTGCCGGTTAGGAGGAAACACTTGTAAATCTTCATGATCATCAGTTAGGCAACAGCTTCTTAAATATAACACAGAGAATACAAACAACAAAAAGAATAAATAAATAAGTAAATAGGACTTCATCAAAATTAAAAATTTTTGTGAATCAAAGAACCCTATCAAGAAAGTGAAAAGACAACAATTCCTTATTATCTTTTTAAAAAATGTCTAACAGATTTACAGGGACACCCCTCTTTCGTTTCTAAGTAATCTCTCTCTCTTTTATTCATAATAGTGGTCGTCAATTTTATCTTCAAACAACCCATTTTGGGTTTCATTGACTTTTTCTATTGCTTTTCTGTTTTCAATTTTATTGGTTTCTGCTCTTATTCTTTCCTGTGCCCTGCTTGTTTTATGTTTATTTTACTTTTACTTTTTTCTAGAGTGTTAAGGTGAAACTTAGATTATTGGTTCAAGACCGTTTTATTCTCATGTAAGCGTTTATCGCTATGCCTCTAAACCAGGCTCCATTCCACAAATGTATTTTAAATTTTGTTTAGCTCAAAGTACTTCCTAATATACCTTGAGACTTTCTCTTTGTCTCATGGATTGTTTTCACTTCTTTTAGAGATTTTCCATAATCTTTGCTATTTCTTTTAAGTCCAATTCCATTCTCTGCATGATTTCAATTACTTTAACTTTATTGAGGTTTTTTATTTTTATGACACAGGATATAGTATAACTTGGTGACAGTTCCATTTGAACTTGAAAATGATATATATTCTTTTTTTTGGGTTTAGATCTCTATAAGAATAAGTTAGATCCAGTTGGTTGTTGGTGGTATTTGGTTCTACATTTTTGTTGATTTTCAGCTTACTCATTCTATCAATTACAGGGAGAGGAGTGTTGACATTTCTAATTATAATTGGGTATTTGTCTACTTCTTTTTGGCAGTTCTACCACATTTTTGCTTTGGGTATTTCAAAGCTCTATTGTTATGTGCACACACATTTAGCGTGATTATATTTCTTGGTGAGTTCATCATTCATCAATACATAATGTGCTTCTTTTGCCTTATAATTCTTTTACTCAGAAATCTACTTCGTTTAATACTAGTAAGGAACTCTAGCTTCCTCTTCATTAATATTTGCACCCTTTTCCATCCCTATGTATATCATTATATTTGAAGTGAGTTTCTTGTATACAGAATATTGTTGGGTCATCATCTTTATCCATTTTGCCAATTTCTGTTTTTTAATTGTCCTTAAACCATTTACCTTTAATATAATTATTAACATATTTAGATTTATGCCTACAACTTTATTGTTATATATCTGTTTATATCCTCTGTTTTTCATTCTCTTTTTTCTTTCTTTTGGGTTATTTATACATCTTTTTAGTATTCCATTTTAATTTATTATTATTATTGACTATATCTCTTTGTATAATATTTTTACTTTTGCTGTAGAAATTACAATATACATACTTAACTTTTCACAATCCATTTATAATCTGTATATTTAAAATTTGTTTATTGAAATGTATTTTGCTGACATCAAAAATACATAGTTTGATATTCATAAAATTTATGCATTTTAAAATACACAACTGAGTGGTTGATAGTACATTTACAATGTTGTGAAACCATCATAACTCTCTAATTTCAAAATATTTCTATGAACTCAAACAGAATTCTCATAATTTCCATTTCCCTTTTCTCTCCATCCCAACACAGCCACTGATCTACATTTTGTCTCAATAGATTTTCCTATCTAGATATTTCTTATAAATGGAACCATACTACATGTGGCATTTTTTATCTGAATTATTTCACTTAGCATAATGTTTTCAGGTTCAGCCATTATGTAGTTTGTGTCAGTGCTTCTTTCCTTTATTTGGCAGAATAATATTTTATTGTATGGATATACTGCTTTCTGTTTATTTCACCATTGCTTGATGGACATTTTGGGCTGTTTCCAAAATTTAGCTATTATAAATAAGGCTGCTATGAACATTCATATACAAATTTTTGTGTGAAACTATGTTTTCATTATTTTTTGTATATCCTAAGAATAAAATTGCTAGGTTTAATAGTAACTGTATGTTTAATTTTTTCAGAGGAAATGCCAAGCTATTTTTCGTAAGTAAGTATGTTATTTCATATTCCCACCAGTAATGTGCAACAGTTACAATGTCTCCATGTCCTTTCCAACACTTGTTAATTTATTATTATTATTATTATTATTATTATTATTATTGCCATCCTAGTGGATTTTGGCCTCATTTTGGTTTTGGGTTACATTTCTCTGATGACTAATGATGTTGAGAATCTTTTTACATGCTTACTGACCATTTATATATCTTCTTTGGAGAATAACTATTTAAATCTTTTGCTTATTCCAAATTGGTTATATTTTGTTATTGAGTTGGAAGAGTTCTTTATATGCTACATATTAGACCATTATCAGATATATGACTTGCAAATATTTTCTTTCATTCTGCAAGTTGTCTTTTCACTTTCCTGATAGGGTTCTTTAATTCACAAAAATTTTTAATTTTGATGAAGTCCTATTTACTTATTTATTTGTTCTTTTGTTGTTTGTATTCTCTGTGTTATATTTAAGAAGCTGTTGCCTAACTGATGATCATGAAGATTTACAAGTGTTTCCTCCTAAGAGTTTTATAGTTTTAATTCTTACATTTAAGTTTTTGATCCATTTTGAGTTCATTTTTATATGTGGTGTGAGGTTTGAGTCCAAATTTGCCTTTTGGCATTATGTATATCCACTTGTTTCATCTCAATTTCTGGAAATTAAATCTTCCTCTCCCAAGGGTTTGTTGTTGTTTGTTTAGTGACTTCTCTTAACTAAATATTGTAAAGTCTGTATTTTTTGTCATATGTTACTACCAAAGTCTCCGTTACGTTAACTTAGTAGTCAGCTATTGAACAGAGATTTCCTTAAACTATTGGAACCAAAATATATCCCAGTCTTTGCAGAGAGACTCTGTGTGTAGCCATGCCACCAACACCAAGTCAGGAAGTTGATGACTCTCCCATAGTCTTCATTTTCCACTTGCATAAAACCTGTAGTCAGCCAGAGGTGAGTACTTAGGGTATTCTCAAGTCTTTCCTACCATTCTTAGCCTTGGGAATGCATGCTGCCTCCTAAATCCCCACGAAAATGTTGAAGCTGTTCAAAATGCTTTCCGCATCTTAGGTATTTTATTTCCCAGAATTTTCACTTAAACTTCCTGGTTAGTCTATTGTTTACTCTAATCATAATTCATTGGCTCAGGCGGCAGTTGCTGAAACATCTGCCTATAAATGTTTTCAACTAATGACACCTGGGTAGCAGTTTTCACACTGGGTGAGTTTTAAGTTAGGTGCGATGAAGTCAAGACTTTAAGACCATCAGACACATCAAAATAAAACAATTACAATTCTTTGTGAATAAGGTTCATTTTGCTATCTCTGATACCAACATTGGTAACGTGAACTGTCATTTTTAAGGTTCCTAGTGACCAGGGGATCAGAAACTAGGATAAGTTAGCATGCCACAAAGCTTATTGTTTTTACCAAAATTCAGCTGCCTATCTTGAATAAGCAGTTCCTGGGTTTCTACAATCTTTTGGCTAGTTTTTAGACTTCAAAAAATAAACCCCACCACACCCTAATTCTGACTGTAAAAAAGTTTTTGTCATTTTTGTACTACTTCATGGAGGGTCAGACTTTAGAGTTCCCTACTCTGCCACTTTCCCTGATGTCACTCACTATCTTAACCACTTCAAGTGGAATGTAGAGATTTTACTACCATAGAGGACCCTTTATTCTCTCCTTTTATGTTGTGGTTGTTTTATATCCTACATGCATTGAAAATCCCATCAGATGGTATAATTCTTACTTTAGTCCATGAAGCATATTTCAACAGGAGAATTGTCAGTCTATCACATTAACTCTGATACCTTACCTTTACGTGGTTTCCCTTTATTCTCAATATTCCAAGTTTCTTTTTTGTATTATTTACCTCCTGTCTAAAGAACTCATTTTAGCAATTCTTTTAGAGCAGGCTTGCTAACAAGAAATTCTCTTTGTTTTCCTATTTCCGAGAATGTTTTTATTTCACCTTAATTCCTGAAGGATATTTTCACTGTATATAGAATTCTTGGTTAACAGTTCTTTTCTTTTGGCATTTTAAAAGTATTGTTACATTTCCTTCTGGCCTTCCTGATTTCTCATGAGAAATCCAAAGTTATATGAATCATCATTCTTCTATAAGCAATTTGTTTTTCAGACTGCATGATTTTTATGGATCAATCTTCACATTCTCTGGCTCTTTCTTTTATTATCTCATGTGGAGCTTATCAAATGTGTTTTAAAGTTCTAAAATTCCCATTTAGTTATTCTATCTTCTCTTTCTTAGCTGAGACTTTCTATAATTTCTTATTTAATAGTTTATTTTTACTGTATTTTTTCCATCACCATTTATTCCCCTTAGACCCTTGTCCACCTTCGCCTCCCCCTCCCCCACACACTCGCCACACTGTTGTTTGTGTCCACGAGTTCTTTCTCTTTTTTGCTCAATCTCTCCACCCCCAAACCCTTCCCACCCCAGAGCTGTCAGCCTGCTCTCTATTTATGAGCCTGTCTCTATTTTACTTGTTAGTTCAGTTTGTTCCTTTTCATGTTTTAAAAAAGTGTTCTCCTTTGCTTCTTGAAGCATTTTATGATAACTGTTTTAAAGCATTTGTCAGATAATTTTAATGTCCATGTCCTCTTCTCATTGGCATCTGTTGGTTATCTCTTTCCAAACAAGTGTATGTTTTTCAGGTTCTTTGTATTTTTAGAATTTAGGATCATATACTGGACATTTATAATATTACTTATATAATTTAGGGTTTTGTTTACACACTGTAGACTATGTTTAATATTTTTTGAGTTAGGTAGACAGACTGGTCGGTTTCACACCTCAAGTTTCAACCAGTTTTATGTTGGTTATGATTCCAATTTCAGTTGTTTTCAAAGCCTTTGCATCGTTTTTCAGATCTGTCCCCTGTGTGACACCCGTGGCTAGTTTGGCAACGGGACTATTGTCTAATATTGATACATTGTTCGGTTCTCAAAGTTTATGTGTGCTCATTAAGGTAAGATCAATCTGCTTATGTGGGGTTAAACTCAGAAGTTTATAAACAACTCAAAGTAGTTTTTTAGCAAACTTTTCCTATCCATGAGTTTGTCAGCACTTTTTATTTGCCTGGGACTCTCCACCTTAGTCTTTTAACTAGAAAACTGCAACTTTAGTTACCCCAATCTACTGCACCTTTCAGGCGACTGCACTTGTGTCAGAGATAAGCAAAGGGATGACAGAGAGGGACAAGAAGCATTGGAGGGACTTTCCACTCCCTGGAATCTTATATTATCTAGTTATAGAGGGAGGTTCTTCATCCTTAAAGTTTTTTGCTCCTAATGACTGTTATTGCCAGTACTACTTCAGCTTCCAAGAATTGTTTAGAGGCTGAGATACAAGTGAATAGAGAGAAGAAAAAGAAAGAGTGATGGAGAATTTCCATACTCTCTCAGAGTCTTAGGCAACCACTTCCTCATTCATCAAGCCAGAATTTGAGGCATCTCCTGGATGCCTCAAATTCTTTATTTGCTGTGCTAATGCTTGCTTTCAAATTTCAGGCTGCATTGCATTCAGGCCTGGAAATACCAGAAGAAAGAAATTACAAACTCACCATTAGCTGGTAGTCCTTTGAATTCTCATGTTCTTTCTTGGTCTTCCTATTAGTATTTATATTAAGAGTCCTCAAATAGTTATTCCATTCAGTCTTCCATAATTTTAGACTCTATTCAGTGGAAGAAAAAGGGTATAGTGTGCTTATTTCATCATACCTAGAAGTGAAAGTCTAGTCAATTGATTTTTCAACAAAAATGCAAAGACAATTTAACGGAGAAAAGATAGTTGTGTCAATGAAACTTGTTGAAACACCAGGGTATTCATATGTAACATATACATGCATACTTCAATTTATATATCTCACCATATACAAAACTTAACTTACAATGAATCATAGATCTAAATGTAAAACATAACATTATAAAACTTCTAGAATAAAACATAAGAGAAAAACTGTGACCTTGGGCTAGCAAATATTTGAAAAATATGATCCATATTTATAAAATATGATTTTATAAATAAAGTATTATTCATAAAATTTTATTTAATATACTAGACCCATTTAAATTAAGAACTTTCTCTTTGAAAGACACTGTTATGAGAATAAAAAGGCAAGCCACAGAGTGAAAATATTTGTGAATCACATATCTTATAAAGAACTTATATTCGGAACACATAAAGAGCTCTTCACATTCAATAAGAAAAGAACCCAATATAAAAAGGGTAAAAGGTATAACCAGATAATTCAGCAAAGAGGATATACATAGGGAAAATAATCATCTGAGAAGATATTCAACATTATCAACATTAGGGAAAATCAAATAAAAAATACAATGAGATGGAATTACACATTAATTAAAATGACTATACCCAATGACGGTGAGAAAGTAGAGCCACTGGAGTGCTTGTACACTGCTAGCGGACATGTAAAATGGTACAACCACTTTGCACAAGAATTTGGCAGTTTTTCAAACAGTTAAGCATACATCTCAATACATTAATTAATACATTCTTAAAATAGCTGTCATATAACTTGCCATTCCACTTCTAGATAGTTAACCAATATAAATAAAAGACTATGTTCAGAAAAGGACTCAAACATGATTGACTATAGCAATATTATTTGTAATAGTCAAAAACTGGGAACAACCTAAATGTTCACCAATAGGTTCATCAACAAGTTATGGTATATTCAAACAATGAAATACTACTCAAAAAACTATTGTTACATACAAAATTATGGATGAATTTTAAAATAATAATGCTGAGTCTTCATGGACAATGTGGGGGATTGATGAGGAAGTGTGGGTGACGGGGGAGGTGAGAGCAATGGGGAAAAAGGTGGAACAACTGTAACTGAACAACAATCAAAAAAATTACAAAAAAGATTGTGCTGAAATAAAGAAGCCAGATGACAAAAGTGCATATAACATATTCTATGTAATTCTAGAAATGGAAACTATAAAATTCTTTTTTAAAAAGATGTTATTTATTTATTTATTTTTAGACAGAGGGGAAAGGAGGGAGGAAGAGAGGGAGAGAAACATCAATGTGTGGTTGCCTCTCACACGCTCTTTACTGGGGACCCAGGCATGTGCTCTGACTGGGAATCGAACCAACGATACTTTGGTTCTCAAGCTAGCACTCAATCCACTGAGCCACACCAGCCAGGGCCAATCATTCTTATAGTTAAGGAGAGAGGATGAGAGAAGTGGGTGAAAGGGATTAAAAAGAAATGAGAAAACTTTTAGGAGCAGGAGATATATTTATCATCCGGATTGTGATGATGCTCTCACAGGTATGTATACACACACACACACACACACACACACACATAAAACTTACTAAATTGTTTCGTTTATATGAAGTTTATTATATGTCAGTCATACCTCAATAAATCTGTTTTAAAAATGAGTTTTCAAATAATTCTCTGTGATGGTGAAATCAACATAAATTCCCTTAGTTTTTTTGGCTTATGATTAAATTGTGTGTGTGTGTGTGCGCGCGCGCACACACGTAAATTTATAATTTCATGAATGGTAATTTGGTAGGAAGTGTATCGGTCATTTTCAGTTCATTGTCTTCTACCTTTTTTATTACTTCATTCATCCTATGTTCCCTTTTTTGATCGTTTATGTTATACGTTCTTGAGTTGAATGGTCAGTAAATTCATTTTCACTCCTTTTATTCAATTGCATTTTTATGCATATAAACCCGCTGGTGAAGACAAGTGCACAGAAAGGAGCCAGGGTGGTGCTGAGCCTCCTCTGCAGATATGGCCACTATTAACATCTGCGCTAACATCCTTCCTGACATCTCTCTGTGCGTGTATCCTCTTTGCGTGTATGGATGTGTGTCTTTTGGTGTATGCAGAAAAGTGCACAAACCATAAATGCACAGATTACCACAAACTGAACATACTCATGTATCCAGCACTCAATCAGTTAAAAAAACATTTCCAACACCCCAGAAGCCTTCTTCATCTCCACTCCCAGTCACAACTCACGTCCCACAAACTCAAGGACGACTAATGTCTTAACTTCTTATGACACAAACTACTTTTGCCAGGTCTTATATCTTATTAAAATCTGACCATGAAGCATGTATCTTACTTTGTCTGTCTTATTTCACTCAACATTATCTTTGTGAGTTTCACCCATATGGCTTTAGGGGGTTGTAATTCATTCATTATTGTTGAGATACATTCTTTCTCAATTGTGTGAATATATCATAATTTATTTATCTGTTTTATTGTTGATGGGCGTTTGGGTGGTTTCCAGTTTGGGGCTATTAAGAATACTGCTGCTATAAATATTCTAGTGAAACTTTTATGAGCATATAAATGCTTTTTTATTGGTTATATACATAAGAGAGATTACTGGGTCAATACATGCAATTTAGGTGTATATAACTCTGAATAAATGGCATCATATGAGACAAGCTATTTTTAACTTGCTTAATCATTGAAGAGTAAGTAACAGGCATCTTTCAATGTCAATTTATATTATTTATCATATGAGTGTACCATACTTTAATCAGTTAGTTGTTTACTTATGGGCATTTACTTTGTTTTCAATTTTTCACTAATATAAACAATGCTATATTCCATGTCTTTGTTTAATTGACTGATTATCATTTTAGGATAAATGTTTAGAACTGCATTCAAGGGTATGACCATGTATATTTAAAATTTGATACATATTATCCAACTTCATGAAATGAGGCACAGTTTACAATTTTACTAACGTTGATGAAGAGGGAACATTTTCTTATATTCTCACACAGGATTTTTTCTATATTTTTAAATCTTATCAATTTGATAGGAAAAGTATAACCTCATACTGCCTTAAGTTATATTTCTTTTTTAAAGCAAATTTAGACATCTTTAAATGTATTTCTCATTTTATATACACTGTTAACTATTTTATTATATTTTTCTCATTGACTTATAGTTCTTTATATGATCAGAAAAATAATTACTTGACTCAGATCTCTGTTGTGGATAATTAGTTCAGGTTTTTGTTTTCTTATTATTTTAGTTGTATGTGTTGTGATTGCTGCTGTTTTGGTACACATTTTTATTGTTGCTGGTACTAATTTTGCTTTTTTAGTAGTGGGATCAGCTTTATAAATCTTTGCTTGTATGGTGCCTGTCTTTGTTTTATACTTATTTGGGGGTATCACTATGCATTTATGCTTCTAATTCCAAATGATTTCAAAATTTTCAATAATAAAATAAATTTTATAATAATAAGGTATAATGTATTTCAGAAAAGGAAAGATATATGTCTTCAAATATTTATTTTTAAATTACAGCTGACAGTATTATGTTAGTTTCAGGAGTATAGTATAGTGGTTAGACAATTATATAACTTACAAAGTTTTCTCTGATAAGTCTAGTGCCCATGTAGTGCCATACTTAGTTATTATAATTTTATTGACTATACTTATTACCGGTGCTGTAATTTACATCCTAGTGATTATTTTTAACTACCAATTAGTACTTCTTAATCCCTTCACCTTTTTTTCATCAAGCCTCCAAACACCTCTCCTATCTAGCAACCATAAGTTTGATCTCTCTATAAATGAAATTGTTCCTGTTTTGTTTGTTCATTTATTTTGTTTTTTAGATTCCACATGTAAGTGAAATTACATGGTTCTTGTTGTTCTCTGTCGATTTATTTCACTTAACATTATACCTACTAGGTCCATCCACATTGTCGCAAATAGTAAAACTTCATTCTTTTTATGGCCTCATAATATTCCATTGTATAGGTGCCACATCTTCTTTATCCATTCATCTATCAGTAGACATGGGTTGCTTCCATATCTTGACTATTGTAAATAATGCTGCAATGAACATAGGGATACATGTTTTTTTTTATTAGTGTTTTGGATTTTTTTCAGATAAATATCCAGGAATGGGATAATTGGGTCATATGATAGTTCTATTTTAAAATTTTGAGGAGCCTCCATACTGTTTTCCAAAGGGGCTCCACCAATTTGTAATCCCACCAACAGTGCATGAGGTTTCCATTTTCTCCACATCCTTGCCACTACTTGTCTGTTGTTTGATGACGGACATTCTGACAAGTACCCATTGTAGCTTCAATTTGCACTTCTCTGATGGTTACTGACATTGAGCATCTTTTTATATGTCTGTTGGCCACCTGTATGTTCTCTTTGTAAAAATGTCTATTCAGGTCCTCTGTCCATTTTTTATTCAGATTTTTTGGTGTTAAGTTGTTTGAACTCTTTACATATTTTGTATATAAACCCAGTAACAGATATATCACTGACAAATACATTCTTTTACTCAGTAGGTTGTCTTTTCATTTTGCTGATGGTTTCCTTTGCTGTACAAAAGCTTTTTAGTTTGATGTAGTCCTCTTTGTTTATCTTTTCTTTTGTCTTCCATGCCCAAGGAGACATATCTGAAAAAAATATTACTAATAGCAATTTCAAAAACTTTCCTGCCTAACTTTTCTCCTACAATGTTTATGAGTTTCAGGTCTTTTTTTTTTTTTTTAAGGTTTTACTTATTTTATTTTTAGAGAGGGGAGGAGAGGGAGAAAGAGAAGGAGAGAAATGTCAATGTGTGGTTGCATTTTCTCTGCTGGGGACCTGGCCTGCAACCCAGGCATGTGCCCTACACTGGGAATTGAACCCGCGAACATTTGGTTCGCAGGCCAGTGCTCAATCTCAGCCACACCAGCTAGGGCAGGTTTCAGGTCTTTTATTTATGTTTTTAATCCATTTTGAGTTTGTTCTTGTATATGGTGTAAGAAAGTGGTCTACTTTCATTTTTTGCATGTATCTGTCTAGTTTTCCAAACATCATCTATTGAAGAGAATGTCTTTATCCCAATGAATATTCTTGCCTCCTTTGTCATGGATTATTTAACCATATAAGTGTGGGTTTATTTCTGGCTTTCTATTCCATCCTATTGATCTGTGTCTATTTTTATGGCAGTACCATGCTATTTTGATCACTATAACATTGACAACATGTACTATGATTCCTCCAATTTTGTCCCTCTTTCTCAAGGTTGCTGTGGCTAGTCAGGGTCCTTTGTGGTTCCATAAAAATTTTAGGATTATTTGTTCTAGTTCTGTGAAAAATGCCACTGGTATGTTGGTAGGCATTACATTGAATCTATAGATTGCTTTGGAATCTATAGATATAGACATTTCAATGATGTTAACTCTTCCTACCTATGGACATGGTCTAAACCTCCATTTATTTGTATCTTCTTTAGTTTTTTTCTTCAATGTTGTCTATTTTTTGGAGTACAGATCTTTATCTCCTTGGCTGAATTTTTTCCTCAACTTTTTATTCTTTTCTAAAATTTTATTTATTTATTTTTTTAAATGTCAAAAGCCATTATGAAATATTTTTAAAAAATTAAACGCATTATAGAGTCTCAGCAATTAAAGCAACATGACACCAGCACAGAAAAAATCAAGTAGATCAATGAAATAAAATGAGCATTCTAGAAACAAACATATATATCTGTCTAACAATGTAATATATGATTACATTGATATTTCAAGTCAATGGTGAAAATAAGGCTTATTCAACAAATAAGGTGCATGAAGCACTATTACTTGAAATAAAACAAATATAGAGCCCTTTTTCACACATTATACAAAAAATATTCAGATGAGTTAAAAATCAATATGTAAAATCTGAGGAGTTTTAGAAGACACAAAATAATATTTTTCTTACTCTGAAGTAAAATATTCAAACCCAAAAGCTATAAAGTAAAATATTGACAATATGACTATATTCAAATTTTAAGACTGTATAGTAATATACATATAAAAAAATTAAAGGACAAGTAATAGAATAGGAAAGTATTTGCAACACATCTAAAAGGGGGTTAATAGTTCTTTTTTTAGGGAAAAAATTCTACAAATATTTAATCAAAAAATGGATAAAGAATACCAAAAAGTCATTTAAAGCTTTTTAAAAATAATAGAAATATGAAAGAACTGTACAAAACAGCTTAGTTTCAACAAATAATAAAGTAACAATTAAAATAACACATCATTGTCACAATCAGATTAATAAGTATTTAAAATATTGGTAATATCAAGTATTGGTGATTGTGAAAGGAACTGGGTATTCATAGACTCTTTTTCTTCATCTTAAAGCAGCTCCTTTAGCATATTTTGCAATGCTGGTTTGGTGGAAATATATTCTTTTAGCCTTTTTTTTTTTTTGTCTGGGAAACTCCTTATCTCGCTTTCCATTTTAATTGAGAGCCTTGCTGGGTAGAGCAGTCTCGGTTGCAGGCCTTTATTTTTCATGACTTGGAATATTTCTTGCCATTCTCTTCTGGTGTATAGTGTTTCTGTTGAGAAGTCAGCTGCTAGCTCCACTGAGGATCCCTTATATGTTACTACCTCTTTCTCCACTGCTGCCTTTAGGATACTCTCTTTGTCTTTGATATTTGCCATTTTAATGATGATGTATCTTGGAGTGGGCCTCATTGGGTTCCTCTTGAATGGGGCCCTCTGTGCTTCCTGGACATGTGTGCCTTTGTCTCTCCTTAAATTAAGGAAGTTTTCCATTGTTATTTTTTCAAACAACTTCTCTATCCCTTGCTCCTCTTCTTCCCCTTCTGGTATCCCTATTATATGGATATTATTACATTTCAGGTTGTTCTGCATTTCCCTCAATGCCTCTTCATTCTTTTTGAGTCTTTTTTCATTTTATTGCTCTTTCTGAGAGATTTTTTCTACCTTGTCCTCCAGCTTGCTGACTTATTCTTCTGCTTCATCTAGCTTGCTTTTGATCCCTTCTGTGTTCTTCAATTCAGAAATTGTATTAATTTCTTCTTGTCTCTTATTGATAGTTCCTATGTCCTTTCTCATGCTGATATAGTTTGCAGTAAGTTACTCAAGGTTTCCCTGTAGTTTTTTGAAATTGTCTCTGAGCTCACTGAGCTCATGGAGCTTCCTTAGAACTGTTCTTTTGAACTCAATACCTGGTATTTTACTTGCCTCTATTTCATTTAGTTGTCTTTGTGGGGATTCCTCCTTTCCCTTCGAGTGGGGCAAATTTCTTTGTCTTCCCATTATTTGTGAGACTCTTCTTTTTTGCTTCTGTTCTTCACTTGATCTGTCTTGATTTCCTTACTTTGTGGTGTGAACTTCTAAGGTGGGAGACCACAGTTTTTTCTTTCTGGATCTGCCTCTGCTGATGTCAGATATTGATCCTGTCTGACCTTAAGAAGTCTGTTTGAGACTTACAGGAATCTACTGTCTGTGGCTGTCTCCTTCAGCTGTTAATCTAGTCACTCTGCACTCAGCAGGCTGGCTTATATATGACAGGGTGGGGCAGAGTCCCTGCTGGGGGCAGCAGCTGCTGCTGCTGTTCAGGGGAGTGGTCTGCCTGAGCCAGATGGCTGCTGCTGTATGGGGGAGGAGTCAGCACTGGTATTCTGCTAGCTACTCTCTCTGTTTTCTCCCCAAAGCCTCCTTCCCTCCTCTCTCCTCAGGCATCTCTAGCCCACTCTGCCCCACCTTTGCCAGAGACCAGGGTAAGTGGCTGCAAATAAAAATTTATGTGTTGGCCCTTTAAATGGCTCTTTGCATCTCCAGATGCCTGTCTCTGGCAGAGAGCAACCCTGCCACTTTTTGCAGCTGGCTGTTATCTGTGTACTTTTGGGGCTCTGGTGCTGTAGGCTGGAGGTCCTCACTCATGGTTTAGACCCCGCTCTTCTCAGGGGGATCCAACTGGCCATTTCAATATCCATCTTGTGCTACCACCCGTGGGCACCCCACCTACCTTCTCAAGTCTCTGCTGCACTCCTTACCAGTTAGGTTGTGCTAAAGCTGAGTCTTCCATCTGTCTGAGGTTATAAGGCTCCTCTCTTGCTATTGTTCAGTTGTTTGTTCCAGGTTATTTCTCCACAATTTAGTTGTAATTCCAGATTGGTCCAGTGAGGAGGTCAGTGTGACTTCCATTCACTCCTCTGCCATCTTCATTTCTTCAGCCTATTCTTTTTGATGTTATTTGTAAATAAGATTATATTCTTAGTTTATCTTTCTGATAGCTTGTTATTGTGTATGAAGTTGTAACTAATTTATGAATATTAATTTTGTATCCTGCTACTTTACTGAATTTATTTATTAATTCTAAGTTTTTTGATGAAGTCTTTAAGATTTTCTCTATATACCATCATGTCATCTGCAAATAATGACAGTTTTACTTCTTTCTTTTTAACTTGGATGCCTTGTATTTTATTTTCTTGTCTGATTACTGTGACTAGGACTTCCAATAATATGTTAAATTAAAGTGGTGAAAGTGGACATCCTTATCTTGTTCCTGATTTTAAAAAACACTTTCATTCATCACGTGGTCCTTCACTATGGTGACGTATGTTTTCTGTATTCCTACTTTGCTGAGTTTTTATCATAAATAGATGCTGGATTTTTTTCCATTGCTTTTTCTGTGTCCATTAATGTGATTATATTTTTCCTTCATTTTGTTTATATGGTATATCACATTAATTACTTTGTGGATATTAAACCAAACTTGCATCCCAAGAATAAATTTCACTTATCATGGCATATGACCTTTTTAATTTATTGCTGAATTCAGATTGTTAATATTTTGTTGAGGATTTTTGCATCTATGTTTATCAGGGATATTGTCCTATAATTTTTTTTGTAAACTCTTTGTTGGTTTTTGGAATCAGGGTAATGTTGGCCTAGTAAAAAGAGCTTGAGAGTCTTCCATCCTCAAAATTTTTGGAGAAGTTTGAGGATAGGTTTTAGTTCTTTGAATGTTTGGTGTATTTCACCTAAGACATTATCTGGTCCTGCACTTTCATTAGTTGGGAAGTTTTTTTTTTTCAAGATTTTATTTATTTATTTTTAGGTAGAGGAAGGCAGAGTGAAAGAGAGAGAGAGAAACATCAGTGCATGGTTGCCTCTCATGTGCCCCCTACTGGGAACCTGGCCTGCAACCCAGGCATGTGCCCTGACTGGGAATCGAACAGGCGGCCCTTTGGTTAGCAGGCCCACACTCAACCCACTGAGCCACACCAGCCAGGGCTGTTGGGAAGTTTTTGGTTACTGCATCAATTTTGTTGGTAGTAGTTGGTCTGTTCTGATTTTCTGTTTCTTCTTGATTCAGTCTTGGAAGAATGTGTGTTTCTAGAAATTTTTCCATTTGTTTCTGATTGCCCAATTCATTGACATACATATAATTATAATATTTTCTTCTAATCCACATTGTATTTCTATAGTGTTAGTTGTTGCTTATCTTTAATGTTTTATTTTATTTATTTGAGTTTTCTCTCTTTTTCTTTTTCCTTGATGACTGTGGTTAAATGTTTATAAATTTTTATCTTTTTCGAAGAACCAGATCTTGGTTCCATTGATCTTTATATATATTTAGATTCTGTTTTATTTATTTTCACTCTGATATTTCCTGTTTTCTACTCAGCTTGGGTTTTGTCTGTTGTTCTTTTTTCTACTTGATTTAGGTGTAAGTTTAGAGTGTTTGAGATTATCCTTGCTTTTTCAGGTAGCCTGTGCTGCTATGAATTTCCCTCCTTAGGACAGCTTTCCCTGTGCCCCTCAGATTTTGGGTCATTATGTTTTCATTTCTGTTTGCCTCAAGGAATTTTTTTATTTTTTCCTTAATCTTATTGTTTATCCATTCATCATTTGCTAGTCTGTTATTTGTTCTCCATGTGTTTGTGTTTTTCAGGTGTTTTTCCTTATAATTGATTTCTAGTTTCACACCATTGTGGTCAGAGAAGATACTTGCTATAATTTCAATTTTCTTAAATTAATTGAGATTTGTTTTGTGTCCTAAAATGTGGTTTATTCTGGAAAATATTCTATGTGAACCTGAAAAATATGTATATCTTGTTGCTTTGGGGAGAAATGCTTTGAAAATATCAATTTAATCCACCTGATCTAATGTGCAATTTAAGGCCACTGTATGCTTGCTGATTTTCAGTCTGAAAGATCTATCCATTGATGTCAATGGGATGTTAAAGTCACCTACTATGACTGTATTACTGTCAATCTCTCTTTTTATGTTTGTCAATGTTTGCTTCGTATGTTTAGGTATTCCTGTGTTGAGTGCGTAAATGTTTATAAGAATTATATCTTCTTGTTGGATTTACCTCCTTATCACTATGAAATATCCTTATTTAGTCTTTTTAAAGTTTATTATTTTCTGATATAAGTATTGTTACCCTAGCTTTTTTTTTTTTTTTTTGGTTTCCATTTGCATGAATATCTTTTTCTGTCTTTTTACTGTCAATCTGTGTGTGTCTTTCAATCTGAAGTGGGTCTTTTGTAAACAGCCTATATACAGGTCTTGTTTTCTCATCTATTCAACCATCCTATGTCTACACATTGAAGCCTTTAATCCATTTACATTTAACGTGATTAATGATAGGTATGCATTTAGGGCTATTTTATTACAATATTTATATTTTGACATTTTTTCTTCTTCTTTTTAAAGATGTCCCTTTAACATTTCTTGTAATACTGGTTTGGTGGTGATGAACTCCTTTAGCTTTTTCTTGCCTGGGAGACTTTATGTGTCCTTCAATTCTAAATGATAGCTTTTCTGGGTAGAGCAGTGTTTGTAGGTCTTTGCTTTTCATCACTTTGAATATTTTATAACAATCTTTTCTGGTCTTCAAAATTTATGTTGAGAAATCAACTGATATTCTTTGGGAGAGTTCCCTTATAGGTAATTAACTGCCTCTCTCTTGCTACCATAAAGATTCTCTTTGTTTTTAACCTTTGGCATTTGATTATGATATGTCTGGATGTGGGATTCTTTAGGTTCATCTTGTTAGGGACTCTCTGTGCTTCCTGGACTTGTATGAATTGTATGTCTATTTTCTTTGCCAAGTGAGGGAAATTTTTCATCATTATTTCTTCAAATAAGTTTTCAATACTTTGATCTTTCTATTTTCCTTGTGGTACCCCAGTGATGTGAATGCTTTTATGCAATGATGGATGATGTCGTCCCTGAGGCCTCTTTAATTATCCTCATTTTTCTTTTTACATTTCTGACAGGGTGTTTTTTACTACCTTGTCTCCCAAATCACTTCTGACAGGGTGTTTTTTTACTACCTTGTCTCCCAAATCCCTAATTTGACCCTCTGTTCTATCTAATCTGCTATTGATTCCATGTAATATAATCTTCCTTTTAATTATTGTATTCTTTCCTGTTTCTTTTTATGGTTTCTATCTTTTCATATAAGTTCTTATTAAGTTCATTTATTCTTCCCCTAAGTTTACTGAGCAATTTTATATCCTTGTTTTGAACTCTGTAGTTGGTACATTGCTTGCATCCATTTTACTCAGTTCTTTGTTTGGAGGTTTGTCTGTTCTTTCATTTGAGATACACTTTTTTATTTTCTCATTTTGGCTGACTCTGTGGTTTTTCTATGTATTTGGTAGATCTTCTCTGTCTCCTGGTCTTGGCAGGGAGGCTTTATGAAATCAGTGACCTGTGTAGCCCAGTCTCCCAGGCCACCTAAGCCAAGTTTTCCAAGGGTGTCCCCTGTGTGGATTGTGTATGTCTTCCTATTGTAGTTGATGCTTGACTGCTGTTGGCATGACAATGGGTGGGATTGACTTTCAGACTGACTGTGAGAAATGGCTGTGACTACAGTGAATGAGCTGCTGTTCAGGGGCTGACTTTGCTGAAGCAGGGCTCTGATGCCTGCTGAGTCAACCCTTTGCATGTACCACTTGTAGAGCTAGTTGGGTGTTTCTCTGATATGGTCTAAAGCCTGCCACTGAATATGTTGATCCTGGAGTCTCTTGGGAGTGACCCTGGTGCAGGGCAAGTTCAGCCACTGCTTTTGCCCTGCCAGGAGCCACCTGGTAGGAGCGAGAAAGTGCCCTGCAGTTGGTAGCAGCCTGGATTGGTCTTGGAGGTGCCCAGGAGAGGCTATGATGCAAACTGAGGCTGCCTGCCATTATTGTCAGGCTTGGGGCCACTTAGCATGGGGTCCAGGGTATGCTGAGGCCAGTCACTGCTTGTATGGGGTTTGTGGACCTTTGAGAGTTTTGAAACATCTGCCTCATAGGCAGAGGCTGGCTGGAACCTCCACCTGAAGAAGTTAGGGATGATGCACTAATTGGGTGGTGTGGGGCCTCAGGGAATCACCAGGGTGTGGTTATTGGTGTTAGCCAAATTAAAGGAGACTCAGGTTTGGTGCCCATCTGTGCTTGTGGGCTGGATTGAAGGAGACATCAAGAACAGAACAATGGCACCTGCTAACAATTCTGTCCAGAGAGTTGCCCCTCCAGTCCTCACTCTGAAGCCAGACGATTCAGTTCCTTCCCATATCTCCCTGCTAGTTTTCAAGCTGCTGTCCATTTGCTGGAACTTTTGGTGTTTGTGTGGAATTAAATCTGTGCTTGGGCTATTTAAGGGAATGCCTGGATCTACAGCTGTCCTGTCTCACATCGATGGAATCCTTACTGATGTTCATAGCTGGATGTTGTGGGGATTCCTCTTCATGACACTGGTGCTCTGGCCTGAGGAGCCAGTGTGGGGTTGGGACTTCTCACTCTTCAGGGGGTGACTCCTACAGCTGAAATATCCCCCCTGAATCTTAACTTCCACACATGAATGTGGGACCAACCTATTTCACTTCTTCATCCCTCCTACCAGTTTCGACATGGCCTCTTCTTTATTTCCTAAGTTACAGGAGTTCTGTTCAGCTAGTGTCCAGGTAGTTCTCAATGATAGCTATTCTACAATTTAGATGTAATTTTGATGTGGTCATCAGAAGAATCAAACACAACATTTGCCTACTCTGCCATCTTGACCAGAAGTCCCTGTTTCATACTTTAAAATGTATCTTGCACTTTAAGATTATAATATTAATCTCTATTTTTCTTGTAATATTATTATAATTTTATGTTTTTACATTTACATTTTGATCTACCTGGAATCTCTTTAACTCTATGGAATGAAGGGTTTAGTTTAATTCCTTTCCAAACACCTAGCTAGTTGGTCTAACATTTTAATCAATTGTTTTGCTCTAATTTGAAATATCACTTGATCATTATCTGAAATTCCTAAATATTTGTGTATCATTCTTCTGTACTGAAAATTCCTTTCCATTGCTTTATTCATCCATTCATAAATAAATGTAAGTTCCATTCATAAATTATTATTTACATGCCAGGCTCTTTCTAAGCACTTGAGCTACCTCAATGAAAAAAGAGACTGAACTCTTCTCTTCTCGGAGCTTACTACACTGAAGGAGATATAAAGACAGATAATAAAGTAGAAACATTATTTTTATTTCATTTCCTAAATTACTGTGATGAGGTGTTAATTACTATAGATTTATGGTTTATTTTAATATCAGGTAGAGCTAGCTCATCCACATTAATAATCTTGCCTTTTTGTAAATATTACATCTTACAGATGTACTTTAGAATCATTTGAATAATTTTAACATAAATCCCATTGGGGTTTTCATTGTAATTGCCTGGAATTTTGAAATTAATTTAAGAAGACCGACATCTTTACAATAGTTTTTTCTTATCAAATAATAAGGTATGCTTCTCTGTTCAAGTTTCCTTTTATTCAAGCGTCCTTCTATGACCCTTAGTAGAATTAAAAATTTTTCTCCCTATAGATTGAGTACTTTTTGTTTGCTAATATAAATTCAATTTCATTTTTTTATGTTTTATATCTTGTTATTGTTGTATATGAGTGCTATTGATTTTGGAAAAGATTTTCATAACATACCACTTAAGTGATTTCCCATGTTGTTCCTAATCATTTTTCAATTGATTTGTTCCTTGGTTATTCATTGCATAATAGTACATTAAAAATATCTTAACTGTAGTCTGAACTCTTATCACTAATAAAAGATTCTCTTTATCCCATTAACCATTTTCATTTTGAATTCCATTTCGTCTGATATTTACATCATAGGCCTCATTTTCTTCTTTGAATTGGCCTACGTTACCTACACTTTCACTTAAAAACTTTTTTTCTATTACAAAAGATGATGCTTGTTATTCAGACACCAAAAATTCTGTTCCAGCCCCAAATGGTTATTATAGTTCAGCTCTGGCACTAATCACCTGGAGTCAGCACAGCCCTCACAAGCTAAGGGCTCGGCTGTATGCGAGGCTGCCCTCCTTCAGACACCACCCTAAAGTTCACATGGTGCCCCAGACCTCATGCGCTTTTGACCAACTGCAAATTTGGGGGGGTCCAGGATTTCTTCAGTTTCCATAGTTTGCCAGAGTAACCCAAAGAACTCAGAAGAGTGCTATACTTATGATTTCAAAGGACTCAACTCAAGAACAGCCCAATGAAGAGCCAGGCAGGGTGAAGTGTGGAAGGGTTCCCAATGCAGGGCTACCCTGCCCTCTCCCTGTGGAATCAGGGCATATCACCCTCCAGGGCAGAGCAGTGTGTTTTACCAACCAGGAGCTCTACCAAGTCTCAGCTTTCAGAGTCTTTATTGGGCTTTCTTTCCATAGGCAGGTTTGATTCAATCACTGGCCACGTGATAGAACTCAATCTCCAGCTTCCTTCCCTCCCTGGAGCCTAGGCTGGCTCAAAGTCCCAACCCTCTGATGATAGGGTTGGTCTTTTGGGTGACCGGCCCCCATTGTGAAGCTACCTGGGATCACACCATGAGTTATCTCATTAGTGTAAACTAGGCTGTGATCCAAGGGTTTATGAATAAAGACACTATCACTTGGGAAATTTAAAGAGTTTTAGAAGCTCTGTGCCAGGAGTTGGGAACAAAGGCCAGACAAATTCCTTATTATACAACACTCATGTAAAAATTTAACAACATAGAAAGTGTTTATATAGAAAATAAAAGTGACCCATAATCCATAACCAAGAGGACCTCTGCTGAAGTTGAAAAGTTGAGTGAGTGTTCTTCTAAGGCTGTCCCCTGTGCACATGCCAGTCAGCATGTAAATAAAATTGCTTTTATGCAAATGTCACCATATTTAACAACTTATTTTGAAACTCATTTTTTTTAGCTAATAATTTATTTTGGATCTCTTTATATATCACTACATATAAACCAAGCTTGACCTCATTATTTTAAACTATTGTATGAAATGTGCCACTGATTGTTTTCTAAAACAAAAACAAAAGACCCTTTAGTGGGAGTTAATGTCATTTCTAGAATTTTTCCTTTCTTTTGGAAGTTAGCACAATTTTCTGTCAATACCTTTGTGTATTTGTTCAAGTACACATTTAAGGTAAATTTCTGTAAAAGAAATATATGGATAAAAATATACATGCTTTTGAAATTTTACCAAATACTGCCAATAGCCCTTTAAAAATACTTAACTAATGTATATTCCCATCAATAAATGCTTGCTGTCAATTCTTTTACTTTCAACTTTTTTTGTATGTCTATTAAATATAAAACCTAGCTTGTTCCTTTTTTCTTATACAAGGTGAATTTTATGTGTATTTTAAAAAATAATGTGTCAAAAAATCTTTTTCCTCTTTGGTGATTTGGAATGTATATTATATGTATATTTAGTTCTAATAATTTATAACTTTAATTTACATGCTTAAACTTATATAGTCAATTAAACAACTTGTTTAATTGAAATTGTTTCTATTTGAACCTTCCCCTGAAAGATAAGAAGACATTATTTTTTCCTGACTCTTCCACTTTCCCCTCTGTTTTCTCCCCCCTCTTCAGTTGACTCTTCCTGAGTTCAGTATCTAACTCAGCAAACTTTTTGTAAACTATGCTATCATATAAATGTGATATCATCTGGTCCAGTGTATGATACCATGGTAAACGTTTAAGAAAATCTACATATACAAATAAACATCTGAATTTATAGTTGAAAACATTTTTATTTAACATCCATTCTACATAGTAATAGATTTTATGGGAAGTGATATTCAAAATACTTAGCACCCAGCGTTAGGGCCAGTGTGCTAGATGCTTCCTACTGAGTCCTGGTTGTTGGATCTGGGAAACTCAGGGGCTCCAGGAGTAAGGTGAGGAGGACTCCGGGGGCTGCTTGGAGAGACTTGATGCTTACCCCTGATTTGCACATGAATATCCTATGGAGGTTTTTTTAAATTATGGAAAGTCAGCTTTTTCCCTAATCAAATGATCAAAAACAATACATTCTCATTATAACAAATGCCAGCAAGGCAGGACTAGATAGAGGAAGGAAGGTCGTAGCATTGACTCCGCTATTCATCCTCACCCCAGCCCACCCCTAAGAGGCGACTGACAACTAACATTACCAGTTGGTTTCTATTAAACACAATTTTTTCCATGCCTATAGAAGCAAGTGTGATTTATTCATTATGTCTTCATTTTTTTTATTTAAAATATGTCAAAGCAAGAAAAAAATTGCAAAAAGTATACAAAAACACCCAGATTCCCTTCACATTTTGATTCTTTCTCTATCTCTTTGGAACCATTTGAAAATTAGATGTGAATATGTTAAAGACATCATAACAGACTTCACCACTACATATTTAACACATATTTCCTAAGAAAAGGTACAGTTGACCTTTGAACAACATGGGCTAGAATTGTGCAGGTTCACTTACATGCAGTTTTTCAATAAATACCTGTACTGTTTTTGATCCATGATGGGGAGACTGCAGGTACAGAGGGCCAACTGCGTGCATCACTCAACACCATTTGATAATATACAGGGGACTGGAGCATTTGCAGATCTGGGTATCCTTGGGGGGCCTGACATCAATCCCCTGTGGATACTGCAGGACAATTAAGTTTTGGGGGCACTATACATAGATTTTTGACTACGTGGGAGCCAGCGCCTCTAACCCTTGTGTTGCTCAAAGATCAACTGTACATCCTTCTACCTGTGATATAATGATCACACCCAGGAAACTTAACACTGATATAGTAAAGCAAATACAGACCCAAATAAAATTTCCCTGACTGTTGCCATAATTGCCACAATGTCCTTTATAGTTGTTTAAATCCAAGATCCAATCATAATTACACATGACAATGAGTTGTCAAGTGTTTAATCCAGAAGAGTTTCCTAGCCTCTTTATAGTTATTTCATTGCATTGGCAGTTTTGCAGAATGTAGGTCAGTTGTGTTGCACAGGGTTTATATGATGTTTCCTTGTGTTTAGAATCGGGTTATGCATTTTGGCAGAAATACTATATATGTGATGTTATCTTCCCAGTGTATCACATTAGGAGGCACGTGATACGGTCCTACTATGAAGTTTAATCATTGGTTAAAGTGATGCCTGCCAGATTTCTCCATATTCTCTTCCCCAACTACCTTTCACCTAATGCAGAGGCAGGGAAACTTTTTCTATGATGGGCCAGGTAGTAATATTTCAGGTTTTATAGGTTGCATAAAGTCTCTATCGTATATTCTTTTTTCCCAACCAGTACAAATGTACAAACCATTCTTAGCTGGAGAGCCACACATAAACAAACAAAGAGACTTACAATTTTGTTGATATTAATCCTTACTTTAGTGATTGTAAAATGGTGTCTTAAAATTCTATCATTCTTTCTACATGTATTAGTTGGCATTCCTCTACAAAAAGAACTGTCCCTCATCTCCTCCCATAAACATGTTTTTGGAATCAGTATAAAGTTATGAATCTCTGTCTGTTTTTTAATGACTGCAAAAAAATGCTGAATGTGTTCATTTATTATTCAGCTAGAATTTACAAAGTGCCAGCTGTGCTAGTGACTGGGTATGTAGTGTTAAACATAGATAGATACAGTCCCTGGCACCACGGAACTTACTTTCTAGTGAAGGGAACAGGCATTAATTAAATAATCACAAATTAATGTAAACTCTCAGCTGTAGTTAGTTCTGTAAAGGGGAACATTTATCAGGAGGGTAAGGGCTGGTCAGGAGAGTCTGTACCCCTAAGGGGGTGATGACCTGGCTGAAATCCGGAGGGTAAGTACCATTACTTGTGAAAAGATGCTGTGAGCGCAGAGTCCTGAGGACAAAGGAGCACAGGGGAACATCCTGCAGATAGGTGGGAGCTGGGCGCGCAGGCAGACCTGAGTGACACCCTGCAGGTGAAAAGGCAAAAAGAATGCGCAGGAAAAAATAGTGTCAGATGTATACAGAGAGGTCATAGGACCAGGCCATGGGTGGGGGGCTGGGGGTCATTGTCCATGGAAGAATTTGGATCTTCTTCCAGAGAACAAAGTGAAGTCAAGGAAGTATGATTTAGATAGAGGTGGAGTGGTGCCTAGACCAGATGAGCCTTTGAGAAAATCACTCAGCCGCCAGGGTGAGGTGATGGGAGAGGCCCATCAGCCAGCCAGCCAGCCCTCAGTGAAGCTGGTAGAGAGAGGATGGCTACTTGGATAAAGTGCTCTATTGGCTGCGAGAGAGATCGGCAAGTCAAAAAAAGTATATGATACAAAAATAATGTGACTCTGAGTGTGGAAATATTCTATATTTTGATTGGGAGGTAGTCACACAGGATTCTCTCTTCTCCCCTCCTTGCCTCCCTTCTGTCCTCCCTCCCTCCCTCCCTTCCTTCCTCTCTCTTCTTTTATCCCTCCCTTCCTTCCTAACTTCCTTCCTTCCAAAATCCTCACCCAAAGACATATTTTTCATTGCTTTTAGAGAGAGGGGAAGGGAGTGAGAGAAGCATCGATGTGAGAAACATCAATAGGTTGCCCCAGTTCACATCCCCCCACCGCCCCGGGATTGGGGATCATGTGCACCTCAGGGGATCATGTGCATCCAGACCGGGGATCAAACCCACAACCTAGGTACGCACTCTGACCAGGAATTGAACATGCAACCTTTTGATGTATGGGATGATGTTCCAACCAACTGAGCCACACCAGCCAGGGCACATAAGTGTATTTCTATCAAAATTACCAAAAAAGATTCAGGCACCTCATTATATGTAAATTTTACCTAAAAACAGTAATTCTGTCAAGTGAGAAAGAAAGGAAGAAAACAATATACATGGATTGGTGTTATTTGTATAAAAAAAGTAGCACCTATCATGTGAGGGGACTTGGAGATGCACTGGGAATGGGCTCAGGGGAGAGAAAGAATGACTCCAAAGTAGCCTGCCTCCAAAATAGAGGGTTATGCCGATTAGTGAACTAAAGGGACAACTAAAAGCTATCAGATTTAGTGCAGAATTGCTGGGAAGTAGCTGGGAGGAGGGGAATGTGATCCAAAGCGCAGAAGAGGGATTGGTCTGAGGCAGGAAGAGACACAGGGCCTTTCAGTGGGGAGAGGTAGGGCAGGATACATGCTGGGGAAGGTGGCAGGTTGGTGTGGTGGGTGGCAATAAACATTACTTTTACATATATCTTTGTTGGTTTTGCCACTGCTGACAAATTGAGAGGGATCAGTAAATTGCACTTTTTTCTCCCTTGAGTTGAAATGGTTTCAAATGCTGGGGTCAGGCAGATGGGGATCAAAATGCCTGCTCCATAATACTACACTTGGAATTAGGTAATTTACCGCCTGGTCAGACACTGGAGGAGAGGGACACATGCAAGCTCAAAGCCAAACAGCATTCTTTCCAGGCACGAATAGCCCACGAGAGAGCATGAGAGGTTGAGTTACCAGTCCTTTTCCTTCCAAATTTCCCAATTAGAGAAGTGAGTGAGGAGGCTGTGTTACACTAATTGATATGGCTCCACGTGGAAACATGAAATCCAAGTGTGGAGGAGATTCCCTACCACTAACTTTTCCTTCAGTATTGCCATAAACATGTTTATTTTTCTACACGTCTACCAAAATTAGGTGTTAGGAATACTTTTACATTTTCACCTATTGATTGGGCTAAAGCTCTTATCTCATTTGGAGATAGTTTTCAACTACAGTTACCTGGGATTCATTTTCATTGACTCTGATTCAGTTGGTTTGGTATGAGTCTCATTTGTGCATTTAAAAACATTCAAAAATCTCATTCATGGTAATCATGTTATATATTGATAGTTACCACTGAAAAAGCTCTGACTTTTTATTGGGGTTAGGTGAGGTTCTGTCAGCAAATACTTCTCTCTACCTTTGATTTTATGCTTTGATTAGAAAATTGCTTTATTTCTAATCTAATCCCTCCTTTTCCAATCATAAAGTTGGGGTACGTTACAATTGGTGGCAGTGAGTCTGCAGTCTCTGATGTGCAGCGGATCTGAGGTGAAGGAGAAACCTTGCTGTTTCTGAGGCCCACCCTCCCTCCACATCCCTGCTCCAGCTTGGGGTGGAGGACGCTGTGAGGAGGCTCGTGGCCTGCAGCGCTGTGCTGGTTCTCCAGCCCCGGAGAAGTCGTCAGGCCCCAGCTTCCTATTTCATTTTGGTTCAAGTTGTGCTGCGTCTGGCAACTATTCTTTGCCACTTGTAGGAAAAGGTTAAGGTTGTTGGAAATTTCAGTTTAGTTTTCATTTTAATTGTTAGAGCCTTTGTTGATTTTTGTAGGTTTCACGGGGGAGTCTTAAAGATGTCTACTTATTCTGCCATATTTCTTGGAACTTCTTCCTTCCCTGAATTAAAAAAAAAACAAAACAGCTCAGAAGTGAAGTGATTATGTTGAAAAGCAGTAATTTCTAGCTCTAGGCTTTCTCACCTGCTCTAAGGTCACTATGTTTAAACAGATGTTTCAGTATGCACAGATTAAATAATATGCTCAGACATTTTCTCAATTTATAGATTTTAGATAATATATTTTGATTCTCTTATATTTTTATTTTTGTTCTATTTTTAGACCTTTGCTTATTTATTAGATAAGTCTGATTGGGCTAGGCTATGTTTCTAATTATACTTATTTTGGTTTATATTTTTTTGGCATATGTTATTAGATATATCTAACTTTAGAAATATGTCTTCCTGGGAGAGTAACACTTTTATTATTATGAAGGGTCATTCTTTATCTTTAGTTATATCTCTTTACCTTAAAATGTTCTTTGTTTGAAGGAAACTAGACCTCTGGTGGCGAGTATGCAACAGAGTACACAGGTTCTGAATTATAATGTACACTGAAATTTATGTTATTATTTAACTTTAAAAAAGAGTATGCCATAAATTAAGGATTAGGATTAATTCAGTTCTGTGCCTCTGTAGTCTATAAACAAACAAACAAACAAACAGTAAACTAATAGATATGGAGACTTAGAGTTTCAAGCTTTCACATTTCTTCACTGATCCCCACCAAGCTACTGCTCTATCTGTATAATTAAAAGATGTAAATAAAGCTCAGGGCTGAGAAAAATAGGAAAAAACTTCACTGTGTTTGATATTAGTACATCCATGCCAGTTTTCTTTCACTTAGTGTTTGCATACACCATCCTTTTGGGTTTGAAAATCTTCATATTTAACATGTATTTATTATAAGCAAAATTTAGTTGGACATTTGTGTATTCATATCTAAGCTAACAATCTCTGACATGAACTCAGAACATATTTAGTCCAATAATACTGAATGTGGTTACTGATTTATTTGGATTTCAATTTACAATCTATTTACTTTCCATTCATTTCATCTGTTTTATGTTTCCCTTTTACTTCTTTCTTCCTTTTTGTGGAATTAATCAAGTATTTTCATTATTACATTTCTCTTTTATTAGTTATACAGTCTTTTATTATCCTTTTATTGATTGCCTTAGAGATTGCCATGTGGATCCTTGACCCACTGGCATAAATGCTAAATTAATAAATTTATTACTTCAATACAAGGCCAAGACCTGAGAAAACTTTCATTCCATTCACCTCACTCCTACCTTTTATGTGATTGTTATGAGTTTTATTTCTTCACGTATTTAAAAACTTACCAAACATTATTATGAAGATGTATTATTATTAGATTTATGTTAAAATATAATTATTACTTAGATTTACTACATATTGACCATTTCCAGTGCTCTGTATTCTTTGTCTCCATTCCTCCCTCTGGAATCATATTTTTTCTTCATGAATAACTTGCTCTAGCATAGAATGGTTGGTGACAAATCCTCTGTCTGTATGCCTAAAAACATATTTACTTCACCTTCAATTTTTTTTTCAATCATAGTTTTTTTTAAGGCTTCACTTTTTTCTTTATGTTTTAAAAATCAACTATATTGAGGATAATTTACATACAATGAAATGCACTCATTTTAAGGGTGCAGTTTGATGAGTTTTGACAAATGTATAAACTTTTGTAACTATCACCATAATCAAGACATAAGCATTTCCATCAGTCCAAAAATTGCTTTGTACTCCTTTGCAGGCAAGCTCCCTCTCAGTCTCTACTCCAGGCACCACTGATTTACTTTCCTGTCACTATAGATTTGTTTTTCCTGTTCTAGAGTTTCATAAGAATGAAATAATGGGGTATATATTCTTTTCTGTCAGGCTTCTTTTACCCGGAATGTTGTTTTTGAGATTCAACCATGTCGTTATGGGTATCTAATTTGTTCCTCTTAGTTGGTAAGTAGTATCTCATGGAATGAAGGTTCTATAATTCGTTTATCCATTCACCTATTAATGAACATTTGTATTGTTTCCAGTTTTTGGCTGTTGTGAATAGAGCTGCTATGAGCATTTGTGTAAAAGTCATGTTGTGGACTTTATTTCCCTAAGAAAAATACCTAAGACTGAAATTACTGAGTCATAGGGTAGTTGTGTGTTTAACTTTATCAGAAACAGCCATACAGTTTTTTAAAAAATTATCAAACTATTTACATTCCCTACAGCATTGTATGGAAGTTCCAGTTGCTCCACATTTTTATCAACACTTGGTAATGTCACGTGTTTTAATTTCATCCATTCTCCTAGTTGTGCAATAGTATTCCATTGCGTTTTTAATTTGCATTTCCTGATGACTAACAACGTTGGACATTTTAAAAATGTGCCATTGGCCATTCATATGTCTTGTGATGTGTTATTCTAAACATTTGTCTATCTAAAAAAAATGAGTTTTTTTTCATATTATTGAGTTGCAAGACTATATATATAAATATTTAAGTGTGTATGGCTTGTCTTTTCATTTTTTCAAAGTTGTCTTCTGAAGAGCAAACAATTTTAATTTTGATGAAGTAAAATTATCATTTCCTTCTATTATGTGTGCTTTTTGTGTCCTATTTAAAAAATTCCTGCTTAGTCAAGGTTGCAAAGATTTTCTCCTGTGTTTTCTTTCAAAAGTTCTGTGGTTTTGGTGTCTACATTTACGTCTATGATCTACTTTGAGTTAACTTTTCCTGTATGGGATACGGTTAATATCAAAGTTAAATCATTTCCATGTAAATATCCAGTGGCCAGCAAAATTTAATGAAAAGTCTATTCTTTTCCCCCACTTAATTAACTTTACATTTTTGTGAAAAATTGATTGATCACATATGTGTAGATCTATTCCTTATCTAGTATGTGCTTTGGATCTCCCTGTTTATTATTTTGCTAAAACCACAATCTCTTGATTAGCTTTACAGTAAGTCTTGAAACCAGGGAGTCTTTTCCAACTTCCTTTTTTTGTTTGTTTGTTTAAATTGTTTTGGCTATTGGATGTCCTCTGAATTTATACATAAATTTTAGAACCAGTTGTCAAATTCTGTAGAAATAACTTTCTGGCATTTTGATTTGGACATGTAAAGATCCATTTATTTTTGATCTTTAATTTCTCTCAACAGTGTTTTGTAGTTTTTAGTATACAGATCTTGCACGTATTTTGTTAAGCTTATTCCTAATATTTCATGTTTTTGATATTATTGTGAATGGTACCATTTTTCAAATTTCATTTTCAAGTTGCTTATTTCTGGTATTGATGTTTTATTTTATGACCTTGCTAAAGTTATTTATTAGTTCTAAGAGCTTTCTTTTGCAGATTCCTTAAGATTTTCTATGTACGTACTTATGTTGGCTTTCAATGAAAACAGTTTTACTTTTCCCTTACTAATTTATATGTAAATTTTATTTCTTTTAATTATCTCATATCACCGTTGGATCTTCCAACAAATGTTCAGTCGAAGCCTTGTTCCTGATTTTACAAGGATAGCATTCACCTTTGACCATTCAGTGTGATGGTAACTGTAAGTTTTTTATAGATGTTCTTTACTCAGTTCTATTCCTACTTTCTGAGACTGTATCATAAATGTATGTGGAACTTTGTTCAGGGCTCTTCATGCATGCATGAGGATGAGGATGAGCATAATTTTTTCTTCTCCGAATATGATAAATGACACAAATTCATTTTTTAAAAAATTTAAACCAACTTTGTTTGCTGGAGAGGACTTCACTTTTTCAAGTTGTATTATCTTTTTTATGCATTGCTGGGTTTAGTTTCCTAATATTGTTCAGGATTTTGCATTTATATTCATTTCCTTGTAAAGGATTTATTTGATTTGATTTTGGTTACAGAGTAACAGTGGCCTCATAAAATGATGAGACATGTGATCCTATATTTTATGAAAGATTTTTATAATATTGGTTGTTGATATTCATTAAATGTTTGCTAGGATTCACCAGAGAAGTCTTCTGGGCATAAAGGAATTTCTTTTTGCTTTTGGAAGGAGGAAGTTATTAATTATAAATTAAATTTCTTTAAGAGATATAGGGCTATTCAGATTTTCTATCTCTTCTTGGGTCTGTTTTGTTAATTTGTATTTCTGAAGGAATTTTTCTATTTTCTATTTATCAAATTTATTAGAATAAAGTTGTTTATAATATTCCTTTGTTATTTTTACTGTCTTGAGGATATATAATAAGCACCTTTCATCATACATAATCTTGGTACTTTTGTTTTCTCCACATTTTAAAATTAGGTTAGATAGAGATTTATCAATTTTATTGGCATTTACATTAATTATTTCCTTTTGTTTGTCCATTTTCTATTTTACTTATTTCTGCTCTTATTTTTATTGTTTCCTTCCCTCTATTTTCTTTGGGTTCATTTTGCTCCCCACCCCCCAGCTTCTTAAAGTGGAATTGTAGAATATTTGTTTTAAACTTTTAATTTTTTTCTAAAGTCAGCATTTAAGATTCAGTTTTTCCTCTCAGCACTGTTGTAGCTGCATCCCACAAATTTTAAAATACTATGTTTTCATTTTATTTGGTTCAAAATATTTTTAAACTTCCTCTGTGGTTTATTGTTTGACTCATGCATTATGTAAAACTGAGTTTTACTTATAGAATATTTGAAGATTTTTCAGGTATTTTATTATTGATTTCTAATGTATTTCTATTGTGGTCAGAGAGTGTCTTCTATGATCTCAGCTTTTGAATGTATTGAGAATCCATCTGTGGCCCAGCATATGGGCTATTATTTTATAAACGTTCCATGTGTACTTGAAAAGGTTGTATGTCTTACAGTTACAGATATAGTAATCTATTAATTAAATTTAGTCAAGTTATTTGCTCGTGTTCCATAGGTCTTCTATATCTTTATATGTTTTAACCATTCTGAGAAAACTACATAAAAGGATTCCACTATGTTTATGGACTTGTTGTTTTCTTCATGCATTGCGCTTCATCTATTTTAAATCTTTGTTATGAGTACATTTGAAATGTTACATTTTCTTAACAAATTGACCACTTGTCATTATGAATTAACCCTATTCATCTTTGACAATATTTCTTATCTGATATTAATATAATTGTTCCAGGTTTCTTATGATTAATATTTTCATGATTTTTAAAAAATTGTTGTACTTTTAACCTGCCTGTGTTTATATATTTAAAGAGTGTTTCTTATAAACAGTCTTACTGTATTTTTATACAGCCTGATGGTCTCTGACTTTTAATTATAGCATTAGACTCTGTAAATTAAATGTAGCTCACAATATATTTAGGTTTAAAGCTGCCATCTTATTGTTTCTTTTCTATGTGCCCCATCTTTTTTTTTGTTCACTTTTCCTCTTCTCATGACTTCTTTGGCATTAACTATTTTCAACTATTCCATTTTATCTCCTGTATTGGAGATTATTTACTATATCTCTTCATGCTCCAAGATTTACAATATGCACCTTCAAATACATAACAGTCTAATGCTAAACAATTATGCCACTCATAGATAATGCATGTTATAATGCATAGTATAATAGCATACTTCCATTTTCTCCCTCCCGTCCTTTGTGGTGGTGTTGTTATATGCATTTTACTTATACAAATATCATAAATTCCATAATAGATGGATATTATTTTTGTTTTAAACAGTCAACTATCTTTTAAAGGAACTTAAAAGTGAGAAAAATTATTTATATTTACTCACCATTTCCAGTTCTCCTCATTCCTGAGTTTCTATCTGTCATCATTTTACTTCAGTCTGATAACAAATTCTTTTACTTCTTGTTTATCTGAAAAACTCTTTATGTCACACATGTTTGGAGAATATTTTTGCTGGACAGAGAATTTTAGGGATTTTTGTTTGTTTTTGTGCTGTTTGATTATTTTCTAGCGTGCATTATTTCTGAAAAGAGGTTAATGGTTTCTTATTTTTTGTTCCCCTGATATACATACCATGTACTCTTTCCTTCTGGTTGCCTTAGGATTTTACTCTTTGCCATTCTTTTTCAGTAATTTGATCATGATGTACCATGGTGTGATTTTCCTTGTTTTTATCCTATTTGGGGTACACCGACTCACTTGGATCTGTGTATTTATAGCTTTTATCAAATTTGGAAAATTCCAGCCATTATTTATTCAAAAATTGTTTTCTCTCTAACTTGTTACCTCCTTCTCCCTATCCCTTTCTCTCTCCCTCTCCCTCTCCCTCTCCCTCCTCTCACTCTCCCTCTCTCTCACTCTCACACACACACAGTTTTCAGATTTCAAAATCCAACTTAAACCATTTGATGTCTCACCGGTAGCTGTCATTTTCAGCCATTTTATTTTTTTTAGTTGTTCAAGTACAGTTGTCTCCGTTGTCCCCCCACCATTTACCCCCACCCCACCCATCCCTACCTCTCACCCTTGATCCTCACCCCCTTTGGCTTTGTCTATGAGTCCTTTGTATATGTTCCTTGACGACACTTCCCCTTCTTTCCCCCCTTATCCCTCCCCTCCCTCTGGTTACTGTCAGTTTGTTCTTTATTTCCTAGTCTCTGGTTATATTTTGCTTGCTTGTTCATTTTGTTGATTAGGTTCCATTTATAAGTGAGATTATATGGTATTTGTCTTTCACCGTCTGGCTTATTTCATTTAGCATAATGATCTCCAGGCCCATCCATGCTATCGCAATTTTTTTTCCTGTGCTTCTGTTCCTTGTGCTGTGTTATTAAGTTTGCTTTTCTTTTTTTCTGTAGCATCAAATCCTATGTCATAACCATCAAGCAATTTTTAATATCAAATATTACACTTTCAGCTCTAGAATTTCATTTGCTTTTTAAAAAGTTTCTATTCTTTTGTTTATTGTGTTCATGTTTTCCTATACTTTCTTGAGCATATCTATAATAGCTATATGAAAGCCCCTGTTGGCTAATTTCATCATTCCTATTATTTCTGCTTCTGTTTCTATGGATACAGTGAATGTTACATTGTAGAATTTCTAGATTTTGCTTTTGTCTTTTAAGAGTTTTGAAATTTTTTTATCAGGCAGTTTACTTGACAACCAGCTTCACCCATTTGATAATTTGCAAAGCTTTTTTAGGGTAGTAGAATAGTTTCTATTCTAACACTAGTTCAGTCCTACTGCTAAGGTACAATCTACCCAGGTCTCTACTGTAATCTAAGGTGTTCTTTTGTTAATGAATATTTTATCATTGTTCTATTACTGAAGAATATTTTGCTAAGTGAAATAAGCCAGGTGGTGAAAGACAAATACCATATGATCTCACCTATAAGAGGAACCTAATGAACAAAATTAAACTAATGAGCAGAATAGGACTAGAGACATGGAGACAAGGAACAGACTGACGGTGACCAGAGTGGGGGGAATACGGGTGGAAAGAAGGGGAAGGGCCTAGTCAAGGAACATGTATAAAGGACCCATGGACATGGACAACAGGGTGGGGATTGCCTGGGGGACCAGGTGTTCTTTTTACTCAGGTTCATCAGAGCTTGAATATCTTCCAGTTCTTTCTTACCTCTAGAAACTGTTTAACTTACAGCTCTCCACCAACTGCTTTTGGCCTGACTACATGGAATTTTATCCTATTTATGCGCATCTTACTAATCAATCAGTATCTCCAAGGAATCCGTATAAAGATATGCTCAGCTCTTTACCTATATAGCTTTCTCTTTTCACTTTTCTGACTGAAAAATCCTAGGTACCTAAGCCTTCACAAACTCTCATCTGGGTCTTCTCAGCTCAGTGGGACCACTGTGCTCTGCTTTGGTTCCCTTATTTTCCATTTAAAGTGGTGTAGAAAATGCCTGCATGCAGAAAGCTGGGCAATTGTAGGGCTCACCTCATTTGTTTCTCTTCTCTCATGGGCCACAGTCTTGTATTGGCTATTATCTAATTATTGAAAATGTGTCTAGTTAACTAGTTGTTAAACAGTTGGGGGACAAGTCCAGTACTAGCTCAGAAGTAAAAACCAATCAGCTTTCCCTTTTAATGTGAATTTTCACAGCATTCAGTTTTAAGTGGACAGTTATTTTCTTTTAGACCATTAAAGATTATGTCAATGGTTGTAACTTTTATAATTTTAAGAAGTCGTCTATTGTTCCTCTGAAACTAGTGTGTATATGTTGTGTGTGTGTGTGTGTGTGTGTGTGTGTGTGTATAAAGGAGAGTGGAATGGGCTTCTTTTAATATTTTGTGTTTGGTTTTTAGAAATGTAATTATGATTGGCTACTTGTGGTTTTCTTTGTATATATCCTTCTTGGAATTTCTTAAACTTCCTAAATCTATGGCTTAATGTCTTTATCAATTTTGGAAAATTCATAGCCTATATTGCATCACCCCCTTTTTACTCTCCTTTCCTTTTAAGACTTCAATTATATGTTTGCCTATTCACCATATTTTATGTATCTCTTAAGCTCTTGTCTCTATTTTTCATTCTCTCTTCTCTTCATACTTCAGTAGAATATTTTCTACTGGCCTAACCAATAGTTCACTAATCTTTTCTTTTGTTTTATCTAATCTGCTTTGTGCATATGTGTTGAGTACATTTTTTGTTGGTTTCAGAATTATTTTATTTTTTAAAAATGAATTCTAGTTCTTCCTTGATGAATTTGTCTTGTCATTTATTTTCTTGAACATTTGTTATAATTCCTTTGTTTTTTAATGTTTGTTTTCTATAATTTCAATAATGGATCACCTATGTTTTTATTGTCTGTTTTTTCCCTTGATTTTTTTCTAATTTGTTACCTGATATGTTTGGAAAATGTTTATTAAATGCCAGATGTTATATTTAAAAAATTGTAGTGGCTCTACATGTTGTTCTCTCCCCTCAGATTTTAGTTTTCATCAGGCAGGCAGTTAGGATTGATGTAGATTACCCTTTGCTAATCAATAATTGAGGCAATTGGAAGATCAGTATTAATCTCTGAAGGCTTTTGGTTTGCTCTTAGTCTTAGTGGATATAGCCTGTCAAGAGCTTCAACTGAGACCCTGGGTTTATCAGAGTCCTTGGTGCGTGGTAGGTTCTGAACCACAATTTTTGTTCTGTTGGCATTACGAGATTCCTGAGTATTCTCCTTCACTCTATAGTCACTTAGCTGTTGCTTTGTTTCTTTTCTTTGCCTTCTACCCTGTGCAGCATCAAATGAGGCAAATGTCATTAGAGGGAAAACAGAGCAGAATGATGCTGCAACTTTCTTGAGGTTTCCTTCTCTTTGGATTTTAGTCTCTCAGGTCCTGGCTGTATTGGTAGCCCTGAAACCTGATTATTTTATCTCTTTACCTGTAATACTCTCAAAATCTCAGAGATTACTTTCTTTTTGGCCTTTTGGTCCAAAGCTACTTGAAAATGAGCTCTTCCAAAAGGAAAGGCAGCAAATAATCTCAGGTTAACACCAATGTCTTTCTCTTCTTTCTGGACTTTTGGCCTTATCTGAGTTCTTAACTTTGATTCCATTTTTTTTAATTGGCTTAGACAAGTCTTTGAGTATTTTTTTCCAGAAAAAGTAAAAACTGCATCTATTTTCTCACCGATTTCATTAGGAAGATATTTTTTCTTACTTTCATACATAATAACCACCCAAATGAATATATAAGTCCTGGATGAGACTATTTGACTGTCTAAGTTTATTGGTTCCCTTTTCTTCTGTGATCTACTTTTACATACAGCTCCTGAAACCAACCTTGATTTCTTTGC
Source organism: Pteronotus mesoamericanus (assembly GCF_021234165.1). NCBI lineage: Eukaryota > Metazoa > Chordata > Mammalia > Chiroptera > Mormoopidae > Pteronotus > Pteronotus mesoamericanus. The sequence goes on from NW_026555308.1 coordinate 16,241,889, forward strand.
TGATAACTTGTTTTTGCTTAGTTGATGATGACTTGAATTTTTCTCTAGCCTAGAATTAAAAAAGTCACCACCATATATATTAATATAATCTCTTTTTATTAATAATCATGTGACAGAGAAAACCATTAGTTCTTTTAAGCAGTGTGTTATTCTTCTTGTAGGTATACCCTGTATATTTATTACCTTGAAATAACATACAGGACCTTTTTCTCATGTTTTAAAATAGTAAGCAAATATTAAAAATTATTTATTATAGAACATTCATATGAGATATTTCTAAAAAGTAGAAATTCCCCAATACTGATTCTCCAGATTTAGTCAGGTAACAAGTAGCATTTCAATTATAGTCCATGCAGGGATATTATCTATACATGGATACAAAGCTTTTTTTATTTTTTTTAAACAAATGGTATCATGCAGGTTATTTTGTAATACTTCACAATATAGTTTGAACATTTTACCAAGTCAGCAAATTTTTCTGGTTATTTACTGCTGTATAACAAATCACCTTCAATTAAGTAGCTTAAAGTAACAATTTATTACTACTTCTTTTAGACTGTGGGGTCAGGAATTTAGATAGGGTACAGTGGAGGTAGCTTGTCTCTGTCCTATAATATATGGAACTTCAGCTCAGATGATTCTTATGTCAGGTGCTTGAGCAGATGAAGACTGGACAGATTTTTCTCCCCTGCCCCCATCTCACTGCCTTCATACAACTTCTCCACACAGCTAGCTTGGGGTGCCTCACAGCCTGGTGACCTCAGGGTAACTGGACTTCTTAGATGGCGATTGAGGGCTCCAAGAATATTCCAAGGGACAGGAAATGAAAGCTTCAAGTTTCTGAAGTTGTAGGCCTGGAAACTGGCTAAAATAACTTTATTCTATTAAAGAAATAACAGATTCTGTCCAGGTTCAAGGGTAGGGAGAGGTAGAGCCCAACTCCTGAAGAGAGAGAATTTGTGCCTGTATTTAATTTATCACAGTAAAAAACTATTTACATTATTCCAACATAAAAAAAAATAACCCAGAAACATCCAAAAGCCTTAAAAATTCTTATCTCTCATGGAACCAGGCTCACGCTTGATGTCCTGGATCTGTTCAGCTAAAGCAAGTTCAGATGAATAAGTCTTCTTGGGTGAAGTTCTCAATATGAAGGTCTGTGAACTAATAACACAAGTTATTTCCTCCCTCCTCTTCCCTAAACACCCAACATATACCAGTGAGGCAAATACATAATAACTGTAATTAACACCTCATTCAATAATGAAAGGTGTGAGAAGTATTTCTTCTAGCCGTGACTGGTTCATAGCAATTTTGAAATCAATCAGGGTACATGTCATCTGTTACTTAATTCAAGTCCAGTCCTTCTTCTTTGTAATAATTCTCCGTGGCTCTTGACATCACCTTTTGGGCTTTTGGTTCCCTTATTTGGGTCATTCTCCCCCTCCCATCAGAAATGGCTCCTGTTTGCAGTCTGTGTATTGCCTCTTAGATTCGGGATTCAAAGACCTCCTTTCATTTTGTACTGTAGTTGTCCCTTCAATCCCAAGCTAGTATACTTCCTTTAAAAACACTGAAGGTTTCCTGTGATTCAAATTATAATCTGCCCATTAGACAAAATACTTATAAACCTCTTTAACCATAGAACCTTCTCTATCTTCAGCCCCCAGCGAAGCTGCTGAGGGACCATGTTGTAAGAGCCTCAGAAACTCTTTTAGACATGCCCTTAAATATGTGTGAAATCTTAACAAAGGATCTTATGGCACCATCATTAACTTAATCTTTATATAGAGACCACATTTTATTGCCCTGGGTTTGAAGTTTTCATGTGGAGATACCAAAATAAGAAAGTTATCCTTTCTAATTCAGCAAGTCCTAGTTCTTTCTATTTCCTGACGTCCCACTCAGAGAACAAAGTAGTTTCTTCTTTAAATCATCTCTGCTTGTCTTTTAGCATAGGCAACTAGAAAAACTCAGTTGCCACTTTCTCATTCAACTGGAAATCTCCCTAGTCAGATCCATGAATTCATTAGGTATCCTTTCCATTTGTCACGTTTTGCTAACTGCCATACCAGTATATGACTTAGGTGCTCTTTTCTCCAGCTTTCATCAGCAGTTGTATTGGTGTTTTCCAAGTCCCCTTCAAGAGTCTTCCATTATCTTGCAGCTTTTGATAAGGGTCTTTCAAGGCACTTGTAGCTTCTCCCCATTTTCCTGTCCCAAAGCCAGTGTTTTAAGTTTTCGTTACAGCAGTACTCTACTTCCAGATACCAAATTTTGTTCTGGTTATCTGTTGCTGCCTAACAAAGCACTCTAAAACCTCTTGTCTCAAAGCAGAGAATGTGTTGGAAAGAATCCAAAGTATTCTATGCTTTGTATTTAATGGAATACATGAAAAACTTTACCCTCCAACATATGCTTGCCCAAATATTTTTTCCTTTTCTGACTATTTCTGTTCAGAACATAACACACCACTTCATCACTTTCTACCCTTGCCTGTCGTGGGCACTGGAAGTAGACTTACTTACTGAAGGTAAAATAAAAGAAGGAAGGCTAGGGGAATGGAAGAGGCAGAGGCAGGAATGAGTTTGGCCATGTCAGAAAATTATTACTATGTGGTAAGGTAGCAACTGTCCAGGTGTCTCATTTGTGTACCTCTGAGTCCCAAAGCTAGAGGCAGGTGGTTGAATAAAGTTAACATTTATTTCTAGCTGTTCCCCGGAGGGCTGAATTATTCTGTGTTGGGCAGAGTACTTATGCTAAATCCAGTTGCAAATTTTTGATAAAGGGAAGTCCCTCCTACCCATTTTGTTCTATGTTGATTTGAGCTTCCATTCTTACAATGATACAAGATTTTCTCTGGCATTTAGATTAAAAAGAGCAGACACATTTTGACCCTTAAATATATATTGAACAAAAGAATAAAAGTTGGAACAAGGGTATCTGGGTCCATGAAACTGCAACTCCCTTTTACATGGAAGTCTCCAAATCGTAATAGTTGGTGAGGACCGGGAAACTACATGTGGCATGCTCCCCAAAGCTTGCCACCTGGTTTCTCTCATTCTTGAGGTTCTTTGAGCTTAGTATCCTCAATTCCTCCCCTCTCCAAGGCAGTGCCTTTGATCTGTGTCAACTACTCTCTCATTTATGCTAACATTTGTTCAAAGCTTATGTTGTGCCTGGAACAGAGTTAGCTGAGGGGACTGCTATTTGCGTTATCACATTGAATCTTTACAACAACCTTACGGGGCGGAGGTAAATACTGTAATTATTTCCATTTTACAGGCGAGGACAGTGGAGATTTGGAGAGAACAACGTGTCCAAATTCACACAGGCAGTGAGGGCAGAGAACTTCTGCCAGATGTGTCCCACCCTGGTTAAATGGTGACCCCTGCATTCTACCATGCGTGTACATAGGCGGGCCAAGGGGCTTTGGCGACACAGTTGCCAGCCGCAAAGTGATAAACAATTGCTTACATAAGCAACAGATCTGTAGAAGATGCAGCTTTCATCCAAACTAGTAGATCAGAGGGAAAGATCATACTGAGATGCCACCAACTCTATCTGTTCATCTGCCCACAACCCTTCATGGAAACCTTTAGAAACGCCTTCTATGCATATCTCTGATCTATGTACATAAAATTCAGCCAGTGGCTCAAAAGATTATTAGATAGCTTGGAAAGTGGAGCTGGTACAAGAAAAGACAGTAATAATACAGAGTAGCAAATGCTAAATGACAAAGGTGTGGTACCCATAATGAGTGCTATGGGGACTCAGGAACCACGCCCAACCTGTAAGCCTGGAGATGCAGATAAGGAGGGGACCCTGGTTGACTTGTGCTGCTGGCTGGCAGTGCCAGTGTCCACACTTCCGCCGCAGCTCTGCCAGCCAGCAGAAAGGTGATGGCTGAGTTGTCTGGATGAGGTGCTTGTGGCAGTATTGCCTGCTTCATTTTCGATTGGTGTAAGAATTCTTATGCTCTATCTTTTCTTTGATTCTGGGAATTGGAGTTGTCTGAACTGGTGAGCAGTCTTGTCTGCCACCTAGAGCGGGCTAGAAACGGGAGAACCTGGAAAGGAGAGTGCTGTAAAGAAACACTAGCTTGCTCCAGCCTGGTGGGTCGTTCCTTCTCCGTTGGCACACTCAGGGAGGAGCGGAAAGGAACGGGCAAGTTTCTGAGTTTGTCTATGGGACAGCCTGAGATCCACCTTGCTATTTTTATTTTTACCCAACAACACAAACCTTCGTTTCACTGTGTATTCTCTCAGCCTCTGGCCACATGAAATGTAGACAAGTGGGGGTTAGGAAAGGTGACTGGAGACTCCAAATTAAGCTAATATGCTGTCCTTGAGGCGTGGGGCAGAAGAGAAAAAAGGTGTCTGTCTGTGAATGGACTTGACAGAGGTCGGCGCTGAGCAGGTTGCAGATAGTGTTCAAAATTTCTAGCTCACACCTGTGTCCAAGCATCCTCTCTCCCTCATCAATCTACTATTTATGACCTTGGAGGTTGGCGGGCTGTGGCCAAAGACGTGTCTCCCTAGATAGTGGGAAGGGTGGGCACGCCAATCCTCTACTTCCCCCACCCATTTCGGCTGCCCCAGCTCGGACGCAGGTGTCATTGTGGCCCAGGGGTGTGGGCGCTGGGGATGAAGTAGTTAAGATGGGGGGCGCCTGGGTGAGTTGTCCAATACCAAGGAACAGCAGTTTGCCAGAGTTAACGTGGGCAGCTTCTTTCGGGAGGAAACGAAGGAGGACCGTCTGCCAAGCTCCAGCTCGCCCCCCGCGTGTGCCTGTGTGTGCGCGCGTGAGTGTGAGTGAGCGCGCCGAGGCGTTCCTCAGGTTGCGCTGCCTGGAAACCGAGGGAGCTTGGTTATTGGCAAGGCGACGGAGTGGGGGTGGGGGCTCCCCGACCCTGGGTGAAGCGCAGCGCGGGCTGCCGAGGCGAGCTCTGAACCCCGGCTCCCCTCGCGTGCTAAGGCAGAGAGGGGAGGGCACTGCAGGAGGCCTCCAGGCCCCGGGGGGCCCGCCGGGGAGGAGCTGGGGAGGAGGCCGAAGCTGCATGGAGTTTCTAGGGCGCGCAACTCCGGCGGAGCCTCGGCCACTGGGCTCCCGGGCGCAGCGAGGCAGCCGCGCACATGGGCTGAGACCGCGCGCTGGGGCTCTGCACGGCCAGCGGGAACGGGAGGGGTAGAGGAGCGCGCCGTGCCGGGGTGCGGGGCACGCGTCCCCAGACGGGAGCCGAGGACAAGGACAGGGAGGCACGCGCCCAGATTGCGCTCCCAGCCGACGAGGGGCTTTTGCCGGCTCGGCGCGCGCTTGGGGAGCGGCCTGGGGCGCCGTGGGAGCCGGCGGCAGCGAGGATGCCGGCGCGGGGACGCGGCTGCCGGCTGGGTGTGTGAGCGTGCGGCGGAGAGCTGCCCGCCGGCGCCCGCATCCGCGCCGCCCCCTCCCTGCGGGCCTCGGAGGGACCCCCCTGCACCGCGCCTCGGCGCTACGGAACCCGGGCTTTGGGTCTGCGGGCCCGTGCGGCCGGCCCCGGCCCTGCGAGAGGTGAGTGCCGCCGCCCTTTTGCCCCCTCCCCTAATCTCCTGCCGTCGCCTTCCCCCTGCGTTCTCGCCCCCTCTTTGGTGCCCAAAGCCCACCACTGTCGCGGCCTCGGTCTTTGGAGAGGGCGGGCAGGTGGGTGGCCGACAATGCTTCCCATACCTGTTGGCCCATGCGGAGGGCATACCAGCTTGCCTGAGCCACCTAGCTCTCCCTTGGGGTGGTTCCCAGACGCCCGCCGGGGGCGTGGGGCTGGGAAAGGGCAGTGGGTGTCCCACTTGGGTGTGTTGGAACTGTGCGGACTGTAGGTTGGGAGCTGGGAGCCCGGGCGGTGGGGAGGGAAAGGAGAGCAGGGAAGCCGCACCGCAGCCCAGGTGGGTGAGCAGCGCGGCTTCCAGGTCTTCGGGAAGCCGGGAGTCATGGCGATCAGGCGAGGCGGGAGGCGGGAGGCAGGATTCCCTCCACCTCCAGTCCCTACCGCGGGCTGTTCGCCTTCCTGGGCGCACGGTCCTAGCCGCACCCGATAGGGGTTCGGGGCCCTGCGGAGTGCGGGATAACTGGGAAGGCCTCTGGCAGCCCAGAATGGGACCTGGCTGCTGCTAAGCTGGCCCCTGAGCCACAAGCAGCTCCATGAGTCTGGCGCCTGGGCAGCGGCGGGCTCCGGCTCTCAAGGCAGTTCGGTTTGAAACGCGCTTTCTAGCCTCCCTGGACTGGCGCCACAAGGAGTGAACTTCCTCAGACTTGGCCTGAGGGCGCCTAGGCAGCAGCAGGTAGTTATGGGACCGGGCTGGGGGCTAGGGCGAGTGGGAACGTCTCACACCGGCGGGATGGCGGTGCGTAGGGTAAACTGAGGGGTTCGTTTTGCCTCCTAGGCGCCAGCCACGTGCGCCCTCTGCCCCCATCGGCCGCAGCATTTCCCACTAATCTTTGCTTTGGAGAGGCGAGTGTGGCGAAAGCGCCTGCCTTGCCACTGGTTTGAAGCCCTTAGCCCAGGTGAACGGTGACTGCAGTTCCTTGGGTGTCAAGACTGGGGCGCCATCCCCAGCCCCTGAGCCTGGTTTTCTCAGAAAGAGAAGACTTTCCTGGGCTCGGAGAAGAGCGGCTCAGTGCTGACTTTGTGTGGCTGTGTTAGCTCGTGAAGTCTGATTAGTATTAATAATAACTACATTATAGAGTGATTAAGAGCAGCCTCGTGATAGAGGTGATGTGACCTCCTTTAGAAGAATGGTTGGATCTCTCTGCCCTCTCTCTGTATGTCCACACACACACATTTGTGCAAATGCGAACACTCCTAACTCTCAGAATTTTCATATTCCGCTCCTTTAACTGCTGACGTTCAGTCAAAAGGATAAACTCTTTTTCAATTCAGGCATCAGAGCTTTGGAAAGGGGTTTAAAGCCATTTGGTGTGAAATTATCTTGAGGCTAAAGCAGGACAGTTTTTTTTTTGTTTTTTTTTTTAATCCAAGCTGGAGTCTAGCTCTCCTCCTTGCTTCTTGGCTTGTTGGCGGTTTTTATTTCATCCTCCTGGGATGGAAGGAAGTGTCGGTGGAGTCCCAATTTTACTTGCTACCTAGGTCTCTGAGGCTTTGACTGAAGCCTCGATGGCACTTGAGACCACCCCTGTGCTTGCAGCTTTGCTGTGGCACTCAGTTTAGGATTCATCCTTGAGCTCCAGGAGCTGCGCACCTTTGCTAGTCCCTTCTTAGGCAGAGGGTGGTGGCCCCCACGAATGCCCCGTGGATGCTTCTGGGCTGCGTTCCCTGGCGGCCTGCTTTGCTGGAAGCCCACAGCGTGGCCCTGCTTTCTGAGCTCGCTGCAGAAGTGTGGGTTTTTCATGGCACGAGCTGCCTAAAGAACAGCTATGTTTACTGAGAAGCTGGTCTATGACACTGAAGTTGGTTACTGGATATATCCAAGTGGAGTAATGAAAACAAAACTCTCCAGAAACCCAATCCCGAGGCTATTTTATTGGAGGAGTGCTAAATCCTCTTAGAATTGTTCATCAAGATCACCTTTCTCTGAACTCAGAACGTAACTATTGCCAGTAATCAGGCGTTCAGTGAGGGTGCAGAATAAGGGCTTTTTAGAAAGAAAATAATTTAATTCAGCTGGTTCTGTGGAGAAACTGATGGGCAGGACTTGAAGAAAACATGCCACTCCCTTTCCTCTCTAAGGGGTGGCGAGGATTGGGATGGAATGAGGTTGTGTAGGGGGCAGCTGCTTGGTTGACTTTAACATTTAAATCCACGGTGGGAGGCCTTTGATCAGTGCTTAACATTGGTGAGCGTTGGGCTCCTATCTAGAAATTTCTCTTCCAGAGCAAGTGCACCGTGTGCTCCTAGGTCATCAGTTAGCGAGAGAGGTGTCTGTGCACTGGTTCTTCAGCCTGCAGTCCAGGCTTTGTCAGCCCAGTCCACTCCCGACAGCCCATGCAGTGCTCTTGGGTGGCAGAAGGGGGCACTAGGTCTTGAGAGGAATTCTCAAGGCCCCGCTAGAACTTCCGACATTTAAAGTCTTCGAAGACCCTCTTCTGAGCCCCTACGTGGTGCAAGGTGCTTTCACACATTTGAACTCACATAACCCTCACTTTTCATATTTGGAATCTGATGCTAAGGGAGGTTAGATTAACTTTCCTGGGGTTGCGTAGCTTGTGAATAGGAAGCAGGGTTATGGTTTGATTCTAAGAGGCTGAGCTTTCAACTGTTGACCTTTGGTGCCTCTTTAGAGTCAGACCCATAGTGGGTGCCCTGTCTGTGTTCGCTAAGCAAATCTAGGTCAGCGTCTCATTCCTCATTCCTGACGAGGAAGCTCAGGCACGGGAGGAGCTGGACTTTGTGCCGTGGGTCAGGGGAGGAGGCCCTGCCCTCCAGGGGTGCCCATCCTCCAGCCATGTGAGGTCTGAGTTCAGATTTGGCTTGGTTAGAGGCTCCTGCTTCTTTGTTTGTTTGCACGTTCCCCATCTGTGCTCACATTAGTACGGGGCGGGTGGCATCTTTGCCCTTCACTTGAGGCTTCAACTAACATAGAGTGTCTGAAATGTCCTTTCATGATGAACCATTAGGCAGTGCAATGAGCAATAGTCTCCTCTGCTTGTTAAAACTGTGTGCATCCTGGCTCTCAAGCAATGAAACCATCTTCAAGATGATCAGAGCCTAGACCGATCCCTCAGTCGCTCAGTTTGAGAGTAATTCTGCATGTGCTTAGAAAGGGAGAAAATAAAAACACAGTTGTTGCATCTGATCTGTGTTTTCAAAGTGAATTATGTTTTTAATCATTTAAACAAAATCATCTAACAAATGGTTAGTTACTACATCATCTAACAAAAATGTATTTTCTGCCTGTTGTGTGGTATGAATATTGAGATAAATATGACAGAGGACCTGCCATCAAAAAACTCCCAGATGAGTGGGGAAGACAGGCCATGTTTAGGGGGTACACATTTGTGAGCAGAGACAGAAGGTGGCCAGCCTGGGATGGAAGTGAGGTGTGAGCTGAGCCTAAAGGGTGATTATGAAGTGGTCAGCCTTACATGGGTATTCCATGAGGAAATAGGGTGCGCACAGAGTAGGAGGTAAAAAAACAAAAGAAACAAAACCATACAGAAAATGTGAGGAAGCCGCTGGTAGTTTGGATTTCCTGGAGCTTAAAGGTCGAGGCAGGGAGTGGCGTGAGAAGAGGCTGGAATGACAGGTAGATGGAGGCCTTGGGTCAGGACGTGGGGCTCAGCATTCCTCCGTCAGGGGGCGGACGGCATGGCCAGATTTGAGTTTTAGGTCAGTCTGGGCAAGCCCTTGCGGAGAATGCATTTGGCAGTAAGAAGAACTGAGGTGTGCGTGCCAGTGAGGTGGCCAGTGTGAGGCCCTGTGGGGTATGGAGCAGGAGAGATGGATTGGGCAAACATTTAGGAGAATTCCCAGGGTTCCTTGGTTGTGAGGAACAGACACCAACTCTGCATAACAACTAAAGCAAAGACAGTGTATTAGCAGTACTGACGGGAACTCCCAGGACGGAGGACACAGCTGAATAGCCAGGCTTGGAGCAGACAGGCGTTAAGCAATTGAGGGGATCTTGGTGGCAGGAATTGCCTACGGCTTCTCTTAGGTGATACTATGGAAGAAAATCCTTTTCCTCCCCCTCTGTCACCATCATCATCATTGTAATCATCACCATCATCATAGGGTTATTTTGCTACATTCAGAATGCTCAGAGGACATGTCCACTTGGCATAGCTTTGTATGCCACGTAGCATACATATCTAGTAGCAGTTTTCTGAAAGGTCTTTGGAATGGAGAGAGGTAGTTTTCTGAAGGAAACTCGAATGATCCTGTGGAAACATAGTGACTTAGATGTTGGGCATCTCCTCCTTGGGAGGGGATGTTCGTGAGACTTGTTGATTAATTGATGTAGGAGTAGGAGAAAGGGAAGGGTACAGTGTGCCTACTGGGTTTCGGATTAGGTAATGGGGTAGATTAAAAAAAATGAAAATGTGCTCAAGACTAAATAGCTCACTCTTTTTTCCCCACTGGCATGGCTGTGGGCCGTTCTCTGTGACCGGGCTGTCCGAGAAGGTTATGACCTTTTTTTTTCCCCCCAAAAGTCTCATTAAGGTGCTGTGCGGCTGTCAATAAGACCATTTAAGTAGTCAGGTATTTTATCTCATGCCCCACAATCTGGTACTTTGAATACATTTTCATTCATTCATCCAATACGTATTACGCATCTTTTTTTTTAACATTAATTAATTTATTTTTTCAAATACATTTGTCTCTGCCTACCCCCCACCACTTTCCCTTGCCCTCTCCCTCCCTCCCTCCCTCAGCTCTTCCCCTTTGGTTTTGTCCATGAGTCCTTGCTATATGTTCCTTGACTTGCCCCTTCCCTTCCTTTTCCCCTGCCCCCCTCCTTCCCTCCTGTCTCTGTTGGTTTCTTTTCCTTTCAGTGTTGCTGGTCTTATTTTCCTTGCATCTTTGTATTGTTGGTTAGGTTCCACTTATAGGTGAGATCATATGGCATTTGTCTTTTACTCCCTGGCTTATTTTGCTTAGCATAATACTCTTGAGTTCCATCCATGCTGTCGCGAAGCGTAGTGGTTCTTTTCTTCTTTCTGCTGCATAGTATTCCATTGTGTAAATGTACCATAATTTTTTGATCCAATCACCTACTGATGGGCATTTAGGTTGCTTCCAACACTTGGCTATTGTAAATTGTGCTGCTATGAACATTGGGGTGCATAGGTTCTTTTGAATTGGCGTTTTGGTATTCTTAGGGTATAGTCCCAGCAGGGGAATCACTGGATCAAAAGGCAGTTCTATTTCAGCTTTTTGAGGAAATTCCACACTGCTTTCCACAATGGCTGCATCAGTCTGCATTCCCACCAACAGTGTACTAGTTATTACACATCTTTGGCTTAGGTACTGGGGAAAACAGTGAATTAGGCAGAGGTAGTATGATCATATTCTTAGTGGTATAAGACAATAAAAAATAAAAAATAAAATTAGTTGATATAATAGGGACAGGTGCAGTGGCTCCTTCAGATTAGGTGGTCAAGAAAGTTCTCATTGAGGAGCCATATTTAAGTAGGGTACGATGGGGGAATATCTGGAGAACTTCTAGGTAGGGGAGCATCCAGTGCAAAGGTCCTGAGGTATGAAGGAGCTGGATGCATTAGAAGATCAGGAAGGAGGCTGGTATGGCAGGAGATGAGTTCAGAGAAGCAGGGGCTAGTTCATGGGGGGCCTCAGGGGCCACCTGTAGAATTTGAGTTTGATACTGAGTTTGATGGAAGCCTCTGGAGGGTTTTATTATAAATGGGAGAGTGAAGTGACTTAAAGCATGTTTTCAAAAGATCATACTGGCAGCTGTACATTCTGCATGCACTGTCTTGGTACAATAAAGTGAGTCTTTATCTGTTAGAGTGTAAAATGAAATGTGTAATGTTTAAGAGTAATAGATGGAAAGAAAATGCGTTGGTGACCTTTATTTAGTGGTTTCTAATGTACCAATTAAATGTGGGTACAGACAAAACCACATCCTTGAAGAATAATGGAAATAAGTGGACTAACAATGTTCCCACTGCTTATCTAGAGATACTGGCATTTTGAATGATTTTTATTGTTTGAAAATGAGCACACTTTTATTTTATAATCAGAAAAAAATTGTTTGAAAATGTAGATACTGGTGACCACAAATGCCTTGAATGGGGTGTTGTGAGAAGTATATCTACTAAACACTTTTTCCTGCTATTTTATTTCTGGAAATATTTGTACCAGCTGCCCCAATGGGTGGTTCTTTGTTTTACTCTTTAAAATATTTTTAGTTATGAAAGCAAACATTTTTTAAAAAAATTAAAGCAATGCACAAATGTTCTGTAAAAAAAGGTAGTGCTTTTCTGTACTCATTCCCCAGACTTTGAACATTTCTATACATATACTGTTAGAATCTTTACCTATGCATTTTAAATATACATCTATATTTTGTTGAAGGATTTTGGAATATTGTTATAACAAGTTACCCTATCTCCAAATTACTCTCCAGAATTCCTTCCTCTACAGCTCAAAACCTAGAGGACCTTTCCCCCCTTGAAACCCAGTCATTAGGAAACTTGAATACATATTTTAGCTACGAGCAGCTGAATCTTCTCTTTTTGGTATTCTGAGTGTTCACTGAAAGCATACTTTATACTTATAAAGAATAGAGCAATTAAATATTCATTAAAAGTTCATTTCTGAGCATTTAAATCTATTGCTCTAGTACTGGAGCCCAAAAATTGGTATCATGATTACAGATCACTTACAGTTTTTCATGAACAAAAGTTAGTTAATATGAAAACCTAGAAGTGCAAATTAGGGAGCTTAGCTAATTATTTTGATGACAAATTTATTACAATGGAGTACTATCTTTTGAAAACAGGAAAAGAAGAACAGTCAGTGAAATGTTACTTAGAGCCGTCATTGTGTTTGGAAGAGCTGACCATCTGTGTGGTCTCACCGTACAAGTGGGGTTTAGGGCTGAAGTGCTGGGAATGAAACTCAGGGTTGGTGGACTCGAACAGGGTCGCCTTGGTCTCATTTCGCGATTCAGCAGAATTACTACATTCCCTTCATTATTTTAATTATATACATCCTTTCTTGGTGAAGAGAAGAGTGACTATGTGCTTAGAAGAGAGTGATTGTAAAGTAATAGAACCATGGAATTTAAGGGGGAGCAGGGAACTTGGCTATCTCATTTTACTCATGGGAAAAATGAGGACCAGAGGGAGTAAAGGACATGCACTCTGTCAGGCAGGGCTGCTTTCCTCACCCTAGTACCTCTTCCCTACTCTCCGCTGTGACTCTCTCTGTGTTGTTAGAAAATGTATTCATTTTGGTAAACCCAAGACTTAGGAAAGGACTCTGAAGCTAAGGAAAAATGGGAGCATTTTTGAGCTGTTCATTTATTCTGTAAAATGTAATCTGTTTGTGTGCTGATAACAAGCCTAACTACTGTGTAAACATTTTTATAGCCTGGTAAGAAAACCCCAAACATCTGTACTGCACATTGATGCAGCATTTCAGCCTCCAGCCTTCCTGACTGCTTGTCCTTAAAACCAGTTGCTGTGTTGTTTAATCTGGTGTATGGTTGCTGATTCATTTAATACATAGACACGTAAACATACATTCCATATCTAGCAGGAAGTGACAAGTATTAATCAACCTCTGATTATTAGTATTTCCCCATTTTACAGATGAAGAAATGAAGATGCAGCAAGGTTGGGTAACTTGCCTAGGAGTCCAGGTTACCCTGTGGTGGGTGGGGTGCACTTCCACCATCGGCTAGCTCCGGAGACACGTGACACACAACCTAAACTCTCCATCTTCCCTTGCCTCTCAAAGACTAGCAGACTTTCTGCAAGAAAGAGCAGAATCTGACTTTGTGGAATTGCTTTAACTCGTTAAGTCACCTTTTGTCTGGGCGCTCATGGATGTAGAACTATAAATATCTCTTCTCAGGGCTTGTGCTTTCAAGTCTGTTTTGTGAGTTGTCCCCAATCCCTGCCCTTCATGAGTTACTTGCTGGCCGCAGGTCAAGGACAGATCATCTTCTCTCAGCTGAGGGTGGCAGTTCTCTTTTCCTTTCGAGACCCAGTCCTCAAGTTAGTTGTATGGATGGGCCCTAACCCGCTTCTGAGCGCTGGTCGATTTCAAGCACTGCTAGTTTCTAGCTTGGCTCCTATGTTATCTTTTAACAAATGCTGAAGTTCTCTACTTCTCACATGCAAAGGGATAAATGTTTCTTTCAGAGACCCAGAGGCACAGAATTCTTAGAGCCCTCAAAGGACAGGAATCCCAAAATGAAAAGAGGGAAGTGTAAATGTTGGCAGATGCTGTCAATGGGGCCTCACGCAGAGATCTTAGCCTTAAACTTTTAGTTACATTGAGGCTGACTCAGAATCTTGCACAGTAAAAGGGGATGCACCAAGGAGCACTAGCCACCGACTCTTCCCCTTCTTCCCTTGTTTTAGCCTCTGGCCCTGCGGTCCCTGTGCTTGGAGGTCCCTGCCTAAAAGGTGTTGCTGAAAAAGAAAGTTCTGTCCTCTGATTTGGAATGGTGTAGTTGCTGAGAGAGAGGGGTGGGGCAGAGAAAGAGAACTAAAAGCTGAAAGGTGGCTCTCACTGGGAATGAGCACATCGTGCTGGAGCTTGGAGGTCCAGGAGAAACCTCAGGTATGAAGGTAAATGCAGGAGGCAGATCCTGATTTGGGATGGCGACACACCGTCGGTTAGAACTCCAGGGAGCAGAGTGGGTGACATTGCTCTGTTCTTGGGAAAGGTGATTCAGACCTCTCCAGAAGGAAGTCAGCTGGCCCTGGATTCGAGTTTTAGAACCTGAAGTGGAGGATGTAGCTCAGTGTTTCTCAAACTTTGCTGCACATTAGAGTCCACTGGAGAGCCTGGAAGAAGCCCCAGTGCCCTGTCACATTCCAGGCAAGTGACACCAGATTCTTGGGAGGGATGGGACCCAGCCCCCTCTAGGGGATTCCACTGTACCTTCAACTCTGAGAACCAGGGCTCTAGACAGCTTTTCTCAAACTGGTGTACCCTGCAAATCTCCTAGGGATGTTGTTCAAACCCGAATTCTGATGCTCAGATCTGGAGCAGCCTTAGGGCCTGCATTTTTAACAAGCTCCAGGTGCTGCTGCTGCATCTCATGGGCTGCACTGGGAGAGTGAGGCCTAGTTAGGAGAATCAGGTTCCTGACTTGTTTAGCTTCACATTGACAGCTTTTGGAACCATTGTTTTTCATGGGATCACAGCATCTTTGGTTCATTCAGGGCAGGGTTGGAGAACAAAGAGTCCAGACCTTGCCTCTCCCCTTTATATTGTAGAGCAATTAAGTAATCATTACAAGTTCATTTCTGAACACTTAAACATGATTAGTCTAGTATAGGAGCCTAAAAGATAGCATCTGGACTACAAGTCACTTGCACTTACTTGTCCTTCAGAATCCAGTGCATGCTCCTGCCCCTGGTCAGCATTCATAGAGTCAGAATCAGAGGCTGAGAGAGATGCACGGGACGTTAGCAATTATCAAGTCCAAACCCCGCAGTTTTGAAAGGGAGGAAATTGATTCATCCAGAGTCACAGATCATCAGGCCAGGGCTGCCGTGGTCCCGAGACCAGGAGGAGGGACATGGCAGGATGAGGCCTGGGGAGAAGGAACCCCACGCTCCTCCCCGTGCAGGGGAATCATGAGACAGAGCCATCCAGAGAGACTGAGGATGTAGTCGTATTAAAAACGCCTGTGAATTGAGAGACATTGCTGTTAATTATACCTGTGATTTTCCATCCCCTTCCTCCAGCCAACTTTAGTTAACTACACAGAAGCTTGATGAAGTTCTTTGCTTCTGTGCTTGGAATTGACACCTTGACAGATGTTTAACAGCTTGTTCCCAGGTGGGATGCTGATGCAGGCTGCCCTACTTCATGCAAAATAATTACATTTACTATTTTCACCCCAAATATTTTCCTCCTGTCATCGAAACAAATAAAGAACATTTTCAACATGTAGGTTTCTTGATGTCGTGGTGAAACCTGTTGTAAGAACAGTTCAAAACTGATGTTCTTGGCATTTATCACCTACCTGTGACGTGTTCAGCATGTGATGACTAATAGATTATATTTTGTTGGATCCTTTTTTTTCCTGCTTTTTCAACTCCAGGCACCTGTTTCAGCATGTCAGCATTCAAGGCACCTGTTTAAGCCTTTCAGCATTGACAGGAACAATTTCCTGCCTATCACTTTGTGCTTTGGACACTGACTTGGCATGAAGCCTCAGGGACTGAGCGGGACATTGCTTTCTCAGGGTGGGTATATTTTGCCCTAGAAAGTCAAGTCTTGAAATAGAGTAGGAAAATACTTAGGGGCACATGCAAGTTATCATAAAGATTGAGGCAGTATAATTATAGCTAATGGTTATATAAGCTCTCCTTTCTAAGTACTTCACATATGTTAATCCTTTCAACGACCCTGTGAGGTGAGATAGAGAGCGTAAGTACCTTGCTGAAAGTCACCCGGATAGTGAGTAGCGACGCTTGCCTCATGACCCCAGAAGCCATGCTCTTATGCCACGAGGCTATACTGCCTCTGAACTGCGGACTGTTCAGGACATGCGAGAGGCCTTAGAGAACTTCCACAGAACATTCCTATGCAGACTCGGACCCCGACATCCCCTCCTGGAGCGCCCTTTTATCGTCACATGGATGCCTGCTCCCTCACACGGTGGAGTCAGTCCTGCTGGGGTCGGCCCTGTCCTGTTTCCTGAGTCTTTGCTTTTCTAGCTCTCTGGGGATGTATCCATGGATGGGCCCGCATGGGGGCCCACCTTAGGTCATAAAGAGGAGGATCTGCAGCGATTCGTAAGGGTGAAATGTCAGTTGGGGCAACCACGTGTACAATAAACTCCGGATACCTGTTTTGCATTTGACTTGCAGATGTCACTACTGGACTCAGTTTTAGCCTTCATTTTTTGGTGGCCACTACTTATCCATATTGTCCTAGGCTCCAGGGACTGTGTCTCTGCTGTGCTTTGAGCGTGGTAGCCTCTGTCTCACTCTTGCTGGGTTGTTCAGATTGAATGATCACACTCCTGTAATCGTTCTCCTGATGTGAGTCTCTAGTGGGGGGTTCTGCACCTGAGGGACAGATGGAACCCCGAGTTCTCTCTTGCTTCAGGTCTGCTCTCTGGACAGGATTTCCTGAGTCTGGTCCTTACCTTGATTGCTCTGCCCTTGATCTTGAACTGGGGCCACCTGGTGGCTCATTGTCCCCAGCTCATGCCCATTGTCTTGGTCATCGGCTGGCCTGGTCTTGGTGCTCTCTCTCTTCTTGCTTGCCTGATGTTACCGACTGATTTTCACACTGCCGCCTGTTCCTTTAGTGGTTGGCAAATTTTTTTCCCTGGAGGGGCAGATAATAAATATTTTAGGCTTTGCAGGTCATACAGTCCTTGTTGCAATTACTCAGTTACATGGTTGTAGTTAGAAAGTAATCATGCTCAAGATGTAAATGAATGAGTGGGGCTGTGTTGCTATACAACTTTATTTACAAAGGCAGAGGTGGGCTGGAATTTGGCCCCTGGGTATTGTTCACTGATTCTGCTTCTGGATAACCAGTCTCTGCCTCTTTCTGACTTCCAACCTGAAATGACTCTGTCTCTTTAGAGGTCATTAGGAGGCCAAATCTAGAATCCTCAGTCATGTTTCTGAATCCCCTGGAACCTGTACATGTTGACTTTTCTGGCCTATTGCTGCATTCATTCACTTTGCAACTCTCAACCTAGAATAATATTGACCATTCATTTTTTTCAAGTTCTGAGTCAGCTAAGTTGATTCTGTTAAAATTTTACGTTGTTCAAGTATAGTTGGGTCCTAAACTATTTTTACTAATCCTTCTATTGAGCTTTTGGCTGATTTCTTTTCCTGTTCACTATGGCTGTATTAGTGAATCTCTTCTATGTTTCTCAATTTTCTACTCCCCTCCCCCACATTCATTGGTAGCAGAAGACCTTGTCTCTGGTTTTGATAGATTGAGAGCACAGTCACCATTACCTTTTCTCTTGACCTCAACATTCTCCATCCTTTCAACTTCAACATTTCTCCTCTCTTCCTGTTTCAAAGAAGTGTCCTTCCTCTCTTACAAGGAAACCACGGCTGTGCCATTAACCAAATCAGTTTTCATTTCCCTTCAGCTCAAATCTCAAAATTTCCTTTCTTTAGCTCATAAACCTAAGTCTCCCCAAAACTTTGCTTGGTCTTACGGCCTCCCTGGGCCGCCATTCCATTTCACCTCCCTCTTTACTGCCAAGCTTCTGAAAAGGAGGGTCTGCCCCTGCTGTTCTCCCTTGTTCATTTTAGTCTTGTCCCTCAACTCTTTGCTGCTGGCCAACTCTATGGTTGGTCCCCCACTATATTAAGTCCTAGATACTTAATAAATTATGAACTTGCTTTTCAAAGGTCACTGCCCTCCTCACTTTAAAGTCTAACGAGGTGGACTTGTTTCTTATACTTGGCAATATTTGACACCGCTTGCCAACCTTTGCCTTATGGAACTGCCCTGAATGAACTCTGCTGGCTTATTCTCACCCCTTAGACTTTGGTATTAGTTTTCTAGAGGTGCTGTAACAAAACACCACAAACTGGGTGGTTTAAATAACAGACATTGATCTTCTCTCAGTTCTGGAGTCTAGAAGTCCAAGATGCAGGTATCAGCAGGATGGTTCCTTCGGAGGCCTCTGAGGGAAGGACTGTGCCAGGCCTCTCTCCTTGGCTTGCAGGTGGCCGTCTTCTCTGTGTCTTCATGTGGCCTGCCTTTGTGTGCATTTGTGTTCAAATTTCCTCATCTTGTAAGGATACCAGTTACATTCAACCAGGGCCCCCTCGGTCGAGCCCTTTTAACTTAATTTTAACTTACCATTTTAACTTAAGTACTTCTTTAAAGCATATATCCAGATACGGTCACATTCTGAGGTTAGGAATTCACCATATTCATTTGTTGGGAGACATAATTCAGCCCATAACACTTTTCCATCTCATGTTTTCCTTTCCAGCCCTCAAGTGTAGGTGTTCCTGTGGTTCATGCATTTGCCTTTTTCTTTTCATGCTCTTTCTAGTTTCTCTTTCTGAATAATCTTTTTTCCCTCTGTGCTCTATCTCTTGAACATCACATCTTATCAGACTTTTATTTTTTTTATCCTCACCTGAGGACATTTTTTTTTCATTGCTTTTAGAGAGAGATGAGAGAAGTGGGGTCAGGGCGCAGAGAGAGAGAAAGAGAAATATCGATGTGAGGGAGAAACATTGACTGGTTGACTCCTTGTACCCCTCTGACCAGAGATCAAACCCACAACCTAGGTATGTGCCCTGACTGGGAATTGAACCCATGACCTTTCTGTTTACAGGGTGATGCTCCAACCAATTGAGCCACATCAGCCAGGGCACACCTAATCAGACTTTAGATGTAAATTGTCCCTGGGCACTCCAAATTCAACGTGGTCCAAACAGAATGGACCATTTCCTTCCCAATCCACAGTATGTTCTCCTGCCTGGCCCAAAACCTGCAGCCACAGATGCAGGCCACAGCCTGGCCCAAAACCTGCCTGAAACCACAGACAGTCAGAGTAAGAAGCTTGTTGTCATCTTTGGCCCTCTCTCCCCGCCCACCTGTGCTCGATCGGTATGTCAGTTCTGTTGTTTGGCACCAATGTTCTGACCCCATTGCCACTGCCAGCTCCTCCTGGTCCATCCCCTGAAAACACAAGGTGAGTCATGCCACTCTGGCCCTCCAGAAGCTTCCAGTTGCATTTCAAATTCTTAGTGGCTTTCATTTGGCCTCCTTGGGCATTGAGCACTGCCACCTTTGTGTCTTCGAGTTCCACCGATGACCAACCTCTGTGTCCTTGCTGGTGTTTTTTCCGCTCCTTGTCACATAGAGGCAAAGGTAAATCTGACCTTCCCTGTGAAACTGAATTTAATTTCTCCTTCTTTTGTGTTTGTTTAATACTCACCTAGACATTTACCCTAATGCTCATTGGCTTGTGCTAAGTATCGCACTTAGAATGAGAGTCCTGGAAAAGTAAAATTAAAGGGATTTTAGAAGGCATCCCTTTCAGTGAGAAAGTAGACCCTCTATGAGCTCACTTGCAGTTATGTGTGTTCTTCCTTTTCCAAATTGTGAGCTTTTTAAAGGGACTTGGTGTGTTGTGTGTGTGTGTTTTCTCCACAGTTCTTGGCACAGTGCTTTGCCTGTAAGACATGTTTAGAGGAGTCTCTTAAGTCTAATTGGAAGGTAGTACTGTGGGGATCTAGCTGTGGTCTTAAGAGTCAGATACCGGTGTGGGAAGAGCAAACTTATGTTGTTTTGAGAGGTGGTCTCACTGCAGTGATCTTTGTGTCCATCATTTGCTCTGTGATTATTTACTCAGTGTGAAGTGGAGATGATACATCGGCCACCTCTCCCACTAGGGAGGTCACTGGTCACTGGTAGAGGACGAAGTGAGTTAAATGAACTACTTCTTTTAGTATCTTGAATTCTTTGTAGAAGAAGCAGGAGAGGAAACAAAGTAAAATCAAGGTATTTCTTAAAGGCACCCTTTAGGTAGATCTGAGCAGATGAGTAAGGGTGTGATTTTTGCATTGCAATTGAATAATTCACTGTAGGGGCCTCTTAAACAGGGACTCCCCTTATAAATTTGAATGGAGTTTCCAGATCATTAGGTAATTGGCAGAGGGAGGGGAAGGCAGATGAAATCATCTGTGTGAACAGCAACTGAAAGCACAATCAGACCTTGCAGCAAGCAGGTCAGATATTATAATGCAAATCACTGGGAAATAGAGATTGATTTGTTGTGCAGAGTAAAATGTTCTTTGGAAAGGGTGTGGTGGTTTAACATTCTCTTTTCTGCCTTTTCAATGCATGGAATCTTCACGTTTGGATCCTACATTTAGCAGGCCTGGTAAATGGTGCCCCTTGAGGGGAGCATTGAGCCCTTAACCCTGGAGGAGCTGGAAGGAATGCCTGCTGCACACCCCTCAGCCTTTCCTCCCCGCCCCCCCGCGCCCCCCCATCCCCGCCTGCCCCGTCTGGTTTAGTACTCTTGCATTGTCTGAGGGCAAGGGGACGAGGGGACCAGGCCTGTCTGGATACCACAGGGCCCCCCTTCTGGTCACAGCTCCATAGATGCTAGCTGTCATCAGTCTCCTGGTGGAGCCAGCCAGGCAGAGAAAACAGTTTCGGCAATGGTTGTAGCGCCAAATTGCCCGTCACAGATCCATTCAGCTTTCACTTAGAAATGTTTGGGAATAAACTGCCCTGTGGGTGATGGGCACTCAGACTTACCAGCACTTACAGGGCTTGCTAAAGG
Organism: Pteronotus mesoamericanus; assembly: GCF_021234165.1. Taxonomy (NCBI): domain Eukaryota; kingdom Metazoa; phylum Chordata; class Mammalia; order Chiroptera; family Mormoopidae; genus Pteronotus; species Pteronotus mesoamericanus. The sequence goes on from NW_026555308.1 coordinate 16,262,831, forward strand.
AGGAGACTTCTGCCCTCTGATCAAAGGCCAGAAAATAAGCAAATAGAAGAAAATAAAGTTACTTTTAATCCCATCATCCCAGAGATAACGATGGTCACAGGTTGAGGATAAAATCTCCCAGAGTTTGTATTTGTGTGTATGCATGTGTGGGGGTCGCGTGCATTTATAAAGCAGCCCTCTCTTTGTTAGAAGGGGTTGTGAGGTGAATACTCTTACACAGGCTGCCTTTTAACTTAGTAGTTTGTGGATGTCTTTCCAGGTTGTTACATATGCTCCTACCTCATCATGTTTAATGAATACATTCTGTTTTTCAAATGGGCATGTGTTATTTTTGACTTTGACTTAGTAAATATTGCATATTGTTAAGTATTTTTTAAGGATAAATTCTCAGGAGTGGTACAATCAGGTGAAGGACTTGGGTCCCTTTCTTCCATGTTTCCCATTCCCATTTGCAGGTGCATGAGGAGAGGGCTCGTCTTCCTATATCCTCACCAACATCCGATATTGGCATGAACTGTTTTTGAAATTTGATAGCCACAATGGTTTCAAATTGTAGTATTATCCTGGATTTCTGGGTTCATAAGCAAGTGCATTTTATTATTTTTTAAATGTTTATTTATTTATGCATTTATTTATTTGTTTATAATCCTCACCCGAAGGCATGCTTATTGATTTTAGACAGGGGGAAGGGAAGGAGGGGAAGAGGAAGAGAAACATGGATGTGAAAGAGAATCCTTGATCGGTTGCCTCCAGTTTGTGCCCTGACCGGGGGTTGAACCAACAAGCTGGGTATGTATGCTGATTGGGTGGGAATCAAACTCTCAGCCTTTCTGTTTATGGGATGATGCCCCACCCAGCTGAGCCACAATGGCCAGGGTGCATACACATTTTTTTTTTAATGTACTTATTGGCCATCTGCATTTTTTCTTTTGTGAGTTGTGTATTGAAGTTTTATGTCTATTTTTCTATTGAGGTGTTGTTTTCTTTAAAAAAATGACTTAAGAACTCTAGTGAAAAGAATAATATCTGTTGTTTATTAATGTTGCAAAATTTTCCAGATTTGCTGTTTATGTATTTTATATTACTTTTAACTTACTAGTTTTTTAAAAAAATTTAATCACTTGTTGTATCCTTCCCTTTTAAATATTTAAGTCTTGGAGTCATGCTTAGAAAATCCTTTCTCATCCCCAAGGTTACATAAATATTTACTTCAAATTTAAAACATTTTCTTTCAATTAAAACAACTTTTTTTACTAATGTGGTATACTTCAGATAGCTTAAACGTTGAATAGCATTCAACAGCCCCTGACACCAAGTGGCAGTCCCTTGCCATCCTGGGGAACCCAAGAAGCAATGGGTACAGGTACAGGAATTCTGCCCTCAGGCTGGGGGCGGGGGGCTGATGGCCCTCAGGTTCTGTGCACAGACTGGACCCTGTGTTCTTGTTCACAGAAGGCACCTCACCCTATCCCTGTACTGGGCCTTGTGTGCCCTTTTTCATTTTTGCTGAGGCTGACCTGCTGGCTCCCGGGACACAGGACATAGGAGCAGTGTGCTAGCTCAGGGCTAGAGACAGGGTTCTGTCTGTCTGTCTCTGACCAGGGCCTTCCACAGCACGGACACTACCATCGTGTGTTTCTCAGGGTTCTGGTGCCCACTGGCTAGCTCATTCCTCGTGTAGACCCGTGACAGGTCAGAATCTCCTCAAGGAGATTCTCCTCTTTACTCCTCAAGTTGGTAACCTCCTCCGTGCCTTCTTACTTCCAGACCCCCTCCTCCTGGTCCTGGTGTCTTACAGAGGAATGTCTCCTTGCCCCCTGTCCTTCCTCCTTCATTCTTAGTTGAGCAGTATCTTGGAAAGGAGAGGCAATAAATGAGTGAGATTGATTTGCCAATTTTTACCAGAAGTCTAATATATACTTTGATCATTACGTTGAAAAAATCTACATACTATTAATTTTGGCTGTGGTATGATATAGGGATCTAACTTTATTATTTTTTTCCAAATAATTTTCAGTTTTTCCAATATTATTTATTGAATAGTCCATCCACCAATTTAGAAATGCCAGTTTTGTATTTTACTGAATCATGACATTCATTTGGGCTGAACTTCTGATCTGTTGGTTCTGCTCCACTGTTGTTTCATTTATTATTTTTCCAGTGCTACCCTCGTTTAAATTATAGCAACTTTAAAAATCTATGATAGGGCAAATTTTCCCTTATTCTATCTTTTATTTTTAAATTACATTTTTTTTTTCAGTGAGAAAACAATTATGATCTCTATGGCCACTATCCAGATTTTCCAGAGCCAACGTGCCAAAACCATTAAAAAAAATGATGCAGTTTTCATTTTTTATTTTACTTTCTTTCTTCAGTTTTTTTCAACCTAAAGTGCCATTTCCAAAATTATACCTTTAAAAAGTTATATGTATATTTCAGAAAAAAAATCCCCTGGAATGAGGATTTCTTTTTTCTATTTTGTGACCATAAAAGAAAATTTCTTTTTTTAAAATTATAGTTCATTATTTCTCCCATACTTTGCCTATGATTTTTGATGAATAAGGCAAAAGCAATCAGAAGAGGAGACTATTATGAGAAAGAATGATTTAGGAGTTTAAGGCTTATAACATGCCCTAGGTCAGCAACCATGGACTGAACTCAATTCTTCTTATTGATTGATTCTACTCCACCATTAATATTTGAATGTTGGCATGTATATTTAAAAATCAGGATATATAAGAATCTAGGATTACATCACACTTAAAAGTCTTGTATTGTTATTATGCCATGTCTTTTAAATAATATTTCTTAAGAACTAACTCTTTAGATGCTTTAATTATAGTAACTTAATAGCACATTTTAAGAAGTTTTAGATGAAATCCAATTTATAAAAAGCTGATATCCTTGTTTACTGCTTAACTATACTCTCCCATTCTTTGAAATTCTATGATGTAATATTATCTACACAAGGACCTGTCACTCTTACGGTGTGTAATCCACTAAGAATACCCTATTTAAAAAAGCAAAAGCTTCACCGTGAAACAAAATCTTCCCCTGATATATATGCCACTTTAGAATGATAAGGACCTCTGAAAGAAGACAACTCTTTCAAAATTCAGAAGTAATATATCTTCAGGAAAAGAATTCTATCAATAGATTCTCCCATTTAATATCAAGAATAGGAGAAATTTAAGAGGAAAGAGATTGAAATGTTCAAAACTTGTATTTGTGATTTAATCTTATTTTACATAGTAAAAAATAACTTTTGCTATTATCTGGGGATTTCTTGATGTGTGTGGTTCACCTGTGACCCAGTTTTCTGCCCCAGTGCTGTGTATGATGCGAGACAGTTTGTGGCTACCCCCCAAGTCAAAAGAAGCAAAAGCACAACAATATAAGAGAATGCCTCACTGAGACCAGGACTCTCCTTGCAGTCTGGAGTGGTGGACCTCTGCAGTGCTGAGAGAAGTCAACCGTATGTCCCAGGGATGAGTGGTTCTTACCTGCTTGAAAACAGTCCCTTGTGGCAGTTGGCCTATGTCGTCTTTGGTTTGCCCCCTCCCTGTTTTCTCATCATTTTCCTATGTACTTCTCTTGAGTCCCTATTTCCTTAAATCATTCTGATTTTTCTTTAAAGTCTGGGTCCTACTGTGTCATCCAAACCTTTACAGATCACCTTCCCCCTCTTAAAATATGTATAGTCCATGTTTTTTACTTCTTTCATAGACCATCCTCATTTTCCTGTTGGCCACTTCTAGAACTTCACACTGTGGCTGTTGTGTTTCGATATTGATGTCATCAGATGCATCAAAGTGCCCCACTGCCGTCCTGGTTCATGGCCGAGGAGTGCAGCCATGCGAGGTTTTGTCTCAGGTGGTGCCAGGATGGTATCAGCATTACAGCCACCAAGATCACACTCTTGGCACCACCTTCCCTTCCCCTCCTAGACCTTTCTTAGCTCCTGATGTTCTGAGTGCTGCTGTGCTGAGGCTGTAGCCGTGCATATTTGGCAGTATCCTGAGTGCCAGGAGCTGGATGCATCTTACCATGTGCCAGGCTCTGTGCTAAGTATTCTCTAGATAATTCCAGTTGATGCCCATAGCCACTCAGTGCGGTCAATATCTTAACAACTCTAATTTTATTGACGAGAAAACTAAGGCTTAGAAGAGTTGCATTGTGTAGGGTTTTACCGCTAGAATGTGGCAGAGCCTGGAGTGGACGAGGACTGGGCCAGGGGTCTTTAGCTTGAACGCTGATCTGCTAGGCAGCTTCTCTTTGTATGTTTAGAGCCTAAGGGTTGGGAAAGGCCTCCTCCCTGAGTGTGTCCTTGAGCTGGGCATGGAAGAAGGGCCATTAGCAGAGGATGAAGGGTGGTGAGTGGGCACGTCTGGGAAAGCGTGGAGGGAGGAGATGGCTGGGAGGCGGGACCCTCTGGAAGTGTCGGCACCCTGACCGGAGACTGCATCTGCGTCTTTCTTCACACTCTGGTCAGCCTTGAAGCAGGAAGCACAGGCACAGCTCCTCCTGCAAACCTGGAACATCTCCCTGGACCTGGTGAGTAAGGTCATTTCAGGAGAGAGTGGAGAGGAGATGACTAAATTAGGTTGGTTTTTGCACCTCTCTGGCATGGAGTGGAGTGTGGGAAACAATCCAGTGTTGCTCTTCCTGGCTGGCTGGGGGGGAAGAAGACAGCAAACAGTGGGGGACCTTGCGCTTGTGTTTGTTTTGCCTCTTGGTGACCTTCCGTGCCTGCCACTTTGATCTGTCATCTTGCCTCTGATGCCTTCAGCCAAGGGCTTGTGAAGGTGGCTTCCTCTCCTCAGCCATCGCTCCCCTTGCATTCTGTGAGTCCCTATTGGTGTAACCATGTGAATGCTCCCCTTCCCGCCCTTTTCTGTAGTGCCTTACACACTCCACATTACCTTGTCTCGACTTCTTGCTTTGTCGGAGGAGAGGGTTCCATTCCTGAGTTCCTCAGGCCCTTTCAAGCCTCATGCCCATCCTCCGTGTCTTTATTTGCAGACAGATTTGTGTGTCTGTTTCCAAGAGCAGACGCCCTGCCTCATGTTATGGCTTCAGAAATACAAAGAGGGCCAGCAGTCAATACAAGTTTCTAGGATGAGTAAATGCCTTTCGTTGTAGCTCCCTGTCCATCTCAAGGACAACCTCTGTAGATGTCATCTCTGGTGTTGCTGCTAGAGCCAGCCACTTGGGTTTGACTTCCCACTCTCCCTCTTGCCGAGTCTGTAGTTTTGGACCAATTATTTAATTGATCTCTGCTTCACTTTCCCAATATGTAAAATGGGAATAATAGCAATCCTGCCTCATGAGGTATAATAGAGATGTTACTTAGTGTTGCTTAGAATTGCCTGCCACATAAAAATGTTCACTATTTTTCCTCTAAAAAATGTTCACTATTTTCATACATGACCTATTCTTAGGAATTTTCCTGTGGTATATCATGCCAGATGGTCATGGTCCCCAGAGAAATTTCTAGCATCATTGTGACTCCATGAGAGTTCTCGCTCATGAGTTTTAGGTTTCTGCCCCCGCTGCTCCTGGGGATGTGTTTTGCTGCTGGTTTACTGTGGAAGGGAGAGTAGCTCCAGGGGAGGATTATCTTATTCCTCTGTCATAGTGCTTCTCAGAAGGACAAGCTCCTTATCATTCATTTATGCATGCATGCGTTCCACAAACATTTTTGAGTTTACCTCATATGCCTGACCCTGGGCTCCATGCTGGGAGAACATCGTGTCCGAGGAGCTCATAGTCTGGTTGCACCCTGTGGACTTTTGTTGTTGTTGATGATGTTTTGTTTTTTATGCCTCTTGAGTATAGAAAGGCTTCTCATTTCTTTTAGCAGGTTTGTCTCCATCATGCATCTTTGTGAAGGTTAGGCAGTGACTGAGAGACCGCACGAGGTGCCCTCCTGGTGAACTCACCATCTTAGCTTGTGCTTATTTTTGGTTTCTGCCTTTTGCTTCCCTCATCAGCCGGGACTCTCCTCTTGCCAAATGTCCCCAAGGTGACTGCCATTCTGCATTTACTGTTCTATGCCCAGCTGTTGGGATGAACTTGTGTCCTGTTTTTGACATTCCTGATGCTGCCCAGTGTCTTGGGCATTGTTGTTTGCGGGGTACTAGTGTCCAGACCACAGGTAAGAGGTCTGTGCCCAGTGACAGGCTCTCCACATCACCTTAGCCAAGCTGCTTGCTTCTGGGTGCCGCTCTTCTCTACCTGAGTATGCTAGTTCTCATGGCTGAATGGCCCAGATATTAACCTCGGAGACTCGTAGCCCAGTGGTTTGTTAACTTTTTGAGGACACGACCTGTGACTTCTGCTGTAATACCCTCCTGGATCACAGCATACTAGATGCTCTAAGTCTCTGCCACCCAAACAGCTGAACAAGTGACCTGTCCTGTGGGTAGGCTGGCTTCAGCCTTCCCTGGGCACACCCTCAGTTTTATGGCAGAATGAGAAGAAACCTCAGAAAAAGATGAAGACCTTGTCCTCTGTGCTATAGTCTTATTTCCAAATATTTATGCTGTCAAGTGCAAAATAGTGGGTAAATTCCAAACCACTTTTCATCTGAATGATAGAGGTTGAATGAATTCAATTTACATGCTTTTCATTTTATGTAAATTGGATAAGATGAGGGTAAATCTCCAGGGGTCTTATACCTTTCTCTATGAATCTCTTGTAGCCTGTTTCTGGTAAGGTAGGGCTAATTCAAATTAAAAAAAAAAAGCAACAGACTTTTAGATGTCTGCTTGATTTTCACCATCTTCAACTGTATTTACTATCAACTTGCCTACTGCTATAGACTGAATCCTATCCTTTCTTAATTGCATTATGTTGAAGCCCTAATGCACCATGTGATGGTTTTTGGAGGTGGGTCCTTTAGAAGATTATCAGATGTAGATGAAGTCACAAGCGTGGGGTCTTCATGATGGGATTAGTGCCCTCCTAAGAAGAGATACTAGAGAGCTTGCTTATACCGTCTCTCTTCCCACCATGTGAGGATGAAGCAGGAACGTGGCCATCTACAAACCAGAAAGAGGACTCTTAACAGAAACTGACCATGCTGGCACCTGTGACCTCAGACTTCTTGCTTTGATAACTGTGGGAACATAAATTCCTGCTGTGTAAGCCATCCAGTCTGTGATATTTTGTTATGGAAGCCCGAGCTGACTAAGAGAGCTAGTGAAGAACTGAATGTGCCATTCTGGAGAACTCTCCACAATCAATGTTGGGTATGCTGTGCAAGTATTTCCCACATCCAACAATCTCTTGCTTCCCACTGTCTTTGGGAGAGGGCTCCCAACTCAGCCAACAGAATCGCCCACCTTTGCAGAACGGTGCCTAGGGCTCTCAGTTTGGTACAGATGCCTGAGCAGCCAGAAATGGCTAAAAGAAGTTAGCAGGACAACCTTATATGAGGATAAAAAGGAAGATACATAGAAATTTATTAAAGTTAAATCCTTTAATATTCAACTTCTTAATTAAAGAAGATTGTAATAGCCTTAAGGAGAAGCTTTAAAAAGCAGCTGAACTTTTTGTCTAATTATTTCAGAACGCAGATTGTCTGCCAAAAACTTCTCTGTTGGCAAGCGAGCTTCAGCATCCTCATGACACCGGTGTAGAATTCCTTCCAGCAGGTGCATCCACCTAATTACCTGCAGGCCTTTGATCCTTGGAGATTCTTGGGGAGACAGATCTATTCAAAATCAAAATTGTAATAGGAGATGAACATCTGTTCTGGTCAACAGAGCTGACTGTGAACACTTAACATTATCTGGCTAAGGCTATCTCTTCTGAAGCCGGCACTGCAGATACAGTGTGTGCTGGCACACAATGGCCGTGGGTCTCTTGAGCCCTGGACTTGAAGCAACCTTAGCCCTGTCTTCAGGCTCCCCAGGGCTCAACCCCCATGTGGAGGAAATTCTAGGCAGGCTCTTTAGTTTGTAAAATCATGTTAGTTTTTTTCTAGCTATAAAAATGAATTAGATCCATGATACTAAGTGTGGAAAGTTCAAACAAATAAGAATGCAATTACAGTAAATCCATCATTCAGCAGTAACTTTTGTAGTATTTACATTTTAGTTTATTTCTTTCCGACTCTTTTTTCTGTGAACATGTGTACATATATACACATACGTCTGAATATACATATATGTGTTATGCATATGAATAAGTACATGACTAGGTGATTATATAGTTGTGATATGCTCTCCATATAACTTTCTGACCTGACCTTATAAAAATACTACATGTCTCCAGCCTCCCTCATGAAAGACATGGAGGTCCTGCTGCCTCGTCGCCGTACCTCCCCTTTCACCTTCCGTTCTCTGCCAGTCATATTTTTGTTTCCAAATCTTTGAATTGAGCTCTATTGCTTTAGCTCATATACTGTATCTTCATTCCTTTATAAACTTGAAACAGTACCTTTGATCTCCCACTGCGAGAGACTTTGCACCCCACATTCCTTGCCTCCCCCTTCTTCTCAACCAGTCTTACAACACTCTGTTCTCTATTTGGGATTGGAATTTCTATGATTTGTCTATCAATTTCAGATTTGAAAACAAAGTAATTAGTATTTGTAATACTATGATTATGTAGATGTTATTCACTACAGAAATAGATATTGTATCATTAATCCTGTGCCTTTTCTCTGTAGGAGAAATATTTTAAAAATCCCACATGTTGGAAGGGAGAGTGAAGTAGGGAGCGGGAGCCCACTCTACTTGTCTTTGACACTTGATAGTGGCATTTGGCTTCTCCTCCTTGCTGAGAGGGTTTAGCTTCAGCCTGCTGATTGCTGCCCCAGTCCCTTTCCTCCTGCCCTCAACACTTGGCACTTGGGATCTGGTTTTTGCTCCCACAGAGGTCTCCTGGCCTCACACCTCATTTGTAGATTTTGCCCACTAGTTGTATCCCAGGTACTCTAATTTTCTGGATTCCTTTTGTGTTTTGCTGAAATAATTCATTAAGTGATTCTGTTAGGAAGTGTCCGTGACTCATAAACTTGCTAGGCCCCTATCTTGACTGAGCATTGACTGGGTGTAAGTTATTTTTTCCAGTGAGGTTTAAATGCATGCTCCACTGTCACCTAATATCTAATGATGCTGAAATGTGTCCAATGAGAATATGATCATCATTCATTAGAAAGTTGTCTATTTTTCCCTGTAGAAGCTTTAGAGTACTTTTTTTTCTGAGAAAAATAATCCCTTGAGTTTTGAAACTATATGAGGTTTTGCTATTTGACAAGCCTTTACCGTCTGACGGTTCATATCATCAGCTCTGGAAATTTTCTCTCCTCTGTGTTCTCTTTCTTTTGTTCTGAAATGCTTGTTAAATGGATGTGGCCCCTGTGAATGAATCCTTGGTACTTATTAATTAAATTTCTCTCATATTTTCTATTTCTATTTTTCTACATACTGTGTGATTTCCATGACTTTTTCCTCTAGTCCTTCTATAGATTTTTTTTTTTTCCAATCAACATTTTAAGTTGCCTTCTTGGTCTCAGACTGCTCATTTTTTGTAGCCTTTCAGATCTCCTTGTAAAGTGCTTAATGTAAAATGTTACATTAAAATTCTTCCAAAGTGTATTATCTTTCTGGAATCTTCATTGTTGTCACTGGAGTCACCTTTCCTGTTCTGCACTTTGGTGATGCTGATTTTCTGGTGATCATCATTTGGCCATTATCATTCTGACATTTCCAGATGAAATGTGACAATAAGAGTCAGGTTTCCTCTCAATACCAGTTTCTCCCCTGACTCAGAAGAATGGTGGGTGCACCGTTAGGTAGATGGAGCATGTTGACCAGCAGGATTCATTTTAGGCTGCAAGATGGGGAAGGGCTGAACAGGCTGCCCACATGTCAATCAATGTTAGAGGAGGAGGGCCCACCCGACCCTTAGGCAGATCACTCCTTTAGTAGGACCTGTTCTGTGGGGTAGGTGACCCACCCAGCTATTCTAAGTAAAGGGCTTTAATTAGTCATCCTCAGCTCCGCCCTCTCTCCATTCCGGCTCTCAGTACTGGCCCACACGGCTCTCAGTACTGGCCCACACGGCTGTTCTGTGGTGTTCTGTGGCCCTCTCCTGACACGCTTCCAGCCCATCCCTGCTTCTCTCAACCTTGTCCATCAAGATGAGCAAAATAATTCTGCTTTCGAGATTTGCCAGTTTTTTTTGGACTGATCATGGCCTCCCTTTTTCCATATTCTATACTTTTATAAACAAATTCTATTTTGTTCCTCTATCCCATGATTTTTATGGGATTTTAAGAGAGTTTTCCTGGTTGAAATGGTTTTTAGAGTTAACAGTTTATTATAAAGACTTCTGACATTAAAATTTTAGTAAACATCATTGATACACAATATACTGATATAAATGTACTCTGCTTACAATTTCTATGTTCTTGTCTTTCTTCCTTTCTTATCTTTGTTTTTCCACTTAAAATATAACAATGCACAAATCTTTGACTATATCTCTGGATAGAGTTGAAACAATAGAGTTATTGAGTCCAAGGTGACAACCATTTTTTAGATTCCATGCATAATTGCCTTTTTGTTTTCTCTAAGCTTTTGCTTCAACTGCTGCAGAGTCCCAGTCCCATTACATTCTCACTAGCAGGTTAAAAACAAAAACCAAATAACACCCTTCCATGTTGAACAAGTAGTAATGGCATACAAATTCTATTTCTTTGGTTGCTTATGAGATCAAGTATTGTTTTCATATATTTTATTAGTTGTTTTTCCAGTTTTGTGAATTGTCTGTTCACATCCTTTTTGTACTCCTTCTTTTCCTGTTACTTTTATTTACTCTGTTTGTATTAGTGTTCAGAAGTTTATATCTTTATGCTGGTAAGGCTGTCTGTCTTTTCCTTTGTAATTTCTTTTAGTGACATTTCAACTTTGAATGTAAGATGAGTGAAATCTTTACATCTGTTTTACTCTAGTTTTTTGATTGTTTGATTTTTTTTCTTGATTTATCCCTTTTAAATAATTTCTTAGTTTTGTTTATGTTTTACTGCATTAAGTAGAATTTCTAGGAAAGTGTTAATTATAGAGGTAATGGGTATCTTGTCTTTTTCCTCATCCTAATTGAGTATCTCCACAGGGATCTTCAGGGTGGGGTGTGTAAGGTGTTCCTCGAGGTTGTAGGACTAAATGGGAGGAGGAAATGACACTTCACTAATTATCTACTGCATGGAGTGCCCACACTCATGCTGGTCCCATGTGGTGGGAGGGACATGTTCAGGCAACGTGGGCCTCCCGTGTAAGGGGACAGTGGCAGTAGGACCTTCCTCATGCACTTGTTTTAGTGATTTGTAACAAGTGCCTGGTTGGGGGATTCACAGATTATGCCAGTTACTTTTAACTAGACTAACACTCAGAACATAGCTAAGACGTGTGCCAAGTAGCCCCAGCCTTTTGATCATGCTTATCATGCAGACCCAAGTGGACCAAGTTGGCATTGCTGTGGTCCCCAGACGAGACCTTCATCAGACATTATGAATGAAAACACTGATAAACCCATCAGATTGGACAAAACTCAGCCAAAACAATTTAAAAACTTCAAAAAGACTTTAAAATGTCGAATTCACTCTCATGATTAATGAAACCTGGCCAAAGTCTTTGAAATACAATGCGAAATGACTGCAGGTGGCCTTTATACCAGAATAAAGTGTGTGGCTTATTTCAGGACAAAGTTCTTAAAGGAGTTGTCAGACACAAAGAGTAGTCACACACTTCTTGTCATAAGCAGGCAAATGATCCACATTTGCTGGTCTTTTCTGAGATGGCAGGGCGTAATCTGCCATCTTAACACAAATTGAGGAAATAACTGCTTTTCAAAGGAAAGTCATGCTATCGAAAGACATTTCGAAAATGGATGTTTTTTGAGATATTTCAACCATTATATGATTTTACTGTCTTAAAAAAATGATCTGAGTGTGCTATTGACAAACCCAAATCTGTGTAGTTAAAGAAGTCTGGATCCAGGGTAGTTTTTTCAACTGGTTAAGAATCTTACAAATGAGTTGATCAAGTGTTTTGAAAAGTGAACCTCTGTCAATCAGTTTGTAAAATCAGCCATTGACATGAGAGAAGATGAAACTTTACCAGCCAAATATCAGCAAAAATGTTGGCGTGCTTGTGGGATGAAAATGAAAAATGAATATTGGGATTCAGTAACTACTACCAATGACATTAACCTTCCATTTAGATCTGTGTCTTTTTCTGAGGTGAGTTTTTGGTTATGGTAGATGTTAAAATCAAGTATGGAAATACACCCAACATAAAACCAGATCTTCAAATCACTGTATAACAGAGTATTATGTCAATATTTTTAATAAGCATACATGAGATTAAATTATATTGTTTCTAATAAGAAAATCCAATTTCTATATTTTGAGAGAAAGACCATTCATTTAAGCAGTTTCAGATTTATTGGTCTAGATTTGCATGTAGAATTCTCTTATTTCAGAGTGTTATCTATTTGTACTTTCTCTGTTTTAATAAACATAAGAAATATGTCTGGTTTATTGCTTTTATTTCAGAGAATCAGCTCCCTTAATTTGTCTGTTTTCTAATTCATCTCTTTTATTATTTCCTTCCCCCTCCTTGTCTTTATTTTATTGTTATTTTTCTAAGAAGTTAGCATTGAAACTTAATTTAATATTTACTTTTCTTTTTAAAATAATGAGAGCATTTAATATCTCACATTTTTTTCTGAATACTACTTTGCTACACCTCATGCTTTATTAATAAAAATTATTTCCATTTTTTGTTATTTTAAAGATAACCTTTAATTTTAATTTAAACTTTGATATAGGAATTGTTTGAGAGTGTATTAAAGTTTTCAATTTTAATGAGTGGCTTCTGGGGATCTGCTATATGGAATGGTGATTGTAGTGAATAATATTACAGCATATACTTGGAAGTTGGCTAAGAGAGTAGATATTAAATGTTCTCATCACACACACAAAGAAAATGGTATGATGGAGGTCTTAGTTAAAGCTGAGGTAGTAATCATATCAAAGTAATCAACATACAGTTTTATGCCAAGAATATCTCACTGTAGCTGGAAAAAATTTCAATTTTAGCTCTTAAAATAGAGTTTTAAATTGTTTTTACTTATATTCAGCTGCACCGGACCTGCTTTTGAATACTTTTACCAAAGTTTGACAGTGTTTTGAACGTTCTACAGATATCTGAAAAATGACCTCTGGGGCTCACACACACACACACACACACACACACACACACACACACAGACGCACACACAGACGCACACACAGACGCACACACAGAAAAATGCGTATATTATTCATAGTCTCTTTGATTTCATTATTTCTCTTTAACATCCTCATTAATTTTATCACTACTTTTTCAAACAATTTTTCTTTAGCTAAATTATTTTTACTTTATAACAATATAATATATGATTCATAGGGGTTTGTGGCTAATACATTGTCATTTTTGATTGTGCCCCTTTTAAACATAAAGAGGGTTCCATCGTAGTTCAATACTTTTTTTTAAAAATTATTTTGATGCTAGAACTTTATTTTCTTTTGCCTTAAAGTCTTTTTCCCATTAATTTAATCTGTAAAGTTCTTCAATCATTTTACTTTAAGGGACCTTCTAAAGGCCCCTGCGGGTAGCTGCTTGCTGCTCCGTTTTGCCTCTTCCTTTGTGAGTGACCTGCATTTTCTGTGTGGATGCCCAGAGGGCTTCTTTTTCATCTTCGAAATTAAAAATGTCACAAGGATATCTAGTTCTGTCAGTGTGGCCACGAAGCTAAGGTGGATTCTTCTCCTGCTATAATCACACACATGCTGGATAAAATATAACAAAATTTAAATGTATAGCTCGGCCAGTCATTTGCCTGCTTGCTTCCATGTTATCCTCCTCCCTGCCCCTGCTCCACTCCGCCTCGTAGGAACCCATCCTTGCAAGCTACATTTGTACATCCCCTGTCAGAGGGGGGCGCTGGCGGCGGAGCAGGGAGGTGCGTAGAGGAGGCCGAGGTAGACATAGGGGCCCCTCATCTCTAACTGCCTTGGACAAATGTCTCCCGCAGTGCCTATCTCTGAGGTTCCTGCTGGATCTTGGCAGAGCAGCCTCCTTCCATGGTTCCAGTTCCTGTTGGTCAGCCCCTACCATGGTTCTGGCTCCTTCTGGACACCCCAACTTTGAGGTTCTGGTAATGTTACCTTCTCCCTATGTCCCTCCAGGCTAGGGATGGCAACAACTTTCTGCTATTGCCCAAATGATTCTGTTAATCATACTGTGTTGGGCTTTTCAGCCCTTTTAACCACTCGGGAGATAGATTTAAATCCTTTTATTGAACTACCTGACATGGGCTCTGTTTTCCTGACTACACTGACTGGTAAAACAACTTAACGTGAAAGGAAGGAAGAAGAAACGCAGAGAGTGCCACTGAAGTACGCTTGCTGCTCCTGTACCTTTCTCTTGACCCCCCAAAAGAATGAGCCCTTGAAGTTGTGATCTAAAGATTCAGAAGCCATTGCTGTTCTTTCTGCCATTACCACCACTGCTTCTTCACAGCCAGGGAGCTGGAGAGTGCACAATGCAACGTTGCTTTGGGAAATTACCCTGTTTTCATGACTTTTCTTTCCTGTAGAAAAAGCCAGAAGTGGTCAGGAAAAAGGCCTTCATCTGGTGGCATGCTGGAGTCAGCTCACACCAGCTTGGGAAAGCTGGTTTTTAAGTTTTCAGGAATTTTATGAGCAGGTTCATAAACACAGCCATTCTTAAATGATAAATGAAATATAAACATACATTCTTAAAGCATAAACATGCCATTACATTATATTAAAAACAAAGGTCATAAATTCTAAAACCCACCTCTTCCTCATTATTTGACTGCATTTTATTATCTATGATTTTGTAGTTAACTTGGTCTATGGCAGTGTATCGTGGAAATACTGTTTTTCCAAGTCCACATTCAGTGGCATTATGTTAGTAGCTTGGAATTGGCTTTGTGGGAGCACTTAAACCAGTGGACAAAGCCTGCAAATCAAGACTCTTTTTGAGACCAACTTGGTGAACATTTACTACTACGCTACTGATTTCATCTCACATCTACATTCCAAACTTGTGAAAGTCTTTTGACTATGGGAGCTACCCCTCATCTGGAACGCTCGTAGTGAGGGAGTCTGGAGAATAATATGCTAAGAGAAATAAGCCAGGCACTGAAAGACAAATACCATATGCTCTCACCTATAAGAGGAATCTAATGAACAAAATTAACAAACAAAATAGAACCATAGGCATGGAAACATGGAACAGATTGAAAGTGACAAGAGGGGAGGCCAGAGGGGAGTAATGGCGGAAAGAAAGGGAAGGGACTAGACAAAGGGCATGCACGAATGACTCATGGACATGGACAGCAGAGTGGGGATTGACTGTGGGAGTGGGGAGGGGGGCTGGGTGGAGGAGAGCAAAGAAAGAAAGTGTGGGACAGCTGTAATAGAATAACAATAAAAAATGATTGAAAAATGCATTTACTACCTCTTCAGCTTCTTTACACTGGAGTAGGAATGGGTACCGAATGAATCAATCAAGAGTATCATGCTGGAATGGAGAGGTCCAACAGACATTTTATAAGAGTTTACACAAGAGAGATTATAAAGATTGAGAGAAAGTCTATACCTGCAAATGTAGACATAGAATTGTCCAGAATGAGTCTTAACAGGTAAACAACAAATTAGGCTTCTCATCAGGAACAAAATACCCTCAGAATACTAAGGAAATAACACATTTATAATTCTCTGCCAAGAATAACTATAATTCAAATGAAATTGAAATAGTTTTTTAAAGGGAAATACTTAAAAATATTTCCACATACAGTTCCTCAGTTGAAGAATAATAAATTCCGCTCATTAAGGGAATTGAACCAGAAGGAGAGAGTTTCCTGCAAGAAGCAACAATGAGCAGAGAAAAAGGTAAACTTGTGGAAAAGTCTAGGCAAGCAATGGTTGTAAGATGTAACAATAACCACAGTAACAACAGCAATAGTAATGACTAGTTTTGAGGGTAAAAGTAAGATTGAACTGAAATATTGGGCAACAATAATGTGGAATAACAAAACAATCCAAAGATAATAATGCAATAGATAATGAAAAGCAAATTTATGGAAGAGGAAATCAAAATAGCCCAAAACTATACAATAAGATGCCTAAATCAGCAGTCAAGGGATCTGCTTAGGAAAAATGGAACAGTTTGAAAATTCCAAGTGTTGGCAAGGCTAAGGGGAAATAGACATGCTGTTGGAATCATGGTGGGTCTGCACATTGCTACAACCTCTAGTACGGTTTCAAATATATTCACAAATTCTTTCCTACTCCATCTTTCAATGGGTGGGGCCTGATTCCATAAGTGTGGGCTGCACTTGGTGACTTGCTTCTAATGAATAGATATGTTGGAAGTGACTGTGTGATTTCTGAGACCAAGCCATAAAAGTTCCCTCCTTCTGTCTTTTGAGTCACTTGCCTGGGAAAATCCAGCTGCCATGTAGGAAGAACACTTGAGTAGACCCATTGGGAGGGGGCACGGGAAGTGAGATTTTTTGTGAACAGCCAAGTGAGCGAACCATTTGGGAAGTGGCCCCTCCAGCCCCAGCCATGCCTTCTGACCGTCAATGTTTGACTGCAACCTCCTGAGCCAGAAGTGCTCACCTGAACAACTCCTGATTCCTGACCCACAGAACCTGTGAGATGATAAATATTTGCTGGCTTAAGTGGCTAAGTTCAGGGGTAATTTTTTAATATAGCAATAGCGAACTAATCCTACCACTTTGGAGCAATTTGGCAAAATTCTGTAACATTTTGTGTAGGTACATAGACTAGAGAAGTTCCTGCGAGCATATATGAGTACAAGAAGACATGCAGGAAGTTATTCATTGCAGAATGCTTTTTCTTTCAATTGGATAATGGGTAAATAAGTTGCAATATATTTTTACAGTGGGAAGCTTTGGAGCAGTTAAAAATAAATTAACTAGGTGTATGTGTATGGATTTGGATAAATCCCTAAAATCTAGTAGAGAGCGCAGTGTGTAAACTGCAAAAAATATGTATGATGTGATATTACTCATGTAAATTTAAATATATATACAGCAATACTGTAATATATTCTATACAGTTATAACCAAATGTAGGAAAATTTAAAAACATGGACAGGAGGGATACATTCCACTCCAGAATAGAGTTGTCATAATGGAGAGAAGGAGGTGGAGGAATAGAATAGGTGGTCCAGGGCTTCAGTATGTAATATATTATTTCTTTAAAAAAAAATCTGAAGCAGGTAAAATAAAATATTAGTCTGTGTTCAAACTGATTAGTGGGTCCGTAGATACATTGTATTATTTGCTGAATTTTCTGTTGGTTTAAAACACTCTTTATTGCCCTTAATGTAGATTTCCATTCTGCTATTATTTTCAGATTTGTTCTTTGCCTTGCAAAGGTCTGAACCTTTTCCAAATTAGCTTGCCTCAGAAAGCTCTCTTTTCTTTTTGACTTGATATCTCCTCACCTTACTCTGATATTTCCTCCTGCATTTGCATTCTTATTTCATAGACACACCACTCTCTGAACTTGTTTTTAACGATATAACCACAAACTTTGTAAAATTGTCATCTTTCCCATATTATTATTGACAATATGCTTTTTCCTTTTACATCTCCTTGAAAGTGCTTCCTCCTCTAATGATGCAGAACTTTTATAGAGACCCCCACATTGGTGTTTTCTGCTTACTCATTCCTCTCTGATTTGAGCTCTATCCAAACCCTGTTTGCCAGTTGGCATGCCCCTGTAGGATCTTAACAAGGGAACACAATTGTTTTATAAGTGCTTAGCCAAGTACCCAGTATCTTTGCTGGATCTCCTTGTCCCCATGACTTAACTCTTGGACTCTGAGGAGGAGATGTACATTTCTGGGGGTATCTGAGGACTTTTGCAGTTCTTTCTTAATCAAAAGCAAATATGAAAAAAACTGTCATATCCCCATAGGTCATTGTTCCTAGGGTCCTTCTCATTGACACCTTTGTTTGCAGAAAATTTCATTTTTTCATGTGCAGGGCCCATGTCTCGACCCTTCTATCCCTAGCCAGTTGCATATTGGTAGGTATGACCCCTGAGTAGAGAGAGGAAGGGGGTTGCTGCTTACCAGTGGTGCGAAGCACAGCGAGGGGTTGATCCTGGCTACTTTTAAAAGCAATTGCAATATAGCCTGACTGGGTGTATATGGTCTGATGCCATAGTTGGTCATCCCTGCCATGAAATGGAAGAGAATTTGGGTAGATGAAAATTTTGTCTCGTCCCTTTACTATCTGCCTCTCTTGTTTAATTTCCAAATTCAAAGTGTGGGTCTGCCACTAATTGTCATTCTCATCCCAACTGTGCTGACTTAATGGAAGCTTCCTCTACACCTGTCAGGAATATCATTAGTTTTGAGTGTCCGCATGAGTGTAGTTAGGGGAATTTGACAAAAGGCCCCATCAGGGTTGTCTAGGCTCTTTGACTTTCAGAATGCAAGGTCAGTCCGTGTCGCCCCTTGAATACCTGGCAGTTAGAGGACAGGAACGCTGTGAAGTCTGCAGTGGATTCCATGCATACTGCAGGCATTCTGCAGAAAGCCCACGCTTCAGAGGAGGTCTTGAGCCTCCTTTCCAAAGTCCTTCCCTTCTCCCTGTGGTCCGTTACCAGAAATCTATGCAACATAACAAAGTACTTTAGAGCAGTGCTTCTCACATGAATTGTGAGGAAGGACTAGTTTTGTTTTTTTAATTCCAGTTATTGGCAGGCCGATACTTTTGTAAAATACAGTGAGAATGAATTACTGGAAAAATTAAAAAAAAAAAGCAGAGCTACAAAAATCAAGTCAGCTGGTCACATGCTTAGATGTTGGGACGATGCTGTGGATAGTTATAAAAATTTCAATGCTGCCTCTCGACTGCTGTACTTAGCTCATTACAGATCAGCAACAGTGCCTGGCAGTGGTCCACAGAGCACACCTTGAGTAGTGCTGCTGTGGAGGCCCTGCAAGGGTTACGTTTGGGTACATTCTTTGTCTGTACTAACAATATCAGCCTACAGCAATATGCCTTGGGTCTTTGGTGCAGGAGAGGAAAAAAAAAAAAGAAAGAAAGGCGTATTAGTCTGGGTTCTCCAGAGAAACATAACCAATAGGTATATATAAATATAGAAAGATTTATTATAGGGAATTGGCTTACATGGTTATGGAGGCTGAGAAGTCCCACCGTCTGCAGCTGGCAAGCTGGAGACCCAGGAGAAATGATGGTGTAAGCTCCAGTTGAGTCTCAGTTCTAGTCCAAAGGCAGAGTCCAATATTCCAGCTTCACAGCCAGGCAGAGAGAATGAATTTTCCCTTCCTCTGCCTCCAACAGATTGGCTGAGGCTCACCCCCATTAGGGAGGGCAATCTGCTTCACTCAGTCTACGGATTCAAATGTTAATTCATCCAGGAACTCCTTCACAGACATACCCAGAATAATGTTTAACCAAATATCCAGGCACCCCATGGCCCAGTCAAGTTGACATGTACAATGAACCGTCACAGAAGGGCGCCATCTCATGTCAATGCGAATGGGGGCTGTTTGGTTCATGACTCTGCCAAGAAGTGTACCAGTTCCTTGACCCTAGAAACAGAACCACTCCTTTTATTTTTAACCTCCTGACAACTTGTCCATTATGCGAGCATAGAATCAGGCTCTCTGGTGCCAAGGGAACAGACTCTTCTTCAGCTCCTGTGCTTTCCATTGAAATTGCCCCTTCCTCTCTGTATGGCCAGCTGCTTGCTGACACAGTTCACCTCTCACCGAGATCCCTGGTGCAGCTCAGCCACTCATACCCCTGAACCCTCAGACCCGGAATGCAATACGCCAGCCAGCTGCCCTCTGAAGCTCACCCTCTGCCATGTCCTCACAGACCCTCCTTCATACCCCAGAATGTTTCATCTTCAGTCTAATAGATCTGTGACCTCCTCTTTTCCCTGTATCTTGCTTCATATAATCCTTAGCAAATAACTACTGATATTTATTGAGAATGTGCCTGGTGCTAAGTCCAATGGTTTCCATACTTTATTTTATATTTACAAAAATACTGTTCAGTATTTATCACAGTCCCCATTGACAGAGGAGGAAGCCTAC
Organism: Pteronotus mesoamericanus; assembly: GCF_021234165.1. NCBI lineage: Eukaryota > Metazoa > Chordata > Mammalia > Chiroptera > Mormoopidae > Pteronotus > Pteronotus mesoamericanus. Next base: position 16,283,026 of record NW_026555308.1, read on the forward strand.
AGGAGAGAAATAACTTACATGGCTATTACGGGCCGAGCTAGGATTTAAAGCTAACACTGTTTTTGCCCCCAAAGTCCTGATTCTTAACCATGAAATCGTATTGCCTTATATAAGATACAGAAAAATTGTTTACATGATATGCAGTCTCTTAAATAATACATATTTCTCAATGAGTAAAATTGCCATTGAAAATATTTATATATTTTCTGTCCATTGCCCTCCATCTAAGGATCCATCTTTAAGTTTTAGTTCAAGACCATGTTTCTCTTTGCCGATGAACTTACATGTTTTCCTGCCTTCGCCAAATCTTGCTTGGGTTTCCCCAGGTGGCTTGGAGTGAAATTTAGTCCTTAATTGCAGCAGCTGTTTTTAGCTTTCTTGGGATGATGTTCTTCCCTTTTTTGAACATGGCTTTATTTATCTGTATGGATGGTTCAATTGCACATGTTTTCTTTCCTACTAGACATTGAACATTTTGGGTGCAGAGACTGAAGGAACTGAATATGCACCTAATTTTGTAAGCTGCTTTTTCCAGAAGCAAATTATGTTGATATATCAAATGGGATTCAGTTATGACCAGTTTTTTCCTGCAGCGTACTCAGTGTTTATTATGTTGCTGTATGGGGGTATGGCTTAGCTATGTTCATTTGAGTATAACCTTGTTACTAAGCTGTAAAAATTTCTGTGGCAGATCCAAAGCCTCAGACAACCAGGTAAAAGGTGGTAATGGGAAGCTATTTACAAGATGCTTAGAAACTAGCGGATGAGTGGTGAAATGGGAAGGAATATTTTCAGTGCTTGCACTGATCTGAGCACACTCCTCCAGGTAGGGAAATTAGAGAAGATTAGTTGGGGGTCTTCCCATGTTTACGAAACACTTCAGTGAAGGTGAGAGTAACAGCTGGTGAGGCAGCCTGGGTCCTGGGGCCAGTGCTGAGAGAGAACTGAAAGCACACGGGAGCATCATCCAGCATTGACTTCTCATTCCCTGGACCATGGGAGTCTAGTCCTTGCTGAGACAATCACGGCACCTGGTCTCCCAAATCAGGATTGTCCTCAGGGAAAGGGAGGGTGATCCCAACTCATATGTCTGATACTCACTTTTGTTTTCATTTATTTAGTTTTTAAAATTTTCTTTTATTGATTCTAGAGAGAGGGGAAGGGAGGGAGAAAAAGAGGGAGAGAAACATTGATGTGAGAGAGAAACATCCATCGGTTGCCTCCTGCATGTGCCCCAGCTGGGGACGGAACCAGCAACCCAGGCGTGTGCCCTGACCAGGAATCGAACCAGAAACCCTTCAGCTTGCAGGATGACACCCAACCAACTGAGATACACCGATCAGGGCTGATACTCACTATTAAACCTGTATAGTCTGAAATTTAACTTGAAGGAAAGAGGATATGGCAATAGAAGTGTTCTTCCAGAAAAAGATTCTTGTTTTCTATATTTATGTGTAAGGATAGATTTGGCTTGGGAGGGGGAAGTCTGACTTATAATTAGCTGAAGATGTACGTTTTGTAATTGGCAAATGTGTGTGCACTTTGTGACTAGCATCCTGCCATTTTTGATGGGTCTGTGGATGCATGTTTTGTGAGCCGTGGACGGTTAGGGTGATTTGGGGGCTGATGGCTGGCTCTGGCTTCAGCCATGTGTCTGTTTTACTTTTCGGGGCCCAGAACATTTGTGAGAGTTGTCCCAGTTGTTATAATGAATGAAAAGTACCTTTGATAGAAATAGAGAAATCAGGAAGTGTGGCCTATTTTTTTAGGAAGATAATTAATTCGTTTTTAGACATCTTGAGTTTAAAATGAGAGTTTGACATCCGGATGGAAATGCCTTGGCTCAGCTGCGGCTGCTTACTCGAAACAGCCACTTAGGAGGCTTGTGTTCTAGAAAGGATTTTTTCACTCACCAGTTTGGTGCTCTTGGTCCAGCACTGTAACTTTTAGGAGCCTCATTGGTTGATCCTAAGTCAGCGGCTCTCAGCCCCAACAAGGACGTGGCTGACGTGTGCTCCAGACTGGGGAGGGTAGGGGAGTGTCCAGCTGTGCCTGCCACTCAGTGGTGTCCCAGGGAAAAGAAGGCAGGAGCCTCCTATGCCCAGGTGCACGCCAGCTCCAGGGTCCTGTGAGCACTGACCACTTCCACCACGTGGATTATTTTCACGGTGTGGCTGAGGGTCAGCAAGGTTTGGGTGTTTTGAACAGTCATTCTCCGAGACTGACCTTCTCTTGGCTGTCTTCCTGTAATATACCCCTTGTTACTCAGCAGTCCACTTTAGCTTGTCCTGCAGACACAAACTTAATGCTGGACGGGCCTCTGCAAGTGGCTTGCATGGAAAATGATAGGTGTGTGGGGAGAGCGCACAGGGGCCATTTCTCCCTGACAGCCTCCCTGGCAGGGAGGCCCTCCTCCTCTGCCTGGATGCCCCAGTCGCAGGGAACTCCTTCCAGGGCTGCTCAGTTCACCTTCTGGGAGCTCTGCGAAGAAGAGGTTCTTTACCCACACCTTGAAATCGACTCTCTGTACATCCTACTTATTCCCTAATTCCGCTCAGAGGCTTACCAAGCCTCTCAGCCCCCTTTGCAGATGGGGAAACGGAACCTGACATGCTCACTGTAACCGAGAGCCGTGCTCTTTCCGCTGCCGAGGGCCCTTCTTTTGCTGTTCCCCTTTCTTCTCTATACCTGCTCTTTCATTCTCCTTACCACATCCTTTTCCCTTAACCTGGAGCCTCTGGCCTGCCTTGCTCTGCTGGAAACTTCTGAGGCCCAGTGCCAGCCCTCTGGGCAGAGGAGGGTGTGCTAGTCTGGGTGAGGGGACACTTTAATTTCCTGAAAGGATGCTGGGAGCTGCTTAGCTCTGGAACACCTGGAGGTGTCATTCACCTTTATAGGAGGGTGCGTGTGAGAGGGGTCTCAAGGGTGTGCTCATAAGCCACTGGTACAACCTGGACCGGTGTGGGGGCTGCTTCTCCGAGGTGCAAACTGTTCTGCGTATTTATCAATGCTTAGCACCTGGCTTTTCCTTCCTGCTTTGAATGCTGTGTGAGTAGAACACCTGATTTTTGCCTGGGAAAAGTGAAACATGTGGATCTTTGCAGGGTCACAGCCAAGATGTCCAGTCCCTGGGCAGCCCAACGTTTCTGGGCTGTGCAGTCCTTTCTTATAAGAACTGGGAAAGAGTCTATCAGGCTGAGGAGAGGAGCAGAGAGTAGTCATATGTACAGGGAGAGGCAGCTTGATGATGACATGGTGTCCCACAGCCTGCAAGGGCAACAGGTTCAAATTCATAAGTAAATGGGAAAAATGAGTTAAGACACAAAACGAAGGAAGGGAATAGAACTGTAGATCCTTTGGGAATTGTGCAGGCTATGGGTACCGCGGAATTTTCTTACTTTTCCTCCAGAAATGTTACTGTTTAAAAGAGAACACTGGCCATCTGAAAACCAGGGTGGTCCTTTAAGGAAGGGAAGGAGGAATGAATGACAATGTCTTTTTCTCCTTGCCTCCCTTCTCTTGTGAACAGGGAGAAGATGCCTTTCCACCATGTGACCGCTGGCCTGTTGTACAAGGGGAATTACCTCAACCGCTCTCTCTCTGCCGGCAGCGACAGCGAGCAGCTTGCTAATATCTCTGTGGAGGAGCTCGATGGTAAGGCGCCCGCCCTGTCTGGGAGCTTAGCCACCCAAGAGAGCCAGGTGTGGCTCTTGCACATCTAAGGTGAAAGCGCCAGGCTCTGGCCACCAGCTGTGGCCAAGTCTAACTGTGGGGTGACGGGAAAGAGTTCAGAGATAAATTCTGCCTGAATGACTTCTTTGTGTGGGGTAGACCTTGTAGCCTGAAAAACCTGGGCGGCTGTTTCTGTTTCCTTGGATACTGACTGGGAGGACAGCCTTCAACACCCCAGGTGTATCTTCCAGTTTATGGAAGCTTTGTCACCAATGGTGTTGTCGTGTTTCCATATTGTCATTTACGATGGGGCTCAGCTGTGTGGGAGGGTTAAGCCCTACTAATGACTGTCTCTTGACTTGTGGCCATGGCGCTTTGAATCCTGCCCAGACCAGAACCATCTGGAAGGTGTGCTGAGGTAGGAATGGACAGCAATTATTTTTATTGCCTCTATTCCCTCATAACACAGTGCAGCCTTGCGTGTTCAGGGCAGGGTTAGGGATGGGAAAAACCTGAGGACACAATGACTAAATTTGTCCTGGGACAGCTGTTCATTGTATCCCCGCTGGTAAACCAAAATTAAAACAAGGAAGGAGGAATCTTTTTCTAGAATAGAGAGTTAGGTAGATTCAGCCAGATGTTTGCCTAGGTGCCACATCTGCTGAAGCCAGAATCAGTTTTCCCTCGTGTTTTGGAATGCTGTGCTCCTTACAACACATTTTAAAACACGAAGTCTAAATTTACTTTCTAAAAGAGAGAAGTCCAAATTAACCCCAGATGGTTCACATCTTTGCTTGTGAGTGTAATGATCCGAACCAGTATGCTTTCTATGTGCACATCTCTCACAAGGGCAAGGGGGGAAGGTTCGGTCGTGGGCCAGGGAAGCCAAACCTGCTTGACGATCGGCAGGAGCTGAGGGGAGCAGAGGACAGGGCCATCCGATAGCTTTCCCTGCCCTTGTTTATTTTGTGGGCATGCTTATCTAAAGGCTTGCTTATTTACAAGAGCAAGTGGCAGAGGCTTGTGGGCTGGGGCCAGAGGAGAGGCTGGGATGTTGGGGCAGTGGGAATGATGTGGGCAAGGCCAGGCTCCTTAGGGCCAGCTGCTGCTCCCTGTGGTCTGGACAGACTGGTGGCCAGAGAGGACAGCCCCACCCTCAGATATCCTGGCCTTCAGCAGGCCGAAGAACTGTCAGATGCAGGACACAGATGCTGGCAAGAGAACCCTAACTGCCTCTGAAGTAACCCGTCCTGGTCACCACAGAGAAGGCTAAGGCTGAGGCTGGGCTGGCTGTGGTTGACAGGTGCGGTGAGGCTCACACTCCCCCACACCTGGAGGAGTCTCCCCAGTGGACAATAGGGCAGGTGGTGCACTGGTTCGGTGGGTTTGCACCTGTGTTATGTAGGTCCCCTGGGGTTATCAGTTAGCACGAGTCCCCTGTGTAGGGCCCTGCTGAGCAGAGGCCTTGAGAGTGGTCAACTCTTGAAGAGGCTGAGATCACTAACCAAAGGAAATTTGAAAATCATCTATGGCTTTCCTATATCCTGCTTTCCATTTCCCTTTCTCTTCCCTTCTCCCTCCCAACTTTGCCATGAATAATAATCGAGAGATGATTTCTCCGCTTCTCAGAGCAACGGCTTTTTTTTTTTCCTTTCTTTCTTTCTTTTTTATTTTAAATCTGGGCCGCCTCTGGGGCGCATGGCTTTTCAAGAGGATGGCTGGCTAGATTTCAGCCCTTCTCCCCACTTTGGGCAGCTGGCTGAAACACCGTTCCATGTTCTTGGGCAAACATCAGAGTTCACCAGCTCTTTCACCGAGGTCCAGGCAGCTGAGCAGGGCTGAAAGGTGCCTTCTTAGCAGGCGAGATGAGCAGGGAGTGACTCGAACAGCCCTCAGGCCCAGCTGGGCAGGCTCAGCAGTGAAGCCCTGGGAGGGGGGTCCTTGGTGGCATGAAGTGGGACTTTATGACCCGAGAGTGGCTGGTGAAGGTGCTGTGTTTGTCCTTTAGGAGGGTAATCCTGGCTCTCGGCCTGGAGAGGGGCCATTTATTTCCTGACAGAAGACTTCTACTTTATTTTTTGCCAAAGTCACTCCTGAGTTATGACTGCTCCTGCTTTCTTACCAGCTCCGTGGGGCTCGGGCAGGGCTGTGCAGATGAGTGCTGAGTTTCGAGCAGGCCATCAGGGCCTGAAAACCAGCTGGTGTGGGTCAGTTTGGAGGACTGCACACTGGTGCTTCGGGAAGCCAAGGTTTCCAAGGCTTTGCCTGTTTGCTGTTCTCTTGGGGCTGCCTCATGTCAAACTGAGTTCTATAGTCCTGCCATTTGAGGCCACTCATTTAGCCTCAGGGATCTCATGGTGTTGCGCAGGGAGCCGATGTGGTGGACACCAGTGAAGCATCCTTTGTAGCCCATCAACCTCCGGCACAGACATTAGTTGGGTGCCGTCCTCACTCCCTGCTCCCTGCTCCTCACCCCACACAGCACTGAGCCTCCTGCTTCAGTGTAAGGGGCCCAGCCCATGGGTGGGTCCCTCTGAGAACAGGCTTGACTAGAGCCTCTCTCCACGCAGCCCATCTCCAGCTGCCATTTACTCGCCATTTACTCGGGGAAGTTTTAGTTTCTTTCTTTATACAAAACTCAGGGAGAAGTAATGCAAAGCTGCCTTAAGTTGGCCAGGTCGGAGTTGGAAATTGCCCAATAAACAAACTCAGCCAGGATCAATCGGCTGAGACCATCATTCATTCATTCATTTCTTCATTCCTGCTGATTCATTCATTACAGGAATATTTACCCAAGTGCTTTCTGGGCAGAGGAGGAAATCAGTAAGTACATTTGTTGCCTGTCCCCAAAGAGTTTGCAGTCTGTCCATGTAAACACGAGATTAATTAGTAGTATCGTGCACTTTTACAGGGTGTCATGTGAAATTTTATAAGACACACGAATTACAATTTTTAAAGAACAGTTTCTGAAATGCTATTTATTGCAAAATTTTGTGATGCCATCTTAATTTTAAACTAAATTCACTGCTATATGAAGTTCATTCATTTTCATTGATATATGGCATTCCATTGTATATAATGTAACTCAATTTCTATGCCCATTCTCTTCAGGATGGATGTCTGGGTTTCCAGTTGGGGGCTGTGGGGATGTAGCCCCGCTGCCCCCTTCCTGGTGCAGCGGCGATGTCAGGGGCTGCTCTCCTCACGGCTTCCTTGCAGCGGTTGTGGAAAGGTCAGGGTGTCGATACTTTTCATTATTTTGCCAGTTACAGTGTTAGCCCCTGGGTTGCTTTCTCAGGTCTTCCTTTGAGCTTAGGTTTGTTTGCTTTCACATCTTTGATGGTTATTATTTCTGTTTCCTCTTCAGGAATGCCTCTCATGTTAGTGCTGGATTTTTGTTCGTTTTTCGCATTACATGTCTCTTCTCTCATCATTTTTTTCTCTTTTGCACTTCTGCGTTCAGCACTCCTTCTCGTGTGTGTCGTCCACATCATTGATTTAGCTGTCTGCCATCATTTAAAAATTGTTAAAATTATTCATGATAAAATTTTAAGTAATTTATATAATATATATGTATATATTATACAGGGTCCAGCAGAAGTAATGCCTGCTTGAGTGTGGTTGGTAGGGTAATAATATGGGTGTAACAGTTTATAGTTTTAATTTGAAAATTTCACCTAAAATGTCATATGGTATGTTTGAGTGTGATGTTGTTATTGTACAGAATGACATGCTTATGATTTTGTAATAAAAGGGTTTGTAAAAAAAAAGGGGCGTTATTTGTGCCACACCCTGTATATACATAAATTTTATATATGCATATATAATACACATATATAAAGCCTTTTAATTCAAGTGTCCCAACTAATTCTGCCTTTATTTTGCATCAGAAAATGTTTCTATATTGTCTTTTTTGGTTTTTTTCTATTCTGCTTTTCGATTCAACCATTATAGGTGTTTTTAGGACCAGTCTCTGTGAACAAACCATGTTTGTAGAATCTTTAACCGTTTTTTGTTCAGTCTTCACTTTATCCCAGATTTGGGATAATTTTATCCTTTTTAGCTCAGCTTGGAGTGCCCAGTTTCTAGAAAACATTTACTGTCTAGTCCATGGCTGCTGGGCAGAAGTGGGGTCCGGTTGCCCCTCCTGTTGAGTTGGCTCCTGGTGCCACACAATTATATCACTCCTTTGTTCCTCCCCCTCCTGCTCTCCTTCCTGTTCCCAAACTAGTATCCAGTGTTCAGGGATCCCAGGTACATTCTGGTTCTCATCTCCTCTGCAGATAATCCAGAATGGGCCACACCAGCCCATGGCCCTAGTTATCTGAGTTGTGTTTCCTGAAGGAGCTTATAAAAGAGGTGCTGCCAAAAAGGAAAAGGACTCACAGACATGGACAGCAGTGCGGTGATTGCTGGGGGCCAGGGTGAGTGGAGGTGGGAGACAGTATAAGGGGGATAAAAGACAATGGGAAAAATGCAATAAAAAAGAGAGAAAGAAAAGAGGTGCTATCAAAGTGGGTTTGGCTTGGGAACTAGATCACCATGGAAACAGCTGCTATGAAATAGGGAGTGACTACTTGCTTTGCTGGTCAGTGTGGCCTCTGGGTCCCTGGCAAGGGCAGGCAGTGGTGGTAAGTCAGAGTCTCTCTTCGCAACGTGCCACTGTGGTTCTTAGGGTGGGTGGAAGTTGTGTTTCTCCAGTATCATTAGTGTTGCAATTAGTAAACATTCTCCTTGGGCTCTGACATGTCTTTATATCTCAAAATTAGTATTCTTGGTGATGTGCTCATACATATATTTTGGGGGCTATTTCCATTTCAGTTTGGGAGTGCATGTATCGTTCTGCCACCCTTCCATCATGAAGTCCCATTTTAGTAGTTGGCTAACATCATTGGGGCTGTTCCAGAATCGCAGCTTCACACAGCCCACACTCCTCAATGACCCACGTTTGCCCGATCCAGTGGACACTCAGTGTCTTTCTGGACTTTCTGCAGCATAGGGCCGTGTTTGCCATGCCTTTGGTTTTGAAGTTTGTCACTAGCTGGCTCTCTTCCTACCTCGTTTCTACTTCTTTGTTACTTCCACCATTCCTTGTGCTCCCCATACCTCCTGCCCACTCCTTACACACTGCTGTCCTCCCCATGGACATCTCTGTGCTGATCCCTTCAAGATCTGTATCTTCAATTCCTGTCTCCCTCCTGAATTTTAGACTTCTGACCTATGGTCCTGTGTAGATGTCCCACAAGTTTCTCAAACTCTAAAGATGCAGAGCCTATGGATTTCATTTGTTCTCCCAACCTGCCCCTCCTGTGGAATTTTTCCCAGGGAAATTATATTACCCTATACTTGATCAACCATAGTGGTAATTTGGGAGTCTCCCTCGATTCCTCTTTTTCTCTTACTTCCCACACATAACCGGCAAAGTGCTGCAGATGAACTTATTTCATAAGTACTCCATCCTCCCTAATCACATTGCTGTTCTCTTTGGCCAGATCCCCGCTTCCTAGACAACTGCAGTCGCCGGGAGGGGAGCCCCTTGTACCTCGTCCATGATATCACCTGTATCAGTTCAGTTCCATTTCATCCGAGGGATGCTGCCCACTTATGTACTGGATTAAGTTACCCCTCTGCTTACAGCTTTTTTCTTCATGTCCTACAAATACTCCTATATAAATATGTACACATGTAATATTTCTTTAACTTCTAAAAACATTTTCAAATCCATAGAGGTTCGGAAAGTATAGTGAATACCTTTCATTTTGATTGTTAATATTGCAGTGTTTACTTTGTAAACTTTGTTACTAGTTACTAATTTGCTTTTTTCAAACATGAGGTTCACTGTCCTATTTGTTTTTCTGAATGGAAGTCCCTTGGCCAAGACAGACCTGGATGTCAATTGTACTTTTTAAAAAAAGATTTATTTATTTATTTATTTATTTCTAGACAGAGGTGAAGGAAAGGAGACAGAGGGAGGGAAACATCAATGTGCAGTTGCCTCTCGTGTGCCCCTTACTGAGGACCTGGCCCGCAACCCAGGCATGTGCCCTGACTGGGAATCCAACCAGCGATCCTTTGGTTTGTAGGCCAGTGCTCAGTCCACCGAGCCACACCAGCCAGGGCTCAATTGTACTTTGGTGGGGGGAGAGTGGGTTGGGGGGAGCATTTGTTTTCTTTCTCTCTCCCTTTCTCTCAACATACACATACACACATAATTTTTTCAGTTTTAGAATTTTAAAATTTGGTTCTTCTTTTTTTTAATAGTTTCCATTTCTCTAATGAGATACCCTATCTGTTTACTCATTAAAATAGTGTTTTAAAAATTCTTTGGACATATTTTCCTATAATTATAATAGCTCTTAAAAGTCTTCATGTATTGAATACAACATCTAGGTTCTAGACCATCTTGGGGTTGGTTTCTATTGTCTTCTTTTAGATTATAATAAAAAAAAATTCTTTTTTGTCTCTTTGCAGGCCTGCTAACATTTGACTGCACACCAAACATTGTAAATACTATGTTATAGAGACTCCGTGTTCTGTTTTTTTCCTCTGGAGACGGCTGATTTTTGCTTTACTAGCTTAGTTACTAGCTGACAACCATAACTGTGTGTGGGTTTGGTTTTATGCTTTGTTAAGGTAGATCCGTGGAAACCCCAAAGTGGCTCCCAAGCTCCTTGAACTTCAGCCTCCGAACTCTGCCTTCCTTGTGGATCTGGTCAGGGTTTGGTTAGGGTGGGTCTAAAGTAGGCCTGTATAGTGCGGTTCTTACTCTTACCACGTCATCTTTCTAGTGTGTCAGCTAGATGCCCAGGGGTGTTCATGAGGTTTTTCAGATGTCTCCTAGTGCTGCTTAAATTCTAGTATCTGTCTTCTCTTCTCAAACTCATAGCACCTGCTTCCTGGTAGTCTGGTTTATCCTCAGCTTGTGTAGCCCAGCCTTCAGCCAAGTATGCACAGGGAACTCATACACAGGCTTCTGGGGACCTCTCTTCATAGTTTTTTTCTTTCTTCGTCTTACTCTACATTCTAGGCCTGTTCAGCCACCCCAAAGTCTGAATTGTCATTGGCAGCTGTCCCTGGGCAGGGAGCCAGGGTGAACACGGGCTTGCCACGTGCATTTCCCGTCTCCCCGCAATCACAGTCTTGTACTGCCTGTCGTGTGGTACCTGAAAACAGAGGCTTTATATATTTTGTTCATTATAAAGAGTTCTTTGGTTGTACAGCTTCTGTTGGGAATGATTTGTCTACCTGGGAAACACATATTCATCTTTTAAGTTTCAACATTGTCATCATCATCATCTTCAACATTGTTATCACAGCTGAGTACTTACTATGTACCTGGAGCTGCTCAAAGTACATTATGTGAATTAACTCATTTAATCCTTTCAATAATCTTATGATACAGGTACTATTATTAACCTTCTTTTTGCAATGGAAAATGGAGACTTTAAATCACCTAGTAGTGTCACTGGCACGTGTTGGACCTGGGAGGCAAACTGCCACCTGTCTTCAGAGCTCATGCCTTTTAACTTTTATGCTCTGAAACCTCCCTCCTGCTAGATAAGACCCTTTGTGCCTTCCTCGCACCCTCTGTCTCTATCATACATATCACTGCCACCACTGTGACACATGGGTGAGAACTTGGCTGATTAGTCAAACTTCCTGTGGGTGGAGAGATATTTTTAAAGCTCTGTGTGAGCCCAGTGTGCTCCTCCCTGAGAGCAGGGGTGCCCTGCAGCCTGGGGGGCTGGTGATGGGCATGAGTTTATGCTGGAAGGGCTCCTGCGCCAGACGTTCGGAATGGTTGTTCCCCACCCCACCCATCTGGTCCATCATATATTTTCTTGTAAGGAAGACTCGCCCCATCTCCTTTTTTCTCCCCTATACTTTTTCTGGTTGATGAAATAAAAACCAGAGGCATACCCTACTTGCCTTTTATGAGACACTTCCTTCTGCAGCCTCTTCAAGAGGGGTTTTAAGGAGGCAGAAACATTACTGTCACAAGGAGAGAAGCTCATGATTCTTGTATGAGAAAGCTGATGGCTCAAAGTTCACTCCTGCGGAGGAGGCAATAAAACCTACACAATGAACCGCATTATCCAACAAGGGTAGGAATTCCAGATACGCAGCTCTGCTCCCAAGCTGGGAATTAGCCTTACAACCTGGGTCTTCTACCTATGTGCGTACTTTCCTCCTGGGGGCCTGGCCTGCCTTTGAGCCTTGAGAGAGACTCATTGTGTGGAGAGTTGTGAAACTTGGGCAGCAGAGCATGGAGGGACTTCTCTGACGGTAGCTGCTTCCCCAGGCCAACTCCTTAAAGGGACGTTTGTCTAAGTCTTCTCATAATTTTCTGCATCTTGTTCAGAAAATATATTTTGATAGCTGTGGCCAAGAAGGAACCCCAAGCGCCGTCCCTGCCACTTTCACTTTATTCATTTGTAATCTATATGCTACCTGTTCCCAAAAGTGATCGAGACATTGTGTGATAAAAGAAGAAACATGAATTGCAAAGGCTGTCAGAAATAAAAAATAAAAATCCATATAGAGAGGAAGGAAAAGTATGACAGTCTCTAAAACATACACTTGGATAACGTGGATAAGCGTTACATTTGGCTCCAAGCTTTCAGATGTCTGGGACAAGATGGTAGCCTGAGTTTCATTATTCCAATGAAAGCCTTAATGTGTCCCATTAAAAGGATAGTTTTCTCACTTATGTTTTAAATTGATGTGCTTGGCCCATAATAAAAATACCCCATACACAAGCTTTTTTTTTTTTTTTTTTTACTTAAATCTGCTAGTATTAGTGGCTTCTGATAGTGGTGATTGTCCGTGAAGGATGAGGTGCTAATCTTAGACTCTCCAGCTGCAGAGAGGCCAGGGCAGAGAGTGGTCTAAAAAGCCTTCCCATCAGATGATTCCGAGGTGCCGGAGAATGTGTTTCTCCAGTTCCCACTCCTAAGAGCCCTGACTGAGGAAGTAGGAAGAAGTGATGTCTTGTAGGAAAGTTTAAGAACCTGCGTCATAAAGCATGACCTTGACTTGAGATATTTGAGGAACAGGATTTACCAAAATTCATTTCTATCTTAAACTAACTTTGAAACTGTTCCTATTAGGATGCAGCAGAAGTGCATCCTAATAGATCCAAAGTAATTAAACCCCACAGTGCTCAGGTAATTCAGTAAGTTAATCTGTTGAGTAGAATTGTTCAGCATTATCCATCTGGTTGCTGAAGAGAGTTTGCCAAAACTCATTATTTTGATGTTGGCTTTATTGATACTGGGCTGTCTCTCTTGGTGGTAATTGGCCAATAGCAGGTTCAACTGTTCCCTTGGACTGCTCAGCAGTATGTTCTAACCGGACTGTTCATTGGCCTTTCCTGTTCACGGTGGTATCCAAGGCACCTCATCTAATCACTGCTTCAAATAATTAAAAAGCAGGTGATGAGCTAGGACACAGCCACTTAAAATACAAATTTTCTCTATCAAGGTGGTCATTTCTACTTTCTCTAATTCCCGAGCTGGAAGATCACTGAATTTACATTGAGACTTGTGTTGCTACATTGCTGTGTAACAAATTACTCCAAAACTTCTTGGTTTAAAATTAAAAAAAACAATGATCTCACAGTTCTGTGGATCAGGAATTCAGGAGTGGCGTAGATGGCTGGTCTTGCCCAAATTCTTTCAAAAGGTTGCAGTTAAGACATTTGTGCGATCATCTGAAGACTTGACTGGGGCTGCGAAATTCAATTTCAGGTTCACTCATGTGGACCTTGACTGGAGGCCTCAGTTCCTCCCATGAGGACCTCTCCATAGGACTGGATTTGGCTTTTCCTAGAATGAATAATCATTTTATGACCTTGTCTCAGATGTCACAGGTTGTCACTTCTGCCACATGTATTTGTTAAAAGTGAGTCACTAAACACAGCCCACGCTCAAGGTAAGTGGAATTAGGCTCCGTCTTTTGAAGGGAGGAGTATCAAATTTACTCCTCCAAGGGAGGAGATCTATTTTAAAAGCATCAAAGACCATACAAATTGGCTTAGAGATGGCTCCTAGCTATTGAATTGAAAGCTAACGAAATGTTTAGAAAGTTATAAAATCATACTTAGAAGTTTCCTTATGCAGTGAAGAAGAGAGGGCCAATGGTCATTGCTATAAAAACAGGAATTAAAGCCTATGTGATCTTTTTTCCCCTATTTATTTTTAATTAATTTATTGGGGTAACACTGGTTAATAACATCATGTAGATTTCAGGCATACAACTTTATAACATGACATCTGCATACTCTATTGTCACCATCCAAAGCCTAGTCTCCTTCCATCGCCGTACATTTGATCTCTTCCCCTCTTTGACCCCTGCTCAGAGCCTGCCTGATCTTCATGGAGTAGGGTCTCTGGGGTCCCTCAGACCAAGGTTCCTTCCCAGTTGTACTATTGAGCAGCTGCAACAGAGAGATGGTTAGCTCTTCCCCAATATAATTTTTTAGTAGCAGAAATTTTAGCTGGACAAATGGATGCTAGAATAAAGGCTACCTTTCCCAGTCTCCTTAAGAGCAAGGTGTGGCCACATTAGTAAATTCTGGCCAGTGAGAGGTAAGCAGAAGTGACCTTGGGTAACTTTGGTGCACTTTGTTGCACCTTTTTCTTATCTTTCTTTTATTACTAGATGGGAATGCAAGCATCTGACACCAAGGGAATGTCACCCCTGGGTGACAGAATGGTGAGTTGGGAGGAGCTCAGGTGCCTGAAGATAATGGAACAGAGAGAAACTAACTTCTCTTTTGTTTCTTTGTCATATGGACCTAAACCTACCGAATGGGCAACTATGTGTCCACAGATAAGAAATCCAGCCTCTAAACCTATTTTCCAATATTTAAATTAGTATCTTACATATAATGTTACTTTTAGGAATCTCCCACTTACTGTTTTTGAAGAGGAAGTATCATAGAAGATTAAGAATGATGGATCTATCATTTCAAACCATTAGAGATTTGTTTTTTTCCCTAATATACAGACTGTATTTCAGATTCACCGGCGAAAGGAAGAGGTTCAGCAGGGCGAGGGGTGGAGCCCTCAGGGCCAGCCGGATGGCACAGACCCTGGGGGCCTCAGGAGGCCACTGACTTTCTGTGAGCCTGTCCCATCCTTGTGGTCGGGGCCTGTGCACATCAGGTCCATCCCTGGGAGCAAACACTGTGGAGGTGCAGGCACAGAGTGGCTGCTCAGCAATACTTGTTGAAGAAATGAGCACCAGGTTTTCCGATAAGAGAAGTTTGTTGCGAAGTGAGCTAATTGTTCCTAATTATTCATTCCCTAACAAGAATGGAATCGGGATGATACGTACAGCAATGAAGTGTGGTTGATCATGAATGGCATTTAGAGCCAGCTTACTTATTTCAGTGCTCCATGAGATTTAGTTTTCTCACCTGTTCAATGTGGGTAATAGTATATACTTGACGGAGATAATATGAAAGAATATATGTAGAGTGAGTTACTATTGCATATTTGGCATATAGTAAGTGCCCAATAAATAGTAATGGTATGAGTAATAGTAATCGTTGTGGCTGTTGTTGTTATGATGGCATTAATGACAATGATAATAACTGTCATGACAAGACACACCCAGACAAAGTGTTGTTACTCCCACCTTGGGGCAAGTTGGCTTTTCAGAGAAAAAAGCAAATGTACTAGTCAGTATTATTCAATTATCCTGTTAGGACAGGCCCACTTCACAATGTGAGTACCCCGAATTGGAAAGTCCTATTAGAGTGAAAGTACCTGGACACCCCAAAGTGATTCTCTGTGTCTTGGCTTTAAGCTCATAAGAACACCTTTCCTAGGCTCCCTGCCTCATCAAAAACCCTGTCCTCATTGGTATCGAGGTCAGAGTCTAAACTGTCAAAGAAAGGAGAGGAAAAGGGACCCAATGACATTGACATCTAAACCTTCTGTTGTCCTGAGAACTAGAACAAGACCTTTAAGACCTGGGCTTTGATGTGAGAAACATCTGTAGATGGTTGGAAGTTTAGACCTTACAGGTCCTCATTGGGATGTTCCCAAGCATCAGGAGTGAACGTGGCCAAATATGTCCTTAAAAGAAAAAACCTGATGTATCCCATAATACTTATTCCATGGGTTGGAGGAAAGATGATGGTGGGACATGGGGGAGGGGCTGAAATCCCCGGTGGACGACCTGAACTCCCTCCCCTTCAGAAGGGACATTGTCAGCTCTTTGAACTCAACACATTGGGAGGAAGATTTCCATTCCTTCCTCTTTGAAGTGGGGCTTACTTTGGAATAATGATTGTTTCTGGAAATGGAAGAGCCCGACCATTGGTTTATTGGGGTGTAGCTTCTGTGAACATTAGCATCCCTGTCCGCTGTTGTTCCCTTTTCTAGCTTCTTACCACTCCCTCGGGGTTCCTGACCTTATTTGGTTCAAACACAAGGTCATTTTTGTTTTAATGTTTCTTCTAAACTCTAAACATCAAAGATATTAATTTCTTGTTACTCTAAGGCTTTTTTGTGTGATATGAGAAAGATATATTTCTTTTTTTTTTCATAAAGCTGCTAAAATAAGTGGCCCTATGACCTGAAAGAATAGTGGCCTAGGGAGTGTGCCACCATTTGCACGCTCAGGTGCAGGAATAGTTACGTTGGTGCCAGTTGTCTGCACGTTGCCGGTTATTGCTCTGCTGATATCCTGTGAAATGAGCCTCAGGACATGTAGCTCAGCCATCAGGGTTGCAGTCTATCATCTCTGCCTAGAAGCATGGGACAGAGGGCGAGTCCTAAAATTCTTGGTCTGGTGCGCCCGTGCAATTTGTAGGAGATTTAGAGAGTTTAGTCTCTCTGACATCTGGTGTCCAAGTAGGAAAGGTGGGGAAGGAGAATCGTGGGGACAGACCTGAGAACTGTGTTTTCTGTACCTCCATGGGGCCTCTCTTCAGACTGCCACGTGCAATTTCTCAGCCAGCACCTGCTGGGGCTGAAAGAACTTCTGAGACTTGCAGGTGAATGACTGATCATAATTTTATGCTAATTTCTTTAAGAACCCTTCAGAGGTGCTATCTATTTCTGGGAAAAATGCCTTGAGCTTCCTGCTGAATCCTCTTGCTAGATTTCGAGGACCCTGAATATGCAAATTAAGAAACATGTTGTTCCAAATTTTGAATCCCCAGAGACTGAGGTTAGTCAGCCTAGAGGGCAGGCTTCTGAAGAGCTTCGAAGTCGCTAAAGGCCAAGCCAAAGAATGCGCTAAGTCAGGGGCTTTCTTTGAGCCTGCGGTCTGTGCTTCTCCTGGAATTTCTGAATATTCTGTGGGTTTATGAGCAGTGCTTTTTTTCTGGGGTGAAGATATACAACTTTTGTCATATTCTTAAAGGGTTCAACAAAAGTAGTACCAATTACTAACCTACACCTTGTAAACTGGGCCTCTCTTATACTCATCATTACACGAAGGATTTGCTTTGTTTTGGTTGCTCTTGGAAGACTGGACAAGGTTCGTTGTTGCATGCTCCTGAGGTCCTGCTTGTCTTTACAGAGATTGCATTGGTTGTGGTGTGGAGAATGGATTCAAGGGGAGCGGATCCAGAGGCTTGGGCACCACCAGGAGCCCATTCTCATAGCCAAGGGAGACATGATGAGGGCCTAACCTGAGCAGGTGTCCTAAACCGGCAGAGAAATGGGCTTGGGAAGTTAAAAATGCAGGCACTTGGCTGTGTTTATGGTATCCGATTTAATGCCTGCATTCACTCTGGGAGGCATTGTTGTCCCCATTATGCAGGAGAGGGAAATTAGTGTGAAAGGGACAACGTTACTTGCCTAAGGTCACACAGCTAATAATTGATAGATGAGATTCAGGCTCAGCTTTCTCTGAATCCAAAGTTCATGCCCCTGGCTCACTGCCATGGTATACTGTCTCCCCCTGAGCAGGTCTTGATGTATGGCTGCGGGGCAGGTGAAGCGGAAGAGGAGTCAGGTGCACGGCTACTGAATTAGGCAATTAATTAGGTGTAGGTGGTGCCAGTCACTGAGACCAGGGACACAGGAGTCGGAACAGTGTAGGAAGGAGGTGGTGAGAAACTAAGCCATCCTGCTGGAGATGGCCTTTGGGCTCTTGAGCCCTTGGACATTGAATTCTGGGGCTCAAAGCATTTAGCCAGGAGGTACGATTTTGGAAGCTTCATTATACTGAAGTGCTGGATAAAAGGAAGAGGACAGAAGACCAAACCCTGTGGCCCACCAAGCATGCATTCCTTCACCTCAAATGGTCACTGGCGATGGAGCTTGAGTGGCACCATGTCCCCAGCTAACTGGGTTTTACATGCCACTTGTAGTCCCCCTAGTTACCATATTCTCAAAAGCCAAAATCCACTTTCAGAAGGAAGAACTCTGCATTTAAAAATAGGTCACCTCTCTGTGCCCAATTAATGTGTTTGGTTGATTGACAGGGCTCCTTTCTTTCTTGAGTCAGGAACTTGCCTAGACTCATAGGCTGTGTTAGATTTTCAAAGTTTACTCCAGCTCTTGGCCACGCAAATCTCTTTTGAAGGGTATCGTAGAAATACATTGTAGTTTACTCTGCTAAATAGACCTAAAAGAGACTGTGCTGCTTCAAAGGTTGCCTGCTTATAGTTAGGACTGTCCCAGGCAACCCCCAGGCCACGGCCGAAGAGTTGGACTTCGTGCCCGCAGCGGCGAATGCCAGGGATTCTGGAGTGAGACTGAACGTAACTCAAGTCCTGGATCTGCCATTGACCATCTCTGTGCCTTTGGGCAAGTTTTAAACACACATGTCTCGGTGTTTCCATCCATACAATGGGGCATATAGTACCCACCTCACAGGAAGAGCATGTAGCAGGATGGCTTGCCCAAGGCACAGTGCTCCGTAAGAGCTGAGTGTTAGTCCTACTGCTTGGCAGGCCAGGGGGAAAGAGTAAAAGTAGAGGGAAACCTTGAATTTCTTTTCCCTTTCTCCTACTTGACCAATTAAAAAGGAGTTGACTGAACCAAGCTGGAAAGTGTGAAACATCCATTTCATCTGAAAGTGAAAGAACAAAACTAAGTCTTATTTGTGAATCTGGAATTTGGTCATGTTTTCATCTTTTTCAGGGGTGTGTGTGTGTGTGTGTGTGTGTGTGTGTGTGTGTGGAAGGCAGAGGCGCTGAGAACCCTGATTCCAGCCTTGTCTACAAGCCTTCTCCATAGAACGTCTGGAGGTCCTCAGACCACGGGGGCCCTTCCACCCTGACATGCCATCATGGTTGTATGGACTTAGAGTTCAACAATGTTTTGCTGACATTATTGCGCTGGGCAAGCAGGGATATCAGGGAACAGGGATCCATATTTCCTGAATATTTATTTTGTGGCAGGTTCTTGTACTAGGCTGTTTTACTCTCCTCCTCCTCCTTCTTTCTTGTCACCCTACAGAGCCACTGTCCTCCCTTACCCCACAGTTGTTTTCACCTTTCCTTTCTTTGAACTTCTGAGACTGGCTGGTTCTGCTGCAGGAGAGAGGTCAAATGGGTTGGGAGTGCTGGGGAGGAGGGTGCTCCCCAGGTTTAAAGGGCTCCGGGTGTATTTCCTTATCCAGCTGTGATCAGGGCCAGGTTTGACCATGATTAAGGCAAGAATTATTCAAGATGGAATTATTCAAGATGTCTTTCTTGAAGTATTGAGGCAATGAAATGAAGCCTGCCATCTAATGTGACACTAATGGTGTCTTCATGAGTGGTTAAATCTTGAAAGTTACCCATATGTTTAGTATATCTCTCTTTAAAGGGTATTTATTTTAAGTGTGATAAGATGTCAAGGTAGGTGCTAATGGCTTCAGATTAACTTGCGGCACATATCACAGCTATGAGCTCAGAAAAGATGCTGTCCCCTCTGCAAACAAACAAACAAACAAACAAACAAACAAACAACTTGTAGAAGGGAATTGTTTTCCTCTGAGCCCCTGATGATAGTTTTTGATTATATTATGTTTTTTGTTCTAAAGCATTGTCCACTCATGTTTCTATGAAAACATTTGTCTTCATAGAGAAAGAGACCCAGTGTGTATATGCTCGAGATGGCTCTAGGTCACTTAGGAGGCTGATGAGTGGGGACAGCAGACAGTAGACCCAGGACAGGAGGCTCATACATCATGTTGTATATTCACGGCCTTAACAAATTACCAGGCGGAGACAAATCGAGTACGCTGTCTCAGTCATGCTTTTTGTATCCTCCCCAAATTTGATCTAGTTCTGAGCAAGTTCTAAGAAACAAAACACAGAAAAGAAGGGTATTTGTAGAGAAGACAGCGATAAAATTGTCCATTGCCAGGCTAAGGAAACCCAATAAAAAATATCTCATAGTGAGATTCTCCAGCACACTGGACAAGAAAGACGGCTGAGAAGGCTGAGAGACTTCCTGTGTTTCGGTTGGTCTGGTTTGCTGTCAGGCAGTGTGGCCCAGGAGGCGGAGCCGCAAAGACAGGCAGAAACTAAGCCTCAGTTTGTCTCTAAGTAAAATAGGGGTCGTTATCTGGAGTCACACCTTGCTTCACAGAAGAAAGTTGTGAGAAGTAAGCTCCCAGTTACATACAGCTAATACATGAGAAGTAACAATGGAAGTTGTTAACTGCATTTTAATAAATAGATAAAAAGTTGCATTCATTCTGCAAGCATTTTTTGCATCGCGCAATATCCAAGCACTAGGTTCAGATACTGAAAGTCAAAATGATCCATCAAGGGGAGGGGGGACTGGTTGAAAGACAGTGAAGGGATTAGCCAAAGAACATATATGAGTGACCCATGAACATGTACAATGGTGTGGGCATTGCCCGAGGGAACGGGGGACAGGGTTGGGTGGAGGGGAGCAAAGGGAGAAAAATTGGGACAACTGTAATAGAATAGACAATAAAATATTTTTTAAAAAATGATCAATTAGACATGATCCTGCCCTTACGGACCCAGCTAAGAGACTACTTTTGGGTAGAGTGCGGTGGACAAGATGTGGCTCTCAGAGGGGGGGACCTGTGGCCCTCATGCTGTGCAAGGCCTATTGTCTTTCTCTGAACTTTGTTTTCTTCACTTAAAAAAAAAAGAGAGACAGTAATGTTGATCTCAGAGGTATTCTTTTAATATCAAAGGCATAGTATTCATTCACTTATTCACTCATTCTGTAAATATTTATTGAGCACCTGTGATGTTTCAGATTCTGCTCTAAGCTCCAGGACTCAGCACTAAATGAGCAGAATTTCCTGCTCTCATGGAGCTTCTGCTCTTGTGGCAGGAGACAAAGTATAGTGTACGATGATGAAATAGAACGGAAGCAGAAGAAGCGAGTGTTGGATAGGGGGATGGCTATGGTATTAATACGGATGAGAGGTGATGGTGGCCAGGGACCAGGGCGGTGGCTGTGGACGTGGGAGGAGTAGTAAGATTCTGGATCTGTTTTGAAGGTGGGTTTATTGAGGTTTGCTGATGGGGTGGATGTGGAGTATGTGAGAAAGAGGGCAGTCAGGGATGACCTCAAGATTTTTGGCCTGATCACCTAGAAGAATGGAGAGGAGATTCACTGGGGTGGGAGTGGGCGTCGGGGAGCACGGGAGTCAGTATTGGATGTGTTAACTCTGAGATGCTTATTATCCAGGGGAAGATTTGAACGGGCCATCGGATCTTGACATCTGGAGATTGGGGAAGGATTGGGGCTTATCTAGGTAAATGTCTTGTGTGGAGTGTGGAAAGGTGGGTGCTGAGTAAACTATAAATTTATATTAACTTTTAAATTAAACTTGTTATTGTAAGATAATTGAGAGTTACATGCAGTTCTAACAAGTGAAACAGAAAGGTCTGCTGCTCTATCCTTTACCCAGTTTCCCCCAGTGCTGACACCTTGCAAACCTAGAGACAGTGTCACAGCTGGGATGGTGACACTGATACAGTCCACATACACAAAATCTCCATCACCACAGTTAATCCACATGAGTTTAATCCGTTAAATGCCAAAAGCACAGCATAAAATAAACTATAGGATTTCAGAGGAAGGAGAGATTATGCCCTGGAGTGGGGATGGCATCATTGGCTTCTACAGAGGGAGCCACTTGAGTTGGACCTTAGTGGATGGGAAAGGTTGTGACCTATGACAGAAAGGGCAAACTGGAAAAAATCTGGGGATAGTAAAGAATGGCGTGTGCTGGGCCGTGGAGCTGTTTGGGGTGTCCTTTCCTTTCTCGCTGATGGTCAGTGTGGAGGGTGAGAGGTGCACACATCAGAAAGCAGGGTTGAAAGGTTTAGGTGCGAGGGGCTGAGGAGGCCAGGCCAAGAGGCGGGACTTTCATGGGCCGGCAGTCGGGGGAGCTGAGCTTGGAAGTGATGTAAACCAAGCTCCAGGACAGTTGGTCTGGTCCCTATGTCTGAGTGTGCTGGAGCAGAGGGAATGTGGGGGGACCAGAGAGGGCTAAGGGGAAGTGAGCCCCTTGTCATCCTTGTCATCAGAGAGGAAGGAAAGGACACCCAGGGCTGCCTCCATTCGATGTGTGAGGGGTTCAGAGCGCAGGCTCTGGAGCTCCACTGTGCTTCGCATTTCTCTCACTCAGTTCTCATGACTGCTCTGCCAGGCCCTTGCTGTTATGATTCTCATTTCTGGGTGATGATACAAAGGCACAGAAAGGTTAGGTGACTGTGTCAAAGTAACATAGCCATTGAGATAAAGCCAGGTCACAGACCCAGGCTGTCTTGACTCCTGTGCCCCCAGCTTTAACCTCTAATAGTTCAGCCTCTCATAATCATCTTATTTAGATGATACAATCATTTTAAGGGGAGGAGTCAGTGGATTAAAAAACAAAACAAAACTGAATGCATCCAGAAAGAATTTTTTAGTTTAGTTAAGTTTAGGAAGTGCCTGAGAGACAGTAGAAGGGAGCTAGAGGAGCATACAAAGGATTTGGAATGAGGATGATAGGGAATTGTGGAGAAGGGTCTGTTTAAGATAAAGGAATGATCTTAACAGGATCAATCCAGGTTCTCTGAAGGTTTATTTTATTGGTGAAGATTCTGTGGATGGATTTGATGGCCACTGAAAGTGTAAGAGGGAAAAAGTATACCCTCTGGATTAGTTCTGCCTCTACCCATGATTCAGCACATGACTTTGGGCAAGGCTCTTGATGTCCTTGAGCTCTGATTTCGTGATATGGCAGAGGAGGTGGAGTGCCTGGGTAGCCTCTCCGCAGTGCTGGGGTGATGGTGTTGTGAGATGTGCATGGGCAAGAGTCTGGCGCTTTGGACAGGAAGATGGTACCTCTGTAACCTGCAGCTGGTTTCACGGGGCTGGTGGGTTTGTTGGATTTTCAACTGGAGTGTCAACTCCAGTCCCTGGAGTTGGAGTGTCCACTGCAGGGACACTGAGCCAGGCAGTGGGGCCCTGAGTCTCTCCCCACTTGGAGAAGACACTGGGCAGACTGATGAATCTGTATGTCCACGTCTAATCAGGTCAGTTGGAACTATAGGATTTTTAGGCGCTTTTGAGCACAGGCCATGTGGTTCTTCAGTATTTCTTTATTGAAGGAATCTGTTATCTACCACTGCCTCTGTGCTTTTTCATTCATTTGTCTAGCTTTCCTGTTATCTTTTCTTTTTTTGAAGATTTTATTTACTTATTTTTAGAGAGAGGGGACAGGAGTGAGAAAGAGGGAGAAAAACATCAATGTAAGAGAGAAGCATCGAACGGTTGCTTCTCACACACCCCCAACAAGGGACCTGGCCTGTGAACCAGGCATGTGCCCTGATTGGGAATCGAGCCAGTGACATTTTGGTCTGTGAGAGGACACCCAACTCACTGAGCCACACCGGTCAGGGCTTTCCTTTTATCTTCTTGATTAAAAAACTTAATTTTTGCTTTTCTATTATATCTTGGGACACCTTAAAACTTAAAACATCCTTTTGAAAATGTTTTCCTCAGCAACAAAAACATACTCTATTAGAGACTATCCTGATTCTTAAAATGTGATTTTGATTATATTTTTGGAAATAAACCAGATCAAAATTTAATGGATGTTGTAGAGGGCTGAAAAGTGTCTCCCTCAAAAAAGTCCCCTCAGAGATGTCCCTGTCCTGATTCTTGGCACCTGTGAATAGATTGCCTTACCTGCCAAAAGGTCCATTGCGGATAAGTTGATCATCTTAGGGATCTTGAGATGAGGAGCTTATCCTGGATCATCTGGGTGGGAACAATGTAATCATAAGGATCCTTCTAAGATGTAGGCAAGAGGGTCAGAGTAGGGATACTAGGATGGAAGCTGAGAGAGATTAGAAGATGGTTTTTTGTGGCTTAGAAATGGAGGAAAGGGCCACAAACCAAAGGAGGGGGTGGCCTCTAGGTGCTAGAAAATGTGCAGAAATAGATTCTCCCTCAGAGGCTCCAGAAGGAATGCAGCCCTCCCTGCACTTGACTTTAGGTTTTCTGACCTTCAGAACTATCAGAGAATGTCTTTGTGTGTTTTAAGCCACTAAGTCTGTGGTAATTTTTTTCCGGCAGTCCTAGGGAACTAACAGATACCAGCTGGGGGCACTAAGTTGCCACATCTGTGTAGGGGATATGGTAATTATAATTTATCTTTCATAAGAAAATGGTCTGTTGAAACCCCCACTAGCTCCAAGACTCGGTTCTCACTTGCATGTTCATAAAACACCACATCACCTTAGCTCCAGCTGCGTTGGTACAGGGACGTGGAGGAAGATGGCCGCAGGGTGTACACTGCACTGTGATTATATAGAATTTCATTGGGTAGGAGTGAAAACAGTTGGCCTGACGGTGGAGACGGGGAATCCAGCAGGTAGTCCTGGCAGAACAGTGAGGAAGCTAAAGGGTCACATCCCTGTTCTGTGTCTTCTTTCTTTTCATCCCTTTCAGGCATTTATAATCCTTTTATTTCCCACATTATCCTCATATCAAAACAAGCTCTCAGAAGAGTATCTGATCATCATAATGCACACCTTGTATGAATTCATGAATTCCATGCCCACTGGAATTGTGGGTTCACTGAATGTTAGCCTGGAAAGTGATGCTGAGGACAGTGGGGCCGAGTCCTCTGTGTTCAGTGCATGCAGCACTTGCTAAGGGACGTCACTGGGCCCAAGTCTTCACACTTGGAGTCAGTCCCGAGCGGTTTCCAGGAAATCTCACCATTGGTGTTAGCATTTAAAGGCCAGTTCCTAAGTTTGAAATGAGAGCTCGTGTCCTCTGCCAAAGATAGGGACTTTAGTATATCTGAGAAAGAGGGGGCCGTTTCTACGGCCCAGGGGTTGCATTGTGTAAGAAGTTGCTCACTTCATCCCAAGACCCAACGAGAGTGGACTTGGAAAGATATCCCTTGAATAAGATGCCTGGAATTACTTTCGTCAGAAAACAGGAAACTGTGGGATTGGGGAACGGAGAGGGACCTGTGTGTGGGCAGGAAAGACACGAGGAGAGTCTAGGTACATCTTATGTCTGAGTGACATTTTATAGTGACATTTTTTTCAATTAAAAAATGTGGAGGAGGCATAATGATATGAGCATTGCTGCAAGGACTGGGGAGCTTTGTGGGCAGCTGCATTTCTCTGCTGTTTATTGCGGATAGAACAGGAAAAAAATGTAGAGATGGTAACTCACAGAATGCTTGTATACAGTTCCTGCTGAGAGAAGAATTGAGCTTTTGAGTTTTGTGAGGCACGGGCATAGCAAAGACTGGGCCGAGGATTCACGTGGACCCGGGTGAGGATCCCAGCTTTGCCTCTTGCTTAGTGTGTGACGTCTGGCAAGCTACTTCAGCTCTCCAACGTTGGTTTACTCAACTTTGAAATGCATCACATCACAGTACACCATGTGTGGGTGTAGGGGAAGCCTGGAACATGGCCTTTGTCCAGCAACCAGCGGCCAGGACGCTGCAGACTGTACTTTCCATGATTGACTGGGCTGCTGGGCACAGGAAGTGCAGAGCAACTGGAACCGACGGAGGACTGAGGAAAGCAGTCAGCCCCCACAGCTCCTCTGGAGGGAATTGGTTTGTCTGCCTCGCCTCATGTTTATTGACTTGAGAGAGAGAAGAAGGGAGAGAAAGAGAGGGAGAGAGAGACATTGATGTGGCAGAAAAACATCCATCGGTTGCCTCCCACATGCACCCCCACAGGGGATTGAACCTGCAACATTTTTGGTATACCTGATGACTCTCCAACCAACTGAGCCACGTGGTCAGGGCAGAATTACATCACTTATTTAGCTCCCATGAAAGGCAGGAGGCTGGTGAAATGTCATTTGCATTGCTCTATCCCATGACGAAGATAGAGCACCGAGGAGTTGGCGTTGGAGTGAAAGGCAGAGTCAGATGGTTTGGTATAATGTAATTAATTGGAATTTGCGTTTTCTCTCTCTTCACAGTAAGTGCTAGGTTACACAACTTATTGCTGGATATGGAGTTGAGAAGGGCAATGATTATTCTCTCTGTCAAGCGATATACAGAAAAACCACATTTTTCGTTTAAACCTCTTAGCTGCTTATAAATATGTTTTCTCTGTCTGGGCAGCCCTTTCTTCGCATTTTTTAATCTGCCAGGATCCTACCCCACCCCATCTCTTTCAATTGCCATCTCTTCTATGAGACCTCGAAAACCCACCCCCAGCTACGCAGAATTCATTCTCTGTGCTCTGATTTGGCTTATTCCTCACTTATATCACAATAACAGATTGTAGAGCTTTTTTTTTTTCTTTTGTATGTCTTAGTGTTTCTGCTAGATTATATCCTGGAGGAACACATTTTTTTTTTTGAACCCCTGTTGAGTTTACAACAGCGCCTCGCTCATTGTGGGGACTTAGTACAGTGTAGGGACTTGTTGAATTGCTTTGAATCGAAAGATTTGAATAAACTCCCAGAATTCTGAAATAATAACATTTTGAGGGATCTTTACCCTGTCATTTATTAGTTTTGTTGAGTACCTGCCACTTTCTAGGCACTAGGGATGCAGTGATGAAAAACTCAAGGCCTCCATGGCTAAAACTGGAGATTTCTTCAAAAACGTAACTTAAATTCTCTTTTGGAGTCCCATAAATGTTCAGATCATCTCTTGTACCTTGTATGTCTCTGGTCCTGAGCAAGGAGATTTAACCTTCGGCGTGGCCTGGTTCAGTTCAAGACAGACCCTTCAGTAGCTCACGAGAACATCATTGCATAGTACGCAGAGGCGGAACAACGGGCACTCGTGGCAACCTTGGGCCAGCAAATAAAGTTAAAGAGAAGGAATACAAGAATGCAGTATACGCTAGAAACATTTTCATTCAAATTTATTAAATAGAAGTCATCTCTGGACCTTGGTTAGGTAGCAAATTCACTTAGGTGGAATCAGTTCTTGCCCATGGGTCAGTCAGGACCCACAGCCCCAGGGCCCCAAGCTGTCCACACATAGGATCTTGTTAGATCAGGCCAGCACTTCTGTAGGCTCAGAGAGGTCAAGGCCCTGTCCAAGGTCGTTCACCCGGACAGAAGAACCACAGAGCCCTGTGGGCGGAGGGGTCATGTGCTCCTTCTCTGGTGGCAGCTCTCTGAGCCTCACTGCATCATTCCTGCATCTTCGACTGAGTCTGCTCGGTCAGTGCCGAGTGCCAGAGGAACAGCAGTTGAAAAAACAAAGAGGGAGATTGGCGATGTCTCCTAGTCTTGGTAGGGTGGCCTTGCGTAGTAGGCCACCCTCCAACACCTGAGCTGGGTGCTGCCAGAATGTCCCTTGTGTAGGCTGTGTGAGCCTTCCTGTTGTAATTGAATCTTGATTGCTACTGGCCTGTCTGTGCGTGGGGTCAGCCCTCAGGCTGGCTGACTGTGAGGAGTGACCCCGACCAGCGTATGAGCCTGCTGAGTACTGAAAATCGCGGGGGCACACTTTGTAAGGTATGTGATTGTCTAAATACTATGTTGTACCCCTGACATTAAAACAAAATAATATTGAATATAAACTATAATTGAAAAAAAGTTTTTTAAAAGAAAAACAAAACAGTAGGGAGTAGGAAAAAAAAATCAACTTTTCTTTATCTGGATTATTGGCTAAGTTTACACAGTTGAATAAAATTGGATTTTGGGAATATTTGTGGATGTCAAATGTCCTTACTAACCTTGGAACCATTTTTCTGGCATTAATTGAGAGCCATTTAGTTTTAAAATATCAAATATATTTGTCCAATACTTCTAGAAGTCTCTGTATTATCATTTCATTTATTTGAACTGTTTATGAATAAGTGAAACTTGACATTTCCAAATTCACCACTAGAGTGGATTTTATTTTTTCAACAGTATGTAAAAATTTATGAATTTTACTCTCTTACTCCCGAAGGTTAAAAATACATTTAAGATTTTAAACTCAAACATAGAATTACCATATGATCTAGCATTCCACTTCTGAGTATAAACCTCAACAAACTGAAAGCAGAGACTCAAACAGATATTTGTATACCCATGCTCACGGCAGCATTATTCGTAACAGCCGAGAGGTAGAAACTACCCAAAGGTCCATCAGCAGATGAGTGGATAAACAAAATGTGGTATACACCTGCAGTGGAATATCACTCAACCTTAAAAAGGAAGGCAATTCTGACATATGCTACAACGTGGACAAGTCTTCAAGACATAATGCTAAATGAAATAATCCAGGTACAGATTACATAGTATATGATTTCACTTAAATGAGGTACCTAGAGTCTTCAGATTCATAGAGGCAGAATGGCGGTGGCCAGGGGCTGAGAGGATGGGAAGCGGCATGCTATTGCTTAGTGGGTGCAGGGCTTCCGTGTGGGGGGCAAGGCCTGCGTACAGATGGTGGTGATGTGGCACAACAGTGTAAACACACTTTAATGCCACGGTGCTATACACTTAAAATGGTTAAAATGGTAAAAAAAAAGAAAAAAAAAAGAAAAAAAGAAGAAAAAGTAGATCTTAACTCATAACCTTTCATCATGCTGGCCTGTGCTTTTCAGACGGCACGTGCTGCCTTTGGTTGTAGAGAAAGTGTGTTTGAGTCACAGTCTCTGTCATTTTAGACGTAGAAGGTGTATCATATTGGATGTCTTGGAACTTTCCTTCATCATATATGTGAGGGAGAAACAGAATGGTGCTCTTTCCTAGCTTGACTTTTTAAAATTATTAAAAACAGGACAAAACAAAAACACCAAAAACCTGCGATGGACCAGTCTAAAAGATGTTCTTACCACTTCGGGTAGGCTCGTGCCTGGCACATGTCTGGTGCCCAGTAACTGCCTATTGAATGGGTGGGTACTAGACTGACTATAGAAGGCTGAAGGCTGACTATAAAATAATGTGATTCCCAAGCAAATCTACTGGAACTAAGCTATTCCAATCAGCAAATATTAACTGAGAATCTACTGTGTGCCAGAGAGTGCAGTTAATGCTAGGTCTGAGTTGAAGGGGTTAAAAAATAGTTAAACCCCATTTTAGTCCAATGGGAGAGGCAACTGTAGACGCTGGTAACAGGGTATATGGTGTGGTTCATGCCGCAGAGGTATGTATATACAAGGCCAGAGGCGAGAGAGAAATTCTTTCACAGGAGGCTGGTTGGGAGCACTCAGGGAAGATGTCCTGGAGGATCTGATGACTGAGCAGGGTTTTGAAGGGTCAGGTGTTTGTCAGTGTAAACAGGCCAAGGGAAGGGGCATCCCTCGGCAGAGGGAACAGCAAGGGCAAAGGCTAGGAGGCAG
The DNA here is from genome assembly GCF_021234165.1 of Pteronotus mesoamericanus. Classification (NCBI taxonomy): domain Eukaryota; kingdom Metazoa; phylum Chordata; class Mammalia; order Chiroptera; family Mormoopidae; genus Pteronotus; species Pteronotus mesoamericanus. Next base: position 16,312,412 of record NW_026555308.1, read on the forward strand.
GATATACTCGATGGGCACAGCTCACTCTGAAACAGATCAGTGGGAGTGAAGAGCCCCCACAATTTTCTCCCAGAAAGCTGCCCTTGCTCCAAGAATGACTAGACCTCTTTTATGAGAACTGACTACAAGCCCTTGAGACATCCTTGGGAATATATATACTTACTGGTGACAAATCTCTCTCTTTAGAGAGAGAGCATAGTTTTAGCATCAGCTAATGGCTATTTAGAGTCCCACCATGTGGACCAGTTGACTGACAAAGCTGGCGATGCTGCTTGTGTCCTTCTGCAGTCACCAGGTGGATTTGTGTTGCTGGGGCACTGGCTTTCAAGGACATTCTGAAGAAGGTTCCCCCATGTGCTTTGAGCAACAGCAGGAGTAGTAGATCCTGTGAAGCTTCCGTAAGTGAACCCCCTGCTCACTAGAGAGTCTGTTGAAGACATCAGCCTTGTGTCATCTCAGTTAAGGCTTTAGGAGAAGGCCCTCTCCAAGATTGTTTAGTCACGTATGCAACAAAATGAGCTGGTCATGAGAGTGTCACTCATATTTAAACTTGAAATTTGATTTCAGTGCTGTAGTGTGACTCGGGCAGACCCCAGACTTGGAATAGAATGTTCTAGTCCTGTCACCCTTGGCCTGCATTTGCATTTCCCTATGTCTGCTGGTCTGCAATTTCCCAGGCTGGCCTACTTTTGGTAAGAGAGATACTTGGAGGGCTGTTCTGTTGGTTTTAATACAGGAGATAGTGGTGTTCTAACCTGTGCATGCTGGTGGGGCAGGGCGTGCTGAATCATCAGACAAGCCATGTTTTTGGTTTTTCAGTAGAATCGTGTTAGTCTACTGAGCCAGCGGACCTACAAGCCCGCTTACGTTGGGGACTTAGAAAATTAACACCTTAGAAAAGTGAAACTTGGAGAGTTACATTTTGCTATTTCCATATAAAATATAGTAGTGCATTAAATTTTTATTGTATGTTGATATGACTGTGTAGGGTTACCACATGCAGGTTACAACAGTGTTTAAGAGATTATTCTCCCCGCACTCAGAGTGTGCTCAGGAACTGAGAGAGCAAAGCAACACATACTTTTCTAATGGGAAGCACCAGGCGGCACGCTAGAAATCATGGTGTGCCCCATCTTACTTTACAGATAACGAAGCGGACACATAGACTGGTGTAGACCCACACATGGTTGTTGTTGGTCAGTATTCGTCAGGGATCTGAGGTCCCTCACTCTGGCTCCATAGCCTTGACTACTTTGGTGGGGAGTGTCACTCTGTGGTGGGTTTCTCCCTCATGATCTGTTTTTCTGTAACACCCCTTATACCGGTGGTGCCCAACCTTTTTGGCACCAGGGACCGGTTCGTGACTGGTTTTGTGGAAGACGGGGTGTCGGGGGAAGGCAGAGCTCAGGCGAGTGCTTGCGGCCCTGCCTAGTTCCTAACACGCTGCGAACCAGTACCAGCCCATGGTCCGGGGACTGGGACCCCTGCCTTATACCATGAATTCCTGTAGAAAGGTGTGAGCAGCTCACTCAGGTCCTGTTACTCGTTACGGAAATTTGTTTCCTTGAGTGGAGCAGGCTCTAGTTAGAATTAAAAAGTCAAAGAAAAAAAAAGTTGCAATATTGAAACTCAGTTTCAATGTGCCCTTAAAACCAACATAAATTCTTTCTGAGCAACAATTTTAACATTTTCTGAGGCCGGCAGACACATACCCCAAACAACCAGCCCTTACCCCTGGAGCTTTGGTGAGCCCACCTGTCTTTCCTAGGGCTTCCTTTCTTTGTGGGTCACTTTCCTCCTGAACTCCTGGAAGCAACTCCTGTTCTCAGGATGCTTCAAGATGCTAGATATGCACATGCAGTATCCTGGCAAAAATCTTTTCCTTTATGCATTTGTTGCCAAGAATCCCAGGCAGCGGGGCCATGACAGAGCAGGCTGTGGTAGCGTTGCCCTGGTGCTGCTTATGGAGCGGTTCCCATTCCCCGGCGTCTGCAACCACGCCTTACAGATTCCCACATGAGTGGCCAAAGGAATGTGATTTGTGGAGGGTCTAGAGAAGGGGACTTCTCCTTTTGTTTTTGTGTTAGGCATTTTGTTGAACTCCTAGGAGATGGAGTTTCCAGCTAAGGGCCTGATGGCTCTTGAGAGAAGCAGGCCACCCACGAATCAGCCGCAGCACCCACCTCAAATGCCTGGCTGCCCGCAGGTGGCTCCTTTGCCCCTCTTGAATGCTCTTAGCCTGTTATGGCATCTCATCTCCCTGATCTGTGTGCTGGTCCCTGTAGCTCAGCTCCTGCCTCTCCACGTCCTGGTCTGCAGCCTTCTCCAGTCCTCTGTTCAGCTGCCTCTCTGGCCCTATGTTCTCCCCATCACCTCCATTATCCAGAATAAGGAGCCCCAAGCTCAGCTCCTGGGCAGGGCAGCAGGATTGTGTGCAGGATGTCTGTGAGGCTGTACTTCATCACACCTCAGATCCATTTGATAGCCTCGCATCAGCATAACGAGAGTTCTCCAGCTCACTGAACTTCATCTCTGTACACCAACTAAGTTGTGCAGAACCCCGAGTACTGTGTGGTATCATAGGATGTAAACCTTCTCCTTTGATATAGACCACGAACAATGCATATGAAGTATCTTTTCCATATGCCAGATACTTGCAAGTACCTGCATTATATCATTTAAGTTGAAAAGCAGTCACACCCCTAGTTTCCCTCCTCCTCCCCTCCCCCCACCCTACCATGGCACAGTTAGCTCTGGGACATAGGGTTCAGATAATCCCCTTGTAGAGGTAATCGGACTTTTAGAGAGAGAGAGATTGATATTATTCACCATTATGCAATAAGAAAAAAAATCTGTTCTGCACTTTCGATGCACACGTGTACGTAACGGGACTTGGGTTCCCAGTGAGTCTTTGCTACTGTCTTTATGGCAAGCTTTTCATACTGCTTCTCTGGTTTTTTTTTTTGGAATATTTGAACCTCCACATTGCATGTCGCCAGTAGAACTGCTTTGGGAAGAGACCACCGCTTATGTTGGTTTCTTCTCTAGTTGATATGGATGGCGGATAAGCTAGATGAATAAATCTAAACGTTACTTGAGTATTTTGACTTTGAGCATTTTGTATGTTCTTATTTGGCTTTATAAAACAATCAATTATTCCTTAAGTACTTAACAGAAATACTGAATCTTAATGAGCCCTTTACTATATATGATAGGCATTGTGTGCATAACAACCCTTCAAAGTTGGAACAATCACTAATCATTTTTAAAGATTAGGTGATTTTTCTGAGGTTTCACAGCTAGTAAGGAAAGGATGGGATCACAATGCAAAATCAGGTCTTTTGGACTCCAGGGCTTGGTCTTAATCCAGATGCTATCCTACCTTGGTGTTTGCTATCACCTTGCAGGGGGTGTGAGTACAGGTGTTGAGAATGGGGCGGAGGGTGGGCAAGGCTCAAAAGGAGAGGCAATCATAACTTGACCTTCCAAGATTGTATGGTCAAGTTGGTGAGACAAAGCAGAGATTTGACTGACATTTAACACGGGAGACACAGGACAGGAGATATTGCGGTGGAGTCCAAGGTTAGGGGAAACTGAGAGCTTCCACACATGTTTAGAAGCATGCCAGGTCCCCTCAGAGGTGTCTGAGCACTTTTGCAGTCTGCCTCACGAGGGCTGCTTAGCATCCTTCTGCACAGCACAGTGTGTGAGGCTCTTTCTGGTGGGCCCGTGAAGGGTTTCATTTGCAAGCCTACATGTACTACTGTTAAATAATTTTTACACCACGGAGATATTTCTTTAAAGGTTGCCTCCAAAATGGATTTATATAAAGTAACATTTTTTTTTAAACCTCGGCTGAGGATATGTTTATTGATTTTTAGAGAAAGAGCAGGAGAGAGATACAGAGAGACATCAATCCATTGCCTCCTGTACTCACCCCAACCAGGAATTGAACCTGCAACTCAAGCATGTACCCTGCCTGGAAATTGAACCTGCAGCCTTTTTGGTGTACAGGATGTTGCTCCAACCAACTGAGCCATCTGGCCAGGGCAAGCAAAACTATTTTTAAAATGCCCTAAGGGAGCTCAGTATTTAAAGAAATTCTATAAGGCATGGTCACGCTCTAATTTTGTCTGTTCTGTAAGTTTTTTATCTATTATGTTTTTTCAAAGCAAGTTTTAACGAATATTTTGGGAATCTCTGAAGTACTGCTTCTCCTTCATTCTTCCCCTCCACCCACCTCTGAGCTCTGGACGTCTTCTGAGACCCAGGATATGGGGTGTGTGCAAGCTCAAATTAGAGATGGTTTCTGAACTCAGGAAGTTGAGAAAGTGAGACAGTCTTTAAGTAACAATTGAAGCAACAGTTCAGGATTTATGACAAGATCATCCTGTAAGATTGGCCTCGGGTGCGTTAGACCTTGGGTGAGATACATGGCTGGCTGGAGGCACCTAGGTGGGATCTCACTGTGGCTGTGCTCTTCAGGGAACTTTCTTCTCTTGTTGACATCCAAAGCTTTTCTTTGTTCTCCATAAAGCTCAGCAACCTCTCTCCACTCTCAGTAAAAGTCCGAGGCCGTCCCAACACACATCAGCCCCTCCACATGCCCTTCCCCATGGTTCAGCTCCTCCCTGGTTCACTGTCCTGGTCCTCAAGCACAGCACCCTGCCTGGCCCCCTTGCTCCCTCCCTCCTGCTACTCCAGTGCCTCTTACACACTGCCAAAAACTTAATCTCACAAAAACGCAGCTCCAGCTTATCACTCCTTACGTCCCCTCTTCCTCTGGCAGGCAAGCTTTCTGCAACACAGAACCTGTATTAGTTTCCTATTGCGGCTGTAACCTATTGCCACAAACTTAGCAGCTGAAACAATACAAAGGTACTGTCTTACAGTTCTTGAGGTCAGAAGTTCAAAATGGGTTTACAGGGCTAAAATCAAGGTATTGATAGGTCTGCGATCTTTCTGGAGATGCTGGGAGACAGTCCGTTTCCTGGACTTTTCCAGCTTCTAGAGGTTGCCTGCCTTCTGTGGCTCATGATCCTTCCTGCATCTTCAAATCCATCCGCATCCTCCAGTCTTCTCTCTCTCTTCTCTGACTCTTCTACCTCCCTTTCCACCTTTTTAGGGACCCTTGTGATTATATTGTGCCCACTGAGATAATTCAGGATAATCTTCCCTTCTCCTGATCCCTTTGCAGATGTGATTAAGTTAGAGATCAGGAGAAGGGGAGATTATCCTGAATTATCTGAGTGGGCACGATGTAATCACAGGGTCCCTAAAAGGTGGAAAAGGGAGATAGAAGAGTCAGCAAAGGTCCTTTGCCATGTATATGCGATAACATATTCACAAGACCTGGGTATTAGGGTATGGACGTCTTTGGGGAGCCATTTTTCTGCCTATGGCAGCACCCAGGCTTTCTTCCACATTATTTTTTTCTTTTCCCAATTGTATCTTTTGTGCTGGACAAATAACAACAACAAAACAATAGAAATAGCAGCCAGCACTTGTGAAGTGTTTGCACCATGCTGAGCGCCTTCTATGCATAACCTCCGTTTAAACCTCACAAAGATTGTGTAACATCGGTTATTGTCTTAAGTTACAGATGAGGGAACTGAGCCCAGAGAGGTAATCTGCCCAAGGCCATGTACTAATGTGTGGTGGAGTTTTTATAAAATAGCTTGACTGAGGTAAAATTCACCTGTGGTAAGTGTACAATTCAATGATTTGTCATATATTTACAGAGTTGTGCATACGTCCCTGCTATCCAGTTTTAAAACATGTCTGTCACCCTCAAAAGGTCCCTAGAGGAGCTCTCAGTCCAGTGGGGAAGCCAGACATTTTAACTAGTGGTTATATAATGTGCTAAGCTCAGAAATAGCGACTTACATTATTACAGAGCACGGAGGGTGGGCACCTGGGGGGAAGGGAAAGCTTTCTTGTCCCTAGACACGCTACTCTTTGGCCCATCTGCCCTGGACCATGGACATCTCATTGACATGAGCCTAACCCTGGTTAGGCCGCTGTCCCACAACAAGGGAAGGCAGAGCTGACAGCACTGCCTGCAGGGCCTCAGTGCTCCCGAGCCTGTTCTGAACTGTTCCCCTTTGCTGTGAGTCTGAAACCTGACACCAGACCAGACAGGCTCAGCAGAAATGAGACCAGGGGTCCCGGTGCACCGAACTCCTCAGGGGAGGGTATGGGTGGGTCCTGGGACACCACACTTGCCTGGCTGACCAAAGACCTTTGGCCTGGGGCCGCCGGCATAACCTAGGGGAAGCTGCCCCCGTGTTTCGGTGCCCTGGGCCTCATCCTCATAATGGTACAAGAGACTTTTTGCTGCTCCCTTGTTTCTGTGGAGGATGTGGTTGGTGATGATGACTTTCATCCTGTCTAGGTGAGCCTTGAAAACACTCAGATGGTGGAGTTTGATCTTCCATGACATGCCTAAGGGGGAATCCTAATAATGTCGCGGGTTGAAGCCGGGTCACCTACTATAGCTTTCTCCCTCCTTGACCCTTCCTTGCAGTTTTATAGGTGAGGAAACAGAGGCACCAAAGGGGAAGAAAAAGGACCTAATGATGTTCTAGACTCTGTTCTAGGTGCTTCTGTGCGTTATGTCACCCCTGTGACCATTGTGTCACCCCTGAGAGGTGGGTGATGTCCTGCTCATTTTGCAGATGAAAAATTGTGGCTTCAGAGAAGACAGTTTCCCACTGCTATTTCTTTCCCTCTACCATTTTGCCCAGCAGGAAACATGCATGGTTTAAACTGCACGCCTTAGACATTGTGGGAGCTTGCTGAGTTCAGAAGCAGCCGAGTTGGATTTTCTAGCAAAGAGCACATGGAAGTGGGGAACAAACAAGATGGTGCGACATTTTATGCCCTTTCAGTGTAAATTCTACAAAATCATCAAGGTAGCACGAAGGCTTGGTTTTAAAATAGAATACATGCTGAATTATCTGCCTTCAGAGACTGAGTAGTGTATGATCTTCCTGTCCAGCCACTGGTCTTTGGTGCAGAAAACTGAAAATGACCCTTACACTGTCTGCTCCTTATGAAGATAAACAGGGCTAATTTTTCCTGCTCACGTTTTTGAAAAGAGCCCTTCTGGGGTGTCGTTTCCCACCCCATCCCAGAGACTAAAATGGGCACTTAGGATAAAGTCAGTTGGTAGAAGCGGAGACGCGCCAAAGGACGGCGCCTGCTTGAAGTTTGCCCTGCCGCCCAGGGAAGGAACCTTCCTGAGATGAGAAAGAGACATCAGAGTCTGAGCTCACTGGGCGGGGCTCTGGGCACCACCACAGAGGGTCTGTGAAAGTCCAAGTTCAAGGAAAGCTCTGGGAATATCCTGCTCTTTTGAAGCAGCAGAACTGAGTCTGCCTCCAGTGCACTGGCTTTTGTTTCTAAGCATGTGTAGCAGCAGTGGGAGAAATCTGTTGTTTCCTTTTCCCCTCCCATAACGTCCATCAAAAAGCTCATCACCGTCTCTACCACTTCTAAGCTGAAGGAACTGTTTCTTTGTGTGGGCTCTGTGTGTAGACAATGTTTCCTTTGCATTTTCCCTCCTCTGGGGCTTTGAGAGCCACCCGCTGGTTTTAGTTCTTCTTCTGGTAATTTTATGGTGTGCCTGGCTCCAGCACCAAATTCAGACCAAGTTCAGCTCTGCCGTTTCCGGACAGTGGAATCATCTCTCTTCCCTCTGCCTGATGACGGCGCACGTGGCAGCCAGAACACCCGCCATTCTCCTTCTGTTTTGCTGCCTCTCTCCCAGCACGGACTGTTTTACTGGGAGCCCATAGCTCACCCAGGGCAGCAGGCCACCTGTTCCCTCTTCACAACCTATATAAAGAAAGATCCTAAAAGGTGGGTGAGGAATCAGCACTGGCTCCTCCAAACCAGGCACCCTTGTGGTAGAGATTAGGGTAGGCACCCCAGGATTATTAGGAACTGGGGAGCAATTCCGAATATGTGGACCTGGCCATGTGCCCCAGATTCTGCCACAGTCTCTAATGAAGCCCCAGTGTGGGAACTGGCATAAAGCCCGTCCACAGACAACCAACCAACCAAACAAAAATCCAGTTTTGTTTTGCACCTTGGTGGTGAGGCATTGTTTTTTTTCCCCCAGAAGAGCCTGCAGCATTTTGGTGGTGGGCACTAAGGTTTCTGTCCTCTGGCAGGGTGAGCAGGGCTGGGAAGGGCTGGGGCATTAGGGAGAGTTTGGTGGGGTCGACCTCGGCTGGGGCTCCATGTGTTGTGGCCACCAGCTCTGCTTTCCCATCTGTGACCGTCTGACTGGCAGGTTGTAGTAATGCGTCTGTGTTAGACCTTTGGCCTTTGTTTCTCCATTGGAATCTGAAGGGAAATGGAGATGCTGTCTCAGGGGCAGCAGCCAGATGGAACCAACTTGCACTGATTGAGTGAAAATCTCGTACATGCCTGGCATCCCTGTCTCAGCGAAGCTCCCAGGAAGGAGGCAGAGGGAGATAAGAAGCGCAGGGATGGGACTGAACTGAGGACCGTTCTGCCCTCTGAGGCCTCACCGTGCAGTGGGGGAGACTCAGGACGACTGGGAAGGTGGGGAGTGTGGGTGCTCGTGTTTGATGAGGCAGGAGGGAGCTTCACCCATACAGCTCTCAGCCTTTCTTATATAAATTCATATACAAAAGCAGCATGAAAATTGCTATTTTGTTTCGGTACTTGATAATAATGAATCTTTTCAACTGAACCATCCTATCTTTTTTTAATTTTAAATCAGACAGTAACAACTCTATTACCCAAAGTGTTTCCTGTTCTGCTGCAGCTGTCAGAAATCACAGTGCCTAAATGCGGTACCTGATTGTAATGTAATAATTAATCACTCTCCGGTGTCTGCTGGCACCTATTTTTCAGCCCCTTTATCCCTCCCCCTTCCATTCTTATTTTTAATTGTTCTACCTTTTTGTGGTGGGTTTAGTTTTTACGGGGACATCAGGTCATTTCAGCCTTTGGGAAGCACATAACTGTAGAATAGAAATCCTAAATAACTAACATTTATTGGCCAGTTCAGTATCCTACATTTTCATGTTTCTTCCTCTATTCATTTCCTCCTTGAATGTTTTGCTCCGGGTTACATAATTCATCTCACAGTCAGAAAATAAACTCCCTGCCTTGGCTAGCTGAACCGACTGCAGCCCTGAGCAGGGAGTTCAGAGCTGGTTCGGGTCCCATCCTGCCCGGTGGGGCAGGCACAGGTCAATGGCGGGTGAGGACGGCAGCTCGCCCCAGGAAAGCCGCGGCTGATGGAGCGATGCCCTTGCCTTCATTTATTTAGTTCTCTCTTGTTGTCAGTCATTTGGCTGTGTTTCTGCTTTTCCCAGATCACAAGTAATGCTGTGATGAACTATTGTGGAAGAAATTTTTGCCTCTGTTTGTGATTGTTTTTTTAAATCCAGACTCGCACAAGTGAAACACTGGGTCAATGTGTGTGAATGATTAGAGCTCTCATTAGATATTGCCAAAATGCTTCCCTGAAAGCTTGTCTCCAGCTTCACTCTCACCAACCGTGTATGAAAGTGCCCTTGTCAGCACACACTCAACATTGTATTTATAGTTTTAAAAGTTTTTGCAAAATTTCATAGTTTTCAATAATACTGTATTTTTGTTTTACTTTGAATACTAGTGAGGTTGAATTCTTTTTTCTGTGTGGGTTTAGTCAAAGTATTTTCCTGCATCTTTAATAGCAATACTGTTCTGGTGTAGAAGGTAGCTCTTGCCTGTTCCAGGATTTGTTTCTCAAACTGACCCTATTGATAATTCAGCCATGGGAACATGGAAATTTTTTCTGTTCACATAGGACATTACCTATTCTATTGCCGGTGTCTGTGCATATGTGTGCACACACATGTGCTTCCATGTGTGTGTGTGTGTGTGTGTGTGTGCATGCATGCACATGTGCTTGCATGCATGTGTGTATATGTGTATTTGTGTGTATGTGCATGTGTATGCTGTGGTCTGTGTATGTGTGTCTCTTCAAGGACCTTAACGGAAAGTTGGGTCAGGTGGTACTACCCGTGCTGTCCGTGTTGACTCAAGTTCAGCAGACTCTTCAGTGAAGGGCATTTGACTCAGTTACAAATGGCTGTACCGCTGTCGCTAGGGAGGAATTCTTCATGTTCTGTGCTCATGGTCTGATCTTAGAGGGACTAAGGTAATTAAGAAATTCTATTTCTGAGAGCTTACTTAATGAATACATGTTCCTTAAAAGTACATGTCCTTTGACTTGGAGTCAGGGTGGTGAATACATTTTCCTGTGTCAGTTGTGTGCTGCCTGTGGTGTCTGCAATTTTCTATATCTGGTTGCTCTTAGAACAGGAAAACCGGCACTATCTCCCCCATGACTTTTGACCTGCAGACTAGGATACAGAATTCACCAAAGTACCGCGGAGAGGATCATGAGGCACACTGCTCCTATGGAGGAAAATCAAATGGTGGACATAGTGCCTGTTACAGACTGAATGCTTGTGTTCCCCCACCCTCAACTTGTGTGATGGTATTTGGGAGTGGGGCTTTGGGGAGACAATTAGATTTAGATGAGGTCATGAGGGTGGGACCCCCATAATGGGATCAGCACCCATAAAAGAAGAGGAAGAGACACCAGAGTTTCCTCTTTCCACCACGTGAGGACACAGCAGGAAAGTGGCCATCTACAAGCCAGCAAGAGACCCCTCACCTGGCTCTGCATCTGCTGGCGCCTAAACCTTGGACTTCCAGCCTCCAGATCTGTAAGAAATAAGTGTGTGCTGTTTAAGCCATCCAGTCTATGGTATTCTGTTACCGCAGCCCAAACAGACTAAGATTGTGCCTTCCAGTTATTCTTCTGTAGGGTCACATCTCCTAATGTCCCTAAGAAGGACCTAATGAGCACATTGCACCTACTCTTCCCAGTGTTTCCTTTTACTTCTTTGAGGGGGCAGTTATGTTTATTTAGATCTTGTATACTAAAGCAAAATGATGTCTAATTTTTGGAAATTTCTTCATTGAACATGCTGTTCGCTACATGGCCAGGGTGGGGATTTCCACCAGTTCCCTCCACAGAACAGAAAACCAACAGACCACTACCACAACAGACTGCAGTGCTGGACGCTTCACTGTTGCTTCAGGACACTCTTGTTTGGGCCTAAAGATACCTCTTACATCTTTCTTTCTCCAGACCTACTTTGACGCTGACCTCTGAGCTTTTATGCGGCTTCCTGATCAATTCACTCATTGAGCGCTACTTAATGCCTTCAGTTTTTATTTTGTTTTTTTCAGTCTCCGCATTTTGGTCTTTGAAGTGCACTGGTTGCCATAGAAGTGGTGATGTCAAGGCCAGGGGGAGAGAGCTTTATTGGCATGGACAAGTGCTTTGTAGAGTTGTTTTCTGTAATAGTGTTTGGGGCTGGTGTTGGTCATACAACGAGCATCAGGAGGCCTAGTCGCAGACCAGCTGCCCCCTGAGGCTGCTAGTTGTGCTGCTCGCTGGGGCTCTCTGCTCTCCTTCTTTGGGAAGTGGGCTGTGCAGCGCTTGCTCCCCGGGAACCTTCCTGTCCATTTAGCCACATCCTGCAGCAGAGTGGACACAGCCTTGGGGGGAGCCTGGAGGTGGGACAGGCCTGTGCTTCCTCACTGGGGAAGCAAACACCCCCAAAAGGCATTTACTGCCACTTCTCTGAGTCCTTTCTGGTGTTTCTCACTATTTCTTTTAACATCTTGTCATATTCACACATTGCTTTTAAATTGCTAAAATTGTGCCTCTTTTGGAGAAGGAGCTTGGGGGTGGGGAGGAACCATTTAGCTACACTGTCTCCTGTTTTGTTCTGGGATCAGAGGAGCACCTGGCTTGACTTTCGTGCTCAGTGCCCACCCGAAGGAGGATATCATCAACCCTGGGTTATTTCAGACCTCAGGAGCAGAAGACAGGGGAGGGTGAAAGAGTGTTGGGAAGGTTAGAGCCACCCCCCCCCCCCCCCCACCCCAGCATTCCTTTCTTGGGAGATCCATGGTGATCCCTCTCCATCTCCCCAGGGTCGAGGCACTTTCCACTTGGGATGTGCTCTGTGATAGGCAGAATAGTAACGGCTTCTCCAAACACGCCCACGTCCCAGTCCTCAGAACCCGTGACTATATTATACGTCCCAGTCCTCAGAACCCGTGAATATATTCTGCGCAGCAAGGGGGAATTAAGATTGCAGCTAGGATTAAGATTGCTGGTCAGCTGACCTTGAGATAAGGAGATTACCTGGGTGCGCCCAACAGAATCAATGGGTTAGAAGTGAAAGAAGGAGGCAGGAGAATCGGAGTCAAGGTGATGCAGAAGGAGAAAGACTGGACCAGCTGTTGCTGGCGTTGGATATAGCAGAGGGCCTAGAGCCAAGGAATACAGGCAGCTTTTAGCAGCTGGAAGGGTCCAGGAGACAGACTTTCCTCTAGAGCCTCCAGGAGGAACTCAGCCCTGCCAGCACCGTGGTTTTAGCTCGGTGAGACCCATTTCAGACTTCTGACCTTGGGACCTGTAAGAGAGCTGTTTTAAGCCACCAAGTTTGTACGCGGCCATAGGGGACCGCTGTACACCTCTAGGCCCGCCCAAAAGACTCGGCCTCCACCAGAAGACTCCAGCCCTTACACATTGTCCCCATGGGCACTGTCTCCTTAGGGTTCAGGAACTTCAGGACAACAACCCTTGCCTTGGACGTGAGAAGAAGACCAACTGCAGGTTTGGGTTTGGGATGAGCGTAGAAAGGGGACATCACAGGGACTTTTAAGGTCATGCGGTATGTCAGTTGGATCTTCCTAGAAGCAGGGGCTGAGATGGAGTGCAAGGTTATTTGGAGGGAGCGAGATAATAATGGCTTTGGGACATGGGAGGCCGGAAGGAGGACTGGACAGGGGAGCCTCAGACGGTGATGAAGGTCTGACAAAGCCTTGGCCAGACCCCAGGGAAATTCTGCAGCACAGATTGCCCATTCAGGAGTCCCAGGTGGGGTGTGTCTGACCAGGACCAAGTCGCATTGGCTGGGGCTCCCGAGGGGGAGGGTGGCCATGGTGTCGCAAGGGCAGGTTCTTTCTCGAAGGGAGATCTTGGAGGTGCAACCATGGCTGCCATACGAAGGCAGTAAAGAGTTTTAGAGTTGCCTCTTGGTTTTAGGTTTTTTTAAAGTATGATGGGAAAACAGTGGTTGGTGTTGGGGCTTCACTGCCTGTTCCTTCCCCTGATTTGAACTGTTTGAGTGCTGCTGAGCAGAGTTGGCCACTTCTGTCGGGGCCAGGCTTCTGTGTGGCATCCTCAGGCAGCGTTGGCATTGCGTGGCGATGCGATTCAGCCTCTGTACCACGCGGACCCGTGTCCTTGACCTCAGTCTCTGTCACCCCTGCTGTGCAAGAAGCTGCTGGATCCTCTCTGGGTTTATGCGCACCCCCACCGTGATGGAGGATAGAGGCTGGTGGGAGCATCTTCTCCCTCTCTGTCTGGGACACACAGGTTTGGAACAGCTCACCTTTAGGAAAGGGTCAGGTAAGGAGACGGCCACCCAGTCTTTCCAAGTTGCTGCCCCCCTTCCCTGCTGCATTCCTCTTTCCCTTCACTCTTGCTTCCCTGGGGATTCTGTTTTCCAATAAAGTGTTAGCCCTTAAGCTTTTTTTTTTTTTTAATAAACAGCTTTACTGGAGTATAATTTATATACCATAAAATTTACAGCACTGCACAACTATCATGAAAATCCAATTTTAGAACATTTCCATCACCCCCTACACTGCCTTTGGGACATTTACAGTCCTTCCCTGTTCCACTCTCAGGCCTGGGCAATCACTAATCTGCTTTCTGCTTCTCTAGGTTTGCCTTTTGTGGCCCGTAAACGTTTGCCTCAGGCTTTCTTGTTTAGGGAACCCAGGTTGAGACACAAAGCAAATGATCCAGTAAATTCCTTCATCTCAAAAGATTGCCACTTGGCCTCTTCTGACTCTGAGGCAAAAGTGATCATTCTGGATGACTTGCTAGGAGTGGAGACAGCGGACGTGTTAGCAGTTTTGGTTATCTTTAATTAGGACCTGAGGTGCATTAATGAGGGCCGTAACGAGGCCTGCTGGAACGTGTCTCAGTGCCAGAAAGGTTTCTGCTGAAACAGCCCGATTTCCTGGGAGTGATTTTCATTCTGACCAGAAATCCATCATCTGATCATATGGTCTGTGAACTGAGGGGCTGGCAGCAAGGAGGACCCTGAGGGTGGAGCTTTCGCAGGTCGTCCTGCCAGGTCTTTTTAATTTTTCGGCTCCGCCATCCAAAGTTAACCTCAAGGACTTTCTCCAGACTGAGAATTATCCACAAACAGTTTTGCGTTAAGGTGTTTTGCACCGTAACTCTGTAGAGGATAACATGCTGCTCTTTTAAGAAATATGTTCATATTAAGTTAGGTCTTCAACCTCTTAATCCAAACACAGGACTGGAGATGAGGAAGATACTTTGGAATAGCTGTGGGGCAGGGACGCAGGGATTGGGGGCTCCTCAGGGGAGCCCTCAGGACTTCCCATGTCACTTTCCTATCGAGCGGGTTCAGCTCCTTTATGGTAATTAAGAAAAAAAAAAACAAATGGTTTTGAAATATAAAACAGATGTCTGGGAACCATAAAAAAGGTTATTTGTCAAGCATCTATTATGAGTCAGTCTTGAATTATATATAAAGCTATTTATTGTGCCTTTGATGTAGGCCAGAATATGTGCCAAGTGTTTGCTCTCATTATCTTCTTCAATTCTTCTAATGACACTATCATATTTCCATTTGAGAGATGTGGAAACTGGCCCAGCTTGGGTGGCAGAATGTTAATTCAAACCCAGAGGTGAACCCATTGCAGGCCATTGCGTCATCAGCCGGCAACTCAGATGAGTAAGACGGTGCTCAGGGGCTCGCATTTTATAAGCATGCCACGGAAATACGAACAAGCACATCCCGTGAAGTCTGATAATAATATCTAGCATTTGTTGAACACTTCTGATGTGCCCTGCAGGCACTGTTTTTTGTGCTTTAGGCAAACGGGGAAGGGAGCTTAAGGAAAGGGCACTTTAGGCAGAAGGCAGAGTTTCAGCAAAAGCTAGGGTGTGTGAATTAGCATAATGGATTCGAGAACCTGTACTAGACTGCCCTTGCCTGGAGGCTGGAGGCTGGAGGCTGGATAGGTGCAAAGGCTGCAGTCTGCGGTGAGGGTGGGGGCGGGGCAGGCGAGGGACAGCCTTGGGGGTTAGGTTATAGGGAGCCTCAGTTGATTTTGAGGAGAGCCTTTGGGAAGATTTCATTAGAGATAGAACAATCACATTTTTATTTTAGAATTATTACCCTGACAGCACAAAGTATCTTAACACAAAATAACTTATTCTTCACATTCAGCAAAACTCCCAGAGGATAGGATACACCAAGAGAAGTCGTATTGGGGTGCAGGTAAGGGAGGCCAGAAAAATGGAATTGTCAGCGAGCTCAGAGGGCCTTTTCAGAGAACCCTCAGTGGGAAGAGAGTGTGCACAAACTTCTTGTCCCTACAGTTGTCCTCCTCAGTAGAAAAAAGGGAAGTAGTGTGCTAAGTGGGCTGGGAAGGGGTCTCCCTGCAAGGCAGAGAGAAGGGAGGGCAAGCGTCTTCAGAAAGGAGAGCCTCAGGTGGACAGTGCTGGAACACCTTCCTGGGACTTGGTTGTACATTTTTATTGTTTGAAATTTTATATTGAAGTATCCCATATGCGCAGAAAAATACCCAAAGTATAATGTACAACTCAGAGAATTTTCACAAAGAGGGGAGACCAGCAGCACCTAGTTCAAGAAACAGAACATGAGTCTTGAAAACATGATGCAAAATGAGAGAACCTAGACACAGAAGACCAGATACTGTGTGATTCCATTTATATGGAATGTCCAACAATAGACAAAGCCATAAAGTCAGAAGGCAGATTAGTGGTCGCTTAGGTCTTGGGGGTCGAGGGTGATAACTAAAGGGTACGGGGTTTCTTTTTGAGCTGATGGAAATGATCTAATGTTGACCATGTGATGACGTGATGTGCACGTATCTGTGAATATGCTACCAGCCATCAACGTGTAGAAAGAAGGGAAGAAGAAAGGAGGAGAGGGAGGGAGAGAACATGACCAGAATTTCAAAACCCTGGCGGGGATCCCCCAGCCCCAGCCTGCCCCGGGGATAGCTACTGCCTTCACGGCTAACCCAGTATTTGCTTCATCTGCTTTTGTATTTTATGTAAAAGGAACCAAATGGTCCATTGTTTCTGGCTTCTTTTGCTGAACATTGTGTTTGTGAGATTCTTCCATATTGTGCATACCCTTTGGCTTTTTTAAGAAAATTATTTCCCATTACCAATTGATACACATCCATCAAAAAAAAAAAATCCCAGGAAAAGTACGAAAAGCACAAGGAAGGAATAATGATCACCAAGTGGTCCACTACCCATATAAAGCCACTGTTAATATACTGGTGTATTTTTTTTTCAACTCTTTTTCACTTGGCATATTAACTTTTACACAATTGCCAGTAGGATGTGTATCCCTGTGGTTTTTAGAACACCTTCCATGAAACTGCAATCTTCTGAGGATGTGCTTCAGTGGTTGTGTGTTTTTATTCATATTTAGTGTTTTAAATATATTTCAGTCTGTTTAGAGATATAACAAAAATAACACCCAGTCAAATGCATTATACACCAAATTGGTTAGAAATTATCAGTGTGAAAATTTGTGTAGCTTGGTTAATTCGTGATTGTATAAGCTTAAGAATACCTTTCTTCCATACACCCTGTTTAACTGGCAAATATCATAAGAACAGGTAACAATAAAAACTGTTGCCATTTGAAACTACCCGTCTACATGAATCAGGATTTTTCTCAGTACTAAAAAGCTAAATTTAAATAAGTGAACATCATCTGAGGCTGTCATTAAACAGAAACTTTCGTTCATATTCCTCAATTTAAAATTTGCTTTCATTTAAACAGCCTCAGTATTTTATTGGTTGATTTTATAAGAAGCAAGCATTATAATCTGAACTTAAAAATATATTGATAATAATAAAATACAGCTTTTATTGCTTTTTTTTGTTGGAAAAATTCACAAAGATTTTGTTTGAAGGATTTAAAACTAAGAGCGTAGAAAACCAATGGACATAGAGTTTTTGTCTTAAAATCTACTTATTTAAACTATAAAAGTAGTATATATTCATTATGAAATATGAAAAATGGAGAAAAATAAGAGAAAAACAAAAATTGTCCAGAGTCCTGTTGACCATTATTTGCTTAAAACATTTATTATCTGTCTTGATACTTACTTAAAACTGTTCTAGATTCTGAAATTAGATTAATGAAATTATGAGAAAGTTCCTACTCTTTCAGCCTATATTTTTGACAGAGGAGACATACATGTAAGATAACAAACAAGGTGATTTTAGTTACTGTCCATACTTTGAAGAAAATAAAACAGGTTGGAGGGATAGGGATGAGGTAGGAGGCGGGCGATTACAATGGTCAAGGGAGGTACATTCGAATGGAAACCTGAAAAACAGAAAGTTGTCTGCCATAGCAATGTCCCAGGTGGGAATAAGTTTGTGCTCAGCTGGGAGACGGAAGGCCAGGGTGGCTGGATGGAGCACAGTGAGCGGAGAGAGAGGCGGGGAGGAAACACTGGAGAGGCATCAGGTCATGTAAGTCCTTGATAGTCCTGGGACAAGGTTCTGATTTCATCAACATTTTGAGTGTTTCCTTATAGTCTTTCTATTTTGGACATATGTTAGTCTTTGATATTTATCATTTATATTGATATTAGGTAGGGATGGAACTGTTTCAACAGCTTCTCAAAAGACAATGAATAATATAAAGAGAGGCTTCATGACAGATAATGTCTGCATTTGGGTAGATTACTAGTCTTTAGTCCTTATGAAAACGTAGAAGCCTAGGTCATTCAACATGATTTCAGTGATGCAGACTTCCCAGCTTCCAGCTGGCCAGGTGAGAAAAATATTGTAGAGGGATAAATCTATTTTCACTGAAGGCTGAACAAGCCAGATTAACAAAACCCTCAGTATGGGACATTTAAACAAATCTGCCACACACAAGGAGATAAACATATCCTGCAAGAAGTAAAGAAAGAACATGTTTTTAGAAAGATTTTTCTTCAAAAACAAATTTGATTCAGCATCTGTTTTGGTTGTAAGGAAACTAAAGAAACCATAGACTTTAAAACAAGAGACAAAATATAAGAAAGATAAATCTATATGGTAAGGCAACAAACTAAGATGGGCTTTGAATTTAGTAAAATTTGGATGAGAAATAAGGAAGCATCATTTGGAGGCAACCTGCATGTTAGAAGCAGGAAGAAGCAGAATTAATGTTAGAGTGAACTTGTTTAGTGATTAGAAAGATGGATTTGAGAAAAACCCCAGAAGGCAGAGGACAAGGGCAAGAAATTAAAAGTTATTTACGAGGTTATGAATA
This sequence comes from Pteronotus mesoamericanus, assembly GCF_021234165.1. Classification (NCBI taxonomy): domain Eukaryota; kingdom Metazoa; phylum Chordata; class Mammalia; order Chiroptera; family Mormoopidae; genus Pteronotus; species Pteronotus mesoamericanus. Next base: position 16,330,893 of record NW_026555308.1, read on the forward strand.
TAGGGGGGCAGACAGTGAACATCCAACATATGGATCATTTATATTTTTGAAGAACAGCCCAAAAACAAATATTATAACAGCTGCTGCATTTCAAATATAACAACAACAAAATTCCCACTGGGCTTTTTGGGAATGTGACAGAATTATTCTAAAGTTCATCTGAAGAATATTGCTGAGAAGAGCCAATTAAGTCAGTTAAAAAACAAAAACAAAATGGTGAGTGGGCACTTGCTGTTCCAGATATTAGAATTCACTTTAAAACTATAATAATGAAAAGTGGCGCTAGCCACTTGGTATGTTTGGTATGGTATGTTTGGTTTACATGGTTAGTCTACGCACGGCACAAGGATCTGAAATTGGTGAAAAGAGGATTCAGGAAACACGGGTGGGAAAATTTATTAATATTTGGGAAGAAAATAGTTTCTTTCATTATGCTAATGCATAGAACAAATTGGATTTGGATTAATGGGTTAAATATGAAATATCAAATCACGGAGAACTGTCAAATATGGCAGTGCAGGTGGAATGCATCAAAACTTGGGTTTGGGCATGCCTTTCCAGCTATAACCCCAAAGCTATCAATTATAAAAACAAAATTTGGTAGATTTGATGTTATAAAGTTTAAAGCATTGAAAAATCAAAACATTATAAACAAATGTTTGTAATAATGCTAATGACAAACTGAGGCAAAAGATTTTCAACATATAATATAAATGTTTATCCCTAATACATAGTTTTTTTTTTGTTTTGCAACAAGTAGAAAAATACTCCTAACAAAAACGGAGAAGAGAATATGAACAGGTTTTACGTAAAGGAAAAAAAATCAAAATGATGAATAGGTCTTCAGAAAATATGGTCAGCTTTCTTGGTAATGGAAATGTAAAAAAAGATGACAAAATGTCAGTTTCATCCACTGTCTTAGCAGAGTCAAGGGAGAAAAAGGTAGATATACAGGGTTGGCAAGACTGTGTGAAAATGGGCATTTTCATTCTTTCTTGTGGGATTGTAAAATTGTACAAGTTTTTGGTGCCAGATTAGATACAAGTTTAAGAATGTTTATATACACAGGTTTAAGAATGTGAATTGCCTTTGGACCCTGCAATTCCATTTCTAAGAATTTTATCTTAAAAATAATTGTATAACTCAAAAAAGAAGGTACATGTAGAAGAATGTTCATTCCACACTGTAGCAAAGAACTGGACAAAGAACAACCTAAATATATAATGCTTTTGATCATGTTGTAGAGAGTGTTCTAAAGCCTTTATATATGTTAATTAATTTAATGCACACCTCTCTGCATTAAGTACTGCTATAATCCCTGCTATGCTTATGAGAAAACACGCACAGATTGTTTAGTTAATTTGCCTAACATTGCATGGCTAATAAGTGGTGGAACAGGGATTAAATCTCAGGAAATTTCACGTCCAAAACAAAATTTTAGTTACCTCATTGCATAGTACAATGTATATTGTATAATGTATAATTCCTATCATGTCCAAAATAAATGCTCAGTGATCAGGGATTGATTGAGTCAACTGTGAGCCAATTATTCATGGGATGGAATGGTATACACCATGTAAAATAATTTTTTAATGAGAATTTTTAAAATTATATGATACTTTGTAAACAAAGAAAACTACAAAGTGTGTATAATTTAAATACATTAATATGAAAAGTAATACTTTGTAAGAGGATATGTATGGGAAATGCTGTGTGAAGAATATGAAATTTAGCATTGCTTCTGTTTGGGCACTGGGATTATAGGTGCTTTTCTCTCATGGCATTTTTCTGTATTTTTGGCATTGCACGTGTATTGCTTCTGCATTTAGAAATGTTATTAAGTAATAAAGACACTGAAAATCAGACCTCAAGCTGCTTGGCAATAAAAGCACCCTTTAAACTGTTTATGTTGCCCTGTTTTAGGGAAGGAGGAATAATATTGCTCCTTGTAGTAGTTCTTTAAAAATTAAAAAAAAAATTTCAAATCTTACACAGGGTGTGTAGCAGGGTAAATAATTCAGCATTTGCCAGTTAGAACTGCACAGAAAAGCACCTACTATTGTTTGAAGTGGTCCTAAAACAGTGTGAACTGTGGGGTGCAGGCCGTGATCCTGGGACAGGGATTAAGTAACAAAGAAACCCTAAGGGAGAGGGAAGCAGCTCAGAAAAGTATTACAGAACGCGTGGCCCAGGGCCCCCAGAAATACCCCGGATGCTGGAGTTTGGGAACCCCCACAATTCCATTTATAACACGACCTGCTCATTTTTTGGCATGCATTTTAAGTGTTTTTTTAAAAAGAGATGGTCATTGGTGATGTATATTCTCAAAGCAGGAATTAGCCAAGAATATTGTCCTCACAGACTACACGAGTGTATGTGCAAAATCCTGGGTTACCTCTTGGGCTTGTAATCCTTCCCCTCACCAGTTAGGTGATGTTCCAGTGGTTTCTAGAACTTTTTATTGCAGAGAAGCTAGGAGTCAGTCTGATTTTTGTTTCTTTCTTAGTATTTTTCCCTCAGATCTCTGAAGGGTTTTAGCTTTTCTGAGATTTTAATAAATATTTCGCCAGGATATGTCCATGTGAGGATCTCTTTTCATAGAATATGATTTTTCCAAAGGTCAAGAAAAATGTTTTCTATTCCTTTTTTCATTAGTTTGTTATTTTTGTTCTGTTCTATTCTGAAAAAAATCAATTATCTTTATATTGGAGTTTTAAAATTGGTTTTAACATATCTGTCATTCTCATTACTTTAATTTCTTTATCCTTTTCCTCTACATTCTTGGAGAACTTCTCAAGTGTATTCTTAACATCGCTGATTTGATTTTGTGCAGAATCCATCCTGCGTCACCATCTAATGCATTTTGATTTCTTACTATTCTTGTGTCAGTCATATCCCTTGCCATCTCCTCCTCTTTCCTTTTCTCTCAGGCTGTTCTCTCTGTAGAGTTTTGCTCCCGTTGCATGAAATTCATGTGTTCTTGAATTCTTTGGAGGCATGCTCTTCCCCGGGGACTCTAGGGTATGGTTCTGAAATAGTTTTACCTACCTCCCTGTCAATTTTTATTCTTTATTTCAAAGCAAGCTCTGTCCAGATGTAGTCCTGGCCAACAGGCAGGTATGTGGACTGTTACGGGCTGCACCTGCTGTCTATTTGGTTGATGTCAGTGAGCTCTCCTTTTAAAGCTACAGTTAAGTGTGATGTACATGTTCCAAATTTAGGTCTCATGTTCTAGTCAGCTATCACCTAATACAGCAACTACTTTGATGTGGTGACATCTTGTCATTTCCCCACTTTCTGGTTCTCTCCTATTTTAAACCAACAGAGCACTTGAAAAACAACCATCATCACCATCTACTGTGACTTGTGTTGGTGTTTATTCTGCCTCCGTGTGTCCGCCTTCACCCATGGTGGCCACGCCTTCAGGGAGGTAGCATGGTGTGTTGACAAAACTCCGTCTTCGATGTCAGATCTCAATTCAAGACCCAACTCCACCCCTCTTAGTTCTCACCTTGGTGTAGTTACATAGCCTCACTGAGCCTCAGTTTGTACATTTGTTCAATGGGATTCAAAGCATTTTTGTGATAATTAAATGAGATAATATGAAATACTTCTTGTAAAGTGCTTGAAACCTGAGTGCTTATTACGGCCACATGCTGTTCTGAAAACTGAGTCTCTTGTAGAATAGGAGGTAGGCATTATTCATACTTCCAGTTCACGGGTAGGAATGAGGTCATGAGAGGTCCGGGTACTTTCCTGTGGCTGCGCAGCCAGTGGGTGGTGAGGCCAGGATTCACCCCAGGCAGCCCGGCTCCAGAACCAGGCCTCTTCACTGTCGTGTCCCTAAAAATACTGCCTGAAAAATGTGTCACTGACACTCCTTCACACTCCCCATATTTCATATTCATTTGGCTCTTTTTGAATTGATTTATCTGAACATTAGAATGCATGAAGAGAGACAATGAGATACTGAGGCAAGGGGGTAGGAGGGCATTTGGGGTGCAGGGTGCCCTCTATGCCTCAGCCTTAACTTCTTGGTGTTCTCTTATGTGAAGAAGGGGGGCGGTAGTAAGTAGAGGTTCCTTGCAGCATCCTGCTGATTTTCCTAACTGGTTTTGTTTCATGAGCGGGGTCAGACCTGGATAGTTTTTGTCAAACTGGCCTTAGAATCGGGGATGGATTAGGGAGATTGCATCTAGGCTGTAGTTTGACCATTGGCTAAGTTTTTGGGGGTGAGCTGTACTCTTTTGGGGTTTTGGCCTTTCATGGGAAGCTGGGAGTACGGGCATTAGATGCTACCAGTTAAACCTCTAGTCCTTATTCTTCAGATGTTTCTGGAAATAGCCCTCCTTGGGGTGCCTTTGAGAGCACAGAGGTGATTGTATAGAGATTAGTGTGGACTTGATGACCTGGACACCCGTCTCTGGTCTCAGCACCTCTCAGACGACGCTGGCATTAAAAGTCTGCCCAGCCTGAATTAAAGCAAGCATGAGGCCACAGGGTACCTATCTGCCTTTCACTGTTGACTGTGCAGTGTGTGGAGTGACGAATTTGGTGCCTAAAGACCCTTCAGCTTTTCTCTGGCACAACTTTGATGATGGCTTTTATTGTGCTTCCTTGTTCTTTTTTAGGTTGGTGCCATGCTATAAATGTAGCAGTTGGTAGAAGGCAGAATCGGTGGGAGTGGGTTATTTTAGGGGGAGGGGTGTGTGACAGGCAGGGAACAATGAGCAAGAGGGTAGGAGGGGTGGGAGGAGAATGGTTTCTATCTGTAATATACTTGGAAATCCTGTTCTGTAGACTTTGATGTTGGGACAAAGTGATCCTTGTTCAAAATATTGCTCATCATTTTAGGAAAAATCTTCGTATGGTTTGATAACAGTGATGTTTTTATCTGATCTCAGGTAATAAATAAAGCAGGGTACCTGCAATCCTTTGCCAAAATTCAAATGTCAAATTGATTATGTAAAAAGCAGAGGAAGCCAAGCCTTTTACAAGGTTTATTTATATCTTTTTATGGTCATTCATTGTGCTAAAGTAAAAAGCCTTCCAAGTATTGAAATCTCTGATTACAAATGGCTGGGTTCTTCCGGGCCTTTTAAATTACTGAGACGTATTCCTCTTTTAACTTATAAATGTGTTGCTTGCATTAAGAATTCATTATTGAGAAGGCCATTGCTATTTTTAAAATAATTTAAGAAGAAATTGGAATTTTCTTTTTTTGAAAGTCATTACACAGTAAAATATATTTACTATATCAGGGGAGCATTAAGCACCTCCTCTGTAAGGAGGGAATGAACTTTCTTTTCTACAGTCCCTGGGGTTTTGACAAAACTTGATAGTACAGTAGAGCACAAAGAAAATATATTAAATCCCTCAGTGCAGAAACCATGCAGACACACAGTCTGGCCATAATGTAGTGCAAGTCCAAAGAAACAAAACTACCACTTGAGAATGAAAAACCAACATAAGGAAATCAAATATAGAAAAGCAAATTATTCAGACAAAAAAAAAGTTGTGTCAGTCCAAATGGCTTATGGCCAAAGTTCACTCAAAAATTACACAGAAGTAATTTCATAGATTTAAGTACTTTCATTATTAAAGAAAGTAATTTATTCAACTGAAGAATTTAAAAAGATTATTCTTTCTTGCAGAAAACGAGAAGGAAAATCTCCAAAGTGTCACCAAGTCTATAAACAAAGCCAAGTGGTCCACAGTGTGGATTTTGGAGCTATTCTGCTTCGGTTCCAATCCTGGCTTTCACTCCCTACTAACTGTGTGCCATCAGGCAAATGGCTGGACTTGTCTGAGCCCCAGTTTTTCATCTGTAAATAGGAATAAAAGCATCTAACTCATGGGATCTAAAGGAGAACATGCACGTAGTGTGCCTGGCGTAGCGAACAACAGGTAGTAAGAGTTTAGTACGTGTTATGTCTTATTCACTTCCCTATTCCTTACCCCTTGCCTGGATGGAAAGCCACCATTAGCTGGGTCTGTCTCCCACTGTCTCTCTGATCCTTTCCTTTTTATCATTAGCGAATCATATTTGGTTCTATATATGACATATTTTTGGTAACAGATTTATTTAGACATAATTCACTTACCATACAACTCGCCCATTTAAAGTGCACAGTTCAGTGGCTTGTAGCCTATTCATATAGTTGTGCACGTATCAGAGTGGTCGCTTTTAGAACATTCATATTAACTCGTACAGGAACCCTGTGCCCCTTAGCCTTTACCCTTGCACCCCCTCCTCACGGTCACTGCTCCCAACCCTAAGCAACTAATCTACTTTCTGTCTCTATGGATTTGCCTTTTATGTATTTATCTATGTTGTAGCATGTATTGGTACTTTATTCCTATTTATAGTTGAATAATATTCCATTTTATGAATATGCCATGTGATGGACAAAATATATCTTATGACTTATAATGACTTTATTGTTCCTATGTCTTCACCGATGGATTTATTCATTCACCAAACATTTATTTAGAGGCTCTAAAACATAAGGTGCTATGTTAGCCATTAAGAATGGGGTTATTAATAAGGTATTTTTCTTGATTTCATAATATTTATCTTCCAGCAGCAGAAGTATGAATCTAAGCTTGTGCCTATGTTTGAATAGTGGAAGCCCATACCTACGAGAGGGCAGTGGTCATTCCCCCTGGGAGCCCCATAAAGGAAGGCACAGAGGAGTAAAGGCTCCAAAGGTGAGAATGTGTGCACAGTCGCAGCTGGGACAGATAGTCCAGGCAGAGGCGGCAGTATGAGCTGATGCAGTGAAGCCACCTAACAGTGTGCTGTTAGATACTGCACATTGGATAACAGGAACTATAACGTGATTTGATTTGGCTAAAGATGTGGGTTGAATGAGGTGAGTGGCAAGAAATATAGCTGGAGACTTGGATAGGGGCCAGACCATGAAGCACCTTGTATGTTAGACTGCAGAGTTGATTTTAACCTTAACCATGTGGGACCACAGAAGAGTGAGTGAGAATAGTGGAAGATGGAATAGGGGGGTAGGAGCAGAAAGTGCAAGACTAGTTAGGAGAACCCCTTTTTGCCCAAACCTGCTCCACTTGGGAGAGTTTTGATCTTGGTTAATGGCTTTGTCATCTTCATCCAATCAGTCATCCAGTCTTGTCAGTTCTACTTATTTCAGTAATTGAGCCTGCTTACACTCCCCACTGTTACTGCTTTGCCTTTATTAAGTTATATCTTGGTAGGCCTGTCCCTGTTCCAGGCTGTTGACAATATTACTGCCAGACTTCTTTTTTATTATCTAATCATGTCATCTTCCTACTTAAAAATCTCCCATAGCCCCTGATTGCCTGCAGTATAAAACCCAGCCTCTAGGCAGGGTGTATGAAGGCCTTGTGGTTGAGAGAATAATACCCTCCTCCCCCAGAGATTTCCACATCCAAATCCCTGGGACCTGTGGTTATGTTACCTTACAGTGCAATCACAAGGCTCCTTCCAAGAAGGAGGTGGGAGGGTTAGAGTGAGAGGAGATGTGATGACTGAAGTAGCAGGTCAGAGGTCAGAGAGGGAAGAAGAAGCTACACCACTGGTTTTAAAGGTGGAGGAAGGGGCCTCAAGCCAAGGAAAGCAGAGGCCTGCAAACTGCAAAAGCCAGGGAGACATTCTCCCCAGAACCTCTGACGGACATACAGCCTGTCAACACCTTGCTGGCAGCCCACTGAAACCTGTTTCAGACTTCGGACTGTCAGAACTGTAAGATGATAAATTTGTGTTGTTCTAAGCCCCTGAGTTCATGTTAATTTGCTACAGCAGCAACAGAAAATGAATATAGGCTGAAACATACATTACCAACCACATCTGCCATCCTCTGCCCATGTTCTCTAGACTCCACCCTTCCTCTCTTCCCATGCCATTCTTGTCTTCTCTTGCTGATCTGTAGCCTCTTCCTAAATTGCTGTGTGGTTCTCTAATGAATTTTTAGGACCTGAAGTCTTTGAAGACAGCACCAATTTCTCCAGGCTGTTAATCATGTTATCGTCGTCCTCACAGCCTATTTGCATGCCTTTATTATGTCCCTTATTATGGGGAATAGCAATTAGTTGTTTATGTGTCTGTCTCTCATACTAGACCATGAGTTTCTCAAAAGCAGTAACTTACCCATTTTTCATGCCTGGTTCCTGCCCTATAATAGTCACTTCAAATTCTTTGTTCAATGGGTGAATACAGAAGATAGAACAAAATGAGAAATGAGAATGTGCATGTGACAATGGCTATGAAGCATATTAAACAGGAGAACATATACTTGAATAGGAATCAGATTTTCATCTTTAAATAAAGGAACACATTTTTTTAACTGAAAAAAATACATTTTTAAAAGTAGGATACTTGACTAGGGCAGGGTAAGTAAGGGCTGAATAAGAGTTTATACGATTTATCAAAAAGCTACCCTTTCCTATGAGACATATTACAGAATCACTGTGAATTCTTTTAGACTTTCAAGGTATAAGTGGCTCCTATTTTTAAAAAGCCATTGGAAACATGGACAAGTTTAATAAATTTATTCTATTAGGCAAATATGATCCTGAATCCAACCTTCTGTAAGAATATTTCAGAAACAAACAAACTAAACAAGTCTTGCTCTTTAATTAATCAGCATTTTGCAAACTGGTGTTCTGCAGAACTCCGTTCTGGGAAATGTAAATAGATGTACTGGAAAAAAGTTCTGTAGTCAAATAAGTTTGGGAGACGTAGTTCCCCTCTCTCTGTGTCTTTGAGATGCGCAGCGTGTGCCAACTTGTTAAAGCTTTCACATGTTTGTGCAGTAGAGACCTGCTAACATTGTTTTAACTCACCATTTCTCAAGCTGGAGAATAAGCCCTTTTAAAAAACCATCGCACATTTAATAACATCTTGCGGAATGGTTTAGAAAATGCTGATATAGGCACAAAAGTGCAATAGAATTTTCTAGTGGACAGAATTTGGCTTTATACATTCAGAGTATTGCACCTCCAGATGGGGAGGTTTGTTGTGGGGGTGCAAGAATAGTTAAATATGAAGCAATTCATTAACATAGAACACTTATTATGAGGTTAAGAAAGAATAAAATAATCTCAATACATACTGAAATAATTTAATAAAGTCCAATACCTATTCCCAAATAAAACTTTGCAATTATAATATAACAAAATCCTATTTGAAACCAGGGACCAAATGTTTAGCTGGTAGAGAAACAAAATCATTTTCCATAAAGCCAGGAATAAAGCAAAAATGTTCATTATCTTCATAATGTTATGAATATTATGTGGAATCAGACTCACATAGAAATAATATACTACTTGGCTCCTTGACATCATCTCCAAGGTTGGGACACTAATAAACATGCTAATTTCCTGTGATGATAATCCATGATGATTCTCACCCATGACTATGTCCATACCACTTCTGAAGCCAATTTATGTGTTTAACCTGAACCTTTTTGGAGGTCAAAAGTTTCTTACTTTTAGCCGTGATGCTATATAACAGTATCTAATCACCACCCATTTCTTCTTCCTGATTTCTTTTTTTAGTCTCTCGTTTAATTTTTTTCTCACAGCAGGACCCACAGTCCTGAAGACAGGAAGAGCCTTGGTGGGAAGAATGCTTAGTTGCCTCTTTGAAACCAGGAAGGGAGAACATGGTCTGTGTGTGGTCGGGAGTGAAGATGAAGGGATTTGCAGAAGGTTGCTTCCTACTGCAGGCCCTCACTGCTTACCCACCCAGCTCCTATATGGAGCCTACAGTCGGTTATAGTTTGGGAAAGGAGTTACCAGGCTGTGCAGAGTCGCCTGCCTGGGGAGAGCCCAGGGTCAGCCTCATCCTTTGGCAAGTGCTATGGTTTTGGTCCTTGGGGTGCCTCGTCCTGAGGCGCTAACTCTTCGGTGTCCCTCACACAGGCAGCTCCTGAGAAGGTGGAATGGAAACAGACATATACACCTTTGGGCCCTATTAGCCCTGTTATAGCTCTGTCTTAATAATATATTACAGGATAAATTTTTGAAAATGTGAAATCATTACTCTCATACAGATATAAAATGAACATGTGTCAAAGATTTTATTTAAGTCGTCAATTGAGGGAGCCAGTAAGATGATAGAACTCGTTCCAAAGGAAAAATCCAAGAACTACACATGTGGGCAAAAAAGGAATGCTGCAGTGAATCTACAAATAGATGCAAAATGGATCCATTTCCTGGCTTACAGCTGCATTCCACTGGACACCACGAATCTGCATCTCTATGGACAAGAGTCACTTGCCTTGTTACTAGTTTTCTATAGTTTACAGATTTCGGTAATAGCTCAAAGTGGATGAAAGGCTGAGAGAACCTGCAGAAGTGTGTTAGATAGGACACCTGGGAATCCTCACAATCTCCCTGCCCCCCCGCCCCCCAAAAGCATGATAATAATAATAACAATAGCAATAATAACCTCTTTGCTATCCCTGATTGGCTAAAGCATGCACATTCTTTTACCAAATTTCATCAGGCTCACATTTCTTCCACTTTCATCTGAACATCCCAACCTGCCTGTGTCACTTTTAGCCTCTGGTTTGCTCATTTGTTTGCTAACTTCTGCTTTTGCTGCCTTCTCCTTGCAAATTCAGGGGTTGTATGTGTCTTTGCTCTTAGTTTCCTCTGTTGGTTTTTTTTTTTTTAATGTGTGTCTTTCTTTTCTATTGCTGCTGTAACAATGAACACAAATGTAGTGATTTAAAACAGTATCAATTTGTTATCTTCTAGTTCTGAAAAGTCAGAAGTCTGTGATAAGCCAGCAGCAGACCGGGTTCCTTCTGCGGGCTTCAGCAGAGAATCCATTTCCTTGACTTTTTCGGCGTCTAAAGGAGCCCTCATTCCTCTGTTCATGTGCCCGCATCCCTGCTGCCCATCGTCACATCTCCTCCTCAGACCCTCCTGCCTTCTGCTGCGTGAGGATTTGCAATTACATTAGACCCACCCAGATAGTCCAGCAGGACTCTCCCATCTCAAGAGCCTTAATCATACCTACAAAAATCTCTTTTGCCCCGTAAGGTGATGTACTCATAAAATGTGGACATCTTTGGAGGGCCACCTCGCTGCCTAACCCAACCTGGTTTTCTGTGCCCTCCTCTGCTCATCTTGGGGACTTCCCTGGAAAGCTTCCTGAACAGTCCTGCTATATCTCCCGCCTTTTCTCCACCTACCCCTTTACCATAAACTCACCCCTTTTTTTCTTTTCCATTTTTCTTTAGGCAGTCTTTAGCATTTATAGCAACTGTTCTTTCTTTTAAGTAGTTGGCGTACATTTTACCAAAGAGGGAAATCTGTGCTGGAGCTCTGGGTGAGCTGGCTGTTCCAGAGAAAGGGCCTTTAGGTTAATTGTCCATAGACTACAAATTCCTCACACACATTACGAGTTGCCTTGGGTGCTTCCTCCTGACTGCTCTGCCCCTCTGCAGAATTCTTGGATATTCCTGAGGTTCCTTTGAGGAGCTTTGCTGTACATTGGAATATTTTACTACAAAATGGAACAGAGGGGAAGGAAGCAGTGGGGAAAGAACCAGAAAATCATCCATTATTTGTATAATGAATACTCTGTGTTTATATCTCCAGAATTGTCAGAGGACACATGTTATAAGCAACACTAATCCCAGAAAAGAGTTATTGGGTGTTTACTATGTGCCAGAACTGTTTCAAGCCCTTTAAATATACTAATATTTGATACTCACAACACTATGAGGGAGGGTACTGTTACTATCTCTGTTTTACAGATGAGAAAACTGAGGCACGGAGGCATTGAAAAATTGCTCAGAGACATACAGATAGTAAGTAAGGGTCAGCACCAGGATTTAAGGGCAGAGTCCAGAGCCTGTGTCTTTAGCAAGTACATGACGTGTAAGATTGTCAGTCTCTGTCAGTCTGTTTGGGGAAGATATGACTAGAGGGGTAACGGCTCTGTGAGGCTGTGCCTGCAGAGTTAAACCAATGAGGAGGGATGATCCTGTGTTGGAGTACAGAATAGTGAGGATTTTAGATTCTTGGAGAAGGCGGGGTGCCCCCTGCTGGTTGAGCAAATCTAGTTTTCTTTAAGTGAACCCAAATCATGAGGTCGGTTTTTAATCATTTCTCCGCCCCTGTTGTAGATTTGTGAAAGATGTAACTGGAAAAGAGAAATGTCAGTTTTTCTCTGCTCAAGGGGACTGGTTGCTAGGCAACCTGCACCTCAAATTTGGTAATCCTCTTTAACTCTAGGGATGGCATACTGGACATTCATCCTTTACTATGAATGGAACATTAAAATTTAAAAATGGAGAAACTGTCTGTGTCAGTTGCCATGCACGTACTTTCAAAATAGTCCTGACGAGTTTATTTCTCTGATGTGTTTTTTGTGACTTACTTATTTGCAAATGTACTCATATTAATTCTTAATCAACTTGCGTTCTGATTTGGTTAGTTAGTAAATGGAATTGCATGTCAACTACTTCCTGTTTGTGCTCAGAGACCTCAGAGTCATCCTTTATTGTCGTTCTCCCTAACGTCTCACATTTCCTCAGTCACCAGGTCCTGTAAGTTTCACCTCTGAAAAGCTTCTTGATTCAACTTCTGCCTCCTTTTCTCTACCTGCAAATTCAGGGATGCCTCTAGGCCTCATAATTTTTCATCCGGATTAGGATAGTCTTCTAAGTCACCTTTTTTCTTTACTTTCTGTTCGTTTTTATTCATCTTCCTCCTTCCCCTTCCTGCCTCTCTTGAGTTGTTCTTTTAAAAACATAGATCTGGCCGTATTATTCTTGCTTAACGGTTGGCCCTGACTGTTCCCCACAGACCGATGCCTTGTCGTGGCACTCAGCGCCTTCACCAAAGGGCCCGCCTGACCTTCCTCTGCTACTTTGCAAACACATTCTGACTTCTGGCCACGCAAAACCTAGAGCTGTTGCTCATTCGGTTGTCGCATCTCTGCGCCTTTGCAGAAGCTCACCTCCCCACCTGGAACGCCTTTTTTTTCTTTTTATCAACATGGGTTTTCAGTTGGTGTTCAAAGCCTAACTCATATATACCTCCTCACAGAGATTTTTAATCAGATGCTCATCGATATTTTTATAGCATTGTGAGAATATGTCACATTGTATTATATTTATCTGATGACACATTTCTCTTTCTAGACCAGCATTTTTTTAGACCATGACACAGTTCATCAGTATGTATATGTAGGGGGCACACTGCCATCTACTCCCTGGTCCTCTGCATAGAGAGATGGGCAGCATTGTAGGGAGAGTATTGAACCTGTTCTCATTTCTTTTTTTTAAAAAAAGCAAGTCATTTGTAAACATCCCACTGTTATCTGTGCCAAGTAATGAATGGTTTACAGCAAACTTCCCACTTGATCCTGAAGTGTGAGGTGCTGTGACTCTGTGTTCACAGACAGGAGCTCCATCCAGTCCATCGGGCTCTCAGAACCAGGGAGTGTGCCTTGCCTTACCCGTCTGGGCAACGCAGCCACCGTACACAGTGCCTGGTACAGAGTTGGGATCTAATAAATTCTTATGCTGTTGATATATTGAATAGGCTGAATATGTGTGTTCTTATTGATCATTTTAATATGGGCATACGTTTTGCTTTCATATAATCATATTTAAAAGTTATAGAACTCCTGACTATGACCTAGATGATGTGCCAAATCCAAAGACTGATGGGTCATCCTGAGGACTAGGAGCCACAAAAAGGGGCTCTGCTGCCCAAAAATGAGGTAATGCAAGTATCAAAAGGAATAATAAATGAAACTGGAAGAAACACATTGGTAAAAAATATATACATACTTCTGGAGAACATGATGCTAAGTGCAATAAGCCCGTCAGAGAAAGACAAATGCCACATGATTTCACTCTTATGTGGAATCTAATGAACAAACTTAACTAACAAGCAAAATAGAGACAGACTCATAGATAGAGAGCAGGGTGACAGCTCTGGGGGGGGGGGGCGGGGTTTGGGGGCAAAGGGATTGAGCAAAAAGAAAAGACTCCTGGACCTGGACAGCAGTGCGGTAACTATGGCGGGGAGGGAGGGCGGTGGGTAGAGGTGGAAGAGGGTATGAGGGGGATAAATGGTAATGAAAAAATACAATAAAATGTTATGCCTCAAAAAATATACATATATAAGTACTGATATTTATACATATATATTTTTCAATGTTTCTACCTATGTAGGTATATAAATATATAAATATCTTACATATTTTTATATATACATAGCTTTACTTGCATCAAGCAGAAGTTATCCATGGAAGAAACTGTTAGATGAAAGGTAACGGGGAACATTACAATGGAAATTTTGGGCCTTCACCACCCGAACCCATTGATCATCTCTATCACGGGGAGATCCAGATGTTGTGGGGTACTGATTTGCAGCAGCATGAAACTCGCTGCACCAAATATCAAGTTGCAGTTCCTAAAAAATGGAATATGAAACTAATCAAGCATCTCCAGAGCCAACTAACATTTGTAGGAAATCTGAAGGACAGAGGAAAAAGCTAGATGATACCACCAAGGCTTCCAGAATGCATGTGTCTAGGGAAAACTGTTTCCCTTTGCTCTCACTCTACTGCCACACTCTCAACGCCTTGGCACCAGCTGTGTGGGTTTATTTCCACATCGACCGATTCTCTGACACCACCTGGGTGTCCTTCCATTCAATTCATTTTGGACATCATCTACTGGGACATAGCATCAGATGTCACAAAGTAAGTAAGGGCTCAGTCCCAGAAGACTCCCCTAGTTCAGATGCCAATAACAAGTTCCATGTTGTCTCTAGTACTTCTGACTAACTGGCTATAAATTAGACTTCCCACAACCCCCTCCTTGGGTTCAGTAATTTGCTAGAACAGCTCACTGAACTCAGGGAAACATTTCACCAGGTTATACAGGGTGGGGCAAAAAAGTAAGTTTATATTTGTTGGTATGGAAAATAATACAGTAATAAATAATAATACAAGGATAAACTGTGTTTTGCATACTCACAACTGTAAACCTACTTTAAAAAAAGTTTTATTTTTTTAGAGAGAGGGTAAGGGAAGGAGAGAGAGAGAGAGGAACATCAATGTGCAAGAGAAACATCTATCAGAGACCCAGTTATGTGCCCTGACAGGAAATTGAACCAGTGACCACCGGGTTTGCGGAAGGATGCCCAGCCCATTGAGCCACGCCCATCAGGGCTGTCAACCTACTTTTGCTCCACCTTGTGTAATAAAGGATATGATAAAGATACAGGTCAACACCCAGATGAAGAGAGACACAGAGTGAGGTCTGGAATGGTCCTGAGGGAAGGAGCTCTGTCCCTTTGGAGTTGGGGTGTGCCACCTCCCAGCATGTGGTTACGTTTACCTACCCAGAAGCTTTTGAGCCCTGTAGTTTGGGTATCTTTATAGAGGCTTAATCACATAGGCATGATACATTTCCAGCCCCAACTCCTCTCGGAAGAATGGGGGTGGGCTGAGTGTTCTAAACTTTTCATCAGGGCCTGGTCTCTCCTGTGACCAGCCCCACTCCAGCAGGGTTGCTTCATTAGAACAAAAGATGCTCCTGTCACCCAGGAAATGCCAAGCGATTTAGGAGCTTGGTGTCAGAAAACAGGTCAAAGACCAGCTATTAGCAAAAAAATAAAAAATATTTATATTCCTTTATTTTCACAGTGGGACTTTCTATAGGACAGGTGACTTCGTTTCTGTAACAACTTAGGGGCTTGGAAGAGTGGGAGGCAGGGAGGGCGTTCTAGATGAAGGCAGGTAAAGCGTGAGCCCTTTGCTATGTTTGTACCATGATTCCATCATGTAAAATGACCTTGGGAGACAAGGAGAAGGGATTATTGATGAGTATTAGATAATTCTGAGGAATTAATGTTCTTTTTGTTAGTGTGATAACAGTATATTGTTATGTAAGAAATTTTTTATAGATATGCACACTGAAGTATGTAGTGGTGAAATGACATGGTGTCTGAGATGTGCTTTACAATATTTTGGCAATGAAGGGGGAAAAAGAACAGATAGTGCAGATGTGGCAAAGTCTTGCAAGTTATTGAATTCATACTATAGTTATGTGGGGATTCATTTTATTATCTCTAATGGTGAACATGTTTGAAAACTACATATACATATACAACTATACATGTACATACACACACACATATATATGAATACAATATTTATTTTCTACTTCAGGTTTAATTTCCATGGCGATAAGTTTAAGTTATCCACAAAGGTGCAATGAGACAAGACATTCTGTTAGAGAAAACTTGCTAGTTTTGGTTGATGAAGGCCAGGGTCTGCCTTAGAGTGTTAGTACTTACTTGCCTTACCCTGCTTGGTTTTCTGGAGCAGATGTGGTCACCAGAGCCAGCCATTAGTCTTGAGTCAGGTAGGGACATTCAAGAAAATTGTATGTACTTTAAAAAAGAACTTTTAATCTTAGGCATATTAGTCTTCATGCAAATGATATTAATTACTCCTGAAATTTACTTAATCTTCAGAGCTGTCCTGATTAGACCTATAAATAGAATATTTTTTTTTTACTACTGCCCTTTTTATTGCATGCCTTTGAAAATCACGAGGATTTCTTTTAAGGAATTTCTAATTAATATCAACGTTTTACCCTAGTAGTCTAATTAAGATCTGAGTTCAACTAAGGACTTACTTGCATTTGAAAAAATTTATAAGTCTTACTGTTAATTTTGTTCTAAAAAAAGCAGCAATTTTCACTTAGCATCTCTCTCTTTTTTTTTTTTTTGCAAGGGAAGCTATATTGTTTTGGAGTCAGTCATGATGCCTAAAGATAAAAAAAAAAGTAAAACATGGAAGGCTTGGACTTCAGATTTTATCAAATAAATGTAAACATTTTGATATAAAAAACAAGATAAAAACGTTGTAGAGTTTACTGTTTATTTTTCAATGAACTCTAAATTTGTCAAAATGAGTTTTGCAGTCCCTAATTGAAATAGACATATATGATATGCTAAAAAATATGAACCTTGGGAAAAGCAAAATGAGAATTATGTCAAAGAACCCATTTTCAAATTACTAATCACAGTGATTACGTGTTGGATATAATTCAAATCAACCTTTTGCACAAAGATTAAGTGCAGTCTTTGACAGTGGTCATACTTCCCATTGCCTTTTCTTAATCAGAATTTCCCTTTAATGTAGAACTGAAACAATTCTCATTGCTGACTGGGGCCTGATCTGGGTTGGCTAGAAAGGGGTCTTTCCTCCTGTGCCTGACCCCTGGCTTTGTTTCTTCAAGGGTTCACATTTCTTTGCCCAACACATGTTGGACTTTATTTTCCCTGAGAATAGCTTATGGAATTTCCCACTGCACTTTCAGGATGTTATTTGGAAAAGCTAAATGCGAACACTTCTCCCTATTCTCCTTTCAAGTTGGGGCCAATGAGATCAATGAAATTAAAAATCCTCAAATCAGGCTATTGACCAAGTAAGCCGCTGCCTTCCCTTTGTGAGAAAGAGCAGTGGCTGCAAAACAGATGGTTGGATTGGAGTGAATTCCTTTTTTTGCCCTTGCCTGGCATCTGGGGAAGGTGCTAATTAATGATTACTGACCTGTCCACAAAAGAGAGAGCTACAGCAGGACAAGAAAGAGCAAATAGTCTGAGCATGTTGGTGTCTGGAGTCCTGGGGAACGACTCTTCTTCCTACGATAAAGTGAGATTTCCAGAAAATGTCCCACTTTAATATAAAGTTTGACTTAGAGGATATGAACCCCAAACATCTCAAGCATAATCAGAAAATAACAACAGAACCCCTAAGGTGTTTATCAGCCTAACATGGAACTTCTATCCAGGCCTGCATGAAAGTCAAGTGGCTGCCCGGGAAGTTTTATTCACATATCTAATGGGTCTCCTCCCGTGAGCCTCCTCCTCCCTAAGTCAGGTGAATCACTTGAAATAACAAAGAGAAGAACCCAGACAGTCAAAGCAAGGAGAGCCTCCTAGTGCAGTACATCAGAGTGTTCTCATGTTCAATGAATGAATGAATGAATGAATGAATGAATGAATGAATGAGTGAATGGAGTTCTTACAGTTTTCTTTTAATACTTAAAGATTACACCTGCACATATCTCTAACACACCGTTTTGGCAGGAGACAAAGTTATTACTTAGACATCACACGAGCATGACTTTGAGACTAAGCTATCATAAATTATAATAGATGTTTCTGCTCAGCCACCACTGTTGATGCTAACTTCAGACAAATTATTCATGACAATATGAGCTTTTGGAAAGAAGCAAAACTAAAAGTTATCTATCTGCAGTGAAAGTGTTCCTGGACCAAAAGAAAGAAAAGGATCAGATGTCAAAAAGAGAGGGCAGAATATTCCTCCTGAATTCTACCTTTCTAATTCTCTTCGGGGAAAATCATCTGGTAATGCAAGATGATGTGACTTTGGGCTTTTCTATGCCAGCAAGAAACAACAAAGAACTTCTAGTCCTGCATAATTCTAGAATCTTTAGGCTGGAAGAGGCCTTCAGGCTCATCTCTACTTTTCCAACAATGTTTCTACAAAGTCCTGGTCTGTCCTGCTACTCCTTAAATACCTCCAGTTCCCAAAAACTCCCTCTTCAGCATGACAGCCATTTTTATCCTTGGATTATGCTTCTCAGCTAGGCAGTTATTTTTTGTTTGCAAATGAAGTTTGCTGTCTTCAGATTCCACCAATTTATCCTGGTTCTTGCAGTGAGACTATGCAGAACCAGACTCTTTCATTGGAAGGGCTCTCTAGACATCTGGTGGCAGTGAGTTTGTTGCCCAAGAATTTTCACTTGTTTTTCAGATGAAATGTTTTCTTGCCCTCTCACCCTTATTATTTCTTATTTTTTTGAAAAACCTGTATTGAGCCCTGACTGGTGTGGCTCAGTTGGTTGGGCATTGTCCTGCAAAGAGAAGGGTCACTGGTTCAATTCTTTGTCAGGGTGCATGCCTGGGTTGCATGTTTGTTCTTGGTCTGTGCGTGTGTAAGAGTCATCTGATCGATGTTTCTCTCTTACATTGATGCTTCTCTCTTCCTCTTTCTCCCTCCCTTCCCCTCTTTCTGAAAAATAAATATTTTTTTAAAAAACTATGTTAAGATGTAGTTTACATAGAACAATTGCACATATTTAAAGTGTGCAATTTGATGAGTTTTGACAAAGCATACACCTATGAAACCACCACCATAATCAAGACATCAAATATTTCCATTACACCCTAAAACTCCCTTATACTGCTTGCAGTCCATCCCTTCCTCCATGTTTTCTCCTTCCTGTTCCCCAAACTGATCTGCATCCTGTCATTGCAGACTGGTTTTCATTTTCTGGAATTTTATATAAGAGAATTATGCAATATATACTCTTGTGTCAGGCTTCTTTCTCTTAACATAATTATTTTGAGATTCATCCATGTTGTTATGAATTAACACTTTATTGCTTTTTGTTGTTGAGTAGTACTCTACTGGATGGAAATTCCAAAGTTTACTTATTCACCTGCTGATGGACTTTTTTTGTGCCATTTTTGGCTTCTACAAATAAATTGTTCTTGTACAAGAATTTCTGTAGATGTATATTTCCATCTCTCTCGGGTAAACACCTAAAAATGGAATAGATGGTGATACAGACAGTGTTTGTATGTCCCTGAAATTCATATGTTGAAACTTAGTCCCCAATGTTGTGTTATTCAGATATGGGGCCTTTGGGAAGTGGTTAGGTTGGAAGGCAGGAGCCCTCAGGAAAGGAGTTAGTGTTCTTACAAATGAGGTAGAACCCTCTCTTGTCCCTTCTGCTATATGAGGACACAGTTAGAAGATGATTGTCTATGAACCAGGAATATGATCCTCATTAGTCATCAAAGCTGCTTGTACCTTGATCTTGAACTTTTGGAACTGTAAGAAGTAATTTTCTATTGTTTATAAGCTTCCCAGTCTATTGTATTTTATTATAGAAGCCCAAACAGACTAAGACAGGTGTGTTGTTAGATGGTAGGTGGATATTTAACATTTCAAGAAATTGCCAAACTGTGTTCCAAAGAGGTTGTACTATTTTACACCCTACCATCAGTGTATAAGATTTCCGTTGCTCCACTTTTTTTTTTTTACCAACAATGATACTGATAGTCTTTAATTTTTAGCCATTCCACTGGGGCTGTACTGATACATGATTTTTGGTTTTTTATATTTCCATTTTCCTAATGATTAATGACATGCATCTTTTCATATGTTTATTGGCTATTTGTATCTGTTCAATTTTTTAATTAGGTTTGTTTTCTTACTATTTAGGTATGAGTTTTTAAAAATCTTCACCCAAGGATATGTTTGTTATTTTTTTAGGGAGCGAGAAAAGGTGGGGTGGGGAGAGACCATTGATCAGTTGCCTCCTGTACAGGCCCTGATGGGGGATCGAACCCACAACTTTCGGTGTACGGGATGATGTTCCAACCATTTCATCCACCCAGCCAGGGCAGTTGTGATTTCTTCATATAT
This sequence comes from Pteronotus mesoamericanus, assembly GCF_021234165.1. Lineage (NCBI taxonomy): Eukaryota > Metazoa > Chordata > Mammalia > Chiroptera > Mormoopidae > Pteronotus > Pteronotus mesoamericanus. The sequence goes on from NW_026555308.1 coordinate 16,351,396, forward strand.
TCTAGATAGAGGTCCTTTGATATACATGTTGTAAATATTTTCTTTCAGTTTATAGCTTGCCTTCTCATTTTCTCAATATGGCCTTCAAAAAGCAAATGTTTTTATTTTGTATAGAGTCAAATGTATCTTTATTTTCTTAAATCATTCATGCTTTTTGTGTTCTATCTAATGGATCCTGTGTGTCCTGAGATCACAAAGATTTGTCCTATTTTTTCTCTAGTGTTTTATAATATTTAACTTTAACATTCAGGCCTATGGTCAATTTTGAGTTCATTTTTATGATATGAAGTAATGTTTAATGTCCAGTATTTTTTTTCTGTGAGAAAAATGTTCCAGATGTTCCAGCACTATTTATTAGAAAACAAGCAAACAAAATCCCAAACCTTTCTTTTGTCACTGAATTACCTTAGCACCTTTGTAAAATATCAATTGATGATTTTATATATATATATATATATATATATATATATGTCTATTTCTTGACTATTGTGTGCTGGTGGCCTGTAAGTCTATGTTTTTATTACTGTGGCTTTAAAAATCAATCTTGAACTCAGCTAGGATAAGTCCTCTACATTGTTTTTAAAAAATTGCTTTGGCTTTTTCTAGATTTTTAGCATTTTCACATTTATATGGGAATCCAATTGATCAGTTTCTATATAAAGCCTGATGGAACTTTGATAGGAATTGCATTGAATCTATAGGTCAACCTGGGGAGAATTAACCTCTTAGTAATACTGAATATTTTAATCCATAAAGATAGTATATATCTCTATCTAGGTTTTCTGTAAGACTTACATAATCTTAAATTATAGCTTTAAATTTAGAGGTCTTGCATGTCTTTTGGTTAGATTTATTTCTACATACTTTTTTTTTAGCACTACTGTAAATTCAATTTATATTTATAGTTTCACTTTCCATTTTTTCCTGCTCCTAAATAGAAATTCCACTAATTTTTAAAAATGTGAACCTTGTTAAATTCACTTGTTAGTTCTAATGGTTGTTTTGTAGATACCTTGTCATTTTCTATACAAACAGTCATATCATTTACAAAGAGGGACAATTTTACTTCTTTTTGAATCTTTGTTTATTATTTATTCTTTTTTAAAGATTTAAAAAATTTATTTATAGAGAGAGGGGAAGGGAGGGACAAAGAGAGAGAGAGAGAGAAATACCATTGTGTCAGAAAAATATAGTTGCCTCTTGCACGTCCCCATCTGGGAACCTGGCCCTCAACCCAGGCATGTGCCTTGACTGGGAAAGGAACCACTGACCTTTCAGTTCACAGGCCGCCACTCAATTCACTGAGCCAGGCCAGCCAGGGCTGTGGTTTACTTTTTTTTTTGTAATAACAAAGACTTGTAGTCCAAATGTGAATAGAAGTAGAATGAGCATCTTTGCTTTGTTTCCAATTTGTGGGGGTGGGGATGTCTTATGTCTTTCACTAGTCAAGAAAAGTATTAGATGTAGGTTTTATCATATTGAGGAAATTACCCAGTACTCCTAGTTTGCTTTAAGGTTTTATCATGAATGGTTTTTAAATTTTGTCAAGTGCTTTTTCTGCATCTTTTGAAATGATATAGAGCTTTTCTACTTTATTCTGTTGAAATGGTAATTTATCTTTTTATTTGAATGTAAAACCAGCTTTATATACCTGAGATAAACCCTACTTAGTTATGATGTATTGTCCTTTTTATATATTTCTGTACATCACTGGTTTAATTTGCTAACATTGTGTTAAAGGTTTTTGTATTTTTGCTCATTAGAGTTGTAATTTTCTCTTTACTCTAGTTTTCTTTCCCTGCGATTGCTTCATCTGCTTTTGCTCCAGTTCATGCTTGAACACAAAGTTTCAGGGCTGTGCATGTCTGTCTGGTGGGCACCTGCTGCTGATGAACATTGTCCATTAGTGGTTGCTAGGAAGAAGAGATAAATGTGACTGAGATTGATGTGACTGAAAAGATACCAAGGTGCTTTCCTGGTAGACATCTCACACATCTGTATGGCATCCTTTGTAAGCAAGGAGGACTGACCTATTTTTTCCCAGGAAAAAGTCTTAGAAAGTGAAGGGGTTAGTTAGGAGCAGCCTTGGAACTGTGGCTACTCAGAGCTCAGCCTGTGCACGGGTTCCCTGCCCCCTGCCCCCTGCCCGGTCTCAGCCAGTCTGGGTTCCGTGGGTCTGCTGCCTGCAGGTTGCCTTTTTCTGGTGAGTCTGTTAGTGACTGTGTTGGGGTTTGGAGGTAGGACCGGCAGCCAGGGTCACTGCTGGGGTCTTCCCTGCTCTCATTCTGGTTTTTGTGCTACTTCATACCTCTGTGTCCTGTGACAAACCTCTTGGTCTTTCTGGACCTCAATTTCTTTGTCTTCAAATAGGATCGTGATACATTCCTGGTAAGGCTGTAAGAATCAAAGATAATGTCTGTGTGAGAGAGGGTCTGTGTGTGTGAAAATGGTAACCCTTTTTACTATTTCAGTTTTTAAACTCTCTGAACCTTAGTTTACTCGTATATAAAATAAGTGTGATAGTGGGTACGAGGAGGATGATCCAAGTGTTACTAGAAACTAAAATGAAGTGCCTGTCTTGTAAACAGTAGGTCCCCAAACAATTCTTTTTCTCCTCTCTTTCCTCCTTGACTCATTAAGCCTGTTTGTGTGGGTATCTGTTTTGCAGATCAAACAAATTTGTACTGAGAACATACTTGGCTGAATAATACAGGTTTTTGTTCATTAATTTACCCATTTATTCATCCAGCCATTTATTACAAATCATCTCTAGATGAGTCACCATACACTTTAGAAATATATTTTAGGAGACTTTCACTTGTGGGGAGGGCTCCAGCTCCAGTTAATGACTGTGAAGTAGGATTTGCTGAGAAGCAAGCTTGTCTTTTGGGGTTTGGGCTGACAAGTTAACACCTGCCAAAACCTGCCCTTGACTTTGTGGGTTCCTGTTTGGTGTTCATCATTATACCTAAAAATTCCAACAGGTCTGAGTTACACATTTATTCTTTACTCAATTATTCAGTTCATTCAAATCTCTAATAAAATATAATATATAATAAATAGCTCCTTTCTTTCTCTGAAATGATGCAAGAAGATGGGTATATTTATATTTCTTAGTTGTTCTCAATCCTTGGCGAAAACATGGGAGTGACAGATGACTCAAATGCAGCTGAGAGAATTACTCAGGGACCCCACCTTGGAGCTTACAGTCTGGGGCTCTTTCTCGTACCTGCTGTTTTCTGTTCTTTGGGGGAATGATGGGATGGTGTCACTGGACCTCACATCCAGCCTGACATTCCTGAGACTGTGACTGAGTTACTTAAAATGGTTGTGAACTTTTAAAAAGTTGCTTTGCAAGTGGTTGCAACTGCTGCTCATCTAGTTGGCTTAGAGCGGACCTCTGTGACTGAACAGCATGGTGATTGCTGAAAGAATATGGGATGCTTTTTAAACTCCCTTCAGAGTCACTAAGGCCGCAAAAGTACAAGAGAGCGGGACTAAATGGCAACAAAAGAATAAGTTAGAGGGAGAGTGAGGGTGCAGACAAGAGGTAAGTTGGACCTGTAGAGAGTCAGTGAAAAATTTCATTTATTATGGAACATTTTCAAGTCCTTTTCATAGGAAGGAGAGGCAATATAATGAGAGTTCTGGTCCTTCATTCAATACTTAAAATTATTGATTTCTCTTCCACCACATCAAGCATGTGGAAATGTAGAGAAGAAGGTGATGAAGACGTAGATATCCCTGTCTGCATCCTTGAGGAATTTATCAACAAAACATACCTCTATGAAACTGGCAAGTGAAAGGTATAATGATAAATTGTATTGGCAAGTTTAAAACAAAGAAAAATATGAGTCAGAACACTTTTCTAGTTACTGTGCAAAATCTAGTTTTGAAAATATATGAGAAGAGACGGATGGGCACAATATCTAGATTCATGCAAACATTATAAATAAAACATTTTTGTAATCCTTGGAATTTTGTTCGGTGCATTTTAAAAGACCTATATTTTAAAGCCCTGAGCTGTAGATTCACCAGAAAATGTAATTTCACTACTGATGCTAAACATAAATACATACCCATGTAATTTTCTACAACTTGAATAACTTTATTTTTCAATTTATTCACAGTCTACTTCACAAATAATCAACTTTTGCACCTTCAGTCTGAAGATTATCGACTTTGTGGATTGTTTATGTGCATATTTCATTTCAGGCCCTCTTCCCAATTCATGGTTCAAGTCACTCCTTGTTTTCTGTCTTGTTTGTGTGCAAAATAAAAATGTGTATTGAGAAAATGTCAAGTAATGATAATGTTGACTTCAGGGGAGAAATAATTTTGATGTCTAAAAAAATAAAAACCATCACTGTATCCACACATCAAATAAAAATGGTTTTTGGCTGTTAACATGGATTGTCTAGCTGTGACAACAAACCCACATCTGAACCTGGACAATAATTCCTTTCTTAAGTTCATGGCTTCTGTATTAACATGTTTAGAGCATTTACGAAGTTATTGTCTTTATTGACAGGATCCAGTCTTCTCTATCCTGAACGGATCATTTGTGCCAAGTATTTGGAGCTTGGGAGACTCAGTTGCTATATCCCCTTTGACATGACCATGATGTTTCCTAAATAATTCATGAATTCTTACAAATCTAGACAAATTACTTGAGTCAGAATAAATAGATTGGAAATTGGAATGCTAGATCTCAAGTGGGTCCTTTGTATAATTTTCTCCAACATTTGTCTTTGAAGGAAGAGAAACTATTCCAGAGATAATATTAAGTGATTTCCCAGATTCATTGAGCACATAGATATAACTGTCAAAACTGGAATGCTCAACTACTGACTCTCAGTCTAATGCTCTTTTCTCTGTTACACAGTTGTGGTAGCATTCCCCAGATACTTGGTTGACACTGACATGCTTACTGGTACTGTTTGTTGACATCATCATGGTACAAGAGTTATCTGAATAGATAGTACAATGCATGTAAATTGCTTAGAACTTAGTAACAAATAAATGTTAATTATTCTTACTTTCCTCTATTCCTTCTTGTATTATTAACTGTTATACTTTTACTTTAATGTTTTCATGGTAGAGGTTGCCAACAAGTAGATTTAGATCTATCCATAGCTTTTGAAGAGTACTTATTATGTTTACAATTCATTTGCCGCCCCCTCTGTTGCTCATTTTTCTGTCTTGTTTGCTAGAACTCCTGGGTATGAGGGATAACGTTGTTAGTTTAACAGTTAGGAATGCATTTGATGAAAGTAACAGAAATCTTGAGGCTTAAATCAGAAAGATAATTAATGTTTACTTAGTAAGAAAGTGGACAGGTTATAGCAGATGAAGCAACACCTTGATGTCCTTAAGTCTTCAGGCTTTTCCCAGCTTTCTGCTCTATTACAAATAGTCATTAAGCTTTTGTCTTTCTGTTTGGTGCTTCATGGTCTCAAGACAGCTGCCTAGGTCTGTGCATCACACAAACATCTGAAGCATTAAGGAAAAGACAAGGGCAACACAATTGTACCTCCTGAGACTCTCATTGTTTCACAACAGAAGCTTTCTTCTAATGCATTTACTGGTCAGAGCTGTAAGACAGGGCCAGCGCTAACTGCAAGTGACTGTAGAAAAGAGAAAATTTAGCTTTTCAGCCTTTGAGGTAAAGAATGATGAAGGAGAGGGAGGTTAGAAATGGCTGCTAGGTCAGCCAATTAAAGGGTCTGTCGTAGATCATGACAGCGGCTGCCCTGTGTGATGCGCGCCCTTCTTCCCCGTGCTCTATCTAGTGTGCACTCAACCTTCTCTAATGAGACAGCCTTCAATGCTGTAGTTCTGTTTACTTCCAGGGACTTTTAAGGTAGGTACCATAGGTGAAGATCTTTCTTAGACATCATTTTAAAAAATCTGATTATTCTTATCAGTTTCTATAACTTTTTGGGTTAGAAATAAGTTTTGGGCAGTTGCCTTGAGGAAATTTGGAACATTTGGTTTGGGTGGGTTGACACCATGGTGAATCTGGTTTTTTTTTTTTGCTACAGGGTCTCCAATCTCAAATTCTGGTAAGGCTGCTCCTTCCTCGCTTGTACTTTTTTAAAGCTTTTTTTTTTTTTTTTTACTACCAATTTAGAAACAGTGAAATGCACACATCTTCAATGCACAATTTGGTGTTTTGGTAAATGTATATGCCCATATAACCTTGAAAATATGTGTACCCAGGTAACCAGGAGTACTAGTTTCCCAGGGCTGCTTGTTGTAACAAAGTACCACAAACTGGGTGATTTAAATGACAGAAGTTTATTACCTCAGTTTTGGATACTGAAAGTCTGAAAGCAGGGCCACGCTCCCTTTGGAACCTGTAAGGTACAAATTCTTCCTTGCCTTTTCCTAGCTTTTAGTGATTCCCAGCAATCTCTTTAGAATGCACTGGCTTCCATCTGCCTAGTTCTCTCTCTACACCATGACCACATGGCCTTCTCCCTGCCCATCTCTGTCTTCTTACAGTGACACTGTCCTCTAGTGTGGCCTCATCTTAGCTGATTGCATCTATAGCAACTCTATTTCCAAATAAGGTCACATTCTGAGGTACTGGGAGTTTAGACTTTAATATGTCTTTTAGGGAGCACATAATTCAACCCTTTACTCCATGTGAATATATTTGCTAATTAACTGTTATGCCATGTAATATGTTACATATTAGAATAGGGTCAATAAACTTTTTTTTAATGTAAATGACCAGATAGTAAATATTTTAGGATTTGTGGGCTATGCTCTCTATTGTACCTACTAAATTCTGCCTTTGTAGTGTGTAAGCAGCTATAGTCAATATGTAAACAAGTGAGCATGTTTGTATGGCAATAAAATTTTATTTTCAAAAACGGGAGGTAGGCTGGATTTGGCCAATGGGCCATAGTTTGTTGTCTCTTATAGTAACACGTTTCCATCACTCTCGAAAGCTCCATCAGTCTCTCTTCCTGTTCAGTCCTCACCCCTCATAGGCGAACACTGTGTAGCAGGGTCGTCCAACATGTGGCCCACAGACTGCGTGTAGCCCAGGATGGCTGTGAACGTGGTGCAACACAAAATCATAAATTTACTTAAAACGTTATGAGATTTTTTTTTTTTTTTGTGATTACATATCGCAGTGTATTTAATGCATGGCCCAGGATAACTCCTCTTCTTCCAGTGTGGCCCAGAGACAGCCCTGTGAGTGTGTAGCTTTCTATCACTATTGGTTAGTTTTGCTTGAAGTTGCAAGTGTACAGTCAATATTATAAGCAACTGTCAAACACTTCTCCAAAGCTGTACTATTTTACCCTCACACCAACTATTATGAGAGATTCAGTTGTTCCACATTTTCATTAGCATTTGCTGTTGTCTGCCTTTTTAATTTTAGCCAATCTAGTGGGTGTGTATTGATATTCCATTGTGAATTTAACTTGCATTACCCTCATGACAAATGATGTTGAGGTGTTTTTCTTTCATGTGCCACGGTGCGTGCTCTCTTTCTTCATTTTCGTTCTCTCTATTTTTCCCTCCCTTCTTCCCTCCCTCCCACCTTTTCTTCCTTTCTTCCTTCTTCCTTTCCTATCAATTCCTGAAAGAGGGATGTTAAAATCTCCAACAGTGGTTGTGGGATTTTCTATTCCTTCCTTTAATTCTGTTCATTCTAGCTTCATGTATTTTGAAATTCTGTTATTAGATACATGACATTTATCTTAGGATTGCTGTGACTTCTTGATGGATTATTTATTTATTTATTTATTTATTTTTAGAGAGAGGGAAGGGAAGGAAAAAGAGAGGGAGAGAAACATCAATGTGAGAGATAAACATCAATGGGTTGCCTCTTGTACGCATCCCAACCAGCAACCAAATCCACAGCTCAGTCATGTGCCCTGAACAGGAATTGAACCAGTGACCTATTGGTTTGTGGGATGATACCCAACAACTGAGCCACATCAGTCAGGGCAAAGAATTGATTCTTTTTAGCATTATGAAATGTCTCTTTTATATTAATACTGCCTTAAAATCATTTTTTTCTGATATTACTTTAGCAACAGCACCTTTCTTCTTTCTTTTACGTATTTTTTTAAGGCACATATCTTGTGCCCTGGCCACGTGGCTCAGTTGGTTCGAGTGTCATCTATACACTAAAAAAGGTTGCAGGTTCGATCCTTGGTCGGGGCACATATGGGAGACAACCTATCGATGTCTCTCTCTCACATTGATGTTTTTCTCTCTCTCTCTCTCTCTCTCCCCCTTCCTCTCTCTCTAAAATCAGTAAACGTATCCTCAGGTGAGGATTAAAAATAAAATAAAGTTGAATAAAATAAAATAAAATATTGTACATATCTCAATGTCATGTGATTGAGTTAATTTTTATGTCATCAGAAAATCTGTGCCTTTGGAATGTTTAGTTCACTTACATAAAATGTAACTATTGTATAATTGGTTTTATTTCTACCTTTTTGTTATTTGCCTTTTATTTGATTTATATGTACTGTTTTCCCCTCTGTTTATCCTTTCTGTACTTCGTTTTGGTTAATTGATTTTTTGGTTTTTAACTTTAATTACTTCATTGCTTATTTAGCTATCCTGCTTTGATTTGTGTATGTTTGTGTGGTTGCTCTATGGATTATAATATGCATCCTTTATCATAGTTTACTTAGATTTAATATGATTCCATTTTATGTAAAATGTTAGAGAAATTTGCAACACTATAAATACATATATACAGTACATTACTTATACAGTAAGACCTCACTTAATGTTATTGATAGTTTCTCAAAAACTGTGATGTTAAGTGAAATGATGTATAATTAAACCCATTTTATCATGGGCTAATTGGTATAAAAAAGAGTTAAGTTCCAACAGCAGATTTTTGGTCACAAAAGCATTACGAAACTTCTAAATTAAGACCCAAAACACTTCTCATATTAAATATGGAAATAAATGGAAGCTATCTATACATTTAAGAAAGAATAATAAAAATAAGTTAGATCATTATTTTCTAATCCAATTATTCCAGTTCAGGTTCATAGGTGGCTAGAACCTGTCCAGACAGCTCAGGGCAGGACGTTGGAATGAGCCCTGGACAGGACACCATTCCATTACAGAGCACTCACGTGTGCACACATACACACATGCTCATACAGGGACAGTGTAAGCATGGCAGTGAACCTAACATGAACATCTTTGGCGTGTGGGAGGAGACCAGAGTGGCCAGAGAAAACAAATGCAGACAAGGGGGTGAGAACTTGCAAACTCCAGACAGTGGCCCCAGTCAAGAATCTTTTTTTCTCTCATCAACATTATAATGAAATTACATTAAATTAAATGACATAATTTGAGGACCTCTCTATACGTACGTGTGTGTATGTGTTCTTCCTGTCCTGTTTGCTTATGTTGTAGTGTGCTTTGCCATCTCTAGATTTTAAAACTCAATATTCAAATTTATGTTTTTTATTAAATAATAGGGTATTTTTTTAATTTAGAAAGGTAATTTTTCTTATTTACCCAAATAGTTACCATTTCCAGTATTCTCTTCTTTCCTGTAGATCGAGTTGCCTTCTGGTGTCGTGTTTCTTCAGGGCTTCAGGCAATGAATTGTCTAGATTTATTTTGTCTGGAAATGTCTATTTTAACTTAACTTTTGAAGATGACTTCACAGGATATAATATTCTGATTTGAAAATTCATTTTTTTCTTTCTTTTATAACTCCAATAATTCCTTATTCTTATGGCTTCCATTTTTTCAAGTATTAATGGTAATTTTTAACTTTGTTCCTCTATATGTAATAATGTAATGTGTCCTTTTCTCTGGCTTGGATGTGTTTAGATTATCTTCTTTCTTTAGCTCTTTTCTTTTTCCTTCCTTTCTCCCTTCTTCCCTCCCTTCTTGCCTCTCTTCTTGCCTCTCTTTTCTCCATCCCTCCATCCCTCCCTTTTATCCATCCATCTATCCATCCTTTCTTTTGGTTTTCTTTTGTATTTATCCTGCTTCAGGTATTTTGCTCTTGGTTCTGAAAGTTGATCTTTTTTTTTAAAGAAGCTTGGCAATTTTTCATTCAGTATATATTCAAATAGTGATTGTTTTCTGTTCTCCCCCTTTCCCTTTTGGATTTTGATTACATGCATGTTAAACATTTCCATATCTCAACCATGATTCTCTGTAGATATTGTTCTATATCTTTTTATTTGTGTTCTTCAGATTGGATGATTTCTGTTGCTCTCTCTTCAGGTCAGTGATTTTTTTTTGCTATGTCCAATCTTCTGTTAAGTCTACCCAGTGAATTGTTTTATTACTGATATTGTACTGGTTAGCTCTAGAATTCTTATATGGCTCATTTAAATATCTTGTTGAGATTCATCGTCTATTCATTGATTAGGACATATTTTCCTTTGAGTCTTTGAATTTTTTAATAATTACTGTTCTAAAGCTGTTCCCTGCCACTTCCAACATGTTAGGTTTTTGTTTCTGTTGACTACTTTTTCTTTCAACTATGGCACATCATTTCTGTTTCTTTGCCATCTCTAATAAATGTTTTTGGTATACTATACATTGTGGATAAGGCTTTATGGGACTTTATTTTCTTTTTCTTGAATAATGTTTTTATTCTAGCAGGCAGTTAAATTATTGGCTAATCACTTTAAACTTATAGAGGTTTGCTTTTATGTTCTTTTATTGCATTTCTGTTACAGTTTTGTCCTTGGCCCTGGAATGAATCCCTTAGTACTGGGATTTAGTCCTTTCCTCAAGGGAATAGCCATTCTAGGGTTTCAGTAGAAATTCCAATATTTTTACCAATATCTTCCATTAGACAGTACTTGAATTCCAAACTGTCTCCCCCAACTTACCCCTACTGGAGGGTGCAGCTGCAATCTCTCTCAGCTCTCTCAGCCCTCCAGCAATTTTGTTCTGTTGGGCTCCTTAGAGTCTTTCTTGCTTATGCCTTAGTGGTTTAGAGGTAAGCCTTGGATTCGAGGGGCTTTACTGTCTGTCGCTTCCTTTTTATTTTCTGGGATATTCTCCTTCTATTTTCAACTTTTCTGGCAGCTTCAAACTTTGTATCTGACACCTGAAGCCATTTAGACTATGGGTTATCCTTAAGTTATAGTTTCTGCATGACTCATACAGACTCAGGAGCATCCTCAGAAAAAAAGCTATGTAAACATGGATCTCTTCTTACGACTTTTTTCTTTTCCCTGAGTCTAATCTCCTTTAGTTTTTGTCTGCTTTGGCCATGAGCCTAAGCCTTCACATATTTATTTTCTACATATATTTTTGGAACTTATTATTGTTATCTGTTGGAGCGTTAGTTTGGTAAGAGATACTTTGTCATTATTGGAACCAGTACTCCTAGTCACTATTTTTATATATTTAGCTTAAGACACAGAAGTTGGTTTGTAAAATTCAAGGCAATGAGTTTTGTGACTCAAAGTTGACTGTGACTCCAAACTGAAGGCAGAAGGAGTCTTTAGTAGGAAAGCTGTATTTTACTCTCTTTCTGCATTGAGAAGAGATACCTCTAATATGAGTTTGTTCCTTCCTTATAAAACTTTGATGAAAACTTCTATAAAGAATTAACACATACCAACAATGTCCAGAATTTTTCTACCATTTCCCTAATATATATATACAATTATGTGTATATATACACTATATGCAATATACAATCCTTGTAATTTGGTGGATACAAATCTAGGACCTGAATCTGTATTGACTGTATTGACTCATATACATATATAATATATATTATACTATGTTATAATAGGATAATACATAAATATATTACAGTATATACTATATATTATATGCAGCATATATAGTATAACACTAATACTACTACATATCATATGGTATATATAGTACTGTAATGCTATAATATATGCTATATATTATTCTATATATACCCTATGGGCAACACATGCAATATACTATAATGCTATACTGTCTATACTGTATATAATATACAGTTAATATAATATGCTATAACACTATCCTATGTAATGCTATGTATAACATATATTACACATCATATATAATGTAGCATGTTGTATGTAATATTATAATTATGCTGTATACATAATTACATATAATTATATATCATTTATTATATATTAATATTATATATTACAGGCACACACACACACATACATACACACACAAATCTAGGAGTTGAACCTGTATTGACATATATCATCTACATTGTTTCAATCCCTAGATTTGTGTCCACCATGTTATAAGGATCAGGAACTTTTTAACCCAGGAGAGTTAAGTCTTCTCTGCCTAGCAGTGTCCCTCTTTATTTTGCCAGTTCCACATTTGAGGATATGTTACCTGCAGTACATTTCAAGTACTAAATTCTAGGTAATTTAAGGCACAATTTAGCTATAAGTAGCCAAAACCTGCATGTTAAACAAAGAGGATGAATTTTTTCCTTGCATGGGAAATCTGGAGGCGGAGGTCACTAACTTGGGTTCTACTGATCCACAACGCCATTCAGGCTTCTCTTTATACTTCACCACTGCCGTATGTCAGCCTTTCATTGTCTTTGCTTGTCCCCTCACGGCCACAAGGTAAGCTGTTGAAGCTCCCGGCATGATGACCTGACTCTGTAGAGAGAGGGAGAAGGAAGCAGAAAGTGGCCATTTGTCTGTCCTTTTGGGCAGAAAAGCAAACGTCATCCCAGAAGCTTCTTGCCGGCACCTGCTTAAGTTTCACTGACCCCGACTGGATTCCATGGTTACCCCGTCATAGAGTGGATGCTGGGAAAGTGACTACCTGCTGCTCTGTGGTGAAGGAGTATGGAAGGGAGATGTGGGAGAGGGTCTGAAGTCAGCCTAGCGTCGGTGCTGCTTCCTTTCTCCACTCGGAGTTGGTGTCAGCATCCTCCTCCTCCCAGGCCTCTGGATCTAAGGCTGTAGGGAGGTGAGATGTATCCTCTTATTATAATGATGTTCTGGGTATGTGCTTTATTCTGTTGTTTATCAGGATGGAATGAATTCAAAATATCCATATTGGGCAATTACTAAGCACGTGAGGCTAGAGTGCTGTGTAAAAATAAAGTGCTCTTTAATGCTGGTGGCCTTGACGGAGGCCCCCTTCTTCCCCGTGTTCATCATGAGAACTTGAGGGGAGCTGATAATTTGATGGTTACCTTTTCTCTTGCTCAGCAGAAGAACCATGTCTTGTGTTCTGTTGTCATTGTGTAGCAGATTGATGAGATGGGGACATGCCAGTTAGATTTGCTTGGGTTGGTTGCCCAGACCATTCCATGTTTTTTTGGTCCATTCTTTTCCAGCCTTCATTTGTGCATCTCAAAGAACATCCAGGTTGTCCACACCTGCTCCTCTTCCGGTGTCCCTAATACAGCGAATGGCAGTTTACCTATCGAGCTTTTGAAGTTACGAACTTCAGAGACATTTGTTTCTCCACTGACAATTAATCAAGAAGCCCTGTCATTTCTTCCTCCTAAATACTTTTTGCACCTACCTACATCTTTAAACATCCACTGCCAGCATCCTAGCATTGTACATCAACCCACCGAAGCTGGTTTTGGTCACGATAACTAGAATACCCCCAAAGCAGCTGAATCAATAAAAGGTGTTTTGTTTATTTTTTTTAAAGTCTCACATAGTAAGAGGACACTTTCAAGGCTAATTTAGTGAGTTACAAATGTCATGGAGACTCAAGTGCTTTCAAACTTTCCATTCTATTACCCTTAATGTGTTAGTGATGCTGCCTGCTTGGGGCTGCAAGATGGCTGTGACAGTTCTTGGCATCATTTGCAGATACAACTACATCAAGCAAAGAAGAGAGACCGTCTGTGCATCACTTTTTTATGAGCAAGGAAAACCTTCCTAAGACATCCCTCTGCAGCCCTATTCTCAGGTCCCAGTGGTCATGATTGGGTCGCTTGTCCATGTTCTAGCTAAAGAAGACTGGAAAAGTGATTTCTGACATGTTCAAGTAGAACAGTAGATGGCAGGTTCTGCTGGCCAGGAGAAAAAGTCGAGAAGAGGGTATAGAGGGAGGGAGTGTTATATCGGGGAGACATTCAATAGAGTCTGCCGCATGCACAATCATCTCTGGCCTCCTGCTGTCTCCCTGATTCTAGTCTTACTCTCTTTCAATCCATTCTTCCCATACTCCAGCTGCCAGTGGAGTCTTAACAAATGTGTAGTTATCTGGTTAGTTTAGTTGCTTATGTTTATGGTCAATGTCTTTCATAATTATGCAAACTGCATGAAGGAAGAGACGTAATTTGTTCTGTTCATAACTTTGTACCCTACAATAGGGCCCCACGCATCAAAGGTACTCATTGGATATTTCTTGACTGGCTGAATGAATGAATGAGTGAAACTGATTCTGTCAATCTCCTTTTAAAACCTTTAAATGGGCCCTGGTTGGTGTGGGTCAATTATTTGGGCGTTGTCCTGCAAGGTGAAAGATTGCAAGTTTAATTCCTGGTCGGGGCACATGCCTGGGTTGTGGGTTCATTCCCAGGTCAGGGCATGGGGGAGAGGCAATAGATCAATGTTTCTCTCCCTCTCCCTCCCTTCCCCTCTCTATAAAAGTAAGTAAATAAAATTTTTAGAAAAAAGCATTCAAATGGTTTCCCCTTATCTCTACGGTAAAGTCACGTCTTCTGTAAGTTGTTTGTAAGACCTTTTGTGAAATGATCTGCCCCTATATTTTCACCTCTCCCCACTCCTCCACTCTTCTCCAGCTTTCTGGAACTTTCTCCAGTTTCTCAAATATACCATGTGTTTCCTCCCCTCTGTCTGCCTACAACTGTTTTAGTTTCTTAGTTTGTCTAAGTCCTTCTCTAGGAGCAAATTTCAGTTTAAATGACACCTCTTATGGAAAATCTTCCAGACCTTTCTCTCACTAGGCATTGTTGGAAGTCCCTAGGTACCACCCATAGCACCCTGGACTTCTCCATCTTAGAAGTCATCACATGCTTTTGTAAGTTATTTAATAACTGTGTTTCTATATCATTGTGATTTTAAAATCAGCTTTATTGAGATATATTAATTCATATCCATACCTGTACCTAAAGTTGTGCACCCATCATCACTATCTATTTTAGGGCATTTTAATCCCGCCCCTTTTCCATTCCAACACCCATGCCCATTAGCAGCTGCTACTCATCTCCTCCTAACTCCCTCAAACACAGAAAACTGCTAATCTTTCTATGTCCATGGATGTGCAGGTTCTGGGTATTTCATAGACTGGAACTTAACCTCCTTGAGGCCTGGGATTTCTCAGTCCGGTCACCACTGTATGCCCAGAACCCAGCAGAGACCCTGGTATGTGATCAGTACTTCAGGTATATTTGTTGAGTGACTCGTTGATTAAATAATTAAAAATTTAGACACCCCCAAAGCCAATTACTTTTTTTCTGTTTATCTACTACATTTTTATATGTATTGCTATTCTCATTACCCAGCATTGATGTTTTTATGTTCTTGTTTATCTTCCTAGATCAGGAGCTTGAGGACAAGAGCCTTGCCTGATTCATCTTTGCGTATCTTTGTTGAGTGCAGCAGTTGGCTTGCGGTGTGTTTGACAAATATTTGCCCAATGCGTAAATGAACAAATGAATTAGCTATGACCACTCGTTCCCAAATCATCAATCGAGGTCTCCCACTGGGATGGTGGGCTGAGTTCATTTGTTTGTTCATTCTGCCGGTGTTTGTTAACAAATGAGGACATTGGTTTATACCTCCCGTCAGCATTCTGTGAATATCCATCTGACCCATGGTGATCACCCTGTCTGTGGGCAGAGGTTATGTCTCGGTAATCCTGGTGTCTTCTCAAGGCCTGCACAGCCCCTCACACAGACTTAGGGGCACATCAAATGCTTTGTGATTTAAAGTCCATGCCTTTGAGACTCTGAGGCTCTGCACACCAGGGACAGGGCCAGCATGCCAGAGGGGGTTGTGATGGGGCCAGATGGGGATCTGTCATTTGCAGATACTTTAGTAGGAATTGGTTGTGTCTGAGCCTCTGCCACCCAGACGACTTTCATCAGGGGAGGTCAGTCCCTCAGAGTGAAGCCATTATGGCACGGAGAGAACACTGCCCAGGTAGGGTACCTGTGTCTGTGTGGTGGCAGGCATGTCCAGATGGGTTGGATACCTGGCTTGAGCTGCACCAAGCCCTGTTCCAGAAGGTCACCCCTATTATGGAGGACTTCGGCCTGTGAAGCTCCGCCCGCCCCCCCCCCCACCCGCCCCGTTCACCACAGATGGAAGAATCATTCCAGTTTGTCTGTCACAGAAAGGGGAAGGTGATTCCCTCTAGAGGGTAATCCCCTGAGCCATGCACCCCCTGCCCCCAACCTCCGTGCTCTATGGCTTTTATTGAAAGGATTACCAGCAGGCGATAGGTAGCATAAATGTATAGGTAATCTCATTACATCAGTATGTTAATGTTTAGAGAGAATAAGTGATGTTTGAAGAAGACAAATGGCAGGAAACACACCAAATTTCTTGGTTCTCAGATAAGTGTAAACATAATGATGCCAAATGGTTTAGGGTTAGGGTCCATGAATATGTAAATTTCCTTCCCAGCATGAGCCAGTTATCTGGTGTGAGAATAACAAGGGAGCCAGAGGGAGAAACAAAGCCTGCTTCAAGGAGGGTAATTTACTTCTAGTCCTGATTTCCCCCTGGGGGCCTTGGAGCTATTACTGGGTCCTGCCTATCGACCGCATTACCAGTTTTCTGGCCAAGACTAACAGCCTCTCCCAGGGCCCCGTTTGCATGGGACTACAGTCCCTGATACCACTCAAAGCGGCCCGAACACCCTCTGGTGAGAGGAAACCAGTGGGCCTGGTCTTACAGCCAGTTCTCTGCTGGCTTCCCGTTCCAGAGTTGGTGCCTCCAGGCCTACAGGTGGGGCATTAGCCAAGCTTTGCGGCCTAGGTCCCGGTGCCAAGGGCCTGATGCTGGTTAAAGAGTACCTCCTACGGCCTGGCCTGATGATACAGTGTGCTCTTCCAGCATCATGGGCACAGCCGGCCCTGTCCTATCCACGCTGTTTTGCCTACAGCCCCCTGGCTCCCGGTTTCCCTGGGAAATGATCGTTCTTTGCCTGAAAAACCCATGCCCTGTCTTACGCATGAACCCAGGGACCCATAGCTGGGCCCTGATGGCCTACAGGCCCCTGCTCCCTTGGGCTTTGGCCTTTTGGACAATCTTAGAACATATTTGTAGATTAGACATTGCCTGTGATAGACTGAACAATAACTCCCAAATTATTCATGTCTTAACCCTGGAAACTGAATATGCTACCTTATATGGCAAAAGGGACCTTGCAGATTGATTAAGAGATTATCCTGCATTATCTGGATGGGCCCAATGTAACCACGAGGGTTCTTACAAGAGGGAGGCATTCAATCAGCGATAAGAGGACAGGCTACACAGCCAGCTTTAAAAGTGGAGGAAGGGGTCATGCCCAGTTCTGGAAGCTGGAAAAGGCAAGGATTCTCTCCTGAAGCCTCCAGAAAGGACCGATTCTACCAACACCTTGATTTTAGCCCTGTAAGACTCATTTCAAACTTCTGACATCCAGAACTGTACAAGGATAAATTTGTGTTGCTTGAAGCCACAAAATTTGTGGTAGTTTGTTGCAGTAGAAAATTAATCTATTGCCCCTACCTTGGGGTTGCAGCCGGCCCTTGTTTGTCCCTGGTCAAATGGGAGTATTTATATTTTGAACCCAAGGTGAGGCTGTAATTGTCAGCTTGGGCTGCTGTAACAAAATACCACAGGATGGGTGGCTTAAAGAACAGAAATTTATTTTTTTTTACAGTTCTGGAGGCTCCAAGCCCAAATTCAAGGTGCCAGCAGGGCAGGTTCCTGATATGGGCTGCCTTCCTGACTTGTAGACGACCGCCATTTGGCTGTGTCCTCACATGTCCTATGATCTGAGGTTATGTGTACAGAGAGAGAAAAAAGCTCTGGTGTCTCTTCCTCTTTTTATAAGAACTCGAGTTCTATCAGACCAGGGCCCCATCCTATGGCCTCATTTAACCCTGATTACCTCCTGGGAAGCTCTGTCTCTACATACAGTCACATTGGAGGTTAGGGCTTCAACCTACGAATTCAGCGGGGACACAATTCCATCTGCAACACAGGCCCTCTGCAGTTATACCTATGCCGAAGAGCCAAATGCTCCTCACACCATTCCCATCCTGGGAGCCCAGTACTCTTTGCAAATAAGAATGGTGGCAGCTGGAGGCCAGCACTGCAGTGTCCTCAAACCAACGCCCACATAAGCATACCTTGTGCTTCTGTCATCCAGGGTTTCACAGACGACTCTGAGGCATTTGAGGGTGTGTCACCGAGCTTATTTGGGCAGTCCTTCACTGATGGCAAGTGTAACCCCTCTGGGGCAGTCATTGGAAATGTCTACTGAGGGCTCTGGGAGTTAGGGTGTGGAGTTCTTGGGTGAAGTTCTATTTGGTGAAGGCTTTGCTCATGGTAATGGACAGATGACAGTGTTCTAGTAGTATGCCTCTCAGGTTTCTTTTTCTTTTCTTTCTTTTCTTTCTTTCTTTCTTTCTTTCTTTTTTTTTTTTTTTTGGTGCTGCACTCCTTAGTAAAGCAAGCAGTTTGTCTGGTCCTTTGCAGGGATTTAATCTTTCTAGGAGTTAAAACTATTATATCTCTTCATATCCTGGCCTTCTCTGAGCTCGCCTGATGCTGTACTCTTCAAAGGATGCTTCCAACACCATTTCAGGGGCAGCTCCTCGTAGGAGTCAGTCTTAGCGACCTCCATCCTGTGTTTCATTCACGAAAAAGTGATTTTGGTCAAGTCCAGTGCTGTGAATTGTTCGTGGTTCAGGTGACCTGGGAATCAGAAGTCTCACATCAGGAGAGTTGGACACTGTGAAAGTGGATGCGAGACACCAAAGCCTGGGTTACTCAGGACTAGCCCCCAGACTGACACTGGACACAGGGCTCTAAAGCAGCAGGAGCTGATGTGCCCTGGTGGGAGCTGCAGGCCCGAGGGACCACAGAGACCCCTGTCCTCCACTCTAAGAGGACCTCTTGTCTGACAGCTTTCTGGAAATCCCACACTGGCAGCGGGTAGACAATTCCTGACTAAGATCTAGCCATCCCCACAGATACCCCAGAGGTTCCCAAAGGGGAGAGTGTAGACGGGGCCTCTCCTGTTGGAACAGTGGGTATACTGCCTGGTAGAGGAGTCCTCACTTTGCTGTGGTGGCCTTGCAGTAATGTCACATTGGCAGGTGGTACCACTGCAGCTGAGAGCTGTGATAGGCAGATCTTTAAATATACTTCTTGGAACAGAGTTTAAATCTATAAGCCTTAAGCATCAGTCTTAACATTCGCCATTTGAGACTGATTCATAAGGAGAGCCTGGGGAGCCCAATGGAAGCACTGAGTTTTTATACTGCTCTGGTGGGTGTCTTGAATTTTACTCAACTATGAAGGGACATAGCTTCAGGCACTAGAAAATAGCTGTATATTTGGGTTTATTTGTCCAAGTGGCCAGGGACAGTTTGGGGACAAACAGTACCTTATTTGGAGTTGTTTATTTTTTTCTATATCTCTCCCCCACGGATGACCTCAAATAACCCTCTCCAGCTTGGGGAGACCAGGATCTGCTTCTGCACAGCCCAGGGGGACTTGTCCATAGCTTGGGGAAAGCTTCCCTCATCTTCAGAACCCTAAGAAAAACTAGCAAAGACTCTAGTCCTGTCCTGGTCCCTCTCCCTTGGCTGATGGACCAGGACTTTCCCAGGGACCACCTCAGAGTCCCACTTCTAGGAATAGAACCACGGATTTCCCAAGGTAGTTCCTGGGCTGGGCTGCTGAACTGCTGCTACCATGATTCCTGAGATTTTCCTGACAGGTAAATAGGTTGTCTCAAACCCTACCATTAGCTGCTGGATGTTGATGGGCTGTTGGGTGGATGGAAGTGTCTCTGGAAGGTTGTCTTGCATTTCTTGCTCTCTTGGCCCATGCAAGGTCCAGCTTCCTGAAGACCGTGTTCAGTGGGGTCTCCATAGGAAACCAGACACTTACAGAAATCGGTGGCAAATGTGATGGTGACTGCCTTGAAGCCAGAGCCATCTGACATGAGCAGGATGCCTTGGTTTTCTCACAGGGAACACTGGGCAGGTAGAGAGACTAGAGCATTCCCATCACAGCTTTGAGTTTGGAAAGAATGTGTATCAGCTGGGCAGGAACATGGGTCCAGGTACCTGGTTGGTCTTTCAGTTGCACTTGAAATGTTCTCTGGATGGTCTGAAACATGTGTCTGAGAACAGGAAGTGGGAGTGGGGAAAGCATTGGACAGGTGACCTGCACATGTGAGGCAAGGCTGATGGCAGAGCCCCAATGTGAGGAGTGGGTTTGTTATGGGTTGAATTGTGTCCTTCCCCCAATGAAGATTTTTTGGTTTGCTGACTTCCCAGTATCTCAGGTCCCTCAGAAAGTGACCTTATTTGGAGGTAGGGTCTTTACAGAGGTAGTCAAGTTAAAATGAGGCCACCCAAGTGGGCCCTAAGCCAACACATCCTTTTAAAAACAGGGAATTTGGACAAAGACAAGCGCTCAGGGAGAACACCAAGTGAAGATAAAAGCAGAGATCGGCAGGCCAAGCAATGCCAAACATGGCCAGCACACCGCCAGACCAGGGGTGCGACAGAGGACAGATTGCTCCTCACAGGCTGCAGAGAGAGCCAACCTTGCTGACACCTTGACTCAGACGTCTAGCCTCCAGGGCTTTGAGACAGTAAGCTCACGTTGTTGATGCCACCTGACCTGTGGCTTTGGTTCAGCAGGCCTACCAAGTGGACACGGGGTCTTGCAGAGTCTTATAGGCAGTGATGGGCTTGTGAGAACCCAAACAGGAGGATGCCAAGGGCCGGAAGGCCATGTGGGCCAAGGGCGACAGTGGGGTCTGTTCCGCAGATAGTGCCTAATGGTTCTGCCACTGGGAGTGCCAGCCTCACAGTGCAGGCCTGGGACAACGTTATCATTTTCATCATCATCATTGTCACTGTCAAAGCTGATGTTTACTGAGTACCTGCTCTGTGCCTGATACATGTACTCTACATGTCCTATAGCATTGAGTACTTACAACCTACAAGGTCAATGTTGTTATTATTCTCCGATTACAGATAAGGAAACTGAAGCACAGGTAAGGAAGTTACTTGCCTAAGAACTGATAGGTAGAGAGGCCTGAATGCAGCCACTCTCGGCCCCGTTCAGTGTGCTCCAGGTCACCCCTGTTCTCACTGTTCCTGCCATGCCAGCTCGCCCTCGGCATCTTTGCACTGGCTGCTCCCCTGCCTTGGTTGTTTTCCTTTTAGATTTCCACATGGCCGGCTCCTTTTTCTATTCGCGTCTCAGCCCTAAAGCTTCATCTCCAGTCAGAGCTTCTCGCCACCCCCTTCATCTCAGCACACTGCGTGTTTGCATTTATTTATTTATGTATGTATTTATTTATTTATACTATCGGAAACATCCTTCTCTCTTACTTGTGAGTCATCTGTGATCCGTAGAATATACATTTTTTGAGAACAGGGACCTTGTCTGGCTTCTTTAATCCTCTATCCCAGAAATTGGATCTGTTCCTAAAGCAAGAAAACTCTTCAGTAACTCAGTTCCCTTTATTTAATTATTCAGATCATTTGCCACCCACCTCCACGTAATCGGAGCTTGGGCTCCATCTTGCATATATAATAGATTTGTGAAGATCTTCTGCTAAATAAAGGCAGCTATACTGTCTGTCCTAATACCTACGTGGTGCCAAGAAAATGGAGGAAACTTTGAGGCTGGATTCCCACTCCCTCTACCCTTCCCGTTGGTCTGTAGGTAAAAAAAAAAAAGAGGCAGAGACATTGACTTTACCATTGGACGATTATTACCACTCTCCCCAGGAAGCAGAGGGGCTGGGGCCTTTGACTGTGGCCTTGGGTCAGTCATGATCTGGCTCAGTCTGTGGGGACTGAGTCTGTCGTGTACCACACTGGAGGTGGGTGTCCTCTCTCCTCCCTCGTAGGGAGATTCAGAATGGTGTTACCTGTCTCCCCCTAATTGGAGACCAGCTGACAGAGGGCTGCAGGGCAAGGTTGTCATGCCTCGGGTTAGGCAGCCATGCTCACCCTGGAGCACTCTCCCTGTCCCAACAGTGCCTGAGGCAGCCAGGACTGTGTGTGGAGAGAGGCAGAGTCATATTCTAGCCTGTCCTGTAAGTTGACAAGTTCCAACAAGGTGCTCCCTAGGACATTCAATGTAGTTTCTGGGGGCTCTGTCAAGGATGGCCCGCTCTCTGTGTGCAGGGCCAGCTCATACCATTCAAGATCTACCCAGAATTGCCTCAATCCATCGTCCCTCCTACCATTCAAGTCATTAATTGAGCACCACTGGGTGGTGGGACAGATGGTGGACCAGTAGCTATGGGAGCAGTTATTAGAGACATTTCACATTATTCCATGTGTCATGGACTAAACCTCTGTTTGGAGGTGGTTGCACACAGAGCCCTCAGCCCCAGTTGACCACATCCTACCTGCAGGGCTGCGGTGCTGTTTCCAAGGAGGCTTTTTCCACTGTCCACTCTCTTTTGACAAATGGGAGGGGGAAATGCCCTCACCAAGATTTCCTGTGAGAGGACCCCTTGGTATTGCTGCATGTGCCAAAAGCATTGGGGCAGTTCCAGCAGGAGGCACAGCAAAGTGGGTTGGGCCCAGGGCGCTTCTCAGTACCCTTTCCTAGTGTCCGCTCCCCACTCTGGTGGGATAGCCCTCAGGATTCTAGGGGAGACAGCTCTTCTCTCTCTCCCCGAGGAGAGTGTGTAGGAAACTTGACTTTGGCTATAAATCTTAAAGAATAAATAGAAAAATATCATTTGCAGAAGACAAAGGGGAGAGGATATTCTGAGTAGCAATACAGCCCATAGTGTTGAAAGAGAGGGTCTGCTCTTCATAGAGCAAAAAGCTGGTGTCTGGTGTTTGGCTTGGGGTGAGGTCTGGAGCCGGGGTGCTGAGATGCAAAAAGGAGGTCGGTGTGAGCAAGTTTAGGAAGAGCCTGACACACCGGAGAAGGGGTCTGCGCCTGCCCCTGCCCTGTGGCAGTGGGCTCTGGCCTGACCTTGAACAGCAGACCTGTAAGTGCTTGCTGGGCTAAGGAGTGAGTGGGAGCCACTGAGGGATTCGATGCTGCTGTGAACCGTGGTTAGATGTACTGTTTTAGGCCCACAGCTCTGGATGACAGGGGTATAGCTGTTAGCAGACAGGGGCCTGGCCCTGAGTGGGTCTGCCTAGGGCCAGCTGTAGCGTGTGGGTTCTTGACTTTGCGTAGGAAGGATTTCACAGCACGAGTCCAGGTGACTGTGAGGATGCATTTATTAAAGCTGTGGACAGTGAAACAAGGAAGGGCTTAGCACAGAAAAAGCAACAGGAGAGCCCAGGCTAGACTCACTGGGAAGTCAGAGGAAAAGGGGCTTTCAGGACAGGTCCAAGGGGTTATCCCCAGACAAGCTGCCAGATGCCCATTGCCTTAGAGTTTAGGAGACAAGTGCCTGTGGAGAAAGAAGTGGGGGAGGAGGAGGGGAAAGGCAGAGGCTCGGGCTGCTCCCCAGAAGGAGATCACTCGCTGGGGCCTTTGTCGTGAGACTTTTCTATCTTTCTTGCAGAAGGTAATCTTAGGGGAGGTTTCAGCAGAATATTCGTACATTCTCCGTTCTCCAGTGCACCGTTCAGGCTCATGGTCTCCTCTGATTGGTTAGTGACAGGGCAGGGGGTCTTTAGTTATTGTAGCTGGTCCTGGTGTAGCCCACCTGGTTTTGCTGCTTTTCTGGGTCTGGAGCTGAAACACAACTGAGGCCTAGATGTTATCTCCAGGGAGGAAATGTTACCCTGGGCGGTGAGGTCCTTGGTTTCCCAGTTGTGCCTCCTGCTAGGCCCTGGGGGTCTTCTGCCCTCTGCACCTTGCTGTAAATTGCTCAGCCATTGTGCTCAGCAATCTGTCTCAGTTTGCCTATTCCACTTGCTGAAGAATTTCCCCACTTCTAACTCTCCTGTCTCGCAGTCACCAAAAAGGGGAAGGGTTGAGGTTGAATTTTTGAGGCTGAATTATAGATGATGTGTTCAGGTAGGAAGAGCCGAATGTTTTGTGGTGGGGTTTTTTGTTTGTTTGCTTGCTTCCTTTTTTTTTAAATAGAATGTGTGAACAGTCTTGGTTCACTACTCTAGAGTTAAAACAAATGTCCCAACTTGTTTTTCCATTGAGAGAACCACATTTTCCATTCGAGTGGCACACCGAGAGAGAAAGGATAATGAGTGAGAGAGGGAGGACGCAGGCGGGAGATGCGCCTGCCAGCAGTTCATTTACAAGCAGTTTTTATTAGGCATATTGTTGTGAACCAATTTTCATGTTGAAATGGCTTTTCTCCCCCTAGACAAATTGCCTTTTATATTGTTGAATGGGATGAGAGGCGCTTCCAGGATTAGCTAACTCGGTTCTCAGCCTGTGCTAAAATAAGCACCTTGTAAACCCATCCAGTGGCAGAGTCTGGGGCTGGTTTGCTCCTCATGGCTGAATTGATTAGTATGAGCTGGGAAATAAAGAGTTTCCAAGAAATTGGGTATAAGAACAAATGTCTCAAGTTTTGTGAAAGATTTCCATTCGAAGACTTCAGATGATCTCAGAAAAATGCTCCTCAGAATGGAGAGAGTGGCTGTAGTCAAGCATTCATTTTATTTATTGCTTTTGTTTTTAAAAATAACATTTCGTTCTTGTAAAAATTTAGACACATGGACACAGTTGTAAATAAACTACACAGACCACCAGCAATTGCTTGCAGGCATCTGGATTATCACCATTTTATGATAACTCACCTTTCCATTTTATTGTATTTTCTTTTCTGACTTTTTCCCCACCAGACGTGGGTTTTACAGTTAAAAGCATATTGCTTATATCACTTTTATCCTGATTTTTAAAGAAAATAGATTTTCTCATGTCATTCAGTAAATGTGATTTTTGATTATGCATAATATTCGATCATGTAGGTGTATTAACATCACATAGTCTTTTTTGTTTTTACTATTTTATTTTAAATAATGTCAAATATGGAGAATTCAAGAATAGTACAACAGACTCCTCTATATCCTTTTCCCAGTTCTCTGTTGACATTGTCCGCATTTGCTTTACCATTCTTTCTCTCTCCCAAATAGCTACAATTTTTTTTCTAAAGCTTCCTAGAGTAAGCAGCGGACAGGATGTCCCACTGCTCTTGAATACTCCGTGTGTATTTTCCACACTCTCCTGCATAACCATGGCATAATCATCGGAACCAGGAAACACTGCATAACATCACCACTTAATTCACAGCCTCCATTTCAGATCCCTCCAGTAATCCCAATACTGCTCTTTATAGCTAAATCATCCAGTCCAGAAGCATATTTAGTATTTGTCTGTGCTGTCTTTTCAGTTTCTTCCAATCTCAAAAGGTTCCTCAGTTTTATTTCTTTGTTTTTACTTTCACTGCCTGTACATTTTGAAGGTTGTAGGCCACTTATTTTGTAAAATGCCCTTCATATTGGATGTTGGGTTTGTCTGATGTTTTTTCATGGTTAGCTTTCAGTTATGCAGCTTTGGCAGAAATATCACAGAAGTGATGATGCTGTGTCCTCATGGCATGTGGTCAGGTGACACATAATCATGATTTGTTCCATTACTAGTGATATTAACTTTAATCACTAAATTAAAATAGAGTCTGCCAGGCTTCTCACTGTATAGCGACTCTTTCTCCTTTATAATTATTGTGTTTTGTGGGGAAATACTTGGAAACAATACAAATATTCCATCTTCATCAAACTTGCACCCGCTAGTTTTTGTACCCATTAGTGAGTCTTGCCTGAATCAATTTTTTTCTGAATCAATTATTATGGTGGTTATCAAATGGTAATTTTTCTAAATCCATCATTCCTTCTACATTTATTAGCATTATGTTGTAAGCAAGAGCTTTTTTTCCTTCATTTACTCATTCATTCATTCAATCAGTGTTAACACATCAATTCCCGTTTTATTCGATAGATCACAAGCTCTTCCTGTCATTGTTTATTTTGATGCCAGAATAGATTCTTTAGGCTGGTTCTTGGATGTTCTTGGTATACTCTCTTCATTAAAAATGATTGTCACACAATAGATACTGAGTAGAGATTTATGTTGCCGCTTGACAATATATTAACATTTTCCATGTCATTAAGAGTCTACAGTATTATTTTTAGTGATTTTATAGTGTCCCTCAAATATACTTAATGCTTTGGCTTTCATAGTAGTCGAGATGGTCTGGGAGAGATCCCCCTCCTGTGTGAAGACCCTCTTTTCATTGGCCAGGGAAACAGAATGTTATCAGAAACAGGTGGAACACCAAGCAGGAGCAAGTCCTGTGTAGTAGGGTATGTATTTATTTTCGGCCGCCAGCACATAACGGGCTGTGCAGCTGTTAGAGAGAGGCACTGTCTATGCAGGATGCAATACTTACTGTGGGGATTCCGGTCATATGAAAATTGTTAGCGACCTACTGGATATCAATCATCTGGAGACAGAATATTATATAGTAGTTAAAACAAACTAGTTATATGGATCAATATGCATGTGTGTGTGTGTGTGTATCCGTTATGTTATATACAAAAGCACACACATGTACATGAATGCATATGCATTCAGCTTAAAGGCTAAAAAGTCCAAGGCAACAATATGTACTGACATCATGATAGTGGTTGCTAGCATGATAGTGGGATGGAAGGGGAAGAATAAAATAGAGAAGGGATCTAAAAGGATCCTCAAACTATTGTATAGAAATTATTTTTCCAGAAAACCATTTAAAAGAAGATCTGTAGTAAATAAGGCATAATGAATACACTTGATAAGCCTGGGTTAGGTAACTACATGTTTATTATATTATTCTCTTTTTTAGCCTCTTATGTTTGAGATATTTTATGATAAGAAATAAAGAACATGAACGGGAATGATAAATTTGAAGTCAAAAATAGTGATTATACCTGGGGAGTGAGAGAAATGAGATCAGAGAGAGAGGGAGATGAGGAGTTTCCTTTGTATTTGTGATGTCTAATTTCTTTTTATTTTTCTAAAAATATTAAATCAAAATGGCAAAATGTTAAGATATGATGCAGCTTGATTGTGGATTTATAAGAGTTTGTTTATATCATTCTCTAGGCTTTTCTGCATTTACTAAAAAGATATGCTATAGAAGTGAGAGAGTAACTAAGACAAAGTCTCTGGATGGAAAGGATGTAGCGGAATTCATAGCGTGCCTGGCATGTTAGTTCTGGAAAGCAGAGCCTGAGGCAAGGCATACATGCTGATGCCTTTGGGGAAGTGCAAACCCAGGGTACCAAGAAGAAGGGAAAAGGGAAGTGGGAGAGGGAAGGGTGGAGAGTAACACCAAGTGGTGTGTTGCTAGGTTGGCCACTGTTTCAGGAGGTCTCAGCTATTCAGGATGTCTCCTGATAGGCTGTAGAGAAATGCCGTTTGGGGACAGTGTTTTGGAGAGAAGAATAGAGAGGGAATTTATTTCCTAACTCTTCTTTATTGTATTTCTGATTGGTCAAAATTGACTTTTCAGAACGTGAATACGCTTGGGCTTCTGCAGTATGTGTGTGATTTAGCCCATTTGGCCACCATCGTGGAGACCAGGTCTCATTCACAGTGTAGTGCTTCATCCAAGGTTAGAAATTATGGGGAAGCAAGAGACCCTGGCAGTGGCCTCAGGTGTCAGAGTTGAATGGTCCCAAAGGAGTCTGCTTTGAGTCCCAATGCAGGCAACAGCTACAGCAAAGCAAGTGTCCGAGGGTATGGGGGGTGGATGAAGTCAAGAGAATCTGGATTCCCATCCAATGAATCTGAAAAATATAAAATGGGATAGCTCTTTCGTCTAAAACGAGAGAGGAAATGAGAATAAATTTTGAAGTAGGTAAGTTTACAGGGGAGAACGGGTGAGACATTGAAACCCTTCTAGACTGATAACCTCTTTTTCTTTTTCTGAAGAGCAATTATTCACTGAAAATTTGGGGATGGATTTGGGAAGTAGGATTGGGGGTTTGTGAAGAGTCATGAAGATCTTGAATAACAACTATGGAGGAAAGGATTGGGCCTAGTTACAGAAGTGGAGAGACTGCTTGGGAGGCAGAAGACAGGCCCAGCAGGAAGTTAGTAAGGGAATTGGAAAGAGAGCAGCTGAACTGAATTAGGCTCCAGGTAACTTGCCTAGTTGGGTTGAATAGAAAAGGAAGACTGGAGGCTGATGGTCTGGAGAAATGCAGAGGAATGAAGGTCTCATCTCAGAAGCTTCAAGAGCAGCTGGTGGGAGTGACAGGTGGAAAAATATGAGGTCATGGTATGAGAGTAAAATTTTGACCTTAAGATTTCAGAGCCAAGTGTGAGAACAAGGACTACACTCCTCGCACATTGGGGTTTCTTGAGTGGAATGGAAGTAAAAGTGGTTAGAGAAGCAGTGGTTAAGGATGTTAAAGTCACTTAGAATAGTAGCAAGATTGTTGTCATGATATATGGTCAAAGTTTAAAGTCATGAAGGAGCGATAAGTAAATTGAGCCTAGCTCTTCGCTGGAGGACCAATGCAAATGATTAGGAACTGTTTTGCTGCTGAGTCACCCAGGGAGGCCAATTAACAAATGGGGTCAGCCATTTTATCCATGACACTGAACTGAATCATCACCATATCATCTTGAATCCAATTACCATCCATCTTTAAGGATCTTAATCATTTTCCTACTGAAAAATTAGTTTCCTCCCATGACCTCTCCCCCCGCCCCCACAGTTTCCTTAAGCTGTGTGTATTGTAGTACTTATTACATGCGGCTGTGATTGCCTGTTTGCCCTCCGTCACTCCCCCCACCTGCCCCATCCTGAGTGCTTTAAGGGCAGGGCCGGATCTCGTCTGGCATTATGTCCTTACCGTAGCTGGCCCCTGGCAATCCGTGGGTGCTCAGCATGCTGGAGGGAAGCGGGCTGTGGCCGTGTCCGGCATTGAAGAGTCCATGGGTCACTGTCTGTTTGATGGTTGAAATAAGCTCTTTGATGAAGTTATTTTCTACTTTTTTTCTCTTCAAACACAACCTTCTCTCTGCCCCCCAAATTACTTAAGAGATACATGTTCCTTGTAGAATACTTGGAAAATAATAATAATCTCCCCTAACCCTACCCTTTAGCAATAACAACTATTCATGATTTAGTGTGTATTTTTTCAATCAGACATTTCTTTTATTTATTTGATAGATAACACATTAATGATAAAACTTCAAAGGTAGAAAAGTATACATAGTAGTGCCTCTTATCTGTGGTTTCATTTTCCTGGTTTCAGTTACTTCCTGTCAATTGTGGTTTGAACATATTAAATGGAAAATTCTTTTTTATTTCTTTTTTAATTGAATTTATTGGTGTTATATGGGTTAATACAATTATATAGGTTTAAGGTGTATAATTCTATAGTACATTATCTCATGTCTCTTTCCATCACCGTAAAATGGAAAATTCTGGGAAAAAATTCAAAATATTCAATTGTGATCCATTCGGAGTAGTGCGATAAAATCTCACGCTCTCCTGCCCCACCCCGCCCTGGGTGTGAATTACCCCTTAGTCCGGTGCCTCCACGCTGGAAATGCTCCCTGCCGGCTAGTCACTCAGTAGCCATCTTGGTTTTCAGATCAATTGCCTCAGTATCTCAGGGCTTGTGTTCAAGTCACCCTTATAGCAGCTTAATGCTCTGTCACAAATCCTACATTATTTACCACACTTTATCTCATCGTGTGGGCACTGTATCATCTCACATCATCACAAGAAGGGTACGTACTGTACAATCAGACATTTTGAGAGAGACCGTACTTACATAGCTTTTATTATAGTACATTCTTACAATTGTTCTATTTTACTATTAGTTATTGTTGTTAATTTCTTACTATGTCAACTTCATAACTTTATCGTAGGTATGTATGTACAGGAAAAAACACAGCATAGACAGGGGTTAGTACTACCCACTGTTTCCGGCATCCACCGGGAGTCTTTATTTTTTTATTTTTTAAAGATTTTATTTATTTATTTTAGAGAGAGGGGAAGGAAGACAGAGAGGGAGAGAAGCATCAATGTGAGAGAAAACATCAATTGTTTGCTTCTCATACAGGCACCAACCCAGGACCAAACCCACAACCCAAGCATGTGCCCTGACCGGGAATTGAACTGGTGATCTTTTGTGTCACAGGATGATGCCCAACCCACTGAGCTACACCAGTGGGGTCATCCCTCTCTTATTTTAAAGAAAATCTCAGACATCATATCATTTCACTTGTAGTTATTTTAGTATAGATCCAAAAAATGACTTTAGAAATAATACCAATACCATACCTAACATAATTAACAATAATTCCTTAATAGTATGAAATCTGATCTCTAAAAAAACATATAAACAAAGCTGCAACCAAGAGCCTGGTTCATACTTCATTACACATGTGTGTGAGCATACCAGTAGTATTCCTTTCTAGAGGTGGAATTATTGAGTGAAAGTGTGCATTTGTAATAGAAAAGAGATTGCCAAATTACATGTCAAAGAGATTATACTAATTCATATGTCTTCCACCAAACTTTTCGAGGACTGCTTCCTCACAGCTTTATCCACACAGCGTCTTATCAAACTGCTTGAGCTTTACCTGCCTCACAGGTGAAATATATTATACAAATGTCATTTTATGTTTTTAAATTTTTTTATTGTGTTTTTTCCATTGCCATTTAACCCCCTACAGATGTCATTTTAATTTGCATTTCTCTTACTGTGAGTTGGGTTGAACACTGTTTTTCATGTTTATTAATTTGCAGTTCCTGTCCTGGGAACTGTCTGGTCATATTTTTTGAACATTTTTTTATTGGTTTGCTGGCTTTTTTCTTATTGATATATAGCAACTTTTTCAATATGAGGGAAATTAGCTCCTCATTTCTAATATAAATTAAAAATATTTTTGGTTTATTTCTAATTTCTGACTTAGTTTACAGTGATTTTTGCCATGAGAAAGTTTAAAATTTTTACTTAGAATTAGTCAGTCTTTTATGACTTCTGGTGTTTGTTTCCTACAAAGTACAGCCTTATCTACTCTGAGAGCCTAAAAAAAATTTACTCAGTTTTTTACTTTATAATTATGACTTTATTTTATATATTTAATCTTTGATTCTTCCTGAATTTATTTTGGTATAAAGTATGGTGTATACAGTAGCTTTACTCTCAATATTTTCCAGAAATCTACATAATAATGAACCCATCTTTTCCTGTTATTTGAAATGTCACTCTTTTCATGCACTAAATTTCTTATCTATTCAGACCAATTTCTGATCTTTCTACCATTTTGGCTGAATGACTTATCATTTATTTAGCTAATTACCTGTTGTACCCATTTTTATTATTAAAAATCAGGTTGGGATAAATATCTTTGTAAATAAATCTTTGTATACACCTTATATTTTTTAGGATAAATTTCTATAAATGGAATTGCTGGCCTAAAGGTATGCAAACCAAAAAAATATTTTTTATTTTGGGAATTGTCAAACACAACACAGAGAGGAGAGCATAAACCCTTGCATAGCCACCACTGAGCTTCAGTGATTTTTAACATTTTACTGATCATATTCCTTCTATCACCCCTGCCCGCACCATCTTTTCCTGTAGTATTTTAACGCAAAACCCAGACATAATATCATTTCATCTATAATTACGTCAGTAAGGTAGCTTAAATCAGCTTATTTCTCTGTTATGATTATCTCAAAAATCCCCATCTCAGATTTTTCCTAATCAGGATCCAAACACGGTCTATGTGTCTCAGGTTTTTGGTGCTTTCAGCGCTGCGTCCCCACAGACAGGGCGTGCCCGTGTGCGCCTTCCCCCGCCGTGTGCGGAGTGGCTTCGCCCCTGTGTCCCTGCCAGTCCTGAGCACGTCATCAAACAGGCCCCGCTCGTCTCCCAGAAACCGTGGGGCCTTCCTGGTGGGCTCCTTCTCTTACGTCCCATCCGCTGTCTTTCAGGACACCCTGCTGGCTCTGCCTTCAGATCCATCCAGGACCAGACCGCTTCTCCCTCCTTATTGCTGCCGTCCGCTCTCACCTGCACCGCTGCAGCTGCCTCTCTCGGCCCTGTGTTACCCCCATGGTCTGTTATCAACACAGCAGGCAGAGGGATCTTTTTTCCAAATATTATATTTGACATAGACCATTATGGTGGTTTCCATTGTACACCACACTTGATATTTTTATATATTGTGAACCAATCACCATGATAAGTCTAGATAGCATTCATTACCATACTTAGTTACATATTTTTCCTTTGGATGAACACTTTCATGATCTACTCTCAGCAACTTTCAAATGCACGATATAGTATTATAACTATAGTCACTATGTTGTACATTACATCCACACAACTTACTATTTTATAACTAGAAATTTGTACCTTTTGACCTCTTTCACCCACGTTACCTATCCCCCTTCCCTCTGCCTCTGGCAATCACAAATCCGTTCTTTGTATCTATGAGTTTGGATGTCTTTTTGCTGGTTTGTTTTTAGATTCCTTACAGAAGTGGAATCATATGGCATTTGTTTTTCTCTGTCTCACTGATTTCACTTAACATAATGCCCTCAAGCTCCATCCATGTTGCCACAAATGGGGAGATTTCATTCTTTTTTACAGCTGAGTAATATTCCATTGTGTTTACAGACCACATTTCTTTATCTATTCGTCTGTCAATGGATACGTAGGTTGCTTCCCTATCTTGGCTATTGTAAATAGGGCTGTAGTGAACATGGGGGTGCATATGTCTTTTCTAGTTACTGTTTTTGTTTTCTTTAGATAAATATCCACAAGTGGAACTGGTAGGTCATATTCTAGTACTATTTTTAATTTCTCAGGCATGTTTATACTGTTTTCATAGTCGCTACACCAATTTACATTCCCACCAACCATGTACAAGGGTTTCCCTTTCTCCCTGTCCTCACCAGCATGTTTCTTGTCCTTTTTATAGTAACCATTCTAACAGGAGTGAGGTGATACGTCATTGTACTTTAAAAAAATTTTTTTCATTGTTGTTCAAATACAGTTTTGTCCGTGTGTCCTTTATACATGTTCCTTGATTACCCTTCCCCTTCTTCTCCCTGTTATCCCCTCCCCACTCTCCTGTGGTTACTGTCAGTTTGATTTTTATTTCTATGCCTCTGGTCATATTTTCCTTGCTTGTTTGTTCTGTTGATTAGGTTCCACTTATGGGTGAGATCATATGGTATTTGTCTTCCATGGGCTGACTTATTTCACTTAGTATAATTGTACTTTTGATTTGTACTTCCCTGATGATTCATGATGTTGAGCACCTTTCTATGTGCATGTTGGCCATCTGTATGTCGTCTTTGGACAGAGTCATCCTTTTTACACACAAGTGAGACCACATCATTCCTCTGCTCAGCAACCTGCCATGGCTCCCATTTCACTCAAAGTAAAATCCAAAAACTGGCAATGGCTGACAGGCCCTCCGTGATCTGCCTTCCCAGCTTTGAGTCTCTATTGCTCCCACCTATTTCCCCTCTCGCTTACTGCACCCCACCCCAGGTACTCGCCCTTCTCTAGCACATGAGGCATATGTGTGCCCCCCTAGGGATGTAGCACTGACTGACTTCTGTCTGGAACACCCTTCCCCAGATAGCCCACGGCTACCACACTTACCTTCA
The DNA here is from genome assembly GCF_021234165.1 of Pteronotus mesoamericanus. Taxonomy (NCBI): domain Eukaryota; kingdom Metazoa; phylum Chordata; class Mammalia; order Chiroptera; family Mormoopidae; genus Pteronotus; species Pteronotus mesoamericanus. The sequence goes on from NW_026555308.1 coordinate 16,385,182, forward strand.
AATGGCTTCTCTCTGCCCTGCAATTGCTCTAACCTCTGTATTTACATTATTACCTGTTCGTCACCTCCTCACAATTCTGCAATTCTGTCTGCTCTGTTTTCTTTTCCTTAGCAGTTCCTGCTTTCCTGCACACCATGTTATTTACTTTACTGTCTTCCCCCAATGGAATGCAAGCACGTGGGCCAGAAGTCTTTGTTGTGCTCAATGTCATATCCTAGCTCCTAGAACAGTGTCTGGCATAGAGTAGACCCCAACAAATGTTTATTGACCGACCATGAATCTGATACACAGGGTAGTATTGTTCTGTTCATTTGCTTTAGTAAAAAAATACCATGACTGAAAAAAATTAATAGAGACATAGAATTCTATTTTATGTGATTTTTCTCTATTTATATTTTCCCGTTTGGGGGAAGTCTATTCATATCTTTTTCATTGTTCTGCTGAGGCATTCGGTAAATGACATATCAAAGGTTATCTTTTTGCCTGCCATATGTCAACCTATCTTCATTTTGCTTTTTATTTTCCAGGTTGTTTCCTAGTCTTTTTTAATGTGTCAATCTACCTTCAATTCTTTATTATTATTTTCTTAATCCTCACCCAAGGACTTCTCCATGGATATAAGAGAGAATGGGGGCGGGGGAGAAACGTTGATGTGAGATAAAGATCAACCAGCTGCCTCCCCTATGTGCCCCTACCAGGTAATAAACCCACAATGGAGGCATGTGCGCTCACCAGGAATGGAACACACGACCTTTTGGTGTACAGGATGAGGTATCAACCATCGGAGCCACACAGCCAGGGCTGCCTTCAGTTCTTTAGAAATAACTTTTTTTAAATTACCATGTAGCCCCCTTCCCCCACCCCACACAATCACCACACTGTGGTCCATGTCCATGAGTCCTTTTTCCTTTTGGCTCAATCCCACCGTCCCCTAACTCCCCCCACCCTAGCTGTCATCCTGCTCTCTATCTATGAGTCTGTCTCTATTTTGCTTGTTAGTTCAGTTTGTTCATTAGATCCTACAAATGAGTGAAATCATATGGTATTTGTCTTTCTCCGACTGGCTTATTTCACTTAGCATAATGTAGAAAGAACTTTTGTCATCTAATTATTATTGTTTCAATTCCCTGTACTTTTTAATTTCTCAAAAGTAGATTTGAGCATATGGTGTCACGTACAGTTGTAACTTAACATTTCCCAGGTCCTCAACAGACTATTTTCACCCCATTATTTAGTAATCCTTTTCTCCATGGATTAAAATGTGGCCTTTACCACACTGTTCCCCTCCATGACCTGAAAATCCACACGAACATGCATGGCCCCCCAACTTCCTCCTCAACTCCTACCCAGGTTTCCTTCACTTTAGTAGAACTCTGGGATGGTTGGTGTGGGTGTGTGCCTGCATGTGTGTGCACATGTGACTCACTGAGGATTGAGTCTCTGGGTAGAACTCCAAAAGCCACCCCCCATCTTTTCTGAGTTGCCCTTTTTGTTGGGGGGGGCTGGGATGGGATCAGTCTGCCCCAGCTGATTCCAGTTTTATTTCTCAGGCTGGGGAGAGTGTGAGCTTTGGAATGGTCTCTTCAAAGGGGCAGACTTATTTTGATGGAAAACCAGCCTGTTAAAACAAAATGAGAGAGTTGGCAATTGTAAGCAAGTAAATTGTTTCCTATTGATAATGGACTATTTATGCAGCCTGCAGTGGAGAGCAGTTTCTTTCAAATCCAGACCCTTTATCAATGATCAGGAAGGCAAAGCGGAGTAAGGAATGATGTGGGAGGGAGAAGGTCGGAGGGCTGTACAGGAACTTGGTGAGCTAAGGGAGAGGGTCTCTTTGTGGGCTTCCTCTGCGTGGCTGTGCATCAGTCCACACCTGTACCTTTTGCTTTGCACACTTGACTGGGGGTCTCTAGAGCACATTGTCTTAAATCTCACCTGCTCACTTTTCTATACACAGCAACTCCAGAGTCAGTTCTATTTGCAAGGCCATTAGAAACAACACTTGGGCCACATTTACGTGTGCTCTCGCGTATGAGAAAAGGAAGGACAGGTTTGATAAGAGTTACAATTGAAAAATTACACAACAGAAGCGAAGTTCTTTTCTGGATTAGAGCCAGTTCCTCCAACTCCCACCATTTGTCATTTTGCCTTGAGTCTCAGTGCCATGAATTATTTGGAAGATGGCTTTGTGGGAATTTTTTTTTCCCACAGGCTGAGCTGTGTGAGCAAAATTTTCTGCTTGGCATAGGTAGCTAGGAGTCTTTTGCGCCCTGTTTTAGGCAGTGGAGCTGCCGCAATCTAAGATGCTGCACCATGGATGATTTGAGAGTAGAGAAGTCAAGATAAGATACATGACCATCACTGTCCTCTTGTTCCATTGGGGTCAGTCTGTAGAGCTGGAAGATACCCGTGGCGGGTAGAATGTGCCTGCTTCTGCCCTCTCCCTGACCTAGAGCCGAGCTTGGTAGAGACGGGGCGGAGGGCAGGGCAGGCAGTGGCTTTGGGCTGGAGGCGCAGCTGGGAGGTTTTAGACCTCCAAGACTAAGTCTATTACTCAGCAGGTGCTGTGTCTTAAGATAGGTAGCCCTGTGGGGATTACAAAAACAAAGACCTTTCTGTATCCTTCTAGAATGTAACATCCCTGTGGGAACTCAAGAAAGATGCTAAGTAGATGGTGGTCTGGAGGCATGTAGCATATGCTGTTTCGATGGCAGTAACTGGGATCTAATTGCTCAGTGCAGAGGGAGGGGGCAAGACGGTCCATCCCACTAGGGAAGCAGAGGTGCAGGAGAGCACCGATTCACAGGAGACAGCGAGATGCCTGGGGTGTTCTCAGTCAGGCTCTGCGGGCTGCTGGGGGACAGCCCAAAGAGGTAACCAGAGGGGAGAAGGGTATGTGTGTGCTAGAAAGTAAGAGTGAGCTAGGGGCGCTCTGTGGAAGCCAAGAAGTGGGCAGGCCGGGGCTTCTCAAAGTTCGGGCCCTGAACCTTGGAGTGTAACGTGATTAATTTAGCAAAGTGTGGTATGCATTGAAAAAAAAGAAGAAAGAAATAGACTAGGAAATACCAGCATGTGCCCCATACAAAGAAGGTGTGTATTGCTTAAGGAGATTGTGTTTGAAGAGGTTGAGTATGAGGTTTAGGAGTACAGATTCTGAGGCCAGAAGGCCTGGGTTCAAATCACTCCCAGATGCTTACAACCACCCACATGGCCTGGGGTGAAGGGTAATGACAGAACCCGCCTGGTGGGCTGTTGTGAGGCGTAGATGAACTAATACGCAAGAGGGCTCTGAGCAGTGCCTCGTATGCAGTAAGCACGCAACAGGTGTTAGCGGGAACCTGAAGAAATGGCTGATATTGATTATTTTTAAAAACCCCTTCGAAAACAATTTTATATGGTCCACCCTAATATATGCCCGCCCACTCTCCCTCCATGTAGATCATAACTACATTATGCATCTGTCATGACGGTCAATGCATTTCTGACAGTGGGTTGGGATAAAAAGGCTGTGTGCTATCCCAGCTTTCCCTGGCCAGAGCGTGGATGGGAGGCACCGATTTTAATGGCCATGTATAATATTTCTGTAGGTCTTTGGCTTTGCAAGCTCTGTCATTTAAGGCTGGGCTGCATGCTGGGGTTCCCAGCGGTCCCTGTCACCACCTGGCGGTTCACCCAGGAGGCCCCAGGCCTCCTTCCTGGCTCTCCTGGAGCTCTGTGTGCTGGGCTGCACTGACTTGTCTCTCTTAGCATGGACTGATAGAATCAAAATAAAGCTGTATTGCCTTCAAAAGTAATTTTTTTCCCCACTAAAATACATAAGCAAAAAGAGGTAATCATGTTTTCTTAGATTTAGTTGTTGGTCTGTTATAAAGTTCTTCTCCATTTCCAGCCTAGAAGAGATTCCAGAGGTCAAGGAAAGACCTGCTTTCCAGATAATAATACTCTTGAAGGGCCAGAGAAAGAATCCGAGTTCCAGCCACCGAGCAGTCCCCCATAGTCACTTCCAACTGGGTGCTCAGTGTGGCCCCACCTCTTCCGGCTCAGTGTCCTATTTGCTATTGTAGCTCCCGGGACCTGGCCCCCACCACCTAAAATGGTGCCTGACACATAGTAGGTACTCAGGAAGTATTTGTCAAATTGAGTTGAACTGAATAATACAAAGAAGAATTTAGCATCTTGAGAGGATTCCCAGGACCCCGGGAAGGGAGTGGGGTGTGAGCCAGGCCTGAGAGGCACCCCTCCCCCCATTCATTCTGCCTCTGGTTTATTTCTGAACTTTGGATCTTGTTCTTCTGGCCTCCATATCGGTGCTAAGTCCACAAAATGGGATCATTTTCTCAGATGCTGATTATTCTCTAATCTCAGGATATTAACATTTATAGCTTAGGAACAGTGTGACTTAATGAAAAATTAATTGTATTGATTGTTACCATGTTGTTCACAGATAAATTCTGCTCCATTTGCTGCCTGCAGATGCATCCGATTTTGCCTTGTGTGCTGAATGATGGGATGCCTCTTTTCTGCCTTGGGATATGTGGCTTGTTTTCCCTGAGCAGGTGCTTATTGCCATTTGAGAAACGGTTCCTTTTGTGAGAAAGGCCAGGCTTGTCTCCGTGATGCTGTCCAGGCTGCTGGACCCTGGGAGAGGGTCCATTTGCTCCTAGGACAAACTGGCCAGCATCCTGCCCTCGAAGCAGTCCAGCCTGGTGTCAGGAGAGTGGTTTCTCTCCACTCACCCCTTTTTCTCCCCTGTCTGGGGAGCCCCTTTTCCCTCTCTGAGCATCGGCTCCATCTCAGCCATGGTGGGCGTTCCCTGGGCCCCTTTTCTGGGCCAGGCGCTGTAGTGAATGTGAGTCCACTCGTGGTCCTGGGATTACCCTGCAGGTCTTTTTCAGACATCATCTGAGTTGCCTACCTTTCCTTGAAGCCTCCCTTTGTAATCGTTCGGGCCTTGAATTTCAGGAACTAAAGCCTAAGAGATAACTGGATGAAAGGTGTATCTCATGAAGACTGGATTTTTGTGCATAAAAGGGATGTTAAATGGAGGCTGGTGATAATTGATACTGTCTTTTTCATACTGTAGTGTAGTAGGAAATATATCTCATATATTGATCTTTTTTCCTGGTTCTTGGCCCAGAGCCCTTAAAACCCTTGGAACCTCCAGACTGGTAAGTGTCTTTTGCATGCTAATGAGATGCCTGGTGACTGGTGGGGTCCCTAGATAAGTCCAGGTTGGGGGCTGGTTGCCAGGACGATCAAGGCATGAAAAGAAGGTGGGAACTTTTAGCCCCATCCCCCTACCCTCCAGGGGCTGGAGGTAGAACTCAATTACCAACTGCTAGCCTTTAATCAGTGGCGTTTAAGTGATGGAACTGCATAAAACCCCTAAGTGATGGGGTTAGGAGAGCATCTTGGCTGGGGAGCACACTGAGGTGCTGGGAGGATGGGGTGCCCAGAAAGGGTGTGATGGAAGCTTCGTGCACCCCCCACCCCCTCATACCCAGTCCTGTGAGTTTCTTCTATTTGGCTGCTCCTGAGTTATATGCTTTCTATAAACCAGTACATGTAAGTAAAGAACTTTTCTGAGTTCTGTGAGCTCATCTAGCAAATCATCAAATCTGAGGAGGGATTGTGGGAACCTCTGCCTTTAGAGCCAGTCTGTCAGAAGTACAAGTGGCCTAGAGGGTCTACGCTAACTCTAAGTAGTTAGCCTCAGAACTGGATTAAATTATTAAACACCCGGTTGGTATCCAGAGAGTTGGAGAATTAGTTTGTGTGGGTAAAAAGCTCACATGTTTTCTGTCAGAAGTGTTCAGAGTAGAAACATCATAGAGAGCAACTTGGCAATATGTATTAAGTGCTTTAAATAGAAACAGAGGCCTGGGTACATGAAACGTACTGACAGCTGGTGGGTGGGGGAGGGAAAACTGGAGGAAAGAGGGTGAAGGGATTAGCCAGAAAACATATACACACAACACATAGACAAAAGCGTGGTGATGGCCAGAGGGAAAGGGGGGTGGAGGTAAGTGGAGGACGGCAAAGGGGAGTAAATGGGGATGGAAGGAGACTTTGTTTGTGGCAATGGGCACACGACGCAGTGTGTAGATGATGTTTTGTTGAGTTATCCACCGGAAACCTGTGTAGCTCTGTGAGCCAATGCCATCCCAATAAATTCAATATTAAAAAACATGTACCTAAGCCAGTAGTTCATTCCTAGGATATCATCTTAAGGAAACGATCATCAAAATACCTGAAGATTTATGTACAAAAGTTCCCACTGCAGCATTATTTAAAATTGGAAATGATCTAAATGTCCCACACTAGGAGCTTGTTGAAATCAATTTGGCTGTGGCCATATTATGAAACACTATGTAGCTCCCAAAAGTGATGTGTTAAGGTCCAGTTAAACAATATGGAAAATTAAAATGATAGTGTATTAGATGAAAAAAAAAGATGACATAAAGCTGTGGAGAGTGCATGACCTAATTTAAGAATATACTTTAAAAAAATGGGAATAAAATACCTTAATATGGTTACAATGGTTATTGCTGACCTGTGAAGTGTAGATTTTATTTTTTATAGATTTTGGGGGCATTTTTCAGAAGAAGCATAAATTAATGTGAAACTTTAAAAAATTTAGCATTCCTGTGTAGGTCTAGTGCTGGTCTTTTGAGGGGGCCGTCCCTTCCCCAGACGTCAGGACCAGAACCACTCAAGGCAGAGAACTGCCCCTCGCTAGATGCCCTTGTTCTCCCTCTTCCTGCATCGCCATGGCTTTTTTACAGGGACCCTCCAGCCATCCTCATTCTCATATATATTCCAACTTAATTAGTGGTTTTCCTTTCAGTCCTGCCTGCAGCTTGCAGTCCATCACAGGCTGCCCCTGGCCTGTTCTTTTACTGTGAGGAATTTTTCCATTAGCTTTAACTGACCTGGCTCACTATAATCGATTCAGTTTGATCTGTTGAGGTGTATGCCCCTAGCTTTCAGACTGCCTCATGCCACCGTATTTTAGGAAAGAAATGAGTATTTTTCATGAGTGGGGAGACTTAGTCTTTATCTGTATAATTTCACCGCCTAATAAGTTACTGTAATGCTTTTTCTTTCTGAATGCCAGCTAGGGAAAGGGCTGGCTTTACTTTTGAATTCTAGTTGTCATTTGGGCCATGAGGTAATGAAAAGAGTCAGAGGCGTGGGGACGCCGGAGACACACGGCATAAGCATTGCATCACCACCTGTCCAGCTGCGATCACTGGGCCTTTGAAGGTGATCCAGCACTGCCGCTCGCTTGCTCCCAGGTGAACCGTGACTCCGGGTGAGTCTGGGGCCAGGAGTTTACAGGAGCCCTGCTCCAGCCTGGATTTGAACCTTAGCCACAGGGGCAGTTATGCCCCCAGGGAGGGACGATCACTATTGCTAGCTTTGTCCTTCTGCGGTCAAGGTGCCTCCCTACTGGGCCCTCGCTTTCCAACCAAGGGCCGAGAGCCTGTGAACGCAGCCCCTTCCTCCCCTCGCCCACGGGGACGCCTGCTGGAAGCCCCGTCTGTTGCATTGACTCCAGCTCTCAGCCTCCTTCTAGGTTGTCTTACATCTCAGCTTCTTCCTTGCATTTTCCCAGTGTTTCCTATGTCATCTTCTCTCCTCACATTCCTGTGCATTCAGCTTTTTCTCTTAGGTAAATTTTAATGTATTTGAAACTCCTAAAATTCTTTGCAAAACATGTATACAGGAAGTGCCCTCTCACCCTGGCTTAGGACCCCCCTGCCCTGCTAACATACCTCTTTAGTGTCTGCCATAGCATTCACCAGATCTGAGAGCCTGGAGGAAGCTCAATAAATGTGTTGAAATGGATTCATTCACACCTCAAACAGCAAATAACCTAGGAGCGAGTGTTCCTGAACCCTTTAAAAAATGTACTGAGAAAAAAAAACCAGGTTGAAAGTGTGACTTGTATGCTGCCACTGCCACTCTGCCCCCACCCATGTGGCCTGTCCCCAGCCAGCGTTATTAAATGTTAGGACACTTGTGAGTTCCTGCTGTGTCCCCCTGCTCCCAGCACGCCCCTCCTCCTGAGCTCCCTATCCCCTTTGCGGTCGGAGCTCTCACCTCTGTGTTCCATAATTACAGGAACCAATTAGTTGTTTTTGTAGACTGATCGATGATAATTATATTGGAACTCATTCACACTAAGACCCGCACTGGGACTGAACCAGTATTTTATATGCAATTACGGCCATTCCATTCCCATTTTCTCCAAACGCTGGCTGCATGTATCCACATGCGCACCACACTGACTGCCTAGGTGTCTCTCAGGGCCCTCCCTCTATTCTGTGTGGCCCAAAGGCCACTTCCCTCACCTCTCTGAAACCTTGTGCTTCCTCCTGGATTCTGTCTCGGTTCATGTCCTCACCCCATCGGGCAAACCAGAACCCCCAGCATCATCCTCAGATCCTCCCTCTGCCAGACCCTGCACACCTGCTCCCACCTGCCCCCCGAGCACTGACCGCTCTCCCAGCAAAGCCTCCTGGACCTTCCCACCAGCACCGTGTTGCTTAGCTCCAGGCCCTTCATCTCCCCGTCGACTCCATGACAGTGCCCAGGTGAGGGCCCTGCTTCTCATCTCTTAGCTTGTCTTAGCCATCCTGATGCCAGAGACCTTAGTTTAAAAATCAATTTGATCCTTTTTCTTTTTAAAAAGTTTAAACCCGATGCCTTTCCTGTGGCCTACAGTGGGGTTCACAAACCTTAACAAGGCCAGAGTGTAAATATTTTAAGCTTTGAGGACCCAACCATCTCTGCCACTTCTCAATTTTATTTGTTTAGTACAACAGTGGTAGACAATGGACAACAGAAAGACATTATGTAAATGTGGTTGCGTTCCAATAACACTTTATTTACAAATTGCTAACCCTGGGCTTACGAGGTTAAGCTTAGATGGCTCCAAAGGCCCTTTGCAACTCTGCCCGAGCGCACTTCCCCACCCTGGTCTCTCGGTGTTTCTACACTCACCTTGCAGCCAGTGGTAGACGTTCCCATCTTGACCATTCTCTCTACTCTGCCGCCTTTCCCTCTCTCCATGGCCTTAAGATTCAAAACAGCCGAGGATGACCCTTTCACAGAGCTGTCTCTCTGTCATGTCTTTCATACCCTGGAAGGACTTCTGTGGGGTTTTGTACAGACTTGTATTACTAAGCTTGTCATCCTGTGTTATGAATATTTGGTCACCTCTCTCTTTCTGACTAGAATATAAGCTTCTTACAGCCTGGAAAGTTTCTTTTGCTACCTATCTATTCTGGCATAGCACTGGCATATAATAAGAAAACAGCAGCATTTCATTGATTAATCATCCCTAAATATTCATTTCTTGTCTTTCCTAGAGAAGGTAGAAACCCTTCTAAATCTCTCTTGTCATCGTCTTAGTCCCTGTCTTACTGTTTGTTCTGAAAAATGACCTCCAAGTTTGTGTCTTATATATTCTGGTATATTTGTGTTGTTATTTAATAATTGACTTGACTAACCTTGCTGAACTGCATCTATCTTCAGTGTTGTAATTTCTCAACAATGTGTATCAACAGAACTCATCTTGTTCATTAATAGAGACATCTCTTTTTGTGGTTAAAGCCCACAGTCTTCCTAAAGATACATTTCTGTGGAGAATAAACAGATTTTACATATAATGGGGACTGAGATGAGAAAACTGTGTTCTTTGTTACTAATCTTTAGCACTGTGAATTTCGGCTGAGCCTTCAAAGCCAGACATTAGCCAACGAATATTGACTCTGGCTGGAGTCTGGATTTCATCTGGTGCGCACTGTGGTTAGGCCAGCTGATTGATGAGTCTGTTCTATATGGTAGGTGTGCCCTTGCGTTGTTATTGCTCAAATTGGCTCTGTCCCCTGGGGACATTACAGAACTGAGGTTTGGTTCTTAGAGGGCACTGGGTCAAGATGCAGGTGGTGCCTGTGGTGGCTGTGGATATTTTTAAGAAAATAGACTTGCTGGCTTAAGGATAAGTCAGTCCCTCAGGCTTTAGAGCAGCACCACGTCTAGCGTGGGCCTTGCTTGGCCTCGGAACGTCAGCATCACTCCATGAAGGAGAAACACAGATCCCTGTGGTTCTGAGAAGCTCCATATGCAGAGAGCGGATTGCTTTTTTTCAGAGCATGTGTCTTATCATGTTTCCTTTCACACAATGACTGTTGGGTGGGCCCTGATCGCCACCGCAGATGCCTCTCTTGGGCCCGCTAAGCCTTCCTGGGGGTGGTGCTCTTGCTGCATCCGTGCCTGCTGTGCACGTGTTGTGTGAGACTGAAAGCAAATTAAAAACCAAAAGCGTGGCACGCTTATGTAACTCTGAAACATGAGGGACGTCAGCCCAGCGAAGGGATATTTTCCAGTGAAAAGCACACCCCATTACTGGGTTGTTCCTGAAAACTTGATCTGTGGTTCCTACTTCCCAAGGATGTGGAGAGCAGCCAGAGTCCCTTTGTGCCGCGAGCAGGCTGCCTGTAGCCAGAGGCAGTGGGGCCTGGCCTGCTCTCGTGTCTCCGCTGGTTTTATGGGCATATTTCTCACACCCTGTTCACTATTAAATATAAAATGAGGCACACATCACATGTCTCAGGCTGTAAGACCCATTTCCTGCTAATAAGCTTCTCGTTTGCCTGGGCTTTCCCTAGTCTAACTCCCCAGAGGCTCCCATTATGGATTTCTAGTTTTGTAGCTTTTTTTTTCCTTCCTTTTTTTGGCTCTGATATATTGAAAGAAATGAAGTTAGTGAGCTTTATTCAGGGAGCCAGGAGCAGATATTCTATGCAAACAGAGAAGGACAGCTTTGTCCCACTTAAACTAGGGGCTACAGAAAACAAAACTCTGAGCTGCTGTGTGCCTGCCTGTCCTGCCCTGGGCTGGGCCAGTGCCTGCTAGTTTCACACTGCAGATGGGACACACCACAGGAGTTTGAGGCTTCAAAGGAGCATGTTCCTTCACAGCAGGGCAATGCTGGGGTGGCCCCTGTCTTTGACCTGCCTTATAAAATCCAGTAGCCCCAGGGTAAGGCAACTCTGGGAGTAGCCCAGGCTGCTGGGTGGAGATCAGCAAGTATACATGCCAAAGCCCTCGATTCCAGGCCAGCCTCTCAACATCCCCAGCCAGGCCCCTCTGGGATGTCCCATGTAAGGATACAGGCTCATTTGTCGGTAAAATCTAGGGCATGCAGGGGGAACACAGGAATGAGACCGGTCCTCTCACCCCTTTCAGAGTGACAGCAATAGCCCGGAGGGTGCAGGCTGGAGTCAGGGGGACAGGAAGTGGAGGTGGTGTCTTGGGAAAGGAGTGGTCCAGGGCACTTGGGGCAGGGCTCTGCCTGCAGCTGACCCTCCAGCCGGCCCCCCTGGGACCCTGGCCTCTTCTGCGACCCCAAGGGGAGTCCCTGCCATCATCTGACATTTTCTGCTGGTGCATAGTCTGTGCCAGCCCCATGTAAAACCCTGCTATAAAGGCTGGAAGGAGACCCACCCTGACGTGTCTTTCGGATGGGGAAATTAAGGCTGGGGGAGAAGACTGTGCTGGCTTGCAGGGCAGGGGGGCCTGGCTTCCTTGTGTGCTGACTCCCCCCTTGGAAGATCCAGTCTCTGCACCCTCCTGTCCTTGGTGTCTGGGGAACTGGGCACGGGTAAGGCCGTGGTCTCTGTCCCAGTGTCCTTGAGCACTGTGAGCCACTACCTCAAGCTGAGCAGCGGCTCTAAGCTCTTTTCAGGCCATCAGGGACTTGGTTGGAAAACATATGGCTGCACTGGGTTATCTTAGGCATGTTTTGTTGATGAAAGGCCTGAAATGCAGACAAACACCTTGTTTCAGTATTTGGACTTGGCTAAAATTTTTTTTCTATATTGTCAATGGAAAAAAGAGGGACATTTGAACAGCAGATTAACAGGGTATGAAAGAGAACACAGGCTTCCTGTTTTTCTCTTAAACACTTTAATGATGTCCACAGATCTACAGAAAGGAGGGCTGGAAGGACCTTAGGGATCCTCGCGGCTAACCAGCTCATTTTACACATGAGCAAACTGAGGCCTCAGGGTTTGGCTGCAGACTTAATTAGCTAATACGCCTGGCCAGGCGCCGAGGGTCCTGTCTCACTGGCTGGTCCTGTCTGTGCTGGAGCCCACAATTATTCACAGACGGCATTCAGTGTGCTGAATTAGTATCAATGGTGAATTTGCTACCAACATACGATCCTTATTTATTCAGACCCACCACCCATTCAACAGCTGTCTGTCTAGCGCCTCCTTCTGAGTGTGGGTGGGAACATGCAAAGATGAATGAAGTGTACAAGGAGCTTACAGCTCAGAGGAGAAGCCCTGGTTTCTACACCAGTCGTCTTATTTCCAGATGGGTTGTACTACATGTCATGTGAAAGGAATGAGTGACCTCCGGAATGGTTGCCAGAAAGGGAGATGGCTTTGTCTATTGTGAGCAAAGACATTTTTGTGGGCTTCATGACCCCTGGCTTGGCCTTGAAGGACTCATTTGATTTGGGCAGGTAAAGAAGAAGGCAGGGTGAAGAGGAAGAGGGTGGCAAGTGAAATAATTGGATGGGGTAGTACAGTGGTTTGAAAAACAGCCCCCTAAAGTAGCAGGTGCTCATCTCTGCAACCTGTGAATGTTACCTTGGAAAAAGGGCTTTTGCAGATGTAATCGATTTAAGGATCTTGAGATGGGGAGGTTATCCTGGATTGTCTGGGTGGTCCCTAAATGCAAAGGCAAGAGTTCCTCTAAGAGGGAGGAAGAAGAAGATCACAGACAGAGTGGGAGAAGGCAGCCTGACTGCAGAGGCAGAGGATGGAGTGTGCGGCCACAAGGCAAGGGATGTCAGCAGCCACTGGAAGCTGTGAGGAGACAAGAGCAACCCCCCGGACCCCCTAGTGGCCCTGTCCACACCTTGACTTTGGTCCAATGATTCTGACTTCAGACTTTTGGCTTTCAGACTGTGAGAGAATAAATTTCTGTTGTTTGAAGCAACCAAGTTAGTGGTGGTTTGTTACAGCATCCATAGGAAATCGATATAAGCAGGAAAGGACAAAGCCTGTTCAGGAAAGGGTGTGATTCAAGGATAATATCTGGGAGCAAGTCAGATATTTAGAAAAGCAGTAACTAAATGGATTAGGGCCAAGTGGCTTGTGTTAAGTTCTAAGTGTTCCTGCAAGTGTCTGTGTGGATCTTACCTTTCTGACCCGCATGTAGGGCTCTGAAGGAGAACCACGATGCCAGCAAGTGGTGGTTATTTCTCTGTGGTACTAACTACGGCGCTTCTCAGGTACAGACAGCCAATGCGTGTTGAATGGCATGATGAATGTTGGCAGCTGCCACACCTGGGCTTGCACTGGGTTGTTGGATGAAAAATCAAGGCTGGCCAAGTCTGGCACTCAGATACGATGGATGAGCCTCTCAGCTTCAGACTGTGATCTTGAATTCACCATGTCATCCCTCGGAGGGGTGTGATGTGTTAGGAAATACTCAGCCAACCCAGAACTAATGCCACAGGGACCCTGGAGGGAGGGACTCTGGGTGAAGCAGAGCAGGTCCTGTTGGAGCAAGAAGATGGGAGACCACGTGCCCAGTGAAATGGCCTTATTGATAGCAGGGCCAGCCTCAGAGAATGTGATTAAAGGTGTCTTTTGGGCTTTGATTACACCCTTATTGATCTGAAGTTGTTTATAGCCATGAAACAAATGTAAATTAGAGGAATGAAATAAAAACATCAGGATAGTTATCTCCTATCCTACTGTGAGGCTGAAAAAGCTTTCTGCACAGCTGCCGCAGGGAGCTGAAATACAAGTCTGTATAGGAATCTCAGTCTCCTTTCCTCCTAATGGCCAAAATTACAAGGCAGTTTTTCTTGTCACAGGCTAAACCTCATCTTCATCTTTGCCTAGGAAGTGCCTTGGCAGACATCGTTTTCTGCGGGGACCGCTGTCTAATTGTGTACCTGCTGCAGTGTTCAGGATGCTCAGGGCCAGTTACCTCCTCCTTCCCAAACTTTGTCCTCTCCCCCCGCCACCCGGCCCTCTCCTCCCTGTTTTTCTTCTCTCTTCCTTTCCTCCTCCCTTTTTTCTTTTTGTTCTCTTTTTCCTTTTTTTTGTTCTTCTTTTGGCCGCTCTTTTACTGAGTTAAAGGGTTTTGACACATCACTATTTGTAAAGCAGTTAGGAGTTTTTAGTAGACAATCACCAATAATTTCAATGCAGTAAACTAAGCCATGTGACCATTGGACTTTCTTTGCTTTCTCCTTGTAGAAATCCGAGAGGCCTTTCGGGTTCTGGACCGAGACGGGAATGGCTTCATCTCCAAGCAGGAGCTGGGAATGGCCATGCGCTCTCTGGGGTACATGCCGAGTGAGGTGGAGCTGGCCATCATCATGCAGCGCCTGGACATGGACGGTGAGACTCCGGCCAGCAGCCTCTCTCCTCAGATGGGCCGTGACTCATCAGCGAGGCTTTTGATTTAAAGGGTCCTATACTTTGAGTCAGAAAACTTGGTTTCATGTCTTAGTTAACATTTGAGGAGTAGAAACTTGGACTAGATCATTCCACACAGCGCTAGGGGCCTGCAGAGGTGGTTCCGGGGCCACTAGAGGGAGCAGGGTGAAGGAGGCCTGGATGGCAAAGCAGTGAGAGCAGGCTTTCTTTCCTTTTTTATTTTATTTTTTAAATTTTTTTAGTAACAGCTTTATTGAGATAGAATACACACACCATAAAATTCGCCCATTTAACCTGCGAAATTCACAGGTTTGTGCAACCAGGGCCATAATCAAGTCTATAACATTTCACCACTCCGAAAGAAGCCTGGCGCCCCTTAGCCATCACCTCCCAACCTCCCTCCTCCCTCTCGCTTAGGCAACCACTGAGCTGCTTTCTATCTTTATGGGTTTGCCTCTTCTGGACATTTCATTCAAAAAGATTTAGGCAACATGTGGTCTTTTGTGACTGGCTTCTTTCGTGTCACATAATGTTTGCAAGGTTCATTGATGCTACAGCACGTGTCAGTACTTCAGCTCTTTTTATGGCCAAATAATATTTTACTGTATGGATACAATAGCTTCTTTTCTCTCTGTTTTACATGCTGGAGTTCTACACACAACTTTGTGGGGAAAGGGCTTTCACTGTATTTTGAAAATTCTGAAAAACAACAGCCTTAGATAATCTTTATGGTTTCCCCCCTCTAAAGCCCCGAGTCTATCCCATACTGGCTGTGACCCTCCTGACATTTAAATCCTGCCTTGGCTGAAGGTCCAGAAAGGAGCCCCCCGCTTTTTTTTTAAACATACACACTTCTGAAAAGAAGCGTAAGAGGCCCAGAGGGGTGGACTGTTGGGACTCTTGTTAGAACATGAAGTACAAACCAAGTGAAAGAAAGTAGAAGAGGGGACTAGGACATCTTTTTGAAATAAGGCCAAAGTAGGGAGAGGTTTGCTTGGTCTGCAGGCCAGTTGGAAGAATGAGGTTCTCTTCTATTATCTCGTGGAACCTGTTGGAAGGTCGACAGTAAGGCTGACCGCATGGTGAATGAACGACAGCATCACCCTCCAGGTGCAGCGGGGGACCTTTGTTTTCCAGCTCAGGACAGAGACGTTGTATCAGGGATGTTCAGTTGTGTGAGCAGGGCCAGCCTTGTCCTTATTGCTCTGATAGATTGTGAATCATCCTGTCTTTTCAGCCTTGATTTGACCTTTCTTTTCATTTTAGAAGTGTTTTTGAAAAGCTGGAGCAAAGCACACATTGTATAGCAAATGGGGGTCTTTCCCATTGACCCCCATCATTATTTTAGAGATGCGTTTCCAGAAAAAAGGTTTCCTCTCTAAAATAATAAAAATTTTAATCTTACCTCTGCATATGAAAGCAAGAAGGTTTTGTGCTTTGATTCTCCCCACAACTACTATAGTAAAACTTAGTCAAATGGACTAAAAGCAAGTGGAATTAGCAACATTCATTAAAAAATGATCTGCGGCTATTGTCAGGGAGTAACTCCTAGGAGGTTTGAAGGATCTTCATCAAAGTCCGTCCTTGTTCTTTGTATATTCACTCAGTGTCACCAGCTCCTGGGGAATTTTTACACTATTGCAAATCCTCCCTGATTCCAGGAGGCCTTTTAGTGCCAGGGGACCCATGTGATGATTATTCAAGGGGCTCAGCAGGACTTGGGCAAATGCTGCATATGGGATACAATTTAAGAGACTTCAAATTTCACCAGTTTTTTTTTTTTTTTTTTTGCAACTTATTGTATTCTGCTATCAATGCCCAAAGGCAGAACTTATGAGCAAATCTTGCAGAGAAATTTCTATTAGTTCCTTTAACAAAAGCCCAAGTCATTAGCTATTTCATGGTGACCACATCAGGTAAAAACACAGTTATTTACTTTTGGCGTGCAGCTTCTTCAAAGTCTTGTTGCCTACAAAAGATTTAATATAGAACATGAAAACAGTGCAGCTGTGTAGGCAAAAGGAATTGCCTACACAATTTATTAAATGCCAATGTGTAGAAAGAGCTAAGTGAAGAAAGCCCCGTTTGAGGCTGAACTATGGGTCTTTAAGTGTTTTGTAAATGATGCTGATAAGTGAAATTTCTGGGGTACCAGGTTCTAAATATGGATGAATAGACTGTTTTTCTGTGTCCTTCTCTTAATGGGGTCTTGAGCAGTTCTATTTTTAAAAAAAAAGTCAGGTACTAATTATATCCTTCCTTCCTAGCTTCTGTAACTGGGAATTCTCCACAGAGATTTGGCCCTACCTAGTTAAGCTGCTCTTTGGCATGAAACTTGTAGAATGACAGTGATTTTTATGGGGATAATGCAAAAAAAAAAAAAAAAAAAAAAAAAAAAAAAAGAGTGTTTGGCCAGAACTGAGGTTTCTTAGCTGTAAGATGGCTGTGCCTCTTGGCCCATAGGCCCTGGTCCCTGGTCCTCAGGGGCTTCAGGAGAGGTGGCTCTGTCTCCATCCATCCCAGCTGGCTGTGATTAGGGGCAGGTCTGGCCCACACACCAACCATCTCCTTCTGGGGTCCCTGGTTTTCCCAAGAGTGAGGTCATACCTTCGGCATGAGGCCCAGCTAGAGTTAGCCTGAGAGTGTCTGCGCAGCCTGAGTCAACACATGAGGCTTTCATTAGGTGGTTCCTTGGGAGTGGGTGCCTTGCAGGCTGTGTATGTAACAGTAACCTCCCTGGATTAGGGAGCTCAGTGGGGTTTCCTGGACTCAGAGCCTGCAGGAGCCAGACAGTTCCAGTCTGCATGGGCAGCTGGTTTTCTGGAGAACAGGATAGAAGACAGGCAGTAGGGTCTGGGATTGCTCTCTCGGCCCATGGCTTGTTTGCCTTTAGGGCTGGGACTGACTCTGTGTGTCTGTGTGGATGGGTATATGTGTGTGCATTGCATGGGCTGAACTACTCAGTTAAATACTAAACAGAAAACCAAATGTTTTGCCTGATGCATAGCATAGGGCTTCCTCTTTGGCCTGTTACTGCAAAGGTTCTTTCTTGGAACTTGCCCTCAATTCTGCACTCCCAGGTGATCGCTGTCCTACTCCTCTTTCATCAGCCTCTGCTGCTAGGTGACTTTTGCCCTAGAGCCAGTCAGGGACAAGGATTCACTCTATCCTGGATGCTTTTTGCCAGGATCTCTCCTTCAGCCCAGGTTCTGGAAACCTGCAACCCTCTCCGTCAGGCTCCTGGGGGCATTTAAGCCCAGTGTCCTAAGGCCCTTCTTACACATCAGGCACCAACTTCTGTGCATGGCATCATGGTACTAGTTATGTACTGTCCTTGGAAGAATTGCTAAAAGAATCACCCAGAAAGTTTCTCCAGAGCTTAAATCTTCTAGAGAGGTTGGTTGAAAGCGACTGCGGGCTTGATCCCGCTCTAGCTGTTCCCCTCAGCTCGGCCGTCCACTGCAGCTCCCGCAGCCCCCCTGGGCCTCCTGCATCCATCTGTGCAGAATGTGGACTTGTGGGGCATCTTCAAATGCAAGGGATATTTTTGATGGCTTTCTACAACTGTGGCCATCTGGAGAGGATCCAGCTAGTTTTGCAAACAGTTTCCTGGAAAAACCAAACCAGGAGACGTTTGTAGTGGTCCGTGGTCCTTCATCGCCTTGTTCACATTTCCTAATGCGATCTTCTCTTTTCCTTAAAGAACAAAAGTCTCTCCCTCTTTGAAACCAATTCAGACCTTTCCCTCTTCCTCCTTAATTTTCCTTCTGCTTCCCCAAGATGCAGAATCTCATGAAATTCCAACACATCTGGGGGTTCAAAATGAATTCTTATCTCTCAGCAGGTTTGTAGTTGTTTTAGGAGGCTCACCACTGCCTGGATAGTGGATTTGATTCAGTTTAGTTCAATTTAAAAAAGGATTTATCTGGTGTCCAGTATCTGTGAACTGGCTTATTTTTATGGTTGGCAAGATTTAC
This sequence comes from Pteronotus mesoamericanus, assembly GCF_021234165.1. Classification (NCBI taxonomy): domain Eukaryota; kingdom Metazoa; phylum Chordata; class Mammalia; order Chiroptera; family Mormoopidae; genus Pteronotus; species Pteronotus mesoamericanus. The sequence goes on from NW_026555308.1 coordinate 16,403,639, forward strand.
TTTTGGTTCATTTTAAGTCAAACCACTGGACTGCAAAGAACAAAGTGATGGCCAGAGTCACACGGGAGAGGTAGCCTGCATGGCCACATCTTCCCTTGCTCACTGTTGATTCAGTGCCAGTCTTAGTCCTGTGCTGATTTGTCATATGATTATGACCTTTCTATTTTCACGTGGGTTGTCCTAGAGGACAGAAACATATATGCTTAATTCTGAGTAGCGATCACTTCCGCTTCCTGTTCAGACACATCAACGTCCTGATTTGGATGCTTTGGAGCTGGCATGGGTCTCGTTTGTGAGCTAGACTGCACGGTGCTTTCCCGAGAGGAGGGAAGACACTTGATTGCAGATACGATATGGGACCTCCGGGTGTGAGCTGGAAGCAGCTGGGGCCAAAAGGAGAGGGTCCCAAACCTGAATGCACATCAGAGAACACCCAGGGAGTGTGTTAAACAAACAAACAGACAAACACACACACACACACACACACACACACACACACACACCAAAAGAATTAGAATCTCCAGGGTGGGACCCAGGAGCCTGCATTCTTTCACACGCTTGTCAGATTATGGACAGCAGTATGTGTGCATTGACGTAACTGGACCTCTTTGATCAAAAGAAAAATCGAAAGTTAAAGAGAAATCTTCAAGCCTGTGAATATGTGTATGAGCTAACGTCTGAATAGTAGGTTAATGCCTAAAAGGCAGATAAGGCATTTTCCTCTGGATGCTTGATGAAGGCAGAGGACCATCGGTGGTGGGTCAGCCCTGCCTCTCAGCAGGTGGCCTGCTTCTCGCATGTGCAAAGGCCTCAGCTTCCTTGCTCCTCTGGCTGTGGTCCAGGGACCTGCAGAGTCTGCGTCACCTGGGAACTTGCTTACAACGCTGAATCTCAGGCCCACCCCTGACAGGCTGATTCAGAGTCTACCTTTTAACAAGAGGCCCAGGTGACTCGTATGTACAGTAAAGTTGGAGAGGTACTGGACGGGAGCACACAGTGAGAAACGGGTAGCAAACACAACTGTGTTTCCTTGTTTGAGGGCCTCTCCAGGGCAGTGTAGCCCCTCCCTAGTCTCCTGCTGGTAACTGAATGCGCGAGATTTGTTAACTCTAAAAACTGGAAGTAATTCACAGAGCCAAAGTACTGGTGGAGGTCAATCATAGGAAAATACCTCTCCAAAAGTTTGCATTTGTGAACAAGCCTGATGGGCATTAAATCATGATGATTAAAAACATCATTCTGTGTTAGTGAATTATTGCTGTACTTTGATCTAACTGTAGAGAGTCTGAACTGGGTAATGATGATGATAACTAACACTTACGTAATGCTCTCCATGCCTCCATAATAACGTTGAGTAACAATGATATTAGCCAATACATTACAGAATCTTCACCATGGGCCAAGCACTGTTCTGAGCACTTTATTTATTAACTTATTTAGTCCTCATAACAGCGGTAGGTGCTAGTATGATCTTCATTATATAGATGAGAAAAATGAAGGACACAGATTTCAAGCAACTTGCTCAGGTCATGTTCCTAGTAAGAGTCAAGTGAATATGAGATCTTAACCACATATCTTTTATGTATTTGTGATTTTAGTGGATGTAGGTCACTTAGTAGAATGAAGGAAGGATATTGAAACTGTGGCTGAACGGAACACACAGGCACACACACAGACACTTCACACACATACACAACGGAGTCATGATATTACGTAGATATTTCTAACCTACCTATCAGTGCTTTGGTTACCAATTACTGTTCCAGATAGCTTCCTGCTATCCCCTTTGGCAGGGCGAAGAACTCCAGCCACTCCCCAGGTTATCCTTACATGAGTTAAGCCTGACCCTAGAGCAGGGTTTGTGAAATGAAGATGGTGTCTTTATATGTCTCGTTGTTTTAGCAAGGGGAAAGTTCTTTAGGCCTCTTGGGATACATAGTGGTGGTGGGTGTTTGTGACAAATCCTCTCCTATCTCCCTAAACAATTCCTTCCTCTGCATTATGCTAGGAAAGGTCTATCATCTTAATCTTACTGACAGTTGACCACACTGACTACAAATTTCGCCTATAGACCAAACTGTTAGAGCCACTTACAGCTACTCACAGCAACATAATCTGGGATGTGCACCCGTTTTAATGAGACCATGCTCAACTAATACCATATTCTGTCTTTCTTGTTTTAACTCTCTAGAACCCATTGCTAAACCTATCCCCCAGGTTTACACTCATATAAATTAGCTACATTTTGTGTCTTTGTGTTCTCCTATATCAGACTTGAAACTGCTCCTGTGATGTGCCAATTCGGTTCTAGTCACAGGTTTAGAGACAGTGAAACATGGTAGGAGTGGATTTTGAAAGTAGGTATCTCCTTTCAAGGCAGCTGCCTCAGCTGAGTTTATTGTGGGTATTCAGGGTCTCTAAGTTCTTCAGGGTGGTCTTGTCTCATCTCAGGGAGACATCGGAGAGGACACCAGGGATGCTTGGACATTCAGTTTTCTAAATCCACCCAGAGGTCCAGCACCTCAGGTCTTAGGTCCCACTCCTTTCCAATCTGTGCCCTAAATTTCATGAGACTTGATAAGCGTGTGATTTCAAGTTATAGTTCTACAGACCACACACTTAAATTTGGTGTCTTCTCTGAAGTAGTAAGAAACAAGTGATTATTTCTGGGGCACTCTAGGTGCACTTTAGTTCTCTGTGACCCAAGCTGAGAATGAGAAGTTTCAACAGCTGAGCTTCTTTCCCCTTTTGAGGGCATTCAGAAGCACCCATCCCACCCCCAGTCCTTGTAGTCACCGCCGCTGCTGTAAAGGTCAAATGTAGGAGCTACATGGGTCTTCCAAAGGCTTGTTTGCAATGGTTAGTTTAGCCCAAGAAACCACAGATGGCATTTAGTTATGATGCCAGTGTGTAGTGTGTAACAAAGATACCATTGTCTTGTTTTTCATTGGCAAGAATGTTGACAGTTCATTTAAGATCATAGATAAGCAAACCAATCTCAGAATCTCACTTAGGAAGTTTGTTTCTTCCTGATACCACATACTGCATCATCATGAAAACAAAGATCATACTGGATTTCTATAAGTAAGAGTATTATGTGAATGATGATAAGGGTGATAAAATCCTTCATCCATAAATAACGTTTCTCTTAGGCTAGGTTTACTAAAAGGAATATATGAGAATGCCCATCTTAGAATACCCTGACCAGTATTGAGTATTATTTAACAGATCATTACTAATATGATTGGTGAAAAGTGGGAACTGCCCTGGCCAGTGTGGCTCAGTTGTTTGGAGCATCATCCCGTAGATTGAAAGGTTGCGGGTTCAATTCTGGGTCAAGACACATACCCAGGTTGTGGGTTAGATCCCTGTTGGGGTGAGTATGAAAGGCAACCAATCAATGTCTCTCTCTCTCTCAAAGGAAAATGAAAAAAATGTCCTCGAGAGAGGATTTAAAAAAATAAAATGAAATAAAAATAGAAAAGTAGGAACTTATTTTAAATTATAAGTGAGATAATGTATTTTTCATATGCTGATTTGGTTATCCATTTTTTCCCCTTTGCAGATTGTCTTTTTTTTTTTTTTGGATCCTTTTCAGTTCAGGATAGGCTGCAGTGATAAATAACTTCCCCCAAATATCAGCAGTCCAATGCCACAAAATAAAAATTCTCACTCATGCTGTATGTCCATTGTAGGTTGGCTGGGTAGCTCCTCTTTGCCCCTCCCATTCAGGAGTCCTGGCAGAGGGAGGCTTCTCTGTGCTTCCGTGATCGCTATCGGAAAGGAAACAGACCAAGTGAATCACATAGTGATTCTTGAAGTTTTTGTCACTTCTATTCACATCTCATTGGCTAACACATATCACATGACTCTGCAGAATCGACCCCATGTCTAGAAGGGAGTAAACTGGTGAATTATACTAATGATGACAAGGATTTTAGGCTTTAGGAAAGAATTAGAATGTCACATTCACTGCAAAATTTTTACCTCAGGAAAAACTTTGGAAATACTATGAATACAGGCAAAAACAATTATAGTGGGATATTTTAAACATTTCCTTTAGGTTTATCAAGTAGATAAAACTAAGTTACATAATTTGATGACATTGAATGTGTATGAATATGATGGGCGTGTGTGTGTGTGTGTAAAGTAAATTTCTCACCCTTAAAAAGACAATGCCCTTCTTTTTTAAGTGATTCTGGAAAATTAACTGTATATGTCTATTTATTAGGCCACGAAGACAACTTAATTAAATTTGAAAGGACAAATATTAAGGATGCATTTTTTATTACCTGTAATAAGCAAGAAATAATAAAAGTAATAAGAACCTCACCAATTTAGAAACTTAAAAATTAAAAACCAAAACCTTTCAATTTAATGAACAGATCCAAGAGTTGATTCTTTGGGGAAAAAAGCAATACATTGACAAGTATAGCATATTCAAGAATTAAAGAGAGTATCACTAAAATAAACTAGAAGTGAAGAAAATATGGGAGATTTTAAAAAAGAATACTTGATACAGTTTTGTGTGAATACATTTGAACATCTACACGAAATGGAGTTTTTCTGGAAAAATATGTTATTGAAATTGATTCAAGCTGAAGTAAGTAGTCTAAATCGGAAGTTGCATATTTGCAGCCTACCAGCCAAATACAGCTCATAGCCATGTTTTATTTGGCTCACACATCATTTTATATAGCAGAGAATCTCATAGTAAAAATCTTCTTTTCTCTATTCTCTTAAAATATTGGAGAATTTGGCAAAATAAATCTTTCATTCCTTCACTACAATGATTTGGTGGAGTTGAGTAGCTCTCCTTTCTAGGCAGAGCAAATGCCATAGCTCCGCCATTCCTTATTGTCTTACACCCACCTGCTTCTTTCTCATGGACAATCTTGGCCCCTTTGGACTTTGGAGTTTGCGACTCTGCCTAAATGGGCCAGTGAGTGATGAGCTCATCTTCTATTGTTGTGGCAATTCATCTTCATTTACTATAGTTTTAATTGTAGGATATTTTTGTGTGTGTTTTGTTACTCTATTTTTGTTTCTGTTTTGCTTATTTGATGTCATTTTTAGCAACTTCAGTAGATTACTTATTGTATTTTAATTCCTCATTATTTAGTAATTAAGGCAACTAGGATGAGAATTTGCCACTGTGAAGAGCTTAATGATATCTCCCAAATTCTGATAGTTTTGTTCCATTGTTTCCCTTACAGTATTTTATTGAACTTTTAAATTTCCTCTGCTACTCTACAATTATTTTTTAGGAAATTATTTTATAATTTTCAAGTCACTGGGATTTTAATTTTCTAGTTTACATTTAAATTTTCTATTTTTTTTCATTTTAGAAAATAAATATGTCCTACTATTTGCTAGGATTTTCTTTGTAAGCAGGAATAAGATGAATTGTTATGAAAGTATTGCCTCTATTGTATACAGCTTATATACATATATGCTTAGAAATTATCTTCGTATTACCTATCACCTATATCCTATACACACCTGTATTTTTGGTTATTTTATTCAAGATAAATGACTATGATGGATTGAAGTCTCCCCCTGCTATGTTGCTTCTTCAGTTTACTTCCAACTGTTTTTATTTTAATTTCCAAAGCTCTGTCTGCCCTCAGAGTGGATTTTACCCTTTATCAGTGTAAATATCCTTTAAACACTTTAGAGTTATACTTTTGCTTTCTGTTGATTTTTGACACATAACCTTTTTGCCTGTGTTTGCATAACTTTTATTGTTATGGGTGGTCATTGGGGAACATTTAGAATTATTCACCTTTTTCCAAGAACACGGTGTACTGTGCTTCTGCCCTTTCTGTGTGGTTTTGTTAGATGTGAAACTTTTACACAATATGTGCCATTCTGTTTTAATTTTTAATTACTCTGAGAGCCTTTTTATTGACAAGTTTAACCTATCATTTATTCCAGAACTTTTGGTTGGGTCTTAATTCTGTCATTTTCTTTTTTTTAATGCTGGTTTCCAAGTGTACATACTACTGAGTATCTTTTTTTTAATACAGTGTTTTATTTTTATTTTTTTAATATCGTCTTCTCAGTTGTTTGAAAGTTATATATTTTATTATAATTTTTTCTAGTAATAACCACTATGTTTTTGTGAACTTATCTCTTCTAACATCGGTTACAAATGAATAGTACTCTCTTTTACAAGATGAGAAATTAAATGTTTCTTCTTTTCTCTTTTCTGTTGTTAACTTAAACATATGGCTGTTATAAACATATCAACCTCCCTTCACCCCTTTTTTATAATTTTTATTTTCAATTTTAAAAAATATTATTAGTTTTAGAATGCTATTTTGAAACAGCCACTTTGTCTTTACCTTTTACTGGATTCTGTGCCTACATCCTGCCAATACTTAAACTCATTTTCTGCTTCACATTTTAATTACTAAACATTTGTGATGGCATAAATTTTCCAAAAAAGATTTGTAAGAGGTTTACCTTAATCGAAATCTAAGTATTAGAAATCTGAGTAAACCTTTCTCTACACACACACACACACACACACACACACACACACACACACGACAATTTGATTGAGATATAGAATTTTGGGGTTTCAGCCTTTTGCTTTTAAAGTTCTATGATTGCTACTCCATTATTTTTGTTTTTTAATGTTGTGAAGAAGCTCATAACCAACCTACTGTGCATTCCTTGTGAACCACCTAATATTTTTAAGGACCTAATCATCATCAGTGAAAAGTGAACCTCTCGCCAGTCTCTGTGTTGCCGTTGCCAGGGGTTGGTGCTATGGCTGTTGCTGTTGGTAGTTCTCTGTGGTGTGGTTCCCACTCTCAATTTTTAGAACGAATTTATTATTTCAGTTCCTCTTTCTAGCCTTATATGCAGGTTAGATCTGGGCTGAAGTCTCCACATTTTTTCCCCTTCATATCTGTCTTTCCTCCATGTTTTTCTTTAGTCTTCTATGTTTCTCATATATATGAATATATGTGTGTATGAGAAACATGTATATATACATACACACACATATGTATTTCTTCACTACTTAGAGGTTTTACAGTGAACATTCTACTGACCACAGGATTTTATTTCTGTACCAATATTTTCTCCTCTCTAATTTCTTCTTGTCACTTTTCTAATTTGGTTTACATAACATCTTCTCAGAGACACTGAGGATGTAGAGCAGATGCTTTTCAAACATTCTTCGGCAAATCCGTTTGAGAGCCAGGCTGTTGCTGAGCTCTGAGAGAGCTGGTGGCGACTTTTGACGGCAGCATTCCTCTACAGGCCTCATTTCCCGAGTAGAGGCAGACCCGGCTCGCCTAACGCAGGCGGCAGGCTCTAGCAGAGGTGTGTGCAGGGCAGCAGCCAGATGCCTTTCCTGTGCCAAGAACAGAATGGGACGCTAGAAGGGAATTATAGTCCGCAACTGAGGAAAATTGGAGGAGAAGCTGAGTAGGTGTCTCTTATAGTCCCCATATGCATGGATTCCCTGTAAAAAAAGGTTCCCTGTGGTTTCTGAGTCTGTGCTATGTGAGGTCCCTCCTATTTTCCATTTCTGTTTTATTTCAGTAGGTGTAACTTTGAGATCAAATAATAATGGTAATTTCAGGCATTTTTCCTTTGTTCTGATTTTCATGGAAATGTCCTCAGTTTGAGTTTATGTTTGCAAATGGCATTGATTGCCATGTGAGGTGGATGTTATTATGGTAAGGTAATATGTTATTTGTGGTTTACCTTTCTCCTTTTAAATCAGTAATGCTATTGAGTAACTTTTTGTCGCAATGTTATGCATCCTTAACCACTATATCACTAAGATTTTTCTATCATCCCAAACTAAAATTCCATAACCATTAAACAGTAACTCCTCATTACTCCATTACTCCAACCACTAGGCACCTCTAATCTGCTGTCTCTATGAATTTGCCTATTCTAGATATTTCGTATGTGTGGGACCATACAATATTTTTTCTTTTGTAATTGGCTTATTTGATTTAGCAGAGTGTTTTAAAGGTTAATCCATGTTGTATATGTATCAGAACTTCATCCTTTCTATGGCTAAATAATATTCCATTGTATGGTTATACCACATTTTGTTCATTCATCTGTTGATGGACACTTGGTTCGTTTCTACCTTTGGGCTGTTGTGGATAATGCTGGAATGAGCATTGGCCTACAAGTATCTGTTTGAAGAAAATGTCTTTAGTTTGACTTAATTTCTGAATGATATGTGGAAGATGAAAGATTTTAGGTTAACAGTTTTTTTTCTTTTGGTAATTTGAAGATATTATTTTATTATCTTCTGGCTGCCATGGTTTCTAATGAGACATCCACAGTTATTTTTAATGTTGCTACTTTTTGTTATCTAGCATGTCTTCTCCATTGGCTATTCTTAAGATTTTTTTGCATGTTTTTGGCAGTTTGGCTATGCTATGCCTAGGTATGGATTTATTTATTCCTTTGGATTTATTATGCTTGATGTGTGTCAAGCTTCTTGATTCTATGGTTTGATTTCTTTCACTAATCTTGGAATTTTTTTTCTTTATTCCCGATCTTCTTCTGGCATTCCGATTACACAGTTGTTAGGTTATCTGATATTGTTCCTCAGCTCTTCAGTGCTGTGTTCTTTTTCCACTCTCCTTTTTTCATGTGTGTGTTTCAATAGACATTTTTTATTGGCTGATCATTGTACTTGCAGTGTCCAATCTGCTTTTAAGTCTGTGGAATGAGTTCCTTATTTCCATGTTGTGGTTTTTATTTATAGCATTTTGTTTCTTTTGTATAATTTCCTTGTGTCTGCTGAAATTCACCATTTGTTCACATGATTTCTATCTTTCCCATGAGATCCTTTAACATATTTATTGTAGTTATTTTAAAGTCTGAACATTAAAACACCTGGGCCATCTCATAGGTCTGCTTCTGTTGAATTTTCCTGCCTGGACTATCAGTCCCACTTTCTTGCTTTTTCTCATACTTTATATTGAATTCCAGCTATTGTGTGGAAAAAAGCCCCATAAAACCAAGCCCTGGCCAGTGGCTCAGTTGGTTGGAGCACTGTCCTGTGCACCAAAAAAGTTGTGGGTTTGATCCCCAGTCAGGGCACATACCTAGGCTGTGGATTTGGGGTGGGGGGATTTGGTCCCTGGTCAGGGAGTATACAAGAGTTAATGGATCATTGTTTCTCTCTCTCTCTCTCTCTCTCTCTCACTTCCCCCACCCCTTCTCTCCCTTCTTCTCTCTAAAATCAATAAACATATCCTTGGGTGAAGGATATTTAAAACAAACAAAAAACCCGTAAAACTGAAATAAACAAATTTATCCCTGGATAATGGTAGGACCTCCTCCTTCCAGGCGCTAGTGTCGGAGCCTTAGCCGTCCTAACCTGCGGCTGAGCGGGACTGGGGCTTTGTTACAGCTTCAGTGAAGTTTGATTCACAGGGACCTCGAAGATTTTGAAGGAGGTGTCAAGACTTTCTGTTCCTCACGGCCTGTGAGCTGAGCACTCATGAGACCCTGCAGATCTCTTTACGCTCCACGGCGGAGCTGCCAAGCTTTCTGAGGCACGGCCGCTCTTTGGTCACTGAGGAGTTGCCTTTGCTCTCCAGCTTTACCTGAGGCTATCTCAATTTTCAGGAGTTCTCTCTCCATCCTGGCCCCTGTTCCTGGTCCTTGGAGAGCAGGTACAGACACTCCATGAAGCCTGGGCGGCCTCAGAGGGCTTTCTTTCAGATCCCCTGACCTATCCCCAGCCTTCACCCTACTTCCTATTGTCACAGAGGTAAGTGGTTGGGGATAGAGCCCTCTGCCACCAGGCTCCCCAGGATTCAGGTCTCTCCCAGGAGCCCACCTGCAGCTATTCCAGGTTTGTTAAAAGTTTGGCTGATTCCTCCTTCACTTTGTATTGGCCATGAATGAAGACAGCTGTCAGGCTCTTCTCTCCCAAGAAGGTCTCATCACTTCCTGGAATTTAGTTCATTCAGATTTCTTAATTCGTCTTTTCTTTGATGGATTAAGAAAGAAGGGAAGGAAGGCAGGAGGGAAGGCAGGCAGGCAGGCAGGCAGGCAGGCAGGCAGAAACTGTGATTTTGTGTCACTTATCCCACCGGTTCTCATGAGGTGAGGAAGATGGTCTCTGTGACCTTCTGCATAAGTGCAGTCTCCCCAGTTTCTCTCTGCTTCTCTTTCACAGCCCATGTTTCCTAGGAGTTTCTGAAAGTGCACGAAGTAGATCCTTCCTAAGCATTTCCTGTGTTTTCTGTAGTAAAGTTTGTTTCGAGGGTATGCTGTTCCTGAAGATTGTTTCTCTATAGCAAAATCTCTTCACACATCCTGCAGCCGTACCACTGCCACTGTCATATAGTGGTTCTTGAATGAGAAACTAATTAGTAGGCCAGACCGTTTTCCAAAAGGGAGGGTATGTGGATGGCCATCCACCCATACTAACAGGGCCTCAGTTCTACCGAGCATGGCGCTTCTTGCATCCCCAGACGAGGTGGAACTCATCCCGAGTGCCCTGCTGGTGTGAGAAGACATCTTTCCTTTCTGTCCAGATCAGAGCAAACAACCTGCATGTCACCAGCCTGCCCCCGCGCCTCTCCAGCTCGCCCTGTTCTGCAGGCACTCACCCGCCCCTCTGCTGACATCTCCCCGCCTCTGTCAAATGCCTTAGGACACAGCACACCAGAGACTCTCCCTGGCACCCTCCTCACACACGCTACACCCCACGCTCAGAGTTAATAGCCAACTCATTAATTCCACAAATGTTTACGGATCACCCTCAGTGTGCCCCTTACTGTTCTAGGCACTTGGCACAAATCTGTGAGTGACACAAACACACCAAATCTCCGCCTGTGTGGAGCTTACATCCTAGTGGGAAAGTACTCATTTTACCTGCCTTAACTCATTTAATTCTCATAACAACCTTATGAACTAGGTTCTTCTATTGTTCTCATTTTCCGTATGAGAAAAATGGAAGCGCAGAGAAATTAAGTAAATTGCCAAAATGATATGTATGATGATTTCTTTGGGAACAGAATTTATTTGCTGTGCAGGAAGGGCTGTTTTTTTCCCCAGTCATTGCGGCTGCTGACATTTTCTTACCCCGAGCACACTCTGGGCAGCATGGTTGCTTGATAGTCCGTGGATCTGGGCTCTGGTTTTCCCTTGTCCTCAGTATAAGTCATTGTTGCCAGTTTTTGTCTGTTTATGAATTTTTAGGGTGTTTTAATAAGGAATCAGGGGAGGGTAAGTCAGATACTGCTAGTCGGCTGCCAGGACAGCTTTCAAGTCTCCTGCTTACTCACGTTGACCCGCATTCGGGCTTGCTGCTTGTGATGTAAATGTTTGCTGCAGTTTTCTTGGAGGGACACAGAATGCATGTAGCCCATCCCGTGTGTTTTTGTTGATTCCCGGTTCCCTTATCAGGGTCACTGTGGAAGAAAATCACTTTATGTGGCTACCAGCAAAAATAATCATTTCTCATGGTGGCCTCTGAAAACAAACATTTAACCAAAATTTTACTAAGCATATGCTTTTCTAATACCCCGTCCCTCACTTCGGAAGCCTCAGAAAGGACAAGCACTTAGCACAACTGGTAAATGATGAATAGGTTCTTCTCTCATTTACATACCTAATCATTAGCTGGGATTGCTATGGCAACTGTTCCTTCCAGACACAGACCTGTGGGCCTAGCACAACTTCATTTTGGAAACTGTCTGGGAGCCTTGCACTACTCTCCCAGTCCTGGATGTGTAAGGAGAATTGTACAGGGCAGGAGCTCTGGGGTTTCCAGTGGACAATACCAATAGTCTATAAGCGGACATAGGAAGGATCGCATTTTGCTGGAAAACAGTCTGCAAAACTCCGGCCTTGATTCCCTGTCTGTCTGTCCCAAATGCGAGCTAGCCAAATGCAAGCACATTGGGCGCACTCTTACTCCAGCAGTGTTGTTTTCCCCCTTGGACACCTGCCTGCATCTCTCACATGGGTGAGATCACACACACACACCCCTGCAGAATTTTTCCAGGGAAGTCAAGACTGCTTTTGGGGAAAGGAGGGTTGAGATTGGGAGAGAGCGGAAAAGGGAGAAAGAGAGTTGGAGGTGTGTTCTAAATGTTTGCCTCTCTCGGGCTGGTCCAGGATCCTGGCCGAACTCAGTGGCCTGGAAGCCCATTTCCCCAATGTGGAAATGGTTCATTCTGCACATGAAAACTTTGGGAGAGAGAGAAAACAACCTCCAAGGGGCCGCTACCCAACGCTGTCTTCTTGGTAATCTTGGGGAAGTGGGTGGCAGCTGAACAGACAGCTCAGATCTAGTAGCTTTGTTGCTGCAGTTTTGCATTTTGAAGTGAGGTTCTCAGCCACTGTAAGCTTTCCATTCTTGAAGACTTTCACTAGGCTTGATGATCTGTTAGCTTAGAACAGAGCTTGGCATTTCGTAGGTGTTCAAGAATCACTTATGAAATGAATGAATTGGCCTTCTCTATGGTGGGCTTTTTCTCCCCTCTCCTCCTGAGGCCCTCATGCCAGCCTCTTTCGGCCATACGTCCTTCTGCCCTGTGCTCCAGAGAAACCTCTGCCCTCTGACCCTTGACATTTCCACCCTGCACCTCCTCACACTGGTCCTCTCTGCTGAGCTTAGCTTCCTCCCACACTCACATTTTTATGTCTGTTGAAGTTTCACCTCTGATGGCATGAGGCATTCATGCTGGCTCAGGGGCAGGGCAGGGGAGCCCAGGATCTGATGGGGGAGCAAACTCAGCAGTGAGACTCTGCTAGTCTGGGGAGTCTGAATGAATAGGGGCAGAGACACGGCTGATCAGGGGCTGGGCCTGCGCCTGGGCCTGGGCCTGAGCCTGGGCAGAGTCACTCAGGAGAGTCAGGGTTGATGCTGTTAAGCCAGCACAGCACTGGACTGGGTGGGGCACTGATTTCCCACCAGTGTGGACTAAGCTCTCTCTCTATAGTCATTGTCCTTTGAGGTGGACTATATTACTGGTAAGGCACAGGCGCAACTGGTGGACAGAAAGTTATAATAAAACAGTAAAGCGCCAAAATTTTATAAAGGTAAGGAAGTTTTGCTTCAGCTGAACTAAAGTGCGGCATGCGTCCAGTGTGTAGTTTTTACCTTCCACCCTGCTTGCCTTTATTTCCACTTAGGATGGTTAATTTTATGTGTCAACTTGACTGGGCCACAAGATACCCAGATATTTGGTCAAACCTTGGTTTGGGTGTGTCTATTAGGGTGTTTTTGGATGAGATTAACCTTTGAATTAGTAAACTAAGTAAAGCAGATTGCCCTCCTCATTTTGAGTGGGTCTCATCCAATCACTTGAAGGCCTAAAGAACAAAAAGGTTTATCTTTCCACCAGGAAGGGGGTACCCCTCTAGCCTGACTGTTGATTTGAAACGTCTGTCTTATTCTGCCTTCGTACTTGGACTGAAATATTGGCTCTTCTTGGGTCTTAAGCCTGCTGGCTTTTGCTCAGGAATTATACACTTGGTCCTCCTCATTCTCAGGCCTTTGAACATGGACAGGAATTATACCATCAGTTTTCTTGGGCCTCCAGTTTGTCGACTACAGATCTTGGGATTTCTCAGTTCTCCATAAAACCTCATGAGCCAATTCTTTATAATAAAGCCTTTTTCTGTATATGTATTATCTAATAACCATTCTATTGAATCTGTTTCTCTGGAGAACAGATGCTGAGCATTGTTCTAAAGGAACAAAGTTTTAAGGATGATTTTTCTTAATTGGTTCTGAGGTTTCCAGAATTGGCTCTTTAATCTTGATTAGATTTAAAAGACTCTAATGATTGTTTCCAGCAGTAACAGAGTGCTCTGTTAGTCCTTGGGGTGTGATGTGGCAATAGAGATAAGCAAAATATCACTGGATACTCCTAATCAACCACTTATCAGAAGCAAAGATCTGGGTGACTGTGTATCTAAAACTTTCAAGCATCCTTGGCAAACTAATGAATACAATGAGACTGTTTGGTCCTGATGTTACTGGACAAAGTAGGGAAAGAAAAGGATGAACTCAGAGGGATTCAAATTCCTAGCTTCAGTGCCGCATACAGGACCTGAAAGCTTCCATGTGTGCAGTGAAGGAAATGCTTGTCTTTTGTAGTCCCAGGACTGAGATTGCTGAAAAATCTAGCCCAGAATCTCATCCTGCAAATGGCTGAATTGCAATGCAAATTGAACTTCCAGCCTCAGGATGCATCTTCTGTTAATGTGAGGATGTTGATTAGGAAGGAATGGGGTGCTGAAAGTTGGAATGGGGGTGTGTGGGAAGCTGGGGACATTGAACCCCTATATTCTGGTGAGGCTTCTGTGCCAGTGGAAGAGGTCTCCCCTCCCCTGTTAGGAGCAGCCTCCCCACCTGGGAGGGGATTAACCCTGCCTTGTCTGAGGAAACTGTAATGGGCTCCCCTGAGGCAGTTGCCATGGGAGACCATGTTGAGTCACCTCCACCACCCAGTCAATTTGACTGCACCAAACGGTGCCCAGATATTTGGTTAAAGATTATTCTGTGTGTGTCTATGAGGGTGTTTTAGGATGAGATTAACATTTGAATTGGTAGACTGAGTAAAGTTGATGGCCCTGAAGTGTGAATGAACCTCATCCAACTATTTGAAGGTCAAACAGAACAAAAAAGGTGACCCTCCCACCAGTAAGGACCCTCTTCCTGACTGACTACATGTCAGTCTTTTCCTGCCTTCAGACTTGAGCTGAGACATCAGCGCTTCTCGGGTCTTGACTCTGTGGCATTTGCACTATTTCCATCGGCTCTCCTGCGTCCCAGCTTGCCAACTACAGATCTTGGGATTTCTCAGCCTCCGTAAGCATGTGAATGAATTACTTGTAGTATATATATTGCATATATATAAAATGTGTATAGTATATGTATTTGTGTATATACATCTGTATACACACACACTCACACACATCCTATTGCTTCCCTCTCCCTCGAGAACCTTGACTAATATACCACTGTTCCCTCTACCTGAAGCACTGTCTTCCCCACCTCTGTGAGTCCATATCTTCAGATGCTTTCTCCTTTGCAAAGCCTTCTCTAATACTTTCCTGCCTGGCTGGAAGTAATGTCTCTTTCCTTCAATTTTTGTAGCATCTAATTGGTAAGTATTTTACATCTGTTTATAGGTCTTATCTCATGAGGCTGTAATATCAGTTTTTCTGGATGAGACAGTCAAGAGGTTATGACGGGAAGTTTGTACTTCTTGATTCCCTTCATGCCTTCCATCCAACCCCAGCCTCTGCCAAGCACCAATCTCTCCTCTTTGGCCACAATTTCAGTCTTCAAAAAATATTGCACTCATAAGTGATATCATACAGTATTTGTCATTGTCTGCCTGGCTTATTTCTCTTAGAATCATGCCCTCCATTTAGTCACAAATGACATAATTTCCTTCTTTTTTACAATTACATAATATTCTACTATCTTTATAGAATAAATAATAATATAGAATAATATAAACAGGCAAAAGTAGGTTCATTGATGACAATAAAGCACTCTGTGCCAGACAAATTGTGCTTGAGTACAGCAAGTGGACTACAAGAATGTGTAAATAATGAAGGCCAGCAATTTGAGCACTTAAGAGATTGTATCTAATGACACTGTGCCACTGTAACATTCTTTTGAGTTAATAAAACTATTGTAATCGTCATATCCTGCATGTCTTTTTCCATATGAAACCGTAAACCTACTGTTGCCTACCCCTGTATATGTATGTAAAATCTATCTTGGATCTCGATTCTGTGTCATTTGCACTATTTCCATTGATACACACACACACACACACACACACACAAATCTATCATTCGTTCATTTTTTAAAATCCTCACCTGAGGATATGTTTATTGATTTTAGAGATAGAAGTGGGAGAGAGAGACAAAGATAAAGATCGATGTGAAAGAGAAACATCGATCAGTTGCCTCCCACATGCGCCCCAGTTGGGGATGGAACCCACAACCTAGGTATGTTCCCTGACCAGGGATCGAACACACAACCCTTTTGGTGTATGGGATGATGTTCCAACCAATTGAGCCACCCAACCAGGGCTCATGCTTTCTTTATTCAATTGGAATTGCCATCTTCGTAAGGGCAGGGAGCTGGCATATTGACATTTGATTCCCTTGTAACTGATCCCTCACACATACTAGGTGCTCAACAAATATTTCCTGAAAGAGGGACTAAATCCAAATCTAAGCCCACCCCTTATATTCCTAGAGAAACATTCTTGTGATACCCTCCCTCCGCACCCCCCGCCCTTACAGGGCTAATGTTTAACACGTACCCTTGTAGTCTGGAATTGTAGGTTCTTGAAGCCACAGTGAACTGGGAGGAAAGCAGGAGTGATTGGAGGCGCCCCATCTAGTTTTATTTTGACCTTCCAAGTGAGCTCAGTCAGGCCTGGAAATGGAAAGTGTCCCTATTTTAGTTGACAGCAAGGCTTTATGAACCAAACTTCCAATAGGACTTAAAAAATTGAGTCATGGAGCAGGGAGAGGCTGTACTAAGACAGGACAAAGTTTAGTTCTCTCAGAATGAAGATGAAGAAGAGACAAGATTAAAATATGAAATATTGTAATTGGAGACTCTTAACCCAGGATTCCACATCAAACTTTGAAATTGATGCTTGGAGGTCCCTTTGATTTTGAATGAGAGATTTCAGATACAAAGAGGTTAAGTTCTACTTTTTAGATACATAATAGGTTCAGGGAACTGTCATCCCTTGAAGGGTGATATAAATGGGGGATATAAATGGATTCCTAAAGGGTGCGAGCAGATTCATGAATCACAAATTGCTGTACAGAGCAGGTGGGAGATGGTTAATGTTTGAGGTTGCTCTCAGGGAGGGTTACCTGCCTGAGTCCCAGCGGCCTCTGGGATAGCAGAGTGCTTGGCCAGCTAGAGCCTCATGGGCCTGAGGTAGTCAGACAGATTCTCTGTCCTCGAACATACTTCACATATTATGGCCTGGCATCCTGAGGAAGCAATATAAAAATGATGGCCTAGTGCGTGTTTTTCCTAACTTTGGGAAAGGAGAAAATGAGAATGGAATAACTATTCTGCATTCCTGACAGCATTTCACCTTCATCTGCCCTCTCCCTTTGTATGGGTTGTGGTTGACTGCCTAAACTAGTCTTGACAGAGAGGCTGTTTGCTTTGTAGTGACAAGAGATTTTCCTAAAACAATTAGGAAAAATTAGGTGGCAGGGAGAGGAGAATAAGATGGACGAGAGCCATGGCATGGAGGATATGTTGCCTGGAGACTCTTGGGCACTGGGACTCTGCTCTGTGCCCTTCAAGGTTTGGGAACAGACACTGTGTTTATGGGAAGGGATGCTCTGGCCTCTGTACATCACCAGGAGGCCATGGTTGGGCTCTCCCTCCTTCCCTGACTGCTTTTGCACTAAATATGCCACTTACATAATACCTCACTTTACTTATACTGAATGCTATTGCATCCGGGTGAATGGTAGGATCATTGGATCTCAGTGTATAAGGAACCTGGGGAGAAGTATGGTTCATTGAAAAGTGACCCCCCCAAAGATAGCAGGTTCTAACCTTTGTAACTTATAAATATTACCTCTTTTGAGAAAAGGGTCTTTGCAGATATGATTAAGTTAAGGTCTTGAGCTGGAGAGATGATCCTATATTGTCAGGGTGGGCCCTGAATGCAATCACATGCACTCCTACAATAGGGACACAGAGGAAGATCTGACACCCACAGAGAAGGCCACGTGAAGACAGAGGTGGAGACTGGGTGATGTGGCCAAAAAACAAGGAATGAAAGCAGACACCAGAAACTGAAAGAAGCAGGGAATGGATTCTCCCCTAGAATCTCTGGAGGGAGTGTGCTTGGTTTTGGTCTAGCAATACAGATTTCTGGATTCTGTCCTCCAGAACTGTGAGAGGATAGTTTTGTTGTTTTAAGCCACTGCGTATATGACAATTTGTTATAGCAGCCACAGGAGGCTAATACAGGGTGTCCTTTACTATAGCCACTCACCTAGGCAAATGTCCCACCAGAGTGGTCATTGATGGATGTCTGCCTGCGCAGCCTGTTTGTACCTAGTGTTTTCTATGCAGCTGATTCCTCTGTCAGAGGTCTCGTGAAGGAGGTTGGGATGGTTCTGATCAAGTCTGTAATTCAACATGTGTCCCCAGCCACTCCTCAATGTCACCTGACCTCCCCTGTACTTTGCCATCTGCTGCTCTCGTTGGTTATTTAAATTGTCCCTAATCTGGAAGTGATTTTCACTGTACAGTCCTAAGTCACTTACTGATGGGAATACCGTCAGAGAAATGTGTTGTGTGAACCTCACAAAGTGCACTTACACAAACTAGATGGTACACACCTACTACACACCTAGGCTAAATGGCATACCTTATTGTTCCCAGGCTACAAACCTGTACAGCATGTTGGGGCACTGAATACTGTAGGCAGTTTAACACAATGGTAAGTATTTGTGTATCTAAACATAGAAAAAGTAGAGTAAAAAACATAGTGTAAAAGAGAAAGTGTGTGTCTGTGCTAATGTAAGCACCAGTGTCTTGGAGGACAGGGGAAGGGCTGTGAAGGGAGGCGCCCTTGGAGGGAGGGTAGATGTTAGTAGGAGTGAGGGAGAGAGGGGAGGGAGAGAAGGGGAGGGAGAGGGAGAGCAGAGATTAACAAGACCCTAAACTTGAGACTCAGATTGGCTCCCGGGTTCCCCGCCTTCCCAGCCTGCTCCTCTCTGTCCTCTCCAGCCCCAGGCCCCAGCCCTGGGCAGGCACGCAGCTGGCAGGGGGACAGCATGCAGAGCTCCCTTGTCCACTTAAACTGCCCAGAGCCAGCATGAAGTAAATTCAGCATCATAGTTGGGTTCGGCTTTTTCTTTCAGCACTGCAAACTTTTTGCTTATAATCCATTATAACCTATGGGACTAACTACCCACATGCAGTCCGTCTAGATGACAACATCCGTTGGTGGCACGTGGCTGTACTTGAAAATAGTTCTGAACTCTACTGCAGCTTAGGATCAGTCTCCTTCTGTGCATGCTCAGTGTGTCTTTTCTTCCCAGCTTTTCCACAATCACCAGTACGATAACCATGATACTAAAAATAGCATTGTTTTGTACTGACATTATGGCTTAAACCTATACCGCCTCATGTGAGGTAGCTAAATGAGTATTATTAACTCAATAGAAAAATATGGAAAATGAGGCACAAAGAAGAGGAGTGGCTTGGCCCAGCTCAGTAAGTACTTAATGTTAAAGCCATGATTATCATCCGGGATCCCCCTCAACTTCACCATGGCATATACAAGTGGGATCCACAGTGTGGAAAATACCCACTGAGGTGTGGGAAGAAAACTCTAGAACTTTCTCATATCTACTTTTAATCAAAAATTAAGGAAAAACTGAACTTAGGTAATATGTGACAAGTAAATAGTTATACATGTAATTGATGAGTAAAAGAAATGTCATGTGTTTTTTAAAAATGTTTACTGATGGAAGTTTATGCTTTACAAAGTAGGGAGGTTTCTGTTTTCCTACTTCATTGTCCTTTTCTAGCCAAAACTGATGATTGGAGGTTTGATTCAGGACGATAACATGTAAACACATGTTGGTTGGTGATAATTAGAATACTGAATTCACCTAGTTTACGTCATTGTCTAGTAGGGGAGGCACCATGTAAGCAATGACTCACATACAGTGCATATACAAGCAGAGAGGGATGGAGGGGTTCACTTTTGAAAAATAAAGATACACCACAAAACCTGTGAGGTGGAGTAAAATTGGCTAACTTTCCTTGCCCCTGCCCCCAGGTTTGTGTCTGCCACTTTATGCAGTTGAGAGAGGCGCAGGAGGTGGCCGAGGTTGGCCTCTGCTGGACCAGGACCCATGTGGACAGTGTGCAACCTTGGACACACGACAGAGGCAGACCACTGAGTACATCACCAGGCAGCCCATGCCAGTTCCTCCCTGGCAGAGTGATGCATTGACTGAGTCTCGGTCAATGTTTTTAAAACATTTTCTCTACAAAATATTGCTCTCCAAAGTGCTTTGGGTGCTTGGGAGAACCATGGAAAAGGAATAAGAGATCCCTTTTGGCTCTAGATTTCAGGCTCACCTTGAATTTCTGCTTCTGTTTCCCTGTCTCCCCATCACTGGACCAAAACACAGAAGTAGTCTCTCTTTCCATTTCAGACCAGTCTTACTTGGAGGAATAAGTACTTAAGTAATTTCCTATTCAGGGGCTCTTAACGACTCTGTGCCTCATTTTCTCATCTGTAATATGGGGGTTAAAAATAGTACCTACCTCAAAGGGTTGTTGTGAAGATTAAGTGAATGAGATTTTAAATTTCTTATAATAGTGCCTGCCACAAATGAAATGTCAAAGGTATAAGCTAATGTTATCATTGCTGTAGTCAAAGTGGCTGATAAAGCTGTGAATCTAATGCTGCCATGTTTCCTGAGTCTCTCTATTGGTGGGCAGTCCTCCTCTGAAATAGGTGCCTGGAGTGCTCTGAACCAGAACTCCTCAGGTACTGAGACTTCCCATCCCTTTCCACTGCTGGTGTGCGATGTCCATAAAGACCCTCAAGATTTCTTTAAAAGTTTCTATGTGTCATCAGGTCCCTGGGACAAACCTACAACCTTAGAGCAGGGGGGTTCCAACGGTTGGTCCTTACTGATTTCTGGTACTTCCACTGGACTTGGCAGAAGTTAAATCACCCAGAATTCCATCATAATTTTAATGTTGTTTCTGTCAAAGATTTGAATCCTTAAAATTGACAGAGTGATTGTCACCAAAGGCAGATGAAGTCAGGTATGACTGTATTTGGTCACACACCAGAAAGAAGAAAATGATACATGGGCCTGGGAAACATTTCCTTTTATTGAAAACATAAATATATATGCACTGAAAAGCAGTGAAAATGGCTGCCCTAGACACAGTGTGTCTGGATCTCACCAAGGCATTGGCCCTGGTTACTCTCAGTATGCAAAAGTGAAGGACTTGTTACTGCAATTATGTAGATTTGTAACGGAGAGAATAACTGTGCTCCAGGGAAGGCTCCCAGTAGCATGCCACAGGGCTTTGTCCTCAACTTTATTTTGCTCAAAAAGTCTAGCTGTGATTTGCTAAAGCCAGGGTATGATGTAATTAGGATCCAAAAAGGTCTTGACAGGCTGGAACAATTAGGCTGAATCCAACAAGCTGATATTTAGCAGAAACAACGGTAAGGTCTTGTACTTGCACCTAAACAAGCAACTACACAAGAACAGGAGGAGAAAAGCATGACAGGAGAGGGACAACTTCCAGCACAGGTGCAGATACTTGGCACTAGGTGTGGTGTAGAGCCCCAGGATGATGACATTGTACTTCCAGGCTGCGCTGTTGACGGTATTGTATCACAATGAGAAAATTAATTATGTTGCTCTGTCCTTGCTATTTAGATCACAGGTGAAGTATGGGGTTCAGTTCTAGTTTCCTGATGTTAAGATCCCATAGAGCCCAGACGGAGAAGAGATCCAGGATCCCAGCTGGACTCTAGAGCATGATGATCTCTAGTGAATCAGGGACAGGATTGGGGATGCTTGCTTTATAGAGAAAATTCCATGAAGGCATGAAAGCTGTCTTCAAATACAGGGTCCAGCAGAAGTAATGCCTGCTAGAGTATGGTTGGTAGGGTAATAATGGGGGCGTAATAATCTCTAGTTTTAATTTGAACATTTCACCTGAAATATCATAGGGCGTGCTTGAGTGTAATATTGCTATATTATACAATTACTTACTTCAAAAGATTTTGTAGTAAAATAAGGGCATTATTTGTGCCAGACCCTGTATTTTAGGTTGCCCCTTGATATTTGAAGGCTGTGGTTCTAAAGAAGAATTAAACAGTTTCAGAGTGGCCCTCAGGACTAGAACAAGGGCAATGGTAGAGGCCTCTTCTGTGAAGGCAGGATCTGATGTAAAAGAAGGAGTGTCATTACTACTAACACTTCCAGCGGTCCATGGAAGATTGGAATGTAGTCGGAGTTGCCTTAGAACTCGTAGCTAAGGTTGGGATTTTTTTTTCTTTTTCTTTTTTTTCCTTTGGCCAAGCTTGAAGATATATTGTTGATTTAAAGGTGGCTCATTTTTTTTTAGGTTCCAAATGTATAAGTGACAAAGATCTTTAAAATGTAATGGCCTTATGTGTGCTCATCCCCAAATTGTAGTGGTCCCAGAAGCACATAAAAACAAGACCAGGACTTTTTTCTTGGAGGAGAGTTTGGGGACAGCTGAATGCCTGAGCTAGTACACACTTGGCAGTGAGAAGCTGTGCATTCTAGGGTGTGAAGGAGATGACCTTGAGTTAAAAGATTTGATGTCAGGATTTAAAAACACCACTTTCTACATTAATATAATATAGTTATTGCAAAATATTCTAGTTTTCAATGGAATTACATCATCACAGCTTATCAGGAGGAGCTGGCTACAAAACCCTTTTCCACCTAACTGGATGGCTTACCCAGTCTAACAGAGTTGTTTAGAATTATCCCCATGGAGAACAAAAGTACCTGCCAAAAGTGATTAGTTTTATATTATGTTAATTGGCTTTGAGTAGTCTCCCAGTAAAAGGTTCAACTGCACCTTGACAGTTTATACAGTTTCTCTACAATTTTCTTAGAGAAAACCTTTTTTTATTATTTGCTATCAACCAGAAAGCATGGGTCCAATTCATCTGTAAAAGCTGTGCCAAGTAGTTCAATATACACTCAGCTGAATCATGCAACTTAGACCTTTTTAACTGCCAGTACATGAAATGACATGGCTTTATTAACTCTCATGACAAGTCTGGAGGTAGAATAAGTTCCTGGCTGGTTAATTCAGCCACTCAAGATGTCAGAATTTTAGGTTAGCAGCTCTGCGGTTTTCTTGGCTTCATCTCATGAAGACAAGATGGCTGTCACACGTCATGTCTCCACAGGACAAGATTCAAAGCAAGGTATGAGCCCTTTTAAGAGAAAGGAAAACTTTTCCCAAGAGACCCTCAACTTCCTTGCCTTACATTGCATCACTTGTCATGCTATTTTGAAAAATTATTACATTGTTTTGCAGACATTGAAGCTTGCCAATTCATGAAGTCTGAGAGTTGTAGCCTTAGAAGATTTCACTTCTTTTTACTTTTGATTTTTTAATTAACATACAGTATAATTGTCTTTTGGGAGTATATAGTTCTGTGAATTTTAACATGTGTAGATTCATGTAACCACTAACACATTCAACAACATACAGATCAGCTTGATCATGCCAAAAGCTTCCTCATGCTTGCTCTTTGTGTTTAAGTTCATGAGAGTTATTTGACTCAAGTTTTTTGTTTTGTTTTTCCTTCTCATGTCTTTGACTGGTTTTCATATCAGGGTAACATTAACCTCATAAAATAAGTTGGGAAATGTTCCTTTCTCTTTTATTTTATGGAAGAGGTGGTGTAGAGCTGGTAATATTTCTTGTTTAAGTGTTTGGTAGAATAGGCCAATAAAGCCATCCAGGTTTCTTTTTCAGAAACTTTTTAATTATGAGTGCAATGTCTTCAGTAGGACTCTTCAGGTTATGTCATTATGTTTTTATCATTGATGTTATCGTCAGGAATCAGTTCACTTTGTTACTCTTGCTTGGAGTTTATATATCTACCTACATCAAACACTCCAGACATGTCATACTTTTTGTTTTCAACCACCGAATACTTTTTAAGAACAGAGTGGGATAAGGATTATATATTATATTTACCCAGATATTTATTATTCCTTCATTCCTGATGTTCTAAGTTCTTTTCTTATACATTTTCTTTCTCCCCAAGGAACTTTCTTTAACAACTATTTTTGAGCATGCCTTCTGACGATGAATTTCAATTCTCTTGTTCATCTGAAAGTTTCTTCATTTTATCTCCATTCCTGAAGGATATTTTCACTGGATATAGAATACTGGGTTGAGAGTTCTTTTCTCTTCACACTTTAAACATGTCATTCCACTTCCACCTGGTCTTTATGTTTTATGATGAGAAAACACAGTCATTTGAATAATTGATTGAGACTTCTTTTTTTTTTGTCTTTACTCACCAGCAAGTTGATCATGTTATATGGGCATGTGTTTCCTTATGTGGATCTTGTTTGGTGTTTACTGAGTTTTTTGAATCTGTTGATTTATTTCTATTAACGAACTTGGGAAGTTTTCAATCATTATTTCTTTAAATATTTTTTCTTCTCTATAAGCTTTTTAATCTCCTTTTGAGACTCTGGTAGAATGAACATTAATCACAAAAAGAGAGGAGAAGACCTATAATTTATATTGCTCTGTCTTCAAGTTTATTAGCTCTTTCTTCTGCCATTTCCATTTTGTAATTGAGTTCATCTATAGAGGTGTTTTGTTATTGTTGTTGGTGGTGGGTTTTTTTTTTCAGTTCTAAAATACCTGTTAAGTTCTTATTTATATAATATATTTCTTTGTTGAGATTTTCTATCATGTCATTCCTTTCAAGAGCATTTGCCCTCACTTTTTGTCATATTTCCATAATGGTTTTATTAGCTTTTTTCCAGATAATTCTAACACATGTGCCATTGGTATCTGTTGATTTTGATTTCTTATGCAGGTTGGAGCTTTCCTGGTTCTTCTGATGCTGAATAATTTTGTACTCTGTTCTGGACATTTTTAATATTATGTTATAATCTTTGGGCCTTCCTTAAATTCTATAGAGAACATTGATATTTTTGTTTAAGCAGGCAATTGATTTGGTTGGGTTTAAGCCACATTCTAACCGACTTTCTTTGGGTTGTAGTTCCAATGTCCTTTTGGTTTCCAAAGCCCTCGCAGCGCAATTCAGATTGCTCTGCTTGTGCTCTGCCCACTGGCCATTCCGGGACCTGGTTGTCGTTAATCCTGTTTTCCAGGTCAAAGTCTATGGTATGCTGGTTAGGACCAGACTCATGCATGAGCAGCTTTTGGGTGAGTCCAGGACTCCATAAACAATATTATGCAGTAGTTTGCCCAGCTCTTTACTCTCCCAGCTCTCCCTCGTACTTTCTAGTTCTTTTCTTTTTTATTCCTATAGCCAGAAATCTGGGGTTTTATTTGTCATTCTGCCTCACACTTTCCATGGCTATGCCAGCGTCTTAGTCCAGACAGCAAGAGAACAGAAAGGGAAAAAGTGTCAGGGGTTTTCCTTTTCTTGAGACACTGGCTCTGCTGATTAGAGGGGAAGGTTCTCTTCAGAGCTTTTAGGTGCCTATAGGTTACCATGGGTTGGGACTTGAGGTGTTGGAGAAATAAAAAAATATTAAGCATTTTCCCCACTTGCTCTGAGCATTGGTGGACCCCTTTCTCACCCTTGAAGCCAGAACTAGAGGGCTTCCTGGAGCTCTTACTGGCCCCACCAGTGCCAATCCAGGCTTCATACTGCATTTAGCCTGGGAATACCAGAGGAAAAAATATAGCAAACTCTTTGCTGGTTTGGTGGTATTTCGAATTCAGGTCTTCTTCCTCAATTCTCCTGCTACTGTTTACTTCTCAAAATTCTCAAATAGCTGCTCTGTGCATTTGGTTCATGTTTCATAGCTGCATTCTATGCAAGAAACAGGGTGGAATGTTGTTTCACTTATCCATAATCAGAAACCCTTGGAAAATTTTCACAAAAGTTTTCTTCAGCCTAGGTGGTTAATTGAATGTTCTGTCATCAAAGAGGTCACTATATGTGAGCTATGGAGTATTAGGGGCCTATAAAGTATTGAGTGGATGCTACAGGACTCAACAGAAACAGGGATGTCAGCCATCATGGATCTTTCACTCTCGGTAAACTAAGAACATGTGAGTCCATGATTGATATCCGTTCGATAGATCAAATCTTGATAGCTAAGCTCTGAAGTCTATTATAATTTAATTTCTTTTTTTTTGAAATATTATGCTCATAAGATTTCAAAGCAAACTAAATTCCAAATGGTTTCCTTTGAATTTAAAGTACTGCTTTTACTGGATTTTCCTTTCAGGAAGCTCTTGTCAATGCAAGCATTCTTACGGAGCTCTCTAGGTATGAGGAATGTCAGAATTTTTGGTCAATCTGTCTATATTTCCTTGGCACATGTTTTTAAAGAAATCTTAATTGCAAATATTCTCATTTGAGTACTGCTTTTATGCACCATCCCTGCAGTAGCATTGCTAAGAGACAGGGCTGGTGTTGGGAGGAAGTAATCCCTCCTGACCTAGGCTAGGAGGTCAAGATCCTGGAAAGAAATAAATGGACAAAGCCTCTGAAGACCATAGGTTGGTTGGAGTTTAAGAGACAATTTAAAATAAATAAATTCTGCATATTTCTTGTATATTTTAGAATTTTTAAAACTTTTTTTATAAATCAAATTGGATATTTACAATCCAGGAAGTGTAACATTTATGTTTAAGTCCCAGGCTAAAACTTTGCATCATCAACAAAATGGAAACGTCAAAACAATTATACTTTCCCTGTTGACAGGTTTTTAAAGCTGGACAGTTCCACGAGTTATTTCTGACCTGTGTTTGTTTAACGCAGAATGTCATACTTGTTTTTGCACATCACTGTCCCTTCACATTGCATTGTCTCAGTGTGCCCAATGTCTGTGGCCTGCATGGGGCAAAGGCATTATTTTTCATAGGAAATTTGGTGAAGTTATTTTTCTCAACTACTGTATTGTAGTTCAGAGGTCACCATTGTCCAAAGTCCCAGACCCTTTGTCTTCTGCGCAGTGTGTGGACGCGGGGTCCTGGAGACACCCTTGGGTGCGCTCTAAAGACTCCAGGTGGTTTCAGCCTTCATCGTCCCCAGCAGCCACACACAGTGTTTACTCCTGCTTTGTAGTCAAACAAGCTAATAATTCAGGCGGCAGAAAATTGAACTAATTATCATCCAGGGACTCATTGGGATGACATGTGTAGCATATATAGATTTTTAATGTGCTGTGATTTTTTAAAAATGTGTGGTAAAGCAAATAGGGCCCAGAAGAGCAATTTTCTATACAATTCTAATTTTGAGTGAAATGACCTGAATGGTGGTTGTATAACATCCTATATAAGAGGAGTTGATGCCAAGTGACATCTTACTTCTGTGCAGCTTGGAGAGCTCTGGTGCAGGCTCCACTGAGGAAGTCCTCAGGATTCAGCTGTACTCTGAATTGGAACTATTGCATATGGACATGCAAGAGCATTAACAAATAGAAATAACTTACTCTTTTATTACAACAATATTATATGCTATTATAGAAACAATTAGACGCTCCAAAAATAGGCGAATGATTGAGAAAACTATGGGTCTTTGTAAGCTGTTACATGATCAAGTATGCTTTAAAGAGTTTTAACAACATGGGAAATGTTCACAATGGAATGTCAAGTAGAACAGATGGGAGAACGTTATTTCAATTATTTTATTTATTTGCTTAAAAAAATACGCAAATGTTACCTTTGGGTGGTGGGTTGATTTTCAATTTTGTACTTATTGTCTTTATTCCTTTTCATTTTTCACTATTATAAACGATGCTCCTATAAACAACATGGCACAGAGATATTTGTCCAAATTTCTGATTAGTTTCTTAGGACAGATTCCAGAAAAAGAATTATTGAATCAAAAGAAAAGAACATTTTTAAAATAAAAAAAGGAAATTTTAATCTAAGTGGCATTTTTCAAATTAACATCCAGAAAGTCTGTGCCAAGGCCTGTTCTCGTCAGTGTGAGTGAAGTCCCTGCAAGCTGTGCGCGGTCCGTCCTCCCTGAAAAGTGGACTCTCCGTGTGCTTGGGATGCGGAGAATGTTCTCTCATTATTGCTTTAATTTGCACTCATTTTCATACTATTGAAGTTGGACATTTCCTGCATGTCTAACAATCGTATTTTTCCTTTGCAAATTATCTGTTTACATGCTTTAGCATTTGTCTTTTAATGGATTCCTTTGCATTTGAAGAGTATTATCCCTTTGCTATATTCATTGCATAGTTTTCTTAGTTGTTTCTTTTTTTTTGAAATATTTATTTTAGTTTCTGGTGCTTTTAAAATACAGAGTATGTTATCAGGTCTATGACTCTTTACTTTTCTGCTTTTATTTGATTGAATTTAAGCTTGGAAAAGTTTTTCCTTATTTTACCTATATAGCCCTCCAATTTATATCTTTAGTGTTTTAGAATAAAATATGAAGCCAGGAGCAAAATTGATTTTTCTTTCCACATACTTAACTTATCTTCCCAGCACCATTTGTCAAATAAACCTATTTTCTATTCAATTATTTCTATTTATTATCTGCATTTACTATATCTTATTTTGTAAACAGTCCTGTTTTATCTGTCTATTCTTACATCAGTATTTATTTTTCATTATTGTAGTTTTGTAATACATTTTATTGTTAGATATAGCATTGCTATTCTCAATTGTTTTTAAAGCTTTTCTTGTCTGCAACTTCTTCCAAATGACTTTAAGAGTCATTGGGAAAGCTCCAAAAAAATTCCACAGCGATTTTTATTGGAATTGCATTAAACATAAAAGTTAATTGGGGAAGAATTAACATCTTTACAAAAATCTTTTCATCAAGAACGTGGTATTATTTGCCATTATCTTTAAAGGTTTTTAAAAATATCTCACTGAAGTCCTATAGATTTCTTCATATGAGTCCCAAATACTATTTTCAAGTTTACCCCTGGTTATTTTGTCTCTTCTTTGTGTTATAAATTACAGATTTTCTCTTTAAATGAGGACATTTTCTCTATTACTTGTTTGATTATTAATTTGGCTTTGTGGCTAAAATCATGGACCCTGGAGTCACACTGCGAGCAGTCAGACTCCTCACAGCGCCAGGCTTGGCTGGTGCAGAACAGGCGCCACCTGCCCCGGTTCCTGCTTGCTGATACAGGACATGAAACAGTAATGACAAGACCTACCTCAGAAGTGTGCTGCGAGAGTTAAGCAAATGAGTTCGTGTAATTCTGAGCCCAATGCATGACCGATAGAAATGCACTGTGAATGTTACATAGATATCGTGAATAGCATTTCTCCCCCACCTGCTCCTTTGCTCTTTCTTTGGACCTTCCGTTCTTCTCAGGTCAAGTCGCAGGTCTCTAGACGCCAGGTCCATCAGCTCCAGGCTGCTGCTTCAGCTCTCCACACCTACCACCCTCTATTTCAGTGTGTCTGTGAATTTGTGTCTTCCAGAATCAAGCGTTTTAGTTCCTGAGAATCTTTGGTATATTCTAATTCCGTTCTGTAGTCTTTGCCACAGCATTCAGTGGATGACTGATAATTGTCAGTGCAGTTATGTTGCTTAAGTTATCATCTTGGATTATGACATGGTTTCAGTTCTAGTACCAGTTAGAGTGTGTGTGTGTGTGTGTGTGTGTGTGTGTGTGTGTGTTTGTGTGTGTTCTACCCACACCAAACAATTCTATGACACCAGCTGTTGTCCTCCAATTCAACTTAGACCTCATGTGTTAAGGTGTTAAGGGCTCAGTCCCACAAGACTGCCCCTACTTTAGATCCCAATTGCAAGTCCAGGTTTTCTGTCACCTGGACTTGTGACTGGTCAGCTATATTGGAGGCTCCCATAACACCCTCCTTGGGTTTGATTAATTTGCTCAAGCAGCTTACAAAACTCAGGCAGCCATTTTATTTACTAGAATATCAACTTATTATGAAAGGCTATAACTCAGGAGCAGCCCGATGAAAGCAATGCTAGGGCAAGGTGTGGGGAAAGGGAGCAGAGCTTTCATATTCACTGGACATGCCACTCTCCCCAAATCTCTGTGTTTGTCAATGCAGAAGCTTTCTGAATCCTGTCCTTGTAGGTTTGTGTGGAGAACCTCGTGACATAGGCATGATTGATTAAAGCATGGCCATTGGTGATTGACTCAATCTCTAGCCCTCCCCTCTGTGTAGATCACTGGGTGGGACTGAAAGTTCTGACTGTCTAATCACAAGGTTGCTTTCTCTGGCAACCAGAGGGGCCAAAGAAATATTTCCGAAGCCACCTCATTAACATAACAAAAGACACCTTTATTGCCCTCATCACTTAGGAAGTTCCAAGCGTTTTAGGAGCTCTACCAGGAACTGGATAAAGATCAAATACTATTTATTTATTTATATAAATCACAATGTCACAGTGGCCGAATGGAAAGAAGAAATGTGGAATCAAGGTCAACCAAAGTTCAAATCTGGGTTTTGTTACAATTCATGCATAATCTTTACAGGTGACCTAACATCTAAATCTCCTCTATGCCTTAGTAAAATGAGGATGTCAGTCCCTACCTTTCAGTGTTGTTGTGAGAAGTAAAGGAGGCCCCTTTTGTAAAATACCCAAGCAGTTTGCCTGGCCTGCAGTTCCTCACCATAAATGGCCACTCTGATCCTTTATTGCCTATGTGATGGGCTATTGGCTGATAATACATCAAAGTCATCTCTCTCAGCTCAGGAAAATGTCTTGTGATTGTGGTTGGAGTATTCTTGGAAACTTGAACTTTTTTTTCCTTGTGAAATTTATGCACAATTTCTGTCTTTCATCTCTGTCATCTTCTCTCTCATGATTTTATTTCTCTCTTATTTCCTTTTGCTGTTTTTTAGAGTAAGTTAGGGCTGTAGGTTATTCATATGATTGTTTCTGCTGCTGCTGCTACTTATTTCTGTAATTGCGCGTGCTGCCACTACTCATTGCTGGGGGAATTAAGCATTCCCCTCACATTATATTATATTTTCCAAAGAGCCTACATAAAATGAATATACTATTACACTACTTTTAAGAAACAAGAAGACTATAATAAGTAGAAATGTATAAGTAGGAAGTTCATAATGTGCAGATTTCATCTTTTCTAATACACGGTGATTTCTCTTTTCTCTGCCCAGCCCCTCCCTGTTATTTCTTTATCATGTTATATGCAGGGACTGCTCTACTGATATTATTTGGACATTATGACGCATCCCAAAAAATAGAAATTAAAAAGATGAATACAAATAGGTATGATGGAGTTTGTAATTTCATTTTCTGGCACCACAATGAATGTTCTTGAGCATCTTTAACTTGCTCCCACCCTGGAGACAACTATCATAAACAGTATCAGCTTTTGCTTCTGCAGCACTTCCTCACTTCCTGTTTTATTCTGCAATGGTCAAATGATACTTTCCATACAAATGTAAAGTGTAAATAAAAGTATCTTTTCTATTTGGATTGTTCTGTATAATACAAGTAAAAACTATGCTTGGTTTAGCTGTCATAGAAAATGGTCTTCCCAGGATGCTGGGTTGCTAGAGGTAGGCACACCGCTCTGTTGTCTGGACTGGGTTCTGCTTTTACCAACAGGGTGAGGATGGGGCATATCAGGAGCTAGGAGAGCTTAATGGATGTAAAACTTCATGAGCAGAAGTGGAACAGAGGAGGAACAGGCTATGCTAGTCCCTTCAGAACAATGGCCAAGCTGTGGTACTGCACAGGGTGAAGCATCTCAGACCTAGGAAGACCCTACGTAGTGTCATTGTTAGCTGGGAGGCCGATGTTAGGGACTCAGAACCATAGGAAGCTGTGTTTTGCTCTTGTTCAAGATGGAAATGTTGATTTCGATAAATTTCTGTGGCCTTGGTGCAATGACGCGGAAGCTTGAGATGAGGGTGGGGATGTCTGTGGGCAAGAGTTAACACAGCAGGCTGTCCTTAGAAAGGCCTGCTTGCCAGATTAATCTTTGACTGGCATCTGGGAAATTGGATTTGGGGAGGGTGTTCATCATTCCTAAAACTGCTAAGAGTGGCTCTCTCTGTCTAAACTGTTTGAGCATGCAACATGGTTTATGCTAAGCACCTGCATTTGTTTCAGAAGTCTTGAAGTTTAGTACATGCCAGGCACAGAGTGCCTGCAGGACCAGCCCTTAGTAAATACCTTGGGCACCGGGACTCTACAGAGCTTTCCTGGCAGACAGGATGTCACAGGTGCTGCCACTACTCGTTGCTAGGGGAATTGAGCATGTCCTGTTGACTCTGCTGGGACAGGATTCTGGAAGCTTGTGCCTGGTTTCCTCCAGACTTTGCCCTGTGTGTCTTTCCCATTGGTGATTGTGCTTTATATTCTGTTACAGTAATAAATCATAGCTGTGAGCAGGACTACCTGCTGTCCTGGAAGTCCTCTTAACAAAACACTGAACTTGGGATGAGTCTTGAGACTTCTCTAATGCATATACCATCTGAAAAGCTACAGTCCCCTTCTAACTAAGCTGCTGCTCCTGAACCTATTCTATGTAAAACTTCAGGTGCTGCCATCAGCGCAAGGACATGGTTTGGACCACCGCCATCCCCAAGTCCCGTGATCAGTGTTACAATGTCCCTTTCTCGGCCACCAATCCTCTTTGGCCCTGTATGGCACTTAATGTCGAGGACTGGCTATCTGTCCCTTACAGAAAGTCTGTCTTGATATTTAGGTAACCCTAAATATCATTTTATCAAAATAGCACTCTAATGTCTCAATTTTAGGCTCTAAAGCACAGGAACAATACAATACAATAAGGGCTAAGTTTCCCAAGAGCCCATTGTTCTCTACTCAATATGTTAGTCAGCTTGGGCTGCTATAAAAAAATACCGCAGAATGAGTGGCCTAAACAACATAATTTTTTTCCCTTTCAGTTCTAGAAACTAGAAATCTAAGGTCAAAGTCCAAGCAGGGCTGGTTTCTGGTGGGACTCCTCTTCCTGGCTTGCAGACACTGTTTTCACTGTGTTCTCACATGGCCTTTCTCTGTGCTTGCTGTCCTGACAGCTCTTCTCCTTATAAGGACAGTAGTCAGTCCTATCAGATTAAGGCCCTACTTTCCTGACTTGATTTAACCTAATTATCTCCTTAAAGGCCCTGTCTCCTAATGCAGTCCCATTGGGGGTTGGGGCTTCAACCTATGAATTTGGGGAGAGTGGGGGAGACACAGTTTAGTCCCTAACACTTTATGAGCGGTGGGAGTTGAAGCATTAGGCAAAAACAATTTCACTGTAGGAGCTGGTGGTGGGTTTTGGGTGTTCCCTAAACTCCTTGAAGTGGGGAGGGGGTGTTTCTCATTCAGTTTGAGCTAAAGGTATTTCCAAAGAGCCCTTTGTAGAGACTGACCTGTGTTAGTTGGAGTTTAAAGTATCTAGGGGCTGGTGTTTTTACCACATGTGAACTGTTTAAAGGCCTACATGGTAGCCAGAGCTGGACCTGCTGCCTGACCAGGGCTGGCTTGGAAAGAACTACCTTTCAGTGACACACGGAGCAAAGGAGAAGCCAGTGTGAAGTTTAGGATCACCTAGAGTTTTGGTGACACTCCAATGGAGGGAGATACCACCAGGGGTCCAGGGAGGGGGGTTAAGAAGCAGCCAGCATGGTGGAGGCATAGCCAACTTGGAGAAACTGGAGCCTCCTCCCGAGCCTCTCCCATCCCAGGTGTGGCCAGAAACCACAGCTGGAGAATGGGGAGGGAGGTGGACCTAGGAAAGCGTGAAGAGACTGATCTCCGCTTGTTCCAGGTCACTAGCCTGGATCAGGTCCAAGACCAAGGAAGGAAGACTTTTCTAACTAAAGGAGGCCTGGAGTTATGTTCTCTGTAGCCTGGACTGGAATTGTCATTCCTTGAGAGTCAATAACAAATCTGTGGACCAGCACAGTGCTTCACCCAGAGCTGGGAAGGAGCATAACACAGGGTGGCTTGACCAGGGCACCATGAGGAGGTTTTTTTCTGCTTGTACCCCATGGAGCCACGGGGATCCAACACAACAGTTACCAAAGCACCCCTTGATCTCTGCTTCCCTCTTTCCTTCTGCTCTTGATGAGTTCATTAGGATGGATACTAAAGAGTACGTTCATTGTTTAATTTTTAAAATTATCTATTTTTGACTAGTTAATACATGGCATGGTTTGAAAATAAAGAAGTATAAAAAGGCATTTGGCGATATGACTCATTCTTGTACCCTACATGTCCAGACTAACCCATGAATAAACCATCAACACTTTTTAGTTATTTGGTGGGACACACTTCCTGGTATTTTTATGAAAACATTTACTCAAGAAAATAGGTATATATATATTCTCCTTGACCTTTTGAAACCGAACTGTAGTAGCACACTATAAAACAGTTATGAACCTTGCTTTTGTTTACCCAAGACTGTGTTTGAAGATCTTAGAGATCTTCACCTAGATCCTGAAGACTTTTAGATCCACATTTTTAGCTGTTCGTTACTCCCCTCATTCTCCCATCCTACCAGCACCTTAATCTAGCACCTCCCAAATACATACTCCTCCTGACTTCTCCTTTGTTCCTAATTAGCTGGACGGTCCAGCCAGTAACCCAGACTCAGCCTCAGAGTCACCACTGCCTCTTTCCCCTTCCTGTTCTTCCGGTCAGTTCCCTGCATCCAGTCTTCTCCACCCTCACTCCTCCACCCTGGCCTTCCTCTCCTAGTGTCTAACCCATCACCACTTCCTGTCCGGCTCTGCCCCTCCCATCCAGCCTGCGCACCTTTACCCAGCTGATCCTTGGCAGGTAATGCAGATGCTCTCATTCCCAGATGTGGACACTCCCACTGATTCCAGATCAACGCCAGGTGGAGGCTTATTCTCTCTTCTTACAGGAACGCTCAATCCAGCATGAAGGGAGGGCGGGCTCTGCGCCCAGCCATCCTCCATCCTTCCTGGTGTCCCCTGCCTGCTCAGGCAACTCACCTCATCTCGCCTTGCAGCTTATGAGAGCCCTTCTACCCCTTAAAGCTCACTGGCAAACCATTGAGAATTTCCTAATTGGAGCTTTTGCCACCACCTTCATTCTGCCTTAGCACAATGCTTTTAGGCCAGTCATAGCACCTACCTGACTCTGTGCTCGGTAAGAGACTGCAAGTGCCCACAGAGACACCTGTGCCTTATTTATCTCCTGTTGCTCCACAGTGCATGGCCCGCTGACCTGCTCCATTGCAGGCATGCTTTTGGAATGCAGTTATTTGATTTGAATGAAGTCTCAGGCATTTTTTTGTCCCTCTTAACCTGTGTCCTTGTTACCCTTCAAGCTAACCTTTTCCCCCCTGTATATTGTTTACCTTCCTTTTATTTTACAGTGATTTTTGTTATTATTTTACCTCTTTATGAAAGTTTCAGCTGGTTGGTTTTAATAAATGTTGTTTAGCCCTGGCCCTCCTGCAGCTTCCTGCCCCAGTTCAAGTTCATTACTTTGACTTAACATAGCAGTGGGAAGCAACAAGACCTTAGCAGGTTAGCATACTGCGCTTCCTGTTAAGTGGATCATGATATTGGAAGGCTTCTGGAGGGAGAATGAAGCCTAGGGGGGCTGAATCCCGTTCTTTAATTCTACGGCTACTTGCATGTTCAAGATTGGAAACAAAAATTTAACCCAATAACATTTTTGTAATCACATTCTGTGAAAGGTGGCAGGTCTGAGAAGATGCCCACTCTTTCTTTGAGGGCATGTGAATCCCGATACCCTGCCAAGCCTGGACAGGCCTCTCTTATTAGACCAATTCTTTTAGGCAGGAGAGATTTCAGATGCCTGGAGGGTTGTATGTGAGAGACCTCTGTCCACTGAGAACTGACCACCAAAGGAGAATTACTGAGATCCAGATTGCAGGCCAATGGAAATTTGGGGAACAAATAAATGACTTTTGGGCAATGGTCTTTTGCATCAGAGCCCTTGAAGACCATCTCTCCCAATCTCCTACTAAATTCCTTCCTACATGCCCAGATAGGAAAATGTATTCTACTCTCACACTTTGAAAAGAGGTATAAACCTATGCCAGAACTTACGTTGGAGTCTCTGATGCAGAAAGGGGGGTACAATGTGGAGGTTAATATCAAGGTTTCAAGCTAAGACCCCGTGCTGGCACATACTAGGTGCATGACCTTGATCTAGTTGCTTTTAACCTCTTTTTGCCTAAGTTTTCTTATGCATAAATATGGAAGGGGAGAACCTGTTCATAGTTTTGAGATAAAATCAAACATAATAAACATAAAGCCCTGAGCTCAGTGTCTGGCATAAAGCAGATGTTAAGTAAATATTTCCTTACTTTTATTATTATTCTTTTAAAGGATTCAGAAAGCCCTCTCGAGATTGAACTGAGACACAACAACTAGATCAGAGAGAGCAATGTAGATTTCACTCTGCCGTTAGGTACCAGGCAGCCATGGCATCCTCCTGCCAGGGAGGGCTGGGATCAGGGGAAAGAGGGTTCCAGACAGGACTCATCCGTTACCTGGCCTCCTGAGAGGCAACAAAAGCACAGGCAGACAGCTGGGTTTGGAATCCCAGCTTGGCTCACTGCGTGAGCTTCTGCAAGCTACTGAACCTCTCTGTGCCTCAGTTTTCTCATCTGTAAAATGGGCTGCTGGAAGACTTAAGTGAACTAGTGTGTGGAGATGTATTTAAACAATGCCCAGCACATTGTGAATGCTTAGTAAAATGTTAGATAGTTTGATTATGCAACTTCCCAGACCTTGCCTTGCCCTAGGAATGGTTTTCCTATAAGGGACTTAGTGAAAAACCTCTCTCTGAGATTCTATTTGTCTCAGTTCTCCTGAGATGGATGGAGTGAGGGGTTGGGACATGGGGGGCTAGTATTCTGGGACCAGGGTTGATAGCTTGTGGGGTGTTCCCAGTTCTGTTTGTTTAACTATGAACTGCTGAAGGGAGCTTTTCCTAACACTAAATCTATATACAACCTGGAACTGTTGATAGAACTGGTGTCAAGCTGTGTATTAGCAGGTATGGAAGGTCTGTAGAAAATGTGCTATGTACACACACACTCAGGAGTCAGGGCTGAGAAAGCCCGGTGAGAGATACAGAGAGATGAGGGGGCCGCCCTGATTATTTTTCCAACTGTGGGCCTGCAGGAATCTCCCTTTGCTCAGTGATAGTTAAAAAGAGGGGGAATCATATTTTGACCAATAAAAAAACCCCTGATGTTCTAAATGTCCTCTACTAAATAGTTAGGAGCAAATCCTCCTGTGAACTACACCTCTCCTTCCAGGAGCAGAAAGTCGCTGCCAAGCCACCTGCACTTCCGCGCTGCAGTTGGCTCCACCCGTAGGATCCTGAGCACTCCTCCCCCGGCGCTTCCCCTCTGGCCACGCACTGAGTCATGAACGCGCTGCCCGGTTAGCCAGCACCAGGATATGGTTCTGAAGCATTGTTTCTGCTTGTCAGCTTCGGGTTTGGTGT
Source organism: Pteronotus mesoamericanus (assembly GCF_021234165.1). Classification (NCBI taxonomy): domain Eukaryota; kingdom Metazoa; phylum Chordata; class Mammalia; order Chiroptera; family Mormoopidae; genus Pteronotus; species Pteronotus mesoamericanus. Next base: position 16,440,841 of record NW_026555308.1, read on the forward strand.
TCTCAGCCAAGGGCACCATCTGTGAGCATTCCTTGATGACTTTGACCAGAGTTCCATGTGGATCCTTGAAATGCTTCTTCATTCCCGTCACCCTGGGAGGTTTGGGAGAGGTGGGTAGTCCCTCCCCCAACCTGGAAGGCGAACTGTTCAAAGACAGCTCCATTTTTCTGGCACTGAGAAGCAGGTGTTTTGCCGTGTCCTATGGCCCACTCCCCTATCAGGCTCCCAGTGGAGAGGCAGCAGCGCCCATTATACCACGGTCAGGAGCTTGAGTGACCCAGCCTGGTGGGCATATTTTAGTTAAGGTCTCGTGAAGTTTTCATGAAATAATGATCCACACCCTTGAGCTGCTAAGCCTTTATGAACTGCTACACCTTGACATGGGTGATGGAGAGTTGAGGTAATTAATGTTCACTGCTAATGGACTGACACTCCAGAGGAAGGAAAACCTGGGGAAAGAGAACCACAGTATTGGGACATCTTAGAGGCCAGAGGTTCTTGACCTTTTAATTTTTTTATTAGCCCCCACGAACCTTTTAAGACATTTGTTTCTCTAGTTGCCCCATCCGCATGAAATTGTAACAGCAAAGATATACTACACATCTGTGTCTGTACTGTGGCCCAGGAGGGCCACAAGCCATTGTAATATCTAAGATTTTTTTTTCATCCCCCATGAGTCACTTTTCACTTTATTGAGAGTGATGCCATCTCTATTGAGACTGCATATTTTAATCTGAGACTCTTTGGCTGTCCAGCCCCAGCTATAATAGCAGGGGTGATTTGGGGTGAGCAGGAATAGAAGAAGACCAAATATGAAAGGATCGACTCCATAAAAGAAACCATGGGCATGCATCTACCGGAGCTGAGCAGGGCTGTTGAGGTCATGACACTATGGACATCACTCATTCATTAGGTCACCAGAAGTTGGAGTCAACTCAATGGCTTGAAACACAACACAGAGGGTTAGTGCCTGCATACAAGAAGTGTGCCTGTCTGAGACTTGGAGCCACATAGAGCCAGCTCAGTATGAAATCTAGGAAGACTGGAACGTTCTCTTTCTCTTGCTTCCCATTTTTCACTTTCACAAACACTAGGTGACTATCTGTAGGCAAGCAACTTGGTCTGCATTTAAGATAATTTCCTTGCTTTGCTTTTTTTTTAAATTAAAAAGTAAAATTATTATGTCAAAAAGAACCAGCATGGTACAGCACTTAAAAACTGCCAGTCAATATCCAGATGAGTATCCCAGGGATGCAGAAGAGTACCTGTCTCTTCTCTGGACCTCTGTCAGGACTGAGCAGTATACTTTTTACAAGTATTTGCCAATTTGAAAGGCAAGACCGTAACTCATTGTTGCTGGAATTGGCTTTCATATTGTGATCAGTGAGGGTGAAATTTTAGATCCCTTTCTCCTGTTGAAGGGTGAAAGATGAATCAGTTTCCCCTGAGTAGCCCACTGACTGCCCCACCTGATGTAGTGGCCAAAAATGTTCTTTCCCACTGACTTCTCATGCCTCCCTTACTCTTCTAGAAAGTATTATCTGAATTATTGACATCTTGATGATGACAGCTGCTTGGATTTTTGAAATAGGTTTTGAACGAGAGCTCTTTAAAGGCAGTTGCACTGTAGGGGCAGACCAATTTGTCTGCACTTTGGCAAACTGGGGTACAGACACCTGGGCCATCTTCACTGTTGGGGGCCAAGATGCAAGTTCTTGGTAGAGACTCTCTTGAGCAGTTCTAAGGACTGGAATGCCACACTGATGAGTCACTGCAGCTTGGACAATACCTTGCAGAACTGCTTTTGTCTGGCTCAAGTTCACCTTCTGGTCAGTGTCAGCTCTGGCATGAAAGACCCGATGGATGCTGAACTGAGCAAAGAAAAAATAAGCAAGTGACAAGATCTGTTCATTTCATAAGTACATACTGAGGGCCTACCATGGTGTTGATTATACAAAAATCTTTCAGACTAAGTCCCTGGCCTTGTAGGGCTCACAGTCCAGCGGGGAAATAGGCATGCAAATTGGTGACTGAGATACAGGGTGATAAGCTCTATAATGGATGCACATTAAGTTAGGAGGAGAGATGGAAAAAAGTTTGGCCAACCTCTCTAGTGAGATGAGGAAGGGTCAGGAAGAAAATGAAAAGAGAACATGATCTTGAAGCACCAGGAGAACCTGGTGGCGTTCATCAAGGAGACAAGAGGGGGAAGGCATCCCTGGTATGCAGAGGCAAGAAGCTCTGAAAGAGCATGGCATTTTGTGCAATGGTCGGGTGTAAAAGGTGGCAAAAGTGACAGTGGGACTTGAATGCTATCCTGAGGTGGTTTCCTTATTTTCAAAGATGCCGCTGATATAAAGCACGATCAGACATATTTTGGGGAAGAGACTCGGGATTGTCTGGAGGCTAGTGTGGAGGTGAGAGTATGAGGGCAGAAAGCAATTCTATTAATAACGTTAAAATTATAACCAGGCACGTGAATCCTTGGAATCATTTTCCCACTGTAGTGTTTGGAAAGGGATTAGCAATTGGATTAACAAGGAACATAGAGCACCCACAAGGATTTAAGAGGTGAATTCAGTGAAATGTGATGACTAAATGTGTATGTGAGTAACAAGATGAAGGGAGGGAGAGAGATGATCCCCCATTTCTGTGATGTACAACTGGGCAATTTGAGATCCAGAAGGTCCAGCAGGCGTGAGGTGTGGCCATTGAAGTAGGAGGGGCTGGTTGAGCATTTAGATAGAAATACTGACAAATAATTAGGAATATATGGTATTGGATGTATAATAATTGCCAATAATTTCTTCTGTTTCTTTTGGTATTTTAAGAATGTTGTAAAACTTTCAGTAATGCTACTTAGATATTTGTTGAGATGGGGCCAAGGAGAAAAACACGGACATGTTTGTTTCATGGGGCACAGTAGGTCAATTTCAACTAATTTTCTATTCATATTCTCATATTTATGTTTTCTCCTTCTAGGGGATGGCCAGGTGGATTTTGATGAGTTCATGACAATTCTTGGCCCCAAACTGGTGTCTTCAGAAGGCCGTGATGGTTTTCTTGGAAACACAATAGATAGCATATTCTGGCAGGTGAGTAAGAATTTTTTTTAAAGACTAAAACATGTATCTAGAACAAATTATTGACTCTGAGTTCTTGAGCTTCTGTACAGCACATGAAGATCTCTTCTAGGTTGGAGTGACAGATGTTCCTTTTTGCCTAAATTGAGGTCCGTACTAGGTCATCTGAACAAAGAATCAGAACTACACTCATTTAAGGCTTGGAGGAGTGTAATATCCTCCTATTCTTTCCTTTGATCAAGAGTTTACATTTTGAAGAAATGAGATTTTTGCCCTTCTGATTCACAAGTCTTCTTTCCTTGGGACACTTAAAAAGGACATATCAGTATTATTTTAGTCCATTTCTGGCTCTGGGTCCAGGAGGCCCTTGCTGAGAGGGCATCATGGCTATCTTATGTGTTGGGATGCTATCAATACTCTTGTCCTTAGTAGGACAGAATAGTTTTACCTAAGAATTTGTGTTCGGTGCTTCTCAATTTGCTCCTATTTCTGTCCTTTAAAATCTCTTAGGAAAATTCCCAAAATCTAACTTTGAATTAGTAATGTGCTATGAATCATTAATCTTATAATGTGGCTATTATTTCATGATTATGGAATTTGGAGGAAGGGTTATCAATGATTGTATTAAAAATTGGAGTCAAATAATTTGACAAGTTAAATTGACTTATTGGTGAGACATGTAAAACACCATTCAAACACAGCATGGTTTCTTTAATTTCTTGATGTGTTTTTTTCCTTAACCAAAGATATTTCTGTAACATAGATAAGAATTGCAGTTGACAGGTATCTTATGTCTGATTCTGTTACCCATCTTGCATATAACCAATAAGTAGTTACTAAGAACATATTTTGTGCCCCGTAGTCTAACAGTTACTGTGGATTTTACAAAAAATCTTTAAGACACAGTCCCAACTAAGAATTTGGTTGGGGAAGCACAATGAAGAAAGACAAAATAAAGAAATGATTAATTGGTGTTATGGTTACTAGATTGTAATCTCCTTGTAGCTGGGAACTTCATTGTGGTAGCACCCTTGGCAACTGGCACATTACACACAGCAGACTCTCAATAACATTTTTTTTTTAAATAGAAAGAACAGAAGTTCAAGAAAGGAGACATGTGGTCTTGAGGGGTCAGGTAAGGCTTCAGGAAATGGGGGCACTTGTTTCAAACCTTGAAATATGAGGGGGATGAAGTAAGCAAAGACAGAAAAGAGAGCATTCCAGGCCTGTCACGATGAGAGTTTGAAAAGGGTGAGGCTGTGAATGGAGGAAGGGCATTGACCATAACACAGGTGCTGCTTAAACGGAAAGACCTGAGGATCACGGGCAGAATGGCTTTAGGGCTTGAGGAAAGAGAAGAGTTGAGATGACTCCAAGGTTCCCAGCTGGCTTTTATTGACAGGAATAAGATCATGGAGAAAAGGAGTCTTTGTGGAATTCTAAATTGGACATGTTGAGCATAACATGAGGCTCAGATAACCAAAAGAAGAAGGAAAATCTGTGCACAGCTCAAGTCAGGGATGGATCACAGGCAAGAGACCAGGGCTGGAAACCCTGGGGTTCCTCAGAGCTGTTGGGTGAAATCAAAGGCAAGGATGGTCTCACCAGGGGAAGATGTATAGATGAAGGTGAGCAGAGAGACACGGCCTCTTCCTGGAGAATCCCTGGCAGGGGACCATGAGCTGAGGGCTCTGTCCTCCACTCTGCACAGACACATCTGGGGAACACTGTCTCCCCCCGCTGTGGTTGTGAGCAGCCCCAACTTTTCCTGGAGGACATCCATGACCCTACTTGCCACGTGATACAAATGTTTCACATTAATCCTTCAGGTATGACTCCATGTTTGGAAGGACAGACAGGTAGAGTACCCTGGCAGAAATAAAAAAAAAATAAATGTACGGTCAAGAGGGTAGAGAAACACCTCTTCCCACCTGGCCATCTTGCAGCCCATACAGATCCACTCTGAGTGGGCATTGGGAGTTCTCTCCCTGGTTTTCCCTTCTCTGCTCCCTTTTGTTCCCCACTCAAAGTGCTTTCTACCCTTTGGTGCTGTCTTCAAGTCCCATCCAGCCTAGGCGAACGCTGCCAGGTCTTCCAGGCTCTGAGCATTCTTCTTGGCCCCCAAAATGGAGGGAGAGGAGCTGCTGGCACTTACAGACTCACATCTTCCAGTTCTTCATAGTAGAACATCTATATGGTGAGGAAATGTTTCTCTTACAATAGATTGACTGCCTCTGCCATAATTTGGATAGGCTAATGTGCTCACAAAGCCTCTGTGTTTTTATCTTATCAAAGACCCTCTTCCTCACCCAGGGTGAAAGATGGGATGGGAAAATGAGAGGAAAGGGAGGACATTCCATTCTGAAATATTTAAATGAATATGGAAATGCAGACTTGTGGCTGTGGCTTTCCTCCCCTGCTCTTGCTCACTCAGCTCGGAATTTTATGACTAGCGAAGGAGAACAGACACATCAATCAATTCTCAGTAGTTGGCTGTCCCCCCTTATTCCCCCGCCATCTGTCCATTCAGAGACAGAGTGAAAAATGGTGCTTAAACATCTAGAGCATCTGGTTCTTCCCGGAAAAAAGTTCATATTTTCAGCGCTTGAGTGATTTTTCGGTTTAAAAGGAAATTGTGTGTGTGCACGTATGTCCATGCATATGTACATGTGCACGTTGGCTTTGCCACAGTAGTTGAAGTTGGTATAGAACAGGAGCAGCAGAAAGGCAGCCTGTTACACTGGGTATCCAGGCTGGACACAGTGATATCAGAGATACCAATATACTAGAAAGGAAAAGACCATCCATTTAAGATACTTTGACAAGGCTTCCCACCAGGGATGAAGTCAGCTTCCGGTGGAAATAGACTTGATGGTACACCTGGCAGGGTGCATTAATGATCTATTTGCTGCGTAATTCATTACACCAAAAGCTAGTGCCATAAAGCAACACTAAATATTCACTATCTCACACAGTTTCTGTGGGTCAGGAATTTGAAAGCAGCTCAGCTGGGTGGTTCTTGCTCAAGGTCTCTCATGAGGTTTCAAGTCAAGACGTTGGCTGGGGCTGTGATCTTCTGGAGGTTTGACGGGGGCTGGAGGGTATGCTTCAAGGTCCCTCATGTCCTGGCAAGGTGATGCTGGCTGTTGGCAGGAGACCTCGGGTTTTGGCCACATGGACGTCTCCGAAGTGCTGCTTGGGTGTCCTCATGGCATGACAGGCAGCCTTCCTCAAACCAACGGATCCAAGAGAGGACAAGAAAGAAGCAACAATGTTTTTATGACCTAACCATGGAAGTCAAACTCCATTATTTCTGCATTATCCTCTTGGTTACACAGGTCATCTCTATTCAGGGTAGGAGAGGACAAACTCTGGAGGGGTCACCGGGGCCCTGCTGGAGACTGACTAGCACAAAGGGTAAAGGCTCTGTAACTGGGCTTCAGTTTCTGATCTGACATTGCTGCCACAGGCTTCCATTTCTCCCAGGCTTTGCTTTCTTCCGCCTTTAAGAGAGACCTGTGACCAGGGCTGTTCTTGGTGCTTTGAGAACTGATCCTACCAGGCACTAGGCTCATCTTGCTAACAAATCTGTTTCCAGTGCTCCCTCCTTGCTGTCTTTCTAGCCTATGGTGCCAAGGTAAAGAAAATCAAATGGGATTCCGCAAAAACAGATATTTATCAGTTGGTGCTAATCCCAGAAGTTATGAGCCCCTAGCTTTTTTCAGGAAATTGGTATCGGTGAAGGCAGAATGTAGCTCGTTACTAATGCAGCCTCCCTCCTGAAGAGGATGGTCTGAGGGCCGTGCCCCAGAGTCTCCATCCTCCCACGGTGTTCAACCCTTGGGGTGTGAGGTTTGCATATTTCTCCACAGTCAGATCAGAACCTAAATGTCCTGAGCCTCCACTGGCCCATATGCAAACTGATGGCTATCATAGCTAGTGTACCCCAAAGCTGGGTGCAATGTCCAAGACACTGTAAGTTACCTTAACATAAAAGTGTGTGGGACATCTATCCACCCATCCTCAGATCTGGCCCAGATCAAGACCTGTTTGTCACACTGACTTCTCCAAAAACAGACTTGCTCAGCATCCTATCCAGCTCTCCATTCCTCCCTATCTGGTGGGATGACTCACACTGGTGTAGTACAATACCCAGAGTTGCTCCCCAGGCATTGCCCCAGGCTTGCCCTCTGCCCCTCTCTACCCATGCTCCTTGCTCTGGTCTCACATCTTCCCTGGCTTTCCATTTTTGCTCTGGTTCTCGACTCTTGCTTGCTGTCCCATGGGGACATGTGTGTGCTGGCCGGAGGTCCGTGGCTGAGTTGGGCAAGGAGCTGGACTTAAAACTCTTGACTCATGGGCAATTGAGAGCACTTGATGTTCCATGTTCATGATAATATGAGAGAAACACTACATGAAGCTACAGGCACAGTGTAATCCATGCCTAGTTTGCATAAAAGGACTGAAAGAAGTATAGCAGAACATCGACAGTGATTTTTCAAGTATGGTAGGATGATGAGTGATCCTATCTCTCTGTATTTTCCACAGTCTCGATGGGGGCATGTGTTAATTTCTATAATCAGAAAAAGAAACTTAAAAATAAAATGTGGTCCCTGGCTAGTCAGGTATGTAATTTTTTCATCTGTAAAACTGGATATTACCTGCCCCATGAAATTGACTGTTGATAAAGCTTGCAGGGAAAGAAAAGTTTTTTTTTAAAAAAAAGAAATCATGCTCATTCCTGTGAGGCATTTGTTGCATGAGACCAAGACATAGGAAACACCAGGACCTTTTTTTCCCTCACCCAAGGATATTGTTTCATTTCTTTTAGAGAGAGAACAGGGGTTGGGGGCGGGGAGAGGGGAACATAGATGTGAGAAACATCTATCTGTTGCCTCCTGCACATACCCCAACTGGAAGTCAAACCCAAAGCCTTGGTGTACAGGACGACGCTCCAACCAACCGAGCCACACCAGCCAGGGCGGGCCTTCACTTGTTTTTAGGATAATTTATACAGTAGGCAGCGTCTCTCCTTACATCAGATCTGGCACCACAGGAGTGTTCTCCCCTCAATATTTTGTCAGTGTGCCAATCTGTCAGAGTTTTGGATCCAAAGCTGCTGTTCCTCAGTTCTTAATCATCTAATGGAACCTAAATAGCTTTTAGCAGCGATGCCCATCACGAGGCTGGTTAGATTTACAGCAAGTGCTTGAATCCCCAAAGCAGTTTTACTGCATTTGAAATACGAAGAGTGCAAACCATTAGTGTCAGCAGTGGGTCTTGAAGTGTGTTCCTGAAGCCCCAGCAGCAGCATCGCCTGGGACTTGTTAGAAATACCAGTGCCTGGGCCCCATCCCAAAAACACCGAGTCAGAAACTCCAGCGGTGGGCCCAGCAGTCTGGGTTCCCATGAGCCTTCCAGGTTACTGATTTCTTGCCCAAGTGGGAGAGCCACTGAGATTTCAGTACCCCGGCATATGAGGCAGACATCTGGTCACGCTTACTGGCCTGACTCAGACCTTCGTAATTTGATTTTCTTACAGATTTATTTATATTTATGAGTACATTTGGTGTTTAATCTTTATAACACTACAGGCATACTTTGAAAATATTGCAGGTTCCATTCCAGACCATCGTAAAAAAGTGAGTATCACAATAAAGCCAGTTGTAATTTTTTTTTGCCAGTGGAGGGTCTTGAGTTCATTTGTAAGAAATGTAACATGTGTGATGCTCAGTAAAGCAAAGCACAATCAAACAACGAGTGCTTGTGCAAGTTTAAAGGGGAAAAAGTTGCATATCAGTAAGTGACTAATTTTCTAACTTGGAAATGCCTTTTTAAGCATTAAAGCAATGGAAGGACTCATAAATAAAAACTACTAACCAATTAAATTAAAAGAACATTTCAAAAACTAACAAACATGAAAAAAATGGCAAGTAATAGACTACAGCATATGTGAAGAGCATTTCTGAAGCAACATGGAGGGAATCCCCTTAACAGAACAATAGAGAAATGGGCTGAGGAACAACAGGCCATTGACACATACTTTCAGTAAACATATTTAAACAGTTGAACCTCCCTGGAAATCTAAGAAATATCAATTAAAATAGTAATTGGATAACTTTTTTCTCCTATCAGATTAGGAAAGAATGAAACGTATGATAATACTCAGTGCTGTCAAGAGTGACATCGAATGTGCCAACTGGTAGAAATGCAGATTGTAAAATTTTTCTGAAAGCTACCTGGAGATACTTTGCCACAACTTTTCAAATGTTTCAACCCTATAATTAAAAATCATTCTAAATTCAAGACCCTATCATTTGAAATTAGTCCAACATGTAACAAATACTGTTAAAAAGATGGAATATTGTACAATTATTTAAAATAACATTTTCATTTTAGAGTCTGGAGAGATTGACTTTATAGTATAATTACACTGCTGTTCTACATCTATTATATATTCATTTATATTCACAGAGAGACCAAAACTGGAGAAAACGGAATAATTCTGACAATATTTAATATTATGGGTTAGAATAAAGGTGAATGTAATTTTTCTCTTTATTCTTGTTTGTATTTCCTGAAATTTCCACAGCGTGGCCATATCTATTCTGTTATTTTCAATGAAGTGAAAAAAATCTCAACTTAACAAAATCACATTCTAAAACAGCTGTTTTTAGTGGTAAATAAAGTGATTAGAGTTCTCAGACATATGCTCATTGTATGGTAAACAGAGCACAGAGTTGATATGAGAATATAAAAGCATATAATAAAAATTGCAGCCTCCCACCCCCAGAAGGAAAGAAACTCTTCCCAGGCTTCTGAGTGGCGGTTGCCCACCCAGAGCTGCTGAGTGGCGCTCTGCTGTGCAAGCCACGGGAGACCCAAGCTGGCTGCAGTCCCCCAACATATCAGTCGCCTTATATCCAATTAGGATGCTGAAAACTCACATTTCAGGAGGATATCTGAATTGATTTTATAATAAAAACAAATGAATTAAACTGATTTTTAGAATCTCTTTTAAGTGAACTCATGACTGCTTCCTGGGGCTGACCCTGGGATGGACTGACAAGTGACCTCAGCCAAGAGGAGGAAAAAGGCACCTGTTACATAATCAGGAAAGTCCTGTTACCAGTGGCTTAATTTATATCTCCGATAGAATCTTCCCAAGTGTTATGTAAAGTTATTTTCTTCCATTCACTCTACTTACCAACAAGGGTCTAACACACATAACCTGTAGGCTCTCAGAAAAGCGTAGTTTTCATCCAAAGTCACTTAAATGAAGAGGACAGGAGAAAAAGGAAAGATGGTTGCACTGATTCTATCAAGGGTACAATCTTGCACTAAAATTCAGGGGAGCAGGGAAGGGAACAGGGAGACATGAAAGCTGTAGGGACATCCTGGGGTCAGACAGACAAATCATCTAAAACCCTCAACAAGCAGCAGCTAAAGGCATGCTTCTGAAGTCACCTGCGCTTCAGGGACAGTCTCTTGGAGACACATTAAAAAAACCCCAAAACATTTTACTGAGTTCTGATTGACACGTAAAAAGCGATATATATTTAACGTATACAACTCAATGAGTTGCGGAGTAAATATACCCCTGTGAAACCATCAGCACCATCAAGGCCATACGCATATCCATCTCTTCCCGCAGTTCCCTCCCCTCTATGTATTGTTATCATAACTACTACTGTTGGTATTATTTTGTGTATGTGATAAGAACACACTTAATATAAGATATACTCTTTTAGCAAATTCAAAGCGTGCTATATTGTTATCTATAGACACTGTGGTGTGCAGTAGACCTCTAGAGCTTACTGATCTCCCATAACTGGCTGTCCAGAATAGATTAACAATGGACAGCCATGTTCCCAGATTTTAAAACTGAGGGTTTCGTGGCTGTTAAGAAAGAGTGAATTGACACTTAGGGACAAGCTCTCTGTTTCAGGTCTCATCAAGACAAGGAGTGTGGACATGATTTTTGTAGTAGTGCTCATCGGAGTGATTTAAGCGGTGAAGTGGCATGTAATTTACATGCAAACGACATCACTGCTGCTGTGTGGAAGGAGTGTAGGGAGCAAGCGTGGAAATGAGGACTCGGGGAGCTATTTCAGGAGTTAGAGAGGCATGCTGATGGCTTGCATGAGGGTGGGAGCAGCTGAGGTAATGAGAAGGGACAGGTACAGGCTTTGTTTTGGAGATAGAGCTCGTCACTAAATACAGTTGTGCTGTTTTCATTATGTAGCCATCATTACCATTTATACCTACAAATAGCCTTATTGGCTCATCCACTATTTTTGCCTTGTATGCTCCTTTTTGAATATTAATATTGACCCTGTCTCATCTTTTTATTGTCTTTACTGTGTATATTCCTATCCATTCTTTTCCTTTGGAAATTTCTACTTTGGTAGGTGTTCCTCTCTTTATAAAAATCACAGTGTCAGATTTGTCTTTTAATAGTGTGGTTTAATCCATTGGAAATTCTTTTATAACTGGTGTTTGTTCACAGTTCAGTGGTCCTATATTATTCATTTTGGTTTTAAGCCTTGTCCTTTGTTTTCTGTCTTTTGCTATAGTGATTGTTTTGTATGCTTTATCTTCTAAAATAAATACAAAGATGGCTCTTCTTGCTATAATCCTTTTACTGATTTTTACTTTTATGAAATATGTATTTAAAATGATATTTGTCTGAATATTAACATCAAAAGAATAAATAACTTCTAACTTTTCCTAAAAGGAAATTTAGCCTTCATTTATTCTGTCTTTCATTTCCTGATTTCTGTTTATTTAATCTGGCATTATATATTCTGGTTTTTAAAAAGTTCTATTGAAAATGGTTGTAGGATTCGCATGCAGTTTTATGAAATAATTCAGAAACAGCCCGTGTACACCCCACCCAATTTCCTCCAATGGTAATATTTTGCAAAAGCCATAATACAATATGTAAATGGGATTTTGACATTGATAAATCCACCAATATTCTTCAGATTGTTCCAGTTTTACTTGCACTCACATTTGTGTGTGTGCATGTTTCCTGCTCTACAGTTTTATTATATGTGCAGGTTTGCTTCTCCACCACCACAGTCAAGGGGTGAACACAGTGAGCGCACCTCATACCTTCACCCACCCCCACCTGCAGCCAACACTAATCTGTTTTACATTTCTAAAATGTCATTTCAGAAATTTTATGTCAATGGAATCATATAGCATGTAATCTTTTGGGACTGACTTTTTTTAACTCAGCAAAATATCTTTGAGATAGATTCATTCATTCATTCATTCATTCATTCAAACTTGTGTATCAATAGTTTGCTCCATTCATGTTGCATATCAATAATAATATATCATAGTATGGATGTGCCACAGTTTATTTAACCATTTGCCTGTGAATGTACATCTGGGCTGTTTCAAGTGTTTGGCTATTATGAATAAAGCTGCTAATAACATTTGTGTGCAGGCTTTTATTTTATAAGAAACTGCCTAACTGTTTGCTGGAGCTACAGTAATAGTTTACATTTTTTACCCACAATGTGTGAGTGATCCAGTTCTTCCCTATTCTCTCCAGCTTCGATATTGTCATTCTTTTTATTTTAGCCACCCTGCTGGTGTATAGTGATGTCTTCTTGTTTAATTTGCATTTCCCTGATGGACAATCTTTTCCAGTGCTTATTTACCATCTATATATCTTTCCTTTTTTAAAAAATTTTCTTCTTTTTTAAATTTATTTATTTTTTCAAATACATTTGTCTCCGCCTACCCCCCACCACTTTTCCCTGCCCCTCTCCCCGCCTCCCTCCCTCAATCCTTCCCCACTTTGGCTTTGTCCATGAGTCCTTGCTATATGTTCCTTGACTTGCCCCTTCCCTTCCCTTTCCCTGCCCCCCTTCCCTCTTGTCTCTGTTGATTTCTTTTCCTTTCAGTGTTGCTGGTCTTATTTTCCTTGCATCTTTGTATTGTTGGTTAGGTTCCGCTTATAGGTGAGATCACATGGTATTTGTCTTTCACCCCCTGGCTTATTTCGCTTAGCATAATGCTCTCCAGTTCCATCCATGCTGTCGCGAAGTTTAGTAGTTCTTTTTTTCTTTCTGCTGCGTAGTATTACATTGTGTATATGTACCATAACTTTTTGATCCAATCTTCTACTGATGGGCATTTAGGTTGCTTCCAACACTTGGCTATTGTCAATTGTGCTGCTATGAACATTGGGGTGCATAGGTTCTTTTGAATTGGCATTTTGGGATTCTTACGATATAGTCCCAACAGGGGAATCTGTCTTCTTTTGTACATGTCTTTTGCCCCAATTCTAACTGGGTAGTATTTTTGTTTGTTTGTTTTACTGTTGAGATTTGATAATTCTTTATATATTCTAGGTACTACTCCTTTGTTACATATGTTGTTTCCAGATACCCTTCTTCCAGTACAGTTTATCTTTTCATCCTCTTTACCTAAGCTTTAACAGAGCAAAAGTTTTTAATTTTGATGATGTCCACTTTATCAATTTTTCCCATTACAGATCATGCTTTTGGTGTGAAGTCTAAGACCTATTTACCTAGCAATAAATCACAGAGATTTTTCTTCTGTTTTTTTCTTCAAAAGGTTACGTGTTTACGTTTAAGTATATGTCTCATAATGAGGAAACTTTTGTATAAGGTGCGTCGTTTAAGTTGCAGTTTATTTTTTGCCTATGGATGTCTAGTTGCTTCAGCACCATTTGTTGAAAAGACTGTCTTTTGTCCATTGAATTGCTTTGACAGTTTTATCAAAAGTCAATTGAGTGTATCTATGTGGGTCGATTTCTGGGCCTCTGTTTGGCTCCATTGGTCTATGTGTCTATCCCTCTGCCAAGAGCACACTGTTTTGATTACTGTAACTATATAGTAAGACTTCATATCATGTAAATGATTCCTCCAACTTTATTCTTTCATATCAAGATTGTTTTAACTTTTCTAGGGTCTTTTTTTCCCCCATAAATTCTAGAATAAGCTTGTCTGTGACTACTAAAATTTTGCTAGAATTTTGATAAGAATTACACTAAGCCTATAGATGAATTTGGGGAGAATTGACACCTTTATTGTGTTTAATTTCTCAGTCTATGAACATGGTATTTCTCTTCATTTATTTTACTCTCTTTGACTTCTTTCATCCATATTTTATAGTGTTCAACACATAAATTTTGTACTCATCTAGACAAGTATATGCCTACGTATTTTATCTTCTTTGGAACAAATGTAACATGTTCATGGTTAGTAAATAGAAGTGTGACCTTGTTTCCTGAGTTTATGAGGTGATTTGCAAATAGAGACTGTTTTATTTCTTCCCTTCCAAACTGTTTGTCTTTTATTTTCTTTTTTTACTTTATTAAGCTGGCTATAACCTCTATAACCTCCAGTAATATGTTGAATATTGGTGAGAGTAAACATTCTTGGCTTATTCTAAAACTTATGGGGAAAGCATTGAGTCTCCTCAGTCTTTAAAATAAGTATGATGTTTGCTTGTAGGTTTTTGTAGCTGCTCTTTACCAGGTTCAGTTAATTCTCCCTTTCTTCTTGCTGAAAGTTTTGGTCATGAATGATCTGTGTCAACTGATATGATTTAATGATTTTTATTCTTTCTTTTTCTATTTTCAATTATTCATTGTTTTTTTTAAATTTTATTTTAATTTATTTTTTCAAATACATTTGTCTCTGCCTACCCCCCACCACTTTCCCTTGCCCCCTTCCTCCTTCCCTCCCTCAGCTTTTCCCCTTTGGTTTTGTCCATGAGTCCTTGCTATATGTTCCTTGACTTGCCCCTTCCCTTCCTTTTCCCCCACCCCCCCTCCCTCCTTCCCTCTTGTCTCTGTTGATTTCCTTTCCTTTCAGTGTTGCTGGTCTTATTTTCCTTGCATCTTTGTATTGTTGGTTAGGTTCCACTTATAGGTGAGATCATATGGTATTTGTCTTTCGCCCCCTGGCTTATTTCGCTTAGCATAATGCTCTCCAGGTCCATCCATGCTGTCGCGAAGTTTAGTAGTTCTTTTTTTCTTTCTGCTGCGTAGTATTCCGTTGTGTATATGTACCATAACTTTTTGATCCAATCTTCTACTGATGGGCATTTAGGTTGCTTCCAACACTTGGCTATTGTCAATTGTGCTGCTATGAACATTGGGGTGCATAGGTTCTTTTGTATTGGCGTTTTGGTGTTCTTAGGGTATAGTCCCAGCAGGGGAATCACTGGATCAAAAGGCAGTTCCATTTTCAGCTTTTTGGGGAAATCCCACACTGCTGTCCACAGTGGCTGCACCAGTCTGCATTCCCACCAACAGTGGACTAGGGTTCCCTTTTCTCCACACCCTCGCCAGCACCTGTTGTTTGTGGATCTGTTTATGATGGCCATTCTGACCGGTGTGAGGTGGTACCTCATGGTGGTTTTGATCTGCATTTCTCTGATGGCTAGTGATGCTGAGCATCCTTTCAAATGCCTCTGGGACCTCTGTATCTCCTCCTTGGAAAAGCATCTGCCCAGGTCCTTTGCCCATTTTTTGATTGGATCATTTGTCTTCTTGGAGTGGAGTCGAGTGAGTTCTTTATATATCTTGGAGATCAAACCTCTATCTGATGTATCATTAGCAAATATATTTTCCCATAGGGTTGGCTCGCTTTTCATTTTGCTGATGTTTTCTTTTGCCGTGCAGAAGCTTCTTATTTTGATGAGGTCCCACTTGTTTATTCTTTCCTTTATGTCCCTTGCTTTAGGAGACATATCAGTGAAAAAATTGCTGCGTGGGATATCTGAGAGTTTCCTGCCAATGTTCTCCTCTAGGACTTTGATGATGTTGCGACTTATATTTAAGTCTTTTACCCATCTTGAGTTTATTTTTGTGTATGGTGTCAGCTGATGATCCAATTTCAATTTTTTGCATGTAGCCGTCCAGCTCTCCCAACACCATTTGTTGAAGAGGCTATTATTGCTCCATTTTATGCTTCTGCCCCCTTTGTGAAATATTAGATGCCCATAGAGACCTGGGCTTATTTCTGGGCTTTCTAATCTGTTCCACTGGTCTATGGATCTGTTCTTGTGCCAGTACCAGATTGTTTTGAGTATAGTGGCTTTGTAGTAGAGTTTGATGTCCGGTATTGTGATCCCTCCTACTTTGTGTTTCTTTCTCAAAATTGCTGAGGCTATTCGGGGTCATTTATGGTTCCATATAAATTTTTGAAATGTCTGTTCTATTTCTGTGAAATATGTCATTGGTATCTTAATAGGGATTGCGTGGAATCTATAAATTGCTTTGGGTAGTATGGACATTTTGATGATATTAATTCTTCCAATCCATGAGCACGGTATATGCTTCCATTTATTTGTGTCTTCCTTAATTTCTTTTTTCAATGTTGTATAGTTTTCTGTGTACAGGTCTTTTACATCTTTGGTTAAATTTATGCCTAGGTACTTTATTTTTCTTCTTGCTATATCGAATAGTATTTTTTTTTCTGATTTCTTCTTCTATTGCATTGCTGGTGTACAAAAATGCCTTTGGTTTCTGAATGTTGACTTTGTATCCTGCTGTTTTGCCAAATTCACTTATTAGGTTGAGGAGTTTTTTGGTAGAGTCTACAGGGTTCTCTATGTACACTATCATGTCATCTGCAAAACAATAATATCCTTACTACCTCCTTTCCTATTTGGATGCCTTTTATCTCTTTCTCTTGTCTGACTGCTGTGGCTAAGACTTCCAATACGATGTTGAAAGGAAGCGGTGAGAGCGGACATCCTTGTCGTGTTCCCGATCTTAGTGGGAAAGCTTTCAGTTTTTGCCCATTGAGTATGATATTGGCTGTAGGTTTTTCCTATATGGCCTTTATTATGTTGAGGAATGCCCCATTTATTCCCATTTTGCTGAGTGTTTTTATCATAAATGGGTACTGTGCCTTATCGAATGCTTTTTCTGCATCTATCGAGATGATCATGTGGTTTTTGTCTTTTATTTATGTGATGTATCACGTTTGCTGATTTGCGTATATTGAACCATCCCTGCGTGCCTGGGATGAATCCCACTTGATCGTGGTGGATAATCTTTTTAATGTATTGCTGGATGTGGTTTGCCAATATTTTGTTGAGGATTTTAGCATCTATGTTCATCAGCAAGATTGGCCTGTAGTTTTCTTTCTTTGTAGGGTCTTTATCTGGTTTTGGGATCAGGGTGTTGCTGGCCTCATAGAAAGCGTCTGGGAGTCTTCCCTCCTCTTGGATTTTTTGGAATAGTCTGAGAAGGACAGGGGTTAGCTCTTCCTTAAATGTTTTGTAAAATTCTCCTGTGAAACCATCCGGCCCTGGGCTTTTGTGTGCCGGGAGTTTCCTGATTACTGCTTCAATTTCCCCAGCTGTTGTCGGTCTGTTCAAGCTTTCTGTTTCTTCCTCCTTCAGTGTTGGAAGATTATACTTTTCTAAAAATTTGTCCATTTCATCAAGATTTTCAAATTTCTTGGCATATAATTGTTCATAGTAGTTTCTGACGGTCCTTTGTATTTCTGTGGTATCAGTATTTCTCCTCTTTCATTTCTGATTATTATTAATTTGGGTCCTCTCCCTTATATTCTTGATGAGTCTGCTTAAAGGCTTGTCAATTTTATTTATCTTTTCAAAGAACCGGCTTCTGGATTGGTTGATCCTCTGAATTGTTCTTTTCATCTCTACGTCATTCAGTTCTGCTCTAATCTTGACTATTTCCTTCCTTCTCCTTGCTCTGGGATTTATTTGTTGTTGTTTCTCCAGTTCTTGAAGTTGTAGTGTTAGGTCTTTTGTTTGATTTTTATTCTTTAATGTTTTGTTTTGGTCTCAACAAAAGTCACATTGTTTTTATTAGTAAAGTTATATATGCAGTCCTGACTGGTGTGGCTCAGTGGGTTGGATATCATCCCCCAAATTGAAAGGTTGCCAGTTCAATTCTCAGTCAGGGCATCTACCTGGGTTGCAGGCCAGGTTCCTGTCTGGGGGCATGCAAGAGGCAACTGATCGATGTTTCCCTCTCTTCTCCTCTCTCTAAAAATAAATAAATAAAATCTTTAAAATATTTTTTAAAGATATATACAGTGTTCACTAAAAAGTAATAATCTTTATTACTAAAGATTATGTACTATATTCAGTTATGAATTTGACATAATTAAGTTTGCGAAGCCCAGAGCTTCTCAAACTCTTTTTACTGTGTTGATCTTTTTAAAATTTAATTCTAATTATAGTTGACATACATTATATTAATTTCAGGTATAGAACATAGTGATTCAACATTTATATACCTTACAAAGCAGTCACCACAATAAGTCTAGTAACCATTTGTCACCATGCATAGTTATTATGATATTATTAACTCTATTTTCCATGCTGTACTTTATATCCCTGTGACTTATTTTATATCTCAATGTTCTGTAACTGAATGATATGGTCATTTTTTACTGTTGAACTTGCCTTGCATATCTGAAATGAATCTGACTTGTTCAAGGTGTATAGTGTTTTTTTAATACATCATTGGATTTATCTTCCTAATACTTAGGAGTCTTACATCTAAGTTCAACAGTGGTAATTGGTCTGAGGTTTACTCTTTTTGGTGCCATTTGTCTGGTTTTGGTATCAGGCCTGAAAAAATGATTTGGGAAATATTTTCTATTTTATGGAAGAGATTGGGTAAAATTGGTGTTAATTCTTTTCTTCTTTTTTAGCCTTTAGGACAGAGGACCCAGAGGGTTCTATCTCTCTATGGAGTACTCACATGCCTTTCTCTATTCCCTTCTCCATGGTGCATTTTCCTTGCCTTTCTCTTTCTCCTATGCTCCAAGGGCCCTTCTTTAGCCTCTCTAACTTGTTTCCTGGGCCAATTTCTTCTTCACCTCACTTCTACTCCTGTGACTTTTCTGTCTTTCTCTTTTTTTCTTTCTTTCTTTCTTTCTTTCTTTCTTTCTTTCTTTCTTTCTTTCTTTCTTTCTTTCTTTCTTTCTTTCTTTCTTTCTTTCTTTCTTTTCTTTCTTTCTTTCTTTCTCTCTCTCTCTCCCCCTTCCTTCCTTCCTTCCTTCCTTCCTTCCTTCCTTCCTTCCTTCCTTCATTTATGTATTTTTTCTTTGTTTTTTCTTTTTTAAATCTTTTATTTTTAAATCATGTTTATTCTGTTACAGTTGTCTCAATTTTACCCACTTTGCCCTCCTCGACCCATCCCACCCTGCCCCCTGCTCCCACAGTCAATTCCACTCTGTTGTCCACGTCCATGGGTGATTCATACATCTTCTTTGTTTAGTCCCTTCTCTTTCTTTCCACCATTGTCCCCCTTCCCCATACCCTCTAGCTACTTTCAGTCTGCTCCATGTTTCCATGCCTGTGGTTTATTTTGTTCGTTAGTTTATTTTGTTGAATAGATTCCACTAATAGGTGAGATCATATGATATTTGTCTTCCACCGACTGGCTTATTTCACTTAACATAATATTCTCCAGTTCCATCATGTTGTTGCAAAAGTTGGAGTTCCTTCTTTCTTTTTTTATGCAGATTTTATTTATTTATTTATTTATTTATTTAAATGGCAAAATCCATTATTAAATATTAAAAAATTTAAATCCATTATAAAGTCTCATGACACCAGCACAGAAGTAATCAAGTAGATCAATTAAATAAGATGAGCATTCTAGAAACACATGTATATATCAGTCTAACAATGTAATATATCATTAAATTACTATTTCCAATCAATGGGGAAAATAAAGCTTATTCAACAAATAAGGTGCATGGACCACTGTTACTTGAAAAAACACAAATGTAGAGCCCTATTTCACACATTATACAAAAAATATTCAGGTGCATTAAAAGTCAATATGTAAAATCTAAGGAGTTTTAAGAGAAAATACAAAATAATATTTTTCTTACCCTGAAGTAAAATATTCAAACCCAGGAGCTATAAAGTAAAATATTGACAATATGACTATATTAAACATTTAAGACTATACAGTAATATACATAATAAAAAAGTTAAAGGACAAGTAATAGAATAGGAAAATATTTGTAACACATCTAAAAACAGGATAATAGTTGGGTTTTTTTTTTAGGGAAAAAATTCTACAAACATTTAATCAAAAAATGGATAAAGAATACCAAAAAGTCAACAGGTGTGAGGGACACTTGGATGAAGCCAAGGTGGGGAAGGATTGAGGTGGGGAGGTGGGGCTGGGTGGAGCAGGGGAAAGTGGTGGTGTGTAAATGGAGACAAAAGGATTTGAAAAATTTAAAAAATAATAAAAAATTTTAAAAAGATAAAAAGAAGTTAAGAAAAATTATAAATAAATAAAGATAAAATTTTAAAAAAATTTACAAAAATGAATACCAAAATGTCATTTACAACTTTTTAAAAATAATAGAAATAGGGAAGAAATATACAAAAACAGGTTTAGTTTCAACAAATAATAAGGTAACAATTAAAATAAGACATTGTCACAATCAGATTAATAAGTATTTTAAATATTGGTAATATCAAGTATTGGTGACTGTGAAAGGAACTAGGTTATTCATAGACTCTCTTCATCTTCTTAAAACAGTTTCTTTAGCATATCTTGCAATTGTGGTTCAGTGGAGGGGTATTCTTTTAGCCTTCTTTTGTCTGGGAAACTCCTTATTTCACCTTCCATTTTAATTGAGAGGCTTGCTGGGTAGAGCAGCCTTGGTTGTAGACCTTTGCTTTTCATGACTTGGAATGTCTCTCGCCACTCCCTTCTGGCTTGTAGTGTTTATGTTGCAAAGTCAGTGGCTAGTTGTACTGGAGCTCCCTTATAGGTTTCTACCTCTTTCTCCCTTGCTTCCTTTAGGATTCCCTGTTTATCTATGATATTTGCCATTTTTATGATGATGTGTTTTGGAGTGGGCCTCATTAGGCTCCTCTTGAATGGGACCCTCTGTGCTTCCTGGACCTGTGTGACTTTTTCTCTCCTCCAATTAGGGAAGTTTTCCATCATTACTTTTTCAGACAGGTTCTCTATCCCTTGCTCCTCTTCTTCTCCTTCTCATATCCCTATTATATGGATATTATTGTGTCTCAGGTAGTCCTGCATTTCCCTAAATGCCCCTTTATTCTTTTTGAGTCTTTTTTCATTTTCTTGTTCTTTCTGGGAGCTTTTTTCTACCTTATCCTCTAGCTCACTGATTCAGTCCTCTGCTTCATCTAGCCTGCTTTTGATTCCTTCTACTGTGTTCTTCAATTCAGAAATTGTATTCTTCATTTCCTCTTGTCTCTTATTGATAGTTTCTATGTCTTTTTCATGCTGATACAGTCTGCAGTAAGTTCCTCATAGTTTCCCTGTAGTTTTTTGTAATTCTCTCTGAGCCCACTGAGCTCATTGAGCTTCCTAGAACTGTTGTTTGGAACTCAATACCTGATAGTTTGCTTACCTCTATTTCATTAGTTCTCTTTCTGGGGATTCCTCCTTTCCCTTCTACTGGGAGGTGTTTCTTTGTCTTCCCATTATTAGTGAGACTCTTCTTTTTTGCTTCTGCTTCTTAAATTGATCTGTCTTGATTTCCTGACCTTGTGGTGCGAGCTTCTATGGTAGGAGACCACTGTTTTTTCTTTCTGGATCTGCGTAAAATTAGTGTTAATTCTTATTTAAATGTTTAGTAGAATTTTCCACTGGAACTCTCTGGGCCTGGAGATTTCTTTTCTCAGGAGATTTTAAATTATAAATGTAATTTCCTTAATGCTTCAAGCACAGTTTAGATTTTTTTTCATTTGTTTGAGTTTTTGACAGTTAGTGGTTTTTAAGGAATAGGTCCAATTCTTGTAAGTTGTTGTATTTATGACTATAAAGTTGTTTCTAGTGTTTTATTATTACCTTTTTAATGGTTTCAGGATTTATAGTGATATTTATAGTGAAATACAGTGATATTTTATTTGTGATATTTATGATATGTGTCTTTTTATTTTTGTCACTCTTGCTAGAGGCTTGCAAATTGTATTCACTTTTTTCAAAGTATCTGCTTTTTTGTTTCATTTAGTTTCTCTACCATTTTCCTATTTCTAATTCCATTAACTTCTAATCTTTATTATTTTCTTTCTGTTTGCTTTGGTTTTTTTGTTTTGTTTTTGTTTTTCTCTTGTTTTCCTAGTTTTTTCTTATAGAAATTTACATTATTGATTGATGTTGTATTTTTACTTCATTCAGTTCTCCATATTTTTATTAACTTTTGAATCATGGATTATTTAGAATTATGTAGTTAAATTTCCTCATATTTAAGGACTTTCCTAGTGTCTTTTTTTGTGATTTCTAGTTTGACTACCTTGTGGTCAAGGACATACTCTGTGTGATTCCAATGATTTAGATTTGAGGTTTGTTTAATAGTCTTAGATATGGTCTGTTTTGATGAATGTTCCATGAGCACTTAAAAATATGCTTTTCTTCTGTTGTTGGATAGAGATCTCAGTGTATGTCATTTGGATTTTACTGGTTGATTGCGCTGTTTAGACCCTCCATTTACTTGCTGATTTCCTCTCTAGTAATTTACCATTTGCTGGAGAGTAGGGGGAGCATTGAAGTCCCCAATTATAATTGTGAATTTGTTTATTTCTCCTTTAGGTTATATCCATTTTTGCCTTATATACTTTGAGGCTCTGCTTTTGATGTGTTCACATTAAGATCATAAATCCTCTCACTGACTCGTTTGGTGGATTGATCCTTTAACTGTTATGTAATGTCCTCTTTTGCCTGTAGTAATTTTCTTGCTCTCAAGTCTACTTCACTGGATATTAATATAGCCACCTCTGCTTCTTGAAATTAATACTTTCATGGTATATTTTTTCCCATCCTACCAACGTTCTTGAATTGGAAGTGAGTTTCTTATAAACAGATACAATTGTGTAGTGTTTTTTATCCACTCTGTTGATCTCTGTTTTTTGATTCGCATACTTAATTATACTTCAATAATTAAATATAAATGAAGTATAAGTCTGCCGTTTTATTTGTTCTCTGTTTGTTCCCTCTGGTTCTTGTTCCTCTGTGATTATGGTTTTGTCTTCCTGTGAATTATTTTTGGTATTTTTGAGTGTACCTCCTTGTATAGTTCTCCTAGTGGTTGCCCTGGGTGTTATGACATATGTATGTGATGTCACAGTCTACTGGTATCACCATTTCACCCTTTTGAGTGGAGTGTGAAAACAGCACTTCCATTTAGGTCTTTTTTACCTTGACACTTTTAAATATCATTGCCTGGAGTATCACATGGAATTACATTTTTTTGCCTTAGTCATTCTATATGACTTATAAAAGTCATGAAGAGAGGATTATGTATTGTATGTACCCATATTTCTACTCTTTCTTTTAATCCCCCTTCCTTCTTGCTGCTCCAAGATTCTTTCATCATATTCTTTTTAAGAAACTTTCTTCAGGCAGCCTTTAAAGGTAAGTCTGAAATAGCGATAAATTTTTTTCCCTCATTTGAGACTGTCTTGATTTTCCCTCATTCCTCAGTGATAATTTTGCCAGTTATACCACAGATAAGAGTTCTTTATTTTCAACACATAAAAAATGAGCCAACTCCTTTTGGACTCTATGATTTCAGATGAACAATCTGTTGTTATGTGAATCATTTTTCCACTGTAGGTCAGGCATCGTTTCTCTCTGGCTGTTCTCCAGAGTTTTCCTGAGGTTTTAACTATTTACACTTACTCATGATATCTCTTGAAATGGATTTATTTGGGTTTATACAGTTTGAGGTATGACTAACTTTTTGAATTATAGGTTTGTGTTTTTGAAAATTTGCAAATTTTTGGCCATTACTTTTCCCACCGCTTTATGTCTCCTCTAATGAGACTCTGATGAGAGCTGGGTCTTTTTATTACCCCACAGGTCCCTGAGGTTCTGTTAGTTTTTAAAAAACCTATTTCCTTTCTGTTGTTCATACTGAATGAACTCTATTAATCTATCTTCAAGTTCACTGATTCTGACCTCTGTCATCTTTACTCTACTATCCCTTCCAGCAACTTTTCTTTTTTTTAATTTCAGCAATTGTGTTTTTCAGTTCTATAATTTCCATTTGTTTCTTTTTTTATAACTTACATTTTCTTGTCGAGATTTTTCTCAT
The DNA here is from genome assembly GCF_021234165.1 of Pteronotus mesoamericanus. Classification (NCBI taxonomy): domain Eukaryota; kingdom Metazoa; phylum Chordata; class Mammalia; order Chiroptera; family Mormoopidae; genus Pteronotus; species Pteronotus mesoamericanus. The sequence goes on from NW_026555308.1 coordinate 16,465,004, forward strand.
TTTGTGTTTGTTTGAAGAGAAGTCATGACTGATTTTTGAAGGATTTTTATGATGCTTTCTTTAAAATCCTTGTCAGATAATTCCGACATCTGATTCATCTTAGCGTTGGTGTCCATTAAGTTTCTTTTCTTGTTCAAGTTGTGATTTTCTTGGTTCTTGATGGGTGATTTTCTCTTATATCCTGGACATTTTGCCCAATACATTAGCAGGCTCTGGGTTCTATTTCGGTCTGTGGAAGCAGGAACTCACCCTTTTTGAAATTATTGTAAAGGGCTTCATTTTTGTGGGTCGTGGTTTCAATGACAGCTTCATATCAGAGCCTTTGTGGTGATATTTGGGTCTGCTCCGTGCACCTGGTGCTGTGGAGGCTCCCACTGCTTCCTCCTTGTGCTACTTAAAGGCTGGAAAGGATTTCCTTAGGCCAGGATAACAAATGTCTCTCCTTGGGGGAGAAGATCCTCAGGCAAGATTGGAGAGACTCTCTGAGTCAGGACCTTCTTATGGTGGGATTGTCCCCTGCCTATGGGCTCACCTGGTGTTGTTTGAGGGACTCCCGCTCAATCTGGGTGAGAACTGGGCCTACCCAGGCTGCCTTCTGTTGTTGGGGTAGAAGGATAGGAAACGTCAGATATGGGTGCCCTCCTCTGTTGGGTGGGGGAATAATAGTGTATTTTGCCATGTATAGTGCACACCCATGTGTTTGGCCCAAACTTTCAGGATAACAATCTTTTGTTTTAATTTTTAATTCGATTATTTATTTATTTATATTTAGAAACAAAACCGATTATCATATTCCAGGGTATTATTTTGCATATAGATATCATTATTGCTTTTTGGGGTTACACTTTTAACTCATAAGCATACATAAAAGAATTAAAAACTATATAGATACAGAATTAGTACTGCCCATGTATAATACACATTCTTATTTTTCCCTCAAAAATGTGGGCAAAAAAGTGTCCATTATACATTGCAAAGTATGGTAAATGTCTTCCTGCTATGTTGTCCCTCCAGTGCTGGATCCCAAATTGCTTCACCTTCCTTTTAGCGCCTTTGAGAGCTCTCCTCTGGTTCCCTCTGATGCTGTTTTCAAGGGTCATAGTTGTACTTGGCAGAGAAGCAGGGAAAAAGAGGGCTACATACCATGTTGTCTGGGCTAGAAGTCCCATTATTATTAAATAGCTCTTTTTAATCATGCAATATTCTTTTTCCAGAATATCTTTGATCTTTGTATTTAGTTTTATGTTCACATTTACAACAGTTAAATTTACTTATCTCTAAATGGTTTTTATTTACATTGTCTTTCCTTTATGTTCCAAATTCCTTATATTTGAATTGTTAATTATAATTCATTTAAAATTGTAACTATAATTTGTCATTGTAATTATAATTACAATTTCAGTTGGCTGGAGAACTTTTATTGTAATTTTTCATAGTGGGGGTGGGGACATTACCCAAGAGATATGTTTTTCATGTCCTTTGCCGATTTGAAAATATCTTTGTTTCCTTTACTCATGAAATAAAAATATGGTTGAACCACAACCATAAGGTTGACACAGTTCTTGAGTCACAAAATGTTAATCTCAGCATCCTATCATCATCTTTCATAGTATTTTACATAGAACTTTACTTTTCCAGATGCCTCCTAGAGGGAATACTAAAGCTTCTTGATGAAATAAATGGCAGGAATGCTTCATGTTTCCTGGAGATTCACAATGTGTATTAGTTTAGTGAACGCTCTGATACAGCCTTCATTTGAGCAACTTGTTTAATTTTGCGTAGCTTATTGTTTCTCAAATGATGCAATGCTAATAATGGAATCCCTCTTTGTGATTTTTTTCTACTAATATTTATATCCTCAATGCGTTCACTTATGAGTAAGAGAATAGATTGAATAGTGAAGACGTGGAACTAACTTAAGTGGCTGCGGCGGTGGGAGCAGCGGCTCGGCAATGCCGCCCCGGGCTCTGAGCCTCAGTCTCCCACGCTGCGGCTCTCAGCCTGTTGGAAGCTCCTCTTCATCCACGTTGCCTTCTGGCTGCAAGACGACTGCTCCATCTTCAGCCACCAAAATTGTATTAGGAATGGGGGTGGCAGCTCAAGGTCTTGTTTCTGATAATGATTCTCTTTCTTATAAGCAAAGGGGAGACTTTCTCAGAAGGCTCCTAGCAAGTTTTCCCTCTAAATGACATAGGCCAAAACAGAATGATATGTTTACTCCCAGGGGAAGCTGAAAAGATGGGTACCTGGCAAAGAGGAATGGGGTACCTTAACTGGCTTAGATCTGATCGACGCTTGGGGCTTGACCCATTGTTCTCCCAAACACATCAGGTCTCTTCCGGAAAGGGAGGTGGGAGGCAAGCGGCTGCTGGGTCTCCCGCAAATGGTGCCGCCACAGCCTTCCTTTAAGTCAAACGTCAGGCAGAATACATCACTGGAAATACATTTAAGTATCTTCCATTGTGTTTATACTTTGTAGAGAAGTTGGAGGGCGGCTTGATTAAATTCCACATGGAGAACCTACCTGTTTTGTTCTGATACTTTTAATCTTTCTTATTTATATAAACTCATAAATTGATCTCTCTTTTTTTAGCTTTGCCTGAATCTCAGAAAGCTCTTCTGATAAGTAACCTCAGTATTTCTTCCAACCAATACTTTCCTGTTACTCTCTTTTTAATTATTGCTTCTACTCTTACTGGGTTTTTTTTCCCCTGCGCAATAGGTAAAATTCTTAAGTTAGACTTTTGTTCTTTTCCTGTTACTTCCCAACTTCTCTCTCTCTGTTTCTTTCCTCTTCTGTCGTGATTCTGAGAAATTCTGACATTGGTTCTCTAAATGTTAATTCTGATGTCTGGAGTGTAGGGTCTGTTATGTATGACCTTCAATGTGATTTTAAGTTTGCTTTTGGCTTTTGAGTTTAACACTGTCTTTTCTCTTATTTAAATCCTTTTACATTTCTTTCTTTATATTACCATTTTCCCCCTCTAGGGTTTCCTGTTTCTTTCCTACAGTGCCCAATCCTCTTGGATGTTTTGAAGACTCTAAACTAAGATATCTGAAGTAGCATTGTTTTCTGCAAACAGTGTTTTTTTTTTCTTTTTCAAGGTTACTTTTATCCCCTCTAATCAAAGTAATGTTTATATTCCTCTGGTCTTCATTATCTTTTCAAAAGTACTGTGTTAACAGTCTTTCCTGATTCACATTGCCCAGTGTCCTGGGACTTGTCACAGGGCACAGAGGTTATTTAACGTGGTTTCCCAGCTTCTTTGGGCTTCTGTTTTTCCTCCCATGGCTCAGAGGGTATAGTTGGTGTTTACTTTCTACATCTACCTCCATGGGCATTGTCAAAGTTCCTCCCAGATTTTGGCCTGTGGTCTTATCTTTAGTCCACAGTTGGTCCTCACTGTCTCTCCTTTTTATTTATTTCTCTGTGTATTCTTTGGGGAAATTAGCAAGGAAATCTAGTTTGACTTCCGGCCAGCACTCATCCAGTTGGTGGACACAGGAAATTCCCAGTGGGGCAGTGTGCAGGCAGAGGAAAAAGCACAGGGCTTTCAAGGCAAGTGGTCTTCCTCCAGCTCTGCCTCTTGCTTGCTGTGTGACTGTAAGCCAGGTACTGTGCCCCTCAGAGCCTCTGCTTCCTTGACTATAATAGGAGCATCCACATGACGAGGTTGCTGTGAGGATGAAACGGGATGGCACGTCTGAGGGGCCATGTGTTCAGTCCACTCCTATCCCCGATGCGCTACATAGAAATGGCAAGCATCGAGCTGAACTTCCTGTCATCCAGCTCTGCTCTCATGGCCCAGGTCCTGCCTGTGCCCAGACCCCATTCTTGTAGGCAGGGCCTGCTTCATATTTAGAGACACATTCCACACGGACTGTGGGCTTGGGATGCGGAATGTCCTTTCTGAAAGATCCCTCTGCCACCTTTTTTCCGCCCGGCAGGACATTCCCAATGTTCCTTTGTGAGAGGCAACATGGTGGATGGTTAGGATCACAGGCTGCTTGTGAATCCCAAATCTGCCTCTTAGGAGCTGCGGGACCACAGTCAGCCTCCTTCTTTTTCTCTCTGCTTCACTTTCCTCATCGTAAAATGGGCATATTGATGTTCCTGATGCATAGACATCAGTGAGCTGTGAGCTGTTTAACGCCCTCAGATCATAGCTCCTGACACGTGGTGAGCAGGGTATCCGTGTTTGCTGCGGTGATGATGACGATCCTGCAGCCGGTCACCATCATCGTCATTAGCCCCTCCTGCTGAGATCACCACACTGGGCACACAGCGTTCGGCTCACCTGACGCAGCCTTGCGTTGTTGCAGCGGGGTGTGCCACCCCTCCTGCCCAACGTACCTCTGTGCCTGTCGGACCCCAGGAGCTGGTCTGATTCCCTTCCCCATCCGCCTTGCCCTATGGGAGCCACCTTCCCCACTCCCCGCTATATTTGCTCAACATTTGAAAGATGAAGGATGGAGGCTGCTGTCTCTGTCCTTGGAGACATTGAGAAAGAGACAAGCCCGCCATCTGGAAAGATTTAGACATTTATCTGCCTCAAGGCAAGAAGCTGAACTGGATGATCCTTCAAGGTCAAGCCTCTGCTGAAAATCTTTCAAAGATTCCACTTCTCCCTTCGGATGGTGTCCGAATTCCAAAACCCTTTATAACCTGCACCGCTTTCCTCTTCAACCGGCGCCCTCACAACACCCTCCCAGGCCTACCCAGCCAGCCTCCCGAATTCCCTACCATACCACCCCCTGGCTCTCACCTCTGTCCAGGCAGCCCCTTCCTGAAACTGGGGAAACTCCAGTGCTCCCCCTCCTGGGTGCAGCCTGCATACCATTCAGCCCTTTCTGAGGAAACAGACCCCCTGTGCTGGCGCTGGGATCCTGCTCCCATGTCCTCACAGCATCCCGCCCTGGCTTATGTAACGGCACTTGGGCCGCCGGCCTGAAAGCAGTGGTTTCTTGTGGTAACAAGATGCTGAATCAGCACCACTCATCACACCATCAAAGCACAACTTCATTTTTGACCTCTGTTGCCCTTTTAAAACATATCTAATCACAGTCACGTCACAGCGGCCCTAGATGAAAGCCCTGGCAGGCCTGTGACTTTTTTGTTCACAAGGCTTTCAAGAATTAAATATTTTACTCATACAGCAAAGTCCAGAGCAAATGTAGGAAGCACAGTGTTATATAACAAATGGCCCATATTGAACAAATGGTACCGTGATACAGTATGTGCTTCAGAATTTCTTAAGAAATTAAATATTACAGACCTGGTCTCATGTTCCTCCCGTCCTCCCATTATGCTAAACTTATTTTTATCTATTTTATCCGCGCCTTTATACTTTGGCTATGTATGTACATCCTGTAAACAAGAATTTCTTTTACAGTTTTACATAAAAGGTATCCCCTGGAGGTGGGACTGCAAACCCCTATGGTGCATTATAAGAGCAACACTTTGATCTCCACCCAGATTTCTCCATTCTGTGTGTCTAGAACAAGATCTCATCTTAATTGTCCTAAAATTTTGTTGAAATGCTGTAATACTGTGATTAGCTGAGTCCCCCTCGCCCCAGAGGCTTGGAAAGATTTACCCATGCGGATGTGTGTAGATCTGGATCATTGTAAGTGCTACGGAGTATTCCACGGTACTGTCATTGATATATTCAATTGCATACCATTGGTCACTTAGATTGTGTCCAGGTTTTTGGTTTTATAAGCAGTGCTGTTATTAAAATCTTAAGTGCCTATGCGTGAGTTTCTCCAGGGCACATATGTGGGAGCAGAATTGTGTGTTGTGGGATGCACATCTTCAGCTCTGTTAAGAATTGCCCAATTGTTTTTTTTTAAAGAGGTAGTTTCAATTTACACTCTTTCCAGTGCTTTGTGTGAGCTCCTGCTTACCCACGTCCTTGGCAACTTAATCTTTGCTAAAATGCAGCATGTGAAATGAAAGTTCCTCATTGTTCCCGTTTGTTCTGCCTTTAGTAGTGGAGAGGGTGACCATTTCCCCCTGTGTGCATTGGCCATTTGGGGTTTCTCTTTTGTGATTTGCCTGTTCATATTCTTTGCCAGTTTTTCAATTTGGTGATGTATCTTTTTCTTATTGATTTGTTTGACTCATTCTTCTGCTCCTTCCTCTGGGTGACTCAATGCTCCTGGGTAATCGCAAAGGTAGAGAGAATAATTTCAGCCCAGATTGCTACAAACTCAAGCCAAATCACCACATCCCTGAGAGCGAGAGCGAGAACTCCCACCTCTCTCCAGTAGAAGAATCTAGATGAAATGAGTAAAATATTCAACAGAGTGTGGCTGCGTAACTGCAGGCTTTGCACTGCATGGCTTTTTTTCTTACACTGACTTAGCCAGCAGCACTGGATACTGGATCTAGTTGAGTTTGGGGGGGGGCAAACTGTTCCCCTTTTTAACATTATTCTTGCTATTTTTGCTATTATGGTTCCTTCAGGGGAGCCCACTAAATCTCTCTTCAAATTACTGTTTATTCTATGGGCTGCGTGGGTCTTAAAGCTAGGGTAACCCAGAATGGGTCATACACCTTGCAGCCTTGATCAAGCATTTAACTACTTCACTGGATTCCTCCTTTTTTCTGGGCCTCTTCATTTATGTGGTCAGAAGAACCCAAACCTTTTTACACTTCTGCCTGTTCTTTCCTGCGCCTTCCAATAAGATCTGACTTCCCATGAGGCCAAACAACCTGTTTCACCTGGATCCATGACTTCGCTGGCTACATAGCCCTGATTTTTTTTAAATTTCTTTTCAGAGATTGTCCCTTTGCTTATTTATAGTTAATAATTTATAGAAAAAATTTGAGAAGATTAGTGAGGGATCTATCCATTTTATTAATCTATTCAAATTACTGTCTTTTGGGTTGGTTTCTTATCTCCTAATTTTTAGATTCTACTTTATTAATGTCTGCTCTTTGATATGGTTCCTTTCTATTTATTTTCAAAATTTCTGTGTATTTTTTCTAGGTTTGCCTTTGTAAGTAGCATATAACTGGATTTAAAAATCTAATCAGATACTCTTTGTCTTTAAGTAGATGAATTCAATCCATTTCCTGATTGTGTGTGTACATATGAGGTGACAGACACTTTTGCATTCATCTCTATTAGCCTTATTTTTGTTCTTCATTTATCATTGAATGGATTATGTTGTTACCTATTAAATAGATTAACCATCCTCCCTTTTTTTTCTTTGCTGATTTGGAAACTCTAAGTTGTACAGTTGTATAAATTATATATCTATTATTCTACAATTAAAAATATGCTTTAATATTTTTTACAAAGTTAAAAATTATTCAGCATCTTCATGATCCTTATAAGTTAGAGTGACCACCACTGTCATGTCCTTGGCAATTATTTTCTAGAATTTAGGTGACTGATGATATCATAGGCTTATTGTGACTGCCAGGGCAGCCTGGCCCATGTCCCAGGGTGAGGTCTGTCTGCTTCCTCTGCCTCAGCCCCAGGGGGTAAGTGTAACTTTGTGGCCTCCCTTCCTAAGCAGGAAGCTGGTCTCAGTGCCGGGTCTTAGCAGTGGGAGAGCTCAGGTTCCTCATTCTTGGGTGCAATTTTACTTCTCTTCCCACCTGAAGAGGAGCTCCTTGCTACCTCTGAAGCCAGCAGGCCCTCAGGCTCAGCAATTTTCAGCCTTATATTTGGGTCTTGTTTTTGAACTTTCTTAAAAAGATTATTTATTTATTTATTTTAGAGAAAAGGAGGAGAAAGAGAGGGAAAGAAACGCCAGTGTGTGGTTGCCTCTTGTACGCCATCTACTGGGAACCTGACCTGCAACCCAGGCACGGGCCCTGACTGGGAATTGAACCAGCGACCCTTTGGTTTGCAGGCTGGTGCTCAATCCACTCAGCCACACCAGCCAGGGCTGGGTCCTGTTTTTGGCCCATGGAAAGATGTGGTTGCTTTGTTCTTTGGTGGGACTATGTCTTACCTTTTCATTATTTATATTGGAGTGGGGTGGGGAGTGGTACTCAAAGCCTGACCCTTCTACTACCCACTTGACTGCTGCACTGCTGCTAGATTTTGAATTTCTTGAGGGTAAGAACTGTCTCTTTCATTTGTATGCGCCTATCAGGAGCACTGTGCCAGTTTTATAAAGAAGTGTCAACAACTGTGATGGGTCTGAGATTTTACAGTACTTGCAAGCTAGCAAGAGAGGCTGCCACAGTTTCATGGATGCTGGCAGAAGACATGAGACAACCTGGTGAGAGACAAGGACTATTGCTGACAGCAGTAGCAGTAGCCAGAGTATCATCATATTTAGCTGGTTCTCTGAGCCCCAGTTCCCACGAGGTGACACTAGAAGGGTCTTGTGTTGTCTGGTAAAATTATAAGAGAGGACCCCTGAGCTTCAGGAAATTGAATCTTTTATGATAGTCAGTAATCAAACTTGCCTCTTGAAGGGACACATTGTCTCTGCAAAGGTTGTTCCTCTGCAGACATTCCTGAGAAGATTATCCTGAGCAAAGGCAGTCAGCTATGCTGTATGACATGCAGAAATGAGACCCAGGGAGAGCTTTCCCCCAACAAGTAGCCAATCAATAAAGTCTTCCCTGTGGTTCCATTATGGGCATAAATGCATTGTAATAATAGTGATATAGTAAAAGCAGACTAGTCATGGAAGTGGAGGGTAGGCCTTTAATGTGTTGCCTGTGGCTCTAGAAGTAAAAAACAATGACTGCAAGGAGAACCTGGCCTTTTTTTTTTTGGTGCAGTAGGACAGGCAGTAGGACCAGGAGCAGGCCTGTCAAAAACGGGTGTCATTGGCTCCCACAGTCTCTGCTGCCTCTCAGCCCGGGAGCCACAGCTGATGTTGCCTCCACCTTCAAGACTGGGGTCACGGCTGCTCCTCTGCCGACTCCGTAAAAAACTCTCTGGAGTCCCTGATTTTTTGCAATGCTGGCTCAAACTTCAAAGTCCTGAGTGAACGCATCTGGTTGGACAAGCCTTAGGCACAGAAGCTGAGTTTTTGAGGATTTATTCTGAAAAGCGGGCTCAGATTTTCAGCAAGATGCCTATGATGAGGAAGTTTCCAGACATAAGAAGGGAATTCTGATCCTGAGCCTGTACTTTGCACAGGTGCTCATACACACAGACCCGAGGAAAAGCCCTGAGGCTGAAAGTCTATTTCTGTAAGCAGAGGGCTGGGAAGGACTGAAGAAAGAGGCTGGCCATTCCAGTCTGACAATTAATAGAGTTTACTAAGGGAACCTTATATGCAAGGCAGGTGTTGGGTGACTGCAAGGCAAAATGGATCCCCACACTATTTGGGAGTTGCCAAAGAATTATATAGAGAGAGTAAAGGGAGAGGGGGATAGTCAGGGGTACGAGTACGTGAATGCTACCAGCATGGGAAATTTCATGCTTGACCAGGTCAGGACAACACCTGTCCTGGAACCAGCAAGAGCAGGAGGTGCGGGTGGGAGGGGGTTGCTGATTTATGTCAGAATGAACACCAGTTATGATCAGTCTGTAAGGGGGGTTTTCAGAAAGCAACTTCCCTGTGGCCTGGATCCAATTTGGGGGACAGACAGTGGTCTCATCATAGAGTAATCTCTCCTCCAAACTCCACCCCCAGTGACTGGCTCTTACAACCTCACGTGCCCCCCTCTTCTGCAAGGTGCCCTGAGTGGTCAGTAAGGGGCTTTGAGAGCAGGAAGGTATTTTGCTTAGTTACCAATTGACCACATTGGAAACACAGTTTAACAGTATAAACACATACAAGAAAAAAGACAAATTAAAAGAAGCATTCCAAGAATCAGTAACAATTTTTTCCATCATGCTTCCCCACAGGGCCCAAACCAGTGGGTTAGTAGGTCACCTAAGCTTGGGGCTGGATTATTTAAGGCCTGCCTTTACTTGCGTTTTCTTATGTACTAACAAAGAAGAAATATTAGCAGATTTATCTGGTATAAACACACAGCATCTAGTGTGGACAATGGCACAAGTGTCCCACGCACCTCCTACCCATAACTGAATGCCACAGGAATAGCAGCAGTCTGAAGTCAGAAGGACTTGAACTGGGAGATCTTCCCCATCTATGAGAATTGCACTTGCAACCTGGTCTTCAGACATTAATGCGGCTGCAGTCTTTTAGAACGAGGCTAGACTGTGTGAACCATATATGTTGGCCAAGGGAGGCGTGGAGGTGGTACTCTGTGGTGCAAGGAGGTGACTAGGAGGAGCAGTACATCAGACTAGGACCCCTACCTCCTCCCCTCTTGCAATGGTGCATGTACAGGTCCTTATATAGCGTGTCTCCATGGGTCCTGACTGCATGAGAATGACAGGGTTGCCACTGGAGACTGAGCAGTTCCTCTCCAGCCAACAGCATGAAGTAAGTGACTCATTCCAGAGGAGCATCCCATTGCAGACTCCCAAGAAGTGCTTCCCATTCCAGGGACAATAGGTCTTGGTGTCCTCATTATTATAACTTGTTCGTACATGGCAAACATCAGGACTATTGCTGGGTCCTTTGTTTTCCACACCTTTACCGTACTGGGTGCCTCAGCCTGAATTCCCAGCCTGGCATATGGAGCGATAGGCTCCATGGATTGGCCATTTAAATGTATTAATGGATGGAAAGTGCTTACGTTCACCTGGTCAAAGTAGGTTTTTCAGTTCATAACTTAATCTGTTGTTTAAGGACCCCATTTTTTTATTCCACCAGCTCAGCTCCCTGTGGTTTCTATGAGAGATGGGCCCTGAGTTCCAAAGCTACATTGACCAGGTCACCGTATTTTAAAGGCAGCCCTTCCTTCCTCCTTACCTCTGCCTCTCCTGCTTGGGCACTACCACACCCATTCCTCCAGTGTACCCCGTCTGAAGTGTCAGCTGGCAGGTCAGTTGCTGAAGCAAGAATTTTTGCCAAGACATTTGCTTCCTGGTTACCTGGAGGTATACATGTCTTATGGACAGGGACACGGAAGACAAGATCTGCCTTGGGCTCTTGTAGATCAGCCTAAGTGTCTTTCCACATCACTATCTCTATAAGGGTTTGTTCATAGTTATCTACCGCTCCATGTCCTTTGCCCAAGCCATAAAGTCAGTCCCTTTAAAATGTCCCAACTGTTAGTACACGGGATCACAGGCCAGGGTTCATGTGCAACCACCAACCAGACAGCTCTTAATTCAGCCCACTGACTACGTTTTTTGTTCCTGTTTCCATCCAGAGAGTGTCCGTGGACAGTTGGGTGACATCTCTTGTTCAGGTAGACTGATTACTTTGGCTAGAGCTGTCTGTACGTTAAGCCCTAGCCAGGATCTCCCTATTCCTTCTTTGCAGGTTGTGGGGACCAACAGAGCAATGGGAGTAGGAGCATTTGAAGGGTCAATATATTCGACAGAGCCTAATAATTGTGCCTCTCTGGAGACAGAGGGCTATTTGACAGAGTACTCCTCTGCTGTAGGTAGGCATACTTTTTGGTCAGTGTAGGAGTCTGAACCGTGGCAGGGGCAGGTTGGTGGAACATGCTGTCCATCCACTTCTCAAAGAGAAGGGAAGTTCTCACTCTAATTGGCTGCTTTTTGGTAAGCGCCTCCTCCTGCAGGAGTGCTGTATACACTGCCATTCGTTGCTGTTCTATCGAGGGGTACCTGATTTCTGCCCACTTCCACAACTGGGACCAAAGTCCAAGGGGCACACTCCTCTTTTGTGGATTTTTGCCACAATGTGCACTCCATGCTTCCTGGGGTTACTGAAACATCTAATTCAATTGATATCCCCACGTAGGAGAATCCAAGGGCTTCAATCTGTTTGACCAGTATTTTTGCTTTATCAAAGACGCCCATTGTTCATCTCTCCAGTCCCATATAGGTCCCTTTTAACTAGGTAGTATAATGAGGAAAGGCATTGCGCTAAGTGGGGTGTAAACATTCACCAGTACCCCCCAAAGTCCCACAAAAGCCTGTGCCTCTTTCACATTTTATGGTAAAGGGTAGCCTTGTACTTTGTCTATGGAAGGCTCAGGGACAACATGGGTCTTAGCCATATATATCCCAAGAACTTTATTGCGGTGCCTGGACTTTGAATTTCATGCAGACTCATTCCCCATCTTCTCTGTTGGCAGTGGTCCAGCAAAGCCTGCAAGGTTTTCTGCACCAAGGCAGACCTTCACAGGCTAACATTATGTCCTCGGTAGAATGAGTCCATTTCGCAGAGACCAGGAAGGAAAACGGTGACAGGTTCTGAGTTACCAGCTCATGGCATGTGGTGGGGCCAAGTAAATAGCCTTGAGGGAGAAGTTGGAGGGTATCCCTCAGGTGGGAAACACATTTTATGACAATTTCTTTGTCATTGTGAAGTTACCAGCCTTGTGGCAGGGGAAAGCTTCACTCCCTCCAGAAAATATACGTGCAACAAGAACAGATTGATAACCCATACTGAGTGGTAGTTGAGTGAAGTTCAGCTTAAATACACTATAGCGTATAAAGAACGCAAAAAACTGAAGAATGGTGTTTGCCAGGGAACTTGGGAGAAACAAGCAGCCACCTTGGGGCTCTCATGGCCTTGGCTATTTATTTGATTTACAACCACTGTTTACTTATCTTAATTCCCCTGATTCAGGAGCACATTGTTGGCCCATACAAGGACATGAGGATGGCTAACGTCTGGCAATGAAGGGTCAGTTTTGCAGAAGCAGAATGGACTTCATCCACATGTGCCACAATCTTAATAGATTTTTGTTGCTCTATCCTTTCCTTGAAAGTCAGCCAGGTCATTTCAAATACAGAACGTTAGCTTTTACAATCGAGAACATTCAGTTTTCTTAAGTAATCAAAAACCTGATTAAAATAACATAAAACACAGAAAATTATTTTTATATATTAGAATCTTTGCTTTCCAAGCAGAAAACTTGTTATATTTTATCTGAAGCAGACCCATAATCCAAGAATAGTTTGTCCCTTAAACAGGGAGAAGAGAACCAGCTCTTATTTTGTGTTTGCTTACATTTGATATTTAAATCCACCCACTTAATTGAATCCATTCTACTATTAGCCAGCTGGACCACACATTAAAATTTTTTCTAAAGATTTCTTTTTCACAAACATTCTACAGTTATTGCTAAAGTTTTTACCTAAAAACCTTTTCTTTTACTTAAATCTATTTAATTTATTGGCTCTTAACAGTTATGTTTAGGTTACCCATGAAATCTTTGTGAGACATTAGACAAGATTAGCCATCACTCTAAGTTTTGATATTTGCTGAAAAATTTATAATACTAGGTAAAATCAAGGTATGTTTAATGCTGACAGCTCTCAAGACATTCTGTTTTTAATTAAACAAACAAACTTCGTTTAGCTTTAATATCATATATTTGCACAGGTCATGTGATCCTGGAAAGCATTTGTGTTAGTTTCTGTATTTCTGAAAATTTTAGAATACCCAATCCTTAATTTATATAAGCACTTAATTCCTTTCAGCCAATTAAACACAGCTCTTTTACAAGTGAGCAATATCATCTGGAGGGAGAAAATACCACACAAATACAACACATATGTAGACACACATGAACATACAGACAGATGTGCTCAAAGACCTCAGGGTTATCACAAAAGAAGTAGAATCTGTTCGCAGAAATGTTCCTCTCCCTGGCCCCCCTTTATCAGCCAATCCTTATGCTGACATGGTTGTAGACATTCTAACGTCTTTTTCTAGTTTCAGTTCTTTCTCTAACTTTCTAACCTGGCTTCTAGCTCTAGCTGAGCACTGGTGGCCAGTAAACTGCCCATAAAAGGGACCATTCCACAGCTGTGGCCCTAAGTTTTTCTTCCTTGCCTCAGTGTGTAACTGAGGCAACATGTAGTTCCTCAAACAAATGAATAAGACCAGTGGCATTTGGGGGGCATCCCTGTACTCTACATGCATCTGGCATAGGAGCCATCTCTCCCCACATGGAAGTAGAAGGCCAATTTGAGATTTCCCCGATGGATGTGTCTTTCCCAAGGCCATTCCTTCAGTCTTCTGGCTCACAGTTGTTCATACGTGCAGACACTGAGACAGGCCTTGAGACTGAAAGTCTGCAGGGAAAGACCCAAGAGGCCGGCCATTCTAACCTGGCAATTAACAATAGAGTTATAAAGGAAAATTTGCATATGAGACATGTCTTGGTTGGCTGCAAGACAAACTGGATCCCCATGCCACTTGATAGGTGACAAAGAATCACATAAGGTAAAGGAGGGAATAGTCACAGGTACTAGTACGTGAAATTACTTTACATACTTGACCAGGTCAGGACAAGAGCTGGTTCCAGAAACCAGCACATAGCAGGAAGCAAGGGAGGGGTGCTGATTAATGTCAGAATGAGCATCAACTATGATCAGAGAGTCTCTAAGGGGGCGTTGCAGGAAGCAGCCTCCCTTCTGGCCTGGGCCAACATGTGGGACAGACAGCTGTCACGTCACCAAACAGCCTCTTCTCCAGAATACATCTTTGGTAGCATATAACATGTGTATTAATCTGCTCTGCTTTGACTCAGGAGCTGATGATCCATGAAGACAGATGATTTTGTTTTTATTTACATTGCTTTTTGCAAGCACCACAGCACATATATGTATCAAGTAAGCCCCTTGGGACATCACCCATGGGATCTATCACCCATGGGACAGTCCCTATCAGGTTAAGTACCACATATCAACCCCTCTGACTAAAAAGTCTGTTGGGAGGAAGCAGGTAATTTCTACTTGCTTGTAAGTCCTTGTCAAGCGCACATTTTCAAGTAAGGTAAGCCTCAAAGTTTGGACCTAGTTTAATTCCCATCTCTGGGAACACCTCAGCCCTTCACCCACCTGGCCCTCTTTTCCCAGCTGATTTAGACCTGGGCCACATTCCATGTAAGAATCTGTGGAGGCAACTGTTGTTCAAACCCAAAGTCCTCTGATATTTCTGCATTTGGGGCGGGGGAATCTCAGACGCAAAGAGCCGAGTTCAGCACTGGGAGTATGTGGCCCCGGACCAACTCCAGCAATTATCTCCAAGGGAAGGGCTGCCTAGGATGTTTGTCCAGTTGCCAAATGTGTCTTTTCCTCTAGTTCCTTGGTCAACCCTGCTCAGGGACACTATGGTGGCCATAACCTTTTAGTCACTGTCATGACTGGGCAGGCTGCCTTGTTCTTTCAACCTTATGTTTCACTCCACTTTATCCTATGACACTGTTGTTCTTGCCTTAAGTCATTGTCTAAACAAAGTCAGGGGTTGACCCAGGCCCAAATAACTCTGTCTTCTAAAAAAAATTTATCTTGAGAATCCTGTAAATCGGTTGTGCATAGTTGGAAATTGTCTCTCATGAAGCCATAAGTCTGGCATAATTAGAATGTACTGAAGATCTCAAATAGAAACATCTTAATATAGCTGATTATACCATGTGTCATGCTGGAACAGTTATCATGAAGAGGGGATGAAGGAGCAAGAGGATGTGAAAGTTCATGTGCAGAAGAGGGACCAACGGGCCCCGAGCCTTCAATGCACAAGTGTTTCCAGTAAAGATGCTGGGCATGAATCATGTCAGGAAAATTAACAAGGGGTAATGGATGGGAGGAGACTACAAATGTTGATTCTGACATCAGACTTTTAAACTTCATTCTTTTTTTTTTTTTAGTATTTTTATTGAGACGTTACTGATTTATAACATTATATTAGTTTCAGGCGTGCAATATAGTGACTTGATATTTGTATAATTGCAAAATGATCAGCACAATAAGTCTAGTTAACATCCATCACCACATGATTATAATTTATGTTCTCATGATTGGAACTTTTAAGACTTCTCATAGCAACGTTCAGATAAGCAATAGAGCATCATTGTTAACTACAGTCATCATCTGTATATTATATCCCTATGACTTACTTATTTTACAACTGGAGGATTTTACCTTTTGACCACCTTCATCCATTTTGTCCAGTCCTCATCTCTTGCCTCTGGCAACCACCAATCTGTTCTCTGTATCTGAGTGCAAATTTGCTTGTTTGTTTCTAGATTCCACACATCAGTGAGACTTTCTCTGTCTGGCTTATTTTACTTAAAATAATGTCTTCAAGGTCCATCCAAATGGCAAGACTTCCTTCTTTGTTATGGCCGAAGAGGACTCCATTATGTATGTGTATACCGCATTTTCTTTACCCATTCACTCAGTGATGGGCACTTAGGTTTCCATGTCGTGGCTACTGTAACTAATGCTGCAGTGAATGTGGGGGTGTGGGTATCTTTCTGAGTAAGTGCTTAAACTTCATTCTTTTAGGACTGAGCACACAGATGCCAGCCATCAGAGGAGCCAATGTCAGACAGGTGGCACAAGAGGGAAAGAGGCTGGAACGTGGCTCTAATTCACAGCTAACTGTGCTTGTGCTGCAGTACCTCTCTCTGGGCATGCCTGTTTGGGTGGGTCTGCCCAGAGAAGCACATCTGTGTATGCACAGCACCCTTCTTTCCAATGAGAGGAAATTGAGCAAGCAACTAACAGACTCACTGGACGGCCCAGCTGAGGAAGCCCTGCCGTGGGTGCTTGGCTGGTGGACAGGGCCTTCTTCCCCCAGACAGAAGGTTAATGAGCACATAGAGCAAACTACCTCAGGAGACTTGGTCCCAGCTTCTGGAACTGCTGCCCAAATGGAGCCTGCGCTGGCTTCTAACCTAATTGCTAATCTGAGCAGAACTGCGTCAGACCAGGCAGGGGCTACTGAGCTGGCGCAGAGCCAGGACCAGGTTGTGACTGGCTCCTTCCAGCTGACAGCAGGGCTGGGAGAGAACATCTGCTCTTATGTTTTCTGACTCACAGCTGTCACTGCTGATGGCGTGTTCCTTGGAACTTGCCGGTATGTGCCCACTTGTTCTTGCCAGCTCATCCAGGTCACAGAGTATCACAGTCGCCACTGGTATCCACCAAATTGTGCCCTAGAGCCTTTAGGCACAGAATGATCGGTTAGTATAGTAGCAGAAGAAAACACCCCAAGAAAAGTGCCTGAATGCAGGAGAGCCTGGCCATGGCTCGGACAGGCAAACGGCAGCGGTCCCTCAGCCTTCCCTGCAAGGATGGCCCAAATAAATAAAGATGATCGTGTTGTTTGCTACATATTTGGCTGAACTGCATTAATTAAGACTATGAGGGAAGTCAGCCTACATTAGTTAGAGATGTCTCATTACCTTGGCATTTTTAAGAAATGGGTTTTTACCACAAATATGCCCCACATTTTTGTATATCTAAGGTAATTGGAAGTAACTGCTAATTTTAAAAAGTGTTTTTAAGAGGAAGCTCTAAGACACATTGATAATTAACATCCATTTACACCCTCAATTAAACTGCCAAAGTCCCTGGCAGTTTTCTTTTTTCTCACGTTACTTAAATAGAGCGCTTCAATTTTGTTTACTCAATTTGTTTACCTAGGCAGCTCTTTTTCAGTAGTAATGAAGAGGAAGACTTAGGCACTACTCCCATCAAATTATCCTAAATGCTAAATTTTCCAAGTCCAAAATTCTTAATAAGGGTTTATAGTTTATAAATGTCATTTTGATTTTAAAAGCCTACCTCTTGCTCAAGGAGGAGAGACACATTTCTGCTCTGGCTACACAGTGAGTCTGCTATATACTGGCTCTCAGACTCGTATCTACCAGCTTATACATATTTTTTCTGTAGTGCAAACATTAGAAATAAAGAATGCTTGTCACAGAATTCAATTTTCAGAAAATGCATCTGTTAAGTAGTACAGGATTATTGTTATTATTTTTAATGTATTAAGCACTTACTTGTGCTGGGTGCTATGAGACCACGGACCAGAGTATATCAAGTGTCTGTCCTCACAAAACCCACCATCCTGTTTGGGAATAGTACGAGGGATTCCAAGGGCGAGCATGGCTGTGACCTGCGGGAACCTTCTAGGGTTCAGTGCTGGCTGCACGACATGACTGTTTTGAGCTGCAAGATCTGAGGAACAAACGTGAGAGCACAAGAGGTCACACTGTGGCCATGTGCTGTGCAGGTCTCCAAACCAGTTCCTCCTGATTGCAGCTGAGACAGCTGATGCTTGATTGCTTTGCCGGACTCAAATTAGGGGAGTTAAAACACCTATCAGTCACTGCCAAGCACATGAGCAAATGAAGCTCAAAGTCAAAATCTGTATGGTAATCATCAGAGATTAGCTCATTAAAATACATTAAATTCCCTAACTTGAAAATTGATTGCTGCTGCCCCACACACCTTTTAAATCTCCTGACAGATTTGTCTGACATCATTTATCACTTGTGACAAAATACTAACAGAGTGGACACACCTTTGCCTAAATTATCATACCTTGGTTTTATTTTTTTTCTGTATGTGTGAGGTTGGCTGAACTCTCTCTTAGAAGACAAAAATCGAAGAAAAGGTAAAAATGTTTTCCTTTCAGATACAAACTAAACCAAGACAAAAATTGATCAGAATTCCATATAACAGTTTCCCACAAAGGTTACATAACTTTTTTGGGTGAAACAACCTTGAAGCCAGGTTCATGCTATTTCTTTTTCCCAGCCACATGACAACGTGCAAACACCTGCTAATGACACATCCTATGGAAAGTTCAGAACCAGGTGGATATTGGCCCTGTGTACCTAGGGAAGGCTGAAGGTTTCAGAAAGATAAGAAAATTATAATATCAGGATCCAAATGTCTGGAGGCCACTGCGTGCCAATTTATTGTATTTGTTTGTCGGTATTAAACCCGTATTCACCATTTTTTAGTTGGATCGAACTGGGATGAATAGCTTAAACACTCAGAATCTCTGTACCTTCCCCTGTACATTGGGGATAATAATGACACTGCTTCTTACAGTCGTGAGGACCAAATGAATGATGTACCTAGTAAACGCCATGATCACCTTTATTAATTTGGATCAAATGAATAAAATCCCTAGCTTGGTACTTAGCACAATAGTAGGTGCTCTGTAAATATTTGTTGTTTGGAGTTCTTTGTAATTCCCCTCTAAAAATACTAATATTGCAGTGGAATTTTCTAACTTCAGATCTATAAAATTTCTGACATAAAATATACTTGCTTTGGAGGATTTTCTTTCAGGTTTTGGGAAGTTGTTAGTATTTGGTGAGGTAGCCAGATGCATTCTGATATTATAAATCATCTTTTCTTCCCCAGCCTTATCGAGATATAAAGAATAGACATAAAATATTGTGTAAGTTTAAGCTGTACAAAGTGATTATTTGCTACACGTCTGTATTACAAAATGGTTACCACAATAAGTTTAAGTAACACTGCCGTCACCTCACATAGTTACCTTTTTTTAATTGTTGTTTTTGTGATAACGTTTAAGATTTACTCCCCTAGCAAGTTCCAAATACTGTTAACTTTAGTCACCAAGCTGTACATTAGATCCCCAGAAGTTATTCATCTTATATCTGGAAATTTGTACCTTTTGACCACCAACACCCTTTCCCCTACCCCCAGCCCCTGGCAATTCTGTTTCTATGAGTTCAGCTTTGCTAGATTCCACATGTCAGTGAGAGCATCTGTGTTTGTCTTTCTCTGAGTTATTACAACTTAGCATAATGCCTGTAAGGTTTGTCCAATGGCAGGGTTCCCTTTCCTGCATTACCTGTATTATATAAACATACAGAAATAATGGGCTATTATATATTATATAATTATATATAGTCCATATAATATATAAACATAATTTATAATGTATATATAATTATTTAATATTAACGTGTAAGTCTAGTAAATAATTATATACACGAACACAATGGACTACTACATATAATATATATTTATTATTTATCCATATTAATATTATTAAAATTACTCAGCCATTTTTTTTTACATAAAACAAAGTTTCCATTTTCTTTATCCATTCATCTGTTGATGGGCACTAAGATTCTTTTTATGTCTAGGTTACTCTGAATAATGCTGTATTGAACATGGAGGTGCAGTTATCATTTCAAGATAATGATTTCATTTCTTTCAGACGTATACCCGGAAGCAAGATTGCTATTTTTAGTGGTAGCTCAATTTTTAATTTTCTGAAGTACTTCTATTTTTAATTTATTGAGGAACCTCCAAACTGTTTTTCATAGTAATTGAACCAATTTCCATCCCCACCAACAGTGCCCAAGTGTTCACTTGTCTCTGCATCTTGGCCAACATTAAGCTCTTGTCTGTTTTTTCCTCTATTTTTGTTAACATTTAGCAAGTATAACAGAAATAAAGGAAAATCAATAGATAAGACAAGATATAATGAATCCTCCATTCTTTAACAGGAAAGAAGGAAAAATGTCCAAAATGTCAGCCTGGAGCTCAAGGCCAGTGATTGGGGCCGCCCCTCTGGTCTTGTAAGTCTTACATAACAAGACAGAGATTACCGGCCATAGAGCATCTCATTCTCACATGGTGTCATTTCCAGAAAGATGGTATATAAAGAACACAATGGTGAGTGCTTGGCTTACTCAGGTCACCAGGGAAAAGGCGAATGCTCACGAAGGAGATTTTGTTGTCACAGTGAGGTTTTGTTTTTTACTTTTTAAATTTCTTTTTCAATTATGGTTTTTATATTCAATACTATTTGTATTAGTGTCAGGTGTACAACATAGTACTTAGACAGTCATATACTTCACAAAGTGGTCCCCTGGTGTTTCAAGCACCCACCTGGCATCATACATATTTATGACAATATTATTGACTATATTCCCTATACTGTACTTTACGTCCCTATGAGTATTTTGTAACTACCAATTTGTACTTCTAAATCCTTTCTCCTTTTTTGCCCAGTTCCCCAACCGTTCTCCTCTCTAGCAATCATCAGTCTGTTCTCTGTGTCTGTGAGTCTGTTTCAATTTTGTTTGTTCATTTATTTTGTTTTTTGGATTCTATAAGTAAATCATATAAGTAAAATCATATGATATTTGTTTTTCTCTGACTGACTTATTCCACTTAGCATAATTCCCTCTAGGTCCATCCATGCCGTTGCAAGTGGTAAGTTTTCATTTTTTTTATGGCTGAGTAATATTGTATTATATATACATACCATAGTTTTTAATTCACTTTTCTATGGATGGGCAATTGGGTTGTTTCCATATCTTGGCTGTTGTAAATAAGTCTGCAATAGACATAAGCATGCATTTATTCTTTCAAATTTTTGTTTGGGGGTTTCTTCAGATATTTACCTAGGAGTGGAATCACCTGGGTCTTAAGGCAGATCCATTTTGTATCTTTTGTCTGATGACAGCCTTTCTAACAGGTGTGAGGTGGTATCTCATTATGGTTTTGATTTGCATTTCCCACCTGATGAGTGATGTTGAGCACCTTTTCAGGTACCCCTGGGGTATTTATATGTGTCTTTGGAAAAATGTCGCTTCAGGTCCTTTGTTTGTAGCATTTTACTACTGTATCTCCCAGTGAACACACTCATCATCCATCCCCTCCCTTCCCTCTCCCTTACCAGTCTTCTTTCATAGCTCTGTGCCTGCAATTTCTAGTAATGATGCAGTATTGCTTTTACGCTATCCTTTGCTCAGTTCCTAGTTTGGTTATCAGACCTGAAACGCCGTCAGGGTGTTTCTCAGTGGTTACTCGTGCCTGCTGAGGATGCCGGGTGAGCCCACAGCAGCCGTGGAACCCAGGCATTCGAGCCAGCCTGAGGTTGTTCTCCGTCTCGCAGAACCCATCGCCTTCAGGTCTCCCATGCTGATGGAAGTGAGTTTTAAATTGTAGGTCTGGCTGCTTTGTCAAAATACTGGGCTTTGTCAAATGGGAAAGCGTGGGGATGGTGCTGGCTTGAGCTCTCCCATGAATAAGAAGCACTTCTCCTCTGCTTTTTATTGACCATGTCAGGAGCTTTATTAGCTAAGTGTTAAACCACAAGGACAAAGTGGGAAATCACTTAAACTTCCATTCAGAGAGTGCTGTGTTGCCTGTCTGGTTCCAGAGGGCAGAAAAGGACAGCTGGCTGTGCATGAAAAGGGTTTATTTTGCAAATCCAATTCCCTAAAATTTTAGTAACAATTTTGTGTTTCTTTTTTTAAGGGGCTGATCCTAGAATAGTTTTAAGAATGTCTGCTTGCTATAAACTTTGTAACTGTTTTAACATATTGGGATTATGATACAATTTAGTATGATAATGAATTGTTAAGTAAGAAAATAATGGTGTTTGCTTCGTCAAAATAAGTTTGTTTCATATTATTGGAAGGGTACTGCTTTCTCATAGGATTGAGTAACTACTAAATCTTGGTATTAGAAAGAAGCAACCATTTATCTAAATGAATCTTTGTATGAGGTCTCGGCCAAGTGGTTATCCAGCCTATACCTAGTTATATCTACTGCCAGAAACTCTTTTCTCAGGCCATACATTTCATCTGTGCTGTGCTTCATTAGAAATATTTTTAGTATTAAGCCTCTGTTGCTCCTGTTTTTATCTACATAGTATTCAGTTTATTTTTTCTTAGTAGTGCTGTGGTCGATCCTCATTCCACATAAAGGGAAGCATCCAGAAATGAATAAAACAAGTTAGGTATTGCTTGATAGTATGCTTTAATGAATTAGGATTTTATGGCATGCATTTATATTAACGTGTGTCAGGAGGAGGCACTTCTATGATTTATTTCATATTCCATCATATATTTATTTATTAAGTTGTATATACTTACTATACCTTGATGGAAACTACTACTTAGTCTCTGAAAAGTACATAGACCATGTTAAGGTAAAACAATTTGCTTGGAGGAAATCAGGTCTAAAAGCAAATGAAAATAGGACAATTAAGATGATGTCAAAGGTAAGATTAGTATTCAAAATTCACACCAGAAACCCAGCTTCGCGCTTTCACAACCCAAACAAAGAAGGTAACACTAATCAATTATATGTTTCAGAGTCTCCAAGAGATAAAAACAACCCAGTACTCAAGAGTAGTGTAACCATTTCTGGTACTGAGACATTTCTTCTGTGGCTCCATGGGAAAAAGATGCTGGATGGAGTATTTTGAGATAAAATTTTCAAAATGTCTTTTTGTTCACTTCCATGAATTTTGGAAAACTTACACATTCATGTAACCACCATCACAATAAAGATATAAAATACTCCCATGACCCCAGAAAGCTGCCCAGGCCACTTTGGAGTCAATTCCCCCAGGCCCAGCTCCTGGCAACCGCTGATCTCATCTCCCTCCCTCTAGTTTTGCCTTATCTATAATCTCATGTGAATAGAGTCATACAGCGTGTAACCTTTTCATCTGGCTTCTTTCATTCAGCATCATGCCTTTGAGATTAATCCACATTGTTGTGTATCAGTGGTCTAATCCTTTTCCATCCTATGCCCAGTTCATTTATCCCTTCACCTGTTAGTGGACATTTGAGTTGTTTCCAATTGGAGTGTATCTTAGTCCACGTGGGCTGCTATGATAAAATATCATTGACCAGGTGGCTTATAAATGACAGGAATTTATTGCTCACAGTTCTGGAGGCTGGGAATTTAAGATTGAGACATAGCAGATTTGGTGTCTGGTGCAAACCCAATTCCTGGTTCATAGATGGCTGCCTTTCCAATATGTCCCTTCATGGCAGACGCAGCAAGGGAGCTCTCGGGGCCTCTTTCGTAAGGGTTCTAACCCTATTCACAGGGGCCCTCATCACCCCTCAAAGGCCCCACCTCCTAATACCATCCCTTTGAGAGTTAGGGTTTCAATGTAGGGATTTCTGGGGACACGAACATCCAGTTCATTGCAGAGTAATTATGAATAAAGTTGCTATAAACATTAATATATAAGTCTTTATGTGGATATATGTTGTCCTTTCTCTTGAGTAAATACGTAGGTATTGGGAATGCTGGATCATATAATAAGTGTATGTTTAACATGATAAAAAAAATTACCAAAGTGTTTTTTCTAATGTGCTGTACCATTTTTTGTTCCCACCAGCCATGTGTGAAAGTTCCAGCTGCTTTACATCCACATCAGCACTTGATATTCTTAGCTTTTTTTAATTTTAATTTAGATATTCTAATAGGCATATAATGATATGTCAGTATGACTTTCATGACTTTCCTTTTTATTTGCATAATCTTCCTTAGTGATATATATGTTTGTATCTTTTTCCCATTTTTTGCTATATTGCCTGTTTTCTTGTTGAGTTTAGGAGTTCTTTATATACTCTGACACATGTGTTATTTTTTTTTTAACAGGTATTTGTTTTGTCAATATTTTATGCCCAATTATGGCTTGTGTTTTTATTGGTTTAACAATGCCTTTTGAAAAAATATTGTTTTTACGATGTCCCATTTGCCATTTTTTTCTTTTATGATTTGTGTTTTATCTGTCCCATTTAAGAACTCTTTGCCTAACTCAGGGTCTCCTTCCTCTGTGTTCTTCTATGTGTTTTATTATTTTAGTTTTAATATTTGGGTTGTGTCAATTTTGAACAGTTTGTTACATTATTGAAATAAACATGTAAATGAGCTTCAAATATATACATCTTTCCTAAACATTTTTGAAAGAAAGTCAATACCATTGTCATTAAATGTTCCAGAAACAGATTCTACTGGGGAAGCTTCATCAAGTGCATAATTTCTCTATTGTTCTGACATAATTCAGTGATCAATTATAGTACATCTCAGGAAAGCTTCTTGACTTGGGGGTCTTACACATAAAGTTGCACACAAAATTAATCTATTTGAATTGTTCTGAAGAGAAGAACTGTAGTTTTCATCAGACTTTCAAAGGAGACAGTGAACACCACTTACCTCCCAAATGTTAAGAACCATTGACAAAGAGTAGGTGTCTACAACTCATCACTCATGGGCCAAGCCTAGCCCGCCATCTGTTTTGCAAATTTTACTTCAAGTCACTGGGGGTGATGCATCGCAGGAATCGCGGGGAGTGGGAGCTCCTGGATCTGAGGGTTACTGTCCAGAGCCAGCTGAGGAGGGAGTGGGGCTCTGAATCCCACAGAGCTTGTCCCTGGGTTGTCACGGATGGGGGGGATAAACACGAGTCGTTGCAAACACTTCTCTGTTTGCCAGGAGAAGGGATATGGCAACTTCCCTCTAGTGGGGAAGGCCCCAAACCCCCATGTCCAAAGGCTTTTATTGAGAACCATGTGCACAAGGGTATGGATGCAAAGCTCATCAATCAATGTCAAAGGCTATGTTTACAGGAAACAGAGGTCATGGATAACAATTAGAGGAACATAAGAGATCTACCTCAGGTCAGGGTCTATGAATAATGTAAATCTCCTTCCCAGTATGAGCTGGTTATCATAGCTTTTGAGGGAAGAACAAAGCATGGTTAGAGGAACTTACTTCTAGGCCTGATTGTCCCGGGAACCTCCCTGTCCAGTTTAGAGCTGTACCTGCCTTTAGTATTGTTTCAAGCCTGAGCCAGGTAGGCGGGGCAGAGCCACCAAGAGATAAGGAGACTTCTTTCAGATAGAATGAGGACTCCGGCCCTGTCCAAGCCGAGCTGAGGGGTGTGGGCCTTTTTGGCCTTTCTCTGTGTCCCCCAAGTCCTTGTCTGCTGCCCATACCGGCATGTCTTGCTTAGGTTGTCCCTCTTCTTGAGGAATCTTACCTGTCTTTGACTAATCGACTATCACAGGGTGATGTGAGGGAAGCCGGGACTGCGCCCCTGCCAGGGGGATAGGTTTTCATCTCCTCAGTGGCCTGTTTTCCCAAGGCCTCTTTAATTATTTTCAGCCTCTTGCCTGTTGGCAGGGCTACAGTCCCTGAAACCAGACGGGGCATTTCCCAGCATTCAACATTGCCATACTAATTTGTATTGTCTTATCGTTGCTTTCTCACTACAACAGTGAAGTTGAGTCATCAGGACAGACTCTATAGGGCCCATCAAACCTAAAATATTTATCTCGCCTTTTACAAAGGGAAGAGATGAACTGCATATTCTTCAAGTTAACCTGAAAATATAGCAATTTTCTCAGCTAGATTTATATTAAGTTCTATGTGTGTTGAATTCAGGGTTATATTCTCAGATAGTACCCAGAAAGCATATGGATGTTGTTGATGGTTATGTGCAGAATTCCATATTTTAACAGTTGAAAGCTCTGAGAAACACACACTCTCAACTGGAAAGCCACCCTCTTTTTCCTCAGAAAGAAGACCAAGGAAGATTACAATGAGCTTATAAATATCAAGTTATCTTTGCAGAATTATCTGGAGGTCACTCAAAGGAGTGATACTGGCACTCTATTTTATGTCGCAGAGCATGGCCACAATAATTTAAATTGGGAAATGTTTTAACTGGTCATTACCATATGCCCAGCATTTGACTTTGAGCTCTGTGGCTTTTGGTTATAGATATAATGGTTGAAAATGGGCCCCTAAAATAAATGAGGTGACTTGCTACATAGGAAGTGAGTTAGAAGCCATTTAAACACACTTAATGTTTTTTGTTACTGTTTTTTAATAGTTTGTCTGAAGTCCTTCTTCATAGAGTGAATTTGATGTTTGTTAAAGCTACTCCTGACTCATGACAGTAAAATCATGTTGTCATCAACTGGACGTTTTTAGTTTTCCTTTACAGAAGGTCAAGTAGCATCTAAGCAATTAAAGATATACTTTTAAAAACATGTGAGCCAGAAAACATTTCTATTTTTCCCTGAATCCTCAAAAATCATTTCTACCAACTTAGGGTTTAGGATTGTGTTTAAGTTCTGAGTCTGAGTTTAGGTGCTGATTCAATCTCTAAAACCATTTTAGTCCTTAACTGATTTTTTGATGGAGTAATAGAGTATTGCATTAGTCAATATTGAAGAGCCATATCTAAAGACCACCTCATTTAGAATATTGTTTCCGAAGCCCAGTCTTTATATAGAGGGAAAGAGGCATTCACTTTTAATGAAATGCACAGTAAGTTAAATGTGTTTATATTTGGAAGGGAATAAAGAGTCGCCCTCTTGAAAATGATATTGATGGTCACAGCATAAAACTATATAGGGCCATACCCATACCAATGGAGTTGATGGAAACACCTTTTTTTTGTACTTTTTGACCACCTTCACCCAGTTTGCCCACCCAACCCCCCTGTATTTGGCAACCACCAATTTATATTCTTTATGTATGAGTTTAGGGTTCTTTTTGATTGCATATGTAAGTAAACTTATATAGTATTTCTGTCTCATGGAAACACTTTTAAATTGGCAAGGACTAGACTGTAAGTTCAATGTGTTTAGTTTCCATATCATTCTTGGCCTTATTTCCTAGCGCAGTGCCTGTCGCACAGTAGGAATGAAATGAATGAGTGAATGAATGAATAGGTGAATGGATGATTGAATGATTATTCCCTGGACCTAGTTAAAAAATTACTTGGGCAGGATCCAAGATGGTGGATGGAAGCTACACTAACCTCCTCCCAGCACCAATCTGGAGTTACAACTAAATTGTAGAGATGTCATCCTAAATAACCAACTGAACATTAGCTGGAGAGAAGCCTTATAACCAAGGACAGGCAGAAGAAACAACTTTACCACAATAAGAATGATAGGGAGTGCAGAGGAGGCACAAGAGGGCTGCCTAGGCTCCCATGGGTCGAACCTGAAGTTCCAGGGGGATGGTTTGGTGGCTGGAGGTTTCCTCTTGTGAAGGGTGGGGTCTAAACCCCAAGCCGGGTTCCCCAGCCTGTAGCACCAGAGCTGGAAAGGAACCCAGATAATATTCAGCTCTGAAAAGCTGCAGGATTTCTGTCTGCCTGGGAGAGATAGCTGAAGACTCAGAGAGCCTCTTAAATGGCCAACACACTAAATTTTGTTTGCAACCACTTACTCTGGGCTCCAGCAGAGGGAGGCCAGAGTGGAGTAGAGATGCTTGGGGAGAGTCTGGGGCTGGTATTTCTGGGGAGAGAACTGAAGGAACAGCCTCCAGGAACCATGTGCTGAGTCATTCCCCATACTTCAGAGGCTATCTTTCTCAGGCAGAGCACTCCTCTCCAAGTGGCATCAGCCTGAGGGGAAGCAATAGCCCCGCCCACAGGAATTACTATGCCCCACCCTGTGAAGCTTAAGCTGGGCTGCTGATTATAGCTTGAGGCTATATCACTGATTACTTTAACAACTAAGGCAGATCTCTGGGACTTCTATGAGACTTGAGCTGACCCTCCCCAGGGCCTGGTGCCAATAAAAGCCAGCCTTGGTGTACAGCCTGGTTCTTTCTGCACACAAACAGGCCCAGCAGAGGGAGCTGGATACTGTGGATTGCTGATAGCTCCAAACAGGTTGATCAAGGCCAGTCACAAGCAGTTTCTGACAAAAGTCTACACCAGAAGTCTTTGTAGATCTACGTAACACATAGAAACAAATACAAAGAAACAACCAAATGGGAAGGCAAAGAAACAGGCCCTAAATTAAAGAACAAGAAAACCTTCCAGAAGAAGAGCTAGATGAAATGGAGGCATGCAATTTATCAGAGAGTTTAGAGTAATGATTATAAGGATGCTCAACAGCATGAAAAAAAGACATAGAAACCATAAAAAAGAACCAGTCAGAAATAAAGTATGTGCTATCTAAAATAAATAATACACTGGAAGGAATAAACAGTAGGTTAGATGAAGCAGAGGATTGAATCAGTGGTTTGGAATACAAGGTAGGAAAAAAACACCAGGCACGGCAGCAAAAAGAAAAAAATTTTAAAAATGAGGATTGCTTAAGAGACATTTTGGACAACATGAAGCATAACAACATCCACATCAGGTAATACCAGAAGGAGAAGAGAGTGAGCAAGGGGTCAAGAACCTATTTGAAGAAATAATGACCAAAAACTTCCCTAATCTGGTGAAGGAAAAGCCACACAAGTCCAGGAAGCTCAGAGAGACCCAAACAAATTGGACCCAAAGAGGCCTCCACCAAGACACATCATAATTAAAATGACAAGGCTTAAAGACAAGAATAGAATTCTATAAGCTGCATGAGAGAAGCAGGTAATTACATACAAGGACACACCAATTAGACTGTCATCTAATTTCTCAACAGAAACATTTCAGGCCAGAAGGGAGTGGTATGAAATATTCAAGGTGATGAAAAGCAAGGACCTCCAACCAAAGCTAAGTTACTCAGCAAGGCTAGCATTTAAAATCAAAGGAGAAATAAGGAGTTTTCCAGAAAAGAAAAAGTTAAAGGAGTTTGTTAACACCAAACTAGTACTGCAACAAATGTTAAAGGGCTTGCTCGAAGAAGAAGGAAAACGAGAAGGAGGAGGAGGAGAGGGATAAAAAAGAGAGAAAGAAAGAAAAAAAGAGGAAAATAATATAACAATAAAATGGCACAATAGATGAGTGGATAACACAACTATGGGACAATTACACAATGGAATACTATTTGGCCATCAAAAAAAAAAGAAAATTTTACCCTTTGTGACAGAATGAATGGACTTGGAGAATATTATGCTAAGTGAAATAAGCCAGTCAGAGAAAGACAATTGCAATATGATCTCACTCATACGTGGAATCTAATGAACAAATTGAACTACCAAGGAAAATGGGAACAGGCTCACAGATGGAGAGCAGGATGACACTGGGGGATATGTTGGGGGTAGAGGGTGTGAGCAAAAAGGGAAAAGGGCTCATGGACAAGGACAGCAGTGGTGATTATTGGGGAGAGGAAGGTGCAAAGGGACTAAATAGGAATGGAAAAAATTCAATAAAGACCGAATAAAAAAATAAAATAAAATAAAAAGTTTCTTGGGCAATCTGTAAGTACTTAATGACATTAAGTATACATATGTCCAGAATCCCCAGCCTGGGTATTTTTCCTAGGGACATTCTCGCACGGGACTGTAATCGTGCGTGCGGGAGGATGCTGGTCATGGTCTGTCTGTGGTGCTGAGCTGGAGATAGCCTAGGTGTCCATCCCTAGAGAAGTGGGTAAATACATATGGGTAATATGAAATACAGTGGAACCTCAGTTCTTGAACCTAATGTGTTCTGGAAAACTTTTCAAGAAGTGATTTGTTTGAAAACTGAATCTCCTTTGTCACCTGAGAGACTGATCATACAGGTGTCCGCATGAAAAGGCGGTTGGGTAGAGAATTGAGACCCGAAATTTTGTTAGAAAAACCAAGACATTTTTCCCAAGAGCAACTTGGTCAAGAACTGAATTGTTCAAGAACCAAGACATTTGAGAAGCAAAGTTGGACTGTACTTGGCAACAATCCAAGTGTACTTACATAAGAATATAGATAAATCTCAAAATGAAGTCTTTAGTCAAAAAAGTAAGAAATACAATGAGATTTATAGCTGATACATTTATGTAGTTTAAAGTGGATGGACATTTAAAACAACACCTATTTGGAGGCTGTGTATTGGAAGGAATGAGATCATGGATTCTGGAGCCAGACTTAGGGGTCCAAATCACAGTTCCACTACTTACAGCTTATCTTAGGCAAATTTCTCTGTGCCTCAATTTTCTTGTTTGGAAAATGGTGATACCTCATTTTGTTGTAAATGCGAATCATTTAGAACATAGAAAAAGTGACCCGTAAGTGTTATCTATTTTAACTATTGTTAAAAAGGAAAATGCATAAAAACAGATATCAAACACTCTAGCAAAGGTGACCAGGGGTTAAGGAAAAGGGAGTGGTATTTGGAGATGAAGAAGGGAGGCAGAAAAAAGATGGTTATTTAGAGCCTACTGTCTGAGGCAGATGGTCTTAATTTGTGACACTGGGAATAGTAAACTTTGTAGGTTTCCCTCAGTATTTGAAATTCCAAAACTTCAATACCACTTTCAGACATTGGATGCCTATGTCTAGACCTGTCCTTATTATGGTATTTGAAAGCTAATTCTTTGATCCTTCAATATAAGAATTTATTATACCTGAATCTTTCAAGGTTACTAGAAATTTGATTAAGTGTTGAATTGATGAGATCTCTGCTGATCTCTTCTGATTTCACTTCTTCTTATCACTTTGTTCACCTCATTAGGGTTTGTCTTTTTTTTTTCTTTTTTTGGTCTGGCAATTCCTGCCAGATAAGGCACTAGAAGGGAGAGACTCACATTTACCATGACAGGTACTATAAATAAAACTGGTTTTAAACTTTCAGCAATTTGTAGATAACCTGGGGAAGAGAAATCTTTTCCTCAAAGTGCCCAATATGGAATTTTGAAAGGTCATTGAATAATGAAAGATTTCTAGTGGAATTTGAAATCTTCCAAATCAATCTCATTCTTCTGAACCCCTTGTCTCACCAGTGTAAAGGGTTAAATGAGGAGACATATTCAATCTTTATATAGTCCAGAATATCTATCCAGACGTAAGCAACAAGCACAGAGGGACCAAAGATGACTGGGTCTCAGTGAGCAGTTCCCCAGCATGGAGGCAGTGTTGGTTGTGAGGTTTGCTGCAAGTAATTTGCTTCTACTAAGGATATTTTGTGCCTATGTGAGTTGACTAAGGTTATCTCTATACTAGTTTCCTTCTCCATCACTTGCGTTTTGTATCAGAACTTCATGAGGAAGCAGAATGCACCCAGATACAAACCAGGAGGCATTGATGAAGAGACTGTTTACATAGCATAGACAGGTTAAAGAAACAAACAAGAAATTGTGAGGCTCTCAAGGCTAACGTGGAAGATATACGCCCTCTCCACCCCCCCACCTCCCACCAAAGGCTGAAAGGAAAGGGTTATTGCAACCCATTAGAGCTGGAGGAGGTGCCGCCTAGTGTAAGCTGTCACAGCCAGTGTCGCACAGCCCTATCAGGAAATGAGCAGGAGAGAAATACCCCAAC
Source organism: Pteronotus mesoamericanus (assembly GCF_021234165.1). Classification (NCBI taxonomy): domain Eukaryota; kingdom Metazoa; phylum Chordata; class Mammalia; order Chiroptera; family Mormoopidae; genus Pteronotus; species Pteronotus mesoamericanus. The sequence continues at coordinate 16,496,740 of NW_026555308.1, forward strand.
CCCTCTCTGCTGCAGCCCTCAGATTTCCTTCCTTTGTCCCCCATTGGCTTAATCCAATCAGAAACCACTAGCCAGGCTGTCTAGGAGTTGTATCCCATAGGGATCAGCTTCCCAGGGTCCAGGACAGAGAGGTGCAGAGAATGGGTTGGGGTGGGGTTAATGGAGTATTGTCAGCATACATTCCCATTTTCCTCCCTCCCTTCTTTTCATCCCTCTTTCCTTCTTTTTTCTTTCTTTAGCAAGGGGAAAAAAGAAGTTTTATCACTTCACTTGAACAATTAAATAAAAATATTGATGAATCAAACAAATCATAATAAATACCACTACACGCTTATTTGCATGATTAAAATGAAAAGGGGTGGCAATATTAAATGTTGGCAAGGGCACAGAGTGGCCAGAACTCTCATTTCATGCAAGTAGGAGATATATATTTTGGAAAAATTCTTTGGCACTGTCTTCTTATGCTCTGCTCACCCATACTCAAGAACACCTCCCGCTGTGTGCTTTATCGACGAGAGTGCACAGAGCACCAAAACCCACAAGTGCCAGTGTAAAGAGCAGCAGCATTCCAACTCTGAATTAGAGCCAACACAGATATCCATAAGAAGGAGTGAAGAAATAAATCACAGTGTTCTCAGTCCCTGGAATATTATATAGGATGAGAAAAACAAACTACTGCAGGAGAAGCAAGGTACAGTGATACAAACATCAGTCAGCGCAATCTTACAAACTTCCGAGGCAGGCACCAAAGATCCCATATTAGATTCAAAGAAAAATTTTCCAGTCTTAAAGTGACAACAGTGCTAATTTTTCTTCTTGTTCAAAATAAGAAAAATCAGCATCAAAAAAAAAAATCCAGAGTATCAACTAGTTCATTTCTGTCTAACTCACCTCCTGGAAATTGTGTGTTCATGTGCCTGAAAACTGAAGTTATTTAATCTGAGGCTTGAGATTTGTAAGCTGAGGAAGGCATGTCAGGATTCTGTGATCAGTGTAGGTGATAGTAGGCTGAGGGCCTTGCGCAGTGGGTTTGAATGAAGGTCAAGGTTTGGGAGCAGTGTCATTTTGGGCTTTGAATTTTTAGAGGGTGAAATATTTATTCCTGAGTTTCCTATTGCAAAAGACTATCCATGTTTTTTCAAAACTTGTGTTTTACTTTCCATGCTTTAGATCATATTTCTTCATGTCTTCAACCTTTCCAGAACCAACAATGATAAATTTCTTGCAGTCAAGAAAAATACTAGGTTTAATCATGAATCAAAGAGCCACCGTCCCTCCTACCACCTATCAACCTTACCAAAATGAGCAAATCAAAATTCTTTCACAGACATGAAAAAGGATTGTCAATCAAAGCTGAAGAGTGGCTGCTACATTGCTCGAGGAGAGTCCAGATCACAACTTTCGCTGAGATAAAAACAAGATGATTAATTTTAAAGTCTCTATCACACTCCACCGATTCATAAAGCCCCCATAAAGGGAGATGAAGGGACTAACTACCAAAAAATAAAATATAGATGCTCCTGGCTTGCTGTATCTGCATTACTAAGTTCAATCAAGCCTTTGAATTAGAGTAAAACAGAGCCATAAAATGTTCAGACACCCGAGTCTGCAGTCCTTCCCTTGGTTGCATCTCCCCTGCAGCATACAGAGTGTTTCCATCACCCCGTCCATCACAAAGAGGGTTCTAGTTTGCTGTTAAAATTTCAGAGACATAGAAGGCTTTCAGAGACACTTTCCAGGTTGGGGACTTTCACCAAAGCTGCCTGCTCTGTGGTCCCCTGGGACTACCGGGTACAGACTGCACAATTGTCCTTCAATCTTGAGCCCCCAAGCCCTTCTGAAATTTGTTGTGTTTCTGATTCTCCTCCCTGGGGGCGATTATTCTCCACTTGGCCTTAAGTTCATCGTAGCGAGATCACGCTAGAATCTGTCTCCCAGCCTGGTGGCTCTCCTGAGTTCCAGAACATCACAGCTTCTTGAGCCTGGGCACCATCAATCCCTTTGGTCTGTCCCATATCCTGGCCTGACACAGATTAGTTAGTTTTGGAATCTAAGGGAACCAATGTGTGTGTTCCATTTCCCATGCAGAACAGTGGGAAAAGAGCACGTATGGGGGTCCAAGAGACCTGGGTTTGAACCCAGATGCACCATTTACTATGTAATCTTTAAATTCACTCATGCACAGTCCTTGCTTATGAAATAGAAATCATGTCTACCTCACTGAGCATTTTGAGAATTTAAGATTAGAACATGTAAAATGTTCATCAGCCTCTCCCTCTCGACTGTATCATTCACATTAAGGTACAGATGTACAAAGACAACTCTCTAGAAAACATGAAATGAAACTCTGGTCACTCCCCTGCCCCCTCCAGCTTATAACTAATTTCCCTTCTTCTCTCCAACCTTTCAAAGAGTCGCCTGTGCTCACTACTGCCACTGATCCTCTCCTTGCCATTGACTCCTGAAGTCACTCTGGCTAATTTTCCTTCCTGTAGCTTCACAAACAGCCCTGGTCAAGGTCACTGATGCCCTCTACGTTGCTAAATCCAATGGTCAACCCTGGGCCTCTTAGCAGCCTCGGCACAGTTGGCCACACTGCGCTCCTTTACTTGGCTTCTGGATTCGGCTTCTGTTCTGTCACCTTCTACTCCATCTCCTTTGCTGAGTCCTCCTCACCCCTTCCTGTTAAACCCTGGAAGGCCCTGGCTCTTCTTGCCCATAGACTCATTTCATTGTAGACCTCACACATGACCATGAATTTAAATGCCTCTGTAATACATACATACATGCATGCATACATACATACGTACATACCTCTGTATGCTGAAGGCTCTCAAATTTATACATCCAGATGTTTCCCCTAGACTTCCCCAGACTCCGGGGACATCCTTACTTCTGCTTTTGTCTCACAAACACCACATGCAACCTATCAGCAAGTCCTAGTAAAACCAATCCAGACTCTGGCTACTTCTCCCCATCCCCTCCTGGTCCAAGCCACCATTGTCTGTTGCCTGGTCTATCGATATAGCCTCTTTGTGGATCTTCCTTCTATGCTTGTCGGTCTCCCCTTCACCAACACAGCTAGAATCATTGTGTTACAATGTGGGACAGATTATGTCACTCTTCTGCTCCTCCTTTCATTCTGTTTAAAAGGCAAAGCCCTCCACCGTATGCCTCTGTTACCTTTTCTTCTACTCTCACTGTCACTCTGCTCCACCCACACTGGCTTTCTTGCTGCTCCTCAAACACACCAAGTGGATACCTGACACAGGGCCTTTGCACGTGCCATTTCTGCTATTGGAAAACCTTTCCCTAGACACCTAAGGGCTCCTTCCCTTGTTCTCTTCAGGTCTCTGCCCACATATTGGAGAGATCATTGTAGCATCTCTTTCCCTTCTCCTGGCCCTTTTTATACCCCTTGTCCTGCCTTAAAAATTAAAAAAAAAACAAAACTATATATGTTAATTTATTATCTGCCTCCCGTCACTAAGAGATAAACTCCTTTAGCAATTTATTAAACTTATGTTGCAATTTCCTATCTAACCAAATGGGTAAAAGTCCATTTTCCATAGCCACCACCTAAAGACGTTTTGAGGACTAGACATGATATTAAATATAGAGGTACACTGAAAATAATTAAAATTGTGAATGAAATCTAAAGCATTAATTCTATCATCATCACCATCAGTAACAAAAATTCTAGGGTGTTTCCTGTTTCTACTCCCTTTGGGTACCTGCCTTGTAGAAAGACTTCTTACAACTGGAGAGGAAGCCCAGATTTCTCCTCACAGACCACAAGGCTGCTGAGGAGCCAGGTGGGCCATAAAATGAGATGAATGTCTGTGAACATATTATGATGTACTTCAGAACCTCAATTTCCAAATCTGTCAACAATGAGGTATTTATGATAGCTCCTCCATCTTGGCTCTTAGAGTTGATAAGACCAAAAGAAATGCAAGTGCTTTGTCTACACAAAAGTTATAGCAAATGGACTAGATGCAGGATGCTAATGCCAACATCTTCTAGTAGTATAACCTATAAGCTTGGGCAAGTTGTTTTACTTCTCTGGGCCTCTGTTCCCTCCAGTGTAATGCAAGGTGCTAATGCAACCTGTCTCTTTGGGTCATAGTGTGGTTAACTGCAAGGCACCTAGAATATTACCTGGCTATGCTAATAAATATTACTCATATTTATTATTCAGATTTATATATTCCAATTGAATGAAGAGGAAAAGAATAGAAAATACAGAAAGACATAATTTAAAAGTCTGTGAAATGTGTATTGGAGCATCAAAAGGAGAATTGAAAATGAAATAAGCAGAAGCAATATATGAAGAGCCACTAACTGAAAAATACCAACTCACTTTCATAAGCCACCTTCCTTTTTTGAGTCTCAGTTTTTACATTTTAAATTTGAGAGTAATAATAACTTTTCTGACAGTTATTATAAAACAATAAAATAGACTCTCTGAAACTGAAAGACACTAGGCAGAATTGAGGATGGCAATACTGTGCTGAAAACAGATAGATTAAATTATTAGGTACGTATTAGATGCTGAGATCCTAGGAGGAGACTGAAAGATTCTCTGGGCAATATGTCCCATGAAAGAAGAAAAATCTTCAGATATTGACATCATATATTCCACAAATAAATGTCCCAGCCAGATCACCAAATGGTGAACAATGATGAACATATCCCACCTAAGGGCTTGAAGTTTACCATCGCCATTAGTATTTTACTCTCCAGTATGGATAGATAACCAAAGATTGCCGTTCACCTGAGAGAATGGGAAAATGGAGACCAAAACAAACAAACAGGAAAAAATTGACTTAGAGGAAATAGTTTGTGCAAAGGAAAGGTTTTAAAAAATGAACATGAATATCCTTAGAGAGATAAGAAAAGATATCATATCCATGAATTGAGAAAACAATGCTTTTTCTGAAGGAAAATTCAGAGAACAATAAGAACCATTATAATTTTTTGATATATGACTGCAGAAATTTTTAAAAAGTAGAAGAAATTGATATAAAATTGGGGAAATCTTTCCCAAAATATAGGCCAAAATGTCAAAGATATAGAAAAAAGGCAAAAAGCATTTTGTTTAAACTAAAGAACCAGTCCAAGAAGTACCACACCTTTATAATGGATTTTCTAGGGAGAGAAAAACCAGAGGGTGAAATACTCACCAGTGAAATAATAAAAAAAAATTTCCCAGAGCTAAAGGACCCAAGTTTCCTGATCAAAAACACTTGCTGGATGCCTGGCACAATAGATGAAAATAAATCAACACCAGGTCACATAATTGTAAAAATTTAGAACAATGGGACCAAAATAAAGATCTGACCAAAAAAAAAAAAAAAAAAATCAAACATGAGTGTTCAGAAATCATAATGGCTTTGTATTTCTCAAATATTGACAGAAGTCAATGGAGTAATGCTTTCAAATCTGAAATTTACCTCCAACTGAGATTATTATACCCAGCCAAACTATCAATAAAGCATTGGGGTAGAATAAAGTCATTTCAAACATGTCGTCTCAGCCAGATTTTGCTGCACAATGAACAACCACAAGCTCACAAAGCCATATACAATACGTATTTTTATTCTTTCATATGTTTATGGATTACCAAAGATAATTTCCTTCAGGCTCTAAGTCCAGGGGTCAGCTGGTGAGGCCCTGATTTGTGTGTAAATACTGAATACCAATCTAAGCAAAATCACAATATAATTATATTTGAAAAATGGGAGAATATGTGTGGTGGGGCAGGAGTGGAAAGAGAGCTAAATCCTTACTTTAGAGACAGAGTTACATAGTAGAAAAAAATTTTACTAATAACTGCCCTAAAAATAATAACAATCACTCTCCATTCCCATTTTACCCTTGATTGTCTAGTGATAATGAAATAATTCCAGTTGTTCCAGTTAGCCAGTTTCTCTTACCTCTGAACCTGGCTTGTGTTTTTTTCTGCACTGCCAACTCCAACTTCCATGGCTAGCTCCTCCCTCTCTTTAAAGACTGCCCCTAGGTTTCACTTCCTCTCAGAGAATGGTCCCTTCTATGTACCCCTATGCCCACCCCCATCAGAGAATTTTCTACATGATAGAAAATTGCTCCTCTACTTGTCAGGCTCAGTGTAAGGCTGCGAGCCCAGCTAATTATCGGGCGCCCAGTACCAGCACAATACCTAGCACTTAAAAGGCATTCAGTCTATAGTAATTGCTTCAGAAACTTTATTTACAATTATTCAAAAACCCTTTTACATACATCTTGGAAGAATTCTTATGCAGAAAAAATGCCATAACAGATGTGAAAACACCTTAGAAAGCTAAAAGTACAATGAAAAGAATAATATATAATAAAAATGAAAGAGACATTTCGGAAAACATTGAATGTATAAAGGAGAAAAGGAGACAACCACATTTTTTCCCTGCCAAAGATACAGCTATTTTATTGGTCTACAGTGATGATTGAACCTCTTTAAATTAATTAACCCATTCTCTTACCACTCGTGTGTGTTGACAGTATCTACTCAAACAGGGCAGGGCACAGGCTGTGTGGAGGACATAAAGGTGAACAACAAAGTGGAGGAGCTAAGCCATAGGCACCGATAAGTCAAGGTAGGAAGTATGGAGGGTTGAGACACAAAAGAAGTACAGAGGCATTTGTGAAAGTTTAGAGGAGGAAGCACTTCCTACCACTCTAGGTATCAAAGAAGACTTTAGAGAGATGACTCGAAGGATGAGTAGAAGCTGCAGAAGTTCTGATGCACTTTAAATGTGAAGATGAAAAGGATGCCAGGAACCCACAGTGTTAAGCTGACAAGAGAATGCTGGGAACTTGGTTTTAGAAAGAATAATCTAGGAGATTGTGTAAGGTGGACCGGCCTGGAGCCTGGAACTTCACTCAGGATGCTCCTATAATATTGCAGGTAAGGGCTTGAGAGGGTCTCATGTAGATGGAGGCAGGGGATGAAAGGCAGATATGTCTGGAGAAAGAAATGATTTGGTTTCATATGGGAAGCCACTGGGAGAATGTTGAGGACTCCGGTGGAGTCAAGAATGTGACGACCCTGAGCAGGAGGATTTCATAGCTCAGGAAGGTGCTCCCAAGTTGCTTCTAACTTCTTCAAATTAGCAGTTACAGTCAGTGTATCTAATGCAACAGATCAGTGACTTGGTTGAGGCACAAGGAGGAAGCTGTTGGAATGGCTAGGCTGTTCATTTCTCATGCTTCAGCAAGCAATCATTTCCCTTAAAAATGCCCCAGAAAGCTGACTGTTCTGGGGTGGTCCTGCCCTGGTTCTCCCTCTGTAATCAGCAGCTGCATCTGTTAGTTTGGGCAAGTGATTGATGGGTTGAATCTTCCTCCCGGGATGGGAGGGGGAGAAGGCTGCAGCCCTTTGACAAACTAGAACACAGGAAAAAAAAAAAAAAAAAAAAAACAGAAAAGGAAAAAGATCTACAATTGTTCAGGTCACTTGACTGCATTTCAAAGTCAAGTGCTTTAATTTCAAATGTTGGTTCGGCGTGAACCAGTGAGAGCAAGTCCGTGAGCCAAAGCTGCTGGTTTCTCTGGTTATTATTATATGGGTCTCAGTAATGGTATGAGACACCTTCAAGCCCGAAGGGTATTTTGAGATGTTCTAACAAACCGAGCTGCTCACTGAGATTTCTAGAAAGCTGAAAAGCCTTCTTTCTGTTATTCCTCACTGGAAGTAGTGTTTTGCTGAAACTACCTGGTGCTAGAGCTCTTTGAACAAATCCAGGACGCCATCCAAAAAAGGTGTGCCGTGCCACAGGGGCAGCCATGCTTGTCATCTTTAACAGAATAATTAAACCCATAGTTATTAAGAGTCTACTGTGTGCCAAGTGGGTGTCAGGCACCAGCAGTGAATAGAAGAGACGGAGAGACAAATAATAAACAAGGAAATGTCATTTACTGATAAGTGCTATGAGGAAAATAAAACAGAGTGATAGAATAGAGACTGGGGGCAAACTGGGGATGGCTGGTTTTGGCAGGCTTCTTGGAGGAAGTGAATGGCTGGGAAAGGAATGAGAGGGTAGAGTTGTCTTGATGAAGGGAATGGCATTTTGTACAGAAGGAACAGTAAGTATAAAGTTCTAAGGTGGAAACAGCTTGATGTCTTCCAAGAACAGCAAGAGAGCCAGACAGGCTGGAGCACTATGAGGAGGGCAGATGGACTGGGCAGATCAGGGGGAGCGTGCAGGCCACTGCACAGAGTTTGGATTGTATTCTTCCTGTGGTGGGAAGCCACGGTTGAGTTTAAACAGAAGTGTGTCCTAACTGGATTCATGGTTTCAAAGACTGATGACTTGGTGGCTGTATGGATCATGAGTGTGAGGGGTAAGACAGTGAGCAGATAGTAGGTATTTTTCAGGAAAAAAAATTGTAGTATCAGAAAACATCATAGTGGGAGTCACAAACCTTGATCCTATTCTCAGCCCTTCTACCCATTCATGTGTGACCTTGGATTTCCCCTCTGCCTCAGCTTACTCATCTGTAAAATGATGGAGTTGGAACAGGTCACATCCAGGATCCCTGTCCACTTGCCCTGGCCTGGGATGCACGATAAAACCAGTGAGCACAAATATTCATAAGGTGCTTCCCCTCCAGAGAGTCAGGGAACTGCTTCCTTTCTCTGGATGTACGTCATGTTTACGTCTAGTCCTTCAGTCCTGGCCACACTGTAATAATGGCAAATGGGTGGCATAGAAACACATTCTAACAGCATCTAGAGCAGTATGTATGACGACTCCCTCTCAGATAGCCATGGCTCCCTGGCATCACAGGAGAGACTCAGAGATTGAGCATTTTGAATACATCTCAAGTCAACTTTCACTTGCCATGTGCCCCACAGAGGAACCTTTGCTGCCTGATCAGGGAAGAAGGCTGCCTGACCCCCTTCCTGTGAGCTTCCTGTGAGAGCAGAGTCTATGCAAGAGAGCAGCACCTTCCCTAGACCCCTTGCTAAGCCACTGTGATGCCTACCATCTCCCTAAGGGCATGCTTACTTGATGTGCCCCTTCCTGTTGTGCTCCACTACCATGTCACTCGTGAGTGTGGCAGATATTATCACCTGATCAGTCTCCAGTGGATGTACTGGCACTCACTGGCTCTGCCCCCATCCCTACTCCCAGGTAAGGAGGAAAGGAAAACACATTCACCACCTCTCTAACCTTCTTCCGTCTCTATTGTTTATGACTTCTTGGCCTTCCTCTCATTAGTCCACCTGGACTTGCTTTGGAACTAGATAACTCAAAGCTCTTCCACACATCTACTCCTTTCTATCTTCCTTCTAAATCAGTCCTAAGTAGAGAGGAAGGCAAGAATCCTATGGGTGAACAGGAAGTTTCCTTGGAAGAGTGGTTACTTTAGCCCAAACACAAGGATGGGCAGATTCAGAGATATTGAGGAGATAGGGCACAAGACCCCTGTGGCTATGGCGGTGGGATCTAGAAACTTCCAAGAACCATTGGGAAAAGCTAGCTTAGTTTTTCTAAAGAGTGGTCCTTAGAACAAGTAACATTTCAACAGTAAAAGGTTGGTAATGCCCAAAGTCACCGAAAGGGGTGAATTTGAATAGGTATGGGGCATTTATACTTGGCAGTTTCTCTGATCATAACTGCATCATGGGGATAGTATTATAAAATAGCCCAATTTATGTTGAGATTTTTACTCCTTTCTATCTTCTATTTTTAGGGAAAAAAACAGCTACAGTACAATTTTTTTAAAAAAAATTTAACTCCAATAGTATTTTCAGGAATTCCAAAGACTATGGCTTAGGGAAATTGGTAAGAGTCTTAAGCTTCAATTCCTAGTCTAATTCTTATGGTACTCACTATAACCTAAATAAGTTGCTTAACCTTTGTGATTCTCAATCCCCATCTACAAACCTAGCTTATTTCATGGTATAGTCACATTAACTGAGATACAGTATCCCCCCTCACGCACACTTTTGTTTTCCACATTTTCAGTTACCTTTGGTCAGCGGTAATCCAAAAATATTACATGGAAAATTCCAGGAATAAACATTCTATGAGTTTTAAATTGCCCACTGTCCTGAGTAGTGTGATGAAATCCCTTGCCATCCCACTCCATGCTGCCTGGAACGTGAATCATTCCTTTGCTCAGTAAATGCGCCCTGTATATGTTCCCCACCCATTAGTCGCTTAGTAGCCATCGGGGTTATCAGATTGACTGAAGTAGTCTCACACTGCTTGTTCAAGTAATCCCTATTTTACTTAATAATGTCTTAGTCACATAACTTTGGATACAATATATTATTATAATTGTTCAGTAGGTAAGGTATATTAAATGCATTTTCGACTTACCGTGTTTTCAACTTTACGATGGGCTCATAGGGATGTAACCCCACTGTCATTCTTGCTAACTGATTGAATTTACCAGGACCCTGTTCTAAGCACTTTTAGCACTTTTACATACATTATTGTATAATCCTTCCAATGACACTATAAGTTCTTGTTTCTATTTAACAGACAAAGAAACTGAGGCACAGATATGTTAAGTCACTTTCCTAAAAACACCCATTTAGTACACGGCAGAGTGAGGATTCAATCCAGGCAAGCTACACCCAGAGCCTGAGTTCCAAGCACTCTGCAGGACTGTGTCTGTCATGTATTTGTGTTTTAAAAATGTATTTGAGTATTATCATGCTGCTATAAATATCTTTCTACATCTTTTTTCATTCTACATTATGGTTTTAAGGCCCTGCACACTTGCTAAATGTACCACTAGTTCATTGGTTCATAGCATCCATCGTACACATCCTCCCCGGTTCACTCCTATTTCCTTGGTGAGGGACACTTGCACTGTCTCCCAATCCCTAATCCTCAAGCATTGTTGACATAAACACCCTCATTCATGTTTCCTCACAGACCTGTGTGCAAGTGACTAGAACATATTTTCTGAAACAGGATGGCTGGGTTATCAAGGAACAGGGTGATTTCTGGAATGCTTACTCCAGCCTTCCCACCAGCAGCATGCAGGATTCTTTCTTCCCCAGTTCTCACCCACCTCTGCCCGACTTTCTAATTCGTGCCAATTTGGTGACCATGAAGTAGTGTAACATTATTTTCATTTATATTTCTCTGATCACTCATTAAATTGAGTACCTCTTCATAAATTTGTGATTTGGTTTACATTTATGTGGTTGCTTATTCATAATTTTTGCTCATTTTTATATACTGGGTATCCTATCGTTGTATCCTAGGTTCTAGCTGTTTGCTGGTTTCATAGGTTGCAAATGCTGCCCCTCACTCTTTCACTCATCAGCTAGCTTTGTCTGTGGTACCCTCTGTTGGAGAAATTCCCAATATTGATATAATTATATCCACTGACTTTTTTTCTTTTATATTTGAACTTTGGATTCTTGTTTTAAAAATAATACCTTTAGACATCTCCTTCTGGAAAATAAAATGGAGTGATTTAGTATGACTAAACTTCCATCATAAAGAACTATAAAACCTGGATGAAGAACAAAAAATTCAGATGTTTGGAGGCATTAGAATGTAACCACAGTAACTAAAACCTGAGGATCCAAAAACTTGGAGGAAAGGGTTAGTATATTGAAGTAAGCCTGATATTTGCCACAGCATTTTACCTCTAAAGAATTTATTATCATGAGCATAAAGTTTAAACAGAAATCAATGGCTTTGAGCTTGTGGTATTCCTACTGAATATACAAAATCAAAGTCGAAGGCTACCAAGTTAGCCTGACCTTACAAAGGCACTATCCCAGGAAAAAAGATTGCATGAAATTTTACCTCAAGGCATTTGCCAGCTCCTAAGTTATAAATATATAAGTTTAAGATATCTTTATTTCTAAGTGCTCAGAAGATAAAAAGGTAATCAGACTGTCAGACTCATAATGCCTGAGAGACAGAGATAGAAGCTCAGGGCTTGGGAAGAAAGAGGAGCCCTGGTGAATATTTGCTGGTTCCAGATGAGACTGTAAAGAGATATGCTCTAGAAGTGAGGAGATAAGCATGAAACCATCTTTGACTGAATTAAGACATTGCTTGATGCAGTATCTACCTACCTGACAAAATAAAATTAAGTCTTCTGTGAAATAAAGGTAACTAGACATTGCAAAAAGTGGGGCCAAATGAATGAAATTGATAGAAAAATAAACAATGGAGACAGACCCCAAAGTTAACTATATCTGAGTTATGAGAAATGATTTCAAAATAACATGATTACATATGTTCAGGGAAATTGACGAAAGGATAAGGTAATTTACCAGAGGCCTGGAATCTGTTTTCAAGGAAAGATTCAAATTAAAATTATGGAAATAGAAAACACAATTACTGAAATTCTTAAATAGATTTAACAGCAAATCAGACACATCAAAAAGTAGGATAAAGGAACTGGGAGACAAATGAGAGAAAATATTCAGACTGAAGCAAGAGAAAAATGATAGAAAATACAGAAAGACATAATTTACAAGTCTGTAACTTATGTGTATATAATTGGAGTATTCAAAGGGTAGCTGAAAGAGAATTGGGCAGAAGCAATATCCAAAAAGCTAGTCACTGAAAAATCTTCAACACTGATAAAAATATCAAGCCATTTGTGTATTTAAAGCTTAGGGGTTGGCTGATACCTTGAGGCAAAATTTCAATGGAGCCCTTTTATGGGAGAAACTTCGTGAACCTTAACCAGGATAAATACCATGCAAAGAATATCATACCTAAGTACATAATAGTAAAACTGATGAAAACTAAAGACAATGAAAAAATCTTAAAAGTAGTCAGAGAAAGAAACCACATTATCTTCACAGGAGTGACAAGTACTTATAGCTAACTTTTTAATAGATATAGTAAAAGTCAGAAGATTTTATGGAATCTTTAAAGTGCTGGAAGAGAAAAAAAATCATTGTAAAAATATATAACCATAAAAATATCCTTCAAAAATGAGGGTGAAATAAAGACAATTTTAGACACACAAAAACTAATAGATTTTGTTGCGATCAGACATGAGCTAGAAAGAAACACTAAAGAGAGTTCTTGGGGCAGGAAAAAAGTGATAATTCAGAAAGTAATGAAGAGGACTAGAAAGAATGAAAAATATGGTAGATATATGGGCAAAACTAATGAATGTTGATTTTTTTTAAACAATTGATAAACTAATATATATTGTAGGCAGAGCTGTCCAACCTTTTGGTGCCTCTGGGCCACACTGGAAGAATAAGAGTTGTCTTGGGCCACACATTAAATACACAAACACTGACGAAAACTGATGAGCAAAAAAAATTTTTTTAAATAAATTTACGATTTTGCATTGGGCCGTATTCATAGCCATCTTGGAGTGCATGCAGCCCGTAGGCTGAGGGTTGGACACTCCTGTGGAGTTTAAATATGCATAATTAAAAGCATGGTAACAATAGTACAAAAAGGAAAGGAAGTAGGTTGGATTAAAGTATTGTGAGGTCCTTGCATTTTGCTCAAATGTGCTGAGTATGCCAATTCAGAATCATCTTTTATAACTCAAGCATGCAATTAAAAAGCTATATATAGGCCCAAATATATCAGTGATTACATTAGCTTTACTAGGAGTAATATTCTAATAAAAGGTAAAGATTTTCAGAGTTAAAAATAATCAAAATTGAACAGTTTGCATCTTAAAAGAAACACACGTTAAATAGAAAGATGCAGAAACATTGTACAAATAAAGCCAAAAAAATAAGTACCCAATGAAGATGATCCAAAAGAAAAATGGTATGGCTATGTCAATATCAAAGTGGATTTTAAGACAAAATGCATTACTAGGGATAAAAGGGTCAATTCAGCAAGAGGATGGCTGGCTGGCTGTTGGAAAACTTCTAAATTTATGTGCACCTAATAACATAGTTTCAAAATTAATAACTTAAAAACTAGGTTGAATAAAAAGAAAAATAACTAATCCAAAATTATATTTCTAAATTTTAATATACTTTGCAGTAACTGCTAGAACAAGCAGGCTTTTAATCAATGAGGATACCTATATCCTCATTGGAACTTTGAGCATCATGAATAACAAATATGACTCAACTAATGTAAAAAAACATTTATCCATCTACAGGTTGTACATTGTTTTCAGGTGCATATGGAATATTTACAAATATAGACCATATGGTAGAATTTATAACAAGTCTCAACAAATTTCAAAAGTGAAATAATAATAATGCATGTTCTTCAATCACAATGGAATTAACCTGGAAAATGATAACTGAAAAAGAAATTTAAGAGCCCTGATACACTCCTAAACAAGCCAGGGTCAAAAAGAAACCACAATAGAATTAACAACATTTGGAACTGAGTGAAAATTAGAATATGACAAATCAAAATATGTGGAATCCACATATTTAATGACATTTTAATTTTCTCCTGTGAACTATTGAGTTTATATCCTTTGATTGGTTGTTGGCTTTATGAATATGTAGGAGCTTTTAATATGATATGTAAACCAGTGCTTTTTATGTAATTTAAGTTGCCAAAATTTCCCTGGTAAGTCAGTTGGTTTTTTAATTAAAAATGTTAACATCATCTAATTTATAAATCTCTTTCATGGCTTTGGGATATTTTGTCCTAGTTAGAAAATCCATTCCCACTCCATGTTTTTCTAGTACTCTACATTTTTTACATTTAAATATACATCAATGTGGAATTTATGCTAGTATAGGGTGTGAGATGTAGATTCAGTATATTTTCTCCAGATGACAACCCTTTTATCCCATTACCATTCTTCCATTGAGAAACATAAAAGTGGTTTCCAGGATTTTACTATTGTAAGCTCTTTGAAACAATTAAATTCTGTCGCTGTCCTTTGTATTTTTGTCATTGTACTTTAGTCATTGGCATAGGCAAGAACATAACTAAGGAATATATTTTTAGAGGTAGAGTTGCTAGATCGAAGGATATGTACATTTCTAATTTGAATCCAGTGCTGTGCTTAAGAAGTATGATGCCATTCATATTCCGGGAAATCTCCTAGAGGGGTAAGGAAGGAAGCCCACAGCCCATTCTGGATTTCGGCCTTAGCAGCAGCCAGAACCCCACCCTTGGATCTCAGTATTCTGTCCTCTAGGGAGGAGGTCATGGACTGTGGAGCCAGAGACGGGGGTGAATCCCAAGCCCTGCACCGCCACTTCCAAGCCTGGGGTCTTGGGCAGGTTACCTCCTTCTCCTTCCTTAGTTTCCTTATTTATAAAATGGAGAGCATTTTCATAGTGGTTGTCAATACCATCTATAAACACTATGTGTATTAATACTGTGGTCACTTCTGTCTCCTTAGCACCACATCTGGCAGATGGTAAACACAGAATAAATACTACCTATTACCCAATGTTATTGATTCCTGACTGACTTGCCCTTTTCTGTCATCTGAATATAAAGAAATTTAACATTTATAGCTGCCTTTATTCTGTCCTCTTACTCTTTTATGAGAACTTTGCTGAAAATATTTGTTTTTCTTCTTTTGAATCATTTTGTTTCCTTTCCAGATTCCATTTTAGATTCAGTTATTCATGTGTTCATTCATCCCCAAAACATTAAGTAAGTGCAAATATCTAGCTGTGCCTTGCTCCTGCAAACCTGTGCCACCTCTGCAAAGCCACCGTGCCTCTCTCCATGGATATATGCGCCAGTCCCATCCTTAGAGTGCTCCTCTCACTGCCTCCCACTCTCGTCTGTGCGCCTCCCCTGGCAACACACATTGTGACTACTCTGCCCCCTAGTGGGAAGCCCTCGGAAGCCCTAATAAATGACCACCCTGGTTCCTGCCCTCCCTGTCATCACTGACCTCACTTGATTCCTTTGCTGGTTCATTCACCAAACGTTTATTGAGCATTTTCTGTGTTCCAGGAACTGAGCATATAGCACTGGATAAGCAACCACCACTGCGGTTCTCCTCATGCCACATCTTTCTCACTCTCATTCGGGCAGGGTAGGGACAACTGCTTATCTCTACCTGGAAATCGCTGCTACAGAACGGAGGCCCGGCATTCTGGTGGAGGGTAATGCAGAAGCCCATTTGGTCCCGTGGCACGAGGAAAGAATGAATGCAACCGCCATATCGATGATACTCCCTGATTTATCTCTTGGGGACATTACTGATTCTTTATCTGCAGAACTCTTTCTCGTTTCCCAAGCCCCAGCTCAGATGTTGCTTAAAATGATAAACCTTCCCTGACTCCACCAAGGCACCTCTCTGAGTGCTACATACATCTGTGTTGAATAAATATATATCAATATACTAATGGATAAAATAAGTGTAAATCTGGAAAAGGGCCACCAGATTGATAGAAGAATAGGAGCTATTTTACTTGAGTAGTGGTTGATGGGACCTGGATTATTTTTTCCTTGAAGAAGTGCAGGTAGGAAGAGAGCATGGATACAGCCTTCAAAAACTGAAAACACGTCAGTGAAGTTTGGGATTGGGGAACAAATCGGGCAGTGCTCCCAGGAAGGTGTACGACAGTGACAGAATGCCTTGGGAGCAAGAGCAACTCAATGGACAAAATCCACTCTGAGCTTTTGTCACAGCCCCACGTCCAGCGGGGAGAACCCTCATGTTCTGGGGCCCAGAGTCCAAGCTGACCTCCCACCAGAACTTCCTGAAGAACCAGCGGATAGCCCTTCTGGCTCAGTGTTCGGCAGGTAGAGCAGAGCTCGGCACATCTCTTTTTAAGCAGGCAGATTTACGCAGCCATGGCTAAGGGGCCCTGGGAAACCATTTATTGTTAGATTAAACCTGTGGTTTCTGGAAGCCTTTTTCTAACTCAGCACGCTGTGCCATTAGAGGCCTGACATGCTTTCTAGTCATGCAGAGAAGAACTTCCAGGGTATTATTTAAAGAACATCGCAATCCTTTGCACAACTTCACCCAACACACCTGGGAGTCTCTACTATGCTGACAAGTCAGCAGTCCCCACTGTCTTGCATTTCCAAAATGAGGTTATAGGAGCAGGTTTGGAGATGAGTGGAAAGCTGCAGGTGCACATTTAACCTGCAGGTTGCATTTTGTGGCTGAGTGTCCCCAACCCTCTGTTACCACTCAGCAGATGAGCATCTTCATTTCACTCACAGCTAAAGGAGCCAGAAGGGGAAATCTGTGCCTTGTGCTGTGACGGGGTGGGAGGTGGGGCCTTAATTCGCTCCTCACAGCTGCTGATCCATCCTTCAGAGAGCCTTGCCGCTGGCAGAGGCTTCTCTCCACTTCTCGCTGAGGCTGTGACTGCCTGATCTTTCTTTCACTCCTGTAAGTCATTTCTGTTCTGCCTCCTGCTCGCTTTTCTTTATCCCACCCCTCTCTGGTCTAGGGAGAGCTGAAACAACTCCTTTTCCAGTGGACACAAATGGCGGCAGCCCTGTCCAGTTGTTCTCTGGTGAAGCCCCGCACCACTGGCTTGTCTTGGCCCTCACAAGCCTTTGCATCTAGCCCACACCTACGACAACGTGACTGGTAACTTTAGCTTCATACATCCCATGAGTGCTAGAAAGTTTCCCCAGGCTATCCATCTATTCCAGCCATTCCAGAACATTTTCAGATGTTAGGTATAAGAAAAAGTAACTCTCATTCAATTTGATTTCTTTGATAATTCAAGTTATTTTGGGGATGTCATGAGAAGTACTTAAGACAGAAGCTGCAAACTACTGGCTTGTTAGCTAAATTCAGTCTGCAGACTTTGACAAATACGAGTTAAGATTTTTTTAATTGGTTCATGACATTGTAAAATAAGATTATTTTATATAAAGCCTCAGATGAGCTGTTCTGAAAAGAGCAGGCCTGTGTCCGTGCATGGCAACCCTCACGAGGCTGTGCAGAGCTGCTGTCCTTGGATGGGAATGAATTTCCAGTTTCCTCCAACCCTGCCACCTCGACTACTCTGCACACACCCCATCTCAGCCACTTATGATACCTGCCTGGCCCTGGAGTTCACATCCCTCAGCTCCTCCAGGGCCCACATTTACCAATACGGCCATGAGCCTTGCAATGTGACTGAGAATATTTTACTTTTAAAAAGTCTCCTAATTAAAAAATGCGCAAAGGACCTGAATAGACACTTCTCCAAAGAGGACATACAGGTGGCCAATAGACATATGAAAAGGTGCTCAATGTCACTAATCATCAGAGAAATGCAAATTAAAACCACAATGATACCACCTCACACTGGTCAGAATGACTGTCATCAATAAATCGACAAACAACAAGAGCTGGTGAGGATGTGGAGAAAGGGGAACCCTTTTGTACTGTTGGCTGGAATGCAGATTTGTGCAGCCACCATCAAAAACAATATGGAGATAGCTCAAAAATTAAAAGTGGATCTGCTTTTTGACCCAGCTATCTCACTTCTGGGAATATATCTGAAGGAATCCAAAGCACTAATTCAAAAGAACGTAAGCACCCCTATGTTTGTTGCAGCATTATTTTCCAATTGCCAAGATACGGAAGCAGCCCAAGTGTCCAACAGTAGATGAGTGGATAAAATAAGTACGGGACATTTACACAATAAAATATTACTCGGTGGTTAAAAAAAGAAGATAATTTTACCCTTTGCCACAGGACCTGGAGAACATTATGCTAAGTGAAATAAGTCAGTCAGAGAAAGACAAATACCATGTGATTTCACTCATGTGGAACCTAATGAACAAACTGAACCAACAAGGAAAATACGGACAGACTCATAGATGGAGAGCAAGATGGCAGCCTGCGGGGGGGGGCGTGAGGGGGTGGAAGGTTTGAGCAAAAAAGGAAAAGGGCTCATGGACACGGGCAACAGTGTGGTGATGGCTGGGGGGAGGGAGGACTAGGGGACTAAATGGCAATGGAAAAAATACAATAAAGATTAAGTAAAAAAAATAAAATACAAAAAAGTTTTTCAGTATAAAGCAGCTTACATTTTAAGTGGGAAATATGTTCATATTTATCAAGATGAATTAATTATAGAACATAAAAACTTAGAAATGCCTATACAGCCAACCTGCCACTTATTTAACACATTTCATTGATATCTTACTGACTATCAGGCACCAGGATTCAGAGTTGAGTAAGACAAAAGTGCCTGGTCACAAAAAGCTTCCTATCTAATGGAGAAAATACATAAGAAAATTAACTGCTTCTTTAAAACATTGTATGTGCACTTCCAGGAATTATGAGAAGTAGGGATTATAAGTGGGGAGAAGCTTGTGAAAATTTCCTATGCCTTCCTAGATTCTAACATTAACACCCAGGAATGGGATTGCTGTATCGTGTGGTAGTTCAATTTTTAAATTTTGGAGGAACTGCCATACTGTTATCCATAATGACTGTACTAATTTACATCGCCACCAACAGTGTATAAGGGTTCCATTTTCTCCATATCCTTACTAACTTTTGTTATCTCTTGCCTTTTTGAGAAGAGCTTTACTAACATGTATGAGGTGATATCTCATGGTGGTTTTGATTTGTGTTTCTCTGATGATTAGCAATGGTGAGCATCGCTAGTCATGCATCTGTTGGCCATTTGGATATCTTCATTGGAAAAAATGTCTATTCAGGTCCTTTGCTCATTTTTAAATTGGATTATTTGCTTCTTTTGCTATTGAGTTGTATGAGTTCTTTATATATTTTGGATATTAAGCCCTTATCAGATATATGGTTTCCAAATACTTTCTCCCATTTTGTAGGTTGCCCTAAAGTTTTGGGTTTTTTTTTAAGTTTATTGGGGTGACATCGGTTAAGAGCCTTTTCAGTTTACTAAGTATTTCTTTTGCTGTGTAGATTCTTTAATGTAGTCCCACTTGTTTATTTTCATTTTTGTTGTCTGTACTTTTGGTGACTTATTTAAGAAATCATTGCCTAGACCAATTTCAAGGATATTTTTCCTATGTTTTCTTCTAGAAGGTTTATGATTTCAGGTTTTACATGTACATAGTTGCTTCATTTCAAGGTAATTTCTGTGAGTGGTGTAAGGTAGGGTTGCAGTTCCATTATTTTGCTTGTAGATGTACAGTTTTCCTAATTAAGTTTATGAAGATATTGTCCTTTCTTCATTGTATATTTTGATACCTTTGGCAAAAATTAGTTGGCCATATATGTGGGGGTTATGTCTGGGCTCTATTCTGTCCCACTGATCTATGTGCTTGTTTTTTATGCCAGAACTATACTATTTGGATTACCAATAGCTTTGTCATATAGCTTGAAATCGGGAAGTAGGATGTCTTATGTTTTGTTTTACTTTTCCAGGATTGTGTTAGGTATTTGAGGTCTTTTGTTGTTCCAAATTTTAGAATAGTTTTGTCCCTATTGTGATAAATGCTATCAGAATTTTGATCAGGATTACACTGAATCTGTAGATTGCTTTAGGTAGTGTGAAATTTTTACAATATTAATTCTTTCAGTCCAAGAATATGGAATACTGTCACATGGCGCATGGGGGAGCAGCGCTGCAGGTCGCTGCTCGTCCCTCCTCCGGCAACAACTGCCGTGGGGAGGACGGAGTGTGTTGAGGGGAGCACGGAGCACCGGGATCTGAGGGTCACCGTCCTGGGCCAGCTGAGATGGGAGCAGGGACTCTGAGTCACGCAGAGCCCATCCCGGGGGTGTCACGGATGGGGGGAATAAGCACGAGTCGTCGCAAACACTTTTCTGTTTTCCAGGAGAGGGGCCATGGCACATCCCTCTTAGTGGGGAAGGCCCAGGGTCCCTTTGTTCAAGGGCTTTTATTGAAAGGGTTATCAGTGGGGCCAGGTAACAGGAATGCACAGATTACCTCATATACTGAAGCACATCAGTATGTTAATGTTTACAGAGAATAGGTGATGTTTTGAGGAAAACAAATGGGAGGAACCCACCGATTTACATGGGTCTGAGAGGAGACTAACTAAACAGGAGGGCATAATACACATAAGAGTGCCTAAGGGTGTAGGGTTAAGGTCTGTGAATAATGTAAATTTCCTTCTCAGCATGAGCTGGCTCTAGCTTCTAAGGGAAGAACAAAGCACACTTTAAAGAGTTTACTTTTGGACCTGATTTCCCTGGGAACTGCCGGATCTGGTTTAGGACTGTCTCTGGTATTGTTTCAAGCCTGAGCCAGGTGAGGGGAGGGAGTCACCAAGAGACAAGGAGACTTCTTTCGGATAGAATGAGGACTCTGGCCCTGTCCAAGCCGAGCTGAGGGGTGTGGGCCTCTTTGCCCTTTCTCCATGTCCCCCAATTTCTTGTCTGCTTCCCTTACTGGTCGATGTCTGGCTTATGTCGCCCCTCCATTGAGGGGTCTTACCTATCATTAACAAGCGACCATCACAGGGCCAAGCAAAGAGGCAGGAGCTACGCCTCTGCCAGGAGGTACAGGTTTTGTCTCAGAGGCCTGTTCCTCCAAGGCCTCCCTGATTACTTCCAGCTTTGGGGCCCTCCCACCTGTCAGCAGGCATTACAGTTCCTGAAACCAGACAGGGTGTTTCCCAATAGAATATCTTTCCATTTATTTGTGTCTTTTTTCAGTCTCTTTCACCAATGTCTTATAGTTTTCAGTGCAAAGGTTTTTCACCTCCTCAATAATATTTATTTCTAAATATTTTATTTTTGATGCTGTTGTAAATGCAATTGCTTTATTAATTTCTCTTTCAGATAGTTCATTGTTAGTATATAGAAGTATAACTTATTTCTATATGTTGATTTTGTATCCTCAATTTTACCAAATTCATTTATTATTTTCAGCAGTTTTTTAGTGGAATCTTTAGTGTTTTCTATATGTAAGATTATATCATTTGTGAACAGAGTTAATTTTACTTCTTCCTTTTTGATGTGAATGCCTTTCTTTTATTTCTTTTTCTTGCCTAATTTCTCTGGCTAGGACTTCAAGTGCCATCTTGAATAGGAATAGCAAGTGTGGGCATCCCTATCTTATCCCTGATCTTGGAGGAAAGGATTTTAACTTTATACCATTGAGTATAATTCTGGAAATTTTTAATAATTTCTGAAGTCTAAGTGGGAGCTATTACCTACTCACAGTTTCTTCTCCATGGACCTCTACCACACACGCACAAGAAATACTGAGGATGGGCAGGAGATGAGAGGAATCCCTCCTCATTGTTGAAAGCCTGGAGATGAGTGGCCATTTTTGTGGGAAAGCGCAGATCCTCACCAGGACCCTTCTTCTGATGACCAAAAGCCTTCAGATGCTGCTGAGGGAGGGGCAGCACAACATTGTAACCACCAGGGTATAGGTGAAGACCAGAGCTGCAGGGGATAGGTAGAAAGAAAACCTCTGAGTGTTGGACCCAGGCCATTAAAGATCTACTATTGGAGGAGTGGCAAGAAAGTTTCCCAATTATAAGACCTGCCAAAGGTTTAAGGTATAGTTTAGCTGCTGCAGGGAGAAGGGTCAAGGCTGAGAGACAGAGCTTGCCTAAGACCAAGGTTGGACTAGGAACACAGAGACACCCCCTCCCCCCATCCTCTATACCACCACTAGACTAGCAAACATAAAATAACGGCAGCCTACCACAGAGAAAAGAAAAAACATGAAGAGAGACTTTCTTTGAGGTATAGACACACAGGGACAGACAAAAGCTAAGGGCTTACCAGAAATATTAGAAAAACTTTGCAACAACCCAGCTACACCCAAGCCACAAGGTAGCACTAAGAGAGTTTGAAATTGAAGGTAACCATAGCAACAGCAAAACCAAACCCAAATCAAACTCCGCACTAGGTTTTCTCAGTATTCCATCCTAACAGGCTAGTAGCAAAAGTGGCATGTTGACTTCAAGCAAAAATACTATTTACCTCAGTCTCTAATGTCACGCATCACAATGTACCATATACAATTAAAAAAGTTATGAGACACAAAAAATGCAAGATAAAACATCTCACTGTCAAGAATTAAACTAATCAACAGAACCAGATTCAGAGATGACCAAGATGTTGGAACTATCAGACAGGGAATTTAAAATAACTGTGATTAATATGTTAAAAATTCTAATGGAAAAATGGGCAACTTGCAGGAACAGATGGGGAATTTCAACAGAGAAATGGAAGCTATAAGAAAGAGTCTAGTGAAAATGCTAGAAATAAGATTGTAACAGAGATAAAAGCCACAACAGAGATGGCTTTGATGGGCGTCTCAGTAGACTTAATGCAGTCAAGGAAAGATTTTGAAGATGGATCAATAGACGTTTCCCAAAATGAAACACAAAGGAAAAAAGTATAAATATCTCTATATCGTATATTTGTATCGAGCCATCTCTCTCTCTCCATATACATATGAATATTCAAGCACGATAGGCTAGTATCAAACAATCTAAAATGTGTGCAGTTGGATGTCAGAAGGATTAGAAAGGGAGATAGGGACAGAAGAACTATATGAAGAGATAACAGCCAAGCACTTTCTAAAAATAATATGTGATATGAAACCACAGATCTAGGAGCTCAGAGAACCCTGTATAGTATAATTTTAACCAGGAAATAGAAACCACACAGTAAACAGGGTGAAATTTAATATAAATAATTATTAATTATGGTAAATACTAAGTATAATAAATAGGGAAGCTCTATATGGTACCTTAGGATATAGACTACCAAAAGAAGTTCAAATGCAGAAGGGGTTTAGACTTCATTGGAGGAGATGGGGTTCAGTCACTGCGTAGCAGAAGAATTCACTGGTTTGGCTAGGACTGAGGTGGTCTGGAGTAATGGGAAAACAATAGGTAACTTCCCAGAGTGTAGGCTGGGGAGCGGGCGTATTGTTGGGGTCTGGGTGCTGGCAGGGGCAAAAGGCCTTCAGAGCTCCTGGGGCTTGCCTGGCGAATGGAAGGAGTGGATAAGTAATGACTGTTCAGTGTGTGACCGTCCAAGACACACTGTGTGCAAACTGTGCGAGAACTTGCCAAGGGAGTCCAGGCAGGCAGCCTCAGGTGGGCAGGTGGGGAGCTGGCTTCCATGTTGAAAGGGATGTACAAAGGTTATTTCCAGGCTAAGGCTCCAAGGTTACAGAGGAGCCTCACTCTGAGCAGTGGCTAGGGCAGTTCCTACTAGATAACCTTACAACTGCACGCTGACCCTTCCTGGCCCACACCAGAAATTGCAAGAGGCCTCTTCCGCCAGTGTCTCTTCAGTACCCTCTACTGAGGAAGTTTAACATTGTCTCACTTTAAAGGAGAAATGCTTGAAAAAATTATTTTCTTTATCATGGAGCATGTATTGGAGAGTGCATACAGAGCCGAGAGGCAATAAATGGATAACTGACACAACCCCAAGCAGGATAAATACCTCTCTCTCTCTCTCTCTCTCTCTCTCTCTCTCAACGCACACACACAGACACACACCCTTAGATACATCATTTGAAAGATAAGAATCACAGCAGGCTTCTTCTTGTCAGGAATTGTGCAGATCAAAAACAATGAAGTGACATCTTTAAAATGCTCACAGGAAAAAGAAAGAAATGTTCATCCATATTTCTATGCCCAGTGAAAATACTGTTTTTTAAAAAATTAAAGGCAAAATAATGACTTTTCCAAACAAACAAGCAAAAAAAAAAAAAAAAAAAAGGACAGGGTCCTTGAAAATCCATTACCAGCAGACCTGTACTATGTAAGAAATGACAAAGGACATTTTTAAAGTAAGACAAATGAGATAATGAAAGAAATTTGGGTCTACATAAAGAAATGAGTATTTCCAAGAATAGTTGCAGTGCAGGACAATAGAATGTTAATTTTTAATTACAATTGGTCTTTTAAAGCAAAAATTGTTGTAAGGTATTGTATGTTTGTATCACATGTAAGATTAAATGAATAACAACAGTAGAATAAAAGATGGAAGGGAAGAATTAGGTGAATACTGTTTTGCAGGTTGTTGTGTTATGTGTCAGGTAGCATTATATTATTTGAAAGTGAATACATCATAATGAAACTGCTGAAAATCCAAGGTAAATAGAAATTGTAAAGGCAGACAGAGGGGGAAAAAGAAACATTATAAAGAGGAAAACAAAATAAGCAAGGAACTAGAAACATAAACTTTAAATATTGTTTTATCTGAGGTAGTTTGTAAAAAAGTGACGTAGGGAAAATCCCCATGGGTGAGTTCAGTAGTATGAGTCGTATCCTGATTTTCAAAATGGATAATGGGTACATAGGTGTTTGTTTTATTATGATTTATAGCTTTACAAGAAATATGCATTCTTCTTGTATATATTAAATATTATATTAACAATTTTGAGGTTATTTAATTTTATATCTCCTACCAAGAAAATGTATCCTGTACCTGGAAAAGCAGGTTCTGAGTTGGGGAGTGAATCCTACCACCTGCTGCAAAAAGACTTGGAACCCCAGTCTTAGAAGGAGTCCTTCTGGCGACTGACCTATCAAAGGCAGTGCTGACATTGGTGACTCTAAAAAATCAAGTGGTCATTGGGGGAGTGGGTGATGTTTGTTGTCTTTTGTGACACAATACAAAATGCACACATCTCCGTCTAGGTCTATCCAGAGAGATGTAAATGTTCTTATGTGCACTTTTTAATTTTTCATAGGATCTGGTAATGATATGAGGATGTTGTCCCTGCTCTAAATTGCGTTGACACCCAGAAAAAGCAATGAGCTAGCTCTTTATTTAAATTAGGTAATCACACTGCCTGCCCCCCCGGAATCACAAGGAAGGCAGGAAAGTGTGGGCTGCAGTTGGAATTAGTTTAATGAAGGACTTGGAATAGCAGAGTGAGTCTTCTGTCTGGACCTTGCTGGGATGACACACCATGGAGGTTAATTGGATGAATCGCACATGTTTGCTTCCTCCTTCAATCACAAGTGCATGGGGGAGCCACCATTTCCCAAATAAAATGCATTCTTCCTTCAAGCTTGCTCTAGTTTGAAGCCATTGAGTATGTTTGTGTTTTTACATTGTGGCCTGAGAAAACCAAGTAGCCGAATCAAATGAAGTATCAACAGAACATGAAAGTACCGTATTTTGCCATGTACAATGTGCACTCATGTTTTTGGCCTAAGCTTTCAGGAGGAAAAGTCTTTCTTTTTCATTTTTTAATTCAATTCTGTATTGATTTATATTTAGAAACAAAACCAATTATCATATTCCAGGGTATTATTTTGCATGCAATTATCATTATTGCTTTCTAGAGTTTCAATTTTAATGTGTCAGCATAAATCAAAGAATTAAAAAAAATCATATAGATAAAGAATTAGCACTACCCATGTATAATGAGCATCCTTATTTTTCCCTCAAAAATTTTGGCAAAAAAGCACACATTATATATGGCAAAATACGGTAATTCTTGTGAGGTTGGCTGTGGGCTTTTTTGGTCCGAAAGAACAGGTGCACGTAGAGAGTATCCTTTCTGCATCATGTGGCAGAAAGTCTACTGCAAAGCCACCCTCAGGCAACAGCAGGCAGGGCAGACCGAAAATGAAGGAAGGGCTCCCAACAATACCCATTGCTTAGGCCTGGAAATGAAGTGGCACAGGTTGTTTGGATGTGCAGGCAGAAAGAAAATATATATATATACACATATATATATATATCTATATATATACATATATAGATATATATATGTATGTATATGTGTATGTACATATGTACATGTATGAGGTCTGTCCAAAACGTATCCAGCCATATACTATGAGAGACATTTATTGAAGGTAAAAGATACAAGAAGCATTGTACATAGGACAATGATGCTTCAGTCTCCTTCAAAGTAGGCGCATTGGGACCTCATGCAGTTCTCCCAGTCACCATCATCTGTCCCATTGTATTTTCCTAAATCTCATCGATGGTATGAAATCTCATCCCTTTCAAAGGTGATTTTAATTTTGGGTAAAGCCAGAAGTCGCAGGGCACCAAATCTGGGCTATAGGGGTCTGAATCACCTGGGTGATTTGACATTTTGCCAAAAAACTCTGCACGAGACATATGCATTAGCTCGTGTGTTGTCGTGATGAAGCTCTCAATCAGCATTTGTCCATAGCTGCAGGCTTCTGAATCATTGAAATAGTTTCCATGGAGGAATGGTCAAGCTTAACACAAAATCTGATGCAGATTCATTGATCAACTTGCTCAGTCATTTTGAATGCAATGGCCACACAGTACACATGCTCACTCAACGGTGTTTATCGCCCCCATTGACTAGCAGAGTGAAGTCACCACTGTTGACACATGCACATTCCAGTCCACTCTCCTTGCCTGCCAGGTTACATCAATGTTGTGTAAACCATTCTCTTTATATTAACAATGGTTGGACCTTTTCCCAGACAGACCTCATATACAGAATGGGCAAAAGTAGGTTTATAGTTTTGAGTACGTCAAACCCAGAGTTTATTCTTGTATTATTACTTATTAATTATTGTATCACTTTACATACAAACAACTATAAACCTACATTTGCCCCACCCTATGTATATGTATACATATGAAATATATAATATGTATATATAAAAGGTGTATAATATATGTGTTTACAAATGTTCTCCCACCTTAAAAGAAGGTAATACCCCAAATTGTCACTACTTACTTGTCCCCTTAAGCAAGCCTTGATTGTCTCAGTTTTAACTCATTGGATTCATTCAGTCATTTATGCATTCAGGAGGCAATGCCTGCTCAATACACACAGGCACATTACTCTGCCAAGTTACACAGATGCAAACCAGATGTTATACTCAAATACTTCTCAGCCAGCAGATGAAACAGCAAGGTAAATAATTAAAACACAACCCCTTTGACTCCCTGTTATAACACCTCTTTTATTGCACTTTCTCAATGGTAATACTTTACCTGTTTGGTGTCTGCTGTCCCATTGGACTCTAAGCCCATGGGATCACCTCTGTCTCTGGCTAAGGATAGAGCACATGTCCCAGGCCACATACGGAAAAGACCAGGTGCCTTGCCTACTTTTAGAAACCTGCAAATTAAGATCCCTTGCACTCTAACGTGTCATAATCTTAATCCTAACATGGTAGCTATTTCTATTTTCAAGACTGCATTTCAGAAGGCTTCTTTTTGAACCGCTACAGGACATTGAGTTATTCTGAACATTACAATACCTTACTTAAGAAAATGAACCTGACCCTGATAACATGTGTATTAAGGTTGCTTTTTATTCTTTCTATTCCCATTTTTATAATTGAAATATTTCAGGGAATCCTTTTCTGCTGAGGTTTGATTATCAGTAAATAGAATCTTTTGAAAGCCACTGTAAAGAAACTGCTAAAATGCTGAGGGAAGAATAAAACTATATAACTCATGGAGTTCTTACAACTAATTCAGCTGAAATATTAGATTCATAACTGTTAGCCAATGATAACGAGAGGAAATCCTTTAAGCACATATTATGTGTCTGGCAGACACATTCAATAAAACCACCCTATGGAAAAAAATATCATAGGACATTATATCAGCATGTATATGATATGCCTATATAAGGAAACTGGCCATCAAAGATGTTAAGTAGTTTGTCCGAAGTCAAACTGTAAGGAAGTGATGGAGACAAGATTCAAAACCAACTATGTTTGTCTCTGAAGCCCATGCCTTCTTGTACAAGCCAGTTTGGGTATGCATAAAAAGCCAGGTAGAGGTATAGAACAGTGTTTTTAGAACTGTTGGTTATCCAGAAAGTACATGGTGGTGTCATTTTCTTTGGATAAATAAATTTGAGACACTTTAAACAGCTAGCTTTATTGCAAAGACTTAGCATAACCTTTAATGTGCTTATGAGCATTGTAGCTTTCCAAGGTAGAGGAGAGCATGTATTTACTTTGCAAACTTTTTGACCACAGAACACTTTTTAAAGTTTTTTGGTGCTTACGGTGATCTGCCTGATGCCTCTTAGAACCAGGTTCAGGAACACAAGTTGAAAAATATTAACATAGATGATATATATCACTTCACATACCTCAGGGATCCCTTTTAGTATGAGGTCAGCTTCAACTATGTCTTCCTGAACCACTTGTAAGTTTATACCATGTGTTCATAATGTCCTTGGTTTTTCTACATATTTGTCTTCTCTCTGTCTCAAATGTCTTCTCTTAACCCCAACACACTGAGTCTTCTTGGAAAACCATCTCTCTCCATCCCTTCTCTGCCACCCTTCCTCTGGTTTCCCCAGGCCAACTTACTCGCTGGCTTTTCTACACGTCCAGCATCTCCTGTCACTTAGAACTGTAATAGGCCCTTTATTTTCTGCCAATACACTGGATAGTACCGCATTGAGATCAGGGACTGTCTTTTTTTTTATTGTTGCAATTACAGTTGTCTCCATTCCCCGCCCCCATTACTCTCTCCCTACCTGCCCCCACCTCCCACATTCAAATTCAGGCCTCCCCCTCCCCCTGTTGTCTTTGTCCATAGGTCCTTTATACATGTTCGTTGATGACCCTTCCATTTCTTTGCCCTGTTATCCCCCTCCTCCCTCTCCTCTGGTTACTGTCTTTTAATATAGAGACCCCTACCATCTAAGATAATGACTGGCACATAGGAAGCAGTGAACTCATTCTTGATGAATGAATGAATGAATGAATGAGTGAGTGAGTGAATGAATGAGTTAATAGATGGATGGATGGATGGATGGATGAATAAGTCAACTAGCCTCACTATTTTGAGAATGGGTTGGTTAAATGAGTTTAAATTGCTGATTGGAGTAAGCTGGTGGAGAGCCATACCTTCACTTTGAAGATTTTACCTTATCAGGTAGGCAGGGAAGCCTTTAAAAGATTTTGAGTGGGGAACTTAAATAATTTATTTTAAAATGGCACTTAAAGAAGATGAATTGGGAGGCCAATCTGAAGACAAGAAGTCTTTTAAGAAGCATTGCAGCATCCAGGCAGCAGGTGATGAGGGCAAAGATCACCCCCATGGCTTATTTTTCGGATTGGCTTTAGATGGATGATAAGATGAGATATTTCATTTGAAAACCAGACATCATTATGGAGCAGTGTAAGGGACACAAAGATGAAAAATACATATACTCTTTGCTCTCCAAAGTCTCATAAGAAAGATGGATCCAAAATGCACACAAATAATAAGCTATAGAAAACTGTAAGTGTACTATATAGCAGGGGGGGAAAATAAAAGAGAGGAAGGAGAACTAGAGAAACCAAGGAGATTCCAAATGAGGAGGTCTGGGAATATCTCAGAAAGCAGGGAGGACTTGAACGTGGCCTTAGGAGATGGATGGGGTTCCAAGGGGCCCAGGCTGTGGGCTGGATTGAGCATTTTGCGGACACCAAGAAGGACCGCATCATGATGACTCTCAGCCAGTGTCTTTGGTCTAGGCTGGTTCATGTTGGCCTTCACCCTTCTGGGGACACGGATTTTTTTGCCTGGGAAGGTGAAGGGGGCAGCCTTGTCCCCCACACCTTCTTCAGGAATTTCAGGCCTGTGGTCAACTCTCTCTGCAGGTTTTCCCAATCTGGCACTTGTATGCAAAAATGAACAAAAGAGCAAAAACCTTGACATGCTTTGGTTTTCTTGGTAAGAAAGTAATTTACACATACACCTTCTTTGATGGTCAGGAACCCAATGAGGGCCAAGCTATACCATTCCAATTTCACGTATTAAGAAACTTGAAGCACCAAGATGTAGTGTCTCTGCTCAATTTAGTCTTCTATCAGCCTAATATTCAGGAGTCCTGATTCACACAGATACATCTTTTCAAAGGGAACAGTTTCAACAGTAACCTGATTGACAACTCTTTTGAAAGTCTTCAGCTGGAGAAAGATTATGAGACATGCTTTTTTCTCGGGTCCCCATGAAAATAATTCGCCCAGGGAGCACACATGCGCATGTTTGGCATTTTAATATTGGTGAGGATGGTGGTCACAGCATATATTTGTATACTTTGCAAAGCATTCATCTATGCGTTATTTAATTTGATCCTTATGCATCCCAATCTTCCAGGTAATTATCTGTACTTTATAGATGAGGAATCTGGAGCAAAGTGAGGAATCAAAGAGAATCATTATGCAACATGTGCCATCGACCCTAAATGCATTTGCTCCTAAGTCTGAATTTTCAGATCCCGGGGTTTCTTAAAGTGTCCCCGCTCTCCACCCCAGGCACAGCTGCACTGTTGATCAGGAGACAAGCACAGTGTTTCAGCTGTGCTGGGCTCAAGGTTTCCAAATGCAGGGAAGCACCTTTTGAGCAAGGTCAGTTCTCTCTTTTAGGCTATTTCCATTATCTTTAGGGGGAAATGTGTTGATGTTTGCCTTCTTTGCTTGGCAATGCTTGGTATGAGGTGGAAAATGGGGCCTTTTGTCCCTGACTCCCTGGATGAGGCCCCAGTCTATTATGGACCCCAGCAGTCCCCAGACAATAGGTGGTATCATGTCAGGAGGCTGCTTATGACCCAAGGAAAGAAACTCAATGCTTGTTCAGCACTCACAGCGCTATCCCCAAGCCTTTCTTGCCTCCTTTGTCTTCTCTGTTTGGCCTCTCCCTTGATGCTTCAACCCTGTCCTCTGCAGTTCACTCGCCATCTCCTCTGGAGAAGGAATCTACATTTTTCCCTCCCAGGTCGTCTCTCCTTTCCTGGACTGAGAACGCTTGACTGACTCTCAGGAACTCTTGTACCTCTAGTATGGACTCAAGATTTCCTTTCGAATGCAGCTGTTCTAGGCACCTTTAATACACACAAAGCTTTGGGCTCCTGAAACACGCTTCCTATAGTGGCTTCTATCTTAACAACCCATGTTAAGAAAATAACCTTTCTTTAGCATTGATTCCCATGAAAATTCACTATGGATACAGTTGAGATCTGCTGGCTGGGAGTGGGTTGGAGGGACAGCGTGAGGAGGAAAACTGCTGTCGCACTATTGCTTTCATTCATCCCCAGAACTGGTGGGAGTAGGATTGTCTTTTTAACTTTTATACATGTGTAGCTGCATGTGTGCAGTGACGATGGTGCCCTTATTTCTGGAGGTTGAGAGGATGGGTCTGGAAAGGGCTGTGTCTCTGGGAATCCCACGCACAACCTCTCAAAGGTAGTTTCTTGGCCTCGGGGCCCTGCTCCGGCCTTAGGCAGATTGGTTTTCCTGATCTGCTTGTTTGTGTGTTTGTTTGTTAGCTGATAGACATCTTCTAGGCTGTGTCCTTCTCCTTAGACATTTGGTTTCAGAGCCTTATGTGGTGACTTTGAGAGGAAGAAGTGAAAGGGAGATAGACCGTCAGTGACCCAGCTGGTTCACCTCTCTTCAAAGGATGCGCCATTGACTTGGCTTCGTTTCTTTGTTCATTTCCAAGGAGGGAAGTAGAGGTGTGGCTCAGAGTCAATTCTTGCTTGGTCTCGTGTTGAGGAGCTTCAACCTGTCAGAAGGTGAGATTTGGGTCTGTAAGAGAATTAAGGTTATCAAGAGGAGAAAACTTAGGCCTTCTTAAACGTTGTTCATGGGAGACCCTAATCCCTTTATGATTTTGCCTTAAACAGCCACAGAGATGGGATCACATCCCCATATTCTATTGCCACCGCACTCTACCTGTAGAGTGTATATATCATTCAGTAAGCATTGGAGGCATTTTATAAACATGGTTTTTGGAAAAACTGTGGCAAGTTAAAGAATTCCAATTCTGGCCCTCACTGGCTTGTTATCTTAGGCCAGACACTTTCGTTCTGTTATCTCTAAACCAGGGACAGATGGTTCTTGACTGGCGCCCTCACGGGCCTGTGATGAGGATCTAACGGACCATGTGCACTGAAATTTTTGCAACTCAGATGCCTCCTCTCTTGTAAAAAAGAGAAGCTAGCCCCCAAATTCGCAATTGGTACCTATGCAATGAGCTCTGTCCATCTCCTGGACAGGAACATTGCCCCCAGGGGATTACTGACCCTTGATGTTTTAAATAATTCCCCACTAGGGGAGATTTCAGAAGTCAGACCTCAGAATCCTGAGTTGAAGTAGGGTTTAGCCTAGCAAGGTGCGGAGAGCTCCCCTAGGAGTGTGCTCGCAAATTGCCAAGCACTTCATTTTGACAGGGTGCAGTGTCTGCGTCCTCAACTGAGGCCAAGTGACTTGCTGCTAGAAGTCAGATCTGATAGAAGCGCCTCTTGGCAAGCTCTCCTTTGTTCTCTTCACCTCACCCCCTCCCCAGTCCTTCTCTGTGGGGAGAAGCTGTCAGCAGCAGCCACACCAATGAGATAGCCCTGAGGGATTGTGCACATCTGGTCTCAGCATCAGCCTTTAATGGTAAATGCTCTTTAATTCATCATCTGCAAATGTTTGTGCTGGATGCTGCTCCCACCTCCACTTTATAGGTGCTGGCTTGCCACCAGCTCAGCACCCCAAGTCTTTGCTTGAGGACTTTTGATTCAGTTCCAGCATTTGGCTCAGCTGTTAAGCCAGTCTGAGCTGAGTGCTGGGTCTGTGAGAATCTCCTGTGCACATTGTTTTTACAAGGTAATGTCCTGGAACTGAACCCTGAAAAACACAACTCAGAGCTGCCAGATTCAGAGTTCTGGCCATAACGAACCATTGGACACTGGGTTCCCGGATCCAGAGGATTATCCCCACCCCCAAACCCACAGTGCTCTGAGTCAGACGTGTTGCTTCTCAGGTTGCACCGACATAGCTTCCGTTCTGCCAAATTCTTGGGTTCGTTCTCCCCTGCCAAGGTCAGCAGGAACTCAGTTAATCTGCTGGGTGAGTCTAGCTTGAGAACCAAACCTGAGGAGAAACAGATCATTTAAAAAATTCCATACCTTGCACTAAAGGTAGAAATGTGTCGAGCCATATTTGAGACATCAAACATAAACAGGTACCTATTCTACATTGGCAATTTCTCTGTTTTTAAGTTGCTGGGAGAATAACAGCTGCAACTGCATTTGAAACATGGGAGAAATCAGAGTACTAAGGCAAGCATGCCCTCAAATTGCCAGGCTTTGTTTTGACAGGGCACAGTGTCTGCTATCCTCAACCGAGGCCAGCAGTGAATAGTAGCATTTGCTGGGCACTTTCTACATGGACTTTGTGCCCAGGAGAAACCCTCAGATTTCACACTAGGGGCCCTAGATTGTCAATACCTTCTGGAATCCCTGGGCAACCAGATCTCTCCTCTGCTTAGCTACTCAAGCCTTTTTTCCTCACCTCATCCAGAAAAATCACATGAACTGAGACACACTTCCAAAAGCGGGCCTACTTGTTCAGTCCTGCGGTGTAGACGTCAAGATCCCAGATACCCGAGCTCTGTCTACTCAGGTACATTCGTAGAGAAGACAAAAAAATATCCACAATGAGATGTTGCCCTCTGACCACACCCTGTGGAGCCAACAGTCCCCAAGATTCCCCCGACAATGGTCTCCTCGATTTGGTGAAGCCACCTCATGTGTGTGAAAGACAAAATGTCACCATTGCCCCAAGTAGAGCCTGGTCCTCATCCTTACTTGTCCAGGGCAGAATATCCTGAAAAATCCTTTTATAATAAAATAAATAAGTATAAGAGCTATAGAGAAAGTGCTTTGGCTAAACATGGGAAGAATCATGTGTGCAGACAGGCTCTTCTGATGTAGTGAGTCACTCATATCTCAGTGTATCACCCTTTTATTCTGGGCAGAATTTTAATCAGAGGTGAAACTTTTTCACAGGGAATATCATCTAATTTTTCATCTGTGCACTCACCTGCTGAGAAATACTTAGGATTTTTGCTCTGCCCAGCTGCTGGGGTTCTTCTAATCAGAGACAGAGAGCGGAGAGTTTTGTAATCATTACATATATTGATGTTACTATATCACAATGTTCTGGAAATGTCAGGTTCTTCTGCCTCTTGGGGACTAAGCTGACATATAAACGAAGGACCCCAAGTAATGACAAAAAACTAAAGGACACAGTGCATGATAAATAGGGATCAGATGAGTAAGAAGCCTGATTACCCACATTGAACGCCACCCCTGCTGCTAAGGCAAAGTCCCAGGGTGGGTGGCATATCCTCAGATGGATGCCGGGATCTCTGCACATTTGAAATGTAAAATATAAGCAACCTTTGATTTCCTAGGTTAATGTGATTCCAAGCAAATCTGTAGAGTTGACAGGTTATTTATCAAAGTGTGGGGCCTGGTTTTGGTTTCAACCAGAGACTGAAACACAGGGTTTGTGCTTGTTTCAGCAGTCCCAAAATGGCACAGTCTTGGTCCACTGGAGCCAGAAAGGACTTTGACAATCAACTTGTCCCAGACTCTCAACTTTGCAGATAAGTTTTTGGGTTTGTTCAAGTTCACACAGCAAGACAAGTGACAGAGCTGAGACTGGAATCGGATTTTCCTGGCCTCGAGCCTGGCGCCCTTCCCCATCTCCCCCTGCAATTCCAGACCTGTCTGTCTCACACCACCGGGCAAATCACATGGCTGGGCATTTTGTTCCCAGAAAATTGTGGGTGCAAGTAACAGAAACCAACTCTTACCAATCAGAAAAGAAATATATTGGGAGAGTATTGATAGACCTAATAATTCAAAGGAAAGCTAAAGAAACAGGCTGAACCAAAGGAGGCATAAAGCAAAGATAGCTTCAGGGGGACTGGAGTGCAGAAAATAATTGGCAGTACTAGCAGGGAAGGCCTTTGAAAGAACCCCTTTTCCTCTTCTTTCATAACTCCACTCAAGAGCAAAAACCCCTAGAGACCTTGATCTGCAGGACCAGCTAATTCACTGGTATTGCAAGCTAAATAAATGTTGTTTGGGATTTGGGATTATAAAGCTTAAGCACACGGTGCATTGGATTTCTTGGAGTGAGCGTCCAGTTGGTCTAGCTTGGATTACCTGCCCTTGAGGTGTAGATGCTGAACAGCCAATGCCAACAAATGTCCTGCATGTAGACATTGCGAATGTGAGCAATATTTTCGTACCTCCTCAAATTCCAGCACACAAGAGGAATACCCTCACTATCCCCTGGAAGTTAGGCATAGCCATGGGGCTTGACTTAGCTAATGAAACCTGAGCAGAAGCGATGAGGGTCACTTCTAGGATGGAAGCATTTAAGAGCTGGTGTGTGACTCTGCATAGTCTCCCCGCCATCACTCCCACCTTCCAGCAAGTCCTCAGGCATCATAAGCTAATGGAACTTCTGTCACTTGGGTCTCTGAGGATAACCCAGGTTGTTAAAATAGCATGATCTAGACTCTCTAACCAGTGTACCTACCTACGCATTGCTCTTCAGAGTGTTTATATAAAGGGAATCCAGCAACGGCAAATGTCCCACCATATACCTTGGATTGCAACTTGAAGCCTCAGTAGTATGATGACCAGGTGAGTTAGTCTGCCATTTTATCCCAATCTTGTTTGGATGTCTGCTGCACTTCATCCCATCAATCTGGAATGCACAGATTTAGAGTGTTATTATTGAAAAAGAAGCTAATGTACCTAGGATGTCAGGTGCATTACATACCTCCATTAGCAGCCAGCGTCTGTGTTTAACCAGTAAGTGTTTGTAGAAAGGAGGAATCAATGGTGGGTTTGTATAAAGAATATATGCCTATCTTCACATACATAATTTTATCTCAAGGCAGTTATGTCTGATAAATAAAGCATGTTTGGAAGTGCTGGATCTCCTAAAGGAGAAAAATGCAATGTATGACA
This sequence comes from Pteronotus mesoamericanus, assembly GCF_021234165.1. NCBI lineage: Eukaryota > Metazoa > Chordata > Mammalia > Chiroptera > Mormoopidae > Pteronotus > Pteronotus mesoamericanus. The sequence goes on from NW_026555308.1 coordinate 16,533,293, forward strand.
GTATGTGTGTGTGTGTAAGACCCCCCTGATCTACCCCTGACTCAAAAGACCCAGTTAGTTCATTAGTATGGCGTGAACACACACATGGCTTGGCATCACCCAGCTGAAGCGTCTGGGTTGCCCACCGCAGAAGCCCCTAGCTCAGCTTCCTTGCAGAATGTGTAATGAGCAGGCCATTTCTGTGTTTGCTTTTTCCTACTTTTTGAAGATGGGGTAAAGATACTGAATCAGACATAGGAGAGAAGGTTTTGGGAGGAAAAAAGAAAAGCAACCATTTTGTGTCACATTTATTTTTCTGTGCATTTCACAGTGTCCTTTTAACATGTCTGCTTTTTTTCCTAAATCTGAGAACTTTGAAAATCAAGCAAAGTAATTTCCTCCTCCCAATCCTGGCCAGGCTTCTCAGGTCACCTTTAGGTTTGTCTTTCTCCAAGATCCTCAGAAACCTTTTGATGTTAACTTTTTGATTTATGTTCTGTCTCCATTTGGCATTGAAAGAAGCTGTTCTTAACCAAACTCTGTGCTCTGTGATTGGGTCTAAATGGGAAGAAAGATAATTCCAAAATAAAACAAAGTGATTTAAAAAATAATTATGTAGTATATGTATAGGAGAAAAGGTTTACAACAGCTGACGCTCAAATTTGTTGGATACTAGGGCGCGTCATGGGATAACTCTGGCTGGAGGATGGAGGGCAGCAGGGGTCAGTAAGGGAAGGAGCAAAAACAGGATTCAGTCTGAGTTAACTGCAGATGTGATGTGAGAAGCCAAGAAAAATCATGTGTCTGAAGGGTAACAGAACCCAGTAAAAATGACTAGAACAGCCTTGGCCAGGTGGCTTGGTTCATTGGAGGGTCATTCCATGCACCAAATGGTTGTGGGTTCGATTCCCGGTCAGGACACACACAAAGGTTGTCAGTGCGATCCCCACTCATCGTTGTCTCTCTCTCTCTCCCCCCTCTCCCCGATCCCCCTTCCACTTTCTTTAAAATCAATAATAACATATCTCTGGGGGAAGATTTTTAGAAAATGACTAGGACAATGATTAGAAGCCTAGACCTAAAACCCACTATAATCTGGTATAGAAAACATTTCTTTTTCTTTATTTTGTATTTGTTTCAGGTGTACAGCTTAGTGATTTGGCAATCAGACAATCATACACTTTACAAAGTGTTTCCCCTTGATATTTCCAGTATCCCTCCGGCTTCATATATAGTTATTACAATATTATTGATTATACTCATAGATAGAACAAACTGATGGTTGCCACAGGGAAAGGTGGGTAGGGGACTGAGTAAAAAAAGGTGAAGGTATTAAGAAGTACAAATTGGTAGTTACAGAGTAGTCCTGAGGGTGTAAAGTGCACCACAAGGAATATCGTCAAATCAGGCTCTTACCAGTCACATTATTGCGTTGATGTTGAAGCCCTGCATGATGTTCATAGTTCATACATAAAGAATCGCTGGCCTTGGTAAGTGAGGAAAAGAATGCTCCTGTTCAGTCCCCCTCCCTACTTGTCCTTTTGGTTTGCCACACAAGAATGTGTAGCAATGGCTTCACAGGGAACAAGTGCCGCATTCTGAAGACGCTCGCTATGAAACACATTAAGTTTTCATGGAGTTTCTTTTTTTCTTTTACCTCATTTCTGTTTAAAAATAACCTAATTTAGTGCCCTGTCCAGCGTGGCTCGGTTGGAGAGTCATTGCATAAACTGAAAGGTCACTGATTCGATTCCCTGTCAGGGAACATGCCTAGGTTTCGGGTTCAGTCTCCTGTAAGGGCGTGATAGGCGGGGAGCAACTGACTCCTTGATGTTTCTCTCTCTATCAATGGATATATCCTCTTGTGAGAATTGAAAATAATAATACAAATTAATTAATTTATTAACTAACTTAGCCATTTATATCACGCCTTCCTGGACCATACTTTAGTTAGCTCTGCTCCCCTCCATCAGCAGGGCCTGGCCCGGGGTGGGGTGGGGGCGGAGAGCACAGGGCAGCACCAGGCTGGTCCTCCACCCTTGTCACCCGCAGCAGGCCTGGGCCCCTCCGCACCCAGACAGCCCCAGGGCAGGAAGTGGAGCAGATCTACAGGCCTCAGAAGGGCATGTAGTCATTTCTTTCTGCAGAAAGACACTGTGCACCTGTTTGCCACCTGAGCGACCTCATGCTCACCTCTGCTGCCAGCAGTGTCGCCTCCTTGCTCTCTGTTCCACTCAGTGCATTAGGGCCCGCACCCTAACTCTCTGTCTTGGCTATGCTTATTTCCTTCATCATGCCCCTGAAAACTTGCATTATTTTGTCTGTTTGCCTGTTTTATGCTTTGGGGTTTTTTTAAATCCTGTTTTCCAGTCTCCCCCACTCCAGTGTCAGCTCCTTGGTGCTAGACGGCTTCAGTCTTGTCACTGTCATATTCCCAGCATGGTGCCTGGTCCATAGTTCCTGCTCCATGTTATTTGCTGAGTCATGAATGAACTCTTCGATCGGGCTTTAATGTGCCGTCACTATACTCTGTCTTCCTGGCTCCTGACTGAAGTTTGTTTGTTTGCTTGTTTGTCTACTTGTTTCATTTTACTTTATTGTTGTAAGAGCACTTCATGTGAGATCTACCCTCTTAACGTATTTTAAGTGTACATTATATTATTGTTGATTATAGGCACAGTGTTGTTCAGCAGATCTCTAGAACTTCATTTGCTTAGCTGAAACTTCATGCCCATTGGTCTTAAACTGACTTTTACCTGAGCCTGCTGTCCTGGGCTTTGGAACTCCAGAGACTTGCTGTATTCTTCCCGGAATCCTCGGTCCCTGTCCACACACATGCCATGTCTGGTCCAGTGACTGAGCTCCTCCTTACTGCCTGCTGGCTCCTGGCCCCAGGAATACACTGTCTACATCTAAACTGCACTTCCAAAGCCTGGGAAATGGAAAGTTATGCTTAACAGCTCCCAAACTCCACAGCATAAAGTATTTATATCTTGGACTGAGAGAGCATATGCCAGAGAGGCCTCACCAAGCACACTGCCCCCAGCGGCTGTTGTGAGGGTCCATTTCATAGGTTAAACACTACATTTTTTTAAAAAGGTTTGCCAACTTCACATGGCATTTTATTTTCTGTGATCCTATCTGTTTTACTAATTGATCTATATCATTAGCTGTTTTATTTATCAATCTATAAAACTCCAATACTCAGGATGTTAAATGTTTGTCTGTCATAAACATTTTGCAAGTTTCCCTCTGTGTTTTAGTGTCGTTTCTCATGTTTTTGAGAAAGTTTCAAAAATTTAAAGTTGAAAAGTCTAGAGTTTTGGGGTTTTTTTTGTTATTTACTTCATTGCTTTGATGATTAAAAAGTCTTTGCCCATCTAGTGATTAGTTTTAAAGTTACCTATCCTTCTCCTTTTTTATGGTCTACAGTTTGATTTAGTACCATTAGATTTTTCATTCCTTCTAGAACTTACCTTCATTTACATAATGAGTATTTCATTTGATTATTTTCTCCAGAGGATCCTAATGTGCCTTATATATGTCTAGAGATAGTCTGTGCCATGGGTACATATGTTGATTATTTTGCCATTACCACATCATGTCAGTTATTATGAACTACATTAATATGCTTTAATAGCCAGAGATCCATTCCTCCCACATGCTTCTTCCTTGTTTATTTTTCATATGAACTTTAGAATGTTTTTTTTCTAATTCCAAAATAAATATCATTGGGGTGTTTATTAAATTACTCTAAGGACCGACACCTTTAAGATATAAGCTCTTGCCATTCAGGAACATGGAATGGCTCTCTATGTATTTACATTCCCTTTATAAATACCAGTAGAGATTTTCAGTATTTTCCATAAAAGTCCCATAGATTTCTTGTTAGTGTTATTTCTTGACATTTTATAAGAGGTGTGTGGGTAGATGGGGGAACTGAGAGGAAGAGTGAAAGAGGAAACTTGAGTGCGTGTTGTGAATGAAATTTTTTCCTTTAATTTTTAGTGTTGGCCATAGAGAAGCCACTGGGTTTTTCTGAATTTTATTAATCCTGTTGCATCTGACTCTCTGAGATTGTTTAGATACATGATTATATAGATTTCAATAATTGCAAGTTGATCTTCTAACTTCTGACAGTTGTACCCTTTATTTCTAGGTAAACAGTCCCTTTTTCATTCTCAATGTGACAATACCATTCTATCATTTTCTCCTATTCTCTATCACTTATTGTCTGAATATTATTTTCTGAGGGTAATCTGTCAGCTGTGTCTATCTATTGTTTCTTTGAGGATAATTTCATTTTTTTTCCTGTGGCTGCTTTTGGGGGCTTTTCTTTGTATTTGAATTTTGCAGTTTTACTACAACATATCTAGTTGTGAACTTCTTTTTATGCATTTTCCTTAGGCTTTGCTGGGCTTCTTTGAATCCTGGATTTCCTAGCTCAGCTTTTAAATCTTCGTGTATTGCCTCTGCCCTATCATCTCTCTCTTCTCCTTCTGAAACTCTGAAGTTAGCCTTACGTCAGAGCTTCTTCTCACTGTACCATTTGCGTCTCTTATACTCTCCTGTCTTTGCCTGTTTCATTAATTCATTTCTCCTGACCTATATTTCAGTTTATAAGTTGTTCCATCAGTGTATTAAAATTTGCAACATCTATTATTTTTGATAATTTCTAATTCATTGCCAAAATTGTCAAGCTTGGTTTCTTTCACCATGAACATTTGAAGTCTCATTGTTTTATAGAATGTAACCTCAATATTGAAGACCCTGCAGGTCTAGTTCTGTTCTCTGTTGTTTCTACTGTTGCCGGCTCATGGCGTGTTGGTTATTCGTGTACCACACTGTTTCTGATTGTTTACTGGACATTGGATTTGATCCTTCCAATGTTGTATAGAAATATTTTGAGGACTGGAATACTATTATTTTCCTCAGCCCCTCTCCTCATTTCCAAGAGCCAGGCTTCCTTGCATCCTGTTGATAATGAGCAAATGCTCAAATTTCTTCTTTCTGTTTCCTATTAACACAATTACAAAGATAGATATACTTACTCTTAGTACTCATAGCTATGTTCTCTTTAGGCTAGAGTAATGTTCCATAGGTTCAATATGTGAATTTTTATTTTCTACTTCTTTTTTTCTTTAACAGGATGAAGGGTATGCAGAACTAGTATTTGCCAACCAACCGCCCATGTGGCAAATCCTTGGTTCTGCTTGCTGGCCCTTTTGGTGTTTGGTAGAATCACCTTGATATGTCTTTGCCTAGAGGATTCATTTCATCCTAAAGCTGCTTGTAAATTTCCAGGGATTTTTTTTTGTTTTGTTTTGTTTTTAACAAGTATTTATCTACTAAAGTTCTGCTGGACCAGATGGGATCTTCTCAAGGACTGACTTTCTGGTTTCCTGAAAGATAAGACGTGTTAAAGAATATTAAAAAGTCTCTGCCCCAGCACTTTCCAGTCTCCCCTGTGGCTCACATGCCAAGCTCCACAGGTGAGGGCCCTCCTCCCAGGTGCTCTCCAGTCTCCCTCTACTGGGGAGCAGTGTGTTACCTGGGAGCTACAGACTCTGTATGGACAGAGACAGAAAGAGGTAGAGGTGAAAGTGAAGGTAAGAAGGAGCTAACACACCTACTTCCTCCCCTGCCCACAGAAAGCCCTATAGTGTTGGGCCAGCTTTGCTGTGGGTTCATTCCATGGCTCTTGGAGCCTGGGGGAGGTGCTGACGGTTCTTCTAAGCTCTTCCCTCCTTTCTTTCACCCTGTGCAGGAGGAAGCTACACAAAGACTCCTATTATGCTTGTTAACCCAGCCACACAGTCCTTCTGTGGTGAATTCCTTCAAGATTCTGGTCTAATTTCCATGTATATTGTCTTTTATTCTTTCACAACAAGTATTTTAATGAAACTTTGGGAACTGTTGTATCAGGACTTGTTAGCTGATTCCATTTTTACCAGCTCAGCTATTTTTTGGAAACCTACTCTTTATTAAACATTAGGAAGTGCTGAGCTTACAAGAGAGAAACTACTTCTATAGGGACATGCATAATTAATAAAGAAAGCTGATGGTTTGTGGCAAAACAGCCCTCAGTTGTCCAGTATAAATAGTCACAGATTTTCAAGTATTTGCATTGTCTATGAGGTTCAGTGTCCTGCCAAGAAATGTGACATTACCTACCTATCAAGTCACATCCCTTCTCACATCTGGGTGATGACTCCAAATGAATGTACTGTTAAAAAAAAACTTTAAGCATGTATTATTGAAATTGAAACACATTGTATGTGTCATTTTCATGATAATTGGTGTCCTTTATGAAATTGAATTGACTTGTGAGACACAGCACATATTATGCAGGTACCCTGCTCCTATTTCAAACAGCTCACGGAGATCATTACTTTCAGGAAATAAGCATATTGAGATATTTTTATAGCCTGTGTGGTTCCAAGCTTATTAACCACTTAAATTTGTAGCATCTCTCCAACTAGTTTAGAATCTAAGTCAATGATGTTACGAAGCTATTCTATCGCTTCATGCTTGACTAAAATGATTGTCTTACGGTTTTCTGGCTGGACCACATCCCGACCACAGTGGGTGTGTTCCTGGAAAGCCTAATTCATCTCAGGCGTCTTCTTTTAAAGATAACTTTATTCACTTCCTATTATTTTGTTATTCCACCATTGTCCTTAGAGACAGGTCTGGTGGCCATTTTGGATAAGTACAGCATTTATATCAGAATTAAGTCTCTGTAAGAAAAAATCAGATTTTCACCAGACAGTGGGAATAGTCAATCCAGCCAAAGACGATGCCTGTGATATGTTCCCACCAAAACCAAAAACAAAACAAATCATTAGTCAAATGAATGCAAAAGCAGGATTATCATAATTACTTGGCATTCTCCTAAAACTTCTAGGCAATTCAATAAAGTAAAAACAAGAAGAACAATTAAAATGAGATAATACTGTCAAGAGAACCATTAGAAATAAAATTAGAATGAAAAATAGAATTCAGCTAGGTAGGTGAATGCAGCATAAATATTACAGTCAGTTTTTCTAATATAGCAAAAAAGAGGGATGGAAAAAGATTTAATTTCTAATAACAACAAAAATATGAAGCACGTAATAACCTGAATAACAAATATACAGAATTGATGTAAATTAAACTAAACTACTGAGAATTAAAATAAACATTGACTAAATGAAGAAGCATATCATGCTCTGAGAAAGCAAAATAACTATAGTAAAGATATGAGTTTTGTTCAAGTTATTGCATGGGTTAACGCAATCTGACTCAAAATTGCAAGATCCCCATGAAGCCTCAAATTTTGAAATGAGAAGAATGAAAGAGGTTCAGAGGGGACCCTAAGACTTTGCCTCACCGTATTTTCTTTTTGACATTGCAAGCATAGCCTCAGCCTTCCCAGAAACATCTTAGTTTAACTAAATTTCATTCTTCAGTTAAAACAAGATTTCTCAACCTCCCCATTATTGATATTTTGGGCTAGATGATGCTCTGTTGTTGGGGGACTGTCCTCTGTTTGTCAGGTTCCCGGAGCATTCCCCCTACTCCTCCTGAGTTGCGACCATCAAAATACATCTCCAGACATCGCCAGTTGTCTTTTAGGGGCTGCAAAGCCTCCCCAGTTGAAAACCACTGGGTTAAAATCATTTATAGGGACTGTGGACTGTGGACTGTGATCATAGTATACCAAAGTAATTAACCAGGATAAAAAAAGAAAGAAAATTATTAAACAGAGCGATTGGCTTTTGGAAGATAATGTCAAAGCCCTTCAAACTGAGATTCATCTTGGCCTACCAGACCATAGTTATCATTTTAAGCTTCTGAAAAATTAGGAATTAGGGAACAAAAATTGATGATGGTCCTCATCTCATACCAAACAGCAAAAGAAGTTCCAGGTGGATTAGAGAAGTAACTCTTTTTAAAACTCAGGCCATGCAAAAAGTTAAGAGAAACAGAGTGAATGTTTTTCAAAATTCTGCATGAGAAGGGTTTCCTAAGCCTCTGTCATTAAAGACTAGCATGAATGAAATCAAAAGCCACACAGCAAACCAGGAACAATACCTGCAACAATTATGACAGAGAATTTTGGATCTTTATTTTATGAAAAAAATAATGGGATCTCAATAGTTGTATGAGGAAAAAGTGGGAACAGAAATGAATGAACAAAAGCAGGAAAATTGGTACCTAATTATTATTTGAAAAAAATCTTTCAACTTCTCTAGTAATCAAAGGAAAATACATCAAAACAAGATACAGTATTTCACTATGAAATCAGCAAAGAATAGCAATGGAAGGCCCAATATGGTCAAGATTCTTTGCATTTCAGTGAACATTTATTTATTGATCATCTATGTGTCAGACACCAAGCAGGGAGCTCTGGACACCAAGAAAAAGAAGATATAATCTCTGCCTGCAAGCTTCTAGTCTGGTCAGTCAACTTAATTTAACAAACACATAGTACATTTTAAAAAGGTACTTTATAAATACTGACTCTTGCAGTGTTAATAAAAACCCTATGCAATATTATCCTGTTTTATTGATGGGAAAATAGATGCATCAAGAGGCTGAGTAGCTTGCAATGTCCCACAGCTGTGGCAGAGGTGGGAGTGTCTAGAGTCAGTGGTTTTTCTGTCGACCACTTTGCTAGGCTGCCTTCAGAGAAAGTGAGGTAGAACAGGTTAGGGGCTCTCTCGGTCTTGCTGTGGAAGGGTAAGTTGGATAAGCCTCTGGTAAGCAGTTGGGCAGCATGTATTAAGAGTCTTTAAAATATTCACAATGCCTTGATCCCGTGATTTCACTTCTGGGAAAACAGACCTGCAGACAAAAATTGCATCGTCTGCTTTAATGCCATTTTTAATAAAATAAAAATTAAAACAATCTAAGAATGGAAGACTGTTCCTATATATGGTATATCCATGCAATAGAATATTATACAGCCATTAAAATTATGTGGGCAGCTCTGACTGGTGTGGCACAGTGGGTTGGAATCGTCATGCAAATTCAAAAGATACTGGTTCTATTTCTGATTCAGGCACAGGTCTGGGTTGCAGCCCAGGACCCTGGTTGGCGGCTTTTGAGAGGCAACCAATGGATGTTTCTCTCACACATCTATGTTTCTTTCTCTGGCTTTCTCCCTCCCTTCCCCTCTCTCTACAAGTAAAAAAATCTTTTAAAAAAACCCCAAAATTTTGTGTGCAGTTAGAATTAAATAACACAAAAAGATCTTTAACATAGAAACTTAGGTTAAAAGCTGAGAAGCAAAATTGCATACATTGTAACAACATGAAAATATGCAGGTACATAGATATCAGAAAGAAATATGGCAAGCGTTATTAGGAGTTATAGAAGTCTGGATAAAATATTATAGCCAATTATTTTTCTTAATTATTTTCTCTATATAATAAATATGCATTGCTGTCATGATAAAAGGTATTTAAAGACTTTAGCAAAGTATTGTTAGAAAACTGAGAAACACAGCATGAAGAGAGACAGGGTGTTCGTAGTCCAGGAGCTGAGGAAAGAGGAGAGGGGAGAGGAGCTGTACCTTACAGGCTGGTCGGACCCAGGCCTCTTTAAGAGGAACAGCCGCAATGCACAGTGACCTCCCAGGCACCTGCTATTGCAGGGGATGTGCCCATGTTGGAGTCTGTTCCTAAAAGCCCTGTTCTTATTCTCACTCCCCTCGTTGAGGGAGAAGAGACGAGGATTCAACTCAGATACCCTCTATGGCAGGCACTGTTGTATCTTTGCCAGAGTGTAGACCCTGAAGTGACTCAGTTCTTTCCAACACGATCAGCTCCCGAGTCCCAGGCTTTGTGGTGCAATTCTTGCCGTGGTCTCCTGCCTCCACCTTCCTGGCCCTTTCTGTTGTAACTGCTACTCAAGGCTGTCACAGCTGCTTTGCTCCTTCTCACTGGAGGCCTTTCTACTCCAAGAGCAAAAGAGCGGCCTCGCAGGAGTCCAGGGCCCTGGATCCCTCCGCCTCGCATTTCTCCGCTAGAACTGGCGCCACGGGTCTCTCATAATCTCTGACACTTCTCAACTTCTTATCTACAGGCTCCCGACTCCTGACCTGCCAACTTGCCAATGACTTACTGACCCTCAGAGCAATGCACCCTCTTCTCTCCCAGCTCATGGCCTCTGTCTGTCCCTTCACTGGTATGTCCTCCACGATTCCCCCAACTGGCAAACGCAGACTTCCTGTACCTTTTCCTCTATGTGACGCGGTCACTCACCGTCCTCTTTTGAAACTCACTCCCCCGCTTTAAAAATAACAATTTTATTGGGATATAATTCACATTCCATACATTTCACCCACTTAAAATGTGCACTTCATAGGTTTTTAGGGTGTCCCCCGAGTTGAACCACCACCACCGCAATCATTTTTAGAAGACTTGCCACCCCCAAAATGAACCTGTACCCATTAGCAGTCCGTCCTCCTTTGGTTTTTAACGTGTTTTCCCCCCTTGGTTATCCTAAACTGCTTTTCATTCTCAGTCTTCTCTTCTTTTTCCAGGGTCTGAAATATTTCTACTTCCCAGACCCCTCTCCTCCGCCTTCTTCTCACACTACTCCCAAACTCAAAGAGGCCTTATTCGCGCCATGGTTTTAACCTGGGGCTCCTGTGAGCCTCATAGCTGTACCTCAATCCCAGACCTCAGTCCCTGGCTTCAGTCGCCTGGTTGCACCTTCCAAACGCACCCAGTGATCCTACAGCCACATCAGATACTATAAGTCCAAAGTGAACCTATTTGCCCTTCAAGCCCACTCACCTGTTCTGCCACCAGGTGCGCTCTTCCTCCAATGCAACGCATTCCGTGCACACATGATCGACGCTGTTCACCCTGTCACTCAAGGTAAGCCCACCTTCTCCCTGACCCCTCATCCCAGCCTGTCACCAGGCTCTAATGATTCTGAATGCCTGTGCGTGTCTTATCTGCATCCCCCGTCTCTCCTGCCCTGCCGCTGTCTTAGTTCACACATTTCTACGTCCTGCTTTGACTGTTGCAGAATCTCGTCTCCCTACCTCCAGTTTGCTGCCAGGGCTCTTCTAAACTGCAGACATAATGATGGCCTCGCTGGCTAGAGAGCCATCAGGAGGGTGTAGCCAGTGCGTGTCACCTAACTGATCAAGCCCAAACCCCTGAGTGGTGTTTTGAGGGCCGACATGAGCAGTTTACCTGCCTTGCTAGCCTCATGCAGCTGTTCTCCTGCGCACCTGCCGCAGCGCAAGACCCGATCTTTCCCCACACGTGCCGTCCTTTTTACACATTCACATATTTGAAACCATTCGGAATTTCCTCTTAAAGAGTGCCCCCTTAGCAGGCTCTCTCTCTTCCTCTAAGATACAGATGGAGGTAGACATTCTGTCCTCAGTTCCCACAATACCTTGTACCTAATCATCTTTTGGCACTTTCACATTTTTGTGGTTATGTTGTGTGTTCCTGTGCCCTAGTAGAATGAATTCTTCAAGAACATGTTCTCCCTCTCAGTCCTCTCAGATCCTCAGTGGCTAATACCACACCTGCAAAATAGAAGACATTCAGTAACTCTGTCAATTCATGGCACGAATGAATGAATGAGCAAATGAACCTTTCTCTTAAGTCCTTTCAACATGGGACATGGCATGCTGAGTGGAAGCAGGAGTGGCTGACATCTCAGACATTGAAAGGAAGAGCGGGCCACGCTCTGCAGGCCAGCGTAGTCCACTTTGACTGCCTCACTTTGAGTTGTCCCGTGGGCCCAGCTGGGTTTAATAATGAAGCTTTCAAAGGGGACATTTGCCTCAGGGGTGCAGGCTTTGTAGGTCACCTGAGATGATGAATCACTCCCTTCAAAGCAAGAGCACTTGCTACTTTCTTTTAGATTTCTGTTAAAATTGTGTTGGGTTGTTTGTTAGGACTTGGAACCCACCCTGAATTTCTGAGCTAGCTATTTCTTTGCACTCTCAGATTGACTTTACATTTTTAAATCATGGATATGTTTGCTGGAATGGATCAAATTGACTCATTCTACTGGCAGCCCTGATGGTTCCAGAGCCTGTTACTATGGAAATGAATTTGTTACTTCTTGGTTCCTTTCTGATTTTCAGGCTGCAGAGCAACATTTGCAATGCTCCTGTGAATCTCTCCCCAAAGAGGGGAAAGGATGAAAATAGAATTACCGGAATGGAGAGTCCAGGATTTGTAATAGTCATAAACATTTGGCAAGTGTCTTTGCTCTGGGTCAGCGCATCTCATTCTTGTTTATTTGTTTTGTTTATACTTTATGTGCTAAGCTCAGCACTTCCCTGAGCTTGCTTACTTTGCTCCAACAAAGCTCACTTTATAAGAGAAAGGCAATATTTTTTAAAAAAGCGACTGTCTCTAACATACACCACCACCACCAATGGACCGACCTGGCCCAAGTTGGGAGTATGATGGCTTCATGGCCCCAGGGCCCACCTCCGCCTACCCCAGGGTCTGTGGTCTTTGTCCAGTTTTCATTCCATTCATTTCCCTCACATTCTGTGGCATGGTAGGGGAAGGCCTCCATGCTGTCTGATGCTTTGATAAAGGGAAGGAAAGAAGATGCTCACACCTCCTGAGATTCTCAGACATCTCTGGCACTGCATGGGCAAGGCGCTTCAGATACCTTACCTCTTGCTCCTTGAACTCCTAAGAATAAATAGGAAAAAAGGAAGCAGATTTCCAATTTCAGGACTAAAAAATGCTTCTGTGTTCTGAGACCTCTTAAAGGTAGTTTCTCATTCTTGCTGTCATCCTACATTTTCAGATAAACAGGGCTTCTTCATTTTTTTATTCATACAGCCATTCATCAAATTCTTTCTTTTTTTTATTGTCACCCAAGGACATGCTTATTGATTTTAGAGAGGGGGAGGGAGAGAGAAAGAGAGGGAGCAAAACATCAACATGAAGGAGAAATTGGATACCTTTCACATGTGCCCCTACTGGGGACCGAACCTGCAACCCAGGCATGTGCCCTGACTGGAAATTGAACCCATGACCTTTAGGTTGCAGGACGATGCTCCAGTCAACTTAGCCCCACTGGCCTGGGCCAGAATCAAATATTGTTTAGTACCTGTTTTGTGCCATGCACTTTTCTAGACACTGGGGATATGACAGTAAACAAACAAAATGTGTTTGTGTGTGTGTGTGTGCGCGCACGCGCGCGTGTGTGTGTGTATCTCTAACCACTATTCTCATAGAACTTGGTGTAGTGGAGAAAAAAGAAAATGATCAAATAAATATATAATAGGTCAATGATAAGTGCTATACAAAATAGAGTAGATAAGGGACAAGTGTGGAGGGAGTGATACAGGATTGGCAAGATGGCCAAAGGGACTGAAGCCAAAGTGTTGCTATGGGAAATAGGAGCAGTTGGAGTTAAGCAGGTGTGGTAGGCTGAATAACAGCTTCTCAAAGATGCCCATGTCTTCTTAATCCCTGGAACCTGCAACTATACATTACTACATGGTAAAAGGGGCTTTGCAGATGCCATTGAAACCTTGGGATGGAGAGATTCTCCTGCATTATTCACATGGGTCCAGTATAATTACAGTGTTATTGTAAGAGGGAGGCAGGAGGATCAGATAGATACAGAGAAACTATAAGGAAGCAGAGGTCAGAGAGCAGAGAGATGCTATGCTGCTGGCTTTGAAGACTGGGGGAAGAGGGAGGAATGCAGGCAACTGGAGAAGCTGGAAAAGTTCAAGGAAACAGATTCTGCCCTAGAGCCTCCAGAAGGAATGCAGCCCTACTAACACCTTGATTTTAGACTTCTAACCCCCCAAATTATAGGAGAATAAATTTGTCTTGTTCAAGCCACTGACTTTGTGGGTAATTTGCTACAACAGCAACAGGGAGCTAATACAGAGGTCAAATTATGTAGCGCCTAGAAGAGCCCTGGATCCCATAGATGAGGATGTTGAACATGAATGAATATGAATCAAAACCACGGGACTGTTGTGCACAAAGGAGAGCCATGATCCAATTTGTGTATTTGCATAGTCATTTTGGTTCTTGGGGAGGAGACAGGCTCAGAGAGGAAGAAGTTGAAGTATAGAGACCAGTTAGAAAGAAAAGTGATGATGGTTAGTGTAGGAGGCAGTGAAAAGGAGTCATATGTGGGATGTTTTAAAGGTAGAGACAGCAGGGCTTGCTGATGAACCAAACTGAAGAAATGTGAGGGAAAGGAGCAGTGCCTATAACGCCTCGCAAGTAACTTGAGCAACTAGCTGATGGGATGGAGTTGCCAATACTCAAAATCAGAAAGGCTGGGAGGAAAGGAGTGGGGGGGATGGAGCCTAACTGTTGGTTATTTAATTTAAAAATAAAATTTTATTTGAATTTTTAGAGGATGGGAAGGTTAAAAATTTTGTTTGGAACGTAAATTTGAGATGGCCATTAGATGCCCAAATGAGAAGTTTAGTTATCGGTTTTATATACAAATCCAGAACTCTGGTGTGAAATAATGGAAAAAATCTATTTTTTGGTCTCTGCCCCTGGTTTCTGGCACAGAGCCCCTAAGCCCTTGCAGTTTCCTAGGTGATAGGAGTGTCTTTTGTTCTAATGAGGCAACTCCTGGATGGGGGCTGGTTACTAGAGAGACCAAGCCATGATTAGAAAGAAACTTGGAACTTTCAACCTCACCTGGGGGGGCTGGAAATTGAGTTAATGAGCAATCATGATCATCAATTAGTTAATGATCAGTGAAGCCTTTATAAAAATTCTGGAAGAACACGGTTTGGAGAGCTTCTGGGTGGGTGAACACCTCCACAGGCCAGGGCAGGGGTGGGGGGGTGGCACACCCTAACTCCTTGGGGACTGCACACTGGCACTCAGGACCCTCCCAGACCTCACCCTGTGTATCTCTTTATCCAGGTGTCCATCCATATCCTAATTACATCCTTTATCGTATCATCAAATAGTAAAAGCAAGTAAGTGTTTCCCTGAGTTCTGTTGTCACAAATAATTGTATCCAAGTCATTTGAACGTCCCATCTGTAGCCAAATCAGGCAGAAGTTGTGGGTAACTTGAGGACCTGCTACTTGGCATCTGAAGTCCGGGGCAGTCTTGTAGGACTGAGCCCTTAACCTGGGAGGTCTGCACTAACTCCAGTCAGTGTCAGAATGGAATTGAATTATAGAACACCCAGCCGCTGTTACAGATGAATTGCTTGGTGTGGGGAAAATCCCACATACATCTGGTGCCCAAAGTGTTGTGAGCATGGTAGTAGTGTGATACTAAAAGAAATACACGGGAGGGGTGTGTGTTTCTAACTCATCGGGGGAGAGGTTGAACCAGAGAAGTAAATTCAGGAGTCACCACCCACAGAGAGCTAGAGAGGGTAAGGGAAGGAGAAAAGAGGGCTGGGATGAGCCTTGGGCCCATTCCCTGAGCCACGCAGCCACGGCAGGTCAGAGCAACGCACGCTCAACGGTAATGATGAGGTAACTACATTCCTCCAGGGCTGGAATCCAAGCTGGTAGAGGAAATAGAATCAACCCTAGGAGATTTGGATAGACTGTAGACTTAGCAGGTTAATTTCTTTTCCCAGCCTCACCTTAAGCAGATAAGCTCAATTTAAGGATCAAACTAATCAACCGTGAGCAGTTGTGAAAATCTCTAACCTCTGCTTTCTGTGGCTTTCACTGACATGCTCAGAGCATAGATGGATCTAGCCAAAATATGTGGTCTTGAGCAGCTATTAATTCACTTTACAGTTAAGTCTGGTCCTAAGCCTCCCTCAGTGGAGCGTTGGGAGCCGCTCTTCAGCCCTAGAGGCATGTGAGAACCACATGGCACCTGGAGCTCTGGGAGGTTCTGCCTGGCCCTGCTCTGGGTGATACTTACAAGCAATCTCTCTGCCATCTCTTGGGCCTGGGTGCTTCTCAGAGTGTCTTCTCCATTCGGCCCTCACTCCCTAAGCCTGAGAAAAGACTGGCCAGCCCACCACCGTTCTGCACTCACCACATCTGGGGACGAAGCTACAGGAGGGGCCAGGTCTCTACAACGTGCAGAAACCCCACACACCCTGCCCCTTCTCGGCCTCTGAAAGGGGAGCCGCGGCCTGCGGGAGACCACTTCTGCTTCCCACCGCTGGCAGGAGTTTCTCTCCCTTCCCCTAAACAGGCCTTGGCTTCTCCCACAAAATGTTCAGAGAGGAATTAGGTAGGGTTATCCTCTGAATGCCAGGCCTTTCGGTTTTGGGGCTAAAACTCTACAGCTATTAATGGCCCCCAAGAGATGGCGTCCCCGACTCCGAGCAAAGAGACAATGCTTCTCTAATTGGAAGAGGAAAGTGCATCTCAATTTCTTTTATTGTAACTCACTTAAATATTTTATGATTTTATATAACTCTTAAATTGAACAAATACACTCTTGAAATAAAGCAACCTGTTTGTGTCTCCCAATGTCCCTTAACTTTGTTCTTCCCCTTCCGTGTGGGGAGAATATGGGGGAGATGTTTCTGGCTACTTTTAGAAAATAGAATGTTCTGTGCTATCATCACTTTAAGTCCCATACACACCATACAATGTACAGACAGTGTGTCATAGAATTGTACACCTGAAACCTGTATAGTTTGTCAACCAGTGTCACTCCAATGACTTCAGTAAAAAGGAAAAAAAAAGAAGCTTTTAGTAAAAAAATAAAGTAGGTCCTATACATAACACAGTCTCAATTTAGTAGTTAAAATGTCTGACCAAATCTGCAAATTTGATTTACTGTTGCCTTTTCTCCCGGATCCCCAGCCTGTCCTCGGGTGGTCGGGGGAGATCGGCAGTTAGGGAGGGGGCTGCATGTCTCTCTTTTCCCACCTGGTTCTCCTGCTCTTCCTCCAGCTCCACAGCAGTGGTTTCAGAGCCATCTGGCTGGGGCTGGGCTGCAGGGAAGGGGCGGAGGTCATTCCTATTCACTGAGATGTTGCATCTCAGCTCTCTAGACTTGGCAGCTGGTTAAAGCCTCCTGTTTCTTACATAGTCATTGTCATAGTTTTCAGACATCCCTGCCCTCCTTCCTCAGGACCTCCCCCCTGCAGTTTCCATGTCAAGTCAAATCAACCTCTACTCCAGCTGATAACTTCCCTCTTCTTCAGCCCCTAGGGAATTGGTGGGACATCTAGCTCCTCTGCACAGAGGCTCCTTGTTCCCTCTGGGCAGCTGTCTAGGGAAAGTTCCCTGTTTCTCCTTTGCTCTCTCACTCACACTTTGGACAGCGGGCGTAAGTTTTCCACACTACACAATTCTGACACTTAACTGCCTCAGGGTGGTGTCAGACCCAACAGGGTAAGGACTCAGTCCCACACGACTGCCACTACCCTGCCCCCCCCCCCCCACTTCTGATGCCAACCAATCACAAGCCTCAGGTTGTCTGTTACCTTTAAACTGAAGTTCCCACAACCTCCTCCTCTGGTTCGATAATTTGCTACAGTGGCTCACAGAACTCAGGAAAAGTCTACTTACTACTGCTGATTTGTTATAAAGGATATTAAAGAATACAGATGAAGAGCCCAATGAAGAGCCAGTGAAGAGGTACGCAGTGTGAGGTCCAGGAGGGTGTTGAGCGCAGAAGCTTCTGTCCCTTGGAAGGGGGGGCGGGGGGTGTCACCCTCTTGGCAGATAGATTGTGTTCACCAACCTGGAACTCTCTGAACCCTGTACTTATGGGGATTTTATGGAGGATTCATGATGTAGACACAATCAATCTTAACTCAGTTTCCAAACCTTTTCCCTCCCCTGGAGGATAGAGTGTAGGACTGAAAGTTCCAAACCTCCAAGCATGGCTTGATCTTTTTTTTTTTTAATTTGCATTATTAACATTCTCTCCATCACTTTCTTTTTTTCAGCTTTATTGAGGTGTATTTGATAAGTATGTTGTAATATAAATTGTACATGATGATTTGATATACATTCATGCTGTGAAAGGATTCCTACTGTGTGTTAATTAGCAGATCCATCACCTCACCTGTTTACGTGTGTGTGTGTGTGTGAACACGAGCTCTACTCACTTAGCACATGTCAGGTATACAATACAGCATCATCAGCTATAATCTCATGTTGTATCTTAGATCATGAGACCTTAGGCATCTTATAACTGAAAGTTTGGACCCTTCTACCAACCTCTCCCTATTTCCCCCATCCCCTGGCCCCTGGTAACCACCATTCTTGTCTTTTCTATGAACTTACTTTTTTCTTTTCTTTTTTTTTTTAGTTTCCACATATAAATAATAAAATGTAATACTTGTTTTTCTCTGACTTATTTCACTTAGCATAATGCCCTCCAGATTGATCTATGCTATTGCAAGTGACAGTATTTCCTTCTTTTTTAAGGCTAAATAATATTCTTTTGTGAATATCTACCACATTTTCTTTTTTTCATTGTCTTTCAGCAGGCACTTAGTTGTTTCCATATCTTGGTTATTGTGAATAATGCTGCAATTCTCTCTCTTCTAGATAGTAATTTTGTTTCCTTTGGATATATACCCAGAAGTAGGATTGCAGGATTATATGGCAACTCTATTTTTAATATTTCGAAGAATCTCCATTCTCTTTTCCATAGTGGCTGTACCAGTTAATATTTCCACCAACAGGGTTCTTTTTCTCCACATCCTAGCCAATGCCTATTATCCCCTGTCTTTGATAAATAGACATTCAAACAGGTATAAGGTGATTTTTCATTGTGGTTTCGATGGCTTGATCTTTCTGGTCACCAGCCCCCATTCAGAAGCCATCCAGGAGCCGACCAAGAGCATTTATTTAATTAAAGCAAAAAGTGTTCCTATCACCCAGGAAATTCCAGGGGATTTAGGAGCTGTGTGTCAGGAACCGGAACTGGGGTCAAAGACCAAACACGAGAACAATAGACATTCTATTGGTCTTATTACTTAGGAAATTACGAGGGTTTTAGGAGCTCAGTGCCAGGAACGGAGGGCAGACACCAATATAAACATTTTCTATTATTTCACAGTGACCCCACAGACAACCCCATTCCCAGCTGTCTCCTACAGCCTCTGGACCGAGGACCTTATCCTGTGCCTTACAGAAAGCATACATCTAATTTTCCCAGGACCATCCTGTT
Source organism: Pteronotus mesoamericanus (assembly GCF_021234165.1). Taxonomy (NCBI): domain Eukaryota; kingdom Metazoa; phylum Chordata; class Mammalia; order Chiroptera; family Mormoopidae; genus Pteronotus; species Pteronotus mesoamericanus. Next base: position 16,552,366 of record NW_026555308.1, read on the forward strand.
TATGCCTGTTTTTCTGGTATAATCCTTTCATGCCAAAAAGTATCCATTTAGGATGAAAAATTATATGGTCATTCGACCTGTTTTATACAGCTTCTGGGAGTGGAGAATCCCTAACACAGCCACTTGCCTCTCCTGCCATTCTCTACCAGTTAGCAAGCCTTTAGATTTCCCAAGTGGCAGTCAGGCCACAGTTCACGCTGCCTGAGCTGCAGGAACCCCACGGAGACCCTTTTGAAGGCTTGAGAGGAGGGCCAGGGGCTCCCCACTCACGCCTTTCAGTGGGAGCATCCGCAGCCTGCTGGCGGCACTCTCCGAACACCCGCTCCCTAGTGCTGCCAACCCCTGTGATGTGGGGGAACCTTCGGAGCTCAGTAGCAAGTTCTCCTCACCTTCTTTTTGATAAATTCTTCATGGTACAAATCCACTGGGATGACAGCTACCTGAGAGAGAGGGCTCTATTTTGTTTGCTGTCTAAATCAGAGCCTCATACATAGTAGCTATTTAATATTTATTTGTAGAGTGAATGATAAATGAAGTGTCTGGCATCTCATTTTGGAATGTAGTTTCTGTTGTCTTTGGATCCCATTCAAACTCCATTTTAACACATCATTAATCATGGCCTTGTGTAATTTTACTCAAATGTGATCATATCATATATAGTGTTAATTTTTTAGTGCCGCTTTTTTTTCTTTTCTTTTTGGCTGAACTCCCCTGCTCCTTCTCTCCTCTCCTGTCTTCATTCCCCTCAACCTATATTAACCATGTATATACAAAATATAAATATTTACACACACGCACACACAGTATTGTATTTTCTTTGAGACCATGTTATACAAACTTTTATGCACCATACTTTTCTTACTCATTCACACCTCATGGATGTTCTTTATTATTTATTAAATACTCACATATATTAGGCTTATTTCTGGCTTCTCTAGTTTATTTCACTGGTTTATTTGTCAGGTTGTTTTTTCTTTTCCTGCCAACATTATGTTGACTTGTTACAGTAATGGTTCTCAAGGAATATTCCCAGCCCAGCAACATCAGAATCACCTGGGAACTTGTTACAAATGCAAATTATTGGGCCCCGTCCCAGATCTGCTTAATCAGAAACTCTGAGTGGAGTCCAACAGATGTTAATGCAAGCTAATGTTTGAGGAGGCATTAAAATGGCTTTCTCAGATGCACTTTCGTGTTGTACTACCTCATTAAGCAAATTCCCCCGTTAGTTTTTCATTTCAGCCCTTCTTGGCCCTTCTTCAGCATTTGTTCTTTCGTATGAACATTAAGACAGTTTCATCCAATTACAGACAAAATCTTGTGGTGCCAATGAGTAATTGCCATTAGTTATATAGAAATGTTGAGATAATTGACATTTTTGTGACATTAAGTATTTTTATTTGAGGACATAATATGCCTCTTCATGTGTCATAAATTAGATTTCATTGTTTTATTTTCATAAAGATTCTCTGACTTTCTTGCCAAATTTATTCATAAATAATTTTTTTGTTTATTTATATGGGGAGGTAATACTATTTTTAATTATATATTATTGATTATGCTATTACAGTTGTCTCAATTTTTCCCCCTTTGCCTTCTCCAGCACCCCTACTCCCTCAGGCAATCCCCACTATTGTGCATGTCCATGGGTCAGGTGTATAAGTTCTTTGGCTGCTCCATTTCCTATGCTGTACTTTACATCCCCATGGCTATTCTGTAACCTGCCTATTTGTACTTCTTAATCCCCTCACCTCTTCACCCCTTCCCCTACAATGCCCTACCACCTATGCCAATCATCAAAACGCTCCCCATATCCATGATTCTGCCTCTGTTCTTGTTTGCTTAGTTCGTTTTTAAATTCTATTGTTGATAGATAGGTATTTATTGCCATTTTATTGTTTATAGTTTTGATCTTTTTCTTACATAAGCCCCTTTAACTTTTCATGTAATAGTGTTGGGTGATAATGAACTCCTTTAGTTTATTCTTGTCTGGGAAGCTCTTTTTCTGCCCTTTGATTCTAAATGATATCTCTGTTGGGTAGAAAAATCATCACTGTAGGTCCCTGCTTTTCATGTCTTTGAATATTTCTTGCTAATCCCTTCTAGCCTGCAAAGTTTCTTTTGAGAAATCAGCTAACAGGCTTATGGGAACTCCCCTGTAGGTAACCAACTGCTTTCTCTTGCTGCTTTTAAGACTCTTTATCTTCAACCATTGGCATTTTAGGCATGCTATACTTGTAGTGGGCCTCTTTGCATCCATCTTGTTTGGGACTTTCTGTGCTTCAGGACTTGCATGTCTATTTCCTTTATCAACCTAGGTAAGTTTTTTTTCATTATTTTTTCAAACAGAAATCCAATTTCTTGCTCTTTCTCTTCTCCTTCTGGTACTGCTATGATACAAGTGTTGGACCACTTGAAGTTGTCCCAGAGGCTCCCTACACTATCCTCATTTTTTTGAAGTCCTTTTTCTTCTTGTTCTGATTGGTTGTTTTTTGCCTCCTTATATACAAAATCAGTGATTTGATTCTCAGTTTCTTTCACTGTACTGTTGTTTCCCTGTAAATTGTTCTTTATTTCAGTTACTGTATCCATCCTTTCTGACTGGATCTTCTTTATGCTATTGGAGTCCTCACTAATTTCCTTGAGCATCCTTATACCCAGTGTTTTGAATTCTGCATCTGATAGATTGCTTATCTCTATTTTGTTTAATTCTTTTTCTGGAGTTTTGATATGTTCTTTCATTTGGGCCTATTTATTTGTCTCCTTATTTTGGCAGCCTCCCTGTGTTTGTTTTTATGCATTAGGTAGAGCTGCTATAATTCCGTCTTGGTAACATGGCCTAATGTAGTATGTGTACCATAGGGTCCAGTTGCACTTGTTACGATATCATCCATGCTGGGTCCTCGAGCTGCACCCTTCATGTGGGCTGAGTACACCCTCCTCTTTCAGTTGAGCCTTGATTGCTGTTGGCAGGTCAATGGGTGGGATTTACCCAGGTTAGTCATCTGCAAGGACTGGCTGTGACCACTGACCTCCACTCTCCTTGGAGGCTCAGCTGCACAGGGGTAGTGTGGTGATGTTCCAACCTGGTCTGTAGCTGTCCACTGGGTCCACAGGCTCTGTGGTTTCCCAGGTGGTGCAGGCCAAGGTCAGCCCTCACCTGCATTTTGCTGGGGGCTACCCAGTCTCAGCTATACAGCAATCTGAGATGGCTGCTACTTGTGCTGGGCTTGCAGATCGCCAGGCGAAATCAAGCTGTGAATCTAGACTGGCTTCTGCTTGTGCCATGCCTGGGGCCACTTAGCAAGAAGTATGGGGGCTGGGGACTCACTGAGATCAGTTGTTGCTTTTTTGAAAGTATTTAGGAATTTGTGAAGCAGGAGCCAAGACCAGCCGTTCATATGGAAAAGCTACTGTTAACAGCTGTAAATTGGGTGGAATGGAGCCTCAGGGGATCTCCAGGGTGGGGCAAACGCTGTGTTAACTAGGTTGATGGAGTCTCTGATAGGGCACCCACCTGCTGGCTCTGTGGCTCTGTTGGAGGAGGGTTTTACACAGCAAAGGAAATCATCAACAAAATAAAAAGACAACCCAGAAAATGGGAGAACATATTTGCTGATACATGTGATAAGGGGTTAATACCCAAAATTTGCAAAGTGCTTACAAAACTCAACACCAATGAAAACAAACAATGCAATTAAAAAATGGGCAAAGGACCTGAGTAGACCATTACAAAGAGGATATACAGATGGCTAATCATTGTATGAAAAGTTGCTTAATGTCAATAATCATCAGAGAAGTGCAAATTAAAACCACAATGAGATACCATTTCACACCTGTCAGAGGGCTATCATTGATAAATCAACAAACAGCAAGTGCTGGCTAGGATGTGGAGAAAGGGGAACCCTTTTGCACAGTTTGTGGGAATGCAGATTTGTGCAGCCACTGTGGAAAGCAGTATGGAGATACCTTCAAAAATTAAAAATGGATCCACCTTTTAACCCAGCACTCCCACTTCTGGGAATATATCCAAAGGAACCCAAACACTAATCCAAAAGAACATAAGCACCCCTTTGTTCATTACAGCATTATTTACATTCATCAAGATATGGAAGCAACCCAAGTGTCCATCAGTAGATGAGTAGATAAAACAACTATGGGGCATTTACACAATGGAATACTATTTGGCCGTAATAAAAGAAGAAAATTTTACCCTTTGTGACGGTATGGATGGACCTGGAGAACATTATGCTCAGTGAAATAAGCCAGTCAAAGAAAGACAAATAGCATGTGATTTCACTCATATGTGGTATCTAATCAACAAACTGAACTAACAAGAAAAATGGGGACAGACTCAGATGAAGAACAAGATGATAGGTAGTGAGGGGAGGGGAATGGTAGGGGTTAGAAGGATTGAGCAAAAATGAAAAAGGACTCATTGACATGGGCAACACTATGGTAATTGCTGGGGGGAAGGAAACTAAAAGGTAATGGAAAAAATACAATAAAGATAAAAGACACAATGGCCTCCACCTGCCTTTCTGTCTGGGAGAAAGCAGTCCCCCAGCTCTTGCCTTGATGGCAGACACTTCAGTTCCTCCCTGTGCGCTACTGGTGCCTTTAAGCCTGCTTTATCCTGGTGCTGGAGCTCAGAACGAGTGAGTCTGAGTAAGTTCATGTGTGGATTCCTTAAGAGGAACTGCTTGGGACTCTAGAAGTTTCTTCCACCAACTCAATCCCTGCTGTTTTTTTCAGCCAGGAGTTGTGGGGACTTATCTTCCTGGCACTGGAACCCTGGGCTGGGGGGCCTGGTGTGGGGCAGGGACTCCTCATTCTTGAGTTATCCCTCCTGAGGTTTTATCCACCACCCGTGGGTGTGGGACCAGCCCATTCTGCATCTCTGCCCCTCTACCAGTCTGGGTGGATGTGGTTCCTTTAATTCCATATTTGTCAGACTTCCATTTGGCTCAATTTCTGATGTTTCTGAGTGATGGGTGTTCTATAATTTAGTTGTACTTTTGCTGTGGTTGTGGGAGGAGGCGAGCCATGTTGACTTGTGCCACTATCTTGAATGGAAGTCGATAAATAATTACAATGTGAGGTCATTATATTGTGTTAAATGCTTTCCCCATTTCTATTTCTAGAATAGAAAACTACATAATAATTAAATATTTATCTTATATATAGTCATTTTATTAAGTTCTCTTGTTAATTCTGGTAGCCAGTAATTTTCAGCACTAACATTTGAACAAAAACATAATTGCATTTCTTATTTCCTGTATATATACTCTTCTCGATTTATACTGCATTCACTAGGACCCACAAAGCAGTGCTGAAAAAAAATAGCAAAATCAAATGCTCCTGTCCAGTTCCTGATTTAATTTTAAATGGCCTTACTGTTTCAACATTTAGAATAATATTTAGTATTGGGCTTTGGTGGCTTTAAATATACTTGAGATGGTTTCCTTCTAGTCCGATTTTAATTAGGATTTTTGTTAAGAGTGGCTGTGGATTTTTATTATATGTCTTTTCAGCACCTATTTATATTGATATGTTCTTAGGGTTCTCTTTTTTTTTTTTTAACATGTTGTTCTCATTTTTTGAGTGTCCTGTAGCAAGAATGAAAAAAATTACTGTCTCAATGAATTTTACTGTCTCGTTAGTTTTCCTTTTTATTTTTTTTAAACCAAGGATTCTAATTGCTTACTTGGATAAGTTATTTGAAGCTAAGAAACTGGAAGGAATACAACATGATTCCGATAAGCCAGCACACCAAAGCAGGCATACCTAACTCTTGGAGCTGTTTCCCCTTTGATCAGCTCATCTAAGCAAAAAGACAAATAAAAAATAATCACTTGGGACAGTAATCGTGTAGTAGGTCAGAGCATGTTTCCATGTTAGACAGGTCTGGGTCCAGATTTTGATTCTGCCACTTGCAAACTAGGCAACTTTGGGTAATAAAAGTGGCTAGCATTTATTCAATTTTGACTGTTTTTCTAACATTTTATATGGATTCCTTTTGGTTACTTGCTTCCCCTCTCTAAATCACATTCTTTACTAAATAGAGAATATTGTATCTACTTCACAGGGTTGTTGTAATGTGAATTGCAAGGAATTCCAAAAAGTTAGCTCTGTATTCTCAGGAATTTTTTTTTTCATAAAAAGACTTCTTTTTCCTTTTTAACTGCCAAAAATTAACCTACCATGAAACAGGGAATCACTTGTGTGGATTGTTGGCCAAACACCCCAAACCTCTCATCTGGTAAATAGTTTCCCGTGGAGGTGGGATGGAGCTTTCCTTTGGCCTGCTGGCCTTGAGCCTGTGCTCACGGTCAGGCATGTTTTCCCTACTAACCGTGGTTCGTCGGTCCTACCTTTTCCTCACCCCAGTGGGCTGAACAGGGAATAACAAAAGCACCAAGAGACCACATTCTCCCCAGGGATTCTCCGGGGGACAGAGAATTACGGGTTCCTGCAGTGTGAGCCTGTCCGGTGTGCAGGGTGAGAACCTACCCTGGGCTCCTTTAGGCCTCCCCTCCCGCTTTGTCACCTACGAAGGTGAGACAGGCAGTTCCTTGGTAACCATTCTCCAGATCCTTTCTCTGTGTGCCCCTCATGGCCGGTGCTCACTCCATGGCTGGGCAGAGGATATGGGGCATGCAACTCCACTTCTCTTGCCAGTGTCAGGGTCCCAGTGTCTGGCTTCGGGTCATGACCTCCCACCATTGGCTTGTAACTGAAGACTGTACCTTTGACCCAGACCTTCAGTAACTGGCTTCACCATGCAGTGGTTCGGCACTCTCTCCGCTGGCTTCCTGCCACACTTCCCCAGGCTGCCGGCTGATTTCTGTTGACTTAGTTGGTTCTTGGGAACCCAGGCTTCCCTATAAACTGGCCTGAGACCTGGTGACAGACTTTAACATGGCCCCAGCTGTGGGGTGTTCTGTCTCAGTCCTGGTGGAACTCCGGACTCCTGCACTGCTCCCTGCATTTGCACATTTGCTAACACAGCCAGTGTTGCCAGTCCTTGGAGACCCCATATTACCAATCCCCACTTACCCCAAAACACACACAGTCCTCTGGACTGTGCACTCCACGTTGCTTGATGTGGCTCTTGTGTCCCCACACACTTGCACTTCCCACTGAACCCTGGTCTCCATTAGACCTGCCTCTCACCACTCAAAGTCTCAGAAATCACAGTGAAAACCAAAAGCTTTTCAAGATCCCTTCTTGGTGGGAATGCACCAGAGGAATCACAGAAAAAGAGCATTGTTCTCTTGTCCTCCGGACCAGTGACTGATAACTACACAGTACCAAAACTCAAGGCAGCCCCCGTCCCCACATCTGCAGCAGCACTAGATCACAGAGTCAGCACTTGCTCAGGAACTCAGGCTGGAGAATGTAGGCGCACCTGCAGTGCACACGCATTTGCCTCTGCTTCAGATGACCTTGTTTAGCTCAAAGAATAGCCACCTCTCAGATTCCTGTTATTAGTCTTGATGGCAATGTTATCCTCTTAGGTCTTTCTACTTGACGAATGGATCTCTCTGTTCCCCAGGAGGCAGTGAAAGAATCTAGAAATTTTTTTTGACCTATAATCTGTCATTGAAACACATTTTTTATTGATTACATCTCTACTTACAGTACAGTACAGTCAGATTAGTTGAATGTATTCATATATCAGTGTTTAAAATCCTCATTTGGTTTCCAACAGGGCAGTTGTTACAAGTTTTTAAGTAGGGAGCCAATAAAAGCAGTATCATTCTTTCCTCTACAGAATAAAAACAAGGTAGCTTATATTCACTTATGTTCAGAAACTAAACTTAGCACAGTGGGTCTCAAACTTTACTGTGCATCAAAACAATAGATTTCTGGACCCCAGGGCCCCCAAGCTTCTGATCCAGTAGGTTGAATGAGGAGCCCAACATGCGTGATTTTTAGTAGATGGTTCTGAACCACACTTTTGAGAAGCACTGTTTTAGATGCGAGAACTTTGGACTCAAGAGGACAACACTTGGGTTTTAATTCTAGCTCAGCGGCCTTAGGTTTCAATCTTTTGATTTTCACTTTCCAGTCTCTGAAAGGGACATAGCAGTAGCTGCCCTTTTTTGTTATCACAGACATTATTTTCATGAAGGTTGTATGTATAGGCAACCAACCTCTTTGAACAGACTATGAATGCGTCCACAGCAAAAGTCTTCACAAATCTTATGCATTTAACTTTGTGTCTGTGAGAGAATACAAGTACCCTTGAGTCTTTTTCAGTTAGTTCTTTGAAAAATAAATAAGGCACATTCTGGAGACACCGGCAAGAAATATTTCATGATAAACAGTAAGTTAGACAGACCATCAAAGCCTAGCAACTGGTTCAGTTAATGAAGGGGTGGCATTAATGCTCTCTGAGAAACAATTTATTACAGCATGGCAATTTATGTATAAAAAACTGACATTGAAATTGCAAAGAGACAATGTATTCTGTTAATAAATTAAGAAAAGAGGACATATATAGAACTTAGAACAATTTCTAAAAATGTTTGAAATATAAACTTTGGCGCTTAAAATGATAAACTTGAGGTAGAGTGTTGTTATTGCACACTTTTTGTATATCAGGCACAGAAAAAATCACCATCATGGAGCTTATCTGCTAGGGGAGAAGGTTAGTAAATTATAGACATTCTGTCATAAAATCGTATTTACATGCATTCAACTTCTGAACAAATGTGTAGGAGGTTAAGTAAATTATAGTAAAACAAAGTAAATTGTAGACTTACTCTATCCACAGTAGCCACAAACCCCATGCAGCTGTCTAAATTTAAATTTAAATTAGTTAAGATTAAACACCATTCCGAGCTCAGTTCTTCAGTTGCACTAGCCCCTTTCAAGTTTTCAATAACCACATGGAGCGCGTGGCTACTCTATTGGGACAGTGCAGAATCGGCACAATTATTAATAGCATCCCTTCTCATTCTCACCATTCACAGAACAATAAATTATAACATATTATTGCCCTACTGAGAGATCCAGTGAGAAATGAACCATTGGATAGAGCAATATGGAGCTCATTGGTGACCTCGACTAGCGTATTGGAGTGGTGCGGTGGGATGGGCTCCTGAGAGAACAGGGGAGGCGACTTGGGAGACACCGTCAGCTCTTAGGAGGAAGTTTGCTGAGACAAGAAATAGGGTGGTAGCTTGAAGGGAAATGGGATCAAGATAGGTTTTAGTTTTAGTTTTTGTTCTTGTAATATTGGATTGGCCAAAAAGTTTGTTTGGTTTTTTCTGTAAGACAGCTCTAAGGAGCACTTAGTTGTCTCTAACGTCATTCAAAACAAATTTGTTAGATTGTATTGTGACAGCTGTCATATGAGCATGCATTAAAAAAAAAAAGACATCAAAATTGGTGAATCTTTGTGTAGCCATTTTAATATTAAAGATGGAAGAAAATAAACATTTTCAGGATATGCTTTATGCAAGAAACATAAACATGCAACTGAAATGTAAAAAAAGATTTGTGCAGTGTATGGAGAAGGTGCTGTGACTGATCAAATGTGCCAAAAGTGGTTTGCGCAGTTTCGTGCTGGAGATGCTCCACGGTTGGGTAGACCAATTGAAGTTGATAACTATCAAATTGAGACATTAATTGAGAATAATCAACCTTATACCATGCAGGAGAGAGCTGACATACTCAAAATATCCAAATCAATAATATTATTGGTGAAAGTGAAAAATGTCTTTTATTTTATGGAAAAAAACTAAACAGACTTTTTGGCCAACCCAACATAAGAAAAATAATGGCTCATTTGTATGCTGATGGGAAAGATCCAGTAGAGAGGAAAATTGATGCAGGACAGAGAGGACATCTGCAGAAATGAGTGAGGCTGTGCTAAGGTGTACAGGTCAGGGTGGCGGAGAAGGGCTCGCAGGGGCACAGAAGGGAAGGCCCCATGTGGTAGCTGAGGCACAGGGCGATGGGAGGGGGTGGTGGGATCTTGTGCAAGTTCTCTCCTGCCCGCTTAATGCTTTCGGTAAAGGAGAAAACTGAAGTCATCAGTTGAGAGGAAGGATGGGGGAGAGGGCAGGGGGAGGGGAGGGAGGGCAGAGGACAAGGTGTGGATCAGTTGTCTAGGGCAGTAGGAAAGCACGGACAGGGCTGGACTGCAGCTCGGGGTGCTCCTGAGGATGGGGCCGGTAAATTTCCAATGGGACCAGGCACCCTGGTGGGTGTTCGTCTCCAGCCACACTCAGCGGTGCAGGGGCGGGCCTGACATAGGTGGGGAGCTGATGTGTCCAGTTTTCCTTTGAGAAAGATCTAGGCTACAGATACTGGAAGAGGAGGCTTTATGATAATTCAGACTAATTGTAAAAAGAGGTCAGTGCTGGCAAATACACAGTATTTTTTTAAAGCTCTTTGATTCATTAAAAATTTATGCTGTAATTGATGTTCAGCTGGATCTTGCTACCATGAATAAATAAAGCTGTATTTAATTAGCTACAATATTTACATTTCATCACTTAATGAGCTAACAGCTATTAAAACAGTTTGTTCTCTTTGGTAGATTGAAAATCTCCCTGAGATTTTGCTTACCTTTTTTGCTGAGTCACTCCTTCAGCAGGTGTGGATTTTTAGCCAGTCAAGGGCCCAACAATTCCTGGAATGGAGATTTTCTGGCAGGAGAAAGGAAACATGTAGAAAACATATCCCCTGCCTGGAGGAAACATGTGGTTAGGCTACAGGATACAATAAGATTTAAGAATAAAATGCCACCTGGTAATAATAAGCAATTCTTTCTTCACCAGTTGTGCAATGTCCAATCCAATTGTTCACTAACTAATTAGAATAAGTACAAATTAATGAGATTTAACCATATTTTATGCTATGTCATTGCCTTTTTCATTTACTATTTTTTCAGCATCAACCTGACCCATTTTCCTTCTTGGTACATTCCTATTTATCTCAATTGATTAATTATATGACTTTAAAATGGAATTTCCTAATTATAATAGTAACAAAAATTCAATGTAAAAGTTTTGGAAAATATAGAAAATTAGGAAGGAGGGGAAAAATATCTTCTATGATTTAAAGACAGCCACTAAGAGTGTTTAGTCTTTTTTTTAGCCTTTTTTCTTAAAAATTAATTTTAATTATTAATCATTTCAGGCCTACAGACAAGTAGAAAAAATAATTAACAAACAGCCTGGATTAGGAGATGTTAACATTTTGTTTATTTTTAAAAAAGAAATAAAATCCTATAGTTTCAGGTGAAACCCATGCCCTTGTCTTGCTCCCCCTTTTCTCTGCAGAGGTGACCTAGGCCTCTGGCTGTTGCCTGTGGTGCACTAATCAGTGGCCATCTGGGTTTGGCGTCCTGGGTTTTGGCGAAGCGCAGAAACCTCAGGGGTCTGGTCAGTGAGGCTGTGGCCTGGCCCAAGGAGATGGTCATCCGTACCCCCACCCCTAGACTCATAGAGTAGTCATGTTCCAGTGGTACTGCAAGAGTCCATTTTCTCCTTCAAATAAGCTGTGATAATCCAAAGTGTGGGGTGCAAAATAGACTACTTCGTACACATATCCTAATATATGGAACATGTTACAAGAATGAAATTATTGCCAGGTTCAAGTGGTAGTAAAGTAGCCCAATTTGCCCTCTCTAATTCAAATTCACATTCAAATATTGAGTGCCTGATATGTTTCCTACGAAAAACACCAAAGGGCAAATATAAAAGTATTAGAACCCAGGGCCGGAGGTTGACCATAAACCAGTATTTCTTCCGGCATCTGAGAGAGGTCTGGAGCCCTCTGGGGTGCAGCTGCCCAGGAATGATAATGCTTAGGGTCCTGGAGTGCTTGTTTCTCCCACTCCAGGAGAGAGGGAGAAGTGCTCTGTCCCTCCCTGCCACTGCCATTGCTGGGGGGAGGGACCCCCACTGAGGTTGCTAAAAGCCTAATTAAATACCTCACCCACTTGTTTTTGAAAGGATTATCAAATGTAAGAGGGAGGGATTCAGAATGGCAGTTTGGTCCGCTAAGCTGGTGTCTCTTTGCCTCCCACCCTGCCCACGTGGCATGGCCCCTACGAATGCAGGAACAGACGTGGCAAACGTTCGTCGTGTAGTTTATTGATCTCAGCAACCTGACATAATAATGTCAAGGAAGTTTGTCACAGGGCCCATGAAAGCAGCTTCTGCTGAACTGGAAACTGCCCTTTGTGTGGCCGTCAGCCATCTCCCTGTGTCAGGGTCATCACCGGCATGAAGGGAGGAGGGGGTGACATCGCGCCTAACTGGGCTACAGCAATGTCAAACAGATGATTTTCAATAAAGGTGAAACGGTGATTCTGCGGGCAAAGTTTAGTCTTTTCAACAAATGGTGAGAGAAAAATTAGATGTCCATATACAAAAAAAAAAAAAAAAATCAGCTTGGATCTCTACCTAGTAGCATATAAAAAATTAATTTCAAAAGGGATCATGCCTAAATATAAAACCTAAAACTATAAAACTCCTAGAAGAAAACATAAGAGGAAATTGTTATGATGTTGGTTTAGGCAGTGATTTCTTAGCTATGACACCAAAATATGATCCAAAAAAGAAAAACACAATCTGATGAACTGAATTTAATAAAATTAATAACTTTTGCTCTACCAAAGACACTGTTATAAGAATGAAAAGATAAGCTGCAGACTTGGAGAAAACATTTGCTTAAAATATATTAGAAAAGGAGTTGTATACAAAATATATAAAGACTCTCAAAATTCAATGGTAAGAAAGCAAACAATTCAATTTAAAAATGAGCAAACTATTTGAACAGACACTTCACCAAAAATAAGATATATGGATGGTAAATAAGCATGTGAAAAGATGTTCAAGATATTAGTTATTAGAAAAATGCAAATTAAAACCACAATGAGATACTCCTACACAATGATAATAATAGCTATAATTAAAAAATAGATAATAAGTGTGGGCAAGGGTGTGGAAGAGCTGGAGCTCTCCTACACTCCAGGTGAGAATATAAAATGATATGGCCTCTTTGGAAAAGAGTTTGGCAGTTTTTTAGAATGTGAAACACATACCTATCATATGATCCAACCATTCTGCACTTGGGTGCTTCCCCAAAAGAAATGAAAGCATGTGTCCACACCAAGAGATGTACGTGAATGTTCATTGCAGCTTTATTTGTAATAACCAAAAACTGGAAACAGACCAAATGTCCATCAGCAGATGAATGGATAAGTAGATTGTGGCATACCCATACAATGGGATCCTACACAGCAATAGAAAAAAAGAACAATTGATAATGCAGCAACATGGATGAATCTCAAAATAATTATGCTCAGTGAAAGAAGCCAGATATAACAGGCTAAACATAATATATGAGTCTATTAATTTACAGTTCTATAAAGTGCAAACTAATTTATATCAATAAAAAGCAGACAAGGAACTGCCTTGGGACAAAGAAGAGGTGGGGAAAAGTATGGAGGAATTACAAAGGGACACAAGAAGACTTTGGGGGTGATTGATATGTTCTCTATATTGAATATGGTTGTAGTTTCATGAGTATGTACATATGTTAACACTTAGCAAATTGTGCACTTTAAATATATGTTACTTAGCCCTGGCTAGTGTCACCCAGTGGATTGAGTGCTGGCCTGCAAACCAAAGGGTTGAGAGTTCAGTTCCCAGCCAGGGCACATGCCTGGGTTGCAGGCCAGGTCCCCAGTAGGGTGCACGTGAGAGGCAGCCACCCATTGATGTTTCTCTCCCTCATCCTCTCCCTATCCCTCTCTCTAAAATTAAATAAATGAAATCTTCTTAAAAATAAATAAATATATGCTGCTTAGTACATGTCAGTCATTCCTCAGTAAAGCTGTTAAAAAAAGATGAATTCAAATGCAAATAACAAATGAAAGAAGGGAGAGAGAGGAAAGTAGGAAGGAGGGAGGGAGGGAGGGGTAAAAGTAAGCAAGGCTGTTGTGCATAACTGGTAGAGGGAAGTTTGGGACTGAATGTGGCAGAACAGAAGGAAGGTATGGATGACTTTCAAGACAAAGCATCTATGGGACTGGTAAAAAGGAGAAAAAGAAGATAAACATGGCCCCAAGAACTGCCACTCCGCCAGTTCCATGTAGGACACAGTGTGACTGAGGCAGAATAATGGCAGAGCTGGAAGCCAATTCATTTTCAATCTTTTTTCATTTAAAGTGAGTCTCTTGTAGACAGCATATAGTTGAATCATGTTTTTATTCATTCCACCAATCCTTGTATTACAATTGGAGAGTTTAATCCATTTTCAATTAAAGTTGTTACTGATAATGAGGGACGTAATTCTGTCGTTTTGCTCTTTGTTTTCTATATGTCTTACAGCTTTTTTATTCCCCATTTCTTGTATAGCTATTTTCTGTTGTGCCTCGTCAATTTTTGTAGTGAAATGTTTGCATTTCTTTTTCATTTTATATTAGACATTCTATAGCTGATTCATTTGTGATAACCATAGGGATAACACTGTAATCAGATTTTATATCAGCTTAACTTCAATAACATACAAAAACTTTGTTCCCTTACAACTCCATACCTCATCCCTTTCAGGTGTTGATATCTCACAATTACATCTTTATATAGTGTGTGCCCTAAAACATAATATATTTTTAAAATTCATTAGTATCTTAAATTATATAGAAAACAAGATCCAGATCTTACACACATACTTATAATAATGCTAGCATTTAGACTAATAATTATTTTTTAAATCAAGTAGAAAACAAAAAGTACAGTTACAATCCATTGTTACAATAACACCAGCTTTTATAATTGCCCACGTACTTAAACCTTTAGCGCAATCTTCATTTCTCAGTACAGCTTTGAGTGATCATCTTGCATCCTTTCATTTCATCTTGCAAAACTGCCTTGAGCATTTCTTGCAGGGAAGGCCTAGTGGTAACAAACCCCTTCAGCTTTTCTGTATCCAGAAATGGCCTAATTTTTCTCTTACTTTTGAAGGACAGTTTTGCCAGATACAGGATTCTTAGGGAACAATATTGTTTTTTAGCACTTTGACTATATTGGCCCACTGTTTCTGGTCTCCAAAGTTTCCGATGAGAAATCTGTTGACAGTATTACTGAGATCCCTTAAATGTGATGATTTGCATTTATCTTCTGCATTTAAGATTCTCTCTTTCTTTCATTTTCAAGTTTGATTACAGTATGTCTTGGTGTGGGTCTCTTTGAGTTAATCTTACTTGAATTCATTGAGTTTCTTAGATGTTTATATTCATGTATTTCATCAAACTGGGAAGTTTTTAGCCATTATTTCTTCAAACATTCTTTCTACCCCTTTTTATTTTTTCTTTTTCTAAAATTCCCCAAATGTATAAGTGGTCTGCTTTATGGTGTCTTACAGGTCTCATAGGGCCTGTTTCTTTTCTTTTCTTTTCTTTTTTTTAAGATTTTACTTATTATTTTTTAGAGAGGCAGGAAGGGAGAGGAAAAAAAGAGGGAGAAAAACATCAATGTGTGGTTCTCTCATGCACCCCCTCTGGGGGACCTGGCCTACAACCCAGGCATGTGCCCTGACAGGGAATTGAACCAGCAACCCTTTGGTTTGCAGGCCAGCACCCAGTCCACTGAGCCACACCAGCCAGAGCTGTTTATTTTCTTATTCAATCTTTTTTCTTTCTGTTCCTCAGATTTAATAATTTCTTCTTATTCCATCTTCAAATTCACAGAGTTTTTCTTCTGATCAAATCTGATTTTGAATCTCTCTAGTGAATTTTTCATTTTCATTTTTTTTTTATTTTCTTCACATCTTTCTGTAGTTATTTGAACATCTTTAAGAGGGTTGTTTTAAAGTATTTGCCATCAGGTCTTCTTCAGGGACATTACCTGTTGATTTTTTTCCCCTTTGAATGGTCCATACTTTTCTGTTTCTTTTGTATGGTTTGTGATTTTTTTTTTTTGTTCTTGAAAACTGGACATTTGAATCTAATGTAAATGGGATCTTTTTTCCTGATGTTTTCTGATAGACTCCTTCTGGCGTATAAGAAAGTTATTGATTTTGTATGTTTATTTTAGATCATACTCTGTTAGTTCAAGTAGTGTTACTATTAAGTACTCTTAGATTTTTCCAGTAGACAAAATATCCACAAATAATGTAGTTTTTCTTTTTTCTTCAAATAACACATCTTTTTTCCCCCTATTTTATGCATACACTATACTGGTTTTAAAAATTCCAGAGTAATGTTAAGTCACTTTGAAGTTGAAAGGCACCTGTATTTTCCTTGATTTAACTGGATCTTCTTTAGGCTTCATCATGCAGTAAAATGTTGCCTAGTGGTTTCAGTGAGATGTTCTCATCCATGCTAAGGATTCTATTCTTTCTATTATTAAGTTGCTAAAAGGTTTAAAAATCAGAGCTGAATATTGTATTTTATCAAATCTCTTTCCAGAATTTCTGAATTATCCTCATTTTTAGCCTATACCATGTTTATGTTAATATGTATAACATAAATGACAAAAAGAGAAAAATGTCGATAACACAATGTTATTACATGTTTTGTACATAATACATATGTAATACATGTATTGCACAATAAATATATAATATAATTAAAATTTGTCTAATATTAAATTTTTTTATTCTTTAGAAAATTGCTATTAATATACTTTTAATTTTATTTGCTGCTTTTTCCAAAATGGTCATTTTGATTTGTACATTTTGCATTTAAATATTAAAAATGAACACTTTATCATGCCATTAACTATTATTATTAAAAGGCACCCTACTTCCTACCTGAATCTCTGCTCCTTAGTAGGCCCTCATCTTGGGCCTCTCTGATGTGCTCACAGTGCCAGGTTCTTTCATAGCTGAACCGATAAAATCACAAGTAGTCAGAGTACCTTACTTAGAAGAAACACTGAGTAAAATCCGGGGATTGGATCCTGGCCAAGATAATGTATCCAAAGTTGTGTGCATGTCAAGATTGCTTGTATCTTTCTGGCAATTATAGATCTAGAATCTGGAATAGATTTGCCTGTCTATTCTAGCTTGAGACGCTTGGGCCTTAATAGTATACAGTAAAGTCTCCAGCATGTGCTAAACTGATCCTAGCACTATCCTTGGTTGTTCACGGGCAGAATAAATCTTGATTCTGTAGTTGCTCTAAGAAAATCAGGTAGTTTTGCTGATTATGCAAGACCAGTTGTTCCTGAGAATTAGGCTCAGGATCTCTGTCCAGTCCAAAATGGTCAGGGAAAATTAAGATGAAAGCATCTTACAGATATTTATTATCACCTTTGGAAGAACCAGGCATATCTTACATGCCAGCAGCTTCAAGACAGCATCCCCCCATTCCCTGCTTCTACCTGTTAGGATCTTTTGGATAATCAAGGATTTCCACCTAGTAGACTATCAGATCTGGAATACTCTGAGAATACTTCCCTTAGTGTCATTAGGGATCTGCAAAGGTCTATAGCAGGTTAAAGTGAAGTCCCCGAGGCAGTAAGCCCAATCAACATTTGGGGGCATTACTCATGAACACATATTTGATAGCCTTCAGAATCCTTCTGAGAGTGGGGCCCAAATATGACTTTCATCTGACACTGTTAAATATTAGCTGAAGGGATTTAAAAAGAGGTTTTAAAAGGACAAGAAAATTAGGTGAAGGGAGTTTATACCAAGTCATGGGCAGAGCAATCATGGGCACCTTGAAGTCAGGGAGGGTATCTTCCTCCTTTGCATCCACAGTTTGGTGCCAACCACAAGTAGGAACACAATAGATGTTTATTGACCGATTTATATTCATATAAGCATCACAAACACACACACACACACACACACACACACACACACACACACACACAATTTGCTTCCTACATAAAGTGGTGTTCCAGGTCAGTGTTAACCATGTATCTCCATGCACTAGACTTAGAGAAGCCCTTTTGGAAATATGGGTTGGAAGTGTCCATTCTGTCTGACGGCTCCTCTTTCTTTGTTCTGTCTCTGTCTGTCTGACCCAAATGGTCCTCTTTGAGGATACACACAGGACCATGTGTTAATGTAATAATAACTAGATGTTTTCCGTTATCACTGTTGGTAATTCAGCTCAGGCATTAAGCGCCCTTGGTGGAGGGCTCCCTGGAAGCTCTCTTTCGTGCATACCCACGGCTCCGAAGACTTTCTCACTGACAGTTCCCTGTCTTTAACTTCCACCTGCCTCTCCTGGCAGTGGTAGGTGGCCTTTAAAGCTTGCAGCACATTGACCTGGTGATCAATGTCATGACTTTTTTTGTGGGTTATGTCGTAACTGTGGGTTTGCATCAGCATGGGCTCAATTAGGATGAACTAACAATGATGGTTTTCCATCTTACGGTTATTCAAGTGCACTAGTGAGGCAGTGGCAGGCGGTCTGGAAGGGCAATATTGGACTTGATTTCTGGTTTACTATCTTTCACTGAAATGGTATCTTTTAAGTTTGAAATGGGAGGAGGAACCGAATCAGATGAATTCTCAACATGCCGAAACTCAGGAGTCAAGGCTTAGTATTAAAGTCATATAGCCATCATGACACTTTCATGATGTAAATTGGGAGTCACAGGTTGAAGCAGAAATCAAAGTTCATAGGAGCTGCCATCTGGAACAACCCGCAACCTTCTTTTCAAAGACAGCAGCGAGTGACAGGGACAGAGCCACACAGATGTGGGCACAGGCTGACCGAGTGTCATCAGGTAAATAGAAAAAGGAAAAGTGTTCCTGCCACTCTGAGCCAGGGAAGCTTGTCCAGTTTAAGTGTTCTGTAATGCTTTTATCATTGACTGGTTTCTTCTTCCCCAGGATCCTGTAATTTCTTTGGCCTGCTTCCTAGATAGCAGAAATATAGAACAGCAATGTTCCCATGCATGCAGTGTGCTCATTAGGGCCTATGAACCATGAGAAACTCAGCTATTACTAACTCAGCCCTTGCCTTTTCTAATTAGGTTTTTATATTTTCATCAAACACCTTGGTTAAAGATACCTTGGTCTTTATTATTAGAATGAACGAGGGAGTGCAGAGGCCTTGCCTGGATCCATCAGCCTCGGCCACTGGCCTGATTAAGTGTGGGCAGCCCAGCCGCCGGGAGAGAGGGACAGGAGGAGGAAAGGAGCCGGTGAGACAGCCAGTTCCTGGAGCCACGGGTGAGGGAAGGAATGGGTGCCAACATGCCCCGATGATTTGCAGGAGGCTCAGTCCTTTGAAGTGCCCCGGACAGCAGCTCTCTGCCAGCACTTCCAGCCCCCTCCATGGGAATCACAGACTGAATTGCTATTTCTCAAATTTCTTTTTAATTTTTTATATTGAATTCTTAACTCTGAGAAATATGGCATTTGCTCTGATGTGCCAGAGGCATCAAGACACATAATGAACATTTCTACAAAATTCTAATATTTCATAGCCATATCAGATTCCAGAGGATGGAGACGCCAAAATTTATTTAGCTGTTGACCATTTGTGAGATTATTTAACTCATTTCCTTTGTGCTAATTGCAAATTGCTATAACAGATATTTTTGACATAACTTTTTGTTTATGATTGCTTAAAAAGAAGGCCAGTCTATCTGAATAACATGATTTCTACACTTAAGCCTTGACAAGCTAACAGTTTAAATCACACACAGACGTACACATGTATACACATATACATTATCCTGTTCAAAAGAAAGAATATTTTTATAACCTTTTACTTAGATGTTAATATATGTTTTAGGGAAAATAAATATTAAAATACAGAAAAGTGAAAACTAAAACAGAGTATATAGTCTGATCCATTTTGTCCACATTTTTTTTTACTTCCACATACAGATGTATATATGTTCATATGTATGATTATTTTTTTCAATTCTATACTGTTTTTGACTCTAACAAATACCATTGATGTGAAAAGAGCCTTCAGAGAAAAAAGTAAAACAATAATCAATAAGCATTGCAGTCAATACACGTGTAGTTGCGATGCTGAATGCCAGCCATGGAAATCTACTCGGACTCATTTAAGCTGATTTAAACAAAAGAAGTTTATTATAAAGATTCTGGGTAGCTCACAGGATTGATAGGAAGGCTGGTGGGGTGGGCCAGGCTTGAGGAAGGTATCGGAAATGAGACTATGCAGCTAGCACTGGAGTCCAAATCCCACCACAGAGCTGCCCCACTGAGGCCTCTGCTGGCACCTCTAGACTCACAGTGCCACTGGGTACCGCAACATTGCTCTCCAAGGTCAGCTGGAGCCTCCAGAGCAACTCCTCTGCAGCCCTAGCTCCGTATAAAAAGCCTGAGGTGGGACATCCGACAGGCCAAACCTGAGTCACACACTCTAATCTCAGTTCCTTGGGAGGCTGGTGGCATTCATGGTGTTTGGGGATTTTCAGGGGAAATTTAGGAGCTGTAATGGTCAAGATGCTCCAGAGAACCAGAACCAACAGGAGATATATACTGATGACACAATACCTTTCCTCATATATGAGTGCTCAAGTGATGCTGATGCTACTCTGCAGACCACACGTTCAACATGACCTGGGAGCACATATTTATTTGTGACAGTATATGTATTGATGATGCATGTAGTTATATAGCACTTGCTTCTTTATTAGCACAAGGTTCGAGTTTAAATTTTATTCACATTTGGTATGAAGAATGCTCTAAGTCACTTTTGGCCGTTGGCAGTTCTTTATGCAGAGCCTCAAAACAACACACAGCTCTTTACATGCATACTCTTCGTGGTGACAGATTTAGCATTGTTTTGAATTTCAGTAAAATGTTGAGATGTGTCAAAGAATTCTGGGGTTTTGTGCTATTCATATTAAGGAGAAACCACAGTTTCTTTTCTTTGCTTAATTAAATTATGTTTAACTTCACATTAGTTTCTCTTAAAAAATCAGCCTGGAGCCTAGGACAGATATTATTCTCTGAGTGATAGACATTCACAGCAAATGAATCAGCCACACAGCTTCTCCAAGTTTCAAGAAAACTTCGGTGATATTTTGAAAGAGACTTGGCAATTTCTATTGCATTTAATTGCATTGTCTAGCATGAAAATGCCAACCTTCACTGTTCAAATAACTTTTTTTATTGCTATCCCATGGCATATTCTTTTACTTTTTAATTATGAAAATATTTTAAGAAAAAGAGCAGGTCCACTGCAACAAACACCAAAGTGGTTGCTATGCAAAAATAAACATCATCAACTTCCTGTAACTGCTTCTGACCTTTTCTTTCCCCTTAAAATAAATACTATTGATCTAGTAGGTGTCCTTTTTCTATGCCTTATCAATCACCTTCCCCTCCATGCCTTGTCACAGGAAACCACTGTCGTGAGTTTGGAGTGTTACCTTCTAGCTCACATTTTGTAAGCAAAAATCAAGAATCCAATTTAGGTTAAAATTCTACCATCTTCTTGGCCCCTACCTCATACTCTATGCACACAAATCAGTGTAGGGTGATTCATACACTCCAAAGACCAGAACTATAAAGAGTCTAAAAAGAAAATAGGAGAGTTTCTTTACAACATGGAGACAAGCAAGGGTTTTCTGGACAGAACACAGAAATCACTAACCATGAAAAAATTGCTACATTGAATTTCATCAAAATTTTTCTCTTTAACAGGAATTCCTAAGGATATAGAAAGTCAAATAATGGATTAGTAAAACAATACATTTGCCCTGGCTGATGTGACTCAGTGGATTGAGTGCTGGCCTGCAAACCAAAGGGCCACTGGTTCTATTCCCAGTCAGGGCACATGCCTTGTTTGCAGGCCAGGTCCCCAGTAGAAGGTGCACGAGAGCCAACCACACATTGATGTTTCTCTTCCTCTCTTTCTCCTTCCCTTCCCCTCTTTCTGAAAATAAATAAATAAAATCTTTTTTAAAAAAGGAAAACAATATTTTCAATATGTATAGCTTAGAAGAGACATGTATTCCTCTATCTATCTATCTATCTATCTATCTATCTATCTATCTATCTATCTATCTACATCGACTCCTACAACTCAAAAAAGGCAAACAACCAAAGAATCTACACAGTATTTGGCCACTTCACAAAATAAAATATACAAATGGCCAATAAGCACAATGAATGTAAAGATTCACAACATAGTTTGTCTCAGAGAAAATGCAGTTTAAAACAGCCATGAGTTAATCACTTCTTGTCCACAAACGAGGCTAAAGTTTAAAAGACAGACAATACTGAATGGTGGCAAGAATGAGAAGAAAACAGTGTTCTCACACATTACTGGCAGCAATGTAGAGGGGTACAACCACTTTGGAAAGCTGGCTGTTTCTTATGAAGTTAAACGTACACCTCCCTTACAACCCAAACATTCCTCTCCCAGGTATTTTCCCAAGAGAAATGAGAATGTAAGTCCATGAAATGACATGTACAAGATTGCTCCTAACACCCTTAATCATCATCATAGCCGCAAGCTAGAAACAACCACCAAATGTCCATTAACAAGAGAAATGGATAAACAAAATTGTGGCAAATGCATACCACGAAATACTGTTCAATTACAACGCGAAATTAACTAATTGGATACCGTCAACGTGGATGACCCTTACAATCACTGTGCTGCCCTTAGAATTCCACATTTATATAAAGAAGCTCTTAAAAACCCTTGTCTCCTGTGGTCTATAGGTTTTGCTTTCTCTCCCTGGTGTTCTACAAGGTCATGAAAACCATGGCTCACAGTCATGAGGCTTGTGCAGAGCCTCTCAAGAAAAAAGCCAGCTCAAAGTCCTCCTTTACCTCTGGGTTCCTGCTCATACCTAGAGTTTGCCCTCTAAAGTGTCCTTATTTTTCTGCCAGTTCAGAGACACGTTTGTTTGTTCATCTTTGTGCATCAGGTGCAGAGTGGACTTACGGCACACATCATCTTAGATGCACACAAAGGCCCCTCTTATTTATTTATTCTCTATTCTCTTTATTCCCCACTCCTATACCAACTCCATCCCATTTTATTGCTCATCTGTTGGGGTGAGGATTTTTTTGTTTTTGTGTTTAGCGCTTTTAATAAACACTATGAATTTTTTTCATTCATTTATCAAATATTTATTGAGCACTCATTATATGCCAGGTTCTACTTAAGCATAAGAATGCAGCATTAGAAAAAATTGACAAAATACATTTTATTCTGTTCCTTTCATCCATGCTTTTAAGAATGTGTCGTGTTGTGTGTGCATTCGCCTCACTACCACTACCTGCCTGCAACATGGGGACTCTCTGGAGCAAGCCACTCACTAGTGTCACTTTAGTACAGATACTTCCAGAAATATTTCTGTGCACAGTCCCAGATGAAAATACTATTTGTTGAATGTTTTTCATAAATATTATAATATTTATTTAGCCCTTTTGTTTTTATTTCACTCAATAATTTGTCATATATTGAAAAATCATCTTTTAAACTAGACATAGATTCCATGTTAAGGATATAATATATTTTATTGGTCATTTTCCTGTCGCTGCACACTGGATTGCACTGTTTTCTCCTTTTACAAAAAAATTTCCAGGGAACATGCCTGATCTTGCCTCCATGTGCACACATGGGAGGTTTCCGTAGGGGAGTTACAGGGAAGTGGAATTGCTAAGTTGTAGGCCATGTACATGTAACAGTTAAGCTTTAATGGATATTGTCCAATCACCTTTCAAGTTGCTCTACTAAAATAGAAAACCTTTTCTCACCACATTCTCTCCTACTCATGCTGTCATACTTGAAACTAACTTCACATTTGTGATGCTTAAGTTTATGTGTCAACTTGACTGGGCCACAAGGTGTCCAGATATTTGGTCTAACATTATTCTGTATGTGTCCACAAGGCTGTTTTGGAGGAGATTAACATTTGAATCAATACACTGAATAAAGCAGATTGTTCTACCGAATGTAGGTGGGCCTCACTCAATCAGTTGAACGTCTGGTAGAACAAAAAGGCTAAGAGGGAATTCCTCCCGCCTGACTTTCTTCTAAATGGGACTGTGGTTTTTTTTCTTCCTTTGTACATGAACTGAAACATTGGCTCTTCCTGGGTTTTGAGCCTGTGTGCCTTTGGACTGGAGCTACACCCTCATTTCTCCTGGTTCTCAGGATTTCAGATTTAGACTGGAACCATTGGGTTCCCTAGGTCACCAGTTTGCTGAGTCACCCTGCAGTTCTTGGGTCTTTTTAGCCTCCATGATGTCCTATTGGTTCTGTTTCTCTGGAGAACCCTCACTAATACAGTTTCCCAAAGTTGGCAGCTTTACCGCTCAGGAGACAACCGAAAGTCTTTCCTTCCTCATAAAGGTTAGTGTTGCTACTCTGATAACCATGGTCAGAGTCTTGTTCTGGTCATAACCTCAGCATGACATCTCCCAAGGCTCACCTGGATTTTGTAAAATAAGAGTATCAGAATTCCAAAAATTGTCCAATTTGAGGGGGTTTCAATTTCCCAACCCTTACCATAAATATATACAAAATGAGAAGTGTATCTTACCTCACAAATGATCACTGGTATATAAATACTAAGTGCCCCAGTCAGTGGTGGAGCCCCAGCCCTCCGCGTGTGTGGTGGGGGTAGTCAGCGTGGTCAGAAGCCGGTGGAATGCAGGAAGAGACAGGAGGGGAATGCCAGTCTTGACTCAGAAGGAAATCCCAGGGTAGCACCAGAAGTAATGTGTCACCCAGATTCTAGGTATTGGGCCCCACCCCCAGAGTCTCTGGGAGGAGCCTGAGAATGTCCTATTCTAGCAAGTCCTCCAGTGATGCTGATGAGCCTCTTCATTAGGGGTCAGGGTTGGGGGAAAGTGCTAGAATTAGACAATCATAAAGCAGAAAGTCAAGAGGCTCATGAGAAGGTCGGTCATCAGAGGACAAGGTCAAAGAAGGACCAGGACGTGAGCATGGCCAATGCCAAGATATCAAGAGCTTGTTTACACTGGACACCAGACTCTAACAGTGGAGATGGGGTGGGTTATTAAAACCCACAGGGCCCGACCACACCTAAACAAAAACACAAGTGTGAAGGAAACCCTGCCCAGGCCTCCACCTCAGCCCCCTCTTTCTGGCAAGTAGAGTGCGTGCCAAATTGGAAAGAGCAATGGATTGTGTCAATATAGATGTCCAGTATAAAATGCTGAATTGACATTGATTTTCAGACTTGGTTTGTTTGAAGAGGAGACAAGAGTTATGTGAAGCTGAACTAATAAAGGCACATTACAGAGTTCAGATCGAGGAGTATGCTGCCTCCTGTTTATAATGTGCAATACTTCCAATAAGTCATGGGTCCTCAGATTAAGGCAAAAGTACTGCAGGATGCTATTTCTTCCCAGCTTTGGACATATGTAGGGGTGACGAGCCCATTTCACAACTGTTTCTTAGTCTACCCAGGCTTCCTTCCTTTTCTCTCCTCTCCCCTTCTAGTCAAGTGTTGCAGCTCCCCCTATCACTCCAGCCCAAGAAATACTCATCCCCTTCTAGCATCTTAAAAACTTTAATTAGCTATTTTGATATATTCCCTAAGAACTCTGGAGTCTGATTCATCAAAGTGGTAAAAAAAAAAAAAAAAAAAAAAAAAAAAAAAGATATTTTGGGCATTTGTTCCAATTTAAAAGACTACATTATTTCTGCATTTGTTATCTGCTTATGGATATTCTCTTGCTTGATAATCACATTTACACTCAAAAAGCTGGCTACCCATAGTCCAGCTTTTGCCAGGGTGAGAGGGGCACAAATTTAGACCCTGAGCTGAACTGCGTCTTGCAGCAACACGTTTCTCAGTTGGAAGCAGGTAAGGCTGAATCTGAAGGACCAGGGCCTTGCTTGAAACCATTCCCATGGCAAGAGCAAATCTCAGCTGTCATGACTGCAATGACACCTGGGAGGAAAGGAAGTAGATCTCATCATAAAAAGAATCCATCCCAAGTGCGAGGCTTCAAAAGGATCAGCTTTTCTACCCCGGGAAAATCAGTCCTCTTTTTGTAGCCCCTTTTCCAAAGAAAGAAAAAACCACAGCACAGTGTGCTCCTTGCGCGAATGTGACATAACTCCCCCACCTTCAGGGTCTGCCCCTACGAAGGCCAGAATGCCCAGTGCGGCCCATTAAATACAAAGCTGCCAAGATCAATTTCTGAGGAACCTGCATTGTAGTAGCATCTTGCCTGCTGCCCTTGCCCACTTCCTCTCCCGTAAATACCAAGCCAGAAAATCAAGCACGCCACGTCAGACCACTCGGGCCATCTGGTGTGCAGCCTTCAGTCAGTGCACGAGAAGAAGGAGAGACTGGGGGGCGGGGTTAGCATTTACCGAGGCCTGCTGGTGTACGGCACTGTGCCAGGCATTTACCATACCTCACATCATAGCAGCCCAGGAGAGTAATCAATTAGCTGCATCTTAGCCTCATTTTACAAATGAGGGAACCAGGGCTTAGCTGCGCCATAGGGAATAGTTTAATTCTCTTGTATAAATGAAAATAATGCAGTACTTCATACAGCAGGTCTCAAGTAACATTGTTTTGTTGTAACATTGAGATGCTGCAGGAACTTAACCTATGATAAAATTAACCATTAACCTATGATAAAAACGGGTTTAGTTATACATCATTTTGCTTAAAGTGACAGAACCTATGAACAAAGTTAAGTGAGGACTAACTGTATCACTTATTACACATTGGTGCCAGGCAGTGTTTGCTTAATCCTCCAACAGTCTTACAGCATTGTTGTTGTTATCCCCAGTTTACACTGGGAGCACTGAGGAATGGGAGCTTTAGTAACTTGCCCTAAGTCACAGGGTGAGTCAGAGTTGAGCTAAGATTTGAATCTAGGAATTCTGGCTCGAGAGTCTGCATTCTTAACCACTTAATAATGTCATAGTATTTCTAGTTACAAAACTGTCCTGTTAACTGGAATGAATGCTTACCAAATAGTAGGTGATGGAACCAAACGTTTATCTCATTTTTGTCTTTCTGCTGCATCCAATTAGAGCTGGAAAAAGTGTTCAGGAAAGCCTGGTCCCTCGAGAAGTGGGTTTTACATAGGTGGGTAACGTGGTTTCAGTCTCCCCAAGACCAGACCTGTCATCAGATTTTAGTTACCATTGATTATCGCTCCATCCTCAATTCTCTCTGAATCTTCACAGGAGTCAGTTAATAAGGACTTTTTGGATTTAGAGATGCCAGATTTCCCTAGTGACCCCCAACACTGAGATAGTTCTTAGCCTACCCAGCAGAGCCTTATCCCAATCAGCTTGAGATTCTCCTTGCTATCCCCCCAAGTTTGTCTGGAGCTAAACCTGTCATCATCATTCGCTGACAAACAAAACAGAACAAAAAAGTCAGAGGTAGGGATTGAGAGGATTATGTTTTACTCCCAGATTAGGGCTGTAATACCAGAAAGCCCACCAGATCCTGCTCGAGTAAAGAGCAACCAGGAATGGACTCATCCAACTCTATTTTTTGTCCTCTTACGGAAGGAAGACAGATTGTGTATGAGACGGAAATTGCATCCGAGTGCCTATAAAGAAGACTGACTACAATGACATAAACACAGAAGGATCTATTTTTCTCGCTAAGGAGATGATCAGAGGGGCCAGCTTCTGCTGTTGGTTCAACAGTTCAATATTGTCGGAGCTGAGGTCTCTGCAGTTTGGTTGCTCTTTCCTCCATTGTCCCCAGATGGCTGCTGCAGCTCCAGCCATCAGGGCTGGGCAGCAAGGAAGAAGGAGGGAGGGGAATGGATGCCCGATTACTGAGTAACCTCCTGTTCAAGGGCTTCCCCCAAACTCCACCCAGTACTTTTGCATGTGTCTGTAAGGGAGGCTGGGAATCTAGCCACCCCGCTGATTTAGGACAAAGGGAGAGTCAATATGGGTTAGGCAATGAGCAGTTTCTGTTGCCAATTCCTGTGGGCCCAGGACTAGGTTGCCATCCCCTCGGGCATCCCAGCACTCTCGGTCTCTGTTGGCCACTAGGAAAGCTCTGAGAGCAATGGGCTACTGCAGCATCCTTGCTGATTTGGACCAAAATTCTAGCACTTGGAGAGCCCAGTATAGTTCAAACTGTGAAAAACCAAAATGAAGCAATCTATATTTCTAAAGCTCTTTTAAATGGAGAAAGGACTAAATTTATTTACTCTTATGCATGACTGATGCATCGGTGTGACTGGCTGCCCCTTTCTGTGTTTGCGAGTCAGGATTGCGTCCAGTGCATCTTTCTATGAGCTGCCCCAGCTTGTAAGGGAGCTTCAGGGACCATAGAAAGGAAATATTTAAAGAGGGGAAGGTGACTGTCTCCTTGCTAATCGAGGGTAAGGGGGAATAAGAATAAGATGTAGAAGTCATGGTGGATCTGATTACTGTAAATTGTGATTTTTTTTTTACTACATTTCTTACCACATTTCTTACTTTGAGGATATCCAGTGCCCATCCCCACATCTCCATATTTAGCCATCCATGCCTAGAAAAGAACAAATTCAAAAACAACCTTTCACCACTCTTTCTGGGTGTGTAGGATTGTCCTTCGCTGATTTTCTAAGAAACACTGCAAAGTAGATAAAATATAAATAGATTATAGTTAGGATAAAGTGCAGTACTGCATTAAATTCTAATGCAGTTACGTTACAATCAAAATGTAATTCCAAAGAGGTATAACATCAAAGCTGGCAATGCTGGGGGTACAGGGAAGGACCTGTAGGCTTTAGAGAGTAATTACTTACAGAAGTACTCATCGTTATGGGGATCAAAGCCAGGAAAGCTCCAGGAGGCCCTATAACTTATTTTTTTACCTTGCTCGGTGTATTAGGGTGTTACGAAAGTGCTCTGCAACAAGCACAGCTTGCAGGCACGGTGAATTCTGCAAATGGAAGAAGAGAAGTTAATGTACCGGTGCATTTCTCTGGCTGGATTCCAGGCTGCACTGAAGTTTTCTTAATTTAGAATTGACTGTAAACTTGGGCACCTTGTTTCTGTGCCACCAACCATGCTGCCAGCATTCGGGGAAGAAATCAGCTAAGCCACAGGGGCAAAGCATTCTGGCTCATCTCTGGATTTTCTGAAACCAGTGTCGAGTCCCCTGAGGATGGATTCTGAGTGAGTCTCTGGGAACCCACACAAAATGGCAGCTGTCAGCATCGGAGGAGAAATTTGGAAGGAACAGCCTGGATCGGAGTTGGCTCGTGGACAGTGCAGAGCCCCGCTTGTGTATTCCCTGGGAGGCGGCACAAGCAGCCCCAGTGAGGCAGCTTGGCATTTCTTTCTTGACTCATCCAAGTTCCCGTGCTCAAGCTGTGATTTTCCAAATGTCACACTCGGTGAATCCTGCCCTTCTGAACAGACATGTGATTTGATACACCCAACCTGCCCCCAGTCTCTCCAAGTGAGGGATGAGCCAGGCATCTCTCCCTCCTGTCACAACTAGGGCCTGGGACCGTTGAGCAGGATGTGTCTGACTTGTTGAATTGTCCCTTGGCTAGCACATCCGGCCTTTGTTGGCATGAACTGAATGATCAGGCAGGACCCCTTCCCCCAACATAGACAGAGAAGCATAAAAACTGAGGGTCTTGGAGTCCCAAGGGTGGGGGGGCGGCGGCGCGCAGCCATCTTCCCAGGGTTCGTCTCATCCCTCACTTCCCTTCCTAGGGTTTTGTGTAACCCCACATCTTTCCAAAACAGACCCTGTTTGTTATAACTCAGTTTGGATGGATTTCAGTGTTTTGCAAGATTTTTACACTAAAATATTGAAGATCCTTCAACTATTATTTTGTGATAGATTACTTCACTAAATACATAAAGCGT
Organism: Pteronotus mesoamericanus; assembly: GCF_021234165.1. NCBI lineage: Eukaryota > Metazoa > Chordata > Mammalia > Chiroptera > Mormoopidae > Pteronotus > Pteronotus mesoamericanus. The sequence goes on from NW_026555308.1 coordinate 16,582,136, forward strand.
GCACACACACAACCGGGTAAAATATAACAAGGATATATCCTAAATGTGATTCTCCCCCAGACTGCTGCCATATATTTAATGGTTAAACTGTGCTAGTAAAAACTACCACTTATTGTTTTCTCTGTGCCAGGCACAATAATAGACATTTCATCCTCACAACAAATCTATTAAGATGATTATTCCCATTTTACAGATGAGGACACTGAGGCTCAGTCCTGCAAGGTTCATTATGTGCCCAAGAAGGCGCAGGGGTCAAATCACAGGTCTCCCCTACTGGAATATCTACATTTTTTGCCAGTACACAAGCACTGTCTGGACAATTTTCTCTACACACTCGGCTCTGCAGGATACTAATTAATAGCCGTTTGTTTCTGTTAAAATGTTGTTGCTGCAAGTAGCAACAACACCAATTCAAAGGGGCTTAAAGGGTAAGGAAATATCTCGGGAAACAGAAGCACAGAGTTGGACGAGCTCCCGGGGTAGTTAAGTCAGTAGCTCTGCCCCTCATGCTCCCTCTTACTGTTCACATCTGCCAATTACCGTCTCCAAATATCACCGCAGCACTGGGAGTTCTTCTGTGGTAATGACCTTGCCAACCCTCCCATAGACAGGTGGGTCCACCTTCCACCCTTTGAATCTGGGGGTGCTTGGCACCTGTTTTAATTAGTTGAATACAGCCAACGTGGTGCTGTGTACCCTCTGGGACCAGGTCAGTAAAAGCCACGCAGCGTCTGCCTGGTGCACTGGAACACTCGTACCTGGGGCCCCAGGCTGTCGGGTGAGAAACCCAACAACCTGAGGCCGCCATGCTGTGCAGATGCGGCCACATGACGAGGCCACAGGCAGGCAATCCTGGTCTCAGTCCTCCTAGCCCTGGAGCCAGGCTTGTGCGTGATCACGCCTTCAGATAATTCAACCCCAGCTGTCAAGTCACCCTCAACTTTCGAAGTTTTCCAAATGAGGCTTCAGGCATTGTAGAGCATAGACAAACTGTGATAAGCAGAACAATGTCATTTTCAAACTGGTAACAAGTATATTGTAGCTGTTCCAGACAACACATCTCTAGACATGACAATACCGAGAGCTTCAAGGGGAGCCATCTCTTTCTGCAGTTACCTCTGTCCCAAGGAAGACAAAGGGCTTTGCAAGGACCCTCGGCAACCATCATAGCATGTCTCTCTGGTCAAAAGTGGGTCACATGGCCACCTGGCATGATATAGGACAGCCTCAATAGTTGCTACAATGTGACCCAAGGAAAGGTTTCCCTGTTTAATTATTGGCAAACGTTTGAAAATGTTAAATGGATCTCTTTAACTACAAGACAGCTCAGATACACTTTTACTAATCATCTTGTTTATCTCCAGCAGGGAAAATCAGAAGCCATATTTCCTCATTCTTTTTTACCATGAAAGTTTTTTCTTTTCTTTTTACTTTCTTTTTTTTTTGAGGGGGGGGTTGGTTCTTGAAGAGCACTTCACTTCATGAAACTATTTTCTACAGAACAAAATTTGGAAAAGACAATATAATAATGTACAGCCTCTAAAGACATTTCCATTGAAATCAGAAATGTGATAAATATGTCTGTTACAACAACTATCATTTAACATTCATCTAATAACCAGTGCAATTAAATAAATACTTTGCTACCCTTTAAATGAAAGAATTTAGTACATTTTCCATCTTAGTCTTCCTGTTCCTACTTTTTGATTTTTGTTTTGCAGATAGAGACTCAACTTATTATGGTTAAATTATTGGTTTTTCATATTATGTTTTCCCTTTTAAGAAGGAGCCACCTTAGTTGAATTTTGTTCTATAGTCATGTTTACAACATCTATCTTAAGTTCCAGATTAATACGGTTTCAGCTCTCAGAAACAGTTCCTTTATGCCATGTGTTCTCCATTCTCGAACCCCTTATTTAGACTCTTCTCCAGGTGGGCTGGTGTGCATTTTAAATAATATCTTTAGGAAGGGTGGTGGGGTTTATGCCTTCTGAGCTCTTGCATAGCTGGTTTATCTTCTCTTGCCTTTGTAAATGAATCATAACCCTGCCAGGTGTCAAATTCTTCAGTAAAAGTCTTTTCCCCAAAAGCTCAGTGATATCGCTCCACTGGAGTTTGGAGTTACACAGGGCATGTCCAAGAAGCTCTGGTTCTCTTATCCTGTAGTTAACTTACTCTTTATACCAAGATGTTTGGAGAATTTTTCATTTATTTTCCTCTTTCTTGCATTTCAAACACAGCATCAATATATGTGCAAGTGTTATTGACATCTTTTAAATTATGTTGATAATAAGCCCTCAAGATTTGGACAAATGAATTTTGAGGAAGTATATATATGTACTTGCTTCTCTTCTACTACTGCTTGGTTCCTCTTCAGAAATAATGATTTTCCATATGTCTCTGTTCTGTCCTCTTCACATTTATCATTTCTTTTCACATGTTTTTCATCCCGGAATTCCTCCTTCTGCTAATGATATTTATTTTGCCATCTGTATCCTGAGTCCCATCTCTACTATAACTTTTGTCCTTTACTGCTTCTGTTGTCATTTGTACTGTGGCATGATTAGAGTTTTAAAGACATTACTTCTTATATATTAGCTAGTTTTCTCCTAATCAACAGATATGTGTGTATATGAAAAGATAGGGAACACAGAGCAATTGCTAGGTAAAGCTTACTTTTGTTTCCTATAAATATTTTTCAAAATTATGTTTTCTTCGGTCCCCAAGTGCTTGGTTCTCCTGCAATTTTTATGTCTTGAGTCTTTTCCACAGGTTGCAAACTTTGTTAGTATATTCATTTCCTCCAGTATATCCATCTTTTGCATAAAGAAAGATAAGTAATTTAATAGAATTTTCCATAAACTAGTACAAATCTTAGTGAGCTGGCAACATTCCTTGAGTGTTGAGAGAGCCAGGAACATGGGCAGGTCCATTAGGGAAACTTTATCTCTGCAGGGCTACTCCTCCATGAAGGCAAAGCCAGTGAGCCTGGGGTCAGCTCTTCGCTTACTCTCTGTTGGGCCTAACCTCCACTCCACAGCTATGTCCAGCTCTGTGGCCTTTTTCTTCATGCTGCTTCCCGCTCCCATCAAGTGGTTACTCTTGCCCTTGGAAATTCCAGACATATCAATCAGTGTTGCACAGTGATGCTGCACAACAGATCACTCCAAAGCTCAGTGACCTATAACAAGAAGCACTTAGGGATCTGGGAGCCAGCTGAATGAGGCTCAACTGATTGACACTGAGGTTCCGTGGGAGGCTCTGCTTCTAATGCAAGTTGGATTTGGGCCTGCCTCACATGTGTTCATTCAGGGCCCAAGCCACAGAAACCCAGGGAAAGTTTCCCTCATTGAGATGTCTTTCATACAAGAAGCCATGCCCAGCTGCCTCTGCTCAAGCCACACCCATTAACATTTCATTGCCCCAAAGCAAGTCACAAGTCCAACACCAATGGGGAAGGAATATACTCCAGCCACAGTAAAAGTGAGGGGAGTAGATATTTGCTTTGCAGTAATTTAAATTATAACATTGAGGTATTATCCTATAAGATGATCCACAATGACAAAAGAACTACAAATGGACTGTCCTTGGTCTACCCCATTGCTGTTCTGATGCCCTCATGTTGCCAAGTCTGGTGGGGCTGTTGGGTTTCTTCCAGAATCCTTCACCTTAACTCCCTAACTTCCTTGACATGATTGCAACCTGCCTTTTTAAGTGCTTATATGGGGCTAGTCATATTATGGCTTTGCTTATCTTGTTTTTATAAAATGTTTGTTTTTCTTTAGTTAATAGAATTTCACAGGCAGCAAATAAAATTTTAAAGGATAAGGCTGGGATGTATAATTGAAATTTTAAAAATCATCACTGTACAGTTTAGCAGTGTGCTCGATTTGTGATGAGAGGCAGGGCCACCTGCTATGCATGTGATTTGTTTATTAAAAGGGAGAGGCTATGGCTTAACTATGGTCTGAGTTTGTTGCCTGGTTCCTAACTTGGAAATTTCTACCACTGACTCATGTGCCATGTTTTGTGATCTGGTTACTAAAACAGAGTTGTAATTCCTGACCACACGCCTTCTTTGTGACTTGGCGAGGCAACAGAGGCAAGCCTGACTTACCCAAGTGCTATATTAGTGATCTGGTTACTAAACAGAGGACTGTACAGCTCAACCGCATATTTGTGACCTGTTACTAAAACAGAAGACCAGGGGCTTAACCAAGTGCCATGTCTGTGCTCTAGTTACTAAAAGAGTGCTCTATCACATTCCCACACACCACATTTGGGTTCCAGTTACTAAAACAAAGGGCATATGGCTTAATACAGTCTGCATCTGTGAGCTGGTTCATGAACAGAGGGCCATGGGCCTAACCTTGGGCTCCTGTCTGGTTTCCTGGAGAAAGAAGGCAGTCTCTGAACGGTGCGGGGTTTCCTCTGGGAACCAAAATTGGGTCAAGGATATTCTAACTAATTTGGGCTCCTACAAAAATAATAACTTCCTTAATTTCACTTCTCAGAACAAAATGTCTTAGTTTTCTTAATTTTTAACATCCATCCTAACATTCCTATAGCATGGAAGGGACATGCTATCCGACATAACTATTCTTTCCTGTCACTTCTATAAAACTCATTTCTTTTCTACTCTTCATTTAGCCTAGACCCATTTGATTTTGCTCCTCTGATTTTTTATCTTCTGTGAGGTCATCTTTTCTTTTTTTAATTCATTTTCATCCTATATTGTCCATTCTTTAAGTCTCATAATTGTCATTAGATTTTATTCAATTCCTCTTCTTGTTTTTACATTCATACGTAACCATGGTGCATTTTGCTAAGAATTTCTATTTGCATGTGTTTGTCTTTGTGCATGGGGATTTCCCTCAATGCATTTGTTGTTCTGCCTATTTCCCAAGACAACATGGACTCATTCTTTGATTCAACAAACATTGATCTAGGGCTAGCTCTTGCTAGGTACTGTGAAGGTGAAACTGCCAACAGGAGATGTCTCTATCTTCCAGGATCTTATGGTCTAATGGACAAAACATAATTGTCAGCAGACAATTTTTATACACTGTTGTGGAGCTGTGATAGAGTCAGGTGTGGAATGCATGGATCAGAGGTGAAGAGAAGCACGTTCCACCTCAGGGAACTCAAAAGGCTTGCCAGGGGAACGCCAGAGAAGTTGAGGCCTGAAAGAGGAATTTGGAGAAGGACATGGTTCAGGGAATGGTGTTGCACACAGATGGAATAGGCAACCGCCCAGAGACGAAAGAAACCCTGATGCATACAGTGGCCTCTGAGAAGGCCAGGATGGCCGTACATGGAGGAGTCCAATGTCAGGGGTCGTGTGTGGCAGGGCAGGTGGCAAGGCCAGAGGGATTAGCCAAAGAACATATATGTATAACCATGGACACAAACAACAGTGTGGTGATGCCAGAGGGAGGGGGCCGGGCCGGGGCTGGGAAGAGGGGGGCAAAGTGGGGAAGGGGGACACCTGCCATAGTGTCAATAAAGGGAAAAGAAGAATTTAGACTTTATGATGAAAACTCTAGAATGTCATTGAAGGATTCCAGCAGGCCGCCGTGGCTTCTGGCCAGAGGTGTCATTCCTCTCTGTAACAGCGTGTTCCTTATTAACCTCCTGTCAATAGTTGGGATCATTATTGGGATAGTGCTCCTGAAGGAGTGCTCGTGGCAGAACAAGTACCATATCTAGAAGAGTCACAGTCCTTGCAGACAGAATCCAGGTAAATCCAGATTTCATTCATTCAGCCCAGGCAGATACCCATTTTTTATCAAAAGTTCCGAGTTGCTGCTGTTTCGCTCTTTCCCCGCTTCTTCCACCCCTTCAGAGATGACTTTCCTCTCTGTCTGAAGAGAGTCACTAAGAATTACTCATCGAAGGTCATGGGTGTGATGGGTGTAGTAAAAGGAAGACTCCAGAGTGAGACAAGTAACACCATGACATCTCCTCCTAGTGCTGTGCGGGATGCCAGGTGGGAGCTGTCAAGAGAATCCCGAAAGCCTAACTGACATTCTTTAAATGAGAAAAGAGCAGGGGTGCTTTAGCCATGAGGACCTTAAACCTCACTGTTCTCAGACAGAATTATGTGCCGGCCAACTTCAGTCTCCAACCTGCAGCAGAGATGGTTACTACAAGCCTGAACACAGAGACAAAATATCATTAATAGGCCTATCAAAATTATGTCTTCTATTGGTATTACCTTGCATTTTTATAAAAAAGATTGAACATTTTTTATTTGATTTGATATAAAATCTCTATGAGGACAATAAGGCAAGTATTCTTTCTATTAACATTATTATCTCATCATAACTATTCTTATTCTTTTTATTATTACTAGTGTGTATTAATGGGTTGAGGAAACAAATTATGAGCTATTAAGTGACCTGCCTAAGGACACTCAGCTAGTTAGTGGCAGACCCTGTCTTAGATAATAAGTCCCTACACACAGGACATTTCTATCCACCACTTGCTCAAATACTCTGAGCCCCTTTCTGCATTTATTTGCATGAGGATGCAGAGAACTCAGCTGATGAATCTCGTTTTCTGGAACTGCTGCAGTTGCCAACCAAAGCGTGGTGAGAGAACTCTGGGCTTGGAATCAGAGAGTCCGTTACCTAACTCTGCAATAAGTAACTGAATGAGTTGCGTTGCACCGGTCCCGTGCGGGGCACAACAAATCAAAGGGTCAGGGAAGCACACTGAATGAAGTCCAAAGAACTACATTCTAGAATAAAAAGACCTTTACCCACAGAGCAACCCGATGATGTAAGTAACATTATCTTGGTTTCTCAGAGGGGGAAACTGAGGAATAGAGAAGTTTAGTAACTTTAACTGAGCCACACAGCAACTATATGATGGTGCTGAACAGAAACCAAGGTCATGGACCTTTTCTCAACTCATTCCCTTTAAGAAGTCAGACATAACGTGCGCACACACACACATACACACAGAGCTTCCTTTTTCATTATGCTTGCAGTGTCAGTAAGACCTATCATACATGCCTGTCTTAACATGCCGTTTCACATTATCAACATGAGCCACTTGGGGCCGTCAACACATCTTTTTAAATGTGCAAAGAGGACTTTCACATTTTTTTTTATCCTCAACAGTTGCTGTGAGGACATGAAAATTTTTCCTGTGCCTTCCTACTTGTCCTCCATTTCCCTGTCCTCAGACGCCATAGACTCTGCACAGCTCCCTGGGGTAGAGCAGACTGCACTCCTGTTGGGACCCTCTGCCTGTGTCCCCTGGGAACCAGCCCTTTAGGAGAGGGTTCCCAATTTACCCTCTTCCCCAAAAATGTGCAGTGCAGTTACTGTGCCCCATCGTCCGAGAAACCGCGGCCCGCCCTGCGCCCACACTCTCAAGGATGAGTCCTTCCTGACCTCAGTGTGCTCTTGGCAAAAATGCCTTTATTTAATAAACAAAAGCCAAACATAAACCTGTAATAGATAGTTATTGCGGCCATAAAAAATCAGCATAAACTTTGTGGCTTAAAACAATACAATTGTACTCTCCTAGAGTCCTGCAGATCAGAAGTCTGAACCAGTTTCAGTGGCTAAAATCAAGGTGTCGGCGGAGCTGCGCTCTTTCCGGAGACTCCGAGGGGAGAATCTGTCTCACTGTCTTTCCTGGTGTCTGAAAACTCTCCATATTCCATGGCCTGTAGCCCCGCCTCCACCCGTAGGTGCTCGCTCCAGTCCCTGCTTCGCGCATCACTCTGCCTCTCCTTTTTAGGATCCAGGCTTACATTGAGGGCCCACCCAGATAATCCAGATCATCTTCCCCCATCTCAAGGTCCTTAATTTAGTCACATCTACAAAGCCCCTTTACCCTACGGGGCACAGCTTTACAAATTCCCGGGATTAGGGTGTGGACCTCTTTAGGGCCATTGTTCAGCCCACCACAACACCCACTCACAGGAGGGCAAAAATGACTGTTCTCTGGAGCTCTTGAAGGTTCACAAGCCAGTGGGACAGAGGAAGCTGGCGGGAGGCCTGAGCACAGGTGAATTCTTATTTCAGTGCAGACCCTGATCATGATAGCTGTTGAAATCAGGAGCAGAGAGCTGCTAATGGCCCTGTCCTTTGACCTGGACTCAGAAACTATACCTTCAATTTTCCTCTAGGCAATGCACGGGGCGCAGTCATCCTCTCCATTTTAAAAGGAGAAACACTTCCCTGACCAGTGTGGCGCAGTGGGTTGTGCTTCGTCCTAGGAAGTGAAAGATTGCCCTTTTGATTCCTGTCAAGGCACATGCCTGGGTTGTGGGCTAGGCCCCGGGTTGGGCATGTGAGAGAGGCAATAGATTAATTTCTCTCCCTCTCTCCCTCCCTTCCCCTCTCTCTCTAAATAAATAAATAATATCTTTAAAAAAAAAAAGGAGAAACACTGTCTTGATTCTTAGTGAGACATAGTCCTTGCAGGCTCACACGCCCTCTGCTCCCACCCAGCTCAGACCTCGCTCCCTGTCCTCCGCCAGAACGGCAAGTCGGTTTCTGCCTCGTGACCTTGGCACTCGCCACTCCCTGTGGCTGGCACGCCCTTCCCCCGAATATCCACACCATCCACCCTCACCTCCTATTTATGTCTCTGCCCAAATGGCACTTTCTCAGTGAGACCTTCTCTGACATGCTCATTTAAAACCACAGCTCCCCTCCCACTGCAAGAACTCCCCAGCCTCCTTCGGGCTCCATTTGCTCCCCACATATCTCATCATCTTTCATTCTGCCTCACTTGTTTCCTTGTATACTTTGTCTCCAATACCCATACTGTAAGTTCAGGAGGACGGAGAATTTTCTGTCTCATTCTCTGCTATATTCCCAGTTCCCAGAACAGCACCTTGTACTTAGTAGGTTCTCATTTGGTATTTGTTGAGTAAGTGTAAGAAAGGCATACAGAGAAATAAATATTCCAGCTGCAGTCAGAGTCTGGGGTTGGCCTGTGGCTCTCTCCCTGTCGCAGACAGTGTAGACATCATGTTTTAACAGCAGCGTCAGGGAGGGGAAGGTGCACACCTCGAATCCAAGTTCAGAATGAAGCAGCAGAATGCACGACCCCTGCTCAGATGGAGCAGAATACATGCACGCAGCCCATATTTGTTACATGGTGCATCTCGCTCCCTTGCTGCTCGTCTTCAGCTCTATCATTCAACCTCTGAGCCCCAACATCTTTATCTGTGAAAGGGGCATAATGTAGACTCCACCTCCTCATTGCAGTAATCCCTGTGAGGCTTAAAGGAGGCCACACCTGGCCCAGAGGAAGCTCTCCCCATATCTAGCCACACACACCCCGCACCTGCTACCAAACAGTCTAATCTTGGTGGACGTCCCTTCTCAGACCTGCAGTCAGAGGACCCATCCATGGGCACAGCTCCTGGACGAGCTGTGTTTACAGGTCTTCTTGTAAAGAGGCATTGGCAGATGGAAAAGCACCCCCTCTTTCCTATTCTGTAATAAAACACCTTCCCTGGAGCCTGGGTTCTGTGACCACTTAGAGTCAAAGTGACCCCAGACTGTGGCCACGTGGTGTCAGGATGTGCATCAGGGCCAGCATAGTGCCACACACTCTAAGACACATGGAGTGGACAGTGGGGGAAGGGGGCGTTACCGCCTGCTCTCCACCCAGCTCTGTTGTCAATGGACTTTGAAGAGGAGCAGAAGGAGCAGCTGGCCTGGAGGTCAGGAGCAGAGACTGGGGACGGGCACCTGTCCCTGGTGCTGGCTGAGGCAGGTCGAAATGCCCCCTCGCTTTCCTTCAGAATAGTGAATCTTTTCTAGGAGACAAAGCTTTCAATGTCAGCCCTAGATTCTGAGCCACAAGTCTGCTCCGTCTCCTGTCTGCTCTGTACGTTTTGAGGTGAGTGGAAATTTTCTTCCAGGCAGTAACAGTAAATAGGTGCTCGATCTCAATTCTGGTGTGGCTGTGAGTTTTCAGATTTTTCTGCAGCATCACTGCATTCTAGGGGGAGTTTGCAGAGGCTGCGCCACGTTTATGACCCAGTCTCTGTGCTAACTTGAACTAATTCTTTGCAGGGCTAAAGAACTCATTCTTCATGCTCATTCTCTGTGTCCTTGTGTCCCCACACCAAGTAGGGGACACATACAGGTGTCCAGATGGAGCCATCACAGCAGGCACTCCCTGTTGTTTTCAGCACTGTTGCCAACCTACCATTCCTTTCCCCTCCAACTCATCCTACCCAAAGCTCTGATATGTCTACCTCTTTGCTCAGGGCGGGGAGCATCTCACAATGCCTTGCATTCCATTCTCACTGTTTAACTCCTCCAGTGGGGAAGGTCTTGGAGCCAGGAAGGACTCTGGAAGTCCCTGGTGATGCTGGTGTTGCTGGCACTTCACATCTAGACACCACTGGCAAGCTGGTGGCAGGACACTCCCTTTGGGGAACTGCTTATTAGAGTCAGGAGGCTGTGTGACCCACATTCTGAGGAAGGCACAGGAAGGAAATTCTGTAGACCTAATGCCCTGTGTGATCTTGCCACATTGGTACTTGGGGCATACTTAGAAATGTGTGTTTTTATGCCACAGTGAGATAAATGGATGAGAACGCCCAGCTATGTGGGTGGGATCCTGTCCAGATGCCCCAGACTACCACGGTAAACTGTGACCAATTCCACCCCTGGCGGAGAGGCTCGGACCCACTGAGCTCTTGGTAGGATGATGCCTTTTGTAGATGGACGGAGGAAAGAACAGAAGTGGTCAGTGTTCCAGAACTTATTCAATCCATCCTTTTCCCCAGAGAAAGAACTGCACCATCAAATTAATTCCACACTTTCTGAGAAAGTTGAATTGAGTTTGGATTCACCTAAAATCTGGGCATGAAATCTGCAGCCCCCAGCTGCGCAGATCTCTGCTTGAGGCCGCACTGAGCCTGGAGGCAAAGGCCTCATGCAGCCAGTGCCCGGCTGAGCAGAGAGCTCGTCCTTCCAGCGGCCGCATTTCATCTTATCAAAAATTCCGGTCTGGACTAGAGACTCAGGCACCCTGAGGTTCCTGTCGCAGCAGGAAAACAGATTCAATTACTCTGCTCTTCCACCTTGAAATGGTAGAGAACGTGAACATGGCGAGTCCCCTTGCACAGGGGCTTTCCTGGCCCTCTCATTGGTTGTGGGGCGGGGGACAGGGACGGGGGCAGCTCTGTGATAGACCCTGTCCAATGCGTGCCTTCAGAGAGCTCATCATCTGCTGGCAGAGGCCGGCAAACAGACAAAATTAACCCCCCGTGGGGAAGAGCGATTAGAGTTCTGGGAAGCCTGAGGAGGCATGTGCTGCCCCAGGAAAGGTCCCTGACCTGGAGAGGGGAGGCGGACTGCGAGGGGCCACTTACAGTCAGCATTACTTGCTCCTCGCTGGGAGCCAGACCAGGACAGAGGACCCTGCAAAGGCAGTAATGCTCTGGCTCGCCTCCCCTGTTCGCACCTAAGTCCTGGACGCAGTGACTGCCCAGAAAAGAAAAACAGAAGGGATCCTGAGAGAATGATCTTCCCTGCCTGTCAGCACCACAGTGCTGCCTGTCCTCTGTCCCATCAACTCCTCTGTCCCTGAACCTACCTGGAGACTTTAATTCCCTGCCTAGGGTGAGGATAGATCTGAGCAGCAAGACCTGGGGCAGTTTTGTCACCATGGAGGACAGTCACATGGGGGGCAGCATGCACTGGGAGAGGGGTCTCCTTTCTGTACTAGAACTTCATGTGCTTTTGCAAACCTGAGTGAACAGAGGAATCCCCTAGGGTGTTTGTTTCACACAGGTGGCTGGGACCCTCCCCAGAATCTCTGATTCAGCAGGTCTGGGGTGGGGCTGGAGAAATTGCATTTCTAACCAGTTTCCAGTGCTCCAAGTCCAGGGAACACACTCCAGAGCCACTGTACTAGAGTAACAGGGTAAGCAACAACCTTCCCGCCCTCAGAGAACCATGCTTCCTGGCAAGGGATCGTCTGCATCCCCAAGGCGACACCCAAGGAACTGCAGACCCAGCTCATGGTGCATGTGCACAGCTCTTGATGCTCCACAAACATCCCCAACCAGGTGTGCATGAGGGGCAGAGAATGTCCCACCCACTCTCTCCTTTGCAAGCCCTGCACTTGGGGTACCCACTCTCGTTCACAGATGCATAAACAGAAACTGCAGCAACTCAAAAAGTGGATTAATGACACCTGGCCTAGCCCAAGGAAGAGAGATGCAGGGAGGAGCATAGCTCTGAAGAGTCAGTCTGGTGAGAACTGCGGAAGATGCCTGTTGGATGTTCTTTAATATTTAAATCCTTAAAAGCAATGCAAGAGATTTGGATTTTTTAAAGCAACAACCGAAACAGTCTAGGGTACAAAGGGAATGGACTGAAATAAGAAGTGAGTGGAAGGAACCAAGATGAAACTGCAGAATTAACATCTTTACTAGAGACAGTAGGAGCAAAATTAACAATACAAGAAAATTATGAAATACAAAACAAAGAGATGAAAATTATTTGAGAAAAGATGAAAAATATGGATACCAGGAATAGAAATCTAATTAAGACTGATTTGTGTTCCAGAGAAAGGAACCTATTACATAGAACAGGAGAAAGACAATAATCAAAGTGGTTTCCAGGAAACTGTTATGAGGCAGAAAATGATATGGGTATAAATATTAAAAGACCCCTCGCAAAAAAAATAATAAAAAAAATAAAAACAAGCAAACAAGAAAAACCCCCTCCAGCCAAGATTAATGCAAAAACATATAGTTTAACATAGCATGGAAAACATTTTTTTAATACCATAGAGAAAGAAATATTCTTACTAGTGTCCAAGAAGAAAAAGAAATGCTCTTCAAAGTAAAAACCTAGGCCACCATCCAACCTCTTTGCTCCTCCCCACATTAAACAACAGAAGGAACTGGAGATATTTCAACAGAGTTTTGAGGGGAAATTTTGTGCTATTCTAGGATTCTTAGTATAGCAAACTAAGCATCTATCCTGGGAGAAGGGAGGAAAGTATTATCAGATTATGAGAACTTAGACAATGTAATGTTCACAAATGCTTCATTATCAAACTATTGTGAAAATTTCTTTAGCAGATATTTGGATGAAATTCAGGCACTGGGTTGGGATGGTCATAGAAAAATGGAAGTGAGCATTGAAGTCAATTAAGTATAATGAAACAGCAGTAGCTATTGTAAATTTTGTTACAAAATCAAATGCAGAAGAAGCCAAGTACCATTCTAGAAAAAGGTGCCAATAGTAGAAAATATGACATAACAAATCTCAAATTAAACTTACTAAGACTGTAACATGTCAGGTAAGAAGCAGGAAAGTAAAGTGACATTTTCTTGTCACACACAAGGAAAGATGAGAAAATGCAATTTAGTTTCTTAAACTTGATAATATAAGAGAATATGGCTTAAGGAATGCATTTGATCAATGGAAAGATATCTACCAGTATAATCAAAACTAGGACAACTGTAGGTTTTATTTTGTTTTGTTTTATTGTTTTAAATAAGGAAGGCTGAAGGCTGGAAAGCAGGAGATGAAATAACAAAAGTACAGCCCAACATGTCTATAACAATATATGAAAATGTAATTAGATTCCACCACGGGAAGGCAAAAAAAAAAAAAACCCAATTAGATTTTTTAAAAATCTAACTTTATTCTCTTTATAAGAGACATACTTTTTTAAAGAGATGTGTTTAATATAACACAGTTTAAAAACCAAAGGGGAGACAAACATTTAGCAGAAATTTCACACAAAAAGAAAATAAGCATAGTCATATTGATGTAAAAAATAGAGCTTTTTCCAAACAGAAGGTCCTTAAATATTTTCAGTGCCCGATTCTGTATACAGATGAAAGGCACTCTATGGATCTGCACTCAGTTCTCATGCGTGAGTTTTTGCTCGGCACCACCAAGCAAGTCTCCAACACCAGCTGGGTGCCCTGCAATTCAACTCAATTCTGACACGACCTATGCTGTGAAAGCACCATATTCCAGAAACACTCAGTTCAGTTTAGTTGCCAGTCCCAGGTCCAGGCTGTTTCCTGTGCTCCTGAACCACTGGCTATACAAGCACACCTTTTTTTGTTGTGCCTTTTTTGTGTGTGTTTCGCAGATACTGCATTTGTGGCCAACCTGCACTGAGCAAGTCTATCAGCACCATTTTCCAACAACATTTGCTCACTTTGTGTCTCTGTGCCATGTGTTAGTAATTCTTAAAATACTTCAAACTTTTGTTTGTTATATTTATTATAGGTGTTATGGGTGCCATGAACTGCACCCATATGATGGGGAACTTGATTGATAAACATTGTGTATGTTCTGACTGCTGCACCAATCAGCCCTTCTACCATCTCTCTCCCTCTTCTGGAGCCTCTCTCTTCCCTGAGACATAACAACACTTAAATTAGGCCAGTTAATAACCCTAATATGGCCTCTAAATGTTTAAGTGAAAGGAAGAATTGCATGTCTCTCACTTTAAATTAAAAGCAAAAAATGCCCTGGCCAGTGTAGCTCAGTTGGTTGGAGCATTGTTCCATAAGCCAAAAGTTTGTGCGTTCAATTTCTGGTCAGGGCACATGCCTACGCTGCATGTTCAGTCCCTAGTCAGGGTGCATACAAGAGACAACCGATCTATGTTTCTCTCTCATATCCTCTCTCTCTCTCTCTTTCTCTCTCTCGCTCTCTCCCAAATCAATACACATATCCTTGGGTAAGGATTTTAAAAAAGCTAGAAATGATGAAACTTAGTGAGGAAGGCTTGTCGAAATCTGAGATAGGCCAAAGGCTAGGGCTCCATGGCAAACAGCCAAGTGGTGAATGCAAAGGAAACGTTCTTGAAGGAAATGAAAAGCACTACTCTACCACATATGATAAGACAGGGACACAGGCTTATTGCTGATAGGGAGGAAGTTTTAGTGGTCTGGATAGAAGATCAAACTAACCACAACGTTCCCTTAAGCCAAAGCCTAATCAGAGCAGAGCCCTAACTCTCTTCAATTTTATAAAGGCTGAGAGAGATGAGGAAGCCGCAGAAGAAAAGTTTGAAGCTTGCAGAGGTTGGTTCATGAGGTTTAAGGCTCAGATGATGGTTAGCATTTTTTAGCAGTAAACTTTTTAATTAAGCTAATACATTGATTTTTTTAATATAATATTATTGTATACTTAATAGATTATAGTACAGTATAAACATAACTTTTATATGCTCTGAGGAACCAAAAGCATTTGTGAGACTTGCTTTTTTGTGATATTTGCTCCATTGTGGTGGTCTGGAACAGAACTGCAATATTTCTAAGGTCTGCCTGTAAATCAGAAGTTCCCACTACCTCCTCCTTGTGTTTGATTAATTTGTTAGAGAAGCACATACAACTCAGGAAACCAGTTTACTCACTAGACTACGGGTTTATTACAAAGCATATTAAAGTATACAAATCAACATCTGGGTGAAGGGATATATGGGGGAGATCTTGAACAAAAGAGCTTGTGTCCTTGTGGAGTTTAGGCCTTGGCATAGTGGCACATGGAAGTGTTCTCGTTCACTAACCTAGAAGTGCTCTGAACCTTGCCTTTTTGGTTTTTATGGAGACGTCATTACATAGGCATGATGATAAAATCATTTGCCATTGGTGACTGACCTCGGTCTCCAGCCCTTGTCCCCTCTGAGTTAAGTCAGGGGATGAGACTGAAAGTTTCAGCCCTCTGTTCAGCATCCCCATCTTCAAGGGCTTTCCAAAAACCACCTCTTAAACATAAACTGAGTTGGGATTGAAAGAGCCTTCTTATGAATAACAACACACTCACGTATGGTTTTGAGATGATTTCAGGAGCTGAGGATGAGACCAAATGATATAACAAAAGATGTTCCCATTACACTTATCACTTAGGAAGTTCCAAGGGTTTTAGCAGCTGTGAACTAGGAACGTGAGCAGAAAACCAAAGCATGTATTTATTATAAATCACAGGATCAAGTACACCCTGCCCGTTCTGTACTGGAGGCTGCCCACCTGTTTATCTTGATGTCCTCCCGATGCGTTTCTTGGGCTTTTTCACACTTCCTGATGTTGCCATCCTTTCTGATGATTTTTATGATCATCTGTATACAGACGACTTCCAAATCTGAATCATTAGCCCGTATCTGTATATCCTGTTGCCTCCTGGGCTGTTCTATTGGGCTGTCCCTCTGGCACGTCTAATGTACACATCCAAAATTTAACTTGTCACCTTTCTCTCTAAGCCTGTTTTTTCTGCTGTTACTGCTCAGCCAAACATAAAGCCCAGGTGTCATCCTAACTGGGTCATTCTCCTTCACATTCCACACACAGTGACTCATCAAGTCTTGTCAACCTCCCCTCTACAAGCTCTTGAATTCCCTCTTGTCCCCATATCCCATTGTGGTTTCTCAACCTGTTATTTCTATAGCCTCCCTTGTTGTCCTGCACCTCATACCAGCAAAGGGGAACTTTTCTCAAGCTCAGATCTGAAGAGACAATTTCTGTGATAGAAATCTGTCAGTGCTACTTTATTTTACCCAAAAAGATACAACTAAGCTTTATTCCTCAAATATTAAACACAGAATTACCATTTGATTCAACAATTCCACTTCTGGGTATAAACAAACAAACAAACAAAAACCCCTGAAAGCAGGGACATGAACAGGTTTTTTTTTTTTTTTTTCCTTCTGTGTTCATAGCGGCATCATTCACAATAGCTACAAGGTAGAAGCAGCCCAAGTGTCCATGGATGGGTAAATAGATGAACAATGCGGCATAGACATACAAGGGAACAGTGTTCATCCTTAAAGAAGAATAAAATTCTGCAGCATGCTACATATGCTACACCGCAGATGAACCTTGAAGACATTATACTAAGTGAACCAGCCAGTCACAAAAGGACAAATTGTGCATGATTCCACTTACCTAAACTACCTAGAGCGGTCAAATGCATGTTTGACTTCCTACAGAAAGTAGAACAGTGGTTGCCTGCGGCTGCGGGCGGTAGGAATGAGGAAATGGTATTTAATGGGGACCAAGTTTCAGTTGGGGAAAACGCAGACAATTCCGGAGATGATGGTGGTGATGGCTGCACAACACTGTGGAGGGACTTAATGACACTCAGCTGTACACTTACCAATGGATATAACGGTAGGCTTTATGTGATGTATATTTACTACAGTAAAAATGTAAAAACAGACAAAAAAATCAACCAAGCTCCTCCCCACGGCATACAGGCCTTTATTGATTAGCACCCCACCCACCACTGTGACCACGTGCCCCAACGCCTCCTACAGCTCTCAGTCCTCAGGACTCAGCATGTGGCCGTTCGCACCCCAGGCCTTGGCATGGCATTCTCTCTCCTGACATGCCCTTTTCACCTCTTTTCCCCGACCTCTCCTTCATCCCCACCCCACTCACCTGGAAAATTCTTTTTCCTTTTCTTTTTTAAATGTTTTTGATTGATTGATTTTAGAGGGAGAGAGGAAAAGAGAAACATCAGTTTGTTGTTTCATTTACTCATGCATTCATTGGTAGATTCCTGTACGCGCCCTGACCGGAGATCAAGCCCACAACCTTGGTGTATTGAGACAACATTCTAACCAACTGAGCTACCTGGCCAGGGCTCTCTTTCCTCTAAGCCTTAGGTTGCGTGCCTGTTTTCCAGGAAACCTTGTAGGACCTGACCCCCCCTTCCCCAGGGGTTTCCCAGCCATCCCATGCTTCACTTGCCACAGCGTGCATCAAACTGAATTAAAATCTGCTTGTCTTTTGAGAGCAAGACCTCTGTCCTGGTGTCTTGCTCACCTCTGTGCCTCCACCTCAGTATCTGGCACAAAGTCATCAAAAACCATTTGTTACATTAGGAACTCAGTCTTTTAGCACCAAAGAGTTTTCATTATTATTAGCATGTAACTATGCACAGTAGTATGAAAACTTTAAATTTCTCTCAATACTTATTACATTCCATTTTGACTGGTTTTCTGAAAAAAATACAAAATTCCAAAATTGACTTGAAGGAAATTGAAAAGCTAAATAGACTGATAATAATGGAAGAAATTACTTGTTGGCATTATGTCCATATTGTTTTATAGTGATTTCTTTTAAACTTGTAAGAGACAAATCTATGCTGGCATGGAATTCTACTCAACTAATTTTGTTTAAATATTAGTACCCTAAAATATAACCCCGATAGCAAAATAAAAGGAAAACTAGAGATTTCTGGGGTTTGCATTTGTCCTGCCTTCTCCTAGCCCCTGACCGATTCTTCTCGCCTGCCTTCTGAATTTCAGCAAACTATCAGCTGCTTAGAGTTTTTCCAGGCACCCCAGTCCTTCAGTTGGTCTTCTAGGAAATGGCTACTAATGTTCAGCGTCTCTTTGATTTTGTCACTCTTCTTCTCTGACCGTGGCAGGAGGTTGTCTGTGTTCTTATCTTTGAGCTGCATCACCCTCACCAGGCACTTTGCCAGCCTTCTCCCTGTACCCAGCTGACAACCATAAGTTCCCCGGTTGAATCTAAGGCACAACTCTGAGTGTCTCTCAAATTTTACCTTTATATTCGGTAAACTGGGGTGCAGAAACAGACCCACTTTACACACTCTGCTTCTTAGTCATAGAAATAGCTTTGAACTTGAGTCATTGGGATATCCAGCAAGTTTTAGTAGCCCAATTTAATTTGTTAGAGTAAGGGGCATACTTAAAGCAAGGTAGTAATCGCTTTAAAAATAAAGCAGGGGGAACAAAATGTCTAAAACTTTGTTTTGTCATGATCCAGACTAACTTAGAACATTGATTTCTATATTCATTCTTGGCTAAGTTATACTGCAGAAATCCTGAAGTCATAGTGGCTAAAAACAAGGGTTTATTTCTCACTCAACTTACATGCCTTTCAAGGGTTAGCTCTACATTGCATTCATTCCAGGACCCAGGAGGAAGGAGAAGCCCCTTTTAGTGTATATGTTTTTTGTGGCAGGAAAAAAGAAAGAGAGAGAAATGATAGAATACACAATGGCTTTTGAGACCTTCCTCACTTTATTGGCCAAAGCCTAATGCTAATGGGCAGAGAAATACAATTCTCTCACAGGGAGGGGAAACAAATAATTGAAAATAATATAACCCGTTACAGACCACACTCTTACTCATAAGCATTTATTCCCTTCCCTTCAACCACAAAATATACTCATCCCCTCCCCAAGGGAAACATCCTAAAAGTCCTCCCCAACTACAATGTAAGACTCAGGATCTAGAATTTCATGAGATATACTAAATCTGGGTGTGGCTTCTTGTGGAGACACATTTAAGAAAATGAGAGATACACAGCAGTCTAAGACTCTGAGCAATTCTGAAATCCTGTTGGACAGAATTTGGTATGAGAAATATTCTTTAATTAAACCCTAGTTTTGTATCCTGGAAATTGCTTTCGATTTCATTGAATGATTTCAAGCATAATTCCTAGCTTCACCATTTGAGGGATCCAGGCTTTTCCACTCCTGTATACTCATCTAATGAGGGCATTGGAAAATATGTCCTTCTTGGGGTCTGTGTAGCTTCTCCTTATAATGGTTTATGCCCATAGGAGGTTGGGAGTCCAAAGATCATAGAGTCATAGAGTCATTTAATCCCAGGTTGTTGGCTCTTGGCCAGTACAGCTCTCTCAAAAACTCCATAGTCTTTTTATCTATTTGATTCCAATTGGTTTATGCTAATAGTCACATCCACAATTATTTTTGAGACACACTTCTCTCCAGACTTAATGGCCAGCTTTCTGGGAGAGTTACCCAACGCATTCACAGGTTGTAACAAAGGACACTTCGAATTTCTAAAAAGGTTTTATTTATTTATTTTTAGGGTGGGGGAAAGGAGGGAGAAAGAAAGGGACAGAAACATCGATGTGGGAGAGAAAACATCGATCACTTGCCTCTTGTATGCGCCCCAATCGGAGACTGAACCCACAACCCAGGCATGTGCCCTGACTGGGAATTGAAACTGCAGACCTTTCACTTTGCAGGATGACACCCAACCAACTGAGGCACAATGTTCAGGGCTAATTTGTTTTAATAGGCTTATATTGTGACTTAAAGCATCTCTCATTTTTATCTCTTCCTAGTTGGAGATGAGAAACACCTACTTTCTTTCCTGCAAGTCCAGGAATTTCCAGGTTGTCTCTATTTCTGGCTTGCGAACCAATCAGTTCTTTTCGGAGGTCCTCTCTTTTTCGCAGCGCCCTGTCAGGCACAACCACTGGCAACCAGAGCTGCTGTTTCCCAAACTTTCCCCGCAAAGCCACAAAGTCATTCAATGCATATCTGTCCTACAAGTTATCACAAGCAACAGTTTTACCAAATGTTTTGCTACTGCATATGAAGGGTTGTTATCTTTCTAACTTCCAATAACAGTTTTCTTATTTCCCACTGCTTGGCCCTGGAAGCCATACATCATATTTTAGAATTTGTATAATGGTAGCCTGTCATTTCCATGTACTAATTTCTGTAGTGTTGACTTAAAGCATGTTATGCTATGGTAGCGAAGAAGTCCGAAGTGTCTTTGGCTAATAACAAAAAGGGCATTTCTTACATGATTTTTCTTTTATGGGATGGCTGCAGGAATTTTCCACTCTATCCTCATTCTGGGACCCAGACAGAAGGAACAGCCCCCATAGAGGGCATGCTCTTCTCATGGCAGAGGGAAAGGGATGAATGATAGAACCACAGAATGCCTCTTAGAGCTTTCAGCTGGAGGTGTGACTTCTACTCACATGTCACTGGCTAAGAAAGTGACACGACTGAGCCTGATAGAAATAAACACAGTGGGGAAGCACAATGTGGAGGAATATAACCGGAATGCTCCCCCTCCCCTTCGCTGCTCCTCCTCATAAACACGGCTTTGAGCTTGCATTTTCTCTTGTTACAATGAGATACATGCTTAAACCAAGATGGGAATTGCGGGTTTCTTGGGAGATCATAAAATTTTTAGAGACATATGCATTGTCTGAAGTGTGACACATCTCCCAAGTATATGAGGGTTGACAGCAGATGGCTGGATGAGTAGGAAACCAAACTGGCAGGTGGCATTTTTTCCTCCAGGAGTCTCAAGGGAGGGGGATATGCTGCACTCACCGTATTCCCAGTAAGTTATTGCAAATTCGCAAGTATGCTCGGAGCAGAAGATGATGGAAAACTGCTCATCTGATGTTCTGAAAAGCTGGGACAAGTTTTCATAAAGGAGCTTGAAGGCTTTAGGGCTTGCGGGCCATGCCCCAAGCAGAGTTCTCACCCCCATGTGCCCAAGACCCTCTCACTCCTCTTTATCTCCACAGTTCGACATGCAAAGGATAACTCTGGAAGAGTTGAAGCACATCCTCTATCACGCCTTCCGGGACCACTTAACAATGAAGGACATTGAGAACATCATCATCAACGAGGAGGAGAGCCTGAATGATACCTCGGGGAACTGTCAGACAGAGTTTGAAGGCGGTAGGTACCCCTACTTCAGCTTTCTTCCTGGTGCGGGACAGGCCAACACCTTCACATCCTCTGTATGAAAAATGTGTCTACAATGGACTTGTACTGAAGCCAAGAGTCCAAGACTAAGGTTAAAAGTTCTTTTTTTGCAAAGATGCAACTGGCTTCTCTCTTTTTTTCTATATTTTCCCCAAACTCTGCATTTTTGCAAAACTTCCATTGACCCTGTCCTTCCTCCAGGGACGCTGAGGTCTGTGACGAGTGGCTTTGTGGTATTTGCCTTTACTTAGTCGACGCTGCATGGGGTGGTGGAAAGAGCCTGTCAGACTGTCAGTAAAGCCTGATCAGGCCCGAGGCTAATTGTGTGACTTGGGCAAGGGGTGTACCTACTCTGAGTGTGTTTCCTCATCTGTGAACATCAAGATAATTACACTTGCTTCACAGGACCTTTAGGAATGGGTCTCCTCTATACCGTGCTCCCTGAATGCACTGGGCACAAGGAGCCCTATTCATGAACAGGCTCTCATGACCTTGATGATGTAGTCACAGGAGAAATGAGGTTCTTCTGGGACTGAAAAAGAGACCCCTGAGAGGCCATTTTTCTTGGGCTCGTGAAAGAAAACAAAAAAGAAAAAACAGCCTACCTTATCCCCTAATCGATAGAGAGTTCCATGGAAACTAAATGACTTAACTCCTCTCTCCGGCATTGAAAAATCAGAGCTGTTTTCACAGCCCTGATGTATAGAATTTTTAAACTTGCATGAAAGCAGCATAGCAGACTCCCAAGCAATATTTAACTTATTCGGTGCTGACGTTTCTTAAAGAGGTCAAACTATTTTTTTTTTTTTTTTTACTGAACATATTCAGAAGTTAATATATACGGATGGTAAGCTATATATAGAGTCAATATACACAAGTCAACATAAACAGATGGTAAGCTGCCACATAGACACCAGAATGACATTTGGTTCCCTTGTCTTGGAACTGCCACCTGAGAGCCAGCCGGGCCATGGCAGGGAGGCTCCTCGGGGCTGAGCTTGTCCAGGTGGCACAGAGATTCCTTCAGCTCTGGGCTCCCGTCAGCCCTGTCTGGGCCACACTGCAATGTCAGTGTACAGGATTAAACGCCATGACAAGAGGTGACAGGGAATGGCTTATATTCCAAGCTGACAGACTAAATTAATTCAAACCAGGGAAAAACGAAGTAGTGGAGACCAGGGTAAACTTCAGTGCAATACCCCTTTGTAAAGGCATTCACATTTAGAATTTTCACAAGTGCTATATACAGCAAACAGAAACAGCTGCGGTCCAGAAGCTGCCTTTGTCTCCTTTCTTGTGACCTGGGCTGTAGCATGTAGGACCAGATTTGGAGTTGGAGCCACACAGACCACACAGGGCAGTATGGTCACAGCCAATGCCATTTCTGGCCACAGAGGCAAGGGGACTGGAGGGTGAATAGAGGTGTGAGGGCAGGGACTGGACTAAAACTTGGGGAAACAGTGGGCCTGGACTCCTGCGTCATCTCTTTCCCAGCTGACAGACTATGTGCTTAAACAAATCTGGGAAGATGTGGGGTTCTAGCCCCCCACTATCAGCAACCACTCTTGAGATAGGAGGAATGGGTGTTCCTGGGCACCTCATTTTCCACAGAGCCTTTGTTTGTGGATCACTGTTTTGTTCAGAGAAATGTCACAAGTCTTAGTAATTTGAGAAAGGTCAGACTGCACTGGGAAGTAATCTGAATTTTAAACCTTGTCTTTTTATTACTCAAAAGCTCATATATTAATGAAATAAATGACTGACAAAAAGACATCCAAATAGAAGTCTTACTGGTCTGCTTTAATGATTCATACATATAACATTGGCAACAACTATTATTTGGGGTTGGTAAATGTAAGTGCCAGGTGCAGTGCTAAATGCTTTAAAATTCATAATCTTATTTAATGAAAGAAACATTACTTTTGTAATTAGCACACTACTTTTTGAAATGACCTCTGCGGCCCTGATTACATAATTGCTTTTGCATATTTTCATGTCAGAGAGCTGGGTTTTTCTTTTTTTTTAACATTTTGTCAGCACTATTTGTTCCTAAAGGGAAGCCCATTGGTTTGTGTTTAGGTTTAAGATTTTTCTGATCTCGGATCCGGTCGAAGTCACAGGTGCATGTATTTAATGCCCATCTTTCCATGTTCAGAAAAGGGCCTCCCTGACAGCATTTTGGGCAAAGGTGTCTAGGAAGGGAAGATGCACAGGGACTGAGTTCAGCACTAGGGCCCTAGGACTGAACATGTCCACTTAAGACCCTGTGGCTGACCTTGACCTCCTTCTGTCCGTCTTTTTTGCATGCCTGCTGCACACACACAGGGACCTGTTGGCATTTTGAACCTCTTCTTGCTCCTATTGAAATCTGATGGCACAGCTGCATGGCTCATGCCTCCTGACTCTGCTCGCCCTCCTCCTGGCCCCTTGGGCCTTCCTCTCCCCCAAGCTGTCAACGCCTTGCTGTCCTTTCTTGCCCTGGCCCAGGCGGCATGCCCTGTCCGACCACTTCAGCCGTGCCCTTGCCAGCATCTCCAATCCCTCACCCACCTCGCAGCACCCACCATGCCATGATTTGGTAAATCTAGCACCTAAATATGAAGGCACAAGGTAGCTGCTCCTTTCAAGTGATGGCATAGTTTGTCTCCTCAAATCTAATCTTCTGCATACCCCACACTGACCAATGATGGGGAAGGAAGCAGCAGCACGTTTCCCCCACACTCCGGAGCCCCAGTCAGCCGCCTCCGCTTTTGCTACCCCCGACCCAGGAATCCCTTTCCTCCTGCTCTTTTGGAGCTTTGCCGCAGCAAGTACGTAAGTGCTGATTAGCTCACCTCTTCAGCTGGTGATCCATGCACATTGGAAATCCTGCGCTGTTGTGTCAGAGGAAGGAATCAGTGATGAAAAATACCTACAGGTGCAAGGGGGCTTTGCCTTAAAAAGGTGAAGGACACATTTGTCTGTGAGCAACAAAGGAAGAAATGGTCCTTGAAACAGACTTTATGGCAGAGTTGGGATTTTTAATTTATTATTATTATTTTTTTAATCCTTACCTGAGGATATGTTTATTGATTTTAGAGAGAGGGGAAGGTTGGGGGGGGGGATGTGAGAGAGAAACATGGGCCAGTTGCCTCCCATACCCGCCCTGACCAGGGATCAAACCCACAACGTTTTGGTGCACAGGATGATGCTGCAGCCAAATGAACCACCTGGCCAGGGCCACAGTTGGAATTTAAATAAAGCCCACATCAGATGGATTTGAGGTCAGCAAAGCTAGAGTCATGATTGAGATTCTGGAGTGTGGAAAATGTTTGAAAATACCTCTGTGGGCAACCTATGTGCCACGAGTCAGTTAGAAATTCACAGGGGGACTTCCAAATGCCATCAGCATCATTTTATGTCAGTGATTATACTTCTTATTTTTATAAATCTTGTGTCTGATACTTTTAGAAAGGTGTTCAGCTTCTGTCCCTTAAGTCAGAAAATGTTGGTTAGTCCTTCCACACGAATGGAAGAATAAAGAACAGAGAAATAGGCCAGGAACCCATAGAGCGTGAAGCCATTGGTGGGAGGGGTTTGGGGGGTTTTGTCCTCCTTTTAGTTTTCATTTTGGCTTGGTTTTGTTTTCTTTATTTGTTTGATTTTTAGATCAACACAAACGACAAATACATACACACACAGCCCCTCATCCATCCATATCTGCCTTATCCTTATGGAAGGTAGGACTCAGTGATCATTAGGGAGCAGCAAGTATTCCATCTTCCCCTAAGGAATGGACAAGAGGGAATGGGATGGAATTCCAGGCTACCTCTAAGCAAAGCTTTCCTGACTTCTGTAGGAAACCCTGAACTGGGGGCTCATATCACAAAGAACCCATTTTCCTGGAGCCCCAAAAGAAGTCATCAACAGAAACCCATCTGAAGGCAGGGAAGAGACTAACAGAGTCTAACTCAAGGGTTCTGAAGTGGACCTTTCCTGCATTCACACCTGGCTCCTGGAAGGGCGGTCATTCACATTGCATCAGGCATGTCAATAGGTGCCACCCACTGTGCTGGGTGCTTTGGGCACGAGGTCACTTGACCCCACTGAATTCAGGGATTCTCTGCCATCTACAATCAGTAGTCTATATGAGAATAGCCTAATAAGAGTATATGGCTAAACGTAAGGCTTTCAGGCAATTCCAACCCCTCAAATATTTTTTGAATTCCCTAATTAAGATAACTTATGCTCAATGTACCTAGATGTTAGTTGGCAACATTTGTGTTTTAATTATTTGGAAAAATAAACAGGTCCATATCTGCTAAAATGGGTTAGATACAAGACTATGTGGCTACCCACAATGCCCATTGACCATCCATCCTTCAAAGAGAATTTTGAGATGTTTTGCTTCAGTTCAACCACTTGTAATCAGCAGGCATTTTGTTTTTGGAGAACATATGCTCGGTGACACTGAGATACATATTCATATTTTGTTATTTGGTTCGAGTCACTGACATGTGAAATTGAGTGGCCATGTGGTTGAATTATCTATTTGCCCATTACTGAATCCTTCCTAAGGGTTATTATGACAAATTAAACTATATACTAAATCTGGTAGTGCTTGCTTCCAATATGTTTACTGCTTATCCTTATTGATACAGTCCAGGAGGGTGGGGATGGAAGACAACTGTTAACCATGCCTGCCAAAAGCTTGTCATTTGTTAACACAGCCCATTGACCTATCAGCACAGTCTGAGAGGTAAGTTCTGTGGCCCCTATGGTACCGATGAAGACACTGAGGCTCAGCAAAATGGAGTAATTTGTCCAAAGTCAAATAGCAAGTCAGGATTTGAACCCAGGTCTACCTAACAAAGTCCTGCCCTGGCCTCTTCACTTTTCGGGGCCATTTCCTCTGGCACAGGCATTACAAAAGCTCCTTACAAAACAGAGCTTCATCATCCTCTCTCATTTTCCATCTCATTGCCAATGAAACCATATTATATTTGCAAGTTGAGTAGAAGCACTAGATCTGTGTGTGAGCCCTTTCAAGACACCTACCCCAAGTGTTGTCCCTGAATGGAACACCAGCTGTCATATCTTTCTAGACATGCTGACAACATGCACAGGAGAGGGAAGTAAAGACCATCACCTGAGGAATAAGTAGTTTTCATGAAAGACACAGCAGAGCTGCTCTGCACCATTCAGTGCCTCTGTATGAGGGACAAGAGGAATGATGGCAAGGGAGGGGATGCAGGCAAGGTCACCCCAGGGGATCCTTGTGTAGACATGTGGGTTCTGTTCCCTGTCCTGTGTAGACTAGCTGTATGACAGTGGGTAACTTATTTTAAAACTCTCTGAGCCTTATTTTCCCCACCTGTCCAATGCAAAGATTGGACAGCAATGGTTACATCTAGATTCAAAATTTTCTAGGCTCAGCTGAAGGTCAGAAAGAAGTTGCAGTCAAATCCAAGGTCTCCAGCTCAGCCATCCTGCTGAAGTTGCACCATTATTGTCTGGGTGTCAAATGCACACCTGGATGGGGAGACCTGGCTCATCACCTGGTCATGCACATTGAGCATTTCATGCCCATCCAAATGAAAAGGGCATGATATGTCATCTACACCATCTGCTTCCAGCTCTCCTCATGCTATGACTTTCCTGAAATAAAATCTGTTCTCCTTGGGTAGATGAAGGATGTTAAGGTGTGGTTGAGGTCCGTGGCAGGCACAGTTTTCAAAGAAATTAGGAGCTTCAAACCAAAGAGGATTTTTCTTCTACTTGAGGACCCTTCACAGCAAACCCCTAGGAAGGTTTTCTGGAGCCATGAATGAGGAATGCTGAGGTTCTGAGACACAAGATAGAGACCTGGAGAGCTATTTTTGATAAATCTGCATGATGGTTAAGAATCCCAGCTCTGCACTCTGGACAGGGTTGGCTTAAAATCCTGCCTCAGCACCTATTAGATCACTTGAGTAAAGTAACAAGGTAAATATTGAAACTCTTATTTTCTTCATCTGCAAAATGAGAATCATATGATGACCTGTGGTTGTTATAGGGATTAAATGAGATAACACATGAGAATATTTAGCACAAAGCTTAACGCATTAATAGGCACTCAAAACAAACCAAGAAACAAAACTAGCCAGTCTGTTGTCCCAATTCTCGTCGGATTGTTATTTTTTCACCTGGAGACATCGTGGAGTACATCCTGCTGCAACTCCCTATCTTTGCAGGATGGGGTAGGGAACGAATTTACAAGGTTCGAACCATCCTATTGATACATTTATTCCTAAAGTCAAGTCCTTGCCAACACTGGAGTTACCAAGAGTGTTGGTCAACACTCTTTGGGTTTCAAGTTGCAGAAGCTCAACCCAGAGCCCCTTAAACTAAAAAGCACAGACTCAGCTAATAGACATTAAAGGAATGAACTTTGGCTGACCTGGACCCAAAATTCTGAAGCAACATTCTCTCCCCACTCCCACCTTGCTCACTCTCTCTCTTACTTCTCTCCGTCCTTCTTTCCTCTCTCAGGGCTTCATTCTTGGGAAGGCTCTCTCTCCCTGAGGTGATAGGATGCTCTCTCTCTCAAGGTTCATATCTATTCCAAGAAGGGTTTCCAATCAAACCTACTTGGCCCATGTGCCTACTGCTAGACCAAACCAAGAGCTTGGGGTACTCTACCTGGCCAACCTGGTTTGTTAACATTAGGAAAGGTGAAGCCCTAGATTGAGAGTTCCACAGGTGGAGAGGTACAGATCCTCAAACAAAAAGTTAAGTTTTGTTGCCCTGGTTGGGTTGCTCAGTTGGCTGGAGCATCATCCTGTACACCTAAAGGTTGCGGGCTTGATCCCTAGTCCGGGTGCATACTGGAAGCAACTGACAGATGTTTCTCTCTCACATTGAAGTTACCCTGTCTCTCTCTCTCTCTCTACAAATCAATAAACATATCTTTGGGTGAGGATTTTTTTTAAAAAAAGGATGAATTTTGTTAGAAGAAGGGCCTATAAAGGACACACCACCACCTGACCACTGCACCAAGGGTCCCAACTAGGACCCCTGAAGCCAGACAATATGGCTTTGTATTGGCAAAAGGACCAGCTCCTATCTTCTGATAGAGTTGGACCCTCTTCCTCTTAACAAAAGCATCACAAAAGACACCAGCCTCGCTCCTGTTCCTGCAAAGGCTGCATCCTCCGCCTCCACCTTCACATCTTACTTGGGCATCTGGGTGTTTCTGATATCACTGACAAATAGAAAAATTTCTTTCAAAAGCTCTTAATTAGTTCCACTTTAGGCCATGGAAATATCCAGTTTCATAGAATTGGAAAGTGTTAGACCTGGAAGGATCACAGAGTAAT
Source organism: Pteronotus mesoamericanus (assembly GCF_021234165.1). Classification (NCBI taxonomy): domain Eukaryota; kingdom Metazoa; phylum Chordata; class Mammalia; order Chiroptera; family Mormoopidae; genus Pteronotus; species Pteronotus mesoamericanus. The sequence goes on from NW_026555308.1 coordinate 16,610,961, forward strand.
AATAGCTCCCAGACCTGGTAGCTCTGGCTTATTGTGAAAATCACCTGAACTGGGTTCTGTATTGTTTTAACCTTCCTGAGCCCCCGATTCCCTGCCAGAAATATCACTTACGTAGGTCTATGTTGGGTCCATTAATCAAAATTGTAATGGTTCTGATTTGCTTCATTTGGGAGCCAGTGCCTCTGAAGACATGCAGCCCTGTTTCCAAATACCCACACCGAAGCCAAGGGGATTAAAAGCCCATTATATTGAGGGTCACCCAACTGGTCACTGGCAGAATCCATGTCGAATCCTGTCTCCAGGAGAAAATCCAAGAACCCTTGGATGCGGGGAAGGAGCAGTCTGTCCCGGAGCTCAGAAACCCAGGCCCTGCCGTGGCAGCCAGGAGCCTGTCAGTGTTCGGGGCTGGCTAGCAAGCTTTCAAGAAAACAGGAAACTCCACTTCCCTGTCCTCCTGGGTCAACTTCCCCCAACTCTCATTTCGTCCCCATGTGCCGTACTTTCTGGGCTCTTTCCGTATCAACTTACTATGCTAGAAAGAGAGCGTGAGACCTTCTGGGAAGGTGACATAGAAAAGATTGCCAGCAGCATTGCCATTTTCAGTGTTCGTAAGTTCCAGAAAGGAAGTTCCCTCAAAAAGTTAAACATAGAGTCATGTAGCCCAGCAATTTGAAACACAGGTTAGTATACCCAAGAGAACTGAAAATGTGTCCACAAAAAAACTTGTACACAAAGGTTCATAGTTGCATTATTCCTAACAGTCAAAAAAGTAGACATCCAAATATCTCTCAACTGGTAAATGGATAAACAAGTGTGGAACGTCCATTCAGTAGAATATGATTCAGCCATAAAAAGGAATGAATACTGATGTGTGCTACAATATGGGTGAATCTGGGAAGGATTATGCTATGTGAAAGAAGCCAGACACAAAAGGCTACACGTGATATGGTCCCATTTATATACACTGTCAAGAGTAAGCAAAGCTACAGAGGCAAAAAGTGGATTAGCGATTGCCAGTGGCTGGAGAGAAGGGGGAATGAACAGTGACTTCTGAGGCATACGGGGTTTCTTTTCAGTGATGAAAGTGTTCTGGAATTACGTAGTGATGATGGTTTCACAACCTTGTAAATGTATGAAATGCCACTGAATGGGTACACTCTAAAAGGGCAAATTTTATGGTATGTAAATTCTATCTCAATGCAAAAATAAATAAATATTAACAGGTAGACCAATTTCGAAATTAAAAGATCTGGCCCTTTGGGAGCAGGTTGTTCAGGAGAAGGCTCTTGGCAAAGCGAAGTTTGGGTTGGGCACAAGAAGCCATGAGAAGGAAGGTTGGGGCTACCCCCTAGCAGAGGAAACGGTGTGACAGTGCTGCAGAGTCTCGGGGACAGAACAGCCAGGAGGCCTGCTCGGCTGAGACAGAGGTTGCAGGGGAGGTGCAGTGGTCTAAGGGCAGAGATGGGGAAGGGACCTGTGGTCCTACCCACTGAGCCTAGGAGCTGGAGAGAATGGAACATGCTTCTCCCAGCAAGGCGCGGCGGGTGGGGAGGAGGCTTTGCAGGAAAGCGGCAGGGAGTGCTGATGCATACTAAGTACTGCTTTAGGAAGGTGAGTCTAGCTGCAGGTCAGGATGAATTAATGTGGGGAGGAATCAAACCAAAAGTCTGGGGTTGTCTGTGGTATCCTCAGCACTGTGCTGGAGGCTGCAGAGAACAAGAAGAAAAGAAGCAGCCCTTTCCTCCTGCGCTCCAGGGATACAAAGAGGAAATTTTGCATTTTCTCTAGTAATTCAGGATTGGACATAGCTTTTCCTTTTTTTTTTTTTATTAGCTCATTGATCTTTGAAAGAATTCCTGAAATTAGAAGAACAACTATCATCAGCTCCTTTATAGGGAGAAAAACTGGGGATCAGGGAAGATCAGTCACTTGCCCACGGTGGCTCCTAAGTGGCCATTAGGAGAAGACACCAGATCTTAACTCAGAGTTCATCTCAGTCTGATCGATAGTCTTGTTGGGGAAACAAAGCGCAGACACCAAGAATAAATAAATACACAAAAATACAGTGCAATGCAAATATGTGATAGCCAAAGATAGGCCTTAAATTATTATCAACACATTAATTAGTGCCAGACTATACTTTGCCAAGCACACCAAGTGTTCAAAGTGCATTTTCTTTGCGTCTTACTATTGCTGAACTTTCAAGTCCTGTCAAGCAAAAGATTCAGAAGAGAGAGTTTGTGTAGAAATCTTGAACCTGGATATTAAGTTACACCTGGGCTCAAATCCCACCTCCACCATTTGCCAAATACCTTGGACTCCACTTCTTGGAGCTTCTTGTCCCTCGACTATCAAATGAGGATTCCACACCCAGCCCACAAAGGACTGCCACACTACAGTTCTTCAATGATATATATAAAGTACATCATGCATACTTAGCTCATGTGGTGGTTGGGGGGCACAGTGCTCAGTGCATAAAGGGGAGTTTTCAAAAGGTTTGCAGAAGGGAATTCACATTCATTGGACATAAACAATATTGCAGTACTGTCATATAGCCTTAATCTTCACAACAAGATAGATCTTATTACCCCCATTTTCTAGATAAGGAAATTGAGGCCCAGGGAAATTAGCTTGGCCAGTGTCACACAGCTAGGATGTGGGATAACCACAGTTCACATTTGGTCTGGCTCTGAAGTTCTTACTTTTTCACTCTGCCACAAACCTATGGTGACAGCAGAACTGGACATAAAAGAATTCTCATCAAGGCACAGAGTCTGAATCATGCATAAATGATTATCCGTTTCAGAGCTACTGAGAAATGAGCTGGAAGCTCCACTCTGCATGCGGGATGTTGGTCTGGTTCAGATTTGAATGGCTTCACGTACAAACTCTTAGGTCTCCTGGCCTCTCCTCCTTCCTCATCTCTCCCCTCCTACTACTTAAAGATTTTTAGATCAAAGGTACAGCCTCGGTCCTGAGGGATAATTGAGTCACCTGTAACCTTGTTTTCTGAGAGACCTTCACAAAGAAGGGTGTCAGCAAAAACTTTCTCCCTCAGCCCAATCACATGACTGTGCATTTCCTTAAGCCCTCACCAGCCCTCGGGGTGGAAAGGTAGCCGACTGCCTTCAGAAGCATTTTTATGCTGAGGAGCTGCTCAGAATAAATTAGCCAGTCCTCAGAAAGAAAGTGTTAGATACGCTACTTCCACATCCGCATTTTATTTCTGCTCCAGTCCTTCCTTCTCAAACGCCACCTCCTTTTCCCTTCCTGAGAGTTGGCATCTCTTCACATTTGCCCATCCTGGGGGGAGGCAGATCTCTGCACAAGGAAATTTTCTTCCTTCTGCTAAGAACCTGTAAGATTCTAAAACCCAGACATAATCAGCAAATAAAGAATTGAACCAAAAATACTTTCAGTCACCCAAGGGAAGCAGAAGCCCCATGGAATTAAGGATAACAACACAAAACCTAAGAGACCATGGCAGAAATAACCAGCGACTTTTGGAGAGCACTCCGCCTGGGCACTGGGTCTCTGTGAAGTGGGCTTGCTGGGGAAATTCCTTGACTGACGTAATTTTTAGTGCCCCTTGGCAAGCCCCTGCGAACCCTTCTCTCAGGGAGAGCTCTGTCTGCCTCCGGACATATCGCCAGACTCCGACTGCTTCCCTCGTATTTCCAGGATCTGGAGAAGCCACTGGATGTCAAGGGGAGGGTCAGTTGAAACAACATTTTTTAAGGCTCTTTAAAGGCACGTTTAGCGGAAGGACCCTTTTTAAAATCAAATGTAACCTGAAAGTGTTCTTCTGTGCTAGTATTGGGTTTCTTAACAACCGAATGTGAAAGAGCCATCTTCCCCAATACCCCTGCCACAGTGTCCCTAATACACACACACATACACACACACTTCCTGTCCCCAGCAACTCAAACTCGGCTTCTTTGGCTATTCCCAGACATAATGAATCAAAAACTCTGGGGTTGGGGCCCCGTGATTTCCTAGTCACCTGGAGAGCTTAGTATAGCACACGTTCCTGGCGATTTTCATTCGGTAATTCTGCGCTGGGGCCTGAGACTCTGCATTCTACAAAACTCCCAGATGCTGCCAGTCCAGTGAGAGGCCCTGGTGCAGGGAGCCTCCCCGCTGGCTCCAGGACACACATTTCTTCCATAAGCTAAGTGGTAAACTGTGTGCAAAGATCACTGCAGGACTGGGACCAGGAAGGGAGGGAATGTAGACAAAACGAAGGAGAAAGGAAAGAAATCTGGCCTGGGAAGCAATGCCTAGAAAAAGAGACTTGTTCTTCCTTAGCATGTGTTATCAAAACTTCTTTCTTGTTATTCCCATGTTCCGCTGCATCTTAGTAACCCACTAATTAATGCCTTGTGATTGAGACACACTAACAGTGTCTCATGGGCCTTATAAAAATGGTTGTACAAGACCTGACCCAACCAAAGGATGAAGAATACACAACCCCGGGACCCAAGGTCAGACCCCTGGGGCCACAGGATCTGAGGACCCCATGCCTCTGGAAAGTCTGAGTAGGGGTTTGTGCCTCCCTGCTTCATATATGTCTTATCCACAGCCCATGTTGTCCCCACTGCTCAGACATCAGCAGGCACCAGGATCATCTAGTTAAACCTCAATCGCTGGCCCCACCCTAGACTCGCTGATTCAGTAGATCTGGGTGGGGTCCCACCTGAAAATCCGCATTTTTAATAAGCTCCGAGTGATGCAGATGCCGCTCGCCCAGAGACCTCTCACTAGAATCACTGGTGGGCACCTCTGAAATAATGCCAGAGTCACTTGGAGTCATTGGGACCCGCAGCCACCCAAGAACAACTTTGGGAAAGGTAAGGCGCTTCCAGCCCAGCACGAATAGGTAGGGACCTCTCACCGACTGTTAGAAGCTGCCTGGGACAGGGCAGCCAGGCATTTTGCAGAAACCCACGCGGCCAGGCCTGGACGATGCCCTCTGTGAAGCTCACTCTGAAATGCTCCATATTGCCTCACTCAGAACCTCACTGTAACTCTTATATCTGCAAGTTCTTACCTTACTCTGCCCATCACATTTGTCATGGTCTTTGTCGTAGAAGCCTCACCATTTCATGCCATTTACGGGAGGACGTGGTGTTCAGTCTCCTCTGAGAGTGTCCCAGAAATGCTTGTCGCCTTGACTTGACCAGTCGGCATCTTATGCTCTGGACACTGGGCTGGTTGAGAAACAGGTGTAGCCTGTCTCACAAATGACATTTCTCTCTTCTCTCCCCCTCTGCTCCCCTCCGTCCATGTCCCCTTGCCCTCTCTACTCCCCCACCCCCAGTGCATTCCCAGAAACAGAACAGACAGACCTGCGTCCGGAAGAGCCTCATCTGCGCCTTCGCCATGGCCTTCATCATAAGCGTCATGCTGATTGCGGCCAACCAGATCCTGCGGAGCGGCATGGAGTAGCAGCCTCCCGCCACCACGCTGCTGCGGTCCCCGCTCCCTGCGCATGCGCATGCCCTGCGGGCAGACACTGTTCCTCCTCAAAAGCAGATTTGGACGCAGTGGCACAGTTCAGAGAAGAACCCAAGGTTGCAGTGCAACAAGTGTTGCAAGTCCACTTCATCTCCTTGGCAGGGACACAAAAGGGCTGTCTTAAATGCTTTAATGGTTTTGTTTCCCAATGCAATAAATAGCCAGGAGTTCCGAATGATTGCTTCAACCACTTGCAGGAACTCAGAAGATAGACTACATTTTCATCTCGGAATTCCAATGGCCATCCAGGCCGAGGGTGTGAGAGAGCAAGAGAGGGGCGTGAACACGCAGTCACCTCCGCACCCCATTCTTTCAACCCACGGGGCAACTGGAGACCCCCAAGGGCAACCCGAGAGGCCGACTTTGGGGTTGCTGCAGAAAAGGGGCACTCCTTCTGGCCCTGGCTTCCTTCCTCCGCCAAGTGGAGCCCCGCATGGCGTGAGGGGAAAGCCACTGAATGGGGTGCGGGACCTGGCGGCCTGCAGCTGCTCCCATGCTTCCGTTCTTACTGCCTTCTCTACAGGACTCTTGGCAGAGTTGGGGAGTTCTCGGTTTCCATCTGTACTTGGCTTTCTGTTCCTAGAGCCCATCACGCACCAGCATTTTGGAATCTGCAGAGAGCCTTCCTCCCAGCTTTGCTGCCTGTGCTGCCATTAAAGAAAAAAGAAGCATAATCGTGGGCATCTCTATAATAATATAGACAGGTAGACAGACGTATCTATTTGGCTTCTTCACCTGTGACATCACTCTTCCCTAAACGCTTACTCCCGATATAAGCTTGTCCTCCAACACACTTCCCTACCTCTTTTGGGTAGGAGAGGTAGTTTGGGGGCCAGGGGACTGAAACTGGTGGCGAGGCGGTGCTGCAGCCCTCCTCCCATCGTCCGCAGTGATGGAGCCGCTCATGTCTCCCGGCCAGAAGACCTCTGTAAGTTAAGGTCCTCGTGCATCTTACCTTCCTCTCATCTTACGATTTACTTTGTAAGTTAGTCTTCCCCAGATACAAAGAGAAATACAATCCAGAGTGGAAAGATGGAAAGATCAAACTACTCTATGTTACATAACATCTTCAGACATTCAGATCCTGCAACTGACTCATTTCCATGAGAAAAAAAACAAAAGGATGTTAATAAGCTTAGCCAACAGGACAGGTAATTTACTCCTGCAGGCAGAATTCTTCTGTTGGGGAAGGAAACTGAATCCAGTAGTCTGTTTGCAACACCATTTCAAGTCTGTAATTTCGTGGCTTTTCCTAGATGTCATATCAGCCACCACTGTTAATTCAAGCTGGCATAGTCTGATTAGCCAATAATCTTTCAATGGAAAATTTCCCTTTGTACTTTTCCAAGCTCAGGTCTTTATTTCTATAATGGAATTGTCTTGCTCCTCTTTCTTCCCAATGCATCCGAAAGCTACCTGCTTTTCCCTTCCAATATTGAGGCTCCAGAATCTTTCCTCTCTCACTGCAGCCAGATAGGTTTCTTGGCACAGTGCGCACTCCTGAACCCCTCCTTACACCTCCCCTTCCTCTCTGCTTTCTCCCTACTGCCTTCTCAGACTTGGAGCATCCAAGGTCTTAGTTTAGGGTCTCCTTCTGATTCACCTCTGCAAGCACTTCAGGCAACGGCCTGCAGGTAGCTGTAGGAACTTCCCCACTGTGGGAGACTGAGAATATTCATGATGAGCACAAGAAAAACTAGGGTTTGAGCCATAATACAAAGGAGGAAGCAGGTATACACTTTCAAGAGGCCAGGAGTTTGAGAGACTCTGAGAAAATGCCTGGGGTCTCACACATCCAGGCCAGGAAAGCACCAGCCTGCCTGTCCCTCTTTCCTGCCCTGCCCTGTCACAGTACATCCCGCACACTGCCTCCCCTCTCTCTCCTTGCCTGACTCAGCACACACCGCCCCCTCATCAGAATCGTGAATGAGAACAGGTTCAAACACAGAATTCTAATAGGACAGCTTCATCATTAGCTCCTGCCCAAAGCAGCTGGCCGTCCCTCTCTCAATTGTACTTGGGTGGAAAGGACCCCCTGAACCACTAGACCATGTGGGACTAGGGAGAGGGTGCAGGATCCTAAGTAGACTTCCACAGAGACCCCAGGGATGATTGTTAAAGGACCGTGCCCCATGAGAGGGGGTTGCAATGTTGTAGTTGAGGCTAGAAGTGAGTACTATTTCAAAGGCTGCTTTTCTGCCAGTTCTTCTGCCTCCCACTGGAGAATGGGGACCCTGAAGATGTGAGGGTTAGCCTTCATTGGATGACAGATGAACCACGATGCAGGAGGTGGAGATTAGAAGGAGTTCTAGAGAGGGACCAACAGCCTGTACCCAGAAAGTTCTCAGCATCCTCTCCCCCAGGAGGACCTCTTCCCTCTCCCAGTGATCCAATGACCAGGAATTCAGCCATCCTACCCAGGAGCCCATCTGTTGTGGGGGTTGCTAGGGAGAGAGGACAAAAAGGAAGGCACAGAACTCTCTTTGCTGGGCTAGAAGTCAGCCTCCTCCATGGTGACCTCCCAGGTGCCACCCACGTGTGTGGAGACAACCCAGAGCAGTGGCATTCCTGAGGCTCTGGGAGACAGGGGCTTGTCCCGGTGACTTGCGCCCTGGCTGCTTTGACTGGACGCTCTGTCGGGCAGCCCGAGGCGCGGACTGCACCCAGCCCCGCCCCCAGCCCCGCCCACACTAGTGCTGCTCCAGGTCAGCACCCTCGCCACAGGGGTTGTGATGCTCATGCTGAAGACTCTAGAAGGTCCTGGTCTCCCACGCTTTGTGGTCCCAGTGAGCGGTAACCTCTGCAGGAAAAGAGAGGGGGAACCCTAACTCTTGCGCTGTGCTCCCAGCCAACAGACGTAGGGGTCTATTAAGGGACAGCTGAGCGACTAGCAAACTGAACGTGGCTCATTCTTGTTGCAAGAATGGGTGTCCCCCAGTGATGATCAAGGAGGCATTTTGTTTGTGAGACAAGGGATACAGACCCTGATGCCTTTGGCTGGCCCCAAAGAAGCTGTTGCCTGTCACTCTAGAAGCAGACAGAGCCCCCAAACAGGACCCAGCATGGAAATGATTAGCAGTGGCTTCCAGAATGTGTGTGGATCTCATGTGACCAATCTGTAAAAAAAAAAAAAAAAATGTTGCCATGGCAACCCTCGCATTCCACCCTGAGTGTGCCAAGGCACACAAAAATAGGGAACATTTTCTTAAAGAACACTTGGGCTCTGCCTGATTGCAACCTGACTCCCTGCATCCATATCCTGCTGGTGGGAGAAATTACCCTTAAAAAATCTCATGGTTCCTCTGCCTTTTTCTTTTGTGTTTCAACCTACCGTTCCATTTGCTCAGGAGAACAGGAGCTACCTGTGAGCCAGGTGGTATCCTCCCCACTCTCCCCTTCCCCCACCTCCCAGGGTCCAGATCAAGGACCTCTTAATCTGGGTGAAAAGTCAGAAATGTCATCTGGAAAGCAAAAAATACTTTAAGCCTCAATCTTCAGAAGCATCTGTTTGCCGGTTAAGAAGCTCTTCCACAAGCCAGAAATGTGAACTGAAGTGAACCGAGGCTGACATGTGGTCTTGGGCAAGTCCAGTGGTTTCAGAAGATTCTAGGTGTTTTATTTGCAGGGAACATTTATCCTGTGAGTCTTTATTCTTGGTACCTGCTCCTGTCTCAGATTTCACGTGACAAATTATTCACTCCAGCAATCTGCAATCTTTTTCATCCCATGATACACATAAACTAATTACTAAAATTCTGCGTCACACCAAAAAAAAATTATATGTTTTGCCAATCTGACAAAAAAAAAATAGGTATAATTTTAATTCATTCACACCAGATGGCTATTGTTGTGTCGGCTGTTGTCATTTTTTTCATTTTTTAATTTGACAATAAATTTGACATTTATTTTCCCAATTTGACAAGGGAAAAGAGGCCAGTGCCCCTGACTAAATGATCAGATATTGCATGTTTTAAAAATTCACATGGCACACCAGTTGAAAATCGCTGGTCTACTCTCTTATAGTTAGCCAGGAGAACCCAATGAAAGATGACAAGCTCATTTTAACAATAATGCCCCTCTCCCTCCCATCCACAGAATCATAAAGTTATATATCTAAGAACTGGGAGAAAGAGATTTATCTTTTAATCCAAATGCCTTCTCTAGGCTTAAGTCAAGACACAGATCATAAATCAAAGAGACTTTTGCTCTTCACCAGTAGCCCGAGCTTCCCTGGGACGATATGAAGAAGGCATGACCGGAAGAGTCAGGGTGTGATGCCCCGCACAGCCCCCTGGGCTGGGCTGGCCTGGCCATGGTGGCTGCGTGCCGTGAAACTCTGTCCCGCTGTGCCCTTGCTCCCCATCCTGTGGAAGCTGCTGAGCTCCGCCCCTCCCAGCTGGAAGTTGCAAACCAGACTGAGTCATTTTACTGCGCTCTTTCTCCAATGGCCCAGAGTGATCATGTTACCCTGTTCCAGTGAGACATAGAGAAGGTCTTGAACCCCACTGTAAAAAGGAGGTGCCCCTTTTTAATGATGCCATGATGATGCAGATGGACTGAGCCTAAGCACCTAGACTTTGGCACCTACTGGCTATATTGCCAGGAGGACTGCAGACAGAGCTGCCTTTCCCAGAGAACGCCTATCTGAAATGACCCCAGATCGGAACTTTCACGTGGCCTCTTCAGTGGCCTCTCAGGGCTAAAGGTCTGTAATCTGAAGGCCTTGCCAGAGCCATCCTCCCTCACTGCCTCATAACTCAGCTCCCCTGGAAGGGGAAAAAAATCCATCAGAAATAGAAAAGAAGCATTATTCAGCAGCTAGGGTTTTCAATTTGCATTATTTAAAGCGACGGCAAAATAGAGGAGGATTTGGGCTGCCTCTTGCGGACCCTGTCTCCATGACAATTTAAATGTCAGACTTGTTCAGCTTCACTTCATACTTCCTTTGACTAAATCACTCAGGGGACTGTCCTCAGTTATGTGGCCTTGCCAGAGACACTGATTTGGAGGAAATAGGTCAAGGACACAAACCAGCCAAGCATTTTCTCTTAGTATCCTATGCTCTTTGCTAGTGCACATGGTCATTTTTACAGCTATGGTTTCTACTTAATATTGGCTTGGGGCCCTTTTTATATGGTCTCAAGGGACATTATAATAATGCTCAAAAAGTCTTTAAGGTGAAATTAATTTGATTCAGTTGGCTGGAAATACAGCCACAAAGAATCAGGTCTTGCCAGTTCCACAAAGACAATCCTCTAAAACTGGAAAAGACTTGCCCAGCCTCCTGCCCCCTACCCCTGCCTTGGGTAGCATGCTGAGCATGCCCCAACCCCATGCTGGGAAGCCTTCACCACCTCTTTCTTGACCATGGTGGGTTTGCTTTCAAACTGATGCTTCTGGCATTGTCCAAGTGAAAGGATGCAGAGGCTGGAATTTTCCAGTGGAGTAGAAGATCAGGATAATTAGGAAGGAATATTCCAGGGAATGCAAAATTCAAGTGCGCTGTTGCTCCAACTTGGGACCTGAGAGAGGAAAAGAAAGTTTTTAAAGGGCTGCAGAGGCTGGTCTCTGAACGTGCTCCCTGTATATCTGGCCTCCTTTGGGAACACACAGGGCATTGAGTGCCACAGGGCTGCTGATCATCAACCTGATCCCAACGACACGGGCTGGGTACTTCAGGAGGAGGCTGGTAGCTCTCCTCTCCTTGGGGGATGCTGACGTCTGCCCAGCCCAAAACGCCTCTCCCAGAGCCCTCTGTTGGGGCTCAGACCTGTTGAACTGGAGCCGGGAGAGCAGAGCGTAGAACAAGACGTGTGGGCAGCACTATCAGCTGGGAAGGGCACAGGAGGCAGGACCTCAGGTGCCCCTGCCACTTACCAGCCAGATAATTTTGAGTGACTTCCCTTCTTGGCCTCATGTTTCTCATCCCTAAAGCAAGAGGAAAGGTAAACCAGATGACCAAGAAGAGTCCTCTCATTGTGACTCTGTTTGAAGCAGATTAAAGTGAATGCCCACACTTGAGAGGATCCTTATATCCCCCATGAATCACATTAGGAACTGGCAGCTGCTTTTTTAACTCAAGTGCCAAGAGGCAGTTGTAATAAAGTATCTCTTTTGATGTCCATTGCCTATACGTGAAACAATGCAAATTGGCTTACATCAAATGTATTCTATCTTGCGGGCAAGAGTTTTTATTCCTAAGGTCTTGCTGATTCAAGGGAGCATCAAGGATGTGCCCTGGCTTAGTCAGCATGAAAATTAAGAGGATTTGATTATCTTACCACAGGTCACATGAATCAGCATACATGCATAAGTAGGTGAAACAAAGCCAGATTCTGGGAAAAGATGCTTGTTTTTCCATTTCAGAAAGCTCAAAGAAGATACTGAATGAAGAGCACAACTTCCAATCAGTTCTTTCTTTTTTTCTGGCCACTGGAACGGGTAGTTCCAGTATATGTGATAGTGGTTTGCAATTATTTGTAACACTGCAGAAGGAAGAGAGTCGTGATCTCTGGTGATTGTCAAGAATTAGATTAACAGCCTTGGGGGGAGCAGCTGCCTGCGATTGCCCTTTAGCGGGCTGATGAGCTATGCCGTGCACAGGTGCCTGCTGTAGGCGCCGTCCAAGCGTGACAAGGGGCAGAGGGCAGGAGGAGAGCAGCTGCAGAAGCCCCAAACGTCTCCAGGCCTCCTGCCCCATGACAACATCAACTCCTAGGTTTCTGTCCTTTTTCCTCTGTGTTTTTTTTTTTTTCCTTTTTTTCTTTTTCTATTGCTGTTCTTCCCTGGAAAGACCTAGGTTGGCCGGGAAAGTGCCCTTTCAGCTCCTGGTGGAAATTTACACAAGTCCGTGTTTCTCAGCTCTCTCCAAGCAAAATCAAAGAATATTCTTTCTTTTTGACCTGGAAATCAGGTTTCAGGGGTCTTTGAAAGGCTTTTTAAAGGGGCATGATTTTCTTCCCCAATTCTGAGTCCAGAAAGAAGCTATTTCTCCAAGGATTAATCAAAGATAATGCCCTTGGAGGGGAATCAGACCCAAAAATCTGGTCAGGGACTGGGGTTGGCAACTGGTTATCTATTGGGGGTGGGAGAGTCACTGCAAACGTAGGGGTCATTAGATTTGAGACGTGAATTTTTTCTCAAAGCACAGTAGTAAATGGCTGGATGCAAATCGGAGTGCAGCTGATGGCTATTATAACCAGGACAACTGGAGCTTGGCAGCTCTCATATCCAGAATGGGCCATAAGGACTGAAATCCTGGGTCACAATCTGCCCATTTACCTCATTCTTGTTCCATTTTTTTTTTCCCATTTAGTATTGGTTGGTGATTTCTGCTATTAAGTGATGAGAGTCAGCAGACTAGTCAAAAGAAAATCTTTATATAAAATGTAAATATTAATATAAATTAACTTGGCATGCAACTTACTGATCCAATGAAGCATATATTATTAATATGTTATCCCAGTGTATAAAGGAAAACTGACTGCCATATTTACCAGATGTTTTCTCTAACCAAACCTGTCTGTAAATATATAATCTGTATAAAAAAGAGTCTAATTTACCATTATTTATGCAATAGAAAAAAATAAAAGTTTTTTTTCTTTTGATGAGAGATTCAGTTCATTATGTGTGGTGTGATTTACAAATGGGTCATCAATTTCATTCCTGAGACCATAAAAGACACCCAGATCTATTGGGATGACAGTTCAGCATCGCCCCCTTCCAAGAAGCCAGTGATCTGGTCCTGCAATGGGGCTTTGGAGGGGAATGGTTGATATAAGGAGAACGCTAACTGTGGAGCATATGGTGAGAAATAGGAAACACCTTCTAGCCAGGGAGCAGATATCATCATTGAGAAAGCTTTGTAGACACCTAAGCTAATGCTGTCATTCTTTTGGTATTCCATTTGCCAAATCCTTCCCAACATTAGTGTTAAGGCATTGCATACATTTTGCATAAGCTTTTGGCATTTGTAATGTTATTTGAGCTTCTTGGACATAGAAAGAGACACTCATTTTCTTTTTTTTCTATCAATCAATAAGGAAATAAGGAGGACCAAAAAGTTACGTGATTTGGTTAAGGGCACAAGCTGAGATCCTGCCCGAATTTGGACCGGAAATCTATAAGCACCATGAGAGCATCCCTTATGTTCATTACTTTTTGGTAATGGTACCACACATATTTTCTAAGTGTCTTGTACTTAAGCCAAAAAACAGCTTCCATGTGAGGATAATCTCCCAGGGTCCCCAATTTTAAGTGTTGCAATTTACACACCTTCTCAGGGGATATTTATGAAGTAAAATCACAAGCATTAGTTATTGCTTAAAATTTCTAAAAATAGAATTTCAAATTCTGGGCATAAATCACATGTTTTCCTTTCTGTTAAGGGGACTTCTGGCAAATATCAGTGAGATAATAACTTGAATTTTATCTGATCTGGGTTTTAAGATTTAAAAAAAAATTATTTGGAAATATTTATCCATGAATATTTATTCTCCTGGGATACTTACCAGAGCAAGGACTGTCTTCCAGAACAAAGGCCCCCAGGGGACTGACATTAAAAATTCTCTGACTCCTGACCACAGAGGTAGCAACTTAGAAGCCTGAAGACTCATTGCCCAACCTTGGCCCAAACTAGGTAATACCCAAGGTAAAACAAAGCCTGCTATTAACACGTGAACATATCTTTGAATCCTAGTGAGATTTTTCCATATTTTTGCTGAGAAGTGAATTTCAAAGGCTTTTCTTTCAGATAAATGTTTGTCTGTGGGCCAGCCATGTGCACAATTAGAAAGCTGTGCCTGTCACTTCTGCCAGTTCTGGATGTGTCCTCCTGTAGCATATTGCTTGGCCTTGAGTGACAAAAGATTGGTGCCTTGGCTGACGTGAGTACCTGAGGCCACGTTTCCAGGCCGATCTGACGGTCTCTGGCGTTGTTTCCTCCCAAGTGCACCTGGGCTTCCATCGCTGGGCAACGGACCGAGAGGGACAGCACCTGTGCTCCAGCCGACCCCTGTGAGAGTCCCCGGGTCCTGCAGCATTACACTTGGGGCCACGCTCCAGCCCCCAAGTGCAGCCAGTGTGTGGTCAGAAGGCATTTCTGGCTCAGGGATCATCAGCAATCAGTCCCGCAGCTGTGCTCGAAGCTGGCCAGGACCCCGCTCTTGCTTCTAAATTTCCTAGGCTGAGGAAGGAGAGAAGACGAAGTGCCTCCTTGAAGAGGAGCTTCAGGGCTGTGATAAGACGACATGCCGGCCCAGACTCTGTGGTGCTTGTCACCCCACTCTGGCACTCACAGCCTTGGTCTCCCACTCTCTCCCTCTTTCCTCTCTGCCCTCAAGAGAATTTGAAGTGAGCTGACATTCAAACACCTCCAGCGTAATGTTCCTAACCCTGGGTAGGGCATGGTGTGGGGTGCTTTAAGAAAATGCCAAGTCCTGGCCCTGCCCCAGATGTTCCGGTTCCACTGCTCTGGGATGCAGCCTGGGCAGCAGGGAGTTTCACTGCCCGGCTGATTCCAGTCAGGGAAAGAATGAGGATTCCTTGTCTTTCAGATCTGGGTGATTTCCGGAGACGCAGGCCTGTCCTCTTAGCAAATGGTTCTCAAAATGTGGTCCCTCAACTAGAACTTGAAAACTTGTCAGAAAGGCAAGTTCTCAGGCCACACCCCAGAAGTCAGAGGTTCTGGAAGTGGAACACAGCAACAAGTCCTCGAAAGAGAAAACCTCTGTCTTAGTGACGGACATCAAAATCAGTACACTATTATGATTGTTGTCAGAATCAGCAGGTATTTTGTGTACAGAGAGATACCTGGGCCCCACCTCAGTCCTATGGAATCATAACCCCAGGGAAAAGGATCGCTGGTGGGGACATTCGAGGGAGCCTCGGGAATGTTCAGGAGGCAGGTCTAAACTTGAGTCAGCTCAGCAGCCTGCCCTGGCCAGTCTGGGACAAGGAGCCTCTTCCTTGGGTGACCCCTCAGCAGTGCTCCTTGCTCCTAGATCTTAGGAGGTGTTTCTTTGTCTCCAGGTTGTCACCTACAGTTGTTGCTCACGTCCCCTACACACAGAAGCAGTGACCTCTGCAGAGACCTCAGCTCTCCCTCCTAGGATGGAGCTGATGGCTTATAAATAGAAGGTTCTCAATAGTCTTCCCTCCTGCCTTTCAGTGTCAAAACCATGGCTGCCAGCTTTGTCCCTAGGAAGCCAGGGAGTAGAAGAGGAGAATGTAAAATATATGACACTCCCCCACTTTTCCCTAAGATTAATGTGGAGGAGAGCAGAGTAAAACTGAACACAAAGAAAGAGTAGATTGCATGGTGTGTGAATTACAGCTCAATAAAACTATCATAAAAGATGAGCACAAAACCAGCACTGAAAGAGAAAAAGAAGCAAGAGGGGCAGGCACAGGGATGGCTCTGAGCCTCCTGTGTGTATGTGAGTCTCAGGTCATGATCTGGGTAGCTGGCAGAGTCCCGGCTTCCCCCAGTGCCTCAGGGAGCAGTCCTGCATCTCAGAAGCAATGCTCACCAGGCATGGGCACCCCACACTCTTCATGAGGCTCTCTGCTGGGGCCTCCTCTGGACTCGGCTCTTACCAGCTTTCTGGAATGAAAAGGACCCAGCCCAGTCCTGTGCGTTTGAGCCTCTGTGGTCCAGGAACCACATGGACTGGTTTCTTCTTGCTCAGTGTCACTCCAGTGCCAGCCCCCAGCTCTCCTCCATCCTCTAAGGATGGCATGTCCGTCTAGAAAAGAAAACTTGGAGGCTGGGCGGGGTGGGGGGAACCAGAAGTGTCTGCATTGTCATAATGTAAGGAAGAAAATGGGTTGTGGGCTGCGTGGTGTGGTCCAGGGACAGGCTATGCACAGACTCCAGCTTATCTGTGACTCTGGATGGACAAATGGCTTCAGCTCTAAGACTCAAATGAGCTTCTTAGACACAGGACAGCTTACTTTGCTTATCATTTGTATTCCTAGTGCCTAGCATTGTGCCAAGCACATAGAAGGTGCTCAATAAATATTTGCTAAGTAGATAGACCAGATTACCTTGCATTGCCCAAAGACCTAAATTCTCTGGAGGCACAGAGTTCCTGTGTCCTCCTTTCCTGCAGCCCCACTCCTCCCTCTGCACCCTCATGCCTTTGTCAAAATCAGGTACACCTCGTATTTATGTTTATTTGTTTTGTGTTAGTTCCTCCTATCCGTCCAGGAATTCTTTATTCTCCTTCAAGAGCCAGGTTCAGCCCCTTCTGCTTCAACTGGAGGGCACTAGCAGCTGGCAGCTGGTCTCCTCTGGCTGAGGGACAAGCGCATCGCCCTCCCTGAAAGCCACAGCATCAGTCCCCTTGGCTTGGTCCGAGCTGGGATCTCAAGGACTTCACAGTTGCAACACATTGCCTGCTGGGCTGAGTTGGATGTGGTTCTGCCAACTGCTTTACACAGCTCCCTCCTTTCGCCTCTGCAGATTTCCATCAACACCTGCTGACTGCCAGTCCCACCGTTTAGCACCAGCCTTCACTAGATGGCTGATGCTTTAGAAAATCATTCCAGTAACTAGCAAGTGTCTACCAGGTACCCACAGGATGCACACAGAGAGACAAATAAGATGCCACGAGTTTTTCATCTAGCCACTTGGCTAGAACTAGGAAGAAGGCCTGCAGTTAACAGCTGAGGGTCAGAAGCCCTATGGAAGGACTCACTACAAAAGATTATAGCAATAGAAAGCAAGCAGCATAGCTTATTTTAAAACATTTTGTATTCATAATTATAAAATATTTCAAACACACACAAAACAATATAGCAGACACAATATACCTATAATTCACTTTTAGCAGATGTTAATACAGTGGAACCTCGGTTCTTGGACATAATTAATTCCAGAAAACTTCAAGAAGTGATTTTTTTGAAAACCAAATATCCTTTGTTTGTCACCAGAGGAATGCATGACTGATCATACAAGTGTCAGCATGAAAGGGTTGTTGGGTAGAGAACCAAGAGCCAAAGCTTTGTTAGGCAACTGAGACTTTTTTTTTCCCTCATGAACAACTTGGCCAAGGACCAAGTTGTTCGAGAACCAAGACTTTCGAGAACCGAGGTTTAACTGTATTATGACTGAGATATCTCTCAATAAAACCTTAGAGATACGGGTAATGCTCCATGCCAGTTCTATCATTCTTCCTTCCCTTCTTCTTCTGATGTGACCATCTTCCTGAAATTGATCATTTCCATTCATATTTTTTGTAGGGTGAGTCTTGGGGGTAGACAGCAAAGATGTGAGCCATCATCACAGAGGGGGACAATGCATTCCAGGCAGAGGGATCAGCATATTCAAAGGCCCAGAGATATGGCACACTCGTCAGAGAGACTAGCTATGGAGACTTTGTCTTAATCCAGAGAAGACATATTAGTGGCTTAAACTTAGAAAGTGTGGGGATCAAGAAAAGAGGGTAGGACCTAGAGAGATTGAGGAAGGAGAGACTGATGATTAATTTTGTATGTAGCTTGAAGGGGAGGAATGAGGAAAGAAAAATACTAGGTTTCTGGTTTGAGAAGGAGTGGGAAAGAGATTGGATTTAATATAAGTCATGATGAATTTGCAATACCTTCAGAGTTTCCAAATAATGTCAAAGAGCAGGTAGAGAGATTTCGGCTATAGTTTTTGATGAAAAAACAAACAAAAAATAAAATACAGGGTGATCAGTTTGTCCCTCTACAGAGGAAAAGGTACGCAATTAGAAGTTTGTTTTCAAACTTTTTCCATCCATTTGTTCCTTCTTCCTCTCCCTGTGTCAAGGGAGCAAACTTCACCCTGTTTTGGGCAGTTACCATTGTTCAAATGTTGAGCATACCTGTACCCAGTGTTCAAGTGAGTTGCTCACTTTCCTTCCAGTTCTTTGGTATCATATAGACCCAGCCTCAGCCTGGCTCTTGGGGGCCGGGAAAATGATGGAGTTTCATGCCATTGGCAGACCGGAAAGTGGGAATGAAATCAAAGCCACCTTTGAGAAGATAAACAGGCTGCCTTCATAGAGACAGAACCTGATGCCTCAGTTGCTTGCATTGCAAGCAATCCTGCTGCTGTTTTTGCCATTGTTTCCTTTGCAGCCACGGACTCCCCAAACAGTTCAAGTAGAGGCTCTGTAGGGATTTCCGAGGGCCTGGACAGGCAGAGGTGGTGGCTGTGGGATTAGAACATCATCCTAAGAGCCTTTCTCTGCTCAGTTCACATGAATGGTCAGCACAGCTCTGTTTAAGCCCTTTTATGATGTGTACGCCTAAGTAGTTCGTCAATCACATTCTCAGCCATGATGCCACTGCCCCTCCCCACACACTGCTAATCTTGACTTTAGCTCAATTATTTAATAGATTCATTGCCAAACCTGGCTTTTCATAAATGATTTCCAGGAAATGTGAGGGTTGAAATCAAGTTGAACTCCTGTGGTTTTGCTCTTAACATGAGTTTTCTCTGTGATTTCTGGAAGATCTTGCAGCTCAGGACTTCGGTATCCTCTGTTGGTTAGTTGTTTTGACTCCAGGAAGCTCCAAGGTAATCTATCCTATTAAAACCCAAAGAGAATGTTGGCAAGGAAGAGTCTCAATATCAGCCCACAGAATACAATAGTTTATCTTGCCTGAGAAGTATAAAATCAAATGTCTATATCATGGGAGCTGATTTTCTTTGCTTAGCTTTTAGAATAAAATATGCTTTGAACTCTTTTCCCAGAGGTTAAAAAAAAGTTACATTTCTTTGGTTGAGTTGTTTTGGCAAGATCATCGCCCCCGCCTTCTATCTGCAAATTTGGAAACCTCAGACTTTTTATGAGAGTGTCTGAGGGCTAGCCACTTCCCAAGTGTCCTCACTGCAACTACACATCACCACATGTCACCACATTGAAGGCCCTGCACTCAGTTTACACCCACTTGTCAGGATAAAGGCCTTTAGTGTAAGATTGGCTATATGAGAACTTCACAATACAACTTGATTATTAAAATGACTTATGGCTTTATATGGCTGCTTCTTATTGCTTTATATAGCTGCTTCCAAATGTATTTTAGTTCAATGATAAGATATGTATATGAGATTTATATACCCATAGAAATTAGTACCTAGCCCTTCCCGACAAGTACCGTCTTTGCCATTCCACAAAGGGGAGAGAGACAGCTGTTCATGGGGAGCCATCTTCTGTGTTCTATCACGGTAACTTCCTGCATGTTCTTCCTTACTTTGCTCATTATCTGTAGTGTAAATGCCACTCAAAAAGTTATGAGCACTGTTAAAAGATAATGCTTCATTTTCTCTCTTCCAAGTTTCCATTAACGTAATCACAAAGATGTTAAAGTAGAGAGGGAAAATACAGCACTGGAAACCAAAGATAAGAGTTTAAAGGGAAGTTTTCTAAGAACCACAGGACCAGTGAGACTGAATGAAGAAATTCAATGGATAATCAATTCACATTCTACCCTCTAAGTCCTGATAACTCTGCCAACCACAAGTGATAAGGAGTCTATAGTTACCTTAAAGTAAAACAGGCTCTGACTCACCTCTCTGACATAATAAGGGTCCCTTCTAAGCTATGGCTTCAGGGAGCCAGAAACTCTCCATCCTAGGCACAGTCACTATTTTTTCCTTGAACTCATCAGGTAGAAAACAGGCTAGAACCTAACAGCTGATTTTTTATGAGACAAAAAGGACAAAGCTAGTAGAATGATATATCTAAAGTGCTGGAAGAAAAACTATCAATCAAGAAGAATTATATATCTAGAAAAATTAAAAGCAGCCTAAGTGTATTTTTGTCTGTAACTCCTATTTCTTACCTGATTTAAAAGACAACTATATTCTCCAGTTTAGTATGCTAAGTGAAATAAGCTAGTTGGTGAAAGACAAATACCATATGATCTCACCTATAAGAGGAATCTAATGAACAAAATAGAACCACAGGCAGGGAAACATGGAGAAGACTGACAGTGATCAGAGAGGATGGGAAAGAAGGACAATGGTGGAAAGAAGAAGGGACTAGACAAAGAACGTGTATGAATGTCCCATGGACATGGACTACAGAGTAGGAATTGACTGTTGGCGGGGGCAGGATGGGATGGGTGGAGGAGGGCAGAGGGGGAAAAATTGGGACAACTGTAATAGAGTAACAATAAAAAATAATAAAAAGACACCTGTATAAAGCAACATTTGTAATAATTTTAACAATAAGCACACAATGAATAAAGGTATAGTTTGTAAAGGTAACAGCATGGGGAGAAGAAACTATGCATGAACAAAGTTATTACATACTATTGAAAAGAAGTTAGTATTAATCTGAACTAGTTTGTTATACATTAAGATGTTAATTGAAATTACCAGGGAAGCCACTAAGATAATAACTAAAAAATATAGTAAAACAAATGACAAATGAATTAAAATGGTATACAAAAAAAAAATCAGTAACTCAAAAGAAAGCGGGCAGTAATGGAGACTGAGAGACAAAAGTCATCTAGAAAGCCAGTAGTAAAAAATACAAGAAAAAAAAGAAAATAAGTAGTAAAATGACATAACTTTTTAATTACTGGTAATTATATTAAATGTAAATGGATTAAACTCTGCCATTAAAATGCAGAGACTGGCAGAATGGATTTAAAAAAAAACAAACCACAGCCCAACTATGTGCTCTCTATAAGAGAACTGCTTTAGATATAAAGTTACAAATATGTTAAAAGTAAAAAGATGTAATATGATATTCCATGCAGGACATTACAGAAGATGGTAAAGTAAGGATATTTAGATATCTGTAGATGGATATAAACTACCGTTGAGCTGACGGGAACTGACTGAAATAACTAGTTTGAAACTTTGGAGCGTACTTGAGCACTTGCAGTGTCCAGGACAAAGTTTGATGAAGAACCTAGGAAATGTTAGTTAGATATGGCCTCTTTCTTATTGAAAACCAGCTCCCAGACCCACAGCAGTCAGCTATGTGGAGAGCAGCCAGTGTCCCTGATATGGCTTGCTGGAGCCAACATGGGCCATATGAACTTTGTCCTCTAAATGTCAGGGTTGTGTGTGTTAAATTCTGAGAGTTGTTTTTAATTGCTGAGGGACCAGCACAAAGGCTACCTTATGTTTCAAACTCCATAAGCTAACGTGGTTTCCAGGGAAGTTAAAGAGGCAGTACTTGTGAGATCATTTCTCTCTTTTGGAGCAAGAGATTTAAAGAAAATTTTGTCAAGTCACAGGCTAGCCACAGAAGTAAGAGAACAAAAATTTCAGTAACCATGTACAACAAGGAATACACATTTTGAAAAAATCATTTAGAAAGTCACAAATGGAAGAGTGTAGCCCTCAGTGAGCAAGGTTTGACAACCCCAAGGAGTGGGAGAATTAGATCTCCAGAGTTTCAACAACATAATACTGTAAATGTCTCGTTCTTAACATAAAAAATTGTGAAATATACAAATAAACAGGAACATTTGGCCCAGAAAATATTTCAGGGAAAAATTTAGTAAAAACAATCCCTAAAGAACACCAGATATTGGAAATATTAGTCAAAGATGTTAAATCACCTGACTTAAATGTGTTCAATGAGCTAATAATAGACAAAAACTAAAGGAAATCAGGAGAACAATGTATGAACAAATGAGAATATAACTAAAAAGAAATTATAAAAAGGAACCAAAAAAATTCTGGAGCTGTAAAGTATAACAACTGAAGTAAAAAAACTTGCTAGGAATGTTCAAAAGCAGATTTGAACTGGTAGATGAAAGGATCAGCAACCTTGAAGATGCAAACATTAAAATTACCCAATCAGAGGAACAAAAAGAAAAGTAGAATAAAGAAAAATTAAAGACTGGAGGACCTGTATGACTCCACCTAATATATCAACATATGCCCTGTAAAAGTTCAAGACAGAGAAAAGTATTTGAAGAAATAATGGTCCAAAACTTCCCAAATCTGGGGAAATACATGAATACACACATTCAAGAAGCTCAAATAAAATAGAGATCTATATCAAGACATAGTGTACCCAAATTATCAAAATCCAAAGATATTAAGAGAATTTTAAAAGCAGGAAGAGAGAAATAACTCATTACATACAAAAAAGTCTTCAATAAGAGTAACAGCTGATTTCTCCTCATAAACCATGTAGACCAGAAGCCAGTAAGATGACATATTTAAAGTCCTGGAGGAAAGAGCCATTGTTTTTATACTGTTGGAATGGTTTGTAACCTCTTTTTTTTCCTAATGATTTCATAGTCAATAAATAATGGACATATTGTAACATAATAATTATAAATTTATGTTAATGGACATGCAATGTATAAAGATACAATCTGTAACAATAACAATATAAAGGGGGAGGGAAGGAAATTTACAAGAACAGTGTTGGTTTACTACAGAAAATAATTTAGTATTATTCAAGCTAAAATGTTATAAATTTAAGATGTTAATTATAATCCCCAAAGTAACAACCAAGTAAAGAACTAAAAAGATACAGAAGATAAGAGAAGGGACTCAAAATAGTACACTACAAAAAATCAACTAAATAACAAAACAGACAGTAATGGAGAAATTGAAGAACAAAATACATATGTTAAACATAAAATAAATAGACAAATGCCAGAAGTAAATCCTTCTTTATCAGTAATCACATTTAATGTAAATTCATTAAACCCTCCTATTAAAGTGCAGAGAGAATAGTCAATTGGATAGTAAAATAGGTTCCACTATATGCTCTCTACAAAAAGCTCACTTCATTTATGAGGAAACAATGAGGTTAAAAGCAAAAGGATGAAAAAGATATTCTATAAAAATTACAAACAAAAGAGAACTGGGTAGTTATATTAATACCAAAAAAAATTAGAGTTTAAATTTTATAAGTTTACAAGTGACAAAGTAGGTCATTAATACTCATAAAATGTTTAATACATCAAGAAAATATAACAAGTACAAACATATCAGACCTTACAACATAACCCCAAATATATTCACTATTAAGCAAAAAAGACAGAATTTAAGGAAGAAAGAGGTAGTTACATAATGATAGCTGGAGATTTCAGTACTCCAACTTCAATAGTTGATAGAACAATGACAGAATATCAAGTGTTACCTGACAAAGACTGGCCCCGAAGGGGGTCTGCCTCAGACCCCCTCTCCTCACACATGGAGTGTGTGGGTTGACTTTGCACAGGAAAGATTTCACAACCAGACTGGCCCCGAAGGGGGTCTGCCTCAGACCCCCTCTCCACACACATGGAGTGTGTGGGTTGACTTTGCACAGGAAAGATTTCACAACCGGAGTCCAGGTGATTGTGAGAGTCCGTTCATTAAGGCTGGGGACAGTGAGACAAAGGAAGGGCTGAGGACAGAAGAAGCAGCAGGAGAGAGCCTAGACAGTGGTCTGCTTCACCTCCCTAGGAAAGTTATAGAAAAAGGAGTCAGTCAAAGCAGGGCTGCTGTTAGCTCACAGCAAAGTCAGAGAAAAAGGGAGCCTTGGAGACTGAATCAGGGGTGAAACCAGGGATTGGGTGCTGCTGCTCACGGCTCCCCTGGCTCCAAGTCTTGTGGGGACCCTTAGAGTCCAGGAGGAAGTAAAAAGTTCAGGCCCAGGAAGAGGCATAGGCATGTTCTAGAGTGAGCCCATTCTCAGTCTTTGTCTTTGTTTTTTCCCTGTGGGTGAGGTTCTTAGGGGACGGTTTCAA
The DNA here is from genome assembly GCF_021234165.1 of Pteronotus mesoamericanus. Lineage (NCBI taxonomy): Eukaryota > Metazoa > Chordata > Mammalia > Chiroptera > Mormoopidae > Pteronotus > Pteronotus mesoamericanus. The sequence goes on from NW_026555308.1 coordinate 16,635,165, forward strand.
CCAAATATGCATCAGCTTTCCAGGTGCACTTTTTAATATGCTGACGCATCAAAATGGGCATGGGGGGTGGGATTATTCTTTGTTTTACTGTCTTACTATCCTGAGTCTGTCTGGTTTTTGATGGGGTTTCTGTTATTTGTTCCCCTGACTTCCATCTGTCCTTGGGTTTAGCGGACACAAACGGCATTAACTGGGTGACTTAAGCTATATATTCCCTGGGTAGGGAGGAGAGGTACAAAACATTTGCTCTCAAGTGTCCTTGGTTAGGGAAGATAGGGTCCTGCAATTCACAAGCCGGCTGTAAGTTATTCAAATTGTTTGGCCTTGTTTGACTTTCTTGTCTCAGTTTCCCTATTTCACTTGCCCAGGAATTTTCCTGGCCTCTTACTATCCTGTCACAAAAGGACTGGTGGTAAATGTGAATCACAGAAGAGTTAAATAGAGATAGTGCTAAATAATCATGGCAAATATTATAGAAAGTATTAGTCCCAACCCCCCTAAATTGAAGAAACTACATTTAGAAAAATGAGAACAAGAGAATATAATGGTTATTAATGATGATTACTATGAGCACTTCGCTAAGTATTTTTATTATCTTGTTTAATACTAAGAATAACCATATGAGACACACTTTCTTAAAAGAGCATGCCTGTTCATTTATTTTGACATTTTATAATTTAGTCTAATTATCTTTGAAGGCTATTAAGCTGGCCTTCAGTATAGTTGTGAAAAATAATGACATTAGTCAAAGAACTTACTTTCATATTTTTCCTTTAATCTATTGGGATGACATTAGTTAATAAAATTATGTAGGTTTCAGGTATACAATTCTATAATACATCATCTGTATATTGTTTCTTATGTTTCCTACCCCAAGTCGTCTCCTTCCACCACCAATTATTTCCCCCTTGCCCTCCTCTACCTCTCCATACTCCCCTTTCTCTTTGCTAATCATCATACTATTGTCTGTGTCTATGAGGATTTTTTTTGGTCTTTGCTTATTATTAATTCTCATATGTCAGTGAAACAACAGGGACTTAAAGAGTTTAACTACCTTTCACAAAGTTACACATCAAGAAAATAGGAGATCCTTGATTTAAATCTAATTTTATCTGACTACTTGATTAATTACTGAAGACCTAGGAAAGAGATGGAAAAGCGTATTGTCACAAAGAGACCCTTTGCTCCTCATCTTATATGAAAGGAGAAAAATCCTACAGATTTTTCCTAAGTTTGAATTGTAGACATAAACGTTTTTAAAAGTATTTTTAAAATATAATACTCATTTCAAAAAAGACATGTACATCTAAAAATACTATAAATGTAATAGTGACCTAAACTCTGTAATGATTATTTTGCAATTAATGTGTCAATATTAAATGCATGATTCTTCATTTTTAACTTACTAACTGGCATTTTCCACAGAAAGGGCACAGAGAGGCAAAGATACTCTTAGAGCAATGAGGACACCTGGTGACCAGAGCTTACTTTCTAAATGCCACCAAAGGGAACCTGGGAGATTCGAGAGCTGGGGCTTGGAGAGCAGGAAGCAAATCTGGGACATGTTGTTGTACCAATAATTAAGCAAGATTCAAAGAACAGGGGAGACAGGCCAGAGCTGGCCTGAAGGGAATGCCACTGGCTGATCTGGACAATGGAAAATCAAAAGAGAAGAATGACTGTAATTGGTTTTAACACAATGAACAGTGATAATACTATCATGAATGAGTAGTCAGAGAGGTGAAGGGGTGAAAGGAGAAAGCAAGCGTGGGAAAATGCTAATAACTGTTGAATTTAGATCAAGAGTACAGGTGTGTTTGCTCTACTATTTCTTTCAATGTTTTTATATGTCTAAAAACTTTAAGGATGTGGGGAAAAGAAAACAATAAATAAAATTTATGTAATAGAAAGCAGATAGTGAAAATTCATAAAAATAAATCTTAACACGAAATGATAGACCCTGGCCAGGTAGCTCAGTTGGTTAGAGCATTGTCCCAATACACCGAGGATGTGGGTTTGATACCCAGTCAGGGCACGTACAAGAATCAGCTAATGACTGCATGAATGAGTGGAACAACAAATCGATGTTTCTCTCTCTCGTTAATAAAAAAAAAAAAAAAATTTTTTTTAAGCCAAATGACAAATGAGCTACCTACTAAAGAGAGGAAAACCTCTCCATCAAGATCAACAAAAAATGAATGAGACTTCATTTTTAGACTAAATAGAGTAACTAGGACTGATCATTCTACATGAAATAACAACAAAATCAAACAAAAGGACAAATTATATGAAACTGGCTCCACGATGCTGGGCACAGTGAGTGCCCTTATTTGGCAAAATGGAGCTGGGCACTGGGTGATGCCAGGCTGCCTGGAGCTCACGGGCAGAGGACCGAAGGGGAGAGCTGTCCAGAGAGGACTCTGAGAACCTGCAGAGCGTTCCCATCTGGGGTTCACTTGAGCACTGATCATCACATGTGTTAGGACACTACCAGAGGCTGGGAAAGAAAATTGCTCAAATAATGCTTGTTCCTGACGTCCAGAGCAGGAGCCTCATAATTCACCAAATGTGAGCATCAATTAGAGCATGGTATCAGTTTCCCAGGGCTTCTGTAACAAATTATCATAGACTGGGTATCTTAAAACAACAGAAACACATTCTCTCATAGCGCTGGAAGCTAAAGATCCTTAATGAAGTGTTGGCACTGTTCCCCTCTAAAAGCTGTAGGGAAAAGCCTTCCCTAACTCTTCCTAGCTTCTGCTGTTGCTCCAGGTCTTGACGTTCCTTGGCTTGCAGCTCACCATACCAGCATTTCCCTCTGTTTTCACATGGCCGTCATTCCTGTGTCTCTGCTTTCTCTTCTTATTAGGACACCGGTCATTGGGTTAGGGCACACAGTAGTTCAGTAGGACCTCATTTTAACTGATTACATTGCAAAGACCCTATTTCCAAATAGGGTCACATTCTGAGTTTCTGGGTTGACAGGAATTTTGGGAAGGGGGACAATATTCAACCCAACAAGAGTTCTAAGAAGGGTCTTGCTTCAGAAGTGGAAATAAGCTAGCCCTAGACTAAAAGGCTCATTCAATCCTACCTAACAAAGCTTAAAAGCAAGACCAAAAGGTTCAAACTACTTCTAAGTAACTCAAGTGCATCCTAATACAAAGTTCAAGAATTTTGTTAGTGACAAAAACATCCAACAACTAAAAGGTAAAGTTCACAATATCTGGTACTTAATATAAAATTATATTTGAATAAGTAATATCTAAAACTGTCCCAGACTTGATGAAAACTGTAAACCATAGTCTAATATTACACTAAATTGCTTAAACCTAGTGATAAAGAGAAAAATTTTAAACATCCAGGGAAAAAAGATATTATATATAAAGACTCGCCCCCCAAAAAGGAATAACTGTAGATATCAAGAAACAGTCTAGAAGAGCTTGGAGACATATCTTTAAAATACTGAAAGAAAGACCCATTCACCTGGGATTCTTTACCCAGTGAAAATACCTTTCAAAGACAAAGGCTAAATAGTTATCAGACATACAAAACCTGAAAGAATTTTTAGCGAACCTTCACTACAAGAAATGTTAAAGTAGTCCTTAAAGCAGATGGAAATAAGGAAGATCAGAAGAGAAAATGAATGAAAAGGAAACAGGAAAACAATAGAGGAAATCCATAAAACCAAAAGCTGGTTCTTGGTGAAGATTCATAAAACTGACAAATCTCTAGTCAGACTTAAAAAGACCCCAAAAAATAAATAAATAAATAAGAAGGCACAAATTACCAATATCAAGAATGAGTTAGGTGAGACTATTGATTTTGTATTACAAGGGTGAATTTTTAGATAAAAATTCTCCTACAAAGAAAACTCCAGATCCAAAAGCTTCAGTAGTAAATGTCACCAAACATTTAAAGAAGCATCAATACCAAATCTACACAAACTCTTCCAGAAAATTTAAAAGGACAGAATAATTCCCAACTTTTTCTATGCAGCCAGAATTTCCCCAAAACCAAAGCCAGAAAAAGACGCTACAAGGAAAAAACTGGAACTCAATCTCCCTCATTAATTTATATGCAATAAAATTTTAATAAAAACTTTAAGGAATCAAATTGAATAATATATAAAAAGAATAAAACATCATAACCAACAGGGTTTATCCCAAAAATGCAAGCTTGGTTTATTATTTGAAAGGCAACCCATGTGATTTGCCTTTATAACAAACTAAAAAAGAAAAACATGTATGATTTCAATATATATGGAAAAATCATGTGAGCAAAGCTAACATTCATTGCTGATAAAAACTTTTACCAAAGCAGAAATGGAAGAAAACTTTGCCAATCCAGTAAAGGATAGCTACAAAAAGCCTGCAGTTAACATCAGACTTAATGGTGGCAGAATGTTTTGTGCCAAGATCACCAACAAGACAATGATGTTCATTCTCACCATATCTGTTCTGTTCTGTGTTGGGAGGCTCTAACCAGTGCAATATGGCAAGACAAGGAAATGCAATGCTTCCAGGTTAGAAAGGAAAAGGAAACCTGCCTTTATTTGCAGAAGACATGTTATATATGTGGAAAATCTGATAAAATCTTCAGAAAAGCAAAATATCTTTGGCGGCAATTTTCCTGGTTCAGTGCTGGCCTCTGTGCCCAGAGCACCAATTCTCTGCACCTGACAGCTCGGAGCTCCTGCTCATCTCAGCTCCCTCAACCTCAGCCTATGACTGGGCACCCCCCTGCCTATTCTGCGGGTTCCGCTGAGCTCTAGAGCTTTGCCCCTGCAAGGACTTGAAGAGTGTGACTGAAGGTCCCCAGCCCCAGTGCCAGCCTTTCTTCTAGACTGTCAGCTCCACAAGGGAAGGGGCTTTATGGAAGTTCCTGCTATATTCCCAGAACCTACAACAGTGTCCAGAGGATAGATGGAGTTCAAATAATCATGGAATAAATTGCAACCATTTTGGCTCCTGTGTTTTGAGTCATAAGGACAATTTTGTCCTCTCCTGACCCAGGATGGGCCACAGAAGTCATCGAGTGTCAACATTGAAAAGAATACTTGACAGACTCTCATTTTACAGGGAGAAAAAAAGGAAGGAAGGAAGGAAGGAAGGAAGGAAGGAAGGAAGGAAGGGAGGGAGGGAGGGAGGGAGGGAGGGAGGGAGGAAGGAAGGAAGGAAGGAAGGAAGGAAGAAAGAAAGAAAGAAAGAAAGAAAGAAAGAAAGAAAGAAAGAAAGAAAGAAAGAAAGAAAGAAAGAAAGAAAGAAAGAAAAACAGACAAAGCCTGAGGCTCAGAGAGAAGTACCAGGCTCAAGGTCATGTACCAAGTAGTTAGTGGCAGAGCTGGGACAGGAACCATGTCCTCCCAGTCCTGGCCTTGCCTCGTCCCTCACAGCTTTTCCTCTTAGCGTTTTAACAGCTGCAGAATCTCAGTTCCCAGAATGGGTCTCAGTCCAGCAATGAGGATGCTCATGAATCTGCTGGGGACATGGCCCACAGAATGTCACTGTTAAGGACCATCCCCTCCGTCGGAGTCGCCATTTAGCGCATGGACCACTCAGAAGCAGGATTCCGGTTGCCAGTTCAGGCTGTGGACTGAAAGCGGAAGAGGGGCATTGTCCCAGAGAAGAAACGTTCTCAAGAAAACAGGGACGCTGGAAAGAAAGGCTGAGCAGGACAGCCATTCCAGATGGGGGGAGCTGCTACAAAGCAGTCGGCATAGCTGCCACCAGGTGGGGGCATGGGCGAAGGGGGAGGGAAGAGCCAGGGCCAAGAAAGGAGCCCCTCTGCTTGTCCTGCCCGTTATCTGGCCCGGGCCAACAGAGGGGCTCCGCAGGCTCGCAGGCCTCCAAGGGGGACGCCCCTAAATACCACTCCATGCCCACGACTGTGCCTGTTACTCCAGCATTAAAGATAAGTTGAGCGGTGACTTTTCAATTTCCAGGATGATGCAAATGTTTCTTAGCAGGAAGGAGATGCCAGAGGTTCTCAGGCCTGGCTGCACATTCAAATCATCTGGGGAACTTTGAAAAAATACTGATGCAGAGCTCTACCGCAGACCAGTTACATCAGAGGGGTGGGGGAGCGGGGAGGAGTGCCCAGACCACAGTATTTTAAAGCTCCCCAGGAAGGTGTAATCCGAACCAGGGAAGGCTGAGAAACTGGACTACTTCACGACTTGAAATGTCAGCAGAGAGCTCTAAAAATCATAAAATCCCTTTTTGACAGATGGGGAAACTGAGGCCCCAAGTGGGGCGGGCCCAGGGCATCTGTGGCAGAGACCAGGCCGGAAGGAGGAGGGGCCCCTCTGCTCCCTCCTGCATAAAGGAAGCTCTGAGAATATGGTGGCGAGGCGAGGGGGAGGAGAAGCACTGGGTGGGTGAGAGGGCCTCAGCGGGGCTCCCGGGCTGGGGCAGGGCGCCCAAACGCCGGTGGCAGGCAGCAGGGAGAACTGCCAGACTGAGCATTTTGTCCACAGGGTCCTGGCATGGGTGGGAGGCTGGTGAGGGCTGTCTCTCTCTCCCCCTTGCTTTCTTCTTCCTTCTTCCTGTTTTCTTCTTGGTGGCCTTTATTCAAAGCTTGCCCTCGTGGATGTGTCCCCTCCCCAGCGACCCAGAAAATTATACCCTGAAATTACGGATTTACAGAAGAGTCTGGAGGGCAGAAAGGCGGGATGACCCGCCCGCGGTTCCACAGCAGGCCCCTCTCAGAGGAGCTGAGTTGCAGGCGTCCCTGCCCCAGGCTGGGCTTCTCACCAGGGTCCTCTCTTTACCCTTCCTGGCTAGGAGTCAAGGAGGACCCTGGACTGACGGGTAACACTTGGCTTTCCCTGCCAGCTGGAGGATGGAGGGCAGACGCGGGCTGGCAGTGGCCTTCTCTGTGTCTACTAGCATAGACTTCTGCCCACACCACAGCCTGGGCACATCAGGACCCAGGGGGAATGCCCTTCTCTGAGCCACCCTGCCTGTCACAGGTCTCCACTTCTTCGAAGTGTCACCTGTAAAGGTGTAAACCCGTGTGTGCGCAGAGAATCAGGTAGATGGCTGGACTGCCCCAGCATGAAGCCTCTGAGACCGACCAGAGCCCTAAAGTGCCTGAAGTGTGGCGCAGAGGGCAGCAGGTGCCAGGGACTACCACCCGGCCTGTTGTGGCCACAGAAGGGGCTGAGTAGAGTTGACAAGCATAGCCCGGAGCTCAAGGGCTGAAGGGAGGCCAGGCCTGGGCTGGCGCGGTGCGGGCCCTTGTGCAGAGCGGTGCGGGCCCATCTGCGCAGTGCATGGCGCTATGGCTCCGAGCTGCCTCCGCGGCGGCCGCCGAGCGCCCTCTAGCGGTTCGCAGTGCTCCCTGCCGCCTCGGGGCCCCAGCCCCGCCCGACTTCTGAGCTCTCTCCGCAGGGACAGAACTCCTTTCTCTTAGAAGGACCGCCCAGGGTTGGCGTCCAGGCTCAGGGTCTTCACCCTCAACCTGGACACTTAGCCCATCTTTGCCCTGCTGTTGTCATTGCTCCTGTTGCTGTTGTGTTACACTCCCTTGGCCCCTGTGCTCTGAAAGATTTTGACTTTATTAAATAATATTTAACACTTTTTCTTAAAAAAAAATATAAATTCCTAGTAGAGTGAGATCAACTGAGGCAGCAGGTATGACAACAAGAAACTGCTCTAACAACTGTACAGCCAAAAGCAAAGAAAGGAAACTTTTGGCTAGCTCCTACTGACACCAGCACGGCAGCGTGTGACCCTGTGCCTGTATACCTGCGAGTGTCAAGGCCAGGGCGGCGACTTCTGTCACCGCACACACAGGGCTTGGCGCCAGTCTGGGTTCACACTTGAGTCCTGCGATGTGCCTCGTGGCCACCTGTTTCTGCTTCAAGCCAGCTGCCTGGTCAGCATGAGCCCAGGCTCCATGGGGCCCCCAACCCCACCCAGACCTCTTTCTGTTTCTCTGGTCTTCGTTTCCTTACCTGCCACACAGAGCTCACAGTTCCTGCCTTGCTTACATCTTGGAAGTGCCCTGTGATGAAGAGTCGTTCAGTGCCCGCGCTGCACACTTTGTGCACGCTAACAGTGTGTAAGGGACTGTGCTGTTGCCCGCTCCTGGGCTGCCCATGCCCCTCTCCTTGCTGAACGCCCCCTGTGCTGGTCCCCACTGAACACGGTCACTCTCCTCCCTGCCCTCATCTAGGCAGCTTTGCATACTTTGGAGAAGACTCTGGGTTCCTGGCGGATCTAGAAGGCTGCACGTCTGACCCACGCTTCTCCTACTTGCATGTGCATCAGAATCACCAGGAGGGCTTAGCCAGAACCCAGATCTCCGGGACCGCTTCAGAGTCCCTGATTCAGTGAGTCTGGGAGGGAGCCCGAGAAGTTGCATTTCTAACAGATCTCCAGGAGATGCTGCTTCTGTGCTCCTGGAACCGCAACTGGAGAACTGCTGAGTTAGCTGTAGGATTTTGAGCATGGATAGCACTACCTAAAAGAGTGAGAAAAACTAGAACAGCTTTCTTAAACCTTCCTAACAGCCCATCACCAGCCACACAGATCATCAAATTAGAGCAATGTAAAGCATGAACCCCCCGACTCTGGAGAACCTCGAGAGGCCAAGCTCCCTCCAGCCCACTCCACACAACCTTCCCTTCCCTTCCACCAAAGCACTGGTGAAGGGAATCTCACCAGGATCTGCCACAGACACAGAATGAGTGATGGAAGCAGGTGAGGGAGTAAGCAAACAAGTTGTGTGATGCCAGGTGCTGTCCCCAGGAGGTTGGCCGTGAGGGAAAGAAGCTCCATCGGCATCTCTGGGTCTCAGTCCCTGAGGCAAGGACACGGGTCTCGCTGCAGGACAGCGTCATCACTGAGACCCAGCCCCAGAGGCTACAGCAAGGCTGGCGGGACATGATAGGAGAAGGTGGCAGGTGTGGGTGCCTTCAGGTAAGGGGCGTCCTCTGTCTTGTCCATGGGGGGCTGCCTGCATTGATTTGTTCCATGAGCACTTTGCTCCCTTGCAGAAGCACCTCAAGGGCACCGTGGCCAACAGTGTGGGGACTTTACCATCTTTGCCAACCTGTGGGTAGGGCAATGCCACTGCCAGACAACTCTGGTTATAAATTTCACCCTCCCATCCAGCCTGTCTTGGCAGCTGCCTTGGTTGGACCCTCCACATGCCTGATTTTCCTAAACCTGAACCTTACTTTCTCATTTTTTACTCAAATGCTGAAGCATTTAATTGCCTATAAGCTTCCCTAGCTTGCAGATCAAAGTCTCATCAAGCATACAAACAGTCCTCTCTTCCCCAGACTGCAGGTTGGGTCTCCCAGCACCTGACCCTGCTAACCACCACCCCGGGGCATCCCTCACAGCCAGGCCTCGGCTAATGGCTGGGTTTCTCCACCAGCGAGACCCTTACGCTATCCCTGGGTTCAGGGGACTTAGCACTGCTCATCATGCTTAGTCCCTTCCTCGCATAGTTTCCTTGTCTTAAACCTTGAACTGCACCCCTCTGGGATACATACAAGAGCCCTGAGCTGGCAGTAGGAACCCTGCTCCTTGTCTTATCCTTTGTGATGTTGTCACATTTCAGTCTCCATGTCCCTGTGTATTGGATGTTGACAGTAATTCTTGCCTGGCCTTCCTGTCCATAAAGAGTTAACTCAGCAGGCCCAGGTGCCCCCAAAGGTCTGCAGGCCTTGGACCAGTTCCCTGGAGACACCTCTGAGACATTGGAACATCCTGCCTGATAAGAGTGTCATTGCATGTCTGGGGCCTGTGGCCACATTGGGTAGTTTCAGTTAGCAGTATGATTTATGGTAGATGCCTTCTTTTGTTTGCCTGGCTGGCTCTTCTTATTTTGACCTCTAGGGGTGAGATGGAAGGTTGGATACTGAGTATCTGAATTCAGTTAGGAGCTTTATGCCTACATGATGCCCAATAAAAATCCTGGACATCAAGGTTCACGAGAGCTTCCCTGGTTTACAATACTTTATACATGTTGTCCCATGTCATTGCTGGGAGGGTTACATGCTGTCCACATGACTCTACTGGACGCACAACTAGAAGCTGTGCCTGGTGAACTCTGCCCTGTGTGCCTTTTCTGTTGCCAATTTTCATTGATATATTTTCATTGGAATAAACCATAATTTTGAGTAAACCAGGTCTTCTGGATCCTGAGAGTCCACCTTGCGAATCATTGAACCCAAGGGTGGCCAGAGGGCCCCCCGACATCCTGCCTCGCAGGGGTGGTGATGTTAATGTTAATGGTCATGCTTACTCCACATTGTACTCTACAGGTTTACAAAGTGCTTGAAGAGACAAGAGCTATCTCTTGGCCACCGAGTAAGTGTGGAGCACATTGTGAGGAAAGCCTCGGAGGCAGCTGGCCTCCAATAAGCCCTAAGCAGAGGAGCCCACACCTGCTTTCAGGGCTCCATTCTTCACACTGATCAGACATAAAGGCCCCAAGAGCCCAGGACATGCCCTCTTATGCCATCCAAGTGGTCAGACCAAGTTTGGAGCACTCTGCTCAACTCATATTGAGGCCAGTTGCTAGAGGGGCCAAACTGGACCCTGGAGGAAAACACCTGCTCCTGTCCTATCCCTCCCTCGTGCTGTCTTCTCACCCCCGCACACATGTACATGCATTCACATGCTACCAGAACCATGACAACCCAAAATACTGTTGTCTCCCATTGAGTGCTCTGTTCATTGTATAAGGATCACAGGAAAACCTAATTAGAGCAGTTGCTCAGGCCTCTGTCCGGGGACTTCTGACGAGCAGAGCTGGGGTGGGGCCCAGGAATCTAAATTTTTCATTGTGCCTCATGTGCAACAAATGGGTGCCACTGGTGACCCTGTCATGCCAAGCCAGAGGCACAAAACTTCTCCAACCGAAGTTTTGAAGTAACTCAGTTTTATGCCTAAGCCAAATATTAAAAGTCTTTGTTTTTTAAAAAACCTACAGGTAATTCATTTTAGTCCCTGTAAGCAAAAGCATTCAAGGGTAAGTCTATTCTCCACCACGTGGAGCTCACTGGAAGGAAGGACTAAGGATCAGTGCCAAGAAGGCTGTGTTACGCTCCAAGGTCTTCATCTGTGGTGACAAGACCCAGCCTGGAGACAGGAACTTACACACTGCAGTCATCTATGAAAAGATCAGGTAAGGGTCCACAACTGAGCAGAGGCCCATGTGGAAAAGAAGAAAAGAAGAAGAAGAAGAAGAAGAAGAAGAAGAAGAAGAAAGGGAAGAAGGGAGGGAGGGGGGAAGGAAGGAAGGAAGCTTGCTCTGCTTTACGTAACACAAGTAGGAAAATTTGCCTTAGCAGATCATAATGCTGTTGGCATTCACAGAACAATTAAAGATGGTGATTCAGGAAAAGGCTTACCTACAAGACAAAGTTCTTAGTACTAAGGAATTGGATTTGTTTTGAAAAGAGATTCCTTATAGAATTTTTATTACTTGTTTTTTAAAATAAATATTTAATGTTATTTTTAATCCCCTTTATCTTCATGTTTCTGCCAAACGTTGATCCTGCCAATTATGCTTGGCGATAGCATCTTCAGGTCCAGAGAATGGCAAGAAGCTCTTGTGCCTGTGGGATGGGAGATCACCTGTCTCTCCAGGCTCTGTCTCCAGGACGGACCCTATTCCTTTGATGAGGCTGCGTGTCTACTTAGTCTTGTTTCTGTACCACTGGTGATGGCAGAGTAAGGGGAGGCAAGTCCCTTCCTCTTTCAGAGCTTCATTTCCTACTTTGAAAACCAACAGAATTGGCCAAGATATCCCCCAACGCTCTACTCCATCTGATGTTCTAGGTTCTGAGGCATTCTCTAAGCTGTAGGCTTTGTGGATGGGGAAAAGGATTTCAAGAATCCAATAGTCTCCTTTCATGGAGCAGGAGCAAACTTGAGTGGGGTGGATATGTGTCTGCTGATGGAGGGAGGTTCTGCCCCACAGGAGGGAGAGCAGGCTCCCTTTCTCCTTTCAATTACGAGGTTGTGTGGGAGTGATTTAGAGAGAGGAAGAAAGATTTTTTTTTTCATTGTGCCTCATGTGCTTCTAAAATTTAAGAAGACAGGGCTTTGGAAATTAGTGGGAAAGCAGGGTACATGCAGGGTGCCCTATACCAACATGTGGTGGCCAGTGTAGAGAAGAAACAGTGTTTAGCCCAGATAGGCAGAGGAGGCTTCCAGTTCTGGTGGCCTGGGTAGGTCCCACCGGAAGTTCAGAAGTGTCTTCAGATGCCACTTAGGGACCTGGAATCACAGAAGGGACAATGGTACAGAGGAAGCCTGTGGACAGAATGTGATGCCTACAAAGTGTGGCACCTTTGTACCCAGCGGTGCTTATGGTTATCAGAGGTGGATGTCACCATCACGTAGTTGATCATTGAGACCATTTCTGGGATACAGGATGAGGAACATCCCAAGAGAGGTCGGCAGTGACCCCGAGAACTGCACACAGACCAGGGACACCAACCCCCTTCACTCCAGCAAATATGCAAATCTGACTGTTTGAAATAATGAGAGAGATATCAGATTAAAACCTTCTGCACAGCAAAGGAAATCATCAACGAAATGAAAAGGCAACTTATGTAATGGGAGAAAATATAGAAACTATTTGTAAATCATATAAAGAGTTAATATTCAAACTACATAAAGAAGTCCTACAACTCAATAATAAAAACAAAAAATGGGCAGAGGAATTGAATAAACATTTTTCCAAAGAAGACATAAAAATGGCCAACAGGTATATTAAAAGTGCTCAACATCACCAGTCATCAGGGACATGCACACCAAAACCACAATGAGATACTACCTCACACCTGGTAGGGTGGCTGGCATCAAAAAACAAGAGGTAATAAGTTTTGGTGAGGATGTGGAGGAAAGGGAACCATGTGTCCTGCTGGAATGTAAATTGGTACTCTCACTGTGGAGAACAGCACGAAGGTTCCTCAAAAAATTAAAAATTAAAAACTAACGTATGATGCAGGAATTCCATTTTGGAAAATAGATCCAAAGGAAAAAATATCACTACCTCATAAAGATATCTGCACCCCTACGTTCACTGCAACATTATTCATAGTAGTCAAGACATGGAAACAACCTAAGGGTTCACCGATGGATGATTGGATAAAGAAGATGTACATATGTGCAATAGAATATTACTCAGTCATAACCAAGAATGAAATCCTGTCATTTGTGACAATATGGGTAGACCTTAAGAGCATTATGCTAAGTGAAATAAGTCAGACAGAGAAGGACAAATATGTGAAATGAAAAAAAAAAAAACACCACTAAAGTCACAGATACATAGAACAGTTTAGTGGTTATCAGGGGTTGGGAGTAGGGGAAATGAGTGAAGATGGTCAAAAGACACAAATTTCTAACCTTAAGTCAAGTCCTGGGGATATAACATATAGCCGGGTGACTACATTAATAATACTGTACTGTATGTTTGGAAGTTGCTAAGAGAGTAGATCTCAAAATTTCTCATGACGAGGAAAAATGTCTAACTATGTGAGGTGATGGATGTTAATTAGACTTATTGTTGTAATCAGCTCACAATAGACACGGATACCAAATGATTATGTTGTATACCTTGGATGAATACAGTGTTATATGTCCATTATAGCTCAATAAAATTGGAAGGAAAAAAATGAGAGAGGAGGTTTCAATTTTGAATGACTTATTTACCTAAATGGATTGCTTTTAAACAGAAAGGACTGTATCAGTGTCAACTGTCAAGTTAATTGTCATCTGTCCACCCATCCCTCATGTTGGGCCCAGGAGCTCCGGAGAAAGAGGAAGATGAATAGAGGAAATAATGTGAGTCTCCACCCCTGAGACCCTACATTTCAAGTACCCTCTGTTTTTTTTTTTTTTTAAATTGCAGCTCATTCATGGACCCCTGAAGACACATACAAACTGTGGAAAGCCTTTAAGTCGTAAGACCTTGCCTTACAAAGATTTCAGGTGAACATGGAGAAAGAAATAATTTTCTTGACCCAAACTTCCTCCCAGTCAAAGCCACCCCACCAAAGTGCACTCACAGATTTTACTCCTAAAACCCTGATGAATAAAACTCAGGTCCATGTGCAGCTGAATCCGACCCGGCCCAGCCAGCACTGCCTCTGGCTCTCACCACCGAGGCCGGAGTAGCAATTCTCTCAGCTCTGTCTGTAGAAGGGTCAAGACAGGCCCTGGGGCCCTCTTCCTCTAACTTCTCAGTGACCACAGCTCCACAGCTTGACCGCTGAGGTGAAAGAAATGCTGTAGAGTGAAGAAATTAGAAATGGCTCTTCAGACAACTGTCAGCTGCCTAATCTTCTGATTACTCATGATTGACATGTGAGACAGGGCAGCAGGGGGGGCGGGGCATAAAGCCTGAAGCTACAGCCTGGGAGTGAATGATATTTTTAAAACAAGGTTGTGGGCAACACCGAGGCAAGGGGACCGTAGCTCCTGGAGTAGTCTGGTGTGGAAATGGGGTCATACATGACAGAGAAAGTCCTCACTGAGGGTTTTTTTTTTTTTTCCGCACCTGATATCAGCATATATTTACTTGTGAGTCTGTTCCAGCACAGCTTTGAGGTGTAACAAATATCTCAATCTTCTCAAAATTGCTGCTGGGTAAGTTAGAACAGTATGATTCTTCTCAACTGTGAAGGGAAATGGCTCTAGAACAGCAATTTTCAACCCATGTGCTATGGCACAGTGGTGTGCCACAAGAATTTTAAAAATATGCAATACCTGCCCTGGCGGGGTGGCTCAGTTGGTTGCAGCATTGTCCTGTGCACCAAAAGGTTGCAGGTTCAGTCCCCAACCAGGGCCTGTATGGGAGGCAACTGATCAGTGCTTCTCTTTCACATCGATGTCTCTCTCTCTCCCCTGCTTCCTCTTTCTCTAGAAAATCAATAAAACATATTCTCTGGTGAGAATTAAAAAACAAACAAATAAAAATATGCAATACCTGACTATTTAGGCAGCGACAATGACCTCTTTCCCCCTAGATTTTCAAATAAAAAAATGACAACAGCCAACACCACAGACGTTAGTATGAATGAATCAAAATTATACCTCTTTTTTTTTGTCAGATTGGCAAAAAGTATATGTATTGGTGTGCCACAGAATTTTAGTAACTGGTTTATTGTGCCACAAGATGCAAAACGCTGGAAATCGCTGCTCTGGAGAAGCTAAGTGGCTTGTCTAGTTACACAGCATGGACCACAGTCCAGGATGTGCTCTGGTCTCCTGACTGCCATCCCGGTGTCGTGGTGTCTGTCACAGATGGCTAGGTTGTTGCTGAAAACTATAAAACCCAATGCAAAAATAAAATACAAACTTGTTCGGTTAAATCCAGTTCCACCGAGTCTGGAACATCCACTGTGGTTAAGAGTACGAGTCAAATCACGGTTTATGGAAATAAGCTTGATACATCAAGGTTTTGGGCTGGGTTTGTAGGTTTAGACAGAAAATCTCCCTCCTTTCCTTTTATCTTTTCCTCTTTCCTCTTGTTACAGTGCTGACTGAAAACAGGGGCTATCCCGTGAGGCTCTCAGTGGAGTGGGAGCTGTAGCCTCTGTCTGAGTCACAGGAATCCGGGGGATGCCGATACGGGCTCCTGGAAGGCATCGCTCCTCAGCACGCAGTGCCCGGAGACACTTGACTCCTTCACTCTTTGAGGCTCCATTTTCACAGGGGCTGGATTCCATGGAGGAAAGCACCTACCTCTGTACGTGAAGTCCGCAGCAAACCCTCGATCTCCAGGTTGGATAGGAAGCACTCTGAGCCCCAAGGACGCCCATGGGCAATTTAAAGGCGGGGGTGGGGGGAGTAAAAAGACTGGGCGAGGAACTAGGCAATGAAAGCTACTCCCAGAGCAGCCCGTGAGCTCCGTTTCTGACTACATACCCTGGGCAGAAAAGGTTTCCCTGACAGGCAGTGGCCTGAGTTGGGGTAAAGGGAGAAGCCTAGGAAAGCCAGGTGTGGACAGAATGTCTATCCTGATGGATGGGAGGAGGAGAGTGGGGGTTCTGCTGCTCCTGAAGCATTCTAGAGCTCCTGGGGCTGAGTACAGGCCCTAGGAAGGGGTCTCAGAAGAGCTGTGTCAAAGCAAAATTGTACCAGACAAAGGTAAACCGGCAGGGAAGACTTTATTCAAGACTACTGCAATAGGGGAGGGAGATTGGACTCAACTCTGCTGAAACAAAAGCTGGGAGAGGTTTTAAGCGCTGGGGTGAGCTGGTGAAAAAGTTCTGCAGGACCCTGGGGCGGGGGGTGGGCATGGGGAGGTTGATCAATGGGATGTGTTCAGCACATTGAGTTAGTACCGATTTTCCAAATGGTTTTCTCTGTGACTGGGACATCTGTGTTTGCTAATTGGCACCCATCTATGTTAGGCTCCTAATCCCTCCCCGAGAAACGGGGTGATTAGGGACACTGTCTTTCTTTATGATTAGGGTTCAAAGCGATGGCTCCCAGGTCTTTGGGAAAGATTTCCCTGTGCTATAAAATTGGAAAGAGGCTGGAGATTTCTATACATTTCAAAGGGGCAGAGAAAGAATTTCCAATAACGAGTTTTTAAAGTAAATGCTCTATGAGAAAGGAAGCCAGGGCCTAGGATCAGGAGGAAGGCCATTTGAAGTTCAGCTGAGGGGAATGTAAAGGGGGGCTTGTCAGCCATTTCCCACCCCTGAGGAAAAGGTTCTTTACCCAGTCTGAGGATCTTCTTGATCGTGACGCTTTGTCTCTTGCTCACTAGGTGGCACCACTGCAGTGTTTGCTCCTGAAACTTCTGGTAAGGAAGCTCTCAGACCCAGGCAGGGCCTGGAAGGCAGGAAGAGTTACTAAACCTCTCTACCCACTGGTGCTCTCCCTGAGGTTCTCTATGGGGTCTTTGGGGCCTCGAATTCTACATATATTTAACCCTAGAACTCTTCTGGAGCACATTCCCCTGTCTTAATAAAAATCTTAGGAGGGTCAAGTGTTTTCCTAGCCATGCCTGCCTGTGAGCTGTGGATACAGTCACTGGCCTCTGGCCAGGTCCCCTGGAGGACAGAATTAACCAGGTCTGGATTCCTAATGACCTGGAGATTTTGGTAGTAGCCACAGAGCTCACCCTTGCTCTGTGCCCTGAAGATAGAGCTGTTGTGTCTAAAGGGTATGATCCCAGATGTGGACATCATTTGCCTAGCCAGCCCCAGCCCTCCCTTGTATTTTCTGGCAGGTGAGCTACAGCTTTGCCTTAGGGGAGAATTAGGGCAGGTCAGTACCTGAAGTGTGAGACGTCAGCTGCTTTTATGCTTCGCAAAACCCTGAACTTGAGGAGCGGTCTTCACTAGCTATCCAGCAGGAAGAACTCAGAGTAGAATCTCTGAAGACATGGAAGAAGAGACTCTTACCCCAGACTTGGAGATAGGAATCTTCTTCCTGATCCATAGACAATTCTCAGCTGATGACCACATGCTTGGAAGCTTTAGAAAGACCCCAACAAAGAGCTGACCCCTTGCAAAGTGTCTACAGAGGGCTGTCAGGGCCTGGGTTTGGGGTCCAAGGGTGGAGCTGGCTAGCTGTGATTTCTCCTCCTATCATAGCCAAGGACTCTGGACCAGACCACAATCCTTCCCCCGGACACGGGCCTTTCAGATGGGGATGTGGCCATTTGTCTTAGTCTCATTTCCCTCAGAGACAGATGCTGAGACAAAGATACAGGAACAGGTTGTTTATTTGGGACATTCAGGAAACAAGTAAGGAAGAGATAAAGAGACAAGGAAGGCAACAGATAAAGCCACCTACCACTGTGGGTAACTGGAATTTAATCCCATGAGGGAGGTTCAGAGAAATGGGCGGGGTGGCTTCCTGAAATTATATTTTCTCATATTTTTCCCACCTGAGCAGTGAGGGAGCTGGATGTTTATATATTTCTCCTGTCAGGCATTGTTTGGTGGCTGTTGGTGGCCTCTAGGCAAAGAGATGGCAGTGTTGCGTTTGGAAGTTGGCCCTAGATTCCTGCAGTGTAGCACCTGAGGGATACAGGTAGGCCACCCACCGTATCTGCTACTCTCATTATCTTCCTCCACCAGCAGGAAGGCCTGATAGGAAAGGCTACACCAGGTCCCACGTGTCCAAGAGAAGGACCAAATGTTTCTTATCTAAAGGTATAGAGGGGCACGATGGGGGCAAATGCTCAATCAGAGGCCAAACCAGAGAAACAAGTTGAAGATAGGTCATCAAAAGACTGACATAGACAAGTATCTTTGGCCCGAGGAAACTGAGAACAAAGAGCAACAGGGGAGAATCAGTTGCCAGAACAAACTCCAGATTGAGAGTGTCTTGCAGAGGCTTCCCAGGGCAGGCGGAGAGGCAGGTTCCCAGATCCCTTTCCAACCTGTCCCCCTAGGGACCTTTGTATGGGTGCTGGCTGCGGTGGCCCTGCAAGTCAGCATCATTTTGAGCTGTTGCAGGTCACCTGGGCTGGTCCAGGGTTTGGGATAAACAGATTGAATGAGATAAAGCCCTTTGCATGGTGTGGGCACATAACAGCTTTTGGCCCTCATTCTTTTTCTGAAGTGTATTACTGCCATCCTTGGTAACCAGGAGATCCTTTCTTTGAATTGCCACATGCCTTTAACCTCTCTGGGATGTCAGCTCCAAGAACCCAGCCTGCCATCAGGCTGTGCCGTGGCAAGGTAAGGTCTGGGAGAGAAGGCTGCCTCTGCAGCTTCCAGCCTCAGGTCCACGGGCTCCTGAAGCCTCTGCCTGTGGAATTCAGGGAGCCTGTGACCTTGGAGGGGACAAAATTATGCCTTTAGTTTCACCTCTAAATGAAATTTAGCATTTCCTGTAAGTATCAAAGTGGACAACAAACCTCGGTAGATGAAAAGTACCTGTACTGTACCTTTGTCATGAATAGAAATAACAGATAGTTTCATGTCAAATCATAATTGTGGCAGAAATTTTGTAATAGTATCTATACCCATATGACTTTGAAATGATAGTGATTAAACCATCACTTATATCTTATTTAATGCAATAATTAAAAGGTATATGTATATATTTCTAAATTATAAAATTTGTGTATTTCTGTATAACTGGGTTTATTTGTAATCCTATGTAGCTTGTTTTACACATTTCTAAAATGTTATTCTAAGAAGGGGTCCATAGGCTTCCACAGACTGCCCAAAGTTTCTGTGGCCTGGAAAAGGTTCAAAACCCTCTGCAAATGCCAGGAGGTACAAGGTTGGCCCAGGCTGGGTGCACGGGTCAGGTACCACGCAACTCTGGTCGCCCCTGGCCGCCGGCTCCTCCTCCTGATCCCTGAGGAACCACTCCAGTGTCACAACCCCCGAATTTTCTTTGAATTTCAGAGGAAAGGAACAGCGGAAATCAATGTCAGGCACCCACAGAGCATGCAGCCACACTTCTCTGAGCCTCCTTCAAGAACCTGACACCCATGGAGCCCCAGGGCATCTTTTCACACATCCAACCCTCAAAACCCCACCCCACTGCACACCCTGCCACTGTCCTTGGCAATCATGACAACCACTCCACACATCAGGGACCAACCTAGCTGTAGGCAACCCGGGACGGCTCACAATTCTGTGTCTTTTCAAACCCCACGGTTTACTGTGTTCCCTGCAGGTACCTGGACGCAGTGCCCCTGCCATTGAGGAATATAATTCAAATTTCCACCAGGGGGCGCTGAGTATGCAGGTGCCAGGAATGCTCACTTGTATTTCTCCTTCCCTGAAAAGATTTGTCTGCAAAGACAGACCTGAGGTGACCAGCCTGTTGATTCCACTCTCATTCTCTCCTTCTCTTTCTTTTTTTCCTCTTTGTCATCTTTTCTTTTTGCCTTTCTCTCTTAAAGTCTTTCCCTTGTCTCCCTCTATTTTAAATTAGCTTTATTGTAGTTCCCTGTAGTTCTGTGCTTCTTTCTCTCTTTTTCTCTTTCTTCAAATGTGTAGCTCTTCCTGTCCCTTTCTGCCTCTCTCTCTTCCATTCTGTCTTACACACACCCTAACAATTCTTTCCTAAGGCGGGACTCTGCAAGGGATTCCAGTGGGTGGGCCCTGCTCTTGCAGGCATGTGATTGATTGCTCCTCCAGGCAACCTTACTGCCCATTCAATGCACCTGCAGCCTGAACCGTGGTGTGGTAAGAGGTGCTGGCAGCACACCAGCCACCTCATCTACCACTGATGACCCAAGTAACCCTGGACAAGTTACTTACCCTCCCTGGGTCTTAGTTTCCCTGTGTAAATGGGCCTGATCCAAGCAGATTAAATATTGGATTTAAGTGGGGTTCCTGTGAGGCCTAAATCTGTATAGTAGGCAGCTTTTGAATGGTTCCCAGTGATTGCTGACTCTGGGCATACAGGCCTTTGTGTACTTCCTCCCTGAGCATGGCTGGACCTAATGACCTGCTTCTAGCAAATGGAATATGGCAAAAGAGATGGGATTTCATTTCTGAGGTTAGGTTACACAGGACTGGAATTTGCACATAGGAGCTTTCTCAAGCTCTCATGTTCTTGCTTGCCTGCTCTGATGAGGTGGCTGCATTACCAGTTGCCCTATAAAGAAGGCCACATGGCAAAGAACTGAGGCCCTCAGTCCAACTGAACTGTCCCATCAACTTTGGATCTGGGAAGGAGACTGTCTCCCTGTCGAACTTTGAAATGACTCCAGCCATAGCCAATATCTTAATTGCAGCCTGTAGGAGGTCCTGAAGAAGAGGAGCCAGCTAAGCTGCCTTCAGAAGCTGGCCCACAGAAGCTGTGAGCTCATAAATGTGGTTTTATGTCGCTCAGCTTCGGTATCATTTCTTATGCACCAATGGATAACTAACACAATATGTAAACAGGAGAATCAAGATGGCAGAGGAGTGAGTGGAAGTCACACTCACCTCCTCCTGGGACCAATCTGGAATTACAACTAAATTATGGAGAAATCACCTGGAACAAACAACTGAACAATAGTGAGAGAGGAGCCTTATAACCTCAGACAGACAGAAGAATCAGCTTTACCACAACCTAACTGCCACTTACCCTGGTCTCTGGCAAAGGCGGGGACAGAGTGGTCTAGGGAGGCCTGAGGAGAGACTGGGGAAGGAAGCTTTGGGGAGAGAACTGAAAGAGTAGCTGGAGGGATCCCGGTGCTGACTCATCCTCCAGATAGCAGCAGCCATCTTGCTCAGGCAGACCACTCCCCTGAGTGGCAGCATCGTGAGATGACCCAATAACCCCATCCCCAAGAGGGAATATGCCTCGCCCTGTGATGTCTAAGCCAGCCTGCTGAGTGCAGAGTGACTAGATTAACAGCTGAAGGAGACAGCCACCGACAGTAGATTCCTGAAAGTCTTGAACAGATTGCTTAAGGTCAGACAGGGTCAACATCTGACATCATCAGAGGCAGATCCAGAAAGAAAAAACAGTGGTCTCCCACCTTAGAAGTTCACACCACAAAGTCAAGAAATCAAGACAGATAAATTTAAGAAACAGAAGCAAAAAAGAAGAGTCTCTCAAATAATGGGAAGATAAAGAAACACCCCCCCCCCCCAGTTGAAGGGAAAGGAGGAATCCCCACAAAAAGAACTAAATGAAACTGAGACAAGTAAACTATCAAATATTGAGTTCCAAACAATGGTTCTAAGGAAACTCAATGAGTTCAGTGAGCTCAGAGAGAATTGCAAAAAACTACAGGGAAACTATGAGGAACTTACTGCAAAGTATATCAGCATGAAAAAAGACATAGAAACTATCAATAAGACACAAGAGAGAATGAAGAATACAATTTCTGAATTGAAGAACCCAGCAGAAGGAATCAAAAGCAGGCTAGATGAAGCAGAGGAACAAATCAATGAGCTGGAGGATAAGGTAGAAAAAAGCTCCCAGAAAGACCAAGAAAATGAAAAAAGACTAAAAAAGAATGAAGGGGCATTTAGGGAAATACAGGAGAACCTGAAACATAATAATATCTGTATAATAGGAATACCAGAAGGAGAAGAAGAGGAGCAAAGGATAGAGAACCTGTTTGAAAAAGTAATGATGGAAAACTTCCTTAACTTGAGGAGCGAAAGAGTCACACAAGTCCAGGCAGCACAGAGGGTCCCATTCAAGAGGAACCCAATGAGGCCCACTCCAAGACACATCATCATTAAAATGGAAAATATCAAAGACAAACAGAGAATCCTAAAGGAAGCAAGGAAGAAACAGGTAGTAACATATAAGGCAGCCCCGATACAGCTAGCATCTGACTTCTCAACAGAAACACTGCAAGCCAGAGGGAATGGCTTTTCAAGTTATGAAAAGCAAAGGCCTGCAATCAGGACTGCTCTACCTAGCAAGGCTCTCAGTTAAAAAGGGAGGCAAAATAAGGAGTTTCCCAGACAAAAGAAGGCTAAAATAATATACTTCCATCAAACCAGCATTGCAAGATATGCTAAAGGGACTACTTTAAGAAGATGAAGAAAAAGAGTCTGAATACCCAGTTCCTTTCACAGTCACCAATACTTGATATTACCAATATTTTTAATACTTATTAGTCAGATTGTGACAATGATGTTATTTTAACTGTTCTTTTACTATTTGTTGAAACTAGGGTTTCAATATTTTACTTCAGGTCATGAAAAATACTAGTTCTATTTTTTTAAAAACTCCTTAGATTCTACATATTGATTTTTACCTCACCTGAATATTTTTTTATAATGTGTGAAATAGGGCTCTACATTTGTTTTATTTCAAGTAACAGTGGCCCATGCACCTTATTTGTTGAATAAGCCTTATTTTCTTCACTGATTTAAAATATCAATTTAATGATATATTACATAGGTAGACAGATATATGTTTGTTTCTAGAATGCTCATCTTATTTCATTGATCTACTTGATTACTTCTGTGCTGGTGTCATGTTGTTTTAATTGCTGAGACTTTATAATGAATTTACATTTTCTAATATTTTACAATGGATTTTGACATTTAAGAAATAAAATTAATCTACATTTAAAAAACAAAAAACAAAGAAAGAAGGAACTCCTATCTTTTGTGACAACATGGTTGGAACTGGAGAATATTATGCTAAGTGTAATAAGCCAGTGGGTGAAAGACAAATACCATATGATCTCACCTATAAGTGGAATCTATTCAGCAAAGTAAACTAATGAACAAAATAAACCACAGGTATGGAAACATGGAGCAGACTGAAAGTGACCAGAGGGGAAGAGTAAGGACAACAATGGTGGAAAGAAGAAGGGACTAAACAAAGAACATGTACGAATGACCCATGGGCATGGGCAACAGAATGGGAACTGACGGTAGGAGATGGGGGTGGGGTGGGATGGGTGGAAGAGGGCAAAGGGGGAAACATTGAGACAACTGTAATAGAATAAACATGATTTAAAAATAAAAAATTTATAATATGTGAACAGTCTTGTGTTAGTTAGGTTCAGGTAAAGTGCAGAAACAAATAGACCCAAACATGGGATGGCTCCACAAGACAATCTTGGTTTGATATTCAGGTCAATGAGAGGGTCTCTTTCATGTAATCATTCAGAGATTGAGAATCATTTTACCTTATGGCTCCGCTACCCCATCAGACCTCACTGTTGTCCACATCCAACCCAGAAGGGGAAAGGGAGCATGATGGAGGCAATTCCACTTCTGAAAAAGCCCAGTCACAAAGAGACACACATCACACCCACTCACACACTCCCTTGGGGAAAATTTAGTCATGTGATCCCACCTATTTTCAAAAGAAACCAGGAACTACAATACCTCTAGTCATGGTGGCTAGCATCTTAGAGAGAATGGATATAGGTGGCATTGGTCTAGCCTAAAAAACAGTATATACTGGTTAGTGAGAGCCTGGCCCTGGACCCTCCTTCTTCAGGTCACCACTCCTGACACTGGACTTGTCAAGGACTTATCCTGGAGAGGTTCTTGCGTTTCCCATGCTTGGACCATGTGCCCTAAGGTTGTCTAACCAAGGCCTTGGAATCTCTTTTATGGCCTGTTTCTATTCAGACTGTGGATTCCATAGTGTTTGGACTGCTTCAAGGATCAGCCTTTGCAATACGCAGTGGTTGATTTATTCCTAACTCACTAGCAAAATTATAAGCTCTCGAAGTTTCCCATGCCATACCACATCGTCACCTTCAGTGCTGAGCCATTGCTCTAAACATTTTAGACCACAGAATTTTCTGAATCAGCAGAAATTTTGTTTCTGAATCAGTCTTTGCTGAAGAATAGCATATATCAAAACTAAAAAAAAAAAAAAAAAAAAAAGACCTCTAAAGGTTTATTTTTCAGTTTATTTTTCTGTCATGTAAAGAAACTATTAAATAGGTGACTCAGAGTTAGCATGGTAGCTTCATCAGGAGCCCATATTTTCTTTATTTTCTGCTGTAGTCATCAAAGTCATCCTCTAATTGCAGTATGGTTGCTGCAGTCCTGTCCATGTTCCAGGCAGCAGGAAAAGGGTGGGCAAGGATCAAAGGGGGTATCTCCAAGCAGAACGGGCCTCTTCAAAGGACATTCCCAAACGCTCTACCCAGGGACTTGCGCTTCTCATCAGCTACCTCTACCTGCAAAGGAGGCTGGGAAATCTAGTTTTCTAGCTGGGCACCTGGTTGTATATAGCCACACTGAAGTTCTCTTACCAAAAAAGAAGGGGATATTTGGTAGGCAGGCAGCAGTCTCTTACTCCCTAAGGGAGCAGAAAGACGGATTCTCACAGAACCAAATCTCCGTTGGTTTTTCCATTAATTAATGGTATCAACTAAACTGTCTATCATTGCAATTTAAGGCTCCAACTGAAGAATACCCTCAGGCCACAGATCCTTTGTTACTGCTAACAAAGGCTGCGTACAGGAGAGTGGCAGTGCTACCTCTTGGGAACATGGACAGTCCCTTCCCGGACCCTGGCATCCAGAACTGGCCAGGGCTGCCTGAGATGACTGGGTGAGACAATGCCTATACAGCACTTTATTACTATCACTAGTAGTAGTAGTAGTAGTAGTATTAGTAGTAGTAGACTTACTTCAGAACAGTTTTAGATTTACCAAAAAACTGAGCAGGTAGTACGGAGAGTTCTTATAATATGCCCCTGCACATACAGTTCCCTGTTTTAAACATGTTACATTAGTATGACACATTTACTACAATGAATATTGATATATCATGAGCTACAGTTCATAATTTATTCAGGTTTCCTTAATTCTTTTAATTCCAATGTTCTTTTTTTCTATTTCAGGATCTCATCCAAGATACTACATTACATTCAGTTGTTCTGTTCCCTTAGGTGCCTCTTGACTGTGACATTTTCTCTGGCATTCCTTATTTCCGATGACCTTGACAGTGAGGAGGAGTCCTGCTCAGGTACCGTGTCGGATGCCCCTCTGTTACATTTGTCTGGTGTTTTCCTAATGATGCAACAGGGGTTGTGAGTTTTGGGGAGGAACACCGCAGAGGTGAACTGCAATTCTCGTCACATCATATCGGTGTGACATGCTATCAACATGATTTATGGCTGCTAACGTTGACCTTGATCACCTGGTTAAAGCAGTGTTTGTCGGGTGTCTCCACTGTAAAGTGACTCTTTCTCCCCTTCCCACATTCTATTCTTTGGAAGGAATTTACAATTAGGAAGTGGGGAGTTATGCCCCCCCCCATTTAAAGTAAAGTCTTTACGTAATTTATTTGTAATTATTCTGTACAAATTTGCCTCTTTCCACAGAAATATTTTAACACCATCAGTCTACGAGCATCTCTTCTTCTCTTCTCATTGCTAGACTTAGCAGAACCCTGTTACATTTTTTGGAAAAAAAAAAAAACCTTAGGGATGCATGTTTTGACTTTGCCCATGACTTAATAATGAGCATTTACATGATTTCTGTTTATTGATTTGAGGGTGCAGGGGAGGAGGGAGAAGAAACATTGACTTGTTGTTCCACTTATTTATGCACTCATTGGTTGTTTCTTGTATGTGCCCTGACTGGGGATTGAACTCACAACCTTGGTGTATCAGGGCAACGCTCTAACCAACTGAGCTAAACTATGAACTGTCAAGTCTGGTCCTCCCCTTCAAAAGTGACATGTAACAAGTGTAACTTTCATCTCCCAGCTGGCACGTGCATCTCCACGAAGGGATCTCCTGAGACCCACTTCTGCCACCTCAGCACACAGCTCACATTCTTACCAGTGCTGGAAGCTGGGGCAGGAACCATCAGAAGATTCACCTAAGAACAGCAGAGTCACATAAGCACAGGACTGGCAGTAACATTGAAGACCCCCAACTCCACTTGCACCTCTCCAAGAACAGAACTCAGTTTCTCCTGAGGCCTCCGTCTCAGCTTTGAGAGGATGGCTCCATTAGAAAGCAGATTCTATCTTGTGAGTTTTCCAAGTATATACATTTATTGGCACTCCAACCTGTCAAGGGGGAGCAGACGTCTGAGGCAGGAGGCCAGGGCCTGAGGCAGCACTGGCTGATCTGAATCGGCTGATATCTCCCTGAGACAGGGTCCCCCCAGGGCCTGGGATGTGCTAATGAAGTTAGCGTTCTAAATGAATCTGCTCAGCTCCTGCCTAAGGAGCACGGCAGAGAACTTAGACGTAGCCCTCCTCCTCCCCACGTACCTGGGCTTTCCTGTAAGAACAGAGACAGTGCAGCAGAGCCGCCAGCTAAGTTGTGAGGCCCGTTGGTTATGAACAAGCCCTTTTGAGTGACACGGACTGAGTGTGAAACACACGCCTGCCGCTTACAGACTCTGTGATGTTGGGACAGGTTCTTGATCTCTCTGAGCCTCACTGTCCTCATCTATAAAGGAAAACAGTTGTAACTGCTGTGAACTTGCTGGGACAATTAGGAGAGCAGATGCCCGCAAACGCCTCTGTGCGGTGCCTGGAACACAGTGCACGCTCATATAATGGCAATGTTTACCGTTATGGTGACAATGACATTTTTTACCCCACTCCCCCAGGCAGGGTGCTGGCTCTGTCCTACCAGCACAAACCACCAGGCATTGGCAATGAGTCCCTGAGGAAGGAACCAGCCCACCAACAATGGAAATTCCAGGAAAGCAAAAAATACAACACAGAACGAAAATACCAAAACAAAACACAAACCACAAACCTCTGGGTTAAGAAAGATTTATAAGAAGCTGAAACTTAAAAAAAAACAACAAATCCCAAAACAGCAAATACATCCCCACCACAAGAACCCAAAGCACAGATTCTTTCCTCCTTGGGCAGAGATGGCAGGCAACTGTCTTCCACCAGGCTGTCCTCACTCATGTTCTTGTCACAGACGACAAGAGCTGGGCCCTCACAGGCCAGCTCTTGGAGATTGTCATGTGCACTGGGAGGGCCTAGGAGAGCGCAGGCCCTCCGTTAGGGTCAGGGGCAGGTCAGGGGCAGGCTGCTGATGGCCTGAGAACAGCGCTGCTGTTGCTGGAAGCAGGAATGTCTGGCCTTCTCTCTCCCCAGGCTCCTGCACAGCCAATTTCCTTTGCTGTCACGTACTTTGAACCTAGCACTGTGCTGATCACTGCCTAGAACCCCACAGGAGCTCTCCAGGAAGAATTGTAGCTCCACTCCAGGGGCCTGGAGCAGCTACGCCACCCTCTAAAAGAATTCTAGAAGCAGCCCTGAGACACTCTTAGCACCTCATTAATTTAGGCAAATTCGTGGTAGGTTAGGGTTGGGCCTGTGGGGGCAAAGGGAAGGTAAGTTATGAAATGGTGGCAAGGAAACAGTTCAGTGCAAAGGGGACCAGAACTTCTCTCTGGTTTCTGCCTTAGCACCAGGTGGGAGAGCTTGCCTCCCTCCCTCCTTCTCTTCCTTCCTTCTTCTTTCCTTTCATGCTCATCTGAGGATATATTTATTGATTTTTAGAAAGAGAGAAAGAGGATGAGAAAGAGAGAGAAACATCAATGTGGGAGAGAAACATTGATCAGTTGCCTCCCGTACACGTCCTGACCAGAAACCAAACCCACAACCTTTTGTTGTATGAGAAGACATGCCAACCAACTTAGTCACCTGGCCAGGGCTCTGCAGGGAGCCTCTTTAAAGAATATCTAAGAAGTGTGTACAAATATCTGACTGGTACGATGTGAAGGGGGTGTGGTCTCTGAGGCATTTAGGAACTATGCAGTTAGTAAATAGCTTTGTGTTTAAACTCTTCATTTTCTAAGCTTAGTTCATTTGAGCGAAGGTACCTTTAACTCATTTATCAGGAACTCTGAATTGGAGAAGTTGTGGCTTATAATGATGCAGAGAAACTCAAAGATGTGAACTTAGGCACCAGAAACTTGTTATGGTGACTTGGGTCAGGACAGAGAAGTGTTATTTCCCCTTGTGTGTTTTCAAGGGCAAAAGAGTCTGGAGAAAATGTAAAATCTGGGCAGTACGTATACACCTTTTTGTTATTTTCATGACAGGATTATACATACCATTTCTTTCTTTTTTTTAATCCTCACCCAAAAATATATTTATTAATTTTACAGAGAGAGGGAGAGAAAGAGAGAGCAAAACATTGATGTGAGAAAAAAACATCAATAGGTTGCCTCCTGTACGTGCCCCAGCTGGGATCAAACCCACAACTTTTTGGTGCATGGGGTGACCCTCCAACCAACTGAGCCACCTGGCCAGGGCTAAATGACATTTTTTATGATTTATCTAAACGCTTCATCATGTGGCATTCCTGTTGATGCTCACCAGTGCCTCCTGAAATGTGCCCACCAGAAGCCCCACTTTTCCTGCCTTTCCAAACTAGATTTAATGCTAGATGAGAGCTCAGATACCCGGGACAGTGGGAGGGTTCATCATGTTAGCTACCAATGAGCTGACAACCTCACTCTCACCAACGCTTTCCAAAATCCT
This sequence comes from Pteronotus mesoamericanus, assembly GCF_021234165.1. NCBI lineage: Eukaryota > Metazoa > Chordata > Mammalia > Chiroptera > Mormoopidae > Pteronotus > Pteronotus mesoamericanus. Next base: position 16,664,029 of record NW_026555308.1, read on the forward strand.
TCCCTATGAGATTTTGCTTCACATTGAAAACTAAAAAACAAAACAAAATAACCCAAAAAACTTTGATTTCCACTTAGGATATTTTGTTTTTTCCCACATATTGTAATAAGCTTGAGAATGACCCAAAGGTGAGCAACCAGAAGAAAAGCAAAAAGTGAAAATAAGCCCTTGGTGGGAATAGCTGTTTTCTCATGGGGATGAAAGCCATTGTCAACCGTTGGTGTCATGTCCTTATCAAACTGTGAAACAAGCTCCAAATAAGTGGATGTGGCGACTCAGTGGATTCTCCATCGGGCACTTCACGGGCACCTGAGCAGCTCTCTGACTCCTGCAGCCGCGAGATATCAAGAAGATTTTTATATTTTGTGTCTTCATTTTGACAGTTATCTGAAAACTAACATAAGCATTTTCTGGATCACCTGGATAACCAGGTTGGCACCAGTGGTGAATCTGGGACATGGATTTATGTATGTCACAACAGCATTGGCGCTCAGTAGCTCTACAGTGATTGTCACAGATGAAACAGAAGAAGGGTGCGGAGGCCGTGCCATAAATACGTTGGCCCCTCTGGAAAGGCAGTGGAATATAGATTCCCTGAGAGCTGGGCTTCTATCTGCTTTGTTCATTCCATCATTAGCCGCACCCTAGACAGGTAGTAAGCACTCAGTAAGTAAATATTTTAAGAACATCTGAAGCACAGAAAAGCGGGTGGGCGGATCAGGTCGTCAGCAGGAGCAGGAGAACCTCAGCGAGTAGGCGGTTCCGTCGCCACACCCGAAGCAGCAGCCACTTCATTTTGGTTAACAGTGCTGCTACCAGGTTGAATGAACGTTCTTAACTCAAGTTTTATTGACTTTAGAGATAGATTTTTCTTTGCATTGACTTGTAAATTTATTTTATTTTATAGCTGTAATGGGCCTATGAGCAAAGCCATTTTATGTTTATACATATTTGAGAAACACTAAAATGAAAAATAAATTAGGTCAACCCTAAAGGCCTGTGAGGAATGATTTTTTTTTTTTTTTTTTTTTTTACTTTAGAAGGATTCCATCTGTTACTTTTCTGAAGAAATAGTAGATAAGCATTTTCCACAATATATGCCCAATCCTGTGACAAATTGGGACATGGCTTCCCTTGCCAAGAAAGGTAAATGTTTCTCCAGGAATGAACTCTGATAAAGGCCACAGATAAAGTCATTGCCTGTGGAGTATCAGTTGCTTCTCTCGGTTACGCTCAGCACTGTTAAAGCTTCAGCAAGGAGCACTGACTTTGATGTGCACAGCAGATTTGAACGGGCAGTCACTCTTGTTTTCAGAGCTGCAGAGGGCAGGGCAATGGAAAGAGGTTACTGACTTTTGGACTTGGCTTGGTTCACTGTCAGAAAGTTTTCTGCCCTAGAACAAACAAGTTGTCTCTAGACTTCATCAAGCAGTTCGAGGCAATTGCTTGGATAGGTGGGCGGGCATCCAGTGGGAGAGTGGATTAGATATATTGATCCTGCTGATAATAACCAGCTCTACCTGGCAGTCTCCCGTGTTCTGCAACCATCAGCAGCATCTGTTGGTTGCCTGGCCTTCTTAGTTTCTCAGCTTGGCTCTTTGTGCTTGGGCTGAGCTGGGCGTCCATGGCAATATGAAGCAGTCAAGCTGGGAGTTACATTGCAAGATCCACCCATCAGCTAGAGCCTCTTTGGGGAAAGAACACTGAAATCGGCCAGTACGCTAAGACCTCCCATTCACGCCAATAGGTGTAGACGCCCTCATGACTGTCCAGGCTCCAGGGTCCAGGGTGGGGAGGCCCAATATATTGTGTCTATTTTCTTCTCTCAATATAAGCTTTAAAGGCTAAAGGTCATGATATTCATCATGTATCGGCTTAATGCATGTTAGCTCCTTCTTCTTCCCTTTCTCCCTCCCTTCTAAGAAATCTTAAAAAGCAAACTACAGGACATATGTCCACATATGTCCACAAACTACATATGTGGACATATTTGTTGAACTAAAATGGATCTCTAGAGTTTGGGGTCCACTCTGGTCCCCATACTCAGGTCTAGGAAACTTGCCTGATAAGTGAGAAAACAGAGTGGCCAAGAGACTCGGATTCGTGATTCAGGAAAGGAGGGGGCAGCTGATTATGAGCTGATGAGCTGCCAGCCCAACTGCCGATAAGAGCTCAGATCAAAACAAGAGGCTGCCATGCTGGCAATGGGCAGGGACCGGAACCTGAGTTTGGCCAGCTGGCGGTTCCCAGATTTCAAGGGCCACCTGGGTCCTGAGCAGGCTCCAGGCCCCTCCCAAGCCCATCCAGCTCTAGCCAGCTGTCCATCAGCCTTTTTCAGAGCAGCCAAGTGGAAGGAGGAGAAAGAGCATGCAAATCAGGGACAACTCCCTCATTCCCAGCCCTGGGAGAGTCGCCAGCTCTGCCCAGGCCTGACTTCTGTCCTTTGGGAAATGGGGGTTGGGGGGAGATACTTTTCAAGGATGGCGGGAAAAATGGCAGCTGAATAAAAAATGGCTTCAGAAACCCAAGTCAAAAGGCTTGGAGTGGCTGAGGACAGTGGCTTCAGGCCCAAATTGTGCTTTTTCAGCCTCTTCTATTTCTTCTCATTTTCTAGCCACCAGAATAAGTATAAAGAACACATTAGAGAAATGACATATATAGATTCAAAGACATCAGCTTTGGTGGCTTGGACACATATCAGGAATACCATCTGTGACATTTTTTGCCATATAAATGGGGGGGGGGGTGGAGAAAGGAGAAAGAAATAGCCCCCAGACGGGAGTGGGGAGCAGCAGGGTGTGCGGACGGAATGAAGACAGGGAGATTAGCAGAGGTGGCCTCCGCAGCATCCACCTGTGATGACTGAGAGTGGGGTAGACTGACTGTCACGTCTCAAACTGCAGTTGGTGCTGACTTCCACCGAAGGAGAGTAAGATTTCCCTCAAGCCCCGTGTTTAGAGCCTGCTGCCCACAGTCCCGTGCAGAGAGGTGGGTCTCTGGAACTTCCAAGTTCCCCCAAAGGACCGGAGACCCCAGGCTCCCCCAGGGCCCTCCTTCTTTTCTCTCCACCATCTCTGGCTTTGTTAATTCCTCCTCTTTGCCTAGCCTTTTGCCTGCCACCTCAAGGCCTTCAGGCCCTTGGGACCCTGCAGGGCGAAGAGGGTGCTGACTGGGGATGCTGGCCTCATGCTCTGGCCCGTCTCCCCAGGTAGCCTCCTCCGCTTAGGGAGGAAGCCCAGGAGAGTGCTGACAGCCTGTGCTGATATGAACGGACAGTCCGGGGCTGCTGGACACGGAACCAAGAGCGGAGCAGACACACTCGTGTCTGGAGGCAGGAAGCTTCCCTGGGCTCTGAACCAGCTCCCCCCCACCCAAACAAGGAAACCACCCAAACATCCTGTCCTGCTGCTGGTGACACCCGAGAAGAGTGGTGCTCATCTCGTGAGCTCCAGGACACTTCCCGCTGTCGTATTTTACGGGTGCGGCAGTAGTACAGGTGAGCCAGAGCCGTGAGCGTGCTGAGTGCATCAGGTGTGAGTTCCTATTCCACCAGCTTGGACCTGGGTTTGGACTTTCAGGGAGAACAGAGCAGGTCTTTTGGCCACAGTGGTCTGAGGTGGTTTAGGCCCATTTCCTGCAGGAGGAAGGATCCCACAGAGGTCCACTGAGAACCTCACCAGGATTTGGGCTCAGTCTCAGCTAATGGTAAAAGAGGATGGTGGTTTCTTTGAACTTCTACTCTAAGACCCACACAGGAGAGCCAATGGCTCAGTCAGGGCAGGACTCCTCCCTGAAGCACCGCCTTGTGATATGATCTCAGCGTCTCCCTGGACCCCACATGGGGATCCAGATTTTCAGCTCTTTTCACTTCACAGTTCCCCCGAGGCTCTGATATTTAAGGTTGACAAATTCATTACCAAGCAGCACATTTTCCATCAACGTGCTTGTAGACCCCTATTTTCGTAGAACCCAACAGAAAAGTGGCAACTTGTAAGTGTGTCCTTGTGTTGTACGACACCAGACAAGACAGAAAAGAGGCACCGGGCTGTCACAGCCTAGGGGACCCCCACCACGATTTCTTCCATTAGCAGTTCTGTGACAGAAGTCCTGGTGCCCTTTCAGATTTCACTTTTCCATGAACAGAAGGGGCAGATGCTTCCACCACAGGCTCCATGGTCCCCAGAGTGGAAGTGGGGGCCTGGCAGCAGGAGGGGGCGGGTCTGGGTTGCTCAGCCAGGTCACTCCCAGCCCTCTTCTTCCTTAGAGGTTGCTGCACCAGCCTGACCCTCCTAATCCAATAGGCGGCGTTAGTAGGCCAGCGCCAAACGTCAGCTTGTCCTGCTTTGGGGGTGGGGCAAAGGCGAGTGCAAGGGCAGGCCAGATTTGTCTCAGCCCCAAACTATGAGGGCTTTTGCCTGTAATAGGACCAAACTCCCCAAACCAAAGGAGCCCTCTGCCACACCCCAGGAACTCCCCCAGCTCCAGTTTCTGGAGAAATCAAGAAGCAAACAAGGCTGCTTTGGGAAGTGCTCACATGTGTTTATTTCACAAGGGGGGATACAAGGGGTGGGTGCTGATCACCAACAAGATGCCACCAAATGAAACATATGAACCCCAAACTGGACAACTACAGGGCTTGGTTCGGGGCAGGGCTTGGCCTTTGGGGACAGCATGAGGGAGAGAGATGGGAACTGGCAGAAGCACAGCCTTCTGTCTGGGGTAGGTACCACACAGGGCAAGGCCCAGCCACATCCTTCTGTCCAGACGTGTGGCTATTCCCCACCCCCACAAGCTTTTCAGCAGCCTTGTCCTGATCCAGGCAAGCAATGAAGCAGCAAGCCCAAAGCCACACTTCCACACCTGCTCTACCATACGCTCACACGCATACACCCAGACACACATGCATGCACACACATGCAGCCACACACACCCTGCCACACGCACCACACCGGCACACATACTCATATGCATGCGCACACATCCATATATTAACTCTGATTTATAAGTGCACCCTAACCAGAGGGCAATCGAAACAAAATTATTACTCTTTAGAGGGGAATCGACTGCCTTCTCCCCTGTCAGCCAACAGAGCATGGGCTGAAATGAGATGAGCACAGAGCGTCCTCGAGGGTCCAGTCCCTCTTTGCTGTGCTGGCTCCAGTCCGCAAGCTCCAGGTGGAAGCCCCTTGCTGCCCCCCTGCCCCGCGACGGCCTCCGTGAGTCAGGGCTCCCTAGTCCCCGGCAGGCAGAGCTGCACCGCCTGACTCCAGCCTGGGGCACCCCCTGCACAGCTCAGGCCACCCTGTGTGCTCAGCCCATTTCTGTCTCAGCTCCCTCCAGACCCAGGCAGAAGAGCTGTCCCAGGAGTGGAGGAGCCTTCTTAATGCCCAGGCGACCATGGAAGTGTCAGCTCCTTACAGGCCAGCTCAGGGAGAGTCCAGAGAAACCCAGAGCTGTGGCCCCACGCCACCTAATGGAAAGGTTTGGGGTGGAGGCCGCCTTGGTTGTAAGTGGACATCTGGGCAGCAGCAACTTCAGGGGAAACTGAGTCTCAGAGCCTCACTGGCTCTGAGCAGGGGGAGCTAGGATGTGGCCGAGACCCCCAACCCCCAGCTTTCCTGAGGGCTGGGGTGGAATTCAGAAGCTGCTGCGTTAAGAGATGAGAAAGAGGAGAGGCCCCATCAGGCCAGTCCTGATGGCGGGTGGGAAGATGACAAAGGAGATGTGGATGTTTGACTCCTTGGTACCAAGTTCACATCTGGGCTGCAGAAGACACAGCTCTTGGGTTCCCAGCGAAGGGGTGGGGGTGCTTTTCCAGGGTCCAGGAGCCTCGTAGAAGCTGAGTGCCTGAGGTGGACACAATGTCTCCATCTGGGACCTCCATGCTGCCCTGGAGAAGCCCCGGACGCCCACGAGCACCTGCTGGCTCCCGGCTGTCTCTCCACCAGTGTGGCTGGTCCAGAGCACGGGCAGACCCTGCCCTGGGAGGCCAGGCTCCGGGGTCCCCGGCTCCTCCCTACTATTTGATGGAATTCTTAATTGTCCACCTCTGTCCCGTGCAGCTGCGGAGGATGAGGTCAATGCCAGCCAGGCCACGGTTCTCCACCTCCAGACAACGCCCCGTGCCTTTATTCATAATGGCTCCATTCTGGGAGGAGATGTGGGTAAGTGGATGAAAGAGAGAGAGAAGGAGGGAGAGAGGGAGGAAGTGAGAGGCTGAACCACCATAGTGCTTAGCACCTGGCTTTTCATGGGGTACAATCTCGCCAAAATTCTTTGTACATGGGGAGGGATCATTGGGGCTTCCTTAGAAAATTCTAAAGTCATAAGATAAATAAGCTTCATCAGGTTTGAGTGGCTGAACCAGGTAACGAGCATCGGTGGAGAAGAGTGTCGGAATGAGGATTTTCCAGGGATATTTGAAGTCTGACTTTCTTAATCCTACTGGCTGTAGGTACTTGGCAGATTCCACTCCCAGACCCACCTCCTGAGATTAAACAGAGCCAGCCCAGCCTAGTGTTGCTACAGGGATCTGGAACGTTCTCTCCCAAGGAAACCCTCCACCGATTTCCCCCAAATGTGCTTTGGGTCCAGGCGCCTGCCCCAGGGTTGGGAGACCTTTGATGCACTTTGCTGGGTCCCCTTAGGCAAGTCAAACTGCCCTGTGGTCGGCAGCATCCTCACCTGCTCTGGGGTGTTGGCCCGGTCCATGGAGCTCTCACCTGAATGAAGGTCCACCGCTTATACAGGCTGCTCTTGACCTTGTCACAGTCAAGCAGCTGAGGCAAGCGACTCTTGGAGTTGTCTACTAGGCAGCGGGTGTCAGGAAGGAGTGTGGTGGTTCCCAGGGCTCCCAAGTGCAGGAAGCCTTCCTTGGTGTAGCGGGCGAGCTGTGGAGAGAGCAGAGTGCCGGGGGGCACAGGGGCGGGAGGAAGGGAAATGGCTCAGGTGCGTAGGTCTCACCCAAGCCGCTGCCAGCGCTGCAGTCCTGGCCGCCATTCCAGGCCTGCCCCGCCCACCAGCACACACCCAACTCACAGGTGAGCCCCGCTGGGAAGCCCTTTGGTTTGCTAAGACTGCATACAGATTCCCCTGGTTTGCTCTCTGATTTTTTTCTCTAAGCATGTCCTCATCGATGTTTTAGGAATCTAGCCTTCTGTCCAGCAACATGGGGGAGCAGGAATAAGTGAAAGGACAGGACGACTGATTTCTAAAGCTGCTAGGCCTGGGCCACCTTGAATAATTCACTTAACCTTTCTAAGTCTTCATTTCTTCCTCATTTATAATCGGGAATGAATTAAATCTACGTTGCTGCAGAGGGACCACACAGACAGAGCACAAAGGAAGAAACAGACGTTATTAAAGAACATTCAACTGCACAGAAACTCATTAAACTCATTAAAATAAATAGAAACAGCAATGAGATACCACATTCCAAAAAATAACTTATTCTTATTTTGTCAAGATTTGCATAAGATGGGCTGATGAGAGGGTCAATTACTATAACCTGGCAGAAAGGGGATTTCAAAATATACACTTTGTGCTTTTAAAATGTTCCTTTCCTTTGACTCAACAAATCTACTTTTAGAAATCCATCCGAAGGAAAGAATCAGAACTGTGAACAAAAGTTTATGTGTAAGGTATTTATTGCAACATCATTTATAACATCCTAAATGTGCAACATAGTCCTGGTACTTGCCTTCTGCTCCATGTACTGCAAGGAGTGCTGGGGGATTGTGGGAGACTGCAAAAATGGTCGTATCCTTCACCCTTCCTTCTGTACATCATTGGTAAAGTGAGTCAAATGGAGTCTAACTTCCCATCCCTTGAATATTGGTGACTTGCTTTGGCCAACAGAATATAGCGGAGCGTGGATGTGCCTGTTCCTGGGATTAGACCTTGCATACTTCCACCCCCTTGAAACCCTGCTGCCACCATGACAGTAAGCTCAGGATGGCCTGCTAGGGGGTGAGAGACAATCACCAGACAAGAGGATGCGGTCATGGGAGATCAGGTAGCCCTCAGCCAACCTGCTAGCTGACAGATTCCTGAATGAATCCCACCCAAATCACCTGAGCCTGGTCCAGATCACAGGACCATCCAGTTGGCCTGTGGACTCACAAGCAATACTAAATGCTAATATATATAATAATAAATTAATATGGTTTTAAGCCACTATGTTTGAGATAGTTGTTACACAGCAATAGCTCACTGATACAGAGATGGTGCTGCCTGCCAACCATTCCCCCAGCAGAGCTCATATGACTTCAATGGCCTCCCCTCTCCTGCTTGTCCACATTGTTTAAAACTCTATGTCCAAGCTTTTGAACAAATGTATTCACCTGCCATTCATGCTCCATTAGGGACAGGAACTGGGTCTGATTCATTTCATTCCTTGCTAGGAGAACAAACATTGACCAAGTGCTCAAAAATGTGTGTGTCAATGAGCATATTTTAAGTGTGGTGAACACCTTCACTTAAAAAAAAAAGAAAAGAATGAAGCCCCCTCTGCATTTAACTCCAAAGCATGTTTTGAAGAATCCTCTGTGGGCCCAGCCTGAGGACAGGCATCTGGGAATGTAAGGCTGGAGCTGGGCTCCTTCTGAGATAATCCCAGTGCAGGCTGGGGAGGGCTCTGGGAGAGGCAAGCACGTGCTTCCTGTTTGTCCTTATAATCCCAAGAGGTGACTGGGGGAGGAGCGATGATTATTAATACATGGATGGCTACTAGTAAAATAAAAAAATAAAATTACCAGCTTGAAGGTAGTGAAGGATACATTGCATCACTTCTACAGAAGATAAAAAGCGGGATTGTCATAACCTCCTGTGAGGCAGGTGCTACTGCTCGCCCCATTTTATTTTTTTATTTAATTTTTGGGCAGCAGCACTTTACATTTATTGAGAGCCTGCCCCCAAAGAGCTCACAGCCTTGGGGCTGAGCCCCCACCTGTGCTGGGTGGGGAGGAAAGGAGGTGAAGGAAGAAAGGCAGTTCATGCAGATACCATGGCCCAACAAAGGGGATGCAAAGCAGGCAGAGGCAGGGGGCCTGGGGTGGCAGGGGGATGGCAGCCTGGCAAGTCCTGCCTAGACCTGGAGACTGGACCACGCAGAGGCTTGAAGGATGCCCCCCTCCCACTAGGATGGGGTCACCTGGGGGTGCACTAGAGGTGGCCCAGCCCCCTCCACCTGCTGAGTCAGGCCGCACCAGCGTGTTGGCATGTCTGCCCGCTCCATTCCGCACTCCTTGACCCCTGAGGAAAAGCAGGTAGCCGGGGTCTGGGACCCTGGCCATGACACTGGCATGGAGATGGGACCGAGAGGGAGCAGGTTGAAGCCTAGATAGTCCTAGGTCCCTGGTTAAGTCCCCAAGGAACTTCCAAATTTCCATGGAAGCCCCTGGGTCAGCTAAGGAGAGAAAAAGGGAGGTGCAAAGGAAGCAGAACCTCAATAATCAGGAGCAGGTCCCAAGAGGCCTAGCCCCTCATAACTGCTGTTGGTAGGGAGGGTTGGGGGTAAACAGGTGGAAGGACAAGAGGAACCCACCCGAGGCGAAAGAGACAGACAGCCAGACACATAGCAACCAGCTGGGCAGCAAAGCGAAGACATGCACACATGGAAGGTTGTGGGACAGGGAAGTAGGGAAGTGAAATATGACCATTTATGACCACACAAAACCTCCATACATGTCTAGCACATGGCAGAGAGGAGGGCAGCAGGGCAGCGGTGGTAGGCCCAGCCCTATTTGGAGGGGATGTCGTAGTCTCCAGAGCCATCAAAGAAGATGGGCACATTGGTGGTACGGCCCTCACCGCGGTGCATGTACTCCACCTGGATGGATATGCTCAGGGCCTGGGCCAGAGCTGTAATATGGATGTGGTCACTCTCCTTGCCCATGGGCTTCCGCTTCCTGCTGACAGAACGCCTCAACAGTCAGCCCACACACTGCAGGTAGCCAGAAGTGAGCCACCGCAGGTAGATCAGCAGGTAGTCCGAGATGTTCTGGTTGTTGAAGGCCAGCAGGTCAGCTACTGTGGTCTCTTCCACACCAGCTCCATCAGGTCTGTGAGCATGTTGTGGAAATTCTCAACTGTGAACTTGGTGAAGCCCTGGACACCAGGTCTTCTTTGCTCTTGGCAAACGTAGCCCTGACCCTCTGCAATTCCTTGCTGGCACCCAGCAGCAGCACCTCCAGGGGGAGAACCCAAAAGCTCAATAGAAGCAGTTCCCAGTGGGCAGATCTTGCAGCTGTACAAGCACAGTACTTTTTGTGGAGGTCCTCGATCTTCTGTTGATATTGCCATTCTCATTATACTCCTTGTATAGGACTGAGAACTCCAGCTACTCCAAGACCAGAGGGTTCTGCATGGCAATCTCTTGCTCAATTGGGTCCTGCTGAGCCATGATGGCTTCATCATAAGCAAGACTGTTAACACCGAAACGCAGGTGGCAGTCCTCAGGCACACTCACACCCCTGGCAGCCCACAGCATCCCCAGCAGGTTGACAAGTCCTTTGTGCCCTGCAGCCATGCAACTTGATGCCCTTCAGGCACAGATTGGGGAGGCAGGGTAGAGGGCGTTACTCCATTTTAAAGATGAAGAAACCAAAGCATGAAGACATCTGGTCACCTGGGTCTTGGCCTCTCTTGGGTCCCTAGAGACACTGTGGTTGGTGGCCCAGGCCCATAAGCTGAGCAGCAGAGGGGCCTCCTCCCAGATGATCCTCTCCTCCCCCAGAGAACCTAGGAATTTCTGGCCAGGAATGGAGCAAGAAGACAACTCTGCTTACGGACAAGGGCGCCTCTTCTCTAGGGGATAAGACTCTCCTCAAGGGCTCTAAGCTCCTCCTGGTGGAAGCTACTCAGAAGCCTTCTGCTCTGGTCCTGAAAGGGGAGCCAGCCTGGTCCCCCCAAAACAACTGACAGGGAGCTAATTAAGTGCCCTTGAGAGAGATGCAGTTAACAAGTGCTTTCAACCCAAATTAGTTCCAAATCAGAGTAATTGTTAGAGGCAAAATGATAAGAAAATCAGAAATTCTCCCCCATCCCTCCCTAAACAATGTCTCTGAATATATTTAAATTCACCGAATGCAAAGTGATGAATGATAGCAAGCTGCCATTATGTTTGGGGGAAAGATATACACAGCTGCTTATTGAAGTTATGAATCAATCTATTATCTAGCAGGCAAATGAGTAGCACTAAGAACATTAATTAACTAAACATATCTGTGACCCAGATGTTTAAAGAGTGAAGCTAAATGCCACTGGGAGTTAGAGTCTCTTCTTTGTGAGGTCTGTTAGGACATGAAGACAACGAGACCCAGGCTGCTAGGACCTGCCCCAAGCCATGCAGGCATCAGGGTGGGCAGGGTGGTTCAGGAGGGCTGGCAAGATTTCTCCTCTGGGGGAAGGCTGGTTCTCACACCAAAAGTACCCGGCCAGGTGTATAGGCTCTGTTGGCCCGGCCAAGGGGCCAGGGTCAGGAGACAGGCACTCATCTGAAAAAACCATGGGGTTTAACAAGGCAGGAGGGTGGTGAGCATTGAGACCTGACATCAACCTTGTCTCCCTTTTTGCCCCACTCCTGGACTGGGAGTCTGCCTAGTCCACCACCCAACAGTTCCCATCACGCTTTCTCCTAAAGCACCTCTGCCCCGTCCTCTGCATGTTCAACGGGTTTTCCTGACTTCAGGGCTTTGCTTCAGCTGCTTGTCTGCCTGGAAATGCTGTTTATTGGCCTTATTCTAGGACTCTCTGGCCTCATCATTTCTAGACCTAGTGCATTCCACAAAATCTAACTCATCCTGTTGTCTCCTGCCAAGTCTCTGGTGCAAAATGGACCCATAAACTGGGAGTGTCCCACCTCCTCTCGACCACTTCACGCCTCCATTCACCAGGTGATGACTCTCTGGTTGTTTCCACTTTGGGCTATTATGAAATATGCTGCTATGAACACATGTGTTGTTTTGTGTGAACACGTTTTCAGTTCTCTTAGGTATATATTTAGGAGTAGAATTGCTAATTGTTGGGTCATACCGTAGTATATGTTTAACTTTTTCAGAAATTGTCAAAATGTTTTCAAAGCAGCTGCATCATTTTTTATACCCACCAGCAATGAACCAGGGTTCCAATTTCTCCACACCCCAGTCAACTCTTGTTATTGTGGTTTAAAATTTTTTTTTTTTAATTCTAGCCATCCTAGTGGGTATTCAATTGTGGTTTTGCTTGTATTTACTTAATAACTAATGATGGTAAGCATCTTTTCATGCGCTTATCAGTAATTTATCTACTTTGCAGAAATGTCTATTCTAATCTTTTGCCCATTTTAAAGTTGGGCTATTGTATTTTTATTGTTGAGTTGTAAGAATTCTTTATATTTCTTGATGCTAGACCTATTTCAGGTACATGATTTATTAATATTTTCTTCCATTTTGATGTTTTTTTCACTTTCTTGATAGTGTCCTTTGAGGCACAAAAATTTTAAATTTTGATCGAATCCAATTTATCTCCCCTCCCCTCTTTTTTTGGTTACTTGTGTTTTTGGTGTCATAGCTAAGAAACCATTGCCAAATCTGAGGTCATTAGGGTTACCCCTATGTTTTCTAATAATTTTATAGTTTTAGCTCTGACATTTAGGTCTTTGATCCATTTGAATTGATTTTTATAGTATATGATGTAAAGTATGGGTCCAAATTTATTGTATTTTTTTGTTTGTGGATATCTGGTTGTCCCAGGACCATTTCTTAAAAACACTATTCTTTCCCTATTAAATTTTCTTGTTATCCTTGTTAAAAATCAACTGACTCTAGGTGAGAGGTTTGTGTCTGGAATTGCAATGCTACTGCATTGAACTACACATCTGTCCTTATGCCAATACTACATTATCTTGATTATTACAAACTTGTAGTAAGTTTTAGAACTTTTTCTTTCTTTTTTAAAAAAATAGTTTATTTATTTATTTTTAGACAGAGGGGAAGGGAGGAAGAAAGAGGGAGAGAAACATCAGTGTGTGGTTGCCTCTTGCATGCCCCCCTCTGGGGACCTGGCCTTCAACCCAGGCATGTGACCTAATTGGGAATTGAACCAGTGACCCTTTGGTTCACAGGCTGGCACTCAATCCACTGAGCCACGCTAGCCAAGGCAACTTCTTCTTTTTCAGTATTGTTCTGACTATTCTGGGCCCCTTGCATTTTTTCTTTTTCTTTTCCTTTTTATTGAATTTATCAGGGTGATGCTGGTTAATAAAAGTGTACAGGTTTCAGGTGCACAATTCCACAATACATCATCTGTACATGGTATTGTGTGTTCACTGCCCCAAGTCAAGTCTGTACCTCAAGTCAAATCTCCATCCATCACCATTTATCTCCTTTATACCTTCCTCCATCTCTCCCCACCCCTCTCCCCAACAATCACTACACTGTTGTCCATGTCCATGAGTTTATTTTTATTTATTTATTTTGCTCATATGAATTTTAAGATCTGCTTTTCCATTTCTGCAAAAAAAAGGCAGTTGGAAATTTGATAGTAATGGCATTGCATCTATAGAGTAGCTTGGGGTACTGCCATCTTAACAATGGTGAGTATTCCAATCCATGAATATAAGATACCCTTTTTATTTGGGTCTTTCATTTTTTTCAACAGTGTTTTGTATTTTTTAGTATACAAGTCTTATATTACTTTGGTCACATTTATTCCTAAGTATTTTATCTTTTTTGATGGTATTGTAATGGTGTCGTTTTCTTCATTTCCTTTTTGGAACGTTCATCACTAGAACAAGCAGTGCTGTCTTCTGGGAACCACCATTTTGGTGCCTCATGATCACTCAGAACTGTGGGCTCTGCAAGTCCCCTCAGTTCCTGCTTCCTTGCAGCCATGGCTAGGTGCCAACCGCCCATGCCCACTGCAGACCCATTTGTAGTCCATTGTGCCTGGGCCTTGCCCCAGCTCCGTCATCTTTTCATTCACCTCTTGTGACTCTGTCAGCCCTTTGCACCCCTTCAAGGTCTAGATTTTAAAAATGTGTTGTTCCTTGCCCTGGCCAGTGTGGCTCAGTTGGTTGGAGCATTGTCCTATAAACTGAAAGGTTACAGGTTTGATTCCCAGTCAGGGCACATACCTAGGTTGCAGGTTTGGTCCCTGATTGGGGCACATACGAGAAGCAGCTGATCAATGTTTCTTGCTCACATCGATGTTTTTCACTCTGTCTTTCCCCCTCCCTTCCCATCTCTCTAAAATCAATAAGTGTGTCCTCAGTTAAGAATTTTAAAAAAATGTGTCCCTCTTCCTCAGTCCCTCACCTGGTGTCCTGGGCCTTTACTGGCCTCAGAGGATCTTGTCTCCCACTTTGTTTGGAAGTTATCTTTCCAACCCCTTAAAATCTGACTTCCTTCACATTTCCTCACTTCCTTTCAGTCTCTGCCCTCTCCTCACTCTGTAGGTGCCTTAAGTCATTATTTCTCTTATCTCTTTCATCCCTTTCAAGCTACAAATATAACCAAATCTTTATGCCCAGAAAATCTTCTCCAGCCACAGCTCTCATTACCTCCTAATTTTGTCCTTGGATTTCCTCTAATTCCTTAGTGACTTGCAATTTGGTTTCTACCACTGCTATGCATGGCAATTGCTCTCTTGAAGACCAACAAGACCCATTAATTATCAACTTTGCTTTTTCTTAGTCTTTATATTGGGCACCAACTGCAGGCCAGATGCTGTGCTTGGTGCAGGTGATACCATATCTGCTCTCTGCATCCATTCTCTTGGAGAACTTGCCATTCCCAGGGCTGTTAGTAGCTTCACTGAGGTAACTTTACTAATTGTTCCAAATTTATATCTCCAAACCAAACTTTCTCCTCAGTTCCAGATTTGTGTAGCTAACTCCCTGCTTAACATACTACTTGGATGTCTAATAAGCATTTCAAATTTATACAACCCAAACCAAATTCCTCCTTCTCTTTTTACCCTCCCCACCCCCATATCCATCCAACATCTTTTCCATCTTCGTAATAACAACTCCATCCTTCCAGTTGCTCAGGCCAAACATGTTGGCTTCATCCTTCATTTGTTTCTTCTCCTGACCCACCATATTCAATACATTAGCAAAGCATATCCAGATTTTACCTCCATTACTACTTTCCTGTTTTAAGCCACCTTTTCTCTCAGCTATATTAACAATGGTCTCCTAGTTTGTCATCCAACTCCTGCCCTTGCCTCCCTTGGTCATTTTCAATATAACATCCAGAGTTTTTTCTATTAAAATATTATATTATTTAAAATTATATTACTTTAAATTGGAGTCAGGCCACGCCATACCTCTCTGCTCAGCATCCTCCAAAGGCTTCCCATCTCACTCAGAATAAAAGCCCAAACTCCTTCCTATGGACTACAAGCCCAATGCAAGCTATAATAGCTCCTCGAGCTCAGCTCCCACCACTCCGCCCCTTGCTCATTCCACTTCCAGCCACACTGGCCTCCTTGTTGGCCTGTTAACAGGATACCTTTGCTCCTGCTCAGAGCCTTTGCACTTGCTGTTCCTTCTCTCTTCAATGCTCTTCTGCCAGATATATGAATGGTTCACTCCCTACTCCCTTGCTTCAGTCAAGTTTCTACCAAAAAAACTTTTTTTGGTGATTCTTTCTCTTGACCATTTTATTTAAAATTACACCTCCACCACTTGCTTCTTATCCCTTCCCTTGCTTTATTTCTCTCCAAGAACATAACATGTTCTAATAGACTGTGTATTTTCCTTATTTGTAGAGTTTGTTGTCCTGCTCCCTCCTCTAGAATGTGAAAGGCATGAAGGCAGGAAGGCAGAAGTTGTGTTTGTCTTTATTGTTGTTGTTGTTGTTATTCACATCCCTAGCTCTCAGGAGAGTGCCTGGCACATAAGAGGTGCTTGAGAAATGCTTGCTGACATTGTGAACGAATAGCACAGTACCTGCCTTCAAGGAGTTCACACTGGACTTACGTAGGCAGGGAAGCAAAGAGGCAAGAATGACAAAGTGTGAAGTGAACGCTATGAAACATACTAAATGCCTTCTTAGATCCAGGGCAGGAGGGGCCCCAATCCAGAGTGGAGGAGCAGAGAAGGCTTCCCAGAGGAGGGAGCCTTTAGGCCGACCAAATGAGCAGGAGAAGGCAGACCAGACCAGAAAAAGGCAGGAGAACGTCCAAAGGCCTGGGCACCAGAGGAAGTAATGGAGTGGTACAGGAGTAGGAAGGGGCAGGTACAGTGTAGCGCCATATGGACCGATCATGCCCAGGAATCAGGGCTTCATCATGAGAGCCATCTGAATTGTAGGATGGCCAGATGGGCTGCTGAGTGGAGAATGAACTGCAGTAGGGCATGATGGAAGTCCAGGGCCCGATGAAGGACTGAACTCAAGTGGCAACACTGAAGAGGGAGAGAACATGACAGATGCGAGAGGTACACCCAAGTTAAGAAAGACTCTTATCTTCCTGGGGAGTTGAATCTTTCATCATCATGAAATGACACACTTCATCTTTAACAAGGCACTGTGTGTGGAAGGCTACTGTTTTTGATATCACTGTAGTCATCCCAGCTTTCTGCTCTTTAGAATTTGCCTGTCATTCCCTTTCCCACCCCTCTACTTTCAATATTTTTCTTTGTGTTTTAAATGTGTCTCTTGAAAACAGAATACTCCTGGAGTTTTAAAAATTTAAGGTGACAGTGTCTGTCTCTTAACCAGAAAGATTAGTTCATTTGTTTTTATTGTGATTAATGATATATGTGGACTTATTTCTACTATTTTTCTTTGTACTTTCTGTGTGCCTGTTTCCTTTTTCTCCTCTATTTGCCTTTGTTTGTGTTAGTTGTATTTTGGTTATTTGTTGAAATGTTATCATATTTTATTGTTTCCCTCTACAAATGTGGAAGTTATATTCCATTTCTATTTTTTTTATTGTTCACTCTCAAAATTTATCCATTAACAACTTGGCAGAATCTAATGTTATTCAATATTTTAATATCCACTTCTATTTATAAAGTTCATGGATATTAGGATACAAAATCTGATCACCTCCTTCTAACTGTTCAGTCTTTTGTATATATTTCCAGAGGAACAAATAGACATTATTCTTATTATTTTATACAGGAAATTTTGTTTAGATTTACTTATATGTTTATAAATTTCTTTATTTGGAATTAATTTTTGCTTCAAGACATTTTTCTGGGCTCATTTTCCTTCTTCTTGAAGTACATTCTTTAGAAGTTCCCTTGGTGATTGTTGTTGTGATAAACTCACTCAGATTTTGTTTATCTGGAAATGTCTTGGGTTGATTTTTTACTCAGCAAAAGCTAATGGGTACAATCATTTTTGCGCACCTAAAAGGATTTTTTTAAATATTTGATTTGTTGTCGATGATCTGGAATCTAGTGATACAGTTCTGGGGAGTCCCTTCAAAGTATCTAACCTGCTCTGCTGTTGGAAGCTATAAAAGTATGGCCAAACCACTCTCTGTGAAATTTGTCACTTCAGTATGATGCTCACTGTTGCCAAGGTAACCCTGAAGTATGTGTTCACACATCATGTGCAACTGAGGGGCCAAGGGGTGAAGCTCCCTCCTCTGAGTCAATGGCTGCCTGAAACCTGTTGACTTTCACCCCTGCAGTTATGGTCAAGAGACAACTGGCTCCCTCCCACAGCCCTGATCTCTCCTAGGTTCTAGGGCTGTAAGCTTGAATCACCTTTGCTCCCTCCCCTTCCCTATTCAACAACATTAAAAGTCATAGTTTCTGCCTCCATATGTTGCTTGTATATATTTCCTCCTAATAGCCCAGATGAGGCTCTTCTGGGACCTGAACTGCTGCAGCAGCTTAGTAACTGGTCCTCCTACCCCCAGGCCTTCCCAATTCTCACCTGTTCTACTCAATCATGCAGCTTCAAATCATATCATTCCTTGCCTCAGCCTTCAGTTGCTCCCACTGCCTGCTGATTTAAGAGGAAGCTTTTTACTATGACATTCCACTACAGGGCTCCCATATACCTTTTTGAGCTTAACTCTTAGCTTCTTGGCTTAGTCTGACAGAGGACTTGAGATTCCTCAAAAATAACCAACAGTCTTTCCTATATAGTAGATATCCCAGCCCTACCTTTACCATCCCCACAAAGTCCCCACCCAGATGCAATCCCTCTGACTTACATAATCGTGTATTTTATGAGTGTGTCTTTCTTGCTACAGGTTTTTGTTGTGGTTGTTTTAGGACCTCAGTACCATACCCACTCTTATATGGCATAAGGACCAAGAAAAGTATCTCGCAGAAAGCAAATGCTCTATAAATGTCTTCTGAATTGAATGGGATTATTCTAGGTTTCGCTGCTGGGCCCAAGAGGAAAAATGAACATCATTATCCACAACACTAGCGCATGAGGGGAAAAAAACCTCTGAGCTCAAATACAGTTACTTCTCATTTAGGAAAAAAAATTTTTTTTTTCTACTTGAGATGATCTAAGAAGCACACACAAGCATTAACCCAGATTTAACAGACTTGAGGGAAAACTAAAACAGTCAGAGTATGGCCAGATAAACAAAAACCAGCCAAATATATGTGGAACGACTCTGGAACATAGCAAAATTCATTGGAATGTCAATAAAAACATGGCTTACCATTGTTTTCATGTTAAGCATCTTTCTTATCACTTTAAAATGAGGTCTAGTCAGTGTGGAAAACTATGGCTAAATGAAAAATGCAGTTTGCCCAGCTTCTACTCAGGCGAAAGAGAGATGGGTTCCATTCATTCAGGCCTGTGTTGGGGTGAATTTTTTTGTTGCCTGGCTGAAGCCACAAGAATGGTTTCTGGTGATTACATGTGTGCATGTATATTCTCAAAACCAAATAGCCTTTCTCTATCCCTGTCCAGGGGCATGCCAGATCCCAAACTGAATCAGAAACAAATGTCTCCACTGTGTATCTTAGATTTGTCGAGTGGTGGCTGCCTGGGTGCTGGGGGTAGAGAAAAGGGGCAGGAGGAATCTCTGGGGAGGGGGAATGGAAACGTTCTGTATCGTGATTGCGGAGGCAGTTCCCAGATGTGCACATCTTTCAAAACACATCAAATTTATACTTTAAGTAGATGCACTTTATTGTATTTACCTTGTACTTCTATAAGACAAATTAAAATACATGTCTGGGAGCTTAGGAAGCATGTTAGAGAACCAGCTGTTTTTTGCAGAGAGCCAGCTCCCCGAGGTGGGAGGGTCCCAAGGGCCTCCGTCCTCCGCCTCCTCCCTTCTGTCATTAATGACTCATCATGATGGATTAAAGCATTATGGTTCCAGAAAATGCACTTGCTACTTAGAATGAATGAGGAGACATTTGTGCCACAGAACCTTGGGTTAATTTTCCTGCAGAGACAGGTGCAGGAGCGGGTTGGAGCAGGGGTAGTGTCAATGGAAGTCGGCGATGGGAGCAAGGTCTGACAAACATGGCTTTATGGAGAGAGCTGGGGCCTCTTGGAGGGTGGGCCTAAATGTGGGGAGCACCAGCATGCGGGTCGGTAGAGCCATGGGGGAGAGGGGATGGATGGCGAGCAGCAGAGCTGACTCCAACTTCCCAGGGGTCAGGAGCAAGCTCCCAGGCATGCCTTCCAAGGTCACCCAGACTGCTAAATCACTCGGAGGAGCAAAGACTCTATTTCAATAAACAGATGCATTTCTTTCTTGCTTCTGTGTGAAATAGGAAGGTAAGATTGTATCCAGGGTAGAGCATGGAAGTGCTGGTGAACCCTTTGCTCCCTTTTTAATGTGATCTTAGTAAATCTGTTTCACTTTCTCATTTTGCCAGTTGAAGCAGCATCCCTTGCTTTGTGCTGTGCCATCAAAGGGGCAGGATATGACATGGTTAAGGACCTGGACTCTGAAGCCCTCTTATGAAATCTAAGCTCTGCCACTTAATGGTGTTATGATTCTGGGACAGCTACATTAGGCCTATGGGACTCTTGTTTCTTCATCTTCAAGATGGGGATAATTATAGGACTTGCCTCATAGGGTAGTTATGGAATTAAGTGAATGAATGAGAAGGGGATGTGGTGCACAGTATGCCCTGCATCTTTGTTATTCTTATTGCCCTGACCCTGTGTACCCCCAGTAGAGGACGGGCCTTGCTTCAGCTTCCTGCAGACTCCTGTCCTTCCCTACAGGCTCCTACGTGGCCTCGCATGGCCGGGATTTCTTATCCCTAGCTCCTTCCTGGTACTCAGCCACTCTAGCCTTCCTGTCCCTTCTCAAAGCCATTTGATCCCAAGGACAGGGGCTGCTGCTCCAAGTGCTTCAGCAATACTGCTTGCAGCCGAGTTCCCCTGGCAGCTCTCCAGCCTATTGCTCTCTCCGGGGCTGGTTCGGTGGGTTTCTTGTGTTGGATCCCTGACCAGGGAAGGCTAGGGGGCCACCCCTTGCCCTGCTCCTGCCCTTCTCCTTCCCTGCTCTGCTTCACTTCCTTGGTTTGATCCAGATCCTACATGCCTTTACCTGGAATGGCCCAGATTCCTGGGAGGCCTTGCGGTGGACTGGTGATGCTCAGCTCTGTATCCTCTATGCCACCCCGTTGCCCTGGTCCTTAGTTCTCATGGCCTGTTATCTCTGACTCATGCCCCTCCCTCACACCTCTGCAGTGGAGACAGAGGGCTGTGCCTGTTTTCTGCTCCTGGTATGTTTCCTTATGAGTCCCAGGCAAACCATCCACTTAGTCAGCCTCGACCACCCGGGAATTCAGAGCCTTAACAGAGGAGTTAGACATGTGCCTGGGAATGACGTTCGTGTGTGAGAATGGAGGTGAAGATGCTCTGAAATGGAACCAGCCCTGGGGACTCGGGCTCAGGTTTCCAACATCACCAAACAGCCATTACACTCTAGGCCTTGTTCTAGGTCTGTTCATTTGCACAATGTTATTGAACCAGTGGCAATGACCCTAAAAAAGTGGGGGCGTGTTCCCTTTTATACTCTCTACTGAAGAGACTCTATCTTTTTCTCTTGATTCTAGAAATCAGGACTCTCTCCTCATTTTGCGGACCTCTCCAACTGCACCGGTCCCTTTCATGCTCCTGTCCTCGCCCCCTCACCTGAGCCCAGGAGCTAATCCTGGAGCTGTCCCACACAGCAGCCACCCTGGGCTCACCTCACAGCTGTACCACAGGCCTAGCCAAAGCATCTGGGCCCTCCTCCATCTGTGCTAATATACCATTTGTGACTCTTCACTCAGCACTAAACATGATTGCTCACCATGTGCCTCAGCCTCTTCAGTCAGAGAGAATACTTCCCTGGGATTTGGGGCCTTCAGCTAAGAATTGTGGTTCTCAGAGGGGTAAATTAGGCTGGTAGGTCAGTCAATTCCTATATTTCTGTCAAGATAAATTCATATATTTCTCTCAGAAAAAAAAAAAAGGAAAAGAAAGGCTTACATTCCTCCTCCCATATCCCATAATTTGACCCAGGGGAAATTTAGTTGGCTCAAATTAAGATTACAAAACACCTACTTTCTAAGCGTTAATCCTCAGTGTTCTCTACGTCTTCCACCAATGTTTTAGAAATGTAATTAGTTCCTTTGTGTTCAGTTTTCCACTCCCCTTCACTCTGCCTTCAATGTGCTCTGCAGTTCTGGCCCCCCTGCGGCCATACCACCTGTCTTCTTGCTTTTCCTTAAAGTCAAGCTTCCAGAGAGTTCTCTCCATCATGTCTCTACCTCCTTGCCTCCTTTTATCCCTGCACCCACTCCAGCCTGGCTGCTACTCCACACTTCACGGACAGTCCTCTCATTCTCAGTTTCTTTGCCACATCTAACATGTAGGGTGGTCTGGTCTAGTCTGCTCTGGGCAGCAGCATTTGATGCCACTGCTTCTTGGGTGTTGTGACACCCACCCATCTGGCGTCAACGGCCCCTGCTATGTTGCTCACTACACATGGAGTTGTTCTAGGATCTGTTGCCGGACCATTGCTCTATGTCCCTCAGTACACACTCTGGAGCCCCATCTGTCCTCTGCACTGGGTTGGAATGTTTGGTTGGAAGATGGCGCCATTGGGGTTCCCAAAGCCCACTCTCCCCAAAACTCACATTGCCCCAAATAGAACTCATCTTCCTCCCCTGAAACATTGGTCCGTTCATGGCCAAACCTACTATTTATTTGGTGGATACTGAGGCCGAGCTGATGAGAACCCATCCTTATGCACAAATCCTTCCTGCGTGGCTTCTTGGGAATCACCGCCAAGATTTAGCTGGTAGACACTTCAGTCCCCATGGAGGGGCACAGACTCAGGCCCTGCAGGAATTTCTCAGTGAATCTACTCTTCTGAGAGCAGTATCTGGCTGTCAAGACAGTTGACAGGGGTCCCTTGAAAGCAGGGCCCATTGCCTGTGATAATAAGCCACCTAAAGCTACAGGAGGAAGCCATACAGAGGCACGCACCCTTGATGGTCCCCATGGGGATGAGATTCCAGCACGTTGTCTGATCCATGGCACTTTACATAACCCCCAGCTCCTGAGCCAGGCAAGTGACATGATGAGGACGGTCTAAGACATTCTGCTACACACATCTGGTTTTCCTCTGGCCTCCTCCAGTGGGAACCCAGACTCCTGAGGCCCTGACTTCCTGACAAGTGGCCTGAACTCCACGAACCCTAAACTCTTCCGGATCCACGCTTAATTCTGATTGGTTATGCTCTCAGACCTTCTCCATTCCAAACAAGCAACACATTTCAAAGTAATCATTCAACGGACACTACTGATCAGAGAAAAATCAAAACTCTGAGCTAAACAGCCAACTAACACCTTGCACTAACTCTGCTGCACCTTGTAGTGCTAAATCCCTAAATCCCTTCTCACCAGCGGCCTTCCCCTTCCCCTTCATGCCCTTAGAAGCAGTGGTATGGCTTCTTTACTAATTTGGCGGTATAAAAACAACCTAAAATACCAAGGTATTTCTTAAAAATAAAAAGACTGAAAGAAAGCTTCCAAAATGATAACAGGCATTTCGGTGTGGTAGGATTATGAAAGATTTAGATTTGTATTTTTTAAACTCATTGTAATGCTGTTTGTCTTCAGTAAAATATGAAAAGATTAGCAGTGACTTTATTTGAATTTAACAGCTCTGGGCAAGGTAGGAATGTGCAGTTGATAATAAAGCTACCACCACATCGTTCAGTCTGCATTCTTATTCCAAGCTTCACATTAACACAAAACTTGCCTAGGTCACTTTTTCTGTTTGGAGAAAAACCAACTAAAATCTAAGGAGATATAAAACTTTTAACTAAGAATTTTGAAAACAATTTATGATTGAAATTCTGATTTTCTTGACAGAGTAGCTCTCCAGCCCATTCTGGCAAGAGAGAAATAGTACAGTCATTCCTTCTAACCCTGGAATCCTCCCTGAGCTAGATCAATTCCACATGCATTTCCTTGTGTATGCCACTTTGGAAATCAAGCATTCCAGCTCTTTGTGTGTGGACTTCAAGACCCACTCTCAGGGATAATTAGAAGGAGGGAACTGGAAACTGGAACCGGAAAAGGCAATGAAAGAGGCTCTGCTTCCTGGAAACTTCCACAAAGCTTGGGGAAGCAGAAAGGCAGTAACCCAGTGCTCCAAGGAGGTCTGTGAAAGGGCGGGCACCAGGGAGGGGCACGCGGGCTGGATGGAGACAGGGCCCAGGAGGCAGGAACTAAAAACCCAAACTAATAATCAGAAACGTCTTGAATATTTTAAAAGGTGAGGCAGAGGAACAAAAAGAGACCCTTAAATACTCCCTCTCTCTGCAACAAGACAGAATGAACTTATGAATGGCTCACTGGAATGCAGGGGGAGGGATTTTAAAATATTGCATAAGAGATGGGGAATAGAAGTGAGCAGTACAGAAACTCTGTGGTGTGTAGAGCAGCACCGGTGTTTCCTTCCTTGTTTTTTCCTTTCTCTCATTTGTGTAATGTGGTTGGTTTTACTAACATAAAAGTCTCTGCCCTCACTCCTCCAGCCCTGTTTACCCACAAGTTCTAAGTTCCCTGCTTTGACTTCATGGTGCTTTCCAGGAATTGGAGGTATTCGTGGGTTTGCTTCCTACCAAATGGGGAAAGCCCTTTCCCAGAATCACAGGTTTGTTTTGTGGGGCAAAGCATCTCTCCTTGGGTGTTAACTCTAATGTGCTCTTAATGGCTCCATCCCCTGAGCCTCAACACTTACGCAACTTTGTTTGGAAGCCAAGAGGCTGCTGGGTGTCATTAACTTCTGCGTTTCCAAGCGCCTTCCACATGCTAATAGCTCGCCAGAGCCCTGTCACTCCAGTGGGGCACTGTGACTTATTGGCACAATGCATCATCATGACAAGGTGCTGGATGATGTATCGCTTAAAAGATGAAGCCAACAGAGAGTAAGCCCAAGATCAGATTACATTTAATTACGGGATAAAAGAATTCTCATCTGTCATTCTGGTGATGAATTAACTGAGGGGAGGAACGTGAGCTTCTCAGAAAAGAGGGGAGAAAAACAATAAAAGGTATTTACAGAAGGACAAACAGAAGGGACCCTGTCGTACCCTCCCTGTAGTCCATTGAATCAGAAAGGTCCTTGGCACAGAGGCCGACACCCCTCAATTCCTCTCCATGGTGCACAGTCTCCACTATAGAGACTGGTTATGTCAGAGTGCTCTTGGAAGTTCCTATTTCATTTAGACCCCGTGCTGGTCATGCTCCATCTACAGCATGGGCTGCTGGGAGCTGTGGTCTTCAACCAGAAAGGGCCCACCTCCGAATCAGTGGAGACGTTTTAGGTTTGTGCGTGCGCAGTCCATGTACGGGGTTCCCATGCACACTCCTAGTTAAGCTGGCCCTCAAGTTTCATGTGTAGAAAGCACTTGCAGTAGAGTCGGGGATTAACTACAAAGGGCCCAGGGGATGTAGGGGGTGGCAAAATTGCTCTGTATCTTGATTGTGGTGGGGTTACTTGACCATGTATTTGTCAAAACTCACAAAACTATACATTATGATGACTAAACTTTACCTTAAAAATCCAATTATATAAAAACTGAAATAATATATTATAAATTCAAAAAAATTAGGCTGGGATGCTAAGCATAACCTGGTCCTGCCCTGGGCAAATAGACACATCATCATTATTATATGTCTAAGACATAGCTTAGCCCATAATTGATGATCAATATTTGTGTTAATTGGAAAAAAGCACTTGGAGAAGACTGCTAACATGCAGTGTCCTGGGCCCCACTTAAAGTGTGTCTGGGTGGGACTCAGGGATCAGCATTTGTAATGAGTTCCTGGTGGCCAGCAGTCCTGTTGACCACACCTGAGATGCTGGGTGGGAAGCCTGGGGTTCTCAGTACTCTGTCCCTGTTGGCCACCCTTGGCCACTTGTCCTTATTGTCCTCCAAACATGGTGTATGCCCCTCTTACTTCCTCACGTTTGCTCTGATATTCCACTCGCCGAGCATTGGCTCTGTGCTTGCTCAGTTCTTTCTATTATTGCTTGCTGTGGCCTAGAGAACATTTGAGGGCTCAAGGACTTGAGACATGCTCCCCAGGGGGCACAGCAGAGTATCCAAGTTAAGGAGTCACAAGGCTTGAGTTTGAAGAGTGGGATAGTACTGTCTGGGTCTCAATTTTCTTCTCAGTAAAAGGGGTGGTCACTATCCACCTGATTGGATTGAACATGTTACTAAAATAGAAATGGGTTTATTATCATGAGCATTGTGGTTTTCTGCCTCAACCCAGCCATGCCTGGCCCAAGTGCTCAGAGCTGCCTGTAGGCAGGGCTGGAACCTGCAGCTCTGGACCACACTGCAGCCTGTTACACTGCTGGGCCCTTAGGCGAACGGCTCAGCTTACAGCAGCCCCAGAGCCATCGGAAGACTTAAGGGGTGAGGAAGATGCTAAGAGCCCCTGAACTCCTCAGTGTGGCACTGCACCCCCAACCCCCGCCACTTTTTTTCCTCTTGGCCTTCGCCATCGGGGAAATCAGAAGCAGCGGTTGGGGAGGGTTGATGGGGTAGGCTGGGAAAGAAGGCAGGAAGGGGCTGACAGAGGAGGCAATTCCATCACCGATACCCCCTGTGGGGCAACCTTGGCTGCTCCATCCTCAGGACCCACACGACCTGGGCCCAGAATGGCAGCAGCCTGGAACAGGGTGGAACTGTGGCATCCTTAGACTAGATGCTGCTCTAAATGGGGTCAAGTTGATACCAAAGGCTGCTGTTGTGTCCTTGACATCCTATTTTTAAATACAACTTAGGCTCAAAAAGAAATGGATATTTGTCTGATCTGAATTAGCAACCAGACAAAACCAAGGCTGGTCATGAGCTCACCGACACACACACTGGCAAGCAAGCAGGCTCTCTGAGTGGCTGAGAACCTTTTCCATCTTGTTAACAAACACATGTTGCAAGACAGGAAATTACCCTCCTTAGTGCCTATTTTAGCTCTGTTTAATTGCTGTTTGATAATAAATTACAACAGAGTCCATTAATTAAGTTAACAATGTCCATGAAACACCAATTCCTTCTTCTGGGAGTTGCCGTATTACAGAGCCTTGATTCAGTCTCCGTTAACCCAAAGCACTTTGTGAAGCAATTTAAAAAGATGCCCACACAGGTGACTGGTGGGTACTGACTCCTAGCGCAGAGGGAGCTGTTTGGAAGGAAGAGAAGAAACCTTGATGAGCAAGTGTAGGGGCAGCCTGGCAGCTGGAGGGCAGTACCGAGAGTGCACTCTAATTCTGAACATGTGGTAGAATAAAACAACAACATTGAATTTACTTTAAAAAAAAAATTAGTTGATGGTCCCTGGCCAGGTGGCTCAATTGGTTGGAGCACCATACCGTATACCATAAGGTTGCAAGTTCAGTCCCCAGTCAGGGCATGTATGGGAGGCAACCAATCAATGTTCCTCTCTCATGTCGATATTTCTCTCTCTCTCTCTCCCCCCTCACCCCCCACCTACCTTGTTTCCTCTAAAAATCAACAAACATATCCTTGGGTAAGGATTAAAAAAAATCAGTCAATGAAAGACAACCATGGTATGCAACCACGGCATGCAACTTGTAGGTATGCATCCTGGGACTGGAGGGAGCAACGAACAGTCTAATCTGTTCTGCCATTTCATAATCAGTTATGTGGCAAGAGCATGCACTAGGGAAAGCCCTGCGTGCAGGTGGAACTGGTACAAGATAAACTCCAGTTACTTCCCAGCAGAGACCTGGGTCCTGGGTTATGAATGCCACTAAGCTCCCAGCAGGAGAGTGTATGTTTGGAACCGTGAGGATCATAAGGACATTAGGGGTGTTCTGAGGAGTGAGGGAAGATGGAAAGGGCAGGAGACCTTTGAGGAGGTAGCTACAGGGCACAGAAGACAGGCACAATCTCCTCAATGCACTTGTCCTCAGGTTTAACCAAGAGCTTACCCATGACTTAGAAAACTTTCCCGTGAAACACTCAAAAAGATCAGAGCCATCTGAAGAAGCCTTCAGAGCTCTGGAAGACATTCATTTGACCATTTTTACTCCCTTTCTCATGCATAGAAGTTGGTTTTGCATACCAGTTTTTGATAATGCAAATATTGAAATGCAATAGTATCTATGCCATAGTTAATGAGTACTCAGTTCAAGTGTCACCTATTTAGAAGACTGGACAAAGAAGCCTAGGAGATAAGTGTTCTTCTAAAGCTATTCCTGGTGTGTCCCTAAGTCATGGTCATGTACAGCAATGCGGTGCAGAAGTAGACATCCCCAAGGCTCAGCGTCCAGGCTCCTGCTTCCCTCCTGGCCCAAAACCACTGTGTCTCCAACTTGCCTGAGACAAACTATGGTCCATTATTGGCTTGTCATTTGGCCTATCCCAAGGTGCCATTAAGAAGCCTCTTAAATGACTGGCTTGACCATCCCTTGCAGGCTACAGCTTCCCACCACACTCATTTCTTTTGTAACTAAGGCTTTCAGGGCACTTTACTCCTTAGTCCCCAGGAGGGAAAAACTGCATGTAGTCAGTAGGAGCCGAAGGCCAGGATGGCTCCACCCCTCCCATCCATCCCTCCCTCTCTGTTCATGATCTAAACATATCATTCCCCCAGGTGAACCCTTCAATGACTCTCCATTGCC
This sequence comes from Pteronotus mesoamericanus, assembly GCF_021234165.1. NCBI lineage: Eukaryota > Metazoa > Chordata > Mammalia > Chiroptera > Mormoopidae > Pteronotus > Pteronotus mesoamericanus. The sequence continues at coordinate 16,692,124 of NW_026555308.1, forward strand.
TTCAGGGTCAAGTCCCAGCATCACTGGCATCATCTGGGAACTTTTGAGAAATACAAAAATCTCAGGCCCTACCCCAGCCTCCTAACTCGGAAACTCTGGGGTGGATCCCAGTAGTGGGTGCTTTCATGATCCTTCCAGGTGATTCTGCTGCATACTGGAGTGTGGGCACCCATGCTGTGGAGCACAACTTATAGGGCCACTGCAGATCTGCCTTTTCATCTTACTTCTCTCTCAGCACTGCCTTCTGTCTTGCATTCTAAGTCCCTTCCAAACAGGGCAACCTCTGTCTTCCAGCACCCAGTGCTCCAAGCTAGCTTGCTATTTCCACACTTACTATGCTGTAGGTTTCCTGCCCCTTTACTTGTTTCTCCCCCTCAAATGTAAACCACTTGAGAGCAGGGTGGATATCTCATCAACTACCATATACATTTGTGACTAGCATCTGCAGTAAGTGATTAAGATGTATTGTTGAAAGAATAAAAGAATGAATGAAGACACTAACCGGATTCTTTAGTTCATACTACCTTTGAGGCTAATGCCCCACTCCCCAATGTGAAGGAGCCAGTCTTCCTGGTCATTCTCCTGCTCCCCATGGGTAATTTTAGCCAATTGTAAATGGCAGTAGGGCTCAGTAAACAATCTTAAATTACACAGATTATATTTGAATTTAAAATGCTTTACTTGTGCTAGAGGGCCTGAGTTCTAGTCTGCTTTGTTAACAGGCACTTGCCCCTCCATACCTCAGTGTCCTTATTCTGCCTGCTATTTCCCAGAGTGGTTTCAAGGACCAAAAGAGTCAGGATTTGACCTGTTCGGCATTAGTCCTTCAAAGGACCCATCACCTTGAAAGGAGGACAAGGGTCTGGACTATGAGAACTACTGTGGTGGTAGTAGAAGGAACACAACTCTTTCTAGGTACTGGCTTAATAGAAAGGCAAAGTTCTATGAGTGGAGAAAACCTGTGAGTCATTAATGAGTGCACACATGAGTATGTATGTATGCATGTGAATTTGCATGTGAACATGTGTGCTCATAAGACATGAGAGAGACACTAAGAATTTATAGGATATTTTGTCCAGGGCCTTCCTTTCACAGGAGAGTCTGTGAACCTGGCTTTGAACAAAAAGCCTAGTGCTCCTCTGGAATTGAAAAATAAATGTTTTCCCAATTTGTAGCTTGCCTTTTATTACTATTGATCAATATGAAAATGTTTTAAATTTTCATAAATGTCAAGCTGAATGACATTTTTGGATATATTTATTCCCAATCTTCAAGAATTTCTGATAAGCTCTTTCTGTGTGCATGTGCATGCACACACACACACACACACACACACACACATTGGATAGTACAAAGTTGTCAAAGGAAATTAATTTGCCAGGCTTTGTTTTCACTTTGTTAGCTGATCATTTTGCCCTTTTTGAATTATCTTGTATGTTCCCCTGAGAGATCAGAGAACATGTGTTCTCGGAAATGTACTGCAAGTACCTTCCTCCTTCCAGTCGGCATCTGGCTTTTGCACCAGCACTTACAGACCAGGTCAGACTCTCCACCAAACTGGCCTTTCAGGGTGGACGTGTCAATCAGGTTTTCATGAGGGAATCTGCTAACTCTTTCTTTGAAGTTGTAGCAGGCATATTTGATTATAATTACAATACACATACTTGCTTATTAATAAATGACTTTCAAGTTTATTTACATTTTCCTTTCTGTATGACACATGCCCATTGATCCTCTTAATATCTGTGCTGATGTAACTACTTGTGAGCCTTTTCTCTGACTCAGAGAAACAACCAGAAAGTCCCCACAGAATAGGTAAAAAGTACCCAAGTAGAGGACAACAGAAGTTACCATAAGTCCCACAGATCCCCTGTGGGCCACTGAATTTACTCTTTCCCTGGTCAGAGATGGCCTACCTGGGGTCCCCAGCCATGGCATGGGTATAGTATTGCTGTGTGGTTCTCCAGCGGACCCTGGTCCAAGCAGACGTCTTTTGCTTTGTTGTTGCGAAGCTGCAGGAAGAGGCAAAACATCACCCATCAGAACTCATCTGGTGGAGCTGCTGCTGCCCAACCACTGTTCCACCATGTCTTGTTCCCAACCACTCAAAGGGAAGGCCAAGTGACACCCCACCTGAGGACCAAGGCCTGAGTCTTTGAGGTGATCCCTCTAGCAGAGCCCCTCAATGGATGCTGTGGGCACCAACCCTCTGCCTGTGACCCTCACCCACACAGCACCCCTGTCACTGGCGCAAAAAAGGACCTCAGGAAGTTTCTGGACATTGAAACACTGGTTATCAAAATGGGCTTCAGCACCAACACTAGTTTTAATAACCCTGGGTATCATAGGTCAGCTTCTCAGGTCATTGCTGGCATAGACGTATGAAAAATAGTAATCAAAAAGGCAAACAAAAGCTTAGCCATCATATAAAGTGCTAGCAATATTTATTTATATATTCAAGAAATATTTACTGAATGCCTACGCTGTGCCAGGTCCATCCTAGGTGTTCAGAATGCACATGCAGAGGAACAGACAATGGTCCCCAAAACAAAACTTACCTAATTCAGACCTCCAGGTGCACTGTGTTCTGCATGGGTGTCTGTACCACCCACCATCCTGCAACCTCAACCAGTGAGAAAAGGGCAATGCTGGTCTTCCCCAAATATACATGGTCCCCTTCAGATTATATTCTCCATGAAAACCAAACTAACCAGGGATAAATCAAGAAGAGGGGTTCAGAGACTAAGGGGACGTGGCTTCTGAGCTGAATGGTAAAAAGGATAAGTGGAAATCATGCTGGCAATATTCTGTTTTTTAGCTGGATGGTAGTTACGTGGATTTTTGCTTTATATTATTATGCTGCACATGAGCTTTATGCATATTATATATGAGTTGCATTTCATATAAATAATAATATCATCACATAGACACTAGTAATAACTTGGAAACATGACAAAGTACCAACACAGAAGCTGTCTGTCCCACTACCCAAAGGTAACTGTTAAAACTATCATTTCCATTTCCCAATGCTATGCTCTCACTTGCTTCTAATCTAAAATAGTTGCTAATCCAATTTTACTATCCTAACTTTTGCTTTTAAGAATTATATCATAAGTGCTTTCCTTATGTCATTAAACTTTTGGGCATAAGTATTTCAAAAGGTTTGTACAAAATATTTCAAACCATTAAGATAGGATATGTATTTAACTAACCTTTAAGTTAGAGTCAAAATTTTTGATCCAAAAAAAGTCACTGAGATAAACAACTCTTCTCTCAAATCTTTGTCCTCATTTCAGATTATTTGCTTAGAATAAGAGCAGAATGACTATCATTAAGCCTTTTAATACATGCAGTTTAAATTGCTTTTTTAAAACCTTATTTAAATTTGTACTCTCACCAGAGGATATGTGGTTTTTCATATTACCAAGACCTTGCTGGCAAAGCACCAGTATATATTCTAAAAATGACCATTTGTTCACTCGGTAGTAGGAAGAAAGCTATTGCAATGAATATTGAAGTTGTTTATGTGTTTTTACCTATATGTATTTTTTTGTACTTTGTTTTTCTTTTGGAATTTTTTATTTTCTTATTTAGATTAAATTTTTTATTTAAATAAATTTTCAGGGTTCATTATATATTAATGGTATTACCCCTTCATTTACAATATTTATGTCATACATATTTCTAGCTTGGCATATTGTTTCTCTATTTGGTTGATGTATAGATTACTTTAATATTTATGAGCTCAGGTCCATTATCCTTTTCCTTTGCATTTTCTTTCTCGGCTTTGATTCTGAGAAAGCCTTCTTCTTTCAGAGATCACACTCCTATCTATTTCTGAATAGTTGTATTATGGTTCCTTTTCTTTCATTTAATGCTATGGTTCATCTGAAATTCACTTTGGGGTATGGTGAGCTGTAGGAATCTATTTTTTTCCCCAAAGAGCTAAGCAATTTACCCAATTGTCTTGCAAATAATCCATTCACTGCCCATTATTTTCCAATGTTTCCTTTATATTTAATCTTTGATAACAAAAAACAAACAAACAAAAAAACAAAAAACTCCAACCAATTCTTTTATTTTGAGGAAGAAAAGACAAGGCAGTCTGGACCTATTAATAGTTACTGCTGTGTGCCAGGTATTGTTCTAAGAACTCCACACATCTCAGTCCTTTCATCTTTCCAACAACCCTATGCAGGAAGTGTTTTCCTTCCCCCATCTTACAGATGAGGGAATGGAAGTTGAGGGGAGCTCCTAGGGGTGGTGGATTCATCCAGCAGGCTGACTCCAGGCTTCACGTGTCCTTTACCATGATACAGACTGCCCCTGCAAGAAGCAAGCTTCCTGTTCCAAATTCCTCTCAGGAGGAACACCTCTCCCAGACCCTGATGGTTTAATTTAGGGCTGATTTACAATAGCCACAATTTGGCAGCAGCCCAGGTGCCCATCAGTAGATGCGTAGATAAAAAAGCTGTGGTATGTTTATACAATGAAATACTAGTTGGCCATAAAAAGAAGGAAATCTTACCCTTTGTGACAGCTTGGATGAACCTAGGGAGTATTATGCTAAGTGAGATAAGCCAGTCAGAGAAAGACAAGTACCATATGATTTCACTCATATGTGGAACCTAATGAACAAAACAAACTAACAAAGTAGAGACAAACTCATGGATACAGAGAACAGACAGCTGTCAGAGGAAAGAGGGTGGGTGGCTGGGTGAAAAAGGTAAAGGGGTTAAGCAAACAAAACAAAACAAAAAATACCCGTCATAGACATAGACAACAGTATGGTGATTACCAGAGGGAAAGGGGAGGTTGGAGGAGGGAGAAGAGGATAAAGTGGGTTAAATAGTGACTGAAAGAAACCTGACTTGGAGCGGTGAACACATAATACAATATATAGATGATGTATTATGGAATTGTACACCTAAAACCTATATAATTTTATTAACCCATGTCACTCCAATAAATTCAATAAAAAATAAAAAAGTAAAAGGCATCAGGCATAAAGTAGGAAAATTCACAGTTGTATAAAAAGTAAACATTCTTAAGTCGAAGAGAGCTTTGCTCGCTTCAGCTAAAAGCTGAGATATAAATATGTGTGTATAAAAAGCATAAATGTATGTATATAGAAATAATTTTAGTAAAAATATGCACACACACAGTAAAGAAGACCATACATCAATATGCATACATTACCTACAGAATCAGAATGCCTGTGTCCAATCCCTGCGTCATGACTAACAGGCTGTGACACCTTAGGCAATTTATTTGATTTCTGTAAGTCTCAGCTTCCTTATCAATAAAATGGAAATAATACTACTATCTTATAAGGTGACAGTGAAATAAATTCATATGTGAAAAGCACTTAGAATAGTGCATGACATTTTGAAAGTGCTCAGTAAGTGTTCATCGCTATTAGTATTATTTTCAAATTTTTCTAAAATGCATATTTATTATATTTGTAATAAAAGAAAAGCCAATCTGTTTTGAAGTATAGAAGGGTGATCTTATCTCATCACAGGAGATTTGAGAAGAGCATCTGCACCCTTTCTTTGGTGGTAAATGGCTCCGGCCCACAGCACTGAACAAGGCGAAGTTCCAGTCCCCACCTCATTTTATACACAACTTGCTAGTTAATGTCCCATTTACACGTTCCAGGGACCTCAAAATCAAAATGTCCCAAAGAGAATTCATCCTTGATTCCACACCCCAGGCAGAAGGATGGCCCAGGCTACACTGTATTGAATAGTATTGCATTTGTCTCTTCTACCAGCTGGTTCAAGCCTTGCTGTCAGGGACTGCTCCATCAAGAACCACTCACTGAATGAATGAATGAATGAATGAATGAATGAATGAATGAACGAACAAGTGACTCTGGTCCTCATTTTCCCCCATGAAAGCAATATACAGCCCATTGCACAGCCATCCAAGCTGAGAGCGTCGTGGTCTTAATTACCTCACCATATGCAATGGTGTTATTGTATCTTCTCATTTCTGGGTAAACGTGGTCCAGGTACCACTGGAAATTCTTACACTTTAAACTTTTCCTTAAGGCTCTTCTTTCAGAGACATCACCTATGTCAATTCCTGGATTCTGAAAGTAGAGAGAAGCAAAGGGCATTAGTGACTGGGGAGCTCTGGCTGAAGAGCGCAGGTAGCATCGCCCTCAGAAAAACCATCAGAGAGAAATCTTAATTCTCTGCATGTTTACTCAGAGGTCAGATTGAGGGCACCTATTTGATCACCTAGCCCCAGGCTAGACACTGCTGTTTCCTGAGCGCAGCATGCTGCTCTGATCCTCGCTGTGTGTGAGGAGTCCAGGGACACACTGATGTGGCAACCTATGCTTCCAGCTCCGTCTCTCCCACATTTCCTGAGTGACTCTTTGAGCCAATTATTAGAAGAATTATTTGATTAAGACAAGAAAATAGGTGCCTATAATCCACCTGCTGTCTTTCTTTTCAATCCATGTGTAATTTCCCCTTTTGTTGGCTCTTTGTGAAGTTCATTTATGCAGAAGTGAAAATAATTTTCCATTGCAAAGCTTGTAATGATGTTCTAATGAATAATTCACTCTGCTTTTACAGAAATGAACCTGTAATGGGAGGCTGTGTGCTGACAGGGAGAAATAAAGTAGCTGAAATACGACTCTACAGACTCAGCCACAAGATGGCCGTGAACTGGCGGAGACAGGATGCTGTCTCCACAAAGGGGGGCAGCCAGGCAGCACCTTGGGGGCCCGGGGGAAGAGTTCAAATTATTTCATTAAGATTTCTTCTTTGGCAGCCAAACAATGATTTCAAAGGACCATCTCTTTAAATGTCAAACATTAAAATTCAAAGGCAAACCTGGGCAGCAATATTGAACTCTTTGTTGTAATATACTCAGCATGGTTAATGAGAACAGTCGTCTGTGAAAAGTGTGGTAGGGACACTGGCATTAGGGACCGGAAGTTGTTTGTAATGATGGAGGAAGCATTGGGATAGAGTCGTCAGCTCTGAGTTCCTAGGACTCTAAGTCACATCACTGTTCCAGGTCACAGCTCCTCGTCTGCAAAACAGGAAAAATAACACCTATTCCACTGACATCACAGAGCTGTGGGCAGACGTGAAGGAAGACTTGACTTCACATCCCTGCCCTGCCACATACTAGGTGCAGGACCTTAGTTAAACAAGTTGCTTTTAACCTCCAGAGCTTCAGTTTCCTCATCTGTAAAGTGGACACCACACCAGGTTCATATCAAGCTAGCATTTATTGAGCACTTAATATTTGCTATGCTCTGTTCTAAGCCTCATTTCTAGCTTCACAGGAGCCGTAGGAGATAAATGTGAATAATCCCTGTTGTACAGATGAGGAAACTGAAGCAGATGGTTCCTAAGTCATGAGGTTGTTATGAGGACTAAATGAAAAATTGCAAATAAGGAACTTACCCAGTGCCTGGGACATAGTAAGGACTCAAAAAATGTTTCCCGGCTTTATATCATAACATATAAAATCACTTGTAGTGTAATAGCTTGAAAGTGTACATTGCCATTGGGTGTTTTCAAAACTTTATAACCTTATTTTTATAATTGTAACAACAATGATATAAATTCTTCACCTTTGTCTTCCACAGACCCTGCACATTTTCAACTGCATTTCTGCTGTTCTGGGCTCCAGCCTCCTGAAACACAGAGGCTGCATTTCTCAGTAGGACCAGTTCTAGGCAACTCCCTGAAGGGCACGCCTTGGACACCTGGCTGAGTAGATAAACCCAACTGTGGCTGACAGTTCAGGTTGCCCTGCTGTGCTGTAGAGGACAACAAGACACTCACCAACATTCCCGTATCCTGTGCCAGGCACTGTTCTGAGTATGTCACATGTACTTAGATTTAGTACTCTCGATTTGGTTCTCACAACTTCCCAAGGAAGAAGGACCTGCTATTATGCCCATTTTATAGCTGAGAAACCTAAGGTAATAAGGTGGGGTAAATGGATTTATTCAAGATCTCATCACTAGTAAGTGGCAGAACTGGGATTCAAAGGGTTGCAGTAACACGGGAATTTTCCTAGGCAATATTCTGGGTAGAATCTGAAGGAGCGCTTAAGAGCCATGGAAACGAGGGGTTCAACACACAGGAGGGATGTATGTCATGAAGCAGCTGGAATGCCAGAGGAGGGCACACAAAGCAGATGACAGGGTTGGCGCCAGAAACTTTGGGCAGGAATCTTCGGGACACAATGTATGTGCAGGAGTAGGGCACCCAGATTAATGTAATAAGACTGGGACTAACACAATATGACCCATCTAATCTTTGTAAATGGATTTTGAGATTTCTGTTGTCACCATCCCCATGTACAGCGAGGATGCTAAAACCTGGAGATGTGTAGACACACTCAAAACGCATTCATAATTTTGCAAGTATGAGCATGTTGCTGGGGAAGAAGCATCATCTTACTAAAGGGATCATGACCTGTCAAACACAAGGAGGACAGTTCTAGGGAGACAGGGAGGCTGCTGGGCCCTACCTCCAGCGGCAGGTTCCACGCTATGTACACGTGAGACTTGTAATCATCCATCCAGACCTCAGCCACTCGGAGAGCATTCCTCTTGGTATAGAAGCCAATGTTGCTGTTGTAGGGTTTCTTCTTCCGCTCAATGTGGGCCACCCGTGAGCAAGGCAGGACCTCCATGCTGCCCCCACAGAGCCATACCTGCAGATGCAAGGACATCATCAGCCCGACAGAGAAATTCCCAGATGCCACTGCCCCTCCCCGGGGCTCGAAGGTGATGGTTCAGGAGACTTAGCATGAGTGAGAAAAAACATTTTAATACATAAAGCCATGGAGATGTCAGGGTTGGTTTGTTATAGCAGCACTGCCTAACCTAACCTGTAGAAAAGAAGATTTGGGGACTTTTTTATAGGTATAATAGTTTAGGATATTAGAATCCATCTCTGGGTCAGAGAGGCCCATAAACCTAAAATGCTCCTGGTGACATAGGGTTTTCTTAGTTCTTGGTAGTACATTGGAAGCCATGTACTACCCCCATGGGGTAGTACTTCCCCCATGGGGAAGGTTTTTTCCCCACCTGGTAGGAGCTGTGCCCTGCAGACATAAACTGGAAAATTCAAACTAAAAAACAGATCATCTTTATTAGAATCAGCACAAAATCCACAATACTAGTTCTGCATTGTTAATATGTTCTATTTTAGAGTCCCAGCCTTCTGGAAGCATCCACCCCAACATGATCATGTTCAGGTGTCACTTGTTGCTAAATATTCAGGTGGAAGGCCGAAATGATAGTTGCCTTTGAGAGATGCAAAAGCCCAGGGAAGCGACACTTGCCATCCTTTGCCTGGGCTTGGCAGGCATCCAGGCTCCCAGGCCTTGCTCCCAGGGGAGGGCTGAACCAGCCACCCACTCTCCGTCCCAGGCAGGAAAAACAAAGCATTTCTGATCATCCAGAAGGACTCATTTGTGAAAGTGAATGTCCTGGTCCTGGTGGGGAGAAGAGGACGCAGTCACAGAGAAGTCTCAGGGCCGTGAGACTGTCTGCGTGAGGCTCCTGCAGACTCTCCGTGAATGGGCGTGTGCTGGCGAACTGACTCAGGTCCGCACTAGGTGTGCTCAACCCAAATCTTTTTTGCCATGGAGATTTGGAGGTCAAAGAGCCCAGAATTAAATAAACACTCTGATAATTCCTGTGATTTGCCACAAGCAGCCCCCTGACATTCTGGATAATAAGGTGTTCTGGGGCGCCCAGACTCCAGCAGCCCCTGCGGCCATCCCCTGAGGAAAGGTGGAGGAACCCAGTTTTTGGCTCCAGGACGCCCACTCCAGGACCTCCTTTCAAGGCCCGACCTTCGCATCTGACCCCACAGAGCCTGGGAGTCCTACACGGGGGCCTCTCCCACCCTTCCCCTTAGTGAGAGGCGCCTAGTCCCTCCGGGGTCTCTCAGCTGTCTCCTTCCCAGGGACAGGAATTCTTCCTGGTATCAGATTGAAGTCACTTCAGAAGCCATTTGAACCCGTTTACATTGTTAAAAACAACATTAGAGGAACATTCAACACAGAAATTACATAAATAACCCCATTCAGTAAAAGAAGTGCAGGTAAATTTTAGCCTTTTGTCTGCTGGTAAAATCTGTCCAAAACAGCAGTGATTTCTGCTTAAGAGAACGTTTAATTTGTTACTTTCATCCCGCCAATCTTTTTGGTGACTACTTGGTAACGCACTTCCCAGAGGTCTGGCTCAGCCCCGGAAAACCAGGGCTCCCGGAGATGCCCCCGGCCATCAGCACCCCACTCTGCCATCCTGGAGACGGTGAGCTGGCTTTTCCCTGCTTACATGCACTTTCTATCCCACAAAATTGGACAGTCACACAATGGCTTTCCTCCTAAAGTCCTTTCTGAGAATTCAATTTCAATCTTCTGCTTTATTTATTACTGTTTCTCACAAATAGGATTTACAAATATAGACCTCAAGGCATATCTCAATTTAACTACCACAGTGACAAGAACCCCTAAATACCTGGATTCTATTGCCAGTCGATGCAAGTCATTTCTCTTAATACCAGATGAGGAATTAAAATGCAGCTTGTAAATGACATGTGATTCAGAGGAGGAAAGAAATGCACATTGAAAGCAGCTTGATTTATCGAGCATGGAAGAGGTGTTGGGAGAGCTTGTTTCTTCTGATTTTTGTTGCTATTCCTTATGATTCCTTATGCACCTTAAAAGTATAATGGTGGGGGCAGGGATAACATAGGATCTATGCTCACCCATTTACAATTTGCCCCAACTTTACAGCATATTATTGTCAGAGAAGGCCTGGGCTTCTATGTCCGAAAAATAGCCCCAAATAGACTCAATAAGGCGCTTTTAGGTTGGCAGACTCTGTCTTCCCCTCACTTCTTTGCCTTCCGCTCTCTTTCTCCACTCCCTCTTTCCCTACCACTTACACAGTCTCCATGTCAGCTTTCTCTGCTCCTATTTCTGTCCTCCTATCTCTGCCCTGTTCACAGATTCCTTCCTTTGGACAGTCCCTCCTTTTGCAAGAGCAGCTCCAACTAAGTAGGTATTAATCACCCAGCCTGACTGATGCCTTACCTTGTAAATAATGTACCTGACTGAGTCATTCAATTCAATAGCATACACAAGTTTACTAAGACTAGAGCTCAGAGTTAAGTGCTGCCAGGAATATAAAGATAATTTAGACAGGGATCCTACTCTTTCCTCTTTCCTTAGAGCTCAAACTGGAATTCTAGGAAAGTGTTGAAGATTGCTTTAGAACCTTGGTGTGGAAGCAGCCAGAAGAGGGGCTTTCATTCCTATACCCGTGCGCCCATGTTTTACCGTCATTTAGTCTGCATTTTCCCTGGGACTAAAGAGGAGTTGGTAGGGTACAGTTACACATAAATCATGCTTAACCACAGGAGGAAATAAAGGATATTTGATTGTATTTTTATCACCAAAGGGCCAGAGCTTTGCAATCTGGAAGGAAACTGGAATATCCACGTGCTTCAGGGTGCATCCTATCCCCAGGGACCAGAGGTCCTTCAAAGGTGACTGCTCTCTCTAGTGCCCGAGCTCCCTCACTGGAACCACCTTGGTCAGAGCTAAATAAAGGGCCTTGCCAAGGATCATTCCCAGCAATCTGTAAAAGGGGACAGTGGTTGCAGGGATGCCAGCAGCTTGGGGCTAGGACTAGGGTTAAGCCAGGACTGATCAGCCCACTATGGATCCGCCAGATGAAATATCTGTCCTTTGGCCATCATCTACTAACGACCTTCCATTATTTATAATGCAGCCAAGAGGGCTCGCCTGAGACACACCTTGGAGAGAACCTTGGCTGGCTATTTAGTTAGCCCTTCTCTATGAGGCCCAGTCACTCTCCTTATTGTGGACAGAGATGTGAGAAACCCTATTCTCAAGGTTATAAAGCTTGGATTTAGAAGGTACATACCAAAATCTGAATCAGTGGAGATAATTCTGATTGAGGCAGAACTTGAGAAGCCCCATACAACAAGTGGTGAAGTTCAGGCACCCAAGACCAGGATCTTAGGCCAAGACGGAGCCAATGGCAGTGGGAGAGCTGGGAAGTCCAGAGATGGGCTCAGTGGTGAGAGTGGGCAAGGGGAGGGCAGGGAGTACCTTTGCAGACATGGGAAGTGGACATGAGGAACCTGAATGGTACCCCCCAGAACAAAATGGCAATGTCCTGTGAGGCCACTGGTTCTCTGCTCCCCACAAGCAATCATGAAAGTTTGTAGGGCATGCAATCATGAAAGTACAGGGCTAGATTGAACTTTCTAGCCCTGGAAGGAAACTGGCATATCCACGTGCTTCAGGGTGCATCCTATCCCCAGGGACCAGAAGGTCTTCAAAAGTGATTGCTCTCTCTAGTGCCCGAGCTCCCTGACTGGAACCACTTTGGTCAGATCCAGCTCTGCTACAAAGCAGACTGACTGCTCTCATCCATGGGCAAACACTATGAGCTTTGATTTCCTCAGCCATCAAGTGCAGCTGATAACTAGAGCATCTGATCCGAGGGTTGTTGTGAGAAAGGAATGGGGTAATGTATGTAAAACTCTTTAATGCAATGGTGGCTCAGAGTAAGTGCTGAAAGAAAAAACCAGTTAGCCATTATTTGCTGATCATGAGTGCAGCTATGAAGTGAGCTGTGTCCTGAGCAGTGATGACACAGGGACCTCTTGTGGTGCCCATGGGAGGGCCAGGTTGGAGATGACCTGATGACCGTGGTGAGAGCAAGGGCTGCTGGGCCTGGGGCAGGGCTGCAGGCCTCACCATCCGGGCACCGTGAGTCCCTCTGTGCACATTCTGGCTTTTGCCCATGGCAGAGACCTGTTACCAGATGGAGGCTCTCTGGTGGGTTGGGCCCCGCCCTGCCTGGCTAGGCAGATCCGCAGCCCTCTTGCTGTCCCCTGAGGGTCAGGGCCAAGGATTTCCTAGAATGGAACTGCTATAAGGTGGTGCTGGGCATCCATGGAGGTGCATCCAAGGGCATGCACTTAGGAGAAATTCAGAGGGACCCTGAGCACTACTTGCAAGTCCATAGTAACATGAGGATGGTTCTGAGACTGTGACCACAGCCACTTCCTGTGAGATTCAGGCAGGGCAGCACTGGGAGTGAGTTGTTTACAGAAAGAGGAGGTGTGGATTCCCAGAGACTTTTCCTGCTCATCTGCCCTAACCTGGAGTCCATGTGAGCAGTCAGTCCTCTAGGGCAGAGGTGGAAAGGCATCAACAGAGGACATGAGAAGTTGTCACTCATGCTCTTCCTCTTCAGTCCCTGTTACCATCTATAAATAGCAGATTTGGACATCCCTGTCAGAATGACATCACAAAACACACTGGCCTTTGCAATAGGAGATCATGAAGAAGCATTGTCCAGATATAGGAGGTTTTAATTCCTCCTGCAGCCAAGATGAGGAGCATGATCAACTTTCTTCCCCTGGGAACTGATACCCAAAGGGAATCACACTGATAAGTAAACACACATTCAAGTTCCCAGGCTCGGCAAAGAAAAAGAGTGAGGAAAAGAATTATAAGTTAAATTAAAATCAAAGGTGAGTCCACCTCTCATTCCACTCAAGAGATATAAAGATACTGAGTCCCTCTCAGGCAGCTGATTACAGAGAAAGTTCGTGGCTATGGTTGCTGATGCGTTGGGAGCACTCTGGTCCTGCCTTCCTGAGTTGGGTCACCCACTGCTTCCTTCAAGGCTGGAATTACTCAGAATCCTTCTAATAACTCCATACCAGACTTTTCTTTTTGTATAAACTTTTAAGAACATCAACATCAAATCTTGGGTTAGTAATTGGGTTGGATGCCATGGATATGGGGGAATCTGGGATTTCTGAAACTGATGATGAACTGCAGGCAAGCAAAGTGACAAAGATGATATTCCATGTTTCAGGATGGAGCAGGGACAGGGACTCGGGACAAAATGATTGACCTTGAACTGGAACCTGGGTGGGGGTCTAATGGACAAGGAAGCTGCCCCAAAGGAGAGTCTGAAGACCAGGAATTTTGGGCCTTCATTTGATGCAGTGCCCTTAGGGATGTTGGGTAATTTCAGGCAGGGGAAAGACAAACACAAATCCTGCTTTGCTTGGTCTTGGCACAAAATGAAACTTCGGAACCATTAGATGAGCCTCCTAAGTGAATCTGGGGCAGCAGCTGGTGGCTTACAGCTTGAAGAGATATAACACCAGTAGGTTTCAAAATCTCTTCAATTTTTTAATGCCAACATTAGGACTATGATTAGGAAAGGATCCTAACAACTGAAGGGGATACTCATATGCGGAGAAAATGACAAATCTCAGTCCTTGTCATTGAACTCTAACTTCTATTTTGGTCCCCAAAAGGACTAGCAAACCATGTGATCCTCTACTTGGGCCATAATCATCCGTTGACAAACCTAATCCAAACATGAAAAAGATCTGGGCCAACTTCTCTGGGGCACAGACTGCAATGTGGGCACTCACATGCCAGTCTCCCTTGCAGCTAGGTGTGCTGGAAAACTCCTTCTCACCACTGCATGTGAGCCTAGGGCAGGTGTGCCACCCCCGGCCTGATGTGCTTGAGAAGCTGGTGTGTCTTCTCTACTCTCTCTTCCACTGCATAGGCACCTCGGAAGTCACCTGTTGAAGGTGGAAGAACCACACAGGGAAGAGACTGAGGGCCAAATAACCACAAGGAAGGCTACCTGCCCATCATAAATATCTACAATGGGTTTTTGCTAAAATCCCGGTTCAGTCACTGAGATTTAGAAGTTTGCTTGTTCCAGTGGCCAGAGTGACTTGCCCCAGATACTCTCCATCCTGTGTTTTGATTTTAAGTGTATAGAATTTTAAAGTGTATACAGGAATCCCATGCTTTGTATGGATTAGTTGTTTTGAAGCAAGTGGCCTCTCCGAGGTTCATTCCAATCCAGTAACCTTATTTCTGTTTTGCTCTCAGAAAACAATTCATTCCTCAGCTTATGTGGAGGCTGGTTACTGCACCTGGATATTGAAAATGTCACTGATATGCCCCGTCTCATTCTATTCTCTGCCCTGCTTGGGGCCAATTTCATGTTTTGGAAATAGCTGGAATAGTAGGCAGCAGCAGAGCTGATAAAGAGAACTAGTCTTTTAAATTTTTAAACAGTTCTTTCTGGCGCTGTTTTGCCATGTTCTCTTAACACTATGTCTGACATCTCTTCCAGGCCTGCGGTCTATTTGAACAATGCTAAAATGTCATCTCTTACCTGCTGGCTTCTGCTGCTGCAAGCAGCTGGCAGCCTGGCTCCCACAGAGCCCATGAGGTGGGATGTGTATGCACGCTACCCATTCACAGAAAAAGCAGTAAAAAAAGAGAGCAGGCTTGACCAAAATATGTCTATCCACTGTCTAGTTCAGAGAAAACACAGGAAAGACATCATATTGTCTTGAATGCACACTCTTTTTTTTTCCTTTTGTAAAAATCCTGGGGTTTGTGGGATTGGGTTTTGCTAGTTCTTTGACAGAATGACATTGAATAGCATTGATCTTGAAAGTGTAAAGAACCACTAGCTTAGGGATCTTCAGAGGCCTCCCCAGGCCTTTGTCCTGGAAAATTTGAAGCACAATCCAACCTGTGATTGAATTTCATCATGTCTGATGTTCCAAACAGATGCCATGTGCTCCTATATTTTCTTGCAACCACTGCATCCTATGAGAAGTGCCTAGGGGGCAGAAAGAAAGCATGTCTGTTGTGGGCTCAATTGCGTATTTCCCAAATTCATACATTGAAGTCTTAACCCCTAGCACTTTAGAATGTGACTGCTGTACTTAGAGACAGGGCCTTTTAAGAGGGAATTAAGGTTAACTGAGGTCATTAGGGTGGGCCCTAACCAACAGGACTGGTGTCCTTATCACAAGAGGAGATTAGGACAGATATACACACAGAGGGGAGACCAAGTGAGGACAAAGAAAGAAGGCGGCCATCTGCAGGTGAAGGGGTGAGGTGTCAGAGAAAACCAAATCTGATCTTGGATTCCTAGCCCCCAGAACTGTGAGAAAATAAATTTATTTTGTTTAAGCCACCCAACCCTAGCTGACTAATGTAATATCCTCCCTACATTTTCCCTGGATTTCATGACCGAATACTGCCTAGAGGAACCCAGTTAGGACTGACCAATAGGAGGTTCTAGAGAGTCTAGAAGAGGGTCTATAAAGGGAAACCTTCCTTCAAAGGGTTTAATCTTGAAGGACTTGAGGCAGTCAGCTGTTCATGAAACTATAGCACCTTCTGTTATTATCTTGGAGGCCCACTTTAGAAAAACATTCTAAATTTCCTCTCAGAAACAGAGGAGATTTAAAGTTCTTCCATATGGAGAAAAAAATATTAGCTTCTGGCCTGCAGGCTCAAAGGGGCTTTCTTGGTAAAGATGAGACACTTTATTCCATGCAAAGAGTGGGGTCAGCCAGGAGTGACGCTGTACTGAGGATCGCAGAAGGGGCATCCGCAGACAGCCCCATACTCCTGGTGGCATGTGAGCTCCATCCCACGGGGCAGGGGACAGCTGATGCCTGAGAGCCGCTGCTCTAACCAAGCTGTGCTGTCACCTGCAGGAGAAATGCCTGAGAAAGCTCTGGAAGCCAGTCTTGCTGTCTGTCATTCTCTAACCACCGCTTTCCCTTCTCAGCCTTGGAATTGCTGCTGGTTCACAAACAAAAACTTCATTGACAGTGGCAGCTGAGACTTACTATGTTTTAGTCACTTTGCAAAGTGCGCTCTGATATTTTATTTCATTCTCACAGCAGGCCCGTGAGGCAGGTCCTCCCCAAATTACAGGCGAGGAACCTGAGGCTCAGGGAGATCTGACCGTGCCCCAGGCACACGCACATATCAAGTGAGGAGCCCAAATGCCAGCTTGACTCCCTTTAACCCCTGCAATATTTCCCACTATATGTACTTCCAGAAGTCTCTCTACAACGGAGCCTCTTCAGAGTGCCACCAACCCCCCAATTCTGAGGTCCTGGTTATTGGGATACAGATGACCTATGTCAGAGGTTTTCTCTGACCTGGGCTCGCTGCATCCCTCTCACCTGGGGAACTTATGAAAAACACGCACATCCCAGGTCCCAGTCCATGAGGTCCTGATTTCTCAGGTTTGGGGCGGGGCTTGGGCATCTGCATTTTAACAGGCTTAGGGAGTCTTCTTGTCTGGGGCTAGGCTGAGATCCTTACGCCTTTGTGCCAGGGACACTGTGCCATCTGGTGCAGCCGACGGAGCCCTTCTCATAATGAAAATGCTTCTGATACAACAGAAGGCACAGAATTACAGGAACCCAATTAGATCGAAATACAGTTATCAAATTTGTAAAAAGTCATGATATAGTAGCACATGCTTCTTTAACACGTTAAATAACAAGATCTAAGGTGGGTTTAATAACTATCATAAATTTGCAAGGAGACAGGAGGATATGTAAGTATATTTCACAATACCCACAAGAACTAGGATGTGACGTGTGTGTGTCTGTGATTAATTAGTACTGGAGACAGAAGTGCAGGTGTGGCTAGTGGTCTAGAGATCTACAACCTATGTTCGTAATAGAAACAACCTCTATACCAGTTGAGATGAATGAATATCAGCATGCATTTTATAATCCTGACCAAGTTTACAGACCCCTTGCAGGTGCATGGACCCTTTTTTGGGAACTATGGTTAGCTATAAATTTTTTTTTTTTAATTTAGAATATGGATTTCAAGAGATATTTTTCATGTCTTCACAAACAGGTTTTCCAAGAGGTAAAGCCAAGCCAGAAAGGTTCTTTGTTTTCACTGGCAATGCGAAGTCTGCATGGCTATTTCAATCCTTTCTCCCAGGCAAAGGGACTATATTAAATGACTGATTTGAAAATTAAGCACCACAAGTGGAATAGTAACCATAAGAAATCACATTTATGCAAATCTCACAGGGGGAAATGGTGCATGATTTATCTTTTTGTCAGCATTCTGGCATTCTGAGATGAAAGTTATTTTCTCCCCACTCTTGCTTTGTTTTGCACTTATCTTAATTTTCTAAATAACATGGTTTCCAGGTTGTGAGAAATGATTATCCATATTCAGAGCAAATGGTGCCAAAGCTATATTCATGAGAAAGGCTGCAGTCTTCCTGTAATCAACCATCATCTCCTTGGTCTTGATGAGATGACCCGAGGTTCAGCTGCATAAAGCAATAACGGAAAGCTCCGCGTGGCAGCTAGGAACAATGCTCTCCGAGCACCAGAAACTTTGCTGTGCTTCGTTTTTCAATAGATACCAGGGTAATAAGATTTGTGCATGCTCACCAAGCATTTAATAGCTGGAAGCACATCTTGCTGGCTGCTTTCAGTTGTATGGTGCAGTTTAAGTGACTTTCATGGTTCCCAGGCCACTCACAATGATTCATCTCCATGGCAGAGGGAACAGTGGGGGCAGTGTCTCCTGCCAGAGTGAGCTAAGCCGTCCCCATGTGGGCCCTCCTGGTGGTGGATTAGAGCCAGCCTGATGAGGATGGACAGCTGTCATCTCCGGGACACTGGTGGGCGCAGCCCAGATCACCCAGAAGAAAGGGGAGCCTTTCTCCCAGGTGAGCGAATTGGAGGTGAGAGTGCAGTTCACTCAGGCAGGGGTTCATCCATGGGAGGGTCTTACCAAATAACCCAGGGTCATTCTGGTCTCCTCAAACCTTTGTTCTGTTGATTCCTTTTGAAGCAATGTTCATCCCTCACTCAGCACCGTGGGCTGGAGTCCAGACTTCCAGGCCTCACCTAGGCACTGAAGGGAGTACCAAAGCCAGAATATCAAAAGGTCTGTTTCATTATTTCCACCTGTTACTCTGGCCCAAGCCCCCACTCGCAGGTTTCCCTCCCCACCATCCCTATTAAACTTCCTGTCCATTCTAACCTCAGAGACGGTCCATGCTGTGCCCACACCAGGACCGCCCTCTCCTGTCCTCTCTGCACGTCCAAATCCCACTCACCTTTCAAGGCCCTGGGACAGTCCTTAGAAAGCATTTTTCTAACCCTTCAAGGAAGGGACAGCTCTCTTCCTTCATCTATTACACTTGCTATTTGTGCCACTATTTCACAGATGGAGCAGATGGTCTAAAACGCCGGCTATGCATGGGGACATTGTGTGTGATTCTAATTCGTGAGGTGCATACTGAGCCAGTGCTGAGAAATGTCCTCACTTTCCTGTCTCAGCGGACCCTCATCCTCCACAGCAACCTCCCCTTCCCACAGTTTCCCACCGGCCACTCTGACCTCAGACTCCTTTTCTTTCCTGTGGGTCCTCTCATTCATTTACTCCCTCCCACTAAACCTGTTTAGAAGGAGAGTCTCAGGCCACATAATGACTGTAATAATATAAAAAATAATAACAACAAAGTAATAAGAGTTAACAGTTAACTGTGTTTTAAGCACTTCACATTTACTAACTCAATCACGTAATGAGATAATCACATTATGGGAAATGGGAATAATATCCTCCTCATTTTAGAAACAAGGAAATTGAGGAAAAGAGAGTTTTAAAAAATTGCCCAAAGACACCCGGTGTCCTGTGTTTTCTTGGGCTCTGTGTCTGTTTGACAGCCATGAATCGTGAGGCCACGCCAACAGCCAAAGTGGTTTACATCTCCCCTGTGACGCAGCGCTCACACTCTGGACCACTTCCACGGCTAACTCTCACACATCAAGCCAACATTCATTCCTCCTGCCCTACATCACCAGGGCCAGCGACCAGACAAGTGGGACGCTTGACAAGCATGCTGGAATTATTCAAACCAGTCAATCCTAAGCTGTTTACCTGTCCTGCTCTGCCTTCCCTGCAGAAAAACTCCTAGGCATTCACCTTGCTCCTCTGCCTCCTCACCAACCCTGATATTTCTCCTGTGCCTGGGTGCCACGTGGCACACGTCCCATTTTCGGGGGAACTGTGAGGCATGTTAAGCTTTTCTTTCAGTGGTACTGACCTCTGTGTGTGGTCACTCAGCCATCTTTATACATGAGGACCCAGGCACAAAACACCCAACTAGGATTTGAACCCTGGCAGTCTGCATGTGCGGCCCCTCCTGCTTTGCTATGCCGAGCTCTTCCCCGCTCCTCAGCTGGCAGCCCATTTTCCATCACTTTCCGAACTTCTACCCCTCGCTCTGCATCACTGCCCTTCAATTGCACTCTCTTGGCAAAACCACAAGGTTGAATTGGATCAAATCTGCATTTTCAGAACCAATATCCATACTACTCAGTCCACTCGGAAGAACCTTATAAGCATTAGTTGTCACCATAAATGTATGTCCCCAAAACTCGAGAGAGCCCTTCATATGCCCAAGTGTCCCTGGGAAGCTCCCTCTTTGGTCCTCAGTGAAGCTGCTTTGGTCTTCCTTGTTCTCCTCAAATCTCCCACCATACCTGAATGCAGGCCTGGCCGCCTGCCGCTATGCAAGCCAGTACTCTGGATGCAGGTGCTGATGTAAAGAAAGTGGTTTATTTTCAGGTGCGGGACGCTTGGAAGAGGGGAGACTCATGTCTCAAAATCCATCTCCTGGGAAGATGGGGGACTCACATCTCGAAGTCCATCTCCCCATAGCAGTACAGGCAGAGGTGTTTTATAAGGAGGGAGAGGGGAACAGAACAGAGAGATCAAGGGAGGTGGTGGCAAAGTTCTCTACGTGCGGACAAGCACTGTCCCTTCTGATAAGGGAAGTGATGGTCCAGTGAGTCATCCTGGCTTCACATCGTCCTGGCTACATAGTTGAAGGCCAGCAAATCTCCTGGAACTGGATGCCTAAAGCTTGGCCTGTATCTTTTGAAGTTAGTTCCTAGGAGTCTCATACAAACATGATGTTCATCTACAAGCTACACATTAGTCAAGAGTCAGCACTTACAGAAACAACGTCCAAAAATGGTGAGGTGGGTTACAATTTCCAACCATTACAATTTTCCGCTGTTATGTAACCACCCTCGCCTTCAGCTGATGATGTGGCTTGCAGGTACCAAAGCAGAGAGATACCACCAATGGGAAACGGTCCAGCCCTCCGTCACCAAGCTAGCTTGCCTCCAACCTAGCCAGCTCCTACCTTCTTCCAGTTACAGGGGAGATGCAGTCTCCCTGCTGTGAGGGATGGCACCTTGCTTCTAACCCAAGGATACTTGTAACCCCTTGAATGACTGCAGTTCTCAGCCCCTCTGACCCATTCCATTCATCCATCTATTGAGCACCTACTATGTATTAAGCAGGTGCTAGTGGAAAAAAACAAGATCCCTGCCCCGCAGAGCTGATATTTTAGCAAGGGCTGGTAGGTATTAAATAATATGTGTAGTAAATAACAAATTGTGTAGTACTTTGGAAGGTGGTAGGTCTGCAGAGAAAAGTAAAATGGTGTGGAGGACTACACAGGGCCAGGGTACGGGCAGGGGGAGAAGGAAGCAGGGTAGCAAGAGACAAAGTCAGTTCCAGGAGGGTCTGCTGGGGACTGAACAGACTTCAGCTTTTATTTCAAGTGAACTGGGGAGCCACTGAAGGTTTCAGAGCAGAGGAATGCCATAGTCTGATGTAAGGGTTAAGAGCATCAGCCTGACTGCTGTGTTCAGATGGACTCTGAGGGGCGGAGAAGATGCAGGGAGACCTGTGACAAGGCTCCTGCGGTGATCTAGGCAAGAGTGAAGGTGAACCAGGCAGGAAGGGAGGTGGTTGTCATGGTTGGATTCCTGGAACTCTCCTTTTCCCTGCCTCTCCCTTGGTTCTTTCTGCCACGCTAGCTGCTCTTCATCAGCCTCTTGGGAGGCATTTCCCCTGGAGTTTACAAATTGGGGCTCCACAGGGCTCCTCTGATGGGCTCTCTCTGGCCCGTTGCCATCTGCATGCCAGGGACACCGAGTCTCCAGCTTGCATATTTCTCTGTTGAGCGTGAGACCTGAAATCCAGCAGTCTACTCATCCCTCTGGAAGAGCTGCAGATGTCAGACATTTAGCCCAAACTCCCCACACATCTGGGCACCCTGTCTCGGTGGGTGGCGGCACTCAGGACCTCACCTACTTGTCCGCAGAGGGAACCTGGGAAACGTTACTGTCCTTTAATATCAAAGCCAAAGAATCTTCAGGATCTAATCTTCCCTCAGAAATGGTTTTAGGAAAGCACCTGCTTCTCTCTAACCCTGTAGCCACTTCCCCAATCCATCATCTTCCCAGGAGGGCTGTGGCGGCCTCCTAACGTTCCTCCGCTGGAGTGAGCTTTCTAAAGGTCAAATCGTACCTGGGCACTCCCCACCTTCCATCCTCATGGCTCCACATCACCCTTTGGTAAAGGTCCCAACTCTACCTGCAAGGCCAGAGACCAGGGCCCTGCCGATCTGCTCCCATCCCCCACACTGATCTCTCATGATCCAGGCACAGCGAGAGTCTCCCCGTTCCCCCAGAACCATCCTCTCTGGCCCACGGGCCCTGCTCCCTGCTGTCCATCTAAGGACAACACTCCTCACCAGCCTCCGCCTCTCCCACTCATCCACAGGTCCTATTCAACGTCGTGTTCTCCAGAAGCTGCCCTAAGTCTCCGTCAGAGCTCGGAGCCCCACAGATGTGTCCTGTTCCTCTCCAGCCAGAGCCTGCCCATTCTGCCTGCTGCTGACTTGTCTGCGGCCCCCTCACGGTGTCAGGTGACTGAGGACTGCCCCTGCCCTGCCTCTCTGATTCCTCCTCAGAATCCCAGCACAGAGGGGTGTCTCTGACATCGTCGGTGGGGGCAGACTTCTCAGGGAATCTACTCTGAGTCCATCTTGTGATCCTTGAGGCCTGACAAGTGACACTGAGAGGTCCCTTAGGACCATGACCGTGACAATCATCTGGAGAGTGATAACTACATCTCCAATGTGCAAGGCACAGGCCTAGGCACGTTGTGGGTTATTTCATTTAATTTTCACAGTTATTCTAGCAAATTAGTTTTATAATTCTCATTTTGTAAATGAAACCCCAAAGCCATGGGAAAAAGAACTTTGGCTTTGTAGCAAATAAAAGGCACAATATGGATTGCCACTTGGGAGTTACGTATCCTCAATACCCTCCATGTCAGAGTCCCCAAAACACATAGAAAATAATTGTTTTTCCAATAATTATCTCATCCTCCCCCCCTCCGCCTAAAATTTTCAAATCCCCTTTCTTGAGTACATTCAATTTCTAGCTTGTACAGCTTTAAGTTCCATGGTCTACAGACAGCAGTGCAAGGAAATACAGCCTCTGATTCGTCTTCCAGCTCCTCTGTGCCTTACAATGAGGCTTCTCAACCAGGAAGGTCAGACCTATGGCATCTGGTCTGGAGGCCTCACAGAGCTAGGCATCGCCTGCCCTGCAGTTCCGGCCTCCTGAGGGGGTTCTAACTAGGCAACAGGTCTCCCCCTCAGCGGCTCCTGTAGTGGCTCTCCTCTAGGCCTGTCCAGCTTCCTTCCACCCTGCTCACAGAAAGTGGCCCACACTGGGCACCAAAAATAGCCAGGCTGGCCAGTGCACTTCAAACCACAGAGCTTCAGCCTCCGGGCAGAGAGCAGGCCTGAGCCTCTCCCCCACACCTGCGATGGCAGCTGAGCCCCCGCACAGGTCAGGAAACGGATCCTGTTGGAAATAGCCTTTGAGGGAGAAAAGGGAATTTTGTGAAACAATGCTCCTTGTTTAACACAGGCAGTGAATGTTGGAAGGGTGAAGACACCCGAGTCTGGCTGCTTTGGGGACTGTGCCCAGGACAGCCCTCCAGAGAAATCATGAAGAGGGCAAGTGCCACAGGAGCAGACACCTGCAAACAATCCTGCCTGCAGCCTGTGAAATGTAATGAGGTGCCAGTGCTGAGAGTGCCGCCAACGCGGTGGGCACATCCAGGCCAGGGGGCTGAGGGGAGGTGCGGAAAACACCCAGGCCAGTGCGCGGGGCTCTGGGGGAACACCCAGCTCTCCAAACAGCAACGCTGGCCAATGCCTGCTTGCCTGCTGCCCAAGGCATCCCATCCTTGGGGAGCTTGTCCTCTCCTCTAAGACCTCTGTTAAAACATGTTTACTTGAAGGGTTTGGGGATAACATGGGCTATTTGTGGGGGTACAATTCCAGGAGAGTCTAGGACTAGGATAGGGACTCCGATGGGGCAGGGCCCAGGACCAGGGTCGGGTAGGATAGGTTGGTGGGCCTGGCAGCCTCAGACCTGGGCAGGGAGCAGAAGGAACCTTCTAAGGGAGAGCTCCGCTGGATGCCAGTGTGCCCTGCAAGCCGGGGCCAGGCCCGACCCAGGCTTCCCTCCTTTGTCTCTGCCTTGCCTAGGGCTGCCGCCCTCCCAATTCTCGATGTTGCTGAGCACAGAGCTCCATTCAAGTGAAAAGTAAAAGTGGGCTTTTTTCTTGGGTCCTTACCTGCACATGCCAATTACACCCTGGATTTGCCACCAGCTGGCTTGCCTCTAATATGACTCACTTCCTCCCTGGTATTTCCAGAGGAGCGATTAACAAGCAACCAGATTTCAAGAACAAATTCAACTAAACAAATGCTACAAGCAACCTCTCCAGGGCCTTCAGAGAGCAATGAGGCATGTTATATGAAGATTAGCAGAGAGAACAGCCAATCCCCCTTAATAAATAAATAATGAGGTGGCACAGACCAACAGCACATTCATTTCCTCCCCGTAGGGGAAAAGCTCTTTTCTCCTGGTTCAGACGGATTCTGGTGGCGCCCTCCCCAAATGCATCTGTTGACTGTAGGACTGTCCTGGCCCTCGGGACAAACTGTCTAGCCTAGTCAGCCCCTTGCAAAGTGTCAGGGTAGGCAGGCTATGATTCTAAGGCCCCTTCCCATGATTTTATGATGAGAGTCTCTCGCATTGCCACCAAAAGCCCCACACTGGGAAACCTCCCCAACCCAGAGTGAGGCGCTCTCTGACCACGACACTTCAGGGGCACCACAAAAACTCGATAATCAAGGTAAGTATTATAAGGCAGTATTTTAAGAGTAAAAAATAATGCAAAAAAAAAATCCACAGTGAGCAAAATATCAAAATTTTAAATAAAAACAGGCTCCCGCCCTGGCCACACACAGCTCACCTTGCACACCTCCCCCTGGCCCGGCTCCGGAGAGCTTGTGCGTCTATGAGATGGTGGCATTTTCTGCATCCCCACTGTTCCTCCTCGCCCACCACACTCCAGCCATATTTTCCATGTCTAGGAAGGTGCCAGGTTCTCTCCTCACCCCCTTACCCTCAATGCACTCAGACTCATGGATGCATCTGGTGTGGCGAATAGTGCTTGTGCTTCCGAGCTACTGTTCTCTTCATCCAAAGCCTGGGCGGGAGCCCCTTTAGGGACTCTCTCCCCCTTGTGAGCACTCAACACTGTCTCGCCTCTCTGAGGGCTAAGACTGGATCTTGTTCAATATTCAAACCCCAGCAGCTGGCAGGAGAACCCCACACATATCAGAGGGATGCATAAACGCACAGGCGACTCTGATTTGGGGTGGCTCCCCGTGCCTACAGCATCCTGACAGGGGTTTTCAGGGGGGCCTCACTTGTGGTGCCAGGAGCTCACCTTCACCAAAGCAGCTGTTCTGTGGTGGGAGGTCCGGGCGGAGAGACACCCTCCTTTTTCTAGAGCCATAATGGTCCCCCTTGTCAGGGCTTCTCTTCAGGCATCGGAACAGAGAGCTCACGGCCCTCAGCCCTTTTACTTTTCCTCTTTAGGCTAAACATCGCTGGCTCCTTTAAAGGAGCCATTTGCTGTGGCTCTCGGGCCCTGCTGAAGGTGTTGAGGGTTACTTTGGGTCCTCAAAGACTTAGACTGGTGATTGACCAATCCTTCTCTTCTTCAGTTTGCCATCAGCTTCAAGCACCTAATTTACTTTCCTATCTGAGGTGATGCCACCTGGTGATCTCTCACCAGCATTACTGTCACCGTAACTGCTGCACCGGGCCCTTGTTTCTGCTCCTGTCTTACCCCGGTAGAATCCTCACATAGGCATGAGGGATCTTTTTAGGACATGAGTCGCATGTGTCACTCCTCTGCTCAAAGCCTGCCATGCTTCCCACTTCACTCAGAGTACACACCCAAATCCAAGCGGTGGATGATGGGCTGTCCTGTCATCTCCTCTCACCCTCACATCCTTGCTCGTGCTGTTCCAGTCACACTGACCTCCTGCTGTTCCCCAGCTGCGCCAAATTTGTTCTAACCACAGGGCCTTTGCATGTGCTACTCCATCTGCATGGGGTGTTCTTCCCCTAGAAATTTACACGGCGTGTCCTTTTACTTGATTCAGGTCAGTTTAAATACTTCCTTATCCCTCAAACATTCCATGTTTACACTCTTCTAAACAGTCTCTCCCTCAACCCCCAGCCTCTGTCCCCATACTTCATGATAAGTATTTATTAGCTTATTGTCCTCTCCATGAGGGAGGGAATGTGCCTCTTTTGTTCCCTGCTGCATTCCCAGTGCCAGAACAGGGTCTGGTAGACAGAAAGTTCTCAATGAACACCTGTTGAATGAATAAATAAAGAACCTGCACCTGATTTTACAGTCCCAGCATCAACAAACAGTATTCTTAGGTATGATTTCAGCAATGTGACTGTCTGATTTCCTTCCTTCCTTCCTTCCTTCCTTCCTTCCTTCCTTCCTTCCTTCCATTCCTCACCTGAGGACATGTTTATTGATTTGAGAGAGGGAGAGAAAAAGAGAGAAGCATTGATGTGAGAGAGAAACATCAGTTGGGTGCCCCAACCAGGGGTCACACCCACAACCTAAGTATGTGCCCTGACCAGGAATCAAACCCACAACCTTTTGTGTACAGGGCAATGCTCCAACCAACTGAGCGACCCAGCCAGGGCTGCTTTGTTTCTTTACATCTGAAATGGTATCTCTTCCCTGAGTCCTCAATCTCAAACTCCATGATTTCAGGGTGGCATTGGAACCCCCAAACATTTTGTCCTTGCCATTTTCCACTCTCGCTGAGTTGAGTCCCTGCCCTGTCTTTTTCACTGTTGCCCTGGTATTTTTAGAAGAGCCCTGCTTGTGTGTTTGTGAGGGCCAATTATCCCAGATGCCTCTCTGGGTACATTTTCACTTGCTAGTTCATTTTTATATTCTGTACAAACACTGATGAAATTGCCCACTAAATAGGTGCCAATCCTAACAAAACTCAATGACATTCCAGTCCTGAGTGGTTTTGGCCACCATAGCTCATCTGGTGGAAGCTCGCAGTAAGTTCACAAAAGGGATTAAAGTGCAGAGTCTGTATGACACAGAGAGTGGGGGGAGGGAGGACCAGGCAGCACCGGGGGTTGTCAGTGTGCTAGGAGACTGCCGAGCACCTCGCCCTCACAGATGCCTTTGGTTCAGCCTTTGCTCCTCTGGCATGGCAGTGTGCCAAAGGAAGGGTCTGACTTTGCCCCAGCTCCCTGGGCTCTCAGTCACTCTGCGTGGTGACTGTCCCCTTTGTAACACAGGCCTGATAGGACTGGGGTCAGCACACTGTCGGGAATCCATAAAAACAGATGCCAGAATGAATGGGCACACGAGGGGTGTGCAGAGGGATCAGCTTAGAATATGGAGACTTTGGATGGACTTACGTGAAACCACCCTCTCAGGCCGTTCATAAAGTGTCTTGAGGTTGTTCGGTATTTGGGGAAAGGTCCATCGGTGCCATGAGAATCTCACAGTGGCCACTGACCCCCAAAGTGTAAAGGGCCCCTTGGTTAGGACAGGGTGTGAATGAGGCCCACGGGACTGGGGCCCTGTTCTCCGCCCTCCTGCCTGGCCGCCCTTCCTCCTCCTGCCCTCACCTTCTGCTCGAGCCTTACTTTGCCATTGCCACCTTCACAGCTGCCAAGTGATTCCCACTCGGTGCCTTTGTCCAGGCTGTTCCCTCTGTTGAAACACTCTTCCTTCCTTCCCCACCAGCCCACTCCCATGGTGTTTCCAGACCCCTCGGGGGTGTCCTCCTAAAGGCCTGTCGCAAGCACCCCCGCTTCTCTCCTGCCCCGGGGTCCCAGATCAGGACCACCTAGTGTGTGGCCTGCAGATCGCTCCCTGTCCTCTGGTGGGCTGCAAAAAAGTCACATGGAAATTGTCGGTAAGCTTTAAAAGCTATTTGACTGAGCAATTTTGTGTCAGTTGAATCTAATAATAAAAACTTAGGGCTTGCGTTGTTTCTTTTTTCCCCATTTATTTTTGTAGTAATTCATTTTTATTGTATTTTATAAAAGTATCAATCTGCGATGGACTGGAAATAAAAAACGTCTCTCGTCTCTCACTGTACATCAGTGTTTCTCAACCTTTACTAGCCCCCCACGGAGCATTTTAGACATCCCTCCTCCCCCACAGCCATCGCTCTGCTCCCACCACGAAATTTTAATACCACGGATGTTCTGTAAATCTGTTTGTGCGCTGTATGTATGTTTATGGCTTATGCATAAAAAGAGTCATATTCTTTGGTGCCCCCCTCCAAGATCCAATCTCCACCCCGTTGGGGACCATGTGGGTGAGAAGTCATGCCACAGACGGTTTGAGAAGCACTGCTGCAGCGCCGGGCTAGGCCGGCCTGGCACACAGGAGGGGCGTGGAAACCTGGGGGGTGTTCTTCTCTGCTACTAGTAGTTGTGCGGGCGAATTGAAATATACATGTCATTATAAATCACCTTTCTTTTTCCCCTTTGTACATTATAGTTAGGGCATGACACTGACTTTTTTTTTAAACTATGGATGTTAATAAGTTTGATTATCTATTATCTTCCTGTTGGATCTTGTCATACTTTGACAGATGAGGAGGAGAAGGACAAGCATGCTTCCGGTTGGTTGTCCCCAACGTTCTTACTCCTCTGGTCATTTGCCTGGTGACCACTCACTGATTGTAATCTGGACATCTCAGGGCGGCCACAGGGAGGCCTGCGAGCCACCTGGTGAGGCCGTACCTAGTGTGTGGGCAGCCAGTGCAGCAGGCACCTCTGAAGGAAACGCCAGTGTGGGGTTTGCTCCTCCTGGATGCACCTGCATGGTAAAGAGCTGGGGAGCCACGGCTACTCAGCAGCGACACCCACTTGTCTCTGTTTAAGTCACAGGCTTCTATTGCACCACTACTCTTATTTTCACTCAACTCCTTTACCTCTTACAGGAGACCTAGAACAATCCAGAGAACTAACATTCCAAGGAATGTACTTTGGAAAAAACTGAGGCCAAGGTTCGTTTCTTGGTTCATTGTCCCAAGTTCACAGGTCATTGGAAATCAATCAGTAAGAATCAGAACTTCTTCCTTGTCTGGGCTGATGCAGAAAGGATAGAGGTTCCTGAGGGGACAACACTTGTGCATTCAGACCCTATCACCCATCACAGGCCCTGGGGCAAGTGTGAGGAACATCACAGCTCCTGAAGTTACCATGCTCTGGGCTGTGGTCCTTCTCTCTCTCCAAGGCTTAGCACAGACTTTGCAGACACTAGAGATTCAAATTCATTTCCTGATTCCTCTAGAACCATAGGTGGATTCATTCTACTTGAAGATACTGAGAGTTTCTCACTTTCCACTTGCGAGACAAGCCAAAGCATAAGAGCATCACGGCCACAAGTAGCGCCCAGGTACCCCGCGCACTCGCTGGAGCTGCCCAGATGGATGATGTATTTCTTCAGAAATTGTGGTCATTCATTGTCTCCCAGAGGAAATGTTTCAAAAACAAAGAAGTCAGTCTGAGTTCAAAGCAACGGTCTGTTGAACTCTTGGACTCAGGCTTACTGAACACAATGGATGGTGCATTAGGCTGCTAGGGCTGCCATCACAAAGTGCCACCGATGGGGTGGCTTGAACAAGAGGAACTTACTGTCTCACAGTCCTGGCAGCTGTATCAGCAGGTTGGGTGTCTGCTGAGGCCTCTCTCCATGGCCTGCAGATGGCTGTCTTCTCCCTGTTTCTCCACATGGTCTTCCCTCTGTGTGTCTCTATGTCCTGATCGCCTCTTCTTATAAAGGCACCACTTCTTATAAAGTGGGCTAAGGGCCCACTTTAATCACCTCATTGTAACTTAATTACTTCTTTAAAGACCCTACCTCCAAATACAGTCACATTCTGGGTTACTGGGGGCTAAGGCTTTCGTGTATAAATTTGGGGTGGGAAATAATTTAGTCCATACCAAGTGGAAAAGGCATCAGGCTTCTCAAGTTTAAGTCACAGAGAAACACAGACTGTGGACGCTTGGGAAACTGTTGAACTCATTCATTTCTTTCGATGGATAAATGAGGGCCAAGAAGAAGTAACTGCCCGCAGTCACCGAGCTGCAGGGCCCTGGGCGCACAACTAGGGTTCCCAGGGACATCCACCCAGGAACCTTCCCAGGCGCCTTCCTCCCTGCACTGTCGCTGCTGCCCCCACCCCTACTAAAAACCAAGACATGAAGACAAAATTATAAGCAATTAAAAAAGAAATAAAGTAAGTCTCTAAGGGCAAGGCTAATACTTTGACAGAGATTCTTTGCTTGACCAAACTTGAGTCAGGCTCTTGGACCTCTCCCGAGGCCCATCTGTGCACTTACTTGTAAAATCTGATTTTTAGCATGAACCCTGCTGAAGTCAGTTTGCTGAGAAGCCCCTGATCAGGTTCCTCATCCTCCCTCATTCCCTGGCGGGTCATGTGTGACACACTGGCCTGTCTTTAGTCAGAGTCCTTTTAGGTCTCTTTACCCCTTAAGTTTCCTCTTGGTAATTTTCCATCCACTGGTCCCCACCCTGCTCCTTGGGTATAAATCCCCACTTGCCCATGCTGGGTTCAGAGGTGATCCAATCTCCACCCCAATGCAGTGATCCCTGCACCTATGGCGATGGTCCTC
Source organism: Pteronotus mesoamericanus (assembly GCF_021234165.1). NCBI lineage: Eukaryota > Metazoa > Chordata > Mammalia > Chiroptera > Mormoopidae > Pteronotus > Pteronotus mesoamericanus. Next base: position 16,722,960 of record NW_026555308.1, read on the forward strand.
AATAAAGTCCTGACTTGATTTCCCCCAGACCCTCACAGAAACAGATTACCTAGAACCCCATGAGCACCCAGGCCTGAGGGCCGCTCCTCCCAAGCTCAATGGCAACTGCCTCTCAGCACTATCTGTCCAGCACTCAGAGACTCCCTGTCATTAATCTCTGATGGGCCCCACAACTTGTGGATGATGAGACCTGTGGGAAATCAGTACCTTACTGCTGTTACAGACAGATAACAAGCACAGAAAGGGACAGTGGCTGACATGACAAATCCATAAAGAAATGCCTGGGCTTTGTGATGTCCCTGCCCAGCCACTGTCCCTGCTGAGGTGAATTCCACTTCACATGGTTGGCACCTGCACAGTAGTTCATACACTGTGGGTGGGGTTGATACAGTCAGCCAATCTGAGGGTTGACCCCATGTACAAACAAGCCGATAGCAATCAAGAAAAATTACAACAGGTGGGCCCATGTGACCCACATGATGGACAGTCCTGGGGGACCCCGTTTAAGTGATCAAGAAGATTGTGCCATTGGTTCTCACAGGACACCTACTACACAAGGCCACCCTACCAAGACTGGGAGTCATAGCAGATGTACCTAATACAGAGAAACAAACACAAAAATATAGGCAAAATGGGGAGACAAAGAAAAATGTCCCAAATGAAAGAACAGGAGACATCTCCAGAAAAAGAGCTAAATGAAATGGAGGCAAGCAATTTATCAGACATAGAGTTCAAAAAAAGGGTTATAAGGATGCTCAAGAAACTTAGTGAGAACTACAATAGTCTGAAAAAGGAAATGGGAAGCTTAAAAAAGAACCAGTCAGAAATGAAGAATGCAATAGCTGAATGAAGAATACACTAGAAGGGATAAACAGTAGGTTGAATGAAGCAGAGGATCAAATAAATGATTTGGAAAACAAGGTAGCAAAAAACACCCATTCAGAACAGCAAAAAAAAAAAAAGAATTTTGAAAAATGAGATGGTTTAAAGAACTTTTGGGACAACATGAAGTGTAACAACATCTGCATCAAAGGGGTACCAGAAGGAGAAGAGAGAGAACAAAGGATTGACAACCTATTTGAAGAAATAGTGACTGAAAATATCCCTAACCTGGGGAAGGAAAAAGACATGTAGGTCCAGGAAGTACAGAGTCCAGAAGTCCCACACCAAGGACATCATAATTAAAATGCCAAAGGTTAAAGATGAAGAGAGGATCTTAAAAGCAGCAAAAGAAAGACAGTTAGTTACCTACAAGAGAACTCCCATTAGACTGTCAGCTGATTTCTCAACAGTAATATTTCAGGCCAGAAGGGATTGGCATGAAATATTCAAAGTGATGAAAAGCAAGAACCTACAACCAAGGTTACTTTATCCAGCAAGTCTATCATTTAAAATTGAAGGAGAAATAGCGAGCTTCTCAGACAAGAAAAAGCTAGAGAAGTTCAGTACCACTAAACCAGAATTACAAGAAATGTTAAAGGGTCTTTAAGAAGAAGAAAAAATAGAAGAACTTAGTTAAAAGAATAACATGGCAATTAATGTATACTTATCAATCACTTTAAATGTAAATAGCTTAAGTGTTCTAATAAAAAAACATAGGGTAGCTTAATGCATAAGAAAACCAGAACTGCATATCTGCTGTCTACAAGAGACCCACCTCAGAACAAAAGATACACACAAGCTAGAAGTAAAAGGATGGAAAAAGATATTTCATGCAAATAGAAATGAAATATCTGGGCTAGCAATACTTATATCGGACATAAGAGACTTTAAAACAAAGCCTGTAGTAAGAAACAAAAAAGGATACAATAATGATAGAGAAAACAATCCAACAAGAGGATTAATCCTTGTAAACATTTATGCACCCAACACAGGAGCACCTAAATATGTAAAGCAAATCTTGCTGGACATAAGGGTAGATAGCAGCAGTAACACAGTCATAGTATGGAATTTTTAACACCACATTGACATCAGTGGATAGATCTTCCAGAAAGAAAATCAACAAGGAAACAGCAACCTTAAATGACACAAAGACCTGGTGGATTAACTGATATCTTCTGAGCATTTCAACCCACAGATACAGAATATACTTTTTTTCAAGTGCACATGGAACTTTTTCCAGGATAAACCACAGATTAGGACATAAAACAAGTCTCAATAAATTAAGAAGACTGAAATAATTTCAAGTATCCTCTCTGACCATAGTGGTATGAAACTAGAAATCAATCGCAAGAAAAAACAAAGAGAGACATGGAGGTTAAATAACATATTACTAAGCAATGAATGGATTAACAATTAGAGCAAGGAAGAAATAAAAAGATACCTTAAAACAAATAAAAATGAGAACACAACAACAAAATCTATGGGGCACAGTGAAAGCACTCTTAAGAGGGATATTCATAACATCACAGGCCTACCTCAAAAAACAAGAAACATCTCAAATAAACAATCTTAACTTTACACTTAAAGGAACTTGGAAAAGAACAGCAAACAAGGCCCAAAGTGAGTAGAAGAAAGGAAATATTAAAGATCAGGGAAGAAATAAATGAAATAGAGTCTAAATAAACAATACAAAAGATCAATGAATCCAAGAGCTGGTTCTTTGAAAAAATAAACAAGATTGAAAATCCTTCAACCAGACTCCTCAAGAAAAAAAAAAGAGGACCCAAATAAATAAAATCAGAAATGAAAGAGGACAAGTAAAACCTGATGCCAAAGAAATACAAAAGATTGTAAAAAAAATAATAATATGAACAAGTATATGCCAACAAAGTGGATAATCTGGATGTAATGGATAAATTCCTAGAAACATACAATCTCTCAGGACTGAATGAGGAAGAATAAAAAATATGAATAGACAGATTACAACTAATGAAATTGAAGCAGTAATAAAAACAATTCCCAAAAAACAGAAGTCCTGGACAGGAGGGCTTCATAGGTGAATTTTATCAAATGTTCAAAGAAGAGCTAACACCTATCCTTCTCAAACTATTCCAAACAATTCAAGAGAAGGAAGGAGTCCCAAGCTTATATTATGAGGCCAATATTACCCTAATTCCAAAACAGATAAAGACTGCCAAAAAAGAAAAACCCCAGAAAATTACAGGTCAATAGCTCTGATGGATGTAGATGTTAAAATCCTCAACAAAGTATTAGCAAACCAAATTCAACAATACATTAAAAAGATCATACACCATGATCAAGTGTGATTAATTACAGGGATATAAGTTTAGTACAATATCTGCAAATCAATAAATATGATACATCACATAAACAAAATAAAGGATAAAAACCTTATCCTTTATTAACATCATATTAAGCATTAAACATATTAACATCATTAAAATGTCTATATTACCCAAAGGAATCTATAGGTTCAATGCAATTCCTATCAAGATTCCAATGGCATATTTCACAGAACTAGAACAAATATTCCAAAAATCTATATGGAACCACAAAAGACCTAGAATAGCCACAGCAATCTTAAGAAAGAACAATAAAGTTGGAGGTATCAAGCTACCTATTATCAAACTATACTACAAGGCTATAGTAATTAAAACAGCATGGTACTGGCATAAAAACAAACATATATATCAATGGAGCAGAATAGAGAGTCCAGAAATAAACTCACACATTTATAGTCAATTAACATTTGACAAAGCAGGCAAAAATGTACAATGAGGTAGATAGTCTAGTTAATAAATAGTGTTGGTACAGCTAAACAGATACATGCAAAAAAGAGAAACTAGACCACCTCTTTACACCATACACAAGAACAAACTCAAAATGGATTAAAAATTGAAGTGTTAGATTCAAAACCATAAATATCCCAGGAGAAAATATAGACAGTAAAATCTCAGGCATTTCTCATAGCAATATTTTTTTGATATATCTCCTTGGGCAAGGGAAACAAAATAAAAAATAAACAAATGAGACTACATGAAACTAAAACGTTTTTGCACAGCAAAGGAAACCATCAACCAAATGAAAAGACAACCCATTGAATAAGAGAACATATTTGCCAATAATACATCTGATAAGGGGTTAATATCCAGAATTTATAAAGTACTTATACAAGTCAACATCAAATAAACCATCCAATTAAAAAGAAAAAGGACCCGAATAGACACTTCTTCAAACAGGACATACAGATGGCCAACAGACATATGAAAAGATGTTCAACATTACTAATCATTAGAGAAATGTAAATTAAAACCACAATGAGATATCACCTCACACCTGTCAAAATAGCTATCATCAATAAATTAACAAACAACCAGTGCTGGCAAGGATGTGGAGAAAAGGGAATCCTCACGCACTATTAGTGGGAATGCAGACTGGTGTTGTCACTGTGGAAAGCAGAATGGAGTTTCCTCAAAAAATTAAAAGTAGAACTCCCTTATGACCCAGTGACTTCACTTCTGGAAATATACGCTAAGAATCCCAAAACACTAATTCAAAAGAATATATTCACCCCTATGTTTACTGTAGCATTGTTTACAACAGCCAAGATTTGAAAGCAGCCCAAGTGCCCATCAGTAAATGAATGAGTAAAAAAGCCATATTATATTTACACATGGAAAACTACTTGCCATAATAAAGAAGGAAATCTCACCTTTTGCAACAGCATGGATAGACCTAGAGAGTATAAAGCTAAATGAAATAAGCCAGGCAGATTAAGACATGTACCATATGATCTCACTTGTAGGTGGAATCTAATGAACAAAATAAACTAACAAAAAAAAAAAAAGAGAGAGAAACAGACTCATGGAAACAGAAAACAGACTGATAGCTGTTAAGAGGGGAGGTGACTTAGGGGCTGGCTGAAGAAATGAAGGGATTAAGAAAAAAAAACCCTCATAGACATAGACAACAACAGTATAGTGATTACCAGAGGGAAAGGGGGGTGGGGGAGGGAGAAGAGGGTACAGGGTGGATAAATGGCGATGGAAGGAGACTTGACTTAGGGTGATGATTACAATACAATACACAGATGATGTATTACAGAACTGTACACCTGAAACCTATATAATTTTATTAACCAATGTCACCCCAATAAATTCAATTAGAGAAAAAAAGAAAGAAATGCCTCAGGTGGCTGTGTCTTCCCTTCATCTGTGACAGGCCCTCTCCTGCCTGGCTTCCTGGGTGTCTCCAGGGACTCCCCTCTGAGCTTTAGTTCTGATGAAGGCTTTTGGAACATGTTGGTTCACTATAGATCCATCTTTTGGGTCTTTCAGCAACCTAAGTTTTTGTCCTTCCTTCGCCATTGCCCGATGATGGGAGAAGGGAGGAGGGAGACGGTGGCAATGAGGTGAAAGGTAAAAGGCTGCTCACCCAAAGTGTTCATTTCCCAAGAACCTCCATGCTAGGAGGTTCTACTGCTGAGAGTAGTGACCAGAGCTTCCAGGGACCAAAGTTTCCTCTGTGCTAGGCACTGTTTTGGTCATTTGTATGTACTTATTTATTTGGTCCTCACAACCCTGGGAAGTAGGTACTATTGTTCTTCTTGTTTTGCTGATGAGAAAAAGGTGGTACAAAGAGATTAACTAACTTGCCTAAGGCCACACAGAAGAAAAAGGGTTTACATTCCCAAAGCCTGGTGGCAGCAGTAAACAATCTACGCCTTTCAGCTCTATACCGGACAGAGAAAATATGTTTGATATCCTCTCTTAAGTAGCTGAGGAGCTTACAGTCTCAAAGGAGGGATGAGGTCCAGGTCTAGGGTGTTGGGAAGGGGCAGATAAATGGTACTGCATGTCAAAAACCAGACTTACTCAAAAGAGAGAACTTGACCTTGAATAAGGAATAAAATGCAGACAGGAGATGGTGAGGAAAGGGAAGAGGTAGGGTGTTATGAGCAGATGAGTTAGTGAGAAAAATCTGGGCCTGAAGACCTTGGCTCCTCTCCCTGTAAGTCCCTCTAAGTTTTGTAATGTTTTATAAGTGACATTCCAAATATTACCAAAGAGTCTACTGTCAACTCCCTGCTGCCACAATGTCTTAGAACTCAGCTGGGAGAATCCACACTTATGGAGGATCATCTGAAGTCCAGCCAGACCTGAAGAGCAGTCTCCCAGCCTTTGAACAGAGTGATGAAGACCAAACCAGACAGAGTCCTGAAGATGTCACATCTAGAAAGTTTCAGATCCTGAAGTGACATGGAGAGAAACTTCACATTGTAGTGGGCAAGGCAGGACTCAGGGGCAGTGGATGCATTCAAGAACAAAGCCTGCAGAAGCTAAGAGAGACATGGTGTGGTGAGAGCAGGCCTACAGAGGGCATGCAGACAAAGGCCACTGGTCCTGCAAACAGCAGGACTGCTTCTGCAGACCCAGGGCTCCAGTTGCTCTCGGTAAGTTTTAACAACCTCAGTGTCCAGTGTTTGAACTGATGTTCCTACCACTTGGGAAAGCATGCTCTCATTTTTTATTCTAATACATAGTGAGACCATCATTTTGTGCTCAGAAAGCCCCAGGGAAAGAATGCCTAGGACTATTTAATTAATATGATGGAGCAATTTCATGATGTTAGCTGCAGAACAGATCTTCTACATGTCCAATGATAAGGCCATCATGTTGCACACTCCAGGGTCTCCTGTCATGTAGATTCTATGTTGAGTCCCTTCCCCCACCTCACCCCCCCCCACCCCCCACCGTATGGTATGTTCTGAAGCTGCGAAGCCTGTGGTCCTACCCAGCACGGGTCCATCACTCCGGGCCATCACTCCAAAGTATCAAGTGTCAGAAAGTCCCTTGAGCCAAAAGCACTGGGCAGACGGCAGCTTGGGCTCTACTGGTGTCTCATCTCCAAAGAGAGAAAAACAAACACATTTCCAGGCATTGATCCAGGAAGAACATTCTCTTTTTCTTGTTGACAGATGAAAATATTGAGCCCCAGAGACTATGATCAAAGAAAAGATATTTTACTGAACTTTACTGAAAAATAAAAGGATAAAAATCCTTTCTTAGGGGCACAGCATGTGGCCAATTTGGAGGAGAGGCCAAGGTAACCCTTTAATGAACAATGATGGTTCTATTTCCAGCCTAGGACGCTATGATCTTACCATGGTTTTCCAAAGGAGAAGACAGGAAAAATAAGTATTTTTATCTACTGCCTGCCCATCCATCCATCCATCCACTCACCCATTCATTTACCTGCCCATTCATCCTATACATAATTATTTCTTAAAGGTCAACAACATGCCAGGCACCACCTAGGTTACCAGAGTATACACTGATGAATAAAGTAGACATAGACCTTCTTCTTCGGGAGTTTACAGTCTAACAGTTAAGGGATTACAAATATTTTTAGTACACTGAGAAGGAAAGATGTTCTGGGTTCCACAAGAGCACAAATATATGGCAAGGGAGAAAAAAGAAAAAGAAAAAGGAAGCCAGGCATTAAAAAAGAAGTGTGTTCACAGTGTGGTTGTTCACACTGAATTAAAACTAGGCTCAAACTTTCTTTACCTAAAGATCCAATTAAAATGTGGCAATTTGGCTGCATCTCTCATATCTACATCTGAATATATGACTGAAGCTTATAATTAACAGAGTTTTTAAAAAAGTGCAACCCAGTGAAACTCTTGGGCTATTTACTAAATCCCTGATTAGCAATCAGACAAAGGCCATTGTCCCAAAGGCGGTAATTTGGTCTTCAGTGTAATCTGAATTTGCAAGCCTATGTGAATGGAGAATGAGAATAAACCTGATATTTACCCAAAGGGGAAGAAACAGTTGCTGATGCCAGAAAAGAATGAACTAGAATAGCTGAAGAGGTCAGCAGAAACTTGACATAGAGAAGGCTTTCTGCTTCCGTCAAGTATCCCTTTTTTGTCAGAAAGGTTGGGTGCCTTTTCCTATTAATTCTCTCCACCTTGTTTCAAAATTCCTGTCTGGGCGATAAGAATGGTCTCAAAAAACTTTCACAAATGATAAAGAATGAGCAATGTACTGATGAAAGAAGACAATGGAAAGGTTCACATTTCTCCACATATAACCCCAAGAGAAAAGTGCACACTTTCAACTCATTTTAGGATTAGAGAGGGAAGAATGACATTCCGCTCGCTTGTTATGAATCTCATTCGTAATTATAAATGACAGTATGACTATGGTCTCACCTCAGGCTCCATGTAGGAGTTCCTGGGCACAAGTGGCTCTAGAGCTGGTGTTATTCTTGGTTGACAGAGGCAACCTTCCTGACCCACCCTCCAGAGAGAGATGCTTGTGGCCAAATACATGCTTTAAGGCATCTGACCCATCGGTGCAGTCTCCACCTAGGGCAAAAAGTCTACTGATCAGGGTGACAGAAGTCCTTTCTCCCCTGGGCCACTAAGTGTGGACACATGGGACTCTACAGTCTATAGACCTCCTGTGAAGGGACTCTCCAAGGCTGCCCTGCGTGTAAGAAGTGAGTGTTGAGTGCACAGCACAGACAGAGCCCCTGAAGCCACCCGCCATCGTGGTGGATGGAGGATGCAATTTAGCTGATCAACACAATGCTCCCATTCTTAAAGGAGGTGTATCCTCTTCTTTTCCATAGGAAATCTAGGTTTTTTACTTCTGGACCTTCAACCACCTGTCATAAAAGTTCAAGAACAGGACATCTTTAAATTAATACAGAAGGATGATTGAGCCAAACTCCTTTTGGATGGTTCTTGAACTAAAAAAGGGATTCCCTCAGGAGAAGAAGGAGAAATGATGGGGTAGAGGTTGAGAGTAGGGAAAGGAAAAGGCTAGGGTGGCTCAGTGGGATAAGAACTCAAATGCTCACACAAAGTCTCTGGTGATGGTAGAGAAAGCAGTTCCAGAAGAGTCACCCAGCAGAAACAGATGGAGGAACATTGAAGGGGGAGGCAGTATGTGGGGACCACCTTTTATTTCCAGGAGCCTGGGCCAGCACAGGGGGAGAGAAAACCACAGCTAGAAAGGGCAGAGACCAGCCTGTTTATTTAATAAAAAGGGGCCAAGAGAAGGAAGTGTCGAGGAAAAAGGGAGGACAAGAGAAGTAATCAAGTTCCTGAGGACATGGGAGGGGCAGGAATCCCCGATCTAGTTGACTTCAAGCTTGGCCTGAGGCACCACCATGAACTGCCAACCTCAGGCTGCAGGAACAGGCCTGATTCTAATAAGAGCTCCATTCTTGTCTGCTTGAGGCATAAACTGGAGACTGCCTGCCAGGCACACGCTTGCAGACCTTGGCTATTTACACGGTGCCCCTCAAATGTAACTCAGGTCCTCTTACCCCATCCACCTGCCAGGTGAGCAGAATAGACGCTCGCTCCATTTGATAGGGACACTGTCTTGCCCATCAAAACACCATACTCAGAACTGCAATCTAGCTTTCTGACCCCAAGCTCCTGCTGCTTTGTGCTGCACCTGCTCTTGTCAGAGGTGGGAGAGATGAGGGCAATGTCTCCTTCACCTGGAATCACCTGAGAAAATCTTGTGGCTTTCCTCCTGCCAAGCTGAGTGGAGGCTATGACACTTCTCATGGCCTCATTCATCCAGGGTCCTTTGGAAAGGAAAGATGCTGATATAGAATGAGGGAATAAGAAAGCAGAAAACACTATGATTCTAAATAGCAGACAAAAATGGAAGCCAGGCTGCTTTAATCTACCCCAAAGGCTGGGAAAGCTCCACTTGGGGCCAAGGACATAGGTAACAGGGTAGGAGCAGCTGGCCCGTGGACGGAGGGCTGGGAAAGTAACAGAGTAACAGAGCTTGGGACAAAGGCAGAGAGCAGGCTAGCAGGTTAGAAGCCACTCTGGATAAGGTCCTGATTGAACAATTACATCTAAAATGAAATATGACAAACAGCCTGTTCAGTTACATGCAGTACTGGCAGTAAAATGGGCCTCTTACACTCTGTCCTGATGCTCTGGCCTCAACATATCCCCACCCCCTGCCAGCACCTTCTCTTCCAGGACAATGTTCCTCCCCACCAGAAACCACCACGGTGACGCTAGAAGATTCTCACCCGTGACACAGGTCTGGAAACAGGCTGTCTTGGCAGGAAACAGTTATGCATTTCCTCCCTAAAGGAAGCTAGAGGTGTGAGGTTGGGAATGGCAGCAGGTGCGATCTCTTGGCCCCTCTCTGGAAGAAATATTTGGGTTGGTCCAACCTAATATGATCACAAGAAACTGGAGCTTAAGGGACATTTTTTTGTTTTGAAATACTGACTTTGTAGGTAATGAGGTTGAATGGTTTTACTGTAAAATTAACTAATTTTATTGTCTGAAATAAAATTAGCTTGTTGCAACTAGCAACGAATGCCCAGGGAGGTTCAATGACTTGCTCCAGGTCTTAAAGTAAGTAAGTGAGCCCTAGAAAAACTCAGGGTTCTTGACTCGGTTTTACAATTTTTCTAAGATTATGCGTCCTTGAGCCAAACAAGATAGAGAGGGTTACTAAAAACACCTATACATAAGCATCCGGCCAGTGGAGGTGGCTGAAGGCAATGATCTGAGATGCCTTTTCAAGCTCCATGTCCTGATTGGTCCTCCCAGAAAGCGGCACCTGCTCACGGGGAGACAGACGCTGTTTCGGTGACACGCCTGCGGCATGACTCTGCTTCCTGGCACTAGTTAATGCTGACCCCTTAACATTTTTCGCCTTTGATTTCCTTAATGTGATTGCTGTGTTTCCTTGCTGTCTGACAAAGGTCAATACCTATTTGTCCTCTAATAAATGGGCTGCTTAATGTTGAGGGGAAAGAACAGGCCAACAGAAAACCCTCATCGCTGCGTATAAATAACTCCAAAGTCAATTATCTATTTTTGGTTTCTTCTTTGAACTTAAACATTTTTATCACATACAAATGTACCATCATTAGCCCTCCCTGGCAGCATCTAGCCCTTTATGAAGTAATTGCCTCTCAAAAAACATCATGCTTTTCTGAACATGCTGTATTTTTTGGCCACAGCCTTGAACTGCTGGGAATGCAATTGCTTTTTAATTGGAACCAACAACCAGTGCTGGCTTGGATTCAGAGCTGAGCCTCCCCACATCAAAAGTGCCTGCTGGCGCCTCGAGACCAGGGAGCAGGTGGCCAAGCCATCCACCTTCAGGTTCTGACTCCCAAGGGAGGCTGTTTGTGCCTGGGGACTGTGTTGTCTCAGAAAACAGAATTTCCCTTCTCTTACCAGAAAAAGAAGTACTTGTCATCCATGGTGACCGCAAACAGAAACTGAATGGTCCATGTGGGAAGTGTCCCCTTGCCCAGCAGATGTCTGTAAATGTGTGAATAAACCAGAAGCTCAAAAGAAAGAAAACAAAAGAACCACCAAGAAAACATTCAGTGTTTTCCATCAATATGCCAGGACAAACTGTCCTTCCCTTTCTAAAGGGAAGCAATTGCAGGAATGGGTTCTCTTGCCTTCTGTCAATGAGGGGAATAATCAGCATTCTGGAAAACCATTGCTTTAGGTTTTCATTCTATCAGGCAATTATTTAGCATTTACAGCTTATTAATACAACAGTGGATCTCATTGACACGATATGCTAAAAAGCTTATGTTTCATCAGAATATCAGCACAATGGTTTGCTAAACACAATTTCTTCTCCACGCATTCCTTTGACTTAACTACTTTTAGCAGCACATGAAGGGTATGAGCTGAAGGCCAGTCATCCACATTGAAATGCTGGCACAGTAATTATGCAGAATATGAAATGCCTGATCCTAAGTGTCTGAAGGACTATTTCCATATGCAAGCACTCAGATGGGCTATGTGTTGTGCCAGATTAAGCTGCTGTGCAATGTGGGATGAAAACCAACATAGGGAAAAAACCCCAAACAATTTAGTAAAATTTTTGCTTCTCCCACCCACACTAACTCAGGTCTGACCTCAAAGGCCTTTACTCTCTTAGTCTAAGATCGCAAACTTCAGATAAAGTCTTCTACATTGCAGAAACATTCCATTTAAACTTATAGACATTGTTAATTCTGGCTGAGCAAGGTTTCCGAGAACCAAACAACACTAGTAGATTGCTTCAACCATCAATGTTCTGGAGACATGAGATGGGGCCATCTGTCACCCAAATTATGACTGGAGGGTGGTGTGCGGCCTGTCTCACTCATATTTTGTGCTCCTCACTGGGCACTGACCCCTACAACTAAGGTGGCCCCTCCCTTGTCCCCACACTCACTCTTTCTACCTGCTTTAGGTCATATGCCTCTAGCCACCAATTCCAGGCCATAAACTTCATTGTTCCAAGGTTTTCTCTTCTGCAAAGCCAGCAACATACCAGGGCATCCTGGGTTATGCCACACCATGATCTTCTGCTTTCTCTGAATTCCTTTAGCACCTGCATGGTACTGCTTAATACACAGTTTTCCCCTTTTTCCTAGTTTAAGATATTAACTCCAGTGAGCAAGTAAACTTTTTTTTTTTGAGTGCCTATGACTGATCTAGGCCCTGAGAAGAATTCTCTGTCATCTAGCAAACACATGTTTTATATTTCTGTGTTGATAGCATTGTGCTGGGGTTCAGTAAGGATGCAGAGGGACAAAGAGGTTTGTGAAGGCAGTAGGACATGGGAAAGAAACTTATAAGCTACTGGAGAGAAAAACAAGTCAACAGATGTGTATCTGTCTACAATATAATAGTGTCACTCCAACTATGAGCCAGGGGGGAGCATTGGGCTGGAATGAATGATTACTTCTAACTAGAGGTCAGCTGGCCCTTGAGCTGGATCTTGAAATCAAGTACATTGGACTGAGGACCTTGAGTGCCCACCCACAGAGGACAGATTTCAATCTGACAACAGTAGGGACACAGCAAATGTTTCTGATTTAGAAATAGGAGACCGCTGACAAATCCCATGGCAGTGGAAATGATATTCTAAATGAAGGTAGGCAACGGGCACAGACAATCTGAGGATGCTCAGAGGGAATTCCTAAATGAACTGGATGTGGAGCAAATATAGAAGTGGGACACAGGGTTAGAGACTGAGTGGCCACCAGCAAAGAGAATTTTTGACTGAGATTGAATATTCATGATTCCCCCACCTCTGTATGTAATTGTAATAACTTCAATGAAAGCTGTTAATTTGTCTTTGAGCTTTACTTTATCAACATTCCTTGGGTCTGATAGTGCTGTTTGCATCTGTGTAACTTTTTACTAGCTTATTAGGATTTCCTTGGTGTTCTCCTTTGTCCAACAATGCTGTATTTAGAAACATTTTTAAATGTCCAAGTTGTCTTTTGCCAAGGGGATCTTTTTATTCAATTCTACATTATTAATTTTGGTTTAATTACATTGTGATCAGAGAAAAAGATCCGTAAAATTTCTGTTTTTTAAGATCCATTAAAATTTTGCAGGCTAGGACATAATCAACTTTTCTGCCTGATCCATGGATATTTGAAAAGAAGTTATGCTCTCCTTCTGAAAGTCATTCAAGTTCAAAAAGATACCTTTATTCATCATGTGTGTTCACTCATCACATAATTGATGAATGTTTGCTAAATGTGATTAAGTCAAATTAATTATATCCTTCATATCTGCTATATAATTTCTTTCTATTTTTTCCTCATTTTGCCATGTGTTAAGAATGGGGCACTAGCAATTTCTACTTTCCTCTGTCATCTCTGATTCACCTGATGTTTTGCACCTCAATCCTTCTTCATCTCCACAGTAGTTGGTCCTCTGCCCTCTTCTTCAAGCTCTCAGTACTCACAAAGGAAAATCTGTGGCCCCACTCATCCTATTTCAGCCTTCTGGTACCTCACTACGCCTCGGATGCTCACTCATTCTGAATCCATGCTCTCCACAGCCAAGCCCAGCCAAAAAACTCAGGATAAGTGATCCAATGCCCGGGAAGTGAAATAAAGCATATCCTTCAGTGTAGACATCAAGGCTATAATGAAGTTTCTGGAGAAGAGTTAGACAGGTGAACATCCTTTGTTGGCTTTGATCAGGAGGAATAAAGGACATCCATGCGACTACATGGGTGGGTCAAAGAATGAGGTGTTTGGTGTGGACCTGGGTGGAGAGTTGAGGAAACCATGCAAAGCTCAGGTCCCCACTGTGGTTATTATAGAAGAGCAAAAAATTATATGATAGTACTTGAAAACATCATTGTTTTGATACTGCTTATATTTATGTAACTATTGTCCTTTAATTTTGGTTTTTTACTAAGGCTATTGCAACAGTGGTATCTGTTGCTGAGATTTCTGACAGATATTGAATATCGCTGATTCAATCTCAATACACACGTCCTGGCCTCTCTGTGATTGGAGCCCTGTGACTCCAATTAGTGGTGAGTGGGAATGATGTACAGCACACCTGGGCCAAAGCATTTAAGAACAAAACTGGTACATGATTCTTTGGTTTCTTTCCTTCCTGCTATGGTGACCTGGAAGCTAATTCCAGGTGGTATAACTGTAAGATGACTAAAGGATTACTCATATGAACATTTTGAGGAATGAGAGAGGCACTTGTCACCATTATGCCAAGACAACAAGATCTTCCTGGACAAACAGAACTATGGGTGACCTATGTTATACAAGTTGAAAATAGATTTGTTCCCTGAAATACCGCATTGGATCACTTATCCTGAGTCTTTTGGCTGGGTTTGGCTGTGGAGAGCATGGATTCAGAATGAGTGAGCAACCGAGGCGTAGTGAGGTACCAGAAGGCTGAAATAGGATGAGTGGGGCCACAGATTTTCCTTTGTGAGTACTGAGAGCTTGAAGAAGAGGGCAGAGGACCAACTACTGTGGAGATGAAGAAGGATTGAGGTGCAAAATATCAGGTGAATCAGAGATGACACAGAAAAGAAGAAATTGCTAGTAGTTGGGTGGACTACTCTGAAGAGTCACCCAACTCTCTCTGAACTTTATAAAAGGGAGATATAACTTGCGTGTTGAGCAAGAAAGTTCACGGTAAACTTGTTACTGCAGCATAGCTTATCCAATCCTGATTGATATAGTTCTTTACAAAATGTCAGTGTGCCTAAATGTGTGGACATCCAACAAAAAATGAAGAGGGTTTGCTTCATATTTGGTCTGTTCTATTGAGAAGTCACCAAAGGGAGGGTAAAAATCAAGAGACAAGGATATTCTTCTTGTCCCCTTTCTGTTGGGGACTTATTTTCTCTTTTTCTTTGGGAACTTTTATTATTCATAGATTATATCTCTATGTTTTATTACTATGTCAGTCATCTTTTCTCAGATTCCTTTGGAAATATTTATTGTTTATCTGTTTATCTTCTTCAGTGTTCACTTTACTTTTCAGTGCAACAACAACAAAAAATAGTACATGGTCTCTTAGCATTGTATTCCACTTTCTTATTATGTGCCACACTGTTCATGATGAATAGATATAAAGCCCTCCTCTGTCTTGCTGAGAATCTTTAACAGTTGTTTCCAAACTTTTCTGTGGGTTTTGGGTAAATAATAATTTAGGTGTATCTTTAAGCTCTTATGACTTTATTCTTTTGTGTTACAAAATGTTTTCACAGGCTTTAGATATTTTTTTTCTGTTTGTTCACATACTTTTCTGACCTTGATGAACTGATGATAAAACTTTTATTTCTCAGGCAGTACTAGAAACATTTTTGATGAGCTACTCATCCTAGTACCTTCTTGGATGGTATTAATTTGTATTTTAACAAGACACCCAGTTGATCCCTTCCCAGGTGGCTCAGTTGGTCAGAGCATTATCCCATACGTCAAAAGGGTGAGGGTTTAATTCCTGGTCAGGGCACGCACTTAGGTTGCAGGTTGGATCCCCAGTGGAGGCACATACAGGAAGAGACCAATCAATGTTTCTCTCCACACTGATGTTCTCTCTCTCCCCCTCTCTCTTTTCTCTCTAAAATCAGTAAACATATCTCTGGCTGAGGATTTAAAAAAACCCATCCAGTTGAAGAGAATGTTCTATGGGGACAGGTCATTTATTTCTGACCACCAAAAATTTTTGTAGCTTTGCCCCTCCCCTACCTTGCCCACCTTTTAGATACACTGTATACTCTGTTAATACTGCTTGTGCCTTCTTGAATGTATCAGTCTGTCCCATCCTGTTGTATAGACCTGTACTTCAAGATTGTGAGCAAGATAACTAAAAATGGGATTCGTGTGTGTACATGTGAGTTTGTGTGTGGGTATGAATGAAAGTTAACAGTAGTAGCTAAAGCTGACAGAAGTAAACTCAGCAAAACCAAGTATCTCCTAAGAAACAGTCACTAAGCATATGACTGTATACACACTGGAAGAACAGCGGGTGGTGAGGGTTGGTATCAGGCCACCTGAGAGGTAAGACACTGTAATCAGACCACCAGGATACAACAAATAAGAACCTTTAGATCCTCTATGAAAATAGAGATGTACTATTACTGCTGTGAGATAAGATCAGATGCTACAAAAAAAATCAATAAGAATAAAGCATCCCTAAAGTGGAAGGAGATAGGAGGAAGGACAATTTCACAAAAAGATAATGCTGCCAAGAGCTGTGGAGTCTCCTTTTCACTCTTCATATCAAGAGCTGGCCATCTGAGCACCCCGGCCGCAAGTGATGACAGATTTGGAAGGCACAGAATGACATAGGAAAGAGTGTACTCATTAGTTGCAGTCCATTAACATTTAAATTCGGTAAGCTTCCTCCAGTATGATTTATACCAACTCACCACCCTTGATCTTGGAAAGTTTCCCTTTGGCTAAATGAATTTCTCTTCCCTCTGCACATGCTCTCCCCCACCCCTGGAACACCATTACTCCTGCCTGTCTTTACGGTACGGTCAGAAGTGATCCTGGGCTCAGGACCTGTGAGTTCTTTGGGTTTATATCCCCAAACTCTAGTGCTCTGCTTGAAACCTAGTAGGCTCTCTATTGTTCTGTAAATATTGAACAATGAATGGGTGAGAGAGTGAATATATGGTATGCTGGCACAAAAGCAAGTCTTCCTTTTGTGATTTAAATTTAACTACATCATATTGAAGAACGGGCAAGTCTGAGGATGAAGAAGGGATCAGCTTTCCAAGTATCCCCGAATCATGTCTTCTCAACGTAGCTTCAGTGATTAGTTTTGAAGGGAATTCCCAAGAACACTTCTTTGTGGGAAAATAGGTGGGTTTATTCACTCTGTATCCACAGTGTGATATGATCTTCAGTTTTAAGCAAAACTTCTAGAATAAGAAATAGGACCTGGTCCTCGCCCCCACCCTGCTATTTGCCATAGATGAAGACTTGTTATTTTCTGGGCAACAGAAGAGGAGAAGGCTCCAGCAGTGGGAGGGAGACTTGAAGCATGAGATTAGAAGAACCAGGGAGCAACTAGGTATGTTCACCTTACAGAAGAGAGGGCTGGGTGGAGGGAAGGGTAGTAGGACATTATAGGGCCCACCACTGGGATCAATTACCTGAAGGAATTTTGTGCAGAACAAGGCCCAGTATCTGGGTATGAGAGCCATAAGGACACACTGCACGAAAGCTACAGTATAGGAAATTACCAGAGAATATTGCATGGTGGTTCATTATGCCTCTGAGTCAGATGTCTTTTGTTCAAAACCCCCATTTGCAGGCTCTGAGACTCAGCTTTCCTGTCGATGTGATGGTAATAGTAAGACTAGCTGG
This sequence comes from Pteronotus mesoamericanus, assembly GCF_021234165.1. NCBI lineage: Eukaryota > Metazoa > Chordata > Mammalia > Chiroptera > Mormoopidae > Pteronotus > Pteronotus mesoamericanus. Next base: position 16,740,537 of record NW_026555308.1, read on the forward strand.
CTGGGCAGTTCTCAGAGTTCGATAATGAGGACTTAGTACTGTACCTGGCTTACGGTCAGCACTGTAAAATGCAAGCTGCTGGAAACACTGCCTATTTCCAGTGGCCCAGATACTACAGTGGTAGGAGGGATATAAGGTGGTGAGCGCCTTGTCACCAAAAATGTTTAAGCACAGGCTGGCTGACAACTGACTCGTGAACTTTTTGGTCCCTCCTGACAGAACTTGATAGTAAATCTGGGAGCTTGAAAAAAACCTTCTGGGCATTTCCCATGAAACATGGCTGCAGGCATCCTGGACTTTGCAGAAGCTGTAGAGAGAGACAGAAACAGGAGTGCTGTCTAATCTGTGTGCAAGAATCACCTTGGAGAGAGCAACACACAGAGTCAATTATCATAATGCCATTCCTAATTTGAAATGCTCCAATTACTGTACATTAAAGCAACTTTTTCAAAGTTGAAACATCAAAGATGCAGCAAAGGAGAGTCGATCTGTTTTGGGTGCATGCTGGGGGCTGGGAACTGCCTCTCAAGCATTGGGCCCTGTGGACAGGAACTTAAAACACTTCCTTAGCGCAGATTGAAGATAAAAATAGCTAAAATTTTGAGTCTGAGAAGACAGCAATAGTTGCCCCCCAATGGCATGAAATAGCGTTTCTCTTTGTAGATATATGGCTTGGTGGAAAATACTCTAAGCGTTTCTTTTTTAAAATTGGATGCTTGCAAAATTCTTTCCTTAAAAGATGACGAGCTTAGGACAAGAAAGGAGTCAACTGAGGCAAGCCTAGAAGGAGGTCAGGTAGCATACTGATTTACTTAGCAAGTGTACAAGGATATGGCAAAGGCCAGCCTTGCATGGGTCAGTTGGAAAGAATCTATTTGCAGTGCCCATCCAAGCCTGCTCCAGTCTCTGCAGCCACTGGGGAGGAACGAGCCTGCAGAGGCAACAGAAGATTCTATTAAGGATCTCGCCAAACGCATTGTCTCTGGAGCTCAAGGCATTATCTCTGTCTGGAGCACTCTTGGCTGCTGTCTGCTGTCTCCTTCCCCTATTAGGTCATGCTTCAAAAGATTCTTCCTGACCACAATGTCCCCAGTCCACCACCCAATCATTCTGTTCTTTCTCTTAGTACTCAGTACTCTTTCTTCATATCATTTATTCCAATGCATTACTGTTCATCTGTGTGTGCTTAGTTATATAACATCCAGAACACCAACCAGACTGTCACTTCTAAAATGTTGGAGACCTCCAAATACCCGGGATCTTGCAGAATGCCAACATACGGTAGATAGTTAATAAGTATTTTTTAAAATCCTCACTGGAGGATACATATTTTTTTCCTTGATCTGAGAGAGAGACTAATGAAAGAGAAACATCAATCGATTGTGCCCTGATGGGGGATCAAACCCACAAGCCAGGTTACATTCCCTGACCAGGAATCATACCTGCAACCTTTTGGTGTACAGGGCGTCACTCCCACCAGCTGAGCCACCTGGCCAGGACTTAATAAGTATTTGTCAAGTGACTGAACTCTAGGCATTGCCATAAGATTCTTTTCACCTTTAATTAATGCTAAAATATCTCTAGAATGTTGGTTGAGACATCTCGTTCCTATAGATGTATCTCTTAGGTCTTTCTATCTTAAATCTACTAAATTAAAGAGGAAAAGTGCTCCAAACAAACCCAAAAGTCACACTGGAAACAAAAAGCTCCCACCAAATGCAAACTAAAGAAATAATATACACATTTCTCTGCTGTGTCTTCACTGGTGTGTGAGCTCGACACTTCCATTACATATTAACTGCATCCCTGCTGACCCAGAAAGCCAGTTGTTGGCTATGATATGCAACAGACACACTTCGCTGCTTCTGAGGGGTCAGCCAGCATTATGAGAGAGACAGTTCCTTTTTTAGAATGGGAGATATCCCTGCCTTCTGAATTAGGAAACTACATGTCCCTTCAGAACTAGAGATGAAGCCATAGTGCTGTTACAATAGAGTATGGGGGGGTCATGAGAAAAGATGAACACCAAGACAAGGAAAACAAGGCTTTGGAGGGCCACAGAGAATAGCTGAGGGCAGAAGACCCATAGTCCCACCTTGACAAGCCAGGCATCATGTGGTCCTGGCTGCAAGGGTCCCTGAAATGGAGCCTACCCTCACTGCTTCCTCCAGGAAACTGCATTTGGTCTCCAGGGTCCCCAGCACTTTGCTTCCACCTGCTGTACTCATCACACTTGGCCTTGTACTACAGTCAGCTGCTTGTCTGCCATCGCCCTCCATTGCTGTACCTCCTCTAGGCCAGCAACCCCTCCTGTCTGCCAACACAGGACCTGACACAGCCTTTGGCTCACTTTCTTGCATTCAGGACTCAGAAAATGTTTACTAAATGGAACTTAATTCCTCCTCGGGGGAGACCAGACTAAGGATATGAGGACTGCATGTGGCATCAGAGGTAGCCCATACAGAAAACAGGAGAGTTGAGAGGGGAAAGGTGGGAGGACAGGCTCTTCCAGCACCCTGCCCTCGATGGGTGACTAATCACCCAGCTGGGAGTGGTGCATTCTCCAATGCGCAGATTGTAGTTTCCCACAACTGCTGCAACTCTCTCACCCATTCGATCTGAGACTCTGACATTCTGCCCATCAAGAAGAGGGGTCTATGTCCTTCCTCTTGAATTGTGACTATAGTAGGCCCCCTTATTCACAGTTTCAATATTAGTGGTTTCAGTCACCCATGGTCAACTGCAGTCCAAAAATACTCAATAGAAAATTCCAGAAGTAAACAATTCATAAATTTTAAATTGCATGCTGTCCTGAGTAACATGATGAAATTTTGTGACATCCCATTCCATCCTGCCTGAATATGAATCATCCCTGTGTCCAGCATAGATGCTCTGTGCCCATTAGTCACTTAGTGGTCGTCTTGGTTACCTGATTGACTATTGTGGGACCAGCACAACGTGTATGGTCAAGATCCCTTATTTTACTTAATAATGGCCCCAAAGCACAAGGTTACTAATGACAGCAAGTCAGATATGCCAATTTGTTACGGGGCTAAAACTGAAACATCAACCAACTCCCACAAGCCCATCAAACTCTTTCATCATCTGGCCCCCAAGAACCTCCCATTTTCCTGCCTGAAAGTGGAGGACCTCTTTCTGTCTTAGCTTTACTAGGGTTTGTCACAGCTACGGGTTCTATAAGCAGCCTACGCACCTTCAGAGCACACTCTCCCATCCCCCAGAGCAAGCGCCACTGGGGCCCCAGTGCTTTTAGACTCAGGCGCGCCACCCTAAATTGTTCCAGCCCCCGACCTGCCTCTGGGATAATTTTCCACCGGTAAGTTTCAAAAAAAGAGCCTCAAGTTTCCCATAACCATTCTAAACCCAAAGAACTGGCTGATTTTCTGGGTAAGCAAAAAAAGAACTTGGTGTAAGCGTCAACGGGGACACGAACATCAAAAAGAAAATGATAGCATTTCACTGCAATCTGCATATTCCTTTGGTGTATTTCACAACCATAGAATGGACCTTTGTAATTTCCTGCATGATTGTTCTTATAGGAGGAGTGGAATTTGTCTCAAAAAAGGTTAAAAAGAGTATAAAATGCAAGTTTCAAAAATATGCGAGGCTCTAATTCTTTCCATTTCTGTCACATAGAGGAAACACGTAGTTGTATTTCTAAGCCTGAGCACTTTAAAATTTATGAAGTTGTCAAACGTACAAAATATTTTCATTTTATATTTTCAAAAGGGGAGAGAATTAATTACAAAGTAGCCCAAGGGGGTGCCATTTAGTGTTCTGTGAAGCAGACAGTGGCTATATGTGGCTGCCAACTGGAAGAAGTCCCCAGCTGGGGCGTTTTGCATGTGTATGGACAGTAGCTGCAAAGCTGAGGGTCACAACTGGCAAATCCATCCACCACACTTCCATTTAGACTTCTTCTCCCAAAACACACTGGAATAAGAGCTTCCACAATAAGAAAGGCAATTAGCATAAAAAAAGATTTTTCTTGCTGAGCAAGGCTGATATGTAATACTTGGGAAATGACCTTCAAGGACAAAGGGTTCAAAGCAGGCAGAGCCCCCAGGACAAACCTTGCAGATTCAGAACATGACAGATGTCAGAGATACTTCTGTGCTTGAATCCAGATTCCGAGGTGGGGACTGCAATCAATGATGCGTTGTCCTATTCTGAGGGCCTGTGACTGAAGCCAGCCCAGGCAAGCGTCACAAGGCACAATGGGCAGGGAAGCCAGCCCTGGGCACCAGATCCAGCCTGATCCAGGTACTCCCCCAGGATGCCTCTCCTCATTGCTTGCTGGGCCCATCATTTCTCTCTCTGATCTTGGTTCTCCAGTTCCTTGGCTACCTACTCCAGCCCTGATTCCTGCTTATGCTTTTCACCTCGTTTTAGTGATTATTCAGGCCTTCCTCCCATGGCCCATTTCCCTAGCCCTGGAAGCATCCAGATTTTTGGCAAATGGCCTTGGTCCCACCAGACCCCAGGCAGCTGCAAAAGGACATCTTCCACTTTGACATCTTAGCAAAGTGAGGGGAGAAAAAACACAGAGATATTTCACAAACTCTTCTCTAATAGGTCAAAGACTGGGCGGCCAGAGGGATAACCTAGACCTGCCCAGTGGGCTATGCACAGGATAGCAAGTATCTGAGAGGCCGCTGGACATGTGGCTACTTTCCATCGGGGCCCTGAAAATTTTGCAGTGGCCATTCCTGAAGGCTGAGCACATCCCAGGGCCCATAGGTCGTTTGCAGACATCCACTCAACTACTGAATCCAGGGCTGAACAGAGCAGCTCAGGGCCCTTGGGCTGTTCTTTGTGGCATGGTATTCAACAGGTCTACACACTACAGAAAACAAAACAGTTTCAACTCAAATAGAATAGAAGCAGGTTGATTCCCAACACCCCCTTTCCTGTGGAAATAATGGAAAATAGCAACAAACATACCAGGCCAGAATGCCACCTTCTAGAACCCTGCCCCAGAAACAGAGCGATAAATCACCCACATCACTACAGTTCTGACTGGAGAGGATGGTGTAAATTCAGGTTCACAATTATAGAGAATCAAATTATTGCTTTATTCCCAGGGAGATGAATGGGAGTGACAGACTTTTCAGAGTAGTAAAAATAGATGGATGCTTTCTATAAAATAATTCACATACGCCTACAGTAATTTACAATAGATCTGGCAAGCTGGGAGCAGGCGAGAGAAATTCCAGATAGAATACCACACTATTTTCCAGTGGTAGAGTAAATGGTTTGGCTATTATGATAATACATTTCAGCACAACATTTCTCCCCTTAATAGAAATACATTAGAGACCATTTATAAAGATATCAACATTGCAGTTCTGTTTCTTGAACTATAAGTTAGACATAAATATAACACAATTTATGGATGAGGAAATCCAATTTCATGCTGTTTCAAGTGCATTTTTGTTTATTACATAACTACAATTCTCTATATATGAGATAGTGTATTACATGAAATAGATGTATGGCAATGATATCCATCTGTGTCTACATAGGAATTACCAACATGTATCCATTACAAATGGAATTATTTTAGGATATGTATTATGTACAAGCAACACCCCAAGAACCTACTACACGATGACATCACTACATAATCCTAGCTATCATTCTAGCTATTCCAAGGGTACAGGAATGAGGTGCTCTGGATAAATATATACTCTAAAGCTGCAAGAGCTTTAGAGTCAGATTTTGGTTGAGTTCTGGCTCTTCTATTTATTAGCTACAAGATCTTGGACAAATTCTTTGACTTCTGTCAAGCCCAATAGCACCATCTGTAAAACAGAATCAATACTGATTAATTCTCGTGAGGACCGAATAATATAATCTTTATACAGTGCCCAGCATAATGTCTGGCATAGTGTTAGTGCTAATCAAAATAGATATTTTTAAGTGTTTCTCTCTCCTATTTAAATGTAATGACACTTGTGGGAACCTAATCTCAAACCTAGTACCCACATGCTTATCTTTTTTTAATCCTCACCTGAGGATATGTTTATTGGTTTTAGAGAGAGGGCAGGGGGAGAGAGAGGGAGAGAGAGAGAGAGAGGAACATCGATGTGTGAGAGAAACATTGATTGGTTGCCTCCTGTACGCACCCCAACCAGGGATCAAAGCCCCAGCCTATGTATGTGCTGTGGCTGGGGATTGAACCCACAACCTTTTGGTGTATGGAATGATGCTCCAACCAACTGAGCCACCTGGCTGGAGCATGCTTATCTTCTTAAGCCCCAAACACAGACTAACTGAATGCCGACTGATTGGTGTACAATGAAGAACACAGAGAAGGCCTGTGGGCTCTTCTCACTGTTGTTTTTCTTCTCTTCTCCCTGGTGGCCATTCTATTCTCTACTCCCTCCACTCACTGACAGCAATATAGGTGTTTCTTGACACTCTCTATCCACTTTTAGCATTCTGAGACCTTTTCTATGGACTTTACACCTATTTCTCCTCTCTGGCTTACCACTGGTATGCAAGGATTGAATTTAGCTTTGACAATCAATCCTTGGTTGGGAGAGTGTTTTTCTTATGCCTGGCAATTCTTGGATTTTTTCCAATGCTCTAGCAATAACAAGTATAGAACCCCCAGCTAATCAGACCCATGATCTTAGCCACAGTGAAGGTGGGCTCGACAGATGTACACACGAGTCCCTGTGAGGCAGCAGTCCGGATGTGCAGCTTCTCTGGTTGTATGGGTTGCTAGACACCAAACCAAAAGCCTGAGAGGGTTCTGAGAAGAAATCAGCCCAAATACAGTGTTTGGCACCCATTGCTATAACAATACAGCACAGCCATAGCAATTTTTTTCATAATTGCCAGAGCCTGAAAACAACTACCCTCAGCAGGTGAATGGATAAGTGAACTGCGATATATTTGGACAATGAAATATTATTCAGCACTAAAAAGAAATGAGCAATCGAGTCATGAAACTACATAGAGAAAGCTTAAATGCATATCACTAACAGAAAGAAGCCAATCCAAAGAGGCTACATACTCTACAATTCCAACTGTATAACATTTTGTAAAAGGCAAAACTACAGAGACAGTAAAATGATCAGTGGCTGTCAAGGATTGGGGGCAGGGGGGATAAATGGGTAAAGTATAGAGCAATTTTAGGGTAGTAAAAATACTCTGTGCTACTGTTACAAATGGATATGTGTCATTTCACATTTGTCCAAACTTAGAGAGAGAGAGAGAGAGCGAGAGCAAGAGCGAGAGAGAGAGAGAGAGAGATCTCACAGAATTTTGAGAAATGCTTTTGAGAAACAAACTGAGTATTGGATTTTACTAAGTGTCATCTTATGCTGTGCCAATGTTTTAAAAAGCCTTTCTATGTTAGCAGTGCACTCTGAAGTATTTATAGGTAAAATTATATGCTCTCTGGGGATTTGTTTTTAAAAAGCTGAGGGGCAGTAGCTGAAAACACATAAAATGTTGATATTTGTTAAAACTGAATGATTAGGAGATTGGATTCATTAGACTGTTCTATTTTTGTGTATGTTTTAATTTTCCATAATTAAATGTTAAATTAAAATAAGAGAAATTAACATAAAATATAATGACTGAATTCTTTGTTCTCGAATTTGTTTCAAAGGGAAAAAAATGACAGGAAACAAAATAATCTAAACCCCTCATCCACTCAGGGTGGAATTTCTAGCCTTTACAAAATTAGCATTAAAGAATCTTAGAAACTCTGTGAAAGCCATTTCATTCTACCACTGATACCATATTGCTGACTGTCCTTTGAAAGGTCTTTTGAGGAACGTTTGGCATATGTGTGTACATGTATGTGTGTGTTTTCTTTCAGCTTTCTACACATAGTCTATTTTTCTTGTTTAAGAGGCTGATAATACATTTCAGTCAAGATAGCAAAATGGCCCTGATATCTAATGCCAGAAACACTGTTTCAATTAACTTTCTCCTGTTCTTTCCATGTCCCATAAAGCACTGTTCTGCACATGGTATGTCACGTAGCAGTGAAAGCTGGAAGAGCAAGGTATCATGAAAGATTTTCAAACATACAGGGAGGTGACTCATCAGCTGCAGCTCTAGTTGCTGCCTCACCATCTCCTTTTGGGAGGAGCCACAGAAACAAAGAAGTGAACACAGTAGGGCTGGGTGAGCAGCTAGGAAATCCATGTAATTGCATGAGATGTGAAAGTTCTAAACATCTTTAAAAACTAAGATCTTCTTCCAAAAATATTTTATCAAAGAAGACAAAGAGTCCTCAATTAAAAAAAAAAATCCATTACTTTCCTAACTCTTCAATTCTTTCAGCAACTATCTGCGGTAAGCTGCTGGTTCAAATCATAAAAGGGATCCCCACGTCCTAGCTCTGTTAAGTCAGCCCAAGCCCTAGGCACTGCGGTCCACAGACACTAGAGTGGAATGGTGAACACCCCATACTTGTCCTGGAACCTCTCTGCCCATTTCTAGTCTTGGTTGGGGCCCCATCCTACAACTACATTCCCTTGACCTCTCACTGCCAGGTCACAGAGGACCGCAAACCTAAAGTTTCCAAAATGGAACTTCTAGAGTCTCCACCTAAAACCTTCTCCTCTGCCCATGTTCTCTAAGTGAATCCACCCTAGTGCTCAGAAACCTGGAGATTTTCTTCCTACTCCCCTCTCATTCAGTCCTCATGTTTAATCACCCACCAGGTCCTGTTGGTCATATCCCCTAAATGGTGCTCACATTCACCCCTGCTTTCCATGCCTTCTGTTTCTACATCCACCTTTGGGTGCTTACATGCACTCTTCTCTCAGCTGCCACGCACTCACTCTTCAGGTAACCTCTTCTCAGTCTCCTTTCCAGCTGCTCCTTCCATGCCATAAATGCTACTTTTTTCTGGACTTCTGTTGCATCCCTTCTTCTCATTTCTTTAGGTAACCATTTCCCTGTCATGACTTCAAACATGACCTATGACCACCCATGGCCAAATCTATCTCAGGCCAAGTTCTCTCTTCTTAGCTCAGTTCCCACACAGCTAGCTGCCTACCGGATGAACTGGAGTGGCAGAAACTGCAGAGTCACTGTCTCTGAAACAGAAAACAACATTGCTCTGCCTTCCCCTAAACCCCCTCCAATGGTGTTCCTTATCTCAGAAAATAGCATGATTATGTCCCAGTTGCTCAAACTAGCAACTTGGGAGTCCCCCTTGATCCCACTTTTCTTCAAAATTCTGTTTCTGCATTTATCCATTTCTCTCCCACTGCCTCAACCACAGTCCAAGCTCACTGCCCTTTTCCTGAGTCTATTCTGTTTCATAATCCACTCTCCACATGGCAGTCATAATGATCCTTTAATTTAAAGAAAAGCCTGAGGACCTTATTCCCCTTAAATCTCATCAAAGGAGCTGATAGTGGGTGTATGAGACCATACACGCACACACATTTGTTCAGTGTACATATGTGTGTATATCTTTTTTTCAAAATGTTTACATTGGTACCTAAGGAAAAGTCAATTCTTGTTTACAACTCCTTCCTAATCTGGGCCCCACCATATTGCGGCTACTCCATCGAACACGTTTTCCTCTTCCTTACTTGCCCCAGCCATATGGAACCACCACAGTTCCCCGACACATTTTCCTCTTAGGATTTTAAATGTTTTTCCATTTTTCTCTTTGACTAAACTGTTATTTTTCTTTTTTAAACCACTTTATTGAGCTACGATCAATATAGAAAAAAGCTATTTGATTGGTACAACCTGATAAGTTTGGAAATAAGAATACACACGTGAAACAATCACCACAACCTGTGTCGTCAATATATCCAACATCTCCAAAAGTTTATTCTTGTACTCTTTATTTATTATTATTTTTACTACTGTCATATTACTATTTTGTGATAATACTTAAATTATATAATCATCTCAGTAGATGCAGAAAAAGTACTTGACAAAATTCAACATCTGTTCATGATAAAAACTCTTAACAAATTAAGAACGGAAGAAACATACCTTAACATTCTTAAGCCCATATATGATAAGTCCACAGTTAATATACTCAATGGTGAAAGGTTGAAAGCTTTTCCTCAAAGGTTAGGAATAAGGCAAGAATACCCACCCTCACCACTCCTATTTAACATAGTACTGAAAGTTCTGGCCAGAGCAATCAGGAAGGAAAAAAAAAATGAGCAGCATCAGAATTGGAAAGCAAGAAGTAAAATTGTCTCTTTTTGCAGATGACATGATTTTTATATATAGATAATTCTAGAGACACCACCAAGAAACTGTTAGATTTAATCATGAGTTCAGTTAAGTTGCAGGATATAAAATCAGCACAGAAAAATTAGTAGTGTTTCTACATACTAACAACAACAAATTATCTGAAAAAGAAAGAAAGAAAATGATCCCACTTACAATAGCATCAAAAACAATAAAATAAGCATAACCAAAAAGGTGAAATATTTCTAGTCTGAAAATGATAAGACATTGATTAAAAAAATTGAAGGCACAAATAAATGGAAAGGTATTGTATGTTCATGGGTTGGAAAAAGTTAATATTGTCAAAACATCCATATTACCAAAAGCCATCTATAGATTCAATGCAACCCCTATCAAGATTCCAATGGCAATTTTTACAGAAGTAGAAAAAAAAGAACAATCCCAAAATTTGTATGGTACCACAAAAGACCCCAAATAATAAAAGCAGTCGTGAGAAAGCAGAACAAAGTGGGAGGTACCACACTTCCTGCTTTCAAAACTGTAATATAAGGCACTAATAATTGCCCTTCCCGGTGTGGCTCAGTTGGTTGGAGCAATCTCCCATACACCAAAATGTTGGGGGGTCGAGTCCAGGTCAGGGCTCATACACAGGTAGCAGGTTTGATCCCCAGTTGGGGTACATATGGGAGGCAAGCAATCGATGCTTCTCTCTCACATCAATGTTGCTCTCTCTCCCCTACCCCCTTCTGTCTCCCTCTCTCTCCCAAACCAATGAACACATTTTTAAAAAATTTTAAAAATAAGGCAATAATAATCAAAACAGTAGGGTACTGGCACAAAAACAGACAAACAGATCTATGAAACAGAACTGAAAGCCCAGAAATAAACTGAAGCATATACAGTCAACTAATATTTGACTAGGGAGCCAAAAATACTCTATGTAGAAAAGAGTCTCTTCAATAAATGGTGCTGGGACAACTGGATATTCACATGTTAAAAAATAAAACTAAACCCCTATCTTACACCACCCACAAAAATAAACTTGAAATAGATTACATGCCTAAATGTAAGACCTGAAACCATGGAAGTCCTAGAAGAAAACATAGGAAAAAGTAGCTCCTTGACATGGGTCTTGGCAATGATTTTTTTTTTTTTTTGGATAAGACACCTAAAGCACAAGCAATAAAATAAATAATAAAAAGCTTCTGCACAGCAAAGAAACAATCAACAAAGTGAAAAGACAACCTAAGGAATGAGAAAAATATTTGCAAAACATATATCTGATAAGTTAATATTCAAAATATATTTAAAAACTCATATTATTCAATAGAAAAAACCAAATAATCCAATTTTTAAAAATGGGCAAAAGACCTGAATAAAGATTTTTCTAAAGACATACAAATGGCCAACAGGTACATGCAAAGATGCTCAACATTACTAGTCATTAGGGAAATGCAAATCAAAACCACAGTGAGATGTCACCTCACACCTTTAGAATGGTTGTCATTAAAAAGACAAAAGTAATAAATGTTGGCATACATGTGGAGAAAAGGGACCCCTGGTGCACATTGTTTGTAGGATTGTAAATTGGTACAACTACAATAAAAACAGTATGAAGGATCCTCAAAAAATTAAGAATAGAATTACCACATGATCCACCAATTCCACTTCTGGGTATATGTCCAAAGAGAATGAAAACACTAATTCAAAATGATATCTGCACCCTCATGTTCATAACAACATTATATACAATTGCCTAGACATGGAAACAACCTAAGTGCTTATTGATGGATGAATACACATACACACACACACACACACACACACACACACACACACACACAATGATTCATTATGTATCCATAAAAAATGAGGAAATCCTGCCATTTGTGACAATATGGATGGACTCCGAGGATATTACACTAAGTGAAATAAGTCAGGCAGAAAAAGACTAATACTATATAATCTCACTTTATATGGAATCTAAAAAAAAAAAGCCCTATACTCATCAAAAAAAGAGATCAGATTTGTTGTTACCAGAGGCAGGGGGTGAGGAGAGAAGAAATTGGAGAAAGGTGGCTAAAAGATATAAACTTCCAGTTAAAAGATAAATATTTAGTAGGGCTATAACATACAACATGATGATATCATTGCTGCTGTATGAGATGTATGAAAGTTGTTAAGAGAGTAAATCCTGAGTTCTCACACAGGAAAAAAAGTTTTTTTTTTGCTTCTCTTTTTATTGTATCTATATGAGATGGGTGCTAAATACACTTAATGCAGTTATCATTTCACAATATATGTAAGTCAAACCATTATGCTGTACACCTTAAGCTTACACAGCAATATATGTCAATTATATCTCAAAATAAATAAATATTTTCAAAAGGACACAACAACATATACACCCTCTAAGTAAAATTTTTTAAATTTTAATTAATTAATTTATTTTTCTAAATACATTTCTCTCTGCCTTCCCCCCACCACTTTCCCCTGCCCCCTCCCCCCTCTCTCTCCCTCAGTCCTTCCCCACTTTGGTTTTGTCCATGAGTCCTTGCTATATGTTCCTTGACTTGCAAATTTTAAAGTATATAATAAGTATTAATGATAGGCATGAGGCCATGCAGTAGATCTCTAGGACTTATTCATTTCAAATGACTGTAATGGCCTGGAATATTCTTGCTCCCTCACTTCACTCCTATGCTCTCTGTGTCTATCTAAAGTCAAGTCATTTTTAAAGTCTTAATCATCATTTCTTTGGGGAGGCCTATCCCAACTCCCTAGACTGGGTTATTTTCCTTTGATATATTCTCCTATAGCATTCCCTATTCTATCTTTTCATACTCATCACATTGGTAATTAATTGTTAAATGAATGGATTCTCTGCCTGATCATAAATTTCATGGAGATAGAGACCATGTCTGTCTACAGTGGTATTCCCAGTGCAAGTGCCTGCTGGAGTAGAGAAGGCACTCAACCTGTCTCCATTATATTCAAAAGCACTTGATCTGTTGGCCACCTATAATACATGCATTTAGATTAAAATCCAGTCTGTGGAATCCAAAGGCCTACTGTATCCCCAGATGAGGCCAGGAACTTTGCTCTAAATTTTATCATAGATATACTCTAACCCTGCACTTTGAAGACATTCATATGTCCAGATCAATGCCAGGAGCTAAGTGAGAACCAAAGACTCAAATAGTCTAGAGTTTAGGAAACCTAAGCAGAACTGATGGTCTGGTCCCCTCCAGGAGGAACCATTTTCCAAATCATGACATTCAACAGACATAGCAGACTTGAGCCCATGGGTTCCAAATGGAAGACAAAGGTCACAAGAGGCTTCTGGACTTTGGAATCTAGAATGTCAGGGGTTTCGGAAAGGGCAAGAGGAATCCATCCTGATTAAGACAGGTGCTGGACAGCAAGTCTCGGTCTCACAGACAGAGGAGTGGCTGGGATGGGGATCAGAGCACCAGTCTCATGTTTCTGCTTGAGTTAAGACATCCATCTTCTCTTGCCTGCACACATCAGCACTTCTGGTTCTTGGACTTGCAGACTCAGTCTGGGACTGTATATATCCCCTGATCCTTAGGCCTTCAGACTCAGACTGAATTATACCACCTGCTTCTCAGAGATAAGAGACAAGGTGGCAGCAAAACTATGAACAAGAGATGGAACAAGAGTGACCAGTATGAGCGGCAGAGTCCATGTTTGTTTGGAGGTCTGGGGCTTTGGCCATCCTAGGCAGCCCATAATTTCTAAACAACCCCTCTGAAGGGAGCAATTCTTTAAATTTATTGATGAAGTTATCCTGGTTGGCTCAGGAACCGTGGGTGACCCTGCAGATCTTCAATGACTTGAGCTCAAGTGGAAGAGGCTAGGCAAAGTGGCAAGGATGCCAATCTTGGGCCCACCTGAGTCATCAGGACAAGGGTATGGTCTGGGGCATTATGAACTATGCAACCAGCAATTGCAGCACCAAGGTCAAACTCTGCTTTTTGATATTATTGTTATCCTGTACAAATTAAAATATAAGTTCTTTGCCCATAATTCACCCGGACATGAGTTTGAATGCATTACTTGGGGCTGTTGTGGAGCTTCTGGCAAAAGCTGCTCCCAGGGGAAGGCCCTAGGGCTGGGAAAGGTATGGGAAGAAGGTTATCATATTTGTGGGTCCCCATATCCTCTCATTTACTTCCCTTCGTCTTGGGTCCTTGGTCTCACAAACATTTTTAACAACAGTATACACAAGCACAAATCTTTTTTTTTTTTTTAATTCAGTCTTTGAGGGCCCTATTCAAGTCAAGACACTTTCTGATAGTTTGAGGATCTGACAGTGTCTTTCTAGTATCTTCCTTTAGGAATGGCTGCCTGACAGGATTCAGCAGTCTTGTGTGTCACTCTTTTCTATGCGGGTTCAGAATAAGTAGAGCCTTCTTCCCAAAGAAGACTGACATACTGGAGGAATCTGAAGCCATCTGATTTTACTCCACCTAAAAGTGATCTACCTGCTCTTCTCTCCTTAGAGAATTTTTCTTCTCTTACCATTTAGATATGTTACAATAAAATGCCTTGTTAAAGGTTTCTGATTAATGTTACTCAGAAAAAGATGAAAACTTTCCATTTCTAATCTCATTTTTCTCAGTCCTAGGAAGATTCCTGCCCCCCTTAACTGTATTGTATCGGTTGTTTTGGTCACAGGCAAGCTGCCTTTCATCTGAGCAACAGCCCTGGAGTCAGCCCTGAACCACAGTAAGACTGTCTATTCTTCCCATTCTTGTGACACTACTTACTGAAGAATTAAAAAGTAATGAAACCTTTCAGAGAATAGTTAGAAAGATTGCAGATGGACCTATTTCTTGGTGAAAAAAAATCCAAAAGAAAAAATGGTGTTCTCATATTGAAAGCTTTCCACTTAACTAAAGCATACGATTTTGTATCATTTCTTCTAGTTAATTTATATAAATGTATGGGTGTCCACTGTATGAAAATTATTTATGTGTGTTTATATTACACAGATCAGATTTTTTTTCCAAGCAGTGGATATGGATTACCTAAAAATGTATTTATTATTCACCTAATTTGTGCTCTTAGCAGTATAAAATAGCACAAAATGAAAGGAGAAACAATATTATTTGTAAAACAAAGCACCTTACATAGATTATTTGAGGTATAAGGGAGCCCTGTCCAGGAACCTTGCAGTTACCTGGTCCAGATACCTGCGCATAAAGGAAAAAGCAGATCCTGTTACCTAAGGGGAGAGGGGTGTAATGTTGGTGCTAATGAGGAGAAAGGACTTACTCTGAGCCTACAGTGGCCATGAGGACACTTAGAGGAGGGCCTTTAAGCATGTAGACTCTGACATGGGCTCCTTTCTGATAAAAGCCTGTATTTTCCAGGAAATTGGTTAAGGTCAGGGTGTAGACCCCATGGCTCTTAAACTTGACCATGGAAGGCTTATTACAACACAGGATGCAAAAACAGCAGAGGAATAAGCGGAAGCTACACTAACCTCCTCCCAGAACCATCTGGAGTTACAATTCAATTGTAGATAAATCATCCTGAATAACCAACTGAACACTAGCTGGAGAGAAGCCTTATAATCAAGGACATGCAGAAGAAACCACGTCACCACAACAAGACTGGTAGGGAGTGTGGAGAGGATGCGAGAGGGCTGGTGGGCTCCACAGGTGGCAGCTGAAGTTCTGGAGGGATATTTCAGGGGATGAGTGGTTCCCTCTGAGAAGTGTGAGGTCTAAACACCATACTGAGCTCCGCAGCCTACAGCTACAAAGCTGGAAAGGAACCCAGGTAACACCCAGTTGTGGAAAGCTGCAGGGTTTTTGTCTTCCAGGGAGAGATGGCTGGAGACACAGAGAACCTCTTAAAGGGCCAGCAAATACAATATCATTTGCAGCCACTTATCCTAGGCTCCAGTAGAGGTAGGGCAGAGTGGCCTAGAGACACTTGAGGAGAGTCTGGGCCTGGTGGCTCTGGGGAGGGAACTGAAGGGACAGACACCAGGTTCCTGTGCTGAGTCATTCCCCATACTGCAGAAACCATTCTCAGGCAAAGAACTCCTCTCCAAATGGCATCAGCCTGAAGGGAATAGCCCTGCCTGCAGGAATTACCCTTTCTCACCCAGTGGTGCTTTTGCCTGGCTGCTGATTACAGCTTGATTAGCTTAACAACTGATCAGTTTAACCACTGATTAGTTTAACAGGTAAGGTAGAACATACAAAGAAATAGCCAAAATGGGAAGGCAAAGAAACACACCCCAAAGGAAAGAACAAGAGAATTCTCCAGAAGAACTAGATGAAATGGTGGCAAGCAATTTATCAGATAGAGAGTTTAGAGTTATGATTATAAGGATACTCAACAGCATGAAAAAAGACATAGAAACCATAAAAAAGGACCGGTCAGAAATAAAGAATGCAATATCTGAAATAAATAATATACTGGAAGGAATAAACAGTAGGTTAGATAAAGCAGAGGACTGAATCAGTGTTTTGGAAGACAAGGTAGAAAAAAACATCCAGGCAGAGCAGCAAAAAGAGAAAAGAATTTAAAATAAAGAGGAAAGCTTAAGAAACATTTTAGACAACATGAAGTGTATCTACAAATGTATTATGCGAATACCAGAAGAAGAAGAGAGGGAGCAAGGGATCGAGAACCTATTTGAAAAAACAATGACTGAAAACTTTCCTAATCTGGTGAAGGAAAAAGTCACCAAAGTCCGGGAAGCTCAGAGAGTTTCAAGCAAACTGAACCCAAACAGGCCTACACCAAGATATGTCATAAGTAAAATAACAAGGCTTAAAGACAAAGAGAGAATCCTAAAAGCTGCAAGAGAAAAGCAGATAGTAACCTACAAGGGAGCACTAATTAGACTGGCATCTGATTTACTCAACAGAAACATTTCAGGCTAGAAGTGAGTGGTGTGAAATATTCAAGGTGATGAAAACCAAGGACCTACAACCAAGACTATTTTATCCAGCAAGGGTATGATTTAAAATCAAAGGAGAAATAAGCACCTTCCCAGACAAGAAAAAACTAAAGGAGTTTGTTACACCAAACCAATAGTGCAATAAATGTTAAAGGACTTGCTTTAGGATGAAGAAAAAGAGAAATAGAGAAAGAAAAAAAAAACACAGAGGAAAACAGTCTAACAATAGAATGGCACTACATACATATCTGTCAATAATCACCTTAAATGTAAATGGCTTAAATGCTCCAACTAACAGACGTAGGGTAGCTGAATGGATAAGAAAACAAGACCCATCTATATTCTGCTTCCAAGAGATCCACCTCAGATGGAAAGAAACACACAGACTAAAAGCAAAGGGTTGGAAAAGGATAATTCATACAAATGGAAAAGAAAGAAAAGCTAGAGTAGCAATACTTATATCTAACAAAATAGACTTTAAAACCAAGGCTATAGTAAAAGACAAAGAAGAACACTTCAAAATGATAAAGGGAACAATACAACAAGAGGAACTAACCCAGGTAAACATTTATGCACCCAACATAGGAGCACCTAAATAAGTAAAGCAAATCTTGATGGACATAGGAGATGGACAGGAATACAGCTATAGTTGGGGATTTTAACACCCCATTGACACCAATGGACTAATCTTCCAGACAGAAAATCAGCAAGGAGACAGCATCCTTAAATGACACACTAGATGAAATGAATTTAATTGATATCTTCAGAGCATTTCACTCCAAAGCAGCAGAATATACATACTTTTCAAGTGTACATGGAATGTTTCCTAAAACAGATCACATGTTAGGACACAAAACAAGACTCAATAAACGCAAGAAGATTGAAATCATATCAAATATCTTCTTTTACCACAATGAGAAATTAATCAAAAGAACACTGAAAACACATGAAGACATGGAAGTAAATAACATGTATTAAGTAGTAAATGGGTCAAAAGGAAATCAAGGAAGAAAACAAAAGGTACCTTGAAAAAAATGAAAAGGAGGACACAACAACTCAAAATCTGTAGGACACAGGGAAAGCAATCCTAAGAGGAAAATTCATAGCATAACAGACCTGTCTCAGGAAACAAGTAAAAGCCCAAATAAACAATCTAACTACACACTTAAAGGAACTTGAAAAAGAACAAAGCCCGAAGTGAATAGAAGGAATGAAAAAATAAAGATAAGAGAAGAAATAAATGAACTAGAGTCAAAAGATCAAAATGATACAAAAGATCAATGAATCCAAGAGCTAGTTCTTTGAAAAGATAAGCAAGATTGACAAACCTTTAACCAGACTAATCAAGAAAAAAGGGAGAGGACCCAAATAAATAAAATCAGAAGTGAAAAAAGAGAAATAACAACTGACACCAAAGAAATACAAAGGATTGTAAGAAAATATTGTGAACAATTATATGCCAACAAACTGGACAACCTGGATGAAATAGATAAAACTCCTAGAACTTCCAAACTTCCAAAAATAAATCAGGATGAATCAGAGAATATGAATAGACAGATTACATGTAATGAACTTGAAGCAGTAATCAAAAAACTCCCAACAAATAATAGCTCTGAACCAGATGGCTTCACAGATGAATTTTACCAAATATTCCAAGAGGAATTAACAGCTCTCCTTCTCAAATTATTTCATAAACTTCAAGAGGAGGGAAGGCTCCCAAACTCATTATATGAGGCCAGTGTTATTCTAATTCCAAAACCAGATCCAGATACTACAAAGAAAGAAAATTACAGGTCAATATTCCTGATGAACACAGATGCTAAAATCCTCAACAACATATTAGCAAACCGAATATAGCAGTATATCAAAAAGATCATACACCATGATCAGGTGGGATTTATACTGAGGATGCAAGGTTGGTACAACATTTGCAAATCAATAATTGTGATTCACCACATAAAAAAAATGAAGGATAAAAACCACATGATCATATCAATAGATGCAGGAAAAGATTTTGATAAAATCCAACATTGATTTGTTATAAAAACTCTCAGCAAAATGGAAATAAAGGGAACATACCTAAACATAATAAAGGCCATATATGACAAACCCACTGCCAGCATCATACTCAACTGGCAAAAACTACAAGCATTCTCCCTAATATCAGGAACAAGATAAGGATGTTCACTTTTACCTCTCTTATTGAACATACTACTAGGAGTCTTAGTCACAGCAATCAGACAAGAAGAAGAAATAAAAGTCATCCAAATTGGAGAGGAGGGAGTAAAACTATATTTTCAGATGACATGGTACTCTACATAGAGAATCCTAGAGATTCTACCAAGAAACTACTAGAATGGATAAATGAATTCCACAAAGTAGCAGGATACAAAATTAATATACAGAAATCAGTTGCATTTTTTATATGCCAATAATGAACTAACAGAAAGGGAAATTAAGAAAACAATCCCATTCATGGTTTCTTCAAAAACTAATAAAATACCTAGGAATAAACCTAACCAAGACTATAAAAGACCTGTACTCAGAAAATTATAAGATACTGAAGAAAGAAACTGAAGACACAAATAAGTAGAAGCACCTATTGTGTTCATGGATAGGAAGAATTAACATCATCAAAAATATCCAATCTACCCAAAGCAATCTATAGATTCAAAACAATGCCTATCAAGATTCCAATGACATGTTTACAGAAGTAGAACAAACATTCCAAAAATATATGTGGAACCACAAAAGGCCCCACATAACAACAGCGATCCTGAGAAAGAAGAATAAAGTGGGAGGAATCATGCTATCTAATACCAAACTATACTACAAGGCTATAGTAATCCAAACAGCCTGGTACTGGCATAAAAACAGACACATAGATCAATGGAACAGAATAGAGAGCCCAGAAATAAACCCACACCTTTAATTCAATTATTAAGTCAAATATTAAGTAGATTAATACTTGACAGAGGAAGCAAGTACATACAATGGGCTAAAGATATTTATTCAAAAAAACGGTGTTGGGAAAATAGGACAGATAAATGCAGAAAAATTAAACTAGACCACCTTCTTATACCACACACAAGAAAATATTCAAAATGGATCAAAGACTTAAATGTTAGACCCAAAATCATAAAAATCCTAGAAGAAAAGATAGGCAGCAAAATCTCAGATATCACTCATAGAAATTTTTTAACAGATATAACTCCCCAGACAAAGGAAACAAAAGAAAAAATAAACAAATGTGACTGTATCAAACTAAAAAGTTTTTGCACAGCAAGGAAACCATCAGCAAAATAAAAAGACAACCCACAGAATGGGAGAACATATCCCCCAATACGTCTGATAAGGGGTTAATATCCAAAATTATAAAGTACTTAACAAAATTTAACACCAAAAAAACAAACAACCCAATTAAAAAATGGTCAAAGGACCTGAATAGACACTACTCCAAAGAGAACATAAAGATGGCCAATTGACCTGTGAAAAGACACTCAACATCACTGATCATCAGAGATTGCAAAATAAAACCACAATGAGGTATCATCTCACACCTGTCAGAATGGCTGTCATCAATAAATCAACAAACAACAAATGCTGACGAGGATGTGGGGAAAGAGGAGCCCTTTTGCATTGTTGGTGAGAATGCCAATTGGTGCAGCCACTGTGGAAGGCAGTATGGAGATACCTCAAAAAAACTGAAAATAAATCTGTCCTTTGACCCAGTGATCCCACTTCTGGGAATATATCTGAAGGAATCCAAAACACTAATTCAAAAGAACATAAGCACCCCTATGTTCGTTATAGCATTATTTACAATTGCCAAGATATGGAAGCAGCCCAAGTGTCCATCAATAGATGAGTGTATAAAACTACTATGGGATATTCACACAATGGAATTCTACTCGGCCATTAAAAAGAAGAAGATATTACCTTTGGTGTTGATGTGGTTGGAACTAGAGAACGTTATGCTAAGTGAAATAAGCCAATCAGAGAAAGACAAGTACCATATGATTTCACTCATATGTGGAATCTAATGAACAAACTGAACCAACAAGTAAAATGGGGACATGCTCATAGATGGATGCAGATGACAGCTAATGGGGGTGAGGGGAGGTTAGACGGTAGAGGGATTAAGCAAAAGGAAAAGGGACTCATGGATATGGATAAGTGTGGTGATTGCTGGAGGGTAGGGGGGTATAAGTGGATTAAATGATTATAAAAAAAATAAAGATTAAATTAACACACACACACACACACACACACACACACACACGTTGCTGGACCCCACCCCAGAGTGTCTGATTTAGAAGGTCTGGAGTGGGATCCTAGAATCTGCATTTTTAACAAGTTCCCAGATGAGGTTGCTGCTGTTGGTCAGGGATCACACCTGGAGAACCGCAGAATGCTGTGTAGACAGTGGTTACAAGGACCCTGAACCCAGGCCTTGGTCTTTATGGCAACAACAGCACTCAATTCCTGTTTTAAGAGTCAACAGAAAATCAAGGCCTGTATGGAGTCAGCTTGCAGCTCACAGGAGGACATGGCTAATGGGAAGAAAGAGGCATAAACCTTCTCCATCTCCAGCATGGATACTAGATATGTTTGGGTGTACAATAAGAGGCAGTTTGCACATGAAGATGGTATCCAGGTCCAATCCATCTGGCACTCTCATAAAAGAAAGCAGGCAGCAGAGCTGAATTGCTGCAGAGAAGACAAGTCAGAGGGCAGGTTCTGAGGCCATTCAGTCCAACCTGTTCACAAGGCGTGTGTGGAGTAGAACTTGCCAGCTCCTCAGCTGGTGGCATAGAGGCTTTGGGCTGTGCTTTGAGGTGGAAACAGGTGCCCCTCTTCTTCAGGAATGGGTACAGCCACACAGGACTTGGTCACCACCCTCATCATGGAGTCTGACCTTTGCCAGGTCTAGGTTGATGAAAGCAAATGGTTCATAGTTGTGGGGAGACCAACATCTTAACAAAGCTTAGCAGTGAGTCCTACTGTTGCATCCTCTGTCTCCTAATGATACAGCCTATGGTGGAAACCAAATCTTGGAGTCCGACCTGTCCCTGTAACTCCCACCTGTGTCCCTGACTCCATAGGGACAGCATTCTACCCATCATCCTGTTCTCCCCTCTATTGGTAATGAGGTCTTACCCTTCACTGGCTTCCTTCTCATAGCATGTAGAGACATGCAAATCTCTCCTATCTTAAAAATGAAATTTAAAAGCCTCAACTCTCTCAATTCAGGGCTTCATTCAGCTCCTTTCTCTCATAGATAAGTGCCTGGAACCAGTTATTACCTCCCATTAGGCCATCAGCTCATTCCAATCAGGTTTGTCTCCACTGCCCCACTGCTTCTACTCATGTTAAATCCCAACAGGCATTCACTCAGTCATTAATCTAATAGATGTCTATTGAGCCATGTGTCAGGCATGGTTCTGAATGCTTGGGATGCAAAGATCTGTGCTCCACAGAGCTTACAATCCAGTAAGGGGAAAGTACAGAAAGACAATACACATGGTAAATAAGTAAATGCCATGGCATGCTAGAAGCTGATGAGAGCTAAGGAAACGAACAGCAGAGCAGCACAAGGAGGGATGAAAAGATGGGAGCAGGGCCAAGTTCAACATGCTAGGTCCAGATCTTTGTCTTCGATTAAATCCAAAACTGATGAAAGACAGCATATTAGCTATAATAACATATTTATGGATTTTTAGTTGCTGGGTTTTATCATGAAATCCCATGCAAATTCCCTCGAGGAAAGAACCCAGCCTGGAAACAGAAGCACAGAAAGAATCTGTGATCTCCAGAAGGAAGTGATTTTAGGATCCAGAGAAGGTCCCCACCAGCTCCTTTGCTCATGTAGCCTGGTCTTTCATTACATCATGGGGGCACAAAGCCTTTCATTCCACAAAGGGGACCTAATCGTAGATGAGGGGCCACTGGGGAGTCTTAAAGGCACTGAGCAACTAGGGATAAGCCAGTAAAACCATAAACAGAGCAGGCTCTGATTAGGGGTAGGGATTCTGCCCTGAGTACCTGCCTGTTAGAACAAAATCGAGAATACAACAGAGGAAAGTGGAAGAAATTCAACAAACTTTAAGCCTTACAATTGTGCCCTGAGTCATTTCCAACAAGCCTACTTTTAGGGCCTTAGGTATGCAAACATTCAAGACATGGGGCAACAGCCACAGAGACCCCTGGAGGGCATCCTCCCAACACTAATTCTTTGCAATGTGGAGGAAGCCTTGCACTTGGCAGGAGAAGCAAGTCTACATGTTAAGTGGTTGCCAGGATCTAAAGGAGTCCCCTCACCTCTTGGTGGAGTTTGCTTCTCTAAGCTCTAAAAAAAAAATAAGAGGTTGGAATACATGAATGTGTCCAACTTTTTTTAAAAGTGGATTTTTTCCCAAACAAAATCTTAGGCAATACCCAGTACATAAAATGTCTAACGGTGGAAGTGATCTAGGCCAGAGACCCAGCAAGAGGCCCGTTCCATATCCTCCTCACTCCCCTCCCCTATCATTCCCCTTAGAAGCATTTCTGAGGCAAGGGAGAGTCCCATAGAACATAGTCCTTCTCTCGACTGGCATCTTATGGTTCTACAATGTACATGAACCAGTAAAATTCATAGAATGGCAATACTAATTTAAAGAGATAATTTAATTTTAAGAAAAATTTAAGGAGAGAATGATACTGGAAGAGAATGGGAAACAAATTCTCTGGCAAATGCCCAGAGTGAGTGACCTAGGCATGCATGAAATTGTTCAGCCCTTCCAGCTGAACCTGGCAAAGCCCAGGATTCCCTGTCGAAGGAGGGGTGACAATCTTGCTGGAACATCCTCAGGAGTAGGCAGAATAAAGGAATCTGTCACCCACCAGCTAAAGAAGCTTTAAGTACACATTAAGATGACCAGACAGTTTTGTTCACAAATGTGAGCAAATCAAGAATAAAGGAGATGCCATGTTACAAACCTTGATTCCAAGTTCAATATTTTCTCCTCCATACACATCCATCCCAGGGTCCAGAAGACCGATTTCACCGAAGAACTTCCTGTTGACCACGAAGGAGCAGCCAATCATGGCTGGTGTCCTGTGGAAGGGAGAGAGAAGCTAAAGTCAAAGTCATGTGACATATACATGAGCACACATACACTAGAACTTTACTCAGATCCTAGAAAGAGGGAAATCCCATCGTTTGCAACACAGATGGGCCTTGAGGGCATTTTGCTCAGCGAAGTAAGTCAGACAGAGAAACACAAATGTCCTCACTTACATGTGGAATCTAAAAAAGCTGAACTTGAAGTAGAAACAGAGAATGGTGGTTACCAGGGACTGGGGGGACAGGGAAAAGGGGGAGATGTTGGTCAAAGGGTCTAAACTTGCAGTGAGATGATGAACAAGTTCTAGAGATCTGATGCACAGCATAGCGATTATGGCCAACAATTACTACATTGTAAACTTCAAAGTTGTTAAGAGATAAGATCTTAAATGTTCTCATCACAAAATGAAAGGATAATTATGTGACATGATGCAGGTATTAGCTAATGCTATGGTGGTAATCATATTGCAATATATAAATGAACCAAATCAACATGTCATGTACCTTCAACATACATAAGGTTACATGTCAATTATATCTCAAGTAAACAAAAAGAAGCGAATGTCATTAAGTATCAGTAAACGCATTGGTACCAGAAGCCCTTCACAGACACCATCATAACAGATGCCGGGCTGCACTCTGGCCAATCTAGTAACTTCCGGAAGACCTCAATTCCCACACCCCAACTCTCCACAAAGCTGTGTTTTAGCTTCTGGCAAACTACGGGACCCAAAGCATCTAGGGATAACCAGCACCTTTGTCCCTTGAACAAGAATAGGTCTCACATATCATGTGAAGTCTGCAAACATGGAAACTGGTTCTCACTGCATGTCTGGTGACAGCTGTATGGCAGGATGAGCATCCATGGGCCATCTTAAAGAAGCTTAGAGGTGAGGGCCAAGATGTGTCGGTCCCCTGTCCCAGGAAGAAGAGCTTTTTGGGGGCGTGAAGGGAAACTGGAGAAGGGAAGGTCAAAAGGAAGAGGCCTAGACTGCACATTGCAGTAGGAGAAGGTGAATCAGGATGCTGGTCCTTTCAGAGGGAAGAAGACTCAGAGGAGACCCCTGGTGTCCAGAGGGGTCAATAATAAACCACAGAGAGACCACCTCAGTCCACAGAGAAAGGGTGCTGAATGGGAAAGAAAAACGGTATCTACAGGGTAGCCATTGGCCATCAAGTCTGGAAACAAAGATTAACATTTTATTTTGTACTTATTAATCCTCCTGATTATTTCTTCTGAAGTAGGCTAAAGGTGCAAGTTGAACTCCATGAAAATCAGAGACAAAAACCATCTGAGGCAGCACATCATGGAGGCACGTGCAGGCATCAATGGAAATGTGGCATTAATCTACCACATTCACTGCAATTTTGCATGAAGCAAGGAACCATGCATCGCTAATGAGCGACAACCCACTGATGCATTTTACATATTACATTACATTATCTTATATTACATCCTGTACTGTAGTGAATATCAACAAATCCTTTATGTCTTTTCATTTCTGTTTCTAGCCTTTATAGGTACCCTCGTATAATAAATCCATTCAGCAAATATTTGCTCAGCACTTACCACATCTAAGGCATTTTACTGGTGCTGTGGGGGATAAAGAAACAAACAGTATGCTTCCTTCATTCAAGGAACTATGAGTTCTTTTTTATTATTATTATTATAGCAGCCATTTATTGAGCAACTACTATGTGTCAAACACAATGCAAAGCACTTTCCTACACTGTCTCACTTAGAAACCTCCACAGCCTTGTGAAGGAGGTAGAACCACCTCTATTTAAAAATCAAGCCCTATGTGGATTTAGTGACCTGTCCCTGAGTCACAGAGGAGAGGTTAGAAATCGTCCAGTTTCAAAGCTCTTGACTTCAGCCCTTGTGATTTGTGGCGCTGTCTGGCAAATGCTTCATGGAGGAGCTGGCAAAACCCAAGCTGCCAAAGGCCAGACATGCCATTAAGATGTTTATATGGGCAAAAGAGGCATCCCATCCAGGAGGCCCAGTGAAGCTCCTCTGGGGCCACTGGGAAGGTATTAGGTGGCATTCTCTAGAGCTGAACTACATAGTCCTCAGTCTCAGGTCTTCATAAGCTCCTTCTGATTCTGAACTTGCCTTTGACCTCTATGTCCACATTTCTGACTCTATGGAATACCTGTTGCTACCCACAAGACAGGGCAGTGGTGAAGCACGCTGGGAAATGCAGTATTGAGATTTGAAAGAATCTAGTGGGAATGCTGGAGCTGCCACTGAAAACTTACTTGGGTTATGTTAATGGAGCGCTCTGGACCCCAGTTAAGCCTCTACAGAGTGCCACTGTGAAAAGATGTGAGAAGAGCCCGATGCACAGGGTAGGAGCTCAGGAAACAATGCTCCTTTGCCCTCCTACTAAGACTCATCTACATTTTTCCAGAAACCTCTTATTGATCATACCTATGTACGTAGGATGCTGCCCTCTGCTGGTGTAGCTGTGCCACCCCAGCCACACCCACCAGGACTACTGGTTCATTTTCAATCATTTCCTCCGGCCCTAGGCCCAACCGAGAGAAGCAGCAGAGTCCCAGCCTGGAAAAGCACTGTGTGAGCCCATCCCCCCACCTCAGTTAACTCAACCTAAACAGTCAATCAAATTATGTTTTTCCTGAAACCTGGACTTGAGACAGTGCTGGGAGCTAGAACTAGATGGCCCCCTCCATGTGTGGAGCACAGGCCAGCATGTGGGGCAGCTCTGGTGCACACGGCTGATGGCACGTTGGGAGGAGGCAGGTGCACAGAGGAGGAGTGAGACTGTGTCGGGTAGGAGGGACTGCCTGGTGACTTCCGCTTCCCATCTACTGAGAGGTGTGGCTCTGATCTCTGCCGGGGGTCCTGTGAGAATCCTCTGTGTCTTTGTGGTCTGTCCTCCTTGACTTAAACACTGTTTGATAGGCGTCTGTTCTTTGTCACCAAACTGTGATGATGGCACATGCTATCCCCTCCTTCTTATGACCCAAGGGCCGGGGGAGGGGAGCTTATCCCAAGCCAGAGAGGCAAACCTCACAGAAGATTCATCCTGGGAGAGCTAAACGCCAGGGTCTACCCTTGTGATGGAGAAATGCCAGAGACACGTGTGCTTGGAGACTGGAGGTGCGGCCTGGGAGTGCAGGAGCCTGCAGAGAAGGGGGGCAGGAGGCAGCCTGGTGTTAACTTGGTTTTCTAGAGAGGAATTGCCGAGCACATCAAGAAATCCTGATAAGTCACAACAATCTCCTGTAAAAAGCTTGTGCCTGGTGTCTGAAATTGTCTGATGTTAACATCTGTGTGAAGCTAAGATCCCACTCAAGTTCCTATACTTTCTACTCCTTTAAAGGCAAGCAGGACAGTTAAAAAAATCACAGGGCACTGTCAACAAACACTCAGCAGGGTGGCTTTTGACACTGCCTCTCGGGTGAGAACACTGTTTCTCTGAGATTGGCTCAGGACCCAGCTGGGCCCAACTGCACCAGCATCACCCCATGGCTCCTTAGACAATGCAGACTCCTGAGCATGGCCCAGGACCATTTACAGGACCTCATCCATCCTGTGGATCTATCCCCCCACCTGCAAACTGTCAGGTCTCCCAGACCAGAGAGGTTAGCCCTCTAATTACTCACTGTATTCCCAGAGTTAGTGTTTTGCCTCACACAGACAGGCACTCACTAGATCCTGTTAAATAAATGAATGAGTGTAACGATCTGGGTGAATGCCCCAGGTGGGGAAGGGCTCTGGGAAAGCATCCCTGTGCACCAGAGCTGCCCCACTTGCTGGCCTGTGCTCCACACATGGATGGCGCCATCTAGTTCTAGCTCCCAGCACTGTCTCAATTCCAAACCAGCTGAACTGAACCAGAACCCAAGGGCAGCAGCACATGCGCTGTAGCTAGGTCAAGAAGGGATGGGAGAGGGGGGTGATGAAAGGAGGAAAGAGAAAGGAAGAAGTGGACGGGGTGGAGGACAGAGGGGAGGAAGAAGAAAGAAGGGAGAAGGAAGTGCTGGAGGGAGGAAGAGGAGGAGAGGTGGGAGGGAAGGGTCCAAAGCACATAACTTTCATAGTCATGGAGGGTAGACAGGATTCTTCTCCTTCCAGGCCCTTTTAGATCATCCTCTGGGGAACATCTTCCTATGTCAATCAGACTGATATTTTAATATAATTGGCTTTATCTGGATGCTATTTTTGGTTGTGGTGATGACGAGGGAATTCACAGTTTAGATCACATTGGGTCCCCTGTTGGCTGGTCACTGCTCTCTCTATTCAGTATATTTGACCAGGTTCTACCCCAGAAGCCCTGGGATTCCTCCTGACAGAACAAAGAGGTCTTCTGGCGCCTCCTCATTAAAAACAGGTCACTGCAGGTGCCCAGGCCTGTTCCAGGACCCCCAGGAGGGCTGGTGTTGAAACCCAAAGATGGAGGGCAGGAGGCAGCTCCTAATGCAATGAAAACATGGAATGAACATGTGATCATCAGTGCTGTAGGCTGGCCTATGAAATGATCCCCTAAAAGCTACAGACAAAAATCTGCCACAGTGTCAAGAAGACTGCAGCAGCACTGTTCCATGTCTTGGCTCTAACAAGGCTGTCCCTGATGGGGATGGTGGAAAAGAGAGGCCACCAGTGGCCTGCAAACCAGCCCTTGAGAGGGAGGCAGCCTCCCCACTGAGCCGAGACCCCAGTCCTGCAAACAGCATGGCTCTGAGGCTTGCCCATTGTGCAGGCAGCTAATGGATGGTTGGCGAATGTGGATCCTAAATAGTTGAGAGACACATCCTCACCAACGGGTAGGCCAATTCTGGAACTACTTGACTAGACTAATGATGAGTAGCTGTCCTCTCTGTATGGCGAGAAACAGGTCACCACCACACGACAGAAAGACGCCACTGGGCCCTTACCTGGGGCCCACCGTACGAGTTAGTCAGACTTGTCCTTACAATCAGTAGGCCAAAAGCCAAATGTGACCACCTTCCCCTCCAAGGCTCCCTCACCACCTGCCCAGCCACATAAGGTATAGTTGATGGCAATTCAGGGCTGATGAAATTCTGGAACGCGAGCCAACAGCTTCATTCTCCAAACACAATGGCAGCAATGACCACCATTTGTGCAAACATTTCCAGTCAAAATCATTAAAAAATGCTAATAATATTAAGGGATCTGCCAAAGTCTAATAGCTCTATTTCATAGGAGATGAACAGAAATGAATAATAATCACTGTTATTGTTGCTATTACACAGAATATATGCAACATACACAACTCTTCCAGCTGAGAGAGAGATGAGAAAAGAGGGAGATGAGTGAGGATAGGGTGGCAGTCCAGGAAATTTCACCAAAAAATGTAATACTTTCTCAATGTCAATGCTTCCTTTTCTCATGGTTGACAAAGACCCATCTTTATTCTAGATATTTCCCCTCTTGAAAACCCGTCACAGGCTCCTTATTCTTGCCTGAATTAAATACAGGCTCTTCCTGGGGACCCCTGCCCTCCTTAGTACCTCCCCAGCCAATGCCCCAGACGCCATGACCTGGTGGCCCTGGGCTACGTGTGGTTCAGGAAACATGTCCAGTCTGTGCTTGTACCTCCTTCTCCAGAACTGTCCACCATGAAATCCTCTGCATCTATCCAAGTCCTACCCACACTTCAAAACACTTCTTTCTTTTTTGAAAAAGAAATATTTCTTATGTTACAAAAAACTACTACAGAGTGCTTAAGAAAATATACCTCAATAATAATAAGAAAAATTAACAGACTTTTATACATAGTAGAAATAACATCTGCATTCTCTGACCATAAGCATTCAATTCTGTGATTAACATCCATCCCCCATCACACAGTTTACCTCCTCAAGCATCTGGGACCTCCCGTCCATGGGCCCTCCCACCTTACAGTGGACACCCTCCCCTGTGCCCTCTGTCCCCGTCCTGCCCAGCTCAAGGCTATGGTCCACTGTTGGATGGTGCCCTGGCATGCGCCTCTCTGTTGTTCTCAGCGGCAAAACCCTAAGGCTGATCAACACAGTGCTTCACCTATTCCACACCTGTATCGCACAGCTGGACCTGGTTAGAGAAATATGTAACCACGTGGGCTAATTTCACTTTAAGTGCAGGACCATCAGTCTCCAGTGTGTCCTCATGGCTGCCCTTCACTCCTGCTATAGGTCCCTACCTGCTTCTCTCTCATTCTCCTAGAAGATTCTGTGTAGGCCTTCTCCTCCCTCTCAAACATCCAATACCTCCTCCTCCTTCCTCATCCTCAACTGATGAACTTGCCTCCTACTTCCCTAAGAAAGTAACAAAAAAGAGAGAATGTCCCACAACTACCCACTTATCAGTATCAACTTCTCTTCCCTTTGCTATAATTGACCATCCATGCTGTTAGCTGAGGCCAACCTGTCCTCTCTTGCTATGAAAGGAACTCACTCCAGCAACCCCTTCCCCTAAATACACCTGATTCAATATCTTTCCTTATTTTCTGGATTCTCGATGCTTTGGTACCTGGGACCTTGCTGACTGGGGAGATATGCCCCTCTCAGGGAAGCCAATTCTTAGAGAGAGCAAAGACCCACTGGGGAGTGTTACTTTCTAATGCAAAACAACCAACCCAAAGCCCACAGTCCCAGCTACTTCCTCCATCTGGCTGTTACCCTCTAGGAGGCAATGTTCCTCTGCCTTGGTCCTCCCAGGGCCAGGCACCAGAAGACTGGAGAGAGCCCACCCAAAATACTCCAACCAGCCAATCCTAAGCCCGATGTGCTGTGTTCCCTGTCCTGGTCATTCCATCTCACAGTGAAGACTCAGGACCCTGTCTTCCCCTCTTTCTGCTACCTGACTGACTCAGGGGCTTCCCCATATGGCCCTGTGTGGCCAGGCAAGCCTCTTCCTCATGGAAACTGTAAGTAACAAACTTTTTTTTTTAATTTATTTTTAGAGAGGGGAAGGGAGGGAGAAAGAGAGGGAGAGAAACATCAATGTGTGGTTGCCTCTTGCACACCCCCTACTGAGGACCTGGCCCACAACCCAGGCCTATGCCCTAGACTGGGAATCAAACCAGCAACCCTTTGGTTTGCAGGCCGGCACTCAATCCACTGAGCCACACCAGCTAGGGCACAAACTATCTTTTTAATGGCCATCATCTCCTGATCTGTTGTCCTCTGCATACCTGAGTAAAATAATCATCGTATCAAACATTTTAGAACAAACTGCACATCAGCAGCTCCCCTCCACAGTGGTTCATTCCTAGCAGCTTACACAGCCTACCAATCCCCATCCTGACCCACCTGCATTACAGCTGCCCTCTCTCTTTTTGCTCCCCTTACAGCAAAGCCCCTTGAAAGGGCTGTCTGTACATGGTGCCTCTGATTCCTCTCTCTACTTTTCTTCTAAACCTGTTCAAGCAGGCTTTCCCCCTCACCATTCCACACAAATGCATATGTCAACCTCAGAGATGACTTATCCTTTGAAATCCAATGATCAAGTCACAGTCCTCATCATGTGCACTCTACTAGCTGCATTTGACACAGTGGATTATTCCCTTTTCCTGGGAGCAGGATCTCCACTGGCCATCCAGGGCCCCAAGCATGCCTGGCTGTCTTCCCAAACACTCTTTTCAATATCCTTTGCTGCTTCTCCCTTTTCTCCCTGATATTCAAGGTAGAAGGGCACCAATGCAGAGCCCTCAGATCGCTCCTCCATCTACACTCACTCCTTGGGGATCGAATGGCTTTCAGGAATATGTATATTTGAATAGCTTCTAAATTTACACTCCAGCCTGAATCTTTCCTCTAAACTTCAGACTGGTATATCCAACTTTCTACTCAATGTCCCTAGTATGTCTAAGAGTTTCCTCAGACATGCTTGAAATGGAATTTTTAAACTTCCTTCCACTCAAACCTGTCCCACCCAGTCCTTCCTATCATAGGTGATGTCAACTTCAAATGCTGAGGTTAAAACCTCAGTATCTGCTTTGGTGCCAATCAGGTAGAAAATATATCTACCTTCAAACTATATCTGGGCTCTGGCAACCCCTCAACACCTTCACCACCATCAGAGTACTGCCTGAATTACCACAGCAGCCTCTGAACTGGTTTCTGCTTCCACCCTTGCTCCCCTTCAGTCAACTCTAAACACAGCATCCAGAAAGAAACACAGCATCCAGAGTGAAACACAGACCAGACTGTGCTTCTGCTAGAAAGACTCTCCATTTCCTTCGGAATGAAAGCCAGAGCTTCACAATGGCCCACGAGCCTCCATCTAAATGGTCTGTGTTCTTGGAGCTTCTCTGACATCCTCTCCACACCCTCTCTGCTCCAGCCACATTTCTAGGCACACACCCCAGATAACTGAGAACAGGTATTCCAAAACCAACTTGTACACACATGTCCAGAGTACCATTATTCACAATAGCTAAAGGGTTTAAACAACCCAAATGTCCATCAATGGATGAATGGATAAACAAACTGTAGCATATCCATACAATGGAATATTTCTCAGCCAATAAAAGGAATAAAGTTCTGTTACATACTTTGACATGGATAAACCTCAAAAACATTATTCTAAGTGATAGAAGCCAGAAACAGAGTCATATGTTATGTGATTCCATGTATATGAAATGTCCAGAACAGGTGAATCCATAAAGACAGAAAGCAGACAGGTGGTAGTCAGAGGCAGAGGGGAGGGGGTAGTGGGTAGTAGGGAGTGACTGCTTCATGGGTATGGGGTTTCCATTCTGGGTGATGAAAATATTCTGGGAGTATATAGTGCTGATGGTTGCACAACACTGTGAATGTACTTAATGCCACTGAGTTCTGGGCTTAACGTGGTTAAGATGATAAATTTTATGTGTATACAGAAAAAAATTAAAAAAAACAATAAAAAATACTGAGCTGGTGATAACAATCCTTGAACTTGCTTTAGCTGTCATAGTACATTATAAATGTAAAGTCAGAATTTCCAATTGCCATTAGAACAGACGGCAGGAGACTGGAGGGGTGGTTCTATCTCCATTCTTACCTTCCATTCACAAAGACAGATTTTCCAGCACGCTGAAGGTAAAGTCCCAAAATGTTTCAAGTCTTAGCCCAAACACCGTATTTTCAATCTGGAGTGAAGAGCACAGGCACTCTGGTCCTCACTCTAGGATGGGAGGGGACCGTGGCCCCAGGGCTCAGGGAAGGCACACTAACCTAAAAGGCCTGCTCCTTCTGGGCAGTCATCCAAACATCTGTGACTCAGTTTCTTCATTAGTAACCTGGGCAAGAGATTCTCCGGGATGATATAAGAGGACTGTGGTGAGAATCAGATGAGATAATGAAAACAGATGTCCTCTGTGCATGACAATGTGCTCAACACATGCGAATTGTTATTGAGAACTTGAAAAAAACAAAGATGAGCAATGAAGGACAGAAGGATAGGTAGGCAGAGTTGGTGGGGGGAGTGTGGGCAGGGAGGGAGGAGCTGGTGAAGATCCTGGCAAATGGCGTTGCTCCAGGAAAACAGTTCAGGTCTAGAAAGAGACCAGCAGAGATGAAGTTCTAGGAGGAAAGTGAAGTGAGGAAGTCTGGTACAACATGATATAGTGGTGTGAATTCTGAGGTGAGAATTGGGGACAGGCATGTGAAAACATACCCTAGGGGAAGAAGTGAGACAGTCACAGAAACGCCTGTCCACCCGCAGTGACAGGGTCGGGGACACCTGCTCCATAGATGGCCCAGCCCAACCCGGGGTGATCTTCTCTCAGCTTCATGACTGAGTGCAGAGTCTGCCTATACATGAGGAGTCCAAGAGAACATGTGTGAAATCCCACCTCTCCATTGCCCCTAGGAACTGATCAATTCTGAACAACTTTTCCTCATTTGCAGGGAGGGATTTTGAATCAGGATCAAGTGTATCCCTCATTTGTGCGCTTGTTCATCTGATCAACCAGCATTGTGAGACAATGGAGATTCTTTTGCTGGACTAAGTCCCAAATACTTGAGGATATAAAATCACGTTATACCTTCCTAGTGACCAGGAAAACACTATTTCTTTGTTGTTCCTCAGGAAAAAAAAAATGATTTCTGGTTGAAGCCATGCTACCCCGTGTTATTTTTTGGTGAGCAAAACTGTGGGAGGGGGAAGAGCAGGCTTCACTAGTGGAGAGGAAAGGAGTTAGAAAATGGAGGACTGGGTGACGTGCTGTCCTCAGAATGAGGTTTCCTTTGGTAAGGGTCTCCTCTCTGCCCCTGTTCAGTGACTGCTCCTACCAGGTTATGAGCGTGTCACTGTGGCTGGCAGAGTATTGGGGCCAGGGTGTCTGCATTTTGCTTTGCCCTGCTTGCCTTTTACCTTCTGCTGCTCTTGTAGGTCACGGCCACTTGTCTCTGGTGGCCACATCTCCAGATTCATGTCAGGCTGAAACCAGGGGCCCCAGGCTCATCCTGGTTTCTCTTTTCATGATTCCAGTGGGCCTCCCTTGCTGGGACTTGCTATCTTTCTCTGCTCTCAAACTCAAACACCTGCCATTTTTATTGGCCCCAGCTCTGCCTCAGCTATTGCCATGGCTTGTTGCTGAGTACCTTCTACTGACAAGGCGCCAAGTGTAGAAAAAACATATAAAACTCAATACCATCTCTGTTGTCTTGTATGACTTTCTGCAAATCCTGTTCTCAGAGTACAATCAGCACTAGGTAGTTTGATGGTGTTGTCTACTTCAGCAATACTCACAGGTAGCTTGGCTAATCAAAATGCTCTTATTTCAGTGCACTTGGTTACAATACCATACACCATGAATTCTTTTACACCACTTCCTAATCAACAGAATGAGTGTCTGATGTGGATGTTGCCCTTCCTCAGTCACCTTCTAGCATAGACATTGATATGTTCAAGTGACCAAAAGATAGGCCAGGAAGGGAAAGGAGAGCAGGTGTGCACTATATCACTCAGGCCCACCACACCCTGAACCGAGCAAATGGTTGCATTTGGTGTTGCATTGGAGTAATTCATAATTATTTCTAAGCCTCAAAGCAGCTCTACTTGGTAGATAGTGTTAGCCCCACCTTCCAGCTGAAAACGCTGAGGCTAACAAAGGGTTGGTTGAACTGTCCAAGGGCAGACATATGCAATTAAGTGTGGAGCCAGGAACAGCCATTGGTGTCTGACCCCACAGTCTAAGTGTCCTGCAGCCTCACCAACAAAATCATTGAAAATTGTCAGCAGTTAAGAGCTTCACACCAAGTAGAATAAGTGGTCCCGCTCTGAAGATTTCTGGGAACTTGCAGCTGCTAAACAGTAAAAATACAATCTCAGGGAAGGAGTTTGTTGCTTGCATAGAATTCTCAGCTGGCACAGTACAGTAATTTAATACTCAGAGTTCCATTTGCCTCTGCTATACATATAAACAACAAACGGGTAAGTCCCACTGCCTTTTTAAAAATCAAATGCTGTCTCCAGCACACAAATATCTCACAAGAAAATAGGACCCAGAGGCCGCTGCTTCACCTGTTAAGTGCAGGTAGCACATTCCCTTTTGTTGCTGAAAAGATAATTCACACTGAAACAACATCTTCCTCCAGATTGGGAAGTGAATTGTCTGAGTATGAAGAGCCTTTCCCTGTGGAGGATAAAGGAAGTGCTCATCCCTCTGGAGTGTGATTTTTCACAGATGCAGAAAACACCGATGGGGATTGAAGTTGCCAGTCCCAAATGCACCTCCTTGGCTGATTACAAAACAAAGACCATATAGAAACTCTCTCGTAAATGTTTTCTAAAGGTAATTTTCTCAGCATAACACTTTGCTCTTTGCTAATTATATTTTCTTTGGGAAATTGGTTTGCAAAAAATCCATTGAAGATGATTTTTGTAAAAGCACAAAGTTTCTAAAGAAGTGGAAACACATGGAGCTATTGCCAGTCATGGACACTGTGTGCGTGTGCACATGTGTGTGTTTGTCTCTGGATAGCTCATATGAGATGAAACATATTTGGTTGGATGTTTGGGAAAGAGGGAAAGAGAAAAAGAGGAAGGGTCTAGAACATAGGTTGGCAAGCTACACCACCTGTTTTTGTCCAGCCAGACAGCTAGGAACTTTTTTATATTTATAATCAATTTAAAGATGAGAACACTAGCATTGAACCTCAGTGAAGGAAAATACTACCCCTCCCCAAATAAAATTCACCTTTCATCATTAGTAGACCTGAACTCCAAAAAATTATATGCATTACTACTACATTTTGGATTTCATCAGTAAAATATTTGCGTAAATTTGTTTTTGCTCTTGTGTATAAATACCTATATAATAGCCTTTGTTTTGCCTTGGATCATAAATCCTAAAATATTTACTATTTGACCCTTTACAGAAAATTTTGCTGAAATCATGAAGAGGATTGCAGTCTCCACACGGAGCAACTTGGTCCTCGGTGACTGGCAGGAAGGTAACTTTGAAAAGGACAGATAAGGGACTCAGAGGGAAAGAAAGACTTGAAAGATGGATGAGCCTCCTTCTCATCTGTGAAGAAGGATAATAATCTCTCTCAGCTTCCAGGGCAGATGTAAAAACAAATTTGACAAAGGCTTTGGGCCATATACTTGAACATGGTGTCAGGCTAGTGAAACACACATTATTCTATGAAGAAAGGAAGAGTACTGAGATATGTGTATGACAAACAATTTTTCTGAGAAAGTTTTAGAACATCCTATATAAACGCAGGCACTATGTAATAAAATAAAATTAACAGTAAGTAAATGAAAACAAGAAAACAAAGGGGAGATGAGCAGGATAAGACAATGCCAAGGATGAGCTCAGGGTACAAAATGTTCACTTGATAAATATGGGCCACAAACTTAGCTCTACGCATTCTGCAGATAGAATCACTGGAATACTCTTTCATGTCTAGAAGACTTTTTAAAAGAGAAGTACAGCTACTTGTCCACAAAGATCCAAGAGAAATTTCTCTACTGGGTAACAGTGAACAGTCTCCTCGCAATGCCACTTCGGTGATACAACAAGCTTCACAAATCTGTTTTGTAAGTTAGTCCTTGGCATTGGCTCACAGAATTTCCCCAATTATAAGATGAGAATAATTGTTTCCAAGGTCAAAATGAAGCCATAACTTTCTGATGGCCTTGTTTATTTAAGGGCTAGATTTGTAGTAAAATAGATCTAAGAAAGTAGCCAAATAAAATAACAATATATTTTGAAATATATGATGGACTTCTCTATTCTGGATTTGCTGTGTCCTTCGGCAGTAACGGTTCCTTTGAGATAGGTTAAGTCTGTCAGAGCTGGGATGCAGAGGTAAGCAAAAGAGGTTAATTTTTGGTTGTGATCTTAAAACCAAAACTTGAAGCTAACTTCTGAAACAGCGTTGAAGCTAGGATTTCAAGTGCACAAGCCATGCCTTGGATAAATGCACTTTCTAAATTCTGAACCTCCGTTGAAATACCAAGGACAGCAGAAATATCAAGGCAAAGCCAGAAGATGGAGGTCATGACACAGCCAGCCATGGGTCTCAGCGCTGGCTCACCTCGGGAGCACCTGGAAAGCTTTAGAACATTACCTGTGCTTGGGCCCATTCCCAGGCACTCTGATTCGATTGGTTTACATTCATAATTGATTCAAAAGTGCAATGAGTGTTGTGAACCACTGACATGTGGGGTGTTTCCAATCCCCAAAGGAGGCTAATTCTTCCCGGCTTGGGGGCAAAGTCTGAAGAGAAAGTGGAGGAGGGGAGACAGACCCAGGGAAAGGCTGTTAGCTTAGTTTTGCTGCTCAGAGTGGAATTCAGGGTGTGGAGAGAGAAACTGTGCACGTAGATTGAGATTAGGATGGCAGCAGAGGTGATGCTGTGCTTGCTGCCTAGCCCTCTGTAGGAGGGCAAAAGTCTTGCAGAGTGCCCGCTGGGCAGTGGGGCAGGCACGGCGGGTGAGGGGCAGGCAGAGAGAGGACCCCAACAGTGCTCCCAGTACCCACAGCCAGCTCCTGGCATGCAGGAGATCCTGCCCTCCCCAGGGAAGGGGTGACAAGAAGCTAAACAGGCTGGATCACAAGAGGAGTCAGATGATCAGAGAGCACAGGATGAGTGCATAGTGCATCTGGAGTTCAGGACCAAGGACATCAGTAGTAAACACAGAGGGGATGAAACTCCGATGATGGGGTGGCATGAGATAAGTCAGCGGGGGGCCAGGAAGCTTCCAGAGGGCAGTCTGCAGCCCAGACCCCTCCATCTCCGGCTGCAGTGCCAGCTTCCCCTTGCTCCTAGGTGCTATTCAGGCAGGGAGGGGGGAGAGGGAGACCTTTTGAAGTGGAAGAGAGGTCCTTACAAAGAATAGCCTGTTTAATCCCAATTTCACTGAGCAATTGACTTCAAAGAGATGGAGTTTTAAATGAGAAGAAACTCAGTTACCTTGAAATGACAAGATTTGTTTTCTTTTCCATCAGCAGTGAAATGGGGGCTAGAAACCAAGCTGAATTCAAATGGTGGGGGGAAAAAGTCTGCATTTTTTTTACATCTGACTTGCAACTGCAAGTTAAAACCTGCTCCATGTTTTAGAGTACTTAGACGAATGAATGTACTCTGAGAAGCCAGCAGAAACTGGGAGGAAAGAAAAACAAAAGATTCATATAAAGAAAACAAGTTTCATGGAATTTGGGGGGCAATACATTTTACAAGTCTTAAAAATGTACACATTTTAGACCTATGAATTCCACTGCTAGGAATATATCCTAGAAAATAATAATGATTTCCACCTCTGAGAATGTCAGATTATGTGATTTGGACAAGACTACAGCTAGAAACAATGAAAGAAACTAGATAAAAAATTTTAAACTCTTTAACAAATTTGAATGAAGAAAATGGAAATGACTGAGTTGAGATCTGGCTGAGACTGGAACAAAGAAAGAGAGGCCCAGTACTGGGTTTGTTTCTGCCCAGAGGAAAGCACCAGTCCAACAAGGGTGCTGAGAGGCTCAGCCCTCTCTTAATGTTGTGTTCCTGGAAACCTCAGAAGACCAGGGAGTTAAAGGTTAGACTTCAGTGCCTACCAGTGATGCGCAACCTGACAAGCCATGCTCCAATTTTATCTGGGATACGGGAAGGCTGTCCCTAAGGCTAACTCTGCATTCAAAATCAACCTGCCCTCGCACAGGTTGCATGTCTGTTTAATTTCACCTGGGTGGCCCAGAGAATATCAAATCCTTAATTTTAATTAAGGGTTCAGGGCTGCTAGCACTCCTGTGCTCTTGACAAAAGTAAAAATTCTCATGGGCAGCAGATAATATCATCCTTGGTTTCAAATTAATTCAACAAATAAGTTTTCAGATATGACCTCTAGCACATAATCAATGGTAATCAGAAACATCAGGAGTCAAGATCTCAACAGTCACAACTGTAGAAATAACAGACAACTGGTACGTAACCTCCAGGTGGTGAAGCTATCAGACATTAATTGCAAAATATCTATGTTACTGTGTTTGAGGAGATGAAAAGCAAGCTTAAAATTTTCATTAGAAAAATACAAACTATAAAAAGTGACACAGGAGGTTTAAAAAAGAAAAAAGAAAAATCTGGAATTGAAAAGTACAGGGAAATTAAAAACTCACTGGGTAGTTTAATATCATATTAGACCCAACTGAAGAGAGTATTATTGGAGTTGAAGACAGGCAGGTCAGAAGAAACTTTCCAGAATGAAGCACAGAGAGATAAAAAGATGGAAAATACAGAAAAGAGAGTAGACGATATAGAGAAAACAGTAAGTCCTGACTCAGGTTTGTGAGACACCAGAAGACGAGAAACAGGGCAGAAGCCATGTTTGAAGAGGAAATGCCTGGGAATGTCCCCAAACTGCAGAAAGACATCAGCCTACAGATTTAAGAAGCCAGACAAATGCCAAGCAGAATAAATAAAAAGAATACACTTCTAGAAATGTCATAATAAAATTTAAATAACAGAGATAAAATCTTATCAACAGCCAAAGGAGAAAAGAAAAAATAAACAGATTTCAAAAAATGTTTTTGTTTAAGAATTTTAGTCAAGACATTACTTATCATAGAAAAAACAAAAAAACTTCTGAATTTCCATCAATAGACATAGTTAAATAGATTTTGGCCTATCTCCATGGTAAAATGTATGCAGCAATTAAAACATCTTTCTTTAAAAAATAATGAATGATATAGGAAATATTTATATTACGATGCTAATGAAAAATGTCAAAATACTGTTGTATCTATGTATGATCCCTTTATTTAAATATATATGGCATAACAAAAGGTAACATGCTAAAAATGTTGCCAATCATTAATTCCAGGTTGTGAGGTTGTAGGTTATTTTTATTTTTCTTCTTTAAACTTCTTTTCATGTTCATACTGTGACACTGTTGGCTTTTATAATCAGAAAAAAAATGTGCTTTTGCTTAGTTTCATTTAAATACACAACACTAACAATCATGTTGTTCTCAATTTCAAATTGGGGCAGGACCCATTTGAGCTAGCAATTACTTTGCATATATCATGTTCTAATTATTCTATTTTAAGTATGCACTGAAAGACAGGCAGGAGATGTTTGTATGTTCAAACATGGTATTACTTGAGCTGAGTAAGTCACATATTTTTTTCCCAAATGCTTCTCTGGACATTCTACCAAGATTATTTCTCACTAAAACTTTCTTGTTGCTGTCCTCCTAGGAGACCCATGTGACAGGATAGAATTCTTTTTTCCCAAAATCCTTCTAGGGGTTTGACATGTCCCCATCCCCTCCTGGGTCTGGCACACACCGAGCTGGGCTTTTTCTAACACAACTCAAGGAGAAAAAAAGAATTGCTCTTTTAGTGTACGGCATATTAAGTCTTATAAGAAGATTTATATTAACATCTTTTTAGATGCTTGACCAAGAAGCTCATGAGAAACTCCCTTCTATCGCCACTTCAACCACATGGGTCTAAAAGCCTCTGAAGTTCCACTCAGGATCACATCAACGAAGATTCAGGTGCCTGGGACGGACAACCAAGTCCATGTAGACTTGGAGTGTGGAAGGCTTATTGGAATAATAGCAAAACCATGTTAAACATGAACTGTACCATTCCTGACCTCCCAGAAATGAGGGCACGAGGAAGGGGTTATACACAGAGGCCGTGTGGTTACAAAGGTCCAGAGGCTGGTGAGGGACTTTACCCAGAACCCCCAGAAGCTTAGAAACAAAGTGGTTTCTTCTCATTTGCTTCCTGGCTTAGTGAAATAAATTGCAAGTGCAGTGAGTTGTTTCCTTAGAAGGATGTTTAGCTAATAATTACCAAGATCTAACACATATAATTAAGCAATACTCTACAGGAACAGGGGCTTTTGCTCCCTTTTTTCCTTAATGAAATCATTCCTCTCTAAATGTTTCTGTTCTGAGGAAGAAGAGACCGAAGACCGCTTCTACTCACAGTGACGCCAGCTGACTCCACCTCAAAACACTGTGCAATGCCTGAAATGTTTTCTCTCATTTGCCTCCAAGTGCAAAGACCATAAATATCCTTTCAGAGGTCACACCCATGCTCACTTTCAAGGTATCCCCAACATCTGACGGGTCCCAAACTCCTAGGCAACATTCAAGTCTCACTGAGAGCTGGTCCCTTCCTTTACAAAGTTTTTTTCTTCATTCGCCTCTATGAATCCTCTGTTCCTCACTCAAATGCCAAGAGCATATGTGCTCTTTCCCCAGGTGTAGGTGATCCCCTGCTATCTCCTATTCAACCCTTATATCATATGGGGTTAGCGTGAGCCCAGTTGCCTGCATGAATCATTTCGCTAGCTCAGCATAGTGGCTCTCAAGCTTCAAAGTACCTATTGTCTGTAGCACTCCTTTGGCAAGTGTATGTTTTTGTTTTTCATTATCCTGTTTCTCCCCACCCGTACCTCGGGCCCCAGGACTGGGAAAATGGCCATCTTGATTTCTTCCCAGAGGTGGGCATTGGGCACATAGCTTTCAGTGACGGGAGAGGGTGGTTGCACAAATGAGCAGCAGAGCACACTTCAGCCTTTAATGGATATGACGATTGCATTGCATCCCTGCCATCCACACTCATCAAATTGAGTTTGAAAGAGCAGAACAATTCTGTTAGGAAGGGCTTTGAGAGGAGGCCAGGAGGAGACGAGATACTAAGAACAGCTTTGACTCATGATGTATTGGGAGCAGCTGGGTTGGAGGAGGGAGCTTGGCAGCACTGGAGCATGAGGCTGGGCTGTGCCTGGTGGCCCTGCCAGTTCAGTGTGTAGAGGATGGAGCTCCAAATGGTTTCTAGTCAGGAGGCCAGAAAAATCCAAGTTCAGGATCAGAGTCAAGTCCAGACCCAGAGGGAGGAGTCACTGAATGAAAATTAGAACAGATACCTGTATTCTCAAAGGGCTGACTGAAGAGCTGCTGTTTTGGCTGGTGTTATGGGCCTGGGGTCCCTCTCCTGTCTCCTCACTTGTTTGGTTTAAAGAGCAAGGATTTCTGGGCCACTAAACGCTGCTTTGGCACCGACACCATCATAACTGAGACTTATCAAATGCTTGTTAAATCCCAGGCATTTACATTCATTATCTCACTTAATCTTCCCAACAACCTATGAGGTAGGCACTATTAGTATCCTGAATTTAAAGATAAGAAAACTGAGTCACAGAGGAGGTTAACCATTTTCCAAGCATCAAACCACCTGTAGGTGGTATAGCCCAGACCTGAACCCAGGCTCTTTCAGACAAGGCCTGTGGAGCTTACTCCCACCTGACCGCCCCACCAGTCTGCCTCACCTTTGGTGGGTCCTGGCCCTTGCCTCAGGGGAGAACCACACTAGTGGAAGTGGTCCACGGAGCCTCAGTGGGTCCTGCTCTGGCACAAACACTCCAGGCAGATTATC
Organism: Pteronotus mesoamericanus; assembly: GCF_021234165.1. NCBI lineage: Eukaryota > Metazoa > Chordata > Mammalia > Chiroptera > Mormoopidae > Pteronotus > Pteronotus mesoamericanus. Next base: position 16,783,663 of record NW_026555308.1, read on the forward strand.
CCTGCCCTACATCAGCTCCAGCGCCTCCCTGTTCTGGGGTCCAACCACTTACCCACAGAGAACGTGTACCTTCCCAGCTCCTCCGGCCTGTATCCCTCCTGCTTCAGCCGGGCCCCTCCCTCCTGTTCTTTCTCTAAGACACAGCCTGGTGAGGGTCACAGTCTGCACGCTGAGCCCTGTGTTGTCAGGGCACTGGGGAGGTAGGGGACTGAAGTGTTTAGGAGGGGCTCGGTACAGTGTGTTACTCAAATCTCAGCTAATGACATTTGCTTCAGAGTGTCCCCAATACCATCTCAGGTTTGATCATTTACTAGGAAGGCTCATAGGACTCAAAATATGGATATACTCAGGGCTATGATTTATTATAGCAAAAGGATATAAAGAAAAATCAGCAAAGGGAAGGCGCATGGAACAAAGTTAGAGAAACCAGGCACAAACTTCCAAGATCCTCTCTCAGTGGAGTCAACACAGCACATGCTTAATCTCCCCAGCATTGAGTTGTGACAGCACGTGTGACATGTGACCTACAAGGAAGGCTCATCGGGAACTGAGTCCCTCGAGTTTTATTGGGAGGGTGACCATGGAGACACGATCTACCTGGCATGTACCAAAATTCCATTCTCCCAGAAGGAAAGCAGGCACTTAGCATATACCGCATGTTTGTTCTAACAGTTTAGGTGCAGGACACCACTCTTATCAGGAATCCAAGTTCCTAGAGACCAGCCAATGGCCAACTTTATAAATAGGACTTTTTAAAAATAAGCATTTAGGCCTGCTATGATGACCCTTTCTGCACACAATCTTAGATAGACAATATAATATCACAACAGATCATCTTTCTTTTCCCATTTGTGCCAGATTCCACACTTCCTAAGTGTGCCTATTTTATTAGAGCCTCAAAATAATCTTGTACAAGAGACAGGCAGGAATCGGTCCCCTTGCAGATAAGGAGGTCAAAGGCTGAGAAGATGCTTGGTTCTAAGTCACTGAGAAAATGACTGGGAGAGCTGAACCCTAATGCCAGCCAGTCTCTTCCTTCCTGACAAAGAAAAGAGGGAGGCCCGGCCCATGGCACAGGGCTGAATGAAGCTAGATAACCCCTGTGAGTAAGGGCATAAGACGAGGTTGCTGTCCTTGTTGTCATTTGGGGATAGAGTGAGACAGGAATGTGTCTCCACCACTCAAGGAAACAAAAAGATGAACAGAGCTCTCAGTGTCCATGAACTTTTAACTCTTCTACATGGTCCTCAGCTACACCGATTCATAGAATATTAGTGCTAGAAATGTCCTTTAAAATCATTGTGGACAACTCATTTCTTTATTTGAAAAATATGGAAAACAATTAGCTTCAGCCCCTATTACATACGGCTATTAACTTACTGTTTAGAGAAGACTACAGAATGGGTAATGAAAGCCATTACATGACACAGATATTATTGTGCTTGCTTAAAAAAAAAAACACATACAAAACAAAACCTATTTATTTACTTATTTTTTAGAGCGGAAGGAAGGGAGGGAGAAAGAGAGGGAGAGAAACATCAAAGCAAGAGAAAAACATCAATCAGCTGTCCCTCGTATGTGCCCTGACCAGGAATGAACCCACAACCCAGGCATGTGCCCCAACCAGGAATCGAACCAGAGACCTCTTGTTTTGCAGGATGACACCCAACCAACTGACCCACACTGGCCAGGCCTTATTGCACTTTCTTTACCATTAGAAAATTGCCTTCCTTATCAATGGAAACAGTGACAGTCCCTTCTCTGTCGTCTTGGTTTTCTCTCCAGATGGAGGCTGAAGCCAGGAAACCAGTTCTAAGTTTGAGACAGAATTTAAGGAAGCAAAGACAAAAATAAAATCCTTGGCTCTTCTACTGTGTAGTCAGGCAAATTTACCCAAACGTGGCCAAATGGACCCACGAGAGGGTTTCTGAGAGGAGAATAGGGCCTGCACATGAGGCAAGGACAGTGCCCTGCCTAGTGGTGCCACAACTGAGTCTTTCTGGACCTGAGCTTCCTCGCTTCTGAAGTGGGAAGACCAAGAGCAGCTACTAATAACCTGCTTCCTCTAGAATAGTCTGAGGCCCTGAGCTCCACATGTATTTGTGATCCCATCTGGTTCTCCCAGCAATACTTTTAGACAAGTAATAACACCTTGAGACTTGAGCACACTGGGACACTGAAGTTCAGAGAATCTGGGTGCCTTCCTCTAACACAGAAGAGAATATGCCAACCTGCCCTCCCTGATGCCCAGCACAGTGATTACATCATCTGCCAGCATTCAGAAAATCTGCTCTAAATATAAGTCACTAGGAAATCTGCCTGTCTCCTCTTGGGCTCTGGGTATTTAAAAAAAATAAAAAGTGTCCCCTGAGAATTTGTAATGACTTGCCCATAGTAGAATTTGAGATTTTAATTTACATTTAGCTGCATAGTCAGGAACAAGCAGCCTAGAAATTTACATGAAACATAGATCCCTCTGGTGACACCTAGGAGTGACTGGTAAAAGCCTCACTGGAGAGACACAATTTAACCCAGATGCAGACAAAACAGAACTCCACTCAGCTCCATCGAAGGCAAGCTCATAATCTAAAATTGCAAACATAAGAGAAAACAATCCACCATGAGTGAGAGTCAGCACACACAATAGGATTAGAACCCCTAAGAACTTGAAATAACAGAACTATCAAATACCATAAAATAAAAATGTTCAAAATGATTAAAAACATAAAAATAGGGGTCAAAAACATACAAATAAGGCACCATGAAAACTAAATGAGCTGATGTGAAAATTAACCAAACAACACTTCTAGAAATGAAAAATAAGAGTCTTTGAAACTTAAAACACAGAAGCCAGGTCAAATAGCAGATTACACAGAGCTGAAGAAAGAAATAAAGTGAACAAAGGGATATGTTAATGAAATTACCCTTAGACCAGATAACAGATAGCAAATACTATAAAAAAAGGTGAAGAGATATTGAAGTTGGATCCTGCCATGCAAACACTAGCCAGCAAGCCCCTGGAACCTGGACAGTGTCTCCCTGTTATCAACAGTATTAGAAATTACTAAATTACTACATTGAAATACAGCTTTATAATTTATAAATCAAGCTTTTGAGGTTAATTCATATAATTCCCTTCATCCTCAAATAATCCACGTCCAGTATTAAATTACTTGCCTTAGAGATGATGAAATGAAAACTCAGAAAGATTTAAGGAACTTGCACAAATACAGCTCATCAAAGAGGAAACTGAAAATCAAAAGGACTCTTCAAAAGGGCCTTCCCTCTATACTCCTCCCCTATTGGTGCATATTTCTCAGTGAAGGAGATGTTGTCTTCCTCCTTTTGGGCTGCTTTAACAAAACACTACAGACTGGGTAGCTTATAAACAATAGAAATTCACTTCGCACAGTTCCGGAGGCTAGAATTCTAAGGTCTGGGTGCCAAAATGGCCCCCCGAAGAACCTCTTCCAGGCTGCAAACTTCTTGTGCCCTCATTTCATGGAAAAAGAAAGAGCTCTCTCAGGCTCTTTTGTAAGGACATCAGTCTCATTCAAGAGCCCTGCCTTGACCACCTCCCAAAGGCCCCATCTCCTAATACTATCACATTGGGCATTAGGATTTTAACGTATGAAATTGGTGAGGACACTCACATGCAGGCCATAGCAAATGCCAGCTGGGATGCTAATGGCGGAAATTTGAGTCTCCGCAGTGTGAAGTTAACAACAGCCTCAGGCAATGCAACTTTCCTTCCTTGGTTTTGAGAGCTACCCCTATCTGCTTAGTTGGAACCAGGCGGCAGCTGCAGAGGATGAAAGGCAGAAAGGATGGTGTGGCTTGCATAAAGGTGAATTGCTGGCTGCAGCCAGTTCTCACAATAAACTCCTAACACCTTGGACCTCACCATTTTGGGTGGGATGGAGAAACAAACTGGAAGGGAACTATGTTAGGGTCAACTTCAGAGACAAGACACAGGATGAGGAACACATCCTCAATCATGGATTACTGAAATTCTTTGACCACAGGACAAAGAAAAAATGAAATTCTTTTGGGCTGTGGGCTTTCTTATGAAAAGTTCAAGTACTTTCCCCCAATGACACTATAAAACAAATTGCTTGGGCATCTTGTTCCTGTGAAACCCTCCTACAACAAACAGGCTTCATTTCTACATTCCAATAGTTCAAATTTATAAGTTATTGGGATTCAACACATCTGCCAGGTGGGATCTTAAATCTGATGAGGCTCTGGATTCATTAACCTTGGCAGAAGGAGCCTGGGTAAATCTGCTTGCAAAATAGCTGCTGTATATTTTAATTCTCAAAAGGGCAGGAAAAGTAGACTACAGGTCTGTGTATCTGGCTTCAGTGACATCCTTGACAATTTCAATAACCTCAAGATTATCATTACCTTTCATTAAGGAAGAGTGGCTTCTCCCTGAGTTACAGAGCATCAACAGCGGAGGGGAGTGATGCTGCCTCCTCTGCACTGATCAAGCTTTGCCCCTCACCTCTCTTAGGCATGTGTTGCTTTCCGCCTTAAACTGCAGTTATTCACCTATGAGGTCTAGTACTCCCACTCTAAAGAAATGCTCATATTTCAGTCCTCTTGCATATCATCAACAGCATTTAACACAAAGTCTTTCATTTACTAAGCGTTCTATAAATATTTGTTGGGTAGCAAATGAATGAATGGGCCTGATTAGGACATGCTTTCTTCTGTAACTCTTAGGCTTAAAGAAGTCTTCTCTGAAAAGGACCTCCACGCTTATTCATGAGAGAGCAGCTGTAAGTCAGGAAGAAATGATGTGCAAGTCAGTAAGTGGTCATATTTATAATTAAGTTGTTATTTCCATTCTTGTTTCAGATTTGCAGTGTGATCCCATTGGGTTCTCAGGAAGAACTCACAGGAAGGTGCTCCAGCTTCAATTCAGATCTCTTCACGTTGTCAGGGGTTAGGAAGGAGCAGAATAGGCTATACACAGGTTACACAGCTAGAAGGGGGTTGTGAATGGGAACTGGTCAAGGACAGGAGATCATAGAATTGATTCTTTCTCCACAGCACCTGGTAGCAAGTGGCCACTGTTCTTTTAGCTGAACACTGTGCTGTGGCTTAAAGAATCTGGGGCAGGCAAGTGCAGAGTAGGGGTTCAAAGCAGGAGAAGTGGACCTAATGCAGCTATTGATGGTAACTAGCCTTGTGCTGGCAAAGAAAATAGCCCATTGGTGAATGCTGCGATCATGAGCGGTTCAAACCTCCCTTTGTGAATTACAACACTGTCACACTCACGTGACTGAACAAATTACTTCTACTTCTAGGAAACTGGCCCAGAAATACACCTGTGCAGTGAACTACAAATATACATTTAAGATTATTAACCATTGTATTTGTTGTAATAGGAGAAAACAGAAATAACCTAGTGTGCATCGATAGATTTTGATTAAAATGCTGCACAGGGCAGATAGACTTCTGCCTGTCCTGTGCACTGCTATAAGCCCAGGACCTAGAATACCGCATGACACACACTGGGTACTCAGTAAATATTGGTTTATGAGACTAATGGATGACATTCATCTGTTAAGAAGACTGAGGTAGAACTATATTCTAGATATGGATATGTGCCTTTGGTATATCTAGTGAAAAAAAAAAGTAAGTTGCAGGATAACATGAAAGATGTACTCAGAATTTGGCATGTTGTAGGTGTCATCAAAATATTTATTGAAAAAGAGTTTGTTGAATTTCTGTAGAATTGGAGTCATGTATGTTTATGAGCATATGCAATGCACATGCACGCCAACACATACTGGCAAATGCATAAAGAAAAGGGTCTGGAAGGCTAGATACCCAACTGTTCAAAGGAAATAAGATAAGGAACTCTTGGCTTATATCATTCTCAATGGGTTCAATTTTTTTACAACAAATATATTTCTATTTTTATAATTCAAATGACATTTTAAAAATTTCAGCCTCCAAGAACCGCAACACCACCCCCCACCCTCAACCTACCCCCCCTCACCCCCGGCCATCCCCGCATGCAAAGGGACCAGCGCAGTGGGCTGCATAAGAGGCAATCAGTAACCACAGTTGCTCCTGCGCTGCCTCCTCCCTCCTGCCAATAGAATGTGAGGACAAAGTTCCCGGGTCAGCTTCTGAGCTCATAGAGAGAGCAGGGAAGAGGCTATAGAAACCTTTCATAAAATGAGGGTTAATTTGACAGTGGAGAAGTTATTCCCGCTGCCACATTACCAAAAAAAGGGAGGTTGATAAGGGCGATTGATCATTTTATTTCATCACTTCAAGGGTCTAGAAAGATCTTTCACAGGCACTGAACTCGCTCTCAAGTTTAAAAGCCTTTAAATCAATTTTATTAGGCTAATTGATGATGTCTTCTGTGCACTTTTGCTCTGCAGTCTGCCATGTCCTATCAGGCTGACTGGAAAGCTCAAAGTGCAGTGCTTGGTCCTTCATCCCTGCTGAAAACTCACAATAGAGGGAATGGAGTTGCCCTCCACGTGCCACTGGCTTGTGAGGTAAAACACAAAGAAGCCACTTCATCCTTCACAGACAAGCACTGCGCTCCAAATAGCATTGGTAAGCTCTGATTTCCAGGGTTTCGAGTGGACTCATAAAATCTGACTGGGGCAGGAGACACACTGAGAATTTTCTCTTCCTTTGAAATATCCTTTCTCTTTCCTTTTAAATATCTTCAACCACTTTGTGCTCTAAGTTAAAAACTATCAGTGTTTATTCATTTAACAGCTGAACCCTGACTTTGTAATAGTCCATCTATTTACCAACCTAGGTAGGTAGGTAGATAGGTAGGTAGGTAGGTAGATAGATGATAGAAAGAAAGAAAGAAAGAAAGAAAGAAAGAAAGAAAGAAAGAAAGAAAGAAAGAAAGAAAGGAAGGAAGGAAGAGAGAGAGAAAGAAAGGGAGAAAGAAAGAAAGAAAAATTCCCTAGGGCTGCTGTAACAAATTACCACAGACTGGGTGGCTTACATCCCAAACTTTTCCTCTCAGAATTCTCTAGGCCAGAAGTCCAAAATCAAGGTGTAGGCAGGCTGCACACCTTCCGAAGTTTCCAGGGAAGAATCTGTCCTTGCTTCTTTCAGCTGCTGGTGGCCCCAGGATTTCCAAGGCCTGTGACTGCAGAACTCCCATCCCATCCCTCTCCTCTGTGTCTGTAACTTCTCTTCTGTCTCTTATAAGGACATTTGCCATCAAACTTAGGGCCCACCTAGATGATCCAGGATGGTTTCATCTCAAGACCTTTACCCCAGTTGCATCTACAAAGAACCAACCCCCTCATTCCATACAAGGTTGCAATTGCAGGTTCCAGGGGTCAGGATGTAGACATATTTGGTGGGGGGGCATTCATTCCTTTACCCTATACTAAGCACTGAAGATCCAAAGATACATAAGCACAATTCTTTGCATGGAAGAGCCATAGTTTGCATAGTTATATGTAATCAAATAACTGTGATGCAATGCAATAAGAAATCTAAAGGGTGGATGGAAACAACACTCTCAAAGCAGAGAGACAGATTTAGGAGGAAGGGTAAAGGGAGGGGGGTGTTTGGGCTGAGCCTTATAGAATGAATAGGCCCCCCACCAGGCATACAGATGGAGTGGGATGAGAATGGGCATCCAGACAGCAGAGAAATCAATTGCAGGCTCAGAGAGGAAGAAACAGGTTTGAATATGCATGATGTGTTCAGGGCATGCAAAGTAACCCAAGGGGGCAGGAGCATAGGGTCATTGTGCAGATGCCTTTGGGAAGGAGGAACCAGGATAGCAGACTGACCATGTGGGGGTCAGGATGTGAAGGATCTTGTTCTTCCAAGTTCACGTATGCCAATCATTTGCCATCACTCAGCCATTATAGGGCAAACTTTTAGTCACCTCAAACTTATCTGCGTCTGTGTATTCTCCATTACACAAGAAGCGCTTCACAGCTGAAGGCCCATTTCTTTGTTCTGCCTGAGCAATGAACAGTGTCCAGGCCACAGCTGTGTTGAGGGCGCAAGTATCTGGGTATGGCTGCTCTGGCTGCTGCTGGAGAAAGGTGAGGCCCAGATCTGGGAGGCTCCCAAAGGCAGAGTATTTAGTGTAATCAGAAATCTGGGGAAACATGTCTGCTCATTAGCTCTCTTAGCGATCTCTGGGAAAAGGAGCTTACTGAGAAGGGCAGTGACTAGAGCTGATACAGTCTCTCCTGATGTTTGGTCTTTAGCCTTTGATAGCTAAATGCCCAGATAGACTGATTATTAAAATAGTCAGTTAAACCATAAAGTGAATTGTTAGACTGAATTCACTGATTTTTATTACTAAACGAGCTCCAATAATGGCTTGGCTGGGTGTCCTATAGACATGGCTTCAGTGGTAACAGTATGCAGAGTCAAAAAATTCCAACCGTTGGAAATGCAATGCATTTCTTCCTACAAATTAAATTGCCTGGGGAAATCAGCCTCAGGTGCAGGAATACTTACTGCTTACCAAGTAGTATTCCATTTGCTAAAATACCCTGTTAAGTCTTGACACGTGTCCCAGAAATGACAGCTATCATTTTGATAAGCAGATAAAATGAAATCATGCCCACACAACTAGGGTGTTCATGCTCACCACTTTTCCTACACATATGCTTGATGCAAACTGTAGAGACAAAGAGAGTGTGGTCATTACCAGACCATATGTTAGAAGGAAGCATCACAAATTAGGATGACTCACGGTTTGTAAATCATCTGATGACAGCAAAACTTAACGGTCCCCAAATAGAATTTTGAAATACTTTTACTTCACAGGTAAATACATAGAAATGATTTTACTCAACTACCCTTCTTCCATACAGATCTAATCTTGTGTCCTCATCTGTCAGGCAGCATGAACCTGGGTAACATTTCAGAATAAGGAGACTAAAGCATAAGAATAGAATGAGCCAGACTCGGATGTCAGCTGGCATCTGGCTAGTACCCCCTCATGCTACATTCTCAACTGGTGGCGAGATGTATGACAATGCAAAAGAAAATAAAAATTTCTAATCATTCTAAAGCTTGAATTCAGGCAACCTACTGCCAGGACCTGGCAGAAATATCTATCAGGCACATGTCAGTGGGGCTGGATAGAGAAATACAACTGTGGCTTCCCTCTTAAACAGAAGCTTGCCCTCTCATAGGATGAAAGGACAGCTATACGGCCCTTCCTCACTACCTCCCCATGGGCCCAAAGGCTCAAAAGTGGAGAGAAACAGAAAACTGGGCAGCTTGGCTCCCACTACTTTGGGGGACAAAATACTGGGTTTGTACTATTCTCTTTGGGGAGCCTGAAACTCCCAGAAAACAATAGGCTGGAGGGAATGTGATGCGCACATCACAGAAGTGCATTTCTCAAAAGTGAGCAGGGAATGGAGGAGGTAGAGCTGAGATTGTGAGACTCCATATGCAAAATGTACACCAAAAAAAAAAACCCCCAAAACGAACATGAAAGAGCAGAGAGCCTCAGAGACCCCCAGGAAAGGGGTAAAGAGATGATGCCACCTTGGCCCAGCAGAGATGCGTGAATGAAGCTTCCAGAGGTACACCTGTGATCTGTGCGCATCCTTCCTCCTCTGGCTGTAAGGACAGAAAACAGGCTCTGACTGGCAACTCAAGCCTAGGTAATCAAGCGTCTTGCCCAGCGTTTCTCCAGACAATGACAGTCCGTGGAAAGAGAATACCTTCCTGAAGTCTCCAAGAAAGAGTATCGCTCTGAAATTATTTGTTGCAGGAATCAGAATATTTTTTAAACTTTATCATCATCAACTTCAGGATGCAAGAATACTTAGTCTCATGATCTTCCCTAATCTGTTTTTCAAGACGTCATACTTTATATTTATTTTATGGATTCTGGCAGGGAAGATGGACATATTTTTGTTCCCCTCCAGTTTAATCAATTCATGAGCTAGTCACTCACATTACTAACTCATGTTTGTTCCTGTCTTAATTCCTTAGCTTTGCTTCCATGTGAGGGCGTTTGAGCCATGTGATGAAGATACATTCCCTTAGATAAATCAAATTTTTGTTAAGAAAGATATTTATAAATATCAAAGGATGAGTAAAAGAGAAACTTGAGCATCCATTACTCTTCTCTCAACCACAACACTGTGGGCAGAGAGAGGGCATACACTCTGCACCCCCGCCAGCCCCAGAGGTAAAGAGCTCTGTACAACCCAGGCCACAAGGGGGAGACACAGAGGCCCTCCTAAGGGGATGGAGCTTTTACTGGGAGAAGCAGAGAACATGTAACAGGTGCAGCAAAGATGTGTGCCCTTCCATGAATTTTCATTCCTTTCTTCCTCTCCACTTGGGAGCAGTGAACTTTGGACAAGGTTGTCTCTAGAACTTCAAGTTCTGCACAAGGCTCATCAGAGAGGAGACCAGTTAGCAAAATAGGGATGAAGGCCCTGTGAAAAGAGCTGGGAATCCCTTGTGTGTATAACCCATGCAGAGATAGAACCTGGCTGAGGTAAATGTGGAAATGGACAATTTGTCAAAATTTGGTCCTTTAGACCCAGGCCATTTCAGGAGACATTATCTGACACGTGTTATTGCGCTTGGAAAGTACTGACATCATTAATACATGTAGACATATGTAAGTTTAAGAGAAGTGCTAATCAAAAAGCTCTGTGCAGGTGATTTGTTTTTTCTCTCCTAGCAACGCCGCACTGTGACACTGGGCCAGGGAGTCCCCCAAACGACATTTTGCCTGATTATATTCTGATTAAATTTCTGATTAGATTCTGATTAGATTAGGTTATACAGATTATATGTGCCGTAAAATTAGATTCTGCCAATTGGAGTTACTGCCAGGAGGCTTGAAGTCAGGAGAAGGAAATGAGATTCATTCCCTGTCCTCAGCTTGGGTCTACAGCTCTTTAGGAGCAAAGGGAGGCAAGGGCTCCACACTCCAGTGAACCTCAGAGTTCCTAGCATCACCTGTGCCGAGACCCCCAGGTAAACAGAGCACCTGCCATTTACACCTTCTCTGATTGAAATACCTAGCTTGGCTCCTGTGTTCTTGACGGGATTGACTGACCCACTACCCTTAGGAAATATCCTCAAATTTTGTGAGGTTTAAATGTTATTATATGGAAAATATTTAGAATAGGGTCTGGCACACAGTAAAACTTGAAAAGCTCCAAAGTCAAGTCACATACAAGTATTGACTATTGTCATTCTTATTACTCCATTTGCTACTGGTGTTGAATTACCTTCGAGCTCTGCACCATGCCATACGGTAGCCACTAGCCATTCATTATTATTCACATTTTAATATTAAATTGATTAAAATGAAATAAAATGAAGAATGTGCTTACTCCATTGCACTGATTACATATGAAGTACTCATGTGGCCACATGGGGCTATAGTACCAGCCAGTGCAGAATGGAATATTCCATCAGCACAGAGTTCTGTTGGACAATGCCAGTCTAGCTCACTGTGTGCCTAAGAATCAACCGGAGAGCTTGTTAAAAATAAAATTCCTGTGCTCCTCCAAAACATGCTGACTTGGAGGGTTTGTGCAATCAGTGTTGATAACAGCGCCCCTCAGGGGCTGCTGAGTTCCCCAACCCCACTATAAGAGCAACTAGATAAGTAATGGGATATTTATTTCCTAACATTTCTCCTAAAAGTCTTTAAGAGAAGTGTGCGTGTGTGTGTGTGTGTGTGTGTGCACGCGCGCGTGCATCATATATACGAACACAAATACTATTAACTCACGATTAACCAGAAATCAATATTTTTGAGATGACTCCAACTCAAAACAAAACCTCAGGCAGCCCAGATGATTGGGATCTTACCAACTGCTGAATGGGCATCGGGGACCCAGGCCTCGCCGCCTTCTGACACGGTGAGCAGGAAAAGGGATGAGCAGCAAAATGGCGCCTGGGCCACAGACTAGTTAATTATTTGTTCTTGTCCTCCTTTCTAATCACAAAGCGACACAGCCAATTGTTTAGTAAATGCTTCTACTTTGATTATCGCAATTAATCTTTATTTTTCAACAGAAGTTTGTTTACACATATAGATATTTATACTTCAAAAGCTTTTCCATAGAAAATCCCAGGAGTCAACCTTATTAACAACACTTTCCTAACAATGAAATCTTGATTGCATAATTAGCATTGCAAGTACTAGGGTAAATATACGTAAAATTCACGGATTATTGATTACCTAGCTGTGCTGTGACTCATGCACCCAACCTTCCCCTCTTACAGGGGAATGAATGATCTGCTACTGAGGGTGTTATTCAATATACTGCCCAATCCCTTTATACAAAGACCCAAATAACAAACGCTTCTTGAAATGCAGAGTGGGGAAAGTTGTCTCTCAGAATGTGCTTGCATGACATTTCACTGCCACCAAAGGGAGGTGGGGTGGTCCATCCTCCTCTCTTCACTCTGACTGCTGGTGGGCCATTTCAATCACTGATGCTTTTTATTTCCATTTTACATGTAACCTTACTTTTTATTTTACATTCAATCTTTTTTTACATTTAATCTCATGCCACATGGTTTAAGTCTTCTATATCTGTTCTTTTACCGTAAGTCTCCTTGCATTTCATTTCTCCAAATAGGTGATTATTAATTCATCCATCCATCAACCCATTCAGTCACACTCTTCTTCCTTGCTGTGGGTGACAGCTAGAATTCAGTAACTAATTTCACTAGGATTTCTAGTTCCCCTGAACATACTGGAGCTATAAAGGCAGAGAGACTGTATTAATGGAACACAATTGATGTTCTCCCTGCTCCGACCATGCTTTCCTGGGTACTTCCTGCCTCACTGACCATTGGGTTGCTTGTGTGACTTGACTGGGTGAGTGGCGTATGACTTGACTGGGCCAGTGGCATGTGACTAAGGGTGATGCAGGCCATATTGAGACAAAATCTTCATGTGTTCTTGTTGGGGCTGGCTCTGGTTGCCCCCTCTAGAGGAACAGCAGGCCCCACATCAGTACTACCCTTTGTCCTGGGTCCCTACATGAGAAGACATGGAACAGACACCCAGTTGACCCACAGCCTGGAGAACAGTTGCTGGGTTGTCTCCAACCTATAAATGACATATGACATGAGCAACAATTGGTGAGGCCACCAAGATTTGGGGTCACGGATTATGCCACCTAACAACAGAAGCGCACTTCTTCATTATCCTGTTGCTGACGCAAAGGGATGAACTGGAGCTCTGGCCACATCTGACGGAGCACCACCCGCTAGGATCGGCCCACAGGACACCAGGCCTGATATAAGGTCAGAGACACACAGGCTAGGTGGGTTGTGCTGGTCTAAAACCTTCTAGCCAAGAACACAGAAGCATATGAAGCAGAAAGAATCTCCAGGCAGCGAGGGGATACCAAAAGCCAAGACGATGAAATTCAAGGGTGCGAAGCAATGCGGTGGCCTGGGCTGCAAGGGGAGGGGAGAGTCCGTGTCCTGTAGTGTGTCGTTTTCAGGCTCTCTGCCTACTTAACGCCACTCCCGCAGAGTCTCTTTGGGTTACGCACACTGGCCTTGATGACTTGGCCCCCCAAGCTGGAGGGAATTTTGGTAAAACCTCGGTTCAACAGTCACATTTCAAAAGTGAAGAGAAGATGAATAAACACAGAAAGGGGACCGTGGTGGTGGCGTGTGGGTTTAAGGAGAGAATAGAGGTCTCTTATTAAGAACTGCCACGTTCCTTCCCTTTCTTCTACTGTAGACATTTTAAGATTTTCTACATTTTAAGAATTACTACAGCTGGCAAATATTTATTAACAGACCAACTGTAAAATGAGTACAGTGGGATGAGAGTTAAAAGTTTACACAAGCCTTGATGTTGGGACTAAAGTAAGACTTTAGCATCAGCCTGGGGAGAATGGGATAATAATCAGGCCAGAAAGGAGGGAAATGGATCTCCATGTACCTGCAGGTTTTTTTCAGTGACATACCAACCTAATGACATCCTCAAAGGGCTGACCTCACATAATCAGGGGCCCAACGGTAGTTACTCACACTTAAACGGTGCTGGTACATGAAAGTTTTATTCTAATTTTTCTCTTCTATGAATTTGTATTGCCTAATGACCTGTATAATGGTTTTTCTGCATGATTTTTATAAATCATACTCATTTATCTTTAAACCTTCCTTTCAATATTTTACTGAAGGAATATCTTTACATATGCTAAATTAACTCTGTTCATTCAGAATTTAATGGATATCTCTGTGAACAATCATAATTTTTGCAACCACAATGGATAAAATGCCTTTTATTTGTAATCCATTGTGCTAGACACAGGCTGAACACAAAAATATTGTAAATAGGGTCAGATTCCATCTTAAAATTCTAATGAAGGAAACTAATAGAGCTCAGAGGTTGATGGAAATTATAAGGATATAAAATTTAATAACTAATAAGGCAAAGAAAATGATCACTGTGAGAGTGGGGTGCAGATCCAGGGGCTGTGGAGGGAGGGCATTGAGTGTGGAGGTGGTAGGTGGCTGCCTGGAGGAGGTGGCACTGGGAGAGCCGAGGCCGCTTCTGCATCGGTGGATGAGGAGGCCACTTTACGCAGATGTACCCATGTCAGTAAACCCACTGGAGGCAGGCAGGTGTCTGGAAATGTTGAGAGCATGGTATAGCTCCAGTATGCAAAAGAATATATTTTGCATTTCAGTGTGAGAAGTCTTGCCTGGTCCCTTGACTTAGGCTCAACCGTTTGTGGGGAATTGGCTGCAGATTCCAGAAAATATGTTGTGGGGAGAAAGGGGTGTGGGAGCGGAGGGAGGAGTGGAGGGGAAGGGAGGGGCGGGGGGGGGAGGGAAGAGGGAGGGGAGGACAGAGCGGAAGAGGTGGAAATTAAAATCCCCTAGGTCTTGTTCTGAGTCCTGGCACTGTATGGAAGCAGCAGTCATATCAACTCTTTTCTGAAAAAAGGTCTAGCATCCCACTACGAGAAGAATCAACATGAAAAAAAAAAACACAACTGGGAACATTTTAGATTAAGAAAACTTGTGGTTGACACTTAAAACATCTAAGCAGTGAAGTCTAATAATTATATATGTGGTCACAGAAGTAAATGTGACTGTTGAATAGTTTTCAAAGAGAAGGTAGCTAATATAAAAATTAACAAACTGATAATAATATAGGCCTAAAACCTTAGATTTTATTAACAGAAAGAAGGAGAAGAGGGAAGAAGAAGGAAAAATTTAAATGTATTAAATGCTTCACCCTGGTCAGGTAGCTCAGTTGGTTAGAGTGTTGTCCTGATATGCAAGGTTGTGGGTTTGATCCCTGGTCAGGGGACATACAAGTATCAATAGTGTGGTGATTGCTGGGGGAGAGGGAGGTATAGAAAAACTAAATAGTAATGGAAAAAAATACAATAATGATTCAATTAAAAAGATAAGAATCAACCAATGAATGCATAAATAAGTGGAACAAATCAATGTTTCTCTCTTTCTTAAAAATAATCAATAAATAAATGAGTTAAATGCCTTTTCTTACTTGAAGAGAAGTCAACCAATAGAGATTTCTTTTTGACTTTGATCTTTTCAAAACAGTTGCTAGATGGGAGGGGGGTGGGGGATGAGTGAGAAAGGTAAAGGGATTAAGAAGTACAAACTGGTAGTTACAGATTAGTCATAGGGATATAAATTATAGCATAGGGAGTACAGTCAATAATATTGTAATAATTATGTGTGGGGCCAGGCAGGTACTGGAAATACTGGGGGGACCACTTTGTAGAGTGTATGATTGTCTAACCACTATGCCGTATGCCTGAAACTAATACAGAATATTAGTGAATGTAAACTGCAATTTAAAAAATTAAAAGATGCTTTAGGAGTATGAAAAAAAAAGTTAAGCCCATTTATATGGATGGGCTTCCTAGGACCATTCATCTGCCACTCTACTAACATCTAACTATGCACTTATGAGGCACACCCAGAAAAGTCTTTGGTAGAGATAAATAAATAAGCATGTATTGCTTTAAAAATATATAGGCTTTAAGCATTTAAAAAAATAAAAGTAAATGTGATAGAACTAAAAACAAAGACAACAATAAAAAACAAAACATGTATTGTTGGGAACTGTCCCACCTGGTTTCAGGGACTGAAGCCTTGCCGACAGGCAAGAAGGCCCCAAGGCAGGAGCTGAGCAAGGAGGCCTTGGGAAAATAGGCCACCGAGGAGACAAAACCTGTCCCCCTGGCAGGGACACAGCCCCTGCCTCCCTCACATCACCCTGTTTGGCTCCAGAGGATGGCTGGTTAGTCAATGACAGGTAAGACCCCTGGATGCCATGGGCAACCTAAGACAGGCACAGTCACATAGGGGCCATCACGGAAGGACTTGGAGGACACGGAGAATAGGCAAAAGACCCTCACCCCTCAGCTTTGTCATGGACAGAGTCCTCATTGTATATGAAAGATGTCTCCTTATCTCTTGGCTGCTCTGCTCCCCCTGCCTGACTTAGGTTTGAAACAATGCTAGAGGCAGGCACAGCCCTAAACTGGATCAGGTGGTTCCCAGGGACAATTAGGCCTGGAAAGGAATGCATTAAATCCTATGAAACCTACTTTGCTAAGAATGCCCTTGAGTTAATGAGTACTGGTGTTTGGGGTCCGAGCATAGGATGAGTTTATTTTCCCAAGTTTTAGGGCCAAAGGGCATTATTCTCTCTGCCAGACCCTGACTCAAAAAGACTCATGTAATCTCTTTACTGTTATCCTTGAACCATATTTTTTCCCTTTAATCATTACTGTTTAGCATTGATTGATGAACTTCACGTGCATGCTATGTATCCCTATGCAAGCTAAATTCAATAAAAGCCCAAGAAGAAAGATGCTCGGAGCTCTTATCCTCTGAGAGATTAGCCAGCCTTTCCTCCTCAAGTAGATCTTGTGTTGGGCATTTTCATTTCATTAGTGACACGGGGGGCAGGGAGGACACCACAGAATGGAGCTCCCCCTTCAACATATTTTCCAAATCACCAGAGAAGATAAAAATGAAGAAACATACATCAGAGAAAAAGCTAAAAAACCAAGGCCAAGACCAAGGAAATATGCAAATAGAAGGTATAAACCTAAACACAGAGTAAAGGCAATGGTGTTAATTCTGACGATAATCACATGCAGTTCAGACTCCCGATACCAAAGTGAAAAGACTGTACTGAGTTTAAAAACAAAATCCATTCATGTACTACTCTTAAGCAACATGCTTAAAACAAAACAACACAGAAAGGTTAAAAAGGTGGCAGAGTTAGCCCATGGCACTACTTTCAAGAGAAAACAAAACTACAGTTTACATATTCTCATTTCAAAGTTTTGATGTTCTCCTTTTCTAAGGTACTTCTATGGGACCCAGACTTATGGGGATGTGCTTGACAATGCCACATTCCACTCTGGGACCTGGTGCAGTGACTGATTGTCTTTTGCTGCTGTTGTCGTTGTTTTGGGGCTTTTTTTGGTAGTTTTCACTTCATTAATCCTGGACATGGCCAGGGTGGGAGGGTGAGAAATTTAGTCACGTGGGCAGAGCCCTTCCACAGAGCAATGTTTGGGCTTCATGTTTCCTGGCTGTCGAGCCTGAGATTGGATGTGAATGCTATCACTGGTCTATTGTTGTTGGACAAACAGAGAATTAAGGATACCTGCCCCCACCTAAAATGGGCAAAGGTTTATTGGGCAAAAGCAGGCAAAAAGAAAGCAAAGGTGCAATGTTGATTTCAGAGCAATGATAATCTATGCTTGCTACCCCCATATACACCAGAGACCTGTGCTGGGAAGGCTCACTTAGCTTTTTTCGTAAGATGAAAACAGAGAAGTTATATACTGAGGAACACAATGACTTCACTTTTGTGAACTTCTTTCTTTGAGGACAATTACTAAATGTTTTAGAAGATGCCATCTGCTCAGCCAGTTGGAGACTGAGGTCATATATGGACTTTGGGGAGAATTCTGTCATAGCCCTACCACTGGGGACAGCTCAGACCAGTGGTCCTCAGGTGTGGTTGACAGATTTGTTGGGTCCACCTTTAGAGTTTCCCAGTCAGTAGGTCTGGGGGGCCTGGTTATCAGCATTTCTAATATGTTCCCAGGGGACATTGATGCTGCTGGTCCAGGGAGCAAACTTTGAGAACCACTGGCTTAGATGATTTATTGCTCTACTGATCCAAACATCCCCCGTGAATTGAGAAACAACCCCAGGTGATAGGGGATTCCATCAGGTAGGAGGCCCTGGCTTTACGGCCACCCCACTGGCCTGAAGAGTAGGGCTGGTGGGTGTGGTCAGTCCCTGCCAGCACAGGCCCTGAGAATCGCCTGCATCAGCTGAGAAAGGGCCGGCCATGCTTATGAGCAGTTGAGGAGGACTATTTGCGGCCCAGAGCTGATATTGAGCCAGAATCATATCAGCACTGGGGGCTTCTGCTTTCTTCTTCATAAGAAGTCAAAGCCTGGATCCAGAGGCCCCATGGTGCTGTGCAAAAAACATTGGAATGAATGTTAGGAACCCAAGTTTTATTCTCAGCTACATCACTGATAGGCTCAGTGACCTTGGGCAAATTGCTCACTGTCCCTGTACTTTGGCTTCTTTTCAAATGAGACATTTGGGTGAGAAGCTTTCCAGGAGCTCTTACAGCCTAATGTTCTAAGATTCCTTCTAGAATCAAAACTTTGAGGGGGAAATGTCTCTATGATTACGGGAATACTCACTCAACAGTTACACTTTTAATACAAGCCATCTGTTACTGCTTCCGATGTGTCTTGAACACAAGAATGCCATCAGCTGGTAATCTGTGTTCTTTCCTTGAAGCATGGTTGATGACATTCAACTTGCCACCAAATGTATCAGGAAGAAACCATTTTCCAAGCAAGCCAGTGTGGCAAAACATGCTGTGCTTGGAGCCTGGGCCTGCGAAGTCCAAGGAGAACAGAGTGGAGCTGCCTTAGATGGCAGCAGGCCCAGGGTTGGGTTCAACCACACGGATATGATTACACTGCCATCTTCACCCGCTGGGGGCAGAAAGGCTGGCATGTTGGGTTCCCAGGACGTACATGGAGAAGGCCACAGTTAATACAAAGGTGGGTTCCCAGGTAGGCCCTGGAAATTTGTGATCTGGATCCTGAGAGAAGATGAGCAAGGGCTGGTGGAGATTCTCTGGGGAGATGAGCAAGAATGGGGAAGAAGGCAGCCTTTATATTGGGCAGACCTGGCTGCTCTGATGCCCAGGGGACAGCTGTGCTAAGCCTGGCTTTTAACCGAGTCACTAGCCATTAACCCATAAACGCACAAATGCACACCAGCCCTAGAACCTGCTTTCAAAGAGACAGAGCTGACATGTATCTGAGCACCCACAGTCACAGCTCTGTTGTGCTATTAAGTGTGACATTCTGGGACCTCAGCACCCACTATGCATGCACACATGTGTGTGTGTGCTCACACATCCAGAATCTTCGGTGGCTCCCCATGGCACAGGCAGCTTTTGCTCTCCTCTCACACCTCCCTGGACACCAATCAGCTTTGTCTTCAGAGAGTGCCAAAGACCACATTGACCCCTTAGCAGATTTTACTGTAGGTTCCATGGTGAAACAGAGGGGAGCGATATCATCTGTCACTCAGCAAAACTATCTAGGCTATCCACAGACTGTTACTTGCTGGTTCTCTCCTAGTCTTTCTTCCTGGCAGTCTTTTTGCTGGGTCCCTGCGTCCCATGACCCATCTCCTTCCATCATGCTTGCTCCAGACTCCTAACCCCACTCCCTGCTCCGTAATCCTCCTTGAAATCACATCAACCAAGAATAACATGGTTGGCCTATTGGCATCAAGATCCAGAGCAAGGCAGGCTCTCCCCTCCATTGATCTGCCTTTCCCGCCATCCACTTCATGTGTGTTTGCAGCTTCCACACACACTGCCCTGCCTCCTGCCTCCCTGCTCTTGCCCTTGTTGGTCCCTCTGCTGGGTTCCATCCACCTCCTTTCACATGGAATTTCAGCACCACTCTCTTCAGGAGGGGTCCAACATGGGACCAGAAAGCCCCTGTGCAGAAATCGACCATAGTCCAACGCTGCCGTATTATAATTCCCTATTTAAATGTATGCCTTCCCCTTAACTGTGAACTCTTTAAGACCAGGACTGCATCTTACCGACTTCTCAGAGCCTCATACAAAACCCAGCACATAGTAGGTGCTCAGTAAACGTTCACTGAATGAATGACTGTCCTGACTTCTGGTTGAATAATGGCCCCAGTTCATTTATGCCTCTCTTTCCTCCCTGCCTGTCCTGTGTCCTGCGTTTACATGGTGGTTACACACATTCCTTAGAGAACTGCTGAACCCATTTACAGACCATCCGTCTCTATTCCTCATACTCCCTGCGTCAGCTGGACTCACACCCGGTGCCCTCTGGCTGCTCCTGCTCTGAAGCCTCCTGACCAATGCTGCCACGTTTACCTGACAAGTGGAAATATGCGGAAATGATTCTCAGTCACGACTTTGAAGAATCCTTGTGAGTTCCTGAAGGGAAGAAACGCCTTTCTTCCCTCAATGCCATCCAGGACATCTGGCAGAGTATGTGGTTACAAAATGAATCAATGTGAGAATAAATTAATGAACTGGCCAACATTCACTGATTAAACCATTCACCTAATTCAAGCAAGAGACAGGGAACAAGAGGCATGGAACCACTTACTGGAACCCAGAGAATCTCCCAACTTGATTCCAGGCAAAGGTTTTAATCTCGTCTGGCAGTGGGCTTTATGTGAGAAATATGTGCTGTTCAGAGCATCGTCTTTACTTTCTCCGCCCCAAGGGCAGTGTGACAGTGCATCCAGATCATGTTTGGAGAGAGCTGCGGCTGTCTGGAGCCCTCCAGCTCTTCTGAAGCTTCCTGGTGACTCCCAGAGCGGGAAGGCATTCTGGAAATAACAATCTCAAGCCATACTGATTTTAGTAACACATGCTGACCTGTGTCTCTTGGGTGATGAATGCTATCCTGGCTAAATCCCACAGCTTATGCAGGGCTTTCAAAAACACCACAAAGAACAGCAGGTGACGATACCTTGAAGGGATGACACCCAATCAGAGTGCCTTGGAAAAGCGATTTCTGGGTTAGCACTTGGATCCCAAAGGAAAGGACCGGTAAACGTGACGAGGTGAAGATCAAATCATTTTCTTCTTCAGAAATCAAAGAAAACAGGAAACGTAGACATTCAGTAGAAAATATGGAAGAAAGCGTGTACATGAGGGGGCAATTCCTGTTAAGCGTCCTTACACATCACTTTTATTTTTATAAATTACGTCAGGTCATGCCATGGCTCTGCTTAAAGCCTTCTGACAGCTTCTCCTTGTGCTAAGAATAAATGCTACCTGCTTGCCCTGGCAGAGAAGGCTCGCACAGCCTGGCCCTGGCCACCGTCTCTGCTCCCATCACAGACGGGATTCTAGCTTCCCTGCCATCATCCGGACGAGAACTCCTGGTCTCAACCCTTTCCTCAGGACCGGCCCTTCCTGTCCTTCACACGGGCAGCAGTCTGCATATCACAGTCCCTTTGTTCTATTCAATTTCCTACATAGCACTTACCACAGGCTTAGGTTTTCTGTGTCTCCTTATTTGGGGGCTGGTTGGTTCCATGTGTCTCCCTACTGTAGTCTGTAGGTGCCATGAAAAGACGGGCCTTCTCTGTACCACTCGCCACTGAATTCCCTAAACCCAGAATGGCCCCTGGCACGTAGCCACAGTCACTGAATATTTTCTTTTATTAAATGATTGATTTTCATGATTCTATATTTATCTCAAAGTCTTATGTAATGTCCAATAAATAGGAAAAACAACACCCACAAAACTAAAAAGCGAGTAAAAAGAAATAAAGTAGCCGAAAGATCCTCCAAAGCTGTGTCATTTCTTAAAAAGCTTCAAGCGGAAATCAATAAATTGAGCAAAAAAGCAGGTGAACAGCAGTCCCCTACCGAGGTCTTTGACATCCCCGTGTTACTGCCAGCAGCCCCTGGGGTGATTTCAGGCTCTGAGGAATGGGGACACCTGAGAGAATATAAATATGTTAGCCAGGATGACACTCACCCCAGGTGGCTGAGGAAATTCCACACAGGGCGCTGTGCTCCGAGCTTGGAGACTTGGCCAAGCATGAGGCTGGGAGGCCATGGCTGCCTGAAGCTAGGACAAACATAGCTCATTCAACCCCAAAGGACAAAAGCGGTTTTCCTGGGCAGGAGTCTGGGGATGAGACAAGGACTCTGCCATGGTGGGAGCTGCAGGCTGAAGAGGTGGAGCAGGTTCAAACCCCGGCAGGAGCTGGGAGCAGGGCTGCTCTGTCAAGCACATGGGCTGACCTCAGGTAACTCCTGCATGTTTCCATCTTCCCCAAGGAACACTACATACCTGAGGTGTATCCCACATCCCTCTTCTCTCTGACAGAGGCCCTGGATCTGAACCAAGCTACCCAGGGGCAGGCAGGATGAAGAGGAAGGGCCATTTCTCCACCCCTCAGGTGGCTGATCCCACAGTCCTGTGAACACATGCTGGGAACTGCTTCACACTGTAATGGGGCATAGCCAGGGCCCCCCCACAAAGGGTATTTGTAACAGGATCCAGAGATTGGGGTGTCCAAGAAAAATATTCTCCCCACCCCAGGCAGGGCAGGCTGCCATGGGGGATGGAAGCCTTGAGCAGGGCCATTGAGAGTCATTTTGCATGTCAATAACAGGATAGCTTCGTTCCTCATATGCAAAAAGCTAATCAGGAAGGTTAAAAAAGACTTAATACAGAATGTAACTGGGAGAAAGAGAAAGAGAAGAGACAGGGGCCTGCAGGAGACACAAAGGGACACAGACTCTGGGGAACAGTGTGAAGACCACGCAGGAAGAAAGAGGGGAGAAAGGACTCTTGCCAGTGGGCCATGAGAAGGTGCCACATGGTTATGGATTAAGAGCTGGAGATCGCGGTGACGCAGCGGATGGTGCTGAGACCCGCGAGAGGCCTGCCTAGCCAAGCCCCGGACTTCTGTTCTTTTCCTTCTGAAGGACGGTATCCTGACTGGCCTGACTGGCCTGACTGGGCAAAGGGGAGGAAGGCAGGATGGTGTGTGTGCTGGTGATTGTTTTAAAGGGATTTTGAGGTTTAAGGGTGACATTTAGCCATTAATCAAACCTGTATAACTTTTGAACAAATAGTTCCTTTCCTTTTCACCCAACTCTGCCATTCAGAGCCATAATTCCAAGGGCAGCGGGCAAAGGACCTACAACCGAGGGACCCCAGCGAAAGAGGGTGTTGTTGTTTTGGTAATAGCATCTGGGCATCCACCCCACAGGTCCATTTGTTCTGTAACAACACCACCTCCAAAACCATGAGGCCCGAGTCCTAGTTCTTCTCTGCTACTAATCACTGCAGATTCTGAACTATTACTAAATTCCTCCATTATCAGAATGAGAAAAGCAATGGCTCTCTTCTCCCCACAGGAAAAGCAAAGGAAAAGAACAAAAGATGAGCCAATTTCAAAAGGGTTTATAGCCATGAATGAGAAGAGAGCACCGTCAGGGGCCTTGCTGCGACCTCAAGGAGTGATCCTAAGAAGCCCAACCTCAAAAGGCCCTGCCGCGAGCCCCAGTGAAATCCTTTTTAGACCTCGAAGCCCACGAGTGGGGAAATGAAAGACAGAGAGACAATGGCTCATCTTACAAAGGACACTCTTCAGTAGGAGGGGAGTAGTAACATCTACACGGGGCTGTCGCCCCGTCCCCAGTCTGCTGCATGCTGCTGGCAAGAGTTTCCTGGCAGCTGCACAGTCCAGAGGATTCAGGGGGAGGGAAGATGTGTGCTCCTGGGGGCTGCCAGCCCCAGACTCTCACCGGCCCCTAGGGCATTTCTCTCTCTTTATATCCTTTGTTAATGAACCAGGGGGTGGTCAGACTCCAGTGGGAGGAGTCTCACTGCCCCACTGAAACTGACCAAAGCAAGACATTCTGTGACTGTAAACCAAGGAGCTTGGATTTAGATCCGTGGAGGCAGAGCAAGGCAGAGCAAGGCGGAGCAAGGCAATGACAGCATTAGAGTGTGTTTCAGAAAGATCAGTCAGACCTCCAGGATGGAGGCTGGACAGGTGTGAGACTAAAGGTGGTGAGAGAGCTGGATTGTAACAAAAGAGAGGGATCACAGGTGCTTCTAATGAGGGTGGGGGTGGAGGAGAAGGCAGATGGTAGAGATTTACAACAGCAGATCCCTCTCTCTCAAGGAAGGCAGACCTGACAGCACGGGCCCAGGTCCCAGAAAGGGAGGGACATTATTCAGCATCCTTGATCACGCCCAGGCTGGGTTAGGGACCGTTAGTTCCCTTGTGCTTCTATAATGCCTTTTAGGGGAAAAAGCACCTACCACATCCTGTGTTTTTATATTTGACCCAACCAGAACTTAAACTCCTTAGTGCACAGGTGACTTTTACCTTAGTCATCCCTGCACCCTTAGTCCTGGGATATAAAAAGCGTTTAGTCCATGTCGATTTCTCTTACCAGAATTCTCCTACATGTTTTTTTCTCTGTAGTAAGAAAAAAAGTAACCAAAGGGAGATAGCCCATGAGTCAATATTTGTTGAAAATGGGTGATGGGTGAAGGAGGTGTGTTATACTAGTCTCTCTACTTTTTTATATGCTTGAAATTTTCCATAATAAAGAACAAAAAATAAACAATAAATTGCGATTGTCAAGGGAAGAATAAAAGATTTAGAATTCAGGGTCCCTTGCCTTTCATGGAATGGCTCAATGCGTAGAAAGACAGCTCAGCCTTTAGTTACAACAATCATCCTTGAAAAACAACACAAACAGCCTAATCAACCCAGGAACATAGAGAAGGCTGTTTGTGAAACTTAATTGCCATTTTAATGTGCTTTAATTGCACAGAAATGCTATTTAATGTAGTGTTTCAGTTTCCATTTGCCATTTGGGAAGATCACAGTGCTCAAAAAGAGGAGGCCAGGTTGTAGCAAAAGGCATCTTGACCCATTTGACAACAATGAAGCATTTCGCTGGGCTGGTGACCTGGGCCTCAGCCTGCTTCTCCCCATGTCCCTGCCCAACCCCGATCACGCCCCACCCCCGACCCAGGGAGCCCAGTCCATGCCTGACTGTCAGAGGGAGAGAGAACAGCGCTCCGGGCTACACCTGGGCACAGTCACTACCACAATAAATAGGTCACAGCCGAAGTGGGCCACTTCCCAGGTGCTGGAGCTGAGAGCCTCTAGAACATCCACAGCCTCCAAGGTCTCTCACACCAGTCCGCAAAGGGGCTCCAGAAGAGGGGCAAAAGAAGATGCAAAGCCATGCTGCCCTCTGAACACTTGTGCTGATGACCCAGGCAGGCAGACGTTTCTCACAGGGCACCTTCCTAAATGCTGGGGAGTCTGTAGGCCTAGTGTGAGGCCCAGGCAGCCTACATGCTGGAAGGCAGAGGCTGTCCACACAGGTGACTGGATGAGAGCCAGAAAACCCAGCACCAGAAACTACTTCTCCCTGTCACCTCTCATAACACAGCTGGACAGGAGAGGCAACCTCAGCGAGGCCAGGGGGCTGGATCCCAGATCAGTTGCACGTTGACGAAGAGTCAGTGCTGGGGGATACAAACTCCAGTGTGGATAAAAGGAGATTTACTTACATTTTAAATAAGTCAATGCAACATACAGATGATGTATGATGACTTGTACACTTGAAACTGATACAATGTTGTTAACCAATGTCACCCCAATAAATTTAATATGTCAATTATACCTCAATAAAAATAAATCAAAAACAGAAAAGAAAGAATTTCTCCATTCAGGCCGATGGGACATGGACCCTAGGT
Organism: Pteronotus mesoamericanus; assembly: GCF_021234165.1. Lineage (NCBI taxonomy): Eukaryota > Metazoa > Chordata > Mammalia > Chiroptera > Mormoopidae > Pteronotus > Pteronotus mesoamericanus. The sequence goes on from NW_026555308.1 coordinate 16,809,515, forward strand.
GTGGACTGGCATGTGACAGTGACTACCAGAAAGGTCTAACAGAAGCAAGACTCTGGGATGTCAGACAAGATAAAGGGACCCTGGCTAATCCAGGCAACAGCATCCGAGCAGCCAGTGTTGTCGGTGGCAGGCAGGACGGCCACACATGGTGGTGCAGGTTGTGCACTGCCCCAGTCTCAATGTGCACATTAATTACGACGGATTTCCAGCAGATGGCGGTAAAGTGTCTTGTGCCTTTTCCTAATTGGCACAAAGCGCTGTTTGGGCCAGCAAGGATGCTGGTGTCGGGGCCTGACCACGGACGGGAGCGTCGTGGCTGGATGCGGGCCAGGTGGGGTTTAGAAGGCTAACAGAAATCCAATGCTGAAGTCCTAGGCAAATGGGCTCATTCTCTGCAGGAAATCAGATCAGGTCACCTTCCTGCTCACCGCTCTTCAAGGTTTCCCATTGCTTTTGAATAAAAAGAACAAACTCCTTACAAAGTCATTGAGATCCAGTGTGTTGGATGTGCTGCTCCCACACTCTTGCCCCACTTCATCACGCCCCTTGCCCCTCACTACCCCACCTCCAGGCCGCCACCCGGTTTCCCTGTCTGATCCTTACAAACTCCTTGCTGATTCCTGCTTCCCCAATTTTGTAAGTGGGTGCACCTCCTCAGAACTCTGCTCGGTTGATCTCCTCCTTCAGGCCGCAGTGTAGAGAGGCACGCATGCCCTGCCTATCCTCCCTGAAACCGCATTACCCTCCCGCCTGGGAAGAAGGTGAAATACAGGAAATGAAAGGGATGAGGAGAGATGGTTTGCAATAGCTTTCCTGGATTGTGGAAGAAAAGAGGTGTGTGATTTTATGGAGGGAAGCAGAGAAGAGGATCACGGGCAGCACAGCGAAGAAATGCGTTCAGCAGATGATATCAGAGCCGGCCTACGTGCCACACACCCACCACGGCCCTTCAGCTTCCGGGCCTGCCTGCCAAGGTGTGTTCTGTGTTCTCTGTGTGGACGTGGACGTGGACGTGGACGTGGACGTGGCCCATGAGCCTGCACCCTGGGCAGGCTGGACATGCCAGGGAATCAAACCCAGGCAGGACCCACTGATGGAGGGCAGGATTTTGGTGGACAAAAACCCCAATGTTGGGCTAATTTCTATAGAGAGAAAGTAGACTAGTGGTTGTCTGGGGCTGTGGGGTGGAGGGGCTGGGGGATGATGGCTAACAAGTACCAAGTTTCTTTGGGGGATGATGAAAATGTTCTAAAACTGATTGCAGTGATGGGTGCACAACTCTGTGAATACACTAAAAGCCCTTGAGTTGTACACTTCAAACGCAAGGATTGTATAGCATGTGAATTAAATTTCAATAAAGCTCTTAAGAAAAAAAGACCCCAAGTCCTCTCCTCTCCTGGGAAAATACTATGTCTCACTCAGGGTCTCGAGGGTCCCCCAAGGCTGAGCCCAGCAATGGCTTACTCATGAAAGCCCCCTGCACTGCCTTGGTTCCCCCTTTCACAATGCTTTCTAGGCCAGCCCCCCAGTAGACTGCTTGTCCCAAATCTTCGCCTTGGGATCTTGGCAGGGTCTTGGGGTCTTGGTGGCATCCCAGACTGAGACACAGGCTCTGCTTTGAATCCTAGCTCTGCCGCCGACATATATGCTTTGGGCAAGTTTAAGGCGCAGGGAAGCCAACTGTTTCCTTAACTACAAAATGGAGATAATTATACCCACTTCATAAACATTCTCGTGAGGATTAAATAAGACAGCAAATATAAACACCCAGAACAGTGCTGAACACAAGAACTAACAGAGATGGGAGTTAGTGGAGTGGATAGGCAAGTGGCTGGAAGGTAACTCAGGTCAGGGGCTGTATACACACGTGCATGAATGCACACACACAAAGGCGTTCGGGGTCTTTTCCCAGGTCTGACATTCCAGAACCAGGCAAAAGACAGAGCAGAGAACTGGAAAGCAACGACCCTGCCACACTGTAGCCCATGGGTGTGAAGGTTGTAACTTGGGAGGGACCAGTTTCCTGGAAGGAAGTGAAGCAGGGAGTCTGTAAAACCAGGGCTACAGGGCAAGACTTAGGACCTGGCCCATCAGGACCTGTGCAGCCATGGGCCAGGGACACTCACTTAAACCAGCAAGGATGGCAGCTCCAACAGAACACCAGGGCTCGGCTGCCTTGCCAGGAAAGAGCTGCCTGCATTCATCTCGCTGGTTTTTAATTAATGACTGCTCTAGCTTCTAAGGAGCCAGAAAAGAAGGCAGACATATTCCTGTTTAGGTGATGACAGCCAGGTTTCTGTCTGAGGAAGCCCACTGGAAAATACACAGTGTCACAGACGCAAATACATGACCAACAGTTTTGCATGATAGAATCCTGGAGCTGACCTGCCCCAGCATTTCCAGGTTGCCAAAGCCCAGATCCAGGATTAGTTGGCCTAACATAATTGCAACAGAGACGTAAAATGCCTTTTTAAACTATGCTGATGGATGTCACATCCCTTTGGTCTTCATTGAGGTTTCATTCCTTTCTCGCCTTACCTGGAAACAAGTTCCCCAGCTCTGCAAATCACCGCAGGGAAAGGAGCAAAGCAGGGGAGAGGTGAAGCCTGTGCAGACCTAGTCGGAGGCTGCAGGCTCTCACAAACCCAGGCCCGGCCCGCAGCTCAGCCCCGTCTCATTAAGATAAGGAAGCCCAGTACAATTAGAATGAGGCGGCTTAATTTCTTTGGGGTGGACTAGTGCAGCTTAAAATAGTTAATATTTTGTTTTATCTTCATTGACTTGTCTAATAATGCAGAAAATATCCTCCTTGGGCACTGAACAAAGGAGATTATCCTGTCACACAAGCTTAGGAAAGCCTGTGAGCTGAATGCTGATCCCAGGTGTGTGCAACTTGAAATCCCCTGCTTAAAACAATTAGGCTTATCACGGAGGGAGATGCTCTCTCTCTTTTTCTTTTTTTGCCCTCACTGGTTTCAAACACTTCCCAGCCAACCCTGTAGCCCTGTACTGTGGCTCCTTTCCTCCCGGGAGACCTGTGCAGTATTCTAGATCACTTTTCTATCTGGCAGGTAATAAATAGGTAATCAGATGATGCAAATTATTCCTGTGGTATAAGGGATACAGCTCAAAGATTAAGCAACACATTGGCTCGGGGCCCAGTTGTATCCACAGATGCAAGCCAGTTTCAATGTCTTGGTGTGTCAAGGCTGGCCTGTAAAAAATTCAGACTCAAGGATAGAAAGGGACCGTGAGTGAGTGTTTACTTCCAGACAGCAGTTTCAGCAAAACCATCTCAAAATATTCTGGACCTATGACAGGGTTTTTTGTTTGTGCCCCCCGCCCCCCAGAAATCACCCAGGTTATATGCATAAACATCAACTGTTTTCTTCATTTGAGCTGAATTTCATTTTCATTGTATAAGAAAGTAAGTTACCAAGTAAGTTCAGGATCAAAATGTGTGTCCAGGCAGGGAAGATGGGGCACAGGGAGGGAAGGCGGAGACCTAACCTCAGGCCTTCTGGGGCATGGAACTTGCCTTTTAAAGCCTTCCTTCTCTGCCATAGCTGGTATCCTCCTGTTTGGTTTGGATTCTTTGATTCTTGGTTTTGCTTTAGCCAAGAGGCAGGAAGAGAGAAGCTAGAATCATGGAGCTTATGGCTTCCACATTTCAGATACATATGTATTATGCTTATTAAGGAGCTGAGAGCAATGTCGGGTTGGACAGTCAGAGAGGTAAGTATTCAGTGCCACGGAAGCATAAATAATCACTTTCTGTCCTCAATATTTTTGCGAATTTCTTTGAGGGTACACACCTATGGGGATTCCTCAAAGAGCTTGTATTCAGGGGAAAAAGTGGGATCAAAAATAATCACACAATTAACTGCAATTGCACACTCAGAAGGAAAGGCACATGCTAAGAACATACAATGGAGGAAACTAATCTGTCAGCAATGCCCTGGAGGTTCCCTAGAAGAGGGATGAGAAGGAATTAACTGGTGGAAGAGAGAAGAGAGAACATCCCAGAGGGGGACCAGCATGTGCAAACGCCCCAAGGCAGGGGGTGATGTGGTAGGAAGAAGAGGAGGGCTGGTGTGGTGAGAAAAAAATAAAGCAAAGGTTGAGACTGTTCCAGCTGGGGCTCTAAAGATGCAAGATAAGAGCATCCAGCTCTGTGGACCAAGTAAAAGATTAGACTCCTAACTGTAAAAGCCAAGGGAAGCCACTACATTTAGTGTATGAGCAGCTCAAGCCTGTGGGGCATGATCCAATTTGCATTTTGATAAAAACTCTGGGATTGCCTTTTGGGATAGAAAGGACAGAAGGCCAGGAGAGGGTGGAGGTAAACCTGAAAACCATACGCTGAAGACTACAGCAGAGAAGCAAGTGAGAGATGCAGTAGTTCGGTCCAGGGTGGCTGCAGCAGAGTGGCAGAGGGGCAGAGAGGTTGGAGAGACACTCAGGACAGAGCATTATGGCTGAATGGGGCAAGCGGCAGGTGAGGGACAAGGATATGTTAAGAATGTTATTTCTGGTTGGGTGACTGGCTGGGCAACAGGACCACCTACTTTTCCTTTGATTAAATGTAACTTGCACTCTCCTGGGTTTCCTCTTTGCTCTCGGGCTGCTCCTTTACCTGCCACTGTTCTCAAGGCTCTGCGAGGTGTCTCCTCTTCTCTCTGTGTAACTACCCATTTTCCTTCCACGACCTCTTCATGGGTTCAGATAACAACACAGAGCTGCTAGTTCTCTGACGTCAGCCCTGATTTCTGCAGACTCATATATCCAAGCCAAATACTCAGCATTTCCATGTGAATGACAATAGGTTCCTCAGATTTAACATAGCCAGATAAAACTCTTAAGTCATCCCCCTACATATATCCCCCCAGCCTCTGCCATTTCAAGAAATGACACCGTCATCCTCCATCCCATTGCTCAAGCTAAGGGTCTGGGGATCACCCTCTCCTCATATTTAACACTCACAAATTCTGTTGACTGAAGCTCCAAAACATGTCCCAAGTTTACCCAATTCTCCCCGTCACCACCATTTCCCATGTCCTCCCTGCCCACCTGCAGCAGCCTCCACACAATCGCCCTCCGTCCACACGTCCTCTACAGCTCACTGTAGGCCCAGAAGCTGGAGGGATCTTTTCAAACCACGTCATGCCACTACCTGTTTAGACCACACCATGTTTTTCATCCCATTTAGGACATTTCAAGTCCCAGTTCTGGCCTTCCTGCATGACCTGGCTGGTGCCTCCCTCTTTGTTCATCTCCGATCATTGCTCCCTTCATTCTCTAGAGCACACAATGGGATTCATTAAGCTCCCTGCAAATTCCAAGATTTTATTTCATAAGCCGAAAGTCTTTTTGTCACTGTTCTCTCTGCCATGAATGCTCTTGCCACCTAATCTTTACATGTTGGCTTGGCTTAATTTTTACAAAAGCTTTATTGAGATATAATTCACGTGCATTATACCACTCCCTTATTTGAAGTGAATAGTTCAGTGGTCATTAGTGTATTCACAGAGTTGAGCAATTATCACCACAATGGAGTCCAGAACATTTTCATTACTCCAAAAATAAATCTCACACCCATTAGCAGTCACTTCTTATTTCTCCACAATCCCCTAGCCCGAGGCAAATCACAATCTACTCTCTCTCCCTATAGATTTACCTCTTCTGAACATTTCCCATAAATGGAATCATATAATATGTGGTCTTTTGTGTGTGGCTTCTTTCACTGGCATCACATTTTCAAGGTTCATCTCTTTACCATGTACCAGTACTTCATTCTTTTTCATTGCCAAGTGTCTCTTTTTGTCACTCGTGCCTCAGTTTTGTCACTCACATCCCCTCTTCATGACCACTCAGACTTTCTTCAGCACTCTATTATAAAATCTGCCATCTGGTATTCATCACTACCTTTTAGTTTGTTTATTTACATATTTATATATTTGCCTGTCTCCTCCAAATATTTAGAATAAAAACTCCCTGAAGGCAGGAACTTTATCTGTCTTACTCAAATACTAGGTAGAAATTGCACCCCCATCATGACCAAGTCTTATAAACCCCAAGGCAGAGCAGGCGTGGGGAGCAACAGACTGTGAGAACAGTTTTGAAATCTTGGCCATGTTGAATTTGAGGTGCCTTTGACAGTCCCAGCAGAGAATTACTAGTAATGGGTCAAGAGCTCATGTAAGTGATGTGCATTTGACTCATGTGCACAGAAGTGGTCAGTGAAATGTGATCTTGGAAGAACTGCATATGGAGAGAGCACAGGGTGAGAAGAGAAGCAAGTCTGGGCTTGAGTCTTAAAGAATTTAAGTATTTAATAGGGAAAGAATGATATAAGAAAAGGAGGAGGAAGCAGCCTGAGAAGTAGAAAAAGAAAAGGATCAAGAAGAGAATTTTACAGTTGATACCAAGAGAACTCAGCATTTCAATGTGGGAGAGGTCAACAGTATAGAGGGCTAATTGCCCAGAAAAAGAAGGTCTGAACAATATTTGTTAGACATAGTAATATGGTGAGCCTAGTAAGAGATGTTTCAGGCACATGACAGGGCAAAGGTGGTCTTGAGTAGGTTTGGGAGTTGACCTGGTTAATTAACGCTGTGTGACAAATCACCCTAAAACTTAGTGGCTTAAAACAAATACTTTTGATCACAAATTTAGTTCACAAATCTACAATTTGAGCAGAGCTCAGTGGGCATGCTTTGTTTCTGCTCTTCTCAGTGTGAGCTGGGACAGTTCAAAGGCCAGGGGCCTGCAATCATCCACAGCCTTCCTCATGGCTATGTCCAGTGATTGATACTGGGAAGACTTAAACAGCTGGGCTGGAATAGTAGGGGCTCTTGGGCATCTCTCCCAATGTCCATGTGGTCTCTCCACATGGTCTTTCCAGTATCATGGCTTTGAAGAAGCCAGACTTCTTACTTGTTGGTTCAAGGCTCCCAAGATGTGTGTTGAGACAAAGATAGAAAGAGGCAACATATTGCCTGTTATGACACAACCTCCTAAACTACGTAAGGAGGAAGTAATGAAAGAAGAGTCAGGCTGCAATACTCCACTGCATTCCGTTGGCTGAGACTGTTACGAAGGTTCTCCCAGGACCCCATGTCTCAATGCAAGACTGTCAACAGCACAATGTAAGAGGAGCATGAGAGATGGGATTTGTCCTGGTGTGGTTATCTTTGGAAAAGACAATCTGCCACAGGACTGAATGGGAAGTGGGACAATAGTGAGCAAAAGTTGAGAGGATTGGTTGTAAGGGGAAAGAGGGGGTACATGTCCACAAATATGACATTAATTTGTTGTTTTTTTTTTAAATGTGAGAGCTCAGCATGTTTAAAGGTCAGTGGAACAGACCCATTTAAGGGAAGGTTAAATAACCAGGAGAGCAAAAGGTTCATCAGTTCACATGCAAAGTGCCTGCAAAGATGGGGACTGAACCCTGAGTGTAGGTGAAGGAGCCTACTTGTGGACAGATTCCCAAAAGTGTTACCTGCAATCCTAAGGATGTGGATGGCTGAAACCCTACCTATGGGAAGTTGGAATTGCTCTCACACTGGGCAGGGGGAGGTCCGCTTGGGGTTGGTGATCAGGAGCCCACATGTCCTGTGGTAAGGGTCCCTAACATCACTCAGGGCATGAGTTCAGGTAGAAGGAGACCCATCCAGGTTGAGGTTTTGCTGTATGTTTATAAAAAAATGTTGGAACTAAAGTATTTAGTGTGTAGTGATGGTGTGATTTAAAAAATAAGTCCTGGAATCTAAACTACATAAGGAGGAAGTAATGAAAGAAGAGTGTTCTGGAAGAAAGAAGAGAGGGTGGTGCTGCAGGTTCTGGTGCCATCAAAGGACACTCAGAGTGGACAGCCAGGGGAGCAAGCCAAGATGTGGCGGGAGTTACTGGTTTGTAAGTTATGACAAGCTCTGGGATTATGGCCATGGAAGTGGTCAGCTGAGGTCAAATGCAGGTGATCAATGGAGAGAAGGAAGCTGAGAATCAGGCAAGCCACCATACAAGAAGGGGCATCTCTCAGGTACTGAAGTCACTCTTGGTGCTGGCAGCATGGAGGGGTGAGGAAGATGCCATCAGGGTCTGCCTCATCCGAGTATAAAATCATTGTGCAGTGAACACTCTCTTCTTATGATAACAGTGGCTCTCCAAACAAATCAGAGAATCTTTATTGAATGTCTATTGTTTTCACAGCATTTTACTAAACACTATGAGGAGACAAGCATGCAAAAATGTTTTAATAGATGTTCAAGACTATAAAAGATAGCAAAAAGCAGTGCAGTCAATTGTCAATACCTGTGCTAGGAAATTTACAGCAGAAAGCAATTAATTGGAAAGGATGAGGCAGGGTTGGGTTTATAGAGGAAGAATATGGATTTGAAATGGTTCTGGAGGAGTAGGTAAGATGCAAATAGGTGAATAGAAATTGGGAGAGCATTTCAGGCAGATGGAAGCCAGAGTAAATGTTCCTGTTCATGATTTGTCTGACTTTAAAGATGTTTTACCTTTGAATATTTAAAGCACTCATAAAATGATTATATCATTAATGCAAATGATGCTATACACAGTTCATTCTCTTACTCATGCTCTGAGCCTACACTCTGGGGCCAGGTTTGAGTTACAGTCCCTCTTTCCCACTTACAACATGTCTATAAATCAACATCATTTGAGATCAGAAATGTTATTGGTCATGCAAAATACCAGTAAATGATAAGCCTACTCCCAGATCCTGCCAACAATGGGGCCCAACTACAGGTAATAGTACAGTATTTAGATGCAGGGAAAGGGAAAATATGAGAAAGAAATGTCATTTCATTAAATAAGCATGAGGTTTGGACATGAACAAATAACAACACACTGTCTTTCTGCTTTTGGATCCTCCTAAGAATATACTTCTGACAAAAGAGTTGCTATGGAGATTAACACAATATTCCAATGCCCTGTAGGTCATGCTTACAGGTAGAGTTGGCACAGTGTAGATTTCAAGAAAAATATCAACAAATGCTCTTTAGCATCAGATGTCAACATGTCCTCTAAGATAGCTTAATTCATGGGTTTTCATTTTCACAGAACCATGGAATCATGGGGTTATGGGGACCTTAAATGTCATCTATTTCAACCGTATGCATCTCTTTGATGCAAGTATCTGGTGGGAACATCCATCCACAGGGTTTTGTGAGGTGGCCCAATGCTTCATTTGTTGCTGCTTCACAGCTGTACAGATGGGTCTCCCCATATCCTTCTTTTCTGCTTCTGGCCATTGTTACTCTGGGTAATGGCTGAAGTCCACACTCTTGACGTTTGTTAAAATAAAATGCAAACTGGAGATCAGACTTGAAAACTTCCTGAGCACACAAAACCACTTAAACCACATAAGCAAAACTAAATCTAGCTTATTTCATGAATATAAGCCAAATTTAACTTATTTCTTGTAATTGCTTCTGATAACCATAAGAGAAAGCAGTCACATTTGTAAAAATGGTATAAGAGAATAACTTCAGCTACTCCTCTGTCCTCTGGAAATGCCCATTGTAACAACCAGTCATTGTAAAAGTTAAACAACCTCCTTGTTTCCACCTTAGAAGCCATCCTGGAACCTCATGCCTCTGCGCTCCACATCAGTTTTGGGTTTGAAAGCTCCCAGTTACCAAATGATTCTTATATATACAATAAACTCTTATTATTTACTATTTATTGACCTGGTGGTTTTCATTTTGCTATTTTTGGATTTTTGACACTGTTTTAAGTCCCGGCTCAAAAACCCAAATTCCATTCGTTGATCCCAACTCTGAAGCCAGGTATTCACTTCCCCAAACCAGCCTTCTTCTTTGTTTCCTTGTTACATAGCCCTTTCTCCCTTTTATATTACCAAAGTAATATATATATTCATTGCAGAAAATTTGACATGTATGGGTAAGAATTTTTAAAAACGGCGGTCACCTCTCTTCCCACCCCACTGTGGTTCGTCACATCAGATTCTTCACTTGCAAGGACTGGAATGTGATCACAGGTGCATGTGCATACATGCATCCTTTTAAAATACAATTGTGCTGTACCACCTGCTTTGCAAAACTGCCTTTTTCAAAGTATGTTGTGAATGTTCTTCTCCGAAGTCCCAGCTGTCTGTGGGATGAATTGTTGCAAAGAGCACCTGGGTTCCAAAAGCTAGTGTTCCTCCTGGAGCCCCACAGATGGCGTTCCTGTCTCTCTGGCCCTGCCACTCCTCGGCAGCCATGACAGCAGGCCTGGGTGGCAGCAGCGATGTCACCAACCTTGGCAGGTTGTACACGGCACTTTGAGTACATGCTCCAGGAGGTTAGCATGCTTCCCAAAGGACACGCTGTGTACACGTAAAATAGAGTGTTATGAATTGCACCCTCCCTCCAGAAAAACTCACTTTTTTAAACCCTTGCCAGAACATACATTTATTAATTCTTTTAAAGAGAGAGAGACATTGACATGAGAGAGAAACATTGATCAGTTGCCTCGCTTATGTGCCATGATTGGGGTCCAAACCCACAATCTAGGCAAGTTCCCTGATGAGGAATCGAACCTGGACCATTTGGTTCACGGGACAATGCTCCAACCAACTGAGACACCCAGCCAGGGCCAGAAAAACTTATATGTTTAAATCCTCAGTACTTTAGCATGACTGAATTTGGCGATAGAGCCTTTAAAGATATAAGTTAAAATGAGGTCAGTAGGGTAGGCCCTCATCCAGTATGGTTGGTGTTCTTATCAGACAAGGGAACTTGGACACACACACACACACACACACACACACACACACACACACACACACACACAGAAGGCAAACCACACAGAGAAGACGGCCATCTACAAGGCAAGAAAAAAGGCCTCAGAAGGAACTAACCCTACCAACACCTTGATCTCAAACTTCCAGCCTACAGAACTGTGAGACAATAAATTTCTGTTTAAGCTGCCCTGTCTTTGGTAAATTGTTATGGTGACCTGAGCAAACTAATGTGCAGCAGAAGGTCAACTCCCTGGAGAGAGAACATTAAATGATTTGTTTATCCAGTCTCTGCTCCCGACTCAACAACAGGGATCCAAATTCCCCTCCTGGGACAGATTTCTTCACTTCAGACCATTTTCTTTTATGGAAAATTAGACCAGTCCAGTGGAGAACACAGATCCCATTCTGCTTCAGTACCCTCAGCTACTCCAGGACAGCTGAAAGGGTCTGGGACTAGAAAGAGGGCATGTCAGGCTCTGAAATACCTCTCTCCTCACCCTCCATGGCCTAACTCCTTCCTTTCTCCTCTGAGGTTGGGCCTTGGAGAACAGGAAGGACAGAAAGGCAGGATGGGGCATGCTTGTAGAGGAGGCAGAGATTGTCTTGTGTCCCTGGAGGATGTCAGTGCTGGGAGGGGCCCTGTCCTCATTTTGGGTCCCTTGGATCAAGCTGTGGCTAGTGGCCTTGCCAATGTGGTGGCCACTAAACAGGCTATGTGCCATGCAGTTTTTCTAGGGAAATGGCCCCTTTAGTGCTAAGGACCTCCTCACCACTCAGAGAGGGGCAGCCCTGTCTTCCACTGGCTCCATCAGGTCTCTGTGCCTGCACATTCTGGCCAACTTAACTTTTAAACCCAGATCCACTAGCCACCAAAACCTGTCTCTTCTGCCCTGCCAGGGAAGAACCACCCATCAGATATTATCCAAGGCTGTCCAGCCTGCAGTCCATGGGCCTCATCCAGCCCAGGACAGCTATGAATGTGGCCCAACACAAAATCATAAATTTATTTAAAACATTATAAGATTTATTTGTGATTATGTATTGCAATGTATTTAACCTGTGGCCCAAGACAATTCGTCTTCTTCCAGTGTGGCGCAGATGCCAAAAGGTGGAACATGCCTGAGGGGCCTTAGTCAAAATACAGAGGATGAGGATGCTGGCTCCTGGCAAGGCCCTGAGAGTGAGAGCCAAAGAACTGAGGGTTTCTATAGGTACCAGGGTTGAAAGTTCTAGCACATGATGCATTCAAGAAGGTGGGTGTAAGTGAGAAACTCCTGGCAGCTCTGTGGCTTGGAAAGAGGATCTAAAATGGGCCCAGTTATTCCCAAAGCATGGACACAAAATCTGTCTCACGCTTACAGAAGAGAGGCCTTAGCGTGGGTTTCCCAGGTCAGTGCCTCTCAAAACACCCTGGACCAGCAGCATCAGGTAACTTGTTAGAAAGTTACAGGCTGCCCTAGGCCTCATGAATCAGAAAAGCTTCACAGGGCTCAGCAGTCTGTGTGCAAACAGGTCCTCTGCACAGCTGCTCCAGAGATCATCCCTCGACTGCACCAACATGGCGCTAGGCCTGCCGCTAAGGCCACTCTACCTGGCCAACCTGCCTGGGCTGTTAATGGGACTCTCCCTCTCTCCACAGGCACAGAGAGTAGATTAATACACTGGGGTGTGTGGCTGCTTTAAATCTTCCCAGAACAAGGCAGGGAACAAACATATAAATAAGATTGCGTGCTTCCCAGCCACTATGGCCCTCACTACAAATCACTGGCTGTGAAATGCAACTAGTGGAAAAATGTTGTCTTGACAGCTTCTTACATTCCCTGCCTAAGGAAAAAGTAATGAAACACCTGTACCGCCACCTTCCCCTCCCCCCACTACCACCCCTTCCCAGCTACTTAGCGGTACTATGGAGGCCAGGCAGAATGAGCTTGACACAGAGCCCAGGGCTCCATAAGGCCAGCATTTTGAAGGTTCTAACTCCCCTTGCCCATGGAACCCAACCATGGCACTCAAGAGGCTGTTCCCCTCTGTCTACATCCTCATATTCCTTACAAACACTTTCAGGGACCTTGCTATCATGTCATCATTCTACATTCTATTCAGTTGCCTTTCTTTCTACCGCGTTATTCCATCTTGCTATCATTCCATCTAGTGAGAGCTTTTTCTGGCCAGAGATCATGCCAGCACCTTCCATACTTTATGTCTGTCATTTCTCACAACAACCCTATGTGATGTCTGGTATCATCTTCTTTTTTACAGGGAACAATCAGGCTCAGAGCAGTTGAGTCACTTCCTATAGTGAGTATCTGTCTCCAAAGTTTGTTGACTAGATCAGGTTGTCTATTTTGTCTGACTCTCCTGGCCTTATTTTAGGCTTCTGGGCCTAATTCTGGTTTTGTCTAGAGGAGGTGGGTGTGAATAAGGTATTTTAGGGATGGATTTAGGTGTCCATGTCAAGCTGACCTATCTTCAGGTCTTGCTCTCTGTCAAGGTTCTCAGAGGATGGCCTCAGACCAACCACATCAGCATCACCTGGGAACTTGTCAAAAATGCATATCATCCTTGACCTGCTGAATGAGAAAGTCTGGGGATGAAACTGAGAACTATCCCATGTGATCCTGATGCTACTCAAGTTCAAGAATCTGGGCTCTAGGCTGCATTCCTATGAGTAATATTGACAGGTCTCAATTGTCTAGGAAATCATGAAAATCTGCCAGGACAGGTACAGTCACAACCAGAGAGAAAATATATTGAATGCACCTTAAGTCATTCAGATCTTTTGAAAATTGGTAGCTTAGCTAGAGCTTTATTTGCTCTATTACTGTAAAATTGGGGTCAGTAAAACAAGATTTTGCTTCAACCAGGAAAAGGTGACAATTATATTATGAATTCCTAAGAGGAGATACTGTGCCTTATTGTAGCTGGAGCCAGCAGATGAGCAGCAATGTGTGAGCTACAAAACGGCTATTGATTCACCTCTACCCTCCACATCTCCCATACTGATCTCTCTTTGGTCCATCCTATAGGAAAACATCCAGGGAAAGGAATACCAGGAAGTGTAGTTCAGCCACGCCGTGGTGAAACATCACCAAGTCATTACACCCAGCTTTCAACTAAGCTGAATCTGTAAGGACTCATCAGGTGAGCTTTCATAAGGGATTCACAGCTACTTTCTGAACAAGTGCATCAGTTTGGTACAAAGCTGGAGGCCACACCCAAAGGGTAGAGGTAAATGCAAGCTCAGGATGTAGGGGTATGTCTCATGAGCTTCACAGGCAAGCTGCAAAGGCTTCTGCCCTTGAGCTCTGTGCTGACTGGGCTGCAGTGAAAGGCATCATTCAGGAAAATCTCTATTGGGTTTTGAAAATGCAAGTCTCAGCAGAGTAGGCACCAGCTCTTTCTGCAATGATGAGAGACAAAATCCTTGACATCAGACACCAGTGGTGGGCAACATGTGTCACCAAAGCAACCTGGCTGAGTGTGGACATCTGTGCTTGCTGTGGGCACTGTGCTACCCACAACGTTGGCATTTTGGGTGTCACAGCAACAGGAAAAATCACACAGGAGCAGAAGATGAAATGGAGGAGGTAGCCCAGAGGACTGACAGCAGAGATCCTACCCAGGAGGGGTACAGTCAGGACCATGGACAAGTCCTCAGAGGGGTTTCCCAAGAATCACAACCTGTGACTGATACCAGGAACCAAGTTTTAACCATTGGCCTGACCAGTGTTATGATGGCCTAGAAAACAAAAGTTAGCGTCATTAAAAGACAGAAGCACACCAGGTGACAAAAACATCTCCAAGGATAGGCCTGCTTGATTGAAAATGGGTTTACTTCAAAGGAGAAAGAATATGGCTCCATTAGTGTTATGAAAGAAGATGTGACACCTATCAAAAAAGCAGCTCTGTTACAGTGTTTCTGTTTGAACACTTTCTAGAAAAATGGCTGGAGTGGTGGCAAAGTGGGCCTTGCTGCCTGAGAACATCAGAGCGATCCTTGATTCAGACACCATTAGCAGCTCTTTAAGTCCGGTCCATTCAAAAGCAATTATGTTATTCATCTGAACATGAGTTTGATGCCATCTCTGCAAACATAATCTTAGATTATACAATCTCTGGACATTTCTACTGATGTTTAAACAACTTCCCATTTGCAAATAAATGAGTTCCAGCAAGAGAAAGTCATCCTCTAAGACTGAATTAAGGAAACTGCTTTCTCACTGACCAGCTGAAAAGAAAAGGTCTGTGCTGTTTATCAGTCACAAATTCTCTTGTCTGAATCATCAATTAACTACTTGAGTGTCATTTGAAGCTGGGCTGAACTGTAATCAAGGCAGCTTTTCTCTGTGGTATCATCAGAATCTATTAAGACAGAGCCTACTTGAAGCCATATGTGCTGAGCAACACAGTGAAAAACGGGGTGAAAAAAATAACTTTTTGTTTTCACTTTACTTGAAACATTTTTTTTGAAATTGAAGTACAAAGAATCAGTCATATAAATGGTTACCCTAGGCTGTGCAAAGACCCTCTCATAAACCACTAGTCTTGAACTCAACTCTAAAAGACAACTTCTAGTCTATGGACAAGATACTACTTTTAGAGAGTTCTTCCAAAACCTGCCTAATTAGCGTGGGCAGCATAGAGGGAGGTGGAAACAGTGAAGGTTTGTCTAATGGTTAAAATGTGTAACCATTTCATAAAAATGCAGAAATGGGAAGTGATTTAGTCTCTGAGATACTTCTATTGTACCATTTCTCCTTCCTTATCAGGCAGAATTCTGAGCTGCAATACACAGACCCTACCTAGTTTAGCAGAACAGGAATGTATTAAAGGAGATCCTAACCCAGGAGCCATTTGGCCATGCTGGAAACCAAATGCCTTTCAGAGTTTTCTCCTCCCTGTCACCAAAATGGATTTGCTGTGGTACCGCCTTCTCCCTTCTCCAAGCTTTGCCAGGTGAGCCTGACTGGAGAAGCTGGCTCTCATGGCTGGCCTCAGTTTCAAGGGAGGTGGGCAGGTGAGTTTCTGTTTGACCTTAGAAAGGCAGGGCTCATGGTGGAAACTCCCCCAAACACAGTAGTAGTAGGCAGCCGCCAAGCAGGAAAACAGCAGGACACCCTGTGTGTCCTCACTTTTCCTGGCCCTTACCATTCTGTGCTTAGAGGAGGCAAAACATAAGCGGAGGTTATTTAAATCTCCAACTTCTAGAATATGTACTGGAGTTGGATAATTTCAGCTGTAAATCCTACATCCTCTAAATGTTCAGAGCCAACTGCAGGGTAGGCACTGTAAGTGCCTCTGTAAATAGTCTCAATAAGATTCTCAATAAACGAAGGTCTCTTTTATTGTATACAGTTATGTGTGCTCATTACGGTCTTTCAAACTTCTGTTGAGTAGCAATAACACCTAGCTGAAATGTTCAGTCACACACCAACACAAGAGCAGAGGGAAGGAGGGCCTATCATCGGTGACATCTAGAGATCCCTCCTCTTCCCCTCTGGTCCCACTGTAGCTCCCAGGGCCTCCTCATTCCACCCCGTGGGATCTGAAGGGTGTCATTCAAAAAGCATGTGACTTTATGATCCCTATGGTCCCCTCCAGGGCTCTGATTCTAAGAGTCTTGAACTCTTACCCTAGATGAAAACTTTCCAGCCTCAGCACTATTGACATTTTGGGCTGCATCATTTTTCACCGTGGGGTCACCCTGTGCATTATAGGATGTTAAGCAGCATCTCTGCCCTCTAACCCCTACATGCTGGCAGTATCCCTAGTTGTGATGCCACCATGTGTCACCATATATTACCATATGTCCCCAGGGGGACAAAATTCTCCCCTATCTCCCTGAAAACCAGTCTTAGATTAATTTGAAATTCTACTAAATGTCACACTCCATTTCTTCAGCATTCTCATCAACCTATTGCTTGTCTTCATTCATTAAAAAAAAATACAGTCTCCTTTTAAGCTAGCAATAAGGCACTAACTTCTGCTATTCAGGGGATGTGCAAGCCAGCATTTTTATATTCTATTGGCACTCTCCATAATTTTTGTTCATTGGAAGCCATACATCTTTCCATTTAATTGTGCTTTTTGCTATCCGTATATCCACAAGGAGCTCAGGACCTCAAGCTGGGAGGCTTGGGTAATACAAAGCCCATCACTGCCAACATCCTACTCTGTTACACTCCCACACCTAAAACCTGAAACACTAATCTCTAACTAGAGCAATATAATTTCCATTCACTCATATTCTCATTATTCTCTTGTACTGGGACATAAATCCCCATCAGCCAAATGACTCATTGGTTCCCAGTGAACACAGAGCATCAAGTAAAAAGACCAACCAGGACATGAAAGAAAATTATGATAATAACTATGATGATGAAAATGATGATAACTAATTATTAGTACTAGTATTAGAGTTAACACTTACATAGTAATGCTTACTATGAATTGGATGCTTTACATGTTTCCCAGGTACTATAGACTTTACATATATCCCAAGACCATTGGGAAGACTTGTCCAAATGTAGGAATAGATGAGAGATTCCTGAAGGTCCTGTCCACGCAGTGCTGGATTGGGTCCAGCAACCCTGCAAGGAGCGTGCGCCTTTGGGTGACTTTCTGTTGAGGAGGCTATTTTACAACTCTGTAGCCAGCTCCTATGGCTGCTCTAACAAATCACCACAAATTTGGTGGCTTAAAACAACAGAAATTTATTTTATTTCAATTTTGGAGACAGGAAGTCTGAAATCAGTTTCACTGGGCCGAACTTGCGGCATCTGCAGGGCTGCACTCCCTCCCCACCGCAGAGCAGAATCTGTTCCCTGCCTCTGTCGGCATCTGATGGCTGCGGGCATTCCCTGGTGGGCGGTCACATCACTCCGCTCTCTGCCTCTGTGGCCACGCTCCCTCCTTGTGCGTGTGCATGCACACCAAATCTCCCTCTGCTTCTGTCTTATAAGGATACACATAAATGGTAATGGAAAGAGACTTGACTTGGAGTGGTAAACACACAATACAATATACAGGTGGTAGATTATAGAATTGTACACCTGAAACCTATATAATTTTATTAGCCAATGTCACCCCAATAAATTCAATAGAAAAATATATGATTCCATTTAGAGCCCACTAGGCTAACCTAGGATAGTATTTCATCTCAAAATCTTGAATTTAATGACACCTACAAAGCCCTCCTTTGCCATATAAAATAACAGTGACAAGTTCTAGGAATTAGAATGTGAATATCATTGTGTGGGGGTGGGGTGGGGGAGGGGTTGCAGGTGGAGGGCATTATTCAGTCTCCCATCTTAGGGGTAGCTCTTGCATTGTAGAAAGCTGAGAATAGTGGAAATGCCAGCTATAATGAATTATTTATGGTAAAAAATATAAATCGCTATAAATCAAACTTGCATTTGACTAGACTTAACATTTTATTGATTCTTCCATGATTTAATAACCTGAATAAAGTGCTATATTTTCACTTTATATACTCATGCAAGACATGATTTTACCTTTTTAAAAATTCTACTTTAGTGATATTAACTCATTAATCTTCACAAGTCCATTAGTTAGGTGCTGTGATATATCCCACTTTAAAGATTATAAAATTGAGTCCCAGAGAGGGTAGGAGAATTGTCCAAGGCCACACAGCTAGGGAGTATGGTCTGGCTGGAGGGCCCACTGTACTGAACTGTACTGTACTTTCCTGTACTGTACTGTCATAATGTGATGGCCGAACTAAGTGACTTATAATGTACCATGACACTGGTTTTGCCATGAGCCCATAAAAGCTTCCATTTGCTTTAAGAGTTCAGTAAACATCTTTGCAACAAACACATGGAAAATGAAGCACAGGTCAGTCTCTCTGAGCGTAGACACAACGCTGAGCCTGGTTGAGGAGAATTGGGTCGGTTTTTTCTTGTACTTCAGGACACAATCATAAAATGCAAATATTAGGATTGAGCCAACACACATATGCAAACTGAAAAATAAATATCTGTGATGGGAAAGCATTATTTGTTGTTTATAATCCCCAACTGCAAAAGATGGAGCACTGCAAGTGTCCTGTGCTTGCCAAAAGAAAAAATGGGTTTGAGAAAATCCGATCGGAAAAGCAGGGCTAATGTGCTTAGCATAAGAGAAGAAATATTGAAAGTTTTGGGGGAGGAGGAGAGAGGAACTGGGAGCCAATGAGGAAATTGGAGGGTAGAATCAGTTATTTAACAACAATTTAAAATTTTACTGTGGCATGTGACATGCATGGTTTTCTCTACTGCCTCTTGCATTAATCACCTCTGAAACCTATTTTACATAAAACATGCTTTGTGGAGCTAGACTTTTTTGAAAGTACAATGCTGAGTCCTATTTCTAGAAGGATAGAGGGATAGGAAAGAAGCTGCCCGTGGGGGCCCAGTCATGTTGGAGTCACATAATTTATTTGAAAACTACATGTATGCTTTTCAAATGTCGAAAGGATTCACTGTGGTTTCAGGAATCAGGCTTAGCAGGAGGATTTCAGTACATTACTACATCTCAAATTTAATGAACTTGCATGGCATTTAAAAAAATTTTTTTAAAAGGCAACAGTGAGAAATAATGATCTTTCTTTACAAAAAAAGATACCAACCCAAATATTACTCAATATGCAAAACACGCACCCTCATACCCTTAAGTACAAGAACCAAATCGCTGACTTAGTCTGTGACTCTCTATCACTTGTTCTCTTAACTCTCAGTTCTTCTGGGTACCTTTCAGTTACCAGATTCTCCTGTTTGTTTTCTGATCCAGTTTAAACCCCTGCCTAGGTTGTGGTTTTTACATCACCTCCCTCCTTCTGCTTGGATCAGCTTTTTAACTTCTAAAAGCCAGCAGTTTAAAAAGTTTTCCCTTTCTGAGTTTGGGTCTGGACGACCAGAGAAAGACCCATGAATACTCCAGATGAACACCAGGAAGAGGACTTTCAATTAAACCTGCTCCCTTCAACTTGGCCTCTGCTGGTGTTTCGCCTCCAACCACAGAAGAGACCAAAACCAACCAACCAACCAACCAACCAACATGCCCCCCAAATTTAATGCTGCCTTCGTGTCTTTCCTCTTATTTTTGGATATATATCATTGGTAGTAATTTCCTAACTAGATTATTATATTAAATTTAAGGGTAGTGCATATCTTAAGACCAACATTTTTTCCCATTGGATATCTCTAATTGCATGATGAAGTCCTGTTCGTCCTCTGGTTCTTGGCCCCTCTTCAAAGGCCACAGACAAACACTGGCTGGTATTACTGGCAATCACTTTAGGTGACAGGTACTATTGTTATTTTTTTCAGCTTTATATAATTGACATATAGCACTATGGAAGTTGAAGGTATATGACATGATGATTTGATACCTGTATACACATATTATGAAATGATTGTCAAAGTAGGGTTAGTTAATACCTCCATCACCTCACATCATTATCTTTTTTTTTTTTTTTTGGTAGTTGGAACATTTAAGATCTACTAACTTAGCAACTTCCGAGTATAGAATACTTGTTAACTGGAGTCATTGTGCTGGTACTACTGTTAATTTACAAATGAGGAATCTGACGCTTAGGAAGTTCAAGTAACTTGCTCAAAGTGACACAGTGGAGCAAACATTTGAACCTAGGCCCCTGGAACTCCAGAACCTTCTTTTACACTGTTTCTCTATCCCCCCTCCCTCCAAGACACTGATCTCCTAGCAATTCCTGGAAACTGATTCTGGGGTGTCTTCTACCCCAGAACCTTCAATGACCATCCCTTGAACCCAGAACATTCTCCCTCCTCTCCATTTCTTTGCTTATTTGACTCATACTACCTGTGCTCTCTACTCCAATGTCCTCATTTTGGGGACGCCTTCCTCAATCTCCTTCTGCCATCACCACATTCTTTACCAGCACAGCACTCACCTCCGGCTTCTTAAGAGGTGGTAACTTCTATTGTGGCTTATAATTATTAACCTGAACCCAACAAAAAATAATAGCTCAATAAGTTTTTATTGAACAAAAGGAAGAATGAATGAATGACAGACTACTAGGTGGACAGATGGAAGAATGAAAGTAGCCCCAGATGGAGAAGGCAAAGTTCACTGGCGCAAGGACAGACATTGCAAATTCACAGGTCCAGATGGGAGGAGCATGGGCCAGGGAGAGTTGGGGGGATACCACCTATTATAGGACAAATGCCCCAGAACACACCACAGTCTCCCCATGTGCCAAGTCATTAAACCAGATGCAAGGCCCGCTGGCATAGGCACTATCACGCAGGACACCCTGGGTAGTTTTGCCCATCTGCATAGATACTGGCCAGTATACTCTGACTCTGAGACCCCTTGATCTCTGTGACAGCCATCATCCTTGTCTGATTTTGCCAGTATTTGGACTTCAGGTTTCTGCAAACGTTTGGCTCTTGCTTTGGCTTTCTTATTCTCTGCTGTCTAGAATGTCTATGCATGAGATTCAGGCCCCCAAAACCCGAAATGTGCCTCCCATCACTAAGCTGGTAGTTCACCAGGCCAACCTCTGCCATGAGGAAGGGTGAGATAAGTAGGATTCTGATGCAGAAACCATTTTAAAGGCCATTTTTTTTACAGCACACACCTCTTATGTAAAACAAGATGTCTCTTACTGTAGATAAAAAATAGGACTTATTTGTGTTTTTGATAACTTGTCCCCCATTGTCCCACATTAACCTAATTATTTTTAAAGAATAGTGCTTTTATAATACAGACAATCAGCATTTGCTCATTCTTTCATGGATCTTATGTAAACAAAATCTATCTAGAAACACAGTGCCCTCCTAATCTATAAGACAGTATAGCTGAAGTGCAAATGGCTCTAAGACATGTTGCCTAGTCACACCTGAGTCCCTTTCCAATCAGACAGCAGTCCCTTGGTTGGAAAGGGACAGATTTCCAACTTCTTTATAGATTCTGCCATTTTTGCTATCTGCACAAGAACTGCTTATATACACACTTGAAAGAGGGACTAGGCTTGAAGCAAAGATAAAGTAGGTGAATAAAAGGCAAAGCAAGAGCTAATGCTTTCACTAAGCAGCCTTGATGAGATAAGGAGCTGTTCTGGAAATTCATTCCCACATATGTTGGGCCCCGGTGGTTTAGACACAAGAGGAGGAGACGGAGCTCTGTCCCATTTGTATGTGGTCTATCATGCAGTCATCTTGGGGAAAGTGAAGGCTATCAAACTTTGCTTATGAAGAAGTAGAGTTGGCATACTCTCCCTCTTCAAGAGAGCAAGCTCAGTAGGTTTAATTAAATTTCCTTAAAGCTTTTCTTCTTTACATGATGTTGTAACTCCAGTGCTACGGTGTTTAGGAGACTGGAAACAACAATAGTGGGGAAGTGAAACGATCAGAGAAGAAAGCAGTAATCTCTCTGTCTCTCATCAGTCCCCCAGCACCAAGGTTCTGGGGATCCTTGATGCTATCCGTGGACTTGGTGGGAGTCAGAGATAAGCACATAGAAGGAGTGTCAAGGAATGTCCTAATCCCTGTCCTTTTCATTCCCACAAGGAGACAGGAAAGAACAAAAAGATAATTTTCTCAGCAAATCTTTGTGATCTGAAAGTTATGCTAGGGAAGGGGGAATGGAGAATCAGTAAAATAGCTTCTTTTTGTTTTATGGGCATTTCTCAAGAAAACTCCCACCCCACTCTTGTTTAGAGGTTAGGTCCATTGGTGGCATGGAGAGGAGGGACAGGAGGAGGATGTCCCTTGATGAAGACTCTCTCTGTTGACCAAACTTTACAGATTCTGCCATTTTTGCTATCTGCACAAGAATTGCTTAGATACATACTTGAAAGAGGGACTAGACTTGAAGCAAAGAGAAAGTAGGTGAATAAAAGGCAAAGCAAGAACCCCTTTGGACCCCTTTCTCTACCAGGCCTTGGCCTTGACTTTCTGTGTCCACTTTTGCTGAGTTCAGTTTTAGCAGGGATCCTGCAAAGTTAGTTTGGAGAGAATCCCCCAACCTTCATATCTAATCAAGTTACTCATCCCCCACTCTTGATGTCTAAATGCTGGGCCTGACCTTCAGCAAGAATCTGGTTAGGTCAGATTACAAGGACCCTCCCATCCTTGATGTTCTCTTAGAAATTTTCTATTCACTGATGCAGTCACCCTGCTCCTTAGCTGTAAATCACCACTGTCCTTGTTGTAGTCAAAGTAGAGCTTAATCTCTCTATCCTATTACAAGAAAGTCAACCCCTATAGCAATAGGCTTGAATAAAGTTTTCCTTACAATTTTGATGAATGTCATAAATTTTTGAATACCTGAGTGGGGGAGATAAAATGGCAGAGGGTGGGGATGAGCACCTGTGATACTGGAAAGTTATCTACTAGCATAGGTCCACTTATCTGTGGTTTCACTTTTCACAGTTTCAGTTACCTGTGGTTGACCACAGTCCAAAAATATTACATGTAGAATTCTAGTAATAAACAATTCACAA
Organism: Pteronotus mesoamericanus; assembly: GCF_021234165.1. Taxonomy (NCBI): domain Eukaryota; kingdom Metazoa; phylum Chordata; class Mammalia; order Chiroptera; family Mormoopidae; genus Pteronotus; species Pteronotus mesoamericanus. Next base: position 16,832,779 of record NW_026555308.1, read on the forward strand.
GTTTTACATTGCACACTCTTCTGAAGAGTGGGATGAAAGCTTATGTTGCTTTGCTCCATCCTGCCTGGGATGTGAATCACGCCTTTGTCCAGTGTATCTAATCTATATGTGCTATCTATCTGTTAGTCACTTAGTAGCCATCTTGGTTATCAGATGAACTGTCTCTGTATCTCACCTCAGTGCTTGTGTTCAAGTCACCCTTATAGTAGCTTAATGCTCCATCACAATGCCTACATTATTTACCTCGCTTCAACTCATCATGTAGGCATTGTATCATCTCACATCATAACAAGAAGAAGACTGAGTACAGAATAAGAAGATATTTTGAGAGAGATCACATTCATATAACTTTTATTATTGTAATAATTATTCTGTTTCATTATTAGTTATTATTGTTAATCTCTTACTGTGCCTAATGTATAAATTAGACTTTGGTATAGGTATGCATGTATAGGAAAAATCAGTCTACATAGTGTCCGTTATGTTCTGTGGTTTGAGGTACCCACAGGGGTATTGGACCATGTCACCTGAGAATCAGGGGCTATCCTACTGTACAGAGATCTTTGTCTTGGCCCCCACAGTGTCCCAACAGGAAAGGGTTGTTTGGATGCCTTTGGAAGGCTGAGAAGCAGAGAGAATTCTCTGAATCTACATGAGGGGTATCTGTAACCCAGAGCAGCTCCTACCTTCACGGGCTCTGAGCACAAGGATCTGCTCTGCTTTCCCAGGACTTTGGCATCCTTGACAAAGTGGGTGGGAACTGGGGAGCCAAATGATGGCATTCCCAGCCATCTAGCTAATTAAGTCAGTTTTCAACTGATCCAAAAATTAAAGATATACATCATTACTTATCCCAGAGGGCCATACAACAAGTTCATGGCAATTACATAATAAATAAATCAGATCTGTTGGTAAATCTGTCAGAGAGAGTGCCAAAACGAGAGAACCCACTGGGGATGACACTCTAGAATAAGACATAGGATGGGGAAAGACAGTGAACCGGGAGGGCCTCAACAGATCAGGCAACCAGCTCCAAGGAGGGAGGCAGCAGCATCAGGCAGTCATGTGGGAAGCACTCATTCCCCCAAGGACGTGTTAATAGAGGTCCCATTTCTGCTTTTGTATGTTAATTTCAATGATGTATGTTTATACCCCACTGAGCAAAAAGGACATTGAATTAATACACACATGAAAGAAAACCATAGCTCTCAGCAGTAATTCTCCAAATAACTCTTCATAAGCCTTTGGATGAAGGACTGCTTTACTTTGCTTCTCAGAAATCTTTCTATTATCACCTTCCTCATTTGAATACTTACCATGATGTCTTGGTTTACTAAGAAGAAAAGAGTGTAGTAGGTCAACAATTTACTTCAACGCCCGCTGCTTAAGGAAAATGAAAGGTCTATTCTTACATTCTCTCTCCATTTTTTCACTCAGATTGTTTTTGTAAGTGTTTGTCTAACATATGTGAGATAATATTTCCAATGTTCACAGTGAGGTTTGGATTTGGCTTGACAAGTCTATAGTATCATCTGCTAAGATCTAGAAAAACAGGGTGATGATGTTCTGACTAATACATTCACAGTGTCTGGGTTTCAGCCATAAGCATGAGAAGTTTTCAGGAATGTGAAATTTGATCTCTCTCTAATTTCCCTTGTAAGCCAAAATTAATTTTAGACTGTAATAAAGAATTTTTAAAAGGATTTATTTGTGCAAAGAGGACTTGCAGCATGGGAAACTCAGAGTCAGGTAGCAACCTACACTGTGTCCCACCAAGACAAAAGGGAGGCCACCTTTTAGAGCAGAAGTTCCCAGCCAGGTTTTCTAATAGGTCTGTTTTATGTAAATGAGGTCCCCAAATTCATACAGTTCTGGTTGGTTGATATATATATATATTTATATATTTATATATCTATATCTATATCTATACAATTTGTGAAGTTCTGATTGGATGGAGCAGGTCTTAGTCCATTGGTCAAAGGAGGAAGGCAGGAACTCCCTTAGACAGTTGATTCAGATGGTGTAAGTGAGCAGGGCATGGTGCAGAAGCTGAGAGTTCAGTCTGCTATTCCTCCCCATATGCAAAGTATGTGAGGAGCCCCCGCCAAGCAAATGGTCACTAGGCTGTTATTATTCATAAAATTTGGGGCTTCAGTTGACTATGGAGAGTCCACCTCAGTAGGGGAATTCCTTCTTGGGGTTCACATCAAATGAACCTTTCTCCTCAGAATTCACATCATGCTCCCTACGTTTTACTTCAGTCCCAAACCCAATCTCATGGTGTGTGAGCCACTTTGCCGCCTGTTCTTCAAAAAGATCTGGTCACATATACCAAACACAGGCAGACAGCTGCCACCCAAACTCTGCTTGTAGTTGTTAGCGTGGTAGTGATTTAGTTTTGTAGAAGGCCCTAATATGCCACCCCAAAACATGCTTCTTTGGCATGAGTTACTTTGAGAAACAGTAGGACACAAGAAAAGCTCCAGTTACAGAGTAAACGTTCCCCTTTTTAAAGGAAATTAACATTTACAAAGGGATCTCCTTTGTAAAGGTCTCTCACCCTCTCTACCTGGAAGAGGAAGATGGCTCCAAATCACAAGAGACTCTTATAGGAGTAGAAAGCACTGACTCAAATCTTCATGACAAACCTTACTTTTGTTTACAGTACTTTTCCTGGACCCCTTCCCATAACTGGTCCTCCACACCCTTCTCTTGTTCTAATTTAAGATGGTATTTAAGCCTCAATTCTAAGCCACCTCTTTGAGTTTATTCATCCCTGAGTTTCTCCCAGGTATGCAGTGGACCCTTGAACAAGAGGTGTTAGAACTGCATGAGTCCACTTATATGCATGTACACAGACTCGCACAGTTTGAACTGGCTGTATTTTCAGTTCATAGTTTGGAATCCCTGTATGCAGAAGGCTGACTTAAGTTATAATTCTTGACTGCACTGGTGGTCAGCCCCCCTAACTCCTGCCTAGTTCAAAGTCAGTTGTATATGAAATATATTGATGAAGTTATGTTTGTTTTTCTTGTTAATCTGTCTTTTGTTACGGGGCCCCAGTAGAGAAACTTGAAGAGTAAAAAGAAAGATTTTTCCTCCCCTGCAGTTTCTATTTATTTTCATCTGGTGTATATGGCCAAAAATTCTACTTAATGTAACTGCAGAACCAGCTCAAAATGGCTCTATCCTATTTCTAACAAGATACCACATTTTTTTTTTCAGAGACAACAGACCAAAATCACAAGTCATGCAGCTGAAGCATGTGCCAGGGACAGAACTTTGACCTCCAGCTGCACCTGGAGCCAAAGTCTTGACCCTCCCACCCCCACACCAAATCAAAGGACCTGGGCATAACCAGAACTTGAACATCGGAACCCTTTCAGAAGTGAAGGTCCATTGTCCAGGAAGATCTGGTGCTGAAGCCCTTACCATAAATGGCCAAGATCCAAAGCTGTCCAATCAAAACCTGCCCAACCAGTACTACCAAATAAGAGCCTGTTCCCTCTGATTCCACAAAACTCACCTGAACTCTGGATTGCGGAGACAGATTCAAGCCTTGTCTCCTTGCAGGTCAACTTAGCAATAAAAGATTTTTCTCTTTCCAGAAGCTGGTGCCATAGTATTGGATCCTATACTTGTTCGGTAGCAAGCCCTTGCTTGGTAACACTAAGCGATAAGAATCTCATGTCATTTTACTATTCCCTCTTCCCATCCTATGGTCCAACACTGCCATCCTTGTCTATTTCATAGAAATCTCTGATTCTACCTGTGTATCTGATGTGCCTATCTATTGTTCGACGCAGCTTTTAACTCAATGGGAAAGCTCTGCTTTCTTTGTTCCTGGAGTAACCAAAGATCAATCAGACAGTAGTCTACTAATACACTATACCTGTAATGGAAAAGGACTGGCCATCCCTAAAGCCGGGCAACACATCTGGGATGTCCCCTCCTACAGAGCTTTGCTGCTGCACTCCATTCAGGGACAGAAGTAAGAGAGAACAGTGGGTCTACTGAGGAATATGGTGTGGCTTCACAGAGTGGTGTGGTGCAGGGTGGCTGTGCGCTCTGCCTTCTGTTTATACCTGCAGTTCTAGATAAACTGTCATTAGCTCCTTTCTATAATGATGCTTATTTAAAAATGTAAATGCAATAGCCCAAACATTCTTTTCCTCCCCTCAGACTTGATCTTCAGAAAAGTAGGAAAGAACTAACAGTCCACTGGCTCCCATGGAACACTGTGGACACAGGTAAATGGCATCATACTTACCATCTACCTTACCCTTCACAGAGGAACTCTGATACAGAGCAATCTCCCCTGAGACTTCTCATGAGATCCGGGGCTCCCTCAAAGTAACCAGAACAAACAGCTGACATGGGCTGGGACTTATCAAACTGAGGTTTTATCCAGTCTACTTGGTTTTCAAAGTCTGACTTGTTCTCTTACACAAACAGAACTATCCCTTAAAAAGAAGTCATCTCTTGCCCAGAGTGGTGTTTGCCCGGTGGGATTTCAGGTTTCAGATGGAAGGCTGTGTGGACTGCAAGCATTAGAGATAGCTGTCTTCTCCGGGAGCGGGAATTATCATTTGTCCCACAGGGTCTGGTGCAGTGCCTCATTCCTAGTGATATTCAAGAAATGCTTGCAGAACAAATGAGCCAGATGAATAAAGATGGACTAAAGTGTCAAAGAAATACCCTGAAATATATTAATATGCATGAGACATATTAACTTATGATACAAACTTTTAAAACTTTAGTGTGAACAAGTGTATAGGAGATGAGCAAGGCAGTCAGGGAGTAGGGTTTGGACAGATGAAGCTCTTACAAGAGAATGTGGAGAGTTCAGTTAGGAGCTGGAGTGACAGAATGCAAAGGAGCAACTCGCTATGTCTGCCATCAGACAAAAGGAGCCTTGAAGAAGAAACTCAGTGCCCAGTGGATTTGTGGAAGGGGAGAAGGTGCTGCTGAAGGAGAAGAAATAGTGAAAAGGAAAAGGATGGCAGAGCACCCAAGCATGTTACTCACTTCACAACCCTCTCACGTCTTCCCTGCCATGTTATCTTACATAAAAAGGATAGACTGATCAAAGAACACCAACAGTGAGTATTTGGAATCATGTTTGCTGGTTATGCTAAACATAGACAAAAATATCTAGAATATAATTATGAGTGATGTTCAAAATGAAATCTGGAAGCACTTAAGTAACCCCCGCTGCCACCCAGGCAATCACACTCAACCTGAATTCATGCAAAAATGTTTATTTACTATGTTTCAGGCAGGGAGCTAAAGAGAGAACGATGCACTAGGTAAGCATGAACTCTTTTTTCTCCTGAGTCTGAGACTCACTGAATCAATGAGAACAGAAAAAATGATGGATAGGACAAGTAATAATACTGAGAGTGACAGAGAATCTAGGGTCAGGATCTAGGCAGAACTGACAATCATTTTAGGCAGACAGAGCAAAATTGAGAAAGAGCAACCCAGGATTTAGGCAAGTGAATCCTCTGAGTCCATTTCATGAAACAGAACTTGCCAGAAAAAAACTAAATTGCAAGATGCTTCATGCTTGCTCCAGAGTCCCTGGGCCTGCACCGAGCAGGGATTCCCGTTTCCAGGAGATGCTGCCCTAGAGAGTGGACACGCACCACCCCTGCTCAGCTCAACTCAGCTCACACCGCTCTTCAGGGACAAACTCAGAGGCAAATGCTAACGATTTTTAAAATGCATACTAACTTTCTACCCAATGGACAGTACAACTTTTCCAATAAACGTCATAAAAATTGATAATATGTTAGCCTCCCCGCAAATTTTGATACTTAAAAAAGAAATTCACCACAATGCAGTTAAAGCAAGAAATTAAGAATAAAGGAAAACTTTAAAACCTAACCACCGGATTATAAAAAATACTTCTAAATAACTTTTAGATCAAAGAGGAAATAAAAATTAAAATTATATACTATTTAGAAAATAGTGACAATTCAAACACTACATATAAAACCTTATGAGCTGTGGCAAGATCTGTATTCAGAGGGAAACACACATAACATTAAATGCTTTTGCTATTAAGCAAGACAAAAGTAAAATAAATGAACTGAGATTTCAACTTAAAAGGGTGGAAAGCAAGAAAATAAGGGTAAAAGGGCAAAAGACAAAGCAGATTGTAGAATTCATACACAGGGAAGGAGGGGGATTGATAACTCAGGAGTTGGTTCTTTGAAAAGACCAACTACAATTAAATCTAATTTTAAAAGGAGAGAAAAACACATAAATGCCATCAGGACTGAGAAGATGGCTTTGACCACAAACATAACAATGCCTTTAAATGTTTTAATGATAAATGAATGAAAGAAATGTTGATCCAGGCAGCTTTCTGAGACAGAGTAGAAAACTGGTGTAGACTAACCACTGAAAATCCTGGAAAAGTCATCAAGAATTATTATCCAGAAGGGTACTAGACCCAGTTTCCACCACACATAAATTAGTCAATTTTTTGAGGAATAGAAAAACAGCTTGTGCTCTGAAGGAGCACAACTTGAAGACATTATGCTAAGCAAAAGAAGCCACCCACAAAATACCACTTACTCCGTTTATATGAAATGTCCAGAAGAGGCGAATCTACACAGAGAGAAAGTAGGTTAGTGATTGCTAGGGCTGTGGGGGTCAGGGAGAAATGAGTAAGGGATTTCTTTTAAGGGTGATGAGTATGTACTAAAATTGTGGTGATAGTTGCAAAACTCTGTGAATATACAACTAGAAGGCATTTAATTGTACATACTTAAATTAGTAAAAGGTATGGCATTAGTTATTTCTCAATAAGATTGTTATTTTTTTTAAGACAGTACACATGCAAAAGAGAAAACTACATACAAATTTCACTGATCAATTGAGGGTTGAAATTTTTAACTAAAATACTGGCAATTAACACACCAGGACAAATAGAGTTTACTACAAGAATACAAACATGGCCCTATTTTATATACTATATTAATATGATTCAAAACAAAAAATTATTATCACCTTAATAAATGCTAAAAAAAAAAAAGCATGTGAAAACATTCCATGTGTGTCCCCAGAAAAACTCCCAGTAAATTAGGAAGAAAATTTCTCTAACCTCATGTCTATTTAAAACAAACCACTATAGTCATAACAGTGAAATGCTCAAGGCACTGTATTAAGTGAGGAACGAGATAAAGATCTGCTGTCACAGTTAATATTCAATATTACTCTGTAGATTATGGTTGAGACAGTAAAAAAAGCATAGAAGGAAAAGAAAAAGAAGCAAAATTATGTATATTTTTTCATAATGTCTATTTTGAAAAATTAAAATGAAAAAATCAATGAAAATTATTAGAACTTCTAAAGACTTCAGAAATGTGTCCAGTTGTTATTTATAATGACATTTTTTTCTTGAAGTAGAACAGACATGCAGAAAATCACAGATATCTCAAGTGTTCAACTCTGTTAGTTTTCACAAACAGAACACACTCATTTAACCATCACCCAAGTCTTCCAGAATCCCCCCATGTTCTCCTCACCCTGTGATTACTGCCCAAAGATAACTACTATCCTGGGGTCCGACACCATGGATTAGTTGTGCTTGATTTTGAAATTTATATATAAAAATAATAAAACAGTATGTACTCTTTGGGATCCAGATTTTTTTATTTAACATATGTTTGAGAGATGTACATGCCTTTTGTTTTGAAAAAATAGCATTAATCGCCTCAGATAAATAGGCAACATATTGCATTCATGAAACAAGAACTGGGTGCTGTGACAAAAGCACAGGTAGAAAACCCGTAAGAATCCTTGAACATTAAAATGCAAAGATAGAAAGGGAAAGTTTGGAGTATAAAGCTAAGGAAATTTTTCAGGAAGTATAACCAAAAAAAAGCAAAAAATGATGACTAAGAGAGTAAAGATGAGAAATGAAACAACCAGTCCAAGAGGTCCAACACCCCCACCCCCAAAAAAGAGTTCCAGAAATGAAGAACACACACACACACACACATGCACACACACGCACGCACACAGATGAAGGAAGAATGTCAACAATGAACACGAGTTTCCATTGGAAAGTTTTACTGAGTTTCTAACACAATGTATAAAAGTAAATCCCAACACATTATTGTGAAATTTCAGAACACCTGGGTCAAAAGGATTTCTAAAGAGGTAAAAACGAGTCACCCTCAAAGAATTGGAGGCAGAGTAGCTCTGGAGTTCCCAATAGCCATGTAGGAAGTTAGAAGACAATGGAACATGGCCTTCAAAGTCTAAGGGAAAAATCTTCCCAAGTGGAAAGTGGGAATCTGGTATTTTTAGATACACAAGGACTAAGACATTGTCTTGAGGATATGTACCACTAAAATGAGGGACCGAGCCAGGGTCAGAGGAAAGAGCATGGGATCAGGACTCAGGGGATCCAGCACAGGGGAGGGGTGAAAGGAGCCCCCAAATCCAAAATCTGTTATATTGGGCAGCCGGTCCTGATTGATGGAAAAGGCCAAAGCACTCTGGAGAGTTTTCTTCAAAAAGATAAAGTGGACAGAATAACTAATGTGGCTGAGAAGACTGAGACGGAATTCAAACAGGAAGCAGAGGGTCGGGGGTTGAATTGGTGAAAAGTATATCGAAATCAAAGTAAGCAAACAGACAAAAAGGCAATGATTAAATATAGGAAAAACAAAAAGGGAAAATAACCAAAGAATACCATGTGGATGAGCTGTAAGTAGTTATTATAAAGGTAAATATTTAAAAAGCGATCTAAACAAAATTGTAATGTAACTATAATGGAGGATGTGGAAAGGAATGAGAAATATGTGTAAACGTGGCAAAAGTAGGTGTGGGTGACCTCATTTCCCATAGCAGAAAGTTAACAAACCATGCCTAAATCTCAAAAAAAGAAAAAACCAAGAAGTAGGAGTATGTTATTTAGAGATAGAGAGGTTAAAAAAAAAGAACCATTTGCAAGAGTGGAGGGTAGTGCCTCGAGACGGGGAGTAGGGCCTTGTAAAATGTATATTTGATTTTGAAACTCAAATATATATAATTTTTATAGAACTAGAAAATAATTTAAAATATGCTAGATACTGGTGAATCTTAGATACTAATGAACTATCAAGAGTGGTTGTCACTGGGTAGTGTGATTATAAGACTTTTGATTTTTTAATTCTTACAATAAATATTAAATTTACAATAAGTACATGATAAATTTTATAATAAACACATAATGAGAATGTATTTTTATAATGTGATTTTGAAATTCTCCCGTCTCCTCATCACTACTCCCTTTTTCTCTGCCGCGCTGCAAGACTTCTGGACTAGAAGCAGGAACGAAAACCATTCTTACTTCCTCTCCTCCTGAAGGCCTCTAGACAAATGACAGAGCTTTAATGTCGCGGCTGTCAGCCTCTGCTCCTCCCTCCTCATATTCTTTAGGATGTGAAGTCTCTGCAATTTCAAGTTTCTTCAAGCAAATATTCCAGCTTTCCAGAGGTAATTACAAGATTTAAAGCATTCTTTTTTTTTTTTCTGTGCATAGTTACTTTTAAGAAACTCCTACAGGGTTTGGTGGAGAAGGGTATATATGTCCAAGTCACATAAAATTTATAAGCAATCAGACTACTGTCTCTCTTCACTTTTGCTTGAGAGTACATTCAAGGGGCTCCACAGAGACTGGATCTGCGCACCAGAAATCCAAAGGGAGACCGTGGAGCTGAGGCAGGGGCTCAGCAGGGCAACAAAGAAGCAGGGTTCAGAGGAGTTATTCCAGGGCAGGCAGGCACAGCAACAAGTTCCAGGACCCAGGACTCCGAGTGGATCCCTGGTATCCTGGAGAGGGATTGACCAAGGTAAGAAAGGCTCCTGGCTGCTGAGAAGCCAGGATTCTATGAATAGGCACACTCTCAGGATGGAGCATTGAGATGTGGAAGGAAGGAGATAGGGCAAGCGTGCCTGCGAGGCTCAAGGTTTAGGAGGCAAACACTGCTTCTCAGCTCACAATGTGGGGGCTGGAACTATGTCTTGACCACCCAGGTCACATGCCCTGGCCCAGGACCTCGAGTGGGACTGAGATTGTGGAAGAGAAGGCAGGGCAGGGGTCTCAGAGGAGCTGAAGAAAGAACAACATTGGAAATTGAGGACAAGGTTGAAAAAAGACACAGGTACTCACTGCTGTCCCCACTTGTCCTCTAAAACCAGGATGAAGTAGAGCCTGGGGAGCAGCTACTCTTCCGAAATCTCTTTCTTTTTGCTCCGGAAAAGGCAAAGCCTGTTCGGTGCAGGCGACCATTTGAAAACTGCTCACGTGCTTTCTTGTTTCAGACTATGTGATCTCTGCTATAAACTGCAATACAGGCAACTTGAGAGTTTTCTGGGTTCCCTCACCTCTGCCTTCAGGAGGGGATGCTAAGCTGGGAGGAAGGAAACCATTGGCTCCTGCAGTTGGAGAGAAAGCCCTCTTGCTCCACTAAAGCCAAGCACTGGGACTGAGGCTGAGAAGAATTAAGCAGTACTCTAAATGAAAGCCTACGGTCTTCCCACCTACAGTCTTATGGGCAGGAGACAAGGGAAAGGAAGGTGGTGAGAGGTGAGAGGTGACATGTGCCTGGATTCAGCCGAGAGAGAGGGAGAGATGTGCTCCATAGTGAGGTTGGCCCAGAGGGCAGAAGGGGGCCTTTTCCACGGGGACTGTGGAAGGACCCTGCCTGACAGGTAGCCCCACATCCGTCTGGGGCCCACCTCATCAAAGTGAATGTGACAGTGCACTGCGGCCCGTGGTGGGAGGCTTGGTTTCCACTGTGGGGAGGAGAAGCAGCTGAGGGTCTCTCCTGAGGGCATGATGAGTCTGCAGGTGAGGCTGGGAAGGGTGAGGAAAAACATGACCTGAGCTCAGGTGTCTATAGCCAGCACAAGCCATGCAGAGCCAAGGCAGATGGGCTCTGACCAAGCTGAGAGGTATGATCACAAGCTAGGGAGCTGGAGTTGCCTACCAGTAACCCCCGCAGGGCCGGAAGTAGCCTCGGGGGCCACAGACACTGCCCAGGGAAGGGCAGACACACTAAGACCCTGAGGCTTCCACTAAGCCCCTAGGAGGAATACTTCATTCTACTTGTCCCCACACACCCTGAAGAGTTAGAAGGTTGAGTATTTCCAAGGGACAGAATATTATCAGTAACCCCAACGCAGCCACAGTCCTTAGATTTCTAAATTGGCTGAGCCTGGCATATAGTAAGAGCTCAATAAATATGTGCCAGTGATTGAGCAAAGGACTGAATATTCTGCACTTCTATATCTAAGACATCTGATTTAAAACTAAAGAAATTTCATAACATCTTCATAGCAGGGGTGATATTTTATCACCACCCCCATGTCAGAGCATTTAATTGAAACTATGGTGTTAGACACAGGATGAAAAAATTGATGTTCACGGCCTTTCTTTAGACTCACTGCTTTTTTGCTTCCATTTAGTTTATCATAACATAGATCAGTTACTGCTCATAGTAGGGCAGGGGATGGGGTGGTATATATAAAGTCACAGTAACTTCCGGATTAAGAGTTATTGTTTGTTTCTCAGCAAAAGCAAGCAAGCTTGCTACACACCTTTACTGAGGGATGGCAAAAAGATACATACATACATACATACATACATACACACACATGTATATACATTCATAAACTAGACAACGTTGAATTAGGACTGGAGATAAAGTTGACCACTAAAGTGAAAAGCTGCGACTTGCCTAGAGTCATGCTCGGAGCCCTTCCTCAAACTAAAACTTTGGGTTTGGCTGTAGCACAGGAATGGCTCACCCTCGGTGGTCTAGGAAACCACCCGCAGCCACCATGGACACTGTGGTCAGAAGTGCAGCGTTAATAAAAAACACTCAAGGAGCACTTCTCTCTTTCTGCCTTTAAGTTAAACTTCTTAGGAACCTAGGGGTCCATTGAACTTCACACAAAGAAGTCAGACTCCAAAGTGCTCATGTGGGCACCCTCCCGTGTCTATGAAGGGCCTCCCGCGGGGCCTATGCTCCATCGACACTGCTGGCAGTTGGGTTGTTCATGAGAGTAAAGTCCCTTGTCACAGCCTCTTCACTGCTGTGAGAAAGTGCCGGGACCAGAGCGGATTAGGGCACTGGGGCCTGGACTTCTTGGAGAAAATGAAGCCCATTGCTCCTGACTTTCTGTGTGCCTGGTTGCAGAAGTTATTTTTAGAGTCACGTTGACAGCAAAAAGACTGAAGACTATGACCTAGAACTCCAGATAGATATCGCAAAGTGTCAGCCCAAATTTCCCTTCTTTGGGAGAGTCTGGATAAAACTTTACTGCCTTCACCCTGGGCTGGGGGTTCAGCTGGTTGGAACGTTGTCCCTTACATCAACAGCTTGCATATTTGATCCCCGGTCATGGCACATTGCCTAGGTTGTGGGTTCCAACCCTGGTAGGTGTGCACATGGGAGGCAGTCGATCGATGTTTCTCTCTCATAGAGATGTCCCCCCACCCTTCCTCTCTCCCTAAAATCAATAAGCATATCCTCAGGTATTAAGAAAAAGAAACTATGCGGGGTCAACAGACTAAAAATGCCTCGGTATCCAGTAAGGTGCGAGCAACCGGCAGTTTGTGTGCATGCTGGACTCCAGCTCGTCGTTGGGCAGAGAAGGGCACCACGGGTTCTGCTATCAGAGCTTACAATGAACTTCCCAAGCTCAGCAAGGACCTTCTATTTGCTTTCTCAGCAATCCAAGAGAAAGGAAATAGCCACATGTTCCGGTATTTCCATAAAGAGAGGAGAAAATGGATAGGGGCTGCGATCCAAATGGAGCCTCAAACATAGCAAATGCCACATAGCGAATGCTGTGCACCTGGGAAGCTCTGATAAGAAGTGAGCATCTTGGTGGATGAAACCTGGCAAGTACTACCAGAGAGCTGGGTGAGTAGAGCACACTGTGTGGGCTTGAGAGCAAGTTACAACCTGTATCTTAGCCATCTCATCCAAAGCATTCCCTAGAAACAACCAAAGAGTAGCAATACACTGAGGACCAGGTAGGCCAAGAGATAAGGAAACAGTTCTAAACTTTGGGCAGCAGGAAGAAATGAAGACAGGGCACTTTGTGCTCTGAACTCAATCCCAGGGTCTTCCATAGTTACTTTCTGGGCTTTGAGGGTGCAGTGGAAAAGAGAAATGGAAAGACAGCAGAAGGAAGGAATACGAAAGGGCCCAGAAGATGGAATATTCTAGAATCATCTGGTAAAGGGGGGCTTAAAGCTACCAAAATAATGGCCGGAGCCAACCCCTTCCCAATCCATCCACAATTGTACCCAACCAACCCTAATCAAAGAGGAATCTAAGCTCCTCCTGCCAGATCAACCTGCTAAATTAACAGTATTGCTGCTCCCCTAGGTACATCCAGCAATAACCCAGAATCAGGCATTTAATGAAGAGAGAAAGCATCTTTCATATTTTTAAATCTTAAATTTAAAACAAAACTTATCTGCTCTTCAGCAGCTTACCACATTGAACCTCCTTGTAAATGAGGAGGAAAGCCTTTCCAACATTATTCAGATTCACCTACTTGCTGCTGTGAGCTGTCACGATGCATGATGGTTGAGGGAGGCAGGTCTCTGCTTGTCATCTCAGGAATGGTTACCCCACAATCCTTGCTCTAGCTCCAGGGCACTGCCTGGGGATTTGGCTTCCCAAGGAAAGGTATCTAGCAGTGACATCATTGTGTCATGCAAAAGGGAAGCTGATCTACCCAGGCAGCACTGAAGTGCCTAGGTGATGCCAAGAAATACCCTTCATTTCACCCAAAAGCAGTATGTTCTCCCATGTGTCAGCACACTTCTGTTTAATAATGAACAGCCTCCCTGAAGGGACTGACTGGGGAACATGGGTACTTTATTATCCTGTGCAAATCCCCTGGCATTAAAAATGTCTTTCCTTTACTAGCACTCGCAGTTCTGCTCCGTAAGTAGGGTACCAATCAGGGATAATCCAATGATCATGTTGTTTGTCACAATCATTTGGTGGCATGAATGGGCCATATTACAAGAAAAGGTTTCCAACAGGATGCCCATAGTGAGGAGTAAGACTTGCCTTTGTAGGATCCAGAGGGCAAAAATAACAGCAACATTAACAATCATAGTAGCTAGCATTTCTAAACATTTTACATTATCATCTCATATCTCACTTAATCTTCACAAGAGCCCTGTGAAATAGATTTGTATCCCCATTCACAGATGAAGAATCTGAGGCACAGAGAGGTTAGGTAACTTGTCCAAGGTCTCATACAGTGGGTCTGTAGCACATTTGGTCATTTTACACAGAAGTTAACTGAGGCTCAAAGCCAGTGTTGACGTCTAGCCTAGAAACCTAGTTTTAGGACCCCAGGCATGTTGTTTCTTTCCCATTATAGAGCCAACACTTGGGGTCACTTGAGAACCACTTGCTCCCAGCTGTGGAGTCAGGTCACCCCTGAGCACCATGAGAAGGCAGCAGTAAGGTATGGATGGCTATGCTTAGCAGACAACTGGACAGTGAGCCTTACCTGCTGCTTTCCCAGGAAATGACAAAGTGGAGGATGATGCTCTTCCAAGGTCCTGACAATTGTGATTGTTACCAGGCATTCTTTCCAGCTAACTGACCAAACAGCAAATGTTTTAAAGAAATAGATATGTCTACCATTAGATAAACTTACAGAAGGGCAATCTCCCATTCTTGCTTCTCCAGCGGTCATTTTCATTCCCTGAGCCCTATTTGGGTTCTCAAACATGTGTCAATGTGGATAAATTGGAATAGAACTGAAACACAAAGAGAGAATCCTCCATTTTGCTTAGAACAGAATTTTATACACAATAGGAGTCAATAAGTGCTCATGAAGCAAAGACATGAACAGATGCAGTGCTATAGAGCCAACCCCTATTCCCAATCCTATTTTATAATGATGTTTCTTCCAGAGTGATAAGGAAACCCTGCAGTATGGACTGAACCAACACCTTCCACCAGCTGGGCTCTGCCAGGATTTTCCCCTGAGAAAAGCAAATAGAGTTTTGCAGAGATTTTTTATTCTTAACTATTAGATGTCCTATGTCTTGTTTCTGTAGTAGAACTCTATTAACTAAAACATTTAATTCTGTAGAGCACCTCATGTCAAACCTTCAAAGGGTTTATAATTAGTGATTATTTTTCATCTGAGGAACCAAAAGCTCTGTTATGGAAAATTTCAGCTACTGGAACAATACATCTTTAAACACTGGGTAGGTTTTATGGGTAAGAAAATTAGAAGCTCATTTATACAGATGGCAGGTAACCTGATGGTGGCAAAATTGAACAGGTCATTCCTGTTACTGGAAGGCAGGAAAAGAAGGTAGAGAATGTCTAGGTTTTCCACTATGATTTTTCTCTTTCTGAATTGAGACAGGCTTTACCTGAACCCACTGTCATGTTCAACCTGTCCTTACCCACAACATCCTGCGATGGGTCAGCATCATACACATGGCTCACATTCTTCAACAGTCCCAGCTGGGCTGGTCCAGGTCAGTACAATCCTCACCTTCTGTCCAAGATGCTCCTTGGTCCCTGGACCAAGCTTAATCCCTCCTTGTGATTCTACCATGACAAACTCTGCTGCTCTGGGATTTGCCCCAATTCAATTGCCTGCTGTACCCTGTGCTGCCTTGTAACTTCCCATTAAAGGGGGGCCACATAAGCCTCTGAGCCAAGAATTAAACCATCTTCATCTTGTTGCAAGATTGGCCATCGGCCATCTGCTGTTGGCCATCAGCTCCTAAGATAGACTTCACATTCCATTCAATTAATCTATTTAAAGCATACAATTCAATAGTTTTTAGTATGTTCAGCATTGTGCAATCATCACCAAAATCAATTTTTGAACATTTTCATCACTCTGCCCTTGAAACTTACAGCTATTAGCAGTTGCTCCTTTCTGCACCTCTCCCCTAGCCCTAGCCAACCAGTACTCTACTTCTTTCTCTCCCAATTAGCTTTTTATTCATTTCATTGGACCATAGATAGAGTTTTCACTCCTCTTTTTGGCTTTTAGAATTCTCCCTGAAGTGACCTCCTGTTTTGATCTACTTAGTCCTTTCCTCTCCTTTCCCCACCTCTATGTTTCAATGCACATTTCCCGCATTCAGTCTCCTTACCAGATCTGAAATACCCTTTCCTGTTGGGTTAACTCAGTGGACCTGGGTTGCCAAAACCCTGCATACTCCAAAGAAAGAACTGGCTCTTGCCAGGCCCTGGAAGACAACTGCTCAGCACTTGGAATAGCCTGCCTGGCAAGAGTGTCTCTAAAGCCCAGGTCATAGTATGTTAGTCTAACCTCTGGGGTGGTGGCGGTGCTGGAGATTGAGTTGCCAGGATTAGTCATATGGGAGCCCCATGCCTACATGACTGACTCCCAGTAAAAACCCTCAACACCAAGGCTCTGGGGAGCTTCCCTAGTTGGCAACACTTCAGACATGCTGTTATATATCATTGCTGGGAGAATGAAGCACGGTGCATGCAACTCCATTGGGAGAGGGCAACGAGACGCTCAGGCCTTGTTTCTCCTCACTCTTTCCTATGCATCTTTTTCCTTTGCTGGTTCTAATCTATATCCCTTAAATGTAATAAGTAATAACCATGAACATAACAGATCTCCTGAATTTTTTGAGTCCTTCTATAGAATCGTCATACCCAAGAGTGACCTTGGGGAGCCCACACACCCTTGTTTTCCCCACTACCCAATACCCCAAATACCCCAAATTGGATTGTCTTCCATAGACTCTGCCAAGTGCCAATCCATTTAGTTTGCAAGGCCCAGCAAGTCACACCTTTGCCAGGAAACACAGCACAGGAGGTGAGAGTGCAGATTCTGGACCAGCTAGACACAACGCCCAGCTTCGGCTCTTACTAGGTATGTGACTTTGGGTAATGTGCTTACCCTTGTGCCTCCGCAGCCTGCCTGTGAAATGGGAAGTGTGATATTTATTTCACAGAGCCAGTATGAAGTGTAAACAGATTTGTATTGTGTAAAGCATAAGAACAATTCTTGGCACATAGACAATCCCAGTGCTAGCTATGGTTTTTATGAGCTTTTCTATGCACTCCACTCACAATACTCCCTGTTCCCCATAACTCCACGCTTGTGCTGTAGTGTGATTACATGCACCTGGGCCCTGTGTCTCCAACCAGCCTGCGAAATCCTTCCGCAGGGTCATGTAACTGACTAAAACTGTCTCCTTGGAAGTTCTATTACAGGCTAAGCATATAATTGGTTCCTAAAATATATTTGCTAATGCATAGGGAGGCTATCTTTATTACAAAGTCTAAGAAAATCAGATTCTTCACTTAATTTCCTCTGTGTAAGCTAGTCATAGTCCTTTTTGGAGGAAAAAATAACCTTCTTTTACATACATTTGTGCAAGGAATTTGAGATCCCAGCAACTATACATATCCAGGACAGCCTTTTCAACTGAAATTGTCTAATAGGCTCTAATGGCTCCTGTACCTTATAATTTATTATCAAATTACATTTTGAATTAGGACTGCTAATTGTTAATCATCAGCTTGAATTAGTTGTTAATGAGTAATGTCACTAATTACAGGGCCACCTAACATAGAGCAGGCAGGCACCACTGGCACCTCACAGAAGATGCCTGATGCAGCACACAGGCAGTGCCTTGAAAGCAGCATGCTGTGAAGTGTCCCATCTCTGATGACACCATAGGATCTTCCCTCCTGCGGTAAAAGTCACAGGATTTCACAGCTGGACAGAACCGTAAAGATCAGTGATTACCAAGCTGTGGGCTGCAGACCTCAGAAGCCTGCAAATCTAAGCCAGGTTTCCATGAATTCATGGTGTACCCAACCAAGGAGCCTTAAGCTAAATATATTATATCCCTCATTCTTCCCTACTATTTTTCACATATAAGGGTGGGCAAGACTAGGTTTACAGTTGTGAATACGTGAAACACAGAGTTCATTCTTGTATTATTATTTTTTATTTATTATTATAACCTACTTTTGCCCACCCCTGTATACAGACATAATGTTATGAATAATCAAATTTAAGTTTGTATCAAAGCACAACTGAATTCACAATAGCTGTTGTCAAGAAATCCTTGTGCAAAATTTGTTGAATCTATATTCTTGGCCCCTCAGAACAGCCATCAATTAGTTTTTGTGTTCTTGGCCAGTTCACCTATTCCCATTCCTCTCAGCAATTATTCCAGACCTTTTTAACTTTTCTGTAGACCTCTAGCCAAGGCCTACATCTCACTCTCAGCAGAGATTTTTTCCTCCTAATTCACAAGGAGAATGCAGGTCTTACAGCATGAGCTCTTTCTCTCCTTCAAGACCAAACTACTATTTATGTTCTTGACCCCACTCACTGCTTCCTCTTCAGGGTCCTTCTTTTCCACTCAGCCACCTCTGTCTATGACTTCAGACCTTCCCTCTTTCCTTGTTCCATGCCCTCAGCTATAGCTACTGCTGAGACCTTTCATGTTCTCATTTGGGCTGAGGACCGTTCAGACAATAGGCGCTATATTCAAAGAGATCACGCAAAAAGTTTAAAGCAGATAACCAAACAATAGTTAGCTGGCCAGTGAGGATGACTGAGTGCAGTCTGGGAGAGGAATGTGTCAGAAGTTTCCCTGGAGTGAGCTGTGCCCTGAATGCTCCTCCCAAAGGGGAGAGGGCAGGGGCCCTACTAGCTAACCCGAGGCCTGGAGTTTGTTGCTCCTGGCAGTGGAGAAACATCCGCCCTGGTGTCTGAGTTATCTTAGCAAAGAGAAAGTGGCCTGTGGAGCTGGGGTGGGGCGGGGGCGGGGAGAGGGACCTGTGTATGGGAAGTCGCCTCTCCCCTTCCATGCAGAACAAAGGTGTGTAAATCTTGGAAATCAGATATGGAACCCAGAAAGAGATGCTGACCTGTGGCCACTTTAAAAGTAGTCACTATAAAAGCTCATTTTAAAAAAGGGATGGAGTACTGATACATGCTACATGTATGACATGGATAAACTATACAATAAAAGACACAAGGCACAAAAACCCCACATATTGTATAATTCCACTTACATGAATTGTCCAGAATAGGCAAACCCATTCTTTCTTTTCTGTCTTTCAGACAGAAAGCAGACTGGCACCTGCTCCCTGTATGGAGGAAAATTCTTGGTTTCACTAAGATAATGCCCGCTGATGCCTTAAACAAAAGGGTATTTGTAGTCTCCCTGTTATTAAATCTTTATGACACTGCTCTTCTGGTTGTCCTCATACCTCTCTGAGCATTCACTACTTGTCAGTCTCGTTTATGAAGGCTCCATTCACCCCAGAAATATTGGGGTTTGCTTTCTCCTTCTCTAGCATACCTGTGGGCAATTTTATCCTCTTTCTCATGATTTACTAACCCTGACCTCTATTCTGAGCCTCAGATGTCACTCATCCATTCATTCATTCAATAAATCTTTTGGCATGCCTATAAGTGCCAGGTATTCATTAGGTACTGGGGATACAACTGAAATAACCACAGTCCTGGTTTCATAAAGCATATAGACCAGCGGGCAGTAAAAAAAAAAAAAAATGGTAAAGAAAGGTTTTCCAACTGGGAAAGTAGAAATATCTAGGAGTCATTCTGAATATAAGCCTTGTGGATCATTAAGAAGTTGTTTTCAAGGCACCCATAAACTTCATAAAATTATATACAAAGTTTGGTCTGTTTATCTGTTTAATGATCTCTGTCTTTCATTAGAGTATCAGAGATCTGCTTGACTCAAAACAATTTAAACTCAGCTGGTCTAATGATAGGTTTCTGATGTGACATTGGAGATGATGCCATTTTGGAGAAAAATCAGGGTTTAAGACATAGATTTGAGAGCCTTCTCCACCCACAGACAAGAGCTGAGTCAGTGCTTCTCCAAGTCTGTCACTGAACAATCTCAGCCTCACGTAGGGGGCAGTGGCACGCAATGGAGGCAGCAGGGGGATCGCTCTGGCCTTCACTCAAGCTCCAGAGGTCCAGCCATGTTCTCCTATAGCTTTGAGTCAGACTTTCCCCAAATCTCTCAGCCCCAAAATAACGCCTCATGCAGCAGGTGCCTACAGCTCCCAGCGTGAGAAGCATAGAGTAAGGTTGGCCTGGGAGTTACGGGGGTCCCCAAGGGCCTCCATGTGGACCAAAGACCAAATTCCAGGGACCCACATGGTCAAATCCAGTCTAGAGACATGTCGTTTGGAAGGAGACGGGTTTATTGCCAGTATTTAGAATTCAGGAGATTTTATGACATGATCTGGATTTGTGTCCTGTCTTAAAAGGCTGAGGGCCTGGCAATGCTGGCCATGTGTCCCCCAGCACCATCACATGGACTGGCAGCCACAGCCTCCTTCAGGGCACGTGTTCTTCGGTCTCCGTCCACATGCCTTGCACTCGGCCCTGCCCTCTTTAGCGGCATCTGCCCACTCTCGACACCCAAAACTCTGGTGTAGACAAAGAGCAGAGGAAAAACAGGAAATCTTGGGAAATAGTTGTTTACCAAGCAGAAGATACATAGGAAGAAAGAGGGAAAAAAGTAAAACAGAAAGGAAATAAATTCCCTTAATGCAAAATCTCCTACATTATGTTGCCTAACAACGAGGCTCTTTTATAAAGACTAGTCCACGTTGATGCCATTTGGATTGCAAAAAAGTTCTTCTCATCCCTTCCTATACCATAATAAAAGCATTACAATTAAAATATCAGGACCATAGTGGGGAGGGGAAACCACCATGTCCTAACATTTACGAATCATATCTGCTTAATAACATCAGAAGGGCCATAAAAATTCCTTCCTACAATTAAATATCTCCATCAGCTATTAACAAATTAAGCATTTTATAAGTGATGATCCATTAAAAGAGATTATTGGTTTGTAATTCTATTTTGTACATCAGAGATGCATGTAAATTAATGACTCATGATCACGACTCGATTTTCAAATCTTTTTTAAAATGCATATTCATCATCTGTTAATGTAACCATAATTCATAAAATACAAGCTAAATTTTCGCTTTAGTGCCTTACATATGCAGCAACAACCATGTTTCCTGGGCACCCCGTAGCACTGCCTGTATAGTCACTGCTTCCCCTCTGTTGCTAACACCACCACCACACCCTCGTCCCCTTATTTATCAAGGTTGGAGGTCAGCTTCCCTGTATGGCATGGAAAAAGCATCATTTGGCTAAAAAGATGAAACTCATTGTATGTCAGTCCATCATCTGAATCTAATGCCTTCAAAATCTGAGAGCCAAGGAGTCATTAAACACTCCGCATTAATTTTTCTTAATCGTGGTAAAATACACATAACATAAAATTTACTATCTTACCCATTTTTATGTGTACAGTTCAGTAGTGCCAAACAATTTCCACAGCTCTTTTCATTTTACAAAACTGAAACTCTCTAGCCCATTCCTCCCTCTCTCCAGCCCCAGGCAACCACCATTCTACTGTCTGTCTCTGAATTTGGCTATTTTAGGTGCTTCATATGAGTGGACTCATATAGATGTGTCTTCTGGTGACTGATTCATTTCATTTAGCATAATGCTTCCAAGGTTAATACATGTTGTACCATATGTTAGAAATCCCTTCCTTTTTAAGGCTGAATAATATTTCATTGTATCCACATACCTCATTATATTTATCCATTCATCTATAGATGGACACTGGATGACTTCCACCTTTCGACTATTGTGAATAATGCTGCGATGAACATGGGTATACAAATATCTCTTTGAGACCCTGATTTCAACTCTCTTGGGTGTATACCCAGAAGTGTAATTGCTGGATCATATGGTAATTCAATTTTTTAATGTTTTGAAGAACTGATTTCCACAGTGACTGTACTATTTTATATTCCTACCAGTAGTCTACAAGGGTTCCAATTTCTCTACATCCCTGCCAACACTTTCCTTTTCTGCTTTTTTTTTTTTAAAAAAATGGTAGCCATTCAATGGGTGTGAGTTGTATCTTACCCATTAAAGTTTAAATATCCCAAAGGTTATGCTTTGGTTCTCGGATGACCCCTTAGTGACAAATCTACATTATCATTTGCACAGACCCAAGAGTGTGGCCCTACAGCATTGCACAAAGACATTGAACATCTACGCTGGGACATGATCTGAGCCATGGAGGCATCTCCAGCTGAGAAAGTTATTGTCCCAAAAGTTCATCTTCCTTGTTACAAAGATTTGCCCATAGGTGGCTCTACTCTAATGCGATTCTTCAGCTTTCAGTTTGAGCAAAAAAAATAAAAGAATACGGGGCAGGGAGTGGGAGTGTTGGGAGGGAGGTTCTGTACATCTCACAATCTTATTCTTGTTTATTAAAAATTTGTAAGCTGAGAAAGAACTTCATGGCTACTTGTGAAGTGTTCTCACTCCTATTTCACTATTCTTTCTTGCTATTCCCCTTAATACCAACAGTGTCCTAAAACTAGGGTAAAGGAAGAAAGACCCCCTCCCCCATCTCCTAACTTAAGACAGAACTAAGAAGATTTTAAGTCAGTTTAGCCCTCAACTAGAAATCACAGAAAGTACTGAACTATAACTCAAGCATCATCTTAACTGAAAAATTGTGGCATCTGCAGCAGGCTGAACAATGACCCCCTCACCCCAGAAAATATCCACCCGTCAGTGTTACCTTATATGGGGAAAAGGATGTGGCAGGTGTGATTAAGGATCTTGAGATGGGGATATTTTTCTGGATTATTCATGTGGATGGCAAACATCACCACAAGAGTAGGCAAGAAAGTCAAAGGAAGAAGTCCATGTGATGAAGAAAACAGGGGGAAAGGAGTGTGATGCAGTCACGAGCCAAGGAAGGGGGACGGCCTTCTGAGGCCGGAAAAGGCAAGAAGTGAATTCTCCCCTCGAACACCTGGAAGGACCCAACTCCACGGACACCTTGAGTTTAGCTCTGGGAAGGCTCATTTCGGACTTCTGACCTTCGGAATGTAACAGAATAAATTTGTGTGCTTTAAAGCCACTGAGTTTGTGGGAATTTGTTACAACAGCCATAGGAAACAAACATGGCCTCAAAACCGCCTACTGTATTCAATACCCTTTGTATGTGAGCTTCGCACCTCGAATGCTCTGAGGCTCTGATCTCCTTGTCTCCAGGGAGGCTGGGTGTGACCTAGGGCAAGACTCTTGCAGAGCTGCCCCAAGGCCTTTGGTTACCTCAGGTGCCACATAAATATTGTCCTTTTCTACTCCTGTATCATGAAGAAAGGTGCGGAACACTGAAATAATAAAGGTATCAAGTATGAAAGAGCCCAGGAATTAATGTTTCAAACCTCATACTTAAAAGCTCCTGAACACAGTTCATCAATAGATATGAGGAAGAATAAAAAAGTGTGAGCATTCCTATTGATAATCTACAATAGGCCTAAGAGGCCTGGCTAACCCCTTACCACCCACCCACCGCCCAACTCTGCTTATCTCTAAGAAACAGATAGCCTGCAGGTGGTAGTTGCCTCCTAAGGAGTCAGTTAAAACCAGCTGAAGCCTAGATGGCCACTCAACAACCTCAAATCTCATTATAATCTAATTTCCATACTAAATGACACACCCACCAGCACCCCATGACAATTGGCAATCACCATGACATAACCAGAAAAGAACATAAAAGGACAGAAAGGACAGAAAAGAGGTGGAACCCTGATTCTGGATGAAACTACCATCCCTTTCCCAGAAAAATCACGAATATTCCTCCGTCCATCCTCCTGTATAAACAACTTGTCTGCCCCAAGTCCAAATGAGAACTTGATTTGAGAGCCAATATGCTTCTCCTTCTCCACTGTCCGGCCATTGAGTTATTATTTTTATTTTTTCCATAACCCCATTTTTAATAATGGGTAGAACGATTGAATTAAGCTTGCACTGAACAAAAAAGAGCCCTGCTTGGGGGTCTCAGGAAGGGGGCTTTGGCGCCCTGGGTTACATTATGAATTCAGTCTCTCAGTATTTCTGTTTGGTAAGCTGCACTTGAAAACTGTAGCTGAAGGAGCAAAATGCTATAATAGTAGGACACCTGAATTTCCTAAAGCAGCCTTTTGCACTCCGCTGTTCCAGGCCCAGGAGCCTCTCCCAGCCTCCCTCCCTTGGCTCCTGTCCTCTGGGACCTGGGACTCAGTGGCCACCAGAGCTTGCCTACCACGGACCTGATGGGGAGAGAAGGGTCTCCGGCGTCCCACCAGTCTTTCGGGGGGCTGATATACATGCACCACAGCTCCCAGCTGTACCCATGGGCCGAGTTCTCGTACCGCTGCACCTCAAAGGTGTCCTGTTTGATGTTGTCGATGGACGGAAGGATCACCCGCTTCCGGTTCTCCTGGATTCGGGATAGAACCGGCTCAGCCCTGAAACACAGAGAAGGAGAAATAAAATGTCTCTCCTGAGGTAAGCCACACCTCAACATGCACAGACCCCCACGGCCACAGGAAATGAACAGAAGCAATGTAGCCAAAGGTAGGGCTTTGGCAGGTTAGCACTCAGAAGGAAACTGAGGCCCCCCGAGTGACCTGCCCCAGTTGCATCTTGTAACTCAAGGCCCTTGCCCATAGGGGCTGCTCACATGCTGATGCCGGCATGAGAGGCCTGGAGCGAGACTTCAGAAAGTGCCTGGCCTGTCTTTTATGCCAACAGTGTAAGCCAAAGCAAGGTCATCTGACTCTATGACTGCATCGCATTACAGCTTTATACTGTGTTTTCAGTTTCCCCTCAGGGCACTGGTGGACGACTCTTATATTTTCCGTGGGAGCCGAATTCCTTTTCTTAAAATAGGTCACTTCTGCTCTTGATGGCCTGGATTTAATAAGCTTCTTTGTGTGTGTGACTATTTTAGTTGTTTTAATTGATTATTTAATTGATCTCTTAAAAGGGATCTAAATGAATTGGTTAGCAATGGCCACCAGATGAATTAAATGCAAATGCAGGCAGAATCCTGCCTCCTAGCGCATCTGCCCCTTAGGGCTGCACTGGAGATTGGCAGGGAGCTGGCTGGAGGTTCTAGGTGTAGCCCTGCTGGTTTAGGGAAAAGCAGATGGTAAGACGCCCTGCCAGTGTGTGTCTCTACAGCAGATGTAGGAAGGGATCGTTTCCCACATTCGGGAAGGAGAAGATGGCTCTCACAAGCCAGGACATTAATCTCCCTGCTTAACATGGAGTGCAAGCTCTGGAAAAGAATCAAGCGAAAATCCCATTCCTCTGCATTATTTGGAAGAATAATGAGAATGCTCGGCCGACATCCCATCTCTTTTCATTTGCAGCTATTGAATTACCTGTTGGCTCACCTCATCTTTCCATTTAAAACGAGCAATAAAATATATGCTGGACCATTTACTGTCTCCAATACTTCTGCTCACCCCATCTAGGCTGAAGCCAAATGGGACGGACTTCCCACAGCTTTGAGCCATGCTTCAGTGCTATGGCCCCTCCAAGCGTTCGCTCATGCTGCTTTCATCCAGGAATGCCCTTTTGCCACAGGCAGGAAGTCTGACCACCTACCAAGGCTTATTAGATCATATGCCACCTCTTCCAAGAAGCCTTCCCTAATTTTCTCCTGCAGGAAAGCTTTCTCCTCCCTTTCAACTCTTAAACCACCTTCTCCATTTTATTCAGGTGACTCTGACTATATGATGTATTTGCTAATCTTTGAACACACATTTTTCCTAATGAGCTGATGATAGCTCATATTTATGATTACTTACTACAGCTTGGGCACCATTCTAAACACGTCACACAGGGCACTAGCTAATTTAAATCTCACAACAATCCCATTTCAATAGACACTGTGGTCACCATTTTACAAATCAGAAAACAGAGTTCAGGAGGGAGGTTAAGTCATTTGCCTCAGGCACATATCCAGTTGGTGGCAGAATCAGGCTTCTAACCCAGATGGTCTGGCTTCAGCCCTAACCCCAAACCTCACTGCCTCCTTCGATGAGCCACACTTCCTCCAGGGTGGCCTGGTGCTGTGCATTTAGAAGCATCCAGCTCAGTCCATCTCTTTGTGGTAGAAGTTATTGAGCATGGGGACAGAAAACTGTGTTCAAATATTGCTTCCGAAGTAAGGAATTTGATCTCCAGTCTGTGATAGCATGTACAACTGTTCCCAGCAATTTGTTTCCCACTCCCAGCGGACATCCTGATGGCTGTACTCTTTCCCTCAACCCCGATCAATGCTTAGCTTGGACATATGACTAGCTGTGACCAGTGGGATGTGAGCAGAAGTGACAATGCCACAACAGAGCAGAAACTTTCATAGCCATTGCAAGGTTCAGCTGTTGTTCTTTTCTCTGAGCCACAAATAACCCAAGGCTGACCTACCACACGGACATGACAGAAACCCTTGTCATCATGAGTCAGGAGGTTGGAGGCCATTGGTGCGGGATAACTTAGTGAAAGCTGAGACACAGTGTCTGCCCTAGAATAAGGAATCACAAGAAGCATTTGATGATGACAATGATGGGCTGAGTAAGCCAACAGATGAATTTCTCCCTTCTTCTCAGTTTTATCTTGGACTACGGTCTTACCTTCTATTCCAACCACCCCCTTCTCCATTCTTTCAGTGACCTCGGGGGAATCAGGCTAAGTGTCCCACCTCCTGACCCCTCCTGACACACTGCAGGCCCTGAGTGCCCCTAGGGTTCAGCTTATGACCTACCAGCCAGCAGTGAATTCCACGTGGGCATCAAAGAAGCCAGTGACTTGGCCAGTGGCTGCCTTCCAGCCCTCGATGCGAGCTCGGATCAGGCCCTCTCTTTTTTGATTGCGCACCACCTTCACCAGCCCTGGGTAGCGTTTATGGACATATTCCTCCAAGGGGGCCTTCAGCTCCTCTGTAAATGACAAAACACAAGAAGGTCCATAACTTGTCATTTCAAATATGTGTCCAACCCACTGTGAGGCCAACAGACCTTCAGGAAGTTCAGGGATTGCGGGAAAGTTTGCATGCTAGTAACTCTAGTAGAAAAGGCAACTCAGCCAGTATGAGTCAGAAGACATCTGTGACACAGCAGCCCAGGAAAGCTATGCTCTTTCAGTGTCCAGCATGTACACCCGGGGAGAATCGAGGCCTGGATTTTAGATCTCCACTGCTGCAGGCTGGCAGATGTCCTCTAAGCTTTCTTTTCTTTGTGGCCTACTGTCCTTCCCTGGCTAGTATTCCTGTCCTTCCACTATCCCACGGTCCTGTTTATCAGCTGCTGGATGGGCGTTTCCATCTGCACATACACTGGTTCTTCCAGTATGTGTCCTAAGTGATCCAGGCACATAGTCATGCACCAGATGCAATGTTAACAGGATTAGTTCTTTGCTCTTAGGATGTAAAATAAATCTTTGCCCAGTAATGAATATGCCACCATGAGGCAGAAGTAATGCTGAGAGAGATTGCACACATCTCCTTCTGCAACAAGCACGTGGTGCAAAGTGCTTTATTTATATCATCTAATTTAATCCTTACGGCAACCCTAGAAAGTTGCTAGATTAACTCTATTAATTATCTAGATTAATTCTGCTCTGCAAATTAAGAAATAGTCTCAGGGAGGCTAACCTGCCCCAAGGTCACACACCTAGTAACGGAAGAGCTGAAACACAGGCCAAATGTGTCTAATTTCACGATTTAAAGGTTGATACCTTTCTGTACAAAGGATGACCAGATGTAGGGGACCAGGAGAGGCTGAAAGAAAGGGGATTCTTAGATATGCACGCTCTGAGGATCCGCCTTTGGAGAGTCAGTCTCATACTGTAGGGCACTCATGGGTTGCAGGAGCAGCCCAGGTGATTGCAGTGACAGAGGTCCACGACAATGCTTTAGCAGACTTTTTAGAAGTCCTCCGAGTGTGCTTTAATGAAACCCAGAATGGCTGTATTTACAGACACTGTGCAGGCCTCTCGTGTCCCAGTTATATAGGCCAATTTTTGGCAAATTAAAGCCATACATTTGTGGCATACACAGAGGCTGACCTCACTAGGTCATGGCTGTTGTCTGTGGGAGTGGTGCAGTCTCCCAAAATTCAAGAAAGTAAATTTCTGTCAAGACACACAATCTCTGGTACTTTGTAATGGCTGCCCTAGCAGACTAATACAGAGAGGGTCCATAACACACATATCTTTGCCCAAATTTTTGAGGGAAAAATAAGGATGCGCATTATACATGGGTAATACTAGTTCTGTATCTATAAAAATGTTTTTAATTCTTATGTTTTTTTATGTTTTTATGCTTATGCTTATAAAGCGTAACTTTAGAAAGTGGCAACGGTATCCATATGCAAAATAATACTCTGGAATCCAATAATTGGTTCTTTATATAAATAAAAAATTGAAGTAAAAAATTAAAATGAAAGATTTTTTCCTGAAAGTTTGGTCCGAAAACATGAGTGTGCATTATACACAGGAATGTATTATACATGGCAAAAGATGGTATTTGTTTCAAAAGGATTGAAAATGGAATCTGGGTGGGGAAATGGCAGATACCTCTAACAAGGCATAGCCTGTGGCAGGGAGTGCAGACCGGAGTCAGACAGCCTTGGGTTCAGAACCCAGTGCTAGCATTTATTACCTGAGTGGCCTTGGGAAATTCAGCCAATCAGTTTGTGCCTTGATTTCCTCATCTACAGAAGGGGGACCCCATAGGGTTATGGTGAGCATTAAACAAGTTAATATACATAAATGTCTAGGATTATCTCTGGCATCAATGTTGAACATTGAGTAGCCTGCCTTAGTAATTATTTTCCCTCTCTGTAGGTGTAGGACACTTGAACAGAGATCTCAGAGTAGCCCAGGAGCCTGAGGAAGCTAGGTGTAAGATGAAAAATAGGCCTCTATGCTAGAACTAAGGTCCTCAGATGGGAGGGCACATCAACATCACTGGAGGTATTGAAACGGATTGCTGGCCCCTTCCCCACAGTTTCATTTTCAAAAGGTCTAGGGTGGGGCCTGAGTATATCTGTTTCTAACAAGGCCCAGGAGCATCCATCCTTTAGTATGGGGACCCATACTTTGAGAAACACTGAACTGGAAACAGGTAGGGCAGTCTTGGCCCATGCTTAGCACACTAGTATGTCATCAGTGGGTTATCTATGTTGATGTTTTTGCTGGTCTGGCTACCATCTTTGCCATCATCCCAGAGTTGGTAAGGAGGTTGGTGAAGAAACTAGGCTGTGGGCACCCTCTGCTTCTTCACTCACCATGAATTAGAAGGATAAGCAAGTAAATGGCACTGGGTTGGCCCAAAGAATGTTCAGCTCCTAGAAACTACCTACTACATATTGGCTGGGTTTTTCTGTGTGTTAGTTAAATTTCTTGGAACAATAATTCTAGCAAGAAGGTTAGGCAGGCCATGCTTATTTGGTTTTTCATTTAGTCCTCGTGAGTGCTGGGGATGAAAGGACCTGCCTTGGGAGGCACTTGACCGTGTATGGGCACAGCACCCGTGGACGAGGCAGTGAATCCTGCCCTCTCACCAGGGCTGGCCAGCGATGGCAACAACCTGGGAGAGGACATTCTGAATGCTGAGCACTGAACACCATACCAGGGGACCCACAGGCACTGTTAGCCCTGAGCTGCCAGGTGATGGGGCCCTGCTTTGCTTCTGCCCAGTAACTGGAAGTCAATTCCTGGCCATGCCAGTCACCATGCCTAAGTGTCAAGTGGTCTCCTCCATTTGTTTGGTGGTTGTGACTGAGGCATTTTGGGGGAGAGAGAGGGTGGGAGAGGAATTTACAAGTTTGGCAAAAGACAGTATGGTTTACTACCACTGCCCTTCTACATCTCAGAGCTCCTGAGGTATGGACATTATAGGGCTTTGACACATACAAGGGGACAAAAAAATAATGCCTAAGTATTTGGTAGTACCCTGTGGCTTTTAAGAATAAAAGAGATTTTACATAAAATGATATCTATTCCATAAATGCTATTTCTAACCATTGGTCTATTAATATTATTAATATAGATCATTTTTTTATAATTTCTCATGAACAACAGCTTATCTTTCTAGTTAGTCAATATCATTTTAAAGTCTATGGCCCACTGTACATGGGTGACACCAGTTGCACTATTACATGGTTCAGGGACATATTGTTTCATGTACAACTGAAGTGATGACCTATGGGATTCTGAGGGAGATGTCACCATGCCACTAGCAGGGCTCTAGAGTAAGTGACATTGAGCAGGCTTTTCTTTCCAGCCCCTGCATGTGAACCTGCACCCCATAAGGTATAGGCTTGGGGCCCTGCCCGGACTCAAAATCACCTCAGACACAAATGCTTGTTCAAAATACTTACAATCCAGTTAAGCAGAGGAGACATGTTAAAAAACAAACAAACAAACAAACAAACAAAAAACCAACTGCAATATTCACTAATGCAAGGGAAATGAAGCCAAAGGCCAAAGAAAAAAAATGGCCATGGAAGGAACATGCTATGCAGGGTCACAAAGGGAGAAATTTTCCTGGCTGGAGGTGTTCATGGAGGAGGTCGTGTTTAATTAAGCAGAGGCTCTCTTCATTGAGCCTGGGCTCTCACTATTCCAGACAAAAGGCATAAGCATTACATTGAATCTACAGAATCACCCATGTCTGGGAGACTGGGAAGATGCTATTAATTAGAAAAGAGAAAAAAAGAAAAGCAGAAAAACAAGTTGATGAGTTCCCCTGGGGACAGGTCATTCAGGGGCAGGCTGCTGAGCCAAGTTAATGGTCCAGAGGTGAGAAGAAAAGGTGCAGAGAATTGAAGACACAGCGATGAGCGAAGATGGCCATGAGAGGGGGGGAGTTCCAAGAGAGGGAGTGAAGAAGACCAGACCACGCTTTGGGAAACATGTACTGAGGAGGCAGGAGGACAAACTAGAGGTTAGGACTGGCTAGAAATAACATCGAAGAGGCTGAATCATATTAAGGGTAAAGTTTACAAGAGGAAGATATGCACATTCCTTTCACAAATATGTAGAGAGCACCTACATGGCTGAAAACAGTGCAGTTCTTATCCCCAGAGTTACTCTATGTCCAATGTCAAGAAGATCAAATGCATTAGAGAAAATAAGAGTTGAGAATGGACCATTGCTTTAAGCAAATAGTAGGTTCCTGACGGGACCAGTGAGAAAAAGGAATTCCGTTGTGGATGCATCTGGGCCCTGTGGGCAGAAGGGGATGAGTAGGACAGCTCAGGAGAAAGTTCCAGAAAGGCCAGTCCTGGTGGAACAAGATTGTGACAGCCCAAGGGCATTGGTGCGTTGAGATTTGGAAATTGCCTTAAAGTAAGAGAACCCACAAGTTAACCAAGGAAAAACAAGTCCCCAGGCTCACCGTGGAAGGAAACAAATCCCCAAACATCACAGTTAACAAAATGAACCCATTCTAAGACATTACAATAACAGTAAGAAAAACACTTTGCATAAGAAATGTCATCCTTAACAAATGAACCCATTCTACCACAGTACAATAACAGTAAGGAAAACTAAAATTTTACATAAGATTTTTCTCACTGACAAACTCAGAGAAGAAAACAAAAACTCATTTCTGCAAAAATAAATGTTTACCTTCCAGTGTTATAAAATCCAATACTAAATTGGTCTAGAGCCATTTGGGAATCCTTGTGTTTGTTAGCTTTTGGTAAATAGCATTTGGAGAGGTCAACAGGGAAGAAGCAAATACTGCCTGTGATCAGAAAGGACCGGGAGGCAGATATATCTGCTCCTTAACAATAAAAGAAACACCTGTCATCCAGGCTTAAGGAGTACACGCTGACAACAAGAAAGTTACAAACAGAGCTAAAGTAAAAAAACAAAGGAAAACAAAACATTATTATGGAATTATATTTGGATCCTGCACTTTGAGTGATGTTAGAGAATAAACCATTAGTCCATTCCCTTGTCTCTAACCCCTGCTCAGAAGCAAGTGTTGACCTAGAAGACTCGTCTTCACCTGCTCCCTAACCAGTGCATGAACATCAGTGTCACACAGACATATGTTTGGTGGCCATGCCCCCAGGGTTGGGCCATGTCTATGTTACTGTAGGTAGTTAACTAGTTATTAATAAAGGGAGTAAAGGGAATTAGGCATTGAATTTAATAAACTGGGGAGCATAAGCCTCTTTGCTTCACCAGGGAGCTACAGATTCACACCCCAAAGGATCATAACATTGCCCTTTCAAGGAGGATTAACACTCCTCCCTGCCCCACTCCGGTACCAGATTGTTGAGGGGCACAGAGGGAAGTGTTTGACCATAGAGGCCTGTCAATATAACTAGGGGGCGGACCTGTCAAAAAGCCTGTAAAAGCTTGGGAAATAGATTAGGTATTTTTGAAAAAGCCCCTGGTCCATCCCAAACCTAAGCCAATATAATCCCAGGGGAACAAAAAAAGCGTTCACTTTCACTCACGTGTGCTCTCTCTCTCTCACCCACCCGATAAGGCACTCACCCCATGCGTTCATGTGTTCTCTCTCACCTGGGAGCACGTGACCAAGAGGGTTTAGCAGCCACCGGGGCCCACAGCCAACTGCATGGGCTCCAAAGGACTAAGCTTTAATATGAAGCGGAAACTCTGGACACTGGCCTATGTTTTGGCCTTACTGAGGACACGGTTGGACTTTTTCCATGGTGGGACGGAGGGAAATGGGACACTGGGAACCCAGGGGCAGAGTTCTAGACAAATAAACCATCTTGCCACACGACAATCTCCACGCGTGGGTCCTCGGAATGCTTTCCTCGCGATCCCATGGAAGAGCCTGATTTCCACCAACAACATTTATATCTCTCAGCCATCACGGTTATCAAGTCATGACGATGAGACGTCATTGAATGTCCTAATTCTCCCTCAAGGTAAGGACACTTGGGAGAATCAGTCTAAGGTTAGGCGAGAGTTCCTCAAACTTTAACCTGCACCGGCATCACTGACAAGTCTGGGGTATGACTCAAGAACTTGCCTTTCTAATAAATTCCAAGGGCCTGCTGCTGCTGCTGTTCTGGTGAGCACGTTCTGGATAGGTCTGGCTTAGAGCTGGCCCCCTACGCGGCCCTACCTGCAATGAATCAGCCCCTGGGTAGAAGAGGACTCATCCAGGCCAAGCAGGTGTTCCAGAATCCCGGTGTTGCCACTGCCCATCTCTGCTTTTCCTACACCCTGGGCCTTCTTGTCCTGACTCATCTGCAAGATTAAGCCCCTTAGAGATGACCTCAATCTATATAATGAGGGTTTGTCTTTGTCGTTTCCAAAACTGGGATTCTGATTGCGGGCTACACCTGTATGGAGCCCTCCTCTACATAGGCGAGTCCCGCAGGTATGTCCATGGTGACTGCTCTCACTCTCACTATTCCTCTTACTACTGCTGCCAGCGCTACAATTCTCCCAGTATTATTTCTGCCACCATCAGTGCCAATGGCACCACCACAGCTACGAGTACCAACCCTTCTCCCTGCCAGCAGTTGCCAAGGTTTGGGCACACTGTAGCTGGGAAAGCACAGATTGTGACAGCTAGGACAAGAACATAGCATGCATAGCAAGAACAAAAGATGGATGCTTCAAAGCCAGTGCTCCGCAGAGTGTGGCCCCTACCTGGGAACCCACTGGGAGCTGGCAAAAAGGCAGGTCTCCAGAGCTGCTTTAAGAGTTTCTAATTTAGTGGCCATAGTGGGATTGACCAGCCCTCCAGAGGCTTCTCACACAATCCCAAAGCTTCTCAAAATCACTGGCTGTTCTTCTTTTTTTTCATTGCTTTTGCTGCAGGCAAATACACTCAGCCTGAAAATGATCATTTTGACCATGTTAGAGGCTACGATTGAGTGGCGCGCGGTACCTTCACCATGTGGTGCGACTTTAAGCATTGTCCAGTTCCAGAGCTTTGTCATTGCCGCCAGCGGAAACCCTGCACCCAGGAAGCAGTCACTTCCCATCGCCCACCCGCTCGCATGCCCTGGAGCTCACCCATCTGCTTTCGGTCTCCGTGAATGTGTATCTCCTGGATATTTCATAAAGTGGAAACACACATTATGTGGCTTTTATGTCTGTAAGCCTTGGTCAGGTTTGAAGGTGGAGAGGAAGAGGTAAAGGGAAATTTAGGTGTGAATTTAAACCCCTAGGCCTTGCTGAAGTTCTGATTCCATGTTCTGCTGCCCATCTGCTTCTCTGATCTCCATTTTGGTTGTTGGTCCCCGACTTCCAGTAACCAGATAACCAAAAGGGGGATCAGAGAAGCTAACTCCCAAAGCTCCTCCAGACTCAGTGAAGGGGGTTCTGACCTTGGATCTGTGTTCATCCCTCTCCTCCAGCTCCCTGGTTCCTTGGTGGGATCTTTCAGCTTGAAGACCTTAACATATAGCTCAGGGGAAAATGTGGCTTTTGACACAGAGTTTCAGCACAGACATTACTCATCATGCTCTACAATTCCGCTGTGTATTTTTAAACCAGATATATAAAATATTCAATATTGTATACATGTGAGGATGATGCCATAGAAAGAACACAGAAATCTGACTTAACACACTTGAAATTTCAGGTATGCCTGGTAATATCTTTATGTTTGAAATAACTAGTAAAATAAATGCATAAAAGTAGCCACACAAAGGCCAATAACGAATTTTTAAAAATTATCTTTCAAATAGAGAAAGACAAGTATTGTACGATATCACCCATGAGTGACCCAAAAGATGAAACCTATAACACACAGAGTAAAATGTTGGTTACCAGGTGGAGAGGTGGAGTGGAGAATAAGATCGATGATGTTTAAGGCTACAAACTTAAAACAAGTAGTAAATAAGCCACAGGGCTCTAATGCTCTGTCAAATAAATATAGACAATAATATTGCACTACACAGATGGTCCCCCACTTCCGATGGCCCAGCTTACAAGTTTTTAACTTTTGATGGTGCAAAAGTGTATTTTGAATTTTGAATTTTAGTCTTTTCCCGGGCTAGTGATATGGTGTACGACACTCTCCCGTGATGCTGGGCAGAGGCAGCGAGCCACAGCTCCCAGCCAGCCAGCGACCAGGAGGGCACACCTCCCACTCTCTACAGTGTACTGTGTTGTCAGCATTTCCTGGGCATTGTGTTGTAAGCATGTTTTAGGTAGGCTGGGCTACGCTATGATGTTTGGTAAGCTGGGTGTATAAAGTGCATTTTTGACTTCGGATATTTTCAACTTACAATGGGTTTATCGGCTGTCACTTCATTGTAAGTGAAGGAACATCTGTAATTAAGTAATGTGATAAATACTGCTACATCAGCAATCATGTTACAATATATAAATGTAACACACTGTGCACCTTAAATTGACACAATGTTACACATCAAGTTTATTCGATTGAAATTTTTAATTCAAAAAATATCTTTTAAAATTAAAAAAAGGAAGGTGGAGAAACCTGATGATTGGTTATGCTGTATCTTGGTTCCTTATCTGTCAAATGGAACTAGGAGGTTCTGGAATTTAATGCAGGTTTTGTGGGACCTGACGCTTATACAATTTGGAGGAGCTTCTTTAAGAAAAAGAAGAAAAAAAACCTCTCTTCTGTAAATTCCACAAAAACAAATGCACATGTGAATACACTGTTCGGCCTTTCCCCTCCCCCGGAGGGCCTCAAAGGGGCGCTGCAAGGGAAGGGTCCCAAAGCGTAAGTTTCATGTCTGTTACACCTTGGTGAGGCTGACTTCCCTGATGCCAAGTTCCTTTTTTGCTGACGATCACTACTTTTCAAACATTTTAAATACCACACCTGCCTGTATCTAAAATGAAATATTTATATCCCAGAATTGCTAACCAAGCTGTCTCAAAAC
This sequence comes from Pteronotus mesoamericanus, assembly GCF_021234165.1. NCBI lineage: Eukaryota > Metazoa > Chordata > Mammalia > Chiroptera > Mormoopidae > Pteronotus > Pteronotus mesoamericanus. The sequence continues at coordinate 16,868,592 of NW_026555308.1, forward strand.
ATCAACTAATCATGAAATGCTCCAAAACACTCTTCAGATTAGTTCCCCTTTCGTATTTAACCAGAGAATAATCTATCTTGCAAACTCACAACATTCCGCAATTTTTGTTTTAACATTTACTGAGTCCTAATTAAGTGCGACTTACTGTCATAACTGCTTGACGTATATCAACACTTTTTATCATCATAATGACTCTGTAAGGTAAAGGGTAGTATTAGCCTTGTTTTAAGAGTGAGGAAACTGAGGCACAGAGAAGATAAAGACCTTGAGGAAAGCCTGTTGGCAATGTGCCAAGCTCCTTGTCATTCTGCCTCTGATTCTCGTGGATGTGATGGTGTGAAACCTGAAGCTGTCTCTCTGCTCATGTGGAACCTCACCTTGTATGTCAGAAGTCGAGGCCAGACCCAGGCTTCTCCTGGAACTGGCTCTCCTTGTAACTCTCAGGCCCCCACACTGGTGCTCTGGCCTTGCCACACGCATCTGCCTCTCCCAGCAGCTGTCCTCTGACCACGGTCGGCCGTCTGCCGGGGAAGAAGCCCCCTGGCTGATTGAGGGGCTCAAATGTGGCGGGCATCGGGGAGAACCCACTGGCTTCAAACTCCTCCAGGCAGTCCCATCAAACTCTGGCGGGGCAACAGGGACACAAGAACCATGGTTCCATCTCCACTGCATAGCCTGTCTGGCTCTGAAATTCTGGCCTTTAAGGGCAGCGATGGAGAGGAAGGGCACATGTGAAAAAGCAGGATGAAATAACATGGGAGGCAGCTCTAGTGAATTTTTTATTCTCTGAGCATCTCTTAGCCTTGTGGATTATATAATGCATGTTCTGACTGTGGGAACAAAGAAAGAGGTGAGAACAAGGAAGTTCAGGAAGAACGGGGAAGATTGAAAAAGGATGTTTTTGCTGTGTATGAAAGCATTTTTAAAGGTGAGTCCACAGTGAGATCAAAGCAAGGACAAAAGAAAGCAAGAGACGAAAAGAAGTAAGAAAAGAGATGTGAGGTGCAAATACCAAACTGTTAAACTAAATATATCACACGGAGTTGTGCACTCATGTGAGGCGGCTTGAAAAAGAAAGTCATCTCTGTTTTCAATTCTTTTGTTAAGAAATTCCTCTCCACTGCTTCTTCCATTTAAATTTCACCTTTAAAAAAATAGATACAAATAGCCCAAACCAATGGATAAACAAACAGCATAATGCCTATAGGTGATTCCTCCAAGCGGTTACCCCAAATTACGGGAGTGTTCTCTTATCTTGCCCCATCAAAAGGCAGTTGAAAGTCTGGTATTTGCAGCTGATTCTAATAATAACATGTGAATTTAAGCGATAAAATTTGCCTATAGGCTCCAGTGTGTTTTTCTTTCATTATGTTTCTTATTTGCTGCGGTATTGATTCTGAATGCTCTGAAGCTAGCAAACCTCTTGCTTGAAATAGCAAAAGTCACAGTCATTAAGGTGGCGGGGTGGGGGGCAAAACAGCACACAAGACACGTGAATTCCTGGAGAGAACAGGGTCACATCTCGGCGCTTGGCCATTTGACTTTTCTTTAAACACAGTTGGCAGCCAGAAATGGAATAACTAGAGCAAGGCATCTGGTCAGTCCACGCTTCTCTAGCGCTGGGGGACTTTTGTATCCAGAGCCCTGAATTTTCCAAGGTCAAAAACAGCGTGGATCCCAGGCACAAGGATTTTATGCATGCTCACACAAAACAGTGCCCATTAAAGTGTTATGTAGCATAAAGGTGTTCTACAAAGAGCAGCTTCTTATTAGGGTCCCAAAGGCCTGTATAACGTATTATGTCTCTTCTAACCCAGGAAACTATCAGGCTAGCTAACAACCAGAACACCATACACAGGCACTGACGAGTCAGAACAGAAGCCGCCTGGACTGCCAAACCCAAACATGCTGGCTGAATAGCAGCTCTGCTAATACAAACCCACCATTGCACCTGACATTCCCACGCTTCGCATTCATTTGGGCTAAAGATGCACAAAAATGCTACTGATTTTAGGTGTGTATGAAGAGTGCACATGGCAGGAATGTTTTGATAGAAAAAGATGAAAATGGAAACGTCTTGAGAAGAAGGGTACTACGGGGCCAGGTGTATTATGTGCTTTTACACTGAGCCGGGGTCAACGGGGGAGGGCAGGGAGCATTCATCTTGAGCTGCTGCATGACATCAGGGAAAATAGTTAATAAGGATAATAATAGTTCCTACCCAATAGGGCAGTTTGGGTATTTAAATAAGATAAAACACGTTAAGTGCTTAGCTCAGTGTCTGGCATGTAGCAAGCACTAAATAATGCTTAGAATTCTTACTTATTTTTATTATGCATATAATTTTTTATCTAGGTGAAGGGAGACTAGAGATGTCTTGAGAAACAAAGAGATGAATCATAAGGGTGTAGGAGGGTGCAGGGAAGAGACTCGGTGATAGACTGGAAGGGAGGGGGAGCACAGACAGGAGGAAGGTTTGCAGGGGGTTGGGGGAGCAGGGAGGATGCCTGGTTCCAGAGCTGGGGCTTTGGCTCCTGTAAATTCTGGCTGTGCTGCCACAGGTAAGGAATACGCCTCTCTGAATTTCATCTTGTTTTTAAACATAGGTACTCATGACCCTTTCCCAGTGTCAGAGGGTGTGGACAAGACCCAAGGGGACACGTGCTCAGTTGGTCCAGGGAAGGGGAAGGCTTGTCATGCCTGCTCTCATGCGCCCCAGAGCCTCAGCTGTTCCTGGATGTCCTACAGGGATAATTAGCTAGCAGGCCCCATTGAGGGCAGACAGCTGACCCTCAAGTGCTTAAGAGAAGAAGGAAATTAGTGGCCGAGCAGGACTCATGATTCTGAAGGCAGCCATCCCTTCCTAAAGGGTTTGCTTGAGGCTGAGTGCTGGTCTCCTGCACAGACCCTCCCAGACCCCAGAGCACAGCCTGAGGCCAAAGAGCCTCTCTCCAGGAAGCTGACCAGAGCTCACAGCTACAGTGATTTAAAGACACTCATGTCAATGTCGTCGCCTCACGTTTTCAATACAATAAGATGAAAGCTCCAATGCTGCTCTTCCAAGAACAAAGATGAGAACGGCCTTCCTGACAACTATTTCTGCCAAACCCAGGGCTTCCTGGCCCCACCTCTCCCTCTAACTCACTGTCAGCCTCACGGATCCTGTCCCTGGCAGGGCTGTTCAAGGAGCCTTCCATATCCTTCCTGCTCTAAGCCTTGTCAGAAGACATAAAAGACTTTCCACACTGTCCCTCCTCAATCCAGTGGCCCAGCAAGGCCCTTCCTCTCTGAATGGGACTCTCTCTCTGAACCTCTCATCTGCCCATCAATGCCTACATATTGATCCTATCTGCACACTCCCGTCTATATGCCCCAAGCTTCTCTGCCTCTAGAACTCAATCCCTGGGCTCCCCACCCACCACCACGGCCATTTCCTCACACTTCTGCACATCTAAATTCTGTCTCTCGTAGTCCAACTCAAGTGCCACATCCTTCACAAAGGCCTCATTTATTTCCCCTACTTGTGGAAATACCACATGCAAATCCCACTGATGTTGCCACATTAGGAGTCCATGGTATGCTTGTCCACTCAGCCCCTCCCTTTCTGGAGCTCTGCCCCATGGTTACCAGTGTGTGGCGGTTCTGTGCACGACTCCGCCCTCCTGCTCACAGCCGACCGGTCCAAGAAAGGGCATCTAACATGGACCAAAGCACCATTTCTCCTCCCTTGGATTCCTCTATAGAGATGCTCCTGTCCTTCCGCAGTCCCTGAAGCTGTCATTACAATATCAATTTTTTGCTGTCTCTGCAGCCATATTCCCCTCCAGATGGCTTGGAGCACTGGAGATGGCAGGGAAGGAGGGGCTCAGAGACAGCAGAGCCCCAGAACAGAGGACCCTGGCAGTGCTGCAGTGCCTGGGGCTGACTTTCCCCGCCTGGCCTCACTCCTGTCTCTGGGTTGTGTTGGACCCTCTATCACTCTTTTATTGTTGGGTCTCAGTCTAACAGGCACCCAAAGTTTAATTACAGGCCAAAATCTCAGGATACTTTTTGGATTATTCCCGGTGCTGCTGGAATGCAACCCATTCCTCTTAGAGGTGAGGCTGGAAGATTACAAATTAATCAGTCTTTTTTAGAGAGGTGTCACATGAACAGAATAAATAATCATATAGAGCTTGCTTGAACATGTGTTTACCATAATTCAAGAAATTGTATTCTTGGGTACTTATTTTTTGAGAAATGAAAATTTATTTTCACACCAACATCTGCACATGAATGTCCACAGCAACTTTATTTGTAAAAAACCCAAACTGAAACAACCCAAATGTCCCTCAACAGGAGAACGGTTAGACAAACCGTAGCAAACCCAAACCATGGAACACCAGGCAGAAATAGAGAGGAACGAACCTGTGGGGCTCACAGCAACTTGCGTGGACCTTAAGAAACTTATGCTGAGTGTAAGAAGCTAATCACAAAGGTTATGTACTGTATAGCTCAGTTTATAGAACATTCTTAAGTAACAAAAGCAAAGAGATGGAGAACAATTTAGGGTTGTCAGGGGTCAGGGGGATAGGGATGGGGGGTGGGTTATAAAGGAATAGAATCGGGAAGCTTTGTTCTGTATTTCAGTTGTGGTAGTGGTTACAGGAATCTACGCATGTGATAAAATTATACAGAACTACCTACCTACCTACCTACCTACCTACACACACACACACACACACACACACACACACGTTAAACTGGTGAGATCAGAGGAAGCTCTCATTGCTCAAAGTCAACTTCCTGGTTGTGATACTGTACTAGAGTTCTATAAGATGTTACTACTGGAGAAAATTGAGTGAAGAGTATATAAGACCTCTTGTATATTCTTACAACTTCTTGCAAATTTATAATTATTTAAAAATAACAAGGTTTTCTGGTTGTTGTTATTGTTGTTGCTTTTAAGCCAGTTAGCATGTGAAGCTTTAGCTGGGGTTCTCGTGTTATCTCTTGTGTAAAGATACACATTCTCCTTCTTATCCTCTCCTCTGCATGGCCTAAAAACACACAAGAAGAAATGTAAATGCACAACCCATTTGTGATTACAGACCTACAGAGCAAATGCTGTCACACTGCAGTGATCTGGCTGGGGACAAAAACAAGTATTATTTCTGATTAGGAAGCTCTTTACAGGCAGGGGGAAAGGCAGGTGATGTTCTAATAGGGAAGCCTGGCCCGGCATGGAAATGTGCGATAACGAGGTGTCTCTTGGCTACTTCACTAGGAGCCTCAACAACACAGGAAAAACGTTATCTTCCCAAAACACAAGACTCCTCCTATCTCTGCAATTATAAACCAAGAAGAAAAGCAAACAATGCCAGTGTGCTTCTCCAAAATCCCTTCTGAAAGTCCAGAGGGTATATCCTTTCTCTCTAAAAAGTTTCCTAACTTGAGCCTTCCTGCTTTCAACCTTTGAACACACCACCCCAGAGAAGAGCTTGATCAGGTGTGCTCACTCCACAGGGAAATGTCAGTGACAAGGTGTACAGCTGCCCATCACTGAGAAACCTGAATGATAACTACTGGAGATAGGCAGGTTGGAGCTCTAAACCAAAACAACTATAGAGTAGAAGCCAAAATATGCACAATAATGGCAAATATAAAAATTCCCAAGATGATGTCAGAGAAAGTAGAAAAAAGAAATCGGCATATGTGCAGTATAAATTAACCTATTCAGCAATCACTGTAACTTAGCAGATGCAAGGCCCTGGAACACAGCACAGAAAGAGCTACCGTTCTCGCCTTTGAGGGTCTTCCAGTTTTAGAGATGAGCGAGTACACAAATGCAATACAGAATGCCAAGTGCCAAGCCAAACTACACACTGGTGCCCTTGGAGCAGAGGCTAAGGGTCCCCAGCGTGGCCACAGCTGGGAAATCTGGGAAGGCTTCCCAGAGGAAGTAAGACAGAAGTAGAGTGTTGAGTAAAGAGCTGGAGCCAGCAAATCAAATATTACCATAAGCATATTCAACAGTCACAACTTTTAATATACTGCCAGGGTTTGAACTATGGGTTTTTGCAAGTATTATCTCTAAACCTCATAATTTAAATCCTGCAGAAAATCCACTATTATCCCCAATTAACTGAAGATCAGAAAAGGCAAGTACCTTGGCCAAGACCACACGGGATTTGATTCCACTTTTTCCTCCATGTGCTATTGATTAAGCACAAAGAAGGTAATGAGGCAAGTTTAAAAAAATAAAACGGAAGTGGTTAAAAACTATTGATAAGATTTACTTAAAATTTCATTTAGAATTATAATAGTAGAAATGAAGAAGCCTCTAATACTTATTTTAAGGGGAACTCAGGGGCTGAAGCTACCCCAGAGACTTGAAGGCACATTAAACTTCCACATGAATTTGGACTTAACATATCTAAGAAAGTGAACTTGATCCCTTTCCCAGCCCCACCATGCCTACCACATTCCTTTTCTTGATGAACAGCATCACTACCTGCCTTGTCACCTGAGCCAGGGCCCTGGGCATCTTCTTTGACCCCTCCCTCCTCCTCATCCTCCTTCCCAACCAAGCAGTCCTCACCTCATGTGATTCAGCCTCAGTGGTTCCAAATCTAAAATGCCGTCATGGAGGAAAGCAAGAAATTTCAAATCCACTGACTTAAAGAATGGGTTATTAAATAGATTGAGAAAACCAGACTTTGAGACAAGAGTCTCGGAGTTAAGATTCTCATGTCTCAACATAAAAATATTTCATTGATTTGGAATTTATTTTTAAAACAAATATCTATCTTTGAGAAAACATACATGAATATATGTACCATCTAGGAATAATGAATGACTTTCCTAGGTAATCACCAGAAGAAAAAACTGATTTGACTATATAAAATGTAAAGTTTATGTTTGTCAAAAAAAACCCCAACACTTTAAACAAATTAAAGTAAAAAAGCACAAGTTGAGAGAAATACCCATAAGATTAATATAAAGGAGTTTAATTTATACAAATTTTTTAAAAATCAATAACATAAAGATAAATAGCTCAAAAGAAAAAGGAATAAGGGGTTATTAACAGACAAATCCCTAAAACATAAATATAGTTAAGCATATGAAAAAGTGTTTATCATCACTAATATTAAAAAAATGCAGATTTAAATATGATATGCCAATTTTCACTCCTCAAAACAGCAAAGATGACAAAGATTAATAAGATTTGGTGTTAGCAGGGAAACAAAGGATACACTTCCATACACTTATCATGGGACAGTACCACATATCTGGAGAACAATTTGTCAACGCACATAAAAGTTCTTAAAAATGAATATGGAACTTTCAGAAAATAAAGAATTTGCATCTGACATTGTCCTCTCCTCAAAAGCCACTGAAAACTATGGTAGAGGGATTAAAAAATAATAATAAACCCATAACCTTCCAGGTCAGGGAAAACATAAGAGATACCAACCACACACTGGGAAAGCTGGAAAGCAGATTCCCAGGGCAACCGCAGGGACAGATGTGTCAGACCTGTGTGTGGTGGAAGCCAGGAAGTCCCACGCAAGCTCTCGAGGTTGGGGAAGGGGGGCAGGGCAGAGAGAGAGAGAAATACAATGCTAAATTTTCCATTTTAATTATTTTTAAATGTATAGTTTGGCAGCATTAAGTATGATCACACTGCTGTTCAACCATCACCACCATCCACCTCAAGGACTTTTTCATCTTCTGAAAGTATATCTATTAAACAATAACTCTCTATTTTCCTTCACTCAGCCCCTGGGGCTGTCTAATCACTTTTTAAGAAAGAGGGAATCATGAATAGACAACAGGTTCTCTGGGCATCCAAGGAAATCGTCCAATGTGGGAGATAGGAACTAAACAACAAAAAGAAAAAAGAACTTGTGAAAACAGACTATGTAGTGAAAAAAACCTAAAAAAACAAAACATTATTAATATCCTCCAAGCGATAAAAATATATTGCTTCCATTAAATAAGAACAATATGCTATAAAAAGGAACTTTCAGAGAATAAAAATAAGCTCTTGGAAATAAAATCATGATAGCAGAAATAAAAAAGTACGGAATAGAAGGGAAGAAAGATAAAACTAAAGAAAGCAAGCAAGCAAAGCACAGCAAATGATATGATAGCAGAAAAGAAATAAGACAATTGGGGGTTCAATCTAGGAAGTTTAATAATAGAAAATGGGAGATGCTGAAAGAGAGGAAAAAAATGGGGAGGAATTATTAATTCCATATTCCAAGAAATTTTCCCCAAACTGATAGACATTAGATTCCAGAAGGAAGCCACTAAATGCCCAGCCCAATGGACGATAATTGATCCACCCCAGAGCTCATCATTGTGAATTCCAAAACTCTGGGGACAAAATGAAGATTCCATGGGCTTCAAGAAAGGAAAAAGAAAATGTAAAGAATCAGGAATTTGGATGTCACTGGTGCTTTTTAAAAAAACACTTGAAAAACGGAAGATAATGAAACAAAACCATCAAAATTCTGAAAGAAGGTGAGCTTTCCTCAGACATAGGTGATCTCATGAGATTTTAATCTCCCTTGAAGGCTTTCTTAAGAAGCTTCTCATTGTGTGTTTCACCAAAATAAGCATATAAACCAAGAAAATGAGAGGCATGGAATCCAGCACAGGAGGGGAGCAGAGGAGACGCCCAGGAGCAGGATGAAGGAAGATCCACAGTGACAAGGGTGCACGGGCCCCAGGGCTGCGCGTCCACAGCAGAGCAGTGCGACATAAGGCAGACACACTTAGGGTTGTAATTATGATCTCTCCTGCAAACTTACCTCACTGTAGGCTAAGGATAGACTGGATAAGACAAGGACTTCTAATATAAACTGATAATTTGTTCTCCAGATGCGTGGTACCGACCCACAAAAAGTGTATGAGAGTGCCTTTTTCTCTGTATCCTCACCAACACTCAATCTTTGTCATCTCTGCTGTCCTGATGAATGAAATGATGTCTGAGTGAGGACGGATTGTCCCCATTCTGTTCTATAATTGGATGTTCTGAACACAGGGTAAGTGTGAGCTCTCTCTACATGCCTGCTGCTTAGATCAGCTGAGGACACTCACTTCATCCCTCAGATATGATCTGCTCTGGCCTCCTCCTGGAGGTCAGAGGTGGAAATCACAGAGCAGCCATTCCACCTATCCAGATTTTTGCCTTATACCCAGTACCGGGTTCACACAATAGCCCTGCCAGAAGTCCCCGCTGGAATGAGCCCATGTTTCCCTGAGCTGTCTCATGACTTAGCTGTCTTTTCCAGAAGAGGCTTTTATAAACTCTGAAAAAATTGTATACATCAATGTTCTTGTTCTTGACCTGGTAGGTTAATAAGCATTTATTAATAAGTACACTTAAAAAAAAAATAAAGGATCCAGGAGAACTAAGCAAAAAGCAAAAAGAATGAAAGAGAAGGCGTCCAGATTGGAAAGTAAGATTATCACTCTATTTGAAGATGGGATTATATTATATATAGAAAGCTCTAAAGAATATACACAAAGCTATTATTAACACACAAAAAACAATTATAACTAATACAAAAGTTTAGAAAAATAAAAAGATATAAGATCAATGCACAAAAATCAGTTGCATATCTCTATGGTAGCAATGAACAGTCCAAAATAATCCACTTAATATAGCACCAATAAAATATTTAATAATAAATTTAACCAAAGAAGTAAAATATTTGTATATTAAAAACTACAAAACATTGTTGAAAGAGATTAAAGCAGGCCTAAGTATATAGAAAGACACTCTATGTTCATGTATTGGAAGCATTTATATTGTTGTTGACAGTACTCCTCAAATTGACCTTTATATTTGGTGCAATCCCTGACAAAATTACATTGCTTTTTTTTTTTTTTTTTTTTTTTTTTTGCAGAAATGGACAAGCTGGTCCTAAATTTCATATATCAATACACAGGACCCAGATAGACAAAACAATCTTGAAAAAGAAGAACAAGGTTGGAAGACTCACACTTTCTGATTTCAAAACTCACTACAAATGAACAGTTATCAAGACACTGTGGTGCTGGCACAAGGATAGGCACCTAGATCAATGAAACAGGGATTAGAGCCCAGAAATAAACCCTTCTCACATTGGCAGTCAATTGATTTTGACAAAGGTGCCATGACCCTTCAGTGGGGAAAGAATAATCTTTTCAACAACTGGTACTGAAATAACTGAATATCCTCATGGAAAAATGTAAATTTGGACACCTAACTCAAACCACATACAACACAAACTTACAGTCAAGAGATACCTACATGCAAGAGCTAAAACAATATAATTCTTACAAGAAAACAGGCATAAATCTTTGTGACCTTGGATTAGGCAACAATTTCTTAGATATGACACCCAATGAAAGAATAAACAAACTGAACTTCATCAAAATTAAAAACTTTTTGCATCAAAGGACACTATCAAGAAAGTGAAGAGACAGGTGCTGCTAAAGCCTCCTTGAATCAGGTCTAAACTGTAAAGTTAACTGCGGTTTCTGCTCAGGCCAAGGGATTCACTGACCTGTTGTATTAAGTTCGAAGCAACACGAGCAGAACCTCAACCTAAAACCCACTTAGGCTTCATGGATCTTGCATGATCCTTGACAATTGCAGATATACTTGTGCCCAAATGTTTAAGTTATTGGACATTGTATAGGTGCAGTGATTATCCCAGGGTCTCTGTTCATTAATCTTTTGGTGTGTCTTTATGCTGTTGATTTGGAAAGGGATGAAAGACAGGTGATGTAGCACTTGTTTTTAATAATTATAGCTTAAACTATCCAGTAATTTTTAGTCCTTAAAAGGGACTTCAGGAAGATATTCAGGATTACCGAGAAGTGTCTTTCCATCTAATGAGATAGTCTGGTAACTTCTTAGTTTTGTATCTTTTGTCCAATAGAAGTATTTCAAAGTGGTATGTGACCACTTGATGCAGAGTCTAGGTTTCTTTCTAATAAATTCCTTATCCAAATGGTGGGAGTTGCAGACTTGCAAGAGTGAAGCAAACGGGTGAGTGAAACTGTCCTGATATGTGAGCATATTTCTGTGGGAATTTAGTCTTTTTTTTTTCAATTTTTACAATTTATTTATTTATTTATTTATTTATTTATTTATTTTCAAATACATTTGTCTCTGCCTACCCCCCACCACTTTCCCTTGCCCCCTCCCTCCCTCCCTCCCTCCCTCCCTCAGCTCTTGCCCTTTGGTTTTGTCCATGAATCCTTGCTATATGTTCCTTGACTTTCCCCTTTCCTTCCTTTTCCCCGCCCCCCCTCCTTCCTTCCCTCTTGTCTCTGTTGGTTTCTTTTCCTTTCAGTGTTGCTGGTCTTATTTTCCTTGCATCTTTGTATTGTTGGTTAGGTTCCACTTATAGGTGAGATCATATGGTATTTGTCTTTCGCTCCCTGGCTTATTTTGCTTAGCATAATGCTCTCCAGTTCCATCCATGTTGTCGCGAAGTTTAGTAGTTCTTTTTTTCTTTCTGCTGCATAGTATTCCATTGTGTATATGTACCATAACTTTTTGATCCAATCATCTACCGATGGGCATTTAGGTTGCTTCCAACACTTGGCTATTGTCAATTGTGCTGCTATGAACATTGGGGTGCATAGGTTCTTTTGTATTGGCGTTTTGGTATTCTTAGGGTATAATCCCAGCAGGGGAATCACTGGATCAAAAGGCAGTTCCATTTTCAGCTTTTTGAGGAAATTCCACACTGCTGTCCACAGTGGCTGCACCAGTCTGCATTCCCACCAACAGTGTACTAGGGTTCCCTTTTCTCCGCAGCCTCGCCAGCACCTGTTGTTTGTTGATCTGTTTATGATGGCCATTCTGACCGGTGTGAGGTGGTACCTCATGGGAGTTTAGTCTTGATAAAAGTGTCAATGCAGGAAACGGGCTCCTTGGGGGGTTACAGGATCCCCTGACAGGAGCTGCCAACCATTTCTGGGTAAAAACGTTGGTGTCATTTTAGGCGGCACCAGGATGCTTGCCTTCGATGTGTTCAGGTGAGCTGCTGAGCAAGCCAAGGAGAGGTTGGATGATTAAGTGAGAAACAGGATTCTTGGTTAAACTGAAGACTTAATTTGGGAACCAAAAATCTTAACAAATCACTTGGCCCCTGAGCCACATATTTTCCCTGGAGATATGCATTTTTTTCCAGAAAATTTTGTTGAGGATTGTGTTCTTGAGGAATGAACTGAGATGGATATGTGGAGCTTATTTAATGGCATAATGTACTAGAAATATGAAGACTTTCAGGAGATTTAAAGCCAATTCTTGTTACAACTTTTTAGAAGATTGTGAAATTATCAAAATCACATGAATCAAGTTTTAATATACTATATGATGGGTGGATAGGCTGTCCATTGTACCATTTCTTTCTTTGACTTCCCAGGCATGTTTGGTAGTACAAGAACTCTGCAACATTAACAACTTCAATAAAAAATAAGTATATGGAAAAAATAAAAGAAAGAAAGTGAAAAGACTGTCCTGGCTGGTGTGGCTCAGTGGATTGAGTGCTGGCCTGCAAAACAAAGGGCACATTGATTCCCAGTCAGGGCACATGCCCGGGTTGTGGGCCAGGCCCCCCAGTAGGGGGTTCATGAGAGGCAACCACACTTTGATGTTTCTCTCCTCTTCCTCCCTTCTTCTCTCTAAAAATAAATAAATAAAATCTTAAAAAAAAGAAAGGAACAGAAAGTGAAAAGACAACTCGTAGAAGGAAGAAAATATTTAAAGATGTATTTGCAAAAAAAAAAAATACAGAATATATTTGGTAAGAGTGCATACCCAGAATATATAAAGAACAATTACAACTCAAAAATAAAAAGACGAATAAGCCATTTTCAAATGGGCAAAGGATTTAAATAGACATTTCTCCAAATAAGACTGATTAAAGCACATAAAAGATGCTTAAAATAATTGGTCACTAGGGAAAGGCAAATAAGCCTACAAGATACCACCCATTAGGCTGGCTGTGACTTAAGGAATAATGAAATTAAGTGCTGGTGAGAAGGTAGAGAAATTGGAACCTTCATACTTTGCTGGTAGGAATAGAAAATAATTCAGGTGCTATGAAAAACAGTGGTTGTGGATTAAAAAAATTAACCACAGAATTATATGGTCCACAAATTTCATGCATAGGTACATACCCAAGGAAACTGAAATCATGTCCACATAAAAATGTATATATGAATGTTCATAGCAGTATTATTCCTAATAGCCAAAAACTGGGAATAATCCAGATATCCATCCACTGCTGAATGAATAAGATGTGCCATAGCCATACAACAAAATATTATTTAAGCATAAAAAGAAAGAAGTCCTTGTAAATACTAAAACATGAATGAACATAGAAAACATTAGTTAAATGAAAGTAGCCAGACACAGAAGGCCACATGCTGTAGATTTCCTTTATACCAAAGGTCCAGAATAGTCAAATTCATAGAGACAGAAAATACTTTAATGGTTGCCCAAGCAATTGAGACTGCTGAAAGATTCAAGGTTTCTTTTGGGAAAATATTCAGGAATTAGATAGAGGCGATAGTTGCAAAACATTTTGAATATACTTGAAACCACTGAACTGTGCACTTATATGATAGTAGTGTGTTTTATGTTATATGAATTATATCTTAATTAAAATAAGGGAAAATAAACAAAAGGTATGGGAATGTCAGGAGCAGTTAATATAATTCTGTGTACCCTTAACTTCACAAAACAATTTCAAAGCAATGAATGCCGAAGGCCTGAACAAAAAAACCAGTGGCTTGGGATATGGCCTAGGAAGACCACACTCAAGAATAACTGACTGGATGCTGCTGGGAAAGGGAGGAGGAAGACTTCCGGTCTTTGATGATGAAATACCCGAGAAGGTGAAGCTCTTCACTGAGACATGAAATAAATGACGAGAAACAGTATTCTGAGACTGAGAGGAAAGTGGTCAGTCAGTCACTGGACCAACTAAACTTTTGGTTTCAGGGGGGCCCAGAGCAGCATCTAGAAGACAGAGGACACAGGTTTGGAACTCAGGGGAGAGACGGAGAGGCTCTGGGCTGAAGGGATGGATCTGAGGATCAGAACATACACAGTGTAGGAACTACCCGGTGTCCCGATGGCGAGGATCATGAGTGCTGAGATCTCAGTGGAGGCAGGGAGCTAAGGAGAAGGAAGGCAAGAGGAGAATCAGAACAGAGTAGTGCAAGGCCTCAGGAAGAGAAGAATGCCAGGAAGGAAGCTGCCGACAACGTCCAACGTGGCCAGACAGGAGCAAGGAGGCACCCACTGGATTTGGTGAGCAGCGATCACTGGCAAATTGTGCCTGAGTGCTTTCAGTTTAACGTACAAGAGTACAAAGAATCGTGCCTCACATGGGCTTCACGTTGGCCAATGTCAATATTCAAGCTTAATAAAACAAATTACTTAAAAAAATTAATAAGGGAAAGATCATTACTTGCCTGTGTACACAGATCCAGTCACCTGGCTTCATTCACACATTACCTGAAGCAATCTTTTTCTTCTCTTCTGAAAAAGCCTTTTATCTTGAATGGATGTGATAACATATGGAAGTGGGAGGGGCTGTTGTTCCCACTTGTGCCAGTCTTGACCAGCCTGAGAATAGACCATTCCACTCTCATTAAAATGATGTTCCTGGAGCTTTTTTAATAAAAAGGGAAATGTCATGCTTCACAGTTCAGGGAGAAAATGAGAACATTAACTTCTTTTCACCATACCATCGTGACTAGGTAAAATGTGCATTAAAAGAGGGTGAGAACATCGGCAAATGAGCAGTTGCCTCTGGCTAGTCTCACAGTATTTGTTTTTTTCCAGTATGTGCTTTCTGATACATTTAAATTTTCCTACAAAGAGTATGCATTACTTTTAAGATCAGAAAAATGGCAAGGCTGGGGAAAAATGTTTTAACAACTCAAAACAGAAGGTAAGCAGGGATAAAACTATTAATGCTAGACGAAGTAAATGCAAGGCAAGAAAAAAAGGTATTTTTTTTAAGATAAAGGGAGCATTACATAATGGTAACAACCACCACTAATAATGAAGCCATGCAAATACAAATCTATGTTGCCAAAGAAACTGAAAAGATATAGAAATCAAACATTAGGATTACAGGAAGGCACAGTCATTGCACAAGGTGATGTTAAAACACCATTATCACAAAGACTTACAAAGATAAACTCAGTCCATCTAAATACACATAATTGATGTCTGGCAGGAATTCAATTCCATGATTACAGTGTGAGGATCTTTTCAAGTATATAGAGAACATTTACAAAACTCACTAGTCACAAGGAAAATCTCAATGAAGAAAAAAATGTTAAATTTCTGTTCCCATTAAAGAGAAGGCACTTCTGGCTTGGAAGAAAATAGAGAAACTAGAGCTGGAGAAAGGAAAAAGAGAAATGGCATTAATAGAGCACACACCTGGTCCCCTAGGTATTTGGAGGGGGGACAGAGAAGGATGAATGGGACTTAACTTTATGATCAGAATTGACCAAATACCCCTCCCTGCTTTTTCTCACCCATTCAACATCTTCATTAAACTTCAACTGTGAACCACTGAAATGATACTTAACTCAGTGGTTCTCAAAGTGTGGTCCCTTCTCCAGGAGAATCACCCAGGAGTTTGCAAGAAATGCAAATCCCTCCACTCCACCCCAGATCTTCTGAAGCTGAACTTCCTCCAGGATGGGGCTCCAGAAGGTTCCCATGTGAAAGTATCTGATGCTAACAGTGTATAAATACCCTGGCTCCCTCAGCTCTTGCGCAGGTCGACTCTGAGGGGTAGGTTTTACACTGGCTCCCAGAGTCCCCCTGGGATGAGGCTCCTGCCACCTAAAGTAGCAATCTACATGACACGCCCTTTGAGGGGCCTTCTGTTCCCAGTCCTAGGTTCCCACTCCCCTCTGCATTTTACACTCAATCCTTTCTCTCAAAGTCTGTCTCGGGGGGAACCCAAGCTAAGGCATCTATTGGAGACCCCCGCTCTCAGGAGTGTGTGTTCCGGTGGGGGCTGGCTTGGCTGTCCATTCTTTCCTCTCTGGTCGGGCTCAGTGGAGATTTCCTTGGGAGAGGGAGCCCCACCCGCAGTGAGTCCTCACACCAGTTCAGTCCAGCATTTGCAGTTCCCTCTCTTTTCTAGGTCTGCCAGTTCTTCTGAGTGGCACCTTCGGCCACTCCGCCACTAGCCCCTTGCCCAAGGATCAGCTACCAGCCAGGCCCTGAGGAGCAGAGCGCTGCCCAGAACCTGGGGTGCAGATGTGCAAGCCACGGTGGTACCATGTGCTACAGTGAGGTACAGGGTGCTGAGGCAGCACCGAGCCTGGATATCAGCAGAGGCTTCGAGGATGCAACACATACAGATACCTGGGGAATGAGTGGGACTTAGCCAGCAAGTGAGGGGTGGCGGGTAGCAGCAGGGACTCCCTGCAGGGGTCTGAAAGTACTGCTGAAGCAAGAGGTCTGCAATGGACTGCAGAGAGGGGTGCTGTGAGCCAGCCAGGGACAGAGACTTTGCCGGATGACTTAGAGGCTTCAAGGAACTGAAAAAAACTTCCTTCTCACAAGAAGACACTCAATATTAGTTTTAGAAGAATCTATAGATAATTAAATGGCCAGAGGTCAAAGGAGAAAAATAGGCATGTGAAAAGTTCAGCAAGGGAATTTTTTGTCTCTTCTCCTAACCTGCAGGCCCTGGAGAGGGCAGTGCCCTGAGCGGCATATTGCCCAGTCCAGGCGCCCTCAGGCCCTTCATTGGTAACTGTAATGCTTGTTCAGAAGGGACAGGGGAAGTCCACTCTTGGGCCAATGGAACATGGTAAGTTCACCTTGGAGCTCCTGAGGATTTCCAATTTCAAACAGAACCTGTGGCTCATCCTGCCACCTCCTTGTCTCTCCCAACTGGGAGCGCACAGGGTAGTCTTCCTGTACTCGGCATGCTGAGAGCAAGGGGGGGTTAGCCTGCCCCTTAACCCTGCAGTAGCTCAGAGATAAGCCTCCTTGGCTTAAGCGTGCACACTGGCTGGCTGTCTCTCCTATTGTCAGCTTGTGGGCGTTTCTTCCTGCAGTAAGTATAGTGGAGTTTGTGGGCTATGAGTCCATTCAAAGCCACAATTAGCCAAACCAAACCCCTGCCCCACCCCCAACCCCACCTCAGCCACCACCGGACACCAGGCCTTCATCTCCAAAGATCTCAAAGGATTTTTGCTACTGCCATCCAGTATTTGCTTGCTTCATATTTTTAAATTGAGCCATTATTCATAACATCCCTGAACTCTCAAAGACCTGCAAACCCTGCCATTTCCATCTACAGTCCTTGTGGGCACTGTGGCCCAGAGGTGAATTCTGAGGTAAGATGATAGTTCCCATCACAGGACAGGATTTCACTTTCTTTTTGCCTCTCAGAAAAGGACAACAGAGATGGGGTTCGGGTGGGCAGTAGAGATACACTCAGCCCTTCGATGCCATCTCCTTTAGTAACAGGAAGAGAGAAAATTAGTCTACATATATAACCAGCCATTTATCCTTAGAGCCCTGGAGGACTTGTGGACTAATGAACCTGTATTTGCCTAGACTACGTCCTCTCAAACATCTCCCAGGAAGAGGAGACCAAGACACCAGGGCCCACATTGGAATGAAGTGGCATTTCTCCCTCCTGATACCGTGAGTCTGCGTCTTCCTCTCCAAGAAACCTGCGCGGGCCGGCCACCCCCATACCTTCATCACTGTTGTCATCAACCAGGATGATTTCCTTCAGCAGGTGTGTCGGTGTGTGGTTGACAGCACTGTGGACTGACCGCAGGATCACCGACAGGGCCTCGTTCACAAAGATGAATATGATGGATATCTGGGGCAGCTCCTTGGAGTACTTCAGCTCCTTACACCTGGGGAGGAGAGCAGGGGGAGCGAGGTCAGAGGAAGGAGGAAGACACAGGGCTGTGGCTGGATGCAGTAAGGATGTCAGCCCGAAGATCCTCGCACACGCCCTCCCAAGGTGCAAGTCACTGGTGCCCTCTACATCTCTCGGTTAAGGACTGAGAACAAAACCTAAGAAGGAGACTGTTAAGCAATCCAGCCCCACTTCTCCCAAATTTACGACCCCATACAAGATGGGAAACATCAGTCTTGGGCACACATCTTCTGTACCACAGGCTGCGGCGCCCACATGTACCCCCTAGACCTGTCAGCGCCCACCTGCCCAACTGTAGACTCAAGACATCTGCATTTTACTGTCTGGAGCTCCCTTGTTTTGATGTCACCTAAGCAGTTACTCACCCTCATCAGCTCTCATCTAGAGAACACAGGGGGTTGATGCATAAACATCCCAACTCCCTCAGCCTTTACACAAGTTGACTCTGAGGGGTGGGCTCCCAGGGTCTCCCGGGGATGAAGCTCCTGTCACCCACACTAACAATCCGCATGACATCCCCTTGGGGAGATGCTTTCCCTTCCCAGTCCTCCTTCCCACTCCCCTCTCCACCTTCCAAATAAACTAGTGCACTCAAATCTTTGTCTGAGGGTCTTTTTCTGGAGGAACATGTACTAAGACCTCTACCGGAGACCCCCGCCCTCATGGAGCTTACATTCTAGGAGATATAAAAGGCACGTGCAAAGAATCATAACCAAGGAAGCGGGTCCTCTGCCTGCGTAGGAGCGTGCTGCCTGGCACACCCCAACTCTTCTTGCCAGTGTTCCTAGAACTTCCCTGGGGGCAGGAGATGATACCACCTACCTAAGAGGTCCTCCCTTCTAGGACCCAGTGACTCCCCTATGCCCAAACACAGGGGTGAAAGGGGAGAACCCTTTTCATCAGGCTGGACTAAGGGACAGAGGACTGGCGACGTCAGAGATGGCAGAACACCCAAAGAGCGTGCCCCGCATGGCTCAGTCAGAGGAGCACACACACTCTGTCCGGGGAACACCAGGAATTTGGTTTTATGCTCAGTCTGAGCCACATTGGAAATACCAAGTGGAAACAAAGTGGACTGGAATCCAGAGCCCGTGCATTTCCACGCATCCCCCTTCCCATGCAGGATTCTGCACAATGTAGAGCGCAATGTGCCAGAGAGTGAAACAAAGGCAACTAGAGGAAGGAATGGAGTGAGCAGAGGAGCGCTGAAGAAGCAAGAAATACGGCTCTTTTTTATGCTTAACAGCTTGGCCTATGTCGGGCCATATTAATCATGCAGGCAATTTTCGGAAGAAAATAAAGTTTTGTTACAGTATACATTTGTGTCTCCTGGAAGAGACTGTCCAGGGATCCATTGATCATGCAGCCTCATTTTTACCACATCGCTGTAAATTCACTTCTGGGGCAACCAGGGAGATTAGAATGGTTATTGACGGGCTCCTGGGCAGTCGGCGGGAATGATCTCATTTACTGTGTGGTGATCCGAGAGAGGAGGGCACTCTGGAAGATCCCTCAGAGCCCCCTCGACTGGGGGCTGGCAGTCATCCGGAGCCTGGCAGGCTGGCAGCTGCTCCTTCTCAGCCCATTACTCATCAGCCCACACACGTGAGCACACGCATGCAACTACTTCTACATGCAACTACTCTGAGCATTCACTCCTGGGGCCTGTTTCGTTGGTCCTTTGTATTTAACAGTTTCTGGCCCTTGAAATTAAGATGTAAACAGCCAGACTGCATTGTACCTGCACCGACTTCTCCAGCCACAGGCAATGAGGTCATACTGCCATCGAGACCGAGTGGTGAGTCAAGTCTCTTGGCCAGAGCAGACAATTCCCCCTCCTGAAATGGAAACTTGGGAGCCTCAGGGGAACAGAGAGTGAGGGGCTGCCCCTGCCTCTTCAAGAGTCAAAGTGGCCGTTCAGTAAATCATGTGGGATTTCAGAAGTGAGAAGTGCTCTGTCACTCATTGGACACGTTACCCTGGGCACACCGCTCATGTTTTTTCACCTCTAAAACTGTCACCAAAAAAAAAAAAAAAAAACAACCAAAAACAAAAACCCTCACCGTACTTAGCTCGGGTGACCAGCTAGGGTCCTCATAAGGATCAAGTGAGACCAGACTTTGAGAGCCCCATGAAAATGCAACATCACAACTAATGGAAAGACATGGTCTGCCTGGTTGGCCCCTCCATCCTCCCTTCCAGCTCCTCTGTTTCCTTTCGTATATTCTCCATCACCACTGGCCAGGCTTCCAGAGTTTTCACTCAACCCAAGCCCTTCCTGCAGGACCCACCCAGGACTCTCTTCCCCAACAGGGCCCAGGTCCCCAACCTTGGCCAGCTTACGATTCACCCACCTCTCCTGTGCCAGCCATCCTCAGGGCCTCACCATAGGCAGAAAATATAAATATAGTCATTTTTATAAAACCAGCATTATTTTTGTTGGCCCTTAAACTCCAGGGTGGTAGCTCTGCCTTAAAAAAAAAAAAAAATCTCTAATCTAGTTTATTGCCTGATGCATAGAAGACACGTGGAATACCCTGGAGAGATGGACAACTAAAGTTTTAACCACCTTCTATAAGAAGTGGTTACTGACAGGTACAACATTACTTCCAATCAAACGCCCAGTGTTCAAAAGGGCAGCAGATGAGTGCAGGGAGGGAGATTTAGGGCGAATGGTGCAAAGAAAGAGAGAGGCTCAAGGGCCACAGAAATACCAGAGACTGCACAGAGGAAGAGGACAGACAGGGCTTCTGCACCTAGGAGTTGGTGCTGAGACAACTGTCGCTGTGGCCTGATGACCCTTCGGGCGGTCCCTGCCAACACACGTATCTGGGTACTCCACAGCCTGAAGACCGGCGCTTGCATGACAGAAGCCCCTCCCCTCACTCCTGAGTTCCTGCAGAGCGGACGGGGTAGAAGATGCTCCGTCCCAGGGCCCCAGTGGTGCACATGGTGCTCTGTGGGCAGCCCCAGGGGTGGCCAGTGCCAGGCAGTCTGGGCAGGGGAACCTGCGGAAGGCAGAATTCAGCTCAGCTTGCCTTCCAGCTCTGTTTCTACATAATGGAACATACAGAATTGGACATGTTTTCTACTGCAAAAGCCGGGTAAGTAAGAGTACTCCGGGAGGGTGTGGGGATAAAAGAACAGATCCCAGATTGAAAGACATGCAGGGAGTGAGGAGAGGATGGCACACCACAGAAATGACAAAATACCTCAGAATCTATAGCAGTGCATGTGCATGCCTGTATGTGTGTGCATGTTGTACACTTCCTCTAGCAAAGCAGACTTGGATCTGGGTCCCAGAAATCACAAATTCCTTCCACTAAGTAGTCAGTAAGCATTAAACAATCCTCTGGAGGAGAAAAAAAAAAAAAAGGTCTGGATCAACGTCAGTCAGTGCTCCAGGAAGAGAGGGCTACAAAGAAATTGAAGAGCAGGCTCCTCTCCTCAAAGAGCTCCCAGGGCAGAGGTTCTTGTGAAGCTGTTCTCATAGAAAAAAGAAAGCTATCAACAGACCAAGTGAGGTCTCTTAGACGCCTTACATCTGTCTATCTGACTGTCTCTCCAACTATCCCTATGTGTGAGATGCTTTCTTGATGCCTTCAGGTGATGTCTGTTTCCCCCTCCTTTATTCCCCATCACCCCAAAGCCCTTGACATTGACTTTACTTAGTACCAAAAGCACTCACGCTCTACTTCACTGATGGTGAGGAAGAAGAGGAATCCAGGAGACCGGAACACCACTGGAAACACACCAGTAAAAATCACAGTTGAATTGGAGGAGGTCAAGGGCTGAGGCCTCCAGCAGGGAAGAAATCAAAGCCCCAAGAGTAGGCCACACCTTCTCATAAGTGGATCCCTGTCCACGAGCACCTTTTAAGGAAACAGCTTATACAACCCCAGTGTGGTACAGATAAGAGGTATCAAGAAACACTGTGATCCAGTTTGCCAACTTGAAAAAAAAAAAAGATATCCTCAAACTTCCCCATTGTAAAAATGCATTTAGATGCAGTGAGGCTCAGAAGACCCAGGAGGTTACAGATAATGATGATGACAGCAATAACCAACACATACACAGTAGCCTACATGCCAGAAACTGCTGGGAGCTTCCATGTCCTGCACTGTCTCATTTAATTCTCACAGCAACCTAATGAGGTAGGCAGTATTATCATCCCCATTTCACAGAGGAGGAAACTGGGGCACAGAGAGTGAAGTCACTTGCCCTTAGCCACACAGCAAGTCTGCGGCAAGAGTGCCTGGATGTGAACTTCACCATTTGATGTTTAAACTCTTCTGAATGCTCCTGTCAGACCAGGGCAAAGTGTGGTAACTGCAGCAGACAACACACCACAAAATTTCTAACCCAGTCTTTTCTTAGCTGGGGGACCGTGGCTAAGTTTCTCAGTCTATCTGAGCCTCAGCTCCCTTTTCTCTGCCCTAAAAGGCCTGATGAGGAGAGAGAGAGACAGCCCTCTGTGGGCAGCTGCACCATGCCTATGACCTGCTGGGGGCTGACAGACCAGGGGAGTTCCCTTCAAGTGGGATGTGGGTGAGCAGAGACCAGCTCCTCAAAACCCAGGGTTAGCAAGGCCAGTGGGAACATGGGCAAAGATCCTGGCATTCTGGTTGTGAATCTGGGTGGGTGCTAGCTCAGGTGGTGCCCCCAGGGAGTTATCAGAAGCTTAGCTAAAGGACCCCAGGGTCAGAGAGCCCCAGGACCTATAGGGGCCAGGGCTGACGATGTACCTGTGTGTGTGCTCTGGATGGCTGGGTGGGGTTGGTTCCCAGCAGGTGCGCACAGGCCCGTCAGGCTCCAGTTCTGTTCCTGGTCCCCTTCCTGGCCATCAGCCCCTCATGTCCCATCTAAAGTAAGGGCTTCCGTGGTTTCTCCACAGCCCTTGGCTCACATGGCCCATCACTGTGGGAGAGCCTACAGGGCATTCTTGGGTGTTCACCTCAGCTTTGGCTCCTGGGTACAATGATGCCCCCAGTTCCTGCCCGAACGTCTGCTCTACCCTAATGAAGGGGCCATTTACCAAGCACCACCCAAGCTCTAAGCTGCTGTCAGTAACTAAGAGTCCTGGGTTCTGAGAGCTGAAACACATCCAGTGCTCTAACAAGGCTATTTGTAATGCAGTGCAGTAAATGCTAAGTGCCCAATGGCTTTATCTCTACCAGCCATGATAGATGAGCTGAGGTGCACCAGGAGGGCAAGGAAGATAAGCTATGAGCTAGACTTGAAAGATGGATCAATGGATCAAACTTGCACAGTCAAGAACAGAGGGAGGGTGGGCAATTAGAGCTCCTCTGAGCACACAGAGGCTCTAGGGCCCCCTTGATTTCTTTTCCAGGGCCTTCCAGAAGAAATCAAAGTTTGTTTAGAGATAGAGCAGCATAGAGCCAGATGTTGGAACCACAGACTCACACCAAGCTCTGCAAGTCCTATGAGGCTGATCATTTTCAAAATGCTTCTTAGGCATAAGGTCATAAAGATCCATGAGTAAAGATTCTATAGCTAATGGCAGTCTGCACTCTCAGTGCCAGGCCTCTCGCTGGGCACCAAAAGGCAACATGAACAAAAATGAGAAGGAGGAAAGTTCGGGGAGTCGAAAAGAATAGGTAAAACACTGCCTTGCGACCCCAAGGGCAGCTGTGCTCTAATGAGAAAACCCTTGATCATTGTGATGGGCTCGGTGGCGGGGTGCGGGGTGGAGACACAGCTTCACAGCAACTCCTCACGCTGCTGTGGGCAAACACGGGAGGCGAGGACTCCTGTGAGGGCCTCACCATCATCATCACATCCATGCAACATCAAATCCACTTCAGAATGGGGAGTCCAGGTCCTTGAGTATCTACCTTGTAAATTCTGAATGTTCTTTATCTATGAGGGCAAACTTGGATGGTGCCCCTGTGCCACCTCCCTGCACTGTCCGTGTTGGCCCACCTGTCCCCAGCCTCCACGGCCACACTCCCCCTTGGCCTGGCTGCACCCTCACTGGTCAGCATCACACATACCCAAAGCCCATATTCTCAAACTGAGAGGCAAAAGAGCTCCATCTCCAAGAAGACATTGATGTGGTCCAGCCACTTGGGGATAGAATTCATTTCTCCAATAGTGACATCCAGTTGCTGGGTAGAAGCCATCAGAGAGGAAAGGCAAAGGTGTGCAGTAGTCATCTATTGGCTGCTGCCTGAATTCCACGTGGCCCGGAGCTTAACCGCAGCCATGGCTGGTGCATGCCAGTCCAAGCGACCCCAAGCCATAGGTTATGACCAACAAAGGATAGGAATGGGGTTCCTCCTTGGAAGCCCTATTGCAAAAGTGCCAATACTCCTGAGCCTGGCAATGGCCATGAACGTGATGCCATGCCTGCTGGCAGACACAAACCATCAGACTACCCCACGTGGTTTCCATGACACACCACAGCCAACAACAAGGAGATGAACTCCTCAGTCCTCTCTCTCACTCACTGTGGACATGGGGCTGGACGATGGGTCAAGTCACCATGCAAATCTAATTGCCTGTGAAGGTTAATTTTATGTGACAATGTGGCTAGGCCACAATACCCAGATATTCTGCCAAACATTAGCCTAGATGTTTCACTAAAGGTATTTTTTTAGATTAGCATTCAGTAGGTTTAAAGTAAAGTGACTACTTTCCATGATGTGGATGGGCCTCGTTCAGTCACTGAAGGTTTCAAGAGGAAAAAAAGACTGAGGCCCCCCACACAGGGAGAATTCTGTTAGCAGATGGTCTTTGGACTCTAAGTGCAACATCAGCTTCTCCCTGGGTCTCTATCCTACTGTCGAGCCCTGCCAATTTTAAACATGCCAGTTTCTACAACTGTGTAAGCAAAATTCCTTAAAATAAATCTCTAGATAGATAGATAGATAGATAGATAGACAGATAGATAGATAGCTATAGATAGAAAGATAGACAGACAGACAGATAGACATATATGCTATTCGTTCTGTATTTCTGGAGAAACCTCTCTGATACACTGCCCTATAGTTTGGAATAAAAGATTATACCAGCTTGAGGTGTCATATCTCATCAGAACCCTGTCATTCCAATCCCTGGTTCCCATGACAGCCTCAGACACCACCTCAGCATGCCAGGGAGCCTCTGACCCATAACAAGAGATAAACAGGAGGACAACCTGGTTTGAGTTACTAAAGTAGAATTATCTGAAAACTACCAAGGCTTGCCTGGACCTCATCATTGCCCAGAGTTGCTACACCTCAGCCATCTTTACCTTCAACACTACTACCACAATTCACTTCAGTTCTTCCCTCCTTGTCCTCCCCAAACACCTCTTCTTACACCTTAGCAAGACCTCCGGGTCTTAGGCCACTCTGATTTCTCTCGAACATTAACCCCTTCCTGGCTTCATGTTCTTCCATGAGCAGCTGAAATCTATGCGCTGCCCTTCAGCCTTGCCTGCCTCTACCCGAGCCTCATTCCCTTGGCCTTTCTCACCGACCCCGAAGAGCCCCAGCTCAGGATCAGCTGTCCATCTGACTTCCTTCCCCTTCACACAGGCTGCTCACCCTGCCGGGGAGACTCCCCCAGCTGCAGTGGTGACAAGACAAATCCAACGTGTCCAGTTCCTGTGAGGTCCTTAGAGCTGCCCTGCAGCCTTCTTTGCGAGATAGGTCAGAGCCCTAAATCCTCCCCTTTACTTTCCCGCTTTCCTCAGGCCAATCTTCCTTTTGCAGGGAACTGTGCCTCCTACTCCACAGAGGAAACTGAGGCCACAGCAGGAATTTCCAAGTGTGGTGGCAGACCTGTCGCATCAGTACAGTATCACCTGGCACCTGTTGGAAATGCACATTCTCAGGCCCACCCAGCACCACTGGGTCAGAATCCCTTACCAAGTTCTGCTGGTGATTCCTCTAAACATGGAAATGTGAGAAGCCTTCCCTAGACCCTCTTCCACCTGCAAACTTACCGACCTTGGAACTCAGCCTTGAAGGAAGCAGAGTCAGGAGGTCAGAGCCTCCTGGGCCACCTCAGGGCCTTGCTTCACCCGCCACTCTCTCACCTCTGTCTTCCCTCTCCTTCCACTAATTTTTTTACCACTCAGGGAAGAGACTCAAGTCTCTTTCACTTAAGAAGAAGTCCCTTTCTCATAGCCTTAATCACCATCTTCCCTTTGTCTTCCCTCCCTATCTCCTTTTTTCTCATTCATTACACACTCTGATTTCTCACTAGGCTCCTAGTTACCCTATTCTGCTAAAAATGTCTCATGTTAAAGTTCCCAGCGACACCTCTGTGGCCAGAATCAGCGGGAACGTCCCAACCCCACCTTAGTGGATGATCATTCTGCAGCATTGAACACGGTTGCCCCTCTTCTTTATACAAACGGCGGTGACTCTTAGATCCTGGCACACTCACTACTCCTCTCTTCCCCCACCCACTTCTCCCACTGGAGATGTGCCCTGGCCACTCATTCCGTTTCTCTAGTTGCACTTTTCCATTGGCCTTCCAAATTCCAAAATTTGTTCTGCCTTCTGCCGTTCTCACTTTATAAACCCTTCCTGGGTGACCCTCTCCAAGCCCATGGCCCCAGTCATTACACGGGCAACTTCCAAACTCAAATCTCTAGCCTGGACCTTCATTCAAGCCTCAGCTCCCTCCTGGACACCTCCACGTGGGTGTCTCCTACGCTTCCCAAATTCAGCATGCCTACCACTGACACCTGTTCCCTCTGTACCTTCCTGCCTTCATTCAAAGGCACCCCCCTTTCTCTTCAGAAGTCAAGTTAAAATCATGACCCAGTCACCACGTCCACGGGCTTACCAAATCCTTTAGATTCTACCACCAGTAGGATTCTTTATGACACTCGCCCCTTTCTCCCTCCATCTCTACTACCTTAGCTCCACTCTTCAGCCATTCCTTGCTGCATGACACCAAATGGTGTGGAACTGGTCCCTTGCCTCCAGTCTGCCCTTCTGCAGCCAAATCCTGCTCTAACCACCACATGGCTGCCAGAGGGATCTTTCTAAAATGCAAATGTGATCATGTCACTCCTCACACTGTCTCTTTGCCTTTCCAGAGTGTTTGGAATTCAGCTCGGGTTCCTTTGCCTGGTGCCCAGGTTGAACCCCAGCTTCTCTCTCCAACTTCACCTGCCACGCTGCTGTCCTCCAGCCACTGTACGCTGCTCCGATTTCCCACAGCTGGGAGTGCTGGCACTCAGTTCCCACACTTTTCTCTCTGCCTCATGAGCCCTTCCTTCTGCCTGATAACACCCTCTTCCCTCCAGCCCCAGCTCCAGGTACCACCCCAGAGCCTGGGCAGAGGTCAGCCCTCCCTTTGGTTGCTCCCTCTCCTCCTGCACACGACCATCCTTGCACGCTTCCCTCTGTTCTCTCCCACTGCGGGGCAGCTAAGTGGGTCTTCTTTGTTTTTCTTTCCCCAGCACAATATTTGGCACACAAATGGTTACTGAGTGAACGAATGAAAACCCTCCTGCCTTCCCTACTTATTCCCTCTGCTCTCCTTTGGATCAAAGGCATCACTTATCTCCTCCCGCAATTATAACATTGGTGATGGCACCTCAACACTTAAAAGATACAATCTGAGCACAACTGCCTGCTGTCTCCCTGGATTTACTAATCAGGCCTCAAATTCTGAAAGCAGCTTGGGTCAAGTGCATTAACCAGCCCAACACTCCATTTTTCTCTTCCCTTCTCATCAAGCCTTCCCTATAATCCTAGGAAAGAGTGGTATCATTTTTAGCAACAGCAAGCCTTGCAAAACAAGATGTGGGACTGCATACCTGAGATATATGAGGCCCCTTCTTTTAGACCTCTCATTATTAGGGAAAATGCACACCTTGCTGAGTGGTTTAATTTCCTCCTACTGAAGGAGCAGCACACCTCATTAGCTGGGTTCCCGCAGAGAGCAGTCTCTGGGACAAACTGCCAGCTCCTGCATTTGAGTCCCTGTGTGTCCTGCCTGCCCATCGGTGGCACTGGAGCCATTTTTAAAATTTTTATTTTTTTTGTATTGATTTTACAGAGAGAGGGAAGGAAGGAGAAGGGGGGCAAGGGGGAGAGAGAGAGAGAGAGGGAGAAAGAGAGAGAGAGAATCATCAATTTGATGTCCCACTTACTTACGCATTCATCGGTTGATTCTTGCATGTGCCCTGACCGGGGATCACACCTGCACCCTTGGCCTATCAGGATGACACCCTAACCAACTGCGCTACCTCGCTAGGGCCCTGGGGTCATTTTCATGAATCAAGATTCAGCCTTCTCTGTGCATGGCATGGGTTCTTATCCTGAGGTCCACAGAGCCCCAGGAAAACCCTCAGAAATTAAATGCAAGATGTTGTGGATAGAGGAGTATCTGGTTTTTTTCTGGGGCAAGAATTCATACCTTCCATTGGCTTCTCACAGGAGCATAGTCAGAGGGGATGAACCCAGGCCACAGGGCTCAGACCATGGTCGGTTTTCAGCTCCTGGTCAAAGCCCAGTGGCCACACCCTGTTCTCAAGCAACGTAGGGTCCACAAAGCTCTATGTCTCCCTTGCCAGCTTGGTTCCTATAAACATTTATTTTGGAGTATTCCCCAAGCCATTTTTGCTTTTTTGAACTGATTACCTGCTGGCTCCATGGCTTCTTAGGAAATTGCTTTCTCTGAGTAGAAAAAAGTTGCTTTTCCAAGGACAAGGTAATTGTCAGTAGCCAGAAAATCCACGAGACTCCGCTCTCCTTGGCCAGGTGGCAGCTATGCCAGTTTCAAAGTGTAGTAGGAGGAGGTGACAAGGGCAAAAACCTTCTCTGTCTCTCTCTACCTTCAGAAGATTTTTTTTTTTAAGTGCGAGGGGTTGGTTCACCTTCCTTAACCCTCAGCTCTGACCGCAGTTCACTGCTCTATGTACACATTTGGGGCTGAGGCAAGGGCAGCCTTCAGAGTCTCAGCTCAGGAGATGAATCTGTCCAGGTATGAGGTAGCTCATGTTTCTGTATTCAACAGATGAGAACACAAAAAGAAAAGAAAAACTCTGGAGTTTTATTAAGCAAAGGCTAGGGAATAGAATTTTTGAAAACAATTAAAGGCAAATTAATGCAGACAGTTTCAGGCCAAAACTAAGAAAACCTCAGTGCACTTAAGGCACAGGAAATGCCGCCTAAGTTATTCATACACAGTGTTTATCCTATAACTTTCCAAAGGTGAGTGAAATGAGAGGGGACAGCTCCGACCGCTGCTGGAGGGATGAAAATACATTAGGAAATGATGCCAATTGGAAATAATAAATAACTGTATTCCAAGGTCCAACGGATCCAAAATTTGGTCAATAGAATTCTTCATAGAAATTGAAGGCCATGAACAATGTTCTCAGCCAGTCTCACCGCCCCCTACCCCCAACCCTGCACAGAGCTCCGATTTGTTCTAAAGGTTGTTGTTATCCTGTAACTTCAGCACTGCAATGAGAAACATATTACTGAACTAGCTATTTTTCCTTTTAATGTTCCAGCCAAATTGGCCAGCCGAGCCCAGCTTTTTTACTGACAGTGACCCTGAAAACACTTCTGTTTATTCCCACATCCAGGCCAATGCTCTATCCTTGGTGTTATTGTTCTTACTTTTATTATCATTACCTCCATCCATGAAGTCTTCCCGAGGCCAGGCCCTCCCCCACCCTGAGTCAAATCCCACACACAACCCCTCCAGGCCCAGTTTGGTCCTAACCTGGCCCTGGCTTTCTCACTCGAATTGAAAGTGCCTTCTCTCTCCCTGAAAGGCTGGTGAGATTCAGAAGATTCTGCTCATACTCTGGCAAGTGCAATAATTCCTGATCCTTGCCCTCCATGCACATCCTTTGTCACATGACTTGTAAGTTTTTCTTACTCAAGAGGCTAAGTCTACTTCCCCGCCCCTTGGATCTGGGCTCAGCCACAGGACATGCCTTGACCAGTAGAACAAGGTGAAATGCTGGTGACAGATCTAAGCATGAGCCTTGAGGGGGCCTCTCATGCCCTTGGCTATCACCTGAGAACCACTGGGCTAGCCCTCTGGTCCCAAATGGGGATGGAAGATGAGTGGTGAAAAGAAGGCCCCTGCAGGACACACATGCCTGTGTGAGCCCAGCCGCTGCAGCAGCTCACTAGGCCAAGAGCTTCACAGTGCGTACGTTATCTCGTTACTTTTCACGGTGAGCCAGTAATGTAGGTGTCCCCATTCTGCAGCTGAGAAAAGCGAGACTCAGAACGACTTGCCCAAGGGCAAGTAAGTGGTAGGCAGAGCTCGGCTTTAAACCCACATGTGCTGACTCCAAGACCCTTTTAGTCTCTGTTTTAGTCTCTGTAGACCTTTGTTTTAGTCTCTGGAAAAAGAAATGATTATCAAGGAGGATCTGAGTGGAGAAATTTTTGATGGCTTCTGTTTATGATATTTTATTTATTTATTTTTAAACAGAGGGGAAGGGAGTGAGAAAGAGAGGAAGGGAGAAACATCAATGTGTGGTTGCCTCTCGTGTGTCCCCTATTGGGGACCTGGCCTGCAACCAGGCATGTGCTATGGCTGGGAATCAAACTGGTCACCCTTTGGTTCGTAGGCCAGCACTCAGTCCACTGAACCACACTAGTCCAGGGCGGATGGCTTCTGTCTATTCATTTGTATTTCACTGTAGTCTCCAGGGTTCTACACCAAACATGCACTACTTTCATAACTTAAACATTCTATAAATGTTACTTTTTAAAAATATTTCTATTTTTAAAATAATTTTAGCACTTGACTAATGATTTTGACATTGACCTGAAAAAATAAACAGGTAAGAATAACAAAACTATTGAGGGGAAAAATGTTTAAGAAAACCCAGAGAAGAACACGATGTTAAAATCCAATATAAGCTAATATAATTTAATCAAGAACACGCTGACTGAAAAATGAGACAGAACCAGGAGAGCAGAAACAGACCTGGTCCTAGAGACTTTATGCCAAGAAGGTGCTATAAACCAAAGGATAAGGAAATCATCCCATAAATCATGTTGGAACCACCTTCTTTCTATTGGGTAAAATAAATAGAGGTTCCCCACTCCAAACACACTTCAAAATAAATTCTAGCCCTGACCAGTGTGGCTCAGTTGACTGGGAATCATTCTGCAAAGTGAAAGACTGTCAGTTTGATTCCCAGCCAGGGCACATGGCTGGGTTGCTGATTTGGTCCCTGGTTGGGGCGCATTGCAGTCAGAGCGCATGCAAAAGGCAACCAATTGATGTGACTCTCTCACATCGATTTCTCCCTCCCTTTTCCATCTCTAAAACTAAATAAATAAAATCTTTGAAAAAATAAATTCTAGATAGATTAGAGCATCAAATATACGAAAAGTAAAATAAAAATGTAAGTGAATGTTCATAATAGTCTGGATATCGAAGAATCTTCAATAGTTTCATAGTTGTGACTATGAAACTCTTACCACAAAAATTAAAAAAAAATTAAAAACAACAGCGAACTGAAAAAATATTTTACACTAATTACAAAAGAGTAAAAGACAATGAAAACCCAAAGGACACAATTAGATAAACAAAAATATGAGTGCACAATTCAGAGAACAAAAGAAACAAATAACAGACATGAAAATAGGTAGACTCTCTGTAGTAATAAAAGAATTTCAAATTAAAACAATAATGAAATGTCATTTTGCCTCTAGGTGGTGAAATTTTTTTCACACTTCTTTATACATTTGCTGTTTTTATTCTTTAAAGTGAACAAATATAACAGAAAAACACACCAGTTTAGATGAATACATAGATGATGGAACCATATTGCAAAATTAAAGAAAACTGCAATGCTTGACCACAAGTTCTTGGATTTTCACATGGGCAAGAGATCAATTGGCATGAATAAGAGACCCCCCAAGTCACCCCACAACATGCACTCTGTGGTCACAATCAGAAATGGAATTCTGAGTCAAAACTGAAATCACAACTGTTCTTTTCAAACACAGGTGTGGAGGCAGGATGGCATGGCCTGACCTCATGCTATAGAAAACAAACACACTTAGAGGTAGCACTGAAGTGGACCTCTAACTTTTTCTTTTCCCAGAAGCTATTCTGTGACAGCCTTGGATAATAAACGTAAAACCAATCACTCCCAATCAGAGGCCTTCCCCTCTTACTCAACATGTAGCTTTGAAAGGGCATGAGAAACTTAAACATAAAATGACCATAATTTTCTTTAAAAATTGAATTAGCTCCGGCTTTATGCCAACTTCTGAAGGTTATGGGAATGGCTGTTCACGATGATAATAAATACTGAGCAGGATGTGAGCCCAAGCCTGAGCATTTTATAAAGGATCTGGACCAATCCGCTGAGCTTGCCAGGCATCCAGTCTCATTCCTTAATTCCCATTTATAAAACATCGTAACTTTTGTGACCGATTACTAACTCTAGGAGATACTTCTACTCTGGAATAGAATGGCATGAAAAGAAATTTTGTTCCTCTTTAAATCCCATTTCCATTTTTTTTTCAATGTCCTACAGAATCCCCCTTGCCTTTTGTACCATCCCTCAGACATAGGTTAATAATATGTAGTTTTCGTCCTTTTTAACATTCCTCCAGGTAAAGCCTTCTTTTCTAAAACCCCACAGGTAAGATGTTGTCTTGGAGCCCTCTATGTTGACTCAACTCCTCACATCTTGGGCTGGTACAGAATGGTCGTGGGTACAGGAAGCGCAGTGGTAATAATAACTCTTTCCATGAGGCCTTTGCCCCAGCGCTTACGCGTCCCATCCCTTGCTGGTACGTTTGATGAAGTCAAGGACTACATCTCACTGGCTGATATAGTTCCAACACATAAGTTGTGTTCAATAAATATTTGTAAGTACATTGATAAATAAAACAGAAAAAAAAAAGAAATTCTTGTCACTTGTGGCGTGAAGGCGTTGTATGGAGCATATACTTCTGGAACTCCAGTGACTTCATGAAGATCCTACAATCATAGGAAGACAGTCCCCTCCCAGGGTGCCTCCTATGCCTGCTTTGAAGCTGTCACATTAGCTCACCAGAGAAGCAGCTCAGCTTGCTGAGGATGGTGATTTCGTCTAATTCCAAATATTTTTTTTGTCCTACTAGCAGGAGCCAGGAGAAAGAAAACTCCTAAAACCGAGCAGTACAAATATGCCTCAATGCTTTCTATGAAAGATGGAAAGAAGCGCCAATCCCTCAATTTTAATGTGGATCTTGTATACATCTAAAAACCTGTTCCTTTATTTTTAACACACCAAAGGACAGGTGTATCACCTGGTATATCACCTGGACATATGAGCTTAACTGTGACATTTGCACACATTGAGCCGCAACATGGACCAGCAAAGTGTTGAAGATAAATAAATTTTTTAAATCATCACTGTTACCCTGGAAAAGCTCACAGCTCTATAAGAAAAAAAAGATACGTAAATCATAATGATGATTACAGAATGAGAAAGGTCGCAAGGGAGGCTTGCTCAGGATGCTGTAGGAGCTTATACCCTCCCTGCAAGCAGGTTGATGGGGCCCACCCCATAAGGGTTTCACAGAAGAGATAAAATTTGATCTGGGTCATGAAGCATGAGCATGTAATTTGCAGGTGAGGGCCTCTGAAAGGAGAGAGGGGAAGAAGGAGAAAAATGCTTTAAGCAAAATGAAATGAGTAGCATGTGCAAAAACAGAGGAGAGAAAACGTGCAGTGTACCACCAAGAAACAGAAATAGGTGTTTCAGGGCATGACTGAAACAGGTACTCTGAAGGCAGGCAGTTTATAAAATTCAGACTTGATCCTCCAGCAGTGGGAAGCCACCAATGTCAAGGATTACTGAACAGGGAAGTGAGAAGACAATGCATGGCATGTGTCTAAATCAAAGACGGCAGTCAGGCCAAAATGCAACCTCAGAAGCAGAGATTCAGGCTCTCCCAAAGGACATGGGTGTAAACATTCTCTGCTCAAGGAGAGCCGTCGCGTCAGACTGTGGGATCTAAACTCTACCTCCTCTCTGAGTCTGTTCATCTGCTCCTCACATGGCCCCAGAGATCTGCCCCACTTGGCCCTGGGCAATTTGGGCAATGCTGAGACCCCTTCCAATGGTGCCTGTGACTGGCTCTGATATTGTAGTTCCTCTCCTAGGTCTCAAAGCCATGACCCACCCACTAGTTTTCAGAGTGGATCTTTGACAGGTCCTCACTACCCCATCCGAAATGAAAACTGCAATAAAAAATTACCGGTACTCCCTTGTTCATATAACCTTATAGCTCACTGCATTATTGGCAGAAAATAATGTTTTTTAGTTCAAGTCATCAGAACTATGGACAAGGCATTTTATCCTGTTGGCAAGCACCATATAGAGTGGGGCTGACCCCTGAAATTAAATTTAGGAGGAGCTGGTGGACTCATCAGTGGTTGGTGAGACATGTCAAAGAAGCAGGCAACTTACCAGACCTGATATCTCAATTTCCCAGTGGCCTCAGACATTAGGAGGCCTCACTCTAACCTGGCCCAACTCCTTAAAGGAAAACCCACGTAACGTGGGTTGCCCATCCAGAAATCACCAACAAACATGTCAAACATAAGGGCAGCCTTGCCTATCCCAAAGGCCAGTGGATCACAAATTACAATGGTGGGGATTAGGATTCAGTGTTTCGATCAATACTCTTTTAAACCCTACACCCTTCATCAATTAATTCTTGTGCTAATACCCAGCTACAACCAAATCTACATTTTGGAAATATACTCTGAGGGCACTAAGGAAGAAGTTTTGAAAAGAGGAGGCAAAGGAAGCAGGAAGAGCAGTAAGATAAATAGAGTGGTTTCCGGGAGACGTGGACAGATCCAAGGTCAGAGGAACGAGTGCTTTCTTATTGGTAACACACATGACTTAGGATAATTAAATAGTTATGAGTATATATACTTAACAAAATAGTCTGAAAATATGTAAAGCAAAAATGTATCACAAAGCCAAGAAGCTAAAGACAAATTCACAATCAGGAGAGACAGTAACACATCACTTTAAGAAATCAAGAGAAACAAAAGTATCAAATAAATATACAAAAGAATGATCAATCCCTATGGTAATCAAAGAAATGCATCCAAGAGCTATAAGGAAATATGTCTTTTATTCTTCAGGTTGACAAAACAAACTGAAGACTGATCTTGTACGGGATTGTCAAGTATGAAAAAAGATACTCACATATTGTTGGTTGAATAAATAGGCAAAGTTCTTTGGTGAGCAAGTGGGCAGCATCTATCAAAATTAAAAATGAACACGCCCAGCATGTCCACACATATGACCATGTCAGACAGGTGCACATGAAGCAGCCGACAGGGGCTATCCTGGCGGAGGAGAATGAGGATTGGGGCTGGAGCCTGCAGAGGGTGGTGGTTGTTGCTGGATTTTGGTTTTGTTTTGTTTTGTTTTTTGGTTCTCTATACACATCAACATAATCCTTAAGTAACACATTCAACTGTTATTTTCTTTCAATTAAAAAGACTTTAAAACATAGTTGATATTGCAGTTAGAAAGTCATAGGAGACTTCTGTAAATTTCAGCAGTGTTTCCTGTGATGTGGAGAGAATGGCAGATGCAGCGAATTAAGATTGTTCCTCCCAGAAGCCTGGGAATGGAGAGAAAGGAAGGACCGGAAAGTAGGTTTAAGAAGAGGAATCCTCACTTGGCATTCAGCCCCAGCAAATGAGTCCCGCTGGTCCTGTGCTCCCACATCCTTGAAGAATCGCAGTCCCTGTTCCGCAGCAGGACTGATTGCAGGCAGGAAGCATGTTAAGGTCTAGCAGTCAAACTAACAGCTTTCAGAATGAGTGTCCTGGCATATCTCTTTCCTCCCTGAAACATTTTACTCCCTGACTCTGTGTGTGTGTGCGTGTTTAAAAATTGCTCTGATGAATAATTGCAAACGGATTCTAATGAAAAATATGTAGCGAAATGTCTGCAATACTCTATAAAATGGTCTACTTTGCACAGTGACCCGAAGGAGTATTTATAGGAATGTCATTATTTGGCAAAATGATGTTGCTATATTGGGAATTCCACCTCCGCAGAGGCACTTCACAGAAGAGGGGCTGGTTAGGGCTGCCTGGGACATTGATGGAGGACACTGAGTCCTGGAGGACAGCGCTGGAGCCAGAGGCAAAGAAAAAATCATGCAAGAGCCCCAAGGTTCAAAATACCAGGAATCGAGGAAGGCAGATGACAAATCTGTGTTCAGGGAGTCAGAATTAGTATATTAAACCACGGGTGTGCATCCAGGATTCACAATATCAAGCTCAGTATTTGGGCCAGCCAATATATATGAGACTCGGGGAGACAGCCTGGCTTAAAAAGTCAGATATTAGACTGACCCCATCCCCAGGTACAATGTCCATCTTCTTCTGTCCTGATGAATGTGGAGACTTCCTGAAGCAGGAAGCTTGTTCCAAAGGTTTGTCTTTCTTACCTGGCACAGGGGCCGGAGAATTCCAAAAGTTTTCCGCATGTCCTGTCTCTGTGTCCGGGTGAATGTGGTAGAGACAGCGGGAAAACTGCAGAACATGCAAAATACTAGCAAAAGGATGGGGCTTGCTAGTGGTGGAATATCAAATGGATTCTAAGGACATCAACAGCCCCCAGTAGCTATCCTAAGTGTCAGCGAGAGAGGTTTGTACATAAGTGGAGACAAGTTTTGGAGGGCATCTCCAGCTGGGATTTGCCCTGCTGATGTCCAGTAATACTGAACAGACCCTTCACGTTGCTCACCCTGGACCTTCAGAGGGGCCTCTCAGAGCCCCCTGGGCAGCCTGTGGACCTTTCTGGTACTAGCCTGCTTGGGGGCAGGAGGGGCGGGCAGTGGGCTTTTTGGTGAGAAGAGCAGTATGTAGGGTGCAAAATACTCATTAATCTGGAAAAAGTCAGTGAACTTTGCCTCAATATCAGTCTGTGCCTGATAGTTCAGCACTTTTGGGAACCCCTGCATTGCAGCTCCTTAACTTGGCTGTACCTACAGCTCTTTCTGTACATACAGTCCTTCCTGCTGCCCTCTCCACACTGCCTGCTCATTTTAAAGATGTTGGCTATAGAAAAGGCCTCAGGCCTGGATAAGACTGGAGCAGGACAGCCTCTCTGCCTTGGGGTATCTACTCCAGAGGTCTGACTACCAGGAGCACAAGAGATGGGCAAGTCAAGCCATTTGATGAATACCATTCACCTCTCCTGGCTAGTGGGGACTCAGCCAGAATGTCTCACTGCTTGCTCCAGAGGGCGGGGGGAATAAAGGTTAGTGAGAAGCTGGCTGGTGTAGTGGTCTACACAGGGCTTCTCAGACTGACTGTGGATGTGAAACATCAGAGGGTTTTGTTAACATGCAGATTCTGATTCAATAGATCTGGAGTGAGGCCTAAGATCTGGTATTTCTAACAAGCTCCCAGCTGATGAGGAGGCTACCTGGGGTCATAAAGGCTTAGAGCAGGCCAGACTTCCAATCCCAGGGCTGCCGCTTACTAGCTGTGGGCAAGTTACTTAAGTCCTCTGGGTGGAAGTGAAGAATGGGAAGGACCTTGAGAAGGAGCAAAGGGAGGCTTGTTTGAAGTCAGAGAACCAGCCAAGAGGAGAGTTCCAAGCTGGGGAGATGAGAGTGGGAACAGAAAGGTCCAGATCAAAGGAGATGGAGGAGGCAGGACTGTCTAAAATGAAAAGCGTCTAAAATGGCAGCAGCATTGGCAACTGGCTGCTACAGAGTGACTGAGACATAATGAGAGTTTGAAAAAAGATTTCTCTGCTCTGAGGGCAAAGGCTTGGCCTCACAGTCAACACTGTTTTTTCCAGCGCCTGGTGCAATCCAGGACACATCATCCATACTCCAAAAATACTGGTTCTGAGTAAATTAACACATTGAAAATGGAAGGAGACTTGAAGAGCCACTTGTTCAAGGCCCTGTATTCACAGTTGAGAAAAGAGTGCCCAGAGCAGCTGAGATCTGCCCAACATCAGGCAACCAGGGTATGATCTTGGAATTGGGACCTGAGTTGCCCTTTCAACAGGCAAATTGGCCACGCTTCCTCCACAACCCGTTCAGAAAGTTATTACCGGGGAAGGGTTAGGTGGAGCATTTTCTGTAAAATACACATAAACTGATTTGTTTTCTTGAAACACTTTTGCCAAGAGAATGCCAGCAAATCAGCATCTTGGCCGTGAAAGAAAGCAACAGCAAGTTTTCACCTGAATCACAGAGCCACGTGTGAAGCACTCCCTAAGGCCTATATACAAGCTTCAAGGAGGCAAAATGGAATCAATGAATTTCTTTGTTAATCTTGATATTTGCAAGAAACAAATGAACCAAGCATTCTGCAAATCACTGGATTTAATCTTCAGAATTACTTATACTTCCATTTAGGAGAGTTTTGTTTCCTGGAGAGATCTGCACACAGCAGGAGGCAAACATTCTAATTGCTGTTAAGTACATTTGCTGTAATATGTTGGGGAGAAATGTAGTCATTGAATCAGTTGAGCATGAACACACATGCTCACGGGCAGAATGAAAGTTTGCACACAGACATCTTCACTGAAGTGTTTTAGTCAGAGACAATCATCTCACACAGGAGAAGAGGCTGCCTCTGAAAGACATTAACCGCACCTGGGTCCAGCCATAGTCAAATCTCATAAACAAAGGCCCAGACAAATTGTGTTCAACCTCATATATTCCTCTCTGCCCACTCCTCTCTGAGTTCATGTGCAATCAAGATATAATGCTATTTGTTATTTATAGCATATATTTTGCTGCAGTCACCAGGATTTGTAACCTGAAGCAAAAGACATTCAATCTGTGTAACAGGAGTAAAGGCCAATGGGAACTCAATGTCACGGATATTTTATTCTGCTAAGTATTAGAGCCACACATGCCCACTTCTCCTACCAGATTGAAAACCCCTTGCAGTCAGGCAGCATGTCTTGTTCATTTTCACATTCCTTAAACTGTTAGCTGTATATGTACCATGCAGTGAATTAGCAATCACTATTTGTTAAATTAAATTGAAGATTCTTCCCAAGAATGTGAATGAGAAAGAACATTAAAAAAAAAAAAAAACATGAAAAGGGAAAGGGACCTTTAAGACCATGTTAGGTCATGGAAAATTATATTAATACGCTTCAGTTGCTAAAACTTACCAGGAGAGGCACACTGATAAAAATTTTTGACTCTCAAATCACAGCTGAAATGCAAGACACACCCCCCCCCAAATTTAATGATAATCCAGTCCTGGGTTGATTTACATTTATATTGCTGAAACCATTTAAGGTCTTCCATTCAAGTGTAAAATAATTCATTTAGTCTTGGTACAAAAGAACTTTCTAAAACTCTGAAAACTTTTAGCAAAGTAAATAATTTACCCATCATGGAGAGAAAGGTTTAATGTACTTACTTTATTATTCTGATTAGTGGGAAGCCACTAACTAAACCATACATAGGGCTAAATTTAAAGAATTAAAGTTTAAGGTTGCAACATCTGAAATTGTTAAATATCAGCAATTTTATATGGCTCAACCAAATAAAATGAAAACACTCAAAGTACTAAACTGAACCAACTGAATACAATTTGATATCATACCTGTTTTACAAGGACTTTTAGTGAACACATTTGTTTAAAAATGAGTTCATCTGCTGATCATCCAGAGACTAAGACAAACAATTCAGATAAGATGTGACCTCCACAATCAAGACTCATAAGTAAAAGAAATGTGGCTTCCAGTTCAGATGAGTCACTGAAGCAAAAACTCAAAAGGAAGAACAAATTTTTGATGGTACTTCAAAGTTTCCAGAAACATGGCCTTGGAGCATCAGATATTACTCTAAACATAGCAGACAGACAGGTACAGAAAGTTGGTCTGATCCATATATGACATAAG
The DNA here is from genome assembly GCF_021234165.1 of Pteronotus mesoamericanus. Taxonomy (NCBI): domain Eukaryota; kingdom Metazoa; phylum Chordata; class Mammalia; order Chiroptera; family Mormoopidae; genus Pteronotus; species Pteronotus mesoamericanus. The sequence goes on from NW_026555308.1 coordinate 16,908,411, forward strand.
GCCACCTACCAAGACTGGGAGATGTAGCAGATCTACCTAATACATAGAAAAAAAACACAGAGAGGCAGCAAAAATGGGGACACAAAGAAACATGTACCAAATAGAAGAACAGAAGAAATCTCCAGGAAAAAAAAAATCCCTAAGTGAATGGAGGCAAGCAATCTACCAGATATAAACTTCAAAACACTGTTTATAAGGGTGTTCAAGGAACTTAGTGAGAACTGCAACAAAGAGATGATATACATAAAAAAGGACATAGAAACCATAAAAAAGAACCAGACAAAAGTGAAAATCTATTAACTAAAATGAAGAATGAACTAGAAGGTATCAACAGCAGATTAGATGAAGCAGAGGACCAAATCAGAGATTTGGAAGACAATGCAGAAAAAATGCTCCCCAAAAACAGGAAAAAAATATTTTTAAATGAGGATTGCTTAAAGGACTTCTGGGACACCATCAAGCATAACAATTTCCACAACATACGGGCACCAGAAGGAGAAGAAAAAAAGCAAGGGATTCAGAGCCTATTTTTAAAAAAATAATGACTGAAAACTACCTTAAAGTGATAAAGGAAATAGACATTCAAGTCCAGGAAGCACAGAGAGTCCCAAACATGATGAGCCCAAATAGGCCCAAAAAAAGACACATCATAATTAAAATGTCAAATATTCAGGACAAAGAATTTTAATGCATCAAGAAAAAGGCAGTTAGTTACCTACAAGGTTGCTCCCATTAGCCTGTCAGCTGAATTCTCAACAGAAAATTTGCAGGCCAGAAGGGAGTGGCACAACATATATCCAAAGTGATGAAAAGCAAGGACCTACAACCAAGACCACTGTACCCAGCAAGGCTCTCTTTTGAAATTGAAGGAGAGATAAAGAGCTTCCCAGAACAGAAAACACTGAAGGAGCTCATCAGCACCAAACCAGTATTAAAAGAAATATTAGGGGACTTCTTTACAAAAAAGTAGAAAAAAAAAAAGAGCACAAATGTTATGAAGGGGGACTTCCAAAAACAGGTATTATCTCCTGGAGGATGACCCCTTGTAGTACAGTCTTCCCCTGCTATGTGAGTGTTCTAGGAACCCATCTGTATTAGTGTACCAACTGGTGTTGTTGTGAGAGGCTGTGTTCAGCTTCAGTGAATTTTTTTGAAGACACCTTCAAGGCATTTGCCCATTTCATAACGGGTGATTTATGAGTGCACCTGCCCAAGTCGTGCTGAGTGTTCAGTTTTTGTCCAAAAACAGCATGCTCCTGTTCCCCAACCTCTCTATGCACCTGATCTCACCTCACAAGTGATTTTTTTTGTTGTTGTTGTTTCCTTGAATAGAAAAAGTCTTCAAAGGGAAACGGTTTGCTGATATGGAAGAGGTGAAACAAAAAAGGCAGAAACACTAAAAGGAATCAAAACTGATAAATTCAAAAACTGTTTTGAGGAGTGGGAAAAAAAGTCTTAATAAGTGTATTGCATCAAATGGAGAGTACTTTGAAGGTGACTGAAGTTTAATCATGTAAAAATAAATATGTAACTTTTATAAATAAATTATGTTTTTGTGTCCCCCTCATAATAACAAAATGGCAATAACTTTGTCCTATTAACATTCACTTAAAAAATAAATAATTAAATGCTTCAATTAAAAGACATAGGGTAGCTGAATGGAGAAGAAAAAAAGACCCAGACATCAGCTCTCTACAAGAAATACACTTTGGATTGAAAAACACATCAGACTGAAAATAAAGGAATGAAAAAATGTATTTCATGAAAATAAAAGTATTTTTAAAAGGCTGGGGTAGCAATACTTATACCAGATATAACAGACTTTAAAACAAAGGCTATCATAAAAGTCAAAGACATTACATCATGATAAAGGGATCTATTCAACAGGAGGCTATAACCCTTATAAACATTTGTATGTCCAACCTATAAACACCTGAATATATAAGGCAAACACTGATGGACATAAATGGAGAGATCAATAGTAATATAGTCATAGTCAGGGACTTTAATACCCCATTGACATCAATGGGTAGATCTTCTAGACAGAAAACCAACAGGAAAACCATAGCCTTAAACAACACATTAGACCAGTTGGATTGAATTGATATTTTTAGAGCATTTCACTCAAAAACAGAAGAATATAAGGTACATTTTTTCAAGTATACATGGAATATTTTCCAGGATAGACCACACATTAGGTCACAAAACAAGTCTCAATATATTTAAGAAGACTGAAATCATATCAAGCAACTTTACCAACTACAATGTTATGAAACTAGAAATCAATTGCAAGAAAAAAACTGAGAAACACACAGACATATGGAGGCTAAATAACATGCTACTAAACAGTCAATAGGTTAATTATGATATCAAAGTAGAAATCAAAATATATCTTGTGACAAATGAAAATAAAAAGTCCTAAGAGGGAAGGTCATAGCAATACAGGCCTATCCCAAGAAACAAGAAAAAAAAAATGAAATGAAAAATCTAACCTTACCCCTGAAGGAACTACAAAAGAACAACAAACATACCCCAAAGTGAGTAGAACAAAGGAAATAATGAAGACCAGGGTGGAAGTAAACAAAACAGAGTCTGAAAAAAACACAAAATATCACTGAAACCAAGAGCTTTTTCATTGAAAAGATAAACAAGACAGGTAAACCTTTAATCAGACCCTCACAATAAAATAAAAAAAGACCCAAATAAGTAAAATCAGAAACAAAAGAGAAGTGACAACAGATGCCACAGAAATACAAAAAAATTATAAGAAAATACTACAAACAATTATATGACAACAAATTGGACAGTCTGGAAAAAAATGGATAAATTCCTAGAATCATGCAATATTCCAAGGCTGAATTAGAAAGAAATAAAAATTATCTGAACAGACCTATAACAACCAATGAAATAAAAGCAGCAATCAAAACATTCCCAACAAAAGTCCTGGACTGGATAACTTCACAGGTAAATTTTACCAAACATACAAAGGAGAAATAAGAGCTATCTTTCTCAAACTGTTTCAAAAAATTCAAGAGGAAGGACAACTCCCAAGTTCATTTTATAGAGCCAGCATTACCTAGATTCCAAAACTAAATAAAGACACCACAAAGAAAGAAAATTATAAATTATAGGTCAATATCCCTGATGAACATGGATGCAAAAATCCTCAACAAAATATTAGCAAACCGAATTCAACAATACTTTATAAAGATCATACACCACGATTAAGTGGGATTTATCCCAGGGATTCAGGCTGGTTCACGTCCACACATCAATTAGTATGATATACCACCTTTTAAAAATAAAGGTAAAAATCTTATATCAATACATGCAGAAAAACCATTTGACAAAACCCAGCACCCATTTATGATAAAAACTCTCTGCAAAGTGGGAATAGAGGGAAGATACTTCAACATAATGAAGGCCATAGATGACAGGCCCACAGCTAACATCATGCTAAACAGGAAAAATCTAAAATTATTTTGCTTACGATCAGGACAAGACAAGCTTGTCCATTTTCACCACTTTTAGTCAATATAGTATTGAAAGTCCCAGCCACAGCAATTATGCAAGAAAAAGAAATAAAAGGTATCCAGACTGAAATGGAAGAAGTAAAACTGTCATTATTTGCAGATGGCATGATGCTATATAGGGAGAACCCTAAAGATTCCATGAAGAAACTACTAGAACATAAATAAACTCAGTAAAGTAGCAAGGTATGACAGGAAATGCCCAAAAACTGGAATTTATTTATTAAAAATTCTGTATTTATTCTACATGCTTAAATTTAGTCACCTTTGCAGTATTGTCTATTTGATGCAATACACCTATTGAGACATTTTTTCCACTGCTCAAAACAGTTTTTGGACTCATAGATTTTGGTGCCTTTCAGTGCTTCTGTTGTTTTTGATTTCACCTCTTCCACATCAGCAAAATGTTTCCTTTTGAGGACATTTTTCATCCCGTGAAACAACAAAAAAAGTCACTTGGGGTGAGACTGGGTAAATATGGAGAGTGGGATCATGCCTTTTTGGGTCAAAAATTGCAGAACACTCAGCACAGTGTGGGCTGGTGCACTTGTAAATCACCCATCATGAAATGGGCAAATGCACTGAAAGGGTCTTCAAAAAAATTCACTGAAGCCGAACAGAGCCTCTTACAACAATGCCAGCTGGCACACGGATACAGATGGGTTCCTGGAACACTCACCTTGCAGGTGAAGCCCTTATTACAAGGACTGTGCCCCCACAAGATAATTCTTTTTTGGGGGGGTCCCCTCATACAAAATGAATATTCATAAATTGGTTGTATTTTTACATGTGAAAAATGAACTATTAGAAAAAGAAACTAAGAAAAAAAATCCCATTTACAATTCCATAAAAATAGGTACCTTGGAATAAATTTAACCAAGGAGGTGAAAGACCTGTACTCAAAAAATTTTAAGACACCGAAGAAAGAAATTGAACAAGATACAAATAAATGTAAGGATATGCATGTTTATAGATAGAAAGACTTAACCTTGTTAAAATATCTATACTACCCAAAGCAAGCTATAGATTCAACACAATCCTTGTCCAAATACCAGTAGCATATTTCACAGGACTAGACCAAATAATACAAAATAACCACAAATAGCCACAACAATCTTGAGAAAGAACAACAAAGTTGGAGGTGTCACAATACCTATCATCAAACTATACTACAAAGCTATAGTAATCAAAACAGCATGGTACTGGCATAAAAAAAGACACATAGACCAAAGTAACAGAATATAGAGCCCAGAAATAACCCATGCCTATATGGTCAATCAGTAAAAGAAAAAGAAGGCAAGACTATACAATGAAATAAAGGCAGTTTATTCAACTAACAGTGTTGGGAAAATTAAACAGATACATTTAAAAAAATGAAACTAGATCACCTTCTTACACCATGTACAAGAATGAACTCAAAATGGATTAAAAACTTAATGTAAGACCCAAACCATCAAACTCCTGAAAGAAAACATAGGCAGTAAATTCTCTGACATTGCTTTCAGTAATATTTTTTTTTCTGCTCTATTCTCCTTGGGCAAGGGAAACAAAAGAAAAAAACAAATGGGATAATACCAAACTAAAAAGTTTTTGCACAGCAAAGGAAGTCATCAACAAAATGAAAAGGCAATCCAACGAATGGGGGAAAATAATTCACCAATGATACATCCAATTAAGGGTTACTTTCCAAAATTTATAAAGAACTCATACAAGTCAAAACCAAAAAAAAAAAATCCAATTAAAAACTGGGATAGAGGGTCTGAATAAATATTTCCTCAAAGAGGACATACAGATGGCTAATAGACTTATGAAAAGATGCTCAATATCACTAATCATTAGAGAAATGCACATTAAAACCACAATGAGATATCACCTCATACTTGTCAGAAGAGCTATCATCAATAAATCAACCAACAGCAAGTGTTGGTCAAGTTGTGGAGAATAGTGAACCACTGTGCACTATTTGTGGGAATGCAAATTGGTGCAGCCACTACAGAAAACACGATGGAATTTCCTCAAAATATTAAAAATAGAACTAGCTTATGATCCAGAAATTCAACTTCTGAGTATATATCTGAAGAAATCCAAAACACTATTTTGAAAAGATACATGTACCCTGTAGTCAATTGTGGCATTATTTACAATAGCCGAGATGTGGAAGCCATCCAACTTACAGATGATAGGATAGAGTGGTACATATATACAATTGAATGTTATAAAAACGAACGAAATCTTACCATTTGTGACAACATGGATGGACCTAAGGGTATTATGCTAAATGAAGTAAGTCAGAGAGAGAAATATAAATACCATGTGATTCCACTTATGTATGAAATCTAAAGAAGAAAATAAATGAACAGATAGAAACAAACTTTAAGATATGGAGAAGAAAGTGAGGGTTGCCAGAGGGAAGAGAGGTGGGGTACTGAATAAAAAGGTTAAGGCATTAAGAAATACAAATCAGTAGTTACAAAATAGTCTTGGGGATACAAATTACAGCATAGAGAATATGGAGTAATATTGTAATAACTATGTATGGTGCCAAGTGGGTACTAGAATATTGGGAGGATCACTTTGTAAATTATATAACTATCTGACCACTATGCCGTTGACCTGAAATCAACATAAAATAATACTGAATGTCAAAAAGTTCATAATCTTGTATGGTATTAGTCCAAAAAACTTGAACGGGTATATTAAAGAAAAAGAAAGGAGTGATCCTGATAGAAGTTATTAGTGACCAGTAAGTTCTTGTTGAATGAATATATAAATGAATGATGCATTGGGCCCATAAATATTATGTGAGTTATCCAAAGTCTCCAAAATTCCTGGTTTGTAGTTCTGTAGCCAACACTAGTTGCTCACGCATCTGATTTTACAGCCTTTACCATATATCAGTGATTCTCAAACTTTAATATCCTCAGAACCATCTGAGGTAGCACTTGAACAACATATTCCTGGGCCCACTTCCAGAGATTTTAATCCAGCCTATATACACTGGAGCTGAAGTAGCTGTAGTACAACAAGAGCCCCAAGAAATTTTGATACAGTTGTTTCACTGATGTAGGTAAATATTCCCATTAGTATAAATCTTGAATCTAGTACTTCCCAACTTAAAATCAACATGAATATTTTGGGCTCCATAAGTCCACATCTCTCAACACGTTCTCCAAAATAATAATAAATAATGACTAAAACAAAAAGTAAAACTATAGCATTACTGTAAGACAGAAAACTCCTAAAGCTTCAAAAACAAAAGAGCAGGTTTTGTGATCCTGATACCACAAGAAGTAGAATTCAAGCCAAAAAGCATTAAATGCAACAAATTAAATATAACAAAGAAGGTCATTTTTGAATGCTAAAAGTAATAGTTCACAGTGAAAATATAGTGGGTTTTCATATCTATACACCAAATAATACAGCAACCATCTTTCTGAATCAATACAGTAGATACAATAAGACACAGGCAGAATTCCCCAAAATAGGAAATATTACCACCCTACTCTTAGTACAAGCAATGAGTGAAAATACAGAAAACTTAAGTAATATAATAAAAAAAGAAAGACCTTATGCATATGCATCAAATTTTACTCTAAGAAAACAGACAATACACTTTCTTCTCAACCTCAGGATAAGAGTTGTAAAAAAATAGCCACAAAGGAAACATCTGTGCATTTTGAAAAATAGAAATATTACAAACAACACTCTGATCACAATGCAATAAAATTAAAAATTTTGTAAAGCCATCCACCTGGAAATTAAACAAATCTTGACTCCAGGGTAAATACAGACCAAAATTAAAGAGTTTCTAAAAATAATGATAATTAAAAAAACACACAAAAGAATCAGTTGAAAACTTTCAAGCAATAAGAAGAATACTGAAAGCCTTAACAACTTTTAGCAATGAAAATATTTGAGTTTCAGCACCAGCTCAGAAAGCTAGAAAAAGAACAACAAAGTAAACCAAAAGGACGTACAAGGAAGGCAGTAAAAAATATAAAAGCAGAAATTAATGAGTTAGCAAATAGAAAAATAATAGACCTAATTAATAAATCAAAATTTTAGTTTTTAAAAAGCAATTAAGAAAATGAGTTTTAGCTTATTTAATCAAGGAAAAAGGGAGAAAGCAGAAATATATAAAGTAAGGAATCAAGGGGGAGAAATAAGCAATGAAACAAGATTTTTTTAAACAAAGGAGAGGCTAATTTGCAGATGTCTATGCAAATAAATTTGAAAGCCTAGATGAAAAGGACAATTTCCTAGGGAAAGGCATTTTATGAAGCTTGATCTCATTAGAGACAAAAACCTTTATCAGACCTATTTCTCCAGGAAAAAGCTATCAAGGAATTACCACATATAAAAATCATCAGAACCAGATGATGTAACAGGTGAATCCTACCAAACTTTCAAAGACCAGGTGGTAATAATGCTCCATAAACTGTTTCAGAGCATTGATACAATAATTCATTGTATAATGCATTGATACTTAAACCTCTTAAGGACCGTAGAAAAAGAAAGAGAGAATGATTTACAAATATTGATGCAAATGTTCTAAAATATTTGTGACTATTGCATTAAGAAAATAATACACTATGACATGATGAAATTTATTCCATGGATGCAAATTTGGTTCAATATTATGAAATCCATAATGCATAATATTAATAGATATGGGAAGAATACAACTGATGATTATCTGTACAGATACTGAAAATATTGAAAAGCCTTCAACAAATTCAACTCATCCTAAGAAAAAACTCAAGAAAATAGGAATTAATGGATACTTTCTTAACATGGTAAACAACTATACTATAGTTACATAGACAGCTTCTTCCTTAATAGGGAAACACTTAAGGCATTTCTACTAAGGTCAGGAACAGGGCAAGGGTACCCACTCCCACTCCCTCTCCACATGGTACTGGAGAGGTTAGGAAATGTAAGTGACTACCAGACAGATACCATCTTTAACCAAGTGATCAACATTGACACCACCAGGATTGAGACAAATAGATCCCCTGTGTGTCCTCATAAGATGGACTGAGATGAACAAATCACTCTTGTAGTATTCCTGAACAATAGCATAACCTGAATCTAATTCTGAAGAAATAGATAAATCCAAAGTGAAAGATACTTTTCAAAATAACTGGACTGCAGTCTTCAAAAATGTCAATGTCATGAAAGACAAAGAAAACATGGAAGGACTGTTTCAAAACAAAAAAATCGTAACAATGAATATAATAAATGATCTAGGGCTTTCTTTTTGTATTATGCACATTATTGAGACAACTGGTAAAATATGAATAAATTCTGCAAATACATAATACTACCACATTGTACTATGGTTATGCAAGAAAATATCCTTGTTCTCAGGATACACACAGTGAAGTATTTAGAGGTAATGAGTCATCATGCTTGCAACTTATTCTCAAATGGTTCAGGAAAAAAATAAGTACCTATGGACAGATATACATATTGTAATATGTTAACATTTGAGGAATCTGGGGAAAGGGTATATAGAATTCATGCAACTTTTCTGTAAGTCTGAATTTATGTTAAAATGAAAACTTTAAAAAGGAACAATAATGATAATAACAAACTCCTTTGATTCTCAAAGTTCTCAGCTACAACCTCGTGACTTCGCCCTCTCACAATAAAACCTGTCCGGAGTAGTCAATTTGCACTCTCCATTTCCTCCCTCCCATTCATTCCCTAACCAGCCCGTCAGGGTTGTACACCCTTAAGATCATCCCTGAGCTTCCTGTTGCCCAGCCCCCTGCGTGCTTCTTTTGCCATCTCAGTACCACTCATGGCTAGTGGCCGCTCCTCTCTGGAAACACTCTCCTCTTCTGAATCCCCTGTCACTACATTTTCCTGGATTTCTTCCCCCTTCATTAACTGTTCCTTCTCCACATCTTTTGCTGAATTCCCCTCCTCTTCAGTGCTCTGAATGCTGGAGTGGTATAGCACTCTGTTCTTGGTCCAGCCTCGTTGCCAGCTTTCCTTACGGATCCCAGCGTGGATGAAATGCCATTTCTATGCTGACACCTCCAGAGGTGTTGTATCCAAGCCCAACCTCTCTCCTGAGCTCCAGATTCACAAACCATTCTGTTTGATATCTCCAATTGCATGACTAACAGTCAAATAATCACACTTCACATGTCCAAAGTAGAATTCTTAAACATCTCCCAAATCCGGTTTTCAGTCTCCCCTGCCCTAGTAAATGGCACTAACATCCAGCCATATGTTTCCATCTAAAACCCAGCTGTCTCCCCTCATTACCTCCCATGTAGACCTCTGTCTTCTTTGCTCCATCTCATTTTACTCACCGGAGTTGGAGCTCCTACCTGAACTACCCTCCAGACTGGGACTCCTTGCTTCACTCTTGCTTACACAACCCATCCCCCCACAGAATTCAAAGTGGCCTTTTAGAAACAAACCAGGTCATAACACTTCCCTCTATCAAATCTCCAGTCACCACAAATATCACTACAAACCTTAGTATCCCACAGCTAATAAGACAGTATCACAAACTGGGTGGCTTAAAAAAGCAGAAATTGAATCTCTCACAGTCTGGAAACTATGGGGTTGCCCAAAATGTTTGTGTAGTTTTATCTGTAAAGTAAAATACACATTTTTCATTTTTTAACAATATCTTTATTGACTTGGATATTTTGAGTATGTTGGCTATCTCCCCCATGGTATAACGTTGATTTTCTCAATTAATGTCTCAATTTGATTGCTATCAACTTCAACTGGTCTACCCGGCCATGGAGCATCATCTAGCAAGAAATCTCCGGCACAAAACTTCAAAAACCACTTTTGACACTTTCAGTTAGTCATAGCACCTTCTCCATACAATTATATTCAGTTGGATCTTTACCTTTCTTGAAATAATAAAACATAATATGCCAAATGTGGCTTATTTTCTTCCATCTTAATATTAAAATGGCTACACACAAATTCACCAACTTCGATACTTTTTTTTTAAATGCACTGCTGATATGACAGCTGTCACAATACAATCTAACAAAATTGTTTCAAATGAAGTTAGACTACTAAGTGCTACTAGAGTCATCATATGAAGAAAACTAAACGGACTTTTTGTCCCATAGAGGCCTGAATGCAAGGTGTCAACAGGGCAAAGCTTTCAAGGCCATAGGAAAGATGACAGCTGGTAGTCCTTGGTGTCCTTTGGCTTGTATGTGCACCCCTCCATTCTGCCTGTCTTCCTGTAGCCCTCTTCCCTCCGCGTCTGCCTTGTCTCTTTGTCTCTCCTCTTCTTATAAAGACATCAGTCATCTTGGATTGAAGGCCCATCCTAACATGACACCTTAACTAAGTTCTTCTACAAAGACCCTATTTTCACATAATGGCACCATCTGAGGTTCCAGATGGACTTGAAGTTTTTTGGGGGGTACACTCTTCAACCGAATATGCCAATTTTATTCCCAGTGGAGTAAATCCCATTTTTTTTTTAGCATTGCACACAGTCCTGTATGACCTGGTTCTTACCTACCTTACCATCCTCAACAAACCCCTTGCCAGTATCCGCTAACAGCTCCCAAATAAAGCCCAGCACATTCCAAACTCAGGGCTTTTCTAAGGACTGTTCTTTCTGTCAGGAGAGTGGTTCTGCCAGGTGCTTCACCTGCTGGCCCGTCCGCATCTCCTCTCCTTCCTCAGTGAACCTTCTCTAAAGTACACCCTCATTGCCAGTTACTCTATAATTAGCACCCTGTTTATTTACTTCAAAGCACTTATTACAATCCATAATTATCTATTATTTACTTTTTCCCAGTTTATTTTGTCTCCCATTATAATCTCAGCATCTAGCATAGTGCCTGGTACATGAGAGTGAATCACTGAGTGTTCACTGACTGAATCAATAAATTGAAATGAGTACAGAGACTGTATCATACACATCTGTTATCCCATAGTACACTCCCATGGCTGTCTACATAGTCCTTGAAAATGCTTGTTGAAATCAATTAATAAATTCCATCAATTTTCTCTAAACCACAATTTCTGCCTACCCAAGAACTCTCCTCATCAGACTTTGTAAGACAAAAACAATGGCTCTAACCCTGCCACTAGATTCCAAGTATGTATTAAGAATTATGTCGGGGGGGGGGCCGGGTGAAAAAGGAGAAGGGATTAAGAAAACTAAATAAACCTTAATAGACAATAGTATGGTGATTACCAGAAGGAAGGTGGGGGGGATAGAAGAGAATAAAAGGGGGGGTGGATAAATGGTGATGGAAGGAGACTTAACTTGGGGTGGTGAACATACAATATAATATACAGATGACTTATTATAGACTTGCACACCTGAAACCTACATAGTTTCATTAACTAATGTCACCCCAATACATTCAAAAAAATAAATTAATTAAAATTTAAAAAGAAGTAAGTAACTAGCAAAGCACTGTTAAAGACTCACCTAATTTCTGATGATCAGGTATTGCTTAAGCAGACCCATATGCAAAGTGGGATTGTATTCATCATGATGAAAACAAGCTACAGCTTATTTAACTTCTTCAAGGTCATGTTATGAGTAGGATTGTGCTATTAAAAAATCATTTGTGTCCATATAATATTTGAGAGTTATAGAGAGCTCGATATTATTATTAAGGGTCAAGTGTACAGCAAGGTGCTGCCCATGGAGGCAGCAAATGGACCATTAAAGGAATTTTCATGGAATAGTAATTTGCAATACAGCTACTTGAAGCAATTTTGTATTTATTTATTCAATTGAATTATTTATGTTATTCATAATGAAATGAAACTCAAACAGCATTGATGCCATCACATTTTCCTTTGCTTTCATTTGGTTTCCTGCATATGACTATTTTTATGCAAATGAGGTTATGATGACATTAAACATTTCCTACTGATTTTCTAAGAACAAATATGTTCTCTCCATATGTCACAGTCTTCTTTTTCCTGCATCCATCCTCAAAGCTCTGTTGGCTGATCAGAATTTCTTCTAAATTAACTCTAAGGACATTCCATCTGTAATACTGATGAGCCCGTCTCCCTCTGCAGTGCCCATGTATCACTCCCATTAATACCTGAATTTAGCCCATTTTGCCCTTACCTCCAGAAGCCTTATTTATCCCCCACCCCCAGCTCTTACAGTGTTGTAAATCTCACCTTGTTACAAAGCACCGTGGCACTCCCCTGCTCTACTCACAGAGCAAAAACGACAGAGAACCCCACACGTAAAAGCAAAAGCAGAAAGGCGTTGTGGTTGCAGAGACATTTGCCTCTATCGATTATATTCAGGGCTCAGGAACAATTGTTTTCAGGACAAATCAGAGTGGAATTCAGCAGGCTGCCTACCCTGGGCTCATGTAGGCTACCTTGCGCTTTCTTTTAAGTGTAAGGGTGTGAGCGTGTGTGTGTCTGAGTTTGTTTTAATTTAGATGCACTATGAGAGTGAGGGGCAGTGGAACTGGGCAGGCAGAGAAATCCCCTAGAAACACATAGGTTGCAGGTTCCAAGTCTAGAGTCATTTCTGATTGTTATATGAAGTGAGCTATTCTCCAAGAGTTCCCAAGTGCCTACAACCCTTACTTAAAACATCGAAGGGCTACAGAAGCAAGAACAACCATTTATGTAAATTCCAACATAGGTTTGATTTAAGGTTATAAATCAAGAATCCCATTTCTTATAAATACACTTGGGGAACATGATTTTGGGGAATGTGAATTCAGAACTCAATGACCCTAAATGCTGTGAACAGGCCGCAGAGCTGATCATTTGCATAGATAGAAGGTTCACATTGGCTTCTAGCCACTGATTTCAAGTTCCTCATGCACAGAATTGAAACTTGTCCAGAAAACTCTCTACAGCAAAAATGAAGGGGTATTTTTCTGAGGCCTCACTTCAATGCATTTAGATGAGAATCCTCTCAGGTTCCAATAAAAGATTGAATTAAATTTGTAAATTCATAAACTTTTGGGCCCAGCAAGCAGTGGGAATCCTTTCTTAAAAATTAGCCCAAGTCTTTGACCGCTATCATGTTTATGCAGTAACCTCTCTTACTGCAAATGGTAACTTGGTTTCATTCTGTTCTACACCTCTGTGTTTGAGACATCCCAGAGAGTTGCCATGGGATATAATAAAATTCTAAAAAGAAGATAATTCAAAATGAAGTTGATTTCTATTAACTTTCATTTGTTCAATAAGTGAATGCAACATGAGAATAGAGGATGGGAAGGGACAAGTCAGGAGAGGGAGGTGACACAAGCTAAACCACCAACAAAGGGCAGGAGCATCCCCGAGTGTGGGGACCCCTGTCCTGTCCTGACCCTCATTTTCTCTTCCACCTGCCTCCACACCTGGAGAATCTCAGAAGATGGTGGGGCCCCGGGATGCTCAAGTTTTTAAAATAAGAATCACTCAGGGAACTTGGAAAAATATATCCATTTACAACTTTTTTTCTGGTCTACCAGCTCTGTCGCAGGACACAGGAAGACATTTTAACCAGCAGCTCTGGTGATACAAATGCAAGGACCATGCCTCCCAAAACATGGCAGGTTCGCCATTTCTCAATCTTGTGAAATATTGGGGTCATCTGGGGGACTTATTAAAAGTAATTTTATTTTTGGGGGGCCGCACTCTCAAAGACTCTGCTTGCTTACTCTGGAGTAGAGTCTGGACATCCCAATCTTAACAGCTCCCCAGGTGATTTCAATACACAGTTGGGGCTGGGAATCATTGGGGTAGGGACACGAGGTGCCTTTAATCAAGCATGGATGTGAGCCCTATAGGAGCTTCTATCTTTCACTTCTACGATTTCTGACGCCTTTATCCAAAGAGCATTCCAGGCTTCTGTTTGAATAATCATATTTGTTCCAAGAGTCACCTCCTTTCAGAGCAAGCAGGAAATATGATGAAAACAGAGCCATTCGCCTCTTATCTGTAACATCTGGAGATATTAAGACAGGAGCATCTGACTGAGGCAACGAAGGGTTTACTTTCTGCCGCCCCAATCCTAGAACAGCCTGCGAGATGCGGAAGCAGTGCCTCCCCACCTCCCAGCTGCCCTTGCACAAGCTTTGGAGACCCAGTCAAGCTCCACATTGGAGCAGCTTCACACAGTCTCAAAAGTCAAAACTTCACTGAGTACACAGGCATTCTGCAGGCAAGGCCACAGCTGAATAATGCCCCATCTTTCACAATCTTCCTTACCCTTTCAGAGGTTCTCAACATACAGAATTAATTCATAGAAAGTGTCCAAGACCTCAGACCAGGAACTCTGTTGGGCTCAGCAACCAACATTTTTAGCAAGCCCAAAGACCTCACTTTAAGAAATACTATATAATGTGCTTTTACGTATTAAGTTCTTCTCATAAAAAATTATTTTCATATGTGGGGGAAAAATCATTGCAATTCATGAAAAAATAAGATCATACGTTGTACTATGTTCTTGGTCTGACCACTATTGCTGATAGCAAAGAAGAAGCAGGAGGCAGCTGGTCCCATGCCATCAGCATTCCCATGTCTCCCCAGCCCTCAGGACACCTGGACCGACCTTCCTTCACACAGAAGCTGTGATGGATCTCAAAGCTCAACTTTCTGATCCTACCAAAGAGAGCCCTAGGGAACGATGTGCCCTTCCCAGGCACTCACCACAGCCTGATGTCTGTCTCAGGCCCTGGATTCCTGTGCCAAGTTGGGCACAAGGAATGCTAACGACCCAAGATCTAAGTTTTTCATGTGAGGGAGACATAGAGTCGTAAGCCCCTTTTCAAGAAGATACTTTCCAAAAGATTCTGTCATTCCATGCAAAGTGTTTTAATGACAAGAGGTATGTATGGTAAAGTATCTCTAAAAATAATTGCAGCTAATGTTTATTGATCAGATATCATTAATCTATGAGAAGAGCTGAGCCTAATGCCTGGTATATTAGTCTATGCAGTTCCCGTGTGACAATTTACTCCCCACGACCATTCCATTAAGTAGATATAATTACAACACTATTTTACATATGAGGAAACTGAGGCACAGAAGGGTTACATAACTGGCCCAAGGTCACATAGCCAGTAAGAGGCAAAGCTGGGATTAGAACACAGAGTTCCAAGTCCGTGCTCTTGACCTCTATATAAAACCTCTCATTAAGGTTTTTCAGTGATCCAGACATGCTCTTCAGACATAGGGAACCCACAAGTGTAAGACCGACATTCACCCACAAATACTTCAGGAACTATCATTTTCACATATTAAAAGGGAGGGCACCCCTACTTGCATATTTCCCTTTACCCCACAGCGAGGGGAGGCCCAGCTCTGACAAAAAATGTCCCTTCTCGTTGTGCCTCTAGGTTAAATCAACTCTACGATAAGATATCTCCTAAACCTTATAATATTTTTTTTTAATTTCTTTTTCCTGAATTTTACAAGAAAAAATACTATATCCCTTAAAGAAGGTTTCAATGATATTACACTACATGCCTACATACTAGGCAACCTTAATGAGCAGCAGTTAATCCAAATCAAAATAGAGCCCCAGGGGTGGTGGATTTCTGTTACAGTTGGAAGGGGTGAAAGGGAACAAGAGAAGAAAACTAAGGAAATCTATGTGCATGCATGTACACACATACACACATAATTCCTCAGAGAATTGTCCTGTCTCTAAGACTCGGAGTTTCTTTTTCTTCCAGAGGTACCAGTGTGGAGTAGGAGGTCTCAGTCTCTCATATGGAAGGGTGGGCAGGGCACTTGGTGAGGGGGAGGGCGCAGGTCCTGAAGACACACACACACAGCTGGGTCTGAATCGGGCGCCAGCATTCACTAGCTGTGTGACCTCAGGCAGGTTGCTCAACCTCTCCAAACCTCACTTTCCTCATTTATAAAACAGAGGTGGCAACAATTCAGAGAGAATTGTTAAATTTGCAATAACTTCAGAGAGCAGTTAAATTTAAACGAGATCAATAAAACACACAGCACAGTGACAAAAACATAAAAGGCAGTCAATGAAAGGGAATAATTATTGTGGTTGGTGATTCAGAGACACTCCTAAGATGTACCTATTTATTATTTCAACCAACAAGTATTTATTGGATGGCTACCCTCTGTGCCCACCTCTGTGAAAGGGAAAGTTTAACACAACATTCTCAACCATCTTTAAGATGCTTTCATTCTACATGAAAACTAACCTATGAGCCACAGGATAGCTATCGCCCAAGGAATGATTCAGAAAAGGAAAAGAAAAAAAAAGCCCAGCTACAGCTTCCATTATCAGATGTGTGCTTTGCACGGGGGAGGGAAAACTTGAGTTGAGTCTTGACCAATGGGAAGATTCATCCCACTAAATTGAAACACCACAACTCACATGGGCACACAACTCACAAACACACACAGACTCAACCTAAAACATCCCCTGGGCATGGATGATTCCCACATTTCCATGGTCAGTCCAGACATCAGTCCTGACCTCCAGACCCAAACATGCAGCTGTCTGCTGAACATGACGTGGGGTGGTCCCCAGATATCTCACGCGGCACGTGTCCACAGCAAATGCTGTTGGAATATAACAGGTTAGAGTTTGTGGCAATAAAAGGAAGAGGAGACTTTCCAAGTGAAGCAAAATAAATTCCCAAGAAATTTGACATCTGGATTTATAAGCAGGAGGCCAAAGGAGAAATTGAAGATAACAGTAGTAGAAACTGCCCATAAATTACCTACACAGTCTGGGAGGAGGAGGCAGCCATAAAATGTGGTCAGGGACCTCAGCAGTGCCCTTAATAAACACAGACAGATTTCTGTGCTGCTAGGTGGTCCCTCCCCTACATTACAAGATAATTGGGCAAGCAGATAATTAACATGCCATTATATAATAGAGAAGGGTATGTCTCAGCAGGGGGAAGGAACAGGGGTTTGTAAAGCCTTGTCAGGCTTCTGGTGTCACCAGACATTACCTTCTTGCTCACACGCGCAGAGCTAAATAATGAATAAAGCTGGACAGCTTTATCTCATGTTGTGACCTCAAGAAACCCATAACTATGGGGAACCCTGCACAAGCGGAACTGCAATCTTCTCCACAAACAGAAACGTCTGCAGGAATCTCTTTTCTGGTTAATGAATTCACTTCCTCTTTGTCTCTTCCCCAGCCAGAAACTTCTGATTGCCCCCAATTCATCCATATCCAATATTTGCCTTATCTTGCTGATTCTCAGAAAATTTCCTTGCATCTGGCCATTCTACTCCATCTCTTCTGAGTCCTTGGTTTGTTACAGAGAAATAACTGTGATCCTTACAAAACAGTCACTGTGGTATTAGAGGTCTCTCTTCTCTCCATTGGGCAGTGCCTCCCACAGAGCTGACACTCAGCAAATGTCAGGTGGACGGAGAACGGACTTACATTTAGCCATCCTGCCAGCAGCCTTCATCTCCTCTAACCTAGCCCCAACATTTCTCCCAGAGTAAGTAATAATTTTTAAAAATCGGAGTATAACCATAGTACCATCTTGCCTCACGTCCTTCATTGGTGTTCACTGAAACAGTAAAGTCTCTGCCTAACACAGGTTGGCACATGAGGTGCTTTGTGGGCCCCCCCTACAACCCCCCAATCTCTTCCACAATTCACTCTGGAAACTCTAAGCTCAGCCAAAAGATTTTGTGCTCTTCCCCTAAATCCAAGAACTTCTCCAGTCCTCCTCCTGCATGTGCCCTTCTCTCTCTCAAAGGCCCTGCCTTCTCTTCAGAGGAAAAATTCCCGCTCACCCTTAAGGCTGAGGTCGCCTCTGTGCTGTCTGCCCTCGGGCTTCTCCCAGGACAGCGCATTCCCTTGTCTTAGTGAGAGCCACCTGAAGGACTGTGAAGAGTCACTGCCGTCCCCTCTCCCTGGTTTCCCAGGAAGCCCAGATGCGCCTTGATCCTCTCCTGGCAGCCAGTGTCTCTCCAGTGCCTGGCAGACTGGAGATTTCAGCCCAGAGTCATTTTTAATAATTTAGAAAAAAAAACACAGACCAAAGGAATAGCGCGGAGCCTACAAAATAAGCCCACTGACATATATCAAAAGCATAAAATATACTACATTTAGCACTTTCAAATAAGAGAAAGAAAAGTTATTTACAATTTTTTTTTTAAAAAGCTGCTTTGAAAAAAACATAGACAAAATTTTTAAACAAAAGATACATACCATGTACTTTGAAAACAAACTCTAGTTGGATGGCGGAGTGAAATATGAGAGCCATGGAATAGCCACACAAAGCAGAATAGAATATTGATAAGTGTTCTGAGGGATGATATCTCCCTCAGCTTTGAAGCAGTAAAAAAAGGAAAATGGAAAGACTGACAGTTTGGGATTCATATAAATTTAAAATATATTTCCAGTGGAAGAAATAAAAATCACAGAATTAAAGTAAAATGAAAAGCAGTTTTTGGAATCTATTTGCATGAACTATGGCAAGCGAATGGTTAATCCCACTACTACCTAAAAAATTCTTTCATATTCAAAAGAGAAACAATTTTCTCAAAAGTAGTCTAATAATAACAAAACAATAAAAATTAAAGCAATATGAGTTTTTGCATAAAATTTTGCAATGCGATTAGCCAATTTAAATCCTCTGAACTTGGGAGAGCTTTTGGGGGGCTTCACAGGAAGGCTCTCACCCACTGGGAGTGGCTCTGGCCCCAGACAGCTGCCTCCCTTCCTTTCCTCAGGGCGTACAGATAGCAAAAGAAGCAGCTTTTACAGGCAAGGCCTTCACCACTTTAGGACAGCCAGGATTAATTTGCAATTAAAAAGGTTAATTTGGTAATGACTGCTGTGAAACTCACAATTTACAGTGCTGCCTCTGGTCATCATGCATGGCCTCAGGGCAAGCTCTCAAATTTATCTCTAATTCTACCTTCAAATTCCTCCTCTGAAGAGCGGCCAGAACAACCCAAAAAAACCCAAAAAGGCCAATGTGGTCCTGTCATTCAACCCAGCCCTCCAACTCCTTTTACCCAACTTTCACCCTTCCTATCTTGTACAGAATTTTTTGGTAGAGATGGACACTTATTGCTCAACTGAACTTCTGTTTTATTAAAACAAGACATATATAGTCTCATCCCATTTCTCTCATCTCAATTTCTAAATAAAAATGATTATGCTGCTATTTATTGATGTTTAATTTTAGAAATTTTCAATTGATTTTCTGTTTCTAAAGATAAAGATTTAAATTTCTTATACTACCCACCTAACTCACACATTTCATCTTTTCCTCTCCCAATATGTTTTTACCATAATTTGTAGTCAAGTAAATATCCATTATTTACATTTGTATGACTGTATTGCTCACAGCTGAGCCATAGATATATGGAACTGCAAATCTTAAGGAACTTTTGATTTTTGTGTAGCTAATAATTGCTTTGCTTTTTCACAAACTTTTTTTGTCTGCGTCTACCACTAATTCAGCCCCAAACTTTCTGAAGGAATAGTTTTAAAAAATCTTGCAAAGGCAACAGAAGAAAAATAAACAAGTAAGACTACATCAAATTAAAAAGCTTCTACATAGTAAAAGAAACCATCAACAAAATAAAAGGGCAACCTAATGAATGGGAGAAACTATTTTCAAACCATATCCAGATCGGGATAATTTCCAAAATATACTTAAAAAATGTATACAGCTCAATAGCAAAAAAAAAAAAAAAAATCTGATTTAAAAATGAGCAGAGGATCTGGATTTTTCCAAAGAAGCCATAAAGATGGGCAACAGGTACATGAAAAGATGCTCAGCTATCACTCATCACCAGGTAAATGCCAATCAAAACCGCAATGAGATATCACTTCACACCTGTCAGAATGGGTATTATCAAAGAGACAAGAAATAATTAAATGTTGGCAGGATGTGGAGAAAAGGGAACCCTCAGGCACTGTTGGTGGGAATGTAAATTGGTGTAGCCACTATGGAAAACAGTATAAATGGTCCCCAAAAGGTAAAAAAATAGAACTACCATATAACCCAGAAATTCCATTTCTGGGTATTTATTGAAAGAAATAAAACAACACTAATTCAAAAAGATATATGTTCCCCCATGTTCACTGAAGCATTATTTACAATAGCCAAGCTGGAAACCTAAGGGTCCACTGATATATGAATAATAAATACATAAGGAAAATGCAAGACACACAACACACACACACACACACACACACACACACACACACACTGGAATACTATTTTGCCAAAAAAATGAACATTTGCCATATGTAACAATAAGAATGGACCCTGGGGGCAGTATACTATGTGACATAAGGGAGACCAAGACAAGTACCATACAATCTCACTTATATGAAGAGTCTAACAAGAAAAATGAACAATCTCATGTATACAGAGAAAAAGATTAGTGGTCGCCAGAGGTGTGGGGGTGGGGGAATGGGTGAAGAGGGTTAAAAGATACACATTTTCAGTTATAAGACAAGTCCTGGGGTTCTAATGTACACAATGGTGACCATGATACAGTATGGAGTTTCATATTTGAAAGTTGCTGAAGTTGCTAAGAATAGATCTTAAAAGTTCTCATTACAAGAAAAAAATTCTGTAATTATTTATGGTGACAGACTTTAACTAGACTTATTGTGATGGTCATTTTACAATGTCAACAAATATCAAATCTTTATAACATACACCTGAAATAAATAAGATGTTGTATGTCAATTATATCTTGATAAAAAATATTCATTTTTAATAATCTAATATACTCAAAAGCACTAAATATTCAAATAATTCTAACCCTGCCCCCCTTTGGATATATACTTCCTACAGCCCCCCATCCTCCCATTCCAGTGCGACATGGTTGACCTCTTAGCTGGCTGCACGGCTGGCAGCCTGGAACAGCCTCATTCATCTTTCTCGGATCTGCTTTTAGTATTCTCTCATTTGAACCCCCTGTTTTCTCAATCCTATTATCAATCTTTCTTATTTTACTCCCTTGTTCTACTGCAGTATATCCTTGAGTAGCTTCCTGAAAACAGATGCAGGAAAGGTAAACTTATTGAGACCCTATAGAAATGCAATGTATTTACTTTGTGCTTGCTCTTGATACAAACTCTTCTATCTCTGCCTATAGAATTCTGAGTCAAAAATAATTTTTTCAACTTGTCTCCTAGCTTTTAATGCTGCTACGAAGAAATCCAATACCAACTCTGTTTAAGACACTTTTCTCTCTAAAAGCTTTTAGGACTTGCTTTTCATCCATGCTGTTCTGAAAATTTACATTTACATTTCTTAATCTAGGTTTAATTTTTTTTCCTTTCATTCATCATGTAGGCATTGGGTGAAACCTTTCAATCTGCAAGCTCTAGAGTTCAGGGAAATGTTCTTGTATCATTTGTTTGATGACTTTCTTATTTCTGTTTTCTCTGTTCTTTTCCCAATATTCCTATTAGTTGATGGTGAACCTGCTGGACTGATCTAATTTTTTTTAAATCTCTTCTCTCCTATTTTTTTTTTAATTTTTCTATCTTCCAGAAGAGTTCCTCAATGTTATCTTTCAACCTTTTATTGAATTATTTATTTCTACATCATTTATAACTTCCAAGACTTGTTTTTTATTCTATGAATATTACTTTAACATAGGGCTTGGCTCTTGTTCTGTGAATAAAACACAACATTCCATGATATCTCTATGTCATGAGTTATAGTTTTAAAATTTGTAGTCTCTGTTCCCTCCAAATGTGTTTTCTGTTTTTGTTGTTGCTGAGGCCTTTTATAACAGAGGTTCTCCTGAGATGTTTAGGGATCCTCTCTCTCCTTTCTTATTTTAGAGTAAATCAGCTATGTGTAGTTGAAGGGAGCTTTAACAGTGGGCCTAACTAACTAATAATAGTTAATGAACAGAACTCAATCATTTTGGGGGTATAGCCCCCAACTATCAGATATATTGATATATCTTAGGTTTTAGGCTAGAGATTTTTTTTTCTTTGTCTAGATGGTTTCCTCAGAGTGGTGTCTTCAAACACTTCCTGTGAGGGTATAAATGAAGTCTTGAGGGATAACAAGGCTGAGGGTGTTCTTATTTAGTATGCAACCTTATCATCTGTCCTAGGCTACATCTTATGAACTAAAACCCAGAGGGCACCTTCTCCAGAGAGTAAACTTCCCATATTCCACTAGGTAGAAAAGGAAAGACTCTGGTATGCAGAGCTGTAGAAAGGATCTGGAGTTGCAACTACAATCCTTCTGTTCAAATCTACCTCCCAGCCATCAGGAGTACCCAGAGACTTTGGTGTTGTGAGGTATAACTAGACTGCATTCTTCTGCTCTTACCTACTCTGCACCAACTGCAGAAGGTTGGGTCTCAGCCTCATCCAGCTTGCTGTCACCTTTCATCCATCCTCTTTCTATCTTCTAAAATTTTGTAGGTGACTCTTTCCCACTGTAAGTCTATCACAATAAGTCTAGTTAAAATCTGTCACCATACATAGTTACAGAATTTTTTTTCTTGTAATGAGAACCTGTTTGGCTGTCCCTTAAAGGTTGCCACCCTCTCTTATCCTTTATTATTATCTTAGTAAAACTTCGGGAGTGACCAGAAGTAAATGGTATGCTCAAGCCATCATGCTATACTACAGAGCACTATGGAGCTATGTATTCTTCCCGAGCATACCATGTTTGTATTTGTACCCTAACTCTGATCTTACTGTTCCCCTGCCTGGCCTGCCCTTATCCCTCTCCCTTCCTCAACTTTCCTACCTTTATTTGTCATTCAAAATTAAGTTCAGACTTCATCTTAAGTAGGAATCCTTCCCACATCCTCCTTGCACAAGCTATGTATATCTCTGACCTGATACACACCACATAGGCCACACTGTGCTGAAAATATCTGTCTGCGCATCTGCCTCCCTCCCTAGACAAATAGTAAGTAGGCAAGAACTGTGTCTTATTTGATGTTCTGCCTCTAGAATGGGGAAGAACATCTGGCACATAATAGGTACTCACTAATATTTGTTCAACTGACCCATTTGCAGTAGTTCCATGTTGGAAGCATTTTTATTCTTGTAGGAGTGAAAAAAAATATGACTCTCTTTATTTGCCAATGTCCAAATAAGGAAGGCTAATCAGAGAGTACCAGAAAATGAAAACAGCCAGATGTTTTTGAGAGCAAAAGTCCAGGAATACAAAATAGCTTCCAACAGGGGTGATGTATGTTTTCCTAGTGATTCAAATGAATATATGCTTATTAGGCAGGGAGAGAGATTTAACAGGTTCTTCGGCTAATCCTGCAATTTTAAATCCATTTAAGATAATTTTCTTTATCTCAAATCTGTTTTTCTCAGTAACCAGAATACTTAACTGATTTGTACAAAACCCATTTGAAAAAGAAATAATCTGCTCTAAACAAGGGCACACTTTGAATGGAAAAAGAGACACTACAAACCTTACAGAAAACGAAAAATCTGTTTGAGATGCCAAAGTGGACTCCTGCCTAGAAAATAGGTTTTCCTCCAGCATCTTGATTCTGTGAGCAATTTCATTTCTCTATTTCACAAGGAGCAAATAAATAATTCTTGAATCTGAGTGCACAGAACAAAGACCTTCCATAAGACAACCAAGAGGCAAACAAGCCGTTTAAAAAGTAAGAATCTCAGACAAAACAATATAAGCGGAAACAATCAGGGGAGGTACTTTCTAACCTATCGGCTTGGTGAAGCATTTTTTAAATAGCAGCATCCAGTTTGGGAAGGGCCAAGTAAAATTCCAAAACGGGTAAAGATTGCTATAAACTTCCTGGAGGGAAATGTCACAGTATGTGTTGAGAGCCTTCAAAAATAGTCCTACAATGTGATCTAATAATTACACTTTTAGAAGTGTGGATTAAGAACATAAATATCAAATTAATATATATATATGGACTTAAATGGGAAATATTCATCAAAGTGTTGTTTATTAATAATAAAAAAATTCAAAATAATGTAAATTCTGAACAATGAAAATAATGGTCATAACTGATAACATCAGAACATGCTCATGAAATAATGTTGAATGAAAAAAGAGATAAAACAATATATCACATGTTCATAATCTGTAGAGAAAATAGACTTGAAGACAATATACTAAGATTTTACCAGTTGCTATTTCTAGGTAATGAGGTCATGGTGATTTCTGTTTTTTATTTAAATTACTTTTTGTATTGCAGACCTTTTCTATATATTTCTGAGTTACTTGTATAAAAATTTAAATTTAGTCATTATTTCATAACCCACAGTGCTCACTTTATTGGTTGTGGAGGATAATGAGATAAAAGCTACCTCACTGGTTACAAATAACATGAGAAAATGTCACAGGCTCGGGTCCACACCACCCACATGATGCAGCAGGCTCCTCTGCCTGAATGAATCGGAACTTACTTGGTGGGACGATAATCCGGAATGGAACGATCCAGTGAGATTTTTTCACTGAGGTAGGAATTGTAGCCATATTTCTCATGGGGTCCTTTGGCTTTTTCCTCTTCAGCTGGGGAAAGGGTAGCAGGAAGGCCCCCTTTGCCCCGCCCACCATAACCTTCAATGAGCCCAAGAGATTTGGATAAGCCTAAAAAAAAGGGGAGAAAAAAGGAATTATTTGAAAACCACCATACCAGGATATGTCATTCCAATTCAGATGCAGCTTCGATGGAAATTTTAACATTACCTGTCACAGGAAAAAACAGAGGTCCTCATTTTATCAGTCTCAGGAATCTGCTCTAAACCTTTTTTTATTGAGAGGAGGAGCAAGGCAACCATTGAGTT
Organism: Pteronotus mesoamericanus; assembly: GCF_021234165.1. Classification (NCBI taxonomy): domain Eukaryota; kingdom Metazoa; phylum Chordata; class Mammalia; order Chiroptera; family Mormoopidae; genus Pteronotus; species Pteronotus mesoamericanus. Next base: position 16,933,665 of record NW_026555308.1, read on the forward strand.
GTGGGTTTAGGTCCTGCTACCAGTGAGAAAACTTTCCATTTTTGAGAACTGGGGCCTATAAAAGAGAGTGCATAGACTGAGAGAAATGGGAACCAAGGAGGACACAGAAAATGGGACAGAACTGGGGACATTATTCATGCTTGTTTTCCTCTCTCCACCAATGTTAGGTACGCCCGGAGATACTTGATTCAACACAGGATAAGAAAAGCCAGTAGCAGGAAACTGCCAACACATAGGTGTTTTTACTTCATTTGAACAGAGGACAATATACAGATTGATTTTATCATGAGTTTAAAGTGTGTAACAGTCTAACACAGTTCTTTACCTAATGGTTTTACTTACATTTCATTTAAATTGCAAAAGGTATACAAAATGCTTGAGAATAAATCACAGAGGGAAAAACCCCATAAGAGAGATAACTGCCAAGTAGAGTAGGAGGTCCCTGTCACAAGCCTCACTGAGCAGCTGCAAGTTCCCTGGATGGTGGCAGCTTTATAACTATTGTTCCATTATATGATAAACAGCTTGATGGGCAACTTTTAAATCCTGGAGTTATGGGAGATTTTGCTACTCAGCTAGAAAACTTTTGTTGTTAAGGGCTCTCATTCCCTTTGGCCATTTCAAATGCCCAAGCTACTCAGCACACGCGCGTGCACACACACACGCACATGGGGCTCTGTCCACAGAAGTCTTACTGCTGCACTAGCAGGAAGAACATGGACTAGGGTTGTAGACAGCTCCCTCGGCCTTCACAATGAGCGGCCCACCTAGCCTAGGAGGGTCCCAGCCTCCCAGGAAGGCGTCCACAGGCAAGTCAAAAGCCCACAGATCTGCTCAGGCCACATGGTCCTCTGTCACATATTGGTCCTTTATCTTATAATGGCAAGACTTATAGTCATTCCCTTTCTTGCTTCTCTAAAAACAGAAATTTATTTTCTGTGATATCAAGATTAGAAAGCAAAGGTTGAATAAGCATCTCAGAGTCTAACTCAGGTAAACATTTATTTTCTGCCTGAGAATTTTTCCTGCTGTTCACTATGCTCTTCAGGATCCCTGACATCTTTTCTACCTGCCACTATCCCAAACAGAGGCACCACAACTGAGAATTCAATTATTCTAGCATTTCCTACCAGCTTCCTGGTCTTTAATCTCTTGTTCCACATCAATGTGCAAGAAACATTCCAATAACATCACCTTCACCAGGCTCAAAAAATCTATGAGAACTCTTCCCATGTTGAGTACAAACACCTGTGCTAGGTTTTAAAACTACATTACCAGGGGGATACAGAACAGTGCAGCTACTATAGAAAAGCATTTGGCAGTTCTTCGATATGGTAATATGACCCAGCAAGTCCATTCCTAGGTATACACCCAAAAGAAATGAAAAGACAGACCTAGACAAAAACTCGTACACAAATGTTCAAAGCAGCAGAATTCATATAACTAAATGCCCATTAACTGATGAATGGATAAACAAGATGTGATATACCAATACAATGGGATACAAATGGCAATAAAAAATAATGAGGGGGTGACAGACGCTACAACGTGGATGAACCTTAAAAATATTACACCAAGTAAACAAGGCTAGTCAGCAAATACCACATATTGTATGATTCTATTTACATGAAATGTGTGGAACATGCAAATCTTTACAGACACAAAGAAGATTAGCATATGCTTTGGGCTGAGGGAAGTAGGGGAAGAAATAGGGAGTGCCTGCCAACATGGATGGGGTATCTTTTGAGTGATGGAAATGTTCAGGAGTTAGACTGCGGTGATGTTTGCCCAACTTTGTGAATACAGTAAAACTCACTAAATTGTGCACTTAAAGTGGAAGAATGATACAGTATGTGAAAAATTTCAATAGAACTATTTTAAGAACCCACTCTGATAGACAATTCTGTTTCCAGCAAGACGGAAGGCTAAAAGAACATGAAAACTTTCCAGTAAAGCACCTAGAAATGCTTAATAAAAAATTTTTTTTAAATATTTTAAATACACAACTCAGCTTGCAAGAAATAAAGGGAAACTCCCAGAGGTAACTTAAAATCACAGTTGAGACTGTCTCTGCTGGGAGGGGATGAAGGAAGGATATCTCACGAACCAAAGGCTGGAGTGTTAGGGTTCACACCTGCACAGGACATGAAACCTTTTTATGCCTTAAATGTTTCATAATAATTTTTAATTATGAAGGTATGAGGGTCCCCTTTCTACCCAAGAGCTGTTTTGGGAACCTATTTGGATATAGGGTCTTTGCATAATCAAATTCAGATTACTGATATTCTTACATGAAGAGAGGAATTTGGACACAGAGGTAGAGACAGTCACACAGGAGGAAGAGGCCATTTGATGATAGAGGCAGAAATTAGAGGACCCTGGAGGACGCAGCTGCAAGCCATGGAATGCCAGGTCTGTCAACAACTCCCAGGGGCTAGAAGAGGCATGAAAGAATTCTTTCCTAGAGCCTTCAGAGATTATGGCCTGGCCAAAATCATGTTGTTTTTCTAGCCTCCAGAACTGTGAAATAATACATTTCTCTTGGTTTAAGCCACCAAGATTGTGAAAAATTGGTTAAAAAAATGAAACTAATACAATGAATATAAAAAAAATAGAAAACACAGTGAAAGTGATAGAGAAAATATATACCAGGCAATTACTCATCAAAAGAAAGGTAGGGCATCTCTCTTAATATCAGATAAAACAGAATTTAGGGCAAAAAGCTTTATGGGGATAAATACAGTCATTACATAATGGCAAAGTAACAATCTCCCAAGAAGCTGGAAGAATTTTAAACTATCATGCACGTAGCAATATGGCTTCAAATTATATACAGCAAAAGCTGACACATTACAAGAAATATCAACAAAAGCACAATCATAGTGGGAAATATTAATACATCTTTGAGTACTCAACAGATTAGAAGGACAAAAATTTAGCAAAAATATAGAGGAGCTGAACAACAAAATTAACAAGCTTGATCTGATGGGCCCTGCCCCTGACTTAATAAGTCCATGTTCTGTAGAGGGCATATGGACCATTTAAACAATGGACAGGCTACAGATAAGTCTCACCCTATCTTACAGATAATCTCTAAACATAAAGCAATTTAAAAAAACAGAAACCAATGGTAAACATAACACAAGGAACTCACACATCTTGGCAATTTCAAAAGTCTTCTAAAACAATCATGGGTCAAATAATTGATCATACTGCCATTAGAAGATACATGAAACTGATAGGACTTTGAGGATAGTGCTAAAATAATACTTGGAAGGAATTATATGAATGCACATATTGGTAGAGGGGAGGAAAGGCTGATAATTAATGAGGTAAGTATCTAATCCAAGTAGTAACTAAAAGAAGAAAGGAAACCTAAAAAAAGCAATAATGAACAAAAGAAAAAAATGTAATCACACACACACACACACACACACACACACACACGCACGCACGTGCAAGAAAGACAGCAAGGATGGAAGGAAGAAGTAAGAGGGAAGGAGGGAGGGAGGAAAGAAAGGGAGAAAGAGGGCGCATGCGTATTCGTTTCAGAAAGGATTTATATTTGTCACAGAAGACAGAACTCCTAGGGCCCCCAGTATTTTTAGGGGCCCAGGAAAATGTTTAACTTTCTTTTAAAATCACAAAAATGCAGTCATATATCATAATTTTTAACATTTTTATTGAGGAAGAAACCCAATAAGGCCAAAGTTGCTAGGGCCCACAGAAGTCACGATGCAACCCCGACCCTCTTGAGTTTATAATTTTATCCATAAATGACAAGGCGCCTGAAGCAAGTAACAAGATGTAAGACATGATTTAGAAATTTTACCTGCAAGGTAGATAGCACAAAGACAGGCCCCAGGCACTAACAGTAATGGCCAGTACTGTTTATTGAGCATCTATTGTGTGCTGGGCACCCTACTAAGCACTTTACATATACTCATTCATTATGTCATCTGATCTCCTGACAACCTCATGAGGAAGGTATTATAATCATCTCTAGGTGACAAATGAAGACACTGAGTCTGATAACATAGTGATTTCATTAAGATTCCATGGCTGGCAAAGGAAGGTAGACCTGGGTTCTGGATATAATTAGAGATATAAGGGAAGATACACCTGGGTTCTGTATATAGTTAGAGATATATAGGAGGATAGACCTGAGCTCAGTGACACATAAGGAGACCAGTTACAGGGCTTTTGCAGCAGTACAGAAAAGGAATGGGAGGGTCCCCTTTAAGGTAGTGGTGGTGATCAAAAGGAGAGGAGAGATTTCAGAAATATTTAATAGATACCATCACAAGGCAGGAGACAGACAAGTGTAGGGGTGAGAGAGAGGCAAGAAGTGAGTGAGCCTGAGATTTCCAGTGGAAGGACTGGGTGGAGAAACCGCTCTCAAGGATAAGCATACAGAAGAAGGTTTGAGGAAGTCCATTCTCTGCATGTTGGCACCCATGGGACACTGACATAGGATCTGATGTCCAGTGTGGGGCTGAAACACATGAGAATGGAAGTTCAGATGGTTGAGAAGGCCCCAGATATGAACTTGGCATCATTGGCATGGAGGAGGTGGTAGCCATGATAAAGGATGGGGGTTGGGAGGGTGAAAGTTGAACAGCAAGATGGGAAAAGACCAACAACACTCAGAAAGTGTTCTCTGACCACACTCCTCAGATATACTTCCACCATCTCTATGGTAGGAATAGCATACTTCAAAGCTTATTTCTTCTCTGCTCTCAATGCATGTTCTGTCATCAAAGCTACATTTGAAGCTCAAGACTTCAAGGAACTGAGTCTTAAAAAATTACAGAAACATCTCAATATGAACCAAGTGCTTAAACTTCTTGTTTGTCTTCATAAATCCATTTGACCACTCTCTCTCCACTCAGTGATGATTATTGTTTCAGCTTTTATTTTTCAATGCTTTTATATCCATTTTCCTATATTATATGAAGGGTAGATATGACCCTGATCATTTTAGAGATGATGAAGGCTCAAATGGATTAATTATTTGACCATCCAAAAGTAATGGAGACAGAATACAATGTTCCTTCCAACCCTCCACACACACAAATGTTCTATCCAAGAAAGTCTGTAGGAAAGAAGAGACTGGCATTGAAAACATAATGACGAATAACGAATAAGAGGTAGAGAGCTCATAAAAAGAATATGGACCTGGCTGGTGTGGCTCAGTGGATTGAGCACTGGCCTGCGAACCAAAGGGTCGCCGGTTGGATTCCCAGTCAGGGCACATGCCTGGGTTGCAGGCCAAGTCCTCAGTAGGGGGTGCTGGAGAGGCAACCACACATTGATCTTTCTGTCCCTCTCTTTCTTCCTCCCTTTCCCTCTGTCTAAAACTAAAATAAATAAAATCTTTTAAAAAAAGAATATGATACAGCAACAAAAATGAATGGCTTACAGATAAATGGGAGAATATCATAGACTCAATGTAAAGCAAAAAGTAAGCATCAAAATGCATTTAATTCCATTTATACAAAGTTTCATAAACTAATCAAGATATACTTTAGGGATATAAACTTATGTAGTCAAACTATGAACATCCACAAAAAAAGAGTGTATTATGACTGGGGAAGGATGTACGAAAGAACTTAAAAGTTCTGGTGATGCTCCATTAGAAAGCTGAGAGGTGGCTATGACTAGTAATGATATAATTATTACCTGATATGTATGTAATATATACAATCTGTGAACTATTGCATAATTCAAAAAAAGATGATTGAGAGAGCACCAACAGTGGGTTTTTCTCTTTGTCTTATGTACTTCTGTTCATTCACCCTGAGTTTCCCTTTTCCTTCCCCAGTACTTGCTTCCTTTTCTTACAAGCCACAAACTCAGCCTTCTGTGGTTCTCCTACCAGCATGGAGCCCAAGAGTCAAGGGGGGAAACTATTGGAATGGGACAGAACTGGCCTTCAACTCAGCAGCTTCCGTGGAAAACACCTGATTCTTCTTCTTATTTCAGCTGTGTAGTTTGGTTGGCACATCTTCTTCCCTTGATGGTACAGCATATCTTTTGTCCAGTCTAAAGAGATAGCTTCCAATCCCAAGTCATTAAGTGCTACCTTGGAGCTAAAGGGCATCTAAACTGTGCTTGCCTAGCGTGCTCCTGTGGGCAACCTTTCCAATACAGGCAAAGGGGCTACTAAGGGGAGAATTTATTAAAAAATGGCATAGGAATTAAGACCAGGAGTGCATGCTAATCCTGCCAAGTACACACCCGGGAATGAGGGCTCCCAGTGAGATTTTGTTCTCCTTCCCATGTCATTATTCTATTATGAAAGTCACCCACTTTAGCAGCCTTAAAAAGATCATTCCTCACAGTGTGATATGACAACTAGGAATTATATGTTTTGTGGTCCATGTGTTCCCATTTTCCCCCCAATTTAATCTGCCAGAAAGCTTCAACAAGGCAGCGAAAATTTTCACTGGCATTTTAATGTGCTTATTTAGCAGGTCCAGGAAACTGTTGGCAAAGATAAATAAGAGTTCAAGATCACCAACAAGGCTCAAGTTGGTCTTCACTTTGCTGGTAAAAGTTGCCATAGGAGCGAGTTGGGATGACTCCATGAACCAGGGAGCCTTCTTTTCTGAAAGAGCCCTTTGCCCTTCGGCCAGAAGTAGTTGCAGCTGCTGCAGACCACATGAACTTGTGGGCATGGAAGTCGCAATAGGCAAAAGAAGGAAGCAGCAGTAAAGAAGCAAAGAGGGAAGAGAATGGAGTGGCTGCTTGGCACCAGCCTTGGAGGATTCATAATTCCCTTCCTCTGTGTCATGCACTGCCTCCTGGGTTATCTTAGCTGAAAACTGCAGAGCCAAGGGGTGTTATTGGACAAGAAGTTAAACATAAAGGGGGGAAAAATAAATTGAGGTCAGTCATCTCATAGCTCCTATACTGAATATTCTTCATGTTTCTCTCCATATCCACTCTCCATCTTTTTCCCCGCTGCAGGCCCCAGGAGTGAGACCTGTATAGACAGCATCGAGGTTCCCTTGCTTTGGGTTGGGTTCAACCAACAGGTGACACTCTGAGGAGACTGATGGACAGAAAGAGAGAGAGAGGTTGGGTATTTATTCCCTTAGCTCCTACCCGATGGGCAGTGGTGGTAGAGGCTGCATTCTTCCACGCCCCAGCTGCAATGAGGCAGCCCTCACCTAGGCTTCACCAGGGTCACAGCTAAGCCCCCTCCTCTGGCCGCTTCAGCACTTGGCATGGCAACTCCTTCCTCCCCTTAGAGTAAATCACAATTCCTTGTCATTCTTTGCTGATTTCCCTTAACTCTGCCCAAACCTTTGTATTTAAATGCTTTGCTATATTTCTTTACTCACCTCTTCTAGTGTGCTGTTTCCTGCTGGGATCCTGACAGATAGAACATCTTACCTACCCCTGTGGGAGGACTTCTAGGTGTTCTCCTTAAGGGCAGGGATGTGGTCACCTCAGTGCCTGACACATTAAAAGGTCTTAAAAACTGTTGAGTATATGGATGACAAGAGATAAGATCTGGGAATTGAATTTGGAGCCATTTATTATAAAGTGATGTCAAGAAAGAAAATTAAAAATCCATGATAAAAACACCTACAAGGAGATGAGGGGTAAGACTACTCTGATAGTATATTTATATTCATAAAGAAGAAGTCTGCACTGACAAATGTCACAGGCAAAGCAAGCCTGGAAAAGGTCACTTGCTTTGGAGGTGAAAAGGGTCCTGGTGACCCTGGAAATGGCCATGTCAGGAAAGTAAGTGCTTCCAGGGTGCTAAAAAAAAAGGCATCATGTCTGGTCTGCCCGGAAAAAGTCCAGCCATTATTAATATAACAAGAATGGTTTGCATGACATCAATGTAACCTGGTAACCAAAGAGAGTGGACTGGAATGCCCATGCATGAACAATGACAACTTCACTGTACTAGTCAGTAGGGGCAGTAGATGCCATTGAGTGAGCATGTATATACTGTGTGGCCAACTCATTCAAAATGACTGAGCAAGTAGAGCAATGAATATGCATCAAATTTTGCATTAAGCTTGAACATTTCTCTGTAGAAACTATTCAGACGATTCAGAAGGAGTCAGGTGTGGGTAATTGGTGATTGGAAGCTTCATCACAACTATGTGCCTGCTCATGCATCACATCTCGTGCAGAGTTTTTTGGCAAAGACTCAGCCCCCCTACAGCCAAGATTTGGTGCCCTGGGATTTCTGGCTTTTCCCAAAACTAAAATCACCCTTGAAAATAAAGAGATTTCAGACCACCGATGAGATTCAAGAAAATATGACGGGTAGCTGATGGCAACTGGAAGAACTGTGTGAGGTCCCAAGGTACCTACTTTGAAGGGAACTGAGGTGTCATTGTTCTATGTACAATATTTCTTGTATCTTCTTCAATAAATTTTTCTATTTTTTCATAGTACATGGCTAGATACTTTCTGGATGACCTCATATATGCTGGGAGGTGAGGCTCTAAAACTTTTTTTCTCAAATAGTAGTCCAATTTCCCAAACGTTAAGTAATAAAGAAAAAAAAAACCCTCTACTTCTGAAATTTTAGAAATTTCCTTCCAGTGCAGAGTCAACATATAATATCTGCACAACATCCCACGTGGATGATGGAGCTCCTTTGTGTCCACGGAGCCTGGAGAGCTGGAGGTGCACATGCTTGATACCTGCACAGCAAGACTAAATCACTCAGCTCATGTCTGTCTCTGGTTGGGCCCAAGCTACGAAGGCTTCATAGTGCTGACAAAAGTAAACAGCCAAGGTTCTAAGTCAGCTCCAAGCTGCCTTCCCATTTCCCTTCACACAAATAAGGACATAAGTTTTTCCAGGGACACAGTTTAAAGTTAGGAGTTTAGAGGCAGCTGGCATTATTCTTTCAGGAATAGGGATGGTAGTAAAAACAGACACACAAACTCCAGAAGAGATAGAGACCGCATCAAATACAACCTGAGGCCTTGTCAACTCAGGAAGCTTCCCATTGGCTCAGCAGCCACAGCCCAGTATGGGGAAAACCACACACACACACACACACACACACACACACACACACACACACACACAACACCAGAGAGTTGTCATGTTGTCATGTCACAGGGCCTTTAGCTGGACGGGCATGTGTTAGGTGGTCTCTGCAGAAGGCCCAACTCCTCCTAAAGGCCCAAGAGCCCCAGGGAGCCGCACAATGCTAGAGCATTTGGAAGTTGATGAAAGTTATAGACAATCAGGGTGTCATAGCCATAAGCTTAAGAGAAAGCAATAATTCCAGGTTTATTCCTGGCCAACTTCCATGTCCATCCAGGAGAGTGCAGAGCCTTTCTGAGGAAGCCAGCCTCATAATAGAGATAAATAGGCCATCTGAGGAATGTTTGAAGAGGGGCCAAGAAAGGACTTATCCTACCAGCTAGTAAAACATACCGAAAAGCTATAATAATGAAGATAGTGAGATAATGGAACAGGAAATGACAGGCAGATCGATGGAACAGAAAAGCTAGTCCATAAATATTGCTGAAAGAGGGACAGGATAGTACCATTTTGAATACAAATGTTAGTGATAATTAATTAAACTGACAAATGTTCGCTAGATACAAAGCACTGTACAAAGCACTTTCATTATAATATATCATATATACAATATTTGCTAATAATGTTAACTGTATATATTTGTGCTAAATATATATGTTTAAATTCACTTAATTCATATACATAATATTTTTAAAGTCATCACTCAAATGCCCCTTGGTGCTAGTTCCTACATCTCTTGACTCTGTTGCTCCCTATTCCATCCCTCCTGCCACCACCTGGATTCAAGCTCAAGTCATTTCTTCCTTAAGTTATTGCATTGACTGCTAATATTGTCTTCAGAGTGAGCTTTCTCAGATGCAAATCTGATTACTGCTTGCTTGAAGTTCATTAGTACACTCCTTCTGCCTATGGGGGAAAGAAATCCAAAACTTTTCATGTAACATGCAACGCTGCTCATTAGCTGACTCCTTGCCAAGCCTCATCCTCTGCCTCCCCCTCTGCTTTAGAGACCCCACTCTCTTCTGATACTTCTGAAGCTGCTGCCCCTCAGTGCAGCTGTCAGTCATCCTTCCTACTCACCACAGTTCTGCGAACCCCTTCTGAACGTCACCCTACCCAGAAAGTCAGATGCTGCTCCTCGGTGAAAAGCTCACCCTCAGCATTGCTCATATCATATTACATTTGTCCTTGACTGTTCACTCCCAAGAGCACAGACCTCTGTGAACAGGAAGACATCTCTGTGTCTTATACATGGTCTGGAACAGATTAAGCACCTCATACATGACGTACCATAAATGAATGGCTGAATGAGCAAAGTGAGAGGATAAATGAAAAAATCAATGAATGGGGGCATTACCAGCTGGACTGGCCAAATAATATTAGTATGTTCCAGGGCTAATACAGAAATCTCCTGGAGACAGCCGAAATTGGTAAGCATGCTTCATGAACTCAGGTCAAATTGTTATTGATTCCCCAGTTCTTATGTTAGTACAATGATCTTGACATTTGTTGACATCTACATTATGATGATTTTGACATTCTCTGTCCTATATCCTCAGTGTTTCCAGACAAGATGGTCCAAAGGTTACATTAGTCTTAATATTTTGAATGAAGTCATAACAGTTCAACTTGGTGAAAGAGAACTGAGTAACTTGTTCCCCAAGTCTAAGACCAGTAGTACACCTGGGGTCCAACTCAGAATCCTGAGTTGGAAGGAAGGAGAGGTCAGCTGGCCAGACTCCTCAGATCTGGTGCAGGAATTCCAGAGAGAGGACACCCAGCTTGGATTGTATTCCTCCCAGAATAACACCACCTTGCAGAGCAGGGCATTCTTGATTTACAGCTCAAATAGATAAAATTTCAATAATGTGTAGCTCAGTTTCTTTTATGTGGTGGCCTTATTTCCCTCCTCTATATCTATCATGTATATAATTACCCTTTCATGTAATTCTGAAATATAACAAGACATTATCATGACCTGTCCTTATATCTTCTTTTTCCCAGGCTAAACATATCTGCTCTTTCAACCATCTTTATATGATCATGTTTTCAAATTTTCCATGTTCTTAGTTTCTTCAGGCTTCTGTAACAAAATACCATAGACTGAGTAGTTTAAATAATAGACATTTATTTCCCACAACTCTGGAGGCTGGGAAGTATAAAAACAAGGAGATGGCAGATCTGATTCTTGGTGAGGGCCCTCCCTCTGGGCTATACAAAGCTGCCTTCTCACTGTGTCCTCACATGGTGGAGAGGGAGCTGGCTTCAGGGTCTCTTCCTCCTTTTATAAGGGCACAAATCCCAGCATGAGGCCTTACTCTCATGAACTCGTCCAAACCTAATGACCTCCCAAAGGCCCCACCTCCTAATACTATCACAATGGTGGGTTAAGGCTGCAACATAGGAATCTGAAGGGGAACACAAACAAGTAGTCCATAATGCATGGTCACTCACTGCAGAATTCTGTCCTAGAAGACAAAGCAATGACTAATAGGTCTTTGGATATGTACTCCCCACCTCCCACCCCTCACCCTTCTACCCGCTACCGGAGCCCAGAATATTGGAAGTGCATTTTTGTCCATTAACCAAACTGTTCATGCAGCATTTGCAGTTCCAAGAGATATGAATCATTGTTATGTGCTTGAAGTGTCTTTGGAACAAACTGTCCATAAATTTTCAAATTGCAGTTTTATTCAAAATGATACGTCTTACATGTATTATGAACTTTATATTTCCTGGAATCTTTCTGCAAAGATCATTTAATTTGTTCCTCAGAATAGCCCCAACCACATTCAGCAGATGAGAAAAGGGAAGCCCAAACAAGGACACACAAAAAATGTTCCTGAGGTCACTGAAGACAGTCAGAGGTGGATTTAGAACCTGGGTCTCTATTTCAGGTTGCCAAGCGTGACTTCAGGAAATGCACTCTCAGATTTCATGCCACTGTGATGAAGAGGATTAAAAAGGCCGTTCTCAGGGCCCAGTTAACACAGGCACACGCTTCCCCCTGTGAGGAGGTGATAAACACAGAGCCCCGGCCTGGCCCCCTGCTCTGGCTGATGCATCCACCTGAGTGTGTAGGCGAAGAGACTATTTCTAACAAAACAAAGACTTTGGCAATCGTCAGGATGGCTTGGAGCTGGTGGATGAAAGATGCTGGCTGCAGAGGTTAATTGTGTCACTTAGCCCCACATCACTTATAACATTACCGAAGGGGTGAAAAGCTGACCTACAGCCAGGTGGGAAATGTGCTGAATTGAAGGAAGGCTCTGCCAAGACCCAAGAAATGTGCTGGAGTCAAATGTGCAAGACACTGCAGACCAGGCTGTGGGCCACAGTCACTCAGTACATGCTTGGCCCAGTAGCCCTCAGAGGAAACCTCTGCTCCTCTCTCCTCATGCCCCAAGCCCTAACGGAGGGGTTAATGAGAGGGGTTAAAGAGCAGGGAGTGAGGGCGGTGGAGGTGCAACCCTAGCCTCCATCAGATTTTGCAAAAAACATGTAATTTTTTAATATCATGTGATCTACAGATTTAGAGTGACAACCACCATGTCATGTCATAGAGGGTAAATTATGAAATCAGAGGAGAGGTTAGAAAGGATGAAACATAACAAAAATGAACACGGTAGGAAAGTCTTGCTACTTCCTTCAGCCCCCAAAATCGTCAGCGTCACCTTCTGTCCACACACACACACCCACCACCACCACGACCATCCCTAATTAATTATTAGAACTTGCAAACAATAAAATACCTACTCTCAAAGAGCTACTCGAAAGCACCAAAAGTTTTTTTAAAAAAAGCATCCAGTTCCTCAAAAAGTGTCTCTGTTGACAAAAATCCCATTACATATTGGGCTGGCCAAAAAGTCTGCTCAGTTTTTTCCATAAAATAAAAGACACATTTTTCATTTTCACCAATAACTTTGTTAATTTGGATATTTTGAGTTTGTTGGCTATTTCCTGTGTGGTATAAAGTTGATTGCTTTTAATTAATGTCTCAATTTGATTGCTATCAACTTCAACTGGTCTACCTGATCATGGAGCATCATCCAGCAAGAAATCTTCTACACAAAACTTCGCAAACCACTTTTGACATGTTTGATCAGCCAGAGCACCTTCTCCATACTCTGCAGAAATCTTTTTTGTGTGTTTCAGTTGTGTTTTTATCTTTCTTGAAATAATAAACCATAATATGACTAAAATGTTGCTTATTTTCTTCCATTCTCAATATTAAAATGGCTACACAAAAATTCACCAATTTAGATAAGTTTTTTTAATGCATGCTGATATGACAACTGTCAACAATACAATCTAACAAAATTGTTTTGAATGAAGTTAAAGACAATTAAGAGCTACTAGAGCCAGCATACAGAAAAACTGAACTTTTTGGCCAACCCAATATAAGTAAATTTACTCTTTTAAGCTCTTCTCCAAGGGGATATATGAGATTTCTGTTCAGTAAATATATAATTTCTGCCCTCCACATCCCTAGAAAGAGTACTCAATGGATGTTGGGCCTGACCGTCTCTCTGGGCAGTGTGCTCCGCCCCCCACCCCTTAACTTTGGGCCTGGCCACAAGATGTGCCTTGGCTAACAAGGTACTAGTGGCTGCGTCATGAGCAGAGGCTTTAAATGTGCCTGCACTGTAGGTGTAGGCCTCTTCACCCTGGCGTTATCACAACAACATGCTTGCATGGCCCACTGGTCCAGTGAAGATAAGAGACAAAGGTGGAGACAATCTATAGTTTAGAACCAAGCCCAGCTAAACTCAGCCTGGACCAACTTATCCAAAGACACACAGGAGGAAAAAGAGTCTCAAGAATAGCTTACTTTTACAATTTTGACCTGAACAATGAAGAATGTTGGACATTGGTGCCATTTGTTCAGATGGAGAAGTGCAGGAGGAAGAGATTTTGGCTGTAAGTGGATGTGACACAGGATCAAGAGTTTGGCTGGGACATCTTAAACCGGAGATGCCCATGGCACATCCAAAGGGACATGTCAAGCACATGATAGGGGATGAGGTCAGGCTTGGAGATATAAAATTGGAATGCACCAGTGTCTAAAGGGGATTTACAGACATATTTCCTGAGGAGTCACCTAGGCAACACAGATGCACAGAGAAAAAGGAAGCCTGAACACTGAGCCCCAGGCACCGCATCAAGAAGTGGGGCCAGCAAGAAAAGAGCTGAGAAAAAAAAATTGAGAGGAATGTAGATGGAAACCCCAGAACTGGTGGCATCTGAGAACTGCCCCTTGGATTTGATAAGGCTGAGGCATCAGTGAATGTTTCAGGATGAATTTCAGGAAAGTAGAAAACCCAGAGGAGGCTCAAGAGAGAAGAGGTGAGGAAATAGAGCAGCGTTTAGAGGAAATGCTTTTAAGGAGCCTGCTGTGAAAAAAAAGAGAGAGAAATGTGGAGCTGCTTCTATTCTAGGGATCATTATGTTAAAACAATTACCCTGACAGGAAAAAAAAAAATACATAAGTAAAGCTTGGCACGGGCAGGACGTGTTTCTGTAGTTCCCAGAGCCTGCTCTGCCCTGGTCCGCCAAGGGCCTCAGACAGATGCCTGCGACCAAGCTCACACGTGTGAAATGGGGACCTGAACTGAAGAGTGTCTGAGACCTCCTGTAGCTCTCAGGTTTCATGCTCCTGTCTCAGCAGCTCCAGTGTGAAAATATGACAGAATGAGGACATGAGCAACAAAGCACATCCGTCAGTAAACGAAGAATGTGGAATAGCATGACTGCGTCAGGAATCAGTAGATTTCCAAAGCTGTTTGTCACCGAGGTTTTATGGTTCTGTGTGACTCATGCAGTGGGAAACTGTGAAGTCTCAGCACCTGACTCAAAGCTCAGAGCCCTGGGCATCCCAGCAAACCAGGAGACGGCAAGTGAGAGGCAATGGTCTTCCTCATCTGGGCGGGCCCAGAAGGCAATACAGACACTAGATTAGGATTTTTCCACTAGATGTACAAGTGGTAAAATCCAACTTCTTGAAAATTTGAGAGATTTGGCAGAAATGAAATAGCCCCCCTTCCACCCCGAACAAATATGAAATGACCAAATACACAAAAACGCACACTCTCATGATCACCCAGGGCCACGCCAGTCCTCCGCACACTGCAGTGTGTGACCTCCACACTGTGGCCAGGACAGACCCGGCCGCAGAATAAATACTCCCCGGGGTACAAACCTACTCCTGAGCCCCAAACGGCCCACTCATTTTACATGTTCTCTAAACAGAGTCACTGTCAGCCTCATCATTCTGCCGGTGGACACTCAGGGAAAGCTGACTTCCCCAGAGTTCCAGGGCTACCATGTCACCGCGATCCCCAGGCACAAGGCATCATCAGACCAGAACAGATTTCTCCATTGTACTCTCCCCAGTTCTGACATGCTCCTCGCCATTCCATGGGGCTCAGTCACTTCTCTTGCTGAAGGTCCCGGATGAGAAAACCAAACAGCAGGCACAGGAGAGGTAAGTATTCCGTGGAGACACATATGGCCTGTGTGTCATGGTTAACAGACCTGCCCGGCTCAACCTGGCGGCTGCAGGTTTATGCAGGTGAATGAGCAGAACCGTGTGGATAGTTCCCTAAAGAGAGATTAAACTCAGTATAATAGATCAAAAGAAAACGTGGCCATGCCCCAGTTATTCTCTACCTCTCAGAAAATGTCTTTATGGCCAGGGTTTGTGGAAATAATCTACAAAAACACCCTGAATTTACTCTTCTTGGCTTAAGAACATCTGGAAGCCTTGGGGGGTTAATGACCCACAGAACAAGTGCATCCGAAAAGGCCCCAACATTGCAATGCCAGTTTCCATTTCCAAAGAGCTGCAGTGAATGCGCATATAGGTGAAAAGGATGTTCTCATTGCTCCTAGTTCTGGCAACAGGGCCACTCTGACCAGCATGTGCCTGTGAAGCCCAGGTCAGGGCCAGAACATTCAGGAGGTGTGAGACAAGCACACCTGTCCAGGTGCGCAGGGGTGGGTGGCACCACCAGCCTTGTCTCCCTCTAGAGAGTTAGCAGGAGGTGGCTGGGTTACACAGTACTCATTTAACTTGGCCTGAAGGAGCACTTTAACTTGGGTTGTATTTATTTATATCCCCCCTTCTGCAAAAATAACAGTAACAATATTAAAGCAAAAATGAGGAGTTACGAGAACAATGAATGAGAAGTGACAAAACTAAATCATGGATCAATACTGCCCTCGTTTATGATCTGGGGCAGGTATAGGTGGGTATAGGCAGCAATGGGCAGAGTGTACAGGGCTCTTAAGGATTGCCCAGCCACTCCCACCTGATGGGGCTCCAGTGACCACAGTCAGGGGCTGGGCCCCGCCCATTCTGCCCTCTCTCTGGTTCTGACCTGCGGCGGCGTCCCGCGCCCCAAACGGTCTGTGAGGCTCTACGCTTCCCTTGGCTGCAGCTCTGGTTCCAGCTGCAGACACAGTGGAAAGGCTTGTTACTGTGCACCGTTCCCTCTGCTACGCTGGACACAGACTCCCGCTCAGTGCCAGTTTGTTGCATTACTTGACACTGTGCCCATCTCCTCCATGCTCTGCGGGTCACAGGCCTCTCCATCTGCCCTCCTGGATACACTTACACTTTGCCTGCCATCCTCGGGGTCAGGATCTCAGGGTTCCAGTGTTAAGTAAGTCCCCATAGTTGGCCATATAACACTAACCTCAGTGATTTCTGTCTGTCTCTCTGTATCATTCTCTTTTTCTCTGTCCCCGTCTTAAACTCTCAGAGCCTCGGTTTCTCATCCTAAAAAGGGGGAATAATGACTATAAGCTCATACAACATGACATACGCTTAGAGGGCAGCACCGTGCTTGGCAAACAGTAGGGCTCACATAGTGAAGACGCTCTTATTCATTGCTGGTAGGATGTAAACTGCATTCATTTCAGAAAAAAGTTTAGCAATTTCTGGAAAGGTTACACATAGTATTGCCACATGATCCTGCAACACCACTCTAGATATATACCCATAGAGGAAAAAAAACCTGTGTCCACATAAAAACTTACACATGAAGGTTCACAGCAGCATTATTCATAATAGCCTTGACAACATTATCCTAAGTTAGAGAAGCCAGACCCCCCCCCAAAAAAGTATTATATGATTCCATGTATATGAAATGCCTAGAATAGGGAACTGTACAGACAAAAAGAAGAAAAAGGACAAAGAGACAGAGAAGGAGGAAGAGAAAGAGAAGAAGGAGGGAGAGGGATGGAGAGGAAGAGGAAGGGGAAGGAAAAAGAAAAGGAAAAGGAGAGGAAAAAGCAGGAGGAGAAGAAGAACAAGATGAATGTTGCCAGGGTGGATAAAATGGGCAGTGACTGCTAACGGTAATGACTGTTTCTTTTGGGGGTGATAAAAATATTCTAGAATTACATAGTGGTGATTAGTATACTTGAAAAGGGTGAATGTCATGGCATATTAATTATATCTCAATAAGAATGATAGAAAAATGAAAATAAGTAAAAGTAGATATGCAGAAAAAAATAGTAAGAACTCCATGACTCTTCAGTGAACTGTCTTCCATTTCAAAATCACATGGCCATCGAGCCCAGAGCAGCTTCTCTGCGCCCTAACGCAGTCGGCTAAGACAGAAATAGAAAAGGCCTACTTCCACTTTTGGGTCATGTATCTAGCTCTCACCCTCTCTCTATCTACAGTTTATCCATCCACCCATCCATCTTAGTTCTACCTCATTGTATTTCTTTTCTTCTGCACGGTTCTCTAACTGCTGTGTTTATCCTGCTTAATTCAGTTACTATTGTCAAATAAATTAGAAGCAGTTTTGTGTCATGGCTACACATACAGACACAAATTTTCTGATCTTCAGGAGTAATTAACCACTATAACCTTTCTATTCCATTGTCTGCAGAGGAATAGGCTGCAGACCAAAAAATATCTCAGTTATGTTTTATTTTTTAAAGGTAGAAAAACTCACTGTCCCTGTAAGAATAAAGGTCTGCTGCCTCTCACTGCCCATAATTGCTAATGGTGAGCCAAAATTAAGTAATCTTTATCCAAATCCATTAAGGAAACATTATTTTCAAGTAGACAACCTATGTAAGCTCCTCCTGAATTTTCCTGACATCTCCCATGACAAAAAGCCCCCTTTAAATAAACCCTTCCCAAGGCTAACAGCTGTGGCATCTCAACCCTTCCCATTTAATTTCCTTTTAAAATCAGGTTTCTGAAGGGGCTCGGCATCCACCACAATGGTTCCTCAGGGAGGATTCCCAGAAGCGATAACTGTCTCGAACCCAATGTGTGATAATTGCCGTTATGCAAACTGCCTTCACAGAGAGAAACTCAAGGGTCCACGCACATTTTCTCCCCAGACTAGCTTGGTTTGTCCTCCAATTAGCTTTATCTGAACTATGGGATCAACACTTTTTAGGTCAAAAAGTCTCCTTTACAGAACATTCACCTGATACATTGAACATTTAGTTCTGAGGCTGCTTTCATTCTTGATAACGATTGTTTCCTAAAGAGAAACAAGCAAGCACTATGGCTTGCTTATGTGTCTTTGTTGCACTGGACAGTTGGCCGCATGCAGAAGAACCTTTGTTCCTCAATTATTACCCTGTTTTATTTACTCTTTCAAATGTCATCTTACTGAAGGAATACCATTCCAAACATTCAAGACACCTGGAAGGAAAGAGCCCCTTAAGGATGCAGCCTTGCCCTTCTATAATCTGCAGTCTGGACAGGGAGCTGAGAGGCACCCACACGGCTTCAGTGGTAACAATAAAGGCTCCTTAGAATGACTTCCCAGTGATTTAGAGAACTGAGAGATCAGTATGGGCTTAGAATGATGTATTCATGTTCATCGTATCCAAAGATGCTAAGAAACGATGCTCCTCGTTCAACAAAGTGAAAATTCTGGGGAATCTCCCCAACTCGAACTCTGACTTAGGACTGCATAGATCTCTCTCTGCGAAAGCACTCACTCACCTAGCCCAGCAATGTGTGCTCCTCCAGTGAGCACAGTGAGGAGGGGAGCTGGTCCAGGAGATGTGTGACAAGGGTGCAGCAAGTGAGACAGAAGAGGAAAAGAGTCATTCACGCCATCAACAGTTGTAGACTTACTGGGCACAGACTATGCCCCAGGCCTAGAGATTTGACCACAAATAAAGCAGACATAATTCCTGCCCCCCTAAAGGGGAGGATGGACATTATGCAACTAATTATACAAGTAATTAATCTGAATTAGGTAAAGTGTAACAAGTGAGGTATACAACATGCTAACAGAATATGTAACCTGCCCTGATACATATTGTCACATGTTGCAGTCCCAACTCCCAGACCTCAGAATGTAACCATGTTTAAATATCTCTAAAGAGGTGATTAAGTTCAAGTGAGGTGGTTAGGGTGGGGCTGACTTCAATCTGGTGTCCTATACGAAGAGGAAGAAACACTAGGGATGAGCACACACAGGACCGTGTGAAGAAGATGGCCATCTATAAGCCAGGAGAGAAGCCTCAGGAGGAGCCAACCCTGCCACACCTTGACCTTGAACTTCCAGCCTCCAAAACTGTGAGAAAATAAGCTTCTGTTCTTTAATCCATCCAATCTGTGGTATTTTGTTATGGTAGCCTAACAAACTAATACACGATCACAGACAATTCTGCTAAGTTTTCAAGGACTTTTTAGTAATAGTGACCTGGAGACAGGGGTTAACGAACATCAAGGTTTTGGTCCAGGTCAATAGGTAATAATGAAAGGAACTGGTGAAAGCAGACGAAAGGACAGACAGTTGGTGCGGGAAGGTGAGCTGTACTATAGACCAATGTTCTCTGACCTCTCAGTGATCTCAAGGTCCTCCTCAGCTTTTGCACCTTCCGCTTCTCCCACACAGGAACCGGTGAGCAACTGCATCCGTATGCTTAAAAACGAACACTTCTGCTCCTTCTCTAGCCTATCTCAAGAATTATAATGAGTCAAGGGAAGGTGCTCCCAACTGTGTCTTCCTCATGGCCCTCCACTGACAAGCTGTGCTGCCCTGATTAATTTCTCCATGGCCCTGGATGTGAGTTTCCTCATTTATAAAATGCAGACATTGTCCTAGACCGGAAGTTTTCAATCTGTGCTCTGGAGAGAAGAGAAGCTTGAGCTGTGATCCCTCTCACCATTTTCAATTTTTAATGTTATTCATACTTTACTCTAAAAAAAAAATCATTCCCCCTTCAAACTTTGTTTTCCTAAGCCTAAATATTTATTTTAAAAACCTTTATTTTATTCTTTCAAAAGTATTCTTATCAATGTATTTTTAACATTTGTCTTGGTTTTTTCTTTTATTTTGTAATTTGATGCTGTTCCAGCTTTTTCCTTCTTCAAAACTCTTGATTATTTTATCTTGATGTTTTATTTCTTATAAACATTTTATTTCCCTATTTTCATTTTCTTTTAGAACTATTTTAACCTCTGCCCTCCTTGTAGTATACTACCCCTCATAGCCTTGTTTTCCTATTATATCACTGAGCATTTGTTTCAATGAGAAGGGACCAAAAAAAAAAAAAACCCCACTAGAATTTATTTATTAAAAATTGTGTATTTTTTTATACGTTTAAACTTCAGTCATCTTCAAAGTTCTCTCCATTTGATACAATACACCTATTGAGACCTTTTTTCCGCTGCTCAAAATAATTTTTGAACTCTTCAATTTTGATGCCTTTTAGTGCTTCTGCCAATTTTTTTGTTTTACCTTTTCCACATCAGCATGATTTTCCCCCTTTGAGGACAATTTTCATCTGGGGAAAGAAAAAAACGTTGTTTGGGTTAAGATTGGGTGAATAGGGAGGATGGAGCATGGGGGTCATGCCATTTTTGGCCTAAAAGTGCTGAACACTCAGCGAGGTGTGGGCAGGTGTGTGCATCAATCACCCATCATGAAATGAAAGAGTCTTCAGAAAAATTCACTGAAGCTGAAAGCAGCTTCTCATAGCAATGCCCACTGATACACTGATAATTCCGGTTTTGGAGGGTCCCACTTCATTTTTGGTCAACATGGTGGCAGGACAGGTGGATGGGGAGGCTGCTACACCCACCCCAGGGACCTGGAGGCCTTCTTTCTCCTGACTGCCCCTAATCCGCCCACCTCCATCCAGGCTCTCCCAGCCCTTCTAAGGCAGCTCTCAAGAAGCACACGGCCTCCGAGGGTTCCGAACACCTTCCATGTGACAGTGGCACAACTGAGCTAGCAGACAGGGGATTTAAGAAACAGAGCAGCTTTCTAGTCCTTCTATGAGGAACTGGCTGTTGGAAAAGCAATACCATTGGATTTGGGATAAACTAGGCTCTAAAGCCATCACAGCACAGAAGTGGGGCCTAGTTTGGAGGCCACTGCAGAGAGAAGAGACCAGGAGACTGACTTTGCTTTCATGAAACCTGCCCACCTCTGGAATACTGATTCCTGAATTGCCCCCTCTCCTCCCTCCTTCCTTGGCTGAGTTCTGGGAAGATGTCTTTGTCACGGAGAAGGGGGTGGAATTGGGGGAGCCTGGGAGACAGGTAGAGACCATTTGGCTCTGGCTGTGCTCTGGTGAACTCCTTGGGGTTTGGGGGGAGGAGGGGCTGAGAACGGGCCTCTGTAACCCCTAGTTTATCCCCCAGCTCCCAAAAGAACACAGAGATTTCTTTATGGGATTTACATCCCTGATTAACTATTTTCACAGCTCAAGTCATCATTGCAATACTTGCCATTAGTGGTTTTTTATTCTATTCTACTATATGTTCTCATTGATTTTCCATGTAGAAACCAATTAGAAGGAGTTTCTCACTCATATGGGACCTTATTTATTGCCCACAACCTTCCTGGCTGTGCCTCCCACCTGCTTCCTGGCTCACTCTCTCCTGAGGAGCTACACTGCACACGCCTGAGAACCAAGCATCTTCATTGTGTCCACAGTTTTACTGAGAAGATCAGTAAACGTGGTCAGTTATCCCCATCCTTGCAGAGGGACAAAACGCAGGGTTAGCTGGTCAAATAGCAAGTTATTGTCAGGAAGCAGATATTCTCAGGCGGCATAATTTTCAAGCTCCCCACTGCTCAGGGTACAGGTAAGATCAGTGGGGAAAATATAATATCCATAGAGCCTTGCTGAGATGAAATACAAAGCAGACATTCCTCTCAAGACTCAAATTACAATGGGAATAAATCCAATCAACAGTGAGCTGCATACGGGTTTTGCCACCTGGAGAACCAAGTGTGTTTGAGACGTACCGTAGCCAGGCACTCTTAGCTCTCTTCCCAAGGGCCCTTTCTCTTCTTCCACCTCCACCCTTGCCAACAAAACATAGACCCTAGGCGGCACTTTGCCCAGCCCCAGGATGACCATGGCTGGCCTAGGACAGTCATGTTCATCTGTCCAACACCCCTCCCGCCCTCTTGCTGCTATGGGTTCCATGACCTTCTTCTGGCCAACATAAAGGAAAGCCTCCTAAAGAGATTCTGGAAAGGCTGTTTCCCCTGAGAGAAGGGCAAGCCCTTTTCTACCTGTCCTGCTTGGGATGCTGGTGTCAGGACATAACATTTGGATGATCCCTGAGGAAAAGAGTACAGCCAACCAGGAAGAGAGCCGCTCTCCTTATGGTGCAGTTATGAAGGAGCCTGGGACCTCGAGGATTCTTGCTGAGCAAACAGGAAATGTTTCCGTGGTTTCAGACACTGCTAGGTATTCTGTTATTTGAAAACAAATGCAATCAGGCACATAAAATGTGAGGTTATATTGACCTCATATGCCATTGAAAACACAGTGATACGATTCACGGTATCCTTTATGACAACTTAAGGGAAATCTCTTTAATGTTTCAGTGCCAGGCACAGTTGTGCTGCCTCTGACTTGTCTTACCCTGCAGACACCATGAACCACAGGGATAATTCTTGGTGCTGGCTGGTACACAGCACAGGTGCAAATCTCTGCTCCATTTCCAGCAAATGCAGTGACCTTCACACCATACACGTTCATATTCACGTGACCGCAGCTTCATCCTCACTCTCCCTTTAACCTTCATCACCAATTTCTTAACATCACTATTCGCATTATAATTGACAGAGAGACAGAGACAAGGACAGGGACAGAAAGGAAAGGCCCTCCAGGAGCCAAGCGGAGGGTTTGCTATGGTTTGCCAACTGCCATCACGCCCAGTCATTCACGTGCCCTCATTTACTGACCTCCTGCGCGTGCCTGACACTGTAAGGTTCTGGGACACAGAGGGCTCTTCCTCTGCTCTGAGACATAGGCAAGTTTCAAGGGGGCCTTGCAAGGAGCATATGCTAAATATGAGGGTACTACATCAAACTTGTGATGGGGGAAGAATTTGATACAGGAGTTTAGCAAAATTATTCCCTCTCTCTCTGTGATGTTTTTCTGTCTGTCTGTCTCTGTCTCTCTCTCTCCCGCTGCACCCCCATATCTTGTGCCATCAGATCCATTGCTGCCTCTTTAGAAAGCAGTTCTGCAAAAGGCAACGCAGAGGAGTGAGAATACAAACCGAGCAGTCTGGGTGTCAGGATGGCCCCCGGAAATATGGTGAGATCACACTGTGCCTCAGCCCCCAGCCTGGGAGCCAGGCTGCCCACCTCCAAGCTGCAATCCAACCCTTCTTTCTTCCTCTGCGTATATCCTCAAAGACGTGGCAAGTGTGAGTCACCACACCAAGAATAGCACCATTCCTAAATAGCAGGCCTTTATATCCTTTGTTTCTCTGCCCATATTTGCCATCTTGTCACTGCACCTTGCCCACGTGACAAACTCCCCCGGAATGAATGAGGTGGCAAACACACGTCACCCCAATCAGGCCCAGTGGGCCTATCTCCCCCACTTGCCAGCTATGCACATTTCTCCCCGAAGGTCTCAGTTTGGCCTCTTCCTGAAAACCACGGTCTGTGACATAAGTAACCTGTGTAATCTCCCAGAGCCAGAGAGACACACACGCCAAAAGGAAAAAAATGCTACACACATCGTTCTAGTCCAAAAATATTGCTCTGATCCAAACCCATCAACCACATGGAGTTTAAATTTAGTTTCCCATCTTCTGGTTCCTTCTACTCAGTAGCTTTTCTAAGAGTGCTGTAAGAAGTATCCCCATCTCAGGGAAGTCTTCCTTGATTGCACCCACTTGGCTCTCTTGAGAGCTGTCTCTATTACAACACTTGTCATGAAGTATTATAATTTTCTGTTTGGATACCTCTCTCCTCCAACAGACCATAAGATTCCTTCTTCACGGCATGAACTGGGTCTTATTGTCTCTGTGTACTAGCACCTAAAAACATAATAATGCAGCAGGCCTTCAAAACTGTGGCACAAATCACAATGAGATACCACCTCATACCCAACAGGATGGCTACATTAAAAAAAGGAGAGTAGCAAGTGTTGGTGAGGACGTGGAGGCACTGGAACCCCGGACACTGTTGCTGGGAATATAAAATTGTGCAGCTGCTGTGGAAAACAGTATGGCAGTTCCTCAAAAAATTAAAAATAGAATTACATAAGATCCAGCAATCCCATTTCTAGGTATATATCCAAAAGAGTTGTGAGCAAGATCTCAAAGAGATATTTGTGTTCAAACAACAGCATATTCATAGCAGCATCATTTATAGTAGCCAAAGGTGGAAGCACCCCAAGTATCTATCAACAGATGAAGGGATAAGCAAAATGTGATATACACTAGTCAGCCATAAAAAGGAAGACAAGTCCAACACATGCTGCAGCATAAATGACCCTTGAGGACATTGTGCTAAGTAAAATAAGCCAGTCACAATAAGACAAATACTATATGATTCCTTTTATATGCTGTACCAAGAGTAGTCAAGCACATAGAGACAGAAAGCAGAATGGTGGTTGCCGGGCGCTGGGAGAAGGGAAGAATGAGTTGCTTAATGGGTTTCAGTTTGGGAAGATGAAAAAGTTCTGGAGACTGATTGCACAACAGTGTGAATGTACTTAACACCACTGAAATGTGCACTTAAACATGGTTAAGAAGGTAAATTTTATGTTATTTTAAATAACTAATCATTTTTAAGCATAAATCAAATCATGATACCCTCCTGCTTATAACATCCAGTGCTTTTCCAAGGAATCTGGAATTTAAAAAAAGAATAAACGACAGAATGAATCATGCGATGTCACAGGAACAGTCTTCTGCGGCCAGTCAGCGAATTGATAACTCTGATCTCTGCAATCCAAAATGTGCTTTGAAACACGGGAACTCACAGGCTCCAGGGCCAAAGCCCGTAATGCCAGAGAGCTGGCCTGACATGCGCTTCACCACTGACCCGTCGTCCAAGACAGGGGCCCTGCCCTGGCTAACAGCAGGACATTTCCAAAAAACTGGCACTGTGAGCAGGATGAGTGGCAGATTTCCTCTTGAAACATGAGGTATGTCAAAGGCACAGTCTCCGCAAAAAAGATAGGACCAGATCTTAAGAACAACTGCTAACAATTTCACTCCTTCTGTGAATTTCCTGGACAATCTGCCATCCCAAGGGAAAAGAAGATTTATTCTTGCCAGAGGGTCAGGTAAAAAAGAAAAAAGAAATCTTGATGCTTTAGCCTAGAGCCTCATTTGATCTCCAACTTAAAGAGCCTTGCCCAGGAAGAAAGGTGTAGGGTAAAGATATGCTAACATATAATGTTCTATATTATCACATACTAATTTACTAGTCCCGGAAGCAGGGATGTGAAAAATAAATATATAAACCCCTCCCAATACACTAGCAAAATTAAAATGCACTTAAAACCTCTTTGCTCCAAATCAGATAATGTTTGATAGAAAAAAATAATGGAGTTGAGAATTAAGGCATTTAATTTTTTATATCCATATGCTTGTATCTACAGCTACATCTACCTCTATCCCAACGCTGTTCTTTTTGTTTCCTTGTTGTATTAGTCAGTTCGAACTGCCATAACAAAATACTACAGACTGTATGGTTTAACCAAGAGAGATCTATTTTCTCACAGCTCTGGAGGCTGGAAGTGCAAGATCAAGGTGTCAAGGTGTGGGTAGGGTGAGTTCCTTCTGAAGCCTCATTCTTTGGCCTCTAGATGGCAGCCTTCTCCCTGTGTCTCCATATGGCCTTGAGAGAGAGAGAATGAGAGAGAGAGAGAGAGAGAGAGAGAGAGAGAGAGAGAGAGAGAATGTGTGTGTCTGCAATTAATCTCTTTTTATAAAGGCACCAGTGGTAGCGGATTAGGGCCCACTCTAAGGACCTTGTTTTAACTTAATTACTTCTTGAAAGACCCCATCTCCAAATACAGTCACATTCTGAGGCATTGGGGGTTAAGACTTCAACATAGGAATTTCAGGGTGACACAGTTCAGCCCATAATATCCATAGAGGGGAAAATACTGGATTTCTAAAAAAAAAAAAAATACTAAACCTTTAAGTAAAACTAGTAATGGATGCTCATTTAGCAGATCATTTCCCAACAAAAACACTGGGGTAAGAAGCACACACCAAAGCTCTCAAAACTGCAGGTGTCCCCTTGGCACAGGTAGGCAAATGTAGATAATTTGCATGTTGGGAACCCTGCAAACTGAGTGGTCTCCAGTTGATCGGATCTTGACCTGGCCCAAGAATGATGTCCTTGGAGCACATCCTAACAAAAAACCCTCATGCAATAATCCTGAATCAAAACCCTGTCCATTTTCAGTGGTTTGCCCATTGATTAAATGTAATCAAACACTTACAGACACCTATTCAGGGTCATCAGGGAATTTTCCAAAGATTATTCAAGCTTCAAAGGGAGAGGACGGATACCCAAATGCATGTTGTCAATGGCCCCCTTACCTTCAGTTTCCATCTATACACCAGTGAGTCCCTCATCCATCCATCCTTTTGCACCCAATGTGTGTTAGACCTGTGTGTGCAGTTAGGGACTCTTCCAAAATGGAAGTCAGTATTTTCTTGTACTCCCTCACTTCTCTTCTTCCTCTATGCTTTGTCTTTTTCCACTGAGAAAAATACTAGATTTCTGGGTGAAGAGGGCAGATCAGGCACACACATACAATTTTGTTCTCTCCCCAAATGCCCCAACTAACAGTTCAGAAAACGGATTTATTTTATAGGATACATGCCCTCATGGAAGGGGCACGCAGAGAGCAGGCAACAGGAACAGGATTTCGGAAGCCAGCAAGCATGAGGATGAGGGGTAGCAACCCAGACCCAAGTGACAAGGCTGCATTGTAAGCCAACAGTGAGGACAGGTGAGCATCAGCCCAGTTGTCTCACAGAGTCCTCAAAGTTCACAGAAGACAGCGGCACCAGGGATGGCGGCCATGCAGGTGCTGCCTGACTCTCCCTTCCAGAAAACAGTCCAATGGACAGCCTCCAGCTGTGAGCACTTTTGGGACCAGCCTTGCCTTTGGGGCTGTGGCCATGCTCTTCCCGGGCAGCCCCATGGACAACTGCGCATGACCAGTGTAGGACAGACAACCAAGAGTCAACCAAGAGTGATTCTCAGATTTCTGTCATGGTCAGAGGCTCTCCCTGCTCATCCCTGCTTCTGCTCCCTTCCCTCCCTCAGTCATCAAATCTGCATTGCTCCCTCCCCTCCTTTCTCTTTCCCCTCCCCTCCTCTCATTTCTTCTCCCATTCCTTCCCTTTCCCCCTCCCTCTCACTCTCTCACTTTCTCTCTCATTCCCCCTTTCTAAACCATCCTAAATCCTGAATACCACAGGATGTTATCACTTCCTACCTGACACATTTCTTTTCCATTGGCATCCCAGGACACCAACCACTCTAGGTTTTCTCCCATCTTACCGCCGGCTTCTTTTCAGTCTCCTTTGGTGATTCCTTCTCATTTTCTGGCTGGGAAAGTTGGCCCCTGTCTCAGTCCTCGGTCCTCTCCTCTCATCAGGCTGCCTTCATTCCCTAAGTCCATAAAGCCAGGCCCCCTGGATGTTTATAGGTTTAAACATCTATACACTGATGACCTATCCATCCCAAACCTCTCCCCTCAACGCGAAAGTCATACATCCAACCTGGAAGCAGCATCTGTCTCATCCTGAGTGTCTAACAGGCATCCCGAATTCAACTTGTCCAAATGCAAGCCCCCAAAGCCCCTCCCAGACTTGCCCCTGACCCACCTCCCCATGTCATCACAGAGCAGCTCTACTCTCCAGGCTGCCCTCCTTGCTCCCTGCTCCTTCACTCACTCCCCACGAAGGCCTTAGGAAACTCCGTCAGCTCTTCATTTAAAATACATGCAAAATTGACCACTTCCTCCCACCAAGTCACCACCCACTCCCCTGAAATCCACCTGTTCATCCTCCCTGCTTCCTATCCCCTGCTCTTTCCCCAAATTTTCAACACAGAATTCAGAGAGTTTTTTAAAAATATAAACCAGCTCATGAAATACATTTGTTCACATCCCTTACCACTCACTCAGTGAAGGCCAAGTCCTTACCATGGCCCAGTCCAGCCTGGAAGTAAGACAAAGACCTGCACAACCGCCAGCCCCCTCCCTGACTCATCTACCACCCTCCCTTGCCTGCCCTCCCTCTAAGCTACAAGTGCCACCCTGTCTATCCTGTGGTTCCTTAATGAGACCAAGAAGGCTCCTGCCTCAGGGCCTTTGCAAGTGCTGCTCCTTCTACTTAAAGTCCTCTTTCCCCAGATGTCTGCTTGGCTTCCTTCCTTACTACTTTAAGATCTTTGCTCAAATGTCACTCTAAATAAGACAGCACTTCCTACCACTCTCCATCCTCTACTCTGCTTTATTTTCTTCTTGGCCTCCCTCATCACCTTACATGGCATGTGGATATCTATTTGCCAGTCTCCTCAGATAATAAGCTTCAAGAGACCAGGAACTTTGTGTTCCCAGAGCCTTATGCATGCTTGGCACTTTGTAAATGCTTAAAAATTTGTGGAAAATAGTAAATGAATCAGTGAATGAATGAATACTGCTTGAGTACTGCTGATTCTGAGAAGAAAAACTTATGTGGGAGTTCAGAACAAGCCTCCCCCAAAATGGGTCAATTTGGCATGTGAATTATTTTGAGCTGAGGCAATCAAGACCTTGCAGGCTCACGAGAAAAGTTGATCTCTCCCTTAAAGAATTTAAATTAGGGGCCCTGCCCAGAATAAGAGTTATCATCAGAAATAACTTTTTTTTAATGACCTATCTCTATAGCTGGGCAAACTTTTAATTACTGAACATCTGCTCTTGTTAGTGTCCTGTAATGACCTTCTTCTCCTCTGAAGCCCCAAGGCACCTGACCTCATCCTTAGCTCAGGATGTCATATATGTGTCATATATGTCATTTTAACTTTCTGTTCCAGAACCTCTCATGTATGCCAGGTCTCTGACTCTCTCATGTATGTGGGGTTCCCATGCATATATATGTAATTAAGTTTGGTTATTTCCTCTTGTTAGTCTGTCTCATGTAGATTTAATTATTAGACCAGCCAGAAGAACCTAAGAAGGTAGAGAAAAGTTTCGTCCTCTACCACACTTGGAAAAATAAAATATGTGGCTACTCAAAGAGCAGAGACTAAATGTGTTTTTGTTCAAACCAGCAAGACATGCTTAAGAGATGAGTCAGAGAAATTACAGTGGAAAATGCTTCATACATTCTTGAGGGACAAGCTAATTTCATATGTTAATGGACCCAAATACACCCATGTGCTCCCTAAGACACATGTGGAGAAATAAAAGCCGACCCTTGTTAGCAGTGTCCAGATAACTTTAATGTGGTCATTTTGAAATATTCGCCTCACAGCTGCCCCTGAGGAGCTCAGCTATTACTTGGATCCTGGAGAGAAAAATGCACTAAGTGTTGTTGTCAGACTTCGAGAAAGAAATTCAAAGGGCTGATCTCAAATGTTTGTGGTCAAGTCTTGCAAGGAATGTGGCTCTTCATCACATCTAAGGGCTTCCTCTTTAGAGGAAAGTCAACCTAATCTGAGTCATGAAGAATTAAAGAGAGTCATTCCCCAATACCAGAGAATATGTGAATGGTTTCCAAGTAACTGATTGATGTGCGAACTGTCCATAATCACTGCATTAACAATAAAGATTAGAATCAGACATCTTTCCAGCACAAGTCAGAAAAAAGACTGGATTTGTATTCGACCATGAACTCTCCCTGCAAGCATCTCCGTGTATATTCAAGCAGACCTCAGCAGTTCATACTTAGAGATCATTGAGATCATTTACTCAAAAGAGGCTGGCTAATTTCACTGTGGTATAATTTATAAAGAAAATAAAGAGACAGAAATTAAGTGGTATAAATAAGACTGGCATGCCTATCCTAACATGCCGTCGTATTTTTAAGGACCTTAGTATACTAATTACTTGCATGGAAATTGCTGCTCCTGATGGCAAATGCGTACCCACGGCGAATGGGGCAAGTTCAAAAAAAAAAATCTCAGCTTAGACAATTTTTTTACAGCACAGTCATGCAATATTTCTAAAAATATTAAATTTATTAAAACTAATAAAATTCAGTAAAATAGTGTGTCTGGGTTTTCATCGACTCGGGCTCGCTGCTCTGCCCCCTGCAGTGGCATCCTCTGTGTCTACAGTATCTGAGCCGGGAAGCAGGAGACAGAGAGGCTTATGTGCCGAGAACAACCAAAGAGGGTGTGTGCACATAGGGCCACCATATGTATGGTTCTATCTTAGCCCTGAAATTACTATAGAGTATCCCGAGGTAACTGCTTAAAGTTAGGGAACTCTCATTTCAAAATATAAATTTTAGTATGTGTTTAAGGAACTATCTCCCTGTTCGTGATCACACTTTGCACTAACTTAGACTGTATTTTCAAAGTTGCTGTCCACAACAAGTTCATCACCTTCCTCTCCTGCGTAAAAAGCAGAAGCTACCAATAAGAGGTTAATTCAAATGATATTTAAATTCTTTTTTAATTTACACACACTCCTTAATGTATCTACAATGTACATTATTTGTGTTTTTAAGTTTTATCCTATTGTAATACAAACAGTTAACATGAGATCCTGGGATGACCTTGCTGTTAACAAAGTAGAAAGTGCACAATACTGCTTTATCACCTATAGATACAATGTTGTGTAGCTGATCTCTGAAACCCCTTCATCCTTCTTAACTGAGACTTTATACCCTGAAAGACAGACAAAAGAACCACAAAACTAACAGAAAACAATTAACAAAATGGCAACAGTAAACCCTTCCCTATCAATAATTACTTTAACTGTAAATGGGTTAAACATTATTCATTTTAAAAATAATATTCTTTTAAAGGAACAGGTGTGGAGAACCCATGGACAAAGCCAAAGTGGGAAAGGACTGAGGGAGGGAGGTGGGGCAGGGAGGGCAGGGGAAAGTGGTGGCGGGAAGGTGGAGACAAATGTATTTGAACAATAAATGAATAAGTAAATAAATAAATAAAATAAAGTGAAATAAATGGTCAATAGTAAATTATGGAAAAGGACCAAGTCCAGTTTTCAAGGCCCTCAGAGCAGCTAATGTCTCCTCAGCCCTGGACAGAGGGTGGAGGGCGGCCCAAAAGCTCACAGCCAGGGTCAGCTGCACCGTAGGAATACGCTGGGTATGCCAGGACGCATAAACATAGCATGCACTTGGTGAGGTTACACAGCAATAGAGAGTGTATTTGGATCTCTGGACATCCCTTTTCTCTTCTTTCCCTTTTAGAAATACTGTGTGCAATTTTTAATTTTGCCTAGCAGCATGTTGATAATGATGTGTGTATGTGTGTGAGTGTGTGCGTGCAGAAAACAAATGACTTGCCTTCCAAGCTAGGAAGAACAGCTGTTTCTCACTTATTAGGATCAGAAAATAACCCCCTTCCATTTGTTATCCTGTCCAAGTCCATGAACGTCCAATAGTCAGTGAATCGAAAAATCTCAGCCACGCTTGCTCTACAGAGAGGGACACACAAGAGAAGGCTGACATGTCTCACTCAGTGTTGTCTGATGTTTAAACTCAACAAGCCTCCGTATAGAAAGGAAAACCTCAAGGCCAGAGCCCAATTCTACCTCCTCTCTTTAATGAGAGCGCACATTTATTCCTTTTCTCTACATTCTTAAAAGGAGCCCCAACTCCCAAGGGTGTTATGAAAGCAATTTAAATCATCTCCCTCAAAAGTGTGATGGAACACAGCAGTCATTTTTCCTCCATCAGAGCTGGTCATATGGAAGTTCAGGCTGCACGATGCTGTGATTACGAGGGCAGCTCATTCCCACCAGAGAGCTAACAGCACAGGCACGTGAAGGATACATGACTCCACGTGACGCTGTGGCATCCATTCCACCGCATGCTGTCTCTGCCCTCAACCCTCTCGATTCTGCCACCTGGAGGTCACAGCTCTGACTGAAACCGTGGGAAATCTTGCACACCCCACGAAGGCAGAAGTATGCTCCATGCCTGGCACAGAGCTGCCAGCCAGCCAGTATCCACAGATGAAAGCAAAGGCTGTACTACCGTGGAGGTACAGGGCTGGAGGAATCATAGTGTCGCAGATCCAAAGCCTGCATAAGCCTCAGCATCCTTATTGGTTCAACGGGGCAGATCACCCCCACCTCACAGGTGTGTTGTGAGGAATTCATGCGGTGACGTATGTCGAGCCCCTGGCACATTGGGGGTAACTTTCCATATTCTCTGCACACAGGGACTTATGACAGAGTAATTGAATCCAGACAGACCAAAACAACGTCCAGGAGAAAAGTTACTAATACATCAAGCACATTGGTCTATGTGGGCCCCCAGCTTCCCACAGGTCCTTCACAAGCTGGGGGGCTCCGGTCTGCTCACTCTTCAAATGAGGGGCGGGCCCAGGGATGGAGGGTCCTGTGAGCACACTCCGCCTTCCTTTGTCTGTGTGTGGCTGGAAGGCTCCGTCCTCTCCTACTCACAGCTCTGCTAGTCAGCCACAGGGGTGAGGACTCGGCGTCCGCAAGGCGCCAGTGTGAGAACTCTCATGCGGTCACTCGCAGAGAGGCGACAGATCCATCATCACACCAACAGCACTATTCCCCTGCCAAGGTCCCACGCCAGCTACTATTTTTGAAAATCATAGTCCATATTTGGGGGTAAAAATAGCATTAGTTTGCCAACTTCTGAAACAGTCCTCCCCACACCCAAAATAAATTTCTATCAATAGTCTATAGAAGGCACAGGCCCATGTACACATGGTGTGTACACATGGTGTACACATACACATCACAGGAAATAAAAATGATGTACAAATCTGATGGATCTAGGCTGAAAAATACGAACAGTGACCTGAACACAGCTTTACTCTTAGTAATAGAAAAACTCAGCCACTCGGAACAAAGACAAGAAATCTGGCTGCAACTGTCTTTTGTGGTCAGCTCAGAGGGAAGCCCGGAGTCTGAACCGGAGAGACAAAGGAGCAGCCCGCGCTTGGGGCCAGCCCTAGGAGGTGCCAAGACTCACCCATGCCCCCGAGCCCTCAACTTCAGCTTCATTAACTCTTTTTTCTCAATGACAGTCATATTTTATTTTGGTTAACATACCTCTTTGTTCCTCCAGTATTATTTAAGTGCATTGACTTTTAAAAATTGAGATGAAATGCATATAAAATTAGCCATTATAAAATGTTCAATTCAATGACATTTAGTACATTCACAATATTGGGCAAACATCACCCTCTATCTAGTTCCAAAACATGTTCATCACCCCATTAAGGAACTCCATACCCATTAAACAGCCAAATTCTGCCCTTCCCTCCCCGCCCCAGCCACGAGCAACCACTAATCTGCTTTCTGGGTATTTCATATAAATAAAATCATACAATATATGACCTTTCGTCTGGCCTCTTTCTCTTAGCATGTTGTTTTTGAGGTTCATCCACACCGTAGCACAGATTAGAGCCTCAGTTCTTCTCATGGCTAAATAGTATCTCATTATAAAGATAGATCACATTTTGTTTACCCATTAACCCATTGATGGACTTTTGGCTACTGTAAACAGTGCTACTGTGAAAATTTGTATACAAGTATTTGTTGGAATATCTGTTTTCTTTTGGGAACATACCCAGGATTGGGATTGCTGGGTCATACAGTAAATTCTATGTGTTACTTTTTGAGGAACCACCAAATTCTTTTCCATGTGATGCATCACTTTACATTCCTACTAGCAATGTACAAGACTTCCAATTTTTCTTCACATCCTCACCAATACTTGTTATTTTCTGCTTGATTTGACTATGGCCTACCAGTTATGAAATGATATGTCACTCCCTATTTTTTATTTTTGCAAAAAAAAATGTGGTTTATTGATATATAACTTACCTGCAATAAAATACACAGGTCCAAAGTTCAATGCGTTTTGACAGCTGTAAAGACCTGACCGTGTTACCACCCATGACAAGACCTAGGACACTCAAGAGAAAGTGCCACATGCCCTTCCCAACCAACTCTCCCCCTCCTCTGGACACGAAAAACACAGTGTCACTCCATTGCCAGAAGTAACTGTTGCTGTTCTAAAATTTCTTATCAATGGCATCCTTCTGTAGGTGCTTCTTTTCTTCCATTTGCTACTTTTCACATTCACCTGCTGTGCTGTACATCTCGGCCATTGATTTTCCATGTTGCTGACTAGTGCTTCACAGAATGAATGTACCAGTTTGTTTATTCACCCACTTGTTGATGGACATTTGAGTGGTTTCCAGTTTGGGGCTATTATGATCTCTATGACTATTTTGATCCAGACCCCTCTTGTTTTACAGCAACAGCTTTGAGATGGGGGCTCCCAGGAGACAGCATGGCCAAGAGCAGAGGCTATAGCAGTGCCACATGCAAGATGTATTGGGTTGGCCGAAAAGTCCATTTAATTTTTCCCATAAAAGACACATTTTTTTATTTTCACCAACAACTTTATTGATTTGGACATTTTGAGTGTGTCGGCTATCTCCTGTGTGGTATAATGTTGATTGCTCTCAATTAATGTCTCAATTTGATCACTATCAATTTCAACTGGTCTACCCAACCTCGGAGCATCATCCAGTGAGAAATCTCCAGTATGAAACTTCACAAACCACATTTGACATATTTCATCAGTCACAGCACCTTCTCCATACACTGCATGAATCTTTTTTGCTGTGTGTCTCAGTGGCATTCTTACCTTTCTAGAAATAATAAAGCATAATATGCCAAAAATATTACGTATTTTCTTCCATCTTCAATATTAAAATGGCTTACAAAAATTTACCAATTTTGATAAGCCTTTTTTTCATGCACACTGATCTGACAGCTGTCACAATATAATCCAACAAAATTGTTTCAAATGGAGTTAAAGACAACTAAGTGCTACTAGAGCTATCTTACAGAAAAAAACAAACCAACTTTTT
Organism: Pteronotus mesoamericanus; assembly: GCF_021234165.1. Taxonomy (NCBI): domain Eukaryota; kingdom Metazoa; phylum Chordata; class Mammalia; order Chiroptera; family Mormoopidae; genus Pteronotus; species Pteronotus mesoamericanus. The sequence goes on from NW_026555308.1 coordinate 16,969,040, forward strand.
GGCCAACTCAATACCTTCCTAAGGAGTGGTGGGGGGAGGAAGAGCCTGGGTTTTCACTTAGTCCACCTGGAGAAAGTGATGGAAGACCGGGCACTGGCATCAGGAAAGGCCTCTCCTTCGTCTGCTAAAGCAACAGCAGAAGGGTGCCAGCAGGCAGGCAGACACGGGCCAAAGGCCTGGGCTCCTGTCTCGCCCAACATTTGGGGCCTTGAGAGGAGGAATCTACCAGCGTGGCATGTGCGTGAGCCATGGCAGGCCCAAGGTTGACCCACACAGCAAAAATACACGCATGTATACATACCTATGTACACATATCTATATCATACTATAATATTACATACATTATCATTGTATATTTATATATGCATTAGTAGGATGTGTTTTATATATTATAATATGTATTATATAATACACACACACTGAGTCTGAAAGGTCAAGGACTCATTATTCAGAGTATGTCTGTGTGCTTGTGAGGAAAGGAGTGAGAAACACTAAAAATCTCTTACATAAATAGGAATCACAAAAAATTACTTCATTCTTGCCTCTGATAAACAGGGACATATATGATTAACACCTGCTTTTTAACCTTGAAAGATGATTAGTTTCTTTTTTCCTTTATTTCCCTTGCTCTAGGAACTATATCAGCAAAAATATTGCTATAGGGGATATCTGAAATTTTACTGCCTATGTTTTCCTCTAGGACTTTTATGGTGACATGACTTATATTTAAGTCTTTTATTCATTTTAAGTTTATTCTGGTGTATGGTATAAGTTGGTGGTTTTGTTTAATTTTTTTGCATGCACCAGTCCAGACCTCCCAACACCATTTATTGAAGAAGCCATTTTTACTCCATTGTATGCTTCTGCCCCCTTTGTTGAATATTAATTGACCATAGAGACACTGGTTTATTTCTGGGCTCTCTATTCTGTTCCATCGATCTATGTGTCTGTTTTTATGCCAGTACCAGACTGTTTTGATTACAGTGGCCTTGTAGTATAATTTGATATTAGGTATTATGATCCCTCCTACTTTGTTCTTCTTTCTCAAGATTGCTGAGGCTATTCAGGGTTGTTTTTGATTGCATATAAATTTTTGAAATACTTGTTCTAGATCTGTGAAATATGCTATTGGTATTTTAATAGTAATTGCATTGAATCCATAGATTGCTTTGGGTAGTATGGACATTTTAATGTTAATTCTTCCAATCCATGAACACAGTATATGCTTCCATTTATTTGTATCTCCCTTAATTTCTCTCTTCAGTGTTCACACTTCTCCAAGGAGGACATACAGAGGGCCCATAGTCATATGAAAAGATGTTCAACATCACTAACCATTAGAGAGATGAAAATCCAAATCACCATGAGATTATCACCTCACACTGGTCAGAATGGCCACTGTTAATAAATCAACAAACAAGTGCTGGCAAGGATGTGAAGAAAGGGGAACTCTAGTGCATTGTTGATGGGAATGCAGACTGGCACAGGCATGCTGGAAAGCAGTATAGAATTTCCTGAAAAAAAACTAAAAAAGGAACTACCTTTTGACTCAGCAATTCCCCTGCTGGGAACAAACCCTAAGAATCCCGAATCACCAATTCAAAAGAACTTTGCACACCTATATTCATAGCAGCACTATTTATAATAGCCAAGTACTAGAAACAACTTAAGTGCCCATCAGAAAATGAGTGGATCAAAAAACTGTGGTATATTTACACAGTGGAACACTACTCAGCAGAAAGAAAGAGGGAACTCTTATCTTTTGCGGCAGCATGGATGGAACTGGACAATATTATGCTAAGTGAAATAAGCCAGTTGGTGAAAGACCAATACCATATGTTCTCACTTATAAAAGGAATCTAATGAACAAAATAAACTAATGAACAAAATAGGCATAAAAATGTGGAACAGACTAATAGCAACCAGATGTGGGGAGGGGTAATAATGGTGGAAAGAAGGGGAAGGAGCTAGTTAAGGAACATGGGTATGAATGATCCATGGACATGGACAACAGTTTTAGGATTGATTGTGTGTCAGGGCGGAGGGTGGGCTGGGTGGAGGAAGGCAAAGGGGGAAAAATTGGGACAACTCTAATCAAATAACAATAAAAAAAATTTAAAAAGCAAATTAAAAAAAAAACAAACCTGAAAGATGATGACTAAGGGAGACAGGAAAGACAAACAAAACACTGTCCATAGAATCAGCAAATGAAACAGCACCAATATGAGGAAAAGAGCAAAAATAAGATATCAGAGGACCATGCATATTACTTAAAACAACTAGTATAATTTGTAAATGTCTTTCATAAAGGATAAGAACTCTCAGGATTAAAAAAACATAATTCCATTATGTGACAAAGAAACATATGTAAATCGGAATAAAGGCTTGGTGAAATGAATGAAAAGGCAGACTGGGAACTCTGCCTTGCAGGCCTAGACACCCATTGGTGGAGGAAGGCTGGGGCATCTGGAGGGGGACAAGCCCTGCGACAGACCACACGGCTGCCAAGTGGAGTCCAGAGAGGTCTGTTAGCTGTGTCAGGAGGAGGAAGCTGCCTGCCAGTATAGAGGCCAATCAAGAACGCCTGTCAGACACATCAACTAGACTGTGAGCAGAGGAGAACGGGGTTGGGAAGGTTGATGAGAATGGAATCAGAGGAGTTCCTCTCTTCCCCAAAACGTAGGAGGAGGACCCTGCAGAAACACAGCTGTTGGCTGGCCCACAGGAAGTAGGAGGGTAAGGATGCTGAGTGAGTGTGGAGTACAGAAGTGAGAGTATTCATTTAACCCAAAGCATCCCTGAAGAGAAAAGGCATTGCACTAGGAAAAAAGAGGAATCATATACCTTGATAAAAGGGGAAGTTCACAAGCAACAGAGACTATCACTGCATTGGTGAGGAGTGTCAGACAACACATCAAAATCTATAAAGCAAAATTGTTAAATAAAAGGAAGAAAATGAACAACTCTTTCCAGGAACCATATCTCTTAAAATATTTGAAAGCTCAAATTCAAATATGCCTAAAAACATAAAGCATTGGAATGTATAAAGATGAATTAACAGATCTATATATAAATATGATACCCTATAAACAGACACTATGCTCTTATTCTAAGCATCTATGGAACATTTATAAAAACCGATCACCTATTAAGTCATAAAAAATAACCTTAATAAATTTTAAAAAACAAAAACTGCCCAGCCCACATTTAATGCACAACAAAACAAGAAAATAATATTTCAAACAAAAAAATCCAAAACACATGAAGATCTGAAAACAATCCTTCAGTTAACTGTTGTCTATATACACTTGACGGACTCAGTAGGCTTCTGTAGCTCAGGGCCGGGAGCCTCGCCTGCTGTCACATGGCCGCCTGGGGCAGGCCCTTCACAATAAACCAGCCCTGCGCCTATGCCAGCTCCCTTCATAACAACACTTTCTAGACTGTTTACTTGACTGTTGACTTCACCCTCCTCAAACCCCAGTGCAGAAGGAGATTTAGGAAAACTATTAGTTCAAACAGAAAACCAAGTCTATAATTGCAAACAAGTTTGAAAATACCTAAAATGGTAATAATCCAGAGTTATGTGTACACTGAATAAAATTCATGGCTTTAAATATTTTTATTATTGAATGACAAAAATTTTAAAAAGTGAACCAAACACTCTATTGAAGAAGTTAGAAAAACAAAGAAAGAAAATGAGAAGTGAAAAATAGGGATAAAGAGCAGAAACTAATGAACCAGAGAACAGAAAAAAATTGCCTAAATAAATAATGGTAAATAAATGCAGAAATTTATTTAAAATAATAAAAGAGGCAATCTTCTGGCAAATCAAATTAATAAAAAGATAAGTTGTATATTCAATCATCGTACGTCTAGAATTATGATATAATCAAAATAATAATTTTGAAAATTAGTCTGTAAATTAGTGACATGATTGAACAGAAGGTAAATATAATATAGACATTAAAAATCAATATCTTTCCTAAAGTAAAGTCACTTAGAATACATGATGGGGAAAATACGGGTCAAAATATTAACAATGAATTAACTGCCTGGGAATAACTCTGGCAACAAATACTTAGAAAGGCATGAACTAGCCAAACCAATGCAGAGGTACACTGTGAGGGCAGACAGCAGGTGTTCCTACTGGGGTGCTCTGGTGCTGGGCTACAGAACCCTACCAAGGATGTCAAGTTTGTATAGACAATAGTTAAAGAACTGTTTTCAGATCTTCATGTTTTCTTGTGGTCACTTGTATCAAATGCACTTTGAGTTCATAACATTATGAGTATTCTTGGAAACTACTGCTATTCCAGGGCAGCTCAACAATACATGGGAGGCTGGGAGCCAGCATAAGCCTATTCCATTGAATCCTGTTAGGCAGCCAGTTTTCACAAACCAAAACATAGACAGACAATGACTGGATCTAATCACTCCCAATTGAATGTAGGGGAAACCCATCAAAATAGCTCGTAAGAATATATAGAAGAGCCCTGGAAGGGTAGTTAAGTGGTCCCAACAGAGCATTGTCCCAATACACCAAGGTTGAGGGTTTGATCTCCAGTCAGGGCATATACAACAATCTACCAATGAATGCATAACTAAGTAGAACAACAAATTGATGTTTCTGTCTCTCTAAAATCAATCAATAGATAAAAAAGAATAAATAAAAGAATAAGAAGTTAAGAATAGTTAAAATTCTTTTACTTAGGATCATTTAATAAAGTGATAGTTAAAAATTATGTTATTTTAATAAAATAATCAACAAACAAACCAAGAAAACAAAACCAAGTCCAGTAGCAGGGTCAAAGGATTGTATAATGAATATATAACAAAAAAGGTGTTAATAAATTAAGGTGCCATAAATTATCAAATGGTGTTGTAGAAACTGGCTATTTGAGAGTTAGTTCTGGCTGGATAAACCAGTTCATTAAGGTTAATATATTAAAATTATAAGTACATTTATATTAATAACCATCTATTGAGTACTTAAGCTCTGTGTCAGGCATTGTGCCAAAGGATTTACTTTTGTTACCTCCTTTAATCTTGACAACAACTTCTATGAAGTAGGCAGTACTACTTCTAGATCATCTGTTCCACCAATTCACTTAAAAAGGAGCAAACCAAGGCCCAGGGAAGGTAAATGACTTGGCTAGGATCACACAGCCAGGCAGACACCCAAGACGAGTACTATGTCCAACACAATGTCTATCTAACCATACTGTTTCCAGTTGTCACCTTTGATCAATGAACACAGCTCTCTGGAGTCTGCACCTTGGAGTCTGTAGAACAAGAGTAATCCACAGCAGAGAGACACAAAAAGAACTAAATAGCACATGTAAATTAACTTCAGGGAGCATTTTCAGAGACAAAAACTAGGAATCCAAATCAGGATGTGACCAGCCAACAATGGGTGCTTTTGTTGAAAGTGTTGAATAAACCTGTACTAGACAGCCACACAGGACCGTGGCTCCCTGCTCCTTTCTGCAGACAGCCCGCTGCCGCTCAGCTTTCGTGCTGCCCTGGGTCTGACTCACCAGGGCTCAGAAAGCAGTGGGGGCTCCAAAGGCACCCACCCCTCACCTCCCCACCCCTAAAGCTTATATTCAGGGCCTCCCTCCACGACCTTCCCCAGTGCATTTGTTCAGCATCCGCCAGGGAAAGAAGGTTTCACAATCCATGGCAGGTTCAAACAATGAGCCTATTCCTGGACACACCACCTGGACAGATACCTCCCCAAAGACTCTCACAATAAAGTGAAAGATGTATGCCCGGGGGGAGGGCACACATGCGGGCACGGCCTGGGCAGCGTGGCATGCAAATCTTTAAAAATCGAATATTCAACTGTGGATAGGTGTGGGGTTTCTTTTGGGAGTGATAAAAATGTTCTGGAATTATTAATAGATGGTGGTGATGGTTGTACAGCATTGTGAATATACTGAAATCCACTGAACTGTACTTATAAAATGGTTAAAATGACGAATTTTATGTTAGGTGAATCTTACCACAATAAAAAGAAAAATTTAAAAATGGAAAGGAAGACAAAGAAATAAACACTTAAAATATTGAACTACATATACGTGAACCTCAGTGTTTACACGTAACAACTGTAACTGAATAACAATAAAAAATAAGTAAACGTATGTAAAGGCAAAACCCTAAAATATTCTGATTTGATAATTTCCATATTAAATATACCCAATAGTGATTCGGGTAATAAGGCACAAAATGAGATTGCGAAGCAAACACATGGGGTCCAGTGATGGACGCACAGGACAGAACAATCTAAACACGTGCTCCAGGTCCCCACTTCCCTGTCTGATCAGGACTCCTAACCTCTCACTCCTAACTTCTCCATTTCCCCATATGTAAAACGGGCACAATGAGTTATGTAGTTTATGGTCTTTTTCAACTGTATGAACCAAATCATGCTTTTGCATTAATTTAAATACAGCATTTAAAGAAAAATCGAATGAACTGCTGGTCTCATCAAAAGAAGTATATCCAGATTCAAAATGTTCCAGGGCCCATCCACACCCCTGTCCCTCACCCTCCAGCAGAACCTGCTCCAGCGATGCGTTTTGCCCCAACCGGGTTCTGAAATTGCGGGAACCTCTGAAAGTCAGGGTGAACGTGTGCATCAAAGCAGGGCAGGAGGCAGCAGAACCACAGTACAGGGACCTGTCCAAAACGCAGGGCCACCGCACTGCCGCCCGGCCATGAGCACGCAGCACGACCGTCCTGGGGAGGCCCTGGGTGCTCCAACGCCTGCGAGTCCGAGATCTGCCTCTGAAACCAGAGGAGCGTGAAAACAATTTCCACGATGATCGACCAGCTCAGGGCTTAAAGTCAGGAAAAGGTACACTGATAGGAAGTCAGAGCAAGGCCAGGAAGTAAAAGCGCATTAGGAGCTGGAGAAATAAGGAGAGAAAAGGCTCCGTTACCGCTATGTGGATGCAAGAGAACAGGCAAGAGTCCTACTCTTGATCAAGTAGGGGTGAGTGTAGAAAAAGGGCCTTAAAGATCACCTCTGGGAGACCATTTCTCCTTGACAAATAAGGAAACTGAGGCTTGGTGAAGGCTGAAGACAAGGACTCAGGGCCAGCTCATGCTGGAGCTGGCACTCTCACAGCCTCTGGATTGGCCGCCCAGTGATCCCTAATCACATCTAAATGCCCCTGCTGCGAATGCTCCTCCTGAGAGGAGATGGGAGGAGCCCTGGCAAGCTCAGGGTCTGGTTCCTTATTTGCCAGCAGGACTGATTCTGGCCTTCTGTAGCTCACAGGGCTGGAGTGGGTATGAAATAAAGCATTGTGAACGCTTGAAAACCACAACACAGATGTAAGGAAATGTAAAATCATTTGGCCAAGTATTTTTAATGCCTGGATTTATTTATTTATTTTTTAATTTTAAAGGCCTATTAGAAAAGAAGAAACACCAGGGTGTGCTATTCCAGGTCTTCACCCAGGGGATTTAGCAAATATTCACACTCATAAGTAATCAACGAGGTGCAGAGCTGGATTTACCAAGAAGCTATTGCAGCTTAAGCTCCAGGGCCCTTCATTTACATGGACCCCTTCTAAGGCCTTGAAAGGGTCCTAGCAGCATGTTCACATGGTCAGATGCTACTGTAAAATTTGCAAAAGCAAGGTACTTCTATTACAGTCAGCTAAGATGACTGCTTCTTTCCACTCCAGTTTTTCCTCGGTCACAGTCCTTCCGTGGGGTGCGGGGGAGTGTGGGAGAGGGCAGTTATGTGGAATTTGGCTTGGGGAATTCAGACTGGGAATGCATTTAGTTTCGCTTCAGTGGACTATGTTCATGATGGTTCCCAGTCTCCCACATATTGTTCAGCTGCCCTGGAGTAGGAATAGCTTCCAAGAATACTCAAAATGCCATCAATTCAAAGTGCATTTAATACAAGTGACCACAAGAAAATGTGAAATGTCTTCTAATCTTATAGCTCATAGAGCAAATGGATGGAGGTTGACCCAAATTTGACAACAATTGAAAAATTTACATGACATTGCCAATATTGAGTTGTGAAGCTAAAATTAATTTTCTCAAGTATCAACTCTTTGGAAAAAAAGAAGTATCAGTCAAACAGGGAACCACAGTGGAAAAAAGAATAAATTACCTTTCTATTTTCACAACAGAAATAGATATTCCAAGTTGCTGCCACATGGAGAGTCAGTCAGATAAATATACAGTCAAAATATATAGAAGGAAAGGGTTGTAGAGGTGTGTCAGGTAGCTAATAAAAATACACTGTTTTCCTGGATTTTGTGATATTGGTGATTGGTCAGCTTTTTTAACTTGGCAATTTTTTACAATTTTTTGTTATTCTAGATATTTACTTTTGCACCTAATTCTATATTATTAATTTTACAATTTTTTTTCTTAAAGAAGGAGCCAAAATTGTATAAGCTTCAAGCCCCAGGAAATCTGTATGCCAAGCCCACTGAGTCCTCTCAGGCTTTTCATTTCATTCCCCATATTTACTCATTTAGGGCAGAAAACCTTCAGAATTTCCTTTCATAAAAATAAATGTATTGTTTTTAAAGCATTTCCACCAGGGACTAAAGGAAAATGGATTTGAACAACCATGGGTAGAACAGTTATACAGAAGAGAAAGAACCTTCTACCGCAAAAGTGCACAGAACCCCACCTAGAACTCTTTAAGACAATACTTTGTCCGAAATAGAGGGAAGAAACTCGTAGTTGAGCGCACACTGATGCTGACTCCCAGAGAGGAGTGCCTGGCTTTTTAGGTTTGATGAAGAGCCCAGTTTTTTGTGTGTTTTGTTTTGTTTTGTTTTTACTAACTGATTTACATGCATGTGCCTATATATGAGAATAATATCAATGTGGCTTATGGTACAATAAAATTACTATGATTAGTTCAATACAAGAATTTGAACCACAAATTAGAAGGGGAAGGAAAGGAGAGGACTGTTCCTGGGAATCACCTGGCTCAGGAATTTCACAGCGGCTGCTCCCCCTGCCCTCCATTCTCAGAGGACTCCCTCCAGCTAATGTCACCACCTCCTGTGCGTCCTGGTCACTCTCAGAGCCTCTCCTGCCATCAGTCCATTCTTGAACCTTCACCCCTTTCCCCTCCCAGCCAATCTGCCACCTCTCTCCTATTGGCAACACTTTCCTAGGTGGCCTCTAAGACTCAGTCCCTCAGCAGGCAACTCCATGTGGCTTCTGCTTCTTCCCAGTGAACTCCTCATACCTGATTTGCTTTCCCTGAAACCTGATCGTGCCCAAAGATGCAGACACTCCCTCCCAGGTGAAATCATCACCCAAACCCTCTCCAACCCCCAGTCTAGTTGTACACACCCCTCCCTCCTCTGCTGTTGTGTCAGGCTTTTCTTTTGGTGTATAAACATACATCAGACTCCCCAGTTTGGCTGAGGATCTTCCATCCATCCATCCATCCATCCATCCATCCATTCATCCATCCACCCATCCATCCATATAAACATGCTCCAGACACCCCAGTTTGGCTGAGGCTCTTCCACCCATCCATCCATCCACCCATCCATCCATATAAACATGCTCCAGACTCTCCAGTTTGGCTGAGATTCATCCATCTATCCATCCATTCATCCATCCAACCCACAAACATGGACTACATCGCAACGGGCCTGGCATATGATCAATACTGGGTCTACAATAGGGAGCTAAGAAAAACACAGCATTTTCTTTCCTTTCTCCCTAGCACTGCTCTGCCAACACTCTGCTGACTCCCTGATTTAATCACTGTCTCTCCCATGGGGCGCAAAGGTCCCGATGTGGCTGCATCTCAAACTCCAAATGTTGGCTAAGCCACACTGAAAGAAAGATGAACTCTGAGTCTCACTCTCACTGCCAGGATTGGCCAGCCCGCCAGTCATCACTGGAATAAAAATCTTTGCCTGAGCTTCAGCTCACAAAGGAAAGCACCCCACTGAACAAGTTTGGAATTTCACACAGCGACCTTAAACATGTGGATGCTTCTTGGCCTTGTCCTCATGAAAGCAAGGTTCAGTGAGGACCACATGAGCCCAAGGGAGGCGGCGTTCTCATTTATCAACAAGGAGAACCTTGCGGAAGAAACAATTCACACATCAGGAGACAACCTGTGACGTGGACCTTCACAGGCATGAGAAAGAATCAGGTTCGTTCCAGAATAGAATCAGCTCCAGCAGGCAGCTCGTCTTCATCCCAGGAGGCTAACCTGAAATCTATGGGTCACTTTTTTTTATTCCAAGTGAATTTTCAAACAAGAAGTAGAAAATCATAAATGGCCCAGTCAAAAGAGATTTTTCTGATAGCAGCCAATATATATAATTTTCTCCCAAATTCAAAACTGCTGACACAATTTCCAGCACAAGGAAACACTGGTGCAGTGACACATCAGTTGACTTTAGAAAAGGCTCAGTTCAGTGATATCACAAAGGAAAAGGTAAGGGATGGCAGAAAATCACAAACAAAAGAGACAATGCATTTGCATGCTCTGATCAGTAGAGTTTGACCGAGAAGCTCTGTCACTCTCTGGGCAACCACAGGACGTGGAGCCAAATCAAATCAAAGCTTCAGCAACAGTGGGTCTGTAGTTCCTTTCTCCAGCTGGTGCACCTGCATGTAGCCATGTGCAGACTCTGGGAAAGGGGCTCTGTTCCTCCCTGCACTGGAGCTGGAGTCAAGTGAGCCAATTCCTTCAAACTGAACTGCATTCTCTTTTCTATCCTCCTTCTGTGAGGCAGCCACATGCTGGAGACCTGAGGTGGCCTGTCTCTCTTCCAACAGCAAGGGAAGACCATCAGGGGGGCCTCTACCTGTGAGGTCACCATGTACACAGTCTAGGGCTGAGGGCAGGACCAGGAATCAGCCACAGTCTAGAGTGGAGAGTGGACTTCTCCTGAAGTGAACTCTGGGGGATGGCTAGGAAGGCCTTGAGAGTTAATTCATCAGTTTTTATACATATCCAAGCTGAAACATCCTGCTGGTCCATCTAAGAATGGGTTCTCCTTGTTTGGCCTAGCTATTGCCTTCCCTCCGCTACTGACTAAATATTTGTGTCCCCCAAAGATTCATTGGTGAAGCCCTGGTGTTTATCCAGAGGTGGGGCCTTTGGGAGGTAATTAGGCCATGAGTGTGGTACTAGTGTTCTTAGAAGAAGGGGAAGAGAGCTAGCTCCTCTCTTCCATGCATGGACGCCGTGAGAAGGAAGATGTCCACACGCCAGGAAGCGCGTCCTTCCCAGACCACCCCCCACCACTGGCACCCTGATCTCAGGCTTCTTAGCCTCTAGACTATTCCTCAAAATACTCCTTGAACTTCTAGCCCTGGCATTCCCAGCAGGCAGCCCTGTGGTTCCTGTGTTTCCTTCTCTTTATGCGTCCACGGGCTGAAGCCATCTGCCTTCTTGGCCAGACCACCACCACTTCTAGGCACCTTATCTGTACAGCATCCTGACCCCCTTGCCGGGGAAACAGAACTCCTCTTCTCTGTACAAACCCCACCCCATGTGGACCAGAGTGATGTCACCCTGCTATGGCAGAAGTGGGCTTGTGATGCAGCCCAGGCCAACCACAAACCCTAGGCCCCTTCCCCTGTGAGGGGTTCAGAGGCAGGCATGTGCCCCAAACCAGACCAGAGACTTTCCCAAGACTTCTCTGAGGGAACTTCCCTTGAGCAGCCTCTTTTTCCAGCTGCCATCTTAGCTACCACAGGGAAAAAGCCAGTCTATGACATAGAAAGGGGGTAGAGTCCTCCAGAAATGGCTTGAACTCCATGGACTTGGCCTTCTCTGGAACCAGACTCCACCCTAGACTTCCCAGTTATCGGAGCAAATAAATTCCTGCCTCCTCCCTCTTTTCCATGCTTAATCAAGGATGAATTCGTTTTTCGTCATTTAACACCAAGAAGGTTTGGGTAACTAGATAGGTCTACTCTTAAATTAGTATCTTAATCGTGGTCTTTTTCACTTCCACCCTCACCTGCTTTCTTCTTTTCTTGGTGGAAGTGGAAAGCTGAAGTGGGCTGACATAGTGACTTCACACTGCTGCGCCTCTAATTAGCCACGTGACCAGGGAAGTTACTTAGCACATCGGCCTTCAACACAGTAAAATGGGGTAATCCCACCTACCCCACAGGGTGGCCACGAGGATGGGAGAATACAGGGAAATGAGGACAGTCCTCCTTGCACGCTCCTGCGCTCTGAACCCGGTTCCCGCCCACAGCCTCAGGGACTCCCTTCCCTCTACTTACAACTCCCTCACATCCAAACACAAAAATCTCCCATCAGGGTAGGAAGTGCTCCTCTCTACATCTGAGCAAAGCATCCTTAAAACAACGTAATCCAGAGACCAACTGAAAGCATACCCCAAGATATATTGGCCAAACACAAATAGAGAGTAAGAACTACAGGTTAACATCACAAAGGATGAAGAAACAAAAATCATTATATGGGCCAGACAACTATTTAATTTTGATAAAAGGTAAAATCCCCTCTGAAGACATGACAGTCAAGAAAGTTAACATGCCAAATAACATAAGGAGCGAACAAGACCAAACATCACCCCTCAGTGGAATATTCTCCCTGCTGCCGGGCCTACTCTGCCCGGCCTTCCACCACACCTGCAGGCCTGGGCACACCTGCACGGGAACCTCCACGCGAGCTCGTGCAGGGCAACGGAGAGGACATGGCTCTGAAGGCAGACACACAGGGTTGTGGTGGTAGAATGTTATTCCCCCAAAACTCATGTTCACCAGAACTTTAGAATGTGACCTTATTTGGAAATAAGGTCTTTACAGATATCATTAAGCTTATAGCTTAATGCTATCATCTGAGCTAAGAGGTCATGCTGGATTAGGATGAGTCCTAAGTCCAATGACCAGTGTCCTTAGGAGGAGAGGACACACAGTGGGAAGGAGGTCACGTGAAGATAGAGGCAGATGTTGGAGTGATGCAGCTACAAGTCGAGGACACCCAGGCTTGCCCGCAGCCCCCAGATGCTAGAAGAGGCAAGGTAGGATCCTTCCCTAGAGTCTTCAGGGGGAGCACAGCCTTGGGGACACTTTACTTTCAGACTTTTAAACTCCAGAAATCTGACAGAGTAAGGGTTCGTTGTTGTAAGCCACCCATTTGTGGTAATGTGTCACAAAAGTCCTGGGAAAGTAATACAAGGATGCAGGTGACCTGGGACAAGTCACTTAAACACTCTGAGCCTCAGTTTCCTCATCTGTAAATAAGAAAATAATAGGACTGAGTCATAGGGTTGTTAGGAGAATTAAATAAAAGCATAGTTTGATGGTTAATTCTATGCGTCAACTTGACTGGCCACAGAGTGCCCAGAGTAAACATTATGTCTGGGTGTATCTGTGAGGGTATTGCTGGGTGAGATTAACATTTGTAAAGCAGATGGCCCTCCCCAATCCCCAATGCCAGTCGGCATCATGCAATCCATCGAAGGGCTGAACAGAATGAAGCACAGAGAAAGGAGGAATTCCTGCCTTTCTCTCTGACCTTAATACTTGAGCTAGGACATCTCATCTTCTGCCCTCAGACTCGAATTTTTATCATTGGCTCCCATGGTTCCCAGGCCTTTGGACTGGGACTGAACTACACCACTGGCTTTCCTAGGTCTCAAGCTAATTCCTATAATAAACCTCTCTCTTCATACACACACACACACACACACACATGCAAAGTAATAATACAATTTTATTAAGTAATAATAATACAATTAGTATATATACACAATAAGTAATATTTTATATTATATTATAATGTATATTCACAAGTTAATATTTTCTGTTAGACAATAATTACTATATTATATAATATTGTATGTTACATATGATTATTATATATTTTATAATGCATTATATATAACATACATTATATATAAGCAACAATATAAATACTACATGTAATACATATTATAATTATTATATTATAATGTATGATATATAATTACATATTATAGGAGGTATTTTAATATATATAAAATAATTGAATTGTATTAATTATTATATATAATGTTATATTTAGTATTTATATTGGTACCCATTGCTGTATCCCTCATCCGTCCCTCCCCTGGGCACACCTCAAAAGTGAAAATGAGCTACTAGCTTGACTTTCTCTTAAGACTCATCAGAGAGCAGTTAGAAAAAAATGTCTAATTATCTTAGGCTTAGAACACAAGCTCTGCTCACAAATTAATTTTTCAAACTATAAAGAAACAATGGATTTCAGGTTTCTTTCCATTTTGTATAATTGAAATACTTTCCTTCAGGGGTGACCATGCAGGGCACAAAAGCAACAAGGAAATGAACCCTAAGGAAGGCCACAGATGGGACTGGGGTGAGAAAGAATGCAATTGCAGCTATTCCTAAAAAGGAGAAAACTTCCCCTTCATCAGGACTGCTGTCTACTTTCTTTCTTTCCAGCTTTACTGAAGTATAACTGATGTACACAAAACTGCACTTTGTTAATGTATACGATTTGGTGAATTTGGACATAAATATACACCCATGAAACCATCACCACAATCCAGGTAATAAACATATCCATCAGCTCCAGAAGTTTCCCTATGACTCTTGGTTTAAAGGGGTTTTCTTTGCAGGAGGGAGGTAAAGTATATTTAATATGAGACCTACTCTCTTACCAAACTTTTAAAGTGCATAATACAGTATTGTCAACTATAGGCGCTAGGCCATATAGCAGATCTCTAGAATTCAGTCATCTTGCATAATTGAAACTTTATAGCCATTGAACAGCAAACATACCTCCCCTATCCCTTGACACTACTTTCTACTATTTGCTTCTATGAATCTATTTTATATACCTTATATAAATGGAATTATGCAGTATTTATCTTTCTGTTTCACTTAATATGTATATAATATACATTATATATCATAAGCAACAATATAAATTATACTACATGTAATGTATATTATAATTATTATATTATAAATAATGTATGATATATAATTACATATTATAGGAGGTATTTTATTATATATAAAATAATTGAATTGTAATATGAATTGTATGGCTTATTTCACTTAATATGACATCTTCTAGGTTCTTTCATGTTGTCACATATGGCAGGATTTCCTTCTTTTTTTAAGGCTGAATAATATTCCACTGTATGTATACACCATATTTTCTTTATTCAGTTGCTGACAGGCATGTAGGTCGTTTCAACCATTTGGCTACTGTGAATAATGCTGCAATGAATATGGGAGTGCAAATATCTCTTCCATATATTGATTTCAATTCTTTGGGATATGGATATATACCCCAAATGGGATTACTGGATTGCATGGTAGTTCTATTTAGTTCTATATAATTTTTTGAGGAACCTTTCCATACTGTTTCCCACAGTGACGACACCATTTTGCATTCCTCGCTACAGTGTTACCAGGGTTCAAATTTCTCTACATCCTCACCAGGAGTTGTCTTTGGTTTTTTGGTAACAGCCATCCTTACGGGTGTGAGGTGCTATCTCATTTGATATGTATTTTTCTGATAATTAGTGAGTTTGAGTATTTTTCATATACCCGTTGACCATTTGTATGTCTTCTTTGATGAAATGCCCATTAAAGTCTTTGTCAGTATTTTAACTTGGGTTATTTAGGGTTATTTGGGGGCTATCCCTAAAAGCAGAAAACTCTCTCCCCTCAATGGGACAACTGCCTGCCTGCCTTCCTTCCTTCCCTCCCAGCTATACTAAAGTATCATTTATATACATAAACTGCACATATTTAACGTTTTGCTATTAAGTTGTAGGAGTTCCTTATATATGTTGGATATTAACCCCTTGACAAATATATGACTTGCAAGTATTTTCTCCCATTCCATGGGTTGCTTTTTCATTCTTCTGATTGTTTCCTTTGTGGTGCAGAAGCTTTTTAGTATGGTACAGTGCCATGTGTCAATTTTTGCTTCTATTGCTTGTGCTTTTTTAAAGATTTTATTTATTTGTTTTTTATAAAGAAAGGAAGGGAGGGAGAAGGGGAGAGAAACATTGATATGTAAGAGAAACATCGATCAGTTGCCTGTCACACGCCCCCAGATGGGGACATGGCCTGCAACCCAGGCAAGTGCCCTGATGGGGAATCAAACTGGCAACGTTTTGGTTTGCGGGATGATCCCCCAACCCACTGCGCCACAACAGTTAAGGCTGCTTGTGTTTTTATTGTCATATCCAAGAAATCATTGCCAAGGCCAATGTCAAGAAGATTTTCCCCTATATTTTCTTCTAGAAAGTTTACAATTTCAGACCCTACATTTAAGTCTTAAATCCATTTCAAGTTTATTTTTGTATATGGCATACAATAACAGCTCCATTTCATTTTTTTGCATGTGGATATCCAGTTTTACCAACACCATCTGTTGAAGAGGCTGTCCCTTCTCCACTGTGTATTCTTAGCACCCTTATTGAGGATCAGTTGACTGTACATGTGAGAATTTATTTCTGTGTTCTCTATTCTGTTCTATTGGTCTATATGTTTGTCTTTATGCAGGTATCATACTGCTTTAATTACTATAGTTTTGTAATATATTTTGAATCAAAAAGTGTAATACCTTCAGCTTTGTTTAGCTTCCTACTTTCTAATGGCCTTTCCAGTGCTTCACAGGCCGCCAAAGAAATTTTAGGCAAACTGTGATGCAAGCCCAGTCCCTTTACATCTGTGAGGTACCCAGCTTTGCACATTTGCTGGTTCTCAGAACACTCACTCACCATAGCACTCATCCATTCTACAGATTTACAAATTGTGAGCTGGTCACTGTTCTAAGTTTCTGGAGAGATGGTGTCAAACAAAATAAGTAGGTGTCCCTGTCTTCATGATGTTTAATCTCTCCTGGGCAAGAGAGGTAAGAGACAAGTAAACATATAACAAATGTTAAAAGCAAGTGCATGAAGTAATAAGTGCTATAAAGAAAATGAAGCAGTAAGAGCATAAGTGGGGGAGGTGACAGGAGCTGGTGGACTGTAGCCAGGGGAGTCCATCTCCCCTTCCTTTCTACCTCGCTGCAGTAAGGCCCAAGTTCTCCTAGGGCTCCAAGAGTCGGGGCAAAGCACTGGGTCCCAACTTAGGGCAGAGAGCTTTGTCAGCTGGGTAAGAACAGAACGAGGCAGCCCATGCCTGAAAAACAGAAGGTTCTGTCACATGACCCTGCAAAGGCAGTCCTGCGTCCTTCCCTCTCTTGGCCCCACCTCAACTCAACGTGATCACGGTAGGGCTGGCAGCATCATCTGTCCCCCTTCCTCAACAAACAACAACTAGAAATGTTTTCTCCTCAGAGTGTTTTCCATGAAGCTGCAGCTGATGGAGACTGTATGCGTGCCAGGCCCTGGGCTAAGTATGCACACACATGGACCACAGTGACCCTCAAACTGCACCCTGACTCAGTGGGTCTCACACCTGAACAGTGGAGGCATCGCCTGCAGGGCTTGGCAAACACAGGTCCATCACTGGGCTCAAACCCAAAGCCTCTGGTTCCAGGATCTGGGATGGAGCCTGAAAAGCTGCATTTCCAACAAGTTGGCAGGTGATGCTGCTGTTGCTGATCCGGAGACGCCCACTCTGAGAACCCCTGTTCTAAGGAAGGGATTATTACACCTACTTGATCCAGAGGGAAATTGAGGCTCTGTAGACTGACCCATTGCCCAGGCAGCAGGAAGCAAACACATACCCTTCATGTTACTTCATTCATCTTACAGGGTCTCCCAGTACTGAAACCACTCCGCCGTTTGCTTGGGGACCTGACTCCTGAGACAGCCCCTTCTCCGCCCTGGAGACCAGGGACCAAAGGGCAGGGGCTGTGATTGCTCACCTCTGGACCCCCAGGGCGCAGTCAAGCCCCCAGGCACACCATTGCTTCAGTGACCAAGTTCTTTGCTTCAGGGAACTCTTGCCTTCACTTTGAAATGCAAATCAGAAAAAAGCTCTGAGCTTTCAGGTCCACTGGGTACCTGGAACCTCCAGTGAGCCCACACAAACTGCAAGGGCTCAGAGATGAACCTGTTTCCAATCAAACCAAAATCTGCCAGGTGGCAGCCTCTCATGTGTGCTCCGACGTGAAGTGCAATGCTCTTCACAAGTGTCTTAGGAGGGGATCTGTGGGAAAATTAACCATGCGAAAGTGAATCACTGATAGAAGCAAAATGTCCCAGGAAATGAATGATATGCTGGAGTCCGCTCTGCCAGAGAGGCTGTTAAATACTCAGAAACTTCCTGCGAGCCAGTTGCCAAACACTGTAGCTTGAAATAGACCGCAGCAGGAGTATTTGCACCAAGGCCCCCAGCCCACCCCGCAGGCCCTGTCCCCTGTCCCCCATCTGAGAGCTTGTCTACCAGCACAGCGCTGCTTGACAGGAGCATGAGGACTCTTCAGTGTGGTACCTGCTGCGCTCAGAAGCCAGCCATCCTCGGTGGGTGTGCCTCTAAACAAATCTCTCCAGTTGAAACGGAAGTCTGTGGGGGCCTATGATTCATTCGCACACGTTATCTCATTAGTGAATTTTTCAGAAATGCCACTATTATATATGACAATAAGTAACAATCAAACTTTTCATAGCCGATCCAAAGAATGTTTAGCCAAAGGCTCTTTATTCTGCTCTTTTTTTACTTCCCCAAAAGAAACATTCATTGTCCCCAAAGTACAACTGAGAACTAAGCTCCTAAGAAATTTCCTCCACAAGAACTTTGAATGTAAAACTGCTGTGCAGAGGAGAGAAACCATAGACCACAAGCAGAAATATCTTGTTGTCTACCTTCATTCAACTCTTTGCTGACTTTGCTAACAGAGAGAAGAGGGATAGCATGAATAATTCAAGTCCCCAGACACCCCAAAAACTACATTTTAGCCAAACTTTCAACTACAGCCGTAACCAGAGAGAAAATAACCCAGTCTACATTTCATTATCTTCCATTTCTCCTGCCTGTCTGAACCAACTGAGAATGGCATTGAGCAGTAAAACAAATGGCCCAAGAGGGAAAAGGAATAATCCACAAACTATATAAACAGCTCCTTTTATGAGGAAGAGTTGACAGTGTTTGAAATTGGAGCAAGGTCTCCAATAACATTACAGAGGACTGGTATCTGGGAAGGGAGGCAAGTGATTACAAGAGGTTGTCTAGGCCCAAAGAGAACTTTATATTAAAAATCACAACAGAACATGCAGCTTCTAACTCCAAGCAGTTTGTGTGGCGTTTTCATGGAATTAGATGTATATAAAATGGTTAAAAATAACCAAGCAGATTCTGAAAAACAGCCTCATCGACCTTCACTGCTAATAACAGTAATGCTTTACTTCAGTCCTGAGGTTTTAGCCAGCAGCAAACTCGGTAGCAATAAAAATAACCATGCCCGTCTTCCTTCTCTGATTGCACTTTTCCATTTTCAAGGTTCTTCTCTGCTCGCTGGCAGGGCGGGCAAGCAGCCATGATTATCTCCGTTTCACAGAAGGGGACAGGCAGGCATAGGCTTCCGATAATTTGCTGGGTGTCACAGGTGTGACAAGTGGAAGAAAGGGAATTGGTTCCAGGCCTTGGAGAGCGTGTTCCTCCCATCCTGCAACGCTGGTCCTCACCAGCCCTTACCGCCATGCCCACCTCACCAGCGGGCACGCCAGCATCAGGCCGCAAAGTCTCACACCAAAGCTTCGCTTTGGTGGTACAAAGGGCACTCACACCCAGGGAATCCTACAGGCCACTTTCTGAAGCAAAGGTTTAATTGAGGCCAGGTTTTTAACAGTACACTCTCCCCCTTCCATTCGTAAAAATGTGCATGACATCTACACACGTAATAGGATAGTTAAAAAGACACCTGATAATACCAACGGCTGACAAGGATGTGGGGCAACTAGCACTCTGATACGTTGCTGCTGAGAGCTCACTGTATACAGCCCAGCAATCCCATTCCTAGGTTCTATCCTCTCAAAAAATGAAAGCATGTTAACACAAGAGCCGTAGGTGAATGTTTAATAGAAGTTTTATTGATGAATGTCCCAAACTGGAAACAAGCCCAGCACCTTGTGTTTGGACTATACACCGGAAAACTACTCAGCAATAAAAAAGAATGAAGGTCTTGATAGATGCAACGACGGGGATGAATCTCTAAAGCCTTATACTGAGTGAAAAAAGCCAGACCCAAAGGGCCACATGGTGTATGATTCCATTTGTACGACATTCTGAAAAAGCAGAAGTCATAGAGTGGGGAGTAGATCAGTGGCTGCCTGAGAATGGGGTTGGGGGGTGACTATAAAAGGGTGTTTCTGGGGTGACAGAACGGTCCTGTTTCTTGACTCTGGAGATAGTTTCATGGCTGCATACACTGCTAGAACTCATGGAACGGGGCACCTACAAAGGTGAATTTTAGCGTATGTAAATTAGACTGATAAACCACACCTAAAAGAAATGCTGAATGAGGGCTAGAGTTTTTAAGTTCACTCCCATAAGATCAGATTCTTTAAAAAACTGCTTCTGGAACTTTAGCAAAGCCTGTTTCCTAGACACAAGATGTCTGGGAGTGAACGGAGTGAGTCTAGATGCAGGAGCACAAAGAGGGTGTGGGGCCACGTGGCCATCAGACTTGAGGGGGCGCTCTTTGCGAGCCCAGGGCCTTACTGAGCACCAGCACCCTCCTGTGGGAATGCTGTGCGCCCAAGTTGGGAGGGATGGGGCGGTGGGCAGGGCAGTCACATTTCTCACATAGGACCTAGGACCAGGTATCAGAGATCAGGGTGTAGAGTTTGTGCTGTAAATGTGGGATTTTTTAGAAGGAAAAATGCCGCAACCCTTAGGCAGAAAATATTAAAAGGAAATGAATCGGCAACGGACTGTTATTCTCAGCTTCTCTAACACATTTGAATGAGTGAGTCTTTAAAAGCTTTTGTCAGCTTGCTTTATAAATGAAATTTGATATTATTAAGACTATCCAGTATGACAATTATATAAGTGTAAATGGAAGATGCACTTAAAGGGTCACGATGAGATGAAATCCCTGGAAAACGTCTTCCTGATCTTTTTTTTTTTTTTGATCTGACTAACTACGGTCAGATAAGATGAAGACAGAACTAAGTCAGCATGCAGAATTTAAATTATTTGAATTATTTTTCTTTTCTTGTCTTCTCTTTTTTTCCTCTGCAGCTGAACTTCAGAATGCGGGAAGGGAAAGAAACAGCTTAAACCAAAGCTGAGCTCTTCTGTTCTGCATCACTTTTTTCTTTTTTATCCATCTGCTCAGCAAACATCTACCACCTCAAACAAATTTGCTAAAAGACGCAGAAGAGCATAGAGGCTCAGAGCCCAACTTATAAACTTAAAACCACTGAAGCTGAGTGAGTGCCCATCAAGTTCATTATATTATTCTCTCTACTTTATGTTTGAAAAATTCTGTAATAACAAATTAGAGACAGGAATGATTGGGGGTGGTACGGTGAGAGAGGAAGAACAGTGCAAGGAGCCAGAAAGCAGGGTGCAGAGTCCTGCTCCTTCATACTTGCTGTGTGCCCTTAGGTGAGTTTCTTAACCTCTCTGTGCTCTTTTTACAATGGGGCTAATAAGAGTACCTACTCACACATTTGTTGTGAGGATTAAATGAGTTTGAAGCACATTCATTAAATGTGCGTGGCAGTAGGGAGACATAGTTTTAAGTACCTACTATATGTGGAGTAGACATTATACAGAGAGAGACATCATATATACAAACCTCATATGTGCACACACACACACACATTTCCTAAAGCCCCTAAATCAGTACAAAACAGTTCACAGGATATATGAAATCTCTGATCCTGCGCTGATACCCTGCATTGCGTTCCTGTCAGACTTGGTAACAAATTTACCGAATGGGCTGAACTCTGTGGGGGAAAGGGCAATGCCTCCATTTTTCTTCCGTCACTGCCCCAGCCACACTGTGCCGATCTCCATTCCTTGCCTAATAATAATCTCAGGTGGATCCCACAGCCTTTGAACAAAATACATTAGGAAATTACAAATTGGCTCAGGATTTAAAAGGTGCGGTGCAGCCCCATGTGAACATTTCAATTCACATCTGATTTCCAGCTTTGTCCCTCCCCCTCAGCTTAGGCCACGCATGAGGGTCAAGGGCCTACAGTGGCAGGTGAGATACCAGGCTTCCTCCCCACCCCACCAACCCCAATCCACCCCGTTCCATCTCCGGACTCCTCCAAGACCAAAGAAAAGGAAGAGAAAACTAGATAGACCTTGCTGTGCCTCCTGGCAGGTGATCCAAAGTCAGCTCACCAGGACCTGGAGGGGCCCCACACTACAGGGTTCCCTGATACAGTGATCAGCTCTCCAGCTCTCTCCAGAGTCTCTTCCTGGGACTTTTGCTTGACATGACTTTGGCAGTCGCAGTGCCCTGGCCCCTCCACAGCATACCCCTTCCCCACCTGCCCCCGCCACCTCCATGGGTCCATGAGAAACTCGCACCTGCTTGCCATGCAGTGGGGCTGCAGGGGAGACTGCCGGCCTCCTTGCTTTCAGAATTCCCTCGTGTCCATGCAGTGCCCATCCCCACCAATCCAGAGAACTCATATCAATTTATGTACCTCCAGAGGCTCCCAAGAACATTCTCATCAAACCCGGTTCCCTGGTACGCAGATGAGCCTATGAGAGCTAGAGTTCAGCCAGCGCCCAGCCAGGGAGGCAGGGGCCAGCCTCCTGTTCCGGAAGGCACCCCAACCACCCCTATGTGTGGTCTGCTTGAATCTTTCCACTCATCCTGGAGGAGTCACTCCTGTTGGGAGAGAAAATGGAACACCCCAGCTCTCCTATAAGACTCTCCTCCATGAACTCACCTCTGATAGAGGAAACGTGTCCTGGAGCGTGCTGGACCAGCCACGCTGCTTGCAGTAGGCCCTCCCCTAAATAAGGCAAATCCTCCCCTACTGCTTTCAGCTTTGGGACAAAAACCAGAATTCCCAAGCAAAAGAAAAAGCCTCCTTCAACACCCCGTTCCTCATTTTTAAAAAAAGAAATCCATTATACTCTCCGTCACTTTAAGAAATAAGCAGGATAAAAGGCTAAGAAAGAGCCAGAACACACAGGAGACAGAGCTTCAAAATCCATCAGCAAATGAACAGAAAGATATTTACTGAAACAGATACAAGAAATATTATCTCAAGGGAGAGCACATTACAGGCAAGTAGCCTTGAAAATTGCTTTCTGATATTTCCAGCTGAATATTCCTTCTTGATAAATTATTTCCAAGTCATTTTCAGCTATTAGGTTTATTTACGCCCATTTCAAAAACTACGTGGCATCCTGAAAGATACATGGCTTCCAGAAGGGGAGGAAACTAAAAAATTATAACCAGGGAGATCAAGGTTAACAACTCAGCCCCCATCACCATCCTAGGAAGGTGCAGAGAGAGAGAAAGGTGTCCTAGCAACAGCTGATCTCCTGGTGGCTGGCCTTCGCTACTGCCCATGTGAGTCCAAATCTCTACCTACAAATAGAGGAACCCAACAGATAAGAACCAGAGGCTACTATGTGGCCTATATCTTGCAGCCTAACAAATGAAGCAGGTAAGTTAAGGACCGGGCACCAGGATGCACTGGGCCTGCTAACAGGGAGCACGGTACTTTGGGAACAAGAGGAGAGCACAAGGCACTCCAGGGAAGCATCTCTGAAAGTTCCAAAGAAAAGTGGGCCAGGGGACAGAAGGGCCTGTATCCTTCTCTTGATTAAAGACACCATTAAAAATGACACCATTTTAAACCTGAGTTATCCTCAATGTTCCCTATTCTTTCACCCTCCGCTACTGAACTCCCACCATTTTTTCACCTCTCTATTCGAGCCTCACTTCCTCTCCACACCAGTGACACCTTTTGGCGACGTGGCCTTGGGGAGCAGCAGACATGGTCTTCCACACAGGACTTCTCTCGCTTTGTCCAGTTGGCTTCAAATTCCTCAGTTGCCCTG
Source organism: Pteronotus mesoamericanus (assembly GCF_021234165.1). Taxonomy (NCBI): domain Eukaryota; kingdom Metazoa; phylum Chordata; class Mammalia; order Chiroptera; family Mormoopidae; genus Pteronotus; species Pteronotus mesoamericanus. The sequence goes on from NW_026555308.1 coordinate 16,993,007, forward strand.
TGGTTAGCTTAATAGTGGCCCCTAAATGTGTCCATGCCCTAATCTCCAGAACCTAAAAATATTACTTCATACGGCAAAAGGGACACACAGGTGTAAATTAAGGACCCTGAGATGGGGAGACTACCCTGGATTATCTGGGTGAGCCCCATGTAAACAGGAGGGTCCTTATAAGAGGGATGTGGAGGACCAAAGTCAGAGAAGGCTGTGTGAGCACAAAAGTGATGTGGCCACAGCCGGGGAAGAGTAGCAGCCTCTCGAGAAGCTGGTAGAGGCAGGGGGCAGGAGTGAATCTCCCTCCAAAAGAAACACAGCTTGCCAACATCTTGCTCTCAGCCCTGAGAGACTCACTTCAGACTTCTGACCTGGACACTTGTAAGACAATAAATCTGTGTTGTTTTAAGCCACTAGGTTTGCTGTAACTTGTTACAGAGTCAATATGAAGCTAGTACTTGGCCTGACTCCTTAAAAGATAAATACCAATCTCCCAGCAGACAGAGGTGATGCCAACCTACCTACCACCTCAGCTCCCACCCACTGACCTCATGCTTCAGGCAGCTTTGACTCTTTAACTCTCCCCGCAAAGAGGACAGGTTGCTTCTAGCCGCTGGTCCTTTGCACACACTGCTCTCTCAGATCAGAGCAATCAGTGCCCTCCTCTCTGCCAGGAAAACCTCTGCTCATCAGCCACACCCCAGGTGTGACGTCACCACCTCTGCTGAGCCTTCTTTTCCTCCCTGTGCAAAGTCGGCCCTCCACACTCTGTGGCCACATGGTATTCCACACAAAGATGCTCTTCAGAACTCATTACATTTTCATGGTAACTTTATTAATGTGGCTTCTTGCCTTCAACCTCTCTAACTCCAGGGATGTACCTGCCTAGGTAAGAACAGAGAGGAACCCTAACAACCACGGGAGAATGACTACCAGACTAGCTAAACACAAGACCCAATCTCTAAATGTAGTATCAAGATTAGGACTTCCATCTATAGATTTTGGGGTACACAATTCAGCCCCTTGAAGTCCCCCAGAATTAAAATCATGCTATATGAACATCTGTAATTTGCTGGTCAATGAGAAATGACACATATGTACATAAGGGGCCATTAATCCTCATGTTCTTCACAGCCACCATCATCATCAGGGAATAGGGGGGTGCCCCCCCAAAAATGGAATTTACTTATAAAAAATTGTATATTTATTCTTCCATGTTTAAACTTCAGTCACCTTCAAAGTACTCTCCATTTGATGCAAAACACCTATCAAGACATTTTTTCCACCACTCAAAACAGTTTTTGAATTTGTGGATTTTGATGCCTTTTAGTGCTTCTGCTGTTTTTTGTTTCACCTCCTTTACATTGGCAACACATTTTCCTTTGAGGACTTTTTTCATCCAGGGAAACAAATAAAAAGTCAGTAGGGGCAAGATCAGGTGAATGGCGGGGGGGTGGGGGGGTCATGCCATTTTTGATCAAAAACTGCTGAACACGGCATGGTGTGCGCACGCTTGTAAATCACCCATGATAAAACCGGCAAAGGCATTGAAAGGGTCTTCAAAAAAATTCACGGAAGCCAAACACAGCTTCTCACAACCATGCCAGCTGGTACACTGATACAGATGGGTTCCTAGAACACTCACCTAGCGGGGGAAGCCTGTACTACAAGGGGCCTGCCCTCCAGAAGATACTTCTGGGTTTTGTGGGGCTGCCTCGTATAAAAGGCAGAGCTTCCCAGCTGTGAGCTGGAGTTTCAGGAGCGCCCAAGATACCGATCCCTTTGGTGCTCACGGCGCCTGCAACAAGGGCCTGGGCTCATCATCTCCATCCGCTGTGGCTGTCACACTTTTACGCCAGCGCGCTGTACAAATGCCATTATTTTCACGGAGGCTGCAAATGTGGAAAAGGCGAGATAATAATAGTAACCACCACCTACCATTACTGAGGCAAGTAAACAAAGTACACGTGCACAACACCTGGCACAGAGCCACACCTACACAGGAGAATGGCCAACTTGTGTTTATGATGGTTGTGGTCATCAGGGATGTCATCAGCATCACTGTCATCATTGTCACCTCTGTTATCATCATCACCGTCTTTGTCTTTACTGTCATCAGCATCATTGTCATTGTCACCATCATAGCTCACAGCACAAGAGTGAGCTCCTCGCCAGCACCATATCAAGGACCGCATACAAAAACTGACCTTCTGGGGACTCCAGACAGAGGCACTGAGAAGTCAAATAACTTACTCAAGGTATACAGGCAGCCGGGGGGGGCACTGTAAGCTGCTTTGCTCAATGTCTTTAAGGTCCCAAATGGCACAGGAACTCAGGGGTGCTGCCAGAGAGATTCCAGAATGTATTTGAAGCCGCCATCCCCAGATCTGACTACATGTTCGAACCACCCAGGGAACTTTAAAACCTTCCAGTGCCCCATCCCATCGAGGGTTTCTATTCTGAGTCTTTATGCAACCTGGGTACTGGGGTTTTCCAAACCTCCCCAAGTGATTCCAAAGTGCAGATAAGGCACGGAGCCCTACTCCAAAGCCAGCAGCCCACTTGGGAAAGGTGTGTTTGACAGTCAATAAGATATGGCCTTACCTTGGCCAAGGGGCCCAGTTGGTTGGAACATCATCCAGTACACCAACATGTTGCAGGATTGATTCCTGGTCAGGCCCGGGCACATACCTGGGTTGCAGGTTCAATCCCCAGTGGGTTTTAATCACTCTGGACTCAAACCCAAGTAAGAGAGAAAAAAGAAAATAATCCAAATAGCACTTCAAGAAGTAAAAAATCCTGGGCAATAATAAGGTATAGCATAACAAGGGAGAAATAGAGCAATTTCTAGGAAATTGTGTCCCATAAAAGCAAAAGCCTTGGCTAAAAATATGTCCCCTCATTTCCCTTGGCAAATGGATCCCACGCACTGAAACAATGAAGGCAAAGGCTGGATGTCAGCAGCCACCCTCTCAGCTTCTGATGTCTTCACAGAGTCACCTCTCCTGGGAGCCAGGCGAGAATGGCCAAATTACAGAAGTGTCAGGAGTTTTACAGAAGCCCCAGATTGGGAGAGACATTGCAGATCGTTCGGTGGGATCTCCTACTCAGAGGAGGAACTCCCTGGTTTATGGATGATCATCTTCTTGCTGTGTTATCCCATGATAGAAGGTATAAGGGAGCAATCTGGGACTCTTATTTTAAAAGGGCACTAATGTTATTCACATAGTCTCCACTCCCATGACCAAATCACTCCCCAAAAGCCCCACCTCCTACCATCACACTGGGCACTAGCTTTTAGCATATGAATTTGGAGGGGACACAAGCATGACCTCTCATATGTTTTAACAATACTTTATTAGGCCCTGGTATATAGAACTTGCAAAGAAATTTAAAGCCATCTCCCCACCTTTAAGTGGCATAAAATTTACTTGAAAAAACATGCATAAAAAAGAAAAAATGCAATCCTTCACTCATACTTGGCTGAAACGACCTCCTCCTGCTTCTTCTCACCCTCTAGTTTCCTCCCCTACTCAGAGACCTGCATCTTTGATTGCTGCCTTTGACACTCTGGGTATGAAATCTCCTTGACATTCAGATTTAGTCACTCCGGAAGGTGCAAGCTCCTGCTCCAGCCCTAGCCATGAATTCATCCTGGGCCCCCGACCCTCGCTGACCCTCCCTGTGGGTGCTGTGTGCCAGGCTCAGGTCTAAGGCAAGTGTGACATCATATGGCATAACCAGGAAGGCTACAGCTTCATCCTCCATGACACATACCCTAAGCAAGCATCAGTCTCAAGAAACACACCGTGCCCCGCCCCAGCCATCATGTCCTTTCTGCTTCAACTATTTTCCCCAGGCCTCCTGTTTTCAACTTGGAAAACTCCTGTGAATACATCAATTTCCAGCATAAATAACACCTTCTTTGTGGTGGTTTTCCTAAGCCTTCAAAGTCTATGGGAATGCTTTTCTCCAGGCTCCTGTGACATATTCCTGAGCCCTCTCTACAGCTCTTACCATATGTATCTGTGATTTTCCCACACACGCATCTCTCAGCAGACTGAGAACTCCTTGGGGACAGATCCATGCCTCATTTATCCCTGCATCCTCAAAGTGCAGCACAAAGCTTGGAATCCAAAAGTGCTGTATACGTATTTGTTGAATAGAATTGACTTGTAAGCTAGTATTATCAAACCTTCATGAAAGATACCATACTTTAGCTAAGCCTTGTTAGACTAATATGAAACTGTGGAAGAGTTTGTGAAGCGTGACACATTCACTTTTGGCCATGAATCAGCATTGCACTGTGAGAATTCTGAGCACGGTAAATGGCTTCAGATCTGGGGAAAAGCAAATGCTTCCTGTTGACACACATGATGGGGAGTTACTCTCCTGGTTTGGAGGCCTGGCCACCATGTTCTGTATCCAGGAAGAAGCATAAGGGGCAGCAGCTTTTCCCCGAGTAGAGACTTTTGGAGTCTGAGCTTATGTGAGCTCAAGGGCAGCCTTGAGTCCAGGGAGTTTCCATGATAAATCCCATCTGAGTTCCTAGGTACCAGCGATGGTGGGATGCCAGGGAAGGGGCAGAGCAAAGTGACCATCTGTCTGGGTTTATGTGTAAAAGGGCCAACACAGTGGTCCAATGGAGCTGGGCCACAGTGTCACACGGGGCTTCCAGGAGTCAGACAGCCTGTGCATGCCCAGGATACCGCGGGAGAGAGTGACTCATGGAACCCAGGCAGCACATGGAGCTTATCTACTACCAACATAATTCATCCTTTTGTCAAATTCCAAGGAGCCCTAGAACCCACAGTGGGACCCACACAGAATAAGCTGAGGCCTCTGACATGCCCCTTCTGGACACCCTGTCTTCTATCCCCACCGTGGACTCGAGGCCCCCAGGGGTGTTTTCCAGGCACCTTGCAGGGAGCACTGACCGAACGCAGTTACCTTCCTGAAGCCCACGTCAATGCCGCCCTAAATCCATTAATATTAGAGGGAAAGTGCAGTGCAGAAGCCTTGCAAAAACCTATGAAATCTACAGCTTTTACATGGTAAATAATACTGACAAGTCATTTCCATTTGCACATCTACTTTTTCTCCCTTTGATAAATGGGCAGTGGAAGTACTGGCTGTGCTGGGATAATACACCCGCCTTTGGAGAAGAAAAATTCATTAGCTAATCCACCTACTTGGAAAATTCATTTCCAAAGCTGAACTTTGGAGAGGTTTTATAATGGATGCCCTGACTAATGGGAAGCATGAATGTGTTCCAGATGGTTAATTACTTTTTATCATTCCTTTTAATAATAGTTAAGAATAATACGACAACTGGTGTGAAAAATGAGAACGCAGAAGGAATTAAATTAAAGTATCTTGCACCCATTTCCTCAAAAAAGAACATGAAGTTGTGAGGAAAGCCTTAAAACTACCAGGTTTTGGAATGGCAGAAGTTACAAATCACGAGCAAAATAAAAGGAATCAAGTTCGATATTAGCCAAGTAACATCCCAGAAGTGGTCAAGTTCAACCTTGCCGAGAAAAGCTGTGGAAGAAGTCCTGTGGGCCGAGGGTTGGGGAGCACTTTTAGAGAAACATGACTCTCCCCTGTTCAAGGGCTTCTCTAGCACCACCTTGGAAATCCTCAGCCCTCAGCACAGGGCCTGGGACAATAGGACGCCTGCCAGGCAGACTGGATTCATCACCCACTTCGCTTACATGTCAGGTTAACCCCCAATAATACTGAGATACAGTGAGACATCGCAAGTCTCCTGGGCAGCTGCCAAACCGTCACCTGTGCTGTTCCTTCAACTGGAATGCCTTACCCAGACTAATTCGCCTGAAGAAGTTACCTTCAAGTTTACCTTCAAGTTTCCTTTGAAGAACTATTGTCTCTGTGAGCCCAACCTCATTCAAGTCTGCAGGGAAAGAGCTCTCCCCGGAGCCCGCAAGTACTTTCACCTTGCAGACTGGAGTTGCATGCACGCATTTGCACATCTGTCTCACAATAAACTGTAAACACCTTCAGGGCAGACTAACAGACTTTTCCCCTTGGCATCTGCAGCCTAAGCTTGATCCTTGGCACATGACTGATTAGTAAGTATTTTGTTGAATGGGTGTGCGGAATGGACAGGAATCCATTGACGAAACGTTCCAACTTGAACACTGTGATTTGAGATCCATCCCACTCGCTGACACTGCCTCTCACAGCTGATGCTGGCAGTGAATGAAACCCTCTCTTGGCAGAAGGCCACTGATAGATTAATACATGTTCTCTCGGGGAAGCTCTGGTTTTAAACAGGCCGAATCTTCTCCTCAGATGGGCAACAGGATGTGATTCTGGGAAAGCAGCATTGGCCCAGCCTCATTTCCTGTTGCCAGCTTGCTGGGTGACTTGGAGCAAGTAATAACTCCCCTGGGCTTTGGTTTCACGTTTGACATGCTCAAAAGTGAGTGCATGCACGCCTGGGAGAGCCACCGTCATCCACAGGGCTACGGAAGAGCACGCAGGATTGCAGTCCCATCCCCAAAGCCTTGGGCCCGGCTGGGTTTCAGAATCAGAATTTTGGGGGTTATAGGAAGGTAATATGTTACTTTTACATATGTGACCTAACACCCTCCCGTGAGCTTGGGCCAGTGCCCCAAATAAACATGTGAATATTCCTACCATATACACAGTAAACATATTCACACTAAATGGGATACATACCATAAATAGCCTTCTTTTCCGTTAGGGTTAGGTTTTATCACCTTTTAAAAAATTGTTACTAAAAACTTTATTTTTCAGAGCAGTTTTAGGTTCACAGCAAAATTGAGAGAGAGACGCAGAGATTTCCTGTATACACCCTTCCTCCACACATGCGCAACCTCCCCACTATTATCTTTCCCAACATTTATTACAACCTGTGAACCGAATGGGGGCTACATAGCAGGCCTGACAAGCTCAGTGACTGAGAATAACCACACAGGATGGTCATAAACTCCTAAGCAGGAAGGTGGTAAGGGGTAGTCACGTCTGTAGCTTCCTAAGCAAAGATCATTCTTTACCTTTGATGAGCTCTGTCCACTGTTCTTATGCAGCTAGGATAACATACCTTTGAAATGTCAGAGTAATTTTCTTTACCAGACCCCTCAAGGCAGGACCAAGTACAACGCCAAAACATCTCGTCGTTATATTTTTACGAGCATACCATTTCTATTTGGTTTAAATATTAAATGTTAATGATCCTGTACCCACTAATGTAAAAGAAGTATGCATCTCTCCATCTTACTTCTTATCCAATCTTAGAAATTTCCTCTTTTTTACTTTCTCCTGCCTCCTTCATTTACTACCAATGGATTTCATATAACCCTCATGTTTTCTCCTTTGATTCTAAATGCATAAAAAGAAACACAAAACTGTCATTCCCCAGAACACTTTTTGCAATTCTTGGAATCATGTCCTCAGGCCTGGTCTTCAACTTTAGCTTAAAAAAACTAAAAAAGTTTTCTTTGGTTTGGACTTTCTTTCATCAACAAATCAATGAACCTACATTGAGCATCATTATTATCCAAAGTCCATAGTTTACATTAGGGCCCGTAGGGCTCACTCTTGGTGTTGTACATTCTGTGAGTTTAGATATCAACTTTACTGGCATTTCAGAACTGCAGATCAAAGATTACAAGCCTATACTACAAATTCCGTTATAGTAATGCATATTGATCTGAAAACAAGAAAAAGATATTGAGTCTAACAATAAATGCAATACATGCACTTACAGTGGCACCCCTCTGGGTTGGCTGTCACGTGTCATAAGAAAATGTGGTGCCCCAGTGTGTCCGGCACCTCTACAGCCTACTGGAGGCACCAGGAATACCCTCTCCTAGTAGTTGATCCCAGCCTACCCCTGACACACAGTGTAGAACACAGGTTTAACAAACCTAGCTGCTATGAATGGGTCAGATACTTTGATTTTTACAAAGAACATATGCATTGAGGATGATGGTAGTAAGACCAACAATCAAATACAGCAAAGATGACACTTTTCTTCCTAACGAGAGCTTGTGTTTAATCACTGTACAAGGTAAAAACAGTAACAATTTGATGCAGATCCAGTAAGAAAAAACAGAATTTACAAGAAGAGTTCTGTGGGCGCCGATCCACTATCATAAACCACGACTGTCACCTAAAGAATACATTGTGCCCTGAGCTATTAGCTAAGCATAGCAGGAGACCATCACACTTTAGATGACATTTTTAAATGAAATAAAATTGAAAATAAATCTCCACAATGGTTTCAGTGATATTTAACATCATATTAGATACAATTCAAGTACTTCCAAATTGTCCCCAAACTAAATGATATGCATTTTGATTGTCTTTTAAGCTTTCTCACTCAATAACAAAAGGTAGGAAGCCAACCTGGAGAGACGCTTGTGCTTTGGATGGCAGGAAAAATTAGCTGAATGTGCTAAACAATTTGGCCACACATTAAATGCTTTTCTTTGTCAGCAAAAAACCTTTGGAAAACATACTGAAAACGGTGACAATTTGAAGAGAGAAAGCTGAGAGAGACGCATGAGCATGGAGGTCAGTTGTGCCCCGCGGTGAGGGCTTCTCAGCAGGTCTCAGCCTGTGGCATTTGCTAGAGTCCATCTCCATCATGACAGGGGTAAAGGGCGATTTCCTGTGAGTCAGTTAACAAGAGATATGCAGTAAATTCATATTCCGAGTTAAATGACTTCTTCAATGAGAACCTTCTTCCAGGGTAACTTCTGATGGAATGGCTGTTCTCCCTGCATAAAAGCAGTGTGTAGGGGAAGCAAGCGTGCAGAGACATCACCGCACAGTGAAACCCATTCACTCCATCATCCCTGGCAGGTGACTGCAGCAAAGGGTGCCGATGGCTTCAGGATATCAGTTGGAAAAACATAGCATACTTAAAATGTCCTTAACTTTACCAAACTTCTTTAATAAAAAGGGCAGTGACCTAAATCTCCTGGAACACCCAGTAGTTTGCTGGTTATCTATGTCAAAGAACTTGAGAAGAGTTGTACATTTAAAAATAAATTACAGTCATCACCCCTTATCCACAGAGAATACATACCAAAACCCCCAAGGGATGCCTGAAATCTCAGATAGTCATGAATCCCACATATAATATGCTTTCATATGTGTCCATACTTATGATATAGTTATTTATAAATTAGGCATAGTAAGAGACTAACAACCATAACTAATAATAAAATAGAACAATTATAACAATGTACTGTCATAAAAGTTATGGGAATGGCTTTGGGGCCATTATTAAGTAAAATAAGGACTGCACACAAGCACTGCAATATCTTGACACGCAATGTGATCATTAAGATGGCTAAGCAACTAATGTGGGGTGGGGAGGAGTGAATACAGCAGCATGGAAACACTGCGGAAAGGAACGATTCACGTCCTGGGTAAGACAGAGCAGGACAAAGCAAGATTTCATCATGCTACTCAGAATTTAAGATTTATGAATTATTTATTTCTGGAATTTTCCATTTAACATTTTCAGACTGCAACTGACTATGGGAAACTGAAACCACAGAAATCAAAACTGAAGTATGACTGTGGACTACAGTATGTGTTTTTTAAAAAAATTTTAATGTTGCTCAATTACAGTTGTCCTCATTTCCCTCCCCCCCCATTACTCTCCCTTGCCTGTATGCATTTTTTTAAGTTCAAAATTTGAGGGCATATTCTTGGATGACAGGTGACTATCAAGAGCATATGACACCCAGCAGATATTTGCAGGAAAAGTAAACATGCTTAATTTGTTCTCTAAAGGTAAATATGACATTTTAACCATGAATGAAAAAGCAATGCTTTCCAAAAACAAAAAACAAACAAACTTGCACTACCGGAGGGGCATTTTGAAAATGGATGTTCAGAAATATTTCTGTGATTATTTGTGGCTAAAAACACTGTAATTTTATTTTTTTTAATCCTTATCTGAGGACATTTTATCATTTTTGTTAGAGAGAGAAGAAGGGGCAGAGGTGGGAGAGAGAGACAGAGAGAGAGAAATATCTATGTGGGAGAGATACACTGATCGATCGGTTGCCTTCTCATAAGGGCTCTGACTGTGGATCAAACCTGCAACCAAGGCATGTGCCCTGATCAGGAATCGAACCCTCAACCTTTTGGTCTATAGGACAATACTCCAACCAACTGAGCCATACCATCCAGGGTGAAAATGCTGTAATTTGATTCATAAAAACTCATTATCTGCTGACTTCAAAGACTTGGAAATGGATTTTTCTAGTCTATTTTTATTTTTCAAAAAAAATTTTTTTGTTAAATTCACTCTGGGGAATCCTAGGCCAGGTACCCACCCCCTACCATGCTCAGACTTGCTCTGCAGTCCAGGGTAAGTGATTCTTTTTCTGTGGTAAAAGGAGACTTAACAGACCTAAAATACATGGGCTCAGAGGGTGTGCCTTTTGACCTCACACTCAGTTCAAGAACCCTTTCTGCAGAGCCCTGTAGAAGGGAATGCCAGTCTCCGTGCAAGCACACCTCACAGGGCAGCCTCTCCATGTGTGCCGAGCTCTCATGGTTGCCAGGTACCCCAATGACAGCCTCCGTGTATTTCCATTCATTTTTACTCAACAAACAAAATCAGTGCACAGGGTTAGGCTCTAAGAAGATAAGACACTGTCCCTGCTTTCAGTATTCAGGGATGATAGGGGAAAGTTAGACTCTTCTAACATAGGGCAGAATGTGATTACAAGTTTGACGGAAAGGTCAATGATGTGGGAACATGGAAAAAATAGACCATTATTGTGCACGTGGAGGACATCGAGGAAGCTGCATGGAGGAGGAGGGTATTTGAATTGGACTTTGAAGAGTCCAGTAGATGTGCTGATTGTCCTTGGATGTCTCTCAAATTCACCCCTCCTCAACATGCTCACTGCTCCTCTGTTCTGTTTCCAGCCTCAGCCTCTCTTTCCTGGGCTAGTCCTCTGGGGATATTCCTAGTCTTTTAAACATCTTCCAAATGAAGAATTTCAGTGGGTTTCAAACTCATTTGTTAAAAATATAAAAATGCAGCACCTTTCCAGTTAGTTTGCAAAAACAAGTGGGTGACATCATGAGAAATGGAAATTTACTAGCTGAATTTCAACAGAAACCTTTGCATAATACATGGATAGAGTTGGAAAATGAAAATCATAACTTAGTAAGCACCACCATCTGTGAACTTCTTCCACTTGGAACTACATATCTTCATGAGTTACCTTTTCAGCTACTGGAACCAAGAATAAATTAATTAAAACCAGACATTTGAATTACTATATCACAAAACACTAAATCAAGATTTTGAAAATAATAAAACATACCCACTAACGCTATTCTCATTGATAATTATCACTAGTAATGATATTTTAATGAGAACAAAAAGGTTTCCTATCTATCAAATAAAACATTATAAATACTATTCTTAAACATTGGTTATTTCATCTTAACTCATGTTTTTGCACATGACCCATCAGCACTGTGATCCACACATATAATTTACCAATAAACAAATATACAGGTATTAGAAATGTGTGCTCAAAAATTTTTGTCAATAGGTATATACAATAAAAAAAAATGAGAGATCACAGTCTGTTAAGTGAGAGACCACTTCCATACTCAACAGTTAATGAGAGAAAAAATAAACATGAAAATGCTTTCAAAGAAGAACATAGTGCCTAAGCAAAGAAGAACATAGTGCCTAAGCACAGCATTATAGCGAAAGGGAGGGGGCTAAAGCAGAATGAACTGCTGACCTCCAGTCTGACCCCACTGGTCAAAAATCTGTGCCGCTTTGGCTTCATCCAAGCTGAAAGTATCCAATGTTCATTATAATACAGCCTCATTGAGCAAAGGCAATAGATTAAACATCATTGCAGGAGAGCCCACATAAGAGAAAATCTGTAAGAAATGCTGTTATTTAAAGATGGACCTTAGGATCTCATTAAAATAGGGCACATACCTGGAAATACTACCTGTAAGTTTCACTCACCATATGCAATAACCCCGAGGTACTGGTTCTACTTTTATTTTTTTCCTTCCTACTCTATTATACAAACTTTATAATGATGATGGTGATTAGCAGCTACTGTTGCTGAATTCCTACCTAATGCCAGGCCCAGAGGGAGCATAAATTACCTCTACTTCTCACAACACATTTAGAAAGTACTAGGGAAGCAGTGTTGAAGGAGACTGAATGTGGAGGAAATTAAGGGTGTCATCCTTGAAGTCAAACCACACGGGTTTGGAAGCTCAATTCAAGTGACGGACATATGACAAGTAGTCCAGCTCTCTTGCCTGTCTGTAAGTACCTACCCAAGTGAGGGGCAGAGGAGGCTAAGTCAGCCATCTGATATGTAGGGAGGCTAAGAACAGAGGCTGTGGGGGGAGACGAGCCAGTAACGTTATGAACACTGTTATGCCCGTTTTACAGGTAACAAAACTGAAGCAATTCAATGACAAAACTGGGATTTGACTTTCAGCAGCATTACAACAATAATGAAGATACCTGAAAAAGGAAAGCAATCTCTCCTGTTTTTATCACATGAACCCATCAAACATTCTGCATGTTTCTTCCTGGTCCCACTCATATGTACATACCTTTATTTTATATATAAGTCATAGCATGAACAACATGTTACATTATACTTATTTTCACTTATGTCATAAAAAGTTATTTCAGATAGATATATGCTCCTCTGTGGTATTCATAATTATAATCTTAATGAATGGAGAATACGCTGTGATTCAATATACTATAATTTAAATGACCATTCCATTCCCGCTCGTCTTTTCAGTTGCTTCCAAATTCTCGGTATTAAAAGCAATAAGGCAATCAGCATTTTCATGCATGTGGCACTTTCCTCCTTTCAGATTGATTGCTCTAAGATAAATTCCCAGAAGGGAGATTACTTGTTCGGAAGACATGAAATATTTTTTATGGCTGCTGATATGTACTTCCAAATGTCTTTCTAAAAGTGTGACTCTGAATTTACAAGGCCACCAGCTAGCTGTGAGCCTTTAGGTCTAGGCAAAAGCGCAACCATACCGGGTGGCAAATATTTGCTGGCAGAAATTCCACTCTCTGCAGACTTTGCAGTCCACACTGGCCTTCTATTGGTTTCTCTTGTTTTCACTGAGTTCTGTATTTTTGTGTTTTTCAAATTTTCCATCTCCAGAAAGTTAATTCAAAATACTAATTTATGCATACAGCTCCCTTTAATTATCTCTAGCCTTTGCCCGTCAGAGAGCCACATATCCTAATTCCCACCCAGGTTAGTCCCTGGCATCTGGAAAATTGTTCATCTTCAGAGGCTCATACTGAGAAGTGGCCCTTGTGTGTCCGGGGTGACTTCAGAGCCCCCACATTTCATGGCAAAGCGATGTTTCTCCAGCTGCAGGCCTGGTGCTATGCACTCCGCTGGCAGCCTCCTCCTTTCCAAACAGCCCGAGAACAATGGGATGCGCCTGCGGGGTCACCGTTACCATGGCCTCCTTCAGACCTGCGTCCTCCTGTATGTCCTGGGTGGCAAGCCGGCGGAGTAAAAATGGCACAACAGCCTGTATCCCAAAACCAAGATGACTTTCGAAACAGTCTGCTTTTCAGTGCACATTCTTAGCAACCCCCTAAAGAATTCTCCACTTACTATATAATGTGTGTTCAGATAGAAAAGCCCACAGACTTTGGTCACATTATTTGTAGGATGTGACAAAATTTCCACATAGTAGGTGGATAGAAGACAAGGGTGGCTGGGTGCCCAAGAATCAGAATGTGATTACTGAATGGTTTATTATCTGTGAGTCAATAAACAACACAAATACCATGAGGCATTTGGGAGTGTTTAGGGTAGGGCTATGTGATGTAGACTAATTGCTTTACCTTAGAAATACTCATTTCTCAGTATGTGTGTGTGTTGGGGATGGGGGTCCTTCCCAATAAATAGGTGGTTTGTTTGATTGATTACTAATCCAAGTTTTAGCAACAGTAGGGATCCCACCCTGTTTTCATCCTAAGATTTTGTTTCCATGAAGCTCTCATGGAATCTCTCTTTTATTCCTCATCACAAGCCTAAGAGGTTGGCACTTCTATTATCCCCATTCTACAGGTGAAAACAAAGGCTGAATAATTTGCCCAAGGTCACACAGCTCATAAAGGGCAGAGTTACAGTTCAAACTTAGGTCTGTGTGACTCCAAAATCTTAGCTCCTGACCACCATGCTCTTTGTCTCTCTTAAAAGAATGAATGAACAATGAAACCAAATACTATGGTGCTGGAACTCTAAAGGCAAGGAATTGTTAACAGTGCCTTGGTGTTCAATCAATGACAATCACAAGCTTTATCCTGGATGAGGGCAGACCCATGGTAAGGTTGAGCAAGTGAGAGAACAGAAGGATGTACTGAACTAGAAGAGTTCAGAATGTGGCTGAACAACCAGGAGAAATCTGCACGGAACGGTGGTGCACATGGAGAGGTGGGGGCTGGGCATCAGAGCAGGGTTGGGGACAGAGTGAAAGGAGACTCAAGGAGACTGGATTGAAGGCCAAAGGTGGGTGGTTGGAAAACACACAGGAACATCTTAATAAGATGGAGAGAGCATCTTCTGGAACCAGACACAAAAAGGGGATCCTGGAAGAAACCTAGGCCAAGCCTTCCACATCTCCCTGTACCTCCCCCAGCTTAAGGGGAAATTGCTCTAATAAGCTAGTGACTCCTACAGTCTCCTTTCTCTGACAGCACAGAGCCCAAGGTTGACCCGCTGAACTGTCTCCTCACTCTCATTTCAGCTCCCAAGCACCCAGTCCCCCCAGAACACCACCCAGCCCAACTCCACCTTGGTTCAAGGCTAAAATCCACCCTCCACCAGGGCCTATGTCATTTGTGGTCTAGCACTTCCAGAATAAACCACAGAAGCATGTAGAATGCCACTTCAACTCATTTTGGAAGTTCTAGCTCCTCAGCTGGGCACCTTGGTCAACCCTTAAACAGGCTATTTTTTTTTTTTAATTCAGGTGAAAATGGTTCACAAAGCCATAGAGGTTTCAAGTGTACAACTCAACAAAACATCCCATGCCCATGAGACCACTAGCTTCCTCACTGATTCTACCACACTTATCTCCCTCAGCTTCTGGACGTCCACCTAATATCAGATCACCTTCAACACATCTCTCCTTCCCTCCCTCCTTCTGGTCTAAAAGGATAAAAGGTTTGTCCATCTGTTCATTAATCAAGCAGTCCAAATTTCATTCTTACCACCCTCTCCACTTCCCATGGACTGGTCTCTATCAGCCAACCTCCCCTTCCCTGTATCTTCACCTTTTCCTTCAGTCTTAACTCTCTATTTGTAGCCTCTAGATCTGTTTACATCCCTCCTTTCCCAAAGAAAGGCACGGCAAACACTTCCTGTAACCCTATGCCTCTGCCTCCCTTTCCCTCACTTTACAGTCCAATCTCTTGAACTAGCCATCCATGTAAGCTCCATTTTCCCATTTTCTCACCTTACATCTCAACCCACTTCAACCTGGCTTCCACCCGTGCTCCATGAAGCACACCCATGAATTATTAAACCTAGTAACAATATTTCAGTCCTCATATTAATGGACATTTTTCATTTTTAGATGAATTTGGACACTGTTGATCAGTATCCTCCTGAAAAAATCTGTTCCCATATTATTGTTTTGAGAGGACTCAAAGAGGGAAACATGGGTAAGAACAAAGAGTAGAAGTTAGAAAGTAGAGGTTTCTGCCTGCTGGAAAGCTCTTTGGTGAAATTAAGAATGACCAACAGCTCTGGCCGGGTGGCTCAGTTGGTTGGAGCATCATCCTGGGCGCAAAAGGTTGTGGGTTTGATCCCCAATGTTTCTCTTTTTCCCTTTCTTTTCCTCTCTCTCTAAAATCAGTGAGCATATCTTTGGGTGAGGATTAAAAAAAATGACCAACACTGTGGCTCCATCATCATGATGTAAACTAGGCTGGCCAAAATGACATGTAGAAATTGATATCAGTGAAGGGTGAACTAGACAGATGATCTAGAAGATTCTTTCCAATTCTAAGATCCTAATGGCCTAAGTGATTAGAGGCCACAGACTGGAGAAAGAAGGTGTCATTCATTTCCAGTGGTTGTCTTTACCTGAGGTGAGGACTTGATCAACCACATAATTCAATGAACATTGGATACCTCCTATAGCAACCCCAGTGACAGGCATCTGGGCAATCTAAAAGGTTACGAGTTAGGATACAATTTCTGCTGTGCGTGGCAGAGACTTGAAATGACACTAGCTACAAGAAAGCAGGTGGCAATCCTGTTTGGCAAAGTTCTCAAAGGCCCTGGTTCTTCCCTACCATGCCTAGCTTGTCATCCAAGTTGGGCCAAATCTACATCTGCATCCAGCCAGTGGTAAGGGGGACAGAAGGGGAGCACATTCCCCTGCCCTTTAAGGACAGCTGTAGAAATGGCACAAGGCACTCCTCTTCATACTTCATTGATTCATATCCTTGCGACCCTCTGCAAGAGCAGCTGCAAATGCAGTGCTTTCTGGGTGGCCATGTGCCCAGCCACAATGTCTGTCTCTAGGGAAGATGGGGAGCTCAGAAGTGGGGGCAGGGAGCAACTAACAATCCTTTTTACAAGGAGTGAAGGACACAAAGGAAGCATGATGCTGCCCAAAGATCTTGCTTACCCAAACAACTCTCCCATCAGAACCCTTCCCAGATCAGCCAAACCAAGGAGGACAGAAAAGCCCAGAGGGCAAAATTAGTCATCCAAAGCCACCATTGGAAATGTTAACTTTTGGAATATGGTTTTTTGTTTTTGTTTTTTGTTTTTTGTTTTGTTTTTGCAAAACAAGCACTTTCCAAGATCTCATGGATAAGCTCAGAAACCAGGCAATAGAACTCCTTGGTCCTCCAAATGCTACTAGAAAGCATATTTAATATATGAGAATATGTCTTATCCAGCTCTAATGGACAATTCAAGCTGAGGTAGCTGGGGCAACACATGTCTGCTTCAGGTTCCTCCCCACGCACTGTGGATGAGCTACTCAGTAAGGACCCCAAAGTGCTTTTAATGTTCCACCCTGAAAGGAAAAAAGTGGGAGATGTCAGTTCTGTAAAACTGTGAGGCATTCTTTTATTTAAATATGCCCAAGGTCCCTTAAAACACCCAAGTGTAAGAAATCTGTAGCTCCCGGCGACTCCAATGTAATAAAGGACAAAAAGACGACAGCTTATTTTTCATAAACTCTGCAAACAATCACTTTATCTGACTCCAAAGTCACTTATCACTTTGTTCTTGAAAAGCAATAATGTAAAAATCTATTTCCAGCTATATTCCGTATTTCCTAAACGGATGGCTTAAATTTCAAAGTATGAGGTAGTAAAGTTATTTTCAAATCTGCTTGTGGAGTCTGATCACGTGGTCCAGCTCATCTGTACATCTAGTCTGGGGCTTGGGGTGAGAAGGAATCCTGAGCTCAGTGTGGCTGAGCTGATTCAAACAGGCAGCCTCCACTCCTTTTAAATAAAAGGCCACAGGATTGACACATCACTGGCCACCTTGGTAATGATATCACACAGGGACCCTTGTGCAGGGAAGGAGAAAGGTTTTTGTATTAGTTGCCTATTGTTGCATTACAAATTACTCCAAAATGTAGTGGCTTAAAACTACATGTATTATCTCACAGATTCTATGGGTCACAAATCTGGGCGTGGCTTACGTTGGAGCCTCTGGCTCATGGTTTCTCTTTGGGTGGCATGGCGGTCAAAGTTAACACCCAGGGCTGCTGTCCCATCTGATGGCTCGACAGGGATGAGAGGAATTCTCCTCCAGGCTCACGCACATCTGTTGGCAGGTCTCCATCCCTTGCCACTTGGGCTTCTCCACAGGCCTGTTTCATGCATGGCATGGCAGCCGGGTTCTCCCAGGTCCAAAAGAGTGAGAGAGAGTATGCCCCAGATGGAAGTCACATGCCACTTTTGCTGTATTGTGCTCAACAGAATGAGTCAGTAAGTCTTGCCCCTACCCAAGGGGAGAGGATTACAGGAGGCTGTAAATGCCAGGCAGGGGGCCCCCTTGGAGGTGGCCTACCAGGACTTCCAGTGATAGCACAGGCAGGGCTCTCACTGCACTTAAAGAAAGGCATCATTTCATTGTTTCACTGGGAGACAAGATCAAACACAGAATCCAAGAGATTCATAAGGCTGGGGATCCTGCTTTCCCTAGGCCTTTGCTATTTAACCCATAGATTCAATAAAGAATGAATGTAGCTAGATACAAATGTAAAAGGCTTCAGAAGCCACCCGTCTCCCTGTTCTTCATATTTCCTGCCCTTGCCCCAGAGCCAGGGTGACCACTGCAATAGTGGAGAAGAGAGTCACTGCTCTAGGCCCCGCCCGTTTGGGCTCGCTCTCTGTTCTGCCTGCCACAGACAGGGGCGGCTCATCGGCCCTTTGTCATGGGGCAGGACTGTGCTCTGTCTCACAGGGGAGCTGTCCAGCTCTGGCTGTGTTTGGTAGATAAATTTAATCCTGGGGTCAAGTATAGGAACCCCACTGTGGCCACAGATCTAAGCCGCGCCTTTCAGGCTAGCTTCTTTCACTACTAAAGTGGATTTTCCTTTTTTTTTTTTTTTTTTTTTTACTCCATTGGCCTGATTCCTTTGACGAATTCTCATTTGATTTCAAACTCAGGAGGGGTAGAAAAAAGTGCTGACAATTACCCTTGCCAACCATCTCCATCACACACTAAGATCCAGTCACCTAGTCCCCATCTGTATTTTACAGGTGATTAAACCAAAGTATTATGAGACAGGACAGAGCTCAAATAAACACCCCCCAAAGTCCCCGAACTCCTATTTAGCCACCAACTATTACATACTATGCTCTGTGGTAAGACCTGAAAATAAGAGATCTTCACCTTTTGCTCTAGGAAAATGACTGGATTCCTCTGAGCCTCAATTCTCTCACCTTGAAATTGGGAAGCAAGTGAAATGAAGCACATGAAGTTGGTGTAAAGTATACAGTAAACATCAGCAAATATCAGCTATTTTTCCCACCATGAAGCTTGAAGGTGGGGAAGCCTATTCAGGTTACAAATGGGGACAGAAAGACTATCTTTAAAGGTCACACCAAAGGAGGATTCAATTTGCCTATCATCTGATGAATTTGGCATCGCTGCTCCCTTCTGTGACTTATCACCCCACCTCCCACTCTCTGGCCAACCCCCCAAAGACTGTGCCAGTATGTCTGTGCATTGTTGGTAGGCTGAGATTACCTGGGGGATCTGGCAGCACCCACGAGATTTTGCCACGGTAGTAACAGCCGAAGATGAAGAGCTGTGGCCACTCCCTCAAGGACACTCAGTGAGCATGTGGCAGAGACAAAAATAGATCCAAGTATGGATCATTTCCTTCCCTGGGCTGGCTTGCTTTCTTTTTCTCTTTCTAATGATTTAGATGATTATTTTT
Organism: Pteronotus mesoamericanus; assembly: GCF_021234165.1. Lineage (NCBI taxonomy): Eukaryota > Metazoa > Chordata > Mammalia > Chiroptera > Mormoopidae > Pteronotus > Pteronotus mesoamericanus. The sequence continues at coordinate 17,012,489 of NW_026555308.1, forward strand.
TTCCCCCAGCACGACCATCAGCTATTGCAGCAGGTGCAGTTTTTATAAACACCCCACAGAAGTGCTATGAGTGAGGTCAAGGGCAGGTGCCCCTGCTGAGGGCTGGCCCGGATTCTGTGTTTCTTGTTATTGTCAGCACATTGCATATGGCCAACAGAGCCTGGAGGTTTCATCTGCAGATCCAGGCGCACTTGGTGGCAAAGGGAACACCGGCTGGGCCCTCCCAAGGGGACATCAAGAGCTCTGGGGCAAAACAATACAATTACCCAATCCCGGGAAAAAGAAAACAAGCAAGCTTAAGGACAGGCGAAGGTGCAGCCACCCAGGATGCATGGTGTGCAGAGCCCTGAGAAAGCACCCACCAAGGAGCCTGGGCCCACCCAGCGGAGGGGCTATGAGAAGCATGGCCCTACTCCTTAATCCCTGGACACTGGCCCTGAACAGGCACAACACTGCCTCTGAGAAGGCACCGTCTGCTTTCTAGTACATGAAGTCCCCATTTTCCTAATTCAGACCTTGGATCTCGATTTCACACCAATCAAAATAAAAACACCCCAAGGGAAGTCAGCAATGAAGCCTTATTTACCATTTAAACCTCGGTGTGCACGAGTGTGTCATCGCCTTTCCTGAGGGACCAGGTTTTTCAAGGCAAAGGAGACAACAAGGGCACTGGGAACTGGGTGGCAGAAAGGGTCACCCCAAAGTGGGGGGAGGGGCACAGCATACCTTCCTAATGCTCCCCTGTGCTGGCCCCTGGGGACACCGGCCACAGGCCCGACAGAATGGAAATCTCCTTTCATTTGGTGCAAGATCCACTTTCCATCGTTTGAAGCCTGAAAGGGGCAATGGGAGCTGGTTTTTCAGTAAAAATGGAGAAATATCTGATGATTCCTTGCCTTTGTCCTCTGTGTTTTTTGGCCATATCAGAACTAATTCTGCATAACAGTGGTTCTGTTGAATGCCTTCTTTTCTCCCCCGCCCCTTGCAGTACTGGACAAAGATTTCTCATTTCATACATCATTTATTCCAGTGGTAATGCCATCCAAGTCATTTCAGGTCCTTAGCAAACAAAAAAGCAAAATGAAATGCTGTTGCAGTATTAAGAGCAGAGACACTGGGTGACAGGACTTCTGTGTAGTCAACAAGCCATGAACAGGGGGTCCTATTCCCAACTGAGGGAAAAACCCAAGATGAACAGACTGAGTGCTTTACCCCTACGGCCAAAGTCAAAATTTGGTGTCCTCTCAAAAGGCAGGAGACCCAAGAGTCACTATGTAGGAGATGGCATGCTTCAAATCCCCCAATCCCCAAACTCAGGAATCAGCAACCATAATATTGAAATTTGTTTCAACAAGGGGAATAAAGCAATCTGGTACTCTGGTTCATCGCTGTAGAAAGCTCCATAAGGACATGGTTAATTATTACCACAGATGAAACCAAGACCCATTCCAGAACATTTGGCCAGTGCATGGGAGTTAGTTCCGTTTCTCTCCCTTTACCCACCCTGCCCTTCCCATTCAGTTTGTCCTCCAAGATTAAATGTAATGTAGCATACACTAGCTCAGAAATTGGTTGTGCAAAGTCACCTCAAAAAGACCAGATAGCTCCCAGACTACAGCCTGGCTGACTGTATTAAACCATCTAAAGCAACAAGTATGTCAGCATGGAATGGGAGTCCTAATGTGAACACCACGCCCCCATGAGGCTATACAGAGGCAGCCGCTATCCTAGACTGCCTGCCATGACACGTCGATTCATCTGTCTCCCTTGTTCAGATTCCAGGCTCACGAAGTAACCTTCTGGCTATTCTTTGGCTTTCCATGTGGTCAGCAGAGGGCTCTTGGTGCCGGTCATGCCAAAGAAAACTTCCTAGCTTTGGAGCCATAATAGGTCTCTGTGCCTCTTAACTCATCAGCATTCTAGGCTCTATTTCTGTTGTGTGACTTTCCCTCATATGGGCATGGTCTTTGAAGCTTCTGAACACAGAGCAAATTTAAAAACAATGAGAATATCAAAATATAAAAGACTTTATATAAATATAACATATATAAAAAAATATACACACACACGCACTCTATACATTAAACACAGGACAAGACGCTGATACAGGATGGACCAAGTAAGGGGCTCCCCCAGTCCCACTCTGCCCTCTCCCTCCTACGTCTCACCCCAACTCCGTGAAAACACGATGTAAGCCTACAAGGTGGGGAGTGGCCCACCCCGCTGCACTGTCATTCTTGAAGTCCACAGTCCCAGGCCTGGGGACATCTCAATAGCTTTGATTCCACACTTGGAAAAGAATGTGTGAGAGAAGCGTGTAGAAGGAGTGTGAGTGGTGAGAGGCTGCCAGGGTTAACAGCAGAGCATCGGAGCATTTAAAACTCAACTCTCTTCCTGGTTGACAGGGCAGCTTTCAGTTCTCTGTATCTCAGTTTCTCCACGTGTGATAGAGGAAGTATAACCACTTCACAGGGTAGTGGGGATTAAATGAGAGAGGTGTGTGATTTTGGAATTCACCATGGAAACTCATGCTGCTCTCAATCAATCACCTATGAGACCTCCCCCCACACCCCCTGCCACCTCCACTCCTGCCCCTCTACCTTGTGTCTACGACCCCCCGCCTCCTCTCCTGTCTTGCTGCCACTAAAATACAAGTAACACTGAGGTGGTCAGTGGTGGCAGAGTATGTTCTGCAAGGCTGTGAGCCCCCAATGACCTTGAGCACCAAGGCCCTGAGAGGAGGTTTAACTTCATGCACATGAGACGAAGGGAACAAGAGACAGGGGGACAAGAAGCCTAAGGGAAGAAGGCATGGAGGTTTTGCTTCAGGGTTTTGGCAGATGATCCATCAGTCACTTGTCCCAAACTTCCTTAGTATTCATGAACACCCATTCAGTTTCCCAGTGCTTGCTGGTTTCTGCAGAAATCCCAGAATTCTCCAATTTGAATGGCGACTTAGAGTATAACTCAGGAAATGCTGTGAATACGTAAGACCTTCCTAGGCCCCAAAGGAGACCATCCATCCAGAGCCAACTTCCCCATTGCTATGGTCTGAATGTTTGTGTCTTCAAATTCATTTGTTGAAGCCCTACCCCCTAAACCTCAGGATGATGGAAGTGGGGCCTCGCTCCCTCCCTTTCTCACCATGTGAGGACACTGAGAGAAGGTGGCCATCCATCTACCAGCCAGGACAAGGGCTCTCACCAGACACCCCCTGTGCTGGTACCCTGATCTTGGACTTTCAGGCTCTAAGTCAGTGATTCTCAAATTTGAGTGTGCAACAGCATCCCCTTGAGGGCCTGTGAAGACACAGATTGCTGGTCCTGACCCCAAAGTTTCTGATCCTGTAGGTCCGAATGGGGCCTAAGAGTTTACATTTCAAACAAGTTCCCGGATGACGCTGATGCTACTTGTCCAGGTACCACACCTTGAAAGTGTCTATTGTATGTGGCACATCTTTGGACATACCCACATGGGGGATCTGTAGAACCAGAAGTCCACAGCTCCCAAAGTGCATCCAGAGGTGGGTCTGGGTACCCTTTCTACCCCCTTGGCAGGGTTTACTGCTCACAATGCTCTCTCCCTGCCAGTGCCCAAACACCAGTGTTTGTTAAGTGTCCTGCCATCCTGGCCTCATTCCCAGCCCTCAATTCTCTCCATCCCAGCCTCCTCTGCAGCTAAGGGTGGTAATGTGATAGTGCTCTGACCGAAGGAACAAATGAAGAGTCTGCTGGAGGGAGGGGGTGGCTGAGAGTGCTGTTGTTCCCTTAACACGGGTACCAACTTCCCACCCTCTTTCTTGAATGTAGGCAGTATGCCTGGAACTATGACAGCCTCCTTGCAGCCATGAGGGAATCCCTGACATTCAGCTTCTGACCCCAAGAGATAGGAGCACATTCCCAAATTCTTGGCCATGAGTAAAACAAACACTTATTTAATTTGCTCTTAGTCAGTTTTTTGTTTCTTGAGACTGAAAGCATACCTGATATACTGTTATTCCATTTTAATTTAAACCAATTATCTCATATTTAGGCATTCAGCATCTGTCTCATGGGTGGGTGCAGAGATACACAGAGTGGAAACAGCAATAATACAAGAAACACCCTTGACTTTCTCTTATCTAGTACAAACCCACTCCATCCTTGTGTCCCTTTACTCCTTGGGCCTATTACCCATGGCTCTTCCTCCAGCAGCCTCAGTCACTGACTCAAGTTCAGCCCAGTGTCTTCTCTGTGCTGGGCCGTTCTGGAGATCTGCTCTGCAGGTTGCTCCTAACAACAGGCCCAGCTGGCCTCTGGTGGGGTCAGTCTGAGCCCATCAGACATGCAGATTGCTCTTCTTGGATTCATCCCATTATTCTCCTTCTACTTGTGGGGTGACCCAAGTGGGATCAACCCCATCCTGGGCACAGCTTGTTACAGACATGGAGCTGAAACAACAGGGCAGGTAGATTCCGTGACTTCTCGCAGCCCCAACGTGCAGGGTCTGGCCACTGCGCTGATCTGACATTTGCCGGGTTGAATTAAGGGCCTTTCAAAGAGCCAAGCCATCCTATACCTCTGTTTGTCTGGACATCAGGGACTGATGGGGACAGCCGGGAGACTCCCTTCCACAACAAGAACAGGAATGGCTCACAAGTGTCCCTAAATTTGCTTCACATTTGTGGATTTCCCTGGTTGACCTTATCCTTCAGACCCACTGGCTACCAGACAGGGAAACTCAGAAATAGCACAGCCTGTGGCCAAACCACGTGGCCGGCAGCTGCTCAAATGTGCTGTGACTGCTGAAAGAGCCCAAAAGAAAAGGAGATGACTGGGATCCAGACTGAGCCCATCATGCCCTTATCCCAAGGCCACTGAGGTCAGGTTGGCCTGTCAGTCATTGTGGGAGGAGCCTCCCAAGTGAATTCTGGGTCAGTGAACAGCCTTCTGGCTGCAACTCTCAATAAGCAGTGGCTTAAGCCAGAGACATAGACGCAGACAGTCCTGTTGGGACTCCGGGTTGGATTTCCATGAGTCTCTTGGACATATGCCCATGGCAATAAAATTACTACATCACCTCCAAGAATCATGTCCTCCCACAGGAGCACCCAGAGCAGAAAAGCAGGAGAAAGAGCAAAAGGAGTTTTTCCTGTGCTGCTCTCTTTGTCAGGGAAGGAAGCAAATTCCACATGCCCACTGCTGACAAGCCCCCTGCCTCGTGGACCAGACTAAGCCACATCACAGACCAGTTAGGTGCAAGAAAATGAACTGCAATAAAGCTGTTGCCCAATGGAATCAAATGGAGGCCCAGGGAGAAAGAGGGCTATTGTAGGCTGAAGAATGCCCCAAAGATAGCTTGCCCTTATTTGGGAAAGAGGTCTCTGCAAATGAAATCAAGTTGAGCATCTTGACATGGGGAAATTATCCAGGTGGGACCTAAAAGCCATCAGAAATGTCCTTATAAGAAGAAGCACAGGCATATTCATCTGACACATACAGGAGAGGAGAAGGCAAGGCAAATACAGAGCAGAAAGGTCTGAAGGTGCCAGCCTTGAGGAATGGAGCAAAGCTGCCACGAGTCGAGGAATGTCGGCAGCTAGCAGGAGCTGGAAGAAGAAAAAAATTCTCCACTAAAGCTTTCCTGGACAGCAAAGACCTGCTGACACCTTGATTTCAATCCAATGGTACTGATTCTGGACATCTGGCTTCCCGAACTCTGAGAGAATAAATTTCTCTTGTTTTAAGTGACTAAGTTTGTCATAATTTGTTACAGCACCCACAGAAAACTAGTACAGGGGAGAATGACTTCTAACAGGAAGCCAGCTGTCAGCCCAAGATTCCTTCCCTGAGATTTTAACCTCTCTCCTTCCCACCTCAGCACCCCACATACATGCATGCATATGTGCACACATACACACACACATATCAAGCAAGATCCTCCTGAATCTCTGCCCTGATAGATCCTGAAGATGGGTCCTTGGAGCAAATACCAAGCTGGAGGTACAGTTTTCTTCTCTATTGGGCGGAACAATCCCAAATGTTTTCTATTTGTAACAGTGAAAAGGAGACTTGGGAATAAGGCGTTGGACAGGACACAAGCATAGAAGCGAAGGAAGTGACTGCAGCGCACAGCAAGAGAAGCCCAGCAAGCCACGGCCAGCAGAATCTCGCCCTGTTCTCACTCAATCCATGTGCTGGAACGAGGACTCAGATTCACTCAGCCAAGCATAGGATGTTACCATTTGATGTGCTTTTCAGCAAATCACTCATAAAAAATTCATCACTGCAGCTGACCCTCATTAGAATGTGTTTCATTAAATTAAAACATCAATCCCAGAAATATATGTTTGCTTAATAGGCAGAAATGATTTGGGGACCTCATGGTGCACACTATCAAATCAAATCAAATGGTGGGAGCAGACAAAATTAAGCTATCAAGCACAGGGGGCAGGAGGGACAGCAGAGTTCTCTTGCCAAAGGAACATAATCATGGCTCATGATAAAAGCCGAGAGCTTCCAAATTGTGTGTCCATGCAAAGCAGTAGAATGGGATGAGGAATGTAGCCAGACAGGGTGCCTGACAGAGGCAGACAGGCCGGCCTTGAGAGCACCAGGTATGTCCCGAGCTCTCCCAGGAACCTGCCATTCAACCTCCAGGGTCTCCCTTCAAAAGGCTTGAAGGTCAGATTCTGAGGAGGGGCTCAAGGGCTGGAGAGGACATGGTGATGCCTCCAGCTTCCTCCCACTCCAATGTTCCTTAGAAGGCAGCTCAGGATGGGACAGGCTATCAACCTAAGAAACGGAAGGGGCAGAGCCAACATCCTAGCTCCTTCTCCAGATGAGACCCTTTCCAACAATGTTTCCTTTTCAAGTATATTATCTCCTTTCTTTTTTTAAATTTATTCTTACTCAGTTACAGTTGTCCCGCCTTTTTCCCCATTGCTCTCCCCTACCCTCCCAACTCCCACCGTCAACCCTGCCACCATTGTCCATGCCCATGAGTCCTCTATCCGTGTTCCTTTGCTTGTTCCTTCCTCTTCTTTCCACCATTATTCCCATCCCCCCTCCCCTCTGATCACTGCCAGTTTGTTCTTTATTTCCAAGTCTCTGGTTCTACTTTGCTCATGTGTTTGTTTTGTTGATTAGATTGTACTTATAGATGAAATGACATGATATTTGTGTTTCAATGCCTGGCTTCTTTCACTTAGCATAATACTCTCCAGTTCCATCCATGCTGTCACGAAGGGTAGGAGCTCCTTCTTCCTGCTGCATAGTATTCCATTGTGTAAATGTGCCACAGTTTTTTGATCCACTCATTTACTGATGGGCACTTAGGCTGTTTCCAGCAATTGGCTATTGTAAATAATGCTTCTGTGAACATTGGGGTGCACCGGTTCTTTTGAATTGATGAGTCAGGATTCTTAGGGTATTCTTACTACACTGCTGTGAAGCAGAGAAGCCATTATCCTTCCCCAAGGTAACAGAGGAGTGATTCAGCCTAGACTTCAAAGATAAGAAATGAAAGTTCCCCAATTAGAATCCAGGTTTGTTGTTTTCATGCTTGTTTTTGCTCTGCTGCGCTCCAAAGAAGTCCTGCCTCCCCGCACGGCTGCCTGAGCCAACCACTGAGAATGGCGAAATAGGTGGTCAGAAAAATATCCAAATTGCAGACACCTGAGATTTAGCACTTCATTAAATGACCTATGATTAAAGAGTCACTTCATAAACACTGCACTCACTGTTCAGAAATTTAAGCTCCTAAAGAAGGGCATGCATGTCAGAAAGCTAATTTTTGTTTTAATTTGTTTTAATATATTACTTGTAAGTCATATAAACTTGACTTAGATAAATAAAAAACAAATCAAAATTGTCAAAATGACAAAAATAAGTGCTTACCAACATGTAAATATAAAATAATATGCTTGATTCAAAATATTTACAGAGAAATTGAGTATTACTATCTCTATTGTATTCCCTGCTTGCACATCTAAGATGTTAAGCTCAATTTCTGTAAGAACGAGATCATATTAGGAAAGGTGCTAGAAAAGATGACACAAACTAGCTTCAACCATAAAAGGAGTATTTTGCTTCACGGGTTGGATGTCCAAATAGAGGTCAGGTGAGGCTTCCTATAGCAGCAACACAAAGTCCCAAGGTGCTGGTTCTGGCTTCCTCTCCCTCCCTGGGCTGGCTTCACCCTAAGGCTCCACATGGAGACAGCTCCCTACAGCAGCTCCTGACTCTCAACTCATTGTGGCCAAATGGCTGCAACAGCTCCAGACCTGAGGTTTCAGAGCATGTTTTCATCCAAGGAAAGGGAGAACATTTCACCCAGTGTCTTCTATGGCATAAAGGGAAGTCCTCTCCTTCCTAGAATTGGTGGTTTGCTGGCTCTGACCAAGATGCAAGGTACCAAATGGTCCAAGTAGGTCCTCCTGTGCTGACGTTAGGTACTGACAGTCCCCAGCATACCAGGCTAAGGATGGAGGCAGGGCAGGAATTCTGGTTATCATTTCTGGACAAGAAGGAACTGGTTGCACTCCTTCAAATAGATGTCTACTTCAGATTATTTAGGCAACAGTAGATTAAAATTAAAATAACAATAACATCATAAGAAATAAAATCTTTATGATTAAAAAAAAAGTTTGGGAAAAACATTGTATCGAACATATGCTACTTCCCTGCTTCCTTCTGAAATCTTATCAAAATAAAAGAGTTTTAAAATCTATGAACTATACAGGATGAGCCTAGCATTTTGTGATGTCAGTAAGTAAGAAAGCTCTTTAAAATAATGGTGGAGTTATGTCCAAAGTATGTAAAAACCAACCTGACAACCTGAAAGAGAGTGTCCAACACTGGAACAATCTGAGCACCAAAAGAAAGAAACATAGTATGAGACATAGCCCAAAGAACAAAATAAATATTCATAAATCCATACTGACATAAATAAATGATTAGATAAAAAATAAATGAGGGAGAAGGAACAACTTTCTTTGCAGAAGAATTCCAATTAAGAAGAGTGGGAGGAATAAGAGAAGTAGAAAATCTCTAGAAATCACACGCAATCATCGCTGCAGGCTATGTCCATCAGTGAATGCTAAAACCCGGGGACAAGAGTTTAAGGACACGTAGGACATTTGCATAGCCTCCAAGCATCCCCCAAATATGTATTACTCACAAAGAAGAAACCTTTATCCTCCACTAGAACCTTCCAGGGGAGAAACCTGGCAGATGCTCCCCAAGCTAGTGATCACATAAACCTCACCCCCGATATGATGCACTGAAAGGGGACATCATCTCAAATCCAAAACCTCAATCTAATCCTAAGAAAATGCCAGACAAGCACAAATGAAAAGACATTCTACAAAATACCTGACTGACCAGTGCTCTCCAGGATCGAGGTCATGAAACACAAGGAAATACGGAGGAACTCAGAAAGGTTAGAAGACAGCTAAGAGAACTTGACAACTAAATACAATGCAGGATCCTGCATTGGATCCTGGGACAGAAAAAGAACATTACTACAAAATCTGGTAAAATCTGAATCAAGTCCAAAGTTTAGTCACTATATTTAGTCATTACATTTAGTTTAGCATTTGATTTAGTATTGTACCAGTGTTAATTTCTTAGCTTTGATAGTCATCCCACTGTTATGTAAGATGTCACCATTAGGGAACTCACTGTACTATTTTTGAAACTCTCCTGCGTGTCTAAAATTATTTCAGAATACAAAATTTAAAATAAAGCTCACACCATGGGCAACAGCACAGAGAGATGGGAAGAGACACGTTTCTAGATCACATCCTTCCACTGTGCGGGCACACTGAAGGCCCCTGCCCACTGGCCTATCCACTGGCTTGAGCCAGTAAATTTCCTATTGTCAAGAGGGGTAAAAAAATCTATGGACTGCCTTGGCTTGGTGGCTCAGTTGGTTGGAGCATCACCTCAAACAGCAAAAATGTGTGGGTTTGATTCCCAATTAGGGCATACAGCTAGGTTGTGGGTTCAATCCCCAGTCAAGGTGCATATGGGAAGCAACCAATAGATGTTTCTCTTTCATACTGATGTTTTGGCACTCTCTCTCTCTCTCTCAATTCCCCCCTCTCTCTCTAAAATCAATAAAAACATATCCTCGGGTGAGGATTTAAAAAAAAAATCTATGGACTTACAAGGACAAGAAGTAGGAGAGAAGAGTATAGACAGGCACTGTGAACTGAAATTTGGAAGAAATGAGGGAGGAGGTGCCGGGAGGGTGAAATACCAACCAACCACAGAGGGAACTTCCAATTCATGCCCGGGACCCAGAAAGGAGGCAGGTGGCGGTGAGGTGTGGGACTGAAAGAGAAGCGTGGCAGTAATTCTGTCCAAGGCGCAGCTATGCCCCAGCCCGTCCCCTGACCCCCATGCGAATTCCACCCAGACAGCTGCCTGCATCTCCCCCAGAGGCTCCAGGACCAGGGCCCCAGGCATAGAGGAGAGCAAGGGATCAAAAGGAACAGAGGGAGGTAACATGAAAGTCTAGACACCATCCTCCACACCCTGCCCCAAGCCTCCTAATGAGTTCCCAGAATGCACACAGGCAGGCCTGCAACGGGCAGAAGACTGGACGTTCCTTCCCTAGGAAAATTGAATGGTGCTAGAGGAAATACTGACATGTGAGCTTTGCCCAGAGTATTCGTCTGCTCGGGCTGCCATGACAAAGTAGCACAGCCTGGGTGGCTCAAACAACCAAAATTTATTTCCTCACAGTTCTGGAGGCTAGAAGGCTGAAATCAAGGCAGTGGCAAAGCTGGTTTTTCCCTTGGCTCACAGACGGCCATCTTCTCCCTGTGCCTCCACATGGTCTTTCCTCTGTGCCTGTCTGCATCCTAATCTCTTCTTACAAGGACACCAGTGATACTGGATTAGGGCCCTTTCTAATGATCTCATTTAGCCTTAATCACCTCTTTAAAGGCCCTCTCCAAATACAGTCGCATTCTGAGGAACTGAGAATAATGACTTTAACATATAAATTTGGGGGAAAACACAGTTCAGCCCATAACACCCAGCAAAATAGCCGTGCACTCACGTAAGCATCCACCAGGCAGGACCAGGGGTTGCTCCTCCCCAAAACACACAGGAAGCTCCCAAACACCTCAGGAGCCTTCCTCCTAAATCCTGAAGAATAAAGCATCACCAGACCTTAAGGAAACTAACAACATGAGGTCAGGTGCCAAAACCAACAAATAGATAATAACGCACTCGGAACTCAGCGTGTCCAGACTGCACACAGAGGATGGGAAACTCCCTATAACCCTCAGAAAGACGCGGGAAAGGGACCGCACTCACAGAACAGAAGCAGCGTATTTAGAAGAGGAGCACCTAGAAAGTAGGGAAATGCTTTAGAAATTAAGTATGATAACATAAATTTTAAGTTTTAAGAGAATAGATGGGAGACCGAATCTCCCAGGAAATTGGATAAAAAGACAAAAAGGCAAACAATTTGAAAGCTATAAGAATAATCAGGGGTTCAATGGAGGAGGTCTAGCACCTGATATAGAAACATTCCAGAAAAACAGACCAGAGAAAACAGAGGGTACAAAGACTTAATAAAGGAATATATACCAGAACCAAAGATTCCCAAGGACCCAATCAAAGGAAGAAAGAGGGAGGCTCATAGAAACCAGGCGCTGAACCAGGAGGGAATCCCCGGGGACCAGAGTGTAAGGCAGGGTGCCAGGAAGACCCTCTCCAAGGATATAACCAAAGCACAACAGAAAATGGAACTAAATGCTTGACCACATGGAAAAGAGCAGCATCCAGAGGGTCATAATAAGGTAGGTGCTAAATATTGACTCAATCAACAGCTATCATATGCAGGTGCCAACCAGGAGGGAGTGGGGAGAAAGACAGGTTACGAGATAAAGTAACAACAGCAGTGACGCAGGCAGGTGCTCTGCGAGCAAAGGGAGCTCAGCCACTGTGGTAGCCCTCATGGGTGGGGGTCTTTCTCTTCCCTCTGGACACAGCCTTGAAGGGCGGGCAGGAATCAGCCAAGAAGAACCCACACAAAGTACCTCGCGAGAATGTCTGGCGTGTATCAGCTGCTCAATAAATAGTTGCTGTTACTACTCATATTCTTATAAAATTATTAATGATCCATGAAGAATATAGGAGTTTGCCATGCAGAATGTGCATACATTATGTGCACCATGCCTGGACCACTGTAGACACTTCACTGAATGATAGCTATTGTGGGTATTGTTACTAATAGTTCCTTAACTCATCTCTAGCCCTTGCATACTCAGAGCAGTTATTTGTGCCTCACTGTTTCAGTTACTTATTGTAGCATTAAAAAAAAAAACCACACCCACATCAATTATTTAAAAACAACCACCATTTTATTATTTCTCATAAGTCTGTGGGTTGACTGGACTCAGCTGCTGTTTTAATGGTTATAGTCAGAGGGTGGATGATGCTGGGGCATCTGAGAAGGCCGGACTCAGCTGGACACAGGCACAGCTGGCCTTTCTCTTCTTTGCGGCTTCCATTTAGTCTCAGGGCCTCTCCCTTGCACAGCAGCCAGCCACTCAGGGGCACACAGGCCTTCTGAAGGCACATGCCCAGAACCGGCATGGCCTTACTGCCACCACACTGTACTGGCTAGAGCAAGTCACTGGCCAGCATGGGATCAGTGTGGGAGGACACCACACATGAGCAGCATACCAGGCAGCATGGTTCTTTGAGGGTCACCCTTGGAGAGGCACAGTGGCCCCTGCAGGAGAATGACAAGTGGCAGAAATGGCATATTTGAAGTATCTAGCAGGGTGCCCTGCACATTCTAAGTACTCAACAAACAACAGCCAAACATAAAAAGGACACATTCCAGTTGGAAAATAACATGTACACAGGCACAGAGGCATGAAACACTGTGGAGGGATTACTGCACAAAACACTGGCAGTTGAATACAGAGTCCAAGAAAGGAGCCACACAGGCAAGGGACCTCTGCTGCCCCTGGAGCTCGCCTTCCCCTCAGACCTCTCCAGAAGTCTGGGGTGATGAGGAGGCCAGTTATGAGTATTTATGATGATGGAATTAAATGACATAAATGTCAAAAAAGTAACTGTTCCAGATATTCAAACATCAAAAGTATATAAAAACACAGAACCGCACAGAAAATATTTTCAAGGCATTGAGAAATGTTATTGCAGTAAACATTAATTAACAAGTTCTAAAAGATTAAAAAATAAAAGCCACTGACAAAGCTAAAAGCCACACAAAACACGAGAAGCAAATACTGGCATTGAAATAAGTATAACAAATGATTGATATCCAGAATGTGTAAACAATCCAACGGGAAAATGGGCAAGACAAGAGAATAGGAAATTCCCTGCTTGATGAGCTTTGTTGGCAGAACAACTTGGTGGTGTCTATTACAATCTAAAGTGTACAGAACTTTTTATTGAGTTTTCCTATTTCTAGATTCCCATATGGACAAACACTATAAAGATCACACAGGCAGCAACAAGAATATTAATAGCAGCAGTGGTTGCCATAGGAAACAATGGACACATCTTAATGTCTATCAAAAGCAGGCCAGTTAAATAAACTCTGGTGAATCTACAGCAGGCCACATTGCACATACCCATTTATCATTTTTAAAAACTAAGAATTCACTTTATTTCCATGTGTGCCAAGTATGCCAATATTTGTGGATAAATGTATAGAAAAAGTTTTAAAAAGAAACACCCTAAATTGTCAACAATTTAGCATGAAGTAGGGATCTTTTGCTTTTCCCTCCTGCCCTAATACTGAATTTTTCAATAACAATGTATGTATGTATGGCTTAGGTACTTTTATTTTAAAAAGGAAAAAGAAAGGCATGACTAAAAGAACTAAAAGGTGAAAAGAATAGAACAATATTATTTCATATATAACAATCAGAGCCCTAGATACAACCTAATCAGTCTGATGGAAAAAAAAGAAAATTCTCCTTCTGAGCTAAATCAAATGCAACAATGTGCTGATTACAAAAAGCATATGGAAACTATACACATCTATGATTAAAATACAGAATTGGGTTAATCAAATGCAAGTGCAGAATTATATCCACACATGAGAATTTAAGCCAAAAAATTAAGTAAAAACAAAAACAAAAAATACAAACGAAAACATGCATACACACAAGGAAATTATATAAACAGTACAGAACAAAAGAAATGAACAAAATATTAAAGATGCATCCCCAAACAATTTAATAGTAATATAAAAAATTTTCTCAGAGCTAATGGCAAATGATGATATGATAATCGAGTGAAAAATTAAAATACTTAATTAAAGCGATTGAGAAAATAGAACTAACTAACTGTGAGTCTATGACAGGAGAAACAGGATATATATTTTTCTCAAATGTACATGAGACCTTCCCAAAAACCAGGTCCGGTTTTATGTTCTCACCTGCAACCGTGGGTCAATCTCAACATCAGCAACAGGGGACAACCAGGCCTCATATGCCCTGATGGGATCTGTAGAAGCCCACGGTACCCCCAAAAGGTATTTCTGTTCTCCCCTACCCACAAAAAGATGAATCTGAATGCATATGACCCTCTAGATAGAGGTCCCCAAGGTGTGATCTGGGACTTCTGGGACCCCCCCAGCATTACTTCACAGATCAAAAGCATTTTCTTAATTATACAGGACATTGTCTTTTTCACTCTCATTCTCTCCTAAGCATACAGCAGAGTTTTCCAGAAGCTATGTGATATATGATGACATTATCAATGGTCTATGAAATGTGAGTTTGTATCTACTAGTGCTTTAAAACTTTGTCAGTTTTCTGTTTTTATACACTGAATATCAATAGATTGAACCCACATAAATAAATCATTTGGGTCCTCAATAATTTAAAAATTGTGAAGTTGGAGAATTCCCATCCCTTGATCTAATTATAGTTTATAGGAACTATGGAGTCTACAGGGGCAAATTAAACAGCACCATGAGGAGGCATCAGCCACACCCAGGAATCGAACTTACAGGTGAAATGACAATATTTGGGATTTGCTTTCAAATACTCTAGGAAAAACAGGGGCTCTGTGGGTTGAGAATGAAATGAGATTGAAAAAGTGATATTAGTAAACATGCATAGGCGTCTACATGGGGTACGCGAAGGAGCATTACACAATCCTCTAAACTTTTATGTAGAATTCTCAATTTTACTGTCACAATACAATTAAGATAGGAATAAATGTAATAAAGTCAATAATGTATAGTAAATAATACCAGGGAAAATTATAAAATATAATAAGGGACCATTATATAATGATAATAAAATCACTTTCCAAAAATTAATGATGACAAAACAGGCTCTACCATTAAAAGTACCAATAAAACAGAAAAATAAATTTTAACAGGATTTTAAAAAATTGAAAACCTAGGATTGATGAAAATGTATTATGTGGCTGAAGCTCAAAGCCCTAGGAGCCAGCCATGGGGGTGGCTGGGAACTACACTTGGGGAACCAAAATGCAGCAGCTACGGGAATCAAAAAACACATTCAGGAAACGGTTGGCACCTATTCGTGAAAAGATGAGAGGCAGCATTACAAAAATCAATCAAGATTAAATTGGGGTTTGAAAGAAGGCTGCAATAAAATGATAACACAATTGGGAACATCCCAGAAATGCAGTCAAAAGCAGAATTGGTTCTGTAACAACACATTCCATCCATGAAACAATATTCCGAAGAGTGGAAGAGAACTGTGGAGATGGAGGGGAAAAACGAAGTCCATGACGATGGAGAACCTAACCTTCAAACTGCAGGGGCGAGTGTAAAAGCCCATCAAGAGCTAGAAGGAAAAAGTGTGCTGGGAGGAAACAGTTCTCCTCTATTGCTTAAAAACTTAGTTTGGAGAGGAAAGTCGCATGACATTTCTTCCAGAGACCACAGCAAGGAGGAAGACGCCGGCCTGTCTCCTAGGAAATGCTCCCTTCATGCAATGAAATAGGAAAACAGGTCACATCTAAAGAAGCACAACAAATAAGCCTTTTCTCTGACTTCTCATTAGCAATAGGCATAATCCCTAAGAAACAAAAGCAGAGAATTCCAGGTATTCTTTACCCAGCAAAGCTGTCACTTCAGAGCACCTGCGACAGAAGGACCTAAATGTGTCCAGTGCCCGAAGGGGTGATTTATTGCTCACACGTCTTACTGACAAATTTAACTTCTAAAATTACTGAATACTTCCAAGCAGCAACTGAGTTGAAATGCCAACTCCAAAAGATAAATAAGGGACACTAATGGGAAGGGCTGCCGTAGTGTGAGGAATAAGAATCACAGATCAATGAGAAACATAAAGTGTGAAAGCAAAGACAAAGCTATTAAGAAGGAAAGAAAAACTGTGCCTGAGCTTCACCAAGTTTCAGTGTGTGAAGGCAAGGATGGGAATGGGGAGAGGGTGGGAAACACAACTGCTCTTCTTCTACCGCGAGGATCCAAAATTGCTGACATGGTGCTCAGTGAAATAAGCCAGACACAAAAAGAAAAAAACAGCATGATCTCACTTCCATGTGCAATCTAAGCAAGACAAATGCACAGAAGCAGAGAGCGCAGTGGCAGTTACCAAGGGCAGGGTGCTGGGGGAAATGGGGAAGTGTTGATCAACAGGTACAAAGTTCCAGTTATGTAGAATGAGTAAGTCTAGAGATTTAAGGTAGAGCACGATGACTACAGTTTATACCAATACTGCACTGGATACTGAAGATTTGCTGAGTCAATTTCAGGTGCTCTCATCACACACACACAAAATGGTAACTATGTAAGGAAACACTACATTAATTTAGCTTAACTGTAGTAATCCTTTACACATATATAATATATAATCTATATCTATATATCAGATTGTCATATTGTGTTAATTAAGTTTATAAAATTTTATTAATAATTCTTTTAAAAAACAAAACTTGCTGGTTTGAGTTAAGTAGTTAAAATTTTAAACACATGTACATAAAAATAGTCCTTGCTGACCAACATGGCTTAGTAATATTACAGTAGAAAGAAGCTGGTTACCATAAGAATAAAACAAATAGACAGGGGAAAAGAAGGAACAACGCCCTTGAGGAATGGCCATGTTTCTGTAGTCATAATTGGAAAGAGATGTCAAAAGAGCTGTAAACATGAAAATAAAAATTAGGGTGGCAGAAGATAATCCAAGTGTTACTCCAAAAATAAAAGAACTTAATTATCTCATGGTCAGGGGAAGAGAAGTTCCAGACTAGATTAGTAAGCGCAATCTCTTACACATGAACAAAATGTGAATATTAAAACATGTGTATAGTTTTTTTTTCATTAAAAAGTACGAATGCCCAGATTACTGAGTGTATGAGTTAAAATTCACTTAACAAATTACATATGGTCATTATAAAATGTTAAAGGCATACTAAGTACTAAAAACCAAAGACTCTTGAACATTTTTCAAATAACAAATGTCAATGAAATATATAAATACAAACTGACTGCCAATGTGGAGAACCTGATAGAATCCCTGTTGTAGTGATTTGCCACTCAACCATGTTGTTAGAATTCAGTAATCTAGTATACTAAAAAGCAAACACGTGGCTCTGAATAATATATAGTTAATAAGACCAAATTAATAAAGAATTAGAACAAATAAAATGAAAATGGAATATTTCCCTTTTTAAAAAAGGAATAGGATAATAATTGAGAATGTACTACATGCTATTATGCACAAAGAAATAATTATTATTGAAGTCAAAATCTCTGCTCACAGTATAATAAACATGTACTAAGAAAAAGCACATGAAAAAGTTTTGGGGAGTGATAAATAAAAAAAAAATAAGATCTGTTTCTTTCAAAACTCTAACAAAACATAAATCCTGCGGTAAATTTAAATGAGAAACAGAAAACACAAATGTACAATATTATAAAAGAGAAATTAAGAATGCATAAAAAGGAGAAGGGTCATTTGAGAATGCTATGCACAGTTATACTTGTATACCACTGAATTGGTTAATATAATGGTAATTTATGATTTTCTATTAAAGTTTAAAATACCAAGTCAATCAGGTATGTAAAATTTAAACAAATCAATAGTTGGGGAGAAAACAAGCAATTATAAAAGAAAAAAAACCTATACACACATAGACAGATATAATCACAACTCTTCTAAATCTGAAAGAGCTACAGTGAATTTAGTTAAGTGTAAGAGTTTTGCTAAAGACTGCAATGTAATTTGAACCATAGGGAGAAAAGGTATGTGATATATATCATCATGAAAGACATAATTCTGCAAACATTAAAATTTAGTAAGAATTATGTATAGAAGGAAATTATTCTGCAGTTCCATTTTTGAATGTAGGGAAAATATACTGATCATGACACTCGTTCATTAAATATAAGCCTTTTCTCCCAAAACAAGTTTACAAATATAAAATGGGGGTGAAAATATTTAGCAGCAGCATGAGTTTCAAACAGCTCAAAAGAGTACCAACAGTTCCCATTTATTGGCCATGTACTATTGTGCCAGTCACTGAGCTTGCCCAGCTCATATAATCCTCTTGCCAACTCTGTAAGGGAAACACTATTTTCACTTCCATTTACAAATGGGGAAACTGAGGTAGGGGAAGGATAAATAACTTGAAGGTCACTGAACTTCCAGGTGGTGGAGCCAGATTCACATCCAATCTCTCCTCTCTTTTACACTATCATTTTTTAATTAAATATATGGCTAATATTTTCATAATGCATTTCCAACAATATAATTTATATCAATATATATCATTTAAGCATTATGTCCTGAAAGGAGCTTTGAAACCTGCTCCGCTGACTAACTATATCATCTAGGACAAATTGCGGTACTGTTCTGGGTGTTTCCTTTTATTTTCCTTTTTTGCTTCTTTTCTTTTTTCATTAAAAATTTTTTAGACATTTACATAACTTACAAAGTGATCACCCTGGTAAGTCTAGCTAGTACCCATCTGACAACATACATAGCTATTACAATATTATTGGCCTATATTCCTGCACTATCATGAAAAGTAATGGAGAGCCGAAAAGCAAACGCATCCTAAGCTTTATTCGTATGTTATATCTAGGGAATTTATTTATTAGTTGAATTATAATGACTTTCTATTACAATTACAAAATTGTTTAATTACCTACCCCACAACTCTGTAAATTCCTCAAGAAAGGGATTTTACAATTAAAACTAAATTCAGGCAGAGCTCAGTTCAAAATATCATTGCACCATTAGATGACTACTGTTGTATTTTGCTGGGTATAATGTGCACTTTTTGCCCAAATTTTTTAGTGAAAAATAAGGACGCGCACTATACATGAATAGTACTAAGTTCCATATCTATATAAATGTTTTTAGTTCTTTTATTTATGCTTATGTGTTAAAAGTATAACTCTAGAAAGCAATATCGTTATCTGTATGCAAAATAATACCCTGCAATACAATAATAAGTTTTGTTTCTGAATATAAATAAATAATTGAATTTAAAAAATTAAAACAAAAGATTTTTTCTAGAAGTCTGTGCCCAAAATGTGGATACGCATTATATATGGGAGCACATTACACACGGTAAAATACAGTATGTCACCTGGAGTGAGTCAATCTCATTAAGCCTCAGTGTCCCCACCTGTAAATAAATAAATATATAATTATAAGTTTCTGTGAGAATTATGTAAGCTGAGCTATAAAAAGCATGCAGCACAGGCATAGCACATACAATGTGTTAAGTAAATCACAGCTAGCCAGACAACCTGAAATTATGGTCTAAACCAGGGGTAGGTAAATTACAGACCAAATCCAGTCCACAGTCTGTTTTTGCATGGCCCTCAGGTTAAGAATGGTTTTGTATTTTTAGAGGGTTAGAAAAAATATCAAAGAATAATAATATTTTGTGACACACAGAAATTATATGAAATTCAAATTTCATTGCCCAAAAATAAAGTTTTATTGGCACACAGCTATGCTCATTTGTTTACATAGTAACTATGGTTGCTTTCACACTCCAGTGCAGAGTTGAGTAGTGGTAAGAGAGACCATATGGCCTCAGAGCTGAAAACATTTCCTTTCCAGCCCTTTTCAGAAAAAAATGTGCCAACCCTTGACCTAATCAATTATTGGACAAAGGTAAGAAGTCAAGTATTTATATATCAATAATTTGTTTCCTGTGGTATGTTATAAATGGAGATTTCATTCCTGGAAGCCCGTACCCTACCACAAAAGTACTGAAACTGTTTATAGGAGAAAATAATACAAATATATGTGTTGGGTCGCAACCCCCTGGGAGCTTCCCAGGTGCAAACTGGAACTGGCCGCCATATGAAGGGCAGGAAGAGACTGAAGAAAAAGGCAGGCCCCTCCAGACTAGCAGGCAGAAGTTTTATCTAGCAAGGAACTTACATCCCAGGCTTATCCTGGGTGACTGTAAGACCAGCAGATTTTTTGCACCTACCCACCTGGATCTTAAAAGTTTATGTAGAGGCCTTAACTGGGTTCAGCTGCATACACCATCCAGATAGTCTCACCTTACTTCCTCAAGACTGTTCTTGGGCAGCCTTCTAACCTTGAGAAGGCAAACACAATGTACATGCGGAATGTACATTCCCCAGGCAGGGGAGGGGAGAGGATAAGGGGGCCTCGGCTGCACAGGTCCAGTGCACAGGTCAACATATTGTTGGTGGTCACATCCCTCAACGATATGATTTTAAAAGCACTTATATGAAAACAAACACAGTGTGAAAGCTATGCCATATATGTTTCCTTGGTGCGGGGGGCGGGGCGGTGATTTGTCTGCATGGATGAGTCTGTCTGAGGCCTTGTGGTTACAGTAATCTGTGGAGAGGGGGCTCCTTCTCCCTTAATCAATCTCCTCTCTGATAGCAGGTATCCATTGCTGTTCTGGGGACCATCCAAAATTATGGCCCTGTGTCCATATCATTCCCTGAATGTACGCAAATGGCTCTAAATGTGTGTCATGGACAAATGCCCAAGCAAGAGCAATGACCAGAAAACCTTCTTCAATGAACCTTTGCTCTTCCATTTCAAAAGACACCGATGGCTTAGCTCCAATGACTCATCATGTCTTTAAGATCAAGTTCACACTCATGAATATGGCACATACAGCCCCTTGGACTGGTAACTGTTTCTCAGCTCATTTCTCACAAACTCATCCCTAAAATCCAGGCACTGGTGACACTTACTCACTGCGGCATGTCATTTCTTGCCTTGGGGAGCCCTTGCTTGGATTGCTCACCTTACACAACAGACCCCACCCCACCCCACCCCTATACCAACCAGCTTCTATCAGCCCTACTATCCACTTAGCCTGATGATCTCCTTTTAGTCCTTAGTGCATACTAGTGGGATAAGAAAATAGGATATCTATCCTCCACATCACAACAGAAGATGAAAGTAAATGAAATTATTCTAACTCCATATAAGATAAGATGAAGGGGTATGAGAGAGGAGTGTGGTAGCACAATAATAAATGATGTCAAAAATAAAACCAAAAGAACGATAAGGTTTGACAACAAAAAGGCATGATTTAAACTTATGAGTTTAAAAAAGCCATTAAAAATGGATTAAAATCTAAATATATGTCACTTACTGAAGATACAACACAATTGATCAAAGGCAAAATTCAGAGAAGGGCTTTTTTTCATGGGAGGAGAGAAAGGCATCAAAAGTTAGGCTGGTAGATTCCAGAGAAACTGATCAGTCTTGAGAAGAAAAGTAAAATTTTGCTCTCTTTTTGTACGAGGACGAGAGGACCCCAGAGGCCGTCTGAGAAGGATGGACTCTGCCCATGCAGAGGTCTGCATCAGAGCTGCACTGGACACCCTGGTCGCTCTGACAGCACAACCTCTCCTGCACCTCACAGAAATGTAATCAGCATGAGAAAATCCTGCAAATAAAATAATGCTAATTAGAATTGGGGCTACATGTAGTCTATTTAGCTCTATTATGGGAATCTCCGGGGGGGAATTTGGGGAATGAGTTTTTACCTCAAAGACTAATGTTAATGTGACTTAGTAACAAAAAGATCAACTTGGGCTTTCACACTCAAGAGATTTTCTGGTGCCTCTGCTTCTCCTGCTGCCTCTAGCCAAGTCAGGGCAGATAATAAATCATGTAGTTACATTTTCCTCAAGGGGTCACCTGGTCTATTCATCACTGCTGCCGTCGGGAAGGGATCGTGGACTGAGGAGCATGGGAAATCTTAGTCCAGTCAGGTGCCCTGTCGTGTGCTGCCAAGCAGCCTTCGTTCCCAGCTGTGGTTCTTCTCACAACTGCTGAATTGTCCACTTCCCCTCCTCGGAGTGGGCGGGGCTGCTGTGGCTGTTTTGAGCAGTCTCCGCACATGGCCTGGCCCTTGATGGATGCTCAGGAAAGCTCTTTAGAAAGGGTAAATTGAACAGGGGACACAACTCATGTGAGAAGTACCATATAAATGCACAAATGGAGAAACATTCAACCTCCAAGAAATATAAATTCGATTATATGGTCACCTTGTACTCAGGTAGTATAAATACTGCTAATTTCATGAGTACAAGGTGACTATTCCTACACACACACACACACACACACACACACACACACGTACGCGCGCACACAAAACTGTGGTAAAATTCACCAAGAATTTGTTTACATTATACAATTTATATATATTCTTAAGCGGAAAACAACTTGGCAATTTGCATAAATTCCCATATGTCTGTATGCTTTGGTCTATGGCCTCACTGTAGTGGCATATCCTAAAAAATCATTCTTAGTAAAAGCCAAATGCACTGCAAAGTTTATTTCTGTTTTATCTATAATAGCAAAATGATTGAAACAACCAAATTATTTAACAAAAGAAACTGGTTAAGTAAATTATTAAATACCAACTCAAATCCAATGGATTAGAGTTTACTGACTCATATAAAATAATAATTAAAACATAACAATATGAAGAAATTTTTATGCTGTGAAGTTAAATCAGTAAGTTTAAAATTGACACTAAAGTTTAGCTATATTTAAAACCATTTAAATTTCATAAAGGTATAAAAAGAATTATGTGTGTGTTTCAAGAAAATATTACAAGTGACTATGGGTGAAATTTTCACTTTCTTTTCTTAACTATTATTGATACAGAGAGATCTGATCAGATCACTGGGGAGAAGTAGGGAGGAGTTGAAGGAGAAATTTGCTGAGGCAATTGTGAGCAGCCTAGGACTGGATTGGCTGAGAAGCTGAATGCCTCCACAGTGCATGGAATTGTGGGCCAGAAGGTTTGAAATAAAAGAGGAGCTCTCTGGCTTCTAGGCTGGCTCTCTCTGTCTCTCTGGCTCTTTTCCTCCAGGATGCCTGGATGATGGTGCTGCAACTGCCTGCATCTCCCAGTGGATGGTATTTTGGACAGGAAGGAACTCTGGGTGCAGCCAAGGATGGGGCTGGCCTGGCAGAGGATGGCAGGGTTTTTCTTCTTTGGCTGTTCTAGAGGGGACAGGCTCGGAGGCAGAAGCCTGCCATTCTTCCAAAATTGTGTAGCTTTTGTATCTTACATTGTTTTATAATTTGTAAACTAACCCTATAGAAATAAGATAATTAAAACTAACAGAGGGAACGATAGAACTCAGGTATTAAAGAGTTTAGCTATAGTTGATAGGCTAAGTGATTAAAGCTGTAACTAAAGAGTTAAAGAGTGTAGCCTTAATTGACAGGCTTTAGTGACTAAGGCTTGTGGAAATCTATTATTCCAAAATTGTGAAGCTTTGAATAAAGACTTCTTTCCTTTGTCACCAAACCTTCACCTCTGGAATTTTGCCTAGAGGATGGTGGCAGGCAGCAGGACCCCAATTATTGTTTGGTAATGTTATTATAATATTGTCTGTGATTTTTTTTATTATGGCTATATAATTGATATATAAAATTGTATTAGTTTTTAGGTGCACAACATAAAGATTTTATAAATTCTACATATAATGAATAGATTACCATGATCAGCTGTGCAATGAATTTTTTGAAAAATATACTTAAAACTTCTCTAGTTATATTTCATTGGAACTAGAGAAAGGAGAGCTGCTCTTTAAAGATCTGTTTGCTCTGTAAAACTTTTCATTATTTATTTATACTGTTACACATAAAATGCAATTAAAAACAGCAAAAAAGAAAAAATATTACTATTTCAGGGAAGGAGATAAAGTGGATTTTCGCCATTAAACATCAGAATATGTTCAAACAAACATAAAATAAATAGTAACAATGGCTTAAAGCCAAGCCAAAACCATTGGGGCTGAATAGGCACTCCAGAAGTAGATCCAAATTTTTAAGGAATTAAATAAAGGAAGGTAAAATGTAATAGCATACATTTTGACAATAAACCAAATAACACAATGGAGAAAAATTAACTTAGATCCATATCCAATCTAAATTCAGTAGCAAAAATGACAACTGTAACAAATCAAATATAGGAAAAACTTGAAAAATAGAAAGCAACATTCTTCTCCCAAATAAAGGCCTTTTTAAGTTATTGCAATAGAAAAAAATGTCAAAGGAAAGATAAATATTCTTACCAGGTAACTGTTATTATTACATATAGTTTTATAAATATTACCTACATTAATGAAAGCATAGAATATATTAACTAAAGGAAAAACAATAGCATTGGAAAACTCAGACAAAAATATTATTAGCGCACACACAAATTGTGTGTGTGTGTGTGTCTGTGTGTGTATACCATTCAAAGGGAAAACATTCCATTAGTCTCCAGCACAAACATGAACACGGGTGTAAACAGAACTCCTTTCGTAAGTCAATGACTAAAAATGGGTTTAATGTGTCAGCAGTTAAAGAAATGCAAATTAAAACAGTGGGTGTACACCTTAAAATCATCAAATTGGAAAACCAAAAAAACTATTAAGCCCTGTTTTGGCAGGGAGATAAGTAAATTGGCTCAGTTGTATCAAGTTGTATTAAGACTAGCTGTATCAAGACTAATTAGAAATAGAACAAGAACAATACCACAGTCATATAAATGTATGTACATAACTAGAAGAGCTTGCTTGTGGGGGGTTTTTCTGTATATAGATGCTAGGAATAAAATTATTTAGTTATTTCTAAAAAATAGAAATGACCTGATATCCAGCAATGGGAAATGGAAACGCAATTAAGGTATATTAAACCGTGGCCTATTGCACAGTCGTTATCGCCATGTAAGAGTAAGAAAGAACATTTATCAAATAATGTGAAGGAAGAGAGGCTGAAAAAATTGAATATCCATAATGACTACAACCATGTAAAGAGCTCCCTGTGTTTAAATAAAGATGGGACTAGGATAAGGAGAGATGAAAATAATTCATATATTCTAATAAAAGTTTATAATGTAAAATTTTAAACACTTTTGCAGAATGAAAGGAAACCCAGAGTGAAGATGCCATTTTAAATCCTTCAGGACCAGCTCCTAGGAAGCTTGCAGGCAGTTTATATCCACAGACATGCTGTTACCTGAATTACCTTACCTAGTGGTGAAGGCCAAACGGCACCTGGTCGAAGGCTCCTCAGGGAGGTGCTCTAGAATTACTGACAGGGGTGCTGACAGTTATAAGTACAGTGGAAGCAGACTCAGCCGGGGTGCTCCATCACTGCAAAAACACCTTCCACAACCATCTTGCCCAGAACCACTGGCCAGGCTTACTGAAACACGCATAGGTCTCTAAGATAGCCTGATAACAACGCAGAGGTTTCTAAAAAGTTGCCTCCTTATTCAGAGAAAACCTTCCTGTCATTATAATCAAGAAGCTATGAAAAGCTTCTTTGGAATAAAATGCTTTTCAACACAAGGTATTGAGTTAAAGACACTTAAGCCTTACTTCAAGAAACCAGCAGCTTTCTCAAAACATTTTCTGAAGAAATATATATTTTCTGGGAAGCAGCTGGATTAATCGAGTGGATTCAACTGTTAACTCACTAGGAAAAAGAAAATGCCCATTTTTCATTAAGGAAGACAAACTAGAGGAGTTTTTATTAGAACCATAAACCTCTTAAGTACAGGGACATGGTCTTGTTTTTCTTTATAACTCTACAGTCTACCAGTACATTGCTGAGCGTAGGGGGATGGATAAATGGCTGGATGGACAGGTGGATAGGTGAATGGGTAGATGGGTGGAGAGATGGATTGCTGGCTTGATGGCTGGGACGGTGACTGGGTGGGTGAAGGGATGGATAAATGAGTAAGTTGATGGATGGGTGAGTGGGTGGGTGGGTGGATGGATGGATGGATGGATGGATGAATGATTATGAGTTTTAATCTATAAGGATCTTCTCAAACCACTTACACATATCAGTGGGTTACAAAAGTTACAATGGTAGAAACAGTAGTGCTCTGAACACAAACCAAACAAGAGAGCAAACAAAAGACTTAAAAATCAGCCCATGAAAAAAATAAATGAATCATTTGTGAGATCTTTCATAGGAAAACTTCAGGGTTTCTTGCCTTGTAAATTGAACTTAAATTCTTTGGTCATTTAATCAGGGTAAACCAGTATAATGAAATGCTTTGAATGAGTCATTTTTGACAAAGAAAAGAGGTGTCTCACAGCCAAAGCCAACTTTGCTGCAATAGAACCTGCAGTCTAGCGGAGGTTTGTGAAGTGTGCCCAGGACCAGCAGCATTAGCATGAACTGAGAGCTGTTTAGGAAGGCAAATTCTCAGGCCCCACCCAGACCTATGAATCAGACACTCTGTGTGTAGGGCCTGTGATCTGTGTTTAAACAAGCTCTCCAGGTGATGCTGAAGTCAGCTCAAGTGTGAGAACCCACGTGGGCAGCACATATATGAAGAGAACTCTTCATGTTCTGACCTATGTTTCTTTTTTAAATAGTGGGGAAGGTAGCAAAATAAAGTTTCTCTGAAGTAAAACACCTTCTAGATGAGAACACCTTCTAGACGGAGTAGACCTTCTAGATGATATGTAGATTTAAAACTCTTTTATGTAGTCACAACACCTGCAGAATCCAGGAGCAAAGTGGTTTGCCAATCTTAGGTATACCTATCTTCCCAAGCAACATCAGCTAGAATATGGTCTATCATGAGGCTTTTCTTTCTCAAAGAGTGTTGCACTGGTCACTAGTCAGCTACTGCTAGCCAAGACGCCACAGAGAAAATTCTGGAAGTGCAGTCTTTTGGCTTCCCCTCAATCACCCTTGTACTGGGCCAACTTTAATAGGTATATTCAAGATCAACAGAGAGCAAGGAACGTAATTCAATGTATTAAAAAAAATGATAATAGGAAACTGAAGATCTTGTCTTTCTTGCAACAATGCCCATCTACTGATCACATTTATTTTGGTTAGTTATTGCTTCTAGTTGGGAGAGCAGAAAAGAACTATTATTTGTTGAGGACTACTATACTTTTCACTTATCCACTTGAAGATGGTATTTCTTTTCATCCTTGTTTTACAGATGAGGAACAAGCAACAGTCTCAAGGCCACACAGTATTAAGTAGAATAATCAGGTGTTAACCTCTGGTGAGTTTCAGGTCCCCAAGACCACCCCCAGGTCAATGATTGACTAGATGGAATCACAGGACTCAGCATCCAGTCATCCTCATGGCTATAGTTTATTGCAGTGAAAAACTACTGAGCAAAATCAGTAAAGGGAAAAGGGACATGGACCAAGTCTTGAGGATATTAGGCACAAGCTTCTACAGTCTTCTCCCAGGGGAGTCACAACAGAATATACTGAATTCCCCCAGGAAGGAGTTTTGACAGCACATGTGAAATACCTTCTACCAGGGAAGCCCATTAGAGACTCGATGCTCAAGGCTTTCATTGCAGGCTGCTCACATTGGCCAACCACACACCAAAATTCCAGACTCCCAGAAGGAAAGCAGGTGTTCAGCATAAACTATATTATTCATACAAATAATTTAGGTACAGTAAGTCACTTTTATCAGCCAGGAAATGGTGGGAACCCTCCCAAAATCCAAGCACTCAGATGGCAGCCAAGGGCCAGCCTTGTGAGCAGACCTCTGTCAGGACAGCTGTGTCAGGCCTGCTGGGTTAAGTTTTTCCTGCACACACTAAGCGAACCAGATGCAAAGCCTCTTCTCTTTTCGCTGCTCTGCCAGACAAAAACTTCTTCCTCATACACGTTCCTAAAAACCCAAGGAGCTCTGTGGCAGTTTATAAACTTACACATGCCTAGAGTCAATGATTCCATTCTCCAGGGTCTGAAATTCTTTTTGGAACTAACCTTTGGTCAGCAAAATTTGTCCAATTGTCTCAATTGTACCACAGGTCTTAATTTATGGAAGTGACTGACTACAGAGAAGCTAATGCCATTGAAAGATTTTTTATTACTTACTCTTCCCGAGAGAAAGGGCCATGCCACACCACACAAGGCCACCTGAGGATATACCAGGAGTTGATCAGGAAACAGAAAGAGAAGTGACAAGGAAACCTACGTCTCACTTCACTGGGGAAGGCAAGGCAGGGCAGGTAACGGCTGGAGACTGACTGTGTGAATAATTCCACCATGGCTGGAGCAGAGGGCCTGTCCCACTGTCTGGTCCCTGGCCCTGGATATTTTAGGGCAGGGGGAGTGTGAGAGTTTAGGGCTTGGAGTATGAGAGTTTAGTAAAGAGCTGTGAGCTCGGGATCACAGGGGAGATATAAACAACTTTGGCTATTAGTTCGGCCCTATAATTAGTGGGTGCCAGAAAGTTACAGAATCTAAGAAAACAGTTAGAATATCAATCCATTGTGTGTGCCCTGTCCTAGGATCTGGCCCGCCCTGCCAACTAATCTGTCCCTCTCCCCTATAGCTTTCTAATGCCAGGGCAGTTCTCAGCACAGTGCCTGGCCAAAACCCAGAGTCAAGAAACATTGGCTTATCCCTATGATTATTTTGTGGCTACTCATGAAATAATAATTAAGATCACAGGCTCCAGAGTTAGGCAACCTAGGTTCAAATCCCAGCTGCCACCTTAGGTTTTAAAAGTTTTAGAAAGCACTCCGCTGTAAAATGGAGTTAGTCATCGTATCTACCCCACAAATTTGTTATGAGGGTATAATATGATAATGGGTATAAAGTTCTGAGCAGGTGCCAGACACAGACTATGTGTTCTATCTAATGTCAGCTACTATTTCCTCCTCATTTGTCCCCTTGACCCAAGGCCAGAGCTAGGCAAACACATTTCTACATCAGCTCACATCCTGGGGCCCACAGACGGTGCTGTGGCCAGAGGCCACTATAGTATATCCAGATACAGAGACAGACAGCTCTTATCCATCTCCTGACCCATTTAATTCCTTAAGGACCTTCCTCCAATAGGACCATACAAATCTGAGACAGTTCTGGGAGCTGAAGGGTTTTAGTGTTTTGTTTGTAATGCTATCAAGATGTCACTCTTTAATTCAAGGGAGTAACTAAAGTGAAGGAGACTGAAGTTGCTTTAGGTAATGAGTGAAGTTTAGAGCTGGAAGAAAGAAAAAAGATCATATGCAGATGAGAAAAATGGGGGTCCAGAGGGGTTAACTGACTTATCCAGGACACATGGATAAACACCTCCAGTGTCCAGCTATCACCCCTACCACCTATGTCCCCAGGAGTAAGCACCGTGCCATGGCAGGCTCGGTTTCATCACAGGCATGAATCTCTGTATCGACTTCTTTCCCTGAAACCTACTTGTCCCTTCTTCCTCCAATTCCAATATTGTACCTTCCTGGGAATAGGATTATTTGACCTTGGGGATCCAAAAACTTTTTCTTTAAAGATTCCATTTCTCCTTTTCTGAGGTGGGAAAACAAATTCACTTAAGTACTTTATGACAAACCAAGAAATTTGCAATTTCAAATATCTATTCATCTAGGACCACAGTCCAAGCTAAGTGACCATGGGCAAGTTACTACACTTCTGTGACCGTCAGACTCCCTGCTTTTATAAAACGGGCATATTTGATAAAACTACTTCATGAAATTTTTATTAGTGAATAAGAGAGTGCACACAAGAATGCTGTATACCTCTAAAACACCACATTGATACAAGAAGCCAGTATGTTTTTTGTCAATATGCACCAAAAGAAAGTAAAACATTAGTCCTTTTTTAACTGCACATGGACAAACAACACATTATTTTATTATTCACTAGCTATTTCTGTAGCTAATTTCCCAGCTTATTCTTTCCTTTATAAAAGGAGAAGGAAGAAATCAATGAAATAAGAATACTGCTATTTTCTAACACAAATTAAACTCCCCATCCAAACAAACAGAATAGCCAGCAGCATATGGGTCTGTTTTCTCAATCCTCCTCCTCACCCCCAGGGAAAATCAACCATATGGTGGAAGGAATCGGCTGATGGCTGGCCTGGTCTGATGGAGGAAAGACATGGTATTTGTAAAACCAGAAATGATGTCGCTGTTGACATTCTTAT
The DNA here is from genome assembly GCF_021234165.1 of Pteronotus mesoamericanus. Classification (NCBI taxonomy): domain Eukaryota; kingdom Metazoa; phylum Chordata; class Mammalia; order Chiroptera; family Mormoopidae; genus Pteronotus; species Pteronotus mesoamericanus. The sequence goes on from NW_026555308.1 coordinate 17,042,892, forward strand.
CCCAGCTCTGCTCCACCACGTGAGCCAAGAAAGCAGGGTGCTTACACCAAAAAGGACAAAGGGGGTATTGGTGCAAAATCTGATGGACGTGAACAATTAAAGTAGATGATGATGAAAGACAAAAATGCATTCTGTCCAAGACTTTTGGTGTACACATGCCACTTACACATCCAGGCTCTGTGTAAAGAGAGGCTATTAAATGCCTGGAAGGTGGAGAGCAGTAAGAGGTGTGGCCCCTCCAGCCATCTCAGAAACAAAGACAAGCCTGGGACGGAACCACACCAGTCAAGACATATTCAGAGCACAGATGAGATATCAATCAATCCACACCCACTATCCAGGCTAAATAGAAAAAGACAACACTAAATACTGGTGAAGATGAACAACCAGAACTCTCAGGTGCTGTTGACAGAAATCTAAATTGGTACAATTGACTTAATAAAACTATCTAGTAGTGTCTTTCAGAGTTCAACATACACCTACCCTATGACAATATTCCACTCCTCAGTATCTATACAAGAGAAATTAAAACATAGGTGCACAAAAATCTTACACAAAAACATTCTACTAGTAGCTTTATTCATAACAGCCCAAAACTGGAAACCACTGGGATGTCCATCAATAGGAGAATAGAAAAATAAACTGTGATGTATCCATACATGGACTACTACTCAACAAAAACTCCAGATAAATAAAATAACATAAATCAGGGGTCAGCAAATTATACCTGCAGACCAGCTACCTGTCATTGTTAATAAAGTTTTATTGAAACAGAGCCTCACCCAGTCATTTGCATATTGTCAGAGACCTTGTGGCTGGAAAGCCTAAATTATTTACTATCTTCTCATTTAAGAAGTTTGCAAATCCCTGACAAAGATAAATGCAAAAAAAAAAAATTATGCTGAGTGAACAAAAAAGAAACAGAAACAAAAAAGTATATACTGCTTGATTTCTTTTCTGTGTAGTTCTAAAATAGGCAAAACTAATCTACAGTGAAAAACATCAGGATAGTGCTTGTTTCTGGTGGATGTGGAGGACTGGTTGAGAAGGGGCACAAGAGAAATTTCTGGGGTAACAGAATTGTTCTATATATGCTGGTGACGTGTGGGTTACCCAAATGCATGCAGTTTGTCCAAACTGAGCACACAGTACAGTTAAGATCTGTGCATTTCACTCTATATGTAAATGACACCTCAATTTAGAAATACCGAATTTTTTTTCCAGAAACAGATATTCAGAATCTTAGCTCTCTAAACTGGGCCCTTTAACTCTTCTCTTTGGATGCTTTGCATTCTTAGCTTCACATTTGAAATTCAACTTCAAGCTCATCTTGTGCAGCTGCTTTTTCTTAATTACCAGCTGTTCCTAATGACCAAGCCTGAGACCTCTTGGGATCCCTCAGAAGATGTGGTTTTTAACTTCATTTCATCTACAGGTGTACCTCAGAGACACGGTGGGTTCAGTTCCAGACCCCCCCAGTAAAGTGAGTCCTGCAATAAAAGGAGTTGCAATCATTTTGCCAGTGGAGGGTCTTGCTTTTAATCTGTAAAAAACACAGCACCTGTGAAGTGCAATAAAAGGTATGACTGTGCAGTCTTTGTTCAAACAGCCCTACAGGACACACCCAACACAGAAAAAGCTCAAAGCAAAGATGCTCTGGTTGAGGCAAACGTGAGGTGAGGCCAACTCTTCTCCCACCTCCCCACTCAGGAAAATCTGGGTGGGGCCTCCTCAGCGCATGGTCACAGCATCAGTGACCCGCATACTTGCTTTCTCCCTGCACTAACTACTGGGTCACACTGACTGGTCCACCCTCATGGGCAAGGTCTCTCCCGCTTCTCTCTCTCTGACTGCCCCTTCCGTCTGGGGGCTGAGGCTGCAGGCTAGCCGGTCCCCGCTCTCACAGATCCCTCGGATGCCTGCACCTCAGGGGTGGGGTCCCACAGCCTCTGTTGGCAAAAATATCTGAGTTAAGGACCATGGGAAAGGCTGTCATCTAAGGAGCTTCAAGTCCTTTTGTACAGACAGCCCCCCTTTCTTGTTTCAAAACCTCATTTTTTTTTTCTTCAAGAGCTGTGGAGAATGAAACAAAACACACATACTTAGTATAAGAAGACATATTTTACACTGGAACTGAGTTGCTCCCTCAGAATAACCTACATTTTCAATCTCCCCAGGCCTACTTCTTGTGAGATATACTTGTATCCAGAGACCCAGGGATGTGTCCAAAGCTTTGCTGTGGACATTTCAACATACAAAGTGACATGGCTCTGAACAGGCAGCGCTGCCCCAGACATTTCCCACGACTGACCCGGACAACGGCAACCTGTGTGCAGGTTAGCATTGCCCGGCTTCGACGTACAAACCTCACTCTCAAAGGAACAAAGAATTCCACAATGGAAATTAGATTGAGCGGGGGATATATAAGAAAACAATTTATTTTTATGTTTTCTTTAAAAACAAAACTACTGAGCAAAACTAAAACTAAGAAGAATGATGTAAATAAATAAAGCAGACAAAAGGCTCAGGAGAGATTTCTACCTGTCCCTGGCAAGTTCTTCCATGTCTTTACTGAATTAATCATTTTAAGGTACCTACTAAGCTCTTGGAGATGTCCTCCCTTTTTTGTGCCATCTGACTGTATCTGGGCCCATTTGTCAGAGCCTTAAGCTTTCCTTATAAAGATAAAATCCAGAGTAAACGGGAAGGGGTCCGGGGGAGCAGAGGTGGGGGCAGCTGTCCTCTTGGGTGTTTACCTTCAGGGAGATAAAAAGAAAATAAGGGAAATGCGGGCTCTGTCCGAGGAAAGGAGTTGCAGGGTGCAGCAAACCCAGCTTTCTTGAGTTAGGACAATATTTATTTTCCCATTATAGCATCAGTCTTGACTAACGTGACCAGGTAGGTGAGGGTTTGTACAGGGCCCTTTCACTGTAGTACTGGCTGGGTAAATTGTAGCTATAAATCCCTTTGTTAGGGTACTGAGTTTGGAGTTTTGATGACATTAGGCTGATTGCCCCTCCTTTCCTTCATGCTCCAAGGTCGATGTGCACCCAAAAAGTAACAGCAAATGTGAAGCAAAATCTATCATATGCTGCATGGGAGCTAACAATCAAACTCTAGGAGTTTCTCCCAGCTGCTAAGCCCAAGCCCAAAACATGACTTCTTACACCCTCTGCCTAAAGTATGAAAGCATGGAGTGCCCAAGGGAGAAGAGCAAACCTGGCAGAAAGTTGGACCCACCCCAGGAGGCGGAGCCTAGCTCAGTTTAGCGCTGCAACACAGGTGAGAGAGAGCAAAAGAAACCACATCTCTGCAGTTGGTTTTTACAAGCCATGACCCAGGACACCATAAGCCCAGCCCCATCGGGGTCCTAGAGTCTAACGCAAGTACCTAAGTGGTCCCTCCTCTTGGAGCAAGGGTGTGGGGGTGGAGAGGGATACAACCAAAAGAAATTAGCTAGAAAATAAGGACTTAAAAGACCCAAACAAAAGCAGAATTCCCTGTGGTCAAAAACTGGGGTTGTGTATGGTTGCTTTACATAGATTATCATTTTAGGAGGACCTTAATAGACTAATTTACAATTAATGTCAAAATTATAACTACCATTATCTAATACATCTCTGTGATTCAGAGAACACACAGGAATCTTGAATTATCTTAGAGGTCTTTACTATGGAAGTAATAGCTAACGAACCGAATAGCTAACTATCTCTTTCTAAGTGTTCAAGTAGAACCTGTGCTTCAAAACTGGTATCTCTTTACTGAACAGTGACCCTATGGCTGACTGCAATTATTACCATTACTGCGAAGACATAAAAACTGAGTAACAGAAAAATAGATTATGCCCCCAGGTCGCACAGGTTGTATGGCAGGCTGACTCCAGATTCAGAACTCTTAATGCACTGCCTTAAACTCCCTCCATCATTTCCTATGCAAATTTTACTACTGCTATGAGTTTATCAAAAATTTCAGGTAACACCAACTGACAAAATTTGCAGGTGTGACTACTCATAGAACAATGTAACATGAGTCTGTAGTACAACCCGCCACATAGTAAAGCCAAGTAGGTAAGTAAGTGCATGGTCCTTTTAACGTAACTAGCTGTTTTCCATGTTGAGAGAAGAAAGGGAATTCTGAGAGCTGGACCAGGGATAACCCAATAGAGCCTATCCTAAGAGGGTAAGTCTCTTAAATAGCAGAGCTAAAGATGGGGAGGATTTACCTGAGGTGAAGTGTGTGTCATTAAGACAGAAACCATCAAATGGGTTGCATGTGATTATAAGCCAGAGCTGGGAAATGAGGTATACAATTCAGTCCCAGCACCCAAGCCAGGAGAAAGCGAGTCATCCAGAGGATCTGGGTTACTTTGCAGCATACACTATGTATTAGCTTGCTAGGGATGCCTAACAAAGTACCACAGACTGGGTGGCTTAAACAACAGAAATTTATTTTCCCACCATTCTGGAATCTGAAAATCTGAAATCAAAGTGTCAGCACGGTTGGTTGCTTCCTTGGCTTGTTGATGGCTGCCTTCTCACTCTGTCATCTTATCATCTTTCTTCTGTGTTCAAATTTCCCTCTTCTAATAAGGACACCAGTCATATTGGATTAGGGCCCACCCTAATGAACTCATTTGAACATAATTACCTCCTTAAAGACCTTACCTTCAAATATACTTACATTCTGATGTACTAGGAGCCAGGATTTTAACATACGACTCTTGTGGGGATGCAGTCTAGCCCATAACATGGTGTGTGGTAATTCTTCGTGAAGGTGTGGTTGTTGCTGCCACTGCTTTGTTGGTTTTCACAGACAAGGAGCAGATACTGGATTCTAGCCTGGGGGTGAGGGAGGCTGTGGACAAGTTCTTGAAGGGGTCAGATGACAGGGTCTTGGTGAGTAACACCCAGAATCAACTCTCACTTGGGAAAACCACTAAAGGGAACACTCCTCGGGAGGAAATCAAAACTCCCGGAAGGGCCCTCATCACAAAACTCGGGGAGTGAGGGCCTTTGTAAAAGACATGCCATCTGAGTGGAGAGGTAAGGACTGGGGAGGCAGCAGCATCTGGGGGCCGTGCCAGGCCCAGGCCAGGGGCGTCTGCTCAGGGTGACTCTCCTGTCTTCAAGAGCTACACTGGGAGGGAGTACATGAGAACAGCAAAGCCATCATCAGCCACATTGGACTGAATGGATGAAATGGTTCAATGTCCAGCTAGAGAATGGACTGCGCCCAGCTGCGCAGACTCAGTTCCTGGAGAAAAGACAAAGGCAGCCAAGTCACTGTCATCTTCTCAGGCACAGTTTCTACCATGAACTGACACTGAAGTGAGGAAAGCTGAATCCCCTCAATCTGCACATCTGGGTCATAAAATCGTAAAAGAATCACGAAATTCCACAAGCTCCACAATTCTTCAACAGCCCTGCGGTTCACTGACATGAAGTGCACATGGCTTTTCTAAGAAACAATTACCCTCTGCATCCAAAGGTCCAGCTTGCGAAGCCTGAAAACGTTAAGTGGTTCATTTACAGAAACATTCTTTTCTTTGCAAAACAAATAAATCCAAGAAGACGCCCCCACCCCTACCCCAGCAAATTGGCGAGATATCGAGGATGCCCTACCCAATGATATGTGAGGTCGTGATTCTGCAAATTAGCTAATGAATGTAACGTAATCCCAGGAGTACTCCCAATCTGTCTCCTGCTGCAGCTGCCTGCTCTGCCCTCCCCAGGACACAGGATTTGCTGTAACACTTGGAAAGCTCCCTCGTTTGCTCACAAAGAATTTGTAGCAGAACATGCGGTGCTCCCAAAATGTTACCCAAGAGGCTCCAGAAACAAGGTTCCAGAGTTTAAGTGAAGTAATAAAGTAGATTTCTTACAAATGTTAAATCATGATTTATGGCTCTCTGAATGTCGACTCCAGCAGACAAGACTGGGAGAAAAACATTCCCATACAGTCAGTCTTTAAACATAAAGGGCAGACAACAGAACTCGTAAAGATTCTCTTGACTTTGAGCAGTTGATTCTCACTGCATGGCCCTGCGCCAGCAGCATCAGCCCAACTTGTTAGAAATGCAAACTGAGGGGCCCATTCCAGACCTACCTAATCAGAAACTCAGGTGGGACCCAGCAATTGTTCTCAAGGTGATTCTGGCGTACACAGAAGGCAGGGAACTGTTTATTTAGGGGGTTGTAGGTAAGCTTCGCCCCCTCAGCCTTCTACTGATCGCCCTTCCATTTATTTCAGCATTCATTGATCACTTATGTGTCAGGTACAGTGAATGGCACAGGTGTCAAGAATTAATAAAGAGGCTACCCTTGACCCTTCCTTCTCTTTTTTCTCTTACACCCAGTCTTCTGTCTCTTCACAGTTCTTCCTTTGAAAAGGCTCTAATGTTGGTTTCCTTTCCATTTCCACAACAGCCATGCTCATCACATTAGCCTGGCTCATTGCACCTGCTTTCCAGACTGGGCTCCTTGCCTCTGCTCTTCCCTGAGCCTTTCCTTCATGACACATACCACTGCCCTTGTTGTCACAGAACCCCCCTGCTCAAATCCTGCAGTGTTCCCCACTGCACCACACCTGGTCCAAACACCTCCAGTTGGCTTTCATTTGTCTTTCAGTTTGGTGTCCAAATTCTCTGCCCCAAACCAGCCTGTCCCTGTTCTGAGCCTTTTCCCCTCCCAATCAAAATAAAATTGAATTCCTTAAGGCGGGACTAAGACTTGCATGTCTCCCCAGGAATGTAGTGGTATAAGAAAACAAGGGGCATGTCATGAAAAGGGCAAGTCATTTAACCCATCCACTTCAATTCTTTATCCACAGAAGGGTGATATTAAGAGCCATTGCACAATGATAAGGTGTCTTAATCAATTTGGGAACAAAATTACCATAGACTGGGCAACTTAAACTATATTTACTTCTCACATTTCTGGAGGCTCACAGTCCAAAACCAAAGTCCTAGTAGATCTGGTATTTGATAAGGACCTCTTCCAGTTTTGCAAATGGTTATCCTTTTGCATCCCCATGGTGGAGAGCAGAGAGAGAGAGAGAGAGGAAGAGAAAAAGAGAGAGAGATCTCTTAAATGGACACTAATCTCATTCATGGAGGCTCCACCCCTATCACCTAAACACCTCCCAGAATTCCCCCACTTCCTTATATTATCACACTAGAGATTAGGATTTCAACATATGAATTGGGGGGTTAGGGAGCAACTATTCAGCCCATAAAACAGAGGTACTGTAAAAATCAAAATGAGATACTGTATTTGAAAGCAATCAGTAAAATATATAGCATGAAAGAGCCTTATTTCCCACCACTCATCTCCATATGAAATCTCAGTAAAATTCAAAAACTCACTGTTATCTTGATTGTAATGATGGTTTCAAGAGTATGAACACCTATGAAAATGTATACAGTTATTTATTTTAAATATGTACAGTTTATAATATATCAATTATACCTCAATAAGCCTGTAAAAAAATCTTATTGTTGATTCTGGTTTCTAGTACTGTCAGAATAGCCTGTACAGACTAACCCTCTTTCAGGTAAAAATTATCAAGTCTGGGTAAAATGTATCATTTAAATGTATTTAAAGGTACTGGAGAACGACCAAAAGCAACAGAAACAGGACAGAAGTCTACCCTTGAAAGACAACCACAAAAGGTGAGATTTGTGAGTTTGCAGTAGACATTTGCCTGAGGGTACTCCCCAGTTTGCATGCATCTAGCAGTGAAAGAAAGCCACACCCTTAACTGGATTGAAGTATCAGAGGAAAATTTCGTGGCTAGAACAACAAACATAAAACTAGAGGCAAAATCCTGGGAGGGAGGCAACTGCAGAAGGGAGGAGCACACAAAATGTGTGATAAACCCACCCAGATCATTGGCTGACTACTAAACTACACATGATGTGAGAAAACACAGTGGGTATGATGGAAAAGCAGTATCTGGAGGCTGAAAAAATTAGGTAGAGATGTCAGCTGCTGCCTAATGCAAGGGACTGACAGCCAAGTTAACTGTTAAAACAAAATCCCGTTGAAAGAAATATAACAAGATCCCAAGTCTCTATAACATATACTTAATAATACCCAGGGATTGATCAAAAAATCACTAAGCATGCAAAGAAAGAGGAAAATATAACCCATATTCAAAAAAATGTTTTCAACTGAGCCAGAGATGACATATATATATATATATATTTCAAAATTTTAAATAAAAACATATACACAATGAATGAACACATAGGTGATTTCAGCCCAGAAATTAGATGCTATGAAAACAGAATCAAAAGGGAATCATAGAAATGAAAAGTACATTAACTAGAATAGGAATAATAACAGGTTGAAGATGGCAGAAGAGCCACTGAACTACAAGCTAAATAAATAGAAGCCATTCAACCTGAAGAACAGCAAAGAAAAAAAATGAATAAAAGCAGAGCCTCAGTATCAATCAATTCAGTGACAATATCAATCAGTTCAGTGACAATATCAATCAGTTCAGGAGAGGAAACAGAATAGAGCAGGAAAAAAAAAATTAAAGAAATAGTCCTAAATCTCCCAAATTTGCTGAAAGACAAACTTATAAATGTTAAAAAGCTCAACAAAACCCAAGCAGGATAAACATTAAAAAAACTACATCAGGTGAATTGCTGAAATATAAAGTTAAAATTTTGAAAACAGCCAGTGAAAAACAATACATTACAAATGCATGTGAACAAATTACAAGTGGCAATGAACCTCTCATCAGAAACCATGGAGGCCAGATGACAATGGAATAGTATCTACAAGCAGCAAAGCAATCCTTCAAAATGAAAATGAAATAAAGACATTTTCAAATAAACAAAATTAGAGAATTTATCATAAGCACACCTGCAGCACCAAAAATACTAAAAGAAGTTCTTCAGCCTGAGGGGAAATGACTCTAGAAGGTAACTTAAATCTACAGGAAGGAGTGAGTACATTTCAGAATATTTTCCAAATCTTTAGACAAGCAAACTTGACCTTCCTGATTTATTTTTCTAGAATAAATTTTAATAGAATTTTTGTTGTATAAAACTTTAGTATCGACTTAATAGTGTTATAACTCTTTCCAAAACATTTCAAGTTTTTGTCTAAAATCAAGATGTTCCCAACCTGCTGATAGTATTCACAAAACCTACAGTCTAGATTCAGTTGGATGGCTCTACTTAAGCTCTCTTGACAAAACCAAATGCCTGCTCATAGACAGGATGAAATAATGAAATCATTTTAATAAGAATTTTAAAAATTAAAGGCAATAACCTCACACAAATTTTACGCATTCTCTTAAGCAGATTGCTGGTAAAATAATTTAGACTGAAACACACCTTGGTCCTGTTCCCCGCTTTTCTTCATGCTGGCACGCTAACTGGAACGCTTTTTCCATCACCTCCATCATCTGTGAGTATCCAACTCCATCTGATTTTCAAAGCACAGCTCACATACCCTCACCTCAAGGAAACTTCCCCTCTTCTCCACAGGCAGAGGCGCTCCCTCCCTCCATGGCACTCTGTCAGCATTTCAGAGCTTTCTCATTTGAATTACACTCATTTGTGTATAAGCTACAGGGAATAAGATTTTCAGTCAGGGTTTGCAGAATCAACCCCATATCAGAACCAGCCAGGCAGGAAGATACTAAGTCAGAGTCCAGACAAGGGGAGCCAGGAATGAGGAGTAAAGTGGGGCAGACTTTTGGGAACAGGGTGACTGGAGACAGCGATATTAGTCAGGGGCAGCTGGACACTGGCTCTGCCTTCTGCCTCAGAGGTGGAGGAGGGAATGTAACCCTGTGGATGTTGAATTTGATTTGGGAACCTAGAGAGCCCAACTCCTATAAAAGTCCCATAATGTGTAAGGACAGTGACTTGGCCTTTCTTCTCAGACAGAACCCTATGTGCTTCAAAAGGGACCCCAGCAACTGTGCACCCCATGGGGAACACAGGCAGGGAAAAGACCAGTGAACACATTCTAAATCTGCTTCTGCTCAGGATCTGTCTCCTCGGAGCTTAGCACCAGCTCTCCTTTGAGAGACCTCGTTAGGGTAATGCTGGCATTTAGTTTATACGTGAATTCTTCAGGTCCTAACATACTACAGGCACTCAATAAACATCTGCTGGATGAATATGATAAATGTGGGTCCTGACTGGCTGCTCTCACCGTACTAAGGGGGGCACAGGCTGTGGGCCACAGTGTTGCCGGTGGGCCGGGGACACTTAAAAAGCTGGCTGCCTCCACTTGGGCTCAGAATACACAGCAGCCTTCTAGAGGACCCAGGGAGGCCAGGAAACTGAACTCAGCTCAAAAGTATCAGAAAACTAGGGGAAAATTCAGCTGTCTGTCCCTGGACTAATGCCACAGCTGTGGGTTTCTAGTTTAGGAAACTGCTCTGACACCGGATTTATCAAAAAATCAATGGGACCCAAAAGCGAACACCTTCCTCATCCTCTCCCCTCTCCTGCCACAGCCTGTCCCTCCACCCACACTTCCTTTTGGTGAGTGACCTCCCTTACCCTGGAGGTCCAGATGTCATCCCATACTGTCTGCTCTTCCTTTTTCCCCACACCCTCACATCCAACTATGACATCCTGCCATTTTAGCCCCTCAACAGACTATTTTCCCAAAATGGCCAAGAGCAATGTTTCCAAATCCACATGCTCTTCTAGAATCATGCCACTCCCTATCAAGAGGTAGAGACTATTTTCCCTCCCCTTGAACTTGTGATCACCTCCAAGAATAGGATGTGGTGAAAACAGTGGGGCATGACTTTGGAGGCTACATCACAAAATTCAGTATCGTTCCACCTGCTGTTCTCTTCCTCTCTCTCTTATTCATTCTCTCCCTCTCCCCTCTGTTTTCTCCCTCTTTCTCCGCTCACCCTCATGATCTAGGCATCATATTGTGAAGAATCCTGGGCCACAGGGCAAGGCCACACACAGGTGTTCCAAATGAGACCCTGGCCAAAAGCCAGCATCAACTAGCCGGAAGTGAGTGAGTGAGGGTTCAGATGATTACATGTCCCTGCTTTTGAGTCATTACAGGTGGCACTAGGTAGACCAGAAACAAGGCAGCCCTGCCCAAATGGAAGATTTGAAGCAAAATAAGTATTTTCACTATTTTAGGTCATTAAGTCTTGTGACAATCTGTTACAGAGTAACCTCGTGAAGTAACCTCATGAATATATCTCTGAGCCCTCCACTTTCCAACCCAGTTGTCGCACTTTAGTTCAACCACCATCACTTTTCACATCAACAATTTTAAGAGACTCTCCGTGAGTCTTCCCAAACTCTGTTCCAGTCCTTCTCTAGTTCATCCCCTGAGCTTCGTCCAGAAGGCCCCCTAAAACACAAACCACTCCGTTGCTTAAATTCCAATAAACAATGATGAAGGGATGGGTGGATATCTATAAATAAGCTATAGAAACATGGATGAAGCAAATATGAAAATATGAATTTTAGAATCTAGAGGTTGAGTTTTATGAATATCATATACTATATACTTCTAGGCATGTTTAAAGTTTTTCACTTAAAAAGATTTTTAAAGATGAATATAACCAAATTGCTCCCCACAGCTCCTTCTGCTGATGCCCTGTTCTAGTCCCGGACCCTCACCTCAGGCTCCAGAGCTCCAGGTCCCACACCTTGGTGCCGATGCTCTGGCATGGCCCCTGTTTACAGGAACTCCGTCCAGTTTCTTTCTCTGCCAACCTGACAGAGATGTCCCCTCCACTGGGAGTTCTCCCTGACCCTGGAGATCCTACCAGCGTCTCCCCAGCAGACCCCCACAGGACCATTCTGTGTGGCTAGGGTTTATTCGCCACCATCTCCCTCCTGAAAGAGCTCCTCAAGGGCAGGGCTGGACTTACCATCCATCCGCTCCAGGCCTAGCACTGTGCTGGGACAAAGCGAGCACGGAAAAATCTAAAGAACCTCAGAGAAATGATCACAAACAGACAGAAACTGGTTCAAGTAAAATGTATTTGGGCCTCTTTACCCACTCCTACCCTTGCCTAGCCCCCGTTCATTGCAACTATGCAATGTACAAACTCAACTCACTTCTCCCGAGTGCCTACTCTGTGCCAAGCTCTGCTCTAGGTATTGAGAATACAATGTGAATAAAACAAAAGAGCCCCTGAGCTCATGTGGCTTACTTCTGATAAGAAAGATAATAATAATGTTAGAAAGATAAAATATTTAGTCACGTCATTAAACACTCTTTCCCATGAAACAACGATACCCATCACCTCATCAAAGTACGCACAGCCCGAGAGCTGGAGCCTATGGTCACTGCATGACCCCAGCAGCACAGGCCCACCAGCTCATTTCCAACTGACAGCGCTTGGGATTCCAGAGTCCACCTCCATAATTATTCTGCCAAGCCCAGACATTCCTGAGGGCCCCACATGCACTACCACATCTGAGGCTCATAGAAACATCCAAATAATTGCATAGCACCCTCCCAGGTTCTCCTGGAATGAGCATTACAGTGTCCAACAGCTACATGCATTGTGTCCTGAGAGAACAGTAAGACTTCTAGCTCTTAAATCAGAACAATCATATTCAAGACAGCAAGGAATAGATAGTCGCTTTGCAGTACAACAAGACCCAAATCGTATTGCAGCCTCCGCTCTTCCCCTGGCCCCATCTTCTTCTGCCGGTCTACCTTTACCTGCTGTTGTTTCCTCTATATTCTCTCTTCTCCCCACCTGTAGGACAGAACAACATCCTCATTTCAAACAAAACAGGAAGCACCAAGACACTTCAAAGCCTTCCTAACTCTCTCTCTCTCAGTAATCAGGTTACACTGTTTATTTAAAAAATCATGAAGTTTGAGCACAATTTCAAAGCTTTGGGGCTTTTATTTATTCAGTGAACATTGATTAAGCTATTATGTACAAGGCATTGTGCCATTTGAAGAATGGTGACATATGCTTTCATTCTAGAGGACCTGGGTCTTACAGAGTCCTCAATACCAAAGAGCAGGCCAATGAGGCATCTATCGACTGCTTTCAGTGATAACCAAGCATCTTAGATGAGACTAGAGACAGTAAACAATTATTTCAGGAGCTTAGGAATCCATTCCTAAACCTGGCTACCCTCATCAGCAGTTCTGATGAACATATATGCCTTCACCTGTCTTTTTTACTTCTTTGCCCTCTTCCCAAATTCTTCCTGTATTCCTATGTCCTGTTTTCTTCTGTCCTGTGTGGTTTTCTCCTACCCTGTCCTCAATTCATGAACATAAAATCACTCTTACATTAGCTCACCCAGGTAACCTTAACAGCTGAAAAGAGTTTAACAAGAAGCTAAGGCAGGTGGGTGGGAGGGAGGTCCTTTTTAGAAAGTAAATCTAAACCAAATGGAAAATTAAAAATAGTCAATGAAAATACTCTAGAAACTTTTTCTTCTACCTGTAAAACTCCCATAAACCCACCTTCTTCACCATAGTGACAGTCTCTTTCCAAATGGGATCACAAAATTTAGTTAAAAGAAAAGCCATCACTAAGCCTCGCAACAACTCCAGGAACGATTCACAACATAAGCAGCTGCACTTCCACATTCAACCACACCATGCGATTTTCCAATACAGTTGATGAGCAATTCCCAGTTATCTTGGGCAACATCCCAGAATCTTTTTCAAATAAGGAAGAAAAAAAAAACCCACACACAAAAACTTCAGGATCAAAAAATCCTTTGACACTACACAGCAAATTCCATTACAGTTGGATGCAAGTTTCCAAATTGTTCAAATAGATTAAAAACTGAGTTTGCATTCGTTTTAACATTTTACATTCTGTGATAGCTAGGAGCACAAATCACAGAAAATTAAGCAAAGTACACAGCAACAATAATGAATAAGTTCACCTCCCCAAATCAGTACCTTGCAAATAACTGGAAATCAAAAATGTCTAATGATATATTTCTAGTGAGACATAAATTCTCTTTCCAAAAAAATTCGTCATAGAGACACCCCATCTGCTACATTTTTATTCTACTGCTGTTCCTCCCGCAAATGCACTAGATACCTTAAGGGTAGAAAATTCTGACAGAAACCTCCTATTAAGCATCTAGTTGGTCATTTCTACCCCTGTTCCATTAGCAATAAAAGTGAAAAAAAAAATTAAACAGCACGGATTAGTTTAAATAGCTATAAAGCATAATGACATCTGTTTAATAAATTTTCATTAAAAAGCAAAGTTCAGGATCATATGGTTCCCAGACCTGTACCAACTGGAAAGAAATTTATCACAGAACAATAATTATTTTGGAGGCTCGTTAACTCCCAGTTAGCCATCCCTCAACCAGCGCTGAAAACCAAGCATCCCATCATTATTCTATGTATGTATGCATACAAACACACACTCCAAATTCAAAATAAGCTACATTTTAAATAAAGCGTCAACCTTTCCATAAAACATATCCTTTTTTCACCTACGCCTTTGAGGGAGGAGGGGGAAAAGAGCATGCCATATATTTTTATTGAAATGGAACATTTCATTCACTTTCATCCATTCATTATATAGACAAACATTTACTCTCAGGGCAAGATATAAATAAGACTCAGCCACAATCCTAAGGGATATAGTCAAATGGGAAAGACAAACAATTTTTTTTAAATGACAGAAGACAAAATGTTATAAATTCAAGGCAAAGGAAGAGGACCCTGGGTGGACAGAACTGGCACTCGCATACAAAAGGTCAGATGGCCTGGCTAGGGCAACATCCCATCTAAAAGGTAGACCAAACAATATAAGAAACCATTATGTAAAACCCACGTAAGTGACTTCAGCTTCCAACCCAGATGAAGTAACAGGGACCACATTTACTTTCCCACCTGAAACCACTAAAATAACAGACAAAATATTCAAAAGAACTGTTTTTTTCAAGACACTGGACGTCAGGCAACAAAGCATAGTGACCCCAGAGAGACAGGGAATGGATGTGGTGAGCCACTACCTTGAGAGAGTTTCCAGACCAAAGAGAAGGAAAAGGGAACCCAGGCAAAGGCCAGCAGCCCCCTGAGTTGAAGGGACAGACATGAGGGTCCAGGGAGACCAAGGCAGCTAGAATTCACAAGGCAGAGCACTGGGGAGGAGCTGCTCAGAGAGCGAATCCCAGAGATCTGCAGAGGGCCCCCTGTAGGCATCAGCTGAACACAACACATTAGTGTGGAGGACAGAGCCAAGGCTGGGGAAAGAGCCACCAAGAACAATCAGGGCTAATAATCACACAGGGCCAGCAAGAGTGTCGCTTGTTACCAGCTAACAAATGCAGTAATTCTACACAAAATTTTAACAAGCGCATCCAACGATAAAGTTAAAAGATGGCCAAGGGGAATTTACCCTCAATTGTAGAAACTGACTGCTTCAAAAATTCACACAGAAATGTAAAGAACAGCCAAAATGGCTTTAAAAAATAAGTACAAAGATGGAAGACTCACATACCTGATTTCAAGACTTTTTATAAATATTAACTACAGTCCTCTTGGCAGTGTGGTGTTGTTGTGAATATAGACTAGCCTAGCACTGGAACTGAATAGGGAGTCCAGAAACAGACCCACACATACATGAACAAATGATTTTTGACTAATGTAAAAAAGCAACTATTGAAGAAAGGATAGTCTTTTCTTTTTTTAATTTATAAATCATGTTTATTCTATTACAGTTGTCTCAATTTTTCCCCCTTTACACCCCTCTACCCATCCCACCCCCCACCCCCACTCCCACAGTCAATTCCCACTCTGTTGTCCATGTCCATGGGTCATTCATACATGTTCTTTGTCTAGTCCCTTCCCCTTCTTTCCACCATTGTTCTCTTTCCCCATCATCTCTGATCATTTTCAGTCTGCTCCATGTCTCCATGCCTGTGGTTTATTTTGTTCGTTATTTTGTTGAATAGATTTCACTTATAGGTGAGATCATATGGTATTTGTCTTTGATCAACTGGCTTATTTCACTTAGCTTAATATTCTCCAGTTCCATCCATGTTGTCACGAAAAGCAGTAGTTCCATCTCTCTTGAAGGAAGTATAGTCTTTTCAACAAGTGATGCTGAGACAACTGGATATTCATATACGAAGTTTTTAAAAAATATACTCCACTCCATAACTTTCATCATATGCAAAAATTAACTCAAAATAGATCATAGACCTAAATGTAAAACCTAAAACAATGAAACTTTTAAAATAAAACATAGACGAAAACCTTTGTGACAATGGGTTATGCGAAGATTTTTTTTAACTATGTTGCCAAAAGTGTGATACATAGAATGAAATAAGCTGGACTTCATCAAAATTTAAAACTTCTCTTCAAAAGACACTATTAAGAGAATGAAACCACAAGCCACAGACTGGGAGAAATATTTGTGATCACATATCTGGTAAGGTACTTATACCCAGAATATATAAAGAACTCTCAAAACTCAGTAATACAAAGAAAATACAAAAATCAAAATATGGGCAAAGGTTTAAACAGAAACTTCAACAGGATAAACAGATGGCAAATAAACACACTAAAGGATGATCAATATCATTTCTCATTAGGGAAATGCAAGTTAAAGCTATAGAGAATGCCACTACACACATGAAAATGGTTAAAATTTGAAAGTGTAGATAAGGATCTGTAGGAACAGGAAATTCATATAAAATGGGAAAGTTCCAGTCTGACCATTTCTTAAAAAGTTAAGTGTACACCTACTGTGTGATCTACCCATTGTGCATCTAGGTATTTACCTAACAGAAGTGAAAGCCTGCCCATACAAAGAATTGTGTGTGAATGTTCAGAGCAGTCTTATTTGGAATAGCCAAAATCTGGAAACAACCCAAATGTCCATCAACAAGAGAATGAATGAACAGACTGTGTTCCACCCATATAATGGAATACACTCAGCAATAAAAGGGAATGAATTATTGATATAACTGCAACATGGACGAGTCTCTAAACAATTATACTGAGTGAAAGAAGTCAGCCAAAAAAAGAATACACACTATATCATCTTCTTCACGTAAAACCCGGGGAAGATGCAAATTAATCGACAGTGACAGAAGGCAGGTCAGCGGTCACCTAGGGAAAGAAGGGTGGGCAGGAGGGCAGTGTTACAAAGGTGCACAGGGACACTTTTGGGGTGATGAATATGTTTATTTTCTCGATTATGGTGATAGTTTCACTGGTTCACGCATATGCCAAAATTTACCTAACTGTACCCTTTATAGTAAGTTAATTTTACTTCATAAAGTTATTTTAAAAACTTTTTAAAAATCTAGGTAAGTATAAAGAAATGGAGATTCATGAGCAAGTCTGATGGGCATTATCTCCATTTTACTCATGAGGAAATTCAGTCACTTGACAGGTAAACAGAGAACTTGAGCTTTATCAGGCACTAACATTGAGCAGCAACATTTTCATTTGCCAAAAAAAGGAAAAAAATCGATGGATGTGTACACTGTACTTTAACTATGAAGTCAGTGCAATTTTGCAAATTACATTCTTCAGAAGGAAGAAGCTCCACGCAGCCCCTCCCTGAATATTTGTTTATTGCTTGGTACATGACCCCATTTGGAAAGCCCACAGGCAGGAGGCAAGGGGAGTTTGCAGTGGGGAAGGACAGTGCTTTCACTGAAGTCCTTGCGCATCTCAGCGAGGAGGGTTGCCTGGCACTTCCTCAGCCGCCATCACTTCCCAGACTCGGCCCATCCCCTCTAAACATCTAGCTTGACCTGAACTCCTAAATTCCTGGTTCACTGCACACCCAAGAAAGTAAACAGGCTTAATTTAGCCTGTTTAATTAAGCAGACTTCATGAGCAACACAAAGGAAATCAGTTTTAAGGGTCGAAACAAAGGCATATATTTCAAATTTCCTAATCAGCAATGCCAGACAAGCCAGATCTTCAGGCTCCAAGCCCAATCTTCCTCCAGGTCCCTCTGTGGTACCTCCAGCACAGCACCAGCCCAGCGCTTTCCAATTCCCGAAAAGCTTGTCTTCCTCTTAGGCTTCCCTGTTATTTTGAACTTTGGTCCATCAGTGTAAAGCGAATTATTTTTCAATCTTTCCTTATTTTAAATATTCATCTTCTTGAAGTAGGTCACTCTTCTAGGAGCCTCGGCTTCTCTTTGAACTGATTCCCTGTTTCTCCCTATCTCTCCTAATAGGAACGCGTAATGCATTCAAAGTGTGAAATCCAATTCCAGTTAATTTTATTGATTCCTTTCACAGCCTCCTTATTTCATATGCTAATTCATGTTTATTTCAAAAATAGAAAACAAAACAGCCTCTTTGAAGAGAATGCCTTCAAAATTTGTGAAGAGCCATCACATTTTTATTCAATTATGAATGAGTTATACAATATTTAAATCACTCACTGGAAATACAGGCAGTTTTTAATCCATTTCAAAATGCCCCAAGTGTCCTTAGATAACATAAACTCTTTTCTGAAAGTAGGTGAATGAATGAGATGATGATAAAATAAAAACTTTGTCACACCCACACCCACACTCACCAGGTCACCCGATTGTTTAATATGTGTTTTCTCTGTCATTCCTGTCCCCTCATTGAGTTTCATCCTGGAGACAGAATCTACACGGCAAATCCCACTCAAGTGCACTTCTCCACTATTTCCCTTCTCTACCAATACTTCTCTTATTTTTGAAAGCGGACAAGTATGTGCCTTTTTTCCTGCATAATTTACCACCACACCTAGGAACAGTCAGCCAGACCTTGGGAAAGTTTTCCCGCAGGGTTGGATCAGAATGGCCTGGGTCCCGTCCCAACTCTTTCCTTGTGTCTTGAAAATGTTCTGTTTCAGTTTCAAATCCACTGATTCTAAAGGGACCAACTTTCTCACCAGTAATGGATTAATCCCGTAGTAGTGGATTCTATGAGCAAAGATGAGTTTCTAAAATGTGCTCTGTGTCACAAGCAAATCAATCCTTGACTTGCTTCCCAAATCATAGCTGTCCAAATTCAGGCCCCAGAAGACCTTCGCAGCATCCCCTTTCCACGGGTGTCAGCTCCTTAGGCCTGTCACTGAATGGGATGATTTATTACTTGGCCTACAACTAAGGGGCCTTCAGATTTGGTGTTTCTGAAAGAAGTCATTTCCTCCTAAGTCATTAATAATTCACTATTTAAATGGCAGTAAGTCTGTCCTCATGATAAATAAATGCCAATAAATTACCTTCATCATCTCCCACAGGAATCTGAACTAGAAGAAATAGCTCTTTCCAGAAGTAGGAAATATGACTCCATATTCCAGAACCCCTGTTTGCCTAATAAATGGGGGAGGAAGGAGACCTTAACTTAAAAGCTGGCAAGTTCCATTTTCTAAATCTGCCTTCTTCTTCCCTGCATCCAATCAGTCACCAAGAACATTTTATTGACAGTGCTTTTTTTCTCCTCTCCTACAATCTCCTCTTCCCGTTCTGAGATCAAGCCCAAATTTATAATTGCACATTCAGCTGCCTACATGACATCTCCATTTGGACGTTTAATAAGCATCTCAAACTCAATGCGCCCATAGTTGGATCTTCATCTCCTCCCAAACCTGCTCCGTTACAGGTCTTCCACATTTTAGCGAATGGCAGCTCTATTCTTCTACTTGGTTAGATAAAAAACATGAGTCATCCTTAGGTGCTCTCTTTCTCTCCTACCTTATATCCGTTTTAGCCATAGATCATCACAGAGCTATCTTCAAAATATATTCTGGACATGACCCCTTCTCACAACCTCCACTATTCCAAATAGGTGCAAATCACTATGTCCATCTTCCCTTGCCTGGATTATTGCAATAACCTCCTAAATGCTTCCAGTTTGACTTTCACCCATGTCCCCTCCACATCATTTCCATATAGCAGGGTGACTGCTTGAGAGCATTTGAATTGGAGCATGTGACTACTTGAGCTCAACACCCTCCAAAAACTCCCTGTATCACTCAGAACAAAAGCTTTAGAACGTCAGTACAAGCATCCTCTCCTCCTGAAGCCTGTAGCAGCTGGTCTGGTAGACTTCTCCCTCCTCTGTGCATGTACAAGATCCTGTGCTGTGCAGACACTGACAATCCATCCGGCACTGGCACTGCCACGTGTGGCGCGCTGGCATCCTCCATTGGACTGTGAGTGTCTTGAGGGTTCCTTCCCTTAAAACACACAACACATGGTAGGTGCTTAATAAACCTCTATGAAATGAATGAATACAGTGCCAGCTTCACGTCTGAATCATGTAGCCACACAGAGCCTGTTGCTTCAAAGGGCCCAGTACTTGGCTTAATGTTCTGCTGTCACCATCTTGAAATTGCTACTAATTGTTGTACAAGGGGACCGGCATTTTTGTTTTTTATTGGACCCCACAAATTACATAGCTGGTTCTGGATGGATGGATGGACAGACAGACTCAACTTACGCACTGCAATACTAAGTGTCAGAATATACTGTCGTTGCTTTCTGGGGAAATATTCTGAGAAAGAAAAAAAAATACAAAACAAGATCTTTGAAAATCTATCATCTGTGTACCTTTCCCAAAGAAAATTTAGATTTCCAGTATGTGGACCTTGTGACCAGAAAGACATATAGCATCTTTAAAAAGAAAGAAAAGGAAGAAAGTATGAGGATTAATATGATCACATAATTAATACAACGTGGCAATGATTCAAGTACAGACATAACATTAGAGCAGAACAGACACCTCAGAAACATTAGCATTCTTTTTGTATATAACAATTGAGAGCATGATAGAGAAGGGTCATGAATCAGTGGGAAAGCGGCAAAACTCAAGCAATGGAGTTGACATAACTAAAACAAATGGAAAAGATCAAGTTAGAATCTCAACTCCCAAGTATAATTTCTAATTATAATTCCCATGGATATGTTTAGATAATGCTACAAATTCAACTTAATTTTTAAATAAAGCCAGAAAAAATATATGTGACTATTTTTTGAACATTGAACGACAGTAAACTTTACAAGATTAAATTCTTTATGAAAAACCCTACCCAAAAAAATTACCAACATTAAAAGGTAAACAGTGAGTTTGGAATCATATTTGTAATAAACATTGAAGACAAAGGTAAGTTCTTCACTACATAAAAAAATGCATGCAAATGAACAATTGAATTAATCAACTCAAAAAAATCTGTTTTAGTAGCTAAATCAGAACTTTAAATGAGAACTAAAAATGCAAATGCAAATAAATAATATTTGGAAAAATATTCATTCTTACTACTAATCAAGAAAATGCATTGCTAAAACAGGAAAATGTGATTGTTTATCAAATTAGCAAGATTTTATAAATTATAGTATCTATTCATTGGGAAAGAAGATAAGGCAACACAAGGACTTTCATGTATTGTTGGTGAAATTATAAATAGATACAAAGCTAATGGAAACCAGTTTGGCAACATATATCAAAAGTCTTTAAAAAGCCCATATCTTTTGGCCTAATAATTACACATGAGACTATTTCTATCTGATACTGGATATAAAGTTTTACATATAAAGAGATTCATCACATCATTATTTAGAATAAATACTTGAAAGCAGTCTATATCTCTGCCTGTAGTGAAATGAGAAAGAGACTTATGCTCAAACCATTGCATAAAAAATAATATACAACATCTAAAATTAATGCCTATAAGGTGTTTGGTAAATGGGTAACTATTAAGAGAAAGCACAGATACAAATGTTTATATATGACTGTGATCTTAAAGATGTAAAAATGTTTACAGGGAAGAAAAGCAAAATGCTGTTAGTTTAATGCTGTAAAATTATAACCATTTTGTTTTTTAATTTCTATTTTCCCCATTTTTCCCATTTATCACGATGAACATGCTAATTTAATACCACAAGTACTCTCTGAATGGATGCACAGGCTGGCTGACAGTCTCCATCACCTCTGGCAGAGTGAAGACAGACGCCGGAGCACGCTGTCAGCACGGTTGGCGGCCACCCCTCCTGTCTCGTCTACCTGCTTCTGCTCTCACCAGTTGAGTTGTATACCTGCCAAGACTTCTTTTTTTTTCTCTCTTCATGCCAGCTGTGCTTGTTACTATAATTACGTAATTCTATTAAATTACATAAATTGATGACATTAGGAGCGAGAAAAGAAAGAGGATTACTGTTGCAGTGAAAACCAAGTTGAATGTTTTAGAATGACTCCACAAAAAAGCTAGAAAAAGGAAGGCATGCAACTAGGTGTGGGCAAGACAAATATATGAAATTTGGAATAATTCATAAAATATAGAAGATTTCTACACGCCACATCAGAAAGTTGCCTTCTTAAAGTTGACGGTATCATGCAGTACAGACTGAAAAAGAGCAGAGCTTGAAAGGAGAAACAGTTCCAAAGTCAATCCCCCAGTCCTGCAAGACAGAGCCACACTCAGAAAAGGCAGCAGGGGAACAGCATGGAGAAGGCGGGAGTTACCAGGGGTGGGCCATGGGGAGCCACTGAGCGTTAGAAGAAGAAGGAGGTACTGGCTTGTAAAACAAGCAGATTAATACTATGATAAACTGCTTTGGGAAACACAGAGGAGGAGCAGGTTTTATATTAAAAGGTATAAACTGTACTCACAGTGCACAGAACAAAATATATTCACCCAGTTCCAGCTTACCAAACAAAAGCCACCCCAGATGGCATGAGATCAAGGCATGGTGTAGGCAGAACTGGAGGCACCATAAGCCCCGGAAGGGTGCCAACAGCCCTAGCCACAAAAACAAAAGCCACAGCAACACCCCTTGATCAAGACAGTAGATCCCATGCTAAGTGTTCTTACCACAGTAAGAAACAGAAGATGATCAAGTTTTGAAGGTAATTTTTAAAACTTGAAATTAAAGAGGCAAACACTGGTAATGAAGTTAATGGAGTGTAGGACAGGGAAGGAAGGAGAGGAGTGGGTAGGGGTGAGGAGGGATTGGGAAGGGAGCAGGAGGGAGGGTTTACAAGAAGCCAGGCATATACCAGACATCCCACATGAATAAACTTGTGTAATTTCCCAGCAGCTCTATGAAATCAGTAATATTTTTACATATGAAGACATTGAAAGCAAGGATGATATCTGCCCTCCCAGAAGTAGTTCAAAGGTATAAGGGTTTGAAAGCTTCTTCCAGGAGGAAAGGACTACAGAGTACTTCAAAGCACAGTTGTCAATCGTCCACGTGGCTCCCAGTTGCTCACCAAAATCGCCCACCGAGCTTTTGCAAAGTAAGGATTTCCAAGACAAGTCCCAACCCATATCTGTAAAATGTGAACATTCCAGATGACGGATGTGGGAACTGGTACTCAGGCAAACATGGGAACTACTGGTCTATTGCATCCCTTGGTCTTCAGTAAGTATGAAAGCTTGTAGGCTCTATGCGTGTGTCCAACTTAAATAAAAATGTTCTCACTCTGAGAAAAGTGAGATGTCAATTTGTTTCCTCTGTTATAAAACCGTAATTCAGACAAGCCCCCTACTTCATACGCTACTTAACTAAAATAAAGGAAGCCTGTATACTTATGTAAACTTCTGGAGAATGAGGTGCTCTGTAGCTTTGCAGTATGTATTCTCTGTAGAAGCACCAAATGCTCCAGGTTCCATAAAAAGTAGACAATCATTTGTCTCCTGTTGAAACAGGCTCTGTCAAATGTGCCTTTGTCTCTGCTAGTAGACCTGAAACAGTGCCTTGTCCACAACTTTGGTTCAAGGGTCCATGAGGCTGGACAGGATGTTGTTATATGCTAGCTAAGCGATGTTCTTGTGGGAGAGGGCCATCGCAGGCCAGCCACCTTTCTTTCTCCCCCCTAAACATAGTAGCAGCATACAGGGGTTTGGACAAAGTCAGAAACTCAGCTAAAAGATGGCGTAAGCTCTTGGCCGACCTAACTCCCTCTGCAATAGTTAGGCTGTTATCCACAGCCTATCAGCACATAAACCCACGACTGAGAAAAAATATTCATTACTCACTTTTACACCCATATAAAGTTTTTAGCACAGTGCTGGGTACTTTAAGTAAGTGTTAGCTATTGTTATATTTATTACTCT
The DNA here is from genome assembly GCF_021234165.1 of Pteronotus mesoamericanus. Classification (NCBI taxonomy): domain Eukaryota; kingdom Metazoa; phylum Chordata; class Mammalia; order Chiroptera; family Mormoopidae; genus Pteronotus; species Pteronotus mesoamericanus. Next base: position 17,066,918 of record NW_026555308.1, read on the forward strand.
TAGCACTGTTATCATCATCATTATCATTAGGAATCCCCTATTTCTTATGGTTAAGAGAAAAAAAAAGAAACACCTTATTAAATACAAGCATACTGGCCTAGTGTTCCAGTTATTTATTGCTACATAACAAACCACCCCAAAAGTTAGTGGCTTAAAAGAACAACTAAAATTATTTTGCTCATGAATCTGCAATTTGGGCAGGGCTTGGGGGTGGGGACAGCTCCACTGGGCACTAGCTGAGGAGGCTCAGAGGCAGTGGTGGGGTGGGCAACATGGATTGAAGCTCAATTACTCATATGTCTGGAACCTGCACTAAGAAGACAAAAAACAGCTGGGAGGTGGAATGACTGAGACTTCTTGGACATAGCTATCTATACATTTAGCTAGAGAGCTAGCTCTAGCTCTAGCTCTAGCTCTCTCTCTCTCTATCTGGTCTCTCCCAATATCGTAGCTTCAGGGTTGCCTGACTTCTGACATGGCGGCTCAAAGTCTCAAAGATGCACATCCCCAGAGACTCCATTTCCCTTTATAGTCCAGCTTTGGAAGTCAGTCAACATCATTTCCATTGGATTTAATGCACTTGAAGCAAGTCACTAGGGCCAGCCCATAATAATCAATGGGAGGGGGATTAAACTCTATATTCTGCTGGGAATACTGTCAAAGAATTTGCAGATGTGTTTTTAAACCACCACGCCTAGGAAAATCATTTCTCATTCCTTTAGATTGAACTTTTTATTGCTTCTAAAATATGCAAATCTAACCAATCTTGACCAGTCATTGCTCACAGGAAAAGACATTCTTTGAGTCATTGACTCTACCTGTCTGATCCATAAAATTACAGGAGTTGAACACACCAGATCTTGTCTAGATTTCACCAAGGAGAAAACTGAGATCTGGGGAGGCTCAAAAGTCTTGTTTCAAGGAGCAGTAATGATTCTGTCTATTACTGCTACAGTATTAACGAAGTCATTTATCAACATTCTCCTGTACTTATAGGCACTCTTCAAAGTACTCTATAAATGTCATCTTGCACAGTCTTTATCATAGTTATTAGAGCAGCTGCTGTCTTTCAGATGGGTAAATGGGGGCTCAGCAATGTCATGTGAGTTGTCCAAAATCCAAGCTTTGGCTTGGCTTTGTTAAATAGCCAAAGGAAGTTTGAGATTCCCTCTGTCTAACTTGAAAGCCTGTGCTCAGTCCATTGGGTGGCACCCCCCAGGGATCAGCTGGTTAGGGAGGTCTCGCTGGCTACTGGACCAGGGCTGCAGTCTCTGGCTCTTGTCTGGAATTCAAAGCTAGGGAACTTTTTCTGCTGAAGATCAGGCTTTCAATCAAACTGTCTCTGAGAGGTACCCATGAACTTACACTCTAATGAAAACACACATCATTAACATTAGGTCCTTTCTTATGGAGATGAGGAAGGACAGATTTGGATCCCCAGGGGCCTGGGGTTTTCAGATCCCTGAAGAGGGAGCTGGAGCGCCCACTGAGTAGTGTGCTGGAGGGGCTGCAAGCGCTTCACTGGCTGCAGTGGTACCAAGCCAAGATCTGAGAAAGGAGGATGATGAGGAAGAAATGAGAGCAGCCTACTCCTCCCCAAGTGTCTGTCTATGTGTAAAGGCTACCAGAGAGCAGTAAGAGACAAGAATTTAATTCAAACCACCCCTCAGTGACTACTGTTTAGCTTTTGTTTTCCCCTCGAACTGCTTTGTGCAAGTAAACACAGGCCAAGGGTTCTTATATCTTCCTGATTGTTCACCTTCAGCTAATGAAGGAGAAAAAAAAGCTCTTGAAAAGATATTTCATGACATTTGTGTTTTTTAATATTATCACAGGCCCTTTCTTCAAATCTCCTGGAATCAGTTCAACAGCTAGAAGATGGGTAGGCAGGAAGTAAGACTGAAGTGGATTTTAGAACAACTTGGCAAATTAGCAAAGTTTTTAACATCATTAAGAGCTCTTAAATATTCTTCCCCAAACTACATTTTTATCTTCTGAATGCATTTCAGTAATTGCTCTAAAGGCAACTGTGCAATTTTGGCTCAAACATAAATGTTTGCATGATTTAAAATGCAGTGGCAGCAAAGATCATGATTTTTTTCTTTTAATTGCTAATTCTTAAACGAACCTTTTCGGTTTGTCTCATCTTGAAAAAATGCCAGTTCCTATCAGCACAGGCTGTAGTAAAGACAATGCATATATTATTTAGTTGTTTATAATTGCAAACAACTTAGATGTATTTCAACACTTAACCCCTCAACTCCAACATGGAGTATAAGTAGGGTATGATTATAACCATTTCATCATTCTGTAAATAGAACAATGGAATATTGCAATGCAAGACTATTTTCTTAAAGCCAACAGCGGAGCAGATAGAGAAGGTGATCTAGAACTAAGGGACTTTCAATCTAATGACATTACCATGCCTCACTTATGGTTTAGCCCAATCAGTATCTGCGGATCATATTAATCAAGGACAGAAACCTACAATAGGCATGCTGGAATATCACTCAGGGAGACAAGTGTTCTAACCCTGCCTAACTGAATTACTCGGGGTAATTAACACTAGCTGCTATTATAATACATAAGCTCCAAAATCTCAATGGTTTAGCATAAGGGTCCAATGCACAGAGGCATCAAGGCAGTGTTCTGCCCCATGCAATCATTTGGTGACAAAGGATCATTTTCTACGCCACCAGGAGGGGGACTCCAAGGCCACCACAGAAAGGTAAACAGAGAAGGCTGGAGGACCCCAGAGGAGTGTATGTGAGCCAGGCCTGACAGTGGCAAATATCACTTCCACCCATTCCCCACTGCCCAGAAGTCAGTCATATCATGTGGCCCCACCTAAGTATGGGGGACACTAAAGATTAGCTCTGTGACAAAGAGGAAAAGAAAAGTCTACAATGAACACAGCACTGCCTCTGCCGTCCCAGCTAGAGACAAGGGTCGTTCTTTGCTGCCTAATGTCAGCCTCCCTAATTCAGACTCTGATCTGGTCAATGTTACCATAAAAAAGCCTGTCCACTACATTCAAGAAAGTTCAAACTAAAGTTCTACACACTCAACCCTAGATCGGAGGCATAGATCAGGATAGTAAACAGGAATGAGAAGAAGGGTGCACGAGAGCCAAAGGGCGTACCTTCTGGATACAAAGGAACCACACTGGCCATCTGCTTTAGCTGTGTGTTGACACACAAACTCTGAAGCCACCTACACACACCTTTAGGGCCTAGACCCTCAGCTGGATGCTTATGCAAGGCTTGGTATCCATTTTAAAAATGACCATCACAAGATTATACTAAATCATACTCAATTAAATTTACCATGATACCAATATCACGCATATCCGAATGTAGGGAGGGCGTAGGGCAGAAGCCAGGAACAAAGCTGGCCTGAGGCCTGCTGAGAGTTGCCCAAATGAAGAAGAAATTAACAATGTGCATTTGTCAGCATTCCTATTGTGCTAATTTCCTTGCATATATAAGCAAAGCCTTTTAATTAACTTAATATCAATTTCATTTTTCTCATATTTTGTTTTAATTATGAGCTGGATTTAAAGCTCATACAGCATAAATTACAGCTCTAAAATTAACTGCTTTACAACTTTACACACTAGTAACTGCTACACCTAAGGGAAGGGAGGTTCCCTGCCACCATCTTGTCACTGCATCCCCATGCATGTCCCTCACCAATCCTTGTGCCAGCTGCCCATGCTGGTCAGGATGGAGTTCCTCACCCAGGAGTCAGCAAGTGCCAGCTTCACAAAGGAAGACCCAGAGAGACAGCTGGTGGGTATCTGTTCTGGGTCAATATCAGTCTACAGATAGTGATGCTATCAGCTAGAACTGCCTGGGAGCTCTCCCCTGTGCCCCTACTGCTTGAAGCAGCACCTACAGATACTTCCCTGATCGGAGCCATGTTGAGGCTGGACCTGCATTGGGGTTCTTATTATAATTGCGAGAAGCACCTCAGCAACAACCAGCAGGGAACTTCGAAAAAACAAGGTTATTATTCACAAGTCCTGGAGGGTATACTGCACGCCCCAGGCCACATAGCATGGTTGCAGATAAAGAGAGCGGGCCTGGGGCTCTGTCTTTATTGGGGTCAAGGGCAGGGTGCTTAGGCTTTCCTAGTTTCACTCTTTATTGGCAAACTTGAAACATAAGGTTGGGAGTTAACAGGGCAGGAAAGGAAAAGCAGGGTCACTCAGGAGATCAGCTCTTCAGGTCACCCAGGGAGCTGCCTGGCCCTTTAGCTAGTTGTGTAGCTGCTACTATGTTCATTCGAGATGGATGTCTATGAGATGGATGTCTCGGCAATCAAAAGCTTAATACCAGGCATTTCCATTAGAATTTTTTAAACAGCTTTTTGTTAGGCAATAGTAATTGTAATTATACAACAGTGTTCCTGGACAACTTATTTATTTATCTAAGTTTCAGCTTCCTCATGTGTGAAATGGGTATAATAGTGTAAGAAGGTTTAATGTAGAATCAAGTAACATGACGCACTTGCTATGTATTAATTAGGTGCTTAATACAAACACTATGTATAATAAACCATGCTGTATAGGTGTATAGGTGTATGCACAAATATCATGTATTTCATCAAATCTAAATGCCTTCAACTGTAGGTTGTACCATTTTTATGTATCTATAAGGAAAGAAGTGCTAACAACTAAAATGTGACGCATCATTGATCATAAAACGAATCTCAACTTCAAAGATATAACAATGTGCATCTAGCATTGACAAGATATGGTTATATTTATGGTACTTTCTATCTATAAGATGGCTTCAAGTCAAATCCAAGTTAACCAGAATGCCCAAAGGAATTGAGTATTCTAGTTAATTCAGTTTCCAGTAGCAGAGCCTTGCTTCACCTTTTAATATTCCTTAAAAATGTACTGGGGGTATACAGAAGATGTGGATTCCCAATGCAAATACCATTTCTTCTCTCCTCTGTTGCCTCCACCATACTTATTTTCTTTGGAAAGCAACTATTTCCCTGAAGGTTGGTCATGTGACCATCTTCTGGACCATAATATAGAAGTCTGCCCAGGGACACTTCTGGAGATTTTCCTTCCTAATTAAATAAGAGGAGGAGATCTGGCCAATGGTACAGTGGTACTTCCTACCTTGTATAAAGATGCAGTGACTGGAACTACAGCAGCCATTTTGTAACCATGAAGAACAGATTGAGAGAAATGACATTAAAATGTCATCATAATGACCTCATGATTCTGAACCTATCCTACCACTACTTCTGAGTTTGTTAAGTGAGAGTGAGTTCCTGCTGATGAGTTAATTCCTAAAGAACCTAGAGAGGAATTTTTTTTAATGAATAAAATCTACTGTCTTGCAAAGTATTGAATCTGACCATGTACACAATTCATTATGATACAAGACAAAGATTAACAAGGGCTAAAAGAAGACCCAATGCAAAGTACAGTCTAAAGTCTAGAAGAAGGAACAATTAATTCTGAAGGTGGCCAGAGAATGTTTCAGGAAATAAAGGGCTTCTGAATCCAGTCCTCAGGGAATGTATGAAATTTTAGTAAGATGGGTGGATGGGTATTATTCATAATCTGATAGTTAAGGGACCCCAAAGTCTTGCAGCTCTCATTTTTACATGCATGAGCTTTAGTCCCTAGAAAAAGAGTAGAACTGGAACCCTGGTCTCCTGACCATTAGTTCAGTACTCTTTCTACCAGGGATGGACAGCACCTAACAAGCTATGATAGCCATAATATACCCCTCAGTGAACACTAATCATACAATTAGCCATTGTATCTCAGACTGGGATGAAAAGAGGCCCTTGTGGAACCAGGCTCCCTATTAACTGTCAGCACACTTGTATGCTGGTGTCTGGATGCAGCCGCCTATAATTACGGCAGCGGTTTATTACTCATGCATGGCAAGGCTGAGGTTCTGCAATGACAAGAACATTATTAAAAGCAAAAACTTCTCTATCAGTGGCTAAGCTGATTGTCATCCACATGTTAGAACAGTCTAAAAGACCTGTGAGGAGCAATAATGAAGGCAGGCGACAGTCTTTCAACCAAGGCAATCCTGTTTTTTTTTTTTTTTTAAGGTATTACAGGCATCAGAAAAGAAAGGAGAAAGGGAGGGAACCAGGGAAAGAGGAAGGCAGGGAGGCTCTCCTGCTGGGGGAGAGGGACAGTATATCTGCTTTTTTGTGGCTCCTGTTCCCCATGGTCGAAGGCTACACCATGGGGAGTTGGCTCCCTTGAACTTCTTGGTTTCATCTTCTGGTCCTTCAACTGTGAGGAACCAGCTTCTGCCCTGTAACACGGCATTGCTGCTGGATGCAGAAGGGGTCAGAGGACCCAGGTGCCTGGCAGTAGCCTCAGAAAGCAGACCCTTGTGGTGGCTGCAGCAGCCAGAGCTGGGACAAAGCTTGGTTTGGAGCAGACAGTTCCTCAGCTCTCGCCACCAGGGCCTCCCACAGACTCCCTCCGGCCCACTCGCTTCCTCTTTGGCTTGGAAAGGCCTGGGGAACAGAAAGTGAGACCTATCATCAAATGCCAGACAAATGGGCCCCGCTCAGCCTGCAGAGCAGGCATCTTCAGGGCACCAGCCCCTGCCATGATGGGGCTTTCCTCTGGAATGAGCTGATTGGGCATCACTGGGCAGACGGAGGAGAGAACAAAGGTGAGGACCTGAAGGAGCTGGCAAGGGAACTCCTGCCAGGATCCCCATGGGAGGGACTGTCCAGGCTGAACATGGAAGGATAGGGCCACGGGGAGCTAGACAAAGGGCACGGCTTGGGGGCCGGGGGTTCCCATGAAGTTGGGGTAGTGGCAAGCTGGAGGCAAACACTCAAGTCGGAGCTCCTGAAAACTGATTCAGATTTTCTAAAGTGAGCAATTCCAGGTGCTAATTCTTAGCTTGGGATGTGGCCAAGGAGGAGGCTCTGAAATGAGGCGCACCTGGGATCACTGAGGGACCAAAGGGTGGCTGAGTCCTGAACCAGAGCCTCTGCTGAACCAGAGCCTCTGCTGGACCAGTGACACCAGCACTTTATACCCACTCCTGGGTTCTAACCCACTGCCCGACCTGTCCGCACATAAACTGAACCCCAACATCAGGTCTCCAGGTGGTCTCACTACCTGTCTCCCCTGGTCCATGTGTCAAAATTGCTGAGTTCTGTTCAAGTACAACACTCATTGATAAAGCACCTACTGTGTATTAGTTCAAGCTTCACAATTTCCATACTCATTCTAATATTATCCTGGGACCTAGTATGTACTACAAACCCATCTTTCCAACCAGACCACAGATGTCTAGTTGGGTGTAATGTCAACCCCTCTCTGTAATCCGGTCCCTGGCCCGCAGTGAGGAAGTGCTCACTAACAGATGTGAAGGACTGGCATGCTCTGTAATGGGACTCAACATGCGTAGGCTGCCATTTCCTCTCTTAGGCGTCAAAAGTGATCATCCAAAGGCATCATCAGTATAAGTAAGTCGGGGGTGGCGAGGAGGGAGGCTTTAGAAAGGAGAAGGATACAGAGTTAGCCTCAAACAGACATGAAGAGAAGGATCTCAAGTTAATTCGGGATGCTTGCCTGATCTCCAAGCAAGTCAAAGAGGAAGGACCTCCTCTTACTCCTCTTGAGACTTCCATGACAGGTAGCAATGACCTCCTTTGCCACATCGCAGGGCTAGCTGTTCACTCATTCATTCCAGAAAGATTTGCTAAGCACCTACTATGAGCCAGTGAAGTTCTCAGCATCAGGGATATGACAGGGAGCAGGAATGCAAGGTCCCTACCTTCGAGCAGTCGGCATTCTCCCAGCGGCCATGCATCGGGCCCCATGGCCCCTGCAGGACATTCTGAATCCCAATTCACCCTGACTTAGCACAACCCCACCGCACAGTTGAGAAGTGACGAGATCTGTCCAAGGTCGCACAGCTAATAAATGATACAACAAAAACCCAGTCTTTCTGACCCCTAAATAACCTTTCTTCTAATATCATATTCTTAAATAGTGGGAGGCTGTCTAATCTTAGGTCCTCTCTCCACCTGAGGTGGGCCTCACTGTGCCCACATTCCTTCTTCCCCTTGTCATTGTTAGCTCTAATTACTGAGCCTTGATCCTGTCCACAAAGGACGCTCCCAATTTGGCAACACCAAAGGTCAGGGGTTCGGATTGCCTCCTGGAGAATGACACAGGTGGCCTCTCCTAGATACTGATGGGCGGGGCAGGCAGCAGCTGTCCCCACTCAGAGGGGGCCTGCAGCACACACTGGCCAGGACAGGTAGGTATTCCTGCCTTAGAGGACTGTCCAGGAACTGCCTTCCCCATCTCTCCAGGAGGAACTGCTGCCGCCGACGCTATCAGTCTGTCAGTGATACAGGAAGTGAGCCTCTCTCCAGTGCCCAGGCGCTGGCTTCCCTGACTGACCCTTCCCCACTCCTGGGCGCCACAGAGCCCTGCTGAGGGTCTGCAAGCAGGAGGAGGAGGCACACGCTGCCCTGGTCTCCTCTGATGCTCATTGCAGTGATGGATTTTCATATCAACATCGGCCCTCTGCTCCTCCCTCTTACCTCCTTCCCACAGGAAATGTTGGCACCGTCCCGCCCTGTAGCCCATAGGAGCACATCTATATCCCAGCAGGAAAGAGGAAACAGCTGTGGGCCTGCTCTGGCATCCACAAAAAGATGCCTTTAATCACCATCCCTCTCTTTCTGATCCCACCCTGGAGGCCTTAGAGCAAATCTCTACCTCTGGCCCTCTGCAGCAACTCACTTTTCCTGTCTGGTGGGTTTGGGTTATGTGTCAGGCTGGGTGGGCTGCACTTGGGTTATCTGGGGATGTTTTGGTGTTCTTGCAGCTCAGACTCCAGCCTTGTCTGCCACTGTAGCTTGGGGGCAGGACTAGGATAGGTAATTTTGACTTCTCTCCATTCCCACAAAGATTTTCAATTTCTTCAAGCAACCTTGCTTCTATTCAATATCCTTCTGAAATCTAAATTTGGAACCTAACCTGAATCGATTGCATTTCCACTTACGACAGAGTTGCCCTGGGCGTAGTGAACGAAGCAGTGACAGCACCTTTCCAATTCATTGCACAGAGGCTCTGATGAGGGACAGGATTGCCAGCCAGAGCTCAGGGCTTGCGTGCGGCAAGTGAAACACCACACCCCTCCGCTGCCTTGCCCCTAACTCCTGCGGCGGTTGCAGGACTGGGAAAAAGCACCGTGGAATTCAGGAATCTTGGCTCTGCCCTTCACTGGCTGTGTCATCCAGGCTAAGGCACATCGTATCAGTTTCTCACCTTTCTCAGCTCTAAAATGACAGAAACAAATAACTTCCTCAGAATATGATAGAAAGCCAAAAGTCATAGACAGAGGTGCATGGGAATTCTAACAAGAAACCTGCTTGTCCCGAGGTTTATTCTTCTAATGCCAGTACAGAACTGCCATGTAACCATTTTCAAAAATATTTTAACACATTATTATTTTCTTATGTGTGACTTTATTCAGATTTTCCAAATTTTCTACAATAAATACAAATTAGTTTTACTCTATAGAAAAAGAAACATAAAGTCATATTCATATTATAAAATTACATGTTCAAAAAAAAAAAACCATACTGAAATGTCCTAGTTCCTAATCTGACTGCCTCCTTCATCTCCAAGCTCCTCAGAAGGATTGGATGCCCTTCAGTCAAGAGGGTGAAGAACCAGAGCAGCCTCAGATGGCGCAGGCAAGATGGCGCAGGCAAGATGGTGCAGGCAAGACGGTGCAAGTAAGATGGTGTGGGCGAGAGGGCTTCCTCACACTCAGCCTAGCCAGCCAAGGCTTTCCAGCCCCTTCCCCTTACCACCTTCACCCAACCCAACTCAGCCTTTATAGTGTTGAGGTTACTTCCCCTGCGGCTATCAATTACCTCCCTAAACTAACTTCCATCCACTAATCAACCAATAAACCTTAGGTGCCAACATTATGCGCAAGGTGCTGTAACAGATGCTGATCACATTAATCGAGAACAGAAACCTACAGTAGATAGACTGGAATGTCGCTTAGGGAGACAAGTGTTCTAACCCTGCCTAACTGAATTAGTCAGGATAATTGACACTAGCTGCTGTAACATACGCTCCAAAATCTCAATGGCTTAACATGATGCTTCTTCAGTGCACAGAGGCATCGAGGCAGAGCTAGGGAGGGCAGTGCACTGCTCCATGCAGTCATTTAGTGACCAAGGGTCATTTTGTATGCCACCAAGTGGGGGACTCCAAGGACACCACAGAAAAGTAAAGAGAGAAGGCATACAGGGCCCCACAGGAATGTATGTGGGCGAGGCCTGACAGTGGCAGGATAGAGGTGGCATTAAAAAGTCCAAAATATGGTACAAAAAGTCACTGACAACAAAGTCTCAGGTAACTCGGAGCAGGAAGAGCTCAGATCATGTGGCCTGGCACAATTTCCCCACCCCCAGCCTATGACTGTCAGCCAAGCTTTAAGGGATGAATGTAGAAAGCAGCTGGGGGAGCAAACCAGGGGAACTAGCACTTCTCAAAGACTGGGGCTAAAATGTGGAGGCTGCAATCTGAAGGCAAATGAGAGGTATTTCCGCAAGTCGATCAGTCTGGCTCAAGAAGGCAGAGGACACTGGGCCAGGGTGGGGACTTGGGAGAGGTGGACTGGAGCCAACTGTGGCAGGCCCTGTCAGCCTCCAAGCCTGACCATGATTCCTCAGGACACAGAGAGCCCTTGGAAGGTTTGGGGGCCTTAGGAGGTGGCACTTCCCACTCAGATAGCTGGAGCCACGCATGCTCAGCGGAAGAGGCAGGGCCCTGGGTTAAAGGCTACTGCCGCAAAGGTCAGGGCCAGCAGCGGGGCCTCACAGAAAGACTAGAAGAGCAGATACAAGAGAGAATCTGGAGAGAAAGCACTAATTCATCTCTGTGTGCTCTCTTCTCCATACCAGCATCTTCACTGTCACTTTAAAATGTCGTTTTCAGCCTGTATTAAGAAAGACAAAAACAGTAACTACAACCTGCAACTGTTTTTTAATTTAAAAGGCAGGATTCAGGACCTTGGCACTGAGAGTCTTGGCCACAAAGAGGCCAGTCCTGAGGAAGTCTCGGTCACCAAGCAGCCCCCTGGCCCGGGGGCGCCTCTCAGGACACCCTAAGAAAACAGCATGGGGGTGGCTGTGCTCACAGCCCGGGAAGCAGAACCCTCCAGGAGTCCCTGCTGCCGGAGCTTCATACGAGTTCACAGGAAAGGTTTGAGAAACATGAGCAACCTTTAAAACACTAGCTCCCACTTTGTACCCAAGGGCTGGACCCAAGTGGCCTTGTTCCTGCTGTATGCCCAGTGCTTAGCTCCCGCAGGTCCTCCAAAATCCTGAGGAATAAAGAATGCCAAGGTCAAAGTTTCTCTCTCCTCCTTCAGTAGTAAGGGACAGAACAGGCTGCAGGGCAAATGGACACGGGAATCCAGGTCCCATCGCCCAGACACTGGGAGACCTCTTCTCCCTTCATCTCCCTCCCACTGCAGCAGGTGGCCCTGCGGGCCAGCACATCCACAGGTGGGACACCAGTACCGGAAACAAGCGCAGGCAAAGGAGGGCGTGCTGGGGGGTGGGGCAGAGAGCTGTGGGTCCTCTCCGTTTCACAACTTTTCCCTGCTCTCTTCTTCCAGGTTTCATGTCACTACAAATTAAACTGTGCAGCCAGGAAGACAACACCTACCTAGTTGCAGCTGGAAGTCCTGGCTTGCCCAGGAAAGGCTCTCAACCCAGCCTTCCTTCCAGGTCCTCCTCAGAGGCTGCAAGTCAAGAAAACTCAGTCTTCTCTCCCCACAGCCCCTGACCCAAACAGTTCCAAGTGTGGGACATCCCCACTCACCCCAGGGAATCGTTTGCATGGCAGAAACCAGACCCCTCAGCCCATCTGAAGCCAGCTCTTGGCTTCTCAGAAGTCCCCACCCCCACCAGCTGGTGTTGGCAGCCAAATGGGTTTTCCCCTTTGCTTGGTGTAGGCAGTAGGGTAGACGGCAGTGGAACATGAGCCAGGTCACAAGCTCATCAGAGATACAAAATCTTGGGCCCACACCCCAGATCTACTGAATCAGAGACTCTGCTGGTGGGGCCCAAAAATCTTTGTCACAACAGGCCCTCCATGTGACTTTGAGGCACGCGTGCAGACTTGCTGATACAGCAGCTAAGAACCTCAATTCCAGAACCAGACTGTCCAAGTTCAAGGGCCAATTCTTCAAGTCCCTGGCTGTGTGACTGTTAACAAGCTACCTGAGGCGTGGGGAGAATAAGAGTACCTCTCTCCTAGGGTAGCTGTAAAGGCTAAGTGAGTCCTCGCATGTCTGTAGCACTTGGTTAATACCATTTGGAATTCCATGTTCCTATTTAGGATATTTAGGGGTGCATTCCCAAATTATATCTAGTTTCTTCACTGAAACCAGTACTAAAATGGCCTGTGTCCTCGAGTACAGCCTGACAGTGAAGGAGCTCAGGCTGTCTTGCACTCACCCTGTTTTGGTTCCAATGGGTACACCTGTGGGCACTCTCGGGTATCTGTGCAGCCTAATAAGGGCCTGCCCCATAAGCTTCTAATTCCTCCAGAAATGAACTGTGGGTTTTGTCTCATCCTGTGCCTCGATTTTTTGACACTCAGCAGAGGAGCTAGCTCCCTCATGACACCCACAGCAGGCTACATCGACAGCCAGGCCACGTTGTCTGTGAGGGGTTGGTGAGACTGTAGCTTCCCACTGCTGTTAACAAGTTCAAGGCGCCCCCCGGATATTTGTTGAATGACATGGAGAAGACCAAAAGGTCCTTTCAGATGGTGTCCAGAGGTCTGAACACATCCCGCCCAGACGGACCCAGGAGGGATCATCGGAGTGCAGAGAGAGCACAGTCTGGTGGCATCCTTCTCCCTGCCACAGGCCTGGTCTCTCACTCTAACTGCAGGGAAGATAGCTGAATCGGATCTTCGTAATGTAGAATCTTCTTGTTATCAAACTTAATACTCCTTATAATTAGGGGAGACAGTAGATAGAAGTTGTCAAGAACATAGGCTCTGTGGTCAACCAGATAATGAGGTCTGGTTCCAGACTACCACTTACCAGCAGTGGGACACCAGGCAACGAACCTCTCCAAGCCTCCTGATTTGGAAATGGAATGGAACCTCCTTGGACAGATGTGAACATTCAATGAGATAATGTACTTATGATATCTCTGCACAGGGTCTGGCACATGGCAAGAAATCCACCAATTATTGTTATCTTTATGATTATCTGTAATTCTGGAACTACCATGAGAACATGTGTTAGAAACTCAGGAAGGAAGGGAGCACCCCTGACCTAACATACCCACTGTGTGGACCTGAAGAAGCTGCCGGTGCTTGAGTAGGGAATTCTCAATCTGACCTTGGGGACAGCGAGTGTACAATGACCTATCAGTCTCTGGACCAGAAGTGACCAGAGCACATTAAGTCTCCTTTACCTGATGCTCTGGTAAAGGAGATAGTTGAGAGAATAAGGCGCTCAGGAGAGCAAAATCGCTCTTAAATGTAACACTGAGGAGAACATTTAGCTGGGACAGATTCTGAAAACTGTCATTACGATAAGTCCTCATTTCACACTGTGGGTAAGTTCTTCGACTTTAAGAAGACTGGTATAACAAAACAAATTTTACCACAGGCTGTGATATAAACAAGAGTTAAGTTGCTCCAGCATATCATCAATGTTTTAAGGAAATGAGGTTGAAGGAATCCACATTATTGGAGGACCTGCTGTAAGTGGGTGGCACACCTTGCTTTACAACACTGTAAAAACCTGCTTCCCCATCGCACGGGGAACTTTTAACATCGCCCTCAGGCAGCTCGCTGGCAGAAGCCAGGTGTGTTTTTAATAGCAGCCTCCACCTAGGCTGCGGAATGGTGGAGCAGTCCTCATTATTAACTGTGCAGCCCGCCTCAGCCAACTTACTACCACAGGGTATGAGCTCCAGACCTGAGGCCTTGACTCTGCAAACATTTAAGCCTACCAACGTCCCTCCCTGTCGGACTCCGCCAAACGCTAAACTGTAAGAGCTATTTTCTCCGTCTCAGTCAGTCTGTGTCCCGTTTGGCCACACGACTGGTTTCTACACTTGGGATGGAGTTGCCAGGTAATGATTCCTGCACGCTCCTGCACACGGGGACCGGGAGCTAGTTCTACTGACACGTTTCCACAATAAAAGCAAACTTCCAGGTAATTTTTTCTAGGAGCCCCGGCCTCCTGGCCAAGACAGGACAGAGAGGGCAATAGGCAGCGCGCAAGAGCCAGGAGGTGCCGGCTCCTCGGCACCGCGCGCAAGAATCCCGGGGTTTACCGCGCCCCGTAGGCACCGGCTGGCGTCCTTACCATTCAGTTGCCGATAGACGATGTCCTCTAGCAGCGACAGGCGCTTCAGGACCGCATCCTGGATAGGGCTGGCGCTGTGCGCGCTGAGGTTGGTCGCCTCCGCGCGCGGCCGAATCTCGTGGAAGGCGTCTCCGCTCCGCACCGCGATGGGCCGGCACTTGGCCAGAAAGAGCACGAAGCCGGCCACCGCTATCAAGTTCAACACCAACAGCACTTTGACTCTTCTCAGTGAAGCCATCAAACACGCCCGGCCGGCCCTCGCCCCGGACCCGCGCCCTTTCGGGGTCCGGCGAAGCGCGGGGCAGCCGGGGCCGTGCGAGCCTCACACTCTGGACAACCGGCGAGAATCCCAGCCGCTCCCGGCCCTACAGTGCAGATGCTCTGGTAAAGGAGATGGTTGAGAGAATAAGGCGCTCAGGAGAGCAAAATCGCTCACATGGAAGCTCTAGGTCTGTAGAAGTGCTCCCAGAGATGCCTGCTTACTCCACGGCGTGCAGCCCCTTCCAGGTGCCTCGGCTTCTCCGTGAAGGGACAGGGGACAGGGGCCTCTCCTCCGCACCAGCAAGTGGTTCGCCGCTAGACCTCAGGCCGCCGGGAGTGGGACTGCGGGAGCAGCGGACCTCCGGGGCCAGCGGGGCTGCCCCGGCGCCCGGGTGGGAGCGGCGCGCAGGTGCCTTGCTCAGGGTTTGTCACCCGTCCGCGGGGGAGCGCGCCACCGTAGTCTGCAGGCGGTGGTCGCGGCGCGCGACCCGCGATCTTTAGCCTCGGACCCTTTGCCCAGAGAGGGCTCCTTTGTTCCGCTCACCAACCCGCTTCATCACGCCGGGCACAGGGAAGGAAAGCCCGCCCCCGGCACCCGCATCCTCGCGGCTCCGCAGTCACGCTCAAGTCTCAATTACTCTCAAAGTGAGGGCAGCACTGGGGGGTGGGCGACGGGGCAGAGCGCGACGTCCTTTCCGCCCCTCGCGCCAGGGGACGCCCGACCCGGCTCCAAACTAACCAGCGCACACAGAGCTGCGGGCTCCGGGACACGTTCCAAGTCCCAACACCACGCCGTGAGCCTTCGGGGCCTGCCGGTCACGCTGGCCTCTCTACGGGCTGGCGCGTCAGGAGGCTGGCCGGAAGGAGGAGTCCGACCTTAAAAGTCACAGCAGTTATCTACCCCCTCCGAAAACGTCGCGGGGAGCGCAGCGGGAGGGACTCGCGCGGCGCACCCTCCGCTCGCCGGAACAGGCAGCGCCGCTCGTCCCGCGCCCCTAGGAACCAAACGCCGAGTCTCCTAATTGTCGGTCGCAGTCACACAGGGCTGCTGCGGCAACGAGAGTCCACACAGCCCCGGCGTTGGAGAGCCCAGGGGCACGCGCAGGTGGCCGCGGAGCATGGGGCGCGGCCCGAGGGGACCGGCTGCAGCGCTTGCTCTTCTGCTGCCGCCGCCGCCCCTGGCCACCCACTCCCCACGAGCCTGTCGGCCGCCGCCCGCAGGCTGCCGAGCGCACAGCTCCCCGGCTCGCCGGCTCCTGCGCGCGCACACACAAGAGGGTGGGGGCGCCTAGAGAGTAGGCACCGCGTGGGATGGGGGCAGTCAAGTCATGTTGGCTGCTGCGGGCGTTGGAGGGACCCTTCGGTTCTCAGCACTGCCCGAGCGGGCGGGATCGTTCCATCCCGGGTGGCGATGAAGACATCCTTTTCTGTGTGCTCGCAGCTCCGTTTTGCGTGGCCGGGAATGGCTAGAGGGAAAATCTGGCCTGGAGACTTGGATTCTGTTACTTTGGGAGCCAGGCCAGGCGTTAGTGGGCTGGGTGGGTTCACTCCGTGTGAAAATCTAACCGTCAAAATCACAGTTTCGGTGTCCACCCACACCTCTATATGCATTTAATTATAAGAAGCATATTTTGGGTCCTACATTTCCACACTGTCTTTCTTTTCTCAAAGCCAGGAGCTCTAAAATTCTGGAATTCAAAGCCCCTGGTTGATTCATTCGGCCTAAAAATGAAATAAGGCTGCCCACGAATAAAGATCGGGTGGTGAAACTGATAGTTTCCACCACATCGTTTCGATCCCATTAAAGTTTTTATTTTTGTTTTGTTGCTTATTTATTATTTTAAATACTGAATTTTAACATAGAAAAGTGCATGAAAACATACAACAATCATATGTCATCCCATGGAACCCTAGACTTAGGTTCGATATCATTTTTATGGTTTTTACTTTGTATACCGTACAATAAAGTGAATACAAGCCAGTTAAATGAAAAAGCTATATTGCAAGCACAAGGGGCAGGTTTTAACTACAGGTGTTGGGCACAAAATGTGTTGAGTAGAAAGAAACCTGAGTTATTGAGCAGTTATAATATGGAAGGCACTAGGCCATCCCTGGTCCCTACACTATCTCACTGAATATCCAGTTGAGTTAGGTGTTGCTATAACCACATTGGGCTAGGGTCTCCGGTAGCAAGTGGCTCCAAACAGGTAGGTATGACTCCCAGGCATGTGCTGATTTAGGAGTAGGGGACAGGGAGCAAAGTAGAGGAAATGGCCTCAGAGTAATGAAGTTTCCAGGCAAGGCTCAGTTTTCAGAGAGCTTTCTTTTCTCCCTCTAAAGTCAAAGAAATCCCTTGTCCGAATCAACTGATTATCCTATCATGAATCTTACAGGCTTGTCACCTTCTTCGTGCAGCCTGGACAACTTTTTCATTCATCTGACACTCCAGACTCACGGTCACACCCTAAACCCTGTCATCACACAGAAGTGCTCCACTCCTGCACTTAAACCCCGCCCTGTGACCACCGCTCCTTAGCTTTTTACTCCCCCCTTTCTCAGTTCCAACCCAACATTCTCCAGCCACCAGCTACCGCGCTCTCCCTCCGTCTCAGGTATCTAAGCCCATTTATCCCCTCGAGTTCCTTCCCTAGTTACTCTTGAGTTCTGGGTAATCGTTTATTTCAAACACATTCCCAGGAGCGTCCACAAATCATTTACACTCCTATGCATGGTCTCCACTGCCCCAACCTGGCAATCCCCATCTCTGAATCAACCTCATCATCTTCTTTCTTGCACCCATGCACCCAAGCATCAGAGTGTATCTAGAAAAAAAGATGCATCACCTGAAAAGTTGGGGACATTACCAATTGGTGGCGTCTAACTTGAGCTACATCCTCAATTCTTCTCAAAAATGCTGTTCCATGTCCCTAAGCAGTTTCTTTCCACAGAGGTGTCCAGAGTAGACTCCAGAAGTTCATAAACATCCCTCAACCAGATACAAAAAATTTTGCGTGTATGTCATATGGGCATTTTTCTAAGGAAAAGACCCATAACCTTCATCAGATTCCCAACGTGGTCAGTGACCCAAAAATTTAAGAACCTCCCTGGCTTACATTAGATATGTAAACACATAACGAGCTAAATATTTATTGCATGTCAGCTGCTTATGGAATCAGCAGTGACAAGGCACACAAGGTTGGTGGAGCTCTCCAGTAGCTTAAATACCTTGACAGAGGAAGAAAAGTCTAGACTAATGCCAACAGGTTTGTATAAATGGAGAGTAAACTGATATGAAGGAACTGAATTGAACAGGTCCAGCCTACTGAGTAAATTCGCAAGCCCTAAAGAAGCACAGCTAGTCACTTCAACTATAAACACAAAGATTAAAGGATACACGTACGCAGTCATCAACTGCCCTGTGCCCAGAGGCTCCCAGAAGGATAAGTGACCTCCCTCCAGCAATGACTGCCATCTGTCTGCACACCATTAGCCTCAATACAGCTAGTAAAACCAACAGAACTACACCCCAGTGACTGTGTGGCCTGCTCACCAGGAGATCTGGGTCCTATTCTACCTCTGTTACCAGGGAGCAATTCAGATCTTGACTTTAAAAGAAGAAATTTAATCTGTATGGCTCCAAAAATCTTCCCTGATCAAAAAACCCAGTTGAACTACAAACATTTTTAAAAGAAGTTTATGGAACGTTTGTTTAGCAAATTGAAAGGAAGGAGACCGATATATTTCTGTCCATAAGTCACCAAGGATTTTGATTCCAAATACATTTTTTACTCAAACCATGGTTCTTCTGGCATGTAACTCTGACTTGACTCTCACTTTGAGTTGCCTGTTAAAAATCTCTCGTGTCTCAGCCTAGTCTATCACAGGAGTTAAAAACACTTGTAGGCTCACCAAGGAAAGCCAGGGATTGTGTCTCTACAGAGGTGCACCAGTCCACTTACTCTACCAGAAACACAATGGTGGAGCCTTCATTCTTATAAACCTGTGAGCTTTGGAACAGATACTGGATCTTTTTAGAATTGTTAGGGATTTTTTTTATGTGAGCATACTCCTTCAAGAATTCCCAGTATAGTGGGGGAAAGCTAGGCAGGAGGATAAATAAATTGGGAGAGACCAAGCTGTGCTGAGTGTGCCAGTGTGCATATTGTACGCAGCAGTAGTGGCTGCCAAAGTGGCCACACCAGGCTACACACTGGGGTAAAGAAAGGAAATATTTTATTTATTGTTATCCAAAATAGGAAATAACTCAAAATTCACTGATAGTTAATATATGCAATGACATCACACATATATCATTTCTAAAATCTATACATATAATGAGTAGGCATGTTCCACATCTTTTCCTAGGTGGGTCCACCACGAAAATGCACTGGGAACTTGCTGCTAAGTTAGAGCAGCCCTGGGGTTGATTGCTTTACACTAAAATGCTTTCTTTCTACTGTTGGATTCTTTCCTTTTAAGGCCCAGCTTAGCATTCAGTCCTCCCTGGAGCCCTGTCAGGCAGCGCCAAACATATGCAGCTTTGTGTCTACAAAGTGTCCACAAATTTACCTACAAAAACTACAAAGCACCTATTTATTGACTTACTCATTTACTGAAATTTCATTGAGCACTTGCTGTGTGTCGTTGTGTGAAGATCATTGAGGATACATGTTCCCTGCCCTCTTGGGGCTTATTGTGTAACAGGAGAGGCAAATAGCAAAAAAATCATAACACCAAATTCTTAAATTGCAATTAGGAGAAACAAGGTGGCCTAACCATAGGGGACTGGTGGGCTGGGTCAGTTTGCAGAGTCATAGTGCTTTGGGGATCCAGTCCAGCCAGCTGCTCTGGGGAATGACCTTCCCTTCCAACTGCCCTTAGACCCTTCTCATTCTCACTCAGGAACCCCCATGCTGTTCCCAAAGACAACTCAACAGCTGGGGAATGCCGGGGCCTGGGAATGTTCTTCTAAAATGTGGATGAACCTTACTCTCATATGCACAAGCTTCTATTTTATTTATGCACGCAACTTTTCTTAATTCAATAAACATTCATCACAGCCAAAAGGTTGTCTGTCACTGATGCGAAGTGAAAAAAGGAGAAAGGTAGGAAAGAGGAACATGGAAGGTGCCTTTTCACTGTCTGTTCATTGCCCATTGTTTCTTTAAATAAAAGCCCTTATAGGAGGACCAATGCTTGCTTTAAGTTTGGGGTGAGCGTATGGAGGAGAGGCCAACAGAGTGGGTGCTCCCTGCCCTGTGCTTCACAGATGCAGTGAGGTGCTGACGCTGCTCAGGAGGATCTGGCCTGAGTGGACAAGGCAGCTAGGACAGAAAGCAGGTGACCAGGGGCTAAAATCATCGACAAGAGTAACAGTGATGAAGGCACTCTACTTGAAGTGCCTTGGCCATACTTCCTGACCCCACTCAACCCCAATGCCAGCTCTAGTCCTGCTTGGCCAGTCCTGCTCCAGTTAAGAATAGAAGATCTCGGTGTTCGGGGTCAAAGTTGGAGGCATTTGATAAACCGCTGATCTTCATCCTCTTTTTCAAGGACTAGAACTTTGTTTCTGGGTGTTTTAGACACTGCTTCCTTTGTCCAAAATTTGATACTGAATCACCTATGCACCAGAGCCATAGGAAATGAGTAGCCGGATACCCTACGATGCTTTTCTTATTGTATATTTGCTGGTTGATAAGGAACAGTGACCACCATATAATTGGTGGTGGCCTGGGCTCAAGACTAGCTCGGCTGGGTGATTTCATGAAGCTTTGAGAGGTGGCTTTGGAAAGTGCTTCTTCCTAAGATGTTCTGCTGAATGTAACACATCATTTGGAGAAAATTCCTAGAAAAGCATAATTTTTGATCATTCACATGAAACAACCCAAAACACTCTGCAAGTATTTGGAAAAGAACAAGTCTCCCGAGTTCTCATGATGCAGGTAGAATTTCTGGGATAGACAGAAATTAATGGGATTTTGCCTTGGCCATCTTTAACTTACTTCATGGCCAAGGATGTATAAACTGATTGTCCCCAAGTTCACCAAGGTCCTGGGTTACTGTTTTCTTTAACATCCTCCATAGCACTTGTTCCAGGCAGCCCTGGGCCCTCTCCAAACACTTCTAAAGCTAAGATGCTCTGGGGTTGCTCACCTTCACCTGGCTAGCCTCATCACCTCGCGCTCATAACTCTTGGTTTCCCAGTCAGCATTTTTCCAGGTCTCTATGCCCCTTCTTCCACCTTTCTTCTCAACCAAGGACATAGGACAAGGAATTGATTTTTTTTATTGCTACCATAAAAAATTATCACAAACTTAGAGGTTTAAAATAACATAAATTTATCTTAGAGTTCTGTAGATCAGAAGTCCAATATGAGTCTCACTGGACTAAGATCAAGGTGTTGGCAGGATTGCATTCCTTTCTGGAACCACTAAGGAAGAACCCATCTCCATGTTTTTTCTGGCTTCTAGAGGCTGCCTGTATTCCATGGCCTCATGGCCCCTTCCTTTCCATCTTCAAAGCCGACAACGTCAGGCTGAGTTTTTATGCTACCATCTCTCCAGTTCTTTGACTGCAGCCAGAACAGCTTCTCTGTCTCTGAGGGTCCCCCTGGGGAATCTGGATAATCTCCCATCTCAAGGTCTTTAATCTTAATCACATCTGCAAAGCTCTTTTGCCATATAAACTAATATATTTATGGTTCTGGGATTAGAGTGACAAGATTTTTTTCAGGGGGTGAGGGCAGCATGATTTTTCCTATCACAGTCCCATCTTTGCCCAAGGCACCTCCAACTCAAGGCAATTGTATGTAACAGGTATTCTGTAAGAGCAGAATGTATCATGGGAATTATCATGGCAAAGAGGGAAAAGGAAAACTCAGTATTAAGGGGTAGTGGGCCCAGCACTCTTTAGCCATCTGACACGGGGAATCCCTTAACTGCCATCTTACTCCCTGGTCCCGGACCTAAGAAGAATCCTGCCACCAACTCCAAGAGCAGTATTTCCCAAACTTTAGTCATTTACCTTCAGAGTCAGCAAGTTGCTCATCAAAACCTGGGATTCAGCTACATGGCTTTCCCAGTCTTGCTGGGAAGTAGGTAGGAACATTTGAGTAACCTCAACAGGATGTGGGCTGAAGTGGTGTGGCCACATCCTGGGCCATAGAACTTAAGGCACCTGTGGGCCTCCTTTTCCCCTTTTTTGTGTGCTAGAACCCAAAGGGGGCAACCCAGACTTGACCGTGAAGGTAATGATGAGAACCAAAAACAGGAATAACCTCAAGGCAAAAGACCCTGGGGCTCTGAAACACCACATGGAGCAAAGTGACCTAACTGGAAACACCTCCTCTATACTGTTAAGAAAATAGTAAAGGTCTTGTACTTTAAGCCACTGAATTCTGGGGTTCTGTTCATTATAGTCATTTAGCCTTTTCTAATGTATATATTACCAATCTTTTAATGTTTAAATACCAACTGTATTATTGTCAGCATAATTTTTATTTAAACAAACGTCTCTTTTCAATTAGCTACATTTTAGACAATAGTATTTACAAAATAATAAAGCAAAATTTATGAGGTACTTACTATGTTTCATGCTTTTGTCATACATATTTTAACTTATTTAATGTTTCACACACAATAATTCATAGGTATAGGGCTCATAAGAACTCTATAAGGCAGGTACTGTTATTTTCATGCCCATTTAACAACTGAGAAAGCTGAGGCACAAGGACCTTTAGTAACTTGCTGAGGTTCCACAGCTGGTGAGAGAAAGAGCCAGAAGACTAGCGCAGAGCCAGTCCTGGGACGTAGTCAGTTCCAGAGTGCTCTATTGCTAACCTGCATTTTCAGAATATCATCATACAATTTGCAAATGACATTTTTTCTTATTGATCTTTTTGCCTAGGGGGGCAAGTAGGTTAAAGATGTCTCAAAGGAAAAAGGAAAGCCAAAACAAAGAATGGAAATCAAGAATGATACCACATCCAAGCATCATGAGGATTTGGGGAAATGTTTCTCTATAATGGAATAGTGGCAATCAATAAACACATTTACACACATTAATAAATAAGAGGAATAAATAAATTATACCAAAGTGCTATTTTCTTCATGCCCAGGAGATGGTTTATACTTCAGTAGGATAAAGGAAATCAAATTGCCCATCCTTTCCACCCCAGAACTAAAGGCATTCTGAACAACTTTCCTCCCTTACTGATTGTTCTGTCATTTTCAGCCTTAGATGGATTTAGAGAAATCCACAAATAATAGAGTCACCACGATGTGCTGAAAATAAGGTAGAGAGTCAGGGATTTCTCACCACACTAGTCCTTGGCATCTCTGTGTGCGCGTGCCGGTGTGCACATATGAGCATGTGTGTGTGTGTGTGTGTAAGACCTTCCTTATTCTCTAGATTGTGCGAGTTACCCCTTTGCCTGTATTCCCATGGCCTTGTGAACACTTGTCTCAAGGATCATATTGCACTGTAACTATTTGTTCAAATTTCTGTCACCAAATGGACTTGTGAGAGACTTAAAGTCAAACCCATGTTCTGTCTCTTCAACACTTTGCATGCAGAAGCTTCACAATGAACATTGGCTGAATAAGTGAGTGAGTTAATGAACTGAAACAATAAATGAACAGTCTCTGGTCTGAATGAGTCATGAGAGTGACCTACAATGGCTCTTGTTCATGTTCTTCAGCCTGAAATATGGAGAATATCCACTGGCATTTGATTTGTGCTTGTTGTGGCATCTACAGGCTTTCATTCTTCTAAGAAGGAATAAAAGAGATATTTGAATCTGATAGGAGCTGAAAACCTATTTGTGCCCAATACACAGGAAATTTCTTTATTGGTATCCATAAAGCTAACATCAGGACATCTGTTCTGTGCCTTTCCAGAACCACAATAGCATCCCTAAGCTTAGAATATTCATGTCTCAGTGCAGACTTATGAAAGCATGTTAGCTGACATTTTCTGAGGTTAGGAACCCCCGATTCCCCATTATCATCTGACACTTAAAAGTAACTTGGCTTTATATTTAGCATGATAGATGTGATTTTACATAGCACAAACCGCTGCCTGTCTTTCAATCTTCACCAGCCAGACCATTGTTCTAGTTGTAGAAAGACAGTGGTGTGCAAACTACTATGGGTGGGACAGGGGCGGGGAGCAGATTCCCTGGGGAAAAATTATTCCACGAAAAACACCAAACATTTCTGTTGGCACAGAATGGTTTGCCTTCCTGCTTTGAATTTTGGTTACCGCTGCCCATCATGGTCATCCCTCAGCCCATTCAGAAGTTTCAGCAGTGTCTTTGGTTGTGTCTATTGATTTGGATTCAGAGTTGTGCTTTCCTGCTTTCAGCTCCTATTCTTTTGTAGAATCAATTTTATTGAGTTATAAATTATATATAATAAAAAGTAAGTGTTTAAGTGTACATTTCTACGAGTTTTAGCAAATGTATTCATTCATAGAATAACCACCACTTGCAAGACAGAATATTCTTATTTATTTATTTTTTACAAAATTACATTTATTTAAGGTGTACAACTGATGATAGGATATACATACACATAGTGAAATGATTTCTACAGTCAGGCTAATTAACATATCTTCTTCCCACACAGTTACCTTTTTTTTGTAATGACAGCACCTGAAATCTACTCTCACATCAAATTTCCAGTATCAGCACAGCATCAACTACAGTTCTCATGCTGTACTTTAACTCTCTAGACTTATTCATCCCACATAAGTGTAACTTTCTACCCTTTGACCAGCATCTCCCCTTTTCCCCCAGCACCCCACCCTTGGAAACCACCACTCTATTTACTGCTTCTGTGTATTTGACTTTGTTTAGATTACACATATAAGTGGCATAATGCAGCTATTTAAATTTCTGTGTCTGGCTTACCTCACTTAACATAATGTCCTCCAGGTTCATCCATTTTGCTGCAAATGGTAGGATCGATCTCCTTACAAGATAGAAAATATGTTCTTCACCCCCTAAGAAGTTCCCCCATGTCCTCTAGTCAATCTCTCCTAAGTCCAGCCCCAGGAAAACACTGGGTTGTATAAATGAAATCATACAACATATAATTATATATTTTTGTCCAACTTCTTTCACTCAGAATAATTATTTTTGACATTCATTCATATTGTAGCACATACCAATAATTCATTTTTTTCTCTTGCTGAGTAATATTCCATTGTACAGAGATATTCCAATTTGTTTATCTGTTCACCTGTTGATGGAAATCAGGTTGTTTCCAGTTTTTACTAGTATCAATAAAACTGTTACGAACATTCATATACAAGTCTTTCTGTGGAAACATTTTTTATTTCTCTTGGGTAAATACCTAGGAGTAGAAGTGCCAGAAGGTATGGTAAGTATACGTTTAACTTCATTAGAAACTGCCAACCTGGTTTCCAGAATGGCTATGCCAATTTCTGTCCTCATTAGCAACCCAAAAGAGATTCAGTTCTACATCTCACCAGTACCTTGTATGGTATTTCTCATCTTAGCCATTTTAGTGGGTATGAAATGATAATCTCATTGCAGGTTTAATTTGCATTTTTCCACATGACCAATGATAATAAACTCCTTTTTGTATGCTTGTAGGTCATGCATAGACCTCCTTTCTTGAAATGTTTATTCAACTTTTTTTCCTATTTTTAATGGGTTATTATTTCATTACTTTGTAAGAGTTCTTTATGTATTTATTCTAAACACAAGTCCCTCTTGGAGTGACTTAGCCTGTCCTACTTACCTGAACCTAGTTATCAGAACTAGATGAATCCTAATTACCAGAACCTTCTTGTCTACAATAGTTTTGTGAACTAGGCTGGGCTTCAGGATGTGGCCGACATCTGCTGCATCTAGTTAGTGCTCTGTGCTTGTTTCCGGGGGAAAGAGGTATGGCCTAAAACCTTCTTCTCTTTCTCTTAAATATGACTTCGGAACACAGCAGGAGGGAAGTAAGAAAGGGAGGATGGGGATAAAGAAAAGGATTTCAGAAAAATATTAGCTACCTACAGCTCCCTACAGGCAAGGCTATTACAGCCACTCAGGTAACAAATAAACATCCTTTGACCTCGGCCACCTTTCTGCCTTATGAGTTCTACTGAGCCCAGGAAATGGAGTGTCTTCCAGTTATCCACTGATTTGAAGGAAAGGGGGCCGTACCTCATTCTCTCATAATGATCCCTCCAGGTCTCATCCACTTCCCCCCTTAATCAAATGACAAGTGTGCACCAATTGAAGTAGAAAACAGAAATTTGAAGATTCTACAAGTTGTGGGTCATCTGTCAGGTTGGTTTATGCTTATCAAGGGAACAGCCTTGGTGCCAAATAAATTGGGGTTTCCAACCCGGAGCAGCAGGTGGTTTTCCTCTTCCTATAGCATCTGGCCAAGCCTCACTGCCCTCAACAGAGCTATAAAGAAGACTGGGGTATAGAAACATCAGCCTCCAAGAAAAGGATTAACATATTTGGAGATTTCCGGTCTATTTAAATTAAATCAATCTGCTGGATCCGGTTCCAGTGAGAAGAGGGAAGGAGAGGAAGAGTGGGGAGGGTATGGAGACTCCAAGATGACTGGAGGTCACAAAGGGAAAAAGAATGGATGGGCTTTATTTTTCCTTAACTGCGTTTTGCTGGCCATTTTCAGGTTTATGTTTCAGCACTGTCTTCAGGTGTTAAATGGAGAAAATAGGAACTAGGGGTCCAAGAGGTCTTGATGGTATCATGCAGGGAAGTGAGAAGATCATGTCCGTTCAAGGTCACTGTATCAGACATTAGAAGCTTCCTGGTTGCAAATGGTTTAAGTCCAAAAAGCTCAGTTTGCCTGCAGCAGGATTCTGTCCCTCCTACAAGCACCACTGCTCCTCCTACAAAATGATGCTGCGCTGCTGAGCTCAGGAGTCAGGGAGAGGAAGTCACAGATGAGACAGTACACTGTGGAATATTTCTGTAGAATTCTCCGCGCTAGAATTCTCTGGAAGATGCTAGTCATGCATCTTCCAGAGTCCTTGGCCTCCTCTAAAATTCTGCAGATAATCATAGCTAACTTTCATTGTTTTGTGACACACTGCAGGAACCCTCAGGAGAGGGCTGAGGCTCAGAGAGATTATGTGCTTTGTCCAATATCACCTAGTAAGTAGAAAAATGTGGATCCGAACACAGCCTCAAGTTCAGAAACCAAGAGATTAATCACTTTCTTGCATGCTCCTTGATTTATTGATTGAAGGGAGTCTGTTTTATTCCAGAAATAAACCAACAAAAGAAGCAAAAAGACTTGAAGAACCTTCACAAACAGAAATAGAAGAAACAATGTGGAAATTAAGGCATCCAGGAACAAGCAATTAACCTAATTCTAATTCCCTAATTTGAGAAATTCCTCAAGTGTCTATGCTTCAAAGTGAATAATTTTCCAATTTCCTCCGTAAGGTAATTTTTTAAACTACTGATTTTTATGGGTTTGAGCGTGTAAAAAGCTGACTACTGTATGTCTTTTTAATTAGATCCTTTACATGATAATTAAAGTCTCTCTTTGCATCATAGTTATTCTTAAACTCTGCAGTAATGTTCCTCTGGCTGGAAGTTAGCTGACCATCTGGAAGCAATAAAATATCTTAACCTTAAAATGCAAACTATCAGTTACAGATACCACAAATTAGACTTACTAGCCATTACTTTAATGGGTAAATGCTAGGACTCCATCCTTCATCCTGTCTGAAAGAAAGCTGCAGAATCTCACAGTTGGAACAGGCATTTTGAAAGTCAAATAGTCCTTCCTTTGATTTTTTGGAGCAAATCCTAAGTAGGCCTCCCCTCTAATGGTCCTGAGGCATACTACTCTCCAGAAGAAAATTCTAAGGCTGTTTTTAGAAACTTCTTCCAAAGTTTATTTGTCGTTTAGGGCTGAGGACCAATGCTGGCCTTGAAAGTAAAAGGAAGGGGAAAAAATGTTAGCTAGAAGCTTGGGAAGGGTTGAAGTGCAGAGAGGAGGAAGTAAGCAGGAACCAGCAAGAAAATGAATTCATGAAAGACAGGCTCGTGTGTCCAGGTAAAGGTGGCAGAGGTGGTTAAGTAATGGCTTTGATCACATGTCCACAGGTGAAAGTATGATCAGTATAGTTATTGACTCAGAAATACATTTTACTTATGCTCATGGTGGCTATTTTCTCTTACTGTCCGATGTTATGACTTGGTTGTCACTTGTGGAAAAATAAATGAAGACCATCAACTGAGAAAAAGCAAAGACTGTTTATCCAGAACTTGCTATGGCAAGGGACTCAGCCACCTTCACTTGTGCTTGCCAGAGACTCAAAGGCAGGCAGAGGATGGAAGAACCTTCGAGTAGAAAAAGGGAACGCTTCCGGTGCGCCCTGATGGACAGACAGCTGCTGCCCTGGGGAAGCCGAGGGCCGGACAAGCAGAGGGGGCACTCCTTGTGATTGGTTAGAGGAGTGTATTGTGCTTTCTCTGACTGTTCCTAAGTTGAAGTAGGAAAAAGAATTAGGGAAGCTATCAGTTATTAATCAAGTCCTGGTCATATTGGGTGAATTGTTGCTGTTTGTTATTGTTTGGTTTCCTGGATCAGTTACCAAAAGTTAATTGTCTGACTTCCTAGGAGTCTGACTAAGATAGCAGTTCTTGTAGCTAACGGGTTTGTGTCCTGGGCTGGTTATTGCAGATTGTGGGTCATATTTTTATATAAGGACTGCCCATCGCTTGTTTGTATACTCACATTTATTATTAATTCTATGTATGTTTAAACGACATTATTATTGGTGTCATATGCAGTCAAACTGAAACTGGAAAAGCTGGCGTTCGGGTTGCCTGGCACCTACCTGGGCCAATAAGCAGAGGCAGGGACTGAATCTTTATGAGAGCTTAACTCGGCCAGCAACCTGAGAAGACAGTGGGTTATGTACCGTAACAGACCATCTTACATTCCATTTTAAACTGACCCATTTTATAAGAAGGAAAGTAAAGGTAAAGGTTCTGGAAATCAGGGGGAAAATTAATTAGATAAAAGCTTTGTTCTGTGTCCTGGACTTCTCACCCTACAGCACAATGGCTCAGATACCATCTTGATTGTTTGCAGTCCTCCCGAGGCACAAGGGTGGAACTGTTTATGGTCTCCTGGAATCAAAGTGGGTCACACCTTCAGTTCCTGGAACAACAGCTTTTCATATGCATTGATTACTAAGCTTATTGGCTATTACCTAAACTAAAATTTTCCAACTCTTGAGTTCCCTATCAAAATTATTCATTTAACCATTTATAAGACAATACAGCATATTGATTAAGAACATGGATTTTGAGGCCTGACTATGTGGTTCAAAGTCCAGCTCTACCACTTACTGGCTATATGATCTTGAGCTAATAGCTCAACTTCTCTGCTCCTAAGTTTCATTGTCTATAAAATAAAGATTAAAAATAGTACCTTGCTTATAGACTTATTTTGAGGTTTAAATAGGTTAATATAGATGTTAAGCACTTAGGCATAACCACATAGTAAGCACTATATAAGTGTTTGGTGAAAGAGAAATACCATATGATCTCACCTATAAGTGGAACCTAACCAACAAAACAAACAAGCAAGGAAAATAAAACCAGCAACATTGATAGAAAAAAGAAACCAACAGAATCAAGAGGGAAGGAGGGAGATGGGGGCAAGGAAAGGGAAGGGAAGGATCAAGTCAAGGAACATGTATAAAGGACCCATGGACAAAGCCAAAGTCTGAAGGGATTGAGGGAGGGAGGTTGGGGAAGGGGGCCGGGGAAAGTGGTGGTGGGAAGGTGGAGACAAATGTATTTGAACAATAAAAAAATAAAATAAAATAATAAATAAATAAATAAAAATTAAAGAAAAAACAATAGCAAGATACAACATTCTTCAAAATCCAAGGTTTATCAGGATGCTCCTCTGAGGAATTTCCTATGCAATAACACGAACACTTCAAGAAATATAAAAAAACTGTTATGTGGAAGATTCAATATCAAATATTTGAAATCTAATACAAGTGGCTTCTCAAAAAGATACTAATGCATAAAAATCTATATTCTTCCACAATGAATTGTACCAGCAATAATAACCTAGGTCCCAGTTTTTCTCCTGAAGTTAACAATGAGCAGCACTTACATTCCCATTCTTAGACAGCAACAGGTTGAGCACAAGCCTTTGGGGAGGAGCACAGCCAGTTTTCTTTTAAACCCTTTTTAAATATGGTGAACTATAAAACACCTTCAGAAATGTTTAGGAATCAAAAACGGACAGCTCAGGGACTCCACACAAAGCACTCACTTATGTAACCAACAATCTAGTCAAGAAACAGAACTTTAGCGCCCAGAGGCCCTCTTTGCACACCCTCCCAGGTCTATCCTCCCCCCCACCTCCGTCCCTTCATTTTTATGGTGTCAAAGATAAGCAAAGGCTGACAATAGTTACAGTGCTAAGGATAGATTTTAGTCATTTACATGTCATTGCCATAGGGAAGCAGGTGCAGCTTGGACTTAATATTAATTTGTCAGAGGTGATTGGGTATTACATTTTTGTTTTTTAAAGTATATTTTATTGATCACACTATTACAGTTGTCTCATTTTTTTCTCCCGTTTATTCCCCTCCACTGTGCACCACCTCCCCCAATGAGCATCCCCAACCTTAGTTCATGTCCATGGCTCATACATATAAGTTCTTTGGCTTCTCCATATCCTATGCTATTCTTAACCTCCCCCTGTCAATTTTGTACCTACTATTTATGCTTCTTATTCCCTGTACCTTTTCTCCTATTCTCCCCCGTCCCTCTCCCTGCTGATAACCCTCCATGTGTTCTCCATTTTTGTGATTCTGTTCCTGTTCTAGTTGTTTGCTTAGTTTGTTTTTGTTTTTGTTTTTTTAAGGTTCACTTGTTGATAGGTGTGAGTTTGTTGTCATTTTACTGCTCATAGTTTTGGTCATCTTTTTCTTAGATAAGTCCCTTTAGCATTTCATACAATAAGGGCTTGGTGATGATGAACTCCTTTAGCTTTACCTTGTCTGGGAAACACTTTATCTGCCTTTCCATTTTAAATGATCGCTTTGCTGGATAGAGTAATCTTGGATGTAGGGCCTTGTTTTTCATGACTTTGAATACTTCTTCCCAGCCTCTTCTTACCTACAAGGTTTCTTTTCAGAAATCAGCTGATAGTCTTACAGGAACTCCTTTGTAGGTAACTGTCTCCTTTTCTCTTGCTGCTTTTAAGATTCTCTCCTTATCTTTAATCTTGGGTGATGTAATTATAATGTGCCTTTCTGTGTGCTTCCTTGGGTCCAACTTCTTTGGGACTCTCTGAGGTTCCTGGACTTCTTGGAAGTCTATTTCCTTTGCCAGATTGGGGAAGTTCTCCTTCATTGTTTTTTCAAATAAGTTTTCAATTTCTTGCTCTTCCTCTTCTCCTTCTGGCACCCCTATGATTTGGACATTGGAACATTTAAAATTGTCCTGGAGGTTCCTAAGCCTCTTCTCATTTTTTTCAATTCTTGTTTCTTCATTCTGTTCTGGATGAATGTTTATTTCTTCCTTTTGCTCCTAATCATTGATTGGAGTCCCAGTTTCCTTCCCTACACTTCTGGTTCCCTGTATATTTTTCTTTATTTCACTTCACATAGCCTTCATTTTCTCTTCTATTTTGCAACCATGCTCAACCATTTCTGTGAGCATCCTGATTACCAGTGTTTTGAACTCTGCATCTGATAGGTTGACTATCTCCTCATCACTTAGTTCTATTATTGGAGTTTTGATCTGATCTTTCATTGGGGCCATATTTCTTTCTCTCAATGCACCTGTTATTACATTGTAAGGGGTGGAGCCTTAGGTATTTGTCAGAGCAGGGCAACTTACCTCGCAGCGTTGTGGCACCGTATGTGGGGGAGGGGTCCAAGAGGGAATGATGTCACTTTCTTGGGTCTTGCCTGACTTCCAGTTACTTCCCCCACTGCCCACAAGCAAAATGGGCCCTTCTGATGCTAATTCTCAGCGGGTGGGTTTGTGTACCTTCTAGGACCCTATGGGTCTCTCCAAAAAACACTCCTGTGAGGCTGGGAGTTTTCCCTGCTGCCACAACCCCCACAGATTTTTACAGCCAGAGGCTTTTGAGGCTTTTGTTTCCCGCACTGGGACTCTAGGTTGTATGGTCTGTCTCACTCCCCGGTCGTTCCTCCTGGTTTATCCACATGCAAATGTGGGACTGCCAGCCACTGTCTTGCCCACCTAGTCCTCCAGTTGCCATGTTGCCATACATCTTCTCCACCCCATCTGCCTGTCTCTGCCCCTCCTATGAGTCTAAATGAATGTTTCTTCTCTAACTCCTTGATTGTTGGATTCCATACAGTTCGATTTTCTGGCAGTTCTGGTTGTTTTTTGTTTTAAAATTTGTTGCTGTCCTTTTTTTTGGTTGTGTGAGGATTCAAAGTGTATCTATGTACCCCTCCATCTTGGCTAGGAGTAGGAGAATGAGGGAGTAGGGAGAAGGGAAAGCATAGGCTCAGAAGAGTTAGGAAAGTGAAAAATGACAAAAGGTTGGTTACTGTAAATACTGATTAAGCCAGCTGTATCTGTTAGCTGTCAAGGATCAAAGTTAGGCCTCTATCCTGCCATAGAGACTAGGAGACAGGCCCCATCCTTCCTGTTCAGTTCACTTCCAAGGAATGGCTTTCAGGTCCTTGAGAAAGATGCTCCTGAGTCATAAGAGATACATATACATCTCAGAGGGAAAAAAGAAATAGTCACAGTTGTAAGGCCCTTCTAATAAATGCTCTAAGAAAGATGGATTGGTGTCTATTTTCCAGGGTTGGCTGGAACAAAGTAAATTTTTTGACCTTGTTCTTTCTCAGGCAGGTACTTTAAGGGACCCCAGGGACCCCTAGGGATGCAGCATTGAGCTGCTAGAAACTATGTTACTGTTTGTTTAAGACTTGATGTTAAGGATGGGGTGGAGAGTCTATGGATTCAAAGGCTAAGGTTGAGGCTTGAGAAGAAGTTCAGATGATCCTGGCTAGACTTTGGTTGAGGAAAGAAGCTTTGTCACGGTAAGCATCTCTTTGTTTTTTCTTAAGGTTTTACCACATAACCACAGATCCCTAATTGCATTATTTCTGTTTTTCCTGTTTGACTTGACACTTTGTGCATTCTTGTGCCTGGAATCTTTCAACACTACATCTGTGAGGTTCATTTGAGTGTATGTGGAGGTCTGGTTTGTTCATTTCTGTTGCTGTTGAGTATTCCACTGAATAAATATATCACAATTGACTTATCTGTGGACTTCAGTTATCTCATCTTTAGGACTATTATAGATAATGCTGCTATGAATGTCTCTTTGTGTATGTGTTTACATTTCTTTTAGGTATATACCTAAAAGTAGAGGAATAGCTATGTCATAAGATAGCCTATGTTTAACTTTAGTTGAAAAAAAAATGTTGCAAAAGCTTCAACTCTCCTCAACGGTAAATGAGAGAGAGCTCTAACTAACTGCTCCACATCTTTGCTAACCATTTGAATTGTCAGTATTTGCTTGTTCTTATTCAGGTAGATGTATAGTGTTATTGAACTGCAGTTTTAGTTTGCATTTCCCTGAAGATTAACTGATTAATGAGGTTAACATCTTTTCAAATGCTTATTGGAGCCCTGCCAGGTGGCTAAGATGGTTGGAGCTTCATCCCCACCCCCAACCAAAAAGTCAAGGGTTCGGTTTGCAGTCAGGGCACAAACATAGACTATGGATTAGATCCTGGTCGGGAAGCCTACTGGAGGCAACCAATTGATGTTTCTCTCTCTCTAAAAAATCAATAAACATATTCTTAGATGAGGATTAAAAAATGTTTATTGGCCATTTGGATATTTTATTTTTGTAAAGTACCTATCCATGTGTTGCATCCATATTTCTGTTGATTGTTATTGCATTGGTTTACATGAATTTTTTATTCATTACCATTTATCCCCCATATACTTCTCCATCTCCACCCACCACCCTCCCCCCACTCCCTGAAATGACCACACTCTTGTCTATGTCCATGAGTCCTTTTTCTTTTTAGCTCACTGCCTCCACGCCCTAACTTCCCTGGATCTGTCAGCCTGCTCTCTATCTATGAGCCTGTATCTATTTTGCTTGTTAGTTCAGTTTGTTCATTAGATTCCACATATAAGTGAAATTATGTGGTATTTGTCTTTCTCTCACTGGCTTATTTCACTTAGCATAATGTTCTCCAAGTCCATCCATAGTGTAGCAAAGAGTAAAATTTTCTTCTTTTTTACTGCCAAGTAGTATTTCATTGTGTAAATGTATCATAGTTGTTTTATCCACTCAACTACTGATGGACAGTTGGGCTGCTTCCTAATCTTGGCAACTATAAATAATGCTGTAATGAACATAGGGGTGTGTATGTTCTAAGTTCTTTATTGGTGACATATATTGTATGAAAAATGCCTTTCAGCACATATAAGGATGCATATATATTGATTGGGATTTTTAGGAGTGAAATTTTTTGGTCATAGGCTAGGTATATCTTTTAATTTAATACATAAAACATAAGTATTTCCCAAAGTGGATTTTATAATTTACCCTCTCACAGGTAGCAGAAAAGAATCCCTCTTGCTGCATCTCTAGCAACAAACTTGTCAGACTTACAGATTCAAGCTGAGCTGGTAAACACATAGTGGTATAACTTTGTGGTTTTAATTTGCATTTTCATGATTACTCATGACATTTTATACCTTTTAATTTGATTATTGGATGTTTAAATGTGCTTTTTTGAAGTACTTGTTCAAGTCTCTTGCTTATTTTTATTTTCTATTTTCTGTCTTTTTCTTATTGACTTGCAGAAGTTATATGTTCTTTCACAGGCCCTTTTGTTGGTTGCAAGTATTTCAACTATCTTCTCTGTTGATTGCCTTTTCATTCTCTTAGTGGTGTTTTTTTAATCAAAGTTCATTTTTTTAATGTTTAATCTCTTTTATTCTAGTAATCTTCACTGCCCTGTTTAAGAAATCTTCCCATACTCTAGAGCAGTGATTTTCAACTGGTGTGTCACAAGAATTCTTAAAACATGCAATGCCTGACTATTTAGTCAGGGGCACTGACCTCTTTTCCATTAGATTATCAAATAAAAAAATGACAGCAGCTAACACAACAATAGCCATCCAGTGTGAATGAATACAAATGATACCTATTCTTTGTCGGATCTGCAGAATTTTAGTAATTACTATATGTGTGCCATGATATAAAGAAGTTTGAAAATCACTCTGGGATCATAAAATATCCT
Source organism: Pteronotus mesoamericanus (assembly GCF_021234165.1). Classification (NCBI taxonomy): domain Eukaryota; kingdom Metazoa; phylum Chordata; class Mammalia; order Chiroptera; family Mormoopidae; genus Pteronotus; species Pteronotus mesoamericanus. The sequence goes on from NW_026555308.1 coordinate 17,101,879, forward strand.
CCTGTGTTATTTTTCTAGAAGATTTATTGTTTTGCCTCTCACATTTAGTTCCACAATCAACCTGGAACTGAAAGTTATGTATGAAGTGATGTCCCACCCTGGAGGTCCCAGCATGGAGGCCCTCCTGCCACCCACCTGGGCTCTGGCTCTCCACGCTGGGCCAACATGGCAGCCACCATGGGCTTCTTTTGCTCTGCCCCACCTGAAGGCTCAGGACCGAACTGTTGAGGAAGGCAAGAGAATAGAAAGCAAGAAAGAGTTCGGAATGGAAGGAATGAGAAAGGAAAAGAAGAAAAGGAAAGGAATAGGGAAAAGAAAAACAAAGAGTCTTATATTTAAATTAGTATTCTGAGTACTCTTGCAATATAGGTTTAATAAGACCTTAGAAAATAATATGGTAACTACATTATACTACTTAAACTAATTCCAACCATAGAAAATTTTTGTTTTTTAAAATATAATCATGAATTAGACTTAGCAATAAGAGCAGTGAAACTTACGATAACAAGATAGCAAGAGGACAGGAGCCGGTATTTAGTAAAGCACACTTGTCCTATGAGAGAGGACTGGGGACACTTATGCCTACCTACAGCCGAGGCACCAGTTAGATTAATGAACACCTATGAATTTTATCTGCATTTCTTGGGCAGAGTGGGTGTGGTCCAGAATGGGGGACAACAATGAGTAGTCAACTTGGGGTTAATATAGCTGTCATGCTTGTGGAAGGGGAAGGTTATCTGTACCTGAAGAAAGTATTTCCATCCCTTTGTCTCCATAAATAACATTCTTAGATGTTCCATCTCTTTTATCAGAGAAAATTGTCTTTCAGTTTACTACTTAATTATTATCCAACCCTAACATTCCTTAGGAATTTTGGATTTACCTCATGAGCTAATAGATTACTCATTATGTATACTTAACATATTTTCATCCATCCCATTTTTCTTTCCTCTATAGAAGAATTAAATATTCTCTAATAACACAAAAAAAGTGGCCACACTGAGGATTTCATCCACAAAACCCTCTTCACACATTATGAATAATAATTTTCCATGGACTTTTTAGTACTCCTGTAGTGCGAGTTACTGTCTAGGCTTACTACCATCTTACGAAAAACTCTACTATCAAAATCAGCTCAACCAAAGAATCTTAATGTATTCTCCCAGTAAACTCATGGACTGGAATATTATCTCCTGCTTACCTAAGGAGACGTTCATCTGGTTAGCCTTGCAGCCAAGTCCTGCTCCATCTGATTGAGGCAGGGTACAGAATGCACCTCATGGGCCTGGCACAGGCAGCAGCCCAGTCCATGCTCCTAGAAAGGCACCCTAGGGGCAGAGGGCTGGATCCCCCAAACAGGCAGAGGCAGGCAACTCGTGAAGCTGAGTGCGTACACACTGTGACAGGTGGTAGAGACCTCACCACTGACCCAACAGAAGCTGATGCTAGACGTTGGTCCCATCATTTTCATTGACTACTTTTACTGATCAGTTCTGAATGTCCAACCAACCTGGCATTCTTGGAATAACACAATCTAGTGGTGATAAAGTATCCTTCTTTTAATATCTTTTTTTTATTGTTCTGGGTAAGATTTGTGCATCTGCAGTCATAAGTAAAATGGGCCTGTAATTTTTCTTTACCATAATGCCTTATCAAGTTTTTTAACAGCTTAATTGATAATTAATTTATGTACTAGAAAAATTACCCAATCTAAGTGTATAGTCATGTGATCTTTAGTAAGTTTATACAGTTGTGCAGCCATCACCATAACATAGTTAAAAAATATTTACATCACCTCCAAAAGTTCCCTTGTGCTCATTTGCAGCCAATTTTTATTTCCACCCCTAACCCCAGGTCTGCTTCTTATGCCTGAAGAGACTTGATGTTTCTAGAATTTTTATATACAATTTTACCATGCATGTAGGTTTTTGAGTTTTGCTTTTTTCCTTAATATTTCCATACATTTTTGAGGTTCAATCATGTTGTGATATGTATAAGTAGTTTGTTCCTTTTTATTGCTGAGTAACATCCTATTATATGTAAACACCACATTTGTTCATCTATTCACCAGTTAATGGATATTTGAGTTTTTCCATTTTGATGTTATTATGAATAATGCTGCCATGAACATTGACATACATACAGGGTGGAGCAAAAGTAGGTGTACAGCTGTGAGCACACAAAACACAGAGTTTATTCTTGTATTATTTATTGAGTATTGTATTATTTTCCAAACAACTGTACACCTACTTTTGTCCCACCCTGTACCTTTTTGTGGAAATATATTTTCATTTCTCTTCATAGACGCCTAAATGTGAGATTATTAGTTCATATCATAAGTATAGGTTTAACTATTTAAAAAACTGCCAAATTGTTTTCTGAAGTGGCTGTGTCATTTTACATTACCACTAGCAATATATGAGGTGTGCAGTTTCTGTACAAGCTCCCCAGAACTCGGCCATGTCAATCTTTTTGATTGAAGACTTTCTAGTCAATGTGAAGTGGTGTCATGTGAAGTGGTTTTCATTTGCATTTCCCTAATGACTAATGACTTTGAGCATCTTTTCATGTGTTTCTTAGCCATTTGTATATCTTCTTTGGTAAAATGTCTATTCCACGTCCCTTGGCTATGTTTAATTGGGTTATCTTCTTATTTTTAAATTTTGATGGTTCTTTAAATATTTTGGATGCAAGTCCTTTATCAAGTGTATAACTTGCAAATATTTGCTCCCAGTCAGTGGTTTTTCTTTTATTTTCTTAAGGGTATTTTATGAAGAGCAAAGTTTTTAATTTTAAAGAAGTTCAATTTATTAATTCTTTTCTTAAAAATCATGTTTTAGATATTTTATCTAGGAAGTCTTTACTTAGCTAACTCACAGTTACAAAGGTTTCACTTAGGTTTTAACCAAGAAGTTTTATAATTTTAGCTTTTACATTTAGGTTTATGACCCATTTTTAATTAAATTGATTGGCGTAACATTGGTTAATAAAATTATATAACTTTCATAAAATGGTTATTATCAGAACAACAAGAATTAACAAGTGCTAAAGAGGAGGTGGAGAAAAAGGGAACCCTCTTAAACTGATGGTGAAAGCGTGACTTAGTGCAGCCGCAGTGGGAAACGGAATGGAGGTTCCTCAAAAAATTAAGAATGCAACTTCCATATGACTCAACAATTCCTCTTTTGGGTATTTACAAAATAAAAAACCTATGGAAACATTTATTCATAAAAAATATATTATTCACTTTGATTTGATTTTTGTATGTGGTTCTAAGTTTCTTTTTAAAATACGCATATCCAATTTTTCCAGCATTATTTGTTGAAAATACTTTTTCCCCACTGAATTGCCTTAAAATTTTTGTTAAAATCAGCTGACCATAAAGGTAATTGTTTATTCCTAGACATTCTATTCTGCCCTATTAATATATGTCTATGTTTATGCTAATACCACACTACTTTCATTATAATAAATTTTGACATCAGCTACTAGAGGGTCATCAGGGAACATGTATAAAGGGCCCATGGACAAAGCCAAAGAGGGGTAGGATTGAGGGTGGGCAGGGTAAAGTCGCTGCAGGAAAATAAAGACAACTGTACTTGAACTGCTGGATTTCTTAGCTTGCCCCCACAGAGTGGGCAGGGGAGCAGGGGGAATGAGGGCAGCTCCAGGTTGAAATGCCCGTAGATTCCCAGTGTTCTTATCTGAGTCCTGTAGTTCTTCTGATATCTAATGATAATAATGATAATAAAAAAAAAAAAAACTTAAAAAAAGAAATCAGCTACTAGAAGTTCTCAAGCTTTGTTCTTATTCAAAATTGGTTTGTCTATTCTGTTTTTTGCATTTCCATGATAACTTTTATGTTACCTTATTAATTTGACAAAAGAATCTTGCTTGAATTTTGATAGGGTTTGCATTGAATCCATTGTTCATTGTGAGAGAACTGCCATCTTAAAAACATTGAGCTTCCAATACATGAATATGGGATGTCTCTTCATTTACTTAGAGCTTTAATTTCTTTCACTATGCTATATCTAGATGTGAATCTCTTTGTATTTATAGTCATTAGAGTTTATTGGTTTTCCTAGATTTTCTGATGAATGTTTTTCGTGAGATTTGAGAAGGCCTCATCCGTTATTTCTTTGAGTATTTTTTCTGTGGCTTTGCCTCTCTTACCTGATTCTAAGAATCCATATTGGTAAACTTTTTCAAGTCTTTACTGTTTGTGCCAGCATTTGAACTTAACAGAGACAGTTTCTAATGACTGCTTTGTTTACTGGATATGGGTCACACTTCCCTGTTTCTTTGCATGTCTCATAGTTTTGTTGTTGTTGTCATCATCCTTGAAAGCTAAATATTTCAGGAAATATATTGCAGCAAATTTAAATTCTGATTATCTCCTGGGATCGTTGTTGCTGTTTTGTTCATTCATGGACTTGCCTTGATTAATTCTGTACACTCTGTCTCCCACCCACCCCACCTCCACCCCCACCCAGCAGGTCGCTACTAGCATGTCTGCTCAGTTTTAATGTTTTTGTTTGCTTGTATGTATGTTTAAGCCTACCTTCCTAGGATTTGACCCTGAGTCAGCATAGCTCAGTGGTCAGCCAATGACTGGTCAAAGTTTGGGCTTAAATACATTAAGCCAGTAAGTCTTCAACTCTTAGCCAATCTGTGTATGGTTTGGGAAACACATTCAAAGTTCAAACTGTTTAAAAGTCAGATCAGGCCAGGGCCAGTTTCATGGGCATATGATCTGTGGAGTCACACGGGGTCCCTGCTTAAAAGGGTCCCATACTTGGTTTAATGCTATGTTGTTGCCATCTTGAAATTCTTTTTAATTTTTAATATGGAGTTCTGCGTTTTCATTTTGCACCAGGCCCTGCAAATTATGTAGCTGGAACTGGTCCTTGTTTATATTTTCTATAGGGTCTTCTATTGTCTCCTCTGCATGGAGAGGAGGTAAATAGGGCCCCCTCCAGTCTCCCTGGATACATGAGCAACCTTGAGCATGCATATAAACTTCTAGGCTACCAGGGATATGCAGGAGCTTATCAAAGCCATTGCAACCATCTCATTCCCCGAACCTCTTAAATTTCTGGCTTATGTGCCTGATCTGTTGTTTACTTCAACAACAGGTTAGAAGTAATGTTGGCTTTCTCCAATTTTTTGGTACCAAGATCACTATAGTTTTCAATAATGCCCCTGAGAATGAGTCTTTCTACATTCAGCTACAAATCAAGTGAGCCCCCTTCCTCTGCAAAACTGCTGGATTTCTTAGCTTGCCCCCACAGAGTGGGCAGGGGAGCAGGGGGAATGAGGGCAGCTCCAGGTAAAAATGCCGTAGACTCCCAGTGCTCTTATCTGAGGTCCAGTAGTTCTTCTCAAATAAAATGCAACTCAGTTTTTTGTATGTCTTTGGCCAATTTCCAGAATCCTAAAATTGTAACTTTTGACAACTGTGCCCAGATTTATAGCTGCTTTTGGGGAAAGGTTTCGCTGATTTTTTCATTCCATTAATTTGGAATCCTTGTTTTCCCTCACCTCTCTTCCCACTTGCTTTCACATACTATATTTTTAAGTTTCCAGGATGACATTTGGTACTTGATATAGATTCAGTTTATTTGTTTAAATTTTCTATTTCCATACATTTTTTGGTCTAGATTTTCTTTATTTAAAAAAATGTATTTATAATGATTATGTTAAGGTCCTCTACTATTTCTAAAACCCAGGTTCTCTGTAGGTCTTTTTTCATTAGAATGTTATTTTTTTTATTATGAGTCATATTTTCCTGTTTCCTTGAAAATCACTTAATTTTTTACTGCTTGCCAGATATTGTGTATAAAAGAGCCATAGAGACTAAAACCAATTCTATTTTCCTCAGACAAAAACATGCTCTTTTCTCTGTCGATAAATAGAGCTTCATTGGCACTGGGTTCCATTTTAAGTTAGTTTTCGTTCTTTGATTTTTAAGTATATTTGGGCAAGATTTGTCTTGTGTTTATTTTATGCCTTCCCGCCTCCCTCGGCAGTTTTGCAGGAGAGTGCAGGGACTCTTTTTCTGCCTTTCTAGCCAGGCTCTAGTCTTTAATCACAACCCCAGCACTCAATAAAAGTCATGTGACAGAAAAGTGGCAGATAGAAAAATCCTTCTTCCAATTCTTTATCTCAGCCCACAAGGTCATTAAAAATTACAATGGCTTCTCTTTCCGTCTTAAAGTTCTCTATGTGAACCTCTGCTTGTGCCATAACTTGGTGAACACCCTAGGGAAAGAAGCTTGCTGGTCCTTGCTCACCCAGGAAGGCCTCTCTCCTCTCTGGAATTTATTCCTTTACACTTTTTTGCACCAACATATCCCTGGTATCTTTTAAAGTATGTCAAATTTTCCTTTATTCAGTTGTTTCCTAGTTATTATGGCAGGAGCAATAATCTGCCATGACCTTCTATATCCTAATTATGGGGAAACTCAGAGATATCAATTCAAAAGTATTATTTTTGCTGTGTTTTGTTTAAATTTAATTTGAACATCTGTTTTGGCTTTATAGTTTCAGAGCTATAACATAAGGCATTTATGTCTTGTTTAAAGTTTTATATGTTTCAGTAACAAATAATAAGTAATTTGAGTCAAAGCTCGAAGTATGTGAGGAATTTGTTTTCCTTCCTTCAAAGGAGATTCCCTACTTAAACTTGAAAAATGCTATGCCACACTAAGCTGTCTCTCTGTTTACTGCTCAGAGCTGTCACAGAAATTATTTCAATGCTGTTTTTTAACTTTGGTGCTGGAACAGTGGCAGGTTACTACATTTGGCCCAGCACTGAATTCGGAGAGCTAAAAACTAAAAACTCCCAGCTCAGACAAAGACATTTCAATATATTTCTAGAAGATAATTCTTGATGAATTTCTGCAATGTGTAACTCAAAGGTGTTTATACCAATTGATACCAAGAAAAAAATTCTAAGTAGCTGACAGTTTCCTCTCAGAGTCCACATGGGCCTTCAGATGGAGCCAACTCTCAGCCATAAGGTATCGGAGCATCATTACCCAGGGCACTAGATTCTAGGAACTTCCTGCTGCCTACCATCAGAGGGTACACAAAGTGAGTGAAAGAATTTAGTTCCATGAGGCAAAGACACACTAATTCTGGTACATGGACAATTACTGTATAAATTCTCATTTCTTTTATCTTCTCAAGCTGTTGCCTTTTTTATTTTAAAGTTGCTTTTTGATGTGTCTTTTAACAATTTGAAGTTGATGTATTTAATTTTAAGGCAGATGTTGAGAGAAGCACACAGAAGGCTTTTCCTAGCTAAGCCCTCTCAGGACAGCCATGGATCCCACCTAAATGAGGAAGTGAGTTGCAGAGCTAGACCCTCTCTCCCTCCCTTTCTCCACATGTTCCTAGTTTTTACCCAGTTCCCTCATTCCAGCCCCTGCCTGTGCGTTGGATCCAGAGGCACCACTTTCTGCACTTCCGTGCGATTCTGCAACATAGATCAGAGTTCCCAGCTATGCCCCCTGGTGCCTGAAGATTTACCGGGTTTCCTAAGTCAGTTACCACACATGGAGCTAGTCATCTTCCAAAACTGTGTTGCTATCTTCTCTCGTTTTTCCATACATTTGTTTTTACATATTTTTTTAAAAATCTCTTTTCTATTGTCTCAGTGGGATTTAGGAAAGAGGTTAAAATAAATGTACACACTTCATGTACATTATAACCCAGGAGTCTTAAGGAGCTGTGTAAAGTGCAGCTTCCCCTGCCTTGCAAGGAGTTTACTTGTTACTCTGAGCCAACCTTGTTCAGTGTCTGTTACATGCTCTCCATGGGCAATGCTCTTCTGTGGGGAAAACAGAGCCCCATTCCCCTAGCCCCACTTTCAGATCAGTATAAAACTTGAGCCTGCTCTAATGGAAATACTCAACCTTTCAATAGAAAAATGTTTAGATAAAAGTGTTGCTGGTGGAAATCAAGCTCTTCCATGGTCTCACAAGAAAAGCATTTCACAGACCCATGCACAAGAGATCATGGTGTAGCAAGATTTATTTGGAAGGAAATCTGCCCCTGGGTTCCCAACGTTCTATCTCTGACAGTCTAGCCATGGAAAAAGTCCAACTGTGTCTTCAGCAAGACCAAAACAAAGGCCAGTGTCCAAGGTTTCTGTTTCAGATTAAAGTTTAGTCCTCTGGAGCCCATGCTGTCTGCTGTGGGTCCCAGTAGCTGCTAGACCCCCATGGTCACATGGTTCCAGCAAGAGAGAGAAGACATGAATGAAGGGGTGAGTACAGGTGAGGGAGGGAGGGAGGTGGGGAGAGAGAGAGAGAGAAGGAGAAAAAGAAAGAGAGAGAGAGTATGCTTCTTTATTCCTTTGGGATTATATATTTTATGCTTGGGAAATACCAGAAACTTTTTAAATGACCAATCAACTTCCCAGTCTTTCAAGGTCTCCTGCTGGGTCCAGCCCTTAGTTAGATTGAGAGGCCTTCATGGTCAATCACCTACCCCTGCACCATTTTGACTTCTATTGCACATGTGCTTACCTCCCTCTGATTCTGCTCCCCGCCCCCAAATCATGGGTACCATCAGATGGGGGAAAGGTCGGGTGGGAATCCCCTTGGAGAAACGATGATGAGATTCCCTGGGGGTTGTGAAGCTGTAGCTTCCTGGTGAAGCAAACAGGCTTATGCTCCCAAGTTTATTAAGCTCAATGTCCAATTCCTTGTGTTTCCTTCCTTATTGATAATTAACTAACTATCTACAGTAACAAAAGCACTTTAGACCGACATAGGGTTGATGTACCAAGATTTGACAGTTTTAGCCAAGACTACAATTTTATAGTAAACAGTAAGGACTGACACTGATTGGAAATGCTGTTCTTGCAAGATGACAGTTCCTGTGCTGTTCTAGGGATTGGATCTGATTCAAATGTGAAAAACCATTTTTATGAAGGATTGGTTTATGCCCATTGAGTTATGATTTAATAGTTCTTCCTTTAAGCTTTTAATGATAATAGCCAGAAATTTGGATAAGAAGACTTTCTTCCTAGAATATAATGAGAAAAATACAATATATATGTCATATGTGTGTATATAACACACACATACATATATATGTGTACTATTCATATCTATATATAAACACACAGAGTGACACTCCAGGACAGCACAACTCAATGAAATGGAGTTATTATTGCAGGGCACAAATACCAGAGCTGCGCACAGGCAACCCTAGGGAGGAGCTATGATCACATGGTCTAGTCTTGCACAGAGAAAGGAGGGGCAGTGAAAAAAAGAATGTCTACTTGGGAACCAGCTACTCTCAGAAGGCAGTACAGATGCTGGCTAATTGTGTGACCTTAGGTAAATTATTCAACCTATCTGAAACCAAGTTTCTTTCTATCTCAACAGTAGATAATGATACCTACCTTGGGGACCCAAGATGGCAGAGGAATAAGTGGAAATTAAACTAACCTCCTCCCAGGACCTATACAAGATTACAACTAATTTTGAATAGCCAACTGACACTAGCTAGAGAGAAGCCTTATAACCAAGAACAGCCCTGGCTGATGTGGCTCAGTGGATTGAGTGCCAGCTTGAGAACCAAAGGGTTGCCTGTTCGATTCCCAGTCAGGGCACATGCTAAGGTTGTGGGCTGGGTCCCAATAGGGGGCGCACGAGAGACAATCACACATTGATATTTCCCTTTCTTCCTCTCTCTCTATAAATAAATAAATAAAATCTTTTTTTTTAAAAGACAAAAAAAAACACTTCACCAAAACATGGTAGGTAGGGAGTGTGGAGGAGGAGCAAGAGGGTTGGCTGGACTCTCTAGGAAGTGCTGATGCACAAGAAGGATATTTCAATGCTAGGGGGGTTCCTGCAGAGAAGTGTCAGCTCTAAACCCCAAGCAGGTCTCCCCAGCCTACAGCACCGTAGCCAGGAAAGGAACCCAGATTACAGCCAGCTGTGAAAAGCAGCAGGCTTTCTCTCTGCCAGGGAGAAATGGCTAGAAATGCAGAGAGCCTCTTAAAGGGCCAATGCACAAAATTCCATTTGTAGCCACTTACCCTGGGCTCTGGCAGAGGGAGGGCAGAGTGGACGGAAGATGTGTGAGGAGAGTCTGGGGCTGGTGTTTCTGGGGAGAGAACTGAAGGAACAGCCACCAGGATCCCTGTGCTGAGTCATTCCCCACACCGCAGAGGCCATCTTTCTCAGGCAGAGCACTCCTCTCCAAGTGACATCAGCCCAAGGGGAAGCAATAGCCCCATCTGCAGGAATTACTCTGTCCCACCCTGTTGTGCTTAAGCTGGCTGCTGATTACAGCTTAAGACTATATCACCAATTAGTTTAACAACTAAGGCAGAAAATACAAAGCAGCAGCCAAAATAAAAAGAAAAAGAAACAGACCCCAAATGAAAGAAAGAGAGAATTCTCCAGAAAGACTAGATGAAATGGAGGCAAGCAATTTATCAGATAGAGAGTTTAGAGTAATAACTAGAAGGATACTCAACAGCATGAAAAAAAAAAAAAACCCAACAGAGAAACCATAAAAAAAGACCAGTCAGAAATAAAGAATGCAAAATTCAAAAAAATAATATACTGGAAGGAATAAACAGTAGGTTAGATGAAACAGAAGATCAAGTCAGTGATTTGGATTACAAGGTAAGAAAAAAAAAAACCCAGGCAGAGCAGAAAAAAAAAAAAAAAAGAAATGAGGAGAGCTTAAGATACATTTTGGATGATAAGAAACATAACAACATCTGTATCACGGGACTACCAGAAGGTGAAGAGAATAAACAAGGGACCACAAGCCTATTTGTAGAAATAATGGCCAAAAGCTTCCTTACTTTGGTGAAGGAAAAATACACAAAAGCCCAAGAAATTCAGAGGGTCCCAAACAAGTTGGACCCAAAGAGGCCTATACCAAGATACATAATAATTAAAATGACAAGGCTTAAAGACAAAGAGAGAATCCTAAAAGCAATAAGAGAAAAACAGGGAGTTACCCACAAGGGAGCACAAATTAGACTGTCATCTGTTTTCTCAACAGAAACATTTCAGGCCAGAAGGGAGTGGCATGAAATATTCAAGGTGATGAAAAGCAAGGACCTACAACTAAGGCTACTTCTTAACACCGAGGAGATTGTTAACACCAAACCAGTACTGCAACAAATATTAAAGGGCTTGTTTCAAAAAGAAAAAGAGAAAGAAAAAAAAGAGGAAAATAGTCTAACAATAAAATGGCACTAAATACGTGTCTATCAATAATCACCTTAAATGTAAATGGCTTAAAGTCTCCAACCAAAAGACATAGGGTAGTTGAATGGATAAGAAAACAAGACCCATATATATGCTGCCTCCAAGAGACCCACCTCAGATAGAAAGATAAACAGACTAAAAGTGAAGGGATGGAAAAAGGCATTTCCTGCAAATGGAAAGGGGAAAAAAGCTGGGGTAGGAATACTTATATCCCATTAAATGATTTTAAAACAAAAGCTATATCAAGAGACAAAGAAGTACACTATGTAATGATAAAGGGAACAACCCAACAAGAGGAAATAATCCTAGTAAACATTTACACACCTGACATAGGTGCACCTAAATATGTAAAGCAAATCTTGATGGTCATAAATGGAGAGATCAATAGAAATATAGTCATAGTCAAGAATTGTAACACCCCATTGACATCAAGGGATAGATCTTCCAGGCAGAACATCAACAAGGAGACAGTGGCCTTAAACAACACAGTAGATCAAATGGACTTAATTGATATTTTCAGAGCATTTCATCCCAAAGCAGCAGAATATAAATACTTTTCAAGTGCACATGGAACATTTCTTAGGATAGACCACATGTTAGGGCACCAAATAAGTCTCAAAATTTAAGAAGATTGAAATTATATCAAGCATCTTCTCTGGCCACAATGCTATGAAATGAGAAATCAATCACAAAAAGAACACTGAAAAACACACAAGGACATGAGAGCTCAATAACATGTTATTAAACAATGAATGGGTCAACAAGAAGGTCAAAGAAGAAATCAAAAGATACCTTGTAGCAAATAAAAATGAGGACACAACAATTGAAAATCTGTGAGACACAGGGAAAGCAATTCTAAGAGGGAAATTCATAGCATTACAAGACTATCTCAAAAATCACGAAAAAGCTCAAATAAACAACCTAACTTTATACTTAAAAGAACTTTAAAAAGAACAACAAAGAAAGCCCAAAGTGAGTAGAAGGAAGGAAATAATAAATATCAGAGCAAAATTAAATGAAATGGAGTCTTTAAAAATGATACAAAAAAATCGATGAATCCAAGAACTGGTTATTTGAAAAGATAAACAAGATGACAAATCTTTAAACAGACTCAGCAAGAAAAAAAAGAAAGAGGACACAAATAAATAAAATCAGAAATTAAAGAGGAGAAATAACTACTGACACCAAAGAAATATAAAGGATTGTAAGAAAATATTATGAACAAGTGTTGGCCAACACACTGAACAACCTGGATGAAATAGATAAACTCCTAGAAACATACAGTTTTCCAAAATTAAATTAGGAAGAATCAGAGAATCTTAATAGGCAGGTTATGTTTAGTGAACTTGAAACGTAATCCAAAAATTCCTAACAAACAAAAGCCCTGAACTGGATGTCTTCCCAGGTGAATTTTACCAAACATTATGAGAAGACCTAATACCTTTCCTTCTCAAACTATTTTTAAACATTCAAGAGAAAGGAAGGCTCTCAAGCTCATTTTACAAGAACGGCATTATCCTAATTCCAAAGCTAGATAAATACACTACAAAAAAAGAGTGTTATAGCCCAATATCCCTGATGAACATAGATGCTAAAATCCTCAACAAAATATTAGCAAAATGAATACAGCAATGCATCAAAAAGATCATATACCATGATCAAGTGGGATTCATTCCAGGAATGCAAAGATGGTAAAACATTCACAAATCAATAAATGTAATTCACCACATAAAGAAAATTAAGGATAAAAGCCACATGGTCATATCAATAGATGCAGGGGCATTTGTAAAATCCAGCACCCATTTATGATAAAAACTCTTGGCAAAGTGAGAATACAGGGAACATACTTAAACATAATTAAACATAATAAAGGCTATATATGACAAACCCACGGTCAGCATCATACTCAACAGGCAAAAACTACTAGCGTTCTCCTTAAGATTGGGAACAAGACAGGAATGTCCAGCATAATACTAGAAGTCCTAGCCAGAGCAATCAGGCAAAAAGAAGAAAGAAAAAACACCCAAATTGGACATGAAGAATTAAAACTGTGTTTATTTGATTCTGTATATAGAGAACCCCAAAGAGTCCACCTAGAAACTACTAGAACTGATAAATGAATTCAGCAAAGTAGCAGGATACAAAATTAATATCCAGAAACCAGTTGCATTTTTATATGCCAATAACAAACTGACAGAAAGGGAAATTAAGAAAACAATCTTATTCACAAATGCTTAAAAAAGAATTCAATACCTAGGAATAAATCTAACCAAGGATGTAAAAGACATGTATTCAAAAAATTATAAGACACTGAAGGAAGAAACTAAAGAAGACACAAATAAGATGAAACACATACCATGTTCATGGATAGGAAGAATTAACATCATTAAAATATCCATACTACCCAAAGCAATCTGTAAATTCAATGCAATTCCTATCAAGATTCCAATGATATATTTCACAGAACTAGAACAAATATTTCAGAAATGTATATGGAATCTTAAAAGGCCCTGTATAGCAACAGAGATCCTGAGAAAGAGGAACAAAGTTGGAGGAATCGTGTTACCTAATATTGAACTATACTATAAGGCCATAGTAATCAAAACAGCATGGCACTGTCACAAAAACAAACACATAGATCAATGGGACAGAATAAAGAACCCAGCAATAAACCCACACCTTTACCATCAAATAACATTCAATAGAGGAAGCAAGCACATATCATTGGGCTAAAGATAGTTTGTTCAGGTTCTGGTCAAGATGGAGGCATAGGTAGACATGCTTTGCCTCCTCACGCAACCACAAGAAGAATTACAACTCACATTAAAACAAAAAACACCCAGAATTGCCAGATAGTTGAATTGTATGGCAGTCTGACAACCAATGATTTAAAGAAGCCATATCCAAATGGGTAGAAGTGGCAGAGCCACAGAGCTGGGGGAGAGGGGATGCAGTGTTGTGCAGAGAGGTGGTGCTGGCAGTGGTGGATCAGGTGGTCCTACGTTCACATATGGTGGATAAAAATTGGGAGGGATACTGTGGGAGCGAACAATCCAGCCCCAGTCCAGATTGCACAGCCCAGGGTACCAGAACCAGTAAAATAAAGCCTCATAAATTCTGGCTGTAAAAAACAATGGGGGTTGGGGTGGCAGAAGGAACTACGAGTTTCTCAGGAGAGTCCATTTAAAGGGCCCATGCAGACTTAGAACATACGCAAACCCACCCACTCTGGGATTCACCGCCAGGGCAACAGGTAAAAGAATGCCTGTCACGTAAGGGAAGTGATTGGAAATGGGGCAAGTTCTGGGCAAACCTCCAGAAGCCAGGTAGTGGCATTGTTCCCTCTGTGACCTCTCCTACCACACAGAGCCACAAAGTGGTGAAGTGGGTGGCCCCACCATGCCAAAAAATTAAGGCTCCACCCTATACAACTTAACAAGTGTGCTAAGACACAGAGTCAAAGCAGCTCTACCTTATACACAGAAACAAACACAGCGAGATGGCCAGATTGAGGAGACAAAGAAATATGGTCCAAATAAAAGAATAGAACAAAACCCCAGAAAAAAACTAAACAAAATCAAGACAGCCAACCTATCAGATGCAGAGTTCAAAGCACAGGTGATCAGGATGCTCAGTGAACTCACTGAGTACAGCAAAAACATAAAGGGAGAAGTGAAGTTTACACTAAGTAAACTAAAGAAAAATCCACAGGAAATGAATAGTGAAGAGAAGGAAGCTGGGATTCAAATCAATGATTTGGAGCATAAGAATCAAATAAACATTCAACCAGAACAGAAAGAAGAAACAGGAATTCAAGAAAATAAGGAGAATATAAGAAGACTCCTGGACATCTCCAAAAGTGCAAACATCACAACTATCAACAACTGAATCTAAAACACAATAACAAAAACAAACTAAGCAAACAGCCAGAATAGGAGCAGAATCATAGATATGGAATTCATTTTGAGCATTATCAGTTGGGATGGGGGAAGAGGGATAATGGTAGGAAAGGTACAGGGATTAAAAAGCATAATTGGTAGATACAAAATAGACAGGGGGATATTAAAAACAGTATAGGAAATGGAGAAGCCAAAGAACTTATATACATGACCCATGGAGATGAGCTAAGGGGGGGATTGCTGGAGGGAAAGGGGGTTACCAGGTGGAGAGGGGCAAAGGAGAAAAAAGTGGGACAACTGTAATAGCATAATCAAATAGATATACTTTTTAAAAAGATAGTTTATTCAATAAATGGTGCTGGGAAAATTGGAGAGATACATGCAGAAAAATGAAACTTACCACTTTCTTATACCACACAAAAGAATAAAGTCAAATGGATTAGAGACTTAAATGTTAGACCCAAAACCATAAAAATCCTGCAAGAGAGCATAGGCAACAAAATCAGACATTGCTCGTAGCAATTTTTTATCAGATATATCTCCCCAGGCAAGGGAAACAAAAGAAAAAAATAAACAAATGGGATCACATCAAACTAAAAAGTTCTTGCACAGCAAAGGAAACCATCAATAAAGTGAAAAGTCAACCTACTGAATAGGAGAACGTATCTGCCGATACATCTGATAAATGGTTAATATACAAAATTTAAAAATAACTTATAAAACTCAATACCAAAAAAAACAAGCAACCCAATTTAAAAATGGGCAAAGATCCAGAATAGACACTTCTCCAAAGGACATACAGATGGCCAATAGACATGTGAAAAGATGCTCAACATCACTAATCACCAGAGATTGTGAAATAAAACCACAATGAGATGTCATCTCACACCTGTCAGAATGGCTATCATAAATAAATCAACAAGCAGCAAGTGCTGGCAAGGCTGTGGAGAAAAGGAAATCCTTCTGCACTGTTGGTGTGAATCCAGATTGGTGAATCCACTGTGGAAAGCAATGTGGAAATACCTCAAAAAATTAAAAATGGATCTTGTCAAATTAAAAATTGACACAACAATCCCACTTCTAGGAATATATCTGAAGGAATCCAAAAGACTAATTCAGAAGAACATAAGCATGTCTATGTTCATTGCAGTGTTATTAACAATTGCCAAGATATGGAAACAGCCCAAAAGTCTATCAGTAGATGAGTGGATGAAACAACTATGGGACATTAACACAATGGAATACTACTCAGCCATAAAAAAGAAGAAAATTTTATCCTTTGTGACAGTATGGATGAATCTGGAGAACATTATGCTAAGTGAAATCAGCCAGTCAGAGAAAGACAGACGCTATATGATATCACTCACATGTGAAACAATGAACAAACTGAACTATCCCATAAAACAGAGACTCATAGAGAACAGAGTGACATCATGGCATGGGGGAGTTGTAAGAGATTAGGAGATAGAGAGATTGAGCAAAAAGGAAAAAGGACTCATGGACCTGGACAACAGTTGTGGTAATTGCTGGGAGCAGGGAGGTTTAAGGGGACTAAATGGTAATTGGAAAAAGTACTATAAAAATAATTTTTAATAAAATGATACCTACTTTTCATGACTTTGAATATTTCTTGCCAGTCCCTTCTAGCCTTTAAAGTTTCTTTTGAGAAATCAGCTGACAGTCTAATGGGAGCTCCCTTTAGGTAACTAACTGCTTTTCTCTTTCTGCCTGATTCTCACTTTACCTTTAACATTTGGCATTTTAATTCTGATGTGTCTTGGAGTGGCCTTCTTTGCATCCATCTTGTTTGGGACTCTCTGTGTTTCCTGGACTTGCATGTTTATTTCCCTCACCACATTAGGGAAGTTTTCTTTCATTATTTTTTTAAAGTAGATTTCCAATTTCTTGCTCTTTCTCTTCTCCTTCTGGCACCCCTATGATGCAGATGTTGTAATGCTTGAAGTTGTTCCAGAGGCTGTTTACACTATCCCTGTTTTGTTTTTTTTTATTCTTTTTTCTTCTTGTTGTTCTGATTGGTTGATTTTTGCTTCCTTAAGTTTCAAATAATTGATTTGATTCTATACTTTACCCATTCTACTGTTGTTTCCCTGTAAATTGTTGTTTATATTAATTAGTGTATCCTTCATTTCTGACTGGATTTCCCTTATGCTGCTGAGGTCCTCACTAAATTCCTTGAGCATCCTTATTATCAGTGTTTTGAACCCTGCAACTGATAGATTTCTCATCTCCTTTTGTTTAGTTCTTTTTCTGGAGTTTTGATCTGTTCTTTCATTTGGGCCATATTTCTTTGTTTCCTCATTTTGGCAGCCTCCCTATGTTTGTTTCTATGTATAAGGTAGAACTACTTTGACTCTGTGTCTTGGTAGTGTGGCCTAATGTAGTAGGTGTCTGGTATGGTCCAGTGGCACAGCCTCCCCTGTAACTGGGTACTCAAGATGTTCCCTTAGTGTGAGCTGAGCACACCCTTCTTTTGTCGTTGAACCTTCATTGCCATTGGCAGGTCAATGGGAGGGATTTACCTCATCCAGTCAGCTGCAAGGACAGGCTGTGACCTCTGACTACCAAACTCCAGCCTCTGTACATGATCAGCTGTGAAGGGTGGTGGTGCTCCGATGTGCTCTCTGGCTGTATACTAGGTGCATCAGCTCTAGTGTTTCCCTGGTGGTACAGGCCAAAGTCAGTCCCACCTGTGTTCTGCCCAGGGTCACCCTGCATTAGCTATAAAGCAATCTGAGAGGTTGCTACCTGTGCTGGGCATGTAGATTCCCAGGCAAAGCCAAGCTGTGGATTTAGACTGGCTGCTGCTAGTTGTGGGCCTGGGGCCACTTAGCAAGTGCTTTGGGGGCTGGGGGCTTACTGAAGCCTGATGTTATTTATTTGATAGGATATAGGAAGTTGTGAAGCATTAGCCAAGACCAGCCATTCATATGGAAATGTCAAAGTTAACAGTTTGAGTGGACTCTATCCAGCAAAAATATCATTTAGAATCAAATGGCAGATAAAGACATTCCCAGACAAGAAAAAACTGAAGGAGTTCATCATCACCAAACCATTATTATATGAAATGTTAAAGGGACTCATTTAAGAAAAAGAAGATCAAAACTATGAACAATAAAATGGCAATAAGTATATATCTATCAATAATGGAATCTAAAAAACAAACTAAGCAAACTAGAAGAACAGAGATGGAATCATGGAGGCCAAGAGCATTTTGATGGTTGCCAGATGAGGGGAATGGGTGAAGAAGTGACAGGATTAAGAAGTACAAATAGGTATATTTGTATACCACAGAGTAGCCATAGGTATGTAAAATACAGTATAGTAAATGGAGTAACCAAAGAAATACAAATGACCCATGGATGTGAACAATGGTGTGGGGATTGCCTGAAGGATGGGGGGTGATGGGTGGAGGGGTGCAAAGGGAGAAAAATTGAGCCAACTGTAATAACATAATCAATAAAATATAATTTAAAAATAAATAAAATAAATAAATGATACCTACCTTGTGAAATAACAGAATACAAATAGTATCTGGAAAGTACTTAAGAACTTGGTCCAATAAACTTGTGTAGTTAAATGTATTAGTCCCCAGTACATTTGGGGCACAGGGAGTCCAGGTGTAGCTGCCAGGGCTGTACCTGTGCCAGAATACTCTCCAGTACAGACGTCATCCTGCAGTTCCTGTTTGCCAGGAGCCATGTCCCAGTGTGGAGACCACCCCAGGCTGCCACCCTCATGGGTTGTTCAAACCAAAATAGGCCCACACTAAGGATGTCCAAAGAAGGGCTAGGTCCAGGTACTACTTCATTCCATGGCTTACTTTGCTTCTTGGCACCCCTGTTGCACCCACAGAGCCAGTTCCAGGAATTCTAGGTTTTTGCCAGGTCTTCCAGCCCTCCTGGCCTCTCTTCTCTCAAGTCATCTTTTCAGTCTTAGGACTCTGTTGTTCACTGTTAGTGCATGCTTGTCTGCTGGGAAGGGCCCCCTCAACTCTCTGAGCAAAGCCATTCCTCCTTCCTCGAAGACCTAACCATTGGGTCATTCATTCAGTAACTCACTTACTCTCATTTGTTCAAAAATACCTATTAAGCATCACCTCCATATCAGATATGGTATAGACACTACAGATACATTGATGAGCAAGAGATACACAATTACCATGTAGTAGAATTTACAACCTGGTGAGAAATTTTCAGCACACCCTTGTCTTCCTACTCCTCTCTGTTTAAAATTGTATGTGGGCACGTTCTCTCTCTCTCTCTCTCTGGAGCATGTCTGCACCTTTCCTTCCCCTTCCTTCTGTCAAGACACATTACCTTTGCTTTCTTTTTCCTAAGCTCCAAGGGCCCAACTTTTCCTCTGTAACTTGTTTCCTGAGCTCACACAGCCCAGCTGGCTCACTTATTCCATGGCTCACTTCTTCTATCTACCTCTGTGACTTTCTAAATAAACTTTTGCTTGTATTTTTTTTAAAGTGTGTATGTGTGTGGTTACATTCTAAACCATGGCTTGAATTCAGGTTTTGTGAATGGATGAATAGATTCTTTTTTTATTTCTAAGTCTTCAAAATTCAGTTTGTATTATACAATTAAAGCAGCCTCAAATCAGAGTTCCTAATATAGTTAAAAAAGCAGATTCACATATCTAAACATAATTATTATTCCAATCATACTTCAAAAGCTTCCAATAGAAAAGAGTAGGAGTTTTAAAATTTAAGCATAAATTAATTGCAACTTAATGAAAGTAAAAATCTGGCTCCTCCATTGTACTAGCCACATTTCAAGGGCGCAGTGGAAACGTGTGGCTAGTAGCTGCCACATTGCACAGCCCAGCTTTGGGGTTCACCTCCAGCTGATTGGATCCTGAATCAAGGAAAAAAAATAAAACTGACCTAAAAACATCCTTAGGACTGTTGGAGAAATTTGGATTATATATTAGATGACATTATGGAACTATTGATTTTCTTAAGTGTGCTGATATTATGTAGATAAATGTCATGGTTCTTAGGAAATGCATGAGAAAGTATTTAGGAGTGAAATGCCATAATATCTGCAACTTATTTCAAATGGCTAAAGTAAAAGTCTGTGTGTGTGTGTGTGTGTGCGCGCGCGCGCGCGTATGTGTGTTAGTATGAGAGAAAGAGATAAAGATAATGTGGTATAATATTAACATTTGATGAACCTGAGTAAAGTGGATATACTATTCTTTCATTTTTTCAACTTTTCTGTATGTATAAAAAATTTCAAAATACTAAACTATTTCCATGTAGATTACATATTAGAGAAGGGAGACAGAATGTTAACCATTGAGCAAATGCATGACAAAATAATTTTAGATTATTATGTATTACTATTGCTCAGAAGTCCTTAAAAGACATTGTTGGCATATGGAGTGATGGTGGGGTACAGGTGGGGGCTACTTTATGTTAAATGGTAAAATCAAGCTTTTCACAAAGGTGACAGTTGGTTCAAATGCTGAATGATAAGAGTAGGCAACCATGGGAAGATCAGGACACAGAACCTTCAGGACAGAGGAAACAGTAGAGGCTTGGAGGAGGAAAGGAGCTTGCTGTTCAAGAAACTGAATGAGACCACTGTGTCCAGAACACAGGAGAAAGGACGGGAGTGGGGAATGAGGCCCAGGGTGAAGAGTTAGCGGGTTCCTGTAGGAAACTCGATAAGGAAATTGAACTTTATCGTTAGTGCAATGGGAAACCACTAGAGGGTTTTAGGCAGAGGAGGAACAGGTTGATGTAAGTCTTTTAACATCATTCAGACTGCCCCATGGAGAATGGTGATAGAGGAGAACAGAGAGGAAGATCAGCTGGGAGCCTGTGCAGTGGTCCAGGAGAGACGAGCGTGGTTTGCATAAGGTGAAGCAACAGTGCTGGAGAGAAATAAATGGACCAATGGTATGCTTTCGAGGGAGAGCAAAGGGACTTTCTTATGCAACAAGTATGGAAGACAAGGACATGAAGTGAGTCAAGAATGACTTGCAGGTTTTACCCTAAGCCACAGAAAAGACAGAGGTTAAGGTTCAGGGAAGGAGAAAAGGACTCTCTTTTAGCCCTATTAATCTGATGGACTTCTTAGACCTTCTCCTCAGTGGAGAGGTGAAGCCAGCAGTTGCGTCTTTGAGAGACGTATATTTAGGTGTCACTGGGTTATATTTAAAGTGGAGAGCTTGGAGCAGGTCGTGAGTTATTAAATATCATCCTATTTAGGAACATATAGATCATTTCTAATTTTTTGAATTTTTATAAATAATGCTATGATAGACATCTTTCTAAAATAGTTTAGATTATTTCTTCAGGAAACATTGCTGGAAAAGGATCTCCTGAAGTTTCCTCCCCACTCCTTTTTAACTGTAATTTGAAATAATTCTAGACTTACAGAAAAGTTGAAAAATTGGACGGTGTCCTTATAAACCTTTTTATCTTTCCCTAATGTTGATATCTTGCATAACCATGGGATAATTATCAAAATTTTAAAGTTGGAAAAATGCTATTAACTAAAATATAGACTCTATTCAAATTTTGCCAGTTTTTTTCACTAATGTCCTTTCTCTGGGCAAAGGTCCAAACCAGGGTTGCACATTGTATTTAGTTATTATTTTTTCTGTTTTCTCCAGTCTGTGATAGTTCCTCAGTCTTGCCTTGTCTTTCATGACCTTGAGACTTTTTTTATCCTCACCCGAGGACATTTTTTAATTGCTTTTTTTTTTTTTTTTAATGAGAGAGAGAAAAGGGTAGAGAGAGAAACATCAATGCAAGAGAGAAACATCGATTGGTTGCCTATGGTACGTGCCCTGGCCAGAAAGATCGCACACACCCAGACCAGTGATTGCATGGACCCTGACCAGGAACTGAGCCATTGGTCACCAGGTGATGCTCCAACCAACTGAGCCACGCCAGCCAGAGCAGGACCTTTAGTTTTGAAGAGCACTGATCAGACTTGTAGAATGTTCCTAAATGTGAGTTTATCTGATAATTCTCATGATTAGATTGAGGTAATGCTTTTTTTTTTTTTGGCAAGAAAACCACAATACTGATATGTCCTCCTCAGGGAATCCTATGAGAGGGTTCCTAAGGTAGATACATTTTATTTTTTGGTATTATTAACCACAGTTAAGGTGATATCTAGTGTCTGCCAGTTTTGTCCACTGGAAAGTTAATATTTTTCCCTTTGTAATTAATAAATATTTGAGTGAGGGAGATTCTGTAAGACTATGCAAAAGCCTTGTTTCTTTTCAAATTGTTATTTATTTATTTTTATTATTTTTAAAAAACATAAAAATTACTACCCTAACCATTTTTAATTGGGCAGTTCAATAGTGTTACTTATGTTCATACTGTTGTGAAACAGATTTCCACACATTCTTGCAAATCTGAAACTCTATTCCCATTAAACAACAACTCCCTTCCTCCTCTCCCTCCAGCTTCTGGTAACCACCATTGCACTCTCTGTTTCCCTGAATTTAACTCCTTTAGATACCTCATGTAAGTGCAATCATACAGAACTTGTCCTGTAAGTCCTTATTCCATTTAGTATAATATCCTCAAGTTTCACCCAAATTGTAGCATGTGACAGAATTCCCTTCCTTTTTAAGCCTGAATAATATTCCATGGCA
The DNA here is from genome assembly GCF_021234165.1 of Pteronotus mesoamericanus. Classification (NCBI taxonomy): domain Eukaryota; kingdom Metazoa; phylum Chordata; class Mammalia; order Chiroptera; family Mormoopidae; genus Pteronotus; species Pteronotus mesoamericanus. The sequence continues at coordinate 17,124,683 of NW_026555308.1, forward strand.
TACATGTAACATGTTTTGTTTATCCATTTATCTGTTGATGGACATTTGGATTTCTTTCACCCCTTGGTTGTTGTGAATAAAGAACGGCAGAAGCTCTCAAAGGCACCAAAATCAACAAGCTCAAAAAACTGTTTTGAGCAGTGGAAAAAAACATCTTGATAGGTGTATTGCATCAAATGGAGAGTACTTTGAAGGTGACTGAAGTTTAAACATGTAAGAATAAAATACACAATATTTTATAAATAAATTCCACTTTTGGGGGAGTCCCCCCTCAAATAGTCGTTTATTTTGCTGCTCCATTAGTTCTAGCTTTGACTATAAGGAGCTTCTTCAGTGTTCTCTTTCTTTTTTGAGCACTTCCCAAACTTCTACCAACACAAGATCCTCCAAGCCTGTCTTGCATTTTTCCCTGCCCCAGTTGTTGCATCCACTTCTTCAACAAGATCTGGTTCCTTTTACTGGGAATTGTATTTAGAAATAAAGATCGAGTTGCTAAATGACCTCACTGCTCCTAGGGTGTCATTCCTTCTAGGTCCTCTCAGTGGACACAGCTAGAATATTTTGTGCATGTACTAGTCCACGCATGCAGACAGCTTTAGATGTATTTATTTCTGCCTTTTTCTGCCTGAAACTATAAATTCACATTGACACCTCCAATTGCAATCCAATGCACTGGGTTAATCCTAGCCTTCACCTTTTCTTTATTTATAACTTCTTTCTCTGACAGTGACAAACCCTGCAGGTATTATCTACAATGTATTTATTTATTTATTCAACTCTAGTATACCCACAAAGTAGTTTGAGAATTGTTAACCCACACCTCTGGGAGAAACACATCTACAAACTTGAGCAACAGTATTCACATACTGTTCCTTTGTCTTTAACCTTGCAGTATCTAGTCAGAATCCTTTTTTCTAAAGTTACTGAGGTTACTTAGTTCTTTTCTTCCCCACTACCTTCCAGTGTGATTAATAATTTGTACAATTAGGTTCATTTGCTACTATCTGTATTCTGTTTGGGGTCTCTCTACATCCTGACTGATTTTTAATTATTCACTTATTTATAGTATTATGTAAAACATTACTATGTTTCTAAAACTCAAACATATATAATAGGTACACATATTCAGAGAAGTCACACTCCCTCTCTGTTCCTACTATTTTTTCCCTTTTCCCTTTTTTATGCCCCTCTTCCCTCCAAAGACAACCATTTGCTTAGTTTTCCTATTATCCTTCCTGTACTTTTTTCTTTTCTTTTTTTTTTCTGTTCTTTTTGTGGCATAAATGAGCAAGGTATGGAAGTTTTTAAGGCTCTTTTTACATATTGGCAAATTGCTTTCCAGAAAGGCTGCTTCAATAAAACCTCCCATGAGGAGTAGATGATAGTTACTGTTTTACTGTAACCTGAGCAACAGTGGATAGTTTTTTGTTTACATTTTTGTAATTTGATAGGCAAAATTAACTACTTGTCCTAGTCTGCATTTTTCTGATTTCCGTAGAGGTTTATATATGTTTCAAATGTTTCTTGGCTGGTTGTATTTCCTCCTCTGTGAGCTCTCTTTTCTTGGCCCACTCATCTTTTGGAGACTTATGGTTTTATTTTTTAAAATAGGTTTCCACAGGCGCTTCACACAAAGAGGATATTAACTCTTTGTCTTCCGTCACTGTTTGTACATTTCTTTAGAGAACCCACAAATCCTTCCTAATGTTTCCCCTAAAATGATTTCCCCAAGGAGGTGCTAAGATTATCTTTTCCATCCAAAGCAAACCAAATCTGACTTAAGAAGGTGTGGGCAAAAAACGGCCACTGAATCCAATGACCCATTGATGACCAAGGCAAGACACATTTCTTCTATCTGGCTGCACATAGAGTTTATGGAACTTATGAATGATTTTGAGCTGGATTTGACATGTATTGCTCAACTGCATACACTCTAAGTCATCCAAGATGTTACTTTTGAAAAGAATGTTTGAGTCTGTGCTTGATTTAATATAAATTATTCAGTTACATATTAATTCTAATATTATTAGTTCTAATGAGCCATAAGAAATTTTGTTGAATGTGAACAAATGATTTTGAGCTTGGCTTCACATAAACTGGTTCAGTTCCAGTCAGGGCACACGCCTGGGTTGCAGCCAGGTCTCCCCGATTGGGGGTTATGTGAGAGGGAACTGATCAATGTTTCTCTCTCTCTCTCTCTTTCTCTTTCTTTCTCCCTTACCTTCTCTCTAAAAATAAATAAGTAAAATTTTTTAAAAAAGAAGAGTGCTAGATTCTGACATTGTTTGACATAAACAGCTTAGCGTCATCTACACTTACTCTACATTTTTTTAAACAAATTAATGGTGTCATTTCCTGGTTGTTTCAAATTGTCTGCTTAGTGTCATTGAGATTTGCTCTGTGTTATCTTAGGAGGTTACATTCACTGTAAGTGAGTGATTTTGACACTGTTTTCACTTAACCTGCTTAGATTCATTTTAAAGTGCTCTACCTTGCACTAAGATGGTACTTCCAAGATGAATGTACATTTCTGAGCTTGTTTGCATGTACATAGTTCATAAAGCACTTAAGAAGCTTTTGAAAAGAATGTGACACCTATTTATGTGCACATTCTGATGAGCATGTTTAGACAGTGACAGCTACATCGTGACTGCCCCCTGGCAGGCAGTGACTGTAGGACACATCCCAATTTCACAGATGCTCAAATGTGAAGGAAAAAAAAGTGTGACATCAAATTTAAGAAGCAGAACTATCACTACTTGGTAATGAGGAGTAAAAGGATAAATGAACCAAAATTTTCTCCTAGATTGCTGGCTTGGACAGATGTACACACTCTGTCACTGTATATTTTTTCACTACTATAATTAACCATGAATAATACCCTTGAAAATGAAGTTATTAGAATTCCTGGCCACTTCTTAAGGGTAAAGTCCTAGACTTTAGTAGATTAAAAATTATATTTCATTTGCTGCCTCCATCTGCATTTTTGCAGTGATATTGAATTTGCATCCCTAAGTTCACAAGTCATTTGTATTTCTCTTCTTGCAAATTGCCTGGTAATGCTGTTACTCAACCTTCCTCTCCTTTGCTCCTCTCAGTTTCATTCCTTAATAAAAGCATTTTTTTTATGATAAGAACCTCAATCACTTGTCTGACACATATTGTAATTATTCTTTTCTAATTTATATTTTTATCTATTAGTATTGGAGTGCTTGGATTTTAATACTTTCATCACACTACATTTAAAACATATAGCAGAAAAAAATTAAATAATAAAATGAAGATCCACTACTTGGCTTTATAAAATCTTAACATTATTCTATATTGATCTCAGATTTTCTTTAAAAAATAAAATTTTGCAGGTAAACTTGAGGTCTCCATGTGTCCTCCCTAATCCAAAACCCTTCTCTACTTCCCCATTTATTTAACCACTATTATGATTTTGGTGATGTTATACCATATATTTGTTACAAGTTTAGATATCCACAGATTTTCAATGCTATTGTATTCCATGTTTTAAATTTATATTATATGTATATAGTGTGTATTTGGCATATACCACTCAGCACCTTGCCCTTTTCATTCAATATTTTTTTCCTCAACATTCCTCAATGTTAATACATGTAACTGTTGTTCATTCACTTTAACTGCAGTACATTTGACTATATTAATGTGTCACAAATGATTTATTCATTCTGTTTTGAATGGACTGAATCCTCATATTGTTTCTTCTTTTTATCTATTGCAAGCAATTTTGCAATGAGTATTTGTAAATCTGTCTCCTTTAGCCTGGATGATAGAGTATAAAAAAATCTTCTGTTTTACTACATGCAATCAAATTTACCTCTGGTTGTCATATCAGTTTACACCCCTAGTAGCAATGTACTAGAATTTGTTTCTCCATATTCTTACCCACACTCTGTATTTAATTTCTGCCAATCATATATGTGTGAATTGACATTCATTGTTATTTTAATTTGTATTTCTATGATAATCTGTGAGACTGAGAATCCTTTCATACGTTTACTCATGATTCAGGCTTCTTCTATACTTTGTACATATTGTTTGACCTTTTTTCTATTGGATTATTTTTTTGTATTGGTAATAGGTGTACTTTAAATGTTCTGCAAATAATTGTGTTTTACACATTGTAAATATCTTCTCTCAATATGTAGCTTATCTTTTAACTTCTTTATTCTATTCTGATTTTGAAGAAATTTTTTTGTCTCTTTTATTTTGAAATTATGCTCTAATTTACTGCTTTAACATAAAGCCTATACACATTAACAAAAGAATAGGAATCTTCTTCAATAAACAATTTTCATAATTTTGAAATCTAGGCCTTTATATCTAGTAAACCTTCAATAAAGTAATATTATTCAATTAAAATTTATACTCCACAAAATTTAATCTATCTGTAATTGAATGACAGGCTTTGATTGTGAAGAAGTTTTATATGAATTTAGTTCAATTTATCAATGTTTTTCTTTATGGGTTGTGCTTTCTTTAAATAGATCCTCCTTTCCAAAAGATTATAAAGATATTCGAGGCTCATACAAGATGGTGGAGGAGTGAATGGAAGTCATACTGACCTCCTCCTAGGACAATCTGGAATTACAACTAAATTATGGAGAAAGCACCCAGAACAAACAACTGAACAATAGTGAGAGAAAAGCCTTATAACATCAGACAGACAGAGGACTCAGCTTTAGCACAACCTGACTGCACCTGGACAAAAACACACAAGATGTGGTGGACAGGGTGACTCTCAGTCAATCAGCTGCAAGAAAGGACCCACCAAAGAATGACCAAAAACAATCAAAACTTAGTTACTTCCACAGAGCCAACATAAATGGCATAAAAGGCATCCAAAGAGAATCAAGTTCAGAAGATCAAGGAGACTGTACCACTGAATCTCACAGGTCCCCTATCACAGAAATTCACACCACAAAGTCAGGAAGTCAAAACACATCAATTTAAGAAGAAGAAACAAAAAAGAAGAGTCTCACAAATAATGGGAAGACAAAGAACCCTCGGTTGAAAGGAAAGGAAGAACCCCCGAAAGAGGACTAAATGAAACAGAGGCAAGTAAACTATCACATATTGAGTTCAAAACAATGGTTATAATGAAGCTCAATGAGCTCAGTGACCTCAGGAAGAGTGACCAAAACCTACAGGGGAACTACAAAGAACTTACTACGAAGTATATCAGTGTGAAAAAGAGTTACTATCAACAGGAGCCAAGAGAAAATGAAGAATGCAATTTCTGAATTGAACAACACAGTAGAAAGAATAAAAAAAAAATGGCAAGATAAAGCAGAGGATTGAATCAGTGAGCTGGAAGACAAGGTAGAAAAAAGTTCCTAGAAAGAGCAAGAAAATGAAAAAAGATTTTAAAAAATGAAGAGACATTAAAGGAAATGCAGGACAACATGAAACATAATAATATCCATATAATGGTGATACCAGAAGGAGAGGAGAGGAGCCAAAGAATAGAGAACGTGTTTGAAAAAGTAACAATGGGAAACTTCCCTAATTTGAGGAGAGAAAAAAATCACACAAGTCCAGGAAGCACAGAGTCCCATTGGAGAAGAACCCAAAGAGGCCCCCTCCAAGACATGTCATAATTAAAATGGCAGATATCAAAGACAAAGAGAGAATCTTAAAGGCAGCAAGGAAGAAACAGGTAGTAACATATAACAGAGCCCCAGTTTGGCTAGCAGCTGACTTCTCAAGAGAAACACTACAAGTCAGAAGGGAATGGCAAAAAGTATTCCAAGTCATGAAAAGCAAAGGCCTGTAACCAAGACTGCTCTACCCAGCAAGGATCTCAATTAAAATGAAAAGCAAAATATAGAGTTTCCCAGACAAAAGTAAGCTAAAAGAATACACCTCCACCAAACCAGTATTGCAAGATATGCTAAAGGGACTGCTTTAAAAAGATGAAGAAAAAGAGTGGAGAGAGAGAGAGGAACACAGGTATAAAGGGAAAAAATGAAGAAGTACCTATTAATAACAATTTTAAATGTAAATGGATTAAACACCCAAATCAAAAGACACAGGATAGCTGAATGGATAAGAAAACATGACCCACACATATGCTGCCTACAAGAGACCCACCTCAGAACAAAGGACCTACACAGACTGAAAGTAAAGGGATGGAAAAAATATTCCAAGGAAATGGACAGGAAAAAAAGCTGGTGTAACAATACTTATATCAGAAAAAATAGATTTCAAAACAAAGGCCATAAAAAGAGACACAGAAGGACACTTCATAATACTCAAAGGAAGAATCCATCAAGACACAAACATTGTAAACTTATATGTACCTAACATAGGAGCACCCAAATATATAAGGAAAACCTTGGAGGACTTCAAGAAAGATACAGACAGCAACACACTGACAGTAGGGAATTTTAACAACCCACTGTCAACAATGGATAGATATTCCAAACAAAATATCCACAAGGATATTGTGGAACTGAATGACACATGAGATCAAATGGATTTAACTGACATTTATAGAACCTCTCATCCCAAAGAAGCAAAACACACATTCTTTTCAAATGCCCATGGAACATTTTCAAAGATAGACCACATGATAGGACACAAAACAAGCCTCAACAAATTCAAGAAAATTGAAATCATGAACATCTTCTCAGACCACAAGGGCTTAAAACTAGAAACAAACCTCAAGGAAAAAACTCAAAAACATTCAAACTCATGGAGACTGAATAGCATGCTATTAAACAATGAATAGGTCAATAATGAGACCAAAGAATAAATCAAAAAGTTTTAGGAAGCAAGTGAAAATGAACACACAACAGTCCAAAATCTATGGGACACAGCAAAGGCTTTCCTGAGGGAGAAGTTCATAGCAATACAGGCCTACTTAAAAAAGATAGAAACATTTCAAATAAACAGCCTAACTCTACATCTTCAAGAACTGGAAAAACAATAACAAACAAAGCCCAGACTGAGTAGAAGGAAGGAAATAATCAAGATCAGAGCAGACCTGAATGACATAGAGACTGAAAGAACAATTCAAAGGATCAATAAATCCAGGATCTGGTTCTTTGAAAAGACAAACAAAATTGACAAGCTTTAAGCAGACTCATCAAGAAAAAAATGGAAAGAACCCAAATAAATAATATCAGAAATGAAAGAGAAATAACAACTGCTAACACAGAAATACAAAAGATTGTAAGAAGTTACTATGAACAATTATATGCCAAGAAATTTGAAAACCTTGATGAAATGGACAAATTTCTAGAAAAGCATAACCTTCCAACTCTGAATGAAGAAGAAGCAGAAAGCCTGAACAGACCAATAACAGCTGGAGAAATTGAAACAGTAATCAAAAAACCCAACACACAAAAGCCCTGGACCAGAAAGTCTCACAGGAGAATTTTACAAAACATTTCAGGCAGAGATAACCCCTGTCCTTCTCAGACTATTCCAGAAAATCCAAGAAGAGAGAAGACTCCCAAACTCTTTTTATGAAGCCAGCATCATCTTAATCCCAAAACCAGATAAAGACACAGCAAAGAAAGAAAACTACAGGCAATATCGCTGATGAACATAGATGCTAAAATCCTCAACAAAATATTGGCAAACCGCATCCAGCAATACATTAAAAAGATCATCCACCATGATCAAGTGGGATTCATCCTAGGGATGCAAGGATGGTTCAATATTCACAAATCAATAAACATAATACATCACGTAAACAAAAGGAAAGACAAAAATCACATAATCATATCAATAGATGGGGAAAAAGCATTTGATAAGGTACAGCACCCATTTATGGTAAAAACACTCAGCAGAGTGGGAATAAAGGGGGCATATCTTGAAATAATAAAGGCCATATATGAAAAACCTACAGTCAACATCGTACTCAATGAACAAAAACTAAAATCTTGCCCGGTAATATCGGGAACAAGACAAGGATATCTGCTTTCAGCACTTCTATTCAACATAGTATTGGAAGTCCTAGCCACAGCAATCAGACAAGAAAAAGAAATAAAAGGCATCCAAATTGGAAAGGAGGAAGTAAAACTGTCATTGTTTGTAGATGACATGATAGTGTACATATCCACCAAAAAACTACTTGATCTAATAAGTGAATTTGGCAAAACAGCAGGATACAAAGCCAATATTCAGAAATCAAAGGCAGTTTTGTACACCAACAATGAAATATCAGAAGCATAAATCAGGGGAAAAAATCCCATTTGCTATAGTAACAAGAAAAATAAAGTACCTACAAATAAACTTAACCAAGGAGGTAAAAGACCTGTATGCAGAAAACTCCACAACACTGAAGAAAGAAATTAAGGAAGACACAAATAAATGGAAGCATATACAGTGTTCATGAGTTGGAAGAATTAACATCATCAAAATGTCCAGACTACCCAAAGCAATTTATAGACTCAATGCAATCCCTCTCTTAAAATACCAATGATGTATTTAACAGATATACAACAAACATTTAAAAAATTAAATGAAACCATAAATGACCCCAAATAGCTGCAGCAATTTTGAGAAATAAGAAAAAAGTAGAAGGGATCACAATACCTGGCATCAAACCATATTACAAGGCCACTGTAATCAAAACAGTCTGATACTGGCATAAGAACAGACACATAAATCAATGGAACAGAATAGAGAGCACAGAAATAAACGCATGTCTCTATGGTCAATTAATATTCAACAAAGGGTACAGAAACATAAAAGGGAGTAAAAAGGGGCTCCAACAAATGGTGGTGGAAGAGCTGGACAGTTGCATGCAAAAAATTAAAGTTCAACCACCAACTTACATCATATAGAAAAAAAAACCCTCAAGATGGATAAAAGACTTAAATATAAGTCATGACACAATAAAAGTCCAAGAGGAGAACATAGGCAGGAAAGTCTCAGACATTCCACATAACAATATTTTCACAGATATGTCCCCTAGAGGAAGGGACATAAAAGAAAGAATAAACAAATGGGATCTCATCAAAATAAGAGATTTCTGCATGGCTAAAGAAAACATCAGCAAAATGAAAAGGGAGCCAAACATATGGGAAAATATATTTGCCAACGATACCTCAGACAAGGATTTGATCTCCAAAATACATAAAGAACTCACACAACTCCACCCCAGGAAGACAAACAATCCAATTAAAAAATGGTCAAAGGACCTGAACAGACAATTCTCCAAGGAGGACATACACAAGACTGAGAGACACATGAAAGGATATTCAGTATCACTAGTCATCAGAGAAATGCAAATTAAAACCACAATGAGATACCACTTCAACCAGTCAGAATGACTATCATAAACAAATCAATAAACAAGTGCTAGTGAGCTTGTGGAGAAAAGGGAACCCTAGTGCACTGTTGGTGGGAGTGCAAACTGGTGCAGTCACTGTGAAAAACAGTTTGGAATTTCCTCAAAAAGCTAAAAATGGAACTACCTTTTGGCCCAGCAATTCCACTGCTGGGGTTATACCCTAAGAATCCCAAAATACCAGTTTGGAAGAACTGATGCACCCCAATGTTCACAGCAGCAAATTTACATTATACAAGTATTGGAAACAACCTAAGTGCCCAAGAGTAAATGAGTGGGTCAGAAAACTATGGTACTTTTATACAATGGAATAATACACAGCAGAAAGAATAAAAGAGCTACCACCCTTCATGACAGCATGGATGGGACTGGAGAGCATTATGCTAAATGAAATAAGCCAGTCAGTGAAGGACAAATACCATATGATCTCACCTATAAGTGGAACCTAATCAACAAAACAAACAAGCAAGAAAAATATAACCAGCAACATTGAAAGAAAAACCAATTCAACAGTAATGAAAGGGAAGGAGGGAGTGGGGTAATGGGGAAAAGAAGGGGAAGTGTCAAATCAAGGAAAGTGTATAAAGGACTCATGGACAAAGCCAAAGTGCGGAAGGATTGCCTTTGAAATTTAGGTTTTTGATTCAGTTAAAATGTATTTGGTTTACAATTTGCAGTGATAACTTAATATTTTCTGTATTTCTCCCACAAGAGTATTTTCTCCATCAATTTATGATGCTATCTTTTAACATGTTGTTTCCATATACCCAAAGGGTATGTTCCTGAGCTTTCTATTCAATTAAATCCTGTTCAATACTTTGAGTGTATTTCTAAATTGAAGACTATTTTTAATAAAAGTTTAGAAGATATCTGTAAGTTATTTCTTCAAAAAACGGTTTTTTCATCATGTCCACCATTCTTTTGTTCTGGAACTCCTAGAATTCCTACCAGTTGAATGTTGAGATATCCCTCAACTTACCTTCCATGTCTCTTAACTACTCATGTTTGGAATCTGTTTGCTTTTCTACAGTGCACTTTGTGTGAATTTCTCAATTCTATTTTTTAATTAATTAATCCTCTTTTTGTATCCATTTTGTAAGGTTAGAATGACCATGATTTTTTCTCTCCATTATATTGTTATAATTTATTCTTTTTTGTATCTATTTGGTTTTCTTCATCCCTACTTGCTTTATTTTGTAATTTCTTGCTTTTTAAATCAAAAGCACATCATTTTCCTCCTTGATCATCCTAATAATATATAAAGTGATATTTTGTAAATTAGTATTATATTTTATAATTTAAAAATTTTTGTCAAACTGTTGTTTAAATTTAATTCCACATGCATAAATGTATGTTCTGTTATAAATGTTGATTTAATTTGGTGTCTTCAATGAGATATATTTTTCTTGTATTTTGATACTTTGGTTTATGATCTAATTTTCTATGGAATATTTTTGTTTCATTTTCATTTTTTATTCCTCTCTTTCTTGCCTCCACTGGTCCTCCAGGATCCCAGTCCAAACCAGCCTTGTACTGATGTTGGGATCATCACATATCTAATCACAGAGCTAGTTCAGAGCGTGGCTAGCCTCCCTAAGCCTACAGCTTATCGGGAGCCATGGTCCTGAGGCAACATTTTAAAAATAATGGCTTTATTGAGATATAAGTTACATAATAGAAAATGTGTATTTGTAAAGTTTACAATTCAGTAGTTTTTGTATAGTCACACAGTTGTGTAACCATCATCACGAACTCCAGAACATTTTTATTGCCCCCCCCAAAAAACCCAGTACCCATGAACAGTCATTCTTCTTTCCCTTCCACCTCCAGCCCCTGGCAGCCACTAATCTTTCTGTCTCTCTGGATTTGCCTATTCTGGACGTTTTATATAAATGGAATCTTTCAATATGTGGCCTTCTGCATCTGGCTTTTTTCACTTAGCATAATGTTTTCTGTGTTCATCCATGTTGTAGCATGTGTCAGTACTCATTCTTTTTTAGGACTCAGTAACATTCCATTATATGAATATACTATATTTTATTTATCTAGTCATCAATTAGTGGACATCTGAGCAATTTTCATTTTTTTGACTTATAATTCTGTTGTATCAATCTTCTCTGGCTACCATAACACAATACAACAGGCCAGGTGGCTTAAACACCAGAAATTTATTTCTCACAGTTCTGACGATTGGAAGTCTGAGATCGGGGGCCAGCATGGTCTGTTTCTCATGAGAGCTCTTTTCCTGGCTTGCCCATGGCCACCTTCTTGCTGTGTCCTCACATGTTGAGAAAGAGGAAGCTCTCTGGTATCTTTCCTTTTAAGGGCACTAATTCCATCATGAGAGCCTCATCCTCACAATCTCGTCTAAACCTGTTCACCACCCAATGGCCTTGTGTCTAAATAATATATCAAGAGTTATAGCTTCAACACATGAATTTGTGAAAGACATTATTTAGTCCATAGCATTCTGCCCAGGATCCCCCGAATTCATGTTCTTCTCACATGAAAAATACAACAGTTTCACTTCAACAGCCCAAAAGACTTAACACATTCCAGCATTAATTTTAAAGTCTAAAGGCCAAGGTCTCATCTAAATATCAACAGATACAGGTGAAATTTGAGGTACTACTCTTCCCGAGGAAAAATTCCCCTTCCTGTGAACCTGTGAAACCAGATAAATTACATACAATACCATGGTTAGTAGCCATAGGATAGGCATTGCTATTCCAAGAGGGAGAAATATAAAAGAAGGAAGTGGTAATGGTCCCCCAGCAAGTCCAAAACCTGGAAAGACAAATTCTATTCAGGTCTTACAGTTTGAGAACAGTTTTATTGTGGACCAATATTCCAACATTTGGACACATGGGGCAGCAGTCCCACTTTTATGACCCACTGGGTTGGTAATATTACCCCCTGATTCTACGAGTCACACCCTCAAGACTCTGCCAGGTGAGGGTCCTACTTCCAAGGTTTTGGGTAGCCCCACCTTCAAGGTTCTGGGGTGGAAGTGGTCTGGCCTGGTGAAATTGAAACAATGGCCTTACTCTTTAAAACCAAGGAGGCAGCCCTGATGATCTCTGAATTGCCTTTGAGGTCATTCTCCCATTTTTATGAAGAATAGTGCACATTCATAGCAAAATATCTCTATAGTCCAGTGCTGTAGAATCCAAGAAGTCCAACAGCCTTCCTTCATTCTAGTCTGCTTTTCCTGTCGCCTTTTGTTCGAGCTGGCAATGTCTCTGCCGGTATAATACCATCTCTATGCCTGGCTTCTGCTGAGATAGCTGATGAAGTCTAGGAGTTGTACCCATAATCTCGTTATCAAACGTTTGTGCAGCTAGATCCTTAGTGTTCTTTCCAAAACAAGTTTTCTCATTTTTTACGATATTCTCCAAACCTTCAAGTTCCGGTTTCTTTTGACTTAACAATTTCTTCTTTATTTCACTGCTCCTCTTTTGCATTTTACTATAAGAAGTCAGGAGAAGGAACACTTTACTTAGAAATCTCCTTGGCTAAATATCCAATTTCATCATTCACAAATTCTACCTTCCACCAAACACTGGAACACAATTTAGCCAACTTCTTTGACACTTCATTACAAGGATCATTTTCTCCCAATTTCCAGTAAGATGTTCCTCATTTCCATCTGAGATCTCACCAGAATCACTCTTATAGTTCATATTTCTAGCATGCACCTTAAAACTACTCTAACCTCTACTCATCATCCAGTTCCAAAACTGCTTCCAAATGTTTAGGTATTTGTTATAGCAGTACCCCACTTCTTGGCACCAAAAACTGTCTTAATCAGCTTAGGCTGCCATAACAAAATACTATAGACTAGCTTTCTCATAGCTGTCTCACAGTTCTGGAAGCTGGAAGTCTGAAATCAGGGTGCCAGCATTTGGATTATGGTGAAAACTTCCTTTCTGGATTGCAAATGGACACGTTCAATGTCTTCAAATGGGCAGTGCAGAGAGAGAGAGCGAAAGAACAGCCTCTCTAGTGTCTCTTCTTATGAGGGCACTAATATTATCAGGGGACCCCACCCCCATCACCTCTTCTAAGCCTAATCATCTCCCAAAGGCCCCACTTCTAATTACCATCACACTGGGGATTAGAGCTTCAACATATAAATTTTGGGGCATACAATTCAGTCTCTGTCATAGGCTGTAAGCATTTATGTACAAGTGTTTGTGTGGACATATATTTTCAGTTCTCCTGGGTATATTTCTAAAAATGGAATTTCTTAGTCATATGGTAAGTCTAGGTTTAGATTTTGAGAAACTGCCAAACTCTGTTTTTTACAGCAGCTGCACCATTTTACATTCCCACATGCGATGTATGAAGATTCTGTTTCTTCCACATCCTCATTAACACTCGTTATTATACTTACATCTTTATAACACCCATTCTAGTGAGTGTTAAATGGTATCTCATTGTGGTTTTAATTTGCATATCTGTAATGACAAATGATGTTGAGCACCTTTCCATGCATTTATTGGCCACTTGAGTATCTTCTTTGGAGAAATGGTCTATTCAAATCTTTTGCCCATTTTTGATTGGTTTTTTGAGTTGTAAGAATTCTTTATATACTGTAGATACAAATCACTTATTCAATGTATGATCTAAAAATAATTTTCTTTGGCAGCATTGTGTAGCATTTTGTTTTCAGTCTCCTTCACAGACATATTCAGTAAGCCTCTCTTCAAACAGCAGTAATTTGAGCTCAGATATCCCACTATGAGCCTAGTTCTGGACATAGGGTCTAGCAAGCCCATTGTTTCAGCTATGTCCAATCCATGAAAATGCTTACATTGTACTTGAGTCTCAATCTATCTTTTAGTTCTTCCTTTTGTGTTTTATCCATCATTGCTGAGTTTCTAGCAAAAAACATCATTCAGCTGTGAACTCACAGCATCAGATTGCCCTGGAAGACCCCCAACAATATTGTTTACAGTAGTTTTCTTTGTGAAGTGAGATCTTTTGATATCTTTATATGATTTCTCCCTTTGCTTTATGGTTAGAAAGTTCTCTCCAATCAAAAGAGAGAATCATGATCTTATAATTTCTTCTTATGATTACTTTCTCCTTTATGTTTAACTCTCTAGTGCCTCTGGAATCTATCTAATTAGGATACAAGCAGGGATCCATGTATAAGTCCTTCCAAATTGTTTACAAATTATCTTAGCACTACTGGTTTTAAATACCATTTCATTTATGTATCAAATTTCAAAATCTACATTGAATCTATTTTGGAGACTTTGATTTCAACTCTATCTCATTATTTGATCTTTTTCATCCCTGGACCTAAAGTGGGAAGCGTATCATTTGTACTTTTCCTTTAAACCTAGTATAGGGCCTGCTATATTATAGGTAATCAACAAACATTTGCTGGGTGAGTTTATAATTGAAGATCAGAATACTAGAAGGACACAGGCAAAGTGTTATAAGATGGTGAGGAATTGTTGGAATGGCTGACCACGACATTAAATAACCAAAACTAGTACATGGTATAGTGCCTAGCACAGAATAGGTATTCAATAAAAGAGTAAATATGTGAAAAGAATTTTGAAGTCATAAGTTCTTTATGAATTTATTTCCTTCAATGACGTTTTTCTCCTTCACTATTACTTAAACCCACCTCAAAATTCTTAACCAGACTGATCCTTCACTTTCTTTTTTTTAAGTATATTTTACTGATTGTTATTACAGTTGTCCCATTTTTTTCTTCCACTTTATCCCCCTCTGCCTGGTACTCCCCCTACCACCTGTATTCTCCCCACTCTTCGTTCATGTCCACGGGCCATACATATAAGTTCTTTGGCTTCTCCATTTCCTATACTATTATTAACTCCCCCCTGTCAATTTTGTACCTTTCCCCCCATCCTCTCCCACCCCCTCCCCACTGATAACCCTCCACGTGATCTCAATTTATGTAATTCTGTTCCTGTTCTAGTTGTTTGCTTAGTTTTTTTTTAAGGTTAATTTGTTGATAGTTATGAGTTTGTTGTCATATTACTGTTCATAGTTTTGATTATCTCTTTCTTAAATAAGTCCCTTCAATATTTCATATAATAAAGGCTTGGTAATGATGAACTCCTTTAATTTGACCTTATCTTGGAAGTACTTTATCTGCCCTTCCATTCTAAGTGATAGCTTTGCTGTATAGAGTAACTTTGGATGTAGGGCCTTGCCTTTCATGACTTTGAATACTACTTTCTAGCCCCTTCTTGCCTGCCAGGTTTCTTTTCAGAAATCAGCTGATAGTCTTACAGGAACTCCTTTGTAGGTAACTGTCTGCTTTTCTCTTGCTGCTTTTAAGATTCTCTCCTTATCTTTAATCTTGGGTGATGTAATTATGATTGTGCTTCCTTGAGTCCAACTTCTTGGGACTCTCTGAGGTTCCTGGACTTCTTGGAAGTCTATTTCCTTTGCCAGATTGAGGAAGTTCTCCTTAATTGTTTTTTTCAAATAAGTTTTCAATTTCTTGCTCTTCCTCTTCTCCTTCTGATTTGGATATTTGAACATTTAAAGTTGTTCCAGAGGTTCCTAAGCCTGTACTCACATTTTTGAATTCTTGTTTCTTCATTTTATTCTGGTTCAATATTTATTTCTTCCTTCTGCTCCAAATCATTGGTTTGAGTCTCGGTTTCTTTCCCTTCGCTGTTGGTTCCCTTTATATTTTTCTTTATTTCATTTCACATAGCCTTCATTTTCTCTTCTATTTGGCGACCATACTCAACCATTTCTGTGAGCATCCTGATTACCAGTGTTTTGAACTCTGCATCTGATAGGTTGGCTATGTCTTCATCACTTAGTTCTATTTTTGGAGCTTTGATCTGTTCTTTCATTTGGGCCATATTTCTTTGTCTCGGCACACCTGTTACACTGTAAGGGATGGAGCCTTAGAATTCATCAGGGTAGAGCAACCCACATCCTGTGTTATGGTGCTGTATGTGGGGGAGGGGTCCAAGAGGAAACAATGTCACTTGCTTGGCTCTTGAAGGGTTTTCAGTCACTTCCCCTGCTACCCACAAGCAAATTGGGCCCTTCTGGCGCTGATTCCCAGGTGGGTAGGTTTGTGTACCTTCTAGGTTCCTGTGGGTCTCTCCAACAAACACTCCTGTGAGGCTGGGAGTTTCTCCCACCACTGCACCCCCACAGGTTTTTACCTCCAGAGGTTTTGAGGCTTTCTTTTCCTGCGCTGGAACCCTGAGTTGGGCAATCTGTCTCACTCCCAAGTTGTTCCTCCTGGTTTAACTGCATGCAAATATGGGACCGCCCAGTCCATCAGCCACAGCCTGGCCACGTGTCCTCTCTGCCCCAGGTGCCCATCTCCTCCCCTCCTACCAGTGTGAATGAATGTTTCTTCTTTAACTACTTGGTTGTTGGACTTCCATACAGTTCAATTTTCTGGCAATTCTGGCTGTTTTTTGTTTTTAAATTTGTTGCTGTCCTTCCTTTGTTTATGTAAGGAGGCAAAGTGTATATACCTATGCTTTTATCTTGGCCAGAAGTCCTGATCCTTCACTTTCAAAATGTGATCTGACCTGCCTGTCCTCCACAGGTCCTCTCAGATACCCATAGCTCTATGCTGAGTTAGGCAACCAGGTAAAAATTGCTGAGATACATTGAGAAAATGGAAATTATGTTGATAATCTTTGTGAGGATAGTCTCAAACCTTTCTCCCCAGTGTTTGGCCTATCATTTAAGGCCCACTATAATATGGCTCTCAGAGCATTGCAGAATAAAAGAAATATTGATTTAAACTCAGAAGCCACGGGCTTCTGCCTCTATATCTTTTATTAGCTCTGTGACTGTTGGCAAGTTATATAACTTCACTGAGTCACAGTTTCTTCATCTGTAAAAAAGAGATAAGATCCACTCAGAGGGACATTATAAGAATTGAATAAAGTTATGGAGTTCCACCTAGAAGTCTTCAATGCAGCAACAAACAAACCTGAAAGGAAAGCTTGTGTGTCATCAACTACTATTAAAAAGTGCAGAGCATTCTTGTGGAGGAAAATCAGACGTTCTTTGTGTACTGTTTTTTGTGCACTGTTTTACAGTGACTTTTCATTGCTTTTGGCTCTAGCAGGCACTCAACAAATGGTGTGAACATGCAGAGGAGCACTGTATGAACCAGGATGAAGAGGACAACACTCTAATCTGCTCATGAGCCTGATTCACTGCCCCACACCCAGGGTCAAAACAATGGATTTGGAAAGCTACAACCAAGGTCACTTAAGTAAGACCCAGCATATCACCATTACTTATGGGTGTCCACCCAGAAATTTATAGGCATGGGGAAGGCAATGGATCATACTAGGCCCTTCCCCTTGACACCTGTAACCTCCCACACTAACATTAGGAAACCTGGCTCCCACCATCTACTATCCATTTATTTATTGTTCAATTACAATATGCATGTACAGGAGAATCAAAATTGTTATTCCGTTCCTCTATATTCCTGTGAGAAATAACTTTATCAATTATAGTATAATGCTTACAAGCAGTTCCTTTTGTCTTTAGTCTTACAGACTCCACCATTTCCAAATTTACTTAGATCAGCACCTTTCTCTCTACTCCCCTTCAGTAAGGTTATTTCATATTTTTGTAAGAGTTAGATTCTCTTGTCAAAAAAAGAATTAAACGAGATAACTTAGAAAAAAGAGTTCTTTAATGAGCACAGTGCTGTATTTGTAAGATAACCACATCCACATTACCTTCCCTCATTTCCAACATGTAATCGCTGCTGCAGACAGCACAGGATCCTCACTGCCCCTCAATTCCAGGGGTTTCTCCTCCCTTCCCTCTTTCTGCGATTCTTTCTCCCTGTCCAGATTCCACCCTTCTTTGAAAGCCAAGCCTCAATCCTACCTTGTTCCCAAATACTTCTCTCCATTTCTGCCCAATTTCATAGACATGTTCAGTAATCCTTTCTTGAGCTCCTATCTTCAAATGTAACAGTAATTTTAGCTCAGTTATTCCATTCTCAGCCTGGTTCTGGACATAGGGTCCAGAAGATGACAAAGAAGAATCTTCTTCTCCTTTAAACTTCTTTTATTCCCATACTTAAGCTCAATTATTCCCCCCTTGTTTTATGAATGTTGAACATCTTCAAGTAAACCTTCAAGTTTGTGTAGTAAGGGGCTGTGTCACATTCTCCTTATTACACCCCATGGTGCCTAGTGCTAAGCTAGACCCAAAGCAGGAGCCCAATAATTATTACTGTGTGAATAGTAAAGAAAGTACAATGGTTGTAATTTCACTGGGCTGGCTTTTTTTTTCTTTTGTACTTGTATGTTGGGTTGTGTGAAATCACTGAAACAATGATGGTAGGTCTTCAGTAGTGGTGTGTGTTTGATGCCTTCAAATATCCAGCCCTTGAAACTACAGTGGACCTAGGAAAGAGACAAGAGGCAGAGTCAAGGTCAGGGACAGGGTCAGCAGGACAGTGGGCAGTGGAGGTAGAAATAGAATCATGGAATGTTGGCTCTGGAAAGAGTAAATTTTAAGTGTTGCTTATTCCAGCCTTATCATTTTACAAGAAAGGGAATCTAAGCCCAGAGTGGCTAATTGCTTTTCCAGTGTCAACCCACTGACGAGGCCCTGGACCCCCTGGTTTCTCATGCAGTGCTTTTTCTTCTATAGTGAGTTCAGCTCCTTACATGGTATTCCAAATGAAGATTCATACATGGAGTAGAGGTGTTAACAGACCAGAGTCTGGGAGGAGCCTTAGGAATAGTCCAAAAGGTTGGGAGACACACAAGAACAGGTGAAATCTCATATTAGATCAATAGCACTGACCTTCTGCTAAGTTAACTTGCTTGGAAGCTAGAGAAGTCTCCTGTTTGGGCTTGTATCAAAGTCCAAAACAATAAGCATGTGGACATCTACTCATCCCAAAGGCAAAGAAAGCCTTTGAACAGCAACTGATACAGTAAACATTCTGTCTCCCTGCATTATTTGTTATTCCATTTGTTTTTTTCACCCTTTCATTTCTGCCTATGAAGCAGCTGTCCTTCTTCAGACAGAAGATGACAAAGAAGTCTGCACTTGGGTCAAAAGGAATTCTGCACCCCCAAAAGTGTGTGGGTTGCAAAGTAATTATTCTTCGTGAAAGCATGTGTGGTCAAGCAAATTATACCCTTCACTCCCTCCATTATGCCAGATCTGAACAACACCATGCTGACTCAGCACTAACAGTGCCGTCAGAGGCTTTACCTGTGATTTTCCAAGCAGCAGGTTTTGGGTGAGCATAGCAAGTGCTGTCTTATCAAACCACGGACCTGTCTCCTCTCATAGACATCTGGAAAGAACAAGCAGTCATCATGCCCAGGAGAGTGAGCAGAGGTAGCAGGCTCAGGCAACAGCATGGCAACCGTGGCCATGCTGTTGCAAATGTGCAGGGCTCTCAACTTAGGGGACATAGGAATGGGACAAGGAGGCAGAGTCAAGGTGAGCAGGATACTCTGGGCAATGTAGTCAGAACCCTGAATAATACAGAAACCAGGGTGTGAAGCAGCAGTCTTTCCAATGTCAACCCTCAGAGCCAGGCCCCAGGCCCCAACTCCCCATGCAGTGCACTCTCCACTACAATGAGTCCAGTTCCTTATGTATTTTTCCAAGTCCAGATTACCTTTAAAGAAGAAGGCAGAGAGATTTTGGAGCTCCTCTCTACTTTGGATGGCTATTGTGAGGGACCTGCATTTGAGAGCATCTTTCCAGGGTCTGGGTCAGAGGATAAGAAGAGCTTGGCAGGTGAGAATGATATTTCAGGACCACAGAGAAGTCTCAGGGAGAAGCTATGGAATCTATATCCCAGAGAACTTAAGTCTGTGTCTATATGACACCAAAAGGGATCAACTGAAGCCATCTACTCAATCATTTTGCCCATTGTGGATCATACACAAGGTGAATGTGGTGTCCATCTGGAATCTGTGGGGAAAGCCAGCCATTTAGATGTTATAGAGACTATGGCTTCCTTGGAATTCTTTGTGGGTGGGCTTGTGACTCCATAGCCAGGTGTCTCCCCACAAAAATTGTGTTGTTACTTTTCCTATCTGGGTCTCAGTATCTTCACTTGTAAAGCCAGGTTTATATAAGCCTGTTGACAGGCATTATTGCTAACTCTTACGATGACTCAGCACAGTGCTTGACTAAAATACCTCAGTAAATGAGGTTCAATTATTTGTTTATTATTATTGTTATCATTTGGATAGGATATTGGGTCAGATATTAATGCATGGTTTAAGAATATTTTCTTCCATCCTATAGGTTGTCTTTTCAATCTTTTGCAGAAGTTCTTTATAGTTTTATGCCATCCCACTTGTCTATTTTTGCATTTTTTTCCTTCTTTTTGGTGTCATATTAAAAAAATTGTTGCCTAGACTGTCAAGAACCTTTTTCTGATATGTTTTCTTCTAGTTTTATTGTTTCAGATTTTATGTTTATGTCTTGATTTTTGTGTGTAGTGTGAGATAAGAGTTCAATTTCATTCTTCTGAAAGTAAATATCGTTTTCCCAGCACTACTTAAAGAAAAGACTATCTTTCTCTGACTCTGTGTTCTTGGCACCCTTGTTGAAAATCAGATGGCTGTAGATATGTGGATTTCTTTCTGGGCCTTCTTCCCAGCCACCTCCCACGTTGGTCTATTATGACTGTTTTTATGCCAGTACCATACAGTTTTGATTACTGTAGCTTTGTAATATATTTTGAAATAAGAAACATGCTTCTAGCTTTTTTTTTTTTTTTTAAATTCAAGACTAGCTTTGGCTATTCAAGATCTTTTTTGCTTCAATAAATATTTTAGAATTTTTTTATATTTTTGAAAAGAATGACGTTGGGATTTTGATAGGGATTGCATTGAATCTGTATATTACATTGGGTAGTAAGAACATTTTAACACTAATAATTCTCCAATCTATAACATGGGATGTATTTAAATTTACCTGTGTCTTTTTAAATTTCCTTCATCAATATAGAATTTTTAGTGTAAAATCCTTTTATCTCCCTGGTTATGTTCATTCCTAAGTGTTGTATTCTTTTTGTGGCTACTGTAAATGAGTTTTTTTAATTTTCCTTTAATATAGTTTATTGTTTATATTTAAAAACATGACTCATTTTTTGTGTTGATTTTATGCACTGCAACTTTTTTGAATTTAGGACTCCCAGTGCTATTTTGAATGGAAATGGTGAGAATGGGCATCCTTGCCTTTTGATGGATCTTAGAGGGAAAGATTTTGATTTTTTTTCCCCATTGATCATGACATTTGATGTAGGCTTTTCATATCTGTCTTTTATTGTGTTGCAGTAAGTTCTCTCTATAACTATTATGTTGAGAAGTTTTAAATCAGGAGTGGATGTTGAACTTTTTCAAATGCTTTCACAGTATCTATTGAGATGATCATGTAGTTTTTCTTTCATTTTGCTAATGCGGTATATCACATTGATTTGCTTATGCAGAAACATCCTTGCATCCCAGGGATAAATTTCACTAACTCATGATGTATAGCCCTTTAACATGTTATTCAATTTTGTTTGCTAGCATTGTGTCGAGAATTTTTGCATCTATGTCCATCAAGGATATTGGTCTATAGTTTTCTTTTCTTGTAGTATCTTCGTCTTTGGTACCAGAATAATACTAGCATTATGAAATGATTTTGGAAGTGTTCCCTCTACTTTTTTTGTAGAGTTTTAGAATGATTAATATTTATTATCATTTGAATGTTTGGTAGAATTCACCCATAAAGCCATCTGATCCTAGGATTTTCTTTTGGGGGGAGGGAAGTTTTTAATTATTGATTCAACCATCTTTTTTATTGGTCTGTTCAAGATTCAGTTTTGGTAGGTTGTATGTTTCTAGGAATTTATCCTTGTCTTTTATATTATCCATTTTGTTGATAAGTAATTGTTCATATAGTACCTTAAGATCCTTTTCATTTCTGAGGCATCTCTTGTAATGTCTCCTTTCTCATTTCTGATTTTAGTTACTTCAGTCTTCTCTTTTGTAAGTTATTCTAGATAATAACTTGTTGATTTTTTTCATGTTTTTAAAAAAATCAACTCTTTAGTTTTGTTGATTTTTTTCTATTTGATTTATTTCTGCTCTAATATTTATTATTTCCTTTATTCTGCTAACAGGCTTAGCTTGTTCTTTTTCTAGTTCATTGAGGTATGAGGTTAGATTGCTCATTTGAGGTCTTTCCTCTTCTTTAATGTAGGAATTTATTCACATAAAATCCTCTCTTATGACTGCTTTTGCTGCATCCCTTAAGTTTTGGTATATGTGGATTCATTTTCTTTTGTTTCAGGATATATTTTAATTCTCTTTTGATATTCTCTTTGACCCAACATTGTTCAGAGTGCATTGTTTAGTCTTTGTATATTGGTGATTCTTCCCACTTTCTTGCTGTTATTAATTTCAAGCTTCACTTACTTGTGGTCAGAAAGATACATAAAATGAATCTTCTTGCATTTATTAAGACTTGTCTTGTGACCTAACTAGTGATCTATCTTGGATAATGTTCCATGTGTGCTTGAAAATATGTATCCTTTTGCTATTGGGTGGAAAGTTATGTGTATGTCTATTAGATTTATTTGGTCTATAGTGTTGTTCAGTTCTTCTGTTTCCTCATTGATTTTCTGTCTGAATAGTCTATCAATTAGAGCAGGGTACTGATGTCTATTTCTCCCTTCAGATCTGTCAATGTTTGCTTTATACATTAGGTGCTTTGATGCTGGGTGCGCATATTTTTATATTTCATATCTTCCTGTTGAATTGGACCTTTTATTATGATATGACTTTCTTTGTTTCTTGTGACAGTTTTGAATTAACTGATATTTTTATCTGATATAAATATAGTCACCTTGCTTTATTTTGGTTATCATTTACATGGAATGTCTTTTTTCATTCCTTCATTTTAAGCCTATGAATTTCCTTA
The DNA here is from genome assembly GCF_021234165.1 of Pteronotus mesoamericanus. Lineage (NCBI taxonomy): Eukaryota > Metazoa > Chordata > Mammalia > Chiroptera > Mormoopidae > Pteronotus > Pteronotus mesoamericanus. Next base: position 17,147,964 of record NW_026555308.1, read on the forward strand.
AAGCAAAAGTGAGCATCTTATAGGCAGCATATAATATAGTTTTTTTTAATTCATTCAGTTGCTCTGTCTTTTGATCACAGAAGTTAATCTATTTATCTTTAACATAATTATTAATAGCTAAGGACTTATTATTGCCATTTGTTGTTTTCTAAATGTTTTGTAGTTTTTTTGTTTCTTTCTTCCTCTTGCTGTCTTTCTTATGATTTGATTTATTTTTGTAGTGGTATGTTTTGATTCCTTTTTCCTTATATTTGTGTATCTACTAAAGATGTTTTTCTTTGTGGCTACTATGAAGGTTATATAAAACATCTATTAGTTATAACAGACTATTTTAATCTGATAACAACTTTAATAACATACAAAAACTATACTTTTATTCCCCTCCCAACATTTTCTGTTATTGATGTCACAATATATATCTTTTTATATTGTGTATCTGTGAACAAATTATTGTACATATATATTTTTATACTTCTATTTTTTAACTTTTATACAGGAGTTATAACTGATTCACACACCACCATTACAGTATTAGAGTACTCTGAATTTTACTATGGGCTAACCTTTACCAGTAAGTTTTATACTTGCAAATGTTTTCATGTTACTAATTAGCATCATTTTGTTTCAACATGAAGAATTCTCCTTAGCATTTTTCTAAGGAAAGTTTGGTGATGATCAACTCCCTCAGCTTTTCTTCAGCTGAGAAAGTCTATTTCTTCTTCATTTATGAAGGACAGCTTTTCTGGGTACAGTAATTCCAGTTGGCAGTTTTATCTCTTACTACTTGAATATACTATCTCGCTCTTTCCTGGCACCAAGGTTTCTGCTGAGAAATTTGTTTATAGGCTTATGGGGTTCCCCTTGTATGTGACAAGTCACTTTTCTCTTGCTGCCTTTAAAATTCTCTTTGTTTCATCTTTTGATAATTTAATTTTAACGTGTCTCGGTGTAATCTTCTTTGGGTTGATCCTGTTTGTGGACTTTTGAGTTTGATATGTCTGGTTTTCAATATTCCTTTCAAGATTTAGAAAGTTTTCAGCCATTATTTCTTTAAATCAGGTTTTTGCCTCTGCCTTCTCTTCTCCTCTGGAATTCCCATAATGCCTATATTAATCACTCTATGATATCCCATAAGAAGTCCTGCAGGTTTTCTTTACTTTTTAAATTCTTTTTTCTTTTTCTCCTCTGAATAAATGATTTTAAATGACCTGTATTTTAATTCATTAATTTTTTTCTTCTACTATGTTTACAGATTCTTTCTTTTATGCTGTTGAAGCTCTCTACTAAATTTTTCATTTCATTCATTGTGTTCTTTAGCTCCAGAATTTCTGCTTTGTTCTTTTTCATAATTTTTATCTCTTTGAAAAAAATCTCACTTTGTTCATGTATTACTTTCCAGATTTTGTTGAGTTGTCTGTGTTTTATTGAGTTGTCTGGGCTTTGTTGAGACAATTATCTTGAATTCTTTCTTAGGGAATTCATAGAGTTATATTTTTGGGGGGTCAGTTACCAGAGTTTTATTAGTTTTCTTTGGTGGTGTCATGTTTGCCTAATTTATTTCATGATCCATGCAGCCTTACATTAATGTCTGTTCATTTGAAGAAGCAAGCCCCTCTTTACATACTGGTTTGTGGCAAGTAGAAACCTTCTGCTGAGACTGCCTCTATGATCACAAATGAGAGGGGCTGCAGCTATTGCCAGGTCTGCGGGTGGATACATGGCTGGCTGGTAGGCCTGTTACTAGAGGGTATGAGTGAGTGTGGTTCCTACTGGATCCCCAGCTGGAAGGAACTACCTTCAGGACCATAGCGCAGCACAGCTGGATCCACAGATGGCAGGCCTGTTTCCAAGGATGTAGATGGATGTGGCTGAGTGGGCTCCTGAGCAGGCAGAACTCACTCTGAGACTGCAATACAGCAGGCTGGTAGCCAATCCCAGGATGCATCAGCGTCCACAGTCAGGACTTAGATCAGCGGGCTTGATAGCAGGGATACAGACTGGCATCACTGGGCCCCAGGGCAGTCAGGGCTGACCCTGGACCATGGTAGAATGGAGCTAGAGCTGAATCACAGGGCTGATTCAGGATCTGCCGTTGGGACCAATGTCAGTGAACCTCTTACCGGGGACACTGATGGGTGTAGCTCCTCCCAGGTCCCTTGACAGCTGGGTCTGGTTGCAGGACCAAGAGCAAAAGAGGCTAAAGCCAGGTCCATAGGGAAATGGGTCTGCTTTCAGTCTGCAGCTGAGACCACATTGAGCAAGCTTGCTACTGGAATGGGGACATGCCTTCTCAAAGCAGCATTCCTTGGTCTTAGGCTCTACTGGGGTTTTGCAGACTTCTATCTGGTCTCCAAAGTTCCCACAAAGGCTCTTTTGCCCATGAATGTATGCCATATTGATATTTGTTGGGGGGGGCGTGGATGCAAGCTGGAGATCCCCTATTTTGTTGGCATCACTCTCCCCTTTTAGCACAATAGCTTCGAGTTTCATGCATGTTGTGGTATGTATCAGTACTTTGTTCCTTTGTATGATAAATGAATTATTTTTAATAACTGTACATAAGTTCATTCTGTTGTTGTAAGTATTAACTTAGCTACCTCCACTCATGGATATTTAAATGTATTTTTGCTAACATATTTAATGATTCATTGAACAATTTCTGTATACATGTACAAATATTTTATAGGTTTTAAGGCCAATTTTTGTTAAACATGTGCTACTTATTTATTTCATTAATTAGCAACTAATTTAACTAACTTATTGTCAACCAAAATGACTCAATTCGCCTGGCCATTTCAGCCAAATTGCTGAACTGAAAGACCCATGTTGACACAAAAAAAGCATCCTGGGAAAGTAAAAGTTAACAAGGAAGAAGGGAAATGAATCCTGTAATGATCCTAATATGCCTTTCTTCATAGCCACAGGGGAAAGAACCTATATCTTCCCAACATAATTACCTTCCTGGTGTTTAATGAACACAACTTTAGTTCATGTTATGCAATTTAAATCTTCTAGAATTCAAGACATGGCGGAAGTTGCCTTGCACTTGCTGATCTGATATATAAAAGTAAGCTTTAAATGTCTGAAGGTTATTGATTTGGTTGTTTACTTGGAGTCCAGTAGGGTGTCCTTTGAAGCAATTACCTGAAGTGTTTCAATATGTTAAGCAAATCTGAAAAGAAACCCCAGAGAAGAACACTGGCTGGTGGAACCAGAGGCTGGGCAAGGCTCATGAAGTTCCAGGACCAGATCCAACCAATGGTTTTCAGTCTTAGGAAGATACAAGGCTCACCTGGGAAGACCTTAAAAATACAGATGTCCACTCTGATTCATGAAACCTGAATCTATGGCAAGAGAACTAAGTATCCATATTTTTAAAAACAAATTCCTCAAATAATTCTGACCTACACCAAAGCTTAAAGACATTAGAACCAACCATCGAAGAATTCTCTATTGTTTAGCCCCTGCAGCAAAAGAACCTCCTCAGAGGGCCCCTTTGCTCACACTAAGGAAGGATGTAAGAATCTGCTGTACAAACCCACTCTTGTATTATTGCAGACATGATGTTGACGCTATTGCTTTGTTCTTTCTATGACACTCCAAGTGAAAAAAAAATAAATTATACCCACTGGTTCAGAAAATTTTTATTTATCTTGAAGAAATAATGTAATTTAAAAGAAAGGCATCAAGAATGAATATGTGTAATAAATCATATTTCCTATTTTATTTTTGTGGCCAGGGTATTCCCCCTAATTTTAATAGGTACCTTTATGCCTTATTGAACCATATATAACTTTTGGGTTTCTACCTGACATATCCCTCCATTATATTTTTATTTTCCTAGGTAAAAATTTAAAATTTTGTTTTCTACTTAGCATGTTGTTTATATTCTAATAAGCTACCTTCAGGCCTTTGTAGAAGGAGGCATAGTGTGTGAATGTAAGAGTGTATATATAAGTTTGTTTATTATTTGTTTAATATATTGACCTATTTAAAAATTTTAAGTGCTGACTATCTTGTGCAGTCAGCGGCATCATAGTGTCTCTCTCTTCCTCAATCCTTTAAAATTCTTACCAAAAAATGTGCAAAGGATGTTACTAAATGGAAGGGTGAGGGCATTGATTAAAAGCTGCAAGAAGTTTTGTTCTGTTCTTTTATGTGGGCCATATTTCGTTGTCTCCTCAATTAGGCAGCCATCCTATGTTTGTTTCTGTGTATTAGGTAGAGCTGCTTTTACTCCCTGTCTTAGTAGCATGGCCTATTGTAGAAAAGGCGTTTGTAAATTCTGTGGGGCAGAGCCTTAGGTGATCGCCAGGGCAGAGGCAACCCATTTCATTGCTTTGTGGCTCTACGTGGGAGGGTGGGGCTTGTAGAGAGGAGACAATGCCCCTGTGAGGCTTCTAGAGGTTAGCCCAGGAGGAAGCTGTCTCCCAGCACTTGCCCTATTTCTAGTCACTTCACTTCCCCCCATATGCCACTTGTGCCCTTCCAGCTGTTACCTTGGTGCTGAATCCCAGTGGGGCGGGTCTACATAAGTCCTAAGTCCTGGAGTCTCCTGAGAATCCAGCAGTTTCTTCCTCTGACCCTACACCCACTGTTGTTCATGGTCAGAAGTTGTGGGGATTTATCTTCCTGGTGCTGGAACCCTGGGAAGCTGGGTGGTCTTGTTTGGGGTTGGGATCCCTCACTCCCAAGGCATCTCTCCTGATTTTTATTCACCACACGTGAATGTGGGACTGCCCATTCAGACACCTCTTTGCACCTCTTTGCACCTCTCTGCACCTCTCTGTGACTCTCCACCTCTCTCTACATATCCACCCCTCCCCATCTGTCTGGATGAATGTGGCTTCTTTAAGTCCTTGGTTGTCAGACTTCCATACAGCTCAATTTTATGACAGTTCTGGGTGATATTTGTTTTGTAGTGTAGTTTAATTTTTCCCATAGTTGTGTGAGGAGATGAAGCATGTTTACCTATGCCTCCATCTTGACTGGAATTTCATTATCACCAAGCCATTATCATATGAAATGCTAAAGGGACTTATTTAAGAAAAAGAAGATCAAAACTAGGGACATTAAAATGGCAACAAATTCACAACTATCAACAATTGAATCTAAACAAAAAAACTAACTATCTAAACAAACAACCAGAACAGGAGCAGAATAATAGATATGGAGATCACTTGGAGGGTATCAGTTGGTAGGGGGAAGGGAGAGAATGGGAATAGGATACAGGGATTAAGAAGCATAAATTGGTAGGTACAAAATAGACAAGCGGATGTTAAAAATTGCATAGGAAATGGAAAAATCAAAGAATTTATATGCATGACCCACGGACACGAACTAAGGAGGGAGTGCTGGAGGGAATGGAGGTATCAGGCAGAGTGGGTCAAAGAGGGGAACATTGGAACAACTGTAACAACGTAATCAATAGAATATTTTTAACAATCACAATGCCAATACTAACACACTTCAAAAAAAGCTACAAAGAGGTTACTATAATTAAAAAAATTTTGGAGATCTTTACAATGAAGCAAATCTAGATGACATTTCCTCCAAGAGTTCTTCTCTCCGTCCCAATATTACCTCACTTCTGGGGTTTGATGAATTTGATGGCTCAATGGATCACAATGTCACTTCCTTCCTCAGCCAGTTTGCTGAGTTCCAGTGTCTGGCCACAGACAGTTCTCTTGACTTTGGCCAGATGACTGACAATTCTTGCAGAAGCAGGAGGCCAGAACGTGTGGCTAGAACAGGATAAATCCCCCTCTGCTTCTGGGAAGACAGCTCCTAGTTTACATGCTGGTGACTGCAGCTTAGCAGTGTCATCTTCAAAAAGCAAGGGTTAGCTGGCTTTAATAGAGGAAGACACTTGTTCTACCACTCATGCCTTTAATCCTCTCTGGCAGAATTGGCTCCCATAGTGGACATGTCTGAAACAGGGGCTCACATCTCAAGCCTTTCAGCTAAGGCCCTAGAGAAGTGATAGTGCCGTGCAGACTGCTAATGGCCTTCACACATTGCACAGATCGCAGGATGCTCACAGAACTCGGCTGTCCACAGAAGTCTTGCAAAGAATCCTCTGGCTGTTTTCTGAATTGCACTCTCTGAAAAACATCACACTCATACAGAAAAAGCTCAGAATAATGAGACAGCTATTATTTCTGTTTCCTGACCCAGCAACATTGCTTGTGTTTTGAATTTGGCTGTATTCATCTTTACTTTCAGAAATGAATCAACAGTTCAGCACTGTTTGTGTCTCACCAGCAGTGGCAGTCCTTGCTTTCATTTTGATGAGAAAAATTTTTTCCTAGGCAAGTAAATGGGAGCAGAGGGGTTAAGTGGTCCACAGTACCTAAAGCAGCAAGCTGTGAACAGGAAGAGCAGGAAAGCCACCACTCTACAGAGATATTATGAATTTATGTGAGTCACTTATGGGTTTATATCGCATCTCTGCATCTATCTCCATACAACATAATCAATAGAATATTTTTAACAATCACAATGCCAATAATAACACATTTTTTAAAAAGCTACAAAGAGGATACTATAAGTAAAAAAAAAAAGTTTTGGAGACCTTTATAATGAATTTATATGTCTCTGAGTTTTATCTGTTTTTTTAAATTCAGTAATGTGTTTGTTTTTATCTCCATAAGGGAAATATTCTCTGCTTTGGTAACTAAGGCACATGGGTCCCTAAGGCCAAGCCTAGAACTACTGATCAGCAGGCAATGAATCAGGATCACCTCCGTATGCCAAGACCCATATCCTGCCATATTCTTGAGCACCCAGCTTACGACAGGTGATGAGTGGACTGGCCAGAGAGTAGATTGAAGACTGGGAAGGATGTTGGCGGAATGGGACATTGCAGACCCGAGGTAGCCCACCTACCTCAGGCCCAGCATCCTCTGAAATGAAGTCATCATGTTTCTCCCCACATTCTTTCAGCTCAATTAGTTTTATCAGAGACATATAAATACTTAGTGCTTTAAAATAATCTGTTTTTTTAATTCAGTAATGTGTTTGTTTTTGCCTGTAAATGATTTGACTTCATAGTGCATAAAATAAATAGGAAATCTCAGCATTATTCTCATGCTACAAGCTGCTATCCAGAAATAGCTATTTTGGTACTGCAATTTTTTTCTTTCTCTCTCATTTGGGAAAGATGAAAGCTGCAAAGTTATTTATCTCCCCTAAATTGGCCTTGTGACAACTCGGAGCTATTAATAACCACTCCCCACAGCGTTCATGTTTATGTCTTGGAGGGGTCAAGTGGTGATCACCACAGAGGGAGAATAGCCAAGATGAACGTGAGTGACACAGCAGAAATGCAGCCAGAGTGCACTGACAAAGTGGGGAGAGGAGAACAGATGTAACCCAAAGGTCCCCCAGCTGCCGCCAACTTGCAGGCATTCAGAAGAGACCATAGCACTGATTGCCCTCCAGCCAAGGCCTCATGTCTGATGGTACCTGTCCATGCACTCCTGGTGCTATTGGTGCTTCTAATTCTGCCCCTTTTCTGTGTCTGTTCCTACACCTGCTGACCAACTCCTACTGCCCAGGGGTGGGCCACTCAGGGCCTGGATAGTACTGTCACTCGGTCCTAAGACTCAAACATGAAACAGGGCTTTGCTTCATTTTACCACCACACAGCAATGCTCATATTTCTTAAATGGGTGTTGTTTAGAGCCACATCAGAATGTCCAGTTGTTATATAAATCCTTGCATGTTTCACCACTCCCCAGAGGCTTCCTTCCATAGTTGTAACGGGATCTCAGTGGGAAGCCCTTCTACTCACTTGTAGGTGAACATCGCTGAGGCTAAATATGAGATCTGCCTGCAGAGCAAGAAGAACATACTCTGGTGTCAGTTGGCCTGGGGTCACATCCTGGATCCCCCAATACCTAAACCACTCACTCTTTCATCATTTCAGTTTCCCCATCTATAGAATGTGAATTATAATGTACGTACACCTTCAAAAAGTTGTTGCAGCATTAAATGAAGGGAATCTATGATTTTCGCTTAGCAAAAAAAGTTATAACAACAATGACAATGATGAGTGATTCCAAGTTTTCTGGGAAAATGGAAATCTCTCTAAAATATCTGGATTAGGGGAAATTTCCACAGAAGAAGCAAGATAAACTCAGCTTCAGGGAGAGCACTTCTCTGAGGAGAAACCAGACCCCCTAACAAAGATTAAATAATCTAAGATGCCCTGGAGGCTCCCAAGTCCCTGTTAAGCATCAAGAAGTCCCTAGAATGATTTCTTCAGCCTTCTAAAATGCTCAGGATAAAGACATTAGAAATTGCCTTCTGAGTTAAAATACAAAATACTTGAAATGTCAGACTGAGCTTATCAGAGAAGTAGCAATTGAAATACCTGCTGTTTCTGTAATGGACAGTGGTTTGTAAAGGACAGCATTCTTGTGTGCTGATCATAAAACATTATTCAGTGACAGAGAGCTGCATTCAATTTGCAGTGGCAAAAGTTCTGGTCAGGCAGCAAAGGGCTCTCTTTAGGAGTTAAAATTATAATGGTCAGGCATCAGAGTTTCTTAATTTCCTTCATAGCTGAGGAAATTTCTCTCTGAAGAAGGCTATAAAGTTGTTTAAATTCACCCACTCATTTTCATTCCCAGAAGAGTGATAAGTGTCATTCTTTCTGGCTGTCAAGCATCTGAAACCTCTTAATATAGCCCACTTTTAATATAGAAGCTAAAAGTGCAAAATACTCATTTTCCCAGCTTCCCTTGCAACTAGGCATAGATGTATGGCCTGGCTCAGCTGATCATGTGCCTGGATTCTGAGTTAGAAGTTAGAAATGTGAAGAAGCACAAGACTCACGAGATAGCAGCTGCATTTCAAGTCCTGATTCCTGAGTCATAGAGGACAATTCTCATGCAGCCCAGTGGAAGGGGAGGAAAAGTATAATGAAGTGGTAGCCATGTTTCCATCTAGCCATTATACAGCACAGCCTTGAGCATTTTTCCTATTTTCATGCCTGATTGTGTTTCTCGAGCCTTCCCAGGACTTCTGTGAGTCTTCATAATGTAGTTGATGTTCCTCCTCTTATTGACGTATACTTCCTTCTTTGCACCTGGCTACCTCCTGCTCATTCTCTTAGACTGGACCCAAACATTGCCTCCTCCAATAATCCTTCCTTGATATAACTCTCCTTCCATCAGACTATTTCGACTTCTTGACATCAGGGGATAAGTCTAATGTATTCTTTTATCAAAAGTGCCAGAAACCAGAACTAAAGATATTCAATAAATGCATCTGTATTATTTTCCTGTGGATGCTATAACAAATTACCACAAACTTGGCAGCTTAAAACAACACAGATTTATTTTCACACCAGTTCTAGAGGCCAGAAATCTGAAATCAGTTTTAATGACCCAAAATCAAGATGTTGGCAGGGCCATGCTCTCTGTGAAGTCCCTGAAGGAGAATCCATTCCTCGCCTCCTCCTACTTCTGGTGACTCTCAGCATTCTCTGGTTTGTGGATGCATCACTCCAATCTCTACCTTTGTGGTCACATTGCCTTCTCCTCTTCTGTCTGTAACTTTCCTCTGCCTTCCTATTATAAGGACCATTGTTACTGCATTTAAGACCCACCCAGATAATCCAGGATAGTCTCCCCATCTCAAGATCCTTAAGTTAATCTTATCTGCAATCATCCACAGATTCTAAAGATTAAAACAGTTTGGGGCTATTGTCCATAGATAGTACAAGGCATAAACTTCTCTAAAGCATTGGCCCACCCCCCCACCCCCACCCCCCTCTTTCTTTGCCACTGTCCTTAAAGTTGCTCCGATGGGGCTGTCTTCTGTGTGAAGTATCTTGAGGCTTTACAAATGATACCTCCTTGAGCTGAATTCACCTTCAACAACCTGTTTGATGTGTAAATCCACCTCATGGCCAGAAGGCTCCATAAAGTTTACACAAGTCATTGTGATGGCCCTCTTCCCAATCCTACTCCTGAATATATGACCTTGGACAAAACTGTTAGATGAGTGAAATAACTCTGCCCTGAAGTCAGGAGACCTGATGTCAAGTCTCTTGTGTGGGACTGGGGGTGAGAATTCCACTTCTTTGAGCTTCAGTTTCCTCATTCATACAAGGGGAGATTAAAACCCTTCCCTATTCAGCATGCTCTCTCCCCAAACGTACATATCTTCCTCTTTCTCATCACAAAAGAACACATACTGTGTGATTCCACCTGCATAACTCAGTCAGCAACAGGCAACACCAGATGTATTGTTTAGAAATACTTACATCGGTGATAAAATTATAAAGAAATCTAGGAAATAACAATCACAAAAGCTAGGCTAATGGTTATGTTGGTGAGGGTGGGAGGGTGGGAGGATCCGGGGAACTAGCAATTTTCTGCTTCTTGACCTGAATGGTGTGTGCACAGGCATTTGCTTCATAATTATCCATGTAATCTGTACACATATGCTTTATTTACTTACTTCTATTTAACTTTTAATTTTGGACAATTTCTAACAGTCCCAAAAGTATAAACAATAACATAATAACACCAGCTTCAACAATTACCCACTTTTTCCTAATTTTGTTTCACATATGTATGTCTCCAAATTTTGGGCAACATGGGATATTTTAAAGCTAATTCTAGGTGTTACATCGTTTCACCCCCCAAATGCTTTGGTATGTACAGGTATATTCTATGCATATTTACATATATATAAATAATATATGTACATATATCTTATATGTTACTATATGTACATAATATACATATATTAAATACATCTAACCACAGTAAAAATGCTGGAAGTAAAAGGGAGGAACTAGAGCTGGTCTTAAAGACAGAAACCTTACGCAGGGGAAAGGCTCTGTGTATGTACATGTGTGCATGTGAAGGCCATGTGTCCACAGGAGGATGTTTGCTTTGGGTTGGAGTGACAAATATTCAAGTGGCTTAGCTCAGGGGTCATGGCCTTGGCCCCCAGTGATAGAGCTGGGCACTTAAATGAGCACAGTTAATTATAGGAACCCAGAAGAACTATAATGCTTGGAACTGCAAGGGGTCTTGTAGGGTTAGACAAATTGAGTCTGAGCTCCATGTTTGATCTTTTCTTTCTGTCTTTCCAGTACCTCACATGGTGAGTTGCCCAGAGTTTAGATCTCAATAATTGTTAAATAAATAAATGACTGGGAAAGAGAATGGCTCTAAAAAACCTCACAGTCTGGAGGAGGCTCTGCTATTTTTTCATGACTTTAAGCGAACTGCCTTGCTCTTGAACAGAGGGAGGAGATTATGAGTTTCTTTGTGGAATAGCGACAACTATACTGCTTGTGGGAAAGAGGCATTTGGTTCTCAACAGAAGTAGGTGGAGACACTGAAGCAAACCATCTGTGCCCCTAATGTGGGCCCCAATCTGTCCTGTTGCTGGAGAAACCTAGAATCAGGTCTATAACTAGTTCACAAGATAAGAACTCAAGTCCTATAAAGTAGGGGTCGGAATGGGGGGATGCAGGGCAGTTCTCAGAATCCAGTCTGGGGTCTAAGTGCTGGTGTTGTTGCCAGGTCCTCTCTACAGGTCTCTAAGCATCTGGGCACCAAGCAAAGAGGCTGAAGAAAGAGGCCAACATAGGATATCACAATCTTCCTTTTGTCAAGACCTGCCTACTCTTCAAGTCTACTCAAGTCCTCCTCCCAGAAGTTTCCAATGCATAGCAAGCCCTTCATCCTTTCCTGATCCTGCCTCTGTACCCCTGCCCCAGCTGGTCCCTCTGTGGGAGTGCTTTCCCCCAGGTGTTCATGGGGATTGCTTTCTCATGTTCTCTAAGTTCTTGTTTGGATATCTCTTTATTAGAAAGCTCTTCCATGACCATCTATACATAGCAGCCCCACCTCTAACCAAGCCCTTCTGTCCCATGTATTCTGCTCATTTTTCCTCCTAAAGCTTATTGTCTGTCTCCAACCACATAGAGTTCACTGAATGTAAGGCAGCATTTTTTTCCCTGTTTTCTTAACAATTGTGTTTCCAGGGCCTAGAGCCATGCATGATATGGAGAGGGAGTTCGCTTCTTGTTTGTCAAATGAAAGAATGGTTCACATTTCTCGTCTGGTCTGTCCATGTCACTTAACACTTTGTTGTTGTTCAAATCTGGTTGACCCAGCTGTACACCTCAAAGACATGAATGGGGTCTCTTCCTGTTATAATCTGTCACTTAAACTCCTGTGAAATGGGAGCTCATGGTGGTGCACACAATCTCTGACTTGCCCTCTGGCTCTGTTCTGTAAACCGTGCTCAGATGTGCCCAACTCTCTCAGCTACAGCCTCGGCTTGCCCTTGAATTTCAGTGTTGATGCAAAGTGATGGCAGGGTTTTTAGGGCATTTATTCTCTAAACACATTTGATCTGTGATCACCTCAACACAGGGAGGATTTTCAAAACAGGGTGAACCTAATCATGTTTAATTTAGAGCTTTATAAGATTTCTTTTTTAGTCAAAATGTCCTACAGACAAAGAAGCTGAAATTGAAAAACAACTGAACAAAACCCTTTCCACAGAGAGGGCTGGATCCCACGGTGACTGTCAGGAGCTTCTTCAGTGGCCTCAGGGGAGAGAAAGCAGAGCTGTGGGAAGCAGTACCCAGCAGAGGACCACCATCCTGCCTGGGCTCTGAAATCCGCTCCTCCACCCAAGGGAGGCCTAGCTACAGAGAGCAGGGATGCTGTCACACACAGTAACGAGTCTCAGGGTGCTAATTAACAGGGACACAGTTGCTTAGCCTGGCTCAGCCTACTCCGGATCCAGCCTGCACCCGCTCCAGCTTGGCTCTCTCCTTGTCTCCTCTTGTTTAAAGCAGGGCTCACCATCAGCCTCATCCAGTCCCAGGAGAATCACTACTTCACCAGGAGTGAGAGGCAGACAGATTCCTACCCAGGGTGCGACAGACAGGTTTCTGTGGCTGCTCAAAATCTGGAGAAGCCACGCATAATTCTTCTGCTAGAGGTGTTATAATCTCACAGCCCTGGGTAAGCTACCTCCAGGAGCCTTGAGAGTGAGCAGGTATAATATCCCTTCCCCTGGGGTCCTCACCGTTCCAGCTATTCCCACCCCCTCCCACACCCCTGGCTTCATATCGTAGGCTGAAGGTTTTCCAATGCATTGAGTCTCCCGGGTACTCATGGCTGGTTCAACGTCTGCCCTTGTTTCTTTCTCCTTATGCTCTCTTTATCCCTGAGTAATATTCATCACACCCTCTCCTTGTGGTCCCCTGAATTTCCTCTCTCCACTGGTATATGGGCTTTTCAAGGGTAACACTGTGAGTTGTTCACAGGTCCCCAGCAATGACAGAAGGGACACTGAAAGTGATGAGCAGAAGCAAGGAAGGAAGGGAGGAAGGGGCCCTGGGCTAGCCCTGGTTATGGGGGCCATGTGGATGCAGCGAGGAAGGAGTACCAGAGTCACGAACCCCCACGGGGGTGGCCTGGAGGTTTCTCTGATGACGTCCAGGATGATTACCACAGTTATATGTCAGGTGTGTTGGTATAAATGACATTCTGTCCCGAGAGTTGCTGTTAAGATTTAACAAAGGGAAAATGGCATTCAAGGAACCAGTCTTCAATATGTAACGTACTCACTGTAGGCTCTGGCTAATGTCTCTGCCTTTGACTCAGAGCTTCCCCTGGAAAAGCAGTTTTCCCTGACAGGTCCGCCCAGCTGCAACGCTGAGTCCAGCAGTCAGCGGGCACAGGCAGCACCTGGGCTTTCTGCTCAGCTCTCCCGGGAGGAGCTCTGTGTGGCCTTGGGCAGATTGCACTCTCTGGGCCTCAGTTTCCCCACTGGTGGGTCCAGGCAGCTTAAATATCCTAGAAGCTGTGATTCCACCACATGTTCCTACCTTGGGGGGGATTTTAGGCCAGACCTGAGTCGTGGGATGTGCCATCTGTGGGCAGCTCGCAGGCAGCGAGTCTGCGCTGGGCGTCTGCTTCTGCAGACGCCATCCTCAAGGAAGAATTGCACTAAACCGAGCAAACTGCCAGTGACCCATTCTTTCTTAGTGGTGACCAGGTGACTGCCGGGGCCTGGCTCAGAATGCCAGCAGCACATTCCGTTCCCCGCCAGTGCCTCCTCTTCCCTGCCACCCCCACCCCTGCCACCCCCAACCCACCTCTTAGTCTCCAAATGAAAATCTTGTGGAAGCCAGACTAGGGACCATAATTCAGTATTTATGGAAGATAGATTTTTTTTTTTAAACTCCCCTAAAAGCACTCAGGATGATTCCTCACTATACTGTAGCCCAGCAGTTCTGAAACTGTGGTCTGGGGACCTCTGGGGCCCCTGAGAACTTTTCAGGGAGTCCGCAAGATTAAAACTACTTTTCAAGAATACAGCACCCAGCCCCGCCACCCCTTATCCACAGTTTCCCTTTCCATGGTTTCCATTGCCCCTGGAGAACTGTGGCCCGAACTATTAAATGAAAAATTGCAGAAATAAACGATTCCGAAGTTTTACGTCGCAGGCCTTTCTGACTACCGTGATGAACTCTTCCCCTGTCCCACTTGTCCAAGCCCAGGACGTGAATCATCCCTTTGTCCGAGATCTTCACACTCTCTGTCCATTAGTCACTTAGTAGCCGTCTCTCTTATCACATTGACACGGTATCACAGTGCCTCTGTTCAGGTAACGCTTATTTTCCTTCATAATGGCCTCAACACACAAGAGTAATGATACTAGCAATTTGAATATGCCAAAGAGAAGCTGTAAAATGTTTCCTTTAAGCGAGCAGGTGAAAATTCTCAACTTAATAAGAAAAGGAAAAAACTCCTATGCTGAGGTTGCTAAGATCAATGATAAGAACAAATCTCCCATCCATGAAGTTATGAAGAGGGAACGAGAAATTCATGCTAGTTTACCGTTGCACCTCAAACTGCAAAAGTTACAGCCACAGTGCATGGTAAGTGCTTAGTAAAAATGGAAAAGGCATTAAGTTTGTGGGTGGAAGACATGAACAGAAAATGTGTCCCAGTTGACAGCAGCACGTTGCGCCAGAAAGCACTGAGCCTGTAGGAACACCTCAGCAAGGGATCCTCTGAAAGGAGTGACACCAAGCCATTTACTGCAAGTGAGGGATGGTTACAGAGATTCAGGCACAGGTTTGGACAGAGAAGTGTAAACACTGCAGAGGCTGTGCCTGTTGTTGAAGAAGCTGCTGCCACATTTCCGACAGAGCTAAAGTTGGCTAAGGGGGATGGTGTGTATAGGAAAAAACAGTATATATAGGGTTTGGTACTATCCACAGTGTCAGGCACCCTACAGGGGTCTTGGAATAAATCTATGGCAGATAAGGGGGACTACTTTAGAGTAAGTCCTCACTTAAAGGTGTGGATTGGTCCTTGGACTGCAACAAAATGATATATAATGAAGCCAGTTTTAGCATAGACTAATCGATAGAAACAAAAATTAAGTTCTTATTGCATTTCATCAACATTAAACAAAACAACCATGTTGGACCAAACGAGGACCTTCTGTATCATGTTATTTGCCTTTTCATTTTCTTCCTCTCGCTAGTGCACAGTGAACTTTACCAGAGGCTACATCACGAGGGATACTGCAACAGTTTAAAGGCAGCTATGAGAATCCTGCTGTCTTCTATTAAGCCAGATATGAAAGCATTTTGCAAAAATGTGAAACAATGCCTTTCTGGTCAACATTTTTGAAAAATCTGCGTTGCTTTTTTTAAAAGCATATTATTTACGTTAATGTGTGATGAGTTTATGAAGTAATGAGTATTTTGAGAATTTCTGAGTGTTAGTTTTTAATATGGTAAATATTACTGGATATAACACACATAAACACAAGCTTTATGAGGTCTTCAATAATTTTTCAGAGTGCAAAAAGGTCCTGAGGCCAAAAGACTTGAAAGCTGCTACTGTGCTCGATGGGAAATTAAGGGCTTAGTGCACTGCCTCTGCCTGCTTACCTCCCGGACTGGATTTTCCCGCTGGCAGATGCCCCAGGCAAAACAGCTTCTCCAGGGAAACTGAGTCAGAGGAGAGGGGGTCAGATCTGGGTTCAAATGTCCACTCCATACCTCCTAGCAGTGCAGCCCTGGGCAAGTGATTAAATTACTCTGACCTGCGGTTTCTTCACCTACAAAAAGAGAGGTGTCTTAATGTGTGTATCACCATGCCCGGCACGTGAGATGCACTCAGCAAATGTCAGTCTGTCCCTGATTCTCTAGGACAAGGACACTTTACCTGGCATCAGCAGGCTGAGGATAACCACTGAAGGAGACGTTTTCCAACCTTGCCACTGATGGTGAATTTAGTTGCCACAGCATTTCTAATACCCTCTCAGGCACCACAGATACTGCTAGTCCAGGGGTCACCTTTTGAGAACCACTGACGTGGGCCTTCAAGAGCTCAAATCTTGCAGATGATCGAGAAGTGTTTTACCTCCTTGGTATTTAATGAAATGCAGGCCCTGGAAAGTTCTTAGAGGGGAAGTGGCTCCTGGGAGTAAGAGTTTCCAGAAGGAGATGAACAGGGGCCTCTGGCCATCCTAATAAACTCTCCTTCTGGATTTTCGTAAGCAGATGCTCCTCTCATGGTCCCCACCTGGGAGTGCTCATTCTGCCAGTGAAGAGAGGAAACTGAGGGGCCTGTGTCAACAGGGTATGACCAATACTACTCAGCTCTCCACGGCCCTGCCGGTAGCACATTGGTCGGCTTCCCCACTTCCTGACTTCCTTCATCTTCTCTCTCCCTCCTTTTTATTCTATTCCTCCCCTTTCAACGCAAAAGCTGGTGGCTGAAAATCAGTGGCTTGTCACCCTCTAGATCTCACAGCAGTGGCCCTGGGGCTGTCCCGCACCCGGTAGAATTCTCAGGGTCATTGGGGGCTGAGGAAAGAGACCCTGAAGTAGACTTCAGTAAATCAGAGGGTTCAGTGGGGTGCCTCCTTGAACCTGCTCCCTTGTTCCTCCTTCATACTTAGAATTCTTTCCCCTTTCCTTCATATACCCAACTTTCACTTTTTTAGCAGTCCTAAGACATCCCAAACAGAACTCTTCCCTTCAAAGTCAGCATCTCACTTTGGGAAGCTGGGGACACAGAGCTGCTATTTATTCCATAAGCAAATCTTTCCCATAGTGGGAGGGACAGGTTCCTGAGCACCTCTGCAAATCAGGCAGCAGCAAAGGGAAGAGGCGGTTAGCCATCCTCCTGTGGTGATGACGAACTCTGCTCCCCCAAAGCCTTCGCTCCTCAGCAGGGTGGAGATGAATTTTCTCAGGCCAGGGCAGTTCGACAGATACTGGAGCAGGATAGTAAAGGGCCTCTGACAGGTGCGAATGCAAGCTCAGCCCCCCGCGTGGGTAGCCAGTCATTACTTACTCAACCTCTACAAGCTTCCGTTTCCTCATGAGTAAGATTGGAAGAATGATGGCTAGTGTTGTTGTGAGAAATAAATTTCTCACTATATGAGAAACACTGTGTGAGGGTGTAGTGCGCCCTATGTGAGCCACCTGCAGCATCCCAGTGTGAGCACCCATGGTCCCTTCCCACTGGTGTAAAGGAACCACAGTGATGAGAAGGCATTTGGACGGGCATGGAACGTAACGAAACCCCTTCTCTCTGGGGCCACAAGACCAGGTTCTAGTTTCACCAAACACGGAAGAGCTAGTTAATATGCCTGACTAGCAAGTCAATGTGCTGCTTGGTGCTTCTCTGCTCTCTTTCAACATGGGGGTGAGGCCCATACCAGAAAAAGAACCATGCCTCCTTTGGACAGGAGAAAATCCCAGGAACCACTTAGGGGCTGACCCCGTTTTCTCAGCTGGTTGGTGACTGGGTCTCAAGGCTGCTGGTCTGGGAGGGTTGGCCCTTTCTGTGTTTGTCCCTCCTTCAATTTCACCGCCCTACGGCTACATGACATTCCTTCTCCAGGCCCAGCTCCAAGGCCTCATGCACGGAAGCCTTGCTGAAGAGACATATGGACCTTGTCTCATCCCTACTGTTGTTCTGCTGACCTGATCCTATGACCACCTAATTACATTATCAGCATATGGTGAACCATAGTACACAACAAGTCTTGCTGGCGAGGATTAGGATAGATCGCAGCTTCAGCAGAGGAAAGGGAGGGCCGGAGCGGCAGGCACACAGGCTTGGTGCTGAAGGAGATCTAGACACCTTCTAGGCCTTCTTCATCCCCATGCACAGAGCAACTGAGACCCAGGGACAGGGAGTGACCCGGCTTGCAAGTATACTCCATTCAACACAGATCAAGGGGTGCCAGTGTCACCCCACATTGAATCCTTTGGCAGGAATTACAGCACTGAGAAAAGTAGAGAGATGTTTTCCACATTCAGAGATTCAGCTCAGAGGACAGAGCAAAATGTCTGCCCTGAAGGCCTGGGACCCATGTAGCTGAGCGGTCCCAAGAACAAGGCCAGTGTCCAAGCCCATGTGGAATCCATGCTCGGTTACACCTTGGCAACTGCAGAACCAGAGCCCAGCCCACAGGAAAGAACATGTCTGCACTGCATGGCATGGGGACCGGCAGTGCCAAGTGCTCTAGTCACTCTGATCTTTTGTGACCTCACATTGCAGACTTATCTTGACTCTGAATCTTTGCTCCTGGGGTTCTATCTGCTCATTGGGATCTCCCCTGCTGTCCTACAGGACTCACCTCTGGGGCTGCTTTTTGCAGATCTCTGTCATGTTGGAACCCTGCTGTGTTGGAATCATGTACCTGGATAAGGTGTAGGTTTCCCTATTGTCTCCTTTTCTGAACTTCCTTCAGGCAGCAGCTTGATCTGATCCATACCTGTACCCTTGGTGCTCAGCAAAAGGCCTGCCACCAGCAAGATGCTCAAGCCATTCGAGCAGTCATGCAGGTGGGAACTAGGCATGGTGAGAAGCTGAACATCCTTGGGCTGGGTAAGTGGAGAACCCGGGTGCCTTGCATTCAAGAACATGGTGTGTGTGCATGGCGGGGTGGGTACCACTTGATTTCCCTGTTCCCTGGAATCTGGGGATGAGGGATATTCTACACCTGGAGACCAGGAGACTCCAGCTGTGAGGAGAGGAGGATAATGAAGCTAGCAGCCAAGCAAGACCAACAGATCAGTGGAAGGCCATAAACGGAAACTCAAATAAGACAGAAGGCAGACCATCTGCGCCAAGGATAAGGCATAGTGTTTACATAAGCCAGTTTTCCCCTGCTTTTGTCCTCAGGTTCCAGACACCCAAGTGTGCTTCCTCTTGGCCAGAGGGCTCTGCTGTACCTACCTGCCCATCTGCAGCAGGGCTATGCCCAAGGCTCCTTCTTGCTTTTCTCATTCATGGAGTCCTGAGTGGTGCTGTTGAGAACCATGTGGCTGCTCTCACTGCTCCCCTACTTGGCTTCTCACTGCTGCTCTTGTTGGCTCCCGGCTGACTTTCTCAGAGCCTCTTGTCCAAATGTTCCCACTTCCTGGAGGCCCCAAATACACACTGGTCCCAACTGCTGTGCTCAGCTGATGATCTCACTGGAACCACACAGAGTACACTCCTTTCAATTCCATCCCTTCTGCATCAGTCTTTCTTTCTGTCTCCTCACCCACCCCACCCCTCTTTTCTCTCATCTCGTGGCCAGAGCACTCCTCCCTTCTGTGTTCATCCCTCCTCCTCCCATTAGGCCCTTGGCACTTTCCCAGCCATCCCTGGGTCTACAAGAAGATGGTTTCATCCATCCTTAAAATACGAATCTTCAACCAGCTGGTCCTCAAGCTGTTGCCCATATTTCTCCTTCCTGTCATCACCAGTTTTGTAGAGAGGAGTTAGTCCACATGCTTCCAATCCCTAATCTCACTCCTGAACCCTCACAATCATATTCTGACCCAGAACTTGGCTGAAAATATATGCCCAGAAAGACAGTCACAATATATTGTGAGTTAGAAAATGCAGATGAGAAAACAGGATGCATAGTACAATTTCATTTTTTGTTTAAAAAAAGTTTTATATTTACATATTTTTTTCATAGAGAAATGTTATATAATAAAATAATAGTATCCCTGGATAATGCAGATGGGGGTGATATTTTATTATTTTATCTATTTTCAGGTTTTTCTCAGTGAATATGAAATATTTGTGGGAAAAATATAAGCTTTATAAGGGAAAAGGCAACAAAATGCTTTTCAAATGTTTAATAATAACCATTGGCACATCATTCTTTATATCTAAATTAATCACAGATGGATCAAATATTTAGAAGTGGAAAATAAAAATAAAAGAATTAAAATCTGGGAAAATTTTTAAAAGTAATCTTAAAATAGTTACAACTTTTCTGAGCAACTCGCAAAAATTTTGATGGCACCAAACACAATAAACAAACTCAAAATACACAAGACAAAGTGGGGGGCATAATTCATATGTGAGAAATGGTTAGTTTCCTTAGATTATAAACAGCATTTTTAAATCAATAAGAAAAATAATTAAGCAATAAACAGAAAAGTGTGTGGTCAAAGGACCTGGAAAAAATACAGATAAAGATATGCAATTAACTTAGAAATACATGAAAATGAATACAATCTTCTAAGGAAAAGACACGTTTTTCCACCTGTCGGTTTGACAAAGGATAAAACTTTTGACCGTGTACAGTTTAGATAAGAATATGTGGAAATTGAGATTGTTTGCACACTGTGGTGGGAATGTAAACTGATGTTGCCTTTCTAGGGATCAGTGTGGTGATCTCTTTCCAAATTCCAAGTGCACACACTCTCTGAGCTGTCACAGTCACTCCTAGGGACTTATTCTAGATATTTGCTTTCAAAGAACCCACTTTTGGAGCTATATAAAGAACAGAGGGAATCAATATGGCGGAGGAGTGAATGGAAGTCACACTGACCTCCACCCAGGACCAATCTGGAATTACAACTATATCATGGAGAAATCACCTGGAACAAACAACTGAACAATAGTGAGAGAGGAGCCTTATAACCTCGGACAGACAGAAGGATCAGCTTTAGCACAACCTCACTGGTAAGGAGTGCAGTAGGGACTCAAGAAGGTGGGCAGGGCACCCATGGGCGGCAGCACCAGAAGGATATTGAAATGGCTAACTGGATCCCCCTGAGAAGACCATGGTCTAAACAATTAACGAGGATCTCCAGCCTATAGCACCAGAGACCAAAATGTACACAGATAACAGGCAGCTGAGAAAAGCGGCAGGGTTTCTCTCTGCCACAGATGGGTGGCTGGAGACACAAAGAGCTGTTTAAAGGGCCAACGTACATATTTTAATTTGCAGCCACCTACCCTGGTCTCTGGCAAAGGCAGGGGCAGAGTGGGCTGGAGACACCTGAGGAGAGACTGGGGAAGGAGGCTTTGGAGAGAGAACTGAGAGAGTAGCTGGCAGGATCCCAATGTTGACTCATCCCCCATAGAGCAGCAGCCATCTTGCTCAGGCAGACCACTCCCCTGAGAAGCAACAGCACGAGGACCCAATAACCCCGCCCCTAGGAGGGACTCTCCCCTGGCCCAGTTGTGCTTAAATCTGACAGCTGAGTACAGAGTGGCAGCCACAAATAGTAGGTCCCTGGCTAAAAGGAGCGCAGAGTGGTCTAGAGGCACTTGAAGATGGCCTGGAGACAGAAGCTTTGGGGAGAGAATGAAGAGAGTAGCTGGTGGGATGCTGGTGCTAACTCTTCATATGCCAACAGCCATCTGGCTCAGGCAGACCATTCCCCTGAGCAGCAGCAGCATGAGAGGACCCAATAACCCCACCCCACCAGGAGGGACTCTGCCCCACCCTGTGGTGTCAAAGCCTGACTGTTGAGTGCAGCATAACTAGATTAAGAACTGAAGGAAACAACCACAGACAGTAGATTCCTGGAAGTCTCACACAAACTGCCTAAGGTCAGACAGGGTCAATATCTGACATCAGCAGAGGCAGGTTCAGAAAGAAAAAACAGCAGTCTCACACCATAGAAGTTCACACCACAAAGTCGGGAGATCAAGACAGATCAATTGAAAAACAGAAGGAAAAAAGAAAAGTCTCACAAATAATGAGAAGACCAAGAAACACCCCCCAGTTGAAGGGAAAGGAGGAATTCCCACAGAGAACTAAATGAAATAGAGACAAGTAAATGATCAGATATTGAGTTCAAAACAATGGTTCTAAGGAAGCTCAATGAGCTCAGTGAGCTCAGAGAGAATTACAAAAAAAAACAGGGAAACTACAAGGAACTTATTGCCAACTATATCAGCATGAAAAAGGACATAGAAACTATCAATAAGAGACAAGAGGAAATGAAGAATACAATTTCTGAATCGAAGAAAGAGCAGGCTAGATGAAGCAGAGGATCAAATCAGCGAGCTGGAGGATAAGGCAGAAAAAATCTCCCAGAAAGAACAAGAAAATAAAAAAACACTCAAAAAGAATGAAGAGGCATTTAGGGAAATGCAGGACAACTTGAAATGTAATAATATCCATATAATAGGGGTATCAGAAGGAAAAGAAGAGGAGCAAGGGATAAAGAACCTATTTGAAAAAGTAATGATGGAAAACTTCCCTCCTTTGAGGAGAGAAAATGTCACACAGGTGCAGGAAGCACAGAGGGTCCCATTCAAGAGGAACCCAGTGAGGACCACTCCAAGACACATCATAATTAAAATGGCAAATATCAAAGACAAAAAGAGAATCCTAAAGGAAGCAAGGAAAAAACAGGTAGTAACATATAAGGGAGCCCTGGTACGGCTAGCAGCTGACTTCTCAACAGAAACGCTACAAGCCAGAAGGGAATGGCAGGAAATATTCCAAGTCATAAAAAGCAAAGGCCTACAACCAAGACTACTCTACCTAGCAAGGCTCTCAATTAAAATGGAAGGTGAAATAAGGAGTTTCCCAGACAAAAGAAGGCTAAAAGAATATACCTCCACCAAACCAGCACTGCAAGATTCGCTAAAGGGACTGCTTTAAGAAAATGAAGAAAGAGTCTCTGAATACCCAGTTCCTTTCACAGTCACCAATACCTGATATTACCAATATTTTTAATACTTATTAATTTGATTGTGACAATGATATGTTATTTTGTTACTTTATTCTTTGTTGAAACTAAACCTGTTTTTGTATATTTCTTGCCTATTTCTAATATTTTTAAAAAGCTTTACATGACTTTTCAGTATTCTTTATCCATTTTTTGATTAAATATTTGTAGAATTTTTTCCTTAAAAAAAAAACTATTAACCCTTTCTTTGATGCGTTGCAAATACTTTCCTAGTCTATTACTTGTCCTTTAACTTTTTTTATACGTATATTACTGTATAGTCTTAAATGTTTAATATAGTCATATTGTCAATATTTTACTTTATAGTTTCTGGGTTTGATATTTTATTTCAGGGTAAGAAAAATATTATTTTGTATTTTCTCCTAAAACTCTTTAGATTTTACATATTGATTTTAAACTCAACTGAATATTTTTTGTATAATGTGTGAAATAGGACTCTATCTTTGTTTTATTTCAATAGCGGTCCATGCACTTTATTTGTTGAATAAGCCTTATTTTCTCCATAGATTTGAAATATCAATTTAATCATATGTTACATTGTTATACGGATACATACATGTGTTTCTAGAATGCTCATTTTATTTCATTGATCTACTTGATGATATCTGTGCTGGTGTCATGTTTTAATTGCTGAGACTTTATAATGGATTTAAATTTTTAAATATTTTAAAATGGATTTTGACATTTCTAAAAAATAAATAAATAAAATCAATATGCATTTTCAAAAACCCACTTTTGGTTTCTTTCATTCTCTCTGTTGTTTTCCTGCTTTTAATGTCATTCATTTCTGCTCTAATTTTTATTATTTCCTCCCTGCTTCTTGTTTTAGGTTTAATGTGCTTTTCTTTCATTGGGTTCTTGTCTTAGTCCATTCAGGCTGCTATAAAAAAATAGCATAGGCTGAGTGGCTTAGACAGCAAACATTTTATTTCTCACACTACTGAGACTGGGAAGTCCAAAGATCAAGATGCTAGCAGATTCAGCGTCTGGCGAGGGCCCACTTCCTGGTTCATAGAGGACTGTTGCCCTGCTCTGGGTCTTCCCTCACATGGCAGAAGAGGCACAGGAGCTCTGTGAGGCCTCTTTAATAAGGGCACTAGTCCCATTCATGAGAACTCTGCCTTCATGACCTATCATTTCCCAAGGGCTCCACCTTCTAATACCATCATACTTGGGGTTAGACTTTAACATAAGAATTTGGGGAGACAAAAACATTGTCCAATAGCAGTTCCTAAGGTGGAAATTTAGGTTATTCATGATTTTTTCCTAATATAAGCATTTAGTGTTATATATTTTCCTTCTAAGCTCTGCTTTTGCTGTATTCAACAAATTTTGATATGTTGTATTTTCATTTTTTTTTACTTCGAAATACTTTTAAATTTTTCTTGAGACTTTCTCTTTGACTCATGGGCTATTTGGAAGCATGTTCTTTAATTTCCAAGATGTGGGCTTTTCCCAATATCTTTAAATAATCTGTTTAATTTTGATATCATCTAAGAATACACATTGTATGATTTCTATATTTTTTAATTTGTTAAGTGTGTTTGGGGCCCAGAATATGGTTTGTCTTAATGGTTTCCTGTGCACTTGAGATGAATATGGATTCTGCTGTTGTTGAATAAAGTATTCTATGAATGTCAATTATCAGTTAGGTCAAGCCGGTTAATAGCATTCCTTAGGTCATCTATTTTCTGCCTACTTGTTTCATCAATTATTGAGAAAGGAGTGTTAAGACATTCAGCCATAATTGTAGATTTGCTACTTCTCCTTTCAGGTATATCGATTTCTGGTTTATGCGTTTTGAATCTCTGCTGTTAGGTTCATACAGGTTTAGGAATATTAGGCCTTCTTGGAGAACTGACCTCTATTATTATGAAATACTCTCCTATATCCCTGATAATCTTCTTTATTTTAAAGTCTACTTTATGCAAAATTAATATAGCTACTCATGCTTCCTTTTGCTTAATGTTTTTATGATATATTTTTTCTATACCTTTCCTATCACACTATCCTAGTATTTATATTTAAAATGCATTTATTGTAGACAAAAATGTAGCTGAGGCTTGATTTTTCAAATTCAGTCTGACAATGTCTGTCTTTTAACTGGTGTGCTTAGACCATTCACATTTATAATGATTACTGATACATTTAGACTAAAATTATTTTTGCTAGCTATTTTCTTCTTGTTATATTCTTTTTTTTCTCAGTTCTTTTTTCTCCCCTCCCTTTTTTTTGTTTTTGTTTTTGCTGTTGCTTTGTCTGGTTTTTATGATTCTATTGATTTTTGTAATGTTGATGATTCTATTTTCTCTTCTTTATATTTTTTTTCCTTCTTTTTTAGTGGCTTTCCTAGGGGTTACATATACCTTTAAAAATAATATGAGTCCATCTTTTATCCTACTATCATATTACTGTATGTATAGTAAAAGGGCCTTGTAACAGAATACTCCCAGCTCCCTCTTCCCACCTGTGTGTCGCTGTGGTCATACATTATATATTTCCATATGATACAAACACCAGTGCATCATTACTATTGTTACTTTATATAATCAGTGATTTTTAGAGCAACTGAAGATAAGATAAATGTATTTCACTTTTATTTATTCCATTTCCAATACACTTCACTTGTTTGTGTAGATCTAAACATTTTATCTTTACAACACTCCTTCTGCCTGAAGAACCACTTTTAACATACCTTATACAGTGGTCTGATGGCAATGAATTCCCTCCATTTCTTTTTTATAAAATCTGCATTTTTCTTTCTCTTTTAAAGCATACTTTCATTGAATATAGAATTCTAGGTTGGCAGGGTTTTTTCTTTCAACCTTTTAAAGGTGTTACTCTGTTTCTTCTTCCTTATATGGTTTCTGATGAGCAATCTGCCATGTTTTTATCCTTGTTCCTGTGTAGGTAAGATTTTTTTTTTCCCCCTCTGTAGCTGATTTGAAGAATTCTTTTTGTTTTTGGTTTTCTGTCCCTTGAGCTCCCGTTTGTGCTCTTTCTATTGTGTATTTCCCATTTTTATTACTGGAAGCTTTCCAAGAAGGGGGGTGGGGTAGGAATTATTCTCTAATTTTCTGAGTAAGCCTCAGTCTATGGAGCATGCATTGGGTCTGTATCTTGGGATGTAAATTTCAAAATTGTTTCTGTCCCTTCTCCAAAGGTAGAGCTTTTATCCCTCTACCCCTATCCCTCTCCCTCTCAGCAGGGACTAGCCCCCGGTGTTTTCTGTCTGTATCCTAAAGGAAAGTTTCCCTGCAGACTAAGGCTTTTTATTCCTAGGTGAGGCTAGAGGCTGGGTGGAGTGGCCTCTGGCAACATACAACCCTTGCAGATTAAACCCTTTGTTCTGTGAGGTAGAAAGGGTCTATGGGATTTCAGCAGCCAGGCTCCTCCAGTCAGTCTCTCTGGATTTTCCCTATCTTTCCAGTGAGAACAAGGGGGATGGGTGGGGCGGGGGGTGGGCAGGTGCGGGTATGGAGGCTCCTGGAGGAAAATCCTGGAAAAGAGTAGGGATCTCCTCCCCCATGACTACAGCTCCCAGGAACCTTATGCCTTCATACTGGTTTATACCTAGCCTCCAGGAAATCATTAAAATTTCTACTTTAATGTTTCTACCAGTTTATGTGGTATCCAGTGGTTTCTGCCTCCAGGTACTAAATGCCCAGGTTCTGAGTTTCCCGGAAGGCACCCATTTCTCTTCAGAATGGCAGTTTGTCCTGTGACATCAATTTTCTGATGTCACCAAAAGTCATTAATGTGATGCTTGTTCAGCTGTATTAAGTGCACTCACACATGTGAAGCATTTGGGACTGTGCCTGGCACAGGGTATGCATCTGAGAAACTGCAGCTATTGTCAGTGTGCAAAGCATCTCAGAGCTCTTTCTCCAGAGGAGACCTCAAAGCCCACACTGAGCCACACTTTCACCAGCCATGGGATTTCCCAGCCTGATCAATCGCGGATTCACCAACCTGGCCCAAGGCTTTGGATGAAGATGAGCCCCAACTTGGAAAGTCATAGAAGATACTGCAGAATCTGGACAATTCTGAAAAAAGAGGGTAAACTGTCTGAACAATGAGAGAATTGTGTGATAAAGAGTTCAGGCTCAAAAGAGGACTGCTCTGTACTTTCAGTGTGTACAGTATTTTTTTTTCACTATAAAAGCAAAATAAGAATGCTGTGAAAAACTGGAGAAGTACTAAAAAGTTTTAAGTTAACCTCTTTCATAATCCCTTCATAAAACTTCCACTGCTCTTATCATTTTGTTGAATTTCTTCCCTTTTTTATATTAAAAATAGTCATTATCATACTACATGTATATATTGATGCCTGGTTTTCTGATCAAGCACCATAATATTACCATTTTATTTCATTACTATGAATTTTTCTCTGATTATCTGATAAAGACGGTAGAGTCAAGTGGGCTCAGTGATTCTTCTGCTTCCCCAACCTAACAAAATGAACCAAAGAGAGTAGAAATAATGGGAATTAAAGGCTACATCCCCCAAACTCCCCAGGAACAAGAAGAGACACAACTTCTTGAATTGCACTTTGAAACGTGGTAGCTGGTGGAAGATTGCGGTCAGCATGTCTCAGTGTGGCTTCTAATGCAGAAGGTGAGTCAACAAACCCTGAGGAATTCTCATAATAACTCCTGAGTGGATGAGCCCAAGACGCTGAAGAGGCTCCCCTAGGGGAGTCATCGAAGCCCCATGGGCCTAGAAGTAGGAGTCCCTGACTGCTGCTACAGGAGATAAGGGAGGCCAGAGAAGCCACCAGAACTTTCTTTATGGCCCATCCAGGCTAGAGTTTTCATTACTAGCAATCAATTACCTATTACCCCACCACCTGCTCTCCAATATCCTTTCTTCTACAATAAGAAGAGGGCTCAGAATTAGAGACCAAAAAAAAAAATTCAAAAAACAAAAAACAAAAAAAAATGATGTAAGATCCTCTTAAGGAAAAGGAAGACAAGGAGAAAGAAATCAGTAGTTAACCCTAAAGAAAGTGAAACAAGAACAGGCAAACAGTATCTGAAATGGAGTATGGGATTGGATAGAGGGTTAAGGCAGCCTTTCAAAGGAAATGAAACTTGAGTTAGTCCTGAATAGCGTCAGGGCTTTATTTAAGCAACGGTCACCATCATTGGCCATCCAATCTGACTGTGCACTGAAATTACCCAGGGAGCTTTAAAACATACAAACAATACAACATAACACGACAGCAACCACCACCAGCCGTACTTTGGCTCCACCCCAGGGTTTGGGTATTTTTAAGACTGTCTAGTAATTTTAAAGTTTAAAGAGGGTTGAGAAGCACTGGTTGAGATTCATGTCTTTGCATGCAGGACAATTTTATACTTCAGATTGTTAAACTTGGTTCCTAGGAAAAGCATGACTGTTCAAATTGTATGGACTTTTTTTTAGGTTCATGATACAAATTGTGAAAATATTTGCAAGAAAAGGATGCAACAACTTCCCTTTCAAGGGGACTTCTTGAAGGAGAGCCATTCCCTTTTGAATGTGCATGTTCACATCTGTTTCTCAAATCTTTCAATGACATTGGCCACAGAAGCCCCTCACCTGCCATGTACCCTTTTTCCTCTTTTGGGGATTCTTCTCTCCTTATTCCTTCCTTCTTATTCTCTTTGTTCTTTCGCTTTTCACTTTCTTTAATTCTTCTTAACAGAAGCCTCCAATATCTTTCACTGGCCAGTAGGATCCAGTAACAGAATTTGTCACAGGTTTTCCATAGACACCCCATCGCTCCCATATACTGCGCTGTCTTGGTTGGATTAAAAAACAGAGGGACTGAAGTGCTTGTCCTTTGTCAGGTTGTAGGCGTAAAAGCTAAGTTTCTAATCATAGATTTAGAGGTAAGCTGAAGCTGAAATCAGTGTATTCTCAGAGGCGGTACATATAAATACCAGCAAACTTGACAACTTGATTCATTTCATGGTGGGGAATTGCAAGCACATACATAGACACAGCCTCCTCCCTCTTCCCTTTCTCCAACCCTCCATATGCCCCTTCCACTTCATGACAAGAGTTTTGGGGGTAAGAATATTCAGGACTATAAAAACTGTCCCTTAAAGCACTCAGAGACACTGTCTACAAGGGTCTCCAGGGAGGTTCATCTCTTCCCTTATTTGTTTTCATTCTCTCTCAAGATTCTATATTTGATTTTCTCTTAACAGTTTAAATTTAGCAGCTCTTGGTTTATTGATTTCTTTTTTAAAATTTAAAGCCTACTCTGCAAAGTTGCTATAAATATCACCCTGGAGATGAAAGGGACATGGCTGGGACCTCCGTTGCCTTCTAGGCCCCTAGGGATGAGGCTGATGGGACTGCTCAGGAGCAAAGTTTCCAGTTCTCCTCACTCCATTTGTTATAGACCTGCCATCCGATGCTGTATTTTGGTGGGAAAGAATGGCTTTCCGATAAAAGAAGGGCATTCTCTGGGCCTAGCAGTAAGAAGGCTATTTCCCCAACTCCAGATCCATGTACAAAAGCAGCAATTTTCAGCCTTTTTCCTCTCAGGGCCCACATAAACTAATTACTAAAATTTTGCTACACCCCTAAAATATATTTTTTGCCTATCTGACAAAAAAATATAGGTAAAATATTGATTCATTCACATTGAACGGCTATTTTTGTGTTGACTATTGTCGTTTGTTTTCATTTAATAGTCTAAGGGAAAAGAGGTCAGTCAGTGCCCCTGACAAAAAAGTCAGGTATGACATGTTTTAAAAATTCTTGCACCACACGGGTTGAAAATAACTGTGCAAGAGCACTGGAGTGTCCAAGACAGCAACAGTGCAACAGGAATGGGTAGGAGCTCCGAAATAGCATCTCCCCTCACAGCAAAAGACCATGGCAAAGGATTTAGAGAAGGGAAGAAAGATGGCCCAGGACCCCAGCAGCAACACCTTTGCAGCCATACTCTAGGAGAGGCGAAGTGTTCTTTTTCACTTCTCTCTTGGCTGCATGGAAAATTTAGCTGATTATTGTCATGTTACAGCTATGTGAAGTTAGGCATCTGTTTGCTAAGAAATATTTGGATAATTGAAAACAGGATTTGTTTAAATTCCAGACCCCGGAACAAAACTTTGCCAGCGATCTCTCCCCACCACCCATTTTTCACCCTGCATCCTGGGCCTTGGGCCACAAAGCCTTGCTAAGGTCCCAAGTCACAGGCTGCCTGGGAAAGGGGTTTTTCCAAGGTTGCCGAAGATGACACATTTGGCCTCATGGACTCAGAATGTTTGAAAGTAAAAACACTCTTTATTATCTGGATTAAGTGTGTGTTTTTATCAAGATGTTTTAGCTACCAAAACAAAATTAAAAACAACAATGAGAAATTTCTTTCCTCCCCTAATCTTGCATGCTTACACTGATCTTGAACACTTTTTTTTAAGCCAGAATTAATGGTTGTTAAGCAACAAAAACTCCATTTTAAGCCAGTTACATTAGTAAGAGTTCCTTATCAGTTAGCTGCAGTTAATGCAGAGTCAGGATTTTGCATATATATGTATATGTATACGTGTGTGTGTGCGCACGCATATAGCCTGACCAGAAAAGTATCCATCCATGTGCTATGAAAAATAGAAACATTTGTTGAAGAAGATACAAGATAGAAGGAACATTGTACATAGGACAATGATACCTCAGTCCCCTTCAAAGTAGGCACCTTGGGACACAGTTCTCCCAATTGCCATCATCTGCACCATCGTATTGTCCTGAAGCTCATCAATCGTCTAAAATCCCTTTTCTTTCAAAGGTGATTTTAGTTTTGGGAAAATCCAGAAGTCACAAGGCACCAAATCTGGGCTGTAGAGGGGCTGAGTCACCTGGGTGATGTGATGCTTCACCAATAAAACTTTGCACAAGATGTGATGCATGAGCAAGTATGTAGTCATGATGAAGCTGCCAATCACCAGTTGCCCATGGCTACAGCCTTCCTAATCATCCAAATAATTTCTGCAGAGAAATGTTCAGCCTTAAGGCAAGATTTAATGCAGATTTGTTACTCTACTTGCTCAGTCATTTTGAATGTGACAGCCACACAGTACACATGCTTACTCAATGGTGTCTACTGCCCCCACTGACTAGTACAGTGAAGTTGTCATTGTTCATGCATGTGCATTCCAGTCCACTCTCTTCGGCTGCCAGGTACACTGATGTCGTCCAAACCTTTCTCATTATATTAACAATGGCTGGACTTTTTCCGGACAGACTTCGTATAATAGATAAAAATCTGAGCATTTTCTATGAGTTGGGACACAATGTTAAGTGCTTCAGCTGCAATAATTCAGTTATCTCTTACAGGAGCACTATGTAATAAGTAGCATCACTCATTCTGTTTTGTAGATAAGAAAATGGAAACACAAAGAAGCTAAGCATCTTGCAACTCTGAGGAACTGGAATGATGAAGTCACCAATCCCTCATATGAGGATCTGAGGATCAGTAGAGATGGAAGTTTAGGCAGTAGGGAAGTTTAGGAAGTTTAGGCATGCCTTCTATTCTTGACATGTTAATGTTGAAGTGTCTATAGACACATAAGTGGAAATATTAAAAAAAAAATGTTTGGATCCAAGATCCAAGCACCTGGAGTTGAGGAGCAAGGTATAAACTTGAGACTTAAATTGGGAAACATCAGAGTATGGCTAGAATTTAAACCATGGTACTGGAAGGGATCATCCAGGGCAGTGGTCCCCAAACTTTTTGACATCAAGGACCAGTTTCAAGGAAGACAATTTTTCCAGGGGTTTGGTGGGGAGACAGGAGGCAAAGCTAAGGCAGTAAGGTGAGTGAAGCTTTGCTCACTCAACCACCACTCACCTCCTGCTGTGTGGCCTGGTTCCTAAAGGACCACAGACTGGTACCACACAAGTGGCCTCAAGGGTTGGGGGCCCCGATGTAAGGCAAGAGTGTAGCGAAGGGGTCTGAGATAGAGTCTGCGCACATCCTATTATGGTCAGAAAAAGGATCCAGCAAAGGAGGCTAAGACTGGCCAGTGGGGTAACCAGAAGAAATAGAGACCAAGAGCTTGTGGTATCGGAGCACCAAATAAGAAAAGTTTCAAGGAAGAGGAATTGACCAATATTTCCATAGAACGGTGGGCTCCAAGCCCATGTGGAATGGTCAGAATACTTAGGTGTGAAGGAAAGAGACCAGTTCACTGCTGCCCTCACTTCCCAGTTCTTCGACCTCTTGAATTCCAGTGACTTCCGCCACCACTTCATTTCAGCCGCCCACCAGGGGAGCTTCTCTCTTTTTCACTCGAATGCCAGCACTTCTGAAATCTTAATCCTCCATGTTCTGCATTCTAGCTTTGTCTCCTTTCAGCTTTCCCCCTCCTTATCCCACCACACCCTTTCTTTTGCCAATATGGCCACTTCTCGTCTCTTGATGTCTGCATTTCTCTCTCTAGCATTCTCACCTTCTTCAGTTTCTTCCCTTTCCAGACTAAAATCTCTTGCCTCCGCCCCCCCCCCCCCCCCCGCCCCATACACTGCAGGGCCAAACCTGACAATCCTACCCCTGGACGAAAGCCAGATTCTAAACGCCAGGTGACTGCTCTCTGCTGTAGAAGCTTAGGCCATCCCCACCCCCAGGCAGATGCCATTGCTAACTCATGATTCGCCATCGCGACCGGTTCACCCCGACCCTTCCGCTACTGCCTGGCCATCCTCCTATTGGTCAGCAGTCAGATCTCATCCCAGCTCTCCACCATAACTTCCTTTATGTCAAAGCTTTAACAATTTCTTCCCTAACTCACCTCATCCCCTTTCACCAGCAAAAACATTTTTTGCCAAGTTGGAAAACCTTTTTAGAAAACAGATTTCAGACTTTTTGCCCCAGCTCAGTGCTCTGGGGGGACACAAGCAATTGGAAAGAGAAATGATGAATTCTGGATACCAGGGATGGCCTGATTCGTATTCCGTCCCTGAGCCAGGCAGAGAAAGCCCTGCCCGTGGGAGAAGGACGGCAGAGGTGAAGAATGAGCACTGGCAGCGATGCAGACACTCTGCCAGGCAGCTCGGGGGCTGCCTGGGCACCGCGGCATCACAGTGGGGGCCTCATTCTTATGTGGCAGCTTGTGGACCCCTCTGAGACAGCTATATACAGGCAGAACCATCCCATTCCTCAACCACATGGGACTCGTAATACTCAGAGAAGCCCTGGGCGGGTAGCTCAGTTGATTAGAGCATTGTCCCAATACGCCAAGGTTGAAGGTCCAATCCCAGGTCAGGGTATGTACAACAATCAACCAAAGACTGCATAAATCGGTGGGACACATCTATGTCTCTCTCGCTCTCTCGCTCTCTCTCTTTGCCTTTCTCCCTTTCTCTAAAGTCAGTAAATAAAGATTATTTTTAAAAGTACTTAGAGAAGAACACACATTCCCTTTGGGTTATTTTAAATTCACTCTCATTTCCTGTCCTTAAGCATGTACGGAATACACTAGATTCTGGTAAGATATTTACCATGTAAAATATTCCAACAACTACCTAAAGAATCACAAGGAATTATCATTTGTTGGGGGCTTTGACGTGCCAGGTGCTCTATAGCTAGGTGCTCTATATGACATCATAGTTATACCAGAGACTGTGCTAGGCTCTAAGTAGATAGTGGTGATAAAGCCAACCAGTTTTTCCCCTCATGGACTAATAGGAGACACAAGCTTTAAACACAAACTCGTGAATAAAAAATATCATTGTAAACAGTGAAAGTGCCACCAAATTAAAACAGGGTGTTGCTATTATGGGTTCATTTATGTCCCCCCAAAAGATATGTTGAAATCCTAACCCCCAATACCTCAGAATGGAAATTCGTTTGGAAATGAGTTCATTTTCATTCTAATTAGCTGGGTTAAGATGAGGTCATACTGGAGAAGGGTAGGCTTTTAATGTAACTTGACTGATATCCTTATAAAAGAAGAGAAACACTGGAAGGAGAATGCTGTGCAAAGACAGAGCACAGAGGGGTAAGGGAGCCATGGAGGATGAAAGCAGACATTAGAGTTATGCTGCCACAAGCCAAGAAACACCTGGAGCCAACCAAAGGAGGACCGGGAGCTAGGAAGAGGTAAGGAAGAATCCTTCGGTAGAGGCTTCAGAGGGAGCCTGGCCCGGCCAGCACCTTGATGTTGGACACCTCAACTCCAGAACTGTAAGAAAATAAATTTCAGATGTTTTAAGCTATACAGGTGATGGTACTTTGTTATAGCAACCCTAGGAAACTAAACTGCGTGTTATATAAGATAGAAAAATAGTAAGGCATAATTTAGTTTGGGATGCATATCAGTCAAACTTTTTTGAGGGTAAAAGACAGAAAAAGCAGCTTCCTCATATAAAACTAAGGGATTTACTCAAAGGAGATGAGGCAGCCCAGAGAATCAAAGTAAATGCTGGACAAGTAAGCCTTGGGAAGACAGAAGCCATGGAAGTTCTGGGATCTGGGAGCAGGAACTCAGAGGCAGATTTTTCAGGACATCACTCTCAAAAAAAAAAAAAAATGTTTCCACTATTTTATTCCCTTGGATTATTTTGACCAAAATTCAAATTTCTGGAGCAGAGAATCATGTTGGCTTAGTTTGGGTCATGTGCCAGCTCCTTGGAGAGCTGATGGAAATGAATTGGGGGAAACTAGACACCTTGATAGCCTAACCCATGAAGACTATTTGTTTCCCAAAAAGAAAAATAGGGACTAGTAAGAAAAGGATAGAGGTGCTGGAAATGAAAAAACAACAGGCTAAGTGATTCTCTGGGAAAGTCACCTCTCAGCTCTTAAAGGATGATTAGGAAACAGGCAGACAGACCAGAGGTTGGGAGGTCCCAGGAATGAGGGCAAGGCCATTAGAAACACCTTGGTGTGTTCAAAAAACTAGCAAACATCAATGGCTATAACTTGAACGAGGAGGGCAAAGTCTGGAAGAAGAGCATACTTAGCTGAGGAGATTAAAAGTTTAACTTGGGGGCTGTTTGGTTTGAGAAGTTTATAAAAACATAGGAAATTGTCAGATAGTACCCTATGTTGAATGCATTAGTTATGCTATAGAAGGGAGGTCTGAATGGACATGTAAATTGAGGGGTTACTGACATGTAAATGGAAATAGATATGATCATTTGGGGAGAGTGTAAGAGAAGAGGTTCCATGGTTAAGCTGAGAGGATTTCCAACATTTGGAGCAGCAGTACACTGCAAAGCCTTTCCGAATTCCCCATCAGTAAACACCTGTAGCCTATGTTCCCAATGTGTGCACTTATTTAAAGTCATGTACACAAGCTGTAAAATAAAATCAGTTCAAATAAAAATTAATATAAATTGGAAGACAATTGATTTGGAGGTCAGAGAAAAAAAAATAC
Source organism: Pteronotus mesoamericanus (assembly GCF_021234165.1). Classification (NCBI taxonomy): domain Eukaryota; kingdom Metazoa; phylum Chordata; class Mammalia; order Chiroptera; family Mormoopidae; genus Pteronotus; species Pteronotus mesoamericanus. The sequence goes on from NW_026555308.1 coordinate 17,183,364, forward strand.
GAGCCAAGAAGTGACCAGAGAGGCAGAGGCCAAATAGGATGTCACAACATTTTTTAAAAAGTGTTTCAAGGAAAAGATAGGAGGCCCTGGCTGGGTTGCTCATTTGGTTAGAGCATCGTCCTGATACTCCAAGGTTGCATAAATAAGTGGAGTAACAAACTGATGTTTCTCTCTCTCATCAGTTCATAAAAGGTAATGATTACAATATCAAGTATTGTTGAGTAATCTAGCAAAATGTAGAACAGAGAAGAGTCTTTGGTGGCACTTCATAGGTACTGGTGACTGTGGCAGAAGCAGTTTCTGTGGAGAAGTGAGTTTAGAAGCCACACCAGAGAGCTAAAGAATAAATGAGCATGAACTCCTTTAATTGCTCCAACTACCCTGCAAGGTGGGAATCATTACCATCACTTACAAATTACATCAAGGTTAGAGTTGTAAAGAATGTGCCTTAGTTTTTATGCTGCAGGAGGAGTGAAAAATTAATACCAAGCCTGCCCATATTCATAATACTTGGAATCATCCACTAAAGAATGCAAATAGATATAAAAATGTCATTAGGTAGAAGCAGGGCCTGGGTTAAAGTTGAAACAACTGCTCATAAATAGTGCAATGTTAGTTGTATTATTTGTAATGTTGGTTGCAGGGCGTTCTGGGAACTTCTCTGAGAAAAGAAGCTGGTACTAAGCCAAAGCAAAACTTCTTATCCCAGGTCTCCCAGACAAAAAGGCAGGTTCATCTAATTCTAAAAGGAAATCTAAGCACTGTGGAGTTGTGTCTCAGGAGGGGGTTCAGTTCTAAAGTCAGCCCCTAAGGTAAAATTTCTGTTGAGTAAAAAATGGCCCTTAGAAAGCCTGTTTGCTGGAGACTAACATACTGTATTTCAATAAGCCCAACATGGCATGTTTTCCTCCTGTAGTTCACATTTTTATTTTTCTAATGAGCACCAGCTGAAGTAATAGACTTGCATAGAGGGGACCATCATGTATGAAAACCATACCTCTTAAGATACCATATGAAACCCTGGCCAGTGTGGATCATTTGGTTGGAGCTTCATCCCCTAACCAAAGGGTGGCAGGCTTAAATCCCAGACAGGTCACACACCTAGGTTGCAGACTGGATCCCTAGTCTGTAAGGTCCAGGTGCATACAATCTCTGGTCCAGGTACATGCAGGAGGCAACCAATTAATGTTTCTCTCTCTCCCTTCCTCACTCTCTAAAGCAATGCAAAATGTCCTCCAGTGAGGATTTAAAAAAAAAGAGAGAGATACCATATGAACACTCAGCTGGAGTAGCCTGAGGACCCTAAAACAAATCAAGGGAGCAGGGGATTCACACATCCTTTCACACATGGCACGATGGGGCATTCACTCATCAGCCAGATTGGCCTGTGGTATTTAAAGTTCTTACTCTTATCAAACTATGTTTGAGTAATAAGGATAGGACTCCACCTCCTTTCAGAAACAACTAGAAAACTGGACACACTGTTTTCAGGCACTGAACTATGAATCAACTGTTTTCAGATTTTGGGCCACAAGTAGCAGAGGACTGTGAGCCCTGGGAGAAGAGAAGCAGATGAGGTAGGCCCTACAATTGCCCAGCTTTCTTTGCAGAGCACAGGAGTAAGGAAGGCAGCACCACAGGACCTTCCTGAGTTCAGAAGATAGAGCTTAAAGATTAGGGAGGCTGAGGCAGCTCAAAATTCAGGGTAGAGTTCAGGAAAGGAGGGAGTCATTCAAGAAAAGTGTTCATAAATTTGCATAGGGGACCCCTTGATTCCTTACTGAGGATGGGCTATGCGTGCATACAGTAAAACCCTGCTAGGCCATGGAAAGAATGACTTGGAAGTTGTGAGCTGAATAATCCCCAGAGCTCACACAGATTAGGGACACATTTGTGCTCCAACCAACCAGAGTGATGAGTGCTCACTGATCACGCAGTGCAGACCCCAGAGACCAAACTTTAGTGGCAGGGCCCAACTATCCTTGATGAGAAGGCTGCTCTAGACCCACCCTAGCAAAACCTAAAGTGAGCCACAAGTAACTCATGTGTCATCAAAAGCTCCTTGCAATAGTTGATGGAAAAAACACAAAATAAAAATTTTCAAGAAGCAGGAAAACACACGCATGTGATTGTTATGAAATGTGCTTTGTTGGATTTGTGTGAGCTAAGCACAGCACAGCGTTGCTCCACTGCGTAAGGCCCTGACTCGATGCTGGCCCTTCACTTTGGAATGTGCTTTTATGCACGGGTCTCCCCTTACACATGGGCAGATTCTTCCAACCTCCCCCTTCTTCTTGGTCTCATGGGATTTTGCTAAAGGAAGAGCACAGGAATCTTAATATCCCAACTACTCACTTTACATTAATTACTTAGAATATGTCTTCTGCAAATGGCCATGGTCCTCATCACAAAAGAATAAAACAAGAATGTATATAATTCACATCAGAAACACTAATGTCTTTAAAGCATAGTCTTGATGATTTTATATATTATTTTTATTGTTCTTTTGGAATGGTATGACATTAAGTAGAATAAAATATAAGATGTTTATCTTCCAAAGTATGGAACAAATGAAAAATTAGCATAATTCATGCAAAAAGAGATAATAAGAGCAAGAAGACAACAATAGTCATATAAATGCAAGTCTTAAACATCATGACAGAAGCAAGGCTGAGGGTTATGGTAGAGTAGGGGAGAACTGTAGAGGAGTGGAAAGATCCTGGACTAGGGACTTTGTCAGACCCAGGGTGACCCCTGCAGCTATCAATGGCTAATTCTGTGACTTGGGACAAATTCCTTAAGTGTCCCTAGTTTGATCTCAGATACTTCCAGGTGCATATCCCTGTACTTAACTTCTTTGTCCTCTATTAGATAAAAATGACAATTAGACCTACCTTGTAGGGTTGTTTGTAATATTACATGAGTTAATAATATATTGAATGTGCTTATAATAACACTTGGAATGTAGTCATTAGTCAATAGTAGCCATTATTGTTGTTATTAACATTTTATCTCATTATTATTCCATTCTCTTCTGTATAATAGGTATACAGGAGCCCCGCGCCCATCTGAGGTTTTGCTTTCCATGTTTTCAGTTACCTAAAGTCAACCACAGTCTGAAAACATTAAATGGAAAGGACCAATACAAATTAACTCACAAGTTTTCAATTGTTCACCATTCTGAATATGGTGGTGAAACCTTGTACCCTTCCACTCCACCTTCCTAGGACAAGGATCATTCCTTTGCCCACCGTATCCACACTGTACACACTACTTGCCCATCAGTCACTTAGTAGCCATTGGTTATCAGATTGACTGTCTCGACATCACAGTGCAAGTGTTCAAGTCACTCTTATTTTACTTATTAATGGCCCAGAGCATCTGAGTGGTGATGCTGGCAATTTGGATGTGCCACATAGAAGCTGTAAAGTGCTTCCTGTAAGTGAAAAGGTATGTATGTGTAGGGAAACAACAACATAACACATAATGGGTTTGGTACTCTTCTCAGTGTCAGGCACCTACTGGGGTTGACACTGGGGTTGTCATGGACTGTCATTTGTCTCCAGTACTTGACATAAAGATCAAATAGAACATAAGCATAAAGCCTCCAACAGATTGTCTAGCACATGCTCAATTAATGGTATATATTGTTCAGGAAATAATAAAGGATAGTTGGATAAATCTGAGTACATAAAAATGTTAATGTTCTATATCAAAACATCAATAAAATTCAAGGACAAACAGAAAAAATTTTGGCAACAGCTATGATGGCCTTAATAAATAAAGAGTTCATAAAACTGGTTGAAAAGGTATAGGGACAAAGGAAGTAAACAAACAATGCACAGGAAGATACATAAATCGCTACTAAATATTTAAGATATTGCTAAAGCTCATTAGTGTTCAAAGAAATGTAAGTTAAATAACAATGAGGTAGTAAAATACTATTTCTGGAAAGCGATCGGGCAAAATTTATCAATAACCTTAAAAAATACCCATGCTCTTGGAGTCAATAATGTCTCTTCTAGGGATAAATTCTTAGGAAATAACCAAGAAACTGGACCAAGACTTATTACTAAAATGTCCTTGCAGTATTACTTATAACAGCTGTGTTCAGATGATGATAATATAAGTTGACTAGTTTGGTTTTTCATAGCCTTAATGCTGTTATAGTATTGCTTTAACAATAAACACACACTGGAAAAAAGGTCGCTTTTAGGTTAAGATGTAATAAATAACACCTAGGGAAACCTTCAAATTGCTTTTAAGCAATAATTGCTGCTTCTTGGGCACTCAACAAAATGCCTTAATATTTCATTATAGTTGCAGATTTGGGAAAAGGTTGGTTTGTCTTCTGAGGTGCCAGGGAGGTGCCAGCGTTGGCTGTGTGTCTGTGTGCGGCACTGATGGTCAGCGTGCCGTGGGGCTCTGCGAGTCACCGGAGCACTCCACCTACAACAGAGGCAGCCCCTCCGGGCAAGCAGGGGCAGAGGCAGGCGCCTGAGTATTCATTAGAAGCATCATTCCGGCTGAGCTGAGTCAGTCTGACCAACTGTGATGAGGTCCAGAGCCACCTTGAAAGAGAAATTCTTCGGCAACTTGCCACATTATCACTTTCTACAGTTGGCATTTTTTAGAAACTTTTGGTAAGTGATTTCTTTAAGAGCCATGCGTTTAGAATAGCCGCAGCTGGGAGACACGGTGCTATCTTAAAAGTCCCTTGAAGGCATCACTTTTAACAGCTTTATTTTTGGCTCATCTTGCCAAGAAGCAAAGTCGTTTTGGGGGAGCGAAGGTTCTAGTTGAAAGAGCTAATGGCTCTTGCTACCCGCACTGCACTCTCACTTGCTCAGAGAAGGAGAAATCCAATACTCTATGTTCAATTGATTCTAAGATGTTACCTTTTAGACACAGAATCACAGAGCAGGAAGAAACCAGAAACTTCTGGTCTGGTCGCCTGGATACCTTCAGGAGGATGTAAACCAGCCTGGCTTCTCTGGGATCCAGACTTGGGGATGGGGGAGGGGGAAATTTGTTTCCGTCCTTGTCAGTGCTGGCCCCACGTACACTCCCACAGAGCAAAGATATCCAGCCCCACTAAGCAGAGGAGCTTTCTGTGTTTCACAGGGAGCATCTTTGGAGAGAGGGGGAAAAAAATCCCCTTAATTCTCTCAGCCAGGGGCCTTTGCCCAGCCACAAGCATTTACTTTGTCTCCTCTGTCCCAATGTCCTCTGTCACACTCAGTATTCTGTAGGTGATCCTCATCGATTCAGTCCTGGGACTGCTGGGATGATGCCGCCGACATTCCAGGAACCCCATGACAAGCACACTGGCATTTGCAGCCTATGGAGAGTGTCTCTGGCTATTGGCAGGTGCGGGGCTGAGACAGACTAATCGATGTTGCAGCTGGATGAGGTGAGGCACCCTCAGCACCCTGGCAGAGGCTGGCACTCACGGGCCTGCTCCCCTTCTGTTAGACCAGAAGATGGCCTGGGTGTACAGCCAGAGTCCCGAGCAGAGCCCTGAGTGTGGCCGCCTGAGCGTCCAGGTGGTGGCCGAAGGCAGGGAGGGTTTCTCACCTTTGGCCAATAGGGATTCCCTGATTCCCATCACTACGATCAAGCATGATGTTTTAATTAAAAAAGCAAAACAGTGTACCCATCTAACATTTAACTGGGCAAACCCCCAAAACTCTGGGGATGGGAGAAGATGGGTTTACCAGCTGCTGCAGTCCATCAGGTCGATTCTGTGAGCTGAGCCCAGGGCTGAGGTGGAGGCCTGCATGCGGCGGGGCGTAGGCCACAGACTCAGGGCTGCGAGGCCACGCCGTCTTCCCTTGTCCTTCGGGCTCAGCACCTCTACCATGTGCAGGGAAGCTGGGCCAGACTCAAGCCTGGGGGAATGTGTGTGAATGGAGGGAGGACGTAGCTGAGGGCAATGACTCTCTTGCACCTGACCTCTCCTGTCCTCAGTCCCACTCTGGACCCCAGCATTACTCAGAATGGGCCCTCTCAGAAGTCCTGCCCTTTATGCCTCCTGACCTCAGCTTCCTCTGGCTTCACTGGCTTTCCTACCCAGCCCAACCCCATGGGTAAATACTTCAATGATTTGCTGCAGTACTTGCATCCATTTGCTGCCAGTACTTCATCGTCCCAGGAAGGGGTCTATCCAACTCTCCATTCCTTTATCTTCTCCCTAAATGGCCAAGTGCTACTGAGGAAAATTACATAAATATCCAGGTCACAAGACCACACATTTGTAGTTGGCTTCTGACGCACTTGCTGGTTCCTACTCAGGCCCTGCCCTCCCCGCCCCGGTTCTCAGGGGCTTTAATTCACCCTCACTATACCTATAACTGTTCCATTATAACCCTACTTCCCCATCGTCATCTAACCCTTCATAGGTGAGCTTCCCTGGTCTTCCCAGGGGAAACAGAAGTCACAACCCAGGAGTTCTGTTGACTTTACTTCCTCCTCTCTTCTCCATCTCTGTGGAGATACCTTCCATCTCTGCTGCCTTGAAGAAACGCTTTCTCCTCTCTGTAACCCTGGGTCTCAGCCCTGCTCACCTCTTCCTCACCTTGCCCTGCTTCTTAACCCATCTCAACCTGAACCGCATCTCCCCAGCCTCTCTACCTCCATCCCCGCAATTCACCAACACGTTAAAGCCTCCCCATAGTCACTCTTTTTTCTTCAGCTCTGACCATTTTACTGAATTTGTGACACTAATAATGATCGAGTGGGCTATTCCCAGCCTCCTGCTCAATGACCTCTAACAGCGAACTAACACTTTGCCATTCTGAAGTTGCCAAGTCTTTCCCAGTTTCCCCCTTACCTCGTCTACGATGGTCTTCCCAGGCATCTCGTCCAGTTCCACCTCCTCTACCTTTCCCTAGAAGTTGTTCTGCTCCAGGACTCCACCTTTGCTGTCTCTGTCCTCCTGCTCTACATGCTCCCCTGGGTGACCTTTCAACTGCTTTGACTCCAGCAAACCCATCTATTGAATATGCTCATATCCATGCCTCCCTCGCATCCTTATCCTTGAACTTCCCCCTGGGAAGTGCCCCAAGTCCCAGACTCCGCCCTCCGTGACTACACCCGTCACCTTCCCTCTCCATTCCAAGCCTGATTTCAGTCACCAGCCCCATCGGCCAGGCTCCTCGCGCTGTAGGCTCAGAGTCTTCCTTGACAACTCCTGGTGAACCTCTCACTGGTCCTCACACTAGCGAGGCCCTTTTACACCTCTAGTCCCTCTTTCACACCTCTTACCACCCTCTTCTGCCTAGAAAATTCCAGCTCCTACTTCTAAACCAAGGCAAATGTCAATGATTTCTTCTTGCATTCCTCTGCCCGCTTCCCTGGCAGAGTTAGTTACATGTTCCTGGGCACCACACCGTTCTGTGCCTTTCTTGCTGTGGCACTTAACATGCCATGGGCCGATCTGCCCTGTACCTGGCTGCCTTTCTCTTCAAGGCGCAGGGTTTCTAAATGGCAGGGACAGTTTCTTTTCCATTTTTGTATATATCGTCTCTAGCACAGTGTCTGCCCCTAGTACATGTACTGGGTATCTGTTGGCAGAATAGAGATTTCTAATTGCCGCCTTGCTCCCTACTGTTCCCCAAACCGTAGGAGGCCATGTGACGTGGAGTGGTAGAATCAGGCCTTGGAGACCAGCAGGCTTGGGCTCAACTCTCAGCTCCAACACTTCCTCGCTACATAACCTCTGAGCTTTGGGAATATAAAGATATAATATGGAGATATAATCACCCTTAGCTTATAAAATTACTCTGAGAATTAAATGAAATGATGCTATGTAAAATGCATAGCAGAGTCCCGGGCTCAATGTAAGGGCTTATGAATGGCAGCCATTATTATTAATGAGGGCTCCTCTGTAGGCATATGAAGCAATACTGTAATCTTGTTAAAACCCTTGGGGATCCAAAGCTCTAAGGCAAGTGTGAATTAATAAGTTTCTGATGAATTTAGTTTTTAGAGGCATATGAGATTTAAAAATGTATGATATTTATGTTTGAGTATAACTGCAAGCTTCAGTATATATGTCCAGTGAAATAAGAAATAAGTCTTCATTCTTATTTAAAATGAGAAATCCAACAGGGAAAATTTAAACATATCTATATTGAGTATTCATGCTTCAGAAAACTTTAGTAAGGACTCTGGCAGTTTCCTTGACAGATAAGATTTCCTTTGCCTTTTCCGGAGAACCCAGAGGTAAAAGAACATGTCATATCACTTCCTTCTCTAAACCTCTTAAAACATTGGCAGACACTCATTTGTACAGATGTGCCCATGATGTATTATATTGAATTATTAACTGTCTCTCCTAAAGATCTGTAATATCTATCTCCCAGTGGACCAAAACAAATAAAAAAAATCTAATTAGGCTTCCAGGAAGAAAACCAACAGGTTATTGTATACATGGAAATGCATAATTAATTCATTGGGGGTTGATAAATTTCATTCACAAATACTTTATGTTTTACTGAGAGTTGTTTAAAGGTTGTATTTTTAAGCAGAGCCTAGAGGGATAGACACTGTGGGTCTGCCTAGGCCCTGAAAAGTGAACAGAAGTCACAGAAGAAATGAGGGTCCAGACCATGCTTTCTACTCAGCTAATGTGGACTAATTATGTTTGAGGCCTGAGAATGAGCTGTATAAAAAGCTGTATTAAAAAAATCAAACGTTTTCCCTGGCTGGGTGGCTCAGTTGGTTGGAGCATCGTCTCATATATCAAAATGCTTCAGTCTCCCGTCAGGACACATGCCTAGATTGCAAGTTCAATCTTCAGTAAGGGTAAGTACAGGAGGCAGCTGATCAATGCTTCTCTCTCACATTGATCTCTCTCTCCTCCCCTACCCCCTTCTGCTCTCTCTAAAAATAATTTTTAAAAAATATTCTCATATGAAGATTAAAAAATATATATATATGGCATCATCCCTGGCTTTAAGGAGTATTATGAGCTAAATTATGCCCCCAAAATTATATGCTCAAGCTCCTTCCTGCAGTGTTTCCTCCCTTCTCTCTGGGTACTCATCATCCTCCCTGACAAGCCCCCGTCTGAGATGGAGACACCTGTCCCCTCCTCCTCTTGGTCTCAAGCCACAGCCTGCTGTATAACGCAGCTTTGGCCAGTGCTGGTTTGGGCCAAAAAACAAACTCTCTGGGCATCTGATTTTGAACTATAGCCCCCTTACATGCTTCTTACTCATTCTTTTAACTGACTTTAGGCTTCAAATATTTGTCTGGTAGAAGAAATACTTTCTGTATTGTACAAGAGATTCTGCATGAGGACCTGTGTGCTGGGAAATTGGGGGAAGGCAGTCGTTTCTTCCATAAAAGGGCATAGTTGTTAGCAGTCGCAGAAAACCGGGGAATGATGTCTTGGAGGAGTGACCTTCCCCTTCTCAGAAGGTGACAGAGCAGAGGTGAAATGGGTTTCTCCTCCCCTTCTTTTTCTCATTTTTTTCTTATTGTCCTCCATAGGTCTTATACGGGGCACAGTGCCACATTGGCCCTCCAGCCCACTGGAGGTGCCTGCAGTCCTTGCTCAACTCCCATTTCTCCTTCTACATCACACCTGCTGGATGGCTTAGTCTCCAGGTTCCTTTGCTTCATCTGTCTTCTCTCCCCAGCCTCACCCCAGTGCCCACCGTCTCCTCCCTGGACAAAGGCATCTTCCTTCTCACTGGCCCCCTTGCCCATCTAATTCCTTCCCCACATTGCACCCCGAATGGCCTTTACAAAACCCAAATCTACTTTGAACTCTTCTTATGACAATTCTTTAGCTCACATCTGTACAGAGTAAGAGCAGAGTGGACTTTTTGGACACTCTTGACAATCCAGTATGGAGTCACTGTCGGCCATGACAGTTGTGCCAAGTGTTATGTTAAGACTGAGGTAATGGGGTATAATATGAACTTTTGAAGGGGGCCCGAAATGCCCAAAACTGTTCCCGAACAAATGGACCCATGGGGGTGGTTTCCAGATGCTATTACCGAAACAACGACATCCCCCTTCCCTGGGGTCCCTCGGTTGTAGGTCCTTTGCCTGCCGCCCTTGGAATTACGGCTCTGAATGGCAAAGTTTGGTGAAAAGGAAAGGAACTATTTCTTCAAAAGATATACAGGCTTGATTAAGGGCTATATGTCACCCTTAAACCTCAAAATCCCTTTAAAACAATCACCAGCACACACACCGTCCTGCCTTTCCCCCTTTGCCCAGTTAGGTCAGTCAGGTCAGTCAGAGGTACAGTCCTTCAGAAGAAAAAGAACGGAAGTCCGGGGCTCAGCTAGGCAGGCCTCTCACGGTTCTCAGCACCATCCACTGCGTCGCTGCGATCTCCAGCCCTTAATCCATAACCATGTGGCACCTTCTCATGGCCCACTGGCAAGAGTCCTTTCTCCCCTCTTTCTTCCCGCGTGGTCTTCACACTGTTCCCCAGAGTCTGTGTCCCTTGTTCTCTCCTGCAGGCCCATTTCTCCTCTTTCTCTTTCTCTCCAGTTACATTCTGTATTAAGTCTTTAAACCTTCCTGATTAGCTTTGGTGATATGCAAAATAACCCTTTTTGCATATGCGGAATGAAGCTATCCTGTTATTGACATACAAAATGACTCTCAATGGCCCTGCTCAAGGCTTCCATCCCCCATGGCGGCCCGTCCTGGGTTGGGGAGAATATTTTTCTTGAATACCCCAATCTCTGGATCCTGTTACAAATACCCTTTGGGGGGGCCCTGGCTGTGCCCCGTTACAAAACCACAAGTCCAGACACTTGGATAAAGACTCAGTCCTGGCATTGATATGACTGGGACTTCCACCCCCTGTTGGCTATAAGAACTCAGAACTCCGACCACCCAACGCTCAAGCCTGGCTGTACCAGAGCCCTGCTGCTCTTTCATTCTACCGGTCTCATGTTCCCACTGTAACCTCCTGGCTTGAAACCCACGCCTGCCTCTCCACCTGTGGATCCCGCCAGTGACGAAGACTTCTGCCAGATGCTCCCTCTGCTCTCTTTTATCACAGAAGCTTCCCCTCTCTGTGTGTAATTGGCATGTGGCCCTATTGGCTTTTTGGGGAGGTCTCCCCTAAAAACTCTGGCATTGTGGAAAGACACTTATGTGTGTGAGTGACTCCTTTGGGGGATGCTCCCTTGCTCAGGACCCCCACCTTCTTCATTTGCTTTCTGACGCGTGAGCTGAAACTCTGAGAACCGCTGCATGAGGAAAAGGGCCTTCCTCCTCCCCGTTGCCAGCTTTACCAAAGTACTGTTATTGCACCTGTGATATCGTTGCTTATAATCAATATATATTTGATCTTAGTCCTGTTTCTGGCAGAGCTCCTAAACCCCTTGGAATGGTGAGAGCGATAACCAAGTCTTTTGTTTTGTTAATGAGGTGAATTTTGGAATACACCTAAGGGCTAGGGCAGGTTGCCAAGAGAACCAGCCCTGTGATTAGAGGGTGGAAACTTTCAGCCCCACCCCCTGACCTTTAGGAAGGAAGAGAGGGGCTGGAGATCTAATCGATCATCAATGGCCAATCATTCAATTAACCATGCCTTTGTAATGAAGCCTTCATTAAAACCCAAAGGACAAGATTCAGAGAACTTTGGGACTGGTGAATACATGGAGATCCGGGGAGAGTGGTTTACCCAGAGTTATATCCATTTATAATAAACTGCTAATCCAGCAAATAAAATGTTTCTCAGAGTTCTGTGAATTATTCTGTAGCAAATTAAACAAACTCAAGGAGGGCGTTGTTGGAACCTCCATTGTAAAGCTGGCCAGTCAGAAGTGCACAGGACAACCTGGACTTGTGCTGGCTTCTAAAGTGGGAGGTATGACGGGCAGTCTTGTGGGACTGAGCCCTTAACCTGCGAGACTGTGTAACGGGGCACAGCCAGGGCACCCCCGAAGAGTATTTGTAATGGGGACCAGAAATCAGGGTGTCCAAGAAATATATCAGATATTCTCCCCCCAACAAAACAGGCGGCCATGGGGGATGGAAAACTTGGAGAAGGGCCACTGAGAATTACTTTGTGCATCAGTAACAGGCCAGCTTCACACCTGAAGTGGAGCAGGGCCATTAAGAGTCATTCTGCACGTCAATAGCAGGATAGCTTCAGACCTCATATGCAAAGAGGGGTATTTTACATCTCAACAAGTCTCACCAGGAAGGTTTGAAAGACTTAATACAGAATGTAACTGAGAGAGGAAAGAGTGGAGACAGGGCCTGCAGGAGAGACAGAGGGACACAGACTCTGGGGAACAACGGGAAGGCCACGCAGGAAGAAAGAGGGGAGAAAGGACTCTTGCTAGTGGGCCATGAGAAGGTGCCACATGGTTTTGGATTAGGAACTGGAGATCATGGCAACGCAGTGGATGGTGCTGAGAACCGTGAGAGGCCTGCCTAGCCGAGCCCCGGACTTCTGTTCTTTTCCTTCTGAAGGATGGTACCCCTGACTGGCCTGACTGGGCAACTGTGTGTGTTGGTGGGTGTTTTTAAATGGTGGGTGTTTTGAGATGTAAGGGCGACATTTAGCCATTAATCAAGCCTGTATAACTTTTGAATAAATAGTTCCTTTCCTTTTCACCAAACTCTGCCATTCAGAGCCATAATTCCAAGGGCGGCGGGCAAAGGACCTACAACCGAGGGACCCTGGGGAAGGGGGACTGTACGTTGTTTTGGTAATCGTACCGGGGCACCCCCCACCAACAGGTCCATTGTTCGCTAGCAATTGGATACCATCTCCAGGTAGATAGTTTCAGAATTGTGTTGAATTGCAGGACACTACTCAGCTAGTACCAGAGAATTGCTTAATAGCGTCGGTAAACCCCCTGATTACCCAAACAGTGGCTTTGTGCCCTGGGCAGCAGTTAGGTGAGGACTCTGGCTTCTCTTGAAACTCCCAGAACCAGCCTGACACACACCTTCCAAGACCCTGGCACTAACTGGGCAGCGTTCCCCACCTCCCGCGAGCCTATAGGTTCTCAATGACTTCCCTCATCTCTTCATTCCTCAAGCCCTACAGGTGGTAGCCATTTTCTGCAGTTATTTCCTTCCAGGCCCTTCTACCCTTTGAGCCCTTCAGCACCTGCACAACTAATTTCCTCCATTATATCCCCTCCTTTGAAATACCTAGTGGGATTCTCTGGTCTTCCTGGCTGGACCCTGACTGATGCAACTTCAGGACAAGGCTCCACCCTCTTAGCATGGTGCTCTGGGCCCATGATGACCTGGATCCAGCCTGTGCCTTTGCCTCACTTTGGATGCAGCCCAGGTTGCAGGCTGAACTCTAGCATCACTGTCTTGCTGCATTTGGTTGCAGACACTGCTCTCTCTGGCTCATTTGTTCTCACTCTGCCTGGAAGCTACTCCACACTCCACCTGAACTTTATGCCCCACCTTGTCCTTGGAGTTCAGCCTGAACATCTCCTTCTCTAGGAAGCTTTGCTGACTCTGGTCTCTTGTTTACTTCCCAGTTGGATACAGTGTCCCTTTCTTGGCACTCCCTGGCATCCTGCATTTCTACTATTATAGTGCTCAATGTACTGCTTTGAAACTATTGACTAATGTTTCTGTATCTCCCACTGAGGGGCACGTTCTGTCTTCTCTCCTCAACCCCTTTGTCTTTCTTATAATATGTCCTAGAGAAATATTTCTATAAGGTCGGAAGGGAGGGAAGGGGACAGAGAAAAATTCTTGTGTCCTAAGGTGGCTTTCCATGCTCCCAGTACACATTTCTGACCACAAAGTATGTTGTGGAATACATCTCCTTCTGGCATAGTGGTACGATTAGGATGCCAAGCCCTTTTTTTGTTCTAATCTAAAGCTGAAGAGATTTTCACTTGCCTAGGTGTGTTTTTTATTCCCCCCCTAGGCTGAGAGGGACGGGACTGGCTAGTGCCTGATGGAGGCTCTGGTCTGTGAAGCAGTGATAGTGAAAACCGCTTCTGAAGGTCAGCAGATGACCCAAACCGGAGCTGGTGCGAGGAACAGAAGGCAAGGCCAGCCAGGGAAAGACAACACTGGGTCTGGCAACACAGTAGAGCAGCAGGATCCTGGTCATACCAGCCTAACCATCCTGATAAAAGAGAGAGAATGGTCTCTGGGCCCAGGAAACCAAGCCAGCCTAAGGCAGACAGAGGGAGATTTGGAGAGGCACTGGCACAGACACATTCCAGCTCCTGTCATCACGTCATGGCTGTGTCCCCTCTCCAAGCTACCACAGGACAAGGTTAATATTCCCAATGCAGGGGCTCCAACAATTACCATTTCCACCCTGCCCCACTGTCCACTTGCCGCTGGCTCCCCTTGGATTAAAAATCACTTGGGTTATTTTTCATCTCTTTGAAGTAACACGTGGGAGGACTTTCTCTTTCTGTGATGTTGTTTGGGTACACGGGCATGTGTGCGTGTGTGTACATGCATGCAGGGGATAGCAGGTAGATGCGTGGGTCGGTGACATGCCTCTCAAACAACCTGCAGTTGACCTACCTTGCCAAAGCGCTCAATGTTTGCGGAGCTGTTGCAAGGGAAGGACAAGGAAAATACTTCCAAGGTTTTCCGACCTGAGCAGGCCATTGCGCATGGAGGGCGGAGAGGCCCAGAGTAGGAAGGGATTTGCCCAAAGCCACCCAGTGGGTGCTGCTCAACAGCCAACCTAGGACAGGGGCCCAGAACTTCAGAGTCTAAGTCCAAGGTCCATGCATTACAAGGTGACACTACTCTTTGATTCACAGAAACAGGATTTCTTATTATCCCTGCAGCTCCTGGTGGCAAATTCAATATCCTGTTTCCGGATAAATCATTTATATTGAAATGTGTTCCTGGGAGGCCACCATGAAGCCATATAAGCTGGAAACATCACTTAATTTATTACTGCTTGGATTCCCAACTGCTGCTGGTTCCCTTGTGGCCGTTTTTAATGCCATGTTTCCAGTTCCTGTTCCAAGTCCTGCTTTTTTGGCCAGGGAACAGCTTTTGCAGAGTTCTGTGTGGGGCATAGCAAGGCCTCCCCCAGCCCTCTCTCCAGTCCCCTCTGATCCGCTCAGTACACCCAACGTTTGTGTCAGAGTCAGACCTCCTGATGCAGAGCGAACACTACCAAGTCCACAGCACTGTGGGGTGCTTTACAGAGGAGACCTCATTTTACCCCCAAGACAAGGCAGCAGGATGGGTGTTTGCTCCCTGGTCTACAGGTGTAAGAAGGCTCAGGGGAGCCTGCAGTCCAGCAGCAAACGCACCGCATCCTTGGAGTCATGTCCCATTCACATTGGTCTGTATAGGGAGCCCCTGCCCTCTCCAGCTGCCTCCCTGAGAGGTGGCAGGGCCTTTGGTGAAGAATAGGAGCTGTTCCTTGGGTCAGTCACCTAAGCACTGTGACTCATTTTCCTCATCTGTAAAATGTAGGTATTGTGAGAATTAAATGAATTAATAGAGAAAGGGACCTGGAGGTGTTCATAGTAAGCATTTGAGTAAAATACTACTGTCTGTAGCCCCAGGGCCAGGTACATGTGTCTTGGTGGACATGTCACTGAAAGTCTCCTTCACAAATGTGCCCAAGGCCTAAAATGGAAGCATAAGCCCTTCACGTCCAGAGCCAGACTGTTATTCATTAGCCATGTCACCGAATCCCTTTGGGCTTCCATTTCTGAATCTGTCAAATAGGGACAGTGGTCCCTGTTCTTTGCCTCCCAAGACTAGGAGACAAGAGTACCATGGAAAGCTGAAGAGCATCGTGTCCTTATGATGTGAGGATGATTATGATGGAGAGGGACCACCGGGCTCAGAGTAACCTCTCCAGTCTCCATGGGTGCCCCTGACCCTAACTGTACCACCTGCAACTGCGCAGAGTCTCTGGAGTCCTCACCCACAGCTGCATGGGCATCTGAGGACACACAACCTTCTGCCCTGCACTTCCATTGACCTGAATCAGCCAGTTCTCCCCCTCCCTACACTGAGCCAATGACACATAAGTGTGGGAAGTTAACTTGCTTTGCCCTTGGCCACTCGCATCTCCTCCCATCTTGACCTCTGTGATCTGCTCATCCTCAAAATTCACCTCCAACATTGCTTCCTCTGAGACTTCCTGAGCCTCCTTAGGTGCTGCTTCTTCCCCGTGTTCCCCTACACAAGGCCAACTCCTGAGACTTCAGGTGGGACACGGAAGTGGGGGTTTGCAGGCATTTTTGTGACAGCCATCAACCAAGTCCTTCTTGGTTGCCCAGACACAGATAGGACTTGCTCTCTTAAACTCCCCCAACTAAGACCCTATCTTGGCTATACCCTGATGCTCAATTCTCCTCAGGTGAGAGCAAGTGACCTTGGAGAACCAGCAGCCCTGCAGGAGACCCGCAGAGCAGAAGTTAAAGTACAAGGAGCAACCAATGCCATCTCCAAGGAGTGATGATGTCAAATGCCTGGAAAGGGGATACTTCATTAGGTAATGGCCAAATGAAAAATGGGTTTTATCTTAGCCAGTGGTACTCGACCCTACCTCTGTGTGAGCATTGCCTGGATGCCTTAAAAACAGCAGCAACTGATACCATTCAAAACCTCTGGGGTGGGTTCCAAACTCATTGATCTTTAAAGTCCCCTGGTGATTCTGACACACAGCAAGGCCGACAGTCACTTTTGAGTGCTGGAGTCCCTTTCTCATCTTCCCGTGTATGACAAGGATTTGTTCTGCAGCTGCAGAACATAGAGAGGGTCAGCAGTCAGCCCAGGCCACGTCGATAGCTGGTCAAAGAGTGAGTCTGGATGGCAATTTCCACAAGAGTACATTTTGCAAAAACAGTCGGTACAGTGGGAAGATATTATCCTTGAAAACACCAAGAAATTGAGAGAAACCCCAAGCAGAGGTGGGAGGTCCAAATCCTAGACCCCCATTATTTCCACTATTGCTAAGATGGGAGTAACCAATATGCATCCTGCCTGCCTTCCTCTCAGGATGTTTATGACTGCTGAATGAGGATGCAGATAATAAAACAAATTGCAACTTATAAAGCTTTGCACAACTATGAATTATTATATTGGATTAAAGTTGTCACCGCTTTGTTGGTTTTGTGGGCATAAAATACATTCAGCATAAAAATGAACAATTATGACAGAAAGTTCTTCTTGTTAGACTAATTTACACCTAGAAACTGGGTATGTAGGCATCAGCGGACCCAGGCTACAGACACACTTAGATCATTCCACTCCAGCCCCTCGCGAAGGGAACCACTCCAGTGCAACTTGTTATCCTAACCCCAAGCAGCCATGTTCGATGAAGGTGTGTTTTCTGCCCTAACCAAGCTCAATTTGAACCAAAAGTCAGACGTAACATCTTCACCAATGTTTGCTTGAACAGTAAACCTCTGCCCCATCGCTTATTTGCCTCTGTCAAGAGCTAAGTGTGGAAGAAAAGTAGGCAGAGAGGCTGAGTCAGAGCCATGAAGGCTGGGTGTCTGAGCTTAGAACATCATCAACCAGGGACGTGCAAAGGCTCAGACCCTAGTGCAGTCAGCAGGGGAGGGTCCATCTCTCCTCAGAGGCTGAAATCGCCAGGCGCCAGCTGGTCCTCACTCCAACAGAAGGGTCAAGAGACCCTGTTCTGAGCAACAGTCAGAGACACATTTGTCCCTTTTTCCTAACTTAAGGAAGTCCCATGAGAGTTACCCAATCCCAACCTTATATCCTTCGCTCAGCCCCACCCAGCTCTGACTTACGTGATTGATGACCAGCCACACTGAGGTAAGGACATGTAAGGCCCCAGTATTAGTCTGCTCGAGGTGACTTAGGCAACAGAAACGTATTTCTCGCTGCTAGTCTGAGATCAAGGTGTCAACAGAGTTGGTTCCTTCTGAGCCCTCTCTCCCTGGCTCACAGATGGCCGTCTTTTCCTCGTGTCCTCACACGGTCTTCCCTCTCTGTATCTGCGTCCTAATCTCCTCTTCTTATAAAGACACGATCATATTGGATTAAGGCCCAAACTAAGTGTTTTAACTTCATCACACTTCAAAAGCTCTGTATCCAAATACAATCCCATTCTAAAGTACTGGTGATTAGGATCCCAACACATGAATTCTATGGCGACACAATTCAATGCATGACAATTCAGTCTTTACAAATTTCCCCAGACAAGTCTTCGTTTGACTTTCACTCCATTACTTTGGCTATTCATGCTTGTGTCCTGGGTCTATGAATGTCACCTTTGATCTTGGTCACCTACATTGCTGGGTATCCTCACCCATTTTCAGACTACTCCACTCTTGGTAGTCATAGGAAAGAGTCCAATCTTCACTGTGACCCCTTATTCCAGCTCCAGCTGGGGCGGAGCGGGGGGTCAGCTCTTTTATTTTTAAGATTTTTTTTTAAGAGAGGAGAAGGGAGGGTGAAAGACAGGGAGAGAAACATCAATGTGTGGCTGCATTTCATGCGCCCCCTGATGGGGACCTGGCCTGCAACCCTGGCATGTGCCCTGACTGGGAATCGAACTGGCAACCCTTTGGTTCGCAGGCCAGCCCTCAATCTACTGAGCCACACTAGCTAGCTAGGGCAGGTGTCGGCTCTTGAGCTTTACAAAGTGGGTCTTGAGTCCCAAAGGGTTCTGAGCCAAGCCTGCATTTACAAACAAGCAGTGAGAATGTAGGGGTTGTCTGGAATCCCCACCCACCCTCCATTTCTGAGTGGCATGTTGTTACACAAGCAGTGGTTAGCAGAGTGGACTCTGGAGCAAACCCAGGGCTTTGAATCTGGCTCAGCCACTTCCTGACTGTGTGACCGGCAGCAAGTTACTGAATCTCTTCATGCCTCTGTCTCCTCCTCATCTGTTAAATAAGAATAATGACTGTACCTGATTTACAGACTTTTTGTAATGATTAAGTGAGTTCAACTATGGCACATAGTAAGTGCCAATCAATGTCAGTAATTATCTACTCCTTGTAGCCTGTGTTCTTCCCCCAAAATGGCATCTTCCCTGTCCATCAGGGAGGAGAACTGGCCATAGGCCTGGCTCTTCTTTCTCGCTTCCTGCTTCATGCTGCCAGCCAAGGCCAGCCACGCCCCAGAGCGCTGAGTGCCCATCATCAGAGGAGCCCCTGAGGACCTGGGAAGGTTTCACTGCAAGAATGGTTAGCTCTTGGAGACCATGAAGAATGCTTTCTGACTTGCCCCATCCGGCCTTTCATGGGGAGAATCTTTGCTTATTTATTTACTGTCCAGGGGACAGAATCCGAATCAGTGTGTGGAAACTATAGGAGGCAGATTTTTGCCTTAAATGAGGAGGAAATGTCTACTAGTGAGAGACGCCTGAAGGTTCAGGTGGAGAGTTCTCCGTTCCAGGAGGCGTTCACAGGAGTCACAGAGGGGCTGCCGGCTCCACATGGGAATGTGGCCGAGCTCTCCCTGCAGGCCTCCTCCAGCACTGTGTCTCCACATCCTATTAGTTAGATGTCTCTTGGGTAACGGTTCCTACTCAAAGGGGGAATGAAGGCTCTCCCAGCTGCTCTTGGACCAGTGTGGGTTGGGCTTCCATTCTTCGGATGCTGAAAGGGTATTTTGAACTAATCACATATGGTTTTTCCTCCTGTGTTCTGTTCATTACCTTACCTGCCAGAGCTTTACATCCCTAAGCATCCCACCTGCATTGTCCCAAGAGGGGCAAACACAGCAGAAAAGAGAAATAAGTGAAGCAAGTTTGGAGGATTGCATTTCAAGAACCTGGAGCTAGGCCCAAGACTGAAGCTCAAAAACACAAGGAGATAAAGGATGAGAAAACCCCCCTCACCCCATGTCCTGGATGAGCACTCCCTGCGGAGGTGGGGCGGGGGGTGGGCTGGGATAACCCAAGGGAGGCAAAGAGCAAAGGTGCCCCTCCACCCTGTTCCTGGGCTGCACCCAAGGGGGCACTAAAGCTTCTGGATCAGTTTGAGCCTCCAAAAGAAAAGTGGTCCAAACCTCAGGGCTGCCCATCCCATGTGCTGGGCCAGAAGCCCTGTCTACAAGGGAATGTAACTGGGCAGATGGGCCATGATGGCATCGTGGGTCCCATGTGTCATGCTGCAGCACAGAAGCGTCAGGGGACCCCCATACTGACAGCAACCTGATGCAGAAGTTCCCGTGGCCCAGGAAGTGGGGCACAGCAGGGTATCTCCCATGTGCCCAAGGACAGCCCGGCAGTGGCAGTGAGAGCTGGTGGACCCCAAGGACAGCTTTTAGGCAGCAGGGAATGGACTGACAACCAGAGACTGGGGGGACACCACAATGTCACAGCACATGCAGCCCACAGATGGTAACACCACATGCGTCCTGCCTGACCCCTGGCCCCTATAGCCTGGAGAGCGCTGGCATTTGGACACACCCTCAGGGAAACGGGAAACTCGGACCTGGCAGAGGCAACATCTTCTGCCACTTGGTGGAATGGGAACTTGAAATAGAAACTAAGTCCAGTTCTGAGAAAATAAAAAGTAATTTCTTACAGGAGGAATTTGTGATTGGGGTTCTCACGTGTTCCAGCCCTCCCAGGTAAGCCTGCAGCTCTGGCTGGAAGAGTGATTTGCTTTGCCAGCTGCATCGTTTGTCAAGATGTCATGAGCTCCAGGCTCCGGGAAGCCACTACAATGCAGAGGAGGGAGGCAATCAGAGGGCCAGTGCACGAGCCTTCCTGGGCCCTCGTCAGGGATCGGCGTGGTCTCCTGTGTGAGAGGCTTCCAACAGGCCAGCTGCTGCCCAGGTCTGAACATGACATTCTTCTGTAGCAAAGGGGCTTAGGAGCCTCCCAGCAACCTGTCCTCCAGGCCTGCGACAGTGGCTGTGGCTTTTGCTTCCCACTGTGGAACAACACAGGATGATGCTGGACAAAACCTGATAAGGATGCAGTTCCTGTCTGAGGATTGCCGGCTTCCTATCTGCAGCTTTTTCCTAGTTGGGGCTCTCTAGCTGCCTCTCGGTGCCTCTAGGCTGCCCTCTGTTGCCTCCCATAGGCCAGCCCTCTCCAGAAGCCTTACCTTTCTCCCCGCCCCAAGACACCCCAAGTTTCCACCCACTGTCCTGATCTGCCTCATACGCACATAGAGACTGCAGAGACAGTGCCTACTTGTTTTCTTCCCATCTGGAGCAGAACTGAGCCCAGTTCTTCACCCTGACTTCTCCATGCAAGTTAAAAAAAAAAAGTGAAAAAAAGTGCCACCCTTCACCCCATTACTCAGGCCAGAAATCCAGGAGTCAGCCTTGATGCTCCTCCTCCCACCACAGTCTGCCACCCACATCCAGCCCAGTCCTGCCAGCTCTTCCTCCAAAACATCCAAGTTCATCCATTTCCCATTCACCCCTCTGCCACTTTCCTCATTCAAGACATCTGGTGTCTCTCACCTAGACTATTGCAAGAAGCTCCTACTGGTCTCACTACTTCTGATCCTGTGCTTACAATCGCCTCTCACAGAGCAGACAGTGAAATGGTTTAAAATGTACCTGTGATCACAACATGGTCCTGCTGGAGACCCTTTAATGTCTTCACATGATGTTGGAATAAAATGCACAGTCCCAGAATGGCCCCCAGGATCGAGCCTCTGCCCTCCTCTCCGGCCGCTCTGGCCACTCCCTCTGCCCCACGTTCCCTGTCCCTCTTCCGGCCAAATGCCAGGCCTTCGTCCTCCTCTGGGCTTCTCCCTCTACCTGGAAGGTTCTCCCCAGATCTCTTGGTGACTCCTTGTCATTGGTCAGGTCTTAAGGCAAATGGTGCCTCCTCAGAGAAGCCTTCCTTGACCATTGTGTCTAGAGTAGGCCCCATCCCTTCCCCTGTCTCTCAGTTGTCCCCAGAATGGGATGCACACTTTGGGTGCCAAAGAGGATACAATGAGGCACAAGAAGAAAGCAATGGAATTTCCATTCTTATTATTTTTTACCCTTTTTTATAAAATTTTATTTAGTGCACGTTTTATAATGCATTGGTACAGGGACACATGTATATTATTTATATAAGCATTAGCACATATATCTAAATGCATGTATGTGTGGCAAGTGTTTGAAATTTTTTGATAAATGTGCAGTCAAAAAAGCTGGGAGCTCCTGCTCTATTGTAACACCCTCTTTCATTGTCTTCTTGTCAACACTAAACATACATATTTACTTTGTTTTATTTATTGGCTCCCTCTCTACCCTACAATGTAAGCTTCATGCAAGGCCCATCTCTCTTGTTCATGTTGTTACTGATGTAACCAGCACAAATAACTTATATATTGACTTATATGTCAAATTACGGGTTGACCACATAGCACATGTTCATAAACATTTGTTAACTGATTGAATGAATGAATATACAGAGCCTTCCCCAGGACCTGGGGGAAGACATCCAGCTAATTCCCATACATTTCCACACTCAGGATAGTGGCAAATAATGGGATGTCTGCAGGACAAGGCTACTTGAAGAAAAATTGCCAACTTTCTGAGCCTTCTACCTCCTTTCCAGATCATTCCCCTGCATCCACCCTCAGAGTCACAACGCTTTCAGGTAACCTAGATCCCAAGAACAGGAGAAAAGCCCAGGGAGATATCAATACCTTAAACTAGTTTAATGCACTACAGCTTCCCATGAGCACTTGCCTCAAATGCATCATTAAGGTCAGAAGTCAGAGTTATAGTCCCAGCTTGGCTACAAACTATTTTGATGCCTTGTGTAAGCTCCAGACCATCTCCCTGTTAAGTTTGTTCACAGCAGTTGTTTTCATTTTTACCTTGTCATATGGAAATGATTTTAATATTTACAGAATAGTTGCAAGAAAAGTAAAAAGAACATAAATATATACACTTTCACTGTTTACTTTTATACTTTTTTACTCTACTGTTTTACTTTTAACTATTATATTTTTACTATTGTGCACGTTCCCTCTATCTGTTGTATCACTTAGTCTCTCCTCATGCACTCACACATGCACACATATTTTTTCTGAATCATTTCAGAAGATGTTCTCCACACCAAAATAAATGCTTCTGTGCATCTTTCCTAAGAATAAAGATATTCTCTTACAACTACAGTGCGGTTGGCGACCCCAGTAAGTCCAACATTGAAAACAATACTTTTATCTAATCTACTACCAGCACTGTAATTTAAAAACATATTCAACACCAATACTCCTTCAAAAGAAATCTTACTTGTGCTCCTAATGGACAACACAGGTGAAAATAAAAGGCTCATTCAGAGTAGGAGGGAGCAAAAGCACTGTGTATTCATTTCTTGCTACCTCTGCAAAAAATTACGGGCTTCGTGGCTTAAAACAACACCAATTTATTGTTTTACAGTTGTAGAGGTCAGAAGTCTAAAATCAGTCTCACAGGATTAGAGTCAAGGTCACATGGAGCTGATTCCTTTTGGGTGCTTGAGGGAGAATCTATTTTCTTGCCTCTTCTACTTCTGGAGGCTGCCTGCATTCCTTGGCTCATGAACCCTTCCTTGAAATCACTTCAACTTCTTGCGTTCATTCTCATGTCTTTGACTTCCTCTTTGATCTCCTTGCCTTACCTCCTTTTTATAAGCACCTTGAGATCACATTTGACCCTCCTGGATAATCTGGGAGAATCCCCCATCTCAAGATCTTTAACTTAATCACATCTGCAAATCCCCTTTGCAATGAAGGTGATAGATTTTGGAAATTAAGATGTGGATGTCTTTTGGGAGGCCCATTATTCAGCCTACCACAGGCCACATAGGAGCAGGTTGTAGACTGCACAAAGGCACAACAAATGCAGCCTGTGGTACTCTTGCCAAATCCTGTGATTTTTCCTTTGGAAAGCTGTCCTGTCTGATGCCAGACATGTGCCCAGAGGAATGCATCTGCACAAAGGTTCCATGTAGCCAGCTGGTGGCCAACTCCTTCACCTCCTTTTTCCCTCTAAGTCACCAGGGACTCCTTTTGAGCAATACTTACATTTCTAAGATCTGTTCAAAACCCACTGTTAATATGAATTCTGCCTCTAATGTACTATACTTTGATACCACATTGAACTGGATCCCAGAGCTCCTGGAGAATGGCTCTCCATCTGTGCAAGCTGTGACCCAAACACAAAGGAGCCCCTGAGAGGCAGCCAGGCCTACCCCAATGGGGAACCCCAAAGACTCACACACTGGGAGCTCCATGTGGCTCTTGGTCCTGTCCTCACTCTCTCGCCTTCATGGTTTCCCCAAATGAAGCTCTCAGCATCCATCATTCACGAACCCAGTTGCTGACCCAAGACTCCATCACGACTACTTCTGTTTAGTTGTGCAGCCCTGCCCTTTCAGAGCCAGGCTGAGAGTCCCCAGGAATCTCTTGACATTGCTCTAGGGGAGGCCTCCCTTCATCACATGCCATTACACCCTGGGGTCCCTACCCCATGGCCCAATTTCACATACTCCAGCTGCGTAGCGCACGGGGGACAGTGCAGGTCCAGTAGGATACATGTGGGTACCTTTGTGAGAAGAAAGGTATGGTATGGGAGCCGGAGGATGTTTTTGCAAACCCAGGTTTCCTCGGTGGCTGTGTCAGCAGAAGCTATCACTCATCTGTCCCCAAGTCATCCTTGTCTCCCTACACATGACACTGGGAGGGCCTCTGCTTTCCCAGGTTCTGCCTGCCCTCCTGTCTCCATAATTACAGTTAGCTTGATAATGATGACTCTTCTTTTTTCTCCTCCTTCTTCCCGACCTGTCCTCCTTCTCTGTCCCCTTTGTCATCCTCCTCCCTCTTTCTTCTTCTTCTTTCTGAGAAATCTTTAGATCCTGTAATCCTGGCCCAGGAAAACTCTGTTCCTGATTTCTCATCCATTTCCCAATTTGGGAGGGTCTGTGTTGATGTTCTCTAATTAAGAGTCTCGCCCCCCGCCCAGCTATAGTCCCATGTCTCCCATCTGCAGGACAGCTGGGACACCTCAGTCCCTGCTGTGTCATTCTACAGACATGAGGACCATGATTCTGTCCGAGATACTCTGCTCTGTAGTAGCACCTGCATGGAGCTCCTGGCACTTTCTTCCACAGACGTCCAGTGCCCAGCTCCCATCGGAACCTGTTCTTCCTCCATACCCCCAAGGCTCGTTCCTGGCTGCCCCCCAATAGACAGCAAGCTTGGGAGGTCCTCTCTAAGGAGAAAGACATATGAGCCTCTCTTCAAGCTACTGTCATTCCACCTGACCCCTGGAATAAAAATCTTCTCACACACCATGACTATCAGCACCACAGCCTCCTTCCTGTAGCCCCAACATCCATGGGCCAGCACATGGTGTCTCCGCTCCCCCACCCAACACATGGCTAGGCAGCCCCTGCCCTGCACCAGGACAGGTCCGGCAGAGCTCCAGGCACCAGGCAGGCTGTTCTCTGCTGCTGATGGCCCAAGGCTGGGACCCTCAGCCTGGGAGGCTTTGGGACTTAAAACACAAAGTGGGGACCAACCACATATGGGCCACGTGCCTCATTTGGATGGAGGTGCACCCACAACGCTACCAAATTTTGCTCCATCTCAGCTACCAGAAAGGTAAAAGTAGAGGTCTTTGATGTGCCTACAATCTGTCCTTCTCCTTTTACCCTGGAGACAGAATTCACATCTTGCTAATTTCATAGGCAAGGTAATTAACGCCTTTCAAATTTTACCTTTTCTTTTTTGAGGAATCCAAAGGTTCGTGTCTGAAATCAGATTTATGTTAAAGGCTTTCAAAATTACCCTGCAAATGAGTTTCTTCTCTAACAGAACAACGGAGACCTAACGAACCTGCTAAATTGCTCCCTGGCCAGTGTTAAATTGATTCAAAGGCTGAGGGCACAGCCACATTAGGAAGCGCAGGAGGTGGGGGGCTGGGCTGCAGGAGTGTGCAGAGGAAATGCCAGACTGTGGCTTCTCTGGGTAGGGCAGGCCATGGAGCCAGCAGCCGAAATGCCCAGGGCCTGTGACATCAGGGAGCCTTCCCTTAGAGAGCAACAGAGGATGGCAGCTCCTTCAGCCCCGCTGAAGTCCAGCCAGCCCGAGGGAGCAACACACCAGAGAAGCTTCCCTTAGTGGGAGTCCTGAAAGGGGGTGTTGGTGGGGGTGCTCAGGTCACATGGAGGTTTCATGGTGGGTATTCTCCCCACCATGGCTGCCCTCAGTCCAGCCGTACCTTACTTTCCAGATAGGCAGTGTGGGCAGATGGGCCTTGGGTCTCTCCTTTCTTCTGGGTTTTCTATTTTCTTTTTAAAAACACATTGTGAGCATTATTCACAATAGCTAAAAGTAAAAACAATCCAAATGGTCAGCAACTAATAAGTGGATAAACAAAATGTGATTTTTCCTTACAGCGGAATATTATTTGGCCATAAGAAGGAATGGGGTACTGATACATTCTACAACATGGATGAACCTTGAAAACATGATGCTAAGTGGCAACAGCCAGTCACAAAATACCACATGCTACATAATTCTTTTCATATGAAATGTCTGGAATAGGCAAATCAGTAGATACAGGAATTAGACCAGCCCTCACCTGGTGTCCAGGAAGAGGCTGAGGGGGCAGAGTTTATGGCTGTGAGGTTTTCTTTTAGGTGATGAATATGCTCTCAAGTTTATTATGGTGATAATTGCACTACTCTGTGGATTTACTAAAAACCATTAAATTGTGTGCTTTAAATGGGTAAATTGTATGATATGTGAATTATATCTCAATAAAGTTATTTTTTCTAAAAATGCATTATAAGCCGGGGTGGTAGGTAAGGATTCGAGCACAGACATGAGCTTTAATTCAGAAGGAGGGCGGCCCACCTCCCAGCCCTACCATTTACACGCTGAGTGACTGTGGGCAAGTCGTTTAACTCCTCTCGGTCTCGCTGCCTCATCTGTAAAGTGAAGCAAACACTGTCCACCTCAAACAGTGAGATTAAATAGGGTGATGTGTGCAAAACCCCTAGCCTGGGCTCTGATGCAGAGCAGGAACTCAATAAAATGACAATAATTATTACATGAGGTGGAACAGGTGACTCTGAGTCACAACAACTAGATTCTCATCGCAGGGCTAGCGTTGCTGCGCTGTGTGACCCTGGGGAGGCTCCTAGCCTCCCTAAGTCTCTGTGTCACTGGTAGTACAATGGGGTGATAAGCTGACTTCACAAGATTGAAAAAGTCAGGAAGATAACAGTGTGAAAGTCCTGCTGAGATGGGAAGATGGGGGAGGGGGTGTTAAATTCAGATTATGGATATGCAGTGCTGGGTTGTCACAGAGGCTGAGAGAGTGCAGCTGTAACTAAGAACTCTGTCCCCAGTGGCAGCTGCATGACAGAGCCAGCCAGGGGCAATTCTGCTTCAGAAACAAGGCTTTGCACTCCAAATGCCATCCTGGGACACGGACACCGGAACTGGCTTTGGTATCAATATGCAGAATGCGATCTCCTCAATGGAATGTCCTTGACTTAAACTTGGAGCAAGCCAGATGGATCTAGAAGCTGACACTGCACACAGAATCATGGCCTGGTCCACGCCTTGCTCGGCACCACAGGTATTTCATTTGGGTCATCTCACACTTTCACATAATTTGGCCAATATTATTCAGAACTTTCCCTGAGGTTGACCATGTGCTAGGCAGCAGACGTAAAGAGATGAATTTAATAGTCTCCTGGAGGAGTCAGGCTCTTCAGTAAGTGATTTCACATATAGCAGAGAGGGAGTCATGCTAAACGGAGGTATGAGCAGGATGCAGTGGGGACATACAGGGAAAAGAATTCATTCTGCCTGGGAGGAGCAGGGAAGTTTCCTCCAGGAAGTGTTATTTGAGTTGGCCTTGAGGACAATGAAGTGGGTAAGGATATATCTGTTCAATGGAACAGCAGAAGAAAGAAACAGGGTTGTAAAATCATGTGACCAGTGGGTAAAGCCCAGGGTGCTTGGAGAAGCGGGGTGAGCCTGAGTAGCAGATTGCATCTTCCAAAGATGGTTGCACCAATTGTTTGCGTCCTACCCTACTTGCTCTTCTCAGAATATGACATTGATACTCCTCTATCAAGAGATGGGAGTCTTTGTTCCCTCTCCTTAAACTTGGGTGGACCTTTGGAACCTCCTTGACCTATAAAATATGGCAGAAGTATGGAGTGTGGCTCTCAATGTTAAATCCTAAAAGGCATTACAGCTTTACTTGGCCTCTTGGATCATACATTCTAGGGGAAGCCCAGCACCATGAGGACATCCATACAGCCCTGTGGATAGAAATTGAGGCCCCTAGGCAACAGCCAGCACCAACTCATTGGCCATGTGAGTAAGCCATCTTCCAAATGGATCTTCCAGCCTCAAGCTTTCAGAAGATCCCAACAGTCATCTGTCTGCAGCTGACCTCTGACGGCAACAAGAGACCCCAAGCAAGAATTATGCTGTCCAGCTGTTTCTAAATTTCTGACTCACCTAATCTATAAGCACAATACATGTCATTGGTTTAAGCCACAAAGTTTTGGGGTGGTTGGTTTTGCAGCCACAGTAACAGGAACAGCTTATTACTATAAAATTATAGAGGACACTGAACATCCTGCTAAGGAGTTTATTTTATTCTTTACAAAACTGAGCACAACTATTTTCTGGGTGGAAAGTAGTGTGATTCAGCCTATGTATCTTAGAAAGACCATTCTGGCTATTTGAACTATGGAATGGAAAGAAGAGAAGGAAGAATGGAAAGGAGCAGCCAGGGAAGCTGTTGCATGAATCTAAGGAGGAGAGGAAAATTTATGCTAGGCATGGGAAAGGAAAAGGGCAAAGACTTTGGGGGTTGGGAGGTCAGTAGAATGATGAATGACTGAGAGAATAGAAAGAAAGGGAATGCTGGAAGATGGATGCTGTTAGTAGTGATTCTGAGGGGGGGGTGGGGTCTAGGTTGGTAGACCAGAAGGACAGTGATAACATTAATGGGGCAAGTTATGAGGATTCCTTCATTTAACAAATAGGCATGTCTTCCTGAAAAACAAACTTTGGCCTTTTCTAGAGCTAGCCAGTTTTCCTCTTGGCTATTTACTCTGTCCCCTCTGGGGGATGGCCACTCCATCAAAGCCCTGTGCATTTCTGAGCCACTTGATGAGACACTCTAGTTCTGGCACTCAGCCTCCCTGAGCCAGAGGAGCTGGTCCACTTTCACTATCTAGTTTTTTTTTCTGTAATCTTATCCTGAATGTCTCTAACCCTTCAGCAAGTCCTCTCAGCTATACCTACAGAATGTAGCTACTACTTTTTCTATCTCCAAGAAAGCCTTTTCCCAAACCACCATCAAATCTTGTTTAGAAAACTGTTGCATTCTCCTAACTAGTCTACTTGTTTTTGTTTTGATTTGCATAATAGAAATTAGATCATGTCACTTCTGTGCTTCAAACCCTTCCCTTGGCTTCCCATTGTGCTTAAAATATAACCAAAACTCCACCCCACAGCCTCTGAGGCTACACATCTGGCCCCTTCTCTCCTACTCTTCTTTGATACCCTCCTAGTAGACCACTCTGCCTGGCTCCACTCACCCTCTTTGTATTCTTCAAATGTGTCAAGCTCCCTCCTGCCCTAGAACTTTTGCATGTTCTCTTTTCTCCATCTGGATCTTCCTTCTTAAAGTTGGAGGTTGAGAAGGGACACAATAAAATCATTTGTTTTCCCAACCTGAGTCTGAACAGAGAAGTAGGACAAAGAAATGACAGAAGACCAAAACATTCCTTTAAGACTAAGAAAGGCCACATCAGGGTAAAAAGCTTACCCTGAAAGCTGAATGGCCTGCAAACTGTACCCGAGAACTAGCACAACCTCTCTACCTGGACCCAAGCCTTACTGCACAGGCAGGTCTCACCAAGGTAAGACTCGGAGCAAGGAGGGAAGGGGCACAGCCCTGTACCCTCAAGGCAGCTAGCTCCCAAGATGGAAAAGGGGAGAATGAACAGAAGGCAGAGAGGAGATAAGTTTGTTGGTGCCTGGTTGTTTCTTCCTAATTCTACTAATCAGATCAGCCCCTCTACCTGCCCTGGGTGGTGGTGAGGAATTGGACAGAAAGAAGGCAGAAGTGTGATCTTGCATCAGGAGTACAGAAAATGCACCCCCCACACACACACATAATGATCAGTGTCCAAATGTCTCTCTCATTCTTATTCTCAGGTCTCAGAGAGGCCTTTGTGGGCCACTCCATATCCAAGTGACCCTCTACCCTCATTCACGCATGTGCCCGCGCGCGCGCACACACACACACGCACACACACAGAGTCTCTACCTCATCTTCCCAAACTGAAGTTATTCCTTTGCATCCTGCAGATCAGTCATCACCACCAGAACATAAGCTCTGTGATGTCAGTGGCCTTCCCTCTGGTTCAATATTGTGACCCCAGTACCTAGAACGGTGCTTGGCACATAGCGGGTGCTCAACAAGGATATTTTAAAGAATTGAAGAGACAGGAGCAAGAATCCCTGAGCCTAAATCCCTTCAGTTGTGGCCTCCCAATCCCTGAAGGAAGGTCCTCACAGAGTTGGGTGGAGTGAGAGCATGCAAGCTTGTGAGTGTGCAGGGTGAAGTCACACCATTATTACCAGCTTGGAAGCATTAACCTCTTTCTTACAAGAGAAGATATTGTTTTAAGAGAAAATTTGCAACTAGCTACCATGACAACAAAGCCTCACCTATTTCCTTTGCTCGGAATCTTGAAGGACTAAAAATGCTATGCAATATAATTGGTTTCTTCAACATGGGGTGTAAGCTTTCTGGGTGTATTATGTTCCAGCGAAAAGGAAGAGCAAGGTAAACCATTGCCCCCACTTGTTCTCCAATGAGAGCTGGTGCTTACTGGCTCCTGCCAACCCATAGTGGGTGTGAGTGATAGAGAAGCCATCACCCCAGACCATGCTGTGAAACACCCCTTCTGTGGCTCTGAGGAAGGCAGCAGGGCAGGGCGGGAAGCCAGCTGCCTACATGCCAGCCAGCCTTCCAGGGCAACGGTGATTTGGCCCGAGAATGTCACCCACCCCCACCCAAAGTGAGGCTTTTCAGGGGGTTCCCCTTGGCTCACTCCACAAAAGGTGGTCTTTATGGTTGACCCTAATCCCCCATGCACACTGAATGTCCTCTCCATGGAGGAGTGGGAACAGACATCACAGGACAGCTATCCCCTTCCCACCACCTAGGCTGAAAGGAGCAGGGAAAAGAAGGCAGCTCCAGGGGGCTGTTTTTGAAACAAGGGTCCCAGGTCTTCTTTTTCATAATAAAGAAAAGACAGAGCATTCCATCCACAGCTCCGCATAAACATCCAAAGTCTCCAAACACCTGTCACTCTAGCCTCTCAAATAAATACTGGCTCTCCTTTTGAATCTGTGAAGAAGGGGAGAGGCTAAAGAATTCTCTTTCATTTCACCCCATTAATAACTAAGCAGCACAGCCTGAAATATTTATGGGCATGAGCACAGAGCACATTCTGGGCAGAACAAGGCGGATCATGGCGATTTCCAAGGCTGCTGTCTCAGCCCTTTGCAGAAGAGGCAACTAAATGGCTGTGGTGGGCAGGAGGAGCCAGAGGTGGTGAAGACAGCTTCCAGGTCTGCAATCTGACTGGAGCCCTGGCAATGGAGGACTTCCTCCAGCTGCCAAAATAGGCGCCTCTCCGAGGAGGCATGGCCAGCGTTTGCTGCTGACAATGCTCCCTGCCCGCCTTCTGCCCTTTCACTTTCTAATGCTGGGGGGGCCAAGGAAACTGCAGTGTGCCAAGCTGCAAGCCCCCTGGTCCCAAGTGGGTTGCTGAACTGTAGTTTCCCACAATGCACAGATTGGGCTGTTTTGTAGGTCCAGAACTGCTCCTTATTTGCAGACAGGTGAGAATGTGCCCCAGCTCAGCAACAACAACCCAAGTGACCATGGGGTCTTTCCTCTCCTCACATAGAAAACAGAGCTTGAATTAGGCCATCACTGAAGTTGTTTCCAATTCTATGAATCTACTAGGTATTTAAGTTTTACCTTGAAAGAAAGAAAGATCGAAGAAGGGAGGGAGGGAGAGAGGGAGAGATGGAGAAAGAGAGGGAGGGAAGAAGGAAAAGGAATGGTGGAGATGTAATGAAAAAGTAGGCAGGGGATCTGATTCCAAGTAAATGTATGAATAATAATGAGAATTACTTTGCACTCACTTTGGGCCAAGCAATTTTCTAAGCCCTATGTGATAGATACCTTTATTATGCCTGTTTTTGAGTTAAGGAAACTTAAGCACACAGTGCTTTAATAATTTGTTACAATTTAGGCTTTACAATTGTAAAGCCGTGGCTTCAACCCAGATAGTCTAGTTCCTCAAATGATGCTGTTAAGCACAATGTCATACTGTCTAATCAATGATATTTCATTCACTCAGCCATTCTGTCCATCATTAGACAAGGATATATAAAGTCCCTGCCCTATGGCAGGCACTGCCCTGGATGTGACTCGGAAGTTTCAAGCACGTTGACAAATTTGCACACTATGAGAATAGAGAGACACGTTTGATCCAGAGTTCCTCTGTTTAGGTGTTCATACTTCTGATTTCAATAAAAGTTGAGCCTCATCCCACATATAGTTTCAGGATCTTCCCAATATATCAGAATTCTTCAGTGGTGAGAATAGGCTTACATTTCTCCTAGACACTTCTTGCTCCAACTCACTGCTTCTGCTAGACTCTTTATCTCTTTCTTGCCATCCCTCGTTTTCCCTCCTCTCCACCTACATCTATCCAAAAATGGTCAGAGTACAGCTGAGAAAAGAAACAGCACAGGCTCATATTAATCAATTCTGAAAAGACATTTGACAAAATTTCACATTCATTCATGATTTTAAAAATTCTCAGTGAACTACAAGTAGAAATTCCTCAAGCTAATGATTGCTATTAAAAAAAGAAACTATAGTTAACATAACATTGAATGGAGAAAGACTGAGTGCTTTCCGCCTTAAAAGGAACAAGGTAAGGATGTTCACTCTTACCACTTTTATTCAACACTGTACGGAAAAGTCATAGCCAGTGAAATAAAGCAAGAAAAGTTATACATATTGGAAAGGAAGAAATAAAACTGTCCTTATTCATAAATGACATGATCACCTACATGGGAAATCCCAAGGAACCCACATAAAGAACTCCTACAACTAATAAGTGGGTTTAGCAAGGTCACAGAATACAAGTTCAACCACAAACATCAACTATATTTCCATATACCGGCATTAAAGAATTGGAAACCAGAATTTAGTACCATTTGTAACAACTCCCAAAAGCAAAATGCTTAGATATAAATATGATAAAAACACAAACAGCACCTGTTGTTCAAGACTATACAACATCGAAGAAAAAAATCAATGAAGACCTAAGTAAATGGAAAGATGTGCTGTGTTCATGGATAGAAAGACTCAGCATAGTAATGTCAGTTGTACCCAAATTAATCTACATATTTAGTGCAATTCTAATTGATGAAAATCATATCAGTTTACATTTATGTGGAAATGGTAAGAAATGAGAATAGCCAAAACTATTTGAAAAAAAAAGAGTGATGAGAAAGGGACCTCGTGACCCAGTTTTAAGATTTACTCTTTCACTACAGTCATCAAGATGGCAGAGTATTTGTGAAAAAAAGGACATGCAGATTAACAGAATAGGATAGAGTCCACAAATATACACAAATGTAACCAATTGATTTCAACAAAGATGCAATTCAATGGAGATAGGACAGCTTTTTCAGTAATTGAGCAATTAGACATCCATATTCAAAAAAAATGAACCTTGACCCAAACCTTATACCTTATATAAAATTAGTTTAAAATGGATCACAGATCTAAATATAAAACTGTAAAACTTTTAGAAGGAAACACAAGAGAAAATTTTCACAATCTGAAGTTAGGCAAGGAGTTCTTTGACCTTATAACTTAAATCATGATCCAACCCTGAGAGGGTGGCTCAGTTGGGCATCATCCCACATAGTGAAGGGTCACAGGTTTGGTTCCTGGTGAGGGGGCAAGTTCTATGCCCAGTTGGGGCATGTTCAAGAGGCAATCAATTGATGTTTCTCTCTCACATCAAAGTTTCTCTCCCTCTCTTTATCTCTCCCTTCCCCTCTCTCTCAAAAAATAAATAAATAAAATCCTTAAAAAGTTATTTAAAAAGAAACCATAATCCAGTAAAAAAAAATAAATAAAAAGGAGTGATAAATTTAACTTCAACAAAATTTTAAAATTTTGCTCTGCGAAAGACATTGTTAAAAGAATTAAATGACTAGTTACAGACAGGAACAAAATATTTGCAAGTTACATACCCAACAAATGACTTGTATACAAAATATATAAAGAACAGTCAAAACTCAACAGTAAGAAACTAACAGCTCAATTAAAAAATGGACAAAAGGACTTGAGCAGACCCTTCACCAAAAAGGATATAGAGAAGTCAAATAAGCACAGGAAAAGATGCTCAACATCATTACTATTAGGGAAATGCCCATTAAAACCATGACAAGACACACCTACTAGAATGGCTATAAAAGAGACCAACTAGACTCATGCATTGCTTGTGAAAATGCAAGATGACACAGCCACTCTGGAAATGATTTTGTCAGTTCCTTGTGAAGAAATCATACCCCTTCTGAGATTTATCCTGGAGAAAAATAACAACTATGTTCAAACAAAAACTTGTGTATGAATGTGTATAGCAGATCTACGCATTATCATCAAAAACTGGAAACTGAAATGTCCTCCAGTGGGTGAAAAATTAATAAACAAACTATGGTACTTCCGTACAAAGGGACACTACAGTGTGCTACTGATACATGCAGGACCTTGGATAAATCTAAAAGGCCAAGGGAAAGAAGCCAGTCTTAAAAGATGTCATTTACACACTGACTAAAAAAAAGCCAAGAGAGTTATACTGTATGGTCCCATTTATATGACATTCTTGAAAAGACAAAATTATAGTGATGGAGACTAGATTGGTGGTTCAGGCGTTGCCATGGGGGAGGATGTGGTAACAAATGAGTAGTATGAGGGCATTCTCTGTATTGGTGGGGCTGCTGTGTATCCTGATTGCGTTTGGTTACACCAGTCTACACAGGTGTTAACATTCATAGAACTGTATTGGGAGGCGGGGAGCGCTGGGGAGTCCAGGCAATTTGACAATATGTTAACTTTTAAAATAAAATGTTAAAAATACCCTCCAAAATAACCCCAGTCAGCTCACCACCCCTTTACTTGGGCTCCCACAGGACACAGGAGGGGCTTTCCCCCTTACGGAGAACTTCGTTAACCCAGACCCAGGGAAAGCAGCAGGTGCGGTGTGTTCGCATAGTTCCCACATGAATGTCCACGTGCACTCTGCCCTCTGAGCCTTCCAGGCTTGGAGCACTCCACATGGTTAGGCCTGGAAACCTCATGGCACCAGTTACTGTGCGGAATTGCATTCAGAGCATTGTGCGAGAGGCCCTAAATTTTAACAGAACAACGTGCCTAAAAATAAATAAATGATGAGCAATTTCTCTCTCTCATTAGCATCTCTTAAAAATGTTGAAGAGGATGAAAACATGGACCTCAGTGATGCTTGTTGCACACTCTTCTCTCATTTTGAGAGTTATTTTGTTGTCTACCAGGATCCAGAGCCTCTCATCATTCCCACTCTCAGAGAAACGACTGCCCTCCCTCTGTGAGCACGGTCCCTACCTAAGTGGCTTCTCTCCCTGTCTCATGTCCCCTCTTTACGCAGCTCAGCATGGCCTTTCTCACTAAGTTCTTCCCTTCATCATCTCATCTCTCCAGTTGGTCCTTCTCTTCCTCACTGAATGAAAGTTTGACAATGTGGCACTTTTCATTGCATTTTTAATCACCTGATTAAGCTCAGATTGCTTAGCCAGTTGGGAAGTGAGTGGGTCAAAGACAATTCCCTTTATAGGACAAAGGAGAAGGGAAGCATAAAGGCTGAGAACATTGCAATATTAATCATTGTTTGCCCCATCATATAACTATAATCTGAAGTTCCTGAGGCCAAAGTTGAAAAATTGATTCCTGCACTGGGCATAATACTGCTCCTTACACCAAGTTAGGCCTCCTTTCCCCGTCATCCACCTCACAGGCACACCCCATTTACTACAGGGGCCCTAAGAGTAGCCTTAGCTTGGCACGGGTTCTAATCTGATAGACCTGAGCATCATCTCACATGTGAAGAGCACCATGTGAAAGTGACGTCCAGTTCCAGTGAATGCTTTCCATAGAAGTTCTATTGAATATATATATTCAATAGATTATATATATATAATATATAGGGGGGGTTGGTGTATTTTCCATCTGCCACTTCTCTTTACCCAGTTTAATGATATGATTTTAAAGGTGCCTATTACATAGCATATTCCAGAGTGTTCTTTCATTTCTCGTTCTTGGAAAGCCTGTGCATTCACATCTGTGACTCCCTGATGCAAGCTGCAGTTTCTGTTAATATTTCATCCTCAGTGACGGAAGGGAGTAACTTCATTTTGGAGCCACATGGCCTTTGGACCATGGCTGAGTCCCTAAAGAGCAGTTTCATATTTGCTCTTTCCAGGTGCCCAGAACAAGTTTTATACTAATTTTTCTGCTTGAAATTCCAACCCATGGCAGTGGTATAAATGAAGCTGCATCTTTGTATTGTGCAGCTGTGGGCTCCATTCCTCCAGGGTGGATCCTCGAAGCCAGGAGTCTTGAGAAAGTTCATCCAACCTTGAATCAGTCTGGGAAAGGACGTAGGCAGATGTGCTTCTTCTGCTTAGAAATAGTTGGTCATTTACACTGCTAACTATGGAAAGACCCCACCTGTGGTTAACTTTATGTGCAACTTGATTAGGTCACAGGTTCCAAGATACTTGGCTAACATTACTTCTGTGTGTGCCTGTGAGAGTGTTTGCAGGTGAGATCAGCATTTGGATGAGTAGACTGAGGAAAGCAGACAGCCCTCCTTAGTGCGGGTGGGCAGCATCAAGTCCACTGAGGAGCTGAGTAGAAAAACAAAAAGGTGGAGGAATGGGAAGTCTGTGAGTTCTGCCTGACTACTTGAGCTGGGTCATGAGTATTCTCTGGCCTTCAAATTGAGACTTACACTATCACTGTACCCTGGTTCTCAGGCATTTAGACTTGGACTAAACTATACCAACTTTCCTGGGCTATAGATAGCACATCTTGGGACTTGTCCGCCTCCATAATCACAGCCAATTTAGCACAGTAAATCTCTTCATGTATATGTGTATGTGTATATATACATAGTTATTTGCCTACTCTCTGGCAGTAAAGCTGAGAATTAGATGTAGTAGACACACAGTTAATGGTCCAGCCAACAGCCGGTCCCCCCTCCTTCATATCTAGCCATGACTGGTTTGGGCAGCAGTGTGTCAGCCTCAAGGGGTAAATCCTGACGGGTCTAAGACAGTTGTGAAAAACATATTGAGTCACTGCATGTCCATCTGCCCTGGAAGCTCAAGGGAGCCATGTAAATACAGTTCTAGCCAATGCAGAAATAAACCACAGGAGCTTGGAAAAAGATTCCTCTTCTTTGATAGAAAGGAGGAAGCTCACGAGAATAGTTCCTTCCTTTAGCATCTTGGCTACCCCCTCTTCCTTCCTGTCTTTGGTAAGTGATGCTCAGAGCTGCAGCCACCATCCTGCAATCATGAAAATCTGTATAAGAATCCTAGGGATACAGATTCAGCACCCTGACACACTTGAGGTGTTGATCCAGCACCACAACTGCCTACTTCTAGGCTTTTGTTGTATGAGACCATTTCAACAGCCTTTGTTATTTAACCACTATTAGCCAATCTTCTGTTACTTTTGGGTGAGAGTGTCCTTAACTGATGCAGAAGCAGGGATACTGCTGTCTTTGGCCCCTCCTCCCAGGCTGCACCAGGTGAGGACCCAGAGTGCCTGGGAGAGGCCCAGCATCTCCTCTGCTGGGTGCCCTGGGAGCAAGGAGAATGTGAGACGGTCAAGCCCAGGCTCTCTGTGCCCATGTGAGCTTCCTGTGCTGCAGAGCAGAGTGCAGCCCTGTGCAGTCCGCAGGCTCGCATCTTTGTAATCCCTGAGAGCAGCAGGACTCAACTCTGCCTAAGCTGAGCAAAAATAGAGCTTTTCTGGAAGGATACCAACGTAGCTCATACCATTAAAAGAAGTGCATAACAACAGATTTTTGGCCAACTCAGGAAGTAGAACAGCGCAGGGAACCTCTCTCAGTACCGGGAATCTAGGCCCATCACTCTAGGATACTGCCATAAAATGACCCCTACTATCTCTTCCAATCAACTGGTGTCTATGTTCACGTTTCAAGTTCCCAGGAGAAAGAATTCGACCAGTGAAGCTTGTTTGATACTCACATCTTAGAAAACTCAGTGTGGCCAGTTAGCTGAGAGGGTTTGTTCGTCAAACCTGACTCACCACCTATCAGGATAGACCACCATCCCCCAGGGAGCCTGCCTCCAGGAGGACCTAGAGGAAGAGGTGCAGGCCAAGAAAAGCAATAACTACAACAGCACTGCCTTTTGTCTTGAAATGCCGGGCATGGTTGTGATGCTGGGACTACTTGGCTGTGTCCTCTTTGGCTCTTTTCAGAACTCAGACCCAAAGTGCTGCTTCGTGTCCCCACATCTCATTCCTGTTCTGAATGGAAAAAAAACGTATTGTCATCAGGTGGGCCCACAACAGGAAAACAATCAAAGGTTTTAAGTAGGAGGACAAGTGTTCCCACCCGTACTTTGAAATCACCCTGGCTTCTATGCAGAATGAGAAATGGACAGTTACAAGCAGGTCCAGGGAAACCAGCTCAGAAACAGGTGCAGGAGCCAGGGAGAGGTGGAGGAGGGTGGTGAGGACAGAGAGAAGGGGTGGCTTCAATTTCTGATGCATGGTCAGGGTGAGAAAGAGAAAGGAAACATAGTTCTGGCTTGCCCACGTGGGTGGATAATGTTGCTGCCCATGGAGAAGGGAAAGCAAGGGAGAGAAGGAATGAATTTGGGCAAATGCTAAGACCTCCACTTCACCCACTAGATTCATTTATTTTTTATTATTTTTGTTATTCTATTATGGTTGTCCCACTTCTTTCCCCAGCCCTACATTGCCGTCCATGTCCATGGGTCACTCATACGTGTTTTTTTTTACTCATCCCTTCCCTTCTTTCCACCCACTAGATTTAGATGCCTGTCCCAGAGAGAATGTCAAGTAGGAAGCCCAGAGCTCTGGATCCAGCCAGAAATATAGATACAGGAGTCACCAGCCTATGAATGGCATAATTACAGGAAACAAAGTAAGGACAGGAGAACCAGAGTGCCAGGTCAGAGCGCTGAGAGGCCTCCCCTGCAGGAGTTGCCATCAGCTGGGCCTGAGGAGCAGCAACCAGCGAGCAGGAAGGAAATCCAGGAGAGTGTGGGTTCTGGGAGCTGAGAGGGAGCACATAATGAATGCCAATTCTGCTGTGATTTCGAGGGCCCCTAATGGGCTGACACTACACTTCTTCCTGCAAATGCTCCCATGCAGCCGTCGGCGTCCCATATCGGCCCCCTCTGCAGAATGAACCGCCGGACTTGTTCCTCCTACTGGCCTCTGCCCACCCACCAGTATCTCTTTGGGGAGGGAATAAAACCTTGGAAGACCAGTGGAGAAAAGAGCCCCCACCTTCTAGACTGCACCTATCCTATACACCTTCCTTCAAAGATTTATTATCATTTTTAACAACTGAGAAATAGAAGAGGAATTTGAGGCTAGATTGAGCTAGTTTTGCAGTTTTCCTATTTTACCCCTCTGTTCACCCCCATCCTTCAGGGGAACTCAAGATATGGTCTGACAGCACAGCGGGGCCTCCTTCCTGCACTGAGCGTGCATTTGAGGTGCAGGCCCAGGCCAGGCCATTCAGGGGAGAGCGTCCAGGTGGCCTTTGGCTCAAGGTACACACCGATCTCAACAGCCCACCTGCTTGGGGCATTTGGCAGGAAACTGAGGCCAAGTAATAGCATTTGTCTTGGCTGGCCTTCAAACTTGCTCTGGTAGCTTAATTTTAAATTTTAGGATAAAAGTGCTTTCACAGGAAAAAGCAAGAAGAGGCAGATATTTCCTTCTGTCTCTGACATTGAGCAGCTGAACCTTACCTTGGAAAGATGGGGAGGCCGTGCCCTCTGGACGAAGAAGTAGGTAACTCTTGTAAAAACCAGCTGTCACGGGAACTCTCAACCTCCCCACAGGGGCAGAGGGGAAAGGCCAGGGCCATCGCAGCAGCTGACTCACAACCACCAAGTTGTAGAATGAAGCCCTCTGTCGGCTGGTGGCCAGGCCCCTCTTCAGAGGGCTTTGTCCATCCTGCTACAAGAAACTCCCAGCAAAGACTTTCCCTACTCTGGTTGGCCCGGCAACACTCTGAAAACCACGAGCCTAGAAAGAACGGTCTTTAGAACCAGAGCGTGCAAAGCACCCAGGCCCACCTTCTCAGTAACTTTCCCTGGGCCTCCCAGAAAGGCAAAGCCTAGTCACAGAGTGGACACCAGGGTCAAGAGGCCTGAATCCCCATCAGGTCACTCGTAAGGCTGGGTGTAAGGAAATGTCACCAAGCCACATCACTATGCAGTCCCGCCAGTCCTCTCTGCTCAGCTCACATGTGCCTGACAAATGCATCAAATTCCTCAAGCTCAAGTGCAAACAGAGAAAGCGTCTGAGCACTTGCAAGAATAGGTGCCATCGTTGTGGGGCAAAACACGGGGGTGGGTGCCAATGCCCCTCATAGGGTCAGATTCCATCCTGTCATCTGGTGCCATCATAGGAAAGCAGATGTCTTACGTCATCTCTTTGAAGCTGGAGAGATGATCAATAACAATACAGTTCTTCTAAAGAAAATCCTGTCCATCAATTTTCTTTGGGAAAAAATAACTTGTTACAACAGAACACCTTTGTCAGAAACGGAATACTTTTCCATCTTGTACTTATCTATAAAGCAAAATATGCATTATACGTTCACTCATTAATTTATCAAACACCTTTGAGCGTGTCAGGTGTGAGAGACCCAGAGGGAACATGTCTCCTGATGTTGAATGATGTAGGAGGAGGCTATACAGTGTGTGAACTGAAGAGTGGAGGTTGGCTATGACAGTATTGACTACAAGAAACATACTTAAAGCATAAGGACAGAATAAAACTCAAAACTTAATTAAGAGATTAAATTAAAAGACATCAGATAAATACTAACATGTGGAAACTAAAGTAGCCATATTAATATCATTTGTAACAGGATTTGAAGCAAAATCATTAATAGAGATAAAGAGGTCATTACATAATGATAAAAGGTTCAATTCACCAAGAAGATATTGCATTTTAAATGTGTGTGTACCTAACGGCCTCAAAATACTTGAAGCAAAAAAGAAAAAGTTCTATGAGGAGAAACTGGCAAACCACAATGTAGGAGTTTAACACAATTCTTTAGTAACGGATAAAATATTGATAATATATAGACAATTTGAACAATTTTAACATATTTTACAAGATAAGCAAATTATTTCACCCCAACCAGGTTACAAAAAATTTTAACTAGAACAATTCCAGGTGTTGATAATGGTGTGCAGCGATGGCCAGCACTGACTCCTGCTGGGAGTGTAAATTTCTACAACCACTATGGAAAAGAGCTGGGTGTTGGTGAGGAAGCTGAGTGTATGCATATCGTGTAGGACCCAGCAGTGCCACTCCCGCACAGACACACCTTAGGGACACTTTCACACACGTGCATCAGGAGATGTGTGCAAGAAAGCTCAGAGCAGCGTTGTTC
Organism: Pteronotus mesoamericanus; assembly: GCF_021234165.1. NCBI lineage: Eukaryota > Metazoa > Chordata > Mammalia > Chiroptera > Mormoopidae > Pteronotus > Pteronotus mesoamericanus. The sequence continues at coordinate 17,225,086 of NW_026555308.1, forward strand.
ACAATAGCCAAAAGTGGGAAGCAATCCCAATGTCCATCAGCCATAAAAAGAGTATGCCATGGCCCACTCATGCACTGCAGTTCTCTGCAATGCTGGAATGAATGGGCTGCCCTTTCCTTCTCTGTTTACACGAGCTAATCTCAAAACCATTATGTCAAGTGAAAGAAGCAAATGTCAGAAAAGAAGTTCAAATACGGCCAAAGCTAAACTATATATTGTTTAGGAGTAGATCACTAGATAGCAAAACTAACAAGGATACTAAGGTAATGACTAACACAACTTTAGGATCATGGTTGTCTCTAGAAAACCAGAGAAGGAATGGGGGATATAATTGGAGAAGGGAACTTGGGGGCTGCTGAGGTGTCGGCAATGTTTTATTAGGTGTGCATATGCAGCACCAGTGTTTTATTGTTGATGTACATACCTAAGGGACTCTTTTATACATGTGCATCAGGGGATGTGCATAGGAAAGCTCACAGCAGCATTGTTTATTTTATTGATATTCTTTAAGCTGGGGGCATACATTTCATGTGTACTCTTGCATATATTATATTTTTTAAAAAAGGAAGGAAATGGCACCACGACATTAACAGAGTAATCTCAGAGTGGGAAGAAAGCTTATGGGTGATGTATTTCTATCTTTATGCATTTTTGCATTTTTTGAATTTTTTATGATAAGCATGTGTATCATTTTGTCACCAGAAAAGAAAGGGACCTTTTGAGAAGTGATGAAAGAAATCACAAAAGGAAAGACTTGAGTTTGACCACATGAGAATATAAAACCTTCACATGTCTAAAACCAAATAAAATTCACAGGTAAATACAATAATAAAAATAATTTACTATGGGAGTTTTACCCATAAATAAGAATAAAAGTACAAGGATAAAAGACATAAGCAAAGAATTCACATAAAAGGAAACACAATTTCCTAAAAACTCATGGAACATGTTCAACCTCAATTAGTAATCCCTCCAAGAAGACAGAATGAAACCCACCGGCCTTCATACCTAGAGAACCTGGATGTGAACTCTCACTCTGCCAATGTACTGTCTGTGTCTTACTTGAGAGTTAGCTTGATATCTACCAAGTCTCTGTCACATAAAATAAGGGAAATAATTAATACTTTGTAGGGTTGTTCTAAGGACTAGAAATAAGACATTCAGTAATGCACAAGGCTTGACACACACAGGTCTAATAAATGGATTTTCTTTTTCAAGCAGTGAGAAGAAAGATAATGGGACCAGCATGTATGGACAGTCCAGTGGGGAAGACAGTCATGAAATGACCATTCCCAGAGTGTAACAAGTATCCTCATAGGGAAAACACAGGGTGTTGAGATATTGGATAAGGGGGTGACCCAACCCTGCTTAGGTGATTACAGACCTTCTTGAGAAAGAGGTGTTTAAGCTGAAATCTGAGGGTGAGTATGGATAACAGAACATAGAGGGAGGTGGAAGAGATTTTATTTTCCAAAAATAGTTGTATTATCTCCCATCCCACATGCATTTCTTGCAATGCAGCTTCGACACATCTCCTTTCTGTAGATGGGGTCTATGTCTTCTCCCTCCAAATGTGATAGGTTTGTAACTATGCTTAACGTGACACAGTGTGACTTCTGATACTAGAGCATGAAGCGTGATACAGCTCCTGCTTGGTGCTCTTATACAAGGTATGAACTGTATATCTGTATATTTGTGGAGTGTAGTTCTCCGAACCCAGCCACCACGTTCTGAGGAAGCCTGGGCAGGCCGCGAGCACCGAGCCTGGCTGAGCGCCTGCAGCCAGCCAGCCAGCCAGGTGAGTGCACCACCTTGAAAGCGATTCCTCCAGCCCATCAACCTGCCCTAGAGGTCACCACATGGAGCAGAAATGAGCCATCCTCACTTAGCTCTCCCCAAATTGCAAGTTCTTGAGCAATGTAAATCACTGCTGTTGTTTTAAGCCATGAGGTGTTGGGGTGGTTGCTATGCAGTGATGGGTGATGAGAATAGGAGAGAGAGCTCCAGGCCTCAAGGGAAGCATTGGTAAATGCCCGGAGTCCAGGGCCAAGGCGACCAACTCATGTCCAGCCTGGCTGAAAGCCACCTGTTGGCGGGAGAATGGTGAGGGCATGGGCTGCAGAGGTTGGCAGCCCAACCTTTCCTCCATCCTGTACAGGAGTTAAGATTTGGGACTGTGGCCTTCAGCAAATGAGAAGAGCTGAAGAGTTTTAAGTATGGTCTCAATATTATCAAAATTGTGCTTTTCGAAGATCACCCAGGTGGTGGCCCGGTGAAAGGATGAACAAGAGTAAAAAAACAGTGGATGTGTGTAAAAAACCAGAATAGAGAAAGCAATTGTGGTTGTGATTCAACTGGGCCCACCAGAGAGAAGCTCTTGAGTTGAGGTGAACTGTCTCCGCACATCCCCCACCACTGTTCTCGGTATCAGGGAGCGACCCTCCACCTCCAGGCTCAAGGGGCAGAGGGAGACGGTTTACCAGCTGGAAGAAGAGCTGTGCTGACTGCACGGGTTATTATGGGCTGCATCTGAACGCTGGCTCAGACCCTGTCCCTTCATTCTGGACCCATCTTGCCCTCCCTTTTGTCATGGACCCCTCTCTCTTCCTTCCATCTTAGAGGAAAGCTAGCTCATGCCTTCTTCTAAATTTACATATCTCACCCCAGGCCCCAAGCCGAGATCTCAGCTCATTTGTTCTCTTCCATTGGGACAATGGAGAACTCTTGTCTAACTGGCCTAGGTGGTATGGGTCACAGGATACCATGAAATAGCTTCAACGAACCAAGGTCCCACTGTAAGACAGTGTTGGCTCGGCCTGGAGAAGAGAGAATGAGGGGATAGAGGCACGAAGAAAGCAGATATCAACCCCAGGAGGCCGCCTGCAATGAGAAGCCTTCGCCAGTGCTTGGGAACTCATTGGAAGGCAGACAAGCAGCTTTTTATTGAATTTGTTTTCCCTCCTAAAGGTTCTCACCAGTGTCTCTCAGTCTGTCCCTAGAAATCAGGCCTTAGTTTGGATTATCTGCTTGTGGTGACATTCCTGTTACCCAATTCACTGCCATGAGAAACTGAGACTTAGAGAGACTGGTAATTTTCCTAAGGTCATAAAACTGAGAATGTAATATCAGGCTTTGGAGTCAGACACCTGTCTCTTAACCATTATGCCTGTGGATCTTCTACTTTCTGAGCATATGAATATGAATCACCTAATTAAAAATCAGATTCCTGGACCCATGCCCCAAGGATCCTGGCTCAGAAGGTCATGGGGGTAGGGGGCCGCGGGGATGTGTGCACATTATAAGCAATACCAGATGTTTCTGCCGTCAGTAGTTGTGAGGTCTCCCATAAATGGCTCTGTACTTCCTGGCTTTCCAAAGATCTGAGTTCTGCCTCTACCACAAAACCTTCTGGACCTACCGTCCTCCACCCTCAGCATTTTTTGTCTGCTTCGCCTTTCTGAATACTTATCACACTCAGTCATACATGCTGCCATCTCAGATACATAAGGGCCTCAAGATAAGCATTTCTCTTATACAGTTTCCTTTGTCCCGATGTTCCCAGCACAGTGACAGCCAGGCAGGGATTTGAAAATACCTTTAGTTTGCACTGATTTCACATTTCAAGGAGCCCAGATAAGGGGCTCCTGAACAAAACCATGGCTTTTTAAAAATCCTCACCCAAGGATATGTGTATTGATTTAAGAGGATGGGACAGAGAGAGGGAAAGAGAGAAAAAGAGATGTGCAAGAGAAACATCAATCAATTGTCTTCTGCACATACCCTGACTGGGAATCCAACCTGCAACCTTTTCATGTGTGGGATGACGCTCCAACCAACGGAGCCACCAGCCAGGGCAAAACCATGGCTTTTGAACAGCAGGCATTGTTTGATTAATGAAATCATCATAAACATATTGAATTTACTTAATAATAAGTAATCACAATCAATTGATAATAAAGTAAAATACACAATCACTTAATTGAGAATAATTATATTAAATGGCAAACTTAGGCTCCTGATTAAAATTAATTGTATTGCTGAGACAGTCTTGGAATCCCAAAAGCAAGTAATTAAACTTTCTTAGGTAAGGAAGGATAAATTCTCCTATTTGACTGTCCAGGAAGAAGGGATTCATTTACAGTCAATTTTTAAACTAGATTAAGAAAAGTAATGATGGCATTACCTTTGGACAGATGCTTAAAAGGGAAGCTAGTGCTGGATTAATTTGAATGAGCAAATATTGAACTTTTCTCAAAAGAGTACCATTTAATCTGGCAACTCTGGGGAGGCTTTGCTAATTAATTAGGATTTGGGTTGAAAAATGTTGCACACTGAGCCCTTGTGGGACATTTAAATAGTGAGCGGGCCACCAACCCAGACCTCAGATGAGACTTTGTTCCTCATGCACCACTTGGCCAATTAGGAGCTCCTGAAGGTAAGCCTTGTGTCAACTCTATTAGTGCTTCCCAGGCTTCCATGTGAGGAATCGCCTGAAATCTTGTTAAAATGCAGAATCTGATGCTGTAAGTCTACAGAAGGACTTGAGATTCTGCATTTCTGACAAGGTTCTAGGTGACAGACTACACTGAGTAACAAAGTTCTATAGCACACCCTGGCAGCCCATTCTCAGCAATCAGGTCTGTCCCTAGAATTTCCAGCAACATTCCATGGAGGCCTGGAGAGATTCTCTTGGCCAGGATTTCATGTGCATTGCCCGTTACCTCGTAACTATGCTCAGTTCCTAGGTAGGCTAAGCACTTTATCATTTAATGCCTTGGCTTGAAGAGGAGCCAGAAACCTAAGGTCAAGCCACAGAAACAAACTCTGGCTACCTGGGGGACAGATTTCTGTCTTGCATCACTTGGGGCTCGAATGGAATTGACTTATTTTGTATATGTGGAGCTGCTGAGACCAAAGGAGGGCAAGGAAGGCTTACTACAGCACTGTAAGGTCTGCACTGTCACAGAAAGAGGCCAGCAAGGCTGGGCACATTCAGGAGAAGGCACTCAACTACCAGATTCCCCCCTGAGAGGGAAGAAGAAGATAGGAGCCTGTGACCAGCATCCTAGGCTTTGGAAGGGCTGCCTGAGGGACTGGCATCAGCCTCAGCTGACTTGGAGCACTGATGGGAGCCAGCACATTTGGAGGCTTGAGGGCCACTGAGTAAAAAAAGTCGTGCAGAAAAGCTCACTGAGGCAACATCAAAGAACCTGCAATATCACAGACAGACACCAGGAGGAGGTAGAGATTATGAGCTCCTGAAAATATATCAGGAAAATTATTTAGGGAAGTAAATGCACAAGCCCAGAGAAGTTACACCATCCCCAAATGGTTTCAGAGTCCCCTAGAATCCTTAGCCTGGCTGAAAAGTACACAAAGGCAGTGTGTAAAGACTGGGAGAAGTAGCTGTTTTTTTCCTAATATATCAAAGTCAACGACGACAAAGAAACAATAAGGCACATGAAGAAACAGGAAAACATGATGCAACCAAAAAAGCAAAAATTAAATTTCCAGGAACCAAGCCAACAAAAGGGAGATCTATGAATTACCTGACAAATAATTCAAAATAATTATATTAAAGAATCTCAGTGCTCTATGAAAGAACACATACAACAAAATGAAATCAGGAAAATAATACATGAACAAAACAAGAATATCAATAAAGATATAGGAATTATTAAAACAAACAAACAAACAGAAACTCAGGGATTAAAGAATACAAGAACTAAATTGAAAAAACACACAAGACGGATTCAACACCAGACTTGATAAAGTGGAATAAAAAATCAGTAAACTCAAAGAGAAGTCATTTGAAATTATTGAGTCAGAGAAACAAAAAGAAAAAAAGAATAAAGAAGAATGAATAAAGCCAAAGGAACTTACACAACACCATCACGCAGACCAATAAACACATTGTAAGAGCTCCAACAGAAGAGTGAAAGAGATGGAGAGCTTATTTAAAGAAAAATGACTAAAAATTTTCCAAATCTGGGGGGGGAAGAAATGGACATCCAAATCCAAGAAGCTCAAGGAAAGCCAACTAAGCTGACTTCAAAGAAGCCCACACCAAGGCACATAATCAAATAGTCAAAAGTCAAAGACAAAGAGAGACTTTTGAAAGCAGCCAGAGAAAAGTGACTTTTCATATACAAGGGAGCTCCTGATAAGATTACCAGTAGATTTTTTTTTCAACAGAAACACTACAGGCCAGAAAGAAATGAGCTGATATATTCAAAATGCTGAAGAAAAAAACTGCCAACCCAGAATACTACATTTGGCAAAACTGTATTACAAAAAAATGAAGATGACATAAAGACTTTCCCAGGTAAAGGCTACGGGAGTTCATCATCACTAGACCTGCCTTACAAGAAATACAAAAGGCAGTCCTGAAAGTGGAAAATTAAAAACTTAGAAAACAGCTCTTGCATCTCAGCCGCCAACATGCCATCCGGACTGAGGAAGACTTGGAAACTTCGGGGCCACATGAGCCACAGCCACCACCGCATCGGCAAGCACAGGAAGCACCCGGGAGGCCGAGGTAATGCCGGTGGCTTGCATCACCACAGGATCAACTTTGACAAATATCACCCAGGTTACTTTGGGAAAGTTGGTATGAGGCACTATCACTTAAAAAGGAACCAGAGCTTCTGCCCCACTGTCAACCTTGATAAACTGTGGGCCCTGGTCAGTGAGCAGACACTGACCAGGGTAAATGCTGCCAAAACTGTCAACCTTGATAAACTGTGGACCCTGGTCAGTGAGCAGACATGGGTAAATGCTGTGAAAAACAAGACCGGAGCCACTCCCATCATTGATGTGGTGCAATCGGGCTACTACAAAGTTCTGGGGAAGGGAAGGCTCCCAAAACAGCCTGTCATTGTGCAAGCCAAATTCTTCAGCGAAGAGCTGAGGAGAAGATTAAGAGTGTTGGTGGGGCTTGTGTGCTGGTAGGTTGAAGCCACACGGAGGGGAATCCATTAAATTCTCACAAGTGGAAAAAAAAAAACTTAGAAAACAGCATGAAAGCATATGAAAATATAAATCTCAGTGGTAAAGATAATATATAGGAAAATACAGTATACTACAATGCTGTAATGTTGGTACCTACAGCACTTTTAAGTTTAGTATGAAATTTAAAAGTCAAAAGCATAAAAATAATTATAAAACCACGTTAATGAATACAAAATATATAAAGATGTAATTTGTGATATCAGTAACATAAAGTGGGGGTGACAGATATAAAAGTGTGAAGTTTATGTATATGATTGAGTTAAATATTTATCAGTTAAAGTAGATCGTTATAACTATAAGATGCTTTATGTAAGAACCATGGTAACTGCAAAGAAAATACCTAGAAGTACACATAAAAAAATGAGAAAGGAATCAAGTCATGTCAATACAAAAAAAAAATAAGAAATCAATGAAACAAAAAAGAGGCAGTAAGAGAAGAAGCACAAAATGGAGACTTCTGGATAATATGGAGATGTAGATAAACACAGCTCACCTCCTAGCACAACCATAGCAAAAATTACAACTAAAATACAAAACAACTATCACCCAGAATCATCAGAAAATCGAGCTGTATGAAAGTCCAACAACCAAGGAATTACAGAAGTCACATTCATCCCTATGGGTAGGAGGGGTAGAGGTACAGAGATGTGGAGATGTGGAATGGTCACTCCAACTACGTGTGGTAGATAAAAATTGGAAGGGATACCTCTGGAGTAAGGGACCTCAGCCCCACACCTGACCACCCAGCCCAGGGTTTCAGTGACAGGAAGATAAGTCCCCATAACTTCTGGCTGTGGTGGTTGGGGCAGAGGAAGAAACTGTGGGATTCTGAGCCATCTCCTTTTAAAGGGCTTGAAATAGATTTAGGACTTAAACAAACCCACTCCCTCTGAGCTCCAGCACCAGGGCAGCAGGAGGGATAACAGTGGCACACAAGGAGAAACTGAAGTGGCTGGCATCAAGGTGAGTGCCAGGGGACAGCTCCCTCTTGGGCAAAACCCCAGAGGCCAGACAGTGGTTGTAGTCCCTTTTCTGAGCCCTCCCCAATACAGAGCCATAGAGCAGAGACACCATATCTGAAACTCTATCAATCTGGTTCACATGGATTGCCCCATCCTGGTGGTTACCTAAAGGCTCTGCCCCATCCAACTTATGGGTGTGCTATTCTACAATAGGCCACACTACTAATACAGGAATCAAAGCAATTCTACCTAATACATGGAAACAAACACAGGGAGCCTGCCAAAAAGAGGAGACAAAGAAATATGGCCCAAATGAAGAACAGAACAAAACTCCAGAAAAGAACTAGACAAAATAAAGATAAGCAATCTGTCAGATACAGAATTCAAACATGGGTTATAGGATGCTCAAGGAAGTCATTGGGTACTTCAACAACATAAAAAAGACCCAGGTAGAAATGAAGGTTACTCTAAGTGAAATAAATAAATTTTACAGAGAATCAACATTGGAGTAGATGAAACCAAGAATCAAACCAATGATCTGGAATATAAGGAAGAAAAAAAAAAGCATTCAATCAGAACAGCAAGAAGAAAAAAGAATTTTAAAAAAATGAGAATAGACTAAGGAGCTTCTGGAACGACTTCAAACAAACCAACACTCAAATCATAGGGGTGCTCAAAGGAGAAGAGAAAGATCAGGAAATTGAAAACTTATTTGAAAAATTAATGAAAGAAAACTTTCCTAATTTGGTAAAGGAAATAAACATACCAGCCCAGGAAGCACAGAGTCCCAAACAAGATGGATGCAAAGAAGCCCGCTCCAAGAGACATCATAATTAAAATGCCAAAGGTTAAAGATAGAGAATCTTAAAAGCAGCAAGAGAAAAGAAATTAGTTACCTACAAAGAAGTTCCCATAAGACTGTCAGCTGATTTCTGAAAAGAAATTTTGCAAGCTAGAAATGACTGGCAAGAAGTATTCAAAGTGATAAAAAGTGAGGACCTACAACCTAAATTACTCTATCCAGCAGAGAGAATCAACAGGCAGATAAAGTGCTCCCCAGACGAGATAAAGCTAAAGGAGCTCATCAGCACCAAACCATAATTATATGAAATGTTAAAGGTACTTATTTAAGAAAAAGAAAATCAAAACTATGAACATTAAAGTGGCAATAAATTCACAACTATCAACAACTGAACCTAAAAACAAACTAGGCAAACAAACAGAACGACAACAGAATCATAGATATGGAGATCATTTGGAAGGTTATCAGTTGGGAGGGGGAAGGGGGAGAATAGGGAAAACAATGCAGAGATTAAGAAGTACAAATTGGTAGGTACAAATAGTCAGATATTAAGAACAGTATAGGAAACGGAGTAGCCAAAGAACTTATTCGCATGACCCATGGACATGAAGTAAGGGGGGGATTGCCAGAGGGAATAGAGGGTACCAGGTAGAGGTATGCAAAGGGGGAGAGATTGGGACAACTGTAATAGCATAATCAATAAAGTATACATATAAAGAAAAGAAGTACAAAATAGCTGCAGGACAGACAACAATGAACAAGTGGCAATAGTAAATCCTCTGTGTCAGTAATTACCTTAAATGTTAATGGATTAAACCACCCAATCAAACAACATAGAGTGAATTTTCAAAGGAAGAAAAAATACATAGAATGAGGACACTTAGGATATAATCTCTTAACAAAAATTGCAAGTATACATTATTGTCACCTATAGTCATGCTATATATTAGATCCTCCAAACTTCTTCATCTTATAACTGAAAGTTTGCTTCTTTTTTTCTCACCAACCTCTGCTATTTGTCCCACCTTCCATCTCCTAGTAATCACCATTCTACTCTCTGTTTCTGAGTCTGACTTTTTTCTTTTTGCGTAGGAGGGAGTCACAAACAAGTGATATCATACAGCTTTTGTTTTTTTCTGACTGGCTTATTTCACACACACACACACACACACACACACACACACACACACACACACAGGTGAGGGGGTTCATCACCATTAGATCTGCCTTACAAGAAATGCTGAAAGGAGTTATTCAAGCTAAAGCGAAAGGATGTTTATTAGTAACATAAAAAATATGAAAATGTAAAACAATGGTAAAGGTAAGTATATAGTCAAATTTAGAACACTTTAATAGTATAATATGATAATGTGTTAACTAGGGTGGGTTGGGTGGCTCAGTTGGTTGGAGCATCGTCCCATATACCAAAAGGATGCAGGTTTGATTCCCGGGCAGGGTCCAAACGAGAGGCAGCCAATCAATCTCCGTCCCACCCACCCCCTCACCTCTCTCTCTAAAATCAATTAAAAAAACACATGATGAGGATTAATAATAATAATAATAATAATAATAATAATAATAGACACTGCTAATAAAACTGCAACCCTACTACCCCTGGACAATGAAGTGTCTGTCCCCTTGCAGAGTGGACCTTGTACAGTCCTGCTTCTTTGCTTCACCAGCTCCCAAGTCAAAAATGGTGCATGAGCACAGCCTGGTAGAGCCTGGATTAGGTGCCTATTTTAGCTGAAAGGTAGACTGAGGACAATATCTGACATTTTTAACTCCCACCATGGTGGGCTTGCCACTGACCAAGACTCACATGATGGGGAGCCCCATAGACATAGAAAGAGGGTTCAGGTGCTCGGTGGCCTTGAACAATAGCCAATGTCCACCATACCCATCCTTTCTTTCTCTTCCTCTTTGCCACCCCCTGACCCCTTACACATTCCCTTCACCCAGCTCAATTCTCCTCCTGCTTTAGGGCACAGGTTAGAGGCCATGTCCTCAAGAAAGCCTTCCCTGACCCGTCCTCCCCCAGCCGAGGTCTGGCTCATTCCCGGGGTGTTTCCATACGTCAGGTTTGTATCACGTCAGCCCTACCACACTATGAGTCTTGAGGACGGAAGTCTCATCTGACCCTGCAAGGGACCCAAGACTCAGCAAGCATTAAGTAAAAGAGAAAGGAAGGGAAGAAAGGGCCCCTCAGCGAGTCAAGGTCACCTTTCCCAAAAGAGAGCAGCAGACACAGCGCCGGGCAGCCTACTGGGAGCAGAGGGGCACAGGGCAAGGAGAAGATGAGGTGAATGGACAACCTTGCACCACCTGGGAAATGGTCAGTGCGTGTGAGTCTGATGGTCAGAAACCAACGTCACTAGGGTAACGAGAGGAAGTCTTCTTCCCAAACAGAAAAACCTAGAATCGTTGTAAACATTCTAGAGCTGTCAAAAGCCCATGATAGCTCCTCCACATAAATTATGAAACATATCACAGTTCTATGCAGATTCACTCTGTCAGTGTGAAAACATCTCAATTTTTTAAAAGACAGAATATTAAGACATCACTAGTGTATCTGCTCTTTTCCTGCCTCACGCCACCTCCCCGCCCCCACCAAAAACAAAACAAACCCCCACTCACTTGACATCGAAGCTCAGTCCAGTCCAGGCAGGACTGTGGCAAATTTGGCCTCATGCCAGGGAGGGTGCATGCTGGGCCCTTCCCCAGAAGCTGCAGCCATGAGGCCGTTTCAGAGCTGAGTCAGTCAGAAAATTCTCCAATTCGCCTAGAGGTGAGGCAGGCGGACAAGCTGGCCCCACGGGCTAGGAACAGAGCACCCCTCAGAGGGCTCCAGGTCTGCAGTGTGAGCACAACGGGGACTCTTAGGCGGGAGAGCCTCCCCTCATTTCCTGACCACCTCCAGTCATGGGCTAAAGGCCACAGCTCTGTTTTTCTTTCCGCTTTTTTCTGGCCCCAGGGAAGGAGGGGACAGCCTGCATGTGGCTTCTCTGCATCATCATTCCCTGCTGCCCACGAGGCCGTGGGCGTGGGAAGGGTTGGAGGAGGCCGCTGAACGGGAGGAGTGCCCACCACGTCCGTATTTGCCTAGCGGTGGGGGAGCCCGGAATCCAGCAGCCTGGCTCTCACCTGGACTTTGAAACTCATATTCCACTTAAATCGCTTTGCCGGTCGGTTGAATAACAATACATTCTCTTAAGCCAGGCTAATGGGAAAGTAATCTTTCTCTTTCAAAGCTATTGCTCTGTGAAGTGCTTACCAAACAGGGTTTTTAAATAGCAAAAGAGCCAAACTCAATTTGGGAGTTAATGAGTTTCAACCCAGCTGGAAATGCTCGTCTTCATCCCCATGGTGGAAACTGGGATTGGAAAACCACAACGAGCCCCAGCGGCTTGGGAGCTGAGGAGAAGCCAGGAACCTATGGCAGCTTCCGGCAAGGCCACTCCTGGGCCCTGCCCCAAAGATCTTCCTCCCTGGACCCTAGGACTCTTCCCTGCGGCCACCTAAAATACCTAGACACGGGCTCAAACACCTGGGGACCAAAGGACCAAACCAAAGAGAAGACCCATATGTGACACCTGAGTTTACAGGAAAGCCTTCAAAGGCACTGTGTACAAAAAAACAACCCTCTCGCTCCCCAAGGACCAGAGGCCACAATGGCTGTTGCCACCATGTATTTAACTCCAAGACATGTCCAGGCCTTCAGGCTCCGGTCCTTTCAACTGGAGACTCCACTCGGCCGTTGGGAGCTGAGGCCGCCCGTCCTCCTGAGGCTGGCAGCCTGGCCCACGCCAGGCTTAGGTCTGTACTGGCCAAGAAGGGCCCAGGCCAGGCCAGCCATGGAGGAGCTGCCCTGGCCAGGGGGAGCGGGTACAGCTCGGTCGCCCTCCCAGCGCCCACACTCGGTTTCATCGCTGGGCCCCAGACTTCCCCGCCGCACCAGGGCTCCCCAGCGGGAGGTCAGGCACCCTCCAAGCAGCCTCCCTGTTCCTGAAGCATGGGAAGCGCTGACCGAAAAGTCGGCCAAGGACTGCCAGCCTGTCAATGCCTCCGCTGCCCCAGAGGCCCGCAGTCAGCTCCTCTCTCTCCATCTCAGCGGCATTTTTCTGGCAGTGTGATTCTATCAGGCATTTAAGTTATTGAATGAGCTTCCTTTTGGTTTTTGGTCTTGTTCATTGTAAGACTGCGGTTACAATTCTATTCAGAATCTTTAAGAACTGCCCTCCCGCCCCTCCTCGTGCCCTGCACAGGCTCCAGCAGCCGTACGGCACTGGCTTTTTCCCGTCCCGCCGTCCCCTTTCCCTTCCCCTTTCCTTTCCCCACTCCTTCTGCCTGTCACCCAGGAGCCACCCTACAGCCTCCATGCCTGTGTTCCTCTCTCCCAGCAGCTGGCCCTTGGGCGGTGGTAGTGTGTTGGGAGGGGAATTAACAACAAAACTTTCTGCAATGGTTTCCCTTCTACTCAACTTGAATCCCCACCCTGCCAAATGGTGGGGTGGAAGCGCAAAAAATAATTGTCCTCCCACCTTCCTAAATTCTTCTGGCTAGGCTCATGATCAAATTGTCATGAGACAGAGCAACAGGAGAAACCCAAGCTTAATACGTATGTGCTTACGGGGGTGCCATCAGAACATGAGAGCGGAGGACAGTTGAGGCTTCTATGCCATCCTGGATGAAGGAGAGGGAGGCAGGCAACTTCCTGGTACATGAGAAAGGGCAAACATGTGGTAAGCAAATTCTTGCTGGGCCACCCAGAAACCATAGGACACAGAGAGGAATCCAGGAAACAGAGTTGTTGGATTTTTCCTGCTCTGCCACATTTAACTTATGTATGCTAAGGTAAATATGCTGAGGTGAATATACTAAGGTAAAAAGTTCACTTCTTTTAAGCAAATTTTTCTATCTGAATTCCCCTGGGCAGGTAAAGGAGGGTAGAGGATAAAGGTTTCCTTCTGAGTCTTTTTTCTTAATAACAAGCTTCAAATCAATTTCCCAAAAGGCATAGTAGGGGGTGGCAAACTCTGGTCCCCTTCGGTGGGAATGCAGGTCACTGCCGACCTGCACCCCCCACCTCTCTCACACTCATCTCTCTCTCTCTCTCTCTCTCTCTCCCCCTCTCTGCTTCATCTCCGCGCCAACAGCAAGCATCTTTCAGATAAGACACCCCATGGAGTTGGTTGCAAGGGATTCAGGTCCCCAATCTTATAAATGGTCCTGAGATGAATCCCTCATCCTCTGCAGAAAAGGGAGGAGCAAGGGTGTACCCCAGCCAGGCAGCCTTCTCTGACCTTGCCCAGGATGTTGGAGTCACTCCATTTTCAATGGCTCAGGACTTCCCCTGTCACATCGCTCTGGGCAGGGAGCTCTCCATCCTGGGCCTGGGCACCCCAGTAGAGATACAGGATGCATGTGGGCCAAGGCTGGCACAGTGGTTCTCAAAGTGTGACCTTAGGTCCAGCGGCCTCCGCATCACCTGGGAACTTGAAAGAAATGCTAATTTTCAAGTCTCAACCCAGATCTACTGAATAAAAATTTCAGGGGCGGAGCCCAGACATCATCCGAATGATTCTGACTGGTGTCAAAGCATAAGAACCACTGCTTCTGGATGCACAGTATTCTCCTTTATTTTTTTCAGCCATGCCTCTGACCCTACATGTTTAACTTCTATAGTTTCTAAGCAGTTGAAGTGACTTTTCTAAGTTCCGATAGATATGTAGTAATAGTGTGGTGTCTAAACTGGTAAAGATAGTTATTTCTAGTGCTTGCTAGTGGAGCTACTGCCGGGAGCATCAGCTCTGAACGTACATAAAGATAGAAAAACTGTTTTCCTCTACTCTACTCATACTTCTGACACCCAATGTGTGAGGTTTTCCACACTAAGCAATTCTCCAGTTCTCGATGGATAGCAACTAGGTATCCTACAACTGAACTCAATTCTGACACTAACTGACTGGAGTTAGCACAGAACTCCATGTTAAGGGCTCAGTCCCACAGGACTGCCCCCGCTTTAGGCACCAATCTCAAATCCCAGCCACCTGCACTTTCGATCTAGCAGGAAAAAATTAGGAGTTCCCATGATCCACTCCTGTGCTCACTGATCCCAGGGAAGTAGTTTATTTGCTATTACCAATTCATCACAAAGGATATTTGCATCACCCTCTGGTTGCTTGAGGTTGTATATGGCTCGGATGCCATACAAAGTACCACAGATGGGGGCGGGCCTTAAATAACAGACACTTACTCTCTCACAGTTCAGAGGCCAGAAGCCCAAGATCAAGGTGTCAACGGGGTTGATCCATTCTGAGGCTCTCTGAGCCTCAGCTGTCTTCTTGCTGTGACTTCACGCGGCCTTACTCTGGGTGTACACTTCCGGTGTCTCTTCCTTTTCTTATAAGGACACCATTCCCATTGGATCAGGCTTCACTGTATGGCCTCATTTAACCTTAATTACATCTATAAAGACCCTAACTCTAAACATGGGGGTTAGGGACTCAAACTATGAATTTTGAAAGGCATAATTCAGTCCACCCTGCCGCCCCCCCCCCGCCCCCGCCCCCAGAGACCCAGCTTAATGTCCCTTTGTCCTGGTGTCTTCACTAACCTAGCCTCCCTCCCCATCTCTGGGACACCCCCTTCCTTAACCTTCATAGCATTGAGCATAATTATAGTCATGTATTTACATGCATGAGTGTTCATTTATTGTCTGTCTCTCGCATTGGATGATAAACCTCAGGGGCCATGTCTGCTTTGTTCCTGCTGTGTTTCTAACACCTGGCAAGGTGCCTAGCCCCGAGTAGGTACTCAATAAATATTTTTGAATTAATTAATCAATGCTTACTTATTTGCAAAGGAAGCAAGAGAGTCCATCTCAGCAACATTTTGGTTGGATGCAACTAAAAAACACAAACAGGTTTTTTTTTTCAATCAACGAGAGTACTTTTCCAATAAACTCAGTGAGTCCAGCATCCAGCCAGCCCCATCTTCTATTTCCCACAAATGCCTGTGTGATGGATAGTTTGAGAGGGAGGACAGTGAGCACAGGATCAATGATTCCATAAGCTGATATTAAAGGCAAAACATCAAAAGACAGTCTCCATTCAGGGTAGGGGTGGGAGTTACAAAATTACACAAAGGCATGACTGGGGATATCGTTGAGGGGGGAGGCTGAGTGTCCTGTTAGAGACATGCTACCCCACAGGCTCCCTGCCGTGCTGAATGAAGCCAGCCCCCTGTACAGTCTTGGTATGTCTACCTAAACGCCCAGTTATTCAATGGGATTAGGTTTGGCCAGCTGTGCTCACACCTGGTCTGACAGACATCAGCTGATAAGTCTTCTTTTTCACTTGGGCTTCTGAGTTTTACTGTGGCTCCTTCCTGAGTGTGTCTCTTCAATATAATTCTCTCTGTTTAAAGGGAGAAACATCAATGTATGAGAGAAACGTTGACCAGTTGCCTCTCGCACGAGCCCCATCCGGGGACCACCTGAAACCCAGGCATGTGCCCTGGCCAGGAATTGAACTGGCAACATTTTGGTTTGCAGGATCATGCCCAACCAACTGAACCACACTGGGCAAGGCTCTTCAGTATAATTCAATCAGAGTAATTGCTTTCCATAACATTTAGTCAATACCAACTTCAACATACATACAATACAATTTTCACAACACAGAACAATACTTTTAATTTCTTAGCACAAGCAATTCTTCAGTATTCTTGGTGCTCAACGCGTGGCCTGAGAACAGCACCATCAGCATCACCAGGGAGTCTTTTGGGAATGCAGAGTCCCAGACCCCGCTTCAGAGCTACAGAGTCAGAATCGGCATTTTAATTACATCCCCAGGGGGCTCAAATGCACCTGAAATTCTGAGAAGCAACAACCAAGAGCAACTTCACTGGAAATCTCCCCAAACACAGTTTCTACTAATGACCACATCCCAGAATGACTACCACGTGGGATTCTACCCCTTGTCTTCAGGGGAGGTCCAGGGCAACAGACTTTATACCCACTCCCGCCATGTAATCCTCAGAAATGATATGTCTAGTATCTCCCAAGTTTGCCTTTTAAAAGAATTCCGGGAGCTTTTTTACAAAAAAATAAAATAAAAAAATTAGATGTCATCTAAATCTCTCATTTTAGAATTGAAAAAGTTTAACCCTAGTATGCTGACTGCTTTAGAATGACAAGCAAGTCATGTTGCCCAAACAACTCTATCTCTACCCAAAATGATTTGATGTGTTTAGTTTGTGTTTCCTTACTTCCTGCCAGTATTCTCACATTGCAAGGCTAGTTTGGGGTTTTGAGAGATGAAAATACGGTTAATAGCGAGTGTGATTGTGTGACGTGAGCAATTTAGTTCTAAAGCACCTGGCCATGAGAAATCCCTGGAGTCAGAGACAGCAGCGACTGGTACATACCTTCCCCCAGTGAAGGGTTTCGAGTGCTTCCAGGGTTTCTCTAGGGAGCTGGAGAGATTAGGAAGAGGACTCAGAGCTGGCAGTTCTAACCCAGACAGAAGCCCAGAGCTGTCGACGCTGGTCACATAAAACAGGTGTTCTTCCTGTTTTATGAAGACCCAAGAGTAGGGGGGTCTTCATTCTCATCACAAAACCCCAATGTAGACCCCAAGGAGTCTGTCATGACACAGAAGGTTCGGTGGCTTCCCCACAGGTTGGGAGCATCAGATATTTGGGTTTATACTGAGCTATTTCGTATGCCTTTGCCAAGTTTATCAAATCAATCAGTGTCTTCCAAGACTACATGAAGTAAAAAATGCTGCAAGGTATTGGGTGTAAAGTAGTAATTTGGTTACTTCTCAGAAACCCCATGGAGGATGCTGGTGAACTCCAGAGGGAATAATGGTTGAGGCACCCTTGAATGTTGGCACATGTGCCCGAATATTATCCAAGGAAATGAGATCTGAGAGGCTGAGACGGTGATGTTCCCTATGGTCCAGTGCCCATTAGAGAGAGTTAAAATGTCCCTTTGGAGGGAGCAGAATCTAAGGTGGTGGTTAAGATCATGGAGCAGACTGCAGCGCCACCAACTGGTGAATTCAGGAAAGTTACTGCAGCGCTCTGGGCCTCAGTTTTCTCATCTATAAAATGGGAACTGAAAATACTACAAGGCTCAGGGGGGGTTGGTTGTCTGAAGAGTAAATTAATGAACATAAAGTGCCCAACATAATGCCAAGCCTGTAGAAGACATCAGTCCATTGTTCTTATTTTACTAAGAATTTATTTGCTATATCTTAAGCCCTGGAGACAGGAGGCTGCCTAATTTGTCTTGGTCCTTGTAGCCCCAGAGCCTGGCAGGGTGACTGCATATGCCAAGGACTTGATGAATGAGTAAGTAAGTGAGGAAATTTCCCCTCGAACCATGGGCATGGGCCCAGAGGTTGCTGCGGTTGTGATTGTCCCAGTGGTTCACGGTGTTCTAACCACAGAGAAGTGGGAGGAGCATAACAAATAAAAGGAAGCTGCAGAGACAACCATTAAAAATAAAATGTATCTGGCCCTGGCCAGGTGGCTTAGTTGGTTCAGCGTCGTCCCATACACCAGAAGGCTGTAGGTTTGATCCCTAGTTGGGGTACGTACCCGAGGCAACTGATAGATGTCTCGCTCTCTCTCTCCTCCCCACTTCCTCTCTCTCTAAAATCAATGAAAATACCTCAGGTAACAATTAAAATATGGTAATAATAAATACATAAAAATAGAATGTATCTGTTGAAGCAGGCAGCTTTGAGGAAAGGTTTAGAAATTACAAGTGCCAAGGAGAGATTAAGACAGAGAGGGTCTGGGGAGGTCTTGTGTGGCTGATGTGAGCAGACCCGGAACTCGAGTGGGGAGGGACGGGAAGGGAGAGCGCAGCGGGGTGCCTGGGCTGAGGGTCGCAGGCACGCGGCAGGGGCGGGGCAGCAGAGGGCCCACACCGGCTCCTGGTCCCAGCGGTACTCCCTTGTTCTAACCCGTGTTACTGGAGAGCAAGTTCCAAAAATGCTCATGAAGTCATTGGTGTTGCTGTGCTGGGAGGTCCTTTACAAAGCTGTGGCCCTCGGGGTCCTGGTGTGACTTAGACGAGAAACAGCAGCCTGCCGCCATTGTTGTTCTGCTGCAGCCGGGGCGCAGGGGGAGAGACACTGCACCTCCCAAGTCCGCTTCCTGGAGCTGCTCTCCTCTCACCCCTGTGCCCCTAAAGGCTCCACGCCCACCTGAGACGCACATTTGAAGTAAGAAGGAGGTGGTCGTGTCAGAGGGACTGAGTTACTTCCCCAAATCTGAGATATATGAAGAGACAGATTGAAGGCCTGGAACTCCACTTATCTTCCAGTTGGGGGGTGCGGGGAGCAGATTTGAGCAGCATCCAGGAATCCGAGAAACCTGGAACCCTCCAGAGGCCACCTGCCTTTCTGCTTGGCAGCTTTGTGTGAAGTCCCAGCTTCCTGCCGCCTCCAGGTGAGCGCCCAAAATGAAAAGAAAGTGCTGGTACGCAGGAGAGCAGTGGGGTACTGTAGGGACCGTCTCTGTCTCCGGTCACGCCCTGAGCCCCTGGAAGGAGGAGGCTGGGATGCAGCCCGGCCAGAACAGCAGGGCAGGCTCATGCTTTGAAGGGCCGTGTTCTGACCCCGACTCCTGCTTTTCCTCAAGGTGCACCCCTCGCTCCCCCTAGCCCTGAGGCGAGCCCAGAGGTAGCAGAGAGCAGAAGCAGGAAGCATCTGTCAGCACCTTCTGTTCTTTGTTTCTTTTTCATTAAGTTGTGGTAAAATATGCAGAACATACAATTTGCCATTAGCAACATTTAGTACATGCACAATGGTGTGCAGCCCTGAGCATGGCCTAGTTCTGGAACATTTCAGTTTTGTGGCTCCCAAGAAAAACCCCACCCCCATTAAGCAATCCCTCCAATCCCCACCTGCCTGTCACCACTAGCCTGCTTTCTGTCGTTATGGACTCACCTAGCCTGGACATTTCGTGTAAATGGAATCATACAATATGTGGCCGTAGTGTCTGCTTCTTGCACTTAGAGTAAGTTTTCCAGTTCATCCTCGTTGTTTCATGTATCAGCATTTCTTTCTTTTTTAATGGTCAAATAATATTCCATCATGTGAATATACTGCCTTTGGTTTATTCATTCATTACTTGAGGGACATTTGGGCTGTTTCCACTCTTTGGCTTTTGTCAATAATACTGCTATGAACATTTGTGTGCAGAATTTTGTTTGAACATCTGTTTTCAATCCTGTCGGTTCTCCCCGGAGAGGAGTTGCTGGGTCATGTGGCGATTCTATGTCGGACTTATTGAGGAAGCACAGGTTTCCCACAGTGTTGTTTTTTTAATTATTATTTCTTTTTAACAACTAACAACAGCATCCAGTTAGCTAGCAGCTGCGTGCCAGACACTGTCCCAGCCCCATGTTGTATCCTCACAGGAGCCTCTACAGCACAAACGATTGTCCTCATCGCACTGACAGAGGGAAACAGCACAGAGGGGCAGAGAAAATTGCCCAGCAAGTGGGGGCAGGCCCCGGATTTGCACCCAGAGTTTTCCACCTACAAAGCTCGGTCCAGCCTCCTGGTCCACCATCGTCATGCCTGTCCCACTCTTCAATTTCCATGTGACCTCCCAGACGGACTGAGGGGTGTGGAAGAGAAGGGGACAGACAGCTGTCACAGTTGGGAAGAACTTATAGGGGATGACCCTCAACCACAATAGTCTCAATACATTTTTTTAAAACAATGCTGGAGACTCTTCTCTGATGACAATGTAAGAAAACTAGAAATGAATAACATGTGTTTGGTAAAATCCACCCCAAACAGGCGGTGGATTCTCAATGGAACGCCTCTGAGGAGTGAAGGTGCAGGCCACGGCGCTGGCCTGTAGGGGGCGCAGTGGGCCTGGTTGGGGCAGGACAGGGGCATCCTGGAGATCTCCAGGGAGCCACCAGTCTTGAAGACTGGATGACACATCTCTCTACTCTATAAGAACTTTGCCTCTCTTAGCCTCGTGGGCAGCTGCACGAATGAAGCCAAGAGACCCAGAAACTCATCTGTGAAAGCACCCCGTGGACAAGCCTGGAAAACAGCAAAGCCATTTGCATGAGGAAGGAAAGACAGCCTGGCCCCGCAGGGACTCAGGAAGGTGGGGAAACCCGAGGTTAACAGCAGGAGCTGGCTGCCTTTGAAGCCCTTTGCACTTGGAATGAGATGCTGTTATTATAAATTGCTGTCCTAATAATAATAGCATGTATCAAGCATGTGCCCCATGTCAGGCAGTGTCGAGTGCATTCCTAACTTAATCCAAACAGCAAGCCTATCCAGGATACTATTCTTCTCCCCACTTTGCAGATGAGGAAGTTAAACTGAGACACACAGGGCTCGTAGGTGGTAGAGCAGGTGCCCAGGGCCAAACATTCTAAAGAGGCCGCCACACCACTGACCCTTCACTGGGAAGGGTGAGGCCCCCAGGGCCCCTGCCTCCCACATGTGTGTATGGAAGATTCTGGCTGGTCTCCAAGGCGACACCAGGAATGAAAGAACAACTGCTCTGGCCGGCGAAGCTGCCCCCACACAGGCCTCGGGCTGGCCTGGGGCACAGTCCTCAGGAGCAAGTGCACTGGGAGATGAGCCTTCAGTCAGTTTCCAGCCCGCAGCCAGTTACTGATGACAATGGGAGGAAGCCAGACAGGGTCCCAGTAGGAACACAGGAGGTTGACCAGAACGATCCATCCATTGCCTGCCTCCTGGCAACAGCTCTGAAACAGCCCTTTGGGGACAGAAAAGCCAGGGAGGGGTGAGCTGAGCACTTCAGCCTATGTCCAGCCCTCCTCTGCCCAGGACACAGTCCGTCTCTTTGTGTTCTGCCTCTCCAGGTATATTTATTTGACTTCTCCTATGGCTCTAAATGGACTTTCCTCCTTGTTTGTTCCCCTCAACGCCTGGGCATCTTGTTGTAGGGGAAAGTCTACTTTCTGAAGACCCCACATTTGGGCTACTCCATGGGGCCCTGGACCTCCTCAGCAGCCACACCCCTGCTACATCCACTTCATCCCCCTACCCCTCAGGCCCCAGAGCAGCCCTAGGGCAGTACTGACGGAGACCTTCCCGGCAGATATGTGTCCTCACAGCAAAAGCCCAGTGGGAGACTCTCGGTCAAGATGGAAGCATAGGCAGACATGGCTCACCTCTTTGCACAACCCCATCAGAATTTCAAGTAAAATATAGAACAACCATCACTCAGAACCATCAGAAATCAAGTTGAATGGAAGTCTGACAACTACGGAATTGAAGGAACCATATCCATCCAGACTGCTAGAAGAGGTGCAGACAGGGATCAGGATGGTAGCTCACCCGTGTATGGTGGATAAAAGTTCAAAACGGATATCTCAGAAATGAGGAATCCCAGCCCCACACCAGGCCCCCACCCCCAGCCCTGGGATCCAGTGCCAGGAAGATAAGTCCCCACAACTTCTGGCTGCAATAACTAGTGGAAGAAACTTCTGGAGCCCCAAGTGGTTCCTCTTAAAGAACCAACACATTGTCTTACCTATTCAGACTCCCTTTGAGCTCCAGCTCTGGAATAGCAGCTTGGAAGGCACCAGTGGTGTATACAGGGAGAAACTGAAGTGTCTGCTATCAAGGCAAGCAGAGGCCATTGTCCCTTTTCTAAACCCTCCCTTCACAGAGCTGGCAAAGCTGGTGCCATATCTGAGTCTCCATCCACCTGGCTAACATTGTTTGACCTGCCTTGGAGATCCCCATAGGCTCTGCCTCACCCAACTTATGGGTCTACCCAAGCTGCCTTTCCATATGAATGGCTGGTCTTGGCTCATGCTTCAAAAGTTCCTAAATCTTCTCAAACAAGCAACAGCTGGCTTCAGTGAGCCTCAGGACCAGCACTAGTAGCAACCAGCTTAGATTCTCAGATTGGCTTCCCTTGAGAATCTCCAAGCTCAGCAAAAGTAGCAGCCATCTCAGGTTGCTTTAGAACTCAGGCAGGATGTCCCAGGAAAAACACAGGTGGCGGCTGACCTTGGCCTGCATGACCTGGGAAATCCCAGGGCTGACACACCCAGTGGACAGCAACTGATCATATCAGAGGACAACCATCCTGCCCCTGCACAGCTGATCCTCCATGGAGGATGTAGGTTTGTGGTCAGTGGTCATAGCCAGTTCTTGCAGCTGACTGGCTTGGGTTAATCCCTACCATTGATCTGCCAACAGCAATCAAGGCTCAACTACAAGAGGAGGGTATACTGTCTACATGAAGGGCATACCTCAAGTAACCAGCTTGCGTTATAAGGGAAGCTGTGCCACTGGACCCTACAGGACACCTACTACATTAAGCCACACTACCAAGACACAGAGTCATAACAGTTCAACCTAATACACAGAAAAAAACACAGAGAGGATGCCAAAATGAGGAGACAGAGAAATATGGCCCAAATGGAAGAACAGATCAAAACTCCAGAAAAAAATGCTAAACAAAATTGAGATAAGCAATCTATTAGATGCAGAGTTCAAAACACTGGTTATAAGGATGCTCAAGGAAGTTAGTGAGGACCTCAACAGCATAAAAAAGATCCAGTTAGAAATGAAGGATATACTAGTTAAAATAAAGAACAAATTACAGGGAAACAACAGTAAAGTGGATGAAGCCAAGAATCAAATCAATGATTTGGAACATAAGGAAGCAAAAAACAACTGATCAGAACAAGAAGAAGAAAAAAGAATCCAAGAAAATGAAAATAGTGTAAGCAGCCTCTGGGATAACTTCAAGAGGTCCAACATTCGCATCTCAGGGGTGCCAGAAGGAGAAGAAAAAGAGCAAGAAATTGGAAATCTATTTGAAAAAATAATGAAAGAAAATTTCCTTAATTTGGTGAAGGGAATAGACATGCAAATCCAGGAATCACAGAGTCCCAAATAAGATGGATTCAAAGAGGCCCACTCCAAGACACACCATAATTAAAGTGTCAAAGATTAAAGATAAAGAGAACCTTTAAAAGCAACAAGAGAAAAGCAGTTAGTTACTTACAGGGGAGTTCCCATAAGATTGTAGGCTGATTTCTCAAAAGAAACTTTGCAGGCTAGAAGGGACTGGCAAGACATATTCAAAGTCATGAAAAGGAGGCACATACAGCCAATATCACTCTACCCAGCAAAGCTATCATTTAGTATTGAAGGGCAGATAAAGAGATTCCCAACAAGAAGAAACTAAAACAGTTCATCATCACCAAACCATTATAATATGAAATGTTAAAGGGACTTATTTAAGAAAAAGATCAAAACTATGAACATTAAAATGGCAAAAAAAAAAAAAATCTATCAACAATTGACTCTAAAAAACAAAGCAAGCAAACAAGAAGAACAGAGACAGAATCATGGATATGGAGAAAGTTTTGATGGTTTTCAGATGGGAAGGGTGTGGGGGAGAAAGGGTGAAGAGATGGGGGGATTAAGAAGTACAAATAGGTAGTTATGGAATAGCCATGGGGATGTAAAGTACAGTGGAGGAAATGGAGTAGCCAAAGAATTTACACATACGTCTCATGGACATGCACAATGGTGTGGAGATTACCTGAAGGAGTAGGGGGTGCTGGGTGGAATAGGGCAAAAGGGGAAAAATCAGGACAACTGTAATAGCACAATCAATAAAATGTAACTTAAAAAAATAAAGTAAAATAAAATAAAATAAAATAAGGCATCAGAAGAATCCAAAAAAAGAAAATAAAAGGCCCAGTGGGCAAGCTGCAGCCAGTGCGGCAGGAAGCCTGGCTGCCTTTGTTACCGAACAATGGACCTGAGGTGGGGGGAGCGGGAGGGGGAGCAGTGCCCAGATGCTATTACCGAAACAACGCCCACCCCCCACCCCGGGGTCCCACGGTTGTAAGTCATCTGCCCACCGCTCTTGAAATCATGGCTCTCAATGGCAGAGAAAAGGAAAGGAACTATTTATTGAAAAGTTATACAGGTTTGATAAATGGCTAAATGTCTCCCTTAAATCTCAAAATCCCTTTAAAACAACCACCAACACACAGAGTCCTGTCTTCCCCCACTTTGCCCAGTCAGGCCAGTCAGGATACCGTCCTTTAGAAGGAAAAAAGAACAGAAGTCGGGGGCTAGGCAGGCCTCTCACGGTTCCCAGCACCATCTACTGCATCGTCACCATCTCCAGTTCTTAATCCAGAACCACGTGACACCTTTTCATGGCCCACTAGCAAGAGTCCTTTCTCCCCTTTCTTCCTGCAGGATCTTCCCATTGTTCCCCAGACTCGGTGTCCCTTTGTCTCTCCCGCAACCCCTGCCTCCCCTCTCTCAGTTACATCCTGTGTTAAAGTTTCCTGACCTTCCTGGTTGGCCTGTTGAGATGCAAAATAACCCTCTTTGCATATGAGAAATGAAGCCATCCTGTTAAGGACATGCTAAATGACTCTCAATGGCCCTGCTCCAGGTCTTCCATCCCCCATGGCGGCCTGTCTTGGGGGCGGGGTGGGGGGGGATATCTTATATTTTTCTTGGACACCCCAAGTTCTGGACCCTGTTACAAATACCCTTTGGGGGGGTCCCTGGCTGTGCCCCGTTACGCCTGGCCCGCGGAGCCCCATAGGACGCAGCTCCAGGCCTAGCGATGCACAGGACCTTCTCACCGCTCCCACCAGTCCTCACATTTAAAGAGGCTGTTGTTGTGAGGCCACATAGCATCTGCTCCAGATCCAAACCCTGTAACTCACATCCAGTGTCTGCCACCGACGAGCTGTCCTCCAGCAAACTCCTTCAGCACTCTGTACCTCAGTTTACCCACCTGTACAATAAGGACGTTCATATGAATTGTCCTGAATAGACAAATGCATATTGACAGAAAGTAGAGTAGTAGTTGGTTGAGGCTCGGGGGACAAGAGGGGCGAGTGACTGCTCGTGGGTAATAGGTTTCCTTTAAGAGGAATGGAAATGTTCTGGAACTAGATAGCAGTGATGGTTGCACAACTCTGTGAATGTGCTAAAAACGACTGAATTTTACCCGTTAAATGGGGTATGCAAATTATGTCACAATAAAGCTATTATAGTAAAAGAAATGCTACTACATGTTATTACATGTAAATTACAGAATGATCTGGCAGTCATGCCTTCCTGCAGGTTCCCTAGTCCAGGCTCCACGCAGAGGCAGGCGTAGCACCACCGGCGATTCCAGGCCCCTTTCTGTCTCTGCAGTGACGAAGGGAGGAATTCTCAGTCAGCTGCTGGTACTCGGCCTCCCATCTGTTGCCCCTGAGGGAAGTGCGGACCATGAGTTTCTTCTGAATTTCTTTTGGTTTCTCACACCCTCGGTGTTTTGTGATGGTTCAGGACACACCACCTGCCTCTCTTTCCCACTCACATTAATGCCACCCTCCCAGCCATGAAGTGTAAGCGAGGCCCCAAGCAGAGAGGCTGGACAACCAGCCCCACCCTCCAAAACCAAAGCCCGCCCCCCAATCATGGTTCCCTCTCGCGTCGAGAAGCAGGAGCCTCTCCTTTCTTGTATTTCACAATCAAATCCATTAACTCCTGTTGAACCCAGCATTCTGGATGATGTGTGTGTGCCAGAGATTGCACGCTTAGGAAGGGAGCGGAGAGATCCGGGGGCAGGGAGAGATGGGAGAGCGTGGTGCCGGGGAGAGCGTGGTGCCGGCGAGAGCGTGGTGCCGGCGAGAGCTGGGGTCCCGTCCGGGCCTCGCCGCTGGTCCATCCACCTCAGGGCCCTTGGTCCCTCAGCAGGGAGAGCACCCAACTTCCTAGGACTGTTGGAAGAATATAATAAAATATACCAGAACATTAGAAACATTGAAAGTGCAAAATAACCCCTGTGGCACACCAATTGTTGCTAGATTTTTTTTTGTCATTTTTATTTATTTTACTTATTAAAATAAATAAAATAATTTATTTTATTATTTTGATTTTACATTTGGGGATCTATAGTTCTCTGGTGTGCAGCTGGAACTGAATGATAATCGCAAGGAACCCATTTTGTTGATTTAAATCTGAGCTGATGGTAAATAGTTGGAAGCCAAGCGGATGCCCACCCCACTCCAATCTCAAATCCAAAGCCTGCTTTTCCCTGTTGCTCCTACCCTCCCACCTCTCCCGGTGGCCATCCTCCTCTCCCTGGCCCCGTGGTGGGCGTGCTCCTCCTGAAGACCTGTTCTGAATTCTTCTCTCTTCTAAATGTCGGTGTTCCTCAGGGAACTTAGAGGCTGAGGACTCTCCGGACTACATCATTCCCCAAACCTGCCGGTCTGCCCACGGAAATACCTCGCTACCACCTCACAGTTAAGATATTCACAGCCAAAAGGACCGTCTTTTCTGCTCCCTATTCTGAGCACCTGGTCTCTATCCGTAGCACACAATCTCGTCCGTCGTTCAGTCACCCTCAACACCCATCTGCAATTAGTCAGAGCTGCTTCAAGAATGTCTGGGTGCCCTGTTCTTTGGCAGGGCCGTCTCTGTCTTCTTCATGTCTCTCTAGTGCTTTCCCATAGCCTCCTCTTCTGGTTATTTATTCCTGCATAAAAATCCACTCCAAATTTACTGGCATTAAATAAGAACCTTTTTGTTAGGTTCCCCAGACCCTGCGGGTCAGGAATTCAGGCAGGGCACAGTGCACATGGCTTGGCTCTATGCCATGGTGTCTTCAGCTACAAGACTCACAGACTGGAGGTGTCCAGGGGCGAGGACCAGAGTCATCTGAGGGCTCGTTACTCACAGGTCCAGCGTCTGATGCTGACTGCCAGCTGGGACCTCAGCAGGTCTACCAGGCAGAAGAACCACATGCGGCCTCTCCCTGGGTAGCTTGGTCTTCCTCAGAGCATGGCGGCTGAGTGCAAGGAACAGCATCCCAAGGGAGCCAGGCAGACACTGTACCATCTTT
Source organism: Pteronotus mesoamericanus (assembly GCF_021234165.1). NCBI lineage: Eukaryota > Metazoa > Chordata > Mammalia > Chiroptera > Mormoopidae > Pteronotus > Pteronotus mesoamericanus. The sequence goes on from NW_026555308.1 coordinate 17,252,776, forward strand.
GATGACCTCACCTCGGAAGTCATATAGAGGCACTCCTGCCACAGTCGTAAGTGTGCACATACTCACGGGAGGAAACCTAGACCCCAACGCCGGACGAGAAGAATGTCCAAGTCACATTCTGTAAAAAGAGCCTGTGGGACGGACGCATCATGGCAGCCATTTGGGGGAAACAGTCTGCCACGCCTCCGGTTTGCAGTCTCAGACAGCAGAGCGAAGTCAGGATGGGAGCGGTCAGTTGTCCTCCCCAAACATTTACAGTTGACCCTTGAATATCACGGGGGTAGGGGCTCTGACCCTCGGCACGGTTGAAAATTCATGCATAATTTTTGACTCACACTTAGTTGTCCCTCAGTATTCACAGAAGATTGGTTCCAGGCACCTCCCACCCCCCCACCCATGCTCAAGTCCCCTCATGTAGAATGACACAGATCAGTGCACACGGTTGGCCCTCTGCATCTGTGGACTCCCAACCACAAACCCAGAACAGTAAAGGTACTGAAAAAAATTAGCACGTAAGTGGACCTGTGCAGTTCAAACCTGTGTTGTTCAAGGATCAACTGTACTGACTGAAGTTGACCTTCTCCTAAAGAGTCCAGTAGCTTGCTCTCCACTGTCAGAAAGAATCCAAGATGCTGCCTCATCGGGCCCAGCCTATTTGACAAACTCATCTCTAAGTATCTCCCTCTGTTACATTCATTCCAGATGACCTACCAATCTTGAGTTATAAAGACCTCCCTGCCTCCCGCTGGGCTGATTCCCAAACTGAAATTGTTCCCCCTTTAAAAGCAGTTTCGCCTGCAGGCAATGTTTACCAAATGGCTTTTCTTACTTAGCTTTGGAAGACAAGAAGGGAAAAGAACCACTTCTCATCGGGTTACAATTACCGGCCAGGAAAGGCAGGCAGCCGGCTAGGAGGTGAGCTGGTCACCGTGCTTGTCACCTTCCCAGCAAAACTGTCGTAGTCACTGCCTTACATTCTACCTGCTCTGTGGGACCCTCTTCTCTTTAAACATCCTTTCCCCAGAGCGTAGGTCCTTCTGGAGGTTGAGGGGCCCTGACTGTGGCCATAGAACCCTGGCAGCCTGAGTTCGCTGCCTGGGGGCTGTTAATTGCTGAGCTGGAAACTGGGCCTTGTAATGAAGCACTGGAGGGCGAGCAGAATTGTCCTGTGCGCAAACACCATGACCGCAAAGATGACTTCAATTAAATAGGAGTTAATTAAGCTTTGATTGTCAAAGTCTCTACTGAATCACTAAGTCAGAAGAATGAAATGAACTCTACTCATTCAGCAGCATTGGGTGAAGATCAAGTCCGGGGTCCAGGCGCGGCAGATAATACTTCCCCTGAGAGAGTCCCCCCTCCCCACCCCCAGCCACCTTTGGAACTTGGGAGCAGAAAGTTGAGCCAATCTTAACATTCAGCTCATAATATTCAATCGTTCCAATACAAACACAGGGCTCCTCTTCACCTATTCCCTCCCACCCTCTAGCCGCTAAGCCAGAGCACCCATCCGTTAGTATAGCGCAGGATGTACTCATGTATGTGGATGTAGTAGTCTCCAGTTTGTGTAAATGGTACGGTGCTGTGTATCTCAGAGTGTTTCTTGTTATGTCTCATTTAATGACATGTTAGTTTAGTTCATTGCTTCTGTGCTGCAGATTTAATTCCCTGGCGGGGAAGTGGGTTCATTCCAGCTCCCGGCTGCCACAGCTATGCTCTTCACAGTCCTGTGGCGGAGTTACAGCAGGACCACTGGTGAAGGAGTCCACACTCTCTCCATTCCATTGGGCCTCCCAGGTGGCTCCCCTGAAGGGCTGCACCAGCTTACACCCACCAGCAGTGGATACACAGCAATTCTGTCCCCTCCGTTCTCACCAACATGTTGCCTTGTCTTCATTTCTGAATTTAGCCAAATCAGATTGGGATAAGTGGTGTTTTATCATCATGTTATAATTTTAATTCCTCTGATTACCAGTGATGCTGAGCATCTCCTTATGTTCAAATTTAGCCATTTGGATTTTTACCTCCATGAATGTTTATACTTTGCCCACTTCTCAAGTGGACTTCTGGTTGCATTGGGGGACAGTAGTATTGCTTACTTGATAGAAATTTCTTATCTGGAATAGCCGTTAATTCCTTGTAAGTTTTGGAAACATCGTTTTCCAATCTGTCACCTTTGTTGGTCCTTTGTTAAACAGAAAGTCTTAATTTTGATTAATGACTTGGAATTGTGTATTAGTTAGGGTAGGCTTGGCTGTGTAACAAATAGACTCACACATGTAGTAAATGACTTAACACAGCAGAAGTTTCTTTTTCTCTCACATAACAGTCTTATATAGTTCCAGGTCAGCAATGGGAGGTAAAGTTGGGGGTTTCTGCTCCAAAAAAGTCATTTGAGGTCATAGGCTGGACCATCCCGCCATCTTCAAACCAGTCATTCCATTCCAGTCAGCTGGCCCTGCTGCTTTTCTACCTGGAAGTGGCTACTGAGAGTTTAACAATATGCCCAAATCAATGTAGGAGAGAAAAGGACTGGAGCAAAAAGGTCCACCCCAACTAACCAGTGGCTGTCTCTTCCCCAGTGTGGGACTCAACCTCCCTTTTACTCCCAGAGTGCTTCTTATTGTTTTGATTTTACATTCGGGGATCTATAGATTTCCTTCTTCCTTCTGTGACTTATGTTAATGATTTATGGACTTATGTGACAATGTTAGTTCACCATGTCGTTAGGAATCCAAAAAAGCATCTAGATCCTCATATTTCACCAGAGAAGAGAAAGTGTTCTGACTGTATGTCTGTCTCCCTAAAAGCCTGTTCTTGGATTTGCCTAAATTTCTGTCTTTATCCCAAACTCACCAATCCTTCTTAAGGGTCCTAATCTTGAGATCACTGGATCTCCCAAAAAAGATGAGATTTAAGCAGTTTTTCTATAATAAACCCCCTATAGAATACATTTGAGAAGTTAACTCAATCCCACAGATTTATTTATTGCACATGGGCTTCTGTTGCTATAGGAAAGCTACAGAGAGAAACAAATTTACTGATCAAATTTCTCCACCTACTTGCTTTGAAAATATTTCCAGTGGGCTGGTGCAGATCGCCCCCTGGTGGCAAGAGACCACCTCACCTCTCCATGTTGTTTCCAAATTCTTCCAGGCTGCAGGGAGTGACTTCTTGCCTTCTGGGACTTCTTGCGTTCTTCCAGTCCCAGAATTCTCTCTGTAATAGCACAGAGTCTGGAGTCACTGACCCTCATTCCAGTCTTCGCGCCCAGCGCTATGGCTTCTGCCTGCCTCCCTGAAATGGCCCGGGCAGACGTACAGTGGACCCACAGGAAAGTCTATGCATCTCTGAGCCCTCCCTGAGTAGACATTTCTGCTGCTGTTTTTCGGCTTCTCTCTCAGTCATGCTTGAAAACTCCCCTCTTTCGCTTGCAGGACCCCCAGCACCCTGGTTTCCTCCTGCTACCTTCATCCTTGCCCCTGTCTCTTGTGTGACGCTCCTTCTCTACCCACCCTAGATGTTTGAGCTCACGATGCGCTCTCTCTGCTTTCCTCACTCGCTGGATCATCTCCCCCTCACACAGTTTCAGCTACCTGCCACCTGGACGCACCTCGCTCAGGACATACCCTTCTAGCCTAACCCTCTCCCTGCACTGTGAACTGTGTGTCTAACTGCCTCCTGGACATCCTCCTCGGGATGCTCCATGGACCAACCACTCAGGCCCAACACATCCAACATGAAATTATTCCTCAGGCCCCCCCAGCCCCATCTCAATGGCCAGCACCCTGTCCTCCTGCTCAGCTATCCTCGACTCCCCTTTTCTCCTTGCTGTCTGTTGGGAGCTGAATTGTGTCCAACAAAAAGGTAAACTCCTAACCCTGTAAATATGACATTAATTGGAAGTAGAGTCTTTGCAGATTTATTTAAGACGTAATTTCGGATGAGGTCATAATGGACTAGAAGCCCTTATTCCAAAGTGGCTGGTGTCCTGATAAAAGGAGAAAAGAGAAACACGCCAGGAGGGTCGGGGTGGGGCAGCATTCGGCCACAGAGGCAGAGGAGAGAGCGATGCAGCCACAGCCCGAAGCCGGGGCGGGGGCGGGGGTCTGTCTGCAGCCCCAGGAAGTATGGCCTGGCGGACACCTTAAATGGGAACCTTGGAGTCTCCATTACTGTGAAAGAATACATTTCTGTTGTTTTAAGCCACCCAGTTCATGGCACTCTGTCACAACAATCCTGGAGGCTACCCCTTCTTTTATATTCCTGCTTTGGCCTCCCACGCGGACCATGACATCAGCCTGCTGTCTGGCTGCCCAGGCCCCAGGCTGGTCCTGTATACCTGTATCTTGTACACCTGTGGCCAGAACGACGTATCCAAAGTGCAAGCACACCTCGAGGCCTGCCCACAGCCCCAGCCTTGTTCCCGCTACTCTGTGCTCCTATAGGACCCAGGGCACCTGCCGGTATTTGCTGATGATGTGGCCTCCACCCTTCCTTCGCATGGGCAATTCCGTTCATCCCAGGGGTCAGTTGTGTAGGCCGGCTCTGGGGGTCCCATGGCTCTTGGAACCCACATCCAGTTCAAAGGTACCCGCATCCAATACCAAAGATGACTTTTACCATGAATGTTCAAAAGCGAGGATTCTCTTCAATCTCACCGTGCACATCAAGGAATTTTTGCAAAGCAAGAAAAGGTAAACCTAAAAATTGTTGTCCAACAGCAATGAGATCTTTACAAATAGGACATTAGCAATGAATGGTGTTACTTTTATTAATACTGCTTTTATTAGACAGGTCATTGCATTTCAGTCTTGCCATTTTCCTTCCATCTCATTTTGGCAGGGTTTTCAACAGCTCCAGGCCTTCGGTTCTGTACCCATAGAGCGCGAATGGCCAAGTGGGAGGCTCATGCCCTTGGAGGCGGGGAGACGGGGAAGCAGGGAAGCAGGGAGGTGGTCGCTCTTCTGGGTGGCTCCGGGCAGGCGGGGGATGGGCCAAGGCTTTTCCCTGGGCTGTGCCCAATGATGGCGTCGGGACAGAGCAGCTCAGATGGTGGAGCACCAAGGGTACCCCTCCCTGGCCCTGGGTCAGCCAGGACTTGGGGTCCCATGGGGCCACCCTTGGGCTCCTCCCAGCTCTGCCACGGGGAGGGGTCCTGCGGCTGAAGCATTCCTGGGTCGCCTGGGACTGTATACAGAGAGATCACAGCAACAGGAGGAGGCCCGGCCCAGCCCTAGAGAAAGAAGCTCCCAGTGACTGGGGGTGAGGAGGGGGATTTGGAGGGGACAGCAGGCACAGGCTTGGGTCTAAGGCAGACCCAGTAGTGCCGTGGCTGGTCCTTTGCGAGCTATTTCACCTTGGGCAAGTTTCTGAAGCTCGGCTGTGCCTCCTCTGTAAAACGGGAGTAGTTTAGACTTGTAGAAGGCAGTAGGGGGCAATTCGAAACAAATGACCATATGGGCCAGCAACCCTATTCTAAAGTATATACCCCAAAAAATGGGAAACAGGGACTCAAACAAATACTTATCCAAATGTTTATAGCAACGCTACTAACAATAACCAAAAAAGTAGAAACCACCCAAATAACCATCAACTAATGAATGGAACACTATTTGGCCATCAAAAGGAATGAAGTATTAATACATGCTACATCAAAGATGAACCTCAAAAACATGCTAAATGAAGGAGGCCAGGAACAAATGGACAGACAGTGTATAATTACATTGATAGGAAATATCCAGAATAGGCAAATCCATTGACAAAAACTAGATGAGCACCTACCAGAGGCTTTGGGGGAGCAGGGAATGGGGTTTGTTTTGGGGATGAGGAAAATGTTCTGGAATTAGACAGAGGTGATGGTGGCACATCTTCATGAGTACACTAAAGACCCGGGACTGCACACTCAAAAACGGTGACTTTTATAGTTTGTGGACTCCATCTCAATAAAAAGTAGAATACCATCGCTCTGGTACGTACAGTTAAATAACTAGAAAAGTGATAAAATTGAATTGAGAAGCAGGAGAAAAATAAACACCAACACACTGGGTCCCCTGTTCCCGGGGCACATCAGATTCTTCACGCGGTCTCCGTGGAGGGTGCGCCCCCCACACGAGGCTGGAGGGAGGAAGTAGGCCTCTCTCTCCCGTCGGGGCCAGGGTGGGGTTTCCTAGCACCCAACGACTTCCTCGAAAGGCAGCTTCTCCCTTATTTCCAGCTGCTCACTCAGCCTTTTTTTTTAAATCCTCACCTAAGAATATATTTATTGATTTTAGAGAGAGAAGGAGAGAGATACAGAGAGAGAAACATCGATGCGAGAGAGAAACATCAATCTGTTGTTACCAATACACGTCCTGACCAGGGATTGTACCCACAGCCTAGATATGTGCCCTGACTGGGGACCAAACCTGCAACCTTTTGCTATATGGGATGATGCTCCAACCAACTGAGCCACCTGGCTGGAACTCACACAGCCTTTTTCACAGGCTGCAGGAGGGCGCCCATCCAATTCGGACTATCTCCTGCACACATCTCTAAGAGTGGGTGCATCGGTCTGCTAGGGCCACTGCAACAAAGTTGCACAGACTGGGTGATTTAACCAAATGTGCTGCCTCACAGTTCTGGTGGCTCAGAAGTTTGAGATCTAGATGAGAGCAGGGATGGTTCCTTCTGAGGCCTCTCTCCTTGGCTTGCAGGTGGCCGTCTTCTCCCTGTGTCCTCACGTAGTTGTCTCTCTGAGTGTCTGTGTCCCAATATCCTGCTTTTATAAGGACACCCGCCAGATTGGATTAAGGCCCTCCTTAATGATCTCATTTTAATCTAATTACTTCTTTAAGGCCCTATTTCCAAATACAATCACACTCTGAGGTACTGGGGATTAGGCCGTCAACATACTCAATTTAGGGGGACACGACGCAGCCCATAAAAGGGGAGCACACCTCACTGTGGAATGTGGTGGTCCTTGCTAGCTGTTGTCTTATACCACCAGTCAAAACTGAGGCAGAAAGAGCCACATAACGTCTTGTTACACAACTTTCTTTATACGCATATTTGCCAAGCTGTCTCTGCAGGTCAAACATCAGAACGACCACTTGCTTCTGGAACAGTCCCCTGAGAGTCTGGCCGTCCTCGCCAGCAATGACGGCCTCCCAGGACATCAGGCAGAGCTGGGCCAGTGCAGCCCAGTCCTTGTCCCGCCCCTTCCTCCAGGCTCACTTGTCAGCACAGGTCACCCAGCTCGGCTGCGCAGGAGACACGGTGCCGCGCAGCCGGGGAGGGGCGGGAGCGGCTCCACTTGGATCCCGCGCCTCTCAGTCCCTCAGTGCGACAAAGCCAGTCCCTCCCCGTTGGGAGCCTCCATTTTCCCATTTAGAAAATACGAGGATTCAGATTTGACTGCCGACTAGTTGTAATATTCTAGAGTCAAAGAATGAACCCTTATAGAGTAAAACAATCCCCCTAGAATAAAACCCCTGGCCCCATCCAAGGTCAAATTCTAATATAACGTTTGGCTCCAGATGGTTCCTGCTCAAACATTTCAGAAAGGGACCTGGATCCTTCTCTGGCCCTGCCCACTGGTTATGTTAAAACTGTTTTGGTTGTGAAAGCTAGCTTGAATCCATCGGGTGTGTTTCTTAAAACATGTCTTTCCCATAACCTGGGTAAATAATTTCTGCCTGCCTCCAAAGTTCAGGGAGCAGTACAGAGAAGCGGAGGGGAAAACCATAAAGGCGTCATGTTCTTGACCTTCTCTGTGAAGCAGACGGTGAAGGGAGCACAAAATTGGGCAAGTCTGCCGCTGGAAACAGCTGCCATGGGGAACCGCCAGGGAATCGGCAAGAGGTAAACAAGTCCCGCGCCGGGGGCTCTCCCCAGAGGTCAGACAGGATAAACCGGATGGGGTGCAGTGGTACCACCCAGAATTGCAAGATGTTACAAGTGAGAGCCCGCATCCGGTGTAGATTCACAGGCCAGGGGTCCACGCCTGGATCTGAGCACCGCACCAGAACGGGACTGGCCCACCCCTGTCAAGCTGAACAGGCCCAGACCAGGGTACAGCGCATGCTTTTCTGGACAAGGTCGCTCGCGTTGACCTCCCTAATTCTGGAATACTTGTAACAAACGAGAGACCCCTGAAGCTGCCCCTCACCTGCTGCTGGGAACATCTCCACCACCTGAAACACTTCATCCGATTGCAAACTCATGCAGCAACGTGGCTTTTATGTGGATATTAACAGGAAATTAACTCACGGTGCTTTAAGGCACATTTCAGAAAGGCCCTGTGTGAATGCCAACCATTCAAACTTAGAAAGGCAGATACGTCAGAACAGCAACTCTTCAACGTTAAGGGAAGAAGGAAGAAAGAATAGAGGGAGGGGAAAGGATGGGGGAGGTTCCTTGGCAGGGCTTGAGTGACTAAACAGTACATATCAAGTCAGCCTGATTTCTTGCAAGCTAGCACAAGACGCATCATCACTTTCGCAGCTATGCCCTTTCCAGCTGGACGCACCTCCGAAGGCAGCTAATTTCCCAGTTGTTTCCGGAGACCGCATGGCTATTCAAACAGGCTTTGGCCGGAGCAAGCGTTGGTGGTGGGCACGGCTAAAATATGTGTTCTCGTGGCGCCCTCTGGTGTCCAGGATGTGCAATAACAGGAAGCTTGGGGTCCTCTGCAAACTGGAGCTTGGCCTCCGGGGAGAATGACCCTGCCCTGGGTCCCGGTGGTGCCCTGGTCACACTAACCCCTTACTCGCACAGGCTCCACCGCGTTCCTCGGAGCTTTCTCAGCTCCCAGGTTCCTTGAAGTGATGGCGGAGGCCTGAGGTTTCCCTTCCGAGTTCTGGTTAGGGCATTTTGCCCAGGGTCAGGGGATATATTTATTAGATCATTATTTTTCTAATCATGATCCCAGAATAAGAGATCCAGTAAGGGTAAAGGGCGCAGACACTTTGCCCAAGAACCTTTCCATATTTTCATCGCACACATGAGGGAGCCGAGGTCAAAGAGCAGATTAGAAGGGGCCCGGCTGAGGTTGGAGTCCAACGCTGGCTCTGTCCCCTGTCCCTCCACCACGTAGTGCTAACTCCTAATAAAATGTTTGTTAAACAGCTGGCAGGAGTTCAGGACATCAGACTTAAGGAGTTTCCCCCAAAATTGAAAACAGATATCAAAGAAGTAATTGTTCATGAATATTTGTAATATTTGTTCAATATTTCTCACAATAGCCAAAAGGTGGAAACAACAAAATGTCTATCAACTGAAGAATGGATAAACACAATGAGCTTTGTGTATACGATGGAATATTATTCGGCCATAAAAAGGAATGAAGTACTGATCCATGCTGTAATCAAATGAATTTCAAAAACATTATGCTAATGGATAAGCCAGTACACACTGTATGAAGCCATTTATGTGAAATACTCAGGTTAGACAAATCCATAGAGACAGAAAGTGGCTTCGTGGTGTCTGGGAAGGGGTGTAATTAGAATGATTGTGTGTTGGGGATAGGGTCTCCTTTTGGAGCAATGAAAACATTTTGTAAACATACAGAAGTGATTGCTGGACAATGCTGTGAATGCATTAAATGCTGCTGAGTTGTGAAAAATGGTTAATTTTTGTTATGTAAATTTCATTTCAATTTTTAAAAATCTTGTTCTAAAAAGAAAGTGGGAGCACGGGTTTCACATATCTATTCAGAATTTCAAGAGTTTCGCAACCTACCCTAAGATTATCACTGTGACAAGTTTTTCTGAACACCTGTTATGGGCCAGGCACTGTGGTAGGTGTTGAGAACCAAGCTGCTGGGGGGGAGGGCTGTCAGAAACCTGTCCTAGTGAAGATTACTTTTAGAAAGGGAGGTCAGATGGTAAACAAGACATTGTCAGACGACGTACAGTACGTCATATATGAAGTGGTGATACGTGCGAAGGGGAAGACTCAAGCAGGGAAAGGAAAGCAAGTGAGTATGTGTTGGGGGAGGAGAGCGGGCCACTTTAGTGAGGGTGGCTAAGGAAGTCCCCACAAAGGGGGAGGTATTTTTAGTAAAGATCTGAAGGAAATAGCCAGAGAGAGACATATCTGAGGGAGAGTGGTCCACACGAAGGGAGCAGGTGCAAAGGCCCCGAGGCAGGACCACAGCTGGAGGTTGCTGTGGCTGGATCAGGGTTGCGTCAGACGAGAGCGGGGGGTGGGGGAGTGCAGGTCACCGAAGCCTGGACAGCCTTTCATTCTGACTGAGCTGGGGGCCTCTGGAAGGCGTCGAGCAAAGGAATGATGTGACTTGACTCACTTTAAAAACCATGTTCATAAGACATATTTAGCACATAATCAGTAGCTATCAGATGAACGCCACCATAACCACCCCCGAAGTCAAGAGCTGGACTGTGGCTGACACCCCCGCAGCCTCCTCCATCCTGACGGTGAAGCCCTCGCTGCCCCCGAGGCCCACCCTTTCATGCTGTTCATGGCACTTGCTTCTCTGTCACTGTCCAACTATGAGCTTATCCCTAAAAAAAAAAAATGCTTGGTTTTATGTTGCTTGTTTTTGAATTTTTTATAAATGAAATCATGCTACTTGAACTTTGTACGCCTGGTTTCTTTCACTGCACATTATTTTTCTAAGATTAATCCATGCTGGGACACGTAGCGATGTTTGTTCATTTTAGTCGCTGTATAATATTCTGTCATTTGTTAGAAATCACCCCAGACTTTCCTGTTGGTGGACACAGGGGCCATTGACTGTTTGGCACTGTTCCTGAAAGTGCTGCTATGAACTGGGGCCAGGCGACCGGCATGCCAGTCCCCAGGATGTGGCCTCGGGGTGGAGCTGCTGGCTGATACCGAGTGCAGACCCTCAAACCAGGCCAAGGCCAGCTGGCGTGCAGGGTGGTGGTGGCTGCGCACACCCCACAGGCATGCCTGTCCTTGCCGGCCGTTCGCACTGCCAGATGTTTTGATTTCTCATTTGGGTGGGTATATAGTCATAACCCACCTGGGCTTGAATCCACATTTTTTTGGTCAAGTTTTTGTCCATTTTACTATTTAGTTGTTGGGTGGTAAAAACTTGTATATATTCTAGATATTTGTCTTTGGCTGGTTATATGCAGGCAAATATCTTCTTCCCCTCTATGGCTTTTCATGTCATTATTTTATACCATTTACAAAAGTTGATTTTTATTTTTTCTGGTAAAATACCCCTCTTAGTGAACAGCTTTATGAGTGTGGACAAAGGCCTTTAGTCATATAACCACCACCATCTATGTCAAAATACAGAGCAGCTCCGCCCTCCCAAGTTCCCTCATTCTGTCCCTTAGAGTCAACCACTTCCCCACTCCGAGCCCCTGGCAACCTCTGCATTACTTTTCTGTCCCAACGCTTTCGCCTCTTCTCAGATGCTGTATAAATGAAAGTGTGCAAATGAAAGCCTTTTGAATCTGGTTCCCTTCACTTAGTGTAATGCCTTTGAGATTCATCAGTGCTGTGTGTACTTTTAGTTCCTTCCTCGTTATTGCTCAGTAGTATTCCATTCTTTGGATGAATCACAGTTTATGTACTTGCTTGTGGAAAGGCATTTGGGTTGTTTTTCTGTTCCTTGGCAATTGTGAATTGTAACACTTGTTTAAAGGCCTTGGTGTGACCTTTGTCCCCGCCCCGTACCTAGGAGCGCCGCCACCGGCTGACAGGGTGCGTGCGCATTAACTTTGTAAGAAGCGCCAAGGCGATTTCCAGAGCAGCCGCACCATTTGACACTTCCACCAGCGGTGTCGGAGAAATCCATCTGCTGCACATCCTCACCAGCACTTGGCGTATATAGTGTTTTACAACCATAATTTTAACTTTTATTTCTGTAATGACTAATGTCCTTCCTTTGCCACATATATGTCTTATTTGGTGAAATGATCGTTGAAATCTTTTGCCCACTTTTTAATTGTGTTGTTTTTTTCTTATGGCTTGCTGAGTTTTGAGAGTTCTGGATACACCCTTTATCAGATATACAGTTTGCTAATATTTTGTCCTGGTATATGGTTTGCCTTTTGATACACTTAATAGTGTCTTGAATAGGGCAGACATTTTTTATTTTGATAAAGTCCAGTTTATCAATCTATTATGTTATGTATCATTCTTTTGGTGTTGAATCTAAGAAATCCTTGCCTCAGTCAATGTTACACAGATTTTTCTTATACAAATTTTATACCCTTAGGTTTTATATATAGATCTATAATTCATTTTCTGAATTTAATTTTTGCAGATGGCATGAGACAAGGATTGAAGTTCTTTTTTCTTTCTTTAGATAATCAATTGTTCCAGCACATTTGGCTGGAAAGACTCCTTTTCCCACTGAACTGCCTTCACACCCATGTCAAAAATCCGTCACCATAAGCGCACGGGTCTTTTTCGGGCTCCGTTCTTCTGCACGGGCCCATGTATCTAGCCGTCCATCAGCACCGCGTTGTCTTAATTGCTATAGCTTCAGCATAGTAAGTGTGGAAGTCAGGCAGTGTGAATCTTCCTAATTGTTTTCCTTTTTCAATTTTGGTTAGTTTAGATTCTTTGCTTTCTCTCTAAGTTGCAGAAATAGCTTGTTAATGTCTACAAAAAATGTTTTCTGGTGTTTTAATTGGAATTATACTGAATTTATAGGTCTGTTTGATTACAATCAGCATGTTAATATCAAATCTTCAAATCCATGAGCACAGGATAGCTCTCCACTTAGATCCTCTTTAATTTTTTTCCTCGGAGTTTAATTTTCAAGCACACAGATTTTGCAGTTTTTAAAACTTTGAGGTGCTACTGAAAATGGTACTTTTTTAAAAATTCAATTTCCAACTGTTCATTGCTACTCAGTAGAACTGTAATTGATTCTTGTACATTGACCTTGTATCCGAGACTTTACTATACTCCTTCTGGTCCTTGGGAATACATCTAACAGATATGTGCAAGACCTCTAGCGACACAATTCTATTTTTTGAGATGTAAATGACATATAAAATTGTGTAAGTTTAAGGTGTACAAGAGGATGACTTAAGGCATACATATTTCACAAAATGATTACCGTAATAAATTAGTTAACACTCCCGTCACTTCATATAATTTCCATTTCTCTTAATAGTGAGAATATTTAAGGTCTACTCTCTCAGCAACTTTCTAGTATACGACAGTGTATTGTTAACTATAGTCCCCTGTGCTGTGTCTTAGATCCCCAGACCTTATTCATCATATAACTAGAAGTTCGTATGATTTGATCCACATTTCCCTGTTCCCACTCACCCCGGCCCTGGGAACCACCATTCTGTCTCTATTTCTGTGAGTTCAGCTTGTTTAGACTCCGCATGTGAGATCACATGGTATCTGTCTTTCTCTGTGTGACTTGTGTCAGTCACTCAGCATCATCTCCAGGTCCATCTAGGTTGTCACAAATGACAGGAACGCCTTCTTTCTCATTGCTGAGGAATATTCCATCGTATGTATAATTCTGAGCCTTCTTTATCCTTCCTTTCCTTTTGCTTTTTGTTTGTTTACTTTGTATTCTCCTCAGTTGGGAATTTGACTTGTTTACTTTCATTAGTTTATTAATGTTGATATAAGTATTAAGCAGTAAATTTTCTGTGGTTACTCTTCAAAGGTATCTTATAAAATCTGACATATAGTATTTTTTGTTATTATTATTACTTTGGGAAAATCACATAATTTGGGTTTGTATTTCCATTTTCTTTCCATGACCATTTGATAGAGTTTTCTTTTTTATTTATACCTATTTTATTTTTTAGGCACTTTTCCACAAAATTTTTAAAACTATAGCAGGAGCAGACTCCCTCTTAACATTGGAGTGTTTGTGTTTTCTACTGTTACTAATTTCTAATTTTGTTACGTCATGAGCAAAGAGTGTTGCTTACACTATTCTTGTTTTGTGGCGGATATTGGTGCTTTCCTTATGACCTAATAAATTGTCAGTTTTGCAGCTCTTCCTTATGTACTTGAGAAGAAGATATTTTCTCTATTATCACCCTGAAGATTTACTTTATTAATTTTGTTATTTAGGTCTTTTATGTTCTTATTCATTTCAGTCCTGTGGCATGATAAATTACCGGAGGCATTGGTAATCTCCAAATGCACTACCTAGAAAGCTATGCTAAAGTCCATGGAGCAAAAGTCTCACAGACTGAAATAAGATGCTTGAATCACATGGTTTAGTAAATCAGTTTAAAACATCAAGAATCAAGTGGAAAAGAGACAGGGTAAGTTAAGGCCCTTAGGGCAGGCTGCCAGCCAGGAAGAAATGCCGTGGACCTGAACATTGCGCTGTGTCACGCTCACGTGTCTTGTCTCTCTCCCCACACCAGCCTTCGCCGCCAGCAGTGTGGTTACAAGGACCACAGCTGAGATTTCAGCAGGGAAGCCCAATAAACAGAAGGCGTTTGGGCCAAAATACACACTTGGCTCATCAGAAAGACACAGGGGTATGTATGCTTTGGGCACAGCAGTAGCTCACCAATTAACCTCCTCAACGTGTGGGCTTTCTTTGCATTTCAGGGGCTGAGCACATGTGGGGCTGAATGGGACCGTAAAGGGGTCATCCACAGGTGGCCAAGGTAGAGAGCGAATAGCTGTCATCATACAGATAACATTCCCCATAACTTACGACTTCACCTTTTCATCTCTTTCTAACTCTAAGTATCCGTACAGTATCCTTGTCCCATCTTTTATGTCACACTTTACAGGTTAGAATGTACTTTCTATATTTAACACAGGCTACTTCCTTACTATCTATGCTTAACACAGCTTATGAGTTTCATCCACTCAATTCTTTGTCTTGTTTTCTAAAGTAGACTTAAATATTCTGAAATAATAAAACAAACACGAACGACAGGTGCGCTTGACCTACCCTGGCCTGAGACTGGTGTAGAGCCTCCTCCTTTTTCTCCCTTGGTTCTTGCTTCATCCAGGGTTTCTGCTGCATCAGGGTGGCCGTTGTGCTCTTTGGTACACAACAGTCTTAATTACTGTGTCCATGTTTTGAATTGTTGCCTTTAACGTTATTAAGCATCCCGCATTGTCAAATGAAGTTTTTGAACTGAATTCTACTTTTGCTGAAACCAGGACCTCATTCCCATTTCCTTATTGTTGCCACTTGTCTGGTGTGTCATGGTTTTTCCCTTAATGTCTGGTCTTTCTGAATGACTTTGTCTATGGTATGTGTCTAACATCCATCATTTCGAGCTGCATTTTGTTTTGTGAGCTAATGTCAGAGTATTTTTTTAATCCCCATGACTTACTTCATAACTACAAGTTTGTACCTTTTGACCACCTTCCCCGATTTGGCCACCGCTCACCCCGCCCCCCCCCAACCTCTTGAAACCACGGTTTTCTACATCTTATGAGCTTGGTGTTTGTTTTTTAGACTTTGCATGTAAGTGAGATCATGTGGTATTTGTCTTATCTGTCTGACATTCCATTTAACATAATGTCCTCAAAGTTCAATCATGTTGTCACAAATCACAGGATTTCCTTCTTTCTTATGTCTGGACGATATTCCATTGTAAGCCCGTACCACATCGTCCTTATCCGTTTACCCGCTGGTGGACACAGGTCGCTTCCGTATCCTGGCTGTGGTCAACGCTGTAATGAACATGGGTGAGAGCAGGGTGCACATGCCTTTTCAAGTTAGAGTTTTTACCTCCTTTGGATAAAAACCCAGAGGTGGAATTGCTGGGTCAGGCGGTCGTTCTCATTTTATTTTTTGAGGAATGTCCCCACTCTTTTCTAGAGTGGTACACTAATCTACAATCCCACCAAAAGTGCACAAGTGTTCCCTTTTCTCTACATCCTCACCAACACATTTCTTTTTGAGAAGAGCCTTTCTAACACTTGTGACATGATATGTCCCTGTGGTTTGGGTTGCATTTCCCTGATGATTAGTCATGTTGAGCACCTTTTCATGTACCTATTGGCCATTTATATGTCCTCTCTGGAAAAATATCTATTCAGACCTCTGCCCATTTTTTAACTGGATTGCCCCCCCTTTTTTTTTTTTTTTTTGCTATTGAATTGTATGAGTTTTTTAATATTTTTTGGATATTTACCTCTTATCAGATATATGATTTGCAAATATTTTCTCCCATTTGGTAGATTGCGTTTTCATTTTGTTGATGGTTTCCTTTGCTGTGCAGAAGCTTTTTACTTTTATTTTTTGCTTTTGAGTTTTATATAGCTCCTACTTATATTTTCTTTTGTTGCCTTTGCTTTTGGTGTCAAATCGAAAAAATCATCAGCAAGACTGATATCTTACCACCCATGTTTTCTTCTAGCAGTTTTATGATTTCAGGGAAAAAATATTTCTCAAAATGTTTTCTCTTACTTAGTAACCCAGCACAATTACATTCACTAGAGTGGATCCCCCAAAAAACTGGAATTATTTTCTGGAGGGTGGGCCCCTTATAGTATAAGCTTCTCCCGCTAGATGAGTGTTCTAGGAACCCATCTGTATCAGAGTACCTGTAACTGGTGTTGTTGTGAGAGGTTGCATGCAGCTTCAGAGAATTTTTTTGAAGACTCTTTCAATACATTTGCCCATTTCATGATGGGTGATTTATGAGCACACCTGCCCACGCTGAGCTGAGTGTTCAGCAGTTTTTGACCAAAAGTGGCATGACCCCCCCATACCCTACCCTCCCTAGTCACTCGATCTCACTCTAAGCAACTTTTTTGTTTGTTTCCCCAAATGAAAAAAGTCCTCAAAGGAAAACATTTTGCTACTGTATTATGCAAAAAAAAGAAACCCACTCCACCCTTATTCCAAATTTGATTCCCCTTTAGAATATGTCTCTCTAGTCCCTTCTCCAGTGACCAAGAATGTATAGTTCTTATCTGTGAAAGGGATGAGAAAAAAAATATTAGATAATTATTGTTAAGTGCCACTGATATCCTAAGAAAAGTTATTAAAAAGTTGAGAGCGATTAATAGACAATTAACAGGCTCATGGGAAATCCATGGGGCCTCCGTGGTGGGTTACAAAGGAGGTCTCGTGTTCTCAGCAGACAGGCACAGAAAGCTCGGGTGTCAACGCTGAGCTCCAGGGGAGGTTAACACTCCAGATCTGCTGCCAAGGTCAGAGTTCTGGGAAAAGATGGTGCCCTGACACATAGACAGCCCAGGTATGTAGAAGATCAGCTTCTGCTAACCCTTCTGAACCTGTAGAAGTGCCCACCCTTCCTCTTTAGGAACAGCCACTCTCCTTGTTTGGAGATGACGCATACCTCTGTCCTCCATGAGACAACATGTGCCCCCACCATGGGACCTGTCCTCACAGCCCCTGCTGTCAGCGAGGCCTGCAGCTAGTTGAAGCAGAGCCATGCCAAGAACATGCTGACCCTAATAACGGAGGACAGGGATGATCCCCCAAGGATGAGACATAATACAGTGACAAGATCTAGCCACATATATGAGCAGGAGACTTGCGTGCTTGTATGGAGACTAAAGACACCTGTACAGTGGAAAGCTTATTGAACTGGGAGCACTCTTTGGAGAGACAGGATTTAATACTCTGACAAGGACTGTAAGAGATGGTGACCCCAATGCCGAGTATAGTCGGAACACTAGATGTTGCTGCAGCAGATGGTGAAGGAAAGGATTACAAGGTTCAGGGAGATGGCGCGCTCCTATGAACACATGATGCACAGCCAAAAGAGCCGCCAAGTGATTGCATTCCACAGGAATCCACGTAATGCAGAGGATACAGAATTCCCAAGTCCAGAAAGAATGTGCTGATGGGCTGGGAACCACCAGCACTACAAAGTCCAGTGATGGCCCTTCTAGACAGGAGAGGCCAAGGCTGACGGGAGAGGCCGTTATGAATTGAGCCTCACGGACCGCAGTGGGGACACAGGACTCAGACGGTGGCGGCCGGTGCTGCACTGCCAGAGCCAGGCGGGCCGAGCGTCACAACAAGCAGCAGTGTGGAAGTGGCAGCTGAGGAGGCCTGCCCCCTCGGGAGCGGTGGAGATGATTACTAGAACATGGCAACCCTAGGAGCAGAACAGACGAGTGGCTAGCCTTAGCAACGGTACCCCTCCGCTGGCACCATCAGAGGAAAGCAAGGCGAGATGACCAGGAAGCTGGGGGCAATAGTCCTAGTGCACACAAAAAAAACACAATCCCTCTCCAAGTTTCCAGAGCTGCGTGTTCACAGCTGGAACTCACTGACTGAAAAAGATGCCATGTCTCTGGTGGGAAGGACCCCACAACCATCCCCGCAAGTATACCTAGTAGTGATTCCTAAGTCGTTCCCCAAAGGGACCCTTGGCCGTTTACTTGGGTATCTGCACTCTTGGTTAAGGGAAATAAATGCTCAAACATTTAAGGGATCATTGGACACAGGGTCTGACTTAGCAATGACACCCAGAGTTCTGAAGTGTCATCATGGTTTCTTGTCAGGGTGGAGGTATATGGTGGTCAGAGAATGGGTGGGGCACTGGCCACACCTCAGCCTGCACAGGGCCCACAGCCGGTCCTCCCCAGCCCCTAAGTGTGTCCTTGGGTTGGCATGTTTTCTGTTTGGTGTAATCCTCACATAAAGAAGACAAAGTAGCAGAAGCCTCTGATGCTACCACCACCCTGCCCCAACCAAGGTCGTAAATAAAAAAAAAGAGAGCATCCCACAGGAATGGGAGAAATCAGTACCACGTGTAAGAATCTAAAGGATTTGGGGTGGTGTTCTTCATTGTATCTCCATTTAACTCACCAAGCTGGTCGCTTGGCAGAAACTGTTGTCAAAAATCATTTGCTCATAGGCGAGGTTAGACACGTAGGAATGGACATCTAGATCAATGGAATAGAACTGAGAGTTCAGAAATATATGTCTGTGGTTAACTGATTTTAAACAAGAACGACAAAACCATGCAAGGGGAAAAGATAATTACTTCAAGAAATGATGCTGGAACAACTGGATATCCACACACAAAGGGATGAAGTTGGACCCTTACCTCACACCATATACAAAAATTAACTTGAAATGGATGAAAAACCTAAGCATAAGGACTAAAAGTATAAAACTTTTAAGAGAAAACATAGGCATAAATGTTTACAACCTTAGATTTGGCAATGGTTTCTCAGATATAACACAAAAGAGCACAGGCAAGGAAGGAAAATTTTATTAAATTAGACTTCATCAAAATTAAAAACTTTTCAAATCAAAAGATGCAATGAGGAGAGTGAGAAGAGTAGTCCAGGCCAAGAGACTTGACACGAAAAGCATGGTACATAACAGGGGAACTGATAAACTGGGCTCAACAAAACAAAAGCCTTTGCCCTGGGAAAGCCCATGAGGAGATGGAAAGACAGTATCTGCTAACCACCTGTCTGATAAGGACTAGGATCTAGACTATGAAACAAATTCTCAGAATTCAATGGTAAAAAAAAAAAAAATTAGAAAAAGGGCAAAAATCACAAACAGATATTTTACTGAATAAAATATACAGACAGTAAACAGGCCTAAAAAACATGTTGGGCTCGTAGAACCAGAGCGGAGATTGGTGGTCGCCAGGAGCGGGAGGGGCGACGGGCGCTGGTGGTTGAGGGGCAGACACTCAGCTACCAGACGGATGCGTTCTGGGATGCAAGGGACAGCCTGTGATTATAGTTAATAAAAATGGAATGTGTACTTGACATTTGCTAAGAGAGTGGATCTGAAGGGTCCTCGCCACACATACAGACGGTGACAGCAGTGTTAAGGAACCTGATTGTGGTAATCACTACACACTGTATCTGTACATTAAATTGTCACGTTGTACACCTTTAAAGAAATCATGTTTCACACCTAAATATAGATGATTTTTATTTTTGAATCATACCTTGATGAAGCTGTAAAAAATACGTTCAACATCATTAGCCATTAGGGAAATGCAAATTGAACTGCAATGAGGACTCATTACCAACAGAATGGAAGAGAGAGAGAGGAAGGAAGGAAGGAAGGAAGGAAGGAAGGAAGGGAGGGAGGGAAGGAGGGAGGGAGGGAGGGAGGGAGGAGGGAGGGAGGGAGAGAAAGAGAAAGAAAGAAAGAAAGAAAGAAAGAAAGAAAGAAAGAAAGAAAGAAAGAAAGAAAGAAAGAAAGAAAGAAAGAAAGAAAGAAAGAAAGAAAGAAAGAAAGAAAGAAAGAGGGAGGGAGGGAGGGAGGGAGGGAAGGGAGGGAGGGAGGGAGGAAGGAAGGAAGGAAGACCATCCGATGTGGATGAAGAGGCAGAAAAACTGGATCATTCATACGGTTCTGGGAGGAATATAAAATGGTCCAGCCACTCTGAAAAAGAGATTTGTATTTCTTTTAAAAACTAAAATGCAACTGCCATATATTCACACAGAAACCTGTACAGAAATGTTTATAGCAGCATTATTTGCAATATCCAAAAGTTGGGAAGAGCTTAGATTCCCTTGAGCAGGTGAATGACTAGACAAACCATGGCACATACATAGTAGGTGTCTTAATCACCTCACATTGCCAGAGCGAAGTGCCAACAGACACTTAGTCACAATTCTGGAGGCTGAAAAGTCCAAAATCAAGGCTCCAGCAGGTATTGGTTTCTGGCGAGAGCGCGCTTCCTGGTTTACTGAGTCCTCCGAGGAGAGAGATCTTCGGTTGCGCTTCCTCTTTTATGAAGACAGGGCTATCACTTTGTAAGATCAGAGCCCCACTTTTAGGACCTTGTTTCACCTTAATTACTTGCTTAAAGGCCCCATTGCCGGTACAGCCACATGGGGGCCTCGGGCTTTAATATCTGAACTTTAGAGAGACACAATTCACTCCATTGCCCTGTGGGCTACTACTCAGCAACAAAAAAGGAATGCATTATGAACTATTGTTACAACTTGGACAGGTCTCCAGGAAATTGTGCTGAGTTAAAAAAAAAAAAAAAAAAAAAAAAAAAAAAAGGACCAATCTTTAAGAGCCACAATTCCATTTATGAAACACTTCAAATGACAAAACTTTAGAAATGGAGGGCAGAGTAGTAGTTGCCAACGTTTAGGACTGGAGAGGAGGGCAGTGGTCACACGAGGGCCACAGGGCTTTGTCATTTTGGGACAGTTCAACCCCTTGACCTTGGTGGAGAGACATGAACCCACACAGGTGATAACATTGTAAAGAACTTAACACACACAGAGCTGAGTGTAACTAAATGGGGCAATGTGAATGAGATGGTGGACCGTATCAGTGTCGTTATCCTTGTTGTCATATTGTACAATTGTTTTTGCAACATGTCATCACTGAGGGAAACTGGCCAGTTTATAAATGGATCTGTCTGAATTCTCTCCTGCAGCAATCTGCTCGCCTCCAATGACCTCACTATACATTTCAATGTTAAAATATTTAGTTTGCAAATTGTACAGGGACCATGCTTGATGTAATTCTGCTCTCCCATTTTTGTACTTTCCCATTTTTTAAAAGTTAAGCAAACATTCTTTGAATAATATTTTCTTTTTTTTTTCAGTATTCTTTTCCTTTCATGAGTTCCACTTTTGCATTTTCTATTTATACCACAATGTTGACTTGAATTCATCCTCAATGGCCAAAAGCAGGGATTAGCAAACTTGGACCCACAGGCCAAATGTGGCCCTACCATCTGTTTCTGTCGAGTTTTACTGTAAGTCATCTGACGGTTCATTCATTTACACTCTGCCTGCCCACAGCTGCTGCCCGCTACAGGAGCCGAGCTGGCCACTTGTGACAAGGATCCCTGGCCCACAAAGACCAAAATATTTACTATCTGGCCTTTAACAGACAAAGTACACTGCTCCTGATGTCAAGGATTAAAAAATAGAATGTATTTTTTTTTAAATGAACAAAATTTGTTTCCATCAAGAGAGTAAATTAAATATTTAAAAATTAAAATTTACTTTGCAGAGGAGATTCGAAATGGTGGAGGAGTGAGTGGAAGTCACACTGACCTCCTCCCAGGACCAACCTAGAATTACAATTAAATTGTGGAGAGATCACCTGGAGAACAACTGAACAGTAGAGAGAGGGGACCCTTAAAGCCTCGGACAGAGAGAGAAATCAGCGTTAGCACAAACTAACTGGTAAGGAGTTCAGGAGAGGCTTGAGAGGGTGGACTGGGTGCCCACAGGTGGCAGTGCCAGAGGGATATTGATACAGCCAGTTGGACCCCCCTGAGAAGAGCGGGGTCTAAACCATAAGCGGGGATCTGCAGCCTACAGCACCAGAGCCCAAAAAGCACACAAACAACAGCCAGCTGCAAAAAGTGTAGGGGTGCTCTCTGCCAGAGACAGGTGGCTGGAGACACAAAGAGCTGTTTAAAGGGCCAGCACAAAAATTTGTAGTGGCAGCCACTTACCCTGGGCTCCAGTGGAGGTTGGGGCAGAGTGGGCCGGGGCCGCCTGAGGAGAGACTGGGGATGGAGGCTTTGGGGAGAGGACTGAGAAAGTGGCTGGCAGTGTCCCGGTACTGACTCACTCCCCGTTCTCTAGCTGCCATCTTGCTTAGGTGGACCACTCCCCTGAGCGGCAGCAGCAGGAAAGACACAATAGCCCTGCCCCCAGGAGGCTATGCCCTGGCCCGGGTGGTGGGCAAACTCGACTTCTGAGTACAGAGCAGCAGTCAGATAGTAGATCCCTGGCTAAAGGGGACATGGAGAGGTTTAGAGACGCCTGAGGAAGGTCTGGAGATGGAGGCATTGGGGAGAGGACTGAGGGAGTAGCTGGGGGGATCCCGGTGCTGACTTCTCCCCCACACAGCAGCAGCCATCTTGATCTGGCAGACTACTCCCCTGACTGGCAGCAGCATGAAAGTGCCCAGTAGCCCCACCCACAGGAGGGACTCTGCCCGGCCCTGACTGCTGAGGGCAGAGTAATGAGATTAACAACTGGAGGAGACAGGCACAGACAGCAGATTCCTGGAAGACTCTTAAAGACTGCTTAAGGTCAGACAGGGTCAGTGGCTGGCATCGTCACAGGCAGATCCAGGAAAAAAAGTGGGGTCTCCTGCCATAGAATTTCACATCACAAATTCAGGAAGTCAAGACAAATCAATTTAAGAAGCAGAAGCAAAAAAGAAGAGTCTCATAAATAATGGAAAGAAAAAGAAACATGCCCCAGTTGAGGGAAAAGGAGGAATCCCCACAAAGAGAACTAAATGAAATAGAGGCAAGTAAACAATCAGATTTTGAGTTCAAAAAAATTGTTCTGAAGAAGCTCAGTGAGCTCAAAGAGAATTACTAAAAAGTACAGAGAAACTATGAGGAACTTACCGCAAACTATATCAGCATGAAAAAAAGACATAGAAACTATCAATAAGACACAAGAGGAAATGAAGAATACAATTTCTGAATGAAGAACACAGTAGAAGGAATCAAAAGCAGGCTTGACGAAGAAGAGGATCGAATTGGGATCTGGAGGACAAGGTAGAAAAAAGCTCCCAGAAAGAACAAGAAAATGAAAAAAGACTAAAAAATAATGAAGAGGCATTGAGGGAAATGCAGGACAACCTGAAACATAATAATATCCACATAATAGGGATACCAGAAGAAGATGAACAAGAGATAGAGAACCTGTTTGAAAAAGTAATGATGGAAAACTTCCTTAATTGGAGGAGAGAAAAAGTCACACAAGTCCAGGAAGTACAGAGGGTCCCATTCAAGAGGAACACAATGAGGCCCACTCTGAGATACATCATAATTAAAATGCAAATATCAAAGACAAAGAGAGAATCCTAAAGGAAGCAAGGGAGAAAGATATAGTAACATACAAGGGAGCCCCAATACACCTAGCAGCTACTTCTCAACAGAAACACTACAAGCCAGAAGGGAATGGCAAGAAATATTCCAAGTCATTAAAAGCAAAGGGCTGCAGCCAAGACTGCTCTATCCAGCAAGGCTCTCAGTTAAAATGGAAGGTGAGGTAAGGAGTTTCCCAGACAAAAGAAGGCTAAAAGAATACACCTCCACCAAACCAGCACTGCAAGATATGCTAAAGGGACTGCTTTAAGAAGATGAAGAAAAAGAGTGAAAGAGAGAGGAACACAGGTACAAAGGGAAAAAATGAATAAGTACCTTTCAATAATAACTTTAAATGTAAATGGATTAAACGCCCCAATTAAAAGACAGAGGACAGCTGAATGGATAAGAAAACATGGCCCACACATATGTTGCCTACAAGAGACCCACCTCAGAACAAAGGACCTACACAGACTGAAGGTAAAGGGATAGAAAAAAATATTCCAAGTAAATGGACACGGAAAAAAAGCTGGGTTAGCTATACTTACATCAAACAAAATAGATTTCAAAAAAAAAAAGGCCATAAAAAGAGACCCAGAAGGACACTTCATAATACTCAAAGAAAGAATCCATCAAGAAGACATAAACATTGTAAACACATATGCACCCAACATAGGAGCACCCACATATATAAGGAAAATCTTGAAGGATTTCAAAAAAGATATAGACAGTAATACACTGATAGTAGGGGGTTTTAACACCCCACTGCCCAAAATGGATAGATCTTCCAAACAAAACATCGACAAGGATATTGTGGAACTGAACGACGCATTAGATCAAATGGACTAAATGGGTATTTATAGAACATTTCATCCAAAAGAAGAAAAATACATTCTTTTCAAAGGTACATGGAACATTTTCAAAGACAGACCACATGATAGGACACAAAACAAGCCTCAACAAATTCAGGAAAATCGAAATCATAACAAGCATTTTCTTAGACCACAAAGGCTTAGAACTAGAAACGAACCTCAGGAAAAAAAACAAAATCATTCAAACTCATGGAGACTGAATAGCACACTATTAAACAATGAAGGGGTCAATAATGAGATCAAAGAAGAAATCAAAAAGTTTCTGGAAACAAATGAAAATGAACACACCACAGTCCAAAACCTATGCACACAGGGAAGGCAGTCCTGAGAGGGAAGTTCATAGCAATACAGGCTTACCTAAAAAGACAGAAACATTTCAAATAAACAGTATAATTCTCAAGCTTCAAGAACTGGAGAAACAACAGCAGACAAAGCCCAGAGAGAGTAGACAAAAGGAAATAATCAAGATCAGAGAAGAACTGAATGACATAGAGACTACGTCATTCAAAGGATCAACCAATCCGGCAGCTGGTTCTTTGAAAAGATAAACAAAATTGACAAGCCTTTAAGCAGGCTCATCAAGAAAAAAAGGGAGAGGACTCAAATAAATAATATCAGAAATGAAAGAGGAGAAATAACACAGAAATACAAAGGATTGTAAGAAATTACTATGAACTATTATATGCCAAGAAATTTGAAAATCTTGATGAAATGGACACATTTCTAGAAAAATATAACCTTCCAACACTGAATGAAGAAGAAACAGAAAACTGGAACAGATTGATAACAGCTGGGGAAATTGAAACAGTAATCAAAAAACTCCCAGCACACAAAAGCCCTGGACTAGATGGTTTCACAGGAGAATTTTACAGAACATTTCAGGAAGAGCTAACACCTGTCCTTCTCAGACTATTTCAAAAAATCCAAGAAGAGGAAGACTCCCAAACTCTTTTTATGAAGCCAGCATCATCTTAATCCCAAAACCAGATAAAGACACAGCAAAGAAAGAAAACTACAGGCTAATATCGCTGATGAACATAGATGCTAAAATTCTCAACAAAATATTGGCAAACTGCATCCAGCAATACATTAAAAAGATCATCCACCATGATCAAGTGGGATTCATCCCAGAGATGCAAGGATGGTTCAATATTCACATATCAATAAACATAATACATCACGTAAACAAAAGGAAAGACAAAAATCACATAATCATATCAATAGATGGGGAAAAAGCATTTGATAAGGTACAGCACCCATTTATGGTAAAAACACTCAGCAGAGTGGGAATAAAGGGGGCATATCTTGACATAATAAAGGCCATATATGAAAAACCTACAGTCAACATCGTACTCAATGAACAAAAACTAAAATCTTGCCTGGTAATATCGGGAACAAGACAAGGATGTCTGCTTTCAGCACTTCTATTCAACATAGTATTGGAAGTCCTAGCCACAGCGATCAGACAAGAAAAAGAAATAAAAGGCATCTGAATTGGAAAGGAGGAAGTAAAACTGTCATTGTTTGTAGATCACATGATAGTGTACATAGAAAACCCCATCAACTCCACCAAAAAACTACTTGATCTAATAAGTGAATTTGGCAAAACAGCAGGATACAAAGCCAATATTCAGAAATCAAAGGCATTTTTGTACACCAACAATGAAATATCAGAAGCATAAATCAGGGAAAAAATCCCATTTGCTATAGCAACAAGAAAAATAAAGTACCTATGAATAAACTTAACCAAGGAGGTAAAAGACCTGTATGCAGAAAACTCCACAACACTGAAGAAAGAAATTAAGGAAGACACAAATAAATGGAAGCATATACAGTGTTCATGGGTTGGAAGAATTAACATCATCAAAATGTCCATACTACCCAAAGCAATTTATAGATTCAGTGCAATCTTTATTAAAATACCAATGACATATTTCACGGACATACAACAAACATTTCAAAAATTTATATGGAACCATAAACGACCCTGAATAACTGCAGCAATTTTGAGAAAGAAAAACAAAGTAGAAGGGATCACAAAACCTGACATCAAACTATATTATAAGGCCACTGTAATCAAAACAGTCTGGTACTGGCATAAGAACAGACACATAGATCAATGGAGCAGAATAAAGAGTCCAGAAATAAACCCATGTCTCTATGGTCAATTAATATTCAACAAAGGGTGCAGAAACATAAAAGGGAGTAAAAAGGGGCTCCAACAAATGGTGGTGGAAGAGCTGGACAGTTGCATGCAAAAAATTAAAGTTCAACCACCAACTTACATCATATAGGAAAAAAACCCTCAAGATGGATAAAAGACTTAAATGTAAGTTGCAGTACCATAAAAAGCCTAGAAAAGAACATAGGCAGGAAATTCTCAGATATACCACACAGCAATATTTTCTCTGATATGTCGCCTAGAGCAAGGGACATAAAGGAAATAATAAACAATTGGGACTTCATCAAAATAAGAAGCTTCTGCACGGCTAAAGAAAACATGAGCAAAATGAAAAGGGCGCCAACCGTATGGGAAAATATATTTGTCAATGGTACCTCAGACAGGGGTTTGATCTCCAAAATATATAAAGAACTGACATGTCTCCAGTCCAGGAAGACAAACATTCCAATTAAAAAATGGGCAAAGGATCTGAACAGACACTTCTCCAAAGAGGTCATACACAGGGTCCAGAGACATATGAAAGGATGCTCAGCATTACTAGCCATCAGAGAAATGCAAATTAAAACCACAATGAGATACCACTTCACACAAGTCAGAACGGCCATCATAAACAGATCAACAAACAACAGGTGCTGGATAGGCTGTGGAGAAGAGACACTGTTGGTGGGAATGCAGACTGGTGCAGCCATTGTGGAAAGCAGTGTGGAATTTCCTCAAAAAGCTAAAAATGGAACTGCCTTTTGACCCAGTGATTCCACTGCTGGGATTATACTCAAAGAATCCCAAAACACCAATTCAAAAGAACCTATGTACCTCAATGTTCATAGCAGCACAATTTATAATAACCAAGTGCTGGAAGCAATCTAAGTGCCCATCAGTAAATGAGTGGATCAAAGAACTCTGGTACATTTACACAATGGAATACTACGCAGCAGAAAGAAAGAAAGAGCTACTACCCTTCTCAACAGCATGGATGGAACTGGAGAGCATTATGCTAAGTGAAATAAGGCAGGGAGTGAAAGATAAATACCATATGATCTCACCTATAAGTGGAACCTAACCAGCAAAGCAAACAGGCAAGGAAAATATGACCAGCAATGTAGAAAGAGAGAAGAAAGCAACAGGGATAAGAGGGAGGGAGGGAGGGAGGGAGGGAGGGAAGGGGGAAGCAGGGAGGGGAAGGGGAATGGTCAGAACAAGGAACAGGTGTGAAGGACACATGGATGAAAGGGGGGCGGGGGGAGAGGGGGAAGGATTGAAGGGAGGAGGTGGAGGTGGGGCAGGGGAGAGTGGTGGCAGGTAAAGGGAGACAAATATATTGAAAGAGTAAAAAATAGTAATAATAAAGAAAAGCAAAAAAATTTATTTTGCATATTTTCAATTTTAAATATTCAAAATATTCTCTTAAACTTAGAAGTCAAAGGATAAATTATAATTAATGAATATCAAAATTTTACATAAAATTATTTAAATAATGTTATTTTAAATAGTCATAGTAATATAAAGTACAGCATAGGGAATATAGTCAATGATATTGCAGTAGCCAAGCATGGTACTAGGTGGGTCCTGGAAATGTCAGGGCTATCACACTTTGTAAAGTGTGTGACTGTCTAACCATTATGCTGTACACCTGAAACTAATACAAAATAATATTGAGTGTAGTTGTCATTGAAAAAAATATATCTATATATATAACAATGAACAATTCTGGTGTTTGTTGTCAATGTAAAGAATCATTATTATGCTCCATCCTTATTACATCTGGTCTTAACACATAGAGAACTTTAAGAGTAATAATAACCATTTATTATTGACAAATGTTCCTCAGTTGCCACATGCAAATGCTGTGAATACGTCGCTAAGTTGTGAGTACATCGAGAACCATGAATAAGAATGGCAAGGAAAGTAAGAAACTGGATGTTCAACAGCTGGGAAACAGTCCTGCATTAAGTGGACATCCATTGTGTCAACACTATCTCGAGGAGAAGGATTTGACAAATTAAATAGTTTTTCCTTTTCTTGAAGAGTTCCCACCACTCCAATCCTGCTTGCTGTCCGAGGGGGACTCTGTGGGCGGTGCTGGCCCAGCACCACCCACAGTCTAAGGCCCCGGGAGCTGCCACACCTTGTCTTGACCCCGGGCAAGCGGGGTGGAGAGGCGTGTCCCTGAGACCTGGAGCGAGAGGACGCGCGGGTAGCAGTGACGGTCACACTGCACCACGCTGCACACATGCTCCCTAGTGGCGGAGGTGGCCTCCTGCTGTTGAATCAACGTGTGCGTGTCCAGATAAAAGGCCTTCTGGCCCGGGTCTAACGAAGACAGAGGCAAGGCCAAGCTCCAGGACAGACCCGGATCTTGAGCTAAAGGGCTTTAAAATTACACGGTTAGCAAAGTCTTGGCACCTTCCATGGAATCAGCAGGGGCCAGGACATGCTAGCAATGTGACATGGCAGAGCGTCGGCTCCAGCCCTTTTTCTCCAGAGGAGCCTTCTCGACCTAAGGAGAGGGGTCTTCGTCCTTCTTCAGGCGAGGTGGGGCTGGGGTCCGAGCCTTGCTCTTCTCCGGGACTGACGATTCTCAGCGCGGGGTCACATGGCCGGTTTCCAAGCAGGAGTCCCGGTACTTTTCTGGAATACGGGCCTCAAGGGAATCCGCCGTGAAGACCACCGAGGACGGTCGCGGGGCGCATGGTTTTCAGGAGGCCCTAAGGACCCACCTCAAGTTACTGACTGCAGCGTGATTTTGTGGTTCTCTCTCACCATCCTTGGCCCGGGCATCGGGTGGCTGGAACCACATTTAACCAAGACCGAGGCGTATCCAGAGGGCATGTGGTTCCACCAAGCAAGAGAGAGCAAGCGCGCTGGGCTGTGTGTAGGGGGCGGAGGGAACCGAAGACAGGAGAGGAGGCCCAGTGTGCACGGGGGCGGAGGGGGGCGGGGGGCGGGGGGGCTGAGGGGGGCAGGGGAGCGGGCGGGGACATGGGGCATTGTCCGGGCGGGGTTGCCGGGAATGAACAGCAACCCTGGGCTCAGCTGCAGGATCTGACTTGAGAGCTGGGAGAGGGCGCGGAGTCACTGACTGAGCTGGGGCCCGTGGGGGTTCGGATGACGGGGAGACACAACGTCTTCAAGGGCTGAGCCGGGAGTGGTGGGCAGATGATTGCGACCGGGAGATGGGGCGTTTGGAGCGGGGGCAGGGAAGTGTTCTGAGAGCAAGATGACCCTTGCCCACCTCAGGCCATCGCAAGAAAACGCCCCACCCCGTTTTACAGAGCTGCAGGGGAGCCCGTGGGGGGCAGGAGGGTTTCCAGGCTGTGAGGAGGCTGGGAATGGAGCGGAACGAAAGGGATGCCGAGAGCCAGAAGGACATGAGACCAGCAACTAGTGGCACCGTGAAGTTAGAGCTGAGGCCCAAGGCAGAGGGTGGGGTGAGACTGAGTGGGGAAGGGGGACCCACAGGTGTGCAGAGTGTGGGGCCGCCTCTGGGCCCCTGGAGGCGCAGGCAAGGAGGTAGGAGAGGGACTGCACGCTAGCGCCCCCTGGCGATGGCCGCCTTCAGAGGGGGCCACAGAGGCGGCGGGGGTGGGGGAGGGGGAGCCCGGCCCGGGTGGAACGTCCACTGGACCCCTGGAGAGGTGGATGGAGGCTGCAGGGTTCAGACGCTGCCGTGTTTAAGTTCTAGGACGTCTAGGTGGGGCCGGAGCTGGAAATAAAATGCCCACAGACTCCAGGCCTGCGGTGCCGCCAGCGTTTGACTTCCTGTGTTGGGGCATCTACCCTCTGTGGCACCCGATTCATCTCCCTGAGACGTTACAGAAACGGCGGTGGTTCCTAGTTACTCACAGGATGAAGTTTAAAGTTCTAACAAGCAAGACCCCTAGTATCAGACCCCAGAAGCTTCTCTGAATTTGGCTTTGTGTTCCTTCACGTGACTCTTCTCAAACATCACTTGCATGTTCCTGTTTTTATCTTGGCCTTTTTCACCTTCCACGAACATCAGTAGATAAAATGCTGTTTTGGTCCTGGTTAATTTGTCACTTTCTCATCTTCCCCCGCGTTGTAAATCCACCAAGGAGAGAGGGGCCTTGTCCGTTTGGCTCCAGTTAGAGCCCCAGCCCCTAGCACAAGCCTGGCCAACGGGACGCCCTCAGCGCTTGTCAGATGACTGTCCATTTATTCCACACCCACTAACATGCTCATGAACTCCGGCTACTGCTGGGGCGTGTGAACTAGAGCAGAAGACATCCTTTGCTGCATTTTTATAAACTCACCGGGTGAAGATCTGAGTAGATACAATTTCATTACAGGACAATGCTGGCTATTACATCTAAGGATGTCACTTTATTGCCCAGAACTTTAGGAACTTTAGTTCCACTTCAATTAGATACAAGGATACTTCGTTTTTTAAGAGCTTTGGTACTGAACATTCGCATGTATCTACAGTCTCAAACTGCTCGCGGACACCTGCCCACCATGTGAGGAAGCCGTGCGGAGAGTGGCATACGGGGTGCCGGCAGCAGCAGGGGGTGGCGGGGGCGGGGGGGGGGGCGGAGCGGGGCTGCAGGTGCTCAGGGCAAGTGGCCCTCGGCAACACCGGCTCCATGGGTCATGACCTCTGGTTTGCCTACATCAAAGTCCTGTAGTCTAAAATAATTCTGGCCCAAATACAACATGTCATTGGGCTGCTTTGGACCACACAATCCACCAATTAAAAAAAAAAAAAGTCTTATCCCTGGCCAGGTGGTTCAGTTGGTTGGAGGGTCATCCCGGACATCAAAGAAAGGTCTCATCTCTGGTCAGGGCACATACCTGGGTTGCGAGTTCAATCCCTGGTCAAGGCCTGCATGCGAGGCAACTGATCTGTGTTTCTTTCTGACATTGATGTTTCTCTCTCAATCCCTTCCTCCCTCTCTAAAGTCAATAAAAACATCCTCAGGTGAGGATAAAAAAAAAATGTCTTAGATGTACAAACTTGGATTAACCATAATCCTTGGTTCATGGTATATTCTCAACACTGGGTTTTACACAATCTTCTTGTTTCTTTCTTTCTTTCATTCATTCATTCATTCCAGGCCATCGGTTTGCAACCTCTGGAATAAATACGGTGCTAACTCCAAGTGTGCATTAAATGGGTAAACAATGTCCCTGCAACTGCCGTTTACATGGCTAATTAGCTCAGCAAGCCTTTTCTGGGTGGTAACACAGGGCCATGGTTATGGTGTAGGCTTCAGAGAGAGAGGGTTTGCATTTAGGTTATGCACTTGAACACAGGCAAATTACTTCATCTCTCTGGGCCTCGTTTTTCTCACTTGCCCAAGTGGGTTACACCTCGTAAGGCTGTTGAAAACATTAAAGGAGATAAGCCATGCTAAAACACGATGCACACCAAAGCACGGAGTTAACGTTTGTTACTACCACCATTATGCTACAGAGAAGAGAGAGGCAGACCTCTTGGCCTGTCTCCTACTGTTGGTGACACAAGGATTAGTGACCACACACTACCAAGGAATCGGGATAGACCGAGAAGCAGAAAAAGCCTTTCTGGCTCAAACACAAGGTTCCACCTCTTCACAGTCCAGCAGGATCCTGGGTTGGGCTGGAGAGTCAGAGAGCAGTTTCTCTTCTGGGAGTCAGCGGCTCTCAAACCCACTCTGCATTACAATCACCTGGAGGCCTCATTGAGCCTCAGGTCACTGGGCCCCAGCCTGGGTCTCAGATCCTAGAGGCTGGAGGGAGGGGCCAACACGTGCATTTCAACATGTTCTCAGAGGGTGCTGCTGCTGGTCCAGGGGCTACGCTTTGAGAACCGCTAGACTAAGCAATTTACTCTGATGGGGGACAAGACACAGTCAGGAAGGCTTCTTGGCGTGAAGGCCTTTGAGGGGACCTCGGTTTGCCAACGAAGAGGGGAAAGCAGAGGGAACAAGCACACAAGGTGTACGAGTCCCCGGGGTGTGCTGGGAAAGGCCCGCGTTGAAGCTGACAGCTCACAAGTCCTGGTTCCATTCTGCCAACCTCTCTGTGGGTGATTTTCAAAACGGGAAATGTGAGCGGAACTGGCAGCCGTGGGAAGGCTGCGTGAGGGGGAGACCAGGTAAGAGAACAGGGAGAAGTGGTGGGACAGGAGCAGAAAACCATGGTCTTCAGCCCAGGTGTCCCACCCTCCCTTAAAGTCTGGAGGCTTTCTTCTTGGACGGTTTTCAAACCAGAGACTGAGACCCATGATTTCCAAAGGCATGAAATGAAGTGGTGGGGATGATCAGCATTTAAAGAAAATGAATTACAAGAGACTAGAAAAATCCAGAGCTCATCGCACAGAACAAGGGTCTTGTTCTGTCGCACCTGTTTCAGGTGAGTGTGTGGATGTGCGCAGCATTGGAACATTCACAGATTGCGGTCAGAAAGGTTGGAGAGCCAGGGCTCCACGCCAGCCCTCGGTTTACCAGCCCGGCCAGGAGTGGCCTCTGCCTTCCCTGAGACACACCCATCTGGGCCTCGGCCCTTGGCTCCTGTCTTCTGTTTTATGATTTCAAGAAAGGTAAAAACACAACAGAAACGCACACAAAAGATCTGTGCAGTGTATGGAGAAGGTGCTGTGGCTGATCGAATGTGTCAGAACTGGTTTGCCAAGTGTCTTGGTACTACTGACATTTTGGCCAAATAATTCTGTGCTGCGGGGCTGACTCAGGCATCGGGAGATGTTTAGCAGCGCCCCTGGCCTCTGCCCACTAGAAGCCAATAGCGGGAGGCAGCTGCCACACTCAAAATATCCACATCAATAAAGTTATTGGTGAAAATGAAAAATGTGTCTTTTATTTTACAGGAAAAAACATAATGGACTTCTTAGCCAACCCAATATAAAGTCCAAATAGAGCTTGGAGAAGCCTCAACTATTAGGCGACAAATCAAGTTAAAACTGAAGAAGCTGCGGCCTGTTGCCCAGTCCCTGCCTAGGACCTGGGCACAGGCTTGAAGGTTTCAGTGCTCCTCCGGGCCACGTTCAGATGCCACCATGGCTTGGAGGCTCAGCGCCACCTGGCCTACACTCCAGGTACGACAGTGGGTGGGGACCGAGATGGACAGCACTTTAGGTGCTCTAACCAGACACTGCCACCACCCCCCCCCCCCGCCACACCAGGTGAGAAATCCTGGAAGCACCAACCCCACTCCTTTTGGTTCTGCCGAATGTCAGTGACTCTTTTTCAAGAGTTTTTTTGTCACATCGTAATTGGGACAGAGTTTGTAGAAATGGTTACTTTCTCTTTCGTGTGGGTGGTTCTCTATCCAGGCTACAAATTTCACTGGCTCTGGGAAGGCACACACCAAAACCCCCTCCACACCCCTGTATATAAGACTTAGGATCTGCCTGTCTTCAGGTCTTATAAGGGTCAGGTGGTCTCATTTTACATATTAAGAAACAGTTGCAGAGAGCTTCTGTGGCTGCTCGAGGTCACTGACTGGAAGGCTCCAGGGTGGCTGCGGCTCTCCTGCCTGCTGGCCAAAAGGTCTCTCAGAGGCTTCTGGCAGTTCATGTCAGATACAAAAGCTTGCCGTGTACTTGTGCTGCAGCCAAAGGAAGACCAGCAATTTCACAGTGTGGAAGTGGCTTTGATGATATAGTTTTCTATCTGATAAAGAACCCTAGTCTATTGAAAGGATACTTCCGTATCTAGGAAACTGCTCAGAAGTTCATAGGGAAAAAAAAAAAAAGAGGCTAAGTTTAAAAAATAACGTGAAAAAGCTCGTCACTTTTATTTTCCTCTTTCCTTCAACAGATTTAATGCCACTGAGGCATAATTTTTCGGTGTGGATACAGGGAGGTCTGGAGGGACCCTCACTGCGTGACTGAGTGCACTGCACAATTCTGCCTTAAACTTCTTTTTATGCTATACGTGTACATGCAATATCAACAGTCACATCTTATTTCATCTCATCCACCTTGATTGAGGCAGAAAAAGGGTAAACAGCAAGTGCTGTTGTGAATATCCTTCCAAAATGATAATTATTGCATCATTATGTTCGCTACTTTACTTGTCATGTACCATTAGAAGGTAACAAGATCATTGTCAGTCAAAGACTGTGGAGATAATTAGAGCATCTATAGGTTAGCAAGAAATCAAATTGGTGCTGGAACCCATCAATGCCAAGGAGCTGAACATAATTAGTGGCAAAATATGCAAAGGTTGAGCTGCATCAAGCCCCCGGGATTAAATACCGTGACTGATTTGGAGAGCTGGCTCTTCTCCGTCCTGCCATTGCAGATGGCGACATGAAAATAGGTGAGCAATGGAAGGCTGAGGCTGCCCGAGACAGCGAACTGTCAGTCAGTCATGCTCAGTGTCTGGAAGGTCCCAAGAATTGCCTGATTTGGAAAACCACAGTGTTTATCACGTTTTCCAAGCCACTAGCTTTTCTTCAAGTTATTTTCTCTAGTGTGGAAGTTAGGTATAACATATAAAAGCAAAGCTGAGCGAAGTGGGCTGTACACAAGCAGTTCCTGCTCCACCCACCCTCAGCTCTCCTAGCCTGCAAGGCCGGCTCTCCCACCTAGGGATCTCCAGTGCCTCACTTCCCACACAGCCCTGTGGAGCCACGGGAGCCCACGGCTCCCTCTGTCAGTCCAGAGCCCCTGGTTTCTCTTCACTTCCACTTCTAATGCTCACTTGGCAGCCGCCCACATCCTGCTACCATGGACTGCTTTCCTTTGTTTTTGTTCCAGTAAGATAGAAACATCAATCCAAGCAGAAATTTTATCAGGTCGACACAGTAAAGTTTAACAATTTTTACATCTTAAAAAAAACGGATTTTTGAAGATGAGGCAGATGTCTGCCAACTGATGAGAGATAGCCATGTCATTCAGCAAGACACAGAAAAAGGAGACACGAGAAAAAAGTATCTGGAAGGTCTTACATAACACCTCTGAGTCCACTGAGTGAAATGCAAAGGAACAGGCAAGAAAGGCTGTTGTCAAAGGCCCAAAATGAGATTTGTCCTCAATGCAGAGGAAGCAAATGCTGAGGTTTGAAGGGGGCCTGAGACACAAAGGGCACTTGCTAACTTGGCCTATACACACACCATATATAAATCCAAAAATACTACACTTCCCATGATGTGTAGTATTTTGCTTAGAGCATACATTAAAAAACAAAACAAAACAAAACAAAAAACCTACCAATGACTGTCTGGGACCCAAAGAGCTACAGAAACTCACTGGCTGGTGGCTTGGCGGGACGGCCAGCTGCTGCGGGTCGGCCTTCTGCTCTTGCTCGGCTGGGCTCAAGGTGTGTCAAGAGCCAGGTCTTGCAAGAATGGCTCCTCCCCTGAGGTCCCGATGGCCATCTCACACAAACAGGCAGCTGAAAGCTTAGTTCACATTTTTTAATAACATGGCACAGTTTACATTACACAAGAAGGCTCCGCCGATGAGAACATGCTGAAGATTCAGTCGCTTCACTTTTCTTTTCACATAGGATCTAGAAAGGACTTTATTACATACAGGATAAACAGCAAAAAGGTCTGTATAGAACAATCTCTTTACAATACTGAAAGCTACCACTACAGTTCCAGTGTACATATTCCTTGGATTTTTTTTCCTTTTTAATTGTTGTCTTTAAAAAAAAAAACAAAACACTGCACAACATCTGGAGTTCACAAAAAATCTGAAGCTCACAACTAAACCTTCAGTTTACTACTAAAATAGATCTCTCTGCTTATTAGAAACAATGGTCTGTAGTTAACTTTTTTTTTCTTCAAAAACAGGATAACAACGTCAGATAGCACTTTAATATACTAGAAGACCAAATGGAACTAATTTTATTTCATACATATATTTTACAGTCCAGTAGACAAGATATATTGTATTTCTCTGCTAGTAAAGTCATATTCTCTCCAAATATGTAGACAAGAGGCTTAATGTATTATAAAAGTATTATGAAGAGACATTAAGATTGATGCAAACTTAAAAACGCACGCACACACAAGACTGCGTCTCTGCCACCTTTCACCCTCTGTAACTCGCCACGGCTCCACGAGGCTGACCTGTTACGGCTGCTCCCAGACTTTATTACCAACTGGAATACAGTGAGTCACATTAGGAAATGTGCCCCTTCAATCCGTCAGTTATCGAATACAATGAAAACATATCCATCATCTGAGAAAACTTGAAGCTTTCTTTCAGGATCTGTTTGGGTGTAATTAAATTTCATTACAAAATGAGGAAGTGTGTACAGATATGAAATAGGACACACTAAAAAAACGCATGGTTCCCACATGAGGTGTGTGTGAAATCACATGACTGATGGTGACGAGATGCTGGCGACCTATTTGTGTCCCCTGATTTTGGCATCTGACAACTCCTGCCCCCCTCCCCCC
This sequence comes from Pteronotus mesoamericanus, assembly GCF_021234165.1. Classification (NCBI taxonomy): domain Eukaryota; kingdom Metazoa; phylum Chordata; class Mammalia; order Chiroptera; family Mormoopidae; genus Pteronotus; species Pteronotus mesoamericanus. The sequence goes on from NW_026555308.1 coordinate 17,289,915, forward strand.
GGCCCTGGTTGCTCACGTCCTCTGGCCTTTCCGGGTGGCACTCTCCCCCAGGAGCCCACAAGCAGCAACTTCAGATGCAAAGTTTCAGCCTGGGGTCCAATGTGCACAACAGGATGTTTCTCCATTTAAAAAAACAAGCAAGGAAAACAGAGTCCTATCACGTAAGCGCTTGTTCAGGGAAAATATGACCTTAAGTATGTTGTAAATGGATTTGAAAAGGCTCCTTTGAGTTAGGCGGGCTTTTGTGAAAAGCCCGAACATTCATTGCATAGTTGAAGGGTTTAGCTGTCTATAACAATACATGAGAACGCAGCCGTAGCCGACTGTGTTCACTGATATTAAGTTTGCAAATAGCACATTTTAAGAAGTATTAATGTATTATGTTACTTAATCTTTACCTATTTACATTTGTACAAAGTAAAGCTTTCATCTTACCCTTTTGCATATATGAACCCTTAGCTCACGAAGCAATCTTTTTTTTTTTTTACATAACTATGTACACGGCCTTCCCTTCTCGTCTGAAAGAGCTTCGCACGGTGGACTGTGTGGGCTGCGGTCTGTTTTCTCCCCAGTTAACACCAGTGGTGTGTGTTGTCATCTTCACTGTTTTGGTTCAAATCAAAAAGTTTTATATAAGAAACCAAAAGAGTTGGACACATGAGAACATATGACTTGGCTAAAAGATCTGAAAAATCTCAACATATAATATACAAAAACATTTCAAAATCTGCACTGAGGCTATACATTGTTTACATGGGGAAGAGCTGGGGGCTTCTGGTCCCCAGTCTGTGTTAATGACGCAGGAGTCCTCTGGCTCGCTCCCTCTCTGAAGTCCGGCGTTGTGTTGGTGTGAGGCTTCTCCCTCCTCCTCCGTCGCCCACTCTCTCCTTATCGAGCTTCGATATCCTTCAGAGTGTGGGAAGGCGGCCTCTCCCTCATCTCTGTGGACAGAGGAGTAGTCCTTCTGGGGGAGACTGGGCGGCCCCCCAGCGTCGAAATGAGTGGGGGAGGCGCGCTCAGCGCTGCCGTAGGAGGGGTCTTGTTGAGGAGTCCGTTCTGGTGCCCTGCGGTGGGGCTGATTCTGGGGTAGTGCATGCTGGGGAGCCCCGGGGTGATGAGGCTGGGGTGGGGCAGGTGTCCATCGAGGGAGGCCGGGTGGACAGGATGGAGCCGCGTGTGCTCATAGTCCTCTCTGAGCATGTGCAAGCGCTCCCGCTCGTCCAGGTGACCCCCTCGCTCGTGCTCCCGCCGAGGGTCCACAGACAGAGGGTGGTGGTGGTGGTGGTGGTGGTGGTTGTAATCATGAGGCTCCCTGTCCCTGAAGGAGCGGTCAGCTTCATACAGCCGTGGGGTCGAGAGACGGTGGAGAGGGTCGTTCCTTAGCAGAAAGTCCCTGCCCAGCGGGTCTCTCCGGTGAATGTCCAGTTCTCGGTAGGGATCCCTCAAAGGGTCCCGAATGGGGTCCCAGTGGAAAGAAGGGTACGGGAACCGCTCTCCGCCTGGGATGGGGCTGATGCCCATGAAGGGAGTCATCATGCGAGTCCTGTCCAGGCTGCTGATGCTGTTCATGGGGTGGATGCCTGTCACCCCCACTGTCATGGGCATGGAGGCCAAGGGCCCCGCGTGCACGCTGGACGAGGAGTTGGGGGGCGGCGGCTCTGAGGGCCGGTGGGTCTGGGGGGCCTCCGGAGGGAGGTCGTGGTCTTCCTTGCGCTCCTCCTTCACCTTGACCTCTGAGCTCTTCTTGGGGTTCTCGTAGGCCGGCTCGCCCTTGCGCTGCTCAGCCTCGCGGCTCGAGGTGCTGTTGGGCCTGGCGCTCTCCACGACAGGGGTCCGCACGTAGGGCGACGGCACCCGGGCCAGCTGCTTGGCCTCTTCGCCCACAGCTCGCCCTTCGTGGCCATGGCTGTCCTTCTCGGGCAGGTGGCCCTCCTTCGCCTTGTGCTCCTCGGCGGTCAGGTCCTTGCGGGACTCGGAGTGGTCCCTCTCCCTCTCTTTGGATTTGTCTTTCTCGCGAGCCTCAGTGTTCAAATGACCCCTGATCTGTTCAGTGGAGCTGCGGGTGTGTCCCAGGGTGCTCACCGGGAGGATAGGTGCTGGTGAAGGGTGGCTGGAGTGTCTTTTCTCAACACTTTCCCTGAGGGAGAAAGAGGGAGACAGGAAGCAAATGAAATGGGCTTGTTGGCCTGGCCAGGGGCTGCCGATGAAATGGCGGTGTGAGGAGGACGGGCTGGGCCTGCTCCCACGGTCACCAAGGTGGCCGGACATGCCCTCTGTCCTGCAAAGCCAGCCACCCTGGTCTCACTTACCTAGACTAGAGAGGAAGCTTTATGGGGGTGGAGTGCTAGTGATGGGGGTGAGTGGGGAGTCTCGGGGGAAAATCAGATCTCTCTGTATGTAAGAGTCACGTGCCTCGATCGAGACCGCAGAGGAAGAGCTTTCCGAAAGCCGAGGGGCCCAGTGCGGCCCTAGGCTCCGTGATGTGGCAAAACTGCCCATCTGACTGGAGTCGCAGGGTCAGTTAGTGTTGAGAAGAAAGTTTTAAGAGACTAAATGCAAATATGATCTTTTGTCCAACTTTGTCATACAGAGCCAGTGGCATAAGAGTTTAATGTGACTATTACAGATGTTCTCTGTCCTGACATCAGGACAGACAGCGGGTTTCAGGGAAACGAAGTACGAAGAAACGTGGAGACAGAGCAGTCTCCAAGATGTGGTGTGTGAGGGGTGTTGGCAGGAAACCACAATTCCAGGGCTTTGGGGTTGCAAAAAGTACTTTGGCATCAGGAAGGGTAAGAAAGGTAAAATCTGGTGAGAAGACAGACAAAGACGGTAGGAAAAGCAGGTTGATAAACACAAAACCTCCTTCGGGGAATCGAGAACAGTTTTAAGAGCACCTACAAATGGAAATGTGAAAGAATTTGAGAGACGTGTCCTGGGTGGGGGCTTAAGACTACCAGGCAGAAGACGAAAAGCAGCAGAATGACAATGAGGTAAAACTTGAAGAGGGAAGACTAGAGTCCGGCAAGCCTGGGGGCCGCCCAGGCAGACGTGGGAGGGCGAGGGGACCGCAGGACGCTGCCCGCGCTGGCTCTGCAACGGCCAGGCCCCACAGTGGAGAAATTAAGATTTCCCCTACAAATTTTGTTTCTAGCCCACATGCAAAGGCTAAGAAGAGGAGCATCTTTAAAAGGTAAGATTAAAGAAGAGCATGTTTTATGAAGTTTCCTGAGTTTCATCCAAGAGGCTGTTCTGACTCCATCAAGAACGCCGTGAACAGTTGCTGCCGCAGCCTGTCTCCTCTACACTGACAGCCCCCTCTGAGGGGAGCTCTGGGCTGAGGCGCATCTACGGCAGGTGCGCCTCACGTTAGCGTTTTACGGCTCAGAGCTGAGTGTGAGAAATGGTCCTCCCGTTGACTAAGAAGGTTTCACCGTACTGTCCTAAAGGAAAATTTGTCTTTTTCTTTTATAATAAAGAACTCAGTGAGCATGATGGCCTGTGATGAACATCTACTAATCTGTCACATTTAGAGCCTGCTAAGTTGAATTCTTTTACATCACTAGGATACACACACATACTACACACACACACACACACACACACACACACACACACACACACACAGTTAAAGAAAAAAAATTTGGAGATAGAGATAAGAATTTGGATCATATTTGAGTCTTTAAGTACCAGAAGGGAATTGGTATTAGGTATTTTCTGTCAAGCATATCTTGAGTAGTCCTTGCTTATCAGTTTGTTAGAAATGAAAATAACCTGAAGAAATAAAAAAAAAGGGGGGGGGGCACATTGTCAAGAATGCTTAGGCCATTCTCCGGAAAAAAAATACCGCAAGACGTTTTCCTCTTTATGGCTACTTCTTTCTTAGGCATGAGTTACCAAGTGCAGAGATTAAAAAACAGTTAGTAAAATTAATTATCCACTAGCAAAACAAACCCAAACCAATAATGCTTATTGACATTTCTCTAAATCTAGGTGAGCAAAATTTTATTAGTCATCTGTGAGAGCCCAGGATTTGAACAAAATTTCAGAAAAATATGATGAGGCAATGCAAACATGACTTTCTCAAAGAAAACAAAAAGAGGAGAAACCTATGGATGATTTAATGGACTGCACAAACTAGAAAGCAAATATGGTGTTGATTCATGCTGTGTATGTTTGGTCCAAAGCTCCAACTCGCTGTCTTTTAGAGAAAGATCTGTATTTGGATTCACTAATGCTCACAGGGACTTTGGAGGGTCTGCATGTGTCAGTGCTTCTGAGTCAGGACTGTCTCGCTCTGCTAGGGTGACATTCTGTGGCCACAATGCGCTACGGGGCCGAGGGCGTGCGCTCTGGGACGCGGGGGCCGGGCTCTGCGCCGGCCCCGGCCGCGTGAGGAGCTGAGGCTACAGGACCAGCTGAAGCACAAGGCTGGGGCAGGGAGGGCGGGCGGCCGGTACTTGGCACAGACGGGCTCCCCCAGTGGGACTCGAGAGCGGTTTCTTTCCGTACCTTTCTTTGTCATCTTTACTAACGGATGAGTCTCGTTTATCTACATCTCTATCTCTGTCATGAGCTGCAGTGGACGCGCCACGCTCCAGCTCCCCTGGCTTCAGCCAGGGCGGAGGGGTCGGGAACGACGGAGGCGTTCGGTGCAGCCGGTTCCAGGGCTCGTGAGGGTTGCTAAAGTTCTGCACACTGGGGCCATCCTTGTGGCCGAACATTGAGTTGGGTGCTGAAATGGTGAAGTGGAGAACAAAAAGGTTTAAGAGAAATTATATAATCTGCTGTAATGAAGGTACTTACCAAAAAACTTTTAACAGCATTCAGAGTTAAAATGAATACATATTATTGGGAGCTGGAAAAGGAAAGGAGATTAACAAATTCATTAGAGGAACTTGTCCTACTACTAGAAAGGCAGCTCACAGCTTTCTCTTTTTTTTTCTTTCTAACCCAAAGGCAAAGGGGTGGGAGGGGGACAATTCAAAAGGAAAGGGACCAAAAGGTGTCAAGATTACCTAATTAAACACATCTGTGCATGCAGCAGTCCCAAGCATGCAGAGGGTATATTTTGACGGTGTGCCTTCGGTGAATAATATTTAATTCGGAGTAGGATTCAGGGTTATCCACTACCAACCGCGGCCCTGCCAACGTGACTGCTACTCTTCCCACAATGATAGCAAACTGATGTCACCAGACACTAGTCAGCGCTGTGACCTAAACAGATACATAGGCCTCCACACTAGATGCAACTGTCATGGTTGCTTACGCGGCGTTTTAGGTCTCTTGTACCTGGAGACTGTGACATATAGATGACGTGAAAGAAAACAGGTTGAGTGTATTAAATTCAGTGACTAAATACATGTTTGGAACATGAGCAGGTGTTGCAACTGTTTTCCTATTTGAGACAGTGTTTTCAGTAGCAGAAAACTATCCGATCCTCCCAAATTGTGGAGCAAGAAATGTCACCGGCTCTTCACTCTCCTGAGCCTGGGGTTGTTACCCTGCTCTTCTTCATCGAGCTCTCCCAGTCCCACGAATGCCAAAGCAAGGCGACATTCAAAAGTTGTTTTCACCTCTAATAGGATCTGTAGCTAAAGCCCGGGGTAGCAGAGAGGGAATGTGGATGAAACTATGAATTTAAGCAAACTTTCTGGAGTTCAATGAACTACATTTCCTTTCCTGACTCTCAGTAATGTACATTAACAGTGGACGAGCCCTAAAAAGTTGATTTTGCTGTAAGTGCACACATCCACCTAATCCCACTGTTAAGGTCTGTGTTTGCAATGATAAAAACCCTATTTCCCAAGGGCATAGTTTCTTTTTATTTGGCAAGGTCTTGAGCCACAGACAGGTCAGAGGACATAAATAGTCCAAGACAGATTTTAAGAAGTTAGAGGTACTCACTAACTGAAGGATTTCCAAGTCCTCCGAAGGCATTGCCACCCACCGCTGCCAGGCCAGTGAAGGTAGATGGCCGATTAAAAGGCTCTGCGAACGAGAGAGGGAAGAAGGACAGGCTGCAGGACTCCGCTGTGTGGGCGACACGGCAGAGCTCGCTGGGGGCTGGGGCAGCCACGTGGCACCCAGGCCTCCCTGTGCTCAGCCCTGATCTGTCCTACTTCTCCTACCAGGTGATGTTTACACTGCACTTGACATCAGGCACTGGGTTAGCAAAATATTTACACAAGCTCTTTTCTGGAACTGTGCATTTTGCCCCATTTCTCTTGCCAGGTGGGGAACATGCCTCAAGCCACATGTTCTAAGATGCCGCCTCCGTCTCCCCTCCTCCAGGAATGTGCTGTGTGGGCTCCAATGGACAGAAATGAGATGACACCTTACAATCAATCTAAGGTGAAATTCTGAAGGCTCACGGAAGACACACCCTGTCGGTGGGTGCACCACTGTTTCCATCTGCTTGTACCTTTGCAGAAAATACCAAATCAAGGCCATGAACAAAGCATGCACCTTTATTATTAGGAAGAGACTTATGAATAAGGCAGTGAAATGTGAAGTGATTAAAACATAATGGGTAATGATTCATCAAAACAGCATTTCGTCTTTCTTTCCGCCTCCAGGATGTGCCTATAGACACGGGGCAAGAGTTCACAACCTTCCTCTGATGGGCCGGGCAGGCTGCTGCAGACGCGGAGCCCTGAGGAACCGAGGTGTGGCTTCTGCCCACTACACATCCGCGCCTGCAGACACAACACTACAGACCACGCGTCTACTCCCTGAAGAATGCGCTAGCACAGGTGCTGAAATCCCGGACGTGGACAACACCTCTTCGGGCTTCTACAAGGTCACTGTCATTTCTGTAAGTGGTAAGCGAGGTGCCTAGGGCTATGCCCAACTTGCCAGAAGTGCAGCAGAGGTACAGTAAACAAAGGTTTTCTGAAGAACACACGTCACTTCCCGTCACTATGGGCAACTCACCTAGGTGAGCAGCAGGGTTGAGGAAGTTGCTGTGATGAGGAGGTGGCCCAAAAGGGGTCCCAGTCGGGTGTGCAGCACCTATGATGTCAAACACAATGGAATTAGGTTTTCCTGGTAGCCGATTGCTACAATGCAGTTGGCTCCTAGCTGCCTCAGGACCTCAGGAGAGAACATGCTAAAGTAAGGACATGGCTGGAGTCTACCCGGGCAATACCCAGGGGAAGAAGAAATGTGCAAATTTTTAAAGATGTTGATACACAATATTAGAAACCCCTAAAACGACTGCCGGGGAGTGGGGGAGGTTCTATAGCTAAAAAAGTCTGGAGAAACACCAGGTTAAAAAATGTTCAGTAAGTTCTTTACTGAAGGGCAAGGAGCCACAGTCCTGTTCACGGGCTCACTTGCTCTATCAGGAGAGCATTTGACCATGAAAGGCGTTCTTCACAGAGCATCCCAGGGAGGAGGCTTTCGCTCGCAGCAAGCCCGTTGTGGAAAGGCATTCCACGACCCTTGGCCGCGGGGCAGCTGTCCTAGCTGTGTCGCTCCGCTTTGGGCCACCACAGGATCTCTCTTCCTGAAAATGTCTTAGTCATCAGGGCCTTGTGTTGAAGGACATTCGGAAGCCCAACCTCACGGGACCATCTGTTGGGAGTTATGCTGGATTAGGGGAGATGAAGGCCTCTGATCCTGCTCCCTCTTCAGGGCCAGGAACAGAGAGTTTCCTCAAATGTTTCTGGACACTAAGAATCTTGTAACTGGCTCTGAGTATTTGCCCACCAGAGAACTCAGGTCTAACTTTGCGGTCTTTCCTTTATCCACATTTCCTTCTCTACTCTATTTTGCCTTAAACAACATGTATTTAAGATCCCTTAAATCCTTTTCTTGAAGGAAGCTGCGGAAGGGAAGAGGGAAAGAGAGAGAGAGAGTGCAGACATGTGACTCACAGAGGGACAGTACGCCGAGAGCTCGGGCACCCAATGGCTGGTGCCCATGCAGGTGACGGCTGCGGAGGCACGCTGTGTGGGAGGCAGACCTGGCTCTAGACCACAGCTGGGCCACGGTCACCTGAAGGTGCCTTTTTAGTTTACTTCAGGCCTCAGTGCCCAAAGGTAAGGCAAAAGTGGCTGAATTTAACGAGTATGTGCAAATTATACATATCAGCTCAAAGTTTCACCAAATAACCATTTGGGTCAAAATCCAATAGTGTGTACACGGGAAAAGATTATGTTCCGGAACAGAAGTAGAAACAGGAATTGAATGAATTTACTAATAGCTATTTTATAATCTTTCGCACTGTAACTGAACTCCTACGAACAAGTTCCTTCAGAAATACAGATTAAATGGACGAGGGCCATCCCTCCCTGAGACCCTATTAACTCCCTCTATGTTTGGGCTGCCGCTCCCTACCTGCGAGGGCCTGAGGGCTTGCGGTGTGGAGCATGGGGGCACGTCTTCCCTGGTCGCGAGCGGTTCTCTGTTCAGCCCCAGGTGACTGACTCTCTACCCAGAAAGGGCAAAAACGTTACCCCATCTCCACAGAGCAACGGAGCCCAGCATATTCATTAGGTATTAAGTGTTGCCGGCTAAATAAAAATTTGGCTGCATGCTGTCTGTGTGGTACAAGCTAATTAATGCTTCCGTGAGGACTGGAGCTTTGCTCGGCCCACGGCCCCCAGGGTGCCTTGCAGTTCCAGAATTATTGAAGCAAAAGAAACCAATTCATCCCCTTGGCTCAAATGGAAGCCAGGGAGAAATCTCTCTATTTCTCTCCAAAATTGCTCTTAATGTAGCCCTGTCTCAGAGCCTAGGTGTCATGGTAACAAAGCCTTCAAATATGTCCCCAGACAGAAAAGACAGAAAAACCTGAGACCTTAGCAAATTCTATCTCCCCTCGAGGGTGATTCACTTGCTTTGGCAACAAAGCCCATTAAAATGATGATTTCTTGCAATGTGGGTGTTTCTCTTTTCTTGAATGGGAGAGCGTTAGGTCTACCAAAAATGACTCTTGGACAAACGCCTGGGAAGGGAGCAGGCAGGGTGGATGTGAAACTTGTTCCCTAAGGATGAGAAATAGGGAGCCACTTGGAGACTCATGGCCAGAAGAATAAATTCTACTTGGCATGTAAGTATTAAATTATGGAGCTGGTCACTAAAGTGAGCTTAGTGGAGTTATTTACACGTATTACCAAGTGGAGTCTTATGCCAGGCACTTGCCCTAAAGATAGCTTCAGGAATGCCCAAATAATAAGGGACCTTTGAGAATGAACTATGTTCTCATCCACCTAATACTCCTCACAGCCACTGCGTGTTGTCTGCGAGCACCTGGAGCAGAAAGGGGTGGCTCCCCGAAGCAGTCACCCTTAGCCGCCCCGACCCCGCTTTGGCACACCGAAGAGCCTCTCGCACGTGGGCATTCGGAATCATTAATGAACAGCTCTTTTGGGTGTTTTACACCCTGTCCCCTAAATCTTCTGCACTATTACAACCAACCAGGCAATAACACTAAGTTCTGTAGCAGAGACAACCAGCAACCAACTGATTCACCCACCCTCCCTCTCACAGACCATGCCACCAGCAAGTATCATAATGCATAGTGGACCCCTGAACAACGTAGGAGTAAGGGATGCCAACCGTCTGCATGGTAGAAGACCAGCACGTAACTTTCGACTCTCCCAAAACTAAACCACTAATAGCCTGTTGGATGCCTTACCCATAACATGAACAGTCGATTAACACATATTTTGTATGTTACATGCATTATATACTGTATTCTCATAATAAAGTAAGCTAGAGAAAAGAAAATGTTACTAAGAAAATCCTAAGGAAGAGAAAATACATTTGCAGTGCTTTATGTATTCACTGAAAAAAACCCACTTGTAAGTGGACCCATAGAGTTCAAACTGTGTTAAGGGTCAACTGTGTTTCTTTATCTTCAGACTCTCAAAACACAGCATGACTGAGCGTCACGGTGCAAAATGACGGAGCGTTCTCCATGCACTGGGAGCAAACTCCTGGCACCGTTTCCCTCCGATTTGCCCTTGTAAGCTTTCTGATCTTTTTTCAATAGCATTTGATGTGCTTATGAGTTATGTTGGCTTAATATAGAAGCAAATAATGAGCCAAAGCAATATGAGTCCCCTAAGGGAAAGATGATCTTTTTTCTTTCTTTAATGAAGAAGGGCATATCAATGAAGGAGATTCCACTTCCCTCCCTGTGCTACGGCGTGGCCTTGCAGGCTGGCATAAATTGTGTTTTTTAGGGAATGATGGAGCGGTGGCCCCGAGCGCAAACACAATTTATTGAGCTTCCTGAGAACAACATTCCTCCACTCTCCCCTGTCCCTCTGAACTCACCAGCGGCAGAGAACAAAGTCGAAGGCCGTGCCAGGTCATGGGGGTGGTGGATGGCTCCAAAGAGACTGGGGCCTGGAGGACGGCTCAGGAACTCAGGTTTCAGTCCAAAGTCCAGTTTGTGCGGGTCTGACTGCATTTGTTTCTAAAGCAGCAAGGGTGGGGGGAGGGAATAAAAGATGACATCCCCAGAGGAATGGCAGGAAAGACAGACATTAATGAAGTGACCGAGACTGAGGGAGGAAACTGGACGGTGTGCCCGGCCTCCGAGCGCTGGTCACGCTGCGGTTTATGAACGCCGCAAGAACACAGCAGCCCAGCCTGGGAAGGCAGGCGAGCCTGAGAGAGGGCGGCAGGGCTCGCGACTGGGAGGGCCTGTCTCTCGGGTCAGAATGCCGAGCGGTGAAATCAGTGTTCTGTTTTTGAGGTTACGTAGTCTGAGGAATAAAATCCTATCTCTCCTTACTCAGACTACCATCCCTCCGAGGTAGCTGATCATTCGCTGTAAAGGCCCATTTTAGCAAGTTTTTAAATGATAGTATTTTAAAGCTCATTTTATTAGGAATTCAGCATGAGTAATCTTCTGTGTAAATTAATTGTTTAATGACTCTTTAACATACTCTAATAGATCACAGTACATTAGGAACTGAAAGTTATGAAGAAATATTTGCATGCCTACAAGCTAATTTTCAAATGATCACTGTTACATATTTTAAAAAACCAAACAAACTAAGTGGGGTTATTAATTTAACTAATAGGGGTCTTTTCTTTGCCTACTATCCCCAATTACTTAAGAAGAGGAGATCAGTCCAGACCAGAAAACCACCGAGAACCTCTCTTACTGTGAAGTGCTTGCCATCAACTGCAATCGCTCCATTTCCTCATTTACATCTCCACCCTCAAGCTCATCTGTCAGCTCACCTTCCTCTAAGGCTCCGAGCTTCCCTGCCCTCCTCACCGCCTCCCTGCTCTCCAGTCTCCCCTCTTCACAGCTCGCAGGCTGTTTTGACTCTCACACTTGCAGTCTCTCAGACTCATCTGACGCTCTCAGGTCATTTGGCTCCATTCCATCTCAAACTCCTTCATGTTCTGCTAAAAATAAGTCCTTGTACCGCGGTATATTACAGTCAACAGGGTGCCATCTGATCCAGCATATGCAAGAATCAGAGAAAAGTGTGCTCTTCCCTTACTGCTGAGGGCCACGAGCCCACTCACCCATCATACCTATTTAGAATGACATCAGCCTGAGCACCTCAAGCTGGAAGCCATCCCCCTTAGAAGGAGGCGGCACGTTCACCATTTTTTATGCACGTATTGATCCTCACTACTGATGTCTAAGCAACTAGACACCCAGACGGATGGGTGCCCTCTGAGCCTGGCACAGTGAGGAACCTGCAGGCAGCAGGCTCTCTCGATAAACATTTGGTGGGTGACTAAAAGAATGAGTAAATGAATGTAATAGAAAAAGGGCAATGTAATTTCTGCTCAAATCTACAGGGAACACTGTCATGGAAGTCCCACTATAAAGTAATAGCCAAACCCCAAGACAAAGCTTCTAATTCACTATGAATCTATAAAAATCTTTTGAATGGCTCCTTTAATTTGGTTGCCAAATTATTTAGTGCTAATATTGCATGGTACACAGCACAGTTCCATTAACCACAAGTTAGGTCCATGAAGCAAAACAGCACTTGGGGATTACAGAGTTTGCTGGAAAGGGAAGAAGAACAGACGGTCTCCTGTGTAAGAGGCCTTCCTAACTCAACTGGGACAATGGAGGTTTTATTCGCCGGGGGCATGTTCATGGAAAAGAAGCTGCTAAAAGAGCACATACTATACCCTTCAACTCTTTTCACCAAAGGAGTTACAGGAAGACCAGTCTTACCTACTGTTCCACTAACCACCTCATCCGGGGACAGAAAGTGAATTGAACTGAGGCTCAAAATCTAGTTAGCTCTTCAAAGCACACACATTTCCTAACGAAGCTAAACCGTAAGGTTTCTCATGAAACCTTGCCGAACAATAAGGTGAGCAAAACTCATTGGCAGGGTGTGTGAGAAGACACCAGCACACCATGGCAAATATCTTAGTGGCCTTGATCACTGAAGCTGGCTTTTAAAAAAATCATTGAACCATTTAAACAAACAAATGAAAAAACATTTCTGTGGTGACTGGCTCTCCCTCTGTGTTTATCACTCTCTGATTATTCTCATATTGGCTCCCAAATGCTGTTAGGACTGAAAGCTTATTATTTGAAAAATGGGTTAACTGAAGCTTATTGGAATTACTGGAGTGACTGTTTCCCCCCATTTTTCTAGGTGTAGTTACCCACACTGTAAACATCCAGACTGTAAAGTCTGGACTTGTCAGTTACTTTGCTCTCTAAGCCAACCAGTGACGCCACATTTGGTCACCTGCAGAAGTCCCTGGCTGCTTCCCTATTGTGTCCTAACAGCCTGGTAAATAAAGCATGCATTGTATTCACCTGTAGGATGAAAACAGATCAAAAAGGAAAATCACCCGCAGGAAAGGTAACTGGCCAGACAGTGGTCTGACAAGCACTGACTGTATTCTCACCTCTGGCACTGGTCACCAGGAGGACTAATGGGGTGTGGAGAGGTCACTGAAAACAAAATACTACTTCTAGAAGACTCATTTTCAACACTATATGCATGGCTAACGGAAGTTCTGTAGCATCATATAGAGCTTAAATTACTAGATCATTTTTCCAAAGCCATGAAATGAAAAGAATGCACTCATTGTTATAGGAAAGAAAACTCACATGTGTAAGTCTTCCTGTTTGGCTCCATTCCACCTCAGACGCCCTGATGTTCCGCTATTAATCCTGTCCTGATGTACAGTCAAGTCAACAAGGAGGCATCTGGCCTACGTATTTCCCCAAAATGTTTACTTTAGGAGTTAATCTGCCTGTATTTTACTGTGTATAATGTGTACTTTTCCCCCCAAATTTTTGAAGGAAAAATAAGGATGCACATTGTACATGGGTAGTACCTGAAATACCTTCTATCTATTTTGTTTTGTAATTGTTACATAAAATTTCTTGTACCATAATATGTTAAAAAATAAATGCTAAAATTCCTTCATAATACAAAAAACAAGTATCTAAATATAAATAAACTAAAAAACTAATCAAAAAATTAAAACGAAAGATTCTTCTCCTGAAAGTTGGGGCCAAAAACATGGGTGTGGATTTTACATGGGAGGGCAGTATACACAGCAAAATGCAGTATATTTAAACTCTTTATAGCAAAGATGTCAAAATCATTTTTTTTTAAAGGAAAAAAGTCATCACAGGGTTATCAGTTTGCTTTTGCTTTGTCCTTTAGCTGGTGGTTTCCCTAGTTAAGAGTAAGATTTCCAAAAAGCTTTTCCAAAGAGAGACTTGATCTTTCCTGCCAGCAGAATCAGTTTAAATGCCTCTTTAGCAGGGAAATCACATGCCCACGAGCCAGGGTGCCCACCCCCAAGGCCAGGAAGGCAAGACTGACCTTGACTTTCTGTTGGTGGTGGTAGATCTGCCAGGCAATGTGAACATGCATAGCACACCACTTCCCTGGTTTCTGAAACAAGAAATAGCAGCATGGTCAGAAGGAAGGCCTTTCAGAGAAAACCGCCGTCCATTTCCCCAAAGCCTTCAGCAGATTCTGGCTACAGGGGCTTCCCCCCCTCACCCCCCCACAAAACAAGAGTGCTTTGTACCCTCCAAGTGCCTTCTGTCAGCAGCGCTCCCGTGCCCAGGCCTGAGGGAGCTGCAGTCAGCGCCCTTGCCTCCCGCGGGAGCCCGAGCTGGCAGCCACTCCTCAGGGGACGCCACTGACACGGCCCTCCCCGGTCACCGAGGATAGGACAGCAAAAGCCCGAAGCCCACGTTGTGTCTCTTCTCTCTCTCTTTTCCGGTGCCAGCTGGCAGACCCGCAAGAGTGGGAAGCCCTACTTAACAAATGCGGCCATGCTATGATGCAAATGGGCTGTTCAGAAGAGCTAATTAGTGAATGTCTGTGAATCAGTTTAAAACAAGAGAGGGTCCTGAACCTGTGTAACCTCCTCCAGCACTGGCTTTTCTTTACCCTCAAAGCAAGACAAAGAAATTCACCACGTTTTTATTGAAGCCCAGTTCCCGTAAGCGTAAGCGCTTCGTTAAAAGTAAACTATCCATTCATGTGGACGGGCACTGCCCCCTTCTAAGTAAAAAAGGAAAAAAAAAATTGGTAGCAAGGTCGGGAACTCAGTCCTTCCTACTCTCTAGACCTCTTCATGTATCAATTTCCTCCTCTACCCTCTGGGAGTGTATCAATCCACAGCTCTCAAATTATTTCAGGTCCTGCTTTATAAGCAGTGGGGTCGTTGTGAGTGTGCTCTGTCTCACCACCTGATGGGTGAGGACCACCTCTCCCCACCTGATTTGTAACACAATCTACCCACAGGCTCCAACTGTGCGCTCAGTGACGGCAGGGTGGGTGAGGAGGAACGATTCCCCCATTCCCGTTCCTACGTGGGCAAAGGACAGACACTGCTGGTTTCTATATGAAAGAGCTGATTCTAAATATATAAGCAATGACACAGTCCTTTTATTTTCCCTTTTGGAAAAATTGAATTATATTACTTTATGCACTGGAAATGGGTTAAGTATAACAGGTAATATACTAGCTATCCATCTGCCATCCAACTACCCACTTTCTCGCCCCGCCCTGACCCACCAAGTCAGCCAGCATTTACTCAGAGGTCATCTGCTGGCCACTCTCCAGACTCTAAAGATGTGAACAAACCAAGGTTTACGGTGACCCTGTTCTGTACCAGAGAAGCAGGTTGAACGGCTGTGACAAGTCAACATCACTCACTTCAGAATGAGGCAGCCTGCAGCCAAAATGAACAGGCCCAGATGTATGTGTTTTCTAGGTGCAAGAGAGACAGCAGAACTCCTAATTTTGGCCTATAGCTGAATTCTTTCCCCCCAAGTTCCCATTAGTCAACCCGTTTACCAGAACTGCTACCAGGGAATCTGACTCAGTTGTATTTTATTTGTTAGTTTTACCTCAACAGCCTGGCTTCCTGTAACACCAAAGCGAAACAACTTAGGCCACTGTAATCATACTACCCGAGAAGCCCACCCCAGCAAACATGTCATTCCAACATTGCCTTCCAGCGTTTCTGTGGCTTGGTTCCTCATAACGGATTCGTATTTTTAACCCACAGGGAGTCACACAGAGGTTGCAAAAACAGTTCTAGAAGAAGCTTTCTTACCCTTAACATAGGTCTGAAAGGATCTGTCAACTGTGAAGAGAAAATGACAACTTGGTTACATGCCTGTCACTCAAACAATTGCTCTAATTAACAAATTTGTAGTGCTTCATTAGGAGGGGAAATTAAAATGTTAGAATTTTACTTTTAAATGAAGCCCTTTTAGAGAATAATTAACCCATTTTCACACCATCAAAAGTGCCAAATGTCCCCTCCCCCACTTCACAAGCCTTGGTACATCTACACTGACAAGCCCCCTGAACAAGTTCAATCAATAGCAATTTGCCCTCTGGCAACATCATCTGCTCACGCTGCACATCTGAGGAGTTTCCCTGCCCCGAGCGGCCCTTCCACACCACACGGAACAGGTCTCGGGGAGAAGGGCCACCAGGCCGTGGGCGTGGAAGGCTGGATACTGACAGTATCTGGGGACAGGTGCCCTTCCAGACACACGGCAGATCTGGGTGGTCTCTGCCAATGCCCTTAATTTGAGGATTGCACATTACAGAGAGGTATTAGACATTTGAAAGAAGTTCACTAAATGTCATAAAAATACTTACATAGTTGAGTCATTTTAAACTTCTACCTAACTCTCGTCATCAATTTCTGACTGCCCTTACCCAGGGAAAAAGACAATATTGTAAAAGGTAATCATTTTTCACATTTGCTATGATGAATGTAAATAACAGTCAATGAAACAAGGTTATATATATCGTATAACTTTAAATTCTTCTTTGAGAGTATGTAGAGAATACATATTATGAATAACTAACATAACCACAGCATAGTGGATATTTTATTTAGCTCCGGAGCACAGCAGGGTCCCTACCACATAAGAAGTAGAGGGCCCGGACAGCTGGGCGGCGCAGGGGCGTCCTGACCCCGGGAAGCAGGGCACGTGTCCTGACTTCCAGGGAATCAAGCGCTCAGTGCTTTTCCATTCAAAACATTTTACAGCCATTTCTTTTGTGTGGGAGAAATGTAAGGAAATATAGACAGAGAAGATGGGTTGAGCAGTAACTACACAAATAGTAGGGTGGAAATGCTGGTCTTAGGCTGGAAGCCATTCCTGTTTTCCCTTCAGCATACTGTGTGGCCAAGGCAGAGCAGGAGAGATTTTGTTTTCTAAGAGTAACTGGCATTTTCTTCCACAAACGAGAAGGGACAGCTAAAACAGCAGCTCATTCAGTTGAGCTAAAGAAGGTGTGAGCACTGGTTGGCCGTCCCACGCAAAGTGCCCGCCTTGTTACCTGAGGTCAAGCCTGACTTCGTACGTACCCTCGGGTCCTTTTGGAGTAGAGTGTGCGGGACTGTCCCAGGGCGAGTGGCAACATCGATAGGGTTGGATGTCTATGAATGAACCAGACCACAGCTTAGGAAGCATGTAACATGAATCACGAAAGCAAGATCTTTGCTTTCAGTCTAAATTACAGAAGTCAAATGTTGTTTTCCTTTTTCAATCACAGTTCACATTCGATACTATTTTGTATAGTTTCAGGCGTACAGCATAGTGGTCAGACAATCATAGACTTTACGGAGTATTTCCCCTGATAGTCCCAGTGCCCACCTGGCACCGTACATAGTTATCAGGATATTCCTGACGACAGTCCCCATGCTGTACTGTACATCCCCGTGACTGTTTTGTGATGATCCACTTGTACTTCTCAATCCCTTCCCCTTTTTCACCCTGTCCCAATTTTTCGTTTTCATTCTGCAACACAAGAGTTAACAGATTCATTTTTCCCACGATCACACATGCCCTCCATCAGGACCCACGCCCTATTTTCTCAAGGGACCCTGGTCAGGGACTGCCCTCCCCAGCAATGGCATCTAAACACAGAGGCCCCGCGCGGCTGCAATGAGCAGCGTAGGACCGAAAACAGAACCGACACACGGAAGTGCAACCCCGACACCCCGCTTCTTCCGAGTTATTGACAGCTCTGTCATTGTGCTTTTTGCTTTATCACCAAACAAATATTCCAAGAAATGCTTAAGTGAACATCATCCTAATTTGCTCTATCAGGTGCTCCTCATCAGAATAACAGAAAGTGTTTTACAGACATTAAGCTAACTCTCTAAATTTTAACTGGCAGACAATAACAAGGAATTACACTCAGTAATTACTCATTAGCAGTGGTGGAAATGGGACAAGAGAACCTAATTTAGGGACCATGCAGACTTACATTAAATGATTTCTAAGGTGATTCTGCTTCCTCTTTTCTATTCCCACACCATTCTTCAATCTCATCAATAACACTAACCTTATCTGTAGGTTCTTGTCCTTTGAATGGACAGTAATAGCAACAAAAAGCCTACTTCTGGCACAAGCAGTCACTACTGTCTAGCGGGCGAAGGATTCAAAAAATTTTTCACCAGGTATTTTATTTAAGAGATCACAACCTCTAAGAATCCCTTCACACCAGGGAGTTAACTTGCAGGGGGCAAAAGGGCTCAGGTTTAGGCACAAAGCCTAAGGGGAGAAGGGAAAAAAAGAAAGAAAAGAAAGGAAAGCAATCAGCGGCTGTACAACCAACAATTAAGCTGGAGTGTTAACAGACTGATTTGCATACATATGAAGAACTCCACTAATGAACTGCAATCTGCATATTCAATCAGTAACATGGCCTGGAAAGGCCTATTTCAACTCCAGGAGAGGCACTTTCTTGCCCAGATGTAGTTTTCTGTGTGATTGGATAATTGTGAGTGAGGGAAATAGTCTAATTTATTAAATGACCTACCAGTCTGTTTGGGGACACACGAGAGATTTGTTGCAACCGAGAGGGGACAGACCAGGGTCCGAGGGAGCAGTAATGAGCAGATGGGGGGAAGGAGTTTAAAAATCACCATCATTTTACGCTAAGACGGGAGGTGTTTAACGTCGCCATTGGAGAAGCGCCATGTATCTATAACCTGGCTTATAAACTGCAATCCCATGCAGGTAAATGCGATTTCTAAGGTGTAGCCATGCAACCCCTAATGCTTTTTAATTTCTTCTCCAATTTCTAGTATTAAGGCAACATGTCTTTGGAAATGTAATCTGTGCTTATCCTGCGGGACTCTGGCCCAAAACTGGGGTTTTGTCTAAGAAATGAGATGGGACCCCTCCCCCCCGCCCAAATTACACACAGTAAATTTCCTACCTTAAAATCTGAGACTGGCTCCTAACAAGAAAAGTGCATTTTGCATTTTTTGTATGTAAATAAAGTAGAGGCTGTAGCAGCTTTAGAGTCACCAAATGGTAGAGTTCTGAGAGTTACTGCTCTACACTGACCCTCTGCAGCATACCGCTGACTAGGTAGAAAAGAATACAGTTATTATAAAGGGTAAAAGGTGAATCTCATACTAGAATGTCAGTAAGTGATGACAGAGCCTTGACCTTGGCAAGTGTGAAGCTGCAGGTGAGGGCAGGGAGGACGAGAGGGGGCAGAGGGGAGAAAGGCCACCGGCAAAGGGCGGTGCCACCAACCCCCCTGCCCCCCACCCCAGGCTGCACTGCGGACAGATGGGGCGGCGGGGGGTGGGAGGGTGGAAGGGGGGAGAATAAATGGGAGCGCCTGTTTATTAGAAAGATAATTAAAAAGATACAATTTTAACTTTGAAACCTTTTTCCTCCCTTCTGTTAAAATCAATAAAGGCTCCCCTTTGTATCTTTGCGAATAATACGTACCTCAAGGACACCCTGGCGCACATACGTGTATCTGACATTTGCTAGGATTCCTGACTGGAAGCTTGTGTCCACAACATGGGTGGAGAATATACACATATATTCTGATATTTTTAAAGCACAGAAGATCCTAGATCAACTGAGATTACATGGGTAGTACAAACTGAAAACTGAATTTGACTAAAGTTTAAAACGAAATGGACTTCAAAAAATATTCTTACTCTAATCCCAACGATCACTTTGGATCAGAAAAAATACAAGCAAGACAATGCAGAACCCACCCACAGGCTTAGCCTGAGGCTCCACGTACAAACACACTGGTGTGTTTCCGCTGTAAGGTTTCTTACCTTCGGCTGAAATGCTCCTTGTAGTGAACCAAAGGGGCCAGTGGGTGGGATCATGGGGGGGATGCCCGATACTGCAGGCGGGTAGGAATGGAAGAGCTGCGGCCAAAGACGGAGAGGGAGAGAAAGCTTTTAGCAGGAGGCAAATGATATACTCCCAATTCCCTTCCCGTAGAAAGACATCAACATTAGCAAGCCAAGTAATCTCAGTTCGATGCTATTAGTCAAGAAGCCACGATGAAATGATCACACAGATGTGCCATGAATGCTTAACTCGAAAACTTAAAAGTAGTTCAGAATCAATCAGCCAACAAATGACGTCCCAGATGAGGACATCATTAGTAAGGGAGTTTTTCTAATTATTAATTGTTAAATCGGATACAAGTCCTAAACGGTAGGAGATTTTAATGCATATCAAAAACAGGAGGGGGGCTGAGCTGAACAAGATGCCCAGAAAATTACAAGTTAATTAGAAAAAGAAAAAAAGAAAGGGAAAAAAAGAAGGAAGAAAAAGAAGCAAGTCTTTATGAGTTCCAGGATTTTATATCATTAAAACTCAATTAGTACTTTTAGATTTTTAATAGTTTGAGGAAATGAGAAAATATTCACAATCCTTGCTTCATTAGGTTGTTCTAGAAGTGGCAGTTCCAAAGGACAATTTAATTGTCTCATCTAAAATGATGACAAATATTTGTGGAAGGATAAAATAAAAGAACTCAATATAGATTTTCAGGGGAGCCGCCCACTTTTCTATAAAATGGACAAGCTCACTGGCGGGTACTCAAGCCAAGCCCTGACGTGAAGCCCCTCAGGGAAGGGAGAAGAATGATTCTGAATTGAGTACATACATTCTCTTGAATTAATAGTTTACAGACAACACAATGGAGGAAAGAAATACATGGCAACGGTGAAGGTAATGCAAACACATCTTTCCCTCCTCCTAAAAACTTAGTATTTTTGAGATTCTGTTGCTTTGGTTCCTACTTTGATCAAACCGCCCGCCACAGAGGTATTTCAGTAACGTCCCACCCACATGGTTGTATAATATATCAAAAGTACAAGAGTAACTCAAGCTTTTCCTAATATTGCAGTTATGTTAGCTATTTCTAGGTAATGACTGAAATCTACATTTTATAATCCTGTTTTCAGAGCACATTCTTTTTTCCGTTGGTCTTTATTTCATTTTGCTCCCTGCAATGATGCAGCAAAGTTTTTCCGACTAATTGATATTGAACTAAATCCACTTAAACAGTGATTGCAAGCCAAGTGCCCTCATTTAAAACTATGTTTAAGTCTAAAATTGTGTATTAGATACTTGAGTGCATTGCATCTTAATTCCCCTTATAATGTCCTAATCCCCAAAGCGAGGGCGACTAAGTACTTCACATATTATCCGCTACCACTAATAATATGAAATAACTCTCCCACAGTACACTGTATGAAGCAGAGTAATTAAATACATGCCACACTAAAACACACTCTGTTTCTATTACTCTGCCTCCAGGTGGGTATTTTTACTTTAATGTTTTCAATAAGAAACTGTTTTTCTCACCATTTTCCTTTTGCCTGATTCTGTTACTGACACTCTTAGAATATGGTTAACTACCCCCCTCCTTTGACTAAAAATCTGAAGTATCTAAGTAATAAAACATAAACCTTTCAAAAGATCAGGCCCCCGGACTTACTCTCCCTCTTCACTCTAGAACTCTCTGTGAAATATGCATATAAAAAGGCACTGCATCTGGTCCTAGGAAGCAGATCTCAGTCACCTGCTGAGCACGCTAGCTTTCCCTAAGATAACTTTGTTTGCTGGTCCTTAACTTAAATCAGTAAGGTAATGACAAAGGGCAGAGACCTGATGCCTACCTATTAAGATGGCCTCATTCATGAGAAAGGCCCAAAGAGGAAACCACAGGCCTACTGGATTTTCATGTCTATTTAAAAATGCTTTGGTCTCACAGAACCCACGGAGCACACAGTGCTGGGACGGCGTGGGGCCCAGGCGCGCCTGTTCACTTTCCTCGTCCCTTTCAGAAGAGGTCTTCCTCATGTTATTTCCAAATGTCTCTAGACTAGTTTCTCACTGTTTTCTAGTATTTTCTAGTCTTGACTTTTCAGCTACAGTCAGGACTAATACAGTGTATAATTATTTGGTTCTAAGTATGAATGAATTCACAGCTTTCGATGATCTATTACGTAGCATTTCTATTCAAATAATAACACTATCCAAAAATCGAAGTAGAAATAGTTGAGTATGGTGAATCAACATGGCTACAAGCAATTAATAAACTTCCTTCTGCCTGGTTTCTTTTTAAAAAACACAAATAAACCACTGAGCAAAGAAACTTGCAAAATTTAGGGTAAACATGATGCAGTATTCACTCCATAATCAAAATATCATGGTAAGATGTTCAAGGTCTTTGTATACAGAGAAGTCCTTGTTTTATGAGTAACTAAACAGTTAACTTAGGTTGGTACCAACTTAAGTTCCAAATCATGCTCTTCAAATTGTGTAAAACAAGCATTCTTCTTCATAAAGAATGAGTTTAAAGAAAATCATACATTTCAATTTTAGGACCCTCTTTTATTTAAATATCTTTATATTTATTCAGTTGTAACAAACTCAGGAAAACATCAGCAGCCAGGTGAAAGAGGGTTCTGAAGTTAGTCTAAAATCCTGCTTTCTGAAGAGTTACAAGTGAAAAGAAGAGACTTTCTGTCTGGAGCAAATAATTCAAGTGGAATTCCAGGAATCTGTGTCCAGGAATCCGTGGACATGATTATTTCAACCAATGACTGAAATCCTGTGATTTTAGACCTTCCCGAGACTGTAATGATTCGACTGCAGGTGCCGCCTTGTCAGGACAGACGCCTGGCTTCCAGTGAAGTTCAACTTTGCTTTCAATGTTAGGAGTACTTATGATCTTTTGATTCCAAAGATGATACTGCATCTTTACCCAAAAGCAAACGTCACAAAAGCAAGCATCCAAAGTGACGAGGAGCAACGGGAATTCTTGCAAAGATGATTAAGGAAAGCTGCTAGTCATTTATTGATCTGTGACAAGCACAAAAAATGGAAAGCAGTTACATTGAATGCGTAGCATGGTAATAAGACTCACACTGTGCCGGTAGAATGGGTCAACTTTTGTAGGGTATTTGTCAAACTGTAAAGGGATCAAAGCAAAAGCTAGTTACTTAAAGAATCCACATTTGTGTTCACTGCTTCAGTGGAGGTTGCCCTAAGCAAGTGTCTGGTCGTGCTGCTATCATCAGACTCCACAACCTCATTGTATATGAAACCATTCTGGGCTTCTGAGTCACTCCGACAAGAAACCAACAAAGGTGGAAAGACAAAGTGAAACCCACATGGTGTGTTTAGGTCCTGGCTGCACTACTGTGTCTCTTTCTACTCAGTATTCAAAGACTGGCACAGACCAAACATCTGACCTGGAGAAAAGAGGTAATTATTCAGACAAATCAGAGAGAAGTGAGCATTTGGTCTGATTTATCCAGAGAATTCCCTCCATTTTCTTCTTCACCTTGGCAGAAGAATTGCACATTCAGCTGTCTTCTGAAATATATTACACCCAAATACAAGCAATTTGGACTAGGTCTTATAACCTTTCTCTTAAGCAGTCAAGAGCATTCCATTGTTCCCTCTGAATTGTATGACCGTTGGGTACTGTAACTCCCCTCTGTTCAGTTTAAGCATCTATGAAACACCTCGCTCAGGCTGTGGCGTGAACTCTTTCCCAACATAACAGGTCCTTAAAAATGTAACTTTTGAGGGGTCTAGTTCCTCGAGGAAAAAAGATACGGGATTTTCTATATGAAAAAAGTTTGGTCCCAAGACCTCATCTCAAATCTAAGTAAAACTTATAAAATAAACTTTATTTTGAAAAATTAAGTAGAAAAAAAATGAGGGAGTGTGAGGGAAGAGAGGAAATGAAGTTTGGTAAAAGGAATGCCTCTTAAAATCACAGAATTGAAATCTTTTCCCATAGTGCCTAGAGTAATTGCCTTAAGATCAAGTATTTAATAATAAAAAAAAATTAAATAAACCACGCTTATACTCACTGTTATGGGCAGGGCTCTAGTTCAGGATATTCAGCATCCTGTTAGAGCACTATTCATTACAGATCCTAAGTTACAAAAAACATCCTAACTGGTTCTCCCAGCACGTGCTAGACCCCAGTCAAGACCAAGACCAAGACCGTGGTCACTGCCAGTGGCACCTCTTACCACAGGCTGAGCTCTGTCCCTGCAGGGTGCGCGGCTCCCTAACCGCCTGCTGACAGCACAATACCAGGCTGGCACCGTCTCATGGGATACAAGAACTGAACACCTCCAACACCAGAAAGGGCAGGCACCCCATGTAGTCCAAGTCTCCTGACCGCTCTCTGCCCTCCTTAGCCTCCTCCTGACTCCCGATAGTCTGTGAGCATTGATTTGTTAGTACCTGGTGCAAAGCACTAACGGAGACATTTTTGTATGTAGTGGCGACCCCCCAGCATGTTCAAGAAAACAAAATGACCCTGTAAGTCAAGTTAACTGCCAACATTGGATGTGACCGTTTTCAGGGCACCTAAGATGGATAAAATGCACCCACGGCGCTGCATATAACTCTAGAAAAAAGTTCCTCCTTCAGGCCCAGGGTTAGTGCTGTGGCTGAAGCAGACACATGCCTTTCTTTCCAGCAAAGATGGACAGCGCCAGGGAGCCCCCTGGACGGCTATCACTCCCCCTCTAATCTCCTGTCCCCAACAGCCCACTCCATCCCCACCATGCTGCATAAAAGAGTCGTGCTCTACTTATCCTCACATTTCTGCCTGGGGTACGCACCATGGGAGGTGCTGGCGTCGGCATGATGGCGGTGGGCGGGATGGCGTGGGGGAAGGGCGTGAAGGTGTGCTGGTGCGTGTGCTGGTGCGTGTGCTGGTGCTGGTGCTGGTGCTGGTGGAACTCGGTCCGCAGGTAGGGCGGGGGGCCCAGGGAAGCCCCGCGGTCAGCACTCTGAGAGGCCAGGAAACGAGTGTTCAGTTCCTGTCGCAGGATGTCTTGCTCTGGAGAAGGAAAGGGAGAGAATGACACCTTTTCTTGTAATAGTAGTTTTCTTCAGAACAGGACATCCGAATACTTTACTAGGAAGGGATCAGGGCCCAGGGCATGTGACATGAGGCTCTGAGGGGACAACCAACCCGGCTGACAAATATAAGGCCAGTCACAGTCTAATTCTCCTGCACTGTCTGGCTGCTTGGTCCCGGAGGACAGGCCGCTCAGCGTGGTGTGCGGACACGGGGTCCAGGCCGCTGTCTGGGGTCAGTTCTGCGCCCTGCTGCTGCCAGCTGGGTGGCTCTGGGCGTGGCTAACCACCCTTCTGTGTCTCAGTTTCCTCATCTGTCACATAGGGACACTGTTGCCTACCTCAGGGATTCAGCTTGAGGGTTAAAGGAATTCACATCTGGGAGTGCTGAAGAGCAGTGAGTGGCATGCTAATTCATAAGCGCCAGCTGTTGACATGGCAGAGCGCTGTGCCCACTTCAAGGGCAAATCTCTGCTTTATAGCTCTCGGTATGAGCGCTCTGATGTGCCTACGAGGGACCCAAAATTGGGTCACCGGTTCTGACTGATAAACACAGGTGGGGAATAAAAGCACCCGCTATCTAACACTGGGTCTGGCCTTAAAATTCTGGGATGTGTGGCCTCCAAGTGCACCTGCCCCTCCCAGGAAGATGCTAGAGAGCCCTGTTCACTTGAGAGAAACCCCTAAACCAGGTGCCCCACAAGGGCCTGGAGCGAACCAGACACGGCCTGGGAAGGCGCCTGTCACTCTAACGGGAGCCCGGGCGACAGGGCACACACAGTCCGGGCTTTACCACGTTATCAGTGGGGAACTCAGTGGGAAGAGCCTCATGGCTTCAGAAAGACCGTCCCCGCACCCCCCCGCCCGGGCATGTCCCATTCTCTGGGCTTGTGCTGGGTTGAAGTGTGCCCTGGTGCACGTTTTTGCTGAATCTCAGCTCACAAAAGACTGATTACAAGACTGCACCCAACAAAGCAGAAGATCCTAAACAGAGAAAGCCCAGCCATCAGGGGCAGCAGAGACAGCTGCTGGTGAGGCCACCGGCAAGGCGGAGGGGGAGCTCGGTGAGCGAGGCCAGCACCTCCGTCCTACCTGAGTAAGTGCTCCCGGCCGGGTGTCCGGGGACCTGCAGACTCCCTGATGTCAGTGGTGGTGGAGGAGGCAGAGCAGTGGGAGGGGCAAACATATTGGGGTGATGGGAGTGTGCGGGGGGCTGGAGGGTGGGCGTGAAGCTGTGCAGCGGGCTGTGGTTGGGCAGTGAGAGGGGGAACGGGGAGGCTGAGGGGTGGTGGGAGATGTGTGGAGGGGCTGGCTGAGTCTTCGCTGGGGTGCTGCTTCTGCTGCTGCTGTGGGAGGAACAAAGAAAGAAAGAAAAAGAAAGAAAGAAGGAAAGAAAGAAAGAAGGAAAGAAAGAAAGAAGGAAAAAAAAGAAAGAAAGAAAGAAAAGAAAGAAAGAAAGGAAAGAAAGAAAGAAAGAAAGAAAGAAAGAAAGAAAGAAAGAAAGAAAGAAAGAAAGAAAGAAAGAAAGAAAGAAAGAAAGAAAGAAAGGTAAGCAATTAATTTTCTGGGGAAAAAAAAATCCTATCTCCCTGCTCAAAGCTACTCTGGAAACCTCTTTTCTCTTGCTCCTCCTCTTTACAGACCCTCCCCTGGGCACGCAGGAAGCCTCTCCTGAGCTCGTCCCTGTTCTGCGCTTGCCGCCACTACTGTAGACCCAGCGAATGGGAACTGTGGCTCCAGAGCCACCGCATACCTGTGTCCAGGCAGCTGGCTCTACCCCAAACTCAGGACCGCTCTCCCCTGGACAGCCAGGTTCTCATCTCTGCCCTCTGCCCCCAGAGACCCAGCCTTCCCACCCTCCCCCAGCCATATTTCCTAGGAAGCAATACAATTTAAAAAAGGGGAGGAGAGCGAGGACTTGAGTTCAAGTTCACCCTGCCTGCCCGCTACCTGGGAATGAAGACGCACAGAGAAGAGGCAAACCAGGGAACCCGGGTTCCCTGTTACCCCTACTCTCGACTCTCTGGAGGCAGAAGACAGGCCTGCCGTCTTGGGGAACAGCCTCCTCACCCTGCTGGTCTCCTCACCTGTCACAGACAGGAAAACCCAAGTCCCTGAACCACCCCAGTCAGACTGTGGCAAGGAAAACAAACAGCAAAGGCACATGCCCCATGAGGAGGGAGATGTAAGAGTTACAACTCCCTTTTCTTTGCAGCTCTCCTTTTTGCTACTTTTTGAACTTTCCTTTGTAATTCTGGCAAAACGGGACAGCGGAGGGCCTGTATCTCTCCGTGCAGAAAATCCTCTTTCTCGACACCCAGCTTGTTTCTTCTCTCTCTCTCTCTCTCTCTGACCCCCCCTCCCCCGGAGGAAGTAACTCTCAGTAAAAGGACCTCAAACCAGAATATTCCTTGGTCCCAGTCTTCCTGCTCTGGACATAGAGAGAGATGTAGCTTCTTCAAAACATCCTCTGTCTGAGGCAAGGAGCCTTGCTTCTGAGACCCTCTAACGCTCGGTGGTCTCTATGAGCCTCGGGTTTTGATTCCCCGACTCACCAATGGGGGGCTCCAGGGCACAGCACCCTCAACTCTCTGTTTCTTAAGCATTCTCCTCCTTCCTGCCTTCACCCCCTCAGGAGTCTCCAGATATTTGAGTTTTTACCACGGCCTCATTCCCCAACCCAACCTGCCCTCTCCCCAGAGACCTGAGTCTCATCTGACTGTCCCTTTCAGTCTCTACTTCAGAGAGGACACAGTGACAATGTTTTCAACAAGCCAACTCGGGTCTCCTTGGGAACTCCTTACTCGTGACCACTTGTCCGTCCCAAAGAAGATGGCAGAAGTCAGGCAAAACCAGAGCAGGGCGGCTCACCTTAAACTGTTGAGGCTTAAGCTGCTGCTGTTGTAGGCCGACAGCGGCTGGGAGAGGCTCTGAGACGCGGGGGGCGCCTGCACAGGCGGGAGGCTCTGATGGAGCAGCTGGGTGGGGGACTGGGGCCGCGGCGGCCTCTGCACTGGAGGCTTGGGCGCCGGCTGCAGCTGGGCCTCTGGCGGGGCCTGCGGTGGCTGTGTGCTTGGACGCGGGGGCTGAGGCGGGGCCTCTGTGCGCTGCACCAGGGCAGGGTCCGGAGAAGGAGCTCTGGGCTGGGGCTCCGCCTGGGGCGGGGGCAGCGGCTGCGGGACCTGAGGGCAGGGGTCTTTAAGCACCACGGGCTCAAAGATCGGCTCTTTGCCACAGTCCTGGCTCTTCTCCTGGCTTCTCTCTAGACCAGATATCTTGGGAACAATTGGCCCTGCATCCTGGCTGTCATGTTCGGGTAGCGTGCCAACACCTAACTCCGAATCTGCGGAGGGGAGAGCAGAGACAAAACGACAGACAGTGAAGGAGATGTGAGTGTGACACAGGATGGGAACGCAAACTCCGAGACCAGAGCATACAGTCCCAGAGTTGCAGTGGAGCCCAAGCTTTCTATCTGGTCTCCCCAGGTGCGGAGCCGGGGAAGATGGGAGGGCAGCCCTTTGCCCCTCAGGCAGCCAGAGCCTTACAGGGAGAAATGGGAACCAGCCCGTGGAGGCTGCATGCCAGAAAGTAGTCTAGGCCATCCAGAGTCTGAAAATGAGTGTTTTCCTTAATCTTGACAAAGACTTTTATGAAGCAAAATTATAAAACAATAGCCCACAGTTGATTTTTCCCTTTTAAAAACAAATACAGTCCTTGAATACATAAAAGACAACTGTTTTCAACAGCCGATGAAGCAAGTCTTGTTTAGCCACACACAGATGCCGCTTTTGGCCTTGCCCCCACCCCCCTTTCCATTTGGACAGATGAGACACACTTGACATTTAGAGAAATCATTTTTGTTTAGCAAGTGCTAGACTTGTGGTCAAGCATCAAGCCTTGTGACGCTAACCAAGTGATCCCAGCAACGTCTGAGGTCAAAAGTGCAAACATGAATTTAAATCAAGGCAGCTGTCAATTACACATGCCAGAACACTTCACGGAACCTCTGGGCCACACTAGGAGTCCTCGCCCAAGCAAGGACAAGCTGGACACTGAGACTAGGCCTGGATGCAATAATTAAGTAACATTCTACAATCATGAAATTCGGAAAGCATGCTCCTGCGTGAGTTTAAAAGACATGCATACCTCCAAGGGCCAAGAGATCTAGGTCCCATCTAGTGTAGTGGTTCTTTGGTTACTTCGTAGGTCGAATTCCATAAAACCCTCTGACAGAATAATTTAGGACAATATGGCATTAAATATTTAAAAGCGGCCCTACTCATGAGTAAGTACTTTTGTATACATCTGGAGGAAAACTCCCCTTTCCCACATTTTTGTATGAGAAGATCTATTCTTTTGTTATTATACAACTTATAAAGAGGAAGAAAATAGATGCCACTGTTCTGTGAAATGAGGGTGTGTTTCAGGCATTCCTAAATGAACTACGCGGGGCATGAGCTTTTTCTTCCTATCTCACTGTATCAAGTGTGAAGAATACATAGTCTCCTCACCAGTACTATTACATTCTCTTGATGTATTTGTGTGTAAGCACTTCTCATTTTTCTTCCCTAGAATCTGCATCAAAGCGATCCATTATTTACAATTGTTCTTTTGGTAAAAGAGATCTAACTTACAGTGTCCACAAAAGCAGGACAAACTGGGGTTTTACAAAGTGAATTTTTGGCTAATATGAACTTGACTACCCTCAAGTCCCACCAACCAGCCTGGGACATGTACACTAATATGATGTAAAAGGACAAAGCACCCAGCAAGAGCCTGGTGAAATGTAAGTTGGACTCCTGACATCCTACCCGCACATATTTCTATCCAGTGCTGTCTTGAGAAGCTTTCTAGGAAGACTTTTGCTTATGATAAGCTGAAATTTTATGAATTCCCCAAACCTTAGTTTCCAACTGGAAGGCTGAAAGAGAACCTCCTTATGTGGACAGACCCCATTTGAGCCAGAAGAAGGTCCCTCAGTTACAAAGGATGGCCCTCGGCCCGCACACTCCCGCATCCAGGGGGCCTGGCTCTGCTGCTCTGTGCATTCTCTTCCCTATTGTTTTCAAAAGATTTTCCACGGCAATCTTTTCCACGTGCAGGTCGTTACACGAGCCACCAAAAATCCCAAGTTGCATACATTGCAGGCGGGTTACTTAGGTCAGGGAGCAGAAATCCTAACATCACAAAATAAAAGAGATTTTCCGTTTTCCTCAATGAGAAATTTCATGTGCGTAAGCAGGACTCTTCACACTTGGACAGCTAATTTAAGATTATTATGCCTGCTACCGTTGCTGTCCTTTAGTGCGGCTTTGTTTTCTCTGGGCTGGGATGGTGGAGAATAAATACATCCACATTTTCTCTCATTAAATTTAAATTCAAATGCATAACCTCCCTCCAAAAATCAATGTCCAGACAAAGTTTCTCTCTGACATAAAAGAAAGTTTCGTTTTCGGGAGGAGAGCATTTTAATTTACTTATCCTGGTAAGGAAGCGTGTTAAAAATACGTTAGTACTTCTTCATACATGTAACTTGATTATACGTATATCTTGTTCTTTATTTAATGAGCCCCTGAAGTTTGGATGACACAGTCAGATTTGCAGAAGGCACCAAGCAGGCTCGGGCTCACTTCCCAAGGCTCTGTGATGGTGAATGGAGTTGGCTTTCACGCCGCCTCTGCTGCCCCCGTTTCAGTCCCAAGCTAAACAAAGCCAGAGGCAGTAAGAGGAGTGGGCGGAGTCACTGCCACCCCCGACAACCACCGAAGTACACAGGGATGGAAAACTCTTCTCCAGCAAACCCTGCATATTGTTATGAAACAGTCTGTGGTGAATGACAGAAGAAAGCACTAGAAGGCACATAATTCTGAAATAAGATCAGAATCTGGGAACCCATCTCAGCACTTCTCAAACTTCAGTGTGCACACAAATCACCTGCAGATCTGATTAAGATGCAAATTCGGATTCAGTAGCTCTGGGGCGGGGCTCTGGGGTCTGCCTTTCCGTGAACCTCCCCACGATGCCGATGCTTGGACCATTCCGATGCTTGGACCATTCCGTGAGTAGCAAGGCCCTCAGCCAATCCTCTCTGACTGGATGGGGATGAAGCCTAGAGACGTTAAGGAATTTGCTTGCTAGAAGTCACCTGGCTGTTCAATAAATCAGATGACTTGAGTCCTAGTCCTAACTCCGCCACCGCCAAGTGCCTTTTCTTGGATTTACACTATGCTGCTCCTGAAGAAGCAAAAATCCTAAAACAGTAGGTAACGGAAACTCCAGGATTCATTTAAAATATTTATGTACAACCAGACAGTGTGAAGGATTAGGGAAGTTACTAAGAGTTGCTGGAACACTGCCCTTCAACTAAACCAGAAAGCTATCATCAATCCATCAATGTTCTGGTGCCACAACCTACGAGCAAGACAGGGATGGATGTGCAGGCTGGTAGGAACTTAGGGGCCAAAACAGTTTTATGGCTCCCCATTTACACAAGTCTCTTGAGTTACATACTAGGCGTCATGAGTTTTTGTGGCTAATCGGTAATGCATTTCCTCTTCCTTTCAATTATTCAATAAATGTATCTTCCCAGTTAAGCTTTTCCATCTTGATAGTCAATTTATCTTACCACGCTTCTCCAAAATTGGCAGGAACACATTTTAAAAGATCATTTTTGTATTGCTCTGTGTGCTCTGAATTTGCCAAAAGATGAAATGTGCTGAGGTTGAAAGAAATAAGAATGTACAAATAGACTAGTCTTATTTAGAAGTTTTATTCATTTCATTTTGAGGTTTAAAAATCTCCTTACGCTTATAAAAATAATACATCATGCTACTAAAAGGCATGCAATTTAAAATTATACTGCATAGTATACAGTAGAAAGGGTGAATTTACTGCATGTAAATTATACCTCAAAATAAACCTGACTCAAACACAATAGATTTTTTACAAATTCAAGGATAAATTAGGAAAAAAACTGTTTGCTTTTGATACAAATCTGATACAAGTTCCCTGGGGAAAAAGGGCCTTCCTGTACATTACCAGGAGCCAGTAAACCCTAGAACTTTTGTGGAGGACAGTTTGGCAACATTGGGGAGGAAACTGATGGCCTGGTGTGTAAGGATTTGGCTTACAGACAGAATGAAACAACATCATGGTCTGAACTGCAAGTTTGGAAATAGCTCCAATGTAATCATTAGGGGACTGGTGAGATGTACATTTGGTACAGCCACAGCATGGCAAACACTGCAGCTATAAAAATGAATGAGGAACTCTGTGTCATAATGGAGAGCATATGCTAGCTTTTATGAAAAATGGAGGAAAATTAACATATATTCATTTTTACTTTATGCATAAATAAGCTCTGGAAGAATACACAAGAAACCAATAGCATTGGGTGCCTGTTTGGGAGCTTGGGGAGGAGGGAGAAGTATACAGACAAGGAGCTGGGGGAAGGGAAGGTATTTTTGAATCATGTGATCATGTTGCCTGTCAAAATCTTTGTAAGACAATTAGTCTTACATTTAAAAATAGTCTGAGCTAGATAAAAATAAAAGAAAAAGCAAATAAAACTGGGAATCTGAATAGTGGCATGACAATAGGCATGAAAAGTATATTTTATATAAATTAACAAAATATAATGTGCAAGTTTCAATAGTTTGAATAAATGAATATTACAAAAAAATACAAATGAGTAAAACTGACTTAGAATAAACCAACCTGACCATAAGAATACACTGAAAAGGTACTCAATAATTAACACCTCAGCCCCCCCAACCAAAGGTACCGGGTGCATATGTGTTACAGACAAGGTGGACTACACCTGTAAGAAACAAACTATTTGCGTCACTTAAATTGAAAACCAACAGCAAACATACAAAAAAAAAAAAGGCAAAAGTATTATTTATAAATAATATATAATTATCTACCTAGAAAACATAAACAATCAGCTAAAAAAATATTAGAACTAGTCAGAGCTCAGTAAGGTAACCAAATAAAGAAAAACCACAGACATCAGTGGCTTTTCTATATGCCAGCAATAATGAATAGAAAATAAAATTTAAAAAAGGATCCCATTTACAATAATAAAAATCATATAATACTTGAGAATGAAACTAAAAAGATTACAGAAATATAGCCTCAAAAATGTTTAGAGAACTTCTATGCTCAAGGGTGTTTCATGATGCAAAAGAAAGAGAAACAAGTCAAATCCAGGTACACGGGGTCTGTCCCTCAAGGACTCAATCCCTAGGGGGAGTTTTCAATATCCATGGGAGTGTGTTTGGCTGTCACAGTGTGGGAAGGCACAGGTGGCTCTCGGGAATGAGAGATGTACTGCAACGGGAAGGACAACCCCACAGAACATCTCGTTTCGCTGTCTGCAGTCTCACGGGGTATCCGCACAGCTGAAAAACTCAGACCCGAGCGAAATGTTTTTGCATATGAACACATTTTTTTTTTTTTTTGGCGTGGTTTTAACACACATTGGATTTTCCAGGAATGCAACTATTGTACATTTTGTCCGTTGCGTCTTGGGTGGTTCATCATTTGGGAAGATTATGACATCATCAATGGTAAAGATGATCCTACTACTTGAATGACCATGACCCATGGGCCTATAGGAGTCAGCATTTCATCCCATGTATAGATTCAGGTGTCAGGCCATTTCATTGCCTTCTCATGTAAACAACCATGTATTCAATACATATTTAAAAAACATTATATTATTACAATTACTTTCTACTTGTTTCTCCTTTACATTTCATAAGGGTTTTATATACATTTTAAATTATGTGTCTAGATAGGCATATTAACTATATAGTTCAGTTCAGCAGGAAAGAATAATAGTGTTATAAAATACTGCTTATATTACAAAGAGGACATTGGGTGTGGTAGGGTTAAGATTTGATGCCTTATGTCCCGATGATGAACTATCATGTTTCTAGAAATCCAGTAATGTACTGAAAAAATGAGGCAACTACCTAAAGTGGTTGTTGTGGAAATTAAATTAAGTCATGTTAAGTGCTCTCCACAATGTAAAGCACAAAACAGGTAAGTAATCAATGTTCCCCAAAACTATTATAGAAAAGTATTTAATGTCATGGAAAATATTTCATGATAAAATTACTATTAAGTAAAGTAAAGTATGCTATCATAAGTATATACAGTATCAATACTGAAAATTATCTGTGTGAATGTATATATATATATGAAGAGAAGAGATCAGAAAGATATACATCAAAATGTTCATTGTAATCTCATCATCTAGAAATAATCATTGACTTTAATGTTTAAATGTGTGCTTTTTTTAACTTTCCAAATTTTCTATAGTAAATATGCATTATTATTATAAAAAGAAAAAAGGGAATTATATTTTACAATGAGTCCCTTCATGGACAATTCATCTCCATCATCATCAAAAGAAGTCAACTGAGGAAGTGTTGAAGTCTTTGAACTGCTCCACCTACTGGATGGATTTTTAATGATTTTTATTTATTTATTTTTAGAGAGAAGGGAGGGGAGAAAGAGAGGAAGAAAAACATTGATGTAAGAGGGAAACATTGATCCATTGCCTCTTGTACACTAGGAACCAAGCCTGCAACCCAGGCATGGGCCCTGACCGGGAATCGAACCAGCGACTCTTCCTTTGCAGGACGACACCCAACCAACTGAGCCACACTGGTGATGGCAGACTTTTCTATTTTTTAACTAAAACTCGTCGCCCAGAGAACAGATCAATATTTGCCTCTCAGAAATAAGGAAAGGATATGGCATTCATTAGCCTTCCAACTACTCCTTAGCATTTCTAACTGGTTCTAAATGGGTGTGTTTGGACAGAAAAGAAATGGTGAATATTTTTGATGCTGGTGGTGGTGGTGATAGGGTGGAGGAGGAGAAGGAGAAAAGGGAGGATGGGGAGGAAAAAACACTCCCAAGGCACATTTCTGAGCTTCTGGTTTTTATGTCTTTATACTCAACCAAAAAGCCGTAATAGGGCTTACTCACTACACCAAGTCATTACTGCAGCAAATATGAATGAGCCTTAACGATACCCTGAAAACCATGTGGGGCACCAGCCATCAGGCAATGTATCCATCCATCCATCCATCCATCCATCCATCCATCCATCCATCCATATTTCTGAATGTCTGATCCATATCATCTAGAAAAGGACATCTCCTATTTTTAAATTAGTCTATCTTCTACTTATAAGGAATGAAGATTGCAGTCAAATAAGAAAAGAGCCCAGACTTTAAAGACACATGGGAAAATTAGTAAGTGTTGAAATGCTCAACAATGAAAAGCCCCAAAACATATGGAGGCATGAAATTCCTGTGAATCAATATGTAATGATTTCAAGCAACTAACAATACCCATTCTTTACACACTTTTTGTCTATTTTGTTACGTCAAACAAAAATCTCCTTTTTAGCAAAGACTGCATACTTTGTAGCTAATTATTGAAACAAAAATTACACTATGGAATTAATTTAGCAATACTTTTCCCTTTCCCCAAGTTTTAAATTCTACCTTGAAAACTACAATCCAGTGGTGTTTGGCAGACAAAGTCTCTCATCTAACATACACTTCTCTCTATTTTCCTACCCTCTCTCTTTTCTTCAAATCATTAAACAGAGACCAGTTTGTTCCATTAGCAGATTCAATTACTTGAACGAATGGAAGGATGACATTTGGTCTTGCAGCTCTTCTCGGTCACTGAAACTGTACAAATAAATTGAGGAAAACCCACTGTTTGTTCAAGGCAAATTAATTTTCAAACACTGCAAGAGTGGAAGATCAAGGGAATGATAGGTGCTTGGCAGGGCTCAGAGAGATTCCATTTTGTGTTAACATTAATTACCATCTGGGAGGCTGAGCTCTGGGCTGAAGTCTATATGGCAAACCTCTGAGGGCCTCGGGGTTTCTAGTAAAAGCAAAATCCTAAACAGGAAAGAAATAGCCATTGCATCTGCCAAAACAGCAGCAGCCCCCTGGGAAAGTTGTGTGGAGACCAGCAGATTAGAGGTTGCCATTATTAGAGAATCTAGTTTGGATATTATCTAGTTTACGAGATTAACCCAGGATAGAGGTTAATCTGAGAGGGGTTAAAGAAAAATAAACAGACTGTGGGTGAGTGTATTTATACTTGTAAACTTCACACCAAAAAGCATCAATCCTTACACATGAGCCCATGTGCCTTCAGGGGGCGTATCAACCTTGACTGTGCAGACTACAGCTCATCAGGATGGCTTCTGCCTACAGTACAATGAGCCATTAAAGGTCAGCCTAAGCTTGCTCACATTTAATTTCTTTTGCAGCCTCTAGCAAATAACAGCAATGAAGGACCATTTGATGATCAAAATTAGAATGAAAGGAATGGGTTGTGATCTACTCGGGATAGAGATGGCAGCACACAACAAAATCTTTCAACAAAACCCCAGAGTGTCAAGTTCATATATAATCCTTGCACCTTTCACTGCATACAAGGAAAAGACTAAATAGTGTTACCTCCTATACCTGGCACTGTGCTAGGTCCTAAGGATACCAAGATGAACAAGAAGCAGTCCCTGTCTTCCAGGAGGTGGCGGTTGCAGGCGCAGGCCAGAGCATAGAGGAAAAGACATGAAATTGGCAGTCAGGAAACCTGCGGCCTTAGGGGTCAGAGACAAGCTTAGAGAGTGAAAGCTAAGGAAGATGCCTACTGGATTTAGTGATGCCGAGTTACAGATGGTGAGGCACTTTGTCTATAGCACGCTCCTGCTGCCCTGCCCCTGGGGGTCAGTCTTAGGTTGAAATCAACCAAACTGTGTTCCGGGATGTATAGACACCCGACATGAGAAAACAAGGAATAAAGGGTGAAATCTCTGGTCACTTCTGAGGACACTGGAAACACTCCAAACACCAGTTTCAGAGAAAGCACAAGCTTTCTTGTTGCGGCCTCAACGGCCCGCTCCCAGGACTTCGGCCTGTGTCCTCCTGTCAGCCTCGGTATCCGTCGGCTGGCCGCTTGGGCCGCGAGCGCCATGCTTGGCTCCTGTCCCCAGTGCCTCTCCGCCTCTGTCCCCACCCGCCTCCATGGGCCTCGGCTTCCTGTCCCATCCTAATCAGCCCTGCCTGGCTGTTGACCAGGCACTCACATGGTACTGTGCACACACATGTGCACACACCCAAGTACAACCACCCTTAACACCAATGAACTCTCAGAATTTCACAAGGTGCTTCTGTGTCTGCACATCAGTCAGAGGGTCTGAACAAGGAAAGGTTCTAAAAGGATCTCAACTGAACGCGCAAGCATTCACGCAACCTGCCTTGCCCACTGAGTAAAGTATGGCTCCAAGGACAAGGCACCACCATTGTAAAAACACAGTTCACGTTCCTGAGACTCGAGGACAAGAAGGAGATCCTAGGCTTATTTTGGAAAATTTCCAAGAGGTGGGACCAAGGCACTGAAAATGAATGATAACTTTATATGTTTGCTTAAAAATATATATATCGTTGTCTTACTACCTAATCATCCTACTTTCCACATTAAGAACAATCAAGGGAGGATATGATGGAGAAGAACAGAACGCAATCTTTCTACAGGCGGCCCTCCCTCCAGTTCGCATCGCTAAGTGTAAACAAGGACTCAAAGCTGTCAAGCTCACGGACGCCCACAGATCTACTTATAGATCTGACACCTGCGTCACTGTCTGCTGCCCACTGCTGACATCTAACACCACTGCCCGAGGCCCCCATGTTCAAAGCCAGAAAGGGCAATAAAAATGAGGCTATTCTGACCCTGGCCACCTTTTAAAGCAAACATTCTTTGATAAATTGTGTCCTTGCCACCTTGTGTCTTGAAGTAGTCAGCAACTTTTCTTGGATCTGTGCATGTCTGTTGTATCACTATGTTTTCGATACTACAGGGCCGTGGAATGAGGTATCCGGCTAATAACGTTCCTGCTCTACAAGCTTAGCATGCCCAGAAAGGTTCGCAAATGACTGACTCTTGGTTAAACCCTATTTTCAACACTGAACTTTACCACAGGTTACTTTCTCAAAGACAACGGTAAAAGCAACCAGCAGCAAACTGCCACTGAAGTACTATCAGTCACCCTACTTTGTACACTAAGATTCTTTTTCTTTGGATTTTGGGCATAGGTTAGACATTCCCTGAGATCTATTTAGTAAAGAGGCTGGGTGGGGCGTGCCATGAAGACATGTGAGCATTTCCATCTTTCAAGTCTATCCCTGGGCATTCCCCAGCTCCCTGGCGTGCTGTACAAACAACAAACACTCCCCACCCTCAAGTTTCTTCTGAGCCCTCTGCAAGCAGGGGGCTTCGGCACGACACCAGCACCAGGCAGCGCTGGCTTCCTCCCTCACGGTTTCAGAGCCTGCAAAAACACGCACACCTGATCCCTCTGGAGCGAAGGTCACCTGCATCATGCAGCATGCCTACATCCACATCCTTTCCCTCAAAACCACTCTTCCTTCGGGGTCCAAGTCTCAAAAGAAAAGTCTTGAGTTACTCTGGAATGAAGGAATGATTCATCACAGCGGCAACCAAGTCTTTATGTTCTGGACAGAAGGGAAGAAGGCGTTACCAACGCCAAGACTGGCGGACTACTCTGGCCCTGGGCTCCTCCTGGGCCAACAGAGCTGTAGAGAGGGCGGGTGGCTCATTCCCAGAAGCGATTTCAGTGACTTCAGTCACTTTTCTACCAAGTTCACACAACTGTCACTCGGTGTGCAGCAGAGGAGGCGGCTCTTCCTTCAGAGCACCACTGAGCATCCTAAAAAAGCAACGCGTTCCTCGTGTGTGGTGGGAAAACTGCGGAGCCACCCGTCCTGCTCTTAGCAGGTCCCTGCAAGAAGAAGGCTTTGCACTGGGAAATATCGGCCAACCTTCGGCAGTGAAAGCTCTGCCAGCACTCAGACATGCCTGTCTGTACTCCAGAGGACAGATGACAACCCCCCCACCCCCAAGTCTGTTCAAACCACCTGCTGTGGCCCATGGGGCCCAGGGGCTGCCAAGATCCTGCAATCTGCCTGACTCGCTTCTGTGTGGGCGCCACAGATGACTCCAGACTGAATTGACGGAAGTTGCTTTTCTCCTGATACCACGGAGCCTTTGATTCTTTAGTTAAAGGAGGAGGAGGAGGGAAAAGAGGACTTTGATAGTTTCTCTAAGTTTTGACCTTTCTGGTCCAAACTGTCTACCATCTCATACTATGATTCCAATCAATGTTTTCTACCACCTTGCTATTCCAAGTGCGGTGCACAGAGCAGCAACACTGGCATCACCTGGGATTTTGTGGGGAAGGCAAATTCACAGCCCCCGCTCATGTGCATGTTGGAGTTTGCCAAGCACTGTCCTATAGCTCTGCTCAGGGGTTAAAGCGCCTCAGCAAGATCCATCGCTGGGGGCTGCAATCCCTAAGGTTGCCAATCCTGCGGTGTCTCTATCTCCCAAGAGCCGCTCATGGAAATAACTTCCTTCGCCCCTTTCCCAGGTGGGCTCTCCACCAGCGTGCAAGCTGCTGCAGGGATGCGGTGGGGGGAGGTGGCGATGTCGCTCAGGGATCAGAGGTCACCTCCAACACTGAACATTAGTCATGACAGCTAGCAACAAGGAGCTCTTGTGTATGATCTCTCCCATCTCGGCTTCACGCACTCACCGGATCCCTCACCACAGAGTCACAGGGAGTTAAGAGTGTGTCCCAAAGATCAGCCAGGAGCCACCTTTAGGGACCACAGAAGACGAAGTAGATTTATGGTAAATGGTGTCCTGTCGGAACCAGGACCCAAGGATGCATAACCGTAGAAGAAACTTTTGACCTGAAATGGCCTGGGTTGCTGTGTAGGAAAACAAGCTAATGTTTTAGTTTGCTCTTTGCTGGAAGTATCCAAGAGGACACTGAATAACCAGGACAAGAATTTTGAGGAGTTAGTCATGGAATGAGACAAGCCTGGACTAGGTGATTTCTGAAATTCGCTGAGTTCCCAAATAAGGTATTAGTAGCACACTCCTTAGAAGAACACCATTTCTTTCCTTTACTTCTCAATCTTGTAAAACACCTCACCTTCAGGTTAATGAACACCACCTCCTGGATTTGCACAAGTTTTGATAAAGGCCACATCTTAAATAATTATAAACTAAGAATTTCTAAGACTACAGATATAATTTTCTTTAGGAAATCTGCTTATCCCTAATCACGAGTTTTGAAAAATTGAAAGAGGTTTTAAAAAAATGGAGTGAGGGGGGCTTATGTGCTGTTCCCTACATTCGCAATATTTTATCATTTTTAAAAGGCAAGGCTACCAATTCTTAAATTGATTTTCTATAAACCATCACTGCCATAAATACTTGGTGGGAAAATAAAATCTCTTGCCAATATTACCTGTGCCATTATTTCATCACTTGTCATTACTTCATTTCATTGCCCTCAATTTATCAGGGAAAAAGGAAATGTGCTCATATGTCAAATTTGAAGCTACATGTGTATAAGGTCCAGGAGAGGAGGCAGGACGGTGACGAAGGGTGCCTCCCAGAAACCCGCGGGTCCCGGTGGCAGCGTTCTGGCCTCCAACGCTACCTATCTGCCTGAGTTACCCGTGAAATCTCAAATGATCAAAGTCATCCCGTAGAAACAAACAGCAGGAGATTACACTGCCCTTGGATAGAGACAGAGCTAGAATTAAGTCACCAAAACACTCACGCCGCCTCTCACGTACAGCTGTAATCCTGAAAGAAAATTTTGTCAGACGACCAAGTTGAGGCTTGAGACATGTACTATCACAATGACTTAAACCCTCCCACAAATACCTGCACTGTATCTTCAGAGACGTTTTCAAAACAGAAGGACAGAAGGTCATGGTGCCTTCATCCGCGTCTTCTTCAACTGCCCGAGGACCATGTCCACAGGCTGTCCCACCACCATCCCCCAGGCTCAACATGACTAACATCAAGCCCATCCCCTCATCCCTATCATCTAAGCTCAGAATCAAAGAATCAATGTATTTTCATTCCCCCTTTACATTAATTGGCGGCTCAGGCGTGAATTACAGCTTCTATGATGCCATTTAACACAAATAAAACAATGGTTATAGACTCTGCTATTCCCCAGCAGTCTGAGTGATCTTTTAAAATATAAGTCAGCCCTTATATCCACTGGCTGGTGTGGCTCAGTGGATTCAGCACCAGGCTGCAAACCAAAGGGTCATCAGTTCGATTCCCAGTCAGGGCACATGCCTGGGTTGCAGGCCAGGTTCCCAGTGGGGGGCCAGTGAGAGGCCACCACACAATTATGTTTCTCTCCCTCTCTTTCTCTCACTCTTCCCCTCTCTCTAAAAATAAATAAATAAAGTATAAAGAATATCTATAAGTCACATCATGCTGTCAGTTGCTGTTTAAAACTCTTGGATGGCTTCTTATCAGAAGGGGAATAAACCCCCCAGGGCTCCTCCCCCGCTGCACTCCTGCTGGCTCCTGACCACCGTCCAGAGCTCCCCGCTCCTGCTCTCCCCCCTCTGCACACATGCAAGGGCTTCTGAAGCCCGTCTGTCCCAGTCGGGCTGGGCCAAGCCGCGCTGCAAAATCCCTCTCCGGTCACCAGAGCCCCTGGCGCCCACCCTAAGCCTCGGATCAACTTCTATCCTAGAGACTCAGTGCCCATGGAAATTACCACGCACTTACTACTATATATTGTCATGGGTACTTGAATATGCACAACTAGTTTTTTGAGAGGAGGAGAGAATCTCTTAAAATCTTTCCATGTATTTCAATCCCAAACATAATGCCTTCCATGTAGTACTTGATAAATATTTGATTTTTTAGATGCATAAGAATCAATTTATAAAAAACCTAAGCAAGTTTCTTCGTATTTGCAATTCAAAAGGAAAAAAAAATCACTATAATGAGAAAAACACTCAATAAACAATTACACATTATGCCAGAAAAATCATGTTTCTTTGGAGTCATTTCCATAATTGAACATTATACTGCAATAAAATAATAGTGTATAACACAAGCAAATGTAAAATAATTGGAAGCCATTATGAAGTTTAAGGATCCATTTTCAATATATAATAAAACTAATGTTCTATTCTGAATCATAAAAGATTCTAATAGTTTTGGGCGGGGGTTGGTATAGCAACAAAAATATAGCAGGGCAATCAAAAGCGCATAATGTGAAGGCAGAGACAGACGAACAGTCAAAGGCAGATAAAGCTTCCTTGGGTTTACGCCTCTGGTCTGCAGGCCAGGTGTAAAATGGTGCGCAGACGTGATGAGTACAAATACACCTTTACGTGTACTGAACAGATGAACAGGAAAATGTAAATGGCTGTTAACCTGGGGACACTTACGGAGAGGGGTCAGAGGATTTTTACTTTTCACCTTCTACGGTATTCAAATTTTCAACAGAACACTGGGTTTAAATCTAGAAATGTGGTACTACGCCAAATAACTGTGCAATCAGCCTAATACACTCATTATGAGAAAACGACGGTGAAGCGCTTTCAAAAATTAGCCAAAAAGAACTGCTAAAAATTAAGTAGGAAAATTACATTGCAATGAAACACCAAGGAGCAATGAATGCTAGAAAGAATGATGCCTGAATCATGACATGGGTGGAGGGGAAACAGGGTTTGTCCTGACGTGATAAAAATCTCTATGATACAAAATACAACTGGGAAACATACACTGGAAGATCATAAAGTATTTATAAAATAAGGACTTCCCCATAAAGCAGGGGGTAAGAGTTAACTTTTTAAAGCTGCAAAAAAATATTCCAAGTTGAAAATTTAATAGTCAAATCACAATTTCCCTGAGGAAACGTATCATTGCAAAGGAACGTGAAGGATGATTAAAAGATAGCAAGACAGGGTACGCCCTACAACTCAAGAACCCTTAGAAGGGTCATGCTGGGTGACGTTCTCTTGGTCCTCAGCCCTTTCACCAACCAGAGCACCATTTAAACCTGGGACCTTGATCCTGGGGGAGGCAAGAGCTCCTCCTGCAGGACACCACTCTGGGGACCGGGAACCACAGACTACTGCCCAGCGAAGGAACTCAGGCATTTCAGCTGAACAGAGACACAAAGGCGTCGTGGGAGCCTAAATGGCAGGTACTTAAAGTTCTTGTTCCTGTTTCTAATATGCCCTCTGTCCTCAGTTGGTCTGCTGTGCCCAGCTGGTCTTGTCAGTCCCAACAGCAGCATGCACCTAGCAGCCACGTGGAACTTCATAGTTGGCTTGCTACCCCCTGTGTTCACAGAGGCCATGTTGGTCACTGGAATTTAAATGTGACTGTTTCTTATATTTCCTCCTTGTTTAGATGCCAAGGAAGGCTTTCAACCCTTAAGCAGAACTGAAGGCCATTCTGAAGTCCTGTCCTTAAAGCCTAAAGCTGGGAGGAGGCAGTGTGCAGACAGTAAGATAAAACAGCGGCTATTAAGCTAATGTCCCCCAAACTAGGGCTGTACTTGCCATAACCTTAGTGGCTTCAAAGGACCAATGCACAAAGAAGTGTGACCCCCACACCACTGACAAATGGGAGAAGGTGATTTGCCCCGGAAAATCTATTTGTAGTTACTCTCATTGATTATTGTTTCTTTGGATCCTGATTTACTCAGATCTATCTATAAATTACTTCCTCCCCTAAACCACACTTAGGACAAATGATTCCTGCTGAA
Source organism: Pteronotus mesoamericanus (assembly GCF_021234165.1). Classification (NCBI taxonomy): domain Eukaryota; kingdom Metazoa; phylum Chordata; class Mammalia; order Chiroptera; family Mormoopidae; genus Pteronotus; species Pteronotus mesoamericanus. The sequence goes on from NW_026555308.1 coordinate 17,333,228, forward strand.
ACTTGGTGTGTCAAAGCACTGGGTCTCATATTCAAATGTCCCCTGAGGATAAATAAACCTATCTCCCAGGGACTTCCAAAAATCAGAAAAATTGGAAAAGACTGTGCAAACACTAAGGGTTCAAAATACAGCAGTTTATTTCTTATGTTACAAAAAATGGAGGGAGGAGAAATTATCATTTACTCCAATCCACATTTTTAACCACCCCTTCCTGTTCTTTTGAAATGCTGAACAAATTATTTGCTTTAAATTCCCACACTGTAGAAGTGACTACACTTCCAGGCAAAGAGGCCAAAGCCAACAGGTTGCGGGGGACCTAGTCAAGACTATGGAGCAGGCACCAAGGTCACTTCAGGTACAATTTTCGAATCAGTCAGTGTTGGGAACGGGGGAGGGGCCTGGGACCAGATGTAAAGGAAATAAAAGCCATCAACTGGAAAAGCAAGCATGTCCTGACTAGAGGCAAGGAAATCTTAACCCTCTGGAATGCACCACAAATTCCATACATACAACCAGGGATGTTTTCCCCTCAAAACCCCAGATCAAAAGATGCATCTCAGTGAGTTTGTGTAGTGGCAAATTTTATGAAGAAACTAAAATAAAACAACAGGAATCCCATTATAAACAGTTCCTGCATTGGTGAATCTCACTCAATAAATAGAGAAGCTGAAAAAGTGTAGGTTCAGTTTAAATCTCTCCCTAAATGAATAGAACGTAGATTCCCCATTACGACACAATTTTGAAAGGCAATATATTACAGTTCAAAAATTAACTGAATTCAAGTTCTGGCTATGCCACTAATTAGCCAAATGACTTTGAGTCACTTGATTGCATTGGCACATTATTTAATTTTCAATTAAGGCCATCAACACATCATACACGATAACAATAAGAGGTAAAATTTTATTTGGAAACCAGACACTGGGTGAGTAAAACACAAGTCTTCCTCTATGCTGTTCATAAAGAAACTACCTCTTAAATGGACATTAGCTCAACAGTAAGAACCATTCACACTCTAGCTTTCAGATTTTAGAGAAATCTGCTATATATAACAAGGGACCAGACTTAGAAAATATTTTTCCGGCTGGAGGAGACTTTGGAAAATGGCCAGATGAACCAAGTCTGTCTCTGAAACATTTATTTTTATTCCTCCTAGTAAAAACAAATTTGAAGACTATGAGCTTCCTTGAAAGTGAGCAGGTATTATAACTTTGGATCTTTATATGCCTAGTGCCTGGAATACTTTAAGAACACAAAAGAATTGTTTTACTGATCAAGTGAATAACAGAATGAAGAAACAGGGGCTGTTATAAATGCTTGTTTTGAAAACACGAATTTGGCTCAATGGGAATGTTCTGTTTGCCGAGTGCAATTTTGTCCGCAGGAATTCCCAGGTGAATGCAGCAGAAAAGTGCACCAGCTGAACCAAGCCCAGAGAAATACACTAACCATACAAACTTCCTCAAACACCTGCCAGCTACTCAGTTCATTGTGGATGTAACTCTCAGATAACCCTCCTTCCCAGGGTCCATTTCCTCAAGCCCACTTCAGGCCTTTTTCAAGGCAGATGCCATATGTATTGTTGCACTGATGCACTTCTTAACCACGTAACAAGTGTACATAGGAACAAGTGTAAAACTCAGTTACTATTTTTATACAGTTCCAACCTTTTTTCCCCAATCTGTCAATGATGAAATTTTTGTGTCTCTAACCCATTTTCCCCATAAGCTGTGTAGTTTTGGTTGTTTTGTTGTATGGAGTTCAGTGATCTCTTAGGTAAATGTGGGCAATGGAACAGTAGTACTGACTATGCAATTATGTCAATTCATGACAGAATGAATGTCACCTTACAAAGAATGCCCAAGAACAGATCTATAGCCAGTCCAAGGAAAAGTTTTTAGTGGGCTGCAAAAAGGCACCTAGGCATTGTCCTCTTCAGCCTACTACCACTTATTTTGTCAAACACGCAGAATTTTAGAGTAAATATTTTTGACTCATTCACTGAACAAACATGTATCAAGCAATTACTATGAGCTAAGTGTTGAAAAGAGAAGAGAACGATGAGAGATGATTACTATCCTAGCGGAACTCATAACTGAGTTGGAGGAAAGACAAATAGCTATAATGCAAAGTAGTAAAAACTCTAATAAAGGTATGACAAAGTCCTCTGAAATCTCAAAGGAAGGAAGGACTAACTTTTAATGACAGAAATGTGAATCCCCAAAGCTTAACAAGTTGAAACGATGGGTTAAAAGGAAAAAAAAGTTGGAATTACAACAGCACCAATTGTAAAGTGTATACTTAAGACGTGCAGGACTTAAAAACCTGCTGCTTCTAAGCCTGGCCTCTCCTTTCTTTTCTTTGAAAACAGTTGGTATTTGCATTCACTTTGCAGTAAGCTCCAATCAGTCAAAAGCAAATTAAGTTTTGGCTGTCTTAACACAAATGCGTAAGAAAGAACATGGGGATGGTAGTAGTGATTAAAGTACACCGGGAGGTTCAGCCTCTGCAAACCTGTCTCGCAGGGGGCTGTGTGTCGGCTGGAATGAAGTCAAGGATGAGGAGCAGAACCAAAGCCCTGTCTCCTAGGAAGCGGCAGCGGGAACGGCGGGAGGAGGGCAGCTGCCTTTTGGAAGGGTAAGTAGACCTGTATCACACGGCCCCAAAGGGAAAGAAAGGCTGCATGGGGAAGAGGCTCCAGCCCGATGTGAAGGAGAATTTCCTAACAATGAGAGCCAACCGAAGATGGAACAGAGTTCCTGAAAGGGCGTCTCACAGATGTTCAAGTGCAGGCTTTGTGACCATCTGGCAAGAAAGCCACAGGCAGAAGATTTACACATCAGACCAATGGCTGAGTCTAGATCACCTTTCAGATCTTCCTCCAACCAAAAGGTTCTATGATTCTAGTTAATTTAGCTTTTAATCCGGCAGTTTGGCATGTCACAATTCCTCTCTGTGACATAACTTTACAGCCAGAAACGTCACTGAAATCATGCCATCTGACCCTTTCTACAGATAATCTGTTGATACTTATAGGAAAAACAAAAAGCACGAGAAGGAAGTGCAGAAGAGTGCCCTCAAGTAATCAGTCAATGCATATAAAGCTCCCACCAACCAAAGACTTTTCATCACCCTTTTCTTCCCTGGATTCCTGCAACACCTGCTGGAGGCAGATAAGGACACAGGCGGGCGGGGGTGGGTGGCAGGTGGCAGCGGCTGTGTTGTGCTTTAACATTTCTCTGCCATGGCAGATGCCTGCCGGCTCTCCTTTGAAGACCAAGGCTATCCGGAAAGGAAAAGTCATTCCAAGCAAGGTGAGTAGCTGGTAAAAGCGGATCTAGATTTGTTTCAGGATTGAGCACCAAATCCCTTCTAGATGTTTCCATGGCTGGTATGTGGGGTAAATGGAAAAAAACACGCATGAAACATCCCTTAGTACAGCAGCACCAGAGTACACATGATCATGCTGGGTAACACGTTGCTCTGAAATGTCTCCAAAACTGGACACCCAGTGTAGCACAGGAAAGGCCCCGAAAGCCTGCCAAGGTCACCGTAGCGACAGGAGACCCATGAAAACCCCCAGGGGTAGGGCCTCCACAGATGGGGAGCCTGGAACATGCCCCACACCTCACATGTCATAAAAATGTAGAAAAGCCATTTTAACCAAATTAATTTCCTTCTACTTGAACAAATATATTTCAGTGTGTTGAGGATATAAGTGACTAGAAAAACCACACAAGGTTCCAACATCACCCTTTCCAATAGTGAGAGACGAGACAAAATAACCTGTGCAGCGTACGGGCCGCCTCTCCTCCCCGGACTGCCTCGGCGGAGCCTTGGCGCCTGGTGCCTCGCGGCTGCGGGCCCCCGGCCACGTTCATCCCTAAGTTCCTCCTGGGTGGTCCCGCACAGGGATCAACGGGCTAAAGTAACTTTCAAAAGGTCAACTTAATTGGATAGCTCCTTAAGCCCAGCACACAACTTGACACACATATGTATGTCATCTGTTCAAAAAGCTAAAGAAAAGAACATTTTATAGGCGCTAAGAAAACAGTGCTATCTACCTAAGTGCTCCCATGAGCCTTTTCATGTGCTCAAGCAGCAGCACCTGTTTCTCTGACCAACCAGAGAAGACGACCTGAAGAGTTACAGGTCCTAGCACACGGGAGGAAAGGCAGGAGGGCCACTGTCCCCCCGCACCCCCCTCCCCTGTGGTCAAGGAGCGGACTGCCACTTGCTGTGTGACAGTACGTTTAGGAGGGTGCCAGTAACGTCCCTCTGGGACTTGGCTCCCTGAAAGACTTCATGTCCTAGTTCTGAGGACAGCTTGCAGAAAGGCCCAGGAAGTTTCAAAGCCTCCAAACAGCCTCCTCACGGGACTTAAGAGACCAGAGATAACTGGGCCACGCCTCTTAATCTCAGTTTTCAGTGTGCGGATTTTATCTGACCAAGGGTTGGTTTAAGAATGTCTGTAGTAGAAGCCTTCAGCAGAGGACTTTGTTAATTCCTACAGCCTAAACTTTAAAATATAATTAATTTGTATATTAAAATGCTTCTCTTTCTTGCTAATTGGCTGCAGAATAATACTGACTATATTATAATATTTTACTGCTAATTGAAACATCAATAAAATGAGCAACGACATTTTTCCCCTCGTCAAGGTGACTTCTGCAGCCCCAGGGCTGTGAAACAGACAAGGCCTTCCCTTTGTCACCCCTCCTGGCTCCTCATCTCTGGATCTTCAGTCATTTCAACGTCCTTTACACTTCTGGATAGTAAGGAAGGTACACAGGGGTGGAGCAGTAAACAAAAATGGGCGTCGGTCCCATCTGCAGCTATCCCTTCCTCCAAAAATCACCCATGAATATGAACTGGATATAAATTAGGGTATTTCTATCCCACACTACAAATAATAGAGCAAACTAGGCCTCAAAAATAACATTCCTCTGACTCAAAACCAGGAACATGACATTCTGATTCCATTTTAATTCTAGGAACTATGCAGAATTTACCCTAGAGATGTTGCTAGAAAATGCAACATTGGAGAAACTGAATTTTCCAGGACCTTTCTGCCTCCAGGCGCTCAAGTCACAGAGGCGAAAGGGGCCGGCGGACAGCGCGGCCAGCCTCTGCGCTGCGGCGGGGCGCACGGAGAACGGAGAACGCCGCTCCACAACGCGCGACTGGGGTCCTTGGCCTGCAAGCATTGCTCAGATCCATTCACTTCTGCTCTTTCTAGCTCCCTGCTTGTTCTGCTTATCACTGCTGGCTACAGGCTCCACCAGATATTCATTTGAGAAGTAAAAAGATAGTTTTTTTCCCTGTGAACAGTTATGGTTAAGGTGGTAGTCAGTTTGGGGTATCCAACCTTTTGGTATCTCTGGGCCACACATTAAATACACTGTGACATGTAAACACACACACACACACACACACACACACACAGCCCCCCACACACACACTCCCCACTGTGACATGTAAACACACACACACACACACACCCACACACCCACACACACACACACACCCACACTCCCCGCCAATGATGTTTTAAGTAAATTCATGATTTTGTGTTGGGTCACATTCACAGCCATCCTGGGCTGCGTGCGGCCTGAGGCCCGGACGCCCATAAGGGTGGAACTTTTGGTTAACGAGGAGACTGTGGTGAACAGTACGATTTCTTCTCTCTGTGACAATACTGAGATGACAGAGTGCTCACGAGTGCCCGTGAGTTCCAAGGAGGCTGAGGGGGTGAGGAGGCCATGCACCGGGGAACAGGAGGGTGTATTTATGGCTCTACTTGCACAATCAATCTAGGTGCTGCAGAGATCTTTCTAACAGTTGGCGATGCACCTTGTGGAAACAATCTCCTTCCAATTATATGAAACAGGAAACACAACTCTGACAAGCCCGCTTTAGGGACGTAATGAACGGCACAGGCATTGCCCATCCCCGTTACAGGGCAGTGCTGCCCACCGGGCTCTCTTCACCAGGGATGAAGCCCTTCAGCTACTGACTCCTCAGTCAGAACAAACCCCTCTTTGAGTCACTCCTGTTTGGACGGATTCACAACTGTACATGAAAAGCGATGATGCAATGTTTTTAAAAATGAACTTCATTTTTATGTTTTTTTTGAACTTCATTTTTAAACATTTATATTATAAACACACTTTGGCCACATCACTAATGGGAAAACTGAAAACAAAAAATACCTATTCCCAACCCTCTAAAACAACCAGCAATAAAGCATGCCTGTTACTTCATCTCTCCCTTCAGTTTGTATTTTATATTATTTGGTACCATAGTGTTTCATATTAACATATATTCTTCCTAATGGTCATTCATAAATGAATAATATAAAAGCATATGTGTGATCTATACATTTTTATTGCTGGCTTAATTTTTGGCCACATATATTTAAATCTTTAGTTCATTTAAAATTTATTCTGATGTGAGATGAAGATTTGGCCATCTGTTGAATAATCTTTCTTCCCACTCCTTTTTGATTTATAAGGGCTCTTTTATCTTATGCTAAATTCTTATGTGAAAATAGGATTTGTTTTTGGATAGTCTATAACTCTATGGTCTTTTAACAGTACCATAATATTCTAATTATTAGAGCTGTATGTATAAATACACACATACATAAATTGATAAAATCAAAGTGGTCACTTCCTCCTTCCAAATCCAAACTCCACTTGCCCCTCCCTTCCCACTGTGAGTCAAATAAGGATTTTGACTGTAACTGATCTGAACTTCCAAATTAACTTGATAAGCTAATATTTAACCTCCTAATTCAAGAACCCGCCTCTCCTTAAGTCTCATGCCTCTCAAAGATTTGTAGTCCTCTTCATCTAGATCACATAAGCCTTCTGCAAAGTCAGGAGACTGTGGCCTGCCTGCTTATTCTATCTTCCCTTCTCAACAGGCATGCTGACAATGTGTTACACCCCTACCTCCAGGTGCTGTTTTTCAAGTGGGGGATGTCAGGAAAACACAAACACACCCCAGCACAGCTAACACATGCTTCAGTTCCAGGGAGAATAACTTAAAGTACAGATGCATTCCCTGACACAGGGAATGAATCCCCTATAAATGTGCTTTGGAAGCAAGCTTTCCATTAGAGTCCCAGTGTCAAGGGCTAAAGCATTCTTCAGAACATCCCTATTAAAACCACCGAGACTACCCCCCGGAAGGTCAGGGCTACGAACCTGACCTTGGCACTAGAAGCCACGCCTTCCGCTGCCTTCGTCGCTCATCCTGCCCCTCTCCTGCAGGCACGCTCCGGAACGCGGTTGGAGCTTCCAGAAATGAGGAACAGAAGATGAGCTCTGAACAAAGCAACGGGATTTGCCATGTCCCACATCCTTTTGAAAGTGAATTTCATTTGTTTGTTTCTGGACTTTAGAAAAATCTAAGTAAGGCAAAAGGAAGAAAAATGAAGCAAATGCATCTCCCAGGCTTCAACTTCCAGTGGCAATCTACTGCAACTCTCCTCTGGCAAAGCTTTATGCCTAAAGAAAAAGCCACTTACCCTAAGAATTAGCTGTGTTCTTCACCCAAGGGACAGACTGTAGACTTACTTTGTCCTCCTCCAGATTTACATATTCTTGACCTTGGGTTGATAGCTTACAATTATCTCCCTTACTACTTTAAAATACCAAACATTTCTTCCTTAACCTTCAACAGTGCTACACTGGTTTTAAATTTGGATAATTACTAAACTTAAAGCAGCTCTTCTTAGGTCTCATAACAAACTCTTTAATAAGTCATTGCCTCCATTTTCAAAAGAGGCAGAGATAATAATGAACAGAGTTTAAGAACCTCGGGAAGGCAATCAAACAACTAAGGGGGATGTTATACAACAGCTCAAAAATTAACTTGAGGATTTTTATAGTTATTATATGGCTTTATTTTCTATTCCTGGAAACTCTGACTAATCCACTTAGTAGCCCAAAGTGGAAAACACTATTTCCAGTGAGCAGAAAAGATGGTAGATTACTCTACCACCATACTCACCCCACTCTACCAAGCTCACCCCAACCCCCCACATACCCCAAAATATATGTATGTAACCCCCAACGAAGCTCATTCTGGGACAGTTTCCTTATGTATTAAAGGCGGGGGGCGGGCGGGGGCAGGGGGAGGCTGTTTGTATCTCCCTACTGACCCTTTCCAGGGTTGTCATGAGATCTACAAGGGCAGGGACATGGTGAAGCCCAGGCCGTGCAGTGGGCTCTTGAGTGGCATGAACATGGGAATCAAGGCCTTGCTGTAAATTCAACCCTACATTCTTGAAGTTCCAAAGGATTCTGAGAAATAAAAAGTAACTGAGACAAAAAGGACTACAAAGTCTCTTCCATCCAAAATACAAAAGTGTTGAATGACGACATTAACAAAGTATCTACGAGAGCCTGGATATACGTGATAAGGTAACGCAGGAAATCGCGGACGGCAGCCGAGGCCGAAGCCGGGTGAGGGTGTGTGGGTGGGAGTGAAAGTGAGAGCGCGGGGGGCGCAGGTGCTCGCACGCAATGCCCTTGCCTTTGCACTTTGTTCGAAAATTTTCATACAAAATTACTGGGTGAAAATCACCCAAGGTTGGCATCTTCAATATTGCACAGTCCTGGTCCTGCAACAGCCAGGTCTTCTCGGTTCCACAGAATGTTTTATCTATGCAACAGCAATGTTCCATGATTGGAGTGATGTAAACTGTGATTATGAAACACCCCTGGCTCTCCGTCTCTGAGAGTCCAGGGAAACATCCTATCTGAGCTGCTGTTACCTCTGCAGACACATCTCCCACCCCCTTCCTTGCAGAATGAAATGTTCAGGAGGCTAACCTTTTTAGATACTTTAGATGCTGTCTCAGATCATTAAAAATGGAGGGTGTAAATGTTTATTATTCTTGAATGGTGCATAAACTAGCTCCTAGCAAACCTGCGATACTGAGTTCTAATTAACAAAGTGATTAGGACGTGCAGCCCTGTGGCAATGGCATGAGATGGGGATTCGGAGAAGCCAGGTGTGAGGCTTCCTCCCTGCCACTGCTGCTCTGCGGCCTGGCTTCGGGCGCGTGGCAGCCTCCTGAAGTCCCCTCCGGGATAAAATGGAGATCACACACGCCGTGTCTGCTTCAAGTGTCTGTTAGGAGGCCAGAATACTATAAATAACTTTAACGACAACATAAAGAAACAAGAGAGCACTGTGAAAACTATGATGCATAACACACTTCAGGGTGATTACTAATTTACTTTGAAGAGGTTTTGCACCTGCTTTTGAAAACAGTGCATGCTCTTTCTATATCATCCTAGAACAGAACTGCTGGAATCCAGAAGGTTTGGGATTTGGTAATGTATGTCATATGACAAGAAAGACTTGAAGGGGAGGCTGGGCCTGACTGGGCCGCCACAAAGGGAAAAAGGCTAAGTGGGCTACATGAGAGGCTGGCGAGAGAGAACAGGATGATTCCAATGGCCACCGGACAAGAGAATTTAAGCTGAGCCCTTCTCCCCGCTAAATTTTCTGTGAGGCGAACACATAGCTTCCCGGAGCAGATGCTCACGGGAGGAGGATGGCTTCCGGACAAAAAGTGCTGCTGGGGGGAGAGGGGCTGATATCCCTGGTGCTTGGAGGTCAACACAGGAGTCTCCCTCTCTCTCTCAAAGAGCAATCTGGTCCGACCCAGCCTCCGACACCCCCAGCCCCTTTCCTCTGGGCCAGCGCGCAGGAGCCTTAAGGGTTAGGTGGGGTAGCTGAGGTCAGCTATAATTGTGATGCCCAAGATTAGAAAATACTAGTGTAGATATGTGCTTAGGAAATGCACTTACAGACATCGGTTTTCTTACTCAGGGGCAACAGCTGATCCTAGACTAGACCCTGTACTGAAGGGAAAAAAATGCCACGGAGGACATTGTGTCAATGGACAAAACTGGATTATGGAGAGCTGATTAGACAAAAATATCACATCAATGTTAAATTTATTGAAGTTGGTAACTGTACTACGGTTATATAAGACAGTATCTCTAGTCTTAGAAAACCACTCAGTGAATTATGCAGCATTAAAGGGCCATGATTTATATACTTACCCTCAACTGATTCAGAATACAATGGTTTATTGGTGTGTGTACATGCACAGAGAGGGAGGGAGCCAGAAATGTCCTCATGAATGAAGCAAAAAGCTAAGAAATGGATCTGAGTAGAAAATATATGGGTTTTGTACTATTCTTATTCTTACAGTCTTTCAGTTTGAAGTTATTTCCAAATAAAAAGTAAAGAAGAAGAGAAAGAAGAAGGAGGGGAAAGAGGAGTGTGGGGACAGAGAGAAGGAGGGGAATAGATTGACCTTTTAACAGTCATTTGGAATGAACAATCACTGAAAGGTGGGATATACTGAGCGATCAGTCTTCAGTTAGTTTTGCTTAAAACAAAAACAGTACTTTAAAAGATATTATCAAGATAGTGAAAAGACAATCCACAAAGTAAGAGAAAATAGTGTTTGTAAATCATACATATTGTAAGGTTTAGGAGCCAGAACATACAAATTATTATTACAGCTCAATAAAAAAAGGATGAATAACCCAATTAAAAACGAGCAAAGGATATATGAATGACCAATAAGCATGTGAAAAGATGCTCAGCATCATTAGTAATCAGGGAAATGAAATCAAAACCACAGTGAGACATCACACACACTAGGAGGGCTATAATTAGAAAGACAACACCAAGTGCTGACAAGAATGGGGAGCAACTGGAGTCCTCCTCCAATGTTGATGGGAATGAAAAACAGAGCAGTCGCTTTGGAAAACAGTCTGGCAATTCCTCAAAAGGCCAGACACAGAGCTACCACATGATCCGACAATCCCCTCGTAAGTGCATACCTGAGAGAAGCAAAAACTTGTGCAGGAGTACTCATAGCAGCATAATAGCCCAAAAGAGAAATAATCTGAATGTCCATCATTTGACTCTGGTACATCCATATAATGAAATACTATTCGGCAGTTACTGAAAAGAGCCAGAAAGTGAAGCTCCCTTTCTGCTGCACGGTGACGTGTCTGGGACCCCTCGAACTGCAGCAGCCTTCTTTCCAATGTGAGGAGCGCTGGCTGAGGACAAAGGTAACATCAGACAATATGCTAAGAATGACAAAACTGTCAGAAGGAACCTGAGCCCTCAAGACCATCTCTGAGCAGAAGAATTAATCAAACTTGCATTTCTCTATTATGGCTTTATAAATCTTTCTTCTTAGGACAGTTGAGCCATGAGAAGTTTAAAACCAAAAAAGAACTAACTGTAAGCTTCAGGTTATGAAAAATAAGCAGTGAAGACAGTGCAATGGCGACAAAACTGATATTTTTAGTTACCATCAAATGAATTAATGGCCCAAATTAGCACCATTCTTTCTGCGTTAACAGCTCAGATACTTAATTTAGGGCTGCGTCAATTTACCACAGGTCAACTTAAGAAAAGCTGGTCCAGAAAGCTACTGGTTTCAAATCAAACTTGGGCGCCATTAGGAAGAAAGCAAATGGAAGCATTTGGCTCTCAGGAAACGACTTCAGATCTTTCCCATTTGCAAACAGAGAGGCAGCAAAATGGAATCTCCCAGAGATCTGACTGAGGAATGGCGGGGTGAAAGGTGAGCCGCAGACCAGGGAAAAGGCAGTTTCGGGTATGAGACCCTCTTCAGAAAAAAAAGATGAAGTCTGTATGGAAAAAGCCCAGCCATTGCTAACATAATGAGAATGGTTTGCACGACACTGATGTAACCTGGCAGCCAAGGAGAGTGGACTGCAATGCACACGTGTGAACAAAGACAACTTTACCATATTAGTGAGTGGGCATGGTAGATGACACTGAGTGAGCATGTGTACTGTGTGGCTGCCACACTCAAAATGACTGAGTGAGTAGAGCTATGCATCTGCATCAGATTTTGCCCTAAGCTTGAACATTCCTTTGTGGAAACTATTCAGATGATTCCAAAGGCCCCAACCCTGCGCAACTGGTGGTTGGCAGCTTCATCACGACAACATACCCACTCACGCATCACATCTTTTGCAGAGTGTTTTGGCAAAATATCAAATCACCCAGGTGACTCAACCCCGCTACAGCCCGGGTTTGGTGCTCTGCGACTTCTGGTTTTCCCAAAACTAAAATCACCTTTGAAAGGGAAGAGATTTCATACCATCGATGAGACTCAAGAAAATATGGTGGGGCACCTACTGGTGATTGGGAGAATTGCATGAGATCCCAGGGGACTGGGGCATCATCGTTCCATGTGTAGTGTTTCCTGCATCTTGTATCTTCTTCAATAAACGTCTGTATTTTTCAGATAAATGGCTGGATACCTTCTGGACAAACTTCATATTATTTGGCAATAGAAAATGAAATACACATTTTATAGCAGAGAGAGACCTTGAAAAAATTATGCTAAGTGAAGAAAGAAACCAGTTACAAAAGACTATATACTATATGAATCCATTCATATAAAATCTAGAATAGGGAAACCTATGGAGACAGAAAATAGAGTTGTGGTTGCCTTAGACAGGGGGTCATGGGAGGACTGGGGGGTAATGCCTAAGGTGTGTAGGGTTTCTTCTGGTGTAATGAAACTGTTCAAAAATTGATTGGTGATAGGTGCATATCTTTGGGAATACACTACAATCCACTGAGTTGTTCACCTTAAAAGGGTGACTTTTATGGGATATGAATTCTATCTCAATAAAAAAATTTGTGTCATTACTACTTTTAAATAATGGGCAAGAGTCATCTATAGCAAGAGGTCATTAAAAGTTCATGACACTTGGCTTACAAAGTTCATTAAATTATGACAGCTTTCAACATCGGTTCTTAACCGCCTAAAGAAGAGGGTACCTGAGGTCCAGCCTTTACCCATTTCTGAAGTTTTCATAGTCTCAGAACAAAGTGCATAACCTGCCCAGGTTCATTATCTATGGGAATAATAACTGAACAATTCTGCAACTGCTGACTGACTGCCAAGTTCCAGAGCCTGCAAACTAGGGATTCACTGGTGAGGAAGACACGGGCCCTGCCCTGAAGGATCTCACAACTTACTGGGAAGATCTGTTAAAATGAAAAATAGAGTTTAATGCTAAGTTCTCCAATAGAGCATGGAAGCCTCCCTGCCCTGGAATGTGAAGCAGACATCAGGGGCCGGAGTCTGACATGGGCTGGGCTAGATCCCCGGGTACACTAACCCTGCCTGTGAGCCATCTGCATGGGGTCTCCCTGTCCACCTCAGAGGTCTGCGAAGATCTCGAAAGCACCAGGAGAACTAGAAAAGAGATGGAAGGTGTGGCCATCACTTTCTCCCCATTTTGTAAATCCCTGTTCTGGGGCACCAAGTAGGCCTTGGTGTTCACAAAGAACAGAGAGGCTCCTCCCAGGGCTAAGCCTGCCCTGAGGCTCTGTTCGGTTTCCCTTTCAAGTCAGCCCTTGGAAGAGGGAGCAGTTCAGGGAAACACTGAAAGAGAAATTTTTTTTTTTTAATCAGGGAGCATTGTTGAGGAAACAACTTGTGGAGGAGAAAAAATTATGGATCAGTCAAGAATGTAAAATGCCTTGGCGCTCTCTGTCTGAGCCACATAAAAAAATAGAAAAACGCGAATCTCTCCCCTCTGGTAAAATTCCCAGCTGGGAAGGAAAACTGTCGAAGGTGCAACTTGGAAAAGAGCTGCTTCTAGATGGGCTTTGAAATCAACTCGGCTCTGCCTGAGGAAGTCAGCCTTACCCGCTAGGGCCCTCATGAGGGTCTTTCTGGTGTAGCTTTTCCACAAAATGATGGTGCACTCTAAAATCCACAGTAATCTTGCATTTCTAAATAAAGATAAATTTAGGACTCTCTCCTGACTTTGGCTGGCATAAAGCATTTTTAAAAAATTAAGTGCTTTTTAAAATCCCAGACATCGCAATTAAGATCCAAATATCAGGCCAGTATCACAAAGAAAAAGAAATGTCTTTAGACATGTAAGTTTTCTCTTAAATTATATGAGCAGTTTGGACAAAGGCTATTTTGTGAGATCACTGAAGAAAGCAAATGGAAAAGAGTCTTCAACATGTGCGGGGAAAGTATTTAAAAACTAAGTAAATTTTGTTCTAATTATCTTACAGACCAGATTCTTATTACCAGTCTTCTTAAAAAGTTGTGCCTGAAAAGCAATATTCATTCATACATGATATTTGTCGTCTGCTTCTCATTTTGTTCAAAAAGGAAATCATGAAAATTTAACAGTTATAAACAATCACTGCAGCCAACCTCACGATAAAAAATGAACTGAGTCCTAAAGGTGGAATCTGCAGCCAACTAGAAACGGCTGGAACCCCCTGTTCTGATTCCGGTCAATTCCTTCCCTCTGTGCAAGCCGTCTTTAAGGAACCTAACCTGGTTTAAGGGGTAAGTTTCTCACAGGGAAAAGAAGCAAGTAAGCAAATCAAGTCATTCCCATTTTTCCTTTTTCAGTCTCAGTGTATAGTTTTGATAACCTGATTTTTTTAAAAGACTTTTTGTAATGACTGACCAGCTACCGTCTCTGGAGGAAATTAATGGTGCTTTTGGGAGTTTGCCTTTCTCAAGTTACAGTTTACAAAATCACAGATTTCATCGGACAGTTTAAATTGTGTAAACAGGTGACAGAATCATTCCAGATACTCATTTCTGTGCTATTCAACCCAACAAAGCCGACGCCTGAGCCTTCCCTCAATTTAACACAGGGCACTTCTGAGGCAGGCACATGCCCAGGTGTAGGGTTTTAACTTGTTAGGTCAGGTCTGATATTTAATTCTAACTTGTCTTTTAAAACCAAGGCATATATCTTTGGATAAGTTAGATGATTAAGAAAGTTCTTTCATCTTAAGACGCAAATGTTAATCTCTGAAACTTAAGTTTTACAAACAGCCCGTGCTAAACAGGCTTTTGGGGCTGTAACACACACAGCTGTGCCCCTTTACTGGCTACAACAGAAATTTGAATACACACTTGGGTACAATTACTGTTACCCTGGAATAAAAGTTCAGGTTCTGCATGCTGGCCTGGAGGGAATTATCAAACCTGCACAGAATTGGAAAGCGACCTTTATATTCCCACAGGGTGGGGTGGAAATAACCTTTCTCCCCTTAGACACTGCACAGTTTAGGAAAGGAGTCGCTGTCAACAGTGGGAGTGCCCAGCCTTCACAAACTCTCTGCGTTCATTAGCACTAATTGATGAGGCGGGTAAGCGTAGAAAGCTGGCCGGAGAGCAGAACTGAACGACTGCCTGAGCTTTGGCCCGTCCAGCCCTGACAATTACCTGATCAAAGGCGGTACATGAGCTCTGAGAGGAAAGGGAAGGAGGAAGGGGGAATTGGCTTTTAGATGCTCTAAAGTAAGATAATCCAGCGTGTTATCCTTTACACCTGCTTCTCAAAAGAACAAAAGCACAAGATCTACTCTCAATACAGGTCACTCGGGTTCCAGAAGATGCCATTGTGTTTAAGCCTCTCTGACTTGACAATATGATCCTCTAAACTGGGGGATTAAAGGGTCTTGGGGCACTTCAACAGCAATAAGCTGGACAGGGCCTCCGGATTTCTTAACGCTTAAGATTTTATCTTCTCAAAATTTCTGGGACATGGTATTACAGAAGGTTCCATTTGTTCCATGGTATTTTCAAGTTTGTGTATTTGTTTCTGTTTATTTTCTTCCTGCTGTAATTTAAGCCATATAAATTTAAGAGGGAGGGCCCACATGAGATGCCATTTTGATGTCAACATCCCATATAGAAATTCACAAATTTGAATAATGGGAAATGATTCAATGATGCCATTATTTTTGAAGGAATCATCATTTTTCATTCAAACATATGTATATTATGATACCAAAATGTTCCTTTGAATAGTTCCTTTTATAAGAAAATAAGTGTTTCTACAAACACATCAATTGTCTCTACATAGTATCTTCCGAAGGGTTGAAAAGTGGTACTTTGTGTTAAATATCTTCCACTATATTCCTAATCTTTTCTCAAAATGTGAATAAGTTCAAAATTCACATTCCAAATTCATATCCTAAAACCAAACATTATAAATCTTATTTCCTAAAACAAACAAACAATAAAAAAAAAAAAACTTGGTTATATCCCTTCCTTTATCCAGATGCTTTATTTAAGAATAAGTGCGATTAAGCATGGCACCATGTGTGTTTAATAAATTTGGTTATTCAATAAAACTTTAGTTATTTATAAAATCATTCCTATTGTTTACAAATTCTTAGGTTTCATAAATACCAAACACACAGAAGGACCTTAAGTCTTGGCGGAACTCCTACAATTCTTAAGTCAGAGACATCAGTCCTTACCAGCAACAGACTTAGGACTCTCACAAAATACCACTGTTTCATCATTCATCATGTACGTTTGCTAAAAGGAAAATCCTCAGGCAGTTGGCAGAATAAAAATGCGTTTGGTACTGACAGTCACAATAGAACATGTGGATGACAGAACTGTTCCCAAATCTCATTCATTCTTACAACATAATTCTCTTAAACGGTTGCCCTTATTAAAAAGGATTAAGGGCCTGCCAGGATAATTTCCCTTCTACCCAAGGCACCCTTTTAAAATGGGGTATAATAGTCACTGCCAACGGAATGTTCCAAGCTGGTGACATTTCAAATGGGCTTTCAAGGTGCTAACAGCGGACCTCCCTGAGGTTCCGCCAGGGCACTCACCCCCAGGATTTACCCTGGAGCAAAAGGGCAAACCATTTTCCAGGTCCAATATAATTTGGTCTACGTTTTGGAGGGAAGGTCATTTTTCTGTCTTACTAAGAGGCCCGACCTCCTTGCTCTCTTCCTCAAAAGGTCTATAAATCACAGTCTGAGTAGACAAATTTTTTAAATGTGATATAGTACTCCACACATAGGCACTATATTTCTTCATTTGTAAGACACATCCTCTCCCCACCACTCCCGCACATGCTTTCTAGTGTTTCTGAAACACAGATGTCTTGCAAACAACACAGCAGTTTAACATGGCAGTATTGCTCACACCCCTACCCTCCAAAAAATTAGTAATAAGTCATCATGTAATGGAGGCAGTAAATTATTTAATGCATGAGATTGTTGAAAACGATCCATCTAGATTAAATCCCATCAATCTCGTTTTAGCTGCAGGCCATCACTTTAGCACCTAACAAATAAAGAATTTCAGTGTGGAAATGAAACCATTCTTCCTTCCAAAAATAGACTCATGTTTTACTTCTCAGATGCTTTGCTTTCGGTTAAGCTTTCTACACATAGAGAATCCAGATAGAATATTAGCTTTCTGTACTCACAGGATTATAAATCAAACATGGAATTAAATCTAGTGATAAGCACATAAGAAAATAACTGAAAATATCAAAAGGTTTATGCCCTTCCAAAGTCACAGGTACGCTTCCCTTTATACTATAAATAGTGTAGGTATATAGTTAGAATGCCTGTAAACAAAATATTAGTTTCAGGAGTACCTGGTCTTTATTTTTGAATTTTATTTTCTAGGTAATGATTTCTAACACCTCACTTTACACGCAGTCAATGACCTGTAAACTAAAACTCTGAGGCACAACGTTAAGTTTCTTCCAGTGACGATATACATCGAAGTGGGGCTACACGAGTATTTTTCTCTACAGCTCCAAAAGGCAAATCAAAACAGTTTCTCTGGGAAACAAAACAGCCTTTTATTTCCTTTAAATGCCCAAAGCACTTTGTGCAGGGAAGCTATACAGCATCCGCTTAAATACCTGCAGTCTGCCTGACTGAAAGGGAAGCGCTCCTTGGCTGCGTGAGGAAGAGTGTGGGCTCCGTGCCCTTCTGCCAAACCCCGGAGTGCCATTTGCCAGTCCCCCGCCCTGGGCAGGCTCTGTCACCTCTCCGAGCCTCCAAATGCCCTTGGAGACCTATGATCAGGTCAGTAAACAACTCTCATGTCTTCAAGGTCTTTGGGGAACCTACATGATGTCTCCCCAAAGAGTACTATATATCGATGAAACTTAGAACCCACAGGTGCTAAAATGTTCTTTTCAACATTCAGCCTGGAGGAGCATGTGTATAAATGAAGAACCCTTCAGGCAAGAATTCCAAAAGCAGAATCTCCTTGTTAACACAACTAAGGGTACAGACTACGGTAAAGTGCCTTATAAAGGAAGCATCACCCATTGCAGGTGATTCAAGAAATCCAATGTTCTCAACTTCTAGTTCCAACTCCTCACTTTGGGACATCCTACTTCTATTTCTGATGCTTAACCCAATTACTGGTTTTCATTAACATTCAGGTTTATTTGAGGTAAAGTGTAATTTACATAATACACTGAAATCAAAAGTTTGTAAAAGCTAAGTCACATGGATAAAGCATGTCCATGTCTACTGGGTCCTCACAAATAAAAATAAGACAATATTTAAAGACCTGATACTTTAAGTCTCCCTAAAATCCACAAGAGTTAGATCTAAAACACCTGAACACATTACAGATCTTTTGAGACTCTGAAAGGAATACAGTTTTCTGGTAGTTAAGGCAACACACACACACACGCAATTTTAAAAAATTGTGAAAAATGTCTCCGCAGACATCAGAATGATTTACATTTAATGGACACTCACTACAACATTAAGGGTTCCTGAGCCCCTCTCCTGTTATCAATTAACCTGTCAGCTTGATAGTCAAATCTAATTAGTTAAATCCTTTTTTAATGAAAAGATTATGTCTTAAGTGGTCTGCCAATTCCAAGGCTGTTGGCAACCACAAACTAAGCTCCACAAAAAAAGAGGAAGAGAATCTTTAAATTCCAGTGGAATCCAGAGCTTCAAAAGCTCACCTGGCCGCCTGAATCATAACTATTTATTTAGAGTATATAAAATATGATGAACATGCTGTACTCCAATGCCCAAGCCCCTTGCCTCTTCTTTTTATTTTGCACATGTGGCCTCTTCCCAAAGCAGCTACTGCCAAGCAACTGAAAGAAATGGCTAGTAAACTGGACTCATCAGTTACTGTGACGTGGGAGCAAAAAGAAAATGGTTCTTTTTTAAATTAAAAAGTAATCGGGTAACAAGTTAAAAAGTAATCGGGTAACAAGTTAAATGTCACAAGTTATAAGGACATCCACACTGTAGGATATCACATAAAACAATCAGTCTGGACTCTCCAAAACGTCAATGTCATTACAAAAATTCCAAAGGTGTGTGTGGTGGGTGATGGGAAATGAAGTGCTGGATTGTATTTCAAGGTGCTAAACAGGCATGTCCGCCAAATGTGTGATCCTGACTGGACCCTGGATCCGAAAAAAAAGAAAAGCCCACTAGTTAAATGTGTGTGTACACACACGCATACACACTTTGGAAACAAGGGAAGTTCAAGATGAACTTTAGATAAAATTATGGAATTTCAGTTAAGTTTCGCAGGTGTGATAAAGGTGCTAAGGTTATGTAGAAAAGGGCAGGAAACGCATACTGAAGTATCCTGATACCTTTAACTTTGCACTGATTACCTCAGTATTGGAAAGTTCTCCACAACAAGCTTGTCTTAGCCCAGAAGAGCAATAAGCTGTGCTACCTCAGGGGCTGGGGTGGGAGCCATTCTGAATGGACCTCCTCAGCTACTGAAACCCCAGTAGCAAACTGGCAAAATACTAAGAATTGATGGGTCTAGGTGAAGGGTATAGAGGTGTTCATTGTCCTCTTTTCAATGTTTTCTGTAATTTGCAATTTTGCAACATAAAATTTCTCTTGAAAAAACCTGGAGGAAAAGTCGTAAGTGAGGAATAAAATACGCCATGATCCAACAGACCTGGAGTTACTACCTGACTGCCCCGTTAGACCGTGAGCCATGCTCGTCTCAGTGACCACTGGCCCTGGCACAGTCTTGGGCATAAAGAGGCAGTCAAATATCTGATCAGTGGGTGAATGGGTACATGAATGAAATTCTGGCTTCGACACACGCCAGGAGCGTACCTTCAGCAGGTGTCTCTCTGAGCCTCTGCACGGCAGCTATAGTACCAGCCTTGCAGGGCCCTTGTACCCATTAGAATGAATATGAAAGGCCTAGCAGAGCAGCTGCCATATTCTTGGGACTCAGCAAATGTTGTTGTTGTTATATAACTGAATGTCTTTGAAATTCCAGGTTGAGAAGTGAAAGTGGTTTTAGTTTTCAACTGGAATCATCCAGATTAATGCATTTAATGAGAGATCAGTGAGGTCTAATGGCTGTTTCCCCTGTACTTGCATATGACCTCAAAAACACTCCTTTCCTGATCTCTCATTAAAGATTCTTCTACTTTGTCAGACACGAGCCGTTTCCTCGTGTCATCGGCTGACATGGGACATATCATTTCTACCCAGAGAAATGTGAGCTTGACCTGATTTCCTCCATATGGGAAAGCTCTTCACAAAAAGCTCGTCTTAGCAAAGTAGAGCCATAAGCTGTGCTACCTAAGGTGCTGGGTTTGAGACCACTCTGGATGGACTTCCTCAGCTACGAACACCCCAACAGCAGTTCTAAGAGGCTTAATAAACTTGGGCTGGTGAGAAATAGGAAGAGAGAAGGGATTCCTTGGGGAAGAAGGTTGGTGGTCAGAATAAAGAAAGAAGGGGGTGGTGTGCGGGAGGAGGGGAGGGGGGGAGGGGGGGGAGAGAGAGAGAGAGAGAGAGAGAGAGAACATGAACAGTAAGAAGATCTCTAGCAACCACTTTCCTCTCCATGAAACCCTTCAGAAACATGAAGGAAGACATTCTGCCTACAGTGAAGGATGCCGAAAAGCTCTGAAGCAGATTTCTCAGCCACTCTCTCCCTCCTCTACATAATCCCAACAGATTGACCAGGGTGACTTGTGACTTTGAGACCAGTGTGGAAGACTTGATGATCACACCCTAACGGTATCCCCTGGGGCAGCAGGAGTACTTACCACTTCCTTAAACTCTTGAGTCTGGTGACTGTTAGAGCAAACAAAGTTAAGTTTAGGTTTCAATAAATCCTCCTCTCCCTCCTGTCAGCCTGGTGGCATTAAAAGAAAAAAAATAATAGCTTCATGTTGAACTTTGGATCTGTCTAGAATAAATTCCATGGGGTAAGGACTCAGATTTGGGCAGGAAGGGCTTTCGGACGGCTTTTAAACCATGGGAGGGGAGCGGCAAAGGCGAGGGACCGCAAGGGGGCAATGGGCTGTCAGGCTACAAAAGGAGGCCTGAACTCTCGTAGACGGAGTGCCCATTTCTGAGGTAGGAGCCTGAATTTTACAGCTTAATATCTAGTGAGCAAGCTAACTCCAGCTCCTACGTAAGACCATCTGAAATTACCTCCAGGGATAAGAACATGGTAAAGTATGAAAAACCAGCAGAAAAAAAAAGCCCCAGGATTTCACCTTGAGGGACACAAGATGTTCCATCTGTTTGTTTTAAAAATCTGTTTAAAGAATAATAGTGATATGGTAATCCCTACCAGCTCTCACCCAGGCCCCGCGGCTATTCGAGAATAGGATTAGGTGTGCCACTGGTGTTAGAGGGCCCTCTACAGCTAAGCAACCGGAAGCAAATACGGTAGAAGGAGCTACTCTCGTCCACACTGTGCATCCCTTCTAACTAGATAGGCATTTGCGAAACTGTGCTAACACCTCAGGATACGGGACTGCCTGACATCGAGGGGCTGACTAGTCTGGAGTGAGGATGCAGTACTTGATGAGGTGCATAACCTGGAGCAGCTTGCTCAGCCTCTCCGTGCTTCAGTTTCCCCAAAGTCAAAATGGTGTTAACACCACCGTTGATGTCGGAGGGTGCCATGCGGCTTCCGTGAGTTAATCCGTGCAAAGTGATTAGAACAAAGCCTCGCTCATAGTTAGGTGCTCAGTAAATGTTAGCTCCCAACACTAGTGGAATAAGGCACT
Organism: Pteronotus mesoamericanus; assembly: GCF_021234165.1. Taxonomy (NCBI): domain Eukaryota; kingdom Metazoa; phylum Chordata; class Mammalia; order Chiroptera; family Mormoopidae; genus Pteronotus; species Pteronotus mesoamericanus. The sequence continues at coordinate 17,355,130 of NW_026555308.1, forward strand.
TTGACAAACTGTGAAAGAACCTGGATTATCACTAAGGTGAGCATATGGCCAGTCCAGGGCTACACCTGTTGTCCCAAAGTAATTATTAAGAGCCGTCTGTTTCCCTTTCAAAATGTCCTGGGCCGGACAGTAAATAAGACAGTCACCTTAATTACCACTCAGAAGATATGCAAATGCAACGTATTTTATAGGAAGTGGGGATGAGAGAAAGATATCAAAAAAGGCTCATTTGTTTAAATACCTAAAGCAGGAGCAGGGCTAGAGCTGTTGTTCATAATTTCTTGTTACTGTGTTGTTTGCTTTTTAAGCGAAGGGTAATCTTAAGAGACCGAAGGAAATAAAAAGCCAGTAGGAAAGGAAAGACAGAGGGGTGAGCTCAGATGGAAAAGTCAGACTAACTTGGGAAGCCAGCCAGGGGAAGGAGGCAAAGGACCCAGCTCCCTCTTGGTGAAGAGGAAGAGACTTTCCAGGTCTGAAAGAGGAAAAAGCAGCTGTTCCCCAGCAGAGGACCCCAGTCTTCCCCAGGAAGGCCTCTGTGGGGTGCGCCGGGCTGGGGTGAGGCGGAGGCAGCACAGGGAGCTGCAGATGGGAGAGCCAGGGTGGGAGTGGGCACAGCGCAGTCACTTCAATGACAGCCCGTAAATGACGGAGGGAACGGGAGGGTGGGAGGACGGTCTGTCAGGGACATCCAACCTGTGGCCCGCGGGCTGCAGGTGGCTCAGGACGGCTATGTGGCCCAACACAAAATCGTACGTGTACTTAAAACATTATGAAATTTGTGTGTGTGTGTGATTATGTGTCGCAATGTATTTAATGTGCGGCCTAAGACAACTCTTCTTCTTCCAGTGTGGCCCAGAGATGCCAAAAGGTGGGACGCCCCTGGCAGATGCTTTCAGAGTTCAGCTGCGGCAGGAGTACAAATGTACACAGAACCATCAGCCCAGTGATCTGCTTTCTTCCAGAACACTCAGCAGCTCGGGGGCAGGAATGGAGGAAATGAGATGACTAGATAGTCACTGTGGTCAGAAGTTGGCAGGTAGGTGGAAGAGAAAACTCGACCAATGAGTGTTGGTGAAGGTGCCTTGAAAAAAACAACTGCATTTTAGCGTTCAAAGACCACTGTCTAGCCTTTTTTTTTTTTTTTATAACATAAAAGATGCCTAACAATAGCACTCTGCACAAAGAGGCCTCACTGCCCACAGAGAGCCACAGATGAGCACCAGACACGAGTGGGCTGGGTAAGGGCTTGAGGCTCTTTGACGAAGCAAGTTCCACAGAACATAGATAGCAGGGACTTCTTGCACTTTTGCTACCAGAAAACCCATTACAGAATGGGCTGTCTGGTTTCATTTAAAAACAAAACAAACAAAAAAAACCCAACAAAAAACAAAAAAAAGGCTCTTCTAGGGATGAGTGCTATCCCCTTGGGAAACCCATCTTCTCTCCCTGCCACACGCAAAGGGACATACCACCAAAAGGCGCTGCGGAAGTTTCACACTTTTCTCTGGACTACCTTCTGGTGCCTGGCTGCCTGCAGTCCCTTCCTTCCCTTGATATATAAGACACCTGTATTTTGGGCTCTCCTGAGATGGATTTGAGAATTAGTTCTCCCATCTACTTCAGCGAGGCCTTCTCGATCAATAAACCCTTCCTTAGCCACCCCCACTCAAATAAAATAAAGGGGTAAGTTCTAAAAAATTAAAAATTTTAATAACTTCACCAAGATTTTCAGTCATAACTGCTATCTCATCACTTGAAAATTCCTTTACAGCTTTTCCAGTTTCATTTTTAATAATCGGCAATATAACTTCCTAATTCTATAAATATAGAAAATCTACTTTTGTGGGAGGTTAAGTTGAAATATCACACTTCCGTAAAGTTAAGTGGCTAAATATATCTGGCACATGCTGAAGGAGAAGACGTTCCTCATTCTGCTCTCCCTCGTTTCCCAGGCTAGAACTGCAGAATCAGTACTTTTACCTAAATATTGTAACAGTTCAGGCTGAATGAGAAGCTGTGTTGTCAACAGGAGGCATTAAACCCCTGCCCGCACCCCCTTAGGCTGGGCTGGCACATGTGCAAGGAGCAGGGGACTGGGAGACCTGGCGGCCGGAACACAAGAAATGGCTGTGACCGGTCATGGGACAGTTTTCTCACAGGTGAAATACGTATTTGGCTGGGCTACAGTCTGAATTAAACAAACAGTACCTGAAAACCCCTGGCACACTGTAGGCACTCAATATATGTTGACAGCCTCCCAGTCATTTTGGGAAAAGTGCCCAGCTGGGATAATCAGATGATCTAATAATGCCAAATGAGTTGGTAAGATCAAGTAAGATCCAAACTTCTCCAAACTGTCTTTAATCAAGTTGCTTAGACCCTCCGGTTATACTGTAGATTCCAAGGTTTGAAATAGGATGTTACATTTTAATTCACTGAGATTCAACAAACAAATTGAAGCCCTATTTTATGCAAAGTACCCTGCTGATCACCATGGGAGAGCTGCGGGGAGAATTCAGACGAGAGGGGGAGACAGCAGCCTCTACCACTCTACTGAGAAAGGCAGCATGCAGAAGTGTTCCAGTCTTGGGAAGGTGGGAGGGCTTCCTGGAGGAGGGGGCATTTGAGCAGAGCTGTGAAGGACAGGTATGACTTTAAATTCACACACACGTGTGTGTCTAAACTTACTCGATGTTGCTCTTTCCGAGAGCATTCTCATTCTTAGATATTTCGTCCCTTCCACTGATAAACACAAACCACTGAAGACTCAGAAAAGTAAAAACACGGTTTAGCTCTATTGTAAGAAAAATGCAAATAGAGTAAAGACATAGTAATAAAATTCCTAGGAGAGCACCAAGTTCTCGCTCTGAGAACCTCCAACTAAAAGGAAAGAATTAAACATTTATCTTACTTTTCCTTTGATTATATTTGAGGATGACCAAAAAGCTCTAGTTGACGGAGGAGAACTCTGTTGTACAGAATTTCTTCCAGCCACTAACTGTGGAGGGCCTGCAGAAAAGCCACCCTTTTGCCATCTCGGATGAAATACTGGATTGGGCAACTGTCATCAGTGGATGAAACCATCAGATGAAAGTTGGTGGGGAACTTGACAACACAGGTTTCAGGCTGCCACAACCAGAACTTACTGAAAAGTCTGGGCATCACTGAAACTGAGACCTCCAGGCATTGTGGGTACTCGAATGTGAGGCAGCACAAAGCTCTCTGCAATGTCTATGGCGTTTCTTGCCAAAAAGTCTAATTTGAATCTAGTCAAAGCTCTAGGGCCAAATTCCCATTATAGGAAATGTGAGGGACAGAGGAATAAACTAAATGATACCACAGGGCTTCCAGAATGTGGAACTGTCTACAAAACAGCTGACCTGGTTTCTGCAACAAGTCACTGACTTGAAAAGAATGGGAGACCAGGGAGAGGGTGGAAAGCTCTCAATGAAAATAAGTAGTATGTGACCCTGGTGTGTATCCAGATGGGAACATATTATGTAAAATGACACCTGTGTGACAATTAGGAAGATGGGATTATGGATGGGTATTAGATGATACTGAGGAATTAACTGTATACTTTGTTAGACTGTGATGAGAGAATGTGGTTATGCAGAAACAAACTTTAAAAACACAGATGTACCCTGACGTATGTACTGGTGAAATGCTATGTTGCCCAACACATGCTTTAAAATCAACAATAAAGAAAAGAGAATAGATGTCACCCTCATCTGTCCTCTCATCTACCAAGAACTGTGGCAAAATCCTGATAAATATGAATCTGGATAATGGGTATATATGAGGGTTCATTCTAATGGTCTCTATGTTTAAGGTGAACAATTTTCATGTTTTAAAAAGCTGCTGATGTGGATCCATTATGAAACTGAATTCACTTTCATATGTCAATTTCATTTTGCATGTAAAGACACATTTCCTAAGCCTTTGAGCTGATTCTCAACTGATATTCACCACTGGAAAAGGCATTTAAATTTGGAAAGCTTTAGCACACAGGAAACCCAAAATGTGCCCCCGGGACCAGGAGCATCAGCATCACCTGGTTAGCTGTTAGAGCTGCAAGTCCTTGAGCCTCATCTAAGATCCACTGAATCAGAAATTCTGGTGGTGGGAGCCAGCGGTCTGTGTGTTAACAAGCCCTCCAGGTGATTCTGACGCCGGCTACAGTTTGAGAACCACACGTTTAACGCAACCTGTTCTGGGGAGGCCTATTATTGAACGACTCCTATAAAAGCTTTAATATTCAGGTGACTTGCTGAAACGTCTTACGGAATTACAATTTTTGGAATAACCCAACCTAAGTATAATTTTATAGCCTTAGCACTTCATAGTATTTTGCATGGAAGGGAAAGATATTTTAAAACACTGCTGTCCATTATGCTACAACCCTGGCTATTGCAGTTTAATAAGGAAGCCACACAGTACTTTGGTTACAAAATAGTTCCTGGTAATCACAGAGCACTTGCTCAGCAGGTGTGTGTTCTGTGTTGTGATAACCCTTCATACAGATGGCAAGTGGGCATTTGTGATGCAGCATCTGCCAACCAGGAACTAAGTAGAACAGTTTGTCTTTGAGAAGCAGTTGAGCAAGTTGGCTCAGCTGGTTATAGTGTAACACTGGCTCAAGGTCATGGTTCCAAACTCCACTCAGATCAGATAGCTTCACTTTCTAATGTGGCCGTAAATCTGCCAGCCACCCTCACCAGGCTGGAGAGGGTGGAAGAACTGGACACCCGTGGTGAGAGGCAACTGAGTCCAACAGTAGGTCCACCATGCTACTTTCAACAGATCTGGTGCATCTGATATTACAAATAAATAAACAAAACGGCTGCCCGACAATGAACAGACCTACTCCCTGCTTGATACGAGCCTGGATTTCACTGAGTGATCCATGCATCATCTGGGCCTTTACAGAGACCCCACTGTCCAAACGTTCTTCTCTGCAGCTAGACCAGTGGTCATCTGCAGCAGAATCGCCTGAAGGTGTGCTCAGAACAGACTGCTGGGCCACACTCCCAGAGTTTCCGGTTCTATACACCTGGTACATCTAACACCTCCCCAGGGAATGCTGACCCTGCTGGTGCAGGGACCACACTTTGAGAACCACTGGTCTAGACTCAGTCCTGAGCTTGAATTCCAGCTGATCGATTCCTATTAAGCCAAGACTTTGCCTTTTCCACTAAAACTAAGTATCGGTCCTGGAAATCCAATCCACGACACATCAAGAAGATGAGGAGGGCCCCGAGGCGAACTGCAAAATTATTTTAGTGAATTCTTGTAAGTCTGCTGGGCTGGGCACTGGACTGGCAGCACAGCCGTGGACTGATCCTCAAAAAGCTGACATGGTATTTCTGTAGTTGTGTCTCAGATGAGTTCTAAAGAATTAAAGGTAGGACCTGTGTGCGTGTGCACGTGATTTAAGGCCAGCTTTTGACACAGTGCTGACGGCCACCGATACCTGAGACGCCTCTCTCGGCCGTCCAGCTTACCTGCCCCCTTACACAGCTGCCTGCCTACCCCCCACCCCCCATCCTAGCATGTCAGTTGTTCACCTGCATGGAAATGACAGCTGCTTGTCACGGTCTACAGGAGAGGCCTCACTTGCAGCAGTAACTAGCATGCCATTTCCAAGGCTGTCATTCTCTGGTGTCAGCACAACCCACTGTTCAAAGATTTGCTCTGACATGAACCAGGCAGCGCCGTGACTGTTATTGCCGTGGACTCCTCTGTGCTCCGACACCGGTGGCAGCTGCTCGGCGCCCAGGGTTTGTTTCACCCAATTATTTGTTTGTCACTTGGAAGCCCAGGATGTCGGGCAGGTATTGTGGAGGTATTTTTGGCCTGATGCACAGGCAGAAATCATAATGAGGCCCTCAGGTGAAGGTCTATTTTGTCAGTTGGGTGCTAGGATGATGTGCAGCCAGAAGCCTGAGCAGCAATTAGGATATTTGAATAAGATAAGATACCTGGCAAGATGCTGAGAAGGCTCAGAAAGTCGGCCTTAACTTTTAAAATGCCAAAAATCCCCTTAGAGTAGGCAGTTTTCAAGTTTGTCCCGGAGCTCATACAGGAGGAGGAGGTGTAGGAGCTTTCTTCCTGCAACCCAGAGGGCCCTGGCGAGGAGAGGGGGACCCGGGCACCAGCTGGCCAGCGTGCTGTGGGGGGTGGCCCCGGCCAGACAGGGTCAATGGGTCATCACACATCGGTCACCCGTGGGTCGTGAGGCGGAGTAGAACTGGAGGGCCATCCTCTCACCAGTGATCCCCAGCCCGCCTACTGAAGGCAGGAGTTTCCACTGCCCATGGGAGCTGAAATCAAATTCATTTGATGTCTAACATCTGGGGAAGAGGCCATTACACAGGGCAATGCGGCCCCTACAGCCAACTGCAACAGAAACCAACCCGCAAAGTTTACTTTATAGTCTACTATTTGACCAAAGCACACAGCAGCCACGCCCCTGCAGCTAATCCAGGGATTTGTCTCTGAGACCCTCAGTGTCTCATATGTGATGCTCTTCCTTTCTACAGCTGTCAGCCTCAGAAAGAAAGGGAGACAGACCAGACAAACCTAATTCTCCTAAGTAACACACGATGGATTTGGTAACAAAATTAACCCGGTTCCTCCTTAAATCCATTCGCAATTGTAGTCTGTGCCACCTCTGAGGGACGCTGGGGAATCCAAAGCACTACTTCTTTTTCTGCCCTCTAAAACAAATCTTCCCGCAACAAGTATGAGAAGACTGAGAATAAAGCTAAAATCCAGCAAACAGCAAGTGCGGCACTGAGACAATGAAGTCGCTATTATCATTACCTTCCGGCAAAAGCAAAGGAGGAAGGAAGATTGCTTCAGTCAAGAAGGCCTAGATTAACTTTGGAAGAAGCAGAGCTCTGATGAATTGCTTGGTGTATGAGCCTGCTGACAGCTAAAGACGGATGGCACGGTGGCGACATTCCCTAGATTATCTAGAATGGTCCATCCAAGCCTCATTTCAATTCGCACTGGTACAATGAGTCAACTACTCCATAAAAACAGCGGCCACCTGGCGGTGTGCCCCTGGGTGCGCTCAAGCAGGGCCTTGTTCTCAGCATCTGGCCCCTGGCCCCACCCTCACCTAACCAGTAGCAATCCCTGCCTGGGAAGTGGTCAGTCATTCCACTTAAGTCACTTACAAAGGGCAGGGCACCTAAGCTCTTTACACAGTTGCGTTTTATAAACATTTATTAAGCAGGTAAAACACCTCTTTTAAAACCTCTCAAAATGCAACCCAGCAGAAAAGGACTCTGTATTGCTATTCTTATTCTGGAGGTCAATACTTAACAGCTCGTATTCAAATTGCAGTGCCTCATTCTCTCCTCCGCTCCCCCACCCCTGAGACTCAGCCCCTCTTACCTCTAAGCTCTTACAGGGACAGAATCTCCTGGAGAGGAGAGAGGTTTACACAGCCCCGTTCTTGCTCACACGTTCAGGACTGAAGTCAGCACTGGCTACAAGGCCCCACTCCTTTCAAAGGGAAGTGTTTGCAATCTCATTCACAGCTATCTAGGAAACTGCATGCCTTCCGTACAAGCTTCAGGATCTAAAAAGACCCAGACACTCAAAAGCAAACTTTGCCCTTTAGACCTTGATGGATGGTGGAGTCCATCCAAGTGTCTCATGTTACCAAAGAGAAAAACAAGTCGAGTGGGGCGATCTGCTGCTGGTGGTTACAAGTGGCCCAGCTCAGCCTGGATGCTCCATCACTAGAAGCAGTGCTCACTGCAACGCATCCCATCGCCGCCCCGTAGCATGCCAATCTGGCAACAGCTTAAGCAATGACATCTACCCCGAAGAAACATGAAAAGGGGGGGAAGGGCTAATGATAGGCAAAATACAGAACTGTACAGAGCTTCCTTCCAAATCTTCTCATTAGCTTAATTAACATAAGTATCCATTTTTAAGGTGGAAAACTCAAAGGGGGTAGGTTTTAGTCTAACAGTGAGCACATGCTGGCAAATTTCATGGCTCTCCGAAGGGTGACATCTTCTGCACTCTAATCAGCGCTGGTCTGTTTCTGGGCTACTGGCCCGTCCATTGGGCCCGCCCTACATAGCTTCCCTCCTATCAAAGACAAGGCCATTTAAAAAAAATGGCATGTGACTTCTTCCCCATGACATCGTTTAAAAAGTCTCTTTCCGAGTTTTACAGTGTGTTTAAACTCTTACTGTTCTGGTTGTTTAATGTGATCTGTTCATTGCCGTATCTCCTGAGCCTCTCACAGATTCAGTGTTCAACAACATTGGTTGAGTGAAAGACTAATTTCAATATGGCTTTCACTTCACGCCAACTGAAGGAATAAATGGTATAAACATTGACGTCATTTACTTAACAGATGACAAATCTGATTTCAGAAGACTCCCTGTCAAACCAAAGTTTATGGTTAAAGTTCAGGAATAAAGAAGCCTTAAGAGATCAACCCAAGAAGTCCCCATTCGGAACATCCAAAATTGATATAAAACAAGAGGAATTACATGGTTGGGCTTTCAGGGAGAAGAGCTTTACTATGGAAAAGCCTTTCCCGGCTATCAACAGATAATGAGAAAATGATGTAATCTTGGCTAAAATTAGGTTTTAGTGTAACTCTGCTGAGAGATGTGAAAGGTGATAGATAAGAGGGGAAAATGTTTTCCAAGTGGCTTTTAAAGGCATCCAAATATAACCGCCTCCCACATCAGTCTATTAACAGGCACACTTGAGACATTTCCCTCTTCAAAAGGACTCTTAGAAAAGCAATGATGTGCTCTCAACCTCTTCCTTTATAAGACAAGGTTTACAAGGGTCAGAGAGGCTCTGAGCGCCCACACAACACCCCTCCTTATTAGCGGGCCCCTCCCGCCTCAGCACAGAACTGGGCCTCATGCTGTTGTCTCCAGGTGCTAAGGAAATGCGCTCATTTGAAAATCCTGTCACTTCTAATAAAATCTGGCTGAAAATTAAAGATCGGTCCACTTATGGGCACAAGAATGGGCATGGAGAGTAGAAATATGGAGAAATATCATCTTATTAGAAGGTGAGAAAATCAGAGATGCCTCATGTCGAGCCCCGGTGCCATGCATGCAGGAACCATGATGATTTCAGCTGCACCTGCTCAGACAACAGCGGACCCCCTGGGATGCCAGAAGTCCTGGGGGAGACCCTCCACGACCAAGAAAAAGTTCTTCTCAACACCCAGGGAATGCAAAACACCTCAGGAAAAGCCCTAGGGACTTGTTCTGGCCAATGAGATGGTTGGAAATGCCACCTACTACATCCAAGCTGAACCTGTAAGAGGCGTTCTATGGTTCTGACTCTCCTCTTTACCCTGGACCAAGATAACGACCAGGACGGGCGCTGCTCCTTGCACCTGGGTCCCAGGGTAGGGACAAGGAGACCCACAGCTGGCCCATGGCTGACACTTCATACGAGACCTTTGTTGTCGTGAACCTCAAAAGCATAATGTGCAACAGTGGCTGGGCAGAGACTATTAAGCACTGCAGAAGGGCAAACACACTTCTCCAGCACCGGTGTGACAGTCCACTGCTGGCTGTACTGCTCAGTACTCACCAAAGGGTCACAATGGGAAAGCACACGCGACAGACATGGTCACTCCTCACCTAGGCTATCCTAGGGGCAGAATATTATTTTTCAACTCTTGGACTTGCTGAGAGGCTTGCTCAAGAGGAAGATTTTGCACATAACATCACAGTGAACTGACGGAGCACCCCAGGAGAAACTGGCACCTTCCACGCCTGCCCACAAGTGCCAGAGTTGGCAGGAGATCCTTTCTCTGAGGAGAACCAGAGGCACATCCACTTATGGCCAGCTTTCCACTTGGAGGTGAAATGAGCCTCCAAGTACCAATTTATGGGCCACCTTGCATGATCAGGCCTTAGAATGCACTGTCCCAGTAAGTGCAGGCATGCTCAGCCATTGATGGAAGTCAAGTCTATGGGGTGGGGGCGGGGGACAGGGGAGTAGCACAGAACCTCGGATCTCAGGCCAAAATCCCTCTGGTGAATTCACCAAGTGGGTCTTTTAATAGACAGGCAAGTCTATTAAAGCATAGACTGGGCAAGTAGTAAAACACTTTGATGGTTGCCCCAGGCTAAATCAAAAAGAGCTGAGCAAAAGTTCAGGCACCATGAAATTAATAAAATCATTGTTGCACCAGCTCCATGATAGGTTTAGGAATCAACTGGTAAAAATCCAAAATGCACGGAGATTACTTGTGTAGGAATCAATCATTTCCCTGCTGCAATTTTCTGACGTTTCCTTTTGCAACATCTTCGCTGGATTCATAATTCACCAAAGTTGCTTCCTGAGACTGAGCACTGCTGGGCTTTCTGAGTAATTGAGACAAATTTTGCTTGTTAAATAAATTCCAGGCAAGAGTATATTTGACTTATGCACAGGAAAGCAGAGAATTCTTATGTAAGCTGCAAAACAATAGAGTTTTATCTTATCTGAGGAACTTATTGCCGCTTGCCTGTGTGTGTTTTACTGCCAAAATAAAATAAATTGAATCAGCTCACACATGATAACATGCTCTTTCCTAACTCATACTAATTGCTTGGCTAATTGATGTTTGTTGAACTTTCTCCATTTCATTGAGTGATTAGGTACAAAGCTAACAGTTGACATCTGTAGGCGCTTAACTGGCGTCTGTAATTACTGTTAATGTTAAATAATTGTTAGTTAATTGGAGTGGTAACTGACTGAATGGAATCCAGATTGTGAAGCAAAAAAGAAACCTAGTTAAATAAACATACATTTTCAGAGAAAACAACATTTTTCTGCAGTTGTCAGAAACTAGACATAATCCAGAGGCTGTGGGATGGCCACAGGCTTCCTCCGTGCAGGAAACTCCCCGCGCCTGGGGTCCCAAGTGTTACCAGTGAGGAGGCCCTTTGTCATTTAACAGGTCCCATTAAAGACTCTCCGGAACTGATTTGATGTTTTTTCTTTCTTTTTTATTCCAACTGTCTCCTTATGAGTGTGTATTACTTTCTCAGACAACCAAATACTCAGTCATTTTGTTTAACCAAACAAAACCCTGAATATGAATGAACTGAAAAGAGCGGCTGGTCAACATTCAAGCTGTTTAGCTCCTATTGCCAGACACGGAGAAAAGCGTTTCTGAGAACAGCAGCAATTATTCAATCACATAAGCAAAGAGCTTTGTTATTGGGCTCAAAAGTAAACGAAGTAATGTTGGTGTATTTCACTAAAAGACAGAGACCTGTTACATTGTAATCTGCGCCAGGTGATCTGGCTTAAGTTTCACCTGGAAAAGTGACATTCCCTATAAAAGGTCTAGTCAGAAGACACCATAAAGATCAGTTTGAATGTTTGGACAGTCTTCTTCTTCACTAAACCTCCAGTGATGGGATCCAATATTCACCTAGTGTTTCCCCACCATACTCATCCATTTGGTCAGGGAAAGACCAGGTAAAGCTGATGGAAAAATATCCAAAGGGAAACACTTTCTTACAACATGGAATATATTAGACTCTTACTGGTGGTTTCACATGAACAGTACAAGGCATCTGTTTCCAAGAATTCTGGAGAAATAATTCTATATAACAAATTCTGTACATAAGAGCCCGGCTTCTATAGGAAGGTCAATTTCCATAACAAAAGGAGCTGATTGCACGCTGTGTGCAGTGTGGGGTAGGAGGGGGGGACCGCAACTACTCAGAGCTCCTTTGTCTTCCATCAAGCACCAATTACCCGTCAATAGTATTTAATTCTCCACACATCAGACGTCTCTATCTCCTAAAGACACCCCCCCCACAAGGGCTCTGAAAAGTATTTAAAAAGGTCAAGAGAAAAAAAAATTAAAGAATGCATGACAGTCCCACAACTTCCCCTTATCCAGGATTTAAGACAGTAGAAAAATGCAGCCCATTTACAGAGGCTGAAATGGGCTCTCCTCAGGCCCTGCCACAGCTAAACCCAGGACACTGCGGGGAATTGGTCAATGATCTCTATATGTTCATTATGATTGGATTTTAAACTCTAAATTAAAAAAAAAAAATTAAGAAGGCTATCCTATAGTCAACTGCATTATTTTTCACTTACATAAAAAGCACAGATTTTAGGAGAAGCGTTCTTAAGTCAATGGTGGCCTTGGTGGTGATATAACTTAGCTTTTTGGTCTCCAAACCCAAGAACGTCCCCCTACATGCTCCTGAACCTAATGAATGAGGTGAGATCATCTCCATTACAGAACTTATTAGGTACTCAGTTACTGAACCTCATCACACCAAGCAGGTATATCTCTGCTAACATGTCTGTCACCTGGTCTCCTCAAATCTCAAGCGATTTTTTTTTTTTTTTTAGCCAGGTTTTCTTTCTACACCGCTGATAAAACCATACTATCAAAATTACTGAAAACCCCACTAGCCTAAAGGCTCTGATCTCACCTGCGTCCCATGGAAACCCTCAGAACAAAATGACCCCAGGAAGAGGCCTGGCGTACCTAGCAATGGGCCTGGTAGGGCTGGGAAAAGGAGAAGCGGCCCGAGGGAGCTCAGGGGGCTCTGGGGTGCCATCTGGCAATCGTGGGGATGAGTGAGTGAGTGAGTGTTCACCAGAGCTCCCCAGGGCTGGCCCAGGGGGCTGGCTGGCTGCTCCTCTGCTGCTCGCTTTTCAGTGGACGCTGGGTGCTCACAGCAGGGGGAGCGCAGACCTGGGGCTTCCTCCCTCCCGGGGTCATTCCCCTCTCCGCACCTCCGAGAGGCCCACTCAGCCAGCTCAGCTCTCTAACAGCTCACACCCGCGGAGCCAAGGCTACAATGTGAGACAACAGGAGTGAAGGAAGAAGGGGGGAGAAAATCCTGGTGTGAACCGCACCTCTTGGTCACCTCTCATTCAAAATTTGCCCTGCCTGCAGGATACAGACCCTGGACAAGAGTGCTCTGTGGCAAAAAGGGTCCCTAACCTAGACCATGAACCCACCCCTGGGGGCTGGTACACAAGCAAAGGGCCCCAGAGACTAGTGTTCTCCCTCCTCCCAGGTAGCACTGCCCTGCTTTTCTTTTCTCCTCAGGGAGCTCTCCCTTGAAGCAATTTCAGAGTTTAAAAGAGATTAACTATCTTGGCAGAATGGTCACAGGCAGCAAACTACTCATTTTCTGCATTTCTGTCTATATATCAAAGTGGCAAAACTGACAAGCAGTAGAGCCTGCAGTAGGCAAGAAAGGGTGCTACATATTGGCTGGCCTGGAGAGTTGCTTTTAAGGACAGATGCTCCAGAATTCTGGGTGCAAGGCCTGTTGCTGCTACAGCAGTTCAACCAACTAAACATGGACAAAAAGTAAGTCTCTGTGTGTCTCTGTCTCACTAGGAACATTAATTTCTTCTTTGGCAGATGGCTGAGTCACAAAGACAGAAGGATTCATAAAACTCACAAGAACATCCTGTAAACATTTAAACACATAAAAATTAAATAAGGCAACCATGACCTTGATTAAAGTTAAACTATTTTTTTTATGTCTACAACCCTAAGCCCTGCACTTCGGAGGCTCATCTTCTGGCCTCTTTGGACACGCTCAGTTCTCACTGGGCATGTTGTGGGTACACACACACACACACACACACACACACACACACACACTCACTGCTTCATTTGTTTTAAAATGGGAATTAAAAGGCATCAGAAGAAAGCAACGACTTAGAACACCTAAACACAAAATCTTACTAGTTCTGTATTAAATTGGACAGACCTGACAACACAGAGAATGTCAAAATAAAATCAATGGGCAGAAGTAATATAGAACACATTTGTCGTACCTACTCTGTTTCAGACCTTCCTCACTTCCCAACTAAATGTTATAAAAAGTCCCCACCAGAGATGTGAGGCCCAGGACTGGGAGGTTTGTTATGGTTGAACATTCTGACCTAAAGAGGCTGAAAGATTGATTTGAGCTCACCAACATTGATGGGACTTGAGCCACGGGTCCTGCTGCTTCAGCCTGGAGCTTCATCCGCAACATCCCAACATCAAAGCTGTGCCCCCCTTTGCCAAGCGCCCCATCACAATCAGTGTGTGAGATTAACACTGCCCTCCCACAGTGAAATTTTATGGCCCAAATCTGCCCGCCACTGGGCTCAGCAGCACAATCTCATCTCGGCAGCGGCTTAAAGCCAGGCTTCTCCGAGGCAGGAGCACTGAGGAACTCCGGAGCTGGAGAGGGGGTGTGTAGCTTCAAACATCTGGAGGTGGGGAATACACCTGTCAGCTTCTCTGCACGCTTGCTCGACAGTTCAATACACTGAGGCTTTGAAGATTTTCCCCACAGTGTTTGTTACCTGGTGTAAATTTGCCCTTTCTTACAATGCTTTTTATTGCTCTTGGCTAAGAAGACTGGACAGAGACAGGACACCTGACTTGCAGGCAAGCAGGCTGCTTTGCAGGAGAACTTGAACTTGATGAGTATGAAACTGACAATTCCTTGAAGGCCTTGTCAACCATCCATCCAGTAAATACTGCCACTACCCGGAGTAAAAACAGACCAAAAACCAAGAGCACATAGCGAGACTCTCTGCACCTGTCTTGAAGCCACTGTTGACATTACCACTACACAATGAATCTCTTTTTGAAGTAGTTTTCCTGATGTTTAGCAGTTTGAATACTAATCCCCTTAACAAAACTGTCCCCATCCACTCCCCCTCCCTTAATCCCCTTCTCTCGAGGGGGGAGGGCGGGGTGCTGGACACCAGTCAGTCTAGTCCGCAGCACCTGGATTTGCATTGATTCAGCCTCTTGTCATTCCTGTTACCAACAGGAATTAGCATAAGGCATTAAGGGGCAACTCAGGAGGAGAAAAGAAAGACCATTTTGATGGAAATAAGGGGCAAAGGCATAATCTGCCATCAACTAAAATGCTTATTTGTGTATGGTTTCCCAAGCAAAGCTTAGAAAAAGCCTATGTTGATTTTAGTGTTCACAAAGAAACCTTAATCCCTTTAAGGCAACTAAATCGCCCCCAGAAAAGCAGCTCAGGAGAAAGGCACCCTGTCAGGGGGTGACTATTCACAACCAAATAGATGCCACAAATCACACTCTGTAAGTAAACACAAATAAGAATGTGGGAAACGTTTGATTGGAAAAGGGAAAGCAGGGGGCAGAGCAGGAGGGAAGGAGCTGAGGGGCGCTCCTCGTCATCAATCACTCTCCGCCCGCCCTGACGAGGGCCTTTCAGCCTGGCGAGGGCAGCGGCAGCCTGAATGCAGGCCCCACAGCCAACCTGCTTTCCAGGGCCGATCCCAGGGAGGGGAGACACATTCCAAAGCTTTATAGCAAATTGGCCAAAGAAAAGACACAGTCACGTGGGACTGGAGATCCTGGGAGGGGCCGGGGCCTGGTTGTCACTGAAACACAGAACACCTCCTTTTGGTGACCCGGCCTATCTTGGCCTCCTCCTCCTACCACTCCGCCCCGCTTTTCACACAGACGCGCCACTGTCTACCATTCCTCTCCGTCATCAAAATGAGCAATGAACAATTACGCGTTTTTACATATGAGTAATGTACGGCATGAATTGCACACATCTTTTATTGAGCTTTTAGTGTTATGTTAGCAAATTCATACAAACTTTCACTCCATCAAAAAATATGATGAAATATAAAACTGGAATACTCCATTATGCAAAAAAGAAAAAAGATAAAATTCAGTATGACAATAATTCTGGGAGTAACAGCAATGACATAAGCATATACACCTCAAGGGAACTCTAAACATAATGTACTACTTATAATTGCAGTTGGTTTCAATTCTAAAATAATATGGGAGCTCAAAGTAACTGCGCTTGAAAATGTGTCTTACTAACCATCTAGCAAAAAATGCTAGCCCAGGCAACTACGGAATGCGGAAGTGGTTTCAAATTTCCCTTCCTGAAAGCCCACGTCTGCACAAGTGCGGCAAGTACCTTCCAGGTAACACAGAACGAGATTCCCACAGCAAAGCACACCTTCGCTGGGCAATGATCATGTAAGCACCTGCATCAGGGTTTCCAGTGGAGACGAAAAGATCGAACAGTTTGTATAATTGATACCTTCCAAATCATACACCTTTGCAAAAGCCCGTGCCTGATTAGACACCACCTTAAATTTCATTATTTCCAACAATACTGCTACAAACGAAAACTGCCCAGAAATCAATTGGCAATGATTTAAGATAAGTTTTCCCTTCATGTACTGCTATATCATTAGCCTCTCTACCTCCGTATTGCGGTTTAGAAGAAATTAATGGGATAGCACATATTTAAATTTTGCCCTCTTGCTCATTTATTAACTTTATAGAAAGCCCACAGCAGAGTAAGGCTCAGTTTATGACCACAATATTGTGAATACTAAACAGCCACTGGTTATTAGAGTCTGCAGTACCAATCAACTACTTATAGCTCTCCAACTACTGGGTAGTTGATAACTAACAATAAAGTTGAGGCATTTTGAGAACTACTATTCTCCATTACTGCTTCCTACATTAAATTAATGTCACACCGATAGTAGTGACTTATGTCACACAGATAGTCACATAGATAGTAGTGCCAAATCAATTTAAATAAGGATTCAATGTATTCTTTAAAATAAACTGTTTTTAATGTATCACAAAAGAATAGTGTGTCTCAAGCACAACCACAAAATATAAACAATTCCAGAGAGAAAAAAAGAAAGACCGTTGTTATTTATTCCTTCTTTCTAGGCAATGACAATGACACAAATATAAAAATGTGAGCCGCTGCTCAGAATCCGAGTCTTACCTTTGTTTACAATGACAGTATTGAAGAGTTTTTCAGAGCTGGCATCTGATGCCTAAAAAACAAGAAGGGAAAAAAAAGTGATGTTATTGTCATTAATATTGTTGTCACCACCATGATTACTATTATTTTACGTCTGCATTTTAGAAAAGCCAAACAGGGGAAGCAGCCATTTTCCCCAATCCTCCATAAGGTGGTGCTAGTCGACTGCATGAGAGAGACCTGAGGCGCAGCTATTTGCTGGGGGGAAAATCTGATTTTAAAAACGTGTCCTTATTAGACATATTATCTGTGCAAAACATATTTCAATGAGGTGATGCACAAAGCAATTCAGTTCATTCACGTAATTATTTTGCAATTTCAATGACAGGTCATTATTTTGGAAATGCTACTTTTTTCATATTTGCAGACATGCCTATTTTTCAATTTTCTTTCACAAACCAGAAATGTCCGTTATTTAATGCTAAGCTTTTCCTCATTAAAAAGTGTCTACTAGCATCCCCAGAAATTAATTTATAAAAATAGTCATCTGATGACCCCAAGATCCCCGTCCCTTGCAGTAATCAGAATGACCTTGGTATTGAAACCAAAGCAAGCTAAAGTGCCCCCAAACTGACACTATACATGCCACCAGCATAATTTCCTTTCCATTTTCTAGAGATCATGTGTGCTAATTATTACACCGGCTTAAGCAAAGTGAAATAAGCCTGTTTAAACAGCAAGAGTAAAGCTAATTTAAATTATACTCTAGTGTTCTAGAAAATAAACATGAAGTTGGTTTGGAGGAAAATATTATAATTTTCAAAAGCACTGAATAATTTTAGAACTTGAAAAATTAAAAATTAAGTACAATTACTATTTAATTTTAAGGTGTTTCTACATTTAAAGTTATAATGGTTATGTTACATTTATGCTGTTTTGGCAACTCAAACCTTGTAAGAAACCACTTATCTTTTGCACTTTATAGAGATGCATGTTTGACAAAGCAAAGCACAGAATGCTAAGTAAATTTTAAGAAGGAGGAAATGTAGAAAATAGAGGAAGGGGGGATTCTGAAGTACAGAATATTCTTACTTTGGGGCTGGGTTTTAGAGACAAAGAAAATATTCTGTTTAGTTTTCCACGTTATGTTGACGAAGATGAGCTATTTCTGTGGACATCTGGGGACCATGTTCTAGTTCTGAAATCGAGTGATACAGGAAGACATAAAATATTTTTATTATGACTACTTTTACCTTTATTTTCATTCTAATCTTCCAATTTTAGGGGGGATTCAGAAGATTGAGATTTCTAGATAATATGGGTTTTCCAGGTAAAAACACAAGAGATAAGAGTCTTTCACCATTCTTGGATGAAAAAGTGTATCTAGATTTTAATTGGAATGGCTATGTTAAATTAATGGCTTAAAAAATACACTCCAGCTAGTATTTTTAAAAGAAAAAAGTCTGTTAATTAAATCATCTTTCCAGACTGAAATAACCCTTGCAGATTTTGGAATTACTTCTTTCAATAAGCCTAACTGGCTCAATGAAATATAAAAGCAAATTACTGCACCTCCACAGCAAAAAGCACGGGTTAAGGAAAGGAAATGGTTCCTGATGGAGCTTTTATTTGCACTTGGGGTGTGTGCGTGTGCGCGCGCGCGTGCGTGTGTGTGCGCGTGTGAGAGAGAGAAAGAGATGGAATAGGACAGAAGCTGTAGGTGAAGGTGAACAGGCCCTTTGGTTCTCTTTCACACCCTCCTGTGGGCTGCCACCTTTGTCAGCTCGACTGGGCTACAAGCTGTTTTCTCAAGTGGTTAAGGGATCCTATGTCTGAAGCAAACTTAAATGTGACCATTATGATGCCGACCAGTAAGTTATGATGGAAATAAGTCTGACAGGATATTCAGAGAGCCTTAGGAATACACCTTCTAATAAAAGCTTTTTGAGCCCTTTAATTTTATGATACATGTCACAAAGCCTCTAAAGATGCCCCTTTCTACTAGGGAAAGGGGAGTCGCAAGAAGGCCGCCACACAAAAACACCCAGAAGAAAATGACTGCGACGGAGCTTTGGCTGATCATAAAATGATCCTGGGTCCCTTCTCTCTTCCATTCAGGTGGTTAAAACTGTGGCAGACCGCTGCCCTGAAAGTCAGAAAAGACCTTCTTACCGAAAGTCTTAAGTAGAAACTACAAGAAAATTCTTTGCTCTTCCTTCATAAACTTTCCAAATTTTACTTACACTTTTAAAGCATTTGATCAAATTATTTGGCTCCTTGAGTTTCATCTTTGGGACGTTTTCATTTTCACTGATTTTAGAAAAAAAAAATCTTCAATTCCTTATGTTACCAGGACTATTTTCAGATATATACATATATATATTTTTTAAGTCAGGCACGACAAATGGAAATGCGGTGAGCCGAGAGTTCGCAGAGGAGCGGAGCTTTTTCTTCCCTCCTTTGTAACGCGGGGTACCTTCACATGCTAAGGACCTGTATTTAGATTTTGATCGCCATTTCGTTTCATCCCCCGCATTCGGTTACAGGGGGTGAGGGCTTTAAGTGGCTATATGTAAAAAATTGATACAAAAAAAAAAAAAAAAGAGAAAGCTTTTTTAGTTGCTCTTTGAGGCGAGAGCAGGGTTTTTTTTTTGTTTGTTTTTTTTTTAATACTAAAAATTTAGTAGGCGCCGTGGTTGTTTAAACGAAAGTTAAATAAGTCAAACAGATTTAAGGAAGGAACACAGAGAATGGGGGAAACGAATAAAAGCCTCCAGTGCAGACGGGGGTGGGACGCAGCCGCTCCGGTTTGGGGTCCACCGTAATTTCCTTCGGCCGAAGACTCGGGGGACAGCCCTCGGCACCCGCAGGAAGAGGGACTTTTCAACAAGAAAAGAGAAACCTCCCCTAAACTTAAGCGTGAGTTCTTTCCCAAACTGCCGTCAATCCCGAGCCCAGATATCCTTTCGCTTCGCCTTGGCACCGCGTGCGGGCCGGGATCCGACCTGAGAGCGGGCACCGCGCAGCGAGCCCAGCGCCAAGGTCTCCGGCCCCAGCCGCGCAGGCCCTGGCCCAGCCCCGGGTCAGGCGGCATCCCTCCGGCGGGGAGACGCCGGGGCGTCTGCGGCCCCCGGGCCCGACAGCGCAGCTCTCGCCGCTTGAGCCGCCGCTCCCGGGCCGAGCCCGCCGGCCGAGGAGGAAAGTACAAAGGCGGGCGTCCTGGCCGCGGAAGGAGAGCACGAGGGAGGATGACGACGAGGGGGCTCCGTCGCGCCAGGAGCGAGGAGCCCGCCCCTGCCACCCCAGCCCGCAAGCTGGGCCGCCGCAACAAAAGACCCCCGACCCAGCCGCCTCCCCTCCGACCGTGGGCGGCGGGCGAGGGGCTATGCCCCCAGGGCTGCATTACCTGGTTGCAAAGGGTTAAGCGGTCCTGTCAGCCCCAAGTTCATGGTTGGGTTCCTTAGCAGGGTTCACAATGGGGGATCGTCAGAGACCAGGGGAAAACCAGCCAAACACGCGAAGAGAAAACGCCCAACTCCGACTGGGCTCCGTTCGCAAGAGTCTCTCTCCTGCCGTCCTAGCGAAAGTCTGAAGCGGATGCACGAACCAGATCCGTGTGGGAGCGACAGCTTCGGGCGGCGGGAGCCGGCGCCGCGCACACATCCGAGCGCGGCCGGGCCAGCAGGGCGGCGGCGGCGGCTGTGGCGGGAGGGACGCACCCGGCCGCTCTTCCCGCTGCCTTCCGGCCGCTCCTGCGGCGCGCGGAGCCGGTGGGGAACTGCGGGGACCCAAGGAACGTCCCGGACGGGCCGGCAAGGCGGGCGAAGCGGACAGGAGCGGCCCGAGCCGCGGCCGCGGCGCGCGGAGCTAAGAGCGAGGCGGCGGCGGCGGCGACAGGACAAAGGAGACCATGTGCGGAGGGAGGGAGGAGGGAGAGGGAGGAGGAGGAGGAGGGCGCACCGCGGCGGCGGCGGCGGCTTCTCCCCGGCGGCAGCCTCGGGCTCCCCGACTGCCGGGCCCGCCTCTCCAGCAGCGCCACAGGCTGCCTGCTCCTGATCCCGCCGCCGCCGCCGCCGCGCCGGAGGGGGACTCTCTGGGAGTCTTTATTTTTGGCCAATCTCACCGGCGCGCGGCGCTGGGGGCGCTGCAGCGGCCGGGGCGCCGGGCGGGCTGCACCGGGCCGAAGGCGCCTCCGGGCCGGAGCTGGCGGGCGGCGGGCGAGCGCCCGGGGCTGGCTGCGCTCCGGCCCGCGCTCCGCTCGCGGGCGCCTGCCTCTCCCGGCGGCTCACAGCTCAAGTGAACTCCATCAGCGGCCGTCACCGGCGCCGCGGGCACCCTGGCTGAACGGGAGTCAGGAGGGGGCGGCGGCGACAGCGGGGCCCCTGGCTCCGGACTTCGCTCCCCGATTGCACTGAGCGCGCCTCCTCCAGACACTTGCAGCTCTCGGAGCGGGACTTCCTCGGCGCGCCGAGCCCGAGACGCCGGTGCCACCGCCCCTCCTCCGTCCCGCCCCGCGCGCCCCGCCCCTCGCTGCCCCTCCTCTCGGCCAAGCGCCTGGTCGGCCCCGCGGGGGCGCAGTCCCTGGGCGCGACCTCGACAGCTGTCTCTCCCCCCTACAGCTCGAGCCCTAGGTCCCTAAGCCGCCTTCCTAGCGGACGGACGTGGCGGGAACTGCAACGTCCCGCGCCCTCCCCGCGGTTGCGGCTTCCAGTATTGCGCTGAGGCAGGGAAAAGCCACTAGGCCCGTAGCCCGGGGTTGAACTGCAGCTAGGCCCGCCGCAACTGCACAGAGCAGGCTCTCTAGGCAAGAAAGTGATGTATGTGAAACGCCTGGCACAGAGTAGGTGCTCAATACAAGACAGTAAGGACCTTGTTGAAACTGGAGGGGGTTGGTCAGAGTCTAGTGTTAGAACAAAAAGGTCTTAATCTAACTTCATCCTCATCATGATCAAAGACTGAATGTTCGGTCTTACGGATAACCGAGTGCACCAAGTGGCCATTTACAAACCGCCCCTCCCCTAATTCTTAAAATTCACTGACAAAGTGGAGCCTGTTGGTTCCCCTGGTATCCACCACACGTAGGGAAAGGAATAAAGTAATGCCACAATCTCACTACATGGGCAGCAATTACTATCTTCCTAACGTTTATCCTAATTGTGCTCTTTAGTGTAGGGCCTGGAAGGCGGGGTGGGGAGGGGGGAGCAGGGGAAGGGCGCTCAATGACTACAAACTTGGCCTTTGCTGGATTTCCCCTGGAATCCCACTCCTGCCCAGGACATGCCCTGCCCCGCTCTGTCCAGCCTGGTAGCCCCCCTCTACAGACTTCTGGCCTCTTTACTCACTATCCCAATCACAGAGGCCCTGAAAAAAGTACTAGGCCATTTGTGGGGGGGAGGAGATTATCTGAAAACAAAACTTACTGTAATTTTCTCAGCACGAGGGAAAGAGGGAAATGAGGCCTAGATTGCAGCTGGAAGGGCTCTGGGGTAGAGCGGGCACACCAGGGAGGAGTGAGAGGAGAGGGAACCTTGCAGTTCCTGATTTCCCTCCCAGTGCCACTA
Source organism: Pteronotus mesoamericanus (assembly GCF_021234165.1). NCBI lineage: Eukaryota > Metazoa > Chordata > Mammalia > Chiroptera > Mormoopidae > Pteronotus > Pteronotus mesoamericanus. Next base: position 17,377,466 of record NW_026555308.1, read on the forward strand.
TACCTGGGTCGCTGCGGACAAGATAGGAAAGGAACCTGGCTGGGGAGTGACGTACACCACATACCAATGACATGGAGACTAGTTTAAAGCAATAAGGCCCATTCCTCACCTCTTTGAAGTTGAACATCTGTCACTGTTTGATTTCATGGCACTCTTGAAAAATGTCTCAAGGGGGAAAAAAGGGGGGGGGTGATTGCTGTACGGCACACTTCTTTTTCTTGAACCTCCAAAAACAATTAATTTGGGAAATAAGAGGGTCTTTATCTCTAGCCTCATGCCCTCCCCAACTGGTAGCACCTCACAGTGTTTCTAAAAACAACTTAAATATATATATATATGTGTGTGTGTGTATGTATATATATATGTAGTAGAGATTTTTCTCTACCTCCAGAGAAGTCAGAAGAAAAGGTGCCTGGGAAGGTGTAAGTTTGGAGCTGGATTTTCCTCTTGCTTATAAGGTGTCACAAAACCAGCTGAGGCCCTGCAGCTAGGGGGCCTTCATTCTGAAGCTGTTTCTGCAACACCCAGATAGCTCAAAGGCAAACATTAAATTTTCACAAAAATACATTAAAATGTTTCTTTTGGAGCGATCAAAATGGGACGGTTTTCTTGCTTGTTGCCCTAATAAAATCAATATTACAGGGAAGAAATTGCCAGAGCTCCTGCCACATTCCCCGCAGGGTAAACTGAAACGCACAAAAGGATGGGCAACTTAGATGACCAACTAAACACCCGCTTCGTCCTCTGAAGTGCTTTTCTCAGGTAGCATTTCTGACACTTATCATGCCTTGTAACCGACTGTCATCTCTGATTCTTAGGGATTAGATCACCGACGAAAGCCTGGGACAATCTGCATGTGTCTCTGTGTTTTTATTACGTGGAATCAGGGGGAAGGCAGAAATGCCAACGGCCAAGCCTCGAGAGAACCCACAGACTGCAGCTTCTGCAGCGTCCACACTCAGCCCCCTGCGCCCGGCCTGCGCCCGGCCTGTTCCCCGGCCGGTGCACCACTGCCGCTCGGCTTCATTTCTCAGCCCCTCGCCACTGGTTTCCAAGGTGCTCTGTTCCCCTTCCTTTCTAGAAGGGAGGGAATCAACGTCAAAACTGGAAGGGAATAGGTACAGGGCAGCATCAGAAGTACAGAGAAGGAAGACAGGAGAATCTAAGACATGGGTAATCCACACCCTGGGTGGGACTGGATACCCTGGCACAGGGCCTGACTGTCTGACTTTAAAGAATCGAGAAGATTTATTAGAAATTTTCCTTGAGAAACTTAGCTTCCCTTTATTGGAATTTTAATCTAAAGATTATGAAGTTAAATGTCTGTAACATTCAGAAGGTTTAACATGCTAGCACTAATCGCCAATGTCACCTTCCGTCCTTGAACCAGATTTAAGGAAGCAAGTCTTACAAAGCGGGTACCCTAACAAGAACCAGATTGCTGGAATATGGACTCAATGGTCTTTTCAGGGTTAGATCAGTTATTTCAGAAACAAAAGACAATTTTTGATATATGACCAAAGACCTTACTTAGCCAAGTTTATGATTAACTAGCTAAAAGTTAAAACAAACATGCTAAATGAAAATATGGAGTCATCTTCCTTAAATCTCAAAATATATCTAAACATATCTAAAGATAAAGATAAACTGGCTTTAATAACTAATGGAAGTTCTTCTAAACCCATCTAAAATGGCAGCGTTTTAAAGCTTAATATGTGAGGTTTGATTCAATTTGTATCATAAATTACCAGACGGAGACTAAGCATTTTCTGGTAACGTATTTCTTACAAATGCTGGCCTACTGTTGAGTGCTTTATATAGAAAAAGTTCATTAATTTCATGGTGTTCTCCTTCATAAATATAATGCAGTTCAGGACCTCACTAACAGAACATGTGCTGGGTGATTCTTGGGGGGGTTTAAGAGAAGAGGAAATCCCCTCCAGCTTTTAAATTATATCGTTTGAAAAGGCCAGGAAAGGGGAGTGATGGCACATGAGCTCTCTCTTGCACTGGCCCGGGGAAAGCTGTCGCCCCACCTGTGTTATTTCTGCGTCGCCAGGAGGCTCAATCCTTCCAAATTCTAAAGCTCCTCAGATTTTGAAAAATACTAGCTTCTACCTGTTCTTTGGGTAGAGGTTAAGAGTGAACATCTGGTTGACATCATGGCCCTATTATTTCTGAACCTTGGGAAAAATCTCTTTACTCTCCAAACCTCATTCTCCTCATCTGTAAAATGAGACGACAACGGTACCTGCATCTCAGAGGCTTGTCGTCAGCAATAGCACCTGGCGCGCAGGAAGCGGGGTATATGTGTTGACTACTACGGTTACAGATGACACTCTTATTTTGATTACTGTGGAGAACAACAAAATAAAAGGGTACGTGGTATGGCAGCAATGTGCATGGCCATGCTTTCTACTGGATTCTGCCAACACAGGCCACCACGGTGGCGATAAAAATAGCCACATGAACATCAAAAGGACACCAATCCCAAAAAACGGTGCCAGTGGTTCGTACCACCTGTACTAGAAAGCCCCAACTTCACAAAGGTCTTACTGCAAACAACCTTCCAGATGCGGTCGGGACCTGCATGTTAGAGAGCCTGGCTCCCATGACAAGGCTGGGCTATGGGAGTCCCATGGATCTCCCTGATGGAGTATTAAGCTCAATTCTGAGTCAAGCAAGATGTTATGAGAGTTCGCTAGGCTTTAAGACATCATCAACCTCCTAACAGCAAGAACTTCAATTTCTTCAAACATAAAATAGCACGCATCCCAATTATGTCATTTGGACATGTTAATTTGTAATTTCCAGTTTAAAAAGACCTACAGATTTGCTATGATTAAAAATGGTTTCTTACTGAGGCAGAAGCATGTTTTGTTTTTTGTCTCTTTTCTTTGTGTGGGACAGCCCTCAATGTGATTTTAAATGCACCTATATAAGGACTACGTCTTGCATGTCCTTATTCACACCACAGCCAGAGTCGCAGTATAAGGAACAGAGACTTGTGCCTGGAAACAGAGTCCAGCACTTTCCATCTGTGAGGAAATGACCAGCCTATTCTGTGACGTGCCTTCTCTATGAACCTAGTGTCTTGTGGATCTCATTCACGCCTTGGGAAGTGTTCACGTGTCATGTACCCAGCCCAGTACGGGCAGACCTCCCTCAACAGGTGCGTGATGAGAGGGGGGGAATAGAGGGCTGAGATTTCCCAGCCTGTCAGCGAGGTGGGGGCACCCAGCAAGTGTCTGGATGACTGACAAAATGGAGGGAGGCTCGGGGCCGAAGAGAGCAGCTGAGGAGCCGAGGGGGACCTGCGGGAGGACCGAGGTGCCTGCTGCTCCTTGTGCATGGCAGTGACCGGGGGTCCTCGTGTGGAGAACTGAGGTCAACAGGCTGCTCGGCCCGAGCAAACGGGAAATCGCCCCACTGCCAAGGTTGCCCAGCTTCCCCCCTTTCTTAATTCCTGACCTAGTGCCTTCCATGCTGCCCGGCCCAGGAGACTAAAACGTTTCCTGTGTCCGAGGGATTCTCCTGGAGAGGCCAATTTATTTTAAACCGCAAACCATGATTTTCTCCTCTGGTTTTGCATACCTAGCCCCCAGCCCCCAGCCCCACCGCTCTGTGCCCCCCACCCCTTCTGAGTAAGGAGGTTTTTAAATGGAAGGTTCATTATCCCTCTGAAAGGGGACTGCAATAGCTCACACTCTCACTGTGGTAAAGCAAGAGCCTCTACCATTACATGCCTGTGTTGCTACAATTGATCATGGGGCTGCAAGGAGAGGGAAGTAAATAAACCCAACTGGGTTAGTTTATGATGCATACTATTGAGACGCAGGGAGAAATAAATATTTTCCAAGTGTAGAAGTCAAGAAAAAGAATTTTACTTTCAAACTTTACAGTGTACTATAAACTACAAAGGGAAAAAGTATAAAAAAAACCCATAAAATATCTCTTACTTAACCTCTAAATCTATATTAAGATATTAATATTCAGAATCTGACAGTTCCACAAAGAAGAAAGGCAATGAAATATAAAAATACAGTCAATCTCTGCTCATGTCGCCCAATGGCGCCTTCCTTCCTTTTTATGGAAGCACATGAGGTCACGGCCATGAGGCCACGTCTTCCCGGTCTTCACCTGTGCTCGGGGCAGCCTTCTTTCATACTGTTTAATACTGATGAGCGCTTGCAATTGGGGGGTCTAGAAACCTGCATTTGATATCAAGTCCCTCCTACCTGAGGACAGGTACTCACCCTGCTCCAATCTCTAATACCTGGATCCTCTCACTATTTCTGCATAGAAATGGGAGTGGGAAAGAGGACCAGAGGTAATTAAAAATGCAAAATGTGTACAAAATGTGTGCATGAGCTAAAAGGACGAGCAGAACAAAATGTGTAAGTCAGTCAATGGAGACGATACATTGAGAAAAGTAAAGTGTTAAATTGAAAAGAAAATGCTGTTGGTGAGACATTTTCTTTTGCTGTCTTTGCATAAATTATCCCAGATTCTGATTCTTAAGCAGGTTCACTGGATATTGGAATCCATGGGCCCTGGCCTGGTGGTTAGGAGTGTGGAGCGGAAGTTAGAAGGCATATCTTTGAATCTAGTCTCCATCATGATGGCTGGTTCATCTTGAGTTATTACTTAGCTTTCCCTAAGCCTCACATTCCTCATCTGTAAAGTGGAGCTGGTAATATAAGCCAACTCTCATAGAGTGTTGTTGCAAACATTAAATAAAATAATGCATCATGATGCAATGGCTGCGCTCCTCATACAAGGATGACTCACGAGGAGCGCCTTTAAGCTGGTGCCAGCCACTTCTCTGGGGACAACTGAGAGGTAGCTGGTTTAGTGGTTAAGAGCGTATTTACTGACAACAGAACTGCTGGGTTCAGCTCCTGGCTCATCCTCCACTTCCGCTTATTACCTTTGTCACAGTGAAAAGACTGCTTCACCTCTCTGTGCCTCAGTTTCCTCATCCACCCAATAGGGCAATAACAGCGCCTACTGTTATCATAGCAACTGCTGCGAGGGTTCGATACATTAATGTGTGTAAAGCACTTGGAGTAGTACCTGGTCTTTATTAGCCACAAGTCATCTAGGAGTAGATGTTCTTAGTTTTGGTTTCATAAATGAAGGGGAATGTAAAACAGGTCCTTTATGGTGGCGTGACAAAGGCACTTTGCCATCCTCTCTGCGGGCCGGATGGGCTGTAAGGCTGAGTTGGGGGGATGGTGCTGGGACTGGGGCTCACTCAGGAAACAGCGCCTGTCACTGCAGCCACGTACAATGAGGAGCTCCAGCCATGGGCTCCCAGGCACAGGCATGATCTTGGGAAAGGGGCCCAACAAAGAAGGCAGTCCCTGCAGCCACCGATAGGGGCGCAACTACCTGTTTCCACAGGCGCACTAAGTGGCCACGTTCCAAAAGGTTGATGTGGAAAAACTGGGGCAGCTGGTGGGCTGATCATGTTTTTCAATTTTCTATGTAAGAGGCATTTTAGCCACTAGGGACTGACCGAGTTCCCTAAAATGTTCAACAGCTCAGGGGAAAGAAAGACACCCTTGAAGCCACCCTGGATTTTCCTCGGGTGGATGCTTGAATGATTGATCTAAAAATTGGGATATTACCTTTTCTGGCCTCCCCAACCATGTTTCCCATTAAACAAGTTATACCAGGTACATGATTATAACTTGAGTTAAGTTTTGTACTGAGGGAAAACATTTTTCTATATCAGATTAAAGGTCTCTCATTTATAGCTTCAGTCAGTCCCAGGGAAAGGGACTAACTGAAGTCCCTGGGAAAGTTGCTATTTTAGGTCTGGGTCAGGCTTGAAATACAGTTTTAATCTTCATTTTAGGGCCCTGTAATGGAAGGGAGGGAGAAACCAACGAATAAACTAGTGAACTCCAGACCAGAAAAAGAGCAGATGCCGTAAATTATATACCATGATGTCTTTCACTGGTTCTAACATTCAGCCTCTCATTTAGGGTAGCCGTACACGCCTCCAGTAACACATATTCTTCAAAAATGTTTACAGTTATGCCATCTGCCCTTATAACAACCCTGCGAGGTAAAGAGAATGACTGCTCTTCTCCGCATTTCAGACGAAGCAATTGATACTGAGGGGACAAGAACACCCTTTGGAAGTGGAGAGTGAGGACGGCTGCACAGTTCTAACGTATCCACCGCCTTCTACACTATGCGCTGTTCTGCTACCCATACTATGAGGTGAGTCTCGATTCCTCCCTCCCCTGGCCAAACCTGGAATTCCAACACACTCTAAACGCTGAAATAGGTCACTTCTAGATCTAACTCAAAACAAATTGATAGCTAAAATCTAGAGACGTTCCAAGATCTAAAGGGTCATAGTAAAGCAGCCTTTAGGCTGTGTGAACACTATTAGAATAAGCGACTAGTTTACCTTCACAGGTTTTTTTCACTTGGAAGATTACTGTCGCGCGTATTAAGGTAATTTGCAAAAGTAACATGACAAATGGTAGGCAACTGCACGCCAGCGCATCTTTCCTTCTAACTTTCCCTCACAGGGTTTGCTCTCCTTTCCTGGAAACATGTCACCTAAAAATGTTAATATTCTTTAGCGTACTGGGAATTCTATTCTCCATCTATACTAACACAAATGGACCGGACAAAGCTTTTGTGCTTTCCTTTTAGCCCCATTATGGAGTATCCAGATGGTCCAAATATTTACCTGCAGAAATTCCTGGGCAACAACGAATCATTTGCTTCTACTGTTTTGCTGAGTCAAACAGTTGCTGGGGTACTAGGTGGGCAGCTAGAATGTCAAAGAATTCCCTTGGTTTATCTTTCCTGAGAGCACTCTATTGACCAATGTTTCTGATTTGTACCCTTGTGCAAGTCTTACTTCTTTTCCCCCTGTCCCTTCCACATTATCAGAATGCAGTGGTAAACTCTAAAATGGCCATTACAATAGCTTCCACCTCTGTGAATCAAATGAGCACACTTTGCAAATGGTCACCTGCTATACACACGCCAATTGCTCTGATCCTATACTGCTGGTGCCTAAGGTAGGGCCAGCCTGCCTGCCCACAAAGACCTGTATCTTCTCTCTGGTCCTGTAAAATCTCCATTTACAGACCTTTGTTGCAAATTAATTAAACCAGCAATTTCTTTTTCTGCTCTAACCACAGCTTATCTTGAAGATTTCTCTAGGGAAATGTATCCAAAAAAATGTCTCATGTGTATAGCCTGTTTCTTGGCTCACCCCGCAGACTGTCATTCCTTCAGAGGCATACGCTTCCTCACCCCGACAAGGGGACAAGACACTGCTGTGCGGAGCCAAGGCTCAGGAGGGCCCGGACTGTGCCCTCACATCCCCCACCCATAATGCCATCATTCCCCTTAGCGCCTAGTGCAGTACTCTTAGGTCTCACATGTAACAGACGGTCAACAAGCAGTGGCCAGATCGACCAGTTAATGAATAAATGACCACATTCTCTGCCAACTAAACAGAGAGAATGACGGCATTACCCCGAGAAATAAATTCAACGGTAAAGTCCTTTCCACAAACTGCCACCAGTTTAGGATTTCATAGAACATACAAATGCATATCGTCATGGGCTAACATCAGCCATTGGGGTAGCCATTCTCTATGGCCTCCAACAACCCTGTCTGTGTGTGCCATTCTTCCATGGGGCAGTGGGGCTTACGTCTTCTACCCTGGAATCTGGGACGGACCTATAACTGTTTCAACCAACAGAATGTAGAGGAAGGGATGTTCCGGAATTTCAGAGCTTAGGTGTTAAGAAGTCCTGGAAGCTTGTGCTTCCTTCCTCTTGGAACCTGTCCACCACATTGTGAGGAAGCCCATGCAGGCCCACATGGAGCAGAATTAAGGCCCTGGGACCTAAGCCCTAGCTGGGTTCCTAGCTAACACCCAATCACGACTTGCAGCCACGTGCATAAGCATCTTGGGTTTGGCTCCTCCAGCCCCAGCTGAGCTTGCCTTAGCTGATGCCGCGTGGAACACGGCGACATTGTCTCTGCAGAGCCCTGACCAAATTGCAAAATTGTGAGCAAATAAATAATTGTTGTGTTTTAAGTTATTAAATTGCAGCTTGTTACAAAACAACAGGCACACCCATCTCAGTTATCCCCAACAATCAGACAGATGAGACGCATCCACGAACATCACCTTCTGCTTTCTTGCCTTTACGAGGGAATGATAAGGACCTTGAAGTCAGAGAAAGGACCCGACTGAAACAAAGATAAGTAACAGCAGCAACAACAAAAGTCCTGAAATACGAAAAGTCTTTGCCAAAATAAGGAAAGTTTTCTATTTGACAACTTAGAAGAAAACTTAACATGACAATGTTAATGAAAGAATAAACCTGATCTCCCCCTTTCCTTTTGGAGGCTGGGAATGTTTGCAAAACTAAAAAGTCGTTAGTAATCCCTTCTTTTATCTAAAACAGATTGCTGTTTTAAGCACAGCCTCATGAAACTGCAGGTTCAAAGGAACCTGAAACCAAATTAGCATAAAATCTGGAATTCTCATTTCCACCAAGTGCACAGCTGCCATGTGACAGCTCTTCTGTGATTTTGGTTTCAAATAGAAACTGAAAGTAGCTGAGGTGGCGTGGGCCACGGCTCCATGCTTTCAGCCTCACTCCCTGCCCCAGGCTCACATTCAGGGGAGTCTCGGAGGCCTTCCTGAAGCCTCCAGTAACGGATCCCCTGTGTGGCAACCTGCCCGACAAAACCAGTCGGGGAAAACACCAAAGCCAGGGACAGTTTGTAAGTAAGGAGGGTTGGGGATTGCTCATATGATATGAATACTCTGCTGATACTTTTAGGAGTACTAAATATTTTTAAGTAAATTCATACACACGCGCATACACAAATGAACCTGCTGAAACTGAGTTGGTGGGGGTGGTAGAGCAGCCTTGGCCAGTTTCTGCATTACAAATGCTAAGAAACCCACGCTCTGTACACTGAAATTTAAACAGCAGCAGGTATGTTACTCTCTTTCATGATTCACTTAACACCATCTCAGCTTTCTCTTCAGGTAATGACAGCTCTAAGCACCTACATTTAATTTTGGACAACCCAAGGTGGGGGTGGGGTAGCTTTGCCTACTGCTGAAATACCATCACCTCTGAGACAAAAAGTTACACTTCTTTGTATAGGGAAGGGCAAAACAAAGATACTATGTATCTGCTCCCCCTGAGGAGTACACACTGTAGAAGAGGATTTTCTCTCCCCAGCAGAGAGGGTGGATTTGCCCAGAGCCATCCCCCAAGTTCCTCCTCTGATCCCCATCTGATCAATTGCATTAATTAAGTGACAGCTGGTGGGGGCCGCATCAATAGCACAGGAAAAGCAGGTTGCAGCCGCGCAGGGAGCGAGAGGCATGGCCTTCTCCTGCTCTCCTCACATCCCTCCTGCCAGGCCTGTCGGATTCTCCCCGTCCCCCGCGCCCCACTCAGAGCCATCTGCTCCTGATGTTAACTTAACATCCACCAGTGAGGCAAGAGACTGGGAAGGGGCCCATGTGGGCCAAGGGGTGGGGGGCGGAGAAATTCACAGGGAAGTGAGTGTGGGCCTTCAGGGCTCACTTTCACCCAGGTCTGCGCCTCCTTTGAAGTTCCTCTACTGTTAGGTTACAACGTTTCATATTCTCCAGGAGAAAAAAAAAAACAAAACTTAGTGAGCATCTGGTATTTATACAGAATCTTAGAGGGAGTTGACGGATTTAATTACAAGTGTTAATAAAACAGGAAAATTGTAGCCAGGCTTTCAAATAGCCACTTGCCTATAAGTAACAAGACTTTCCTTTGAGCTGCTGGTTAAGAATGCAATTTACCGGTGTTTCCCTGGCAATGAGTTTTCTTGGAAAAGGGGAGGCTGGTGAAGATACAGTGGTTGGCTGGTAGCTTTTATTTTAATTTATGATGTTGTCCTTCTTATACAAAGATCGAGCTACAAACAATATTCTACTGGGCCGCGCGCTCAGAGTTGTTTTTCCATTTGCGCTAGTGGTGATGGATTCTCTCTCTGTTACCAGTGCTCGCTTACGGCCGACAACATGCATTTATGAGATAAGTGGCTGGGTTTAAAGGCACACCATAGGCCAGGAAAAGGAGTGCGAACAGCTGATCTCTACGTGGATTAGAGAACTGGCCTGATCCTCACTGAGAGCGGGCTCCGGAGAGTTTTAACAACTGGTTGCACGGCCACTGCAGACCACGACAGGGAAGCATCGGTGCTGAAGGAGTACGGGCCAGATGAGCGAAGTCAGAGGCCCTGGGTTGCAGTAGGGCCTAGTCCCAATTAGTGTGGCTTCGGGTAAGTTATTGATCTTTTACTTTATCATTTAAATGCATACTAATTGGGATGAATAACCTCTCCTTCTTTTCCATACATACGATCTTATGATTTTAAAGGATCCAGAGTTTTGATTATAAACAGAGAATAGTCATGGTGTTAGAAAAATAACATTTCCTCTTCCCATTTTCTTAATTCCTAAGTAGGCATACTGTTTTGTTTGACTTACCTTTTTTGCCTCCCCTGCTTTTAGAATTTCTTGATAAATCAATTTCATGTCAGAAGTATGCTATGGTTTGTATTTAATCCTTCCACCTGGCAAGTATGATTTAACTTCCTCATCAAAACAGTCAAGGCACACGTGAGCCTCTTGAGCTCTGTGCCTCTGTCACTTGGTACCATGGGCCCATTAAACACACTTGTCAGCTTTGTGTTTTAAAAACAAAACCAAAAGGGTAAATGTGTCATCACGCGCTCTTTAATCTGAAATCCACAGGGGAAGGACTTCAGAAAGAAAGGGGAAAAAATACACATACCCTCCCCCAAATCCCTCCCCCTGCCCTGCCCCAAATCAGAACACTGCTGAATTCAAAGCTGGGGTTTGTCTTAATCAGACCATTCCTAGCCAAAGCAATGTGCAGGCCACATTGGGAACCAATTTAGTCATTTCTGACTTCTCAACAATCAAATAAAACAATAAATAGCCTGAACTGGGCTTGAAGGGGAAGAGGACCACATGTATTTCCTCTTAGGAATTTTTTTTTTTTAACATGAAAGTTTGGCTTGAAAAGAACTTATTGCGTAGACACATGCGGCCTCAATAGGATAGATCTTTAACTGATGAGACAGAGTCCAGATCCGAGCATGCAAGATCAGGGTTTAAATCCTCAGAGTTTGGTAATGGAAAGTTTGGGTCACATTAAGGGCTGTGGGATCGATCCAGGGATAAGATTTAGTTTTCACTTAGCCTCTTGGGCAGGCTGAGCATCCCCCTAAGAAGCACCATATGTCTCACATTCCACCTCTCCCCGTCTCTCTTGGCAATTCCCATTTGATGGGCCAGAACATTCCTGCCTTCAGACAATGTGTTTATTGTTGACTTCCATCCTTAGAATTTCCTTCTTTATGTTCTCTTTTAAAATTCTTCCCAAGTTTTTATTTTGAAAAATCTCAAACTTACAGAGAGAAGATGAAAGGATGCTATGAATAACATGGCAAAACCCTTCACTTATATTCCTTGACTTGGTAACGTTTTGCCACATTTGCTTTATTTCTTCTTGCTGTTGACCTGCAGTACAACACTCAAACCATGGGGTACCCACTCATTTACCTACTGATCTAAGCTTGTATCTCCCAGCTTTCCTTCTAGTGCCTTCTTCATGGCGCTGAACTGAGTGGCTGGCACGTGATACTCCAGGCCATGCTGCTTGGTGGACAGGGTCCCTGTGCGTTGACAAACCACACTTGTGTTTAAAATGCCTGCACAAGCTTGGCTCTTCTTTTCTGTTGCCAGGGCTTGTGATGACTAAGCTCAGCTGGGAGCCCCTGGAAGGTGCTTGGCGGAGCCAAAGGCACGTCCCTCCTTGCTCTAGCACCACAAACCTTGCAAAGAGGCTTGTTTGGGGGTATCGGGTACTCACCTCACTAACAATAAAGTAGTAATATTTGACTCTTCCTGTCATTGTTTTTTCCTCTCTAGAACTGAAGAATAATATACTTATCTCAGAGTTGTTGTGAGGATTAAATTAGCTACAACAGTCCCCAGCACACAGTAAACAGTCAGTAGATATTTGTGGTTATTGTTCCTTAGATGCCTTGCCCCTTCCCCACCCCCAGTTAGCACTCTGAAGGAGAGCTGGTAGGGAAGGCAAGATCCGGATGTGCGTTTTTTTTGTCATGCTGGCCTCCTGATCTCAGCAAAGCCTTTCCTTAACTCCAATAGTTTGTGACCTACACATGATTAATTTGTGTACAGTAAACTTAAGCCACTCATACAGCCAATAATGAGGATATTTTCACTGAGTATGGACTATGTGCCAGATAATAACAGAGCATGTTAACCGCCATTAGGGAACTTACAGGAGAGAAGACAAATACATGTACGACTGGAAGGCAGAGTACGATGGGTGTCCTGGGAGGCACCAGAAACAGTGACCTGGGAGACACGGTCCCTCCAGCAGGAGAAGGCAGTTAAAACAGCAAAGTAAGAATAGGTACAATAAAAAAATACTGAAGAGGCAAGGAGGAGAAAAGGAGGGGATGCTGAGATTTAACGCTTGGAGAACTGGTTAAAATCAGGAAAAAAGAAGCAGAAGGGAAATATAAAGGAACTGCTCGCCCCAACTGGTGTGGTTCAGTGCACTGAGTGCTGGCTGGGAAACCAAAATGTCACCAGTTCGATTCCCAGTCAGGGCATATGCCTGGGTTTCTGGCCAAGTGCCCAGTTGGAGGTGTGTGAGAGGCAGCCGATCAATGTTTCTCTCCCTTCCTTTCTCCCTCCCTTCTCCTCTCTCTAAAAAAATAAAATAAAATCTTTAAAGAAATAGACATGGGGCCCTTTTCCCAGCTAAGGTGCTTGGTAGCTGCATTGGGATGAGGCCTTCCCTAAAAAAAAAGAAGGAAAGGAAAGAAAAAAGAAATTGCTTTGGATAAGATGACTCTAAAATACTGTGAGAAAAGCCCAGCTGTGATCAGAAATTTGGGATGGGAACACAGACCAGAGAGCTCAGAATCGTGGACAGGTGAGGTAGGTGTCCTCTACAAAGAGGTGAGGGAATATGACTGTGCCAAAAGCCAGACTGTGGAGCGGGAAGAACCAGAACCAAGGACAATGCCCAGGCAGCACCCAGGCTTCCTGGGTCAGGGAGGAGCCACAGAAAGAGTGGTGTGTCGGGCTGGCAGGGTGGGCGGAGACAGCACGACGGCCGAGCCAAGGAAGGAGGGGAACTCCACAACGGCAAGTGCTGCAGAGGCCCTGGCGCATGGACAAGGATGGGGAAGAGATGGGCGAACTGGCCGTGCAGGAGATCTCCGGTGCACACCAGGAGAAGTGCGGGAGAAGCAAGCGGCGAGAAAACAGGCAGCAAGTACAGACTATTTTTGAGAAGTATAATGGAGTGGGACTGCAAAGAGAGAGAAAAGTGCACATTTAGGCTGTGAGTGTTTTCAGTTGCTTGCTACAGAGGACAGGAATATGAATAGTGCCCCTCACGCCGCCAAATGTAATTTAATGTGCTATCCTCCCCCCACACACGCGTATCTCCACCATATATGTAGTTTTGAAAATAAAGACTAGTCATCATGCCAAATCAGGAGTACTGAATCCAAATGTCACGTACTTTACATTCATACCACTTTGTCTGTGGGAAGTAAATGAAAGCACAAGTAGAAAGAAGCCTTAATAGAATTAACGTAGTTTTGACACATGGCTAAAACTCCTTTGACACTCCCCCTTCGAGAAGCCCCCATCCCCTCTTCTATCTGGGGAACCCGTGACAGCTTCAACTCCATGGCCGGAGCAGCTCCATTTCCCAGGGCCGGGTTGGAGGAAGCCTTTCTGCTTCTGCCTCCACCTCTTGGAGCACTCGCTTTCGCTTTCGGGAAGGGCCCCGGCAGGAGACCCCTCCCAGAACCCAGCTGTCATTCTGGGACAAGGCCAAGCCACGTGGAAAGGCCTTGGGGAAGTGCTTTGGCGGACAGTCCTGGCCCCGCGCAGCCCAGAGTCACCCCCGCCCAGGTGCGGGCCACGGGAGGGACGACATCTCCAGGTGACTCCAGCCCCAGGCCGCCCAAGCCCCCTGGACACCTGAGGGCACACATACGCCTTTCCCGCTGTGCCCCGTCCACGTTTCTGACCCCCTGCAATTGTGAGTATAATAAAGGGGTTTTGTGTTACACCACTAGACTTTGGAGTAGCTAATTGGAGCGCACATGTCTTAAGTATGGATTTTCTGCTTTGTCATGGGCATTCTCCATAAAAAAATAACTCATTTCAGGGGCTGTTTCCATGATGGGGGGGTGGGGTAGCTTGAAATACTTCTGTAGCATAGGCCACACCTGAGGTGTAGGAAGAACTTACTAACAGGATAGAAATGGACAGTCTGAACGGTGGGGGGCAGGGAGTACGTCACATCACCTACCATCGGCTTTTCCTATTGTCACTTTTAAGAGATGAACAAATGCAAAAGAACTTGATAAATATTTTCCATAACAAAACACAATTGGTTGCAATGGGATCCAGCTCTGTTCCTCATTAGTTACCCTTCGCTTGTCAGACAAGCTCCATATCTCACCGAAATCCATGGTGGATTCTTTATAGTTTGTTGGGAAATGTGACTATATATTTCCTTTCTACCGCATGCTTTCTTGAGCCTGCTTTTAAATCCAGGGTACATGCTTAGCTCCCTCTTCCCACAGGAAAAGGAGCTTCAGCTTCCAAAGAGAGGTAAAGGCAGGTCACAGCACTGCTTTTGAAGTGGCTCCGCAGCGGAGGAGGTGGGGAGGCCGGGCTGCCATTATCAGTGGCTACCAGGTGCCCCGGGATCACGTCAGGTGATAAAACACTTGGCTGACACCAGAAAAAAAAATCCTCACTCCCTCTCCTCTACCCCACCCTCCCTCCCTTCCTCACTCCCTCTTCTTCTTCTTCTTTTTTTTTTTAAAGGAGGCTTTTTACCCTCGTTAAATGAAACCTTATCTCTGAAAGACTGCAATCCTCAGCAAATGACAAGTGCGCCTAATCTCATTTTCTGACAAGTGATTCTGACAGCACCTTCCTTTTGATTTCTGAGACATGTAGTTAGACATATATTAACCTGTCAGTCACCATCCCTAAAAAGAATAAAAAAAGAGAGAAAGAAAGAAATGAACGTTTGTGATTATGAAGGCACGACGAGGCTAGGACACCTATTTTAACTGACGCATGAACACTCCTTTGCCAGGCACTCCTCTCCCCTTCAGGCACGCGGGGCATCCATGCAGGGGTGTTGGAAGCTGCGCAATCAAGGGGCCTGTGGAACGGGCATCCGTGATTCCAGGTAACGTGGTCTAGTGGAAAGAGAATGTGCTCTGGCGTGAGGCATACCAGGTTCAAATCCCTGTCCTACCTCATCATGAACAGGTTTATTGCAGGAGATTGTTCATCTCTGTGCCTCAGTATCCTATCTGTAGGCGATGACTCAAAGCTTCTATTAAAGATTAGATCATCTTTATCTAATGCATGTGCAGTATACCTAGCACACAGAAACACACACTACTACTGTTATTTCTAGAAAAAGAAGACCTTGCTTTGGTAGAGCAGGGGGAACCACAAGATGCACCCCATTCTCAGAAGGACTGTATGTATGTCTGTAGAGGGTGTGGCAGAACTGCACGGAAGCTGTCAGCAATGACTGCCGGGTCAAAACGGGCACGGCACAGCCATCTAATCCCCAGCCTGTATGCGTTTTGCTCCTAAACCATGTTAAAGACCTGAGACACAACACCACCCCTTTCCCCATTTGTAACTTGAAAACAGATTCTTTACTCTATTACTGAGTCATTTATAAAGGGCAACATATGTGTGTGCTTTCTTGAGGACTGGGAGGAGTCATGGAAACCAAATCCATCTTGGATCATTGTGGGTTGAACCAAGTCAATGTACCTGTTTGGTAGAATAAAAGCACATCTGCTTTTTTGTAACATCTTTCGTTAGTCAATACCTGCATCGGGGGATGTCAGCAATGCATGTTTTTTTCTTTTCACTCAGAGTGGCAAAGACTTATGAAGGGAAAATGAAAAGGCCTTTAGGCTTTACGTCAGAACCGAAAGAGTGTGAGGCCATTAGGTGCTGGGGCTTCCTTCCCGCCTGAGAGCTACAGCAGTCGGGCACTGGCGGAAAGCAGTCCAGCGGCCAAGCGAGGCTTTCTCCTTTGCCATTAGTTTTCAAGATCATGCCAAAGCTTGCCGCTATTTTCTGGACTCACTGAGTCTGAAAACAGATCTGGGAAGATCCTCTCTCGAAGCATCGCTCTAAGAGGTGAGCTTCTGGGCTGCATGTCTCAAGTCCTCCACCCCCTCCCCAAATAACACGGAACAAAAACGCCTCACCCCGCTTCCAAGGCACTCGTCACATCCAGTCCGTCTTCCGGGGCCTGCTATTAGACACGTGTACTTACTCCTGCCACGTATGGGCCAGAGAACAAAGGGAGGGAGAAGAAAAAGGAAAACTAAGCGTTTATTGAGTTACTTTCATTCACTTCTTGGATATTAACTTTTATTCCTTGAAAAACAGGCACCGCCTCTAACATCTGCTATTGATTTTCCTCCTCTCCTTCTTTCTTTTTTTGAACCAGAATGCTTGGCTATAGGTCTGTCTTCATGGCTTTACAGCCTATAGGTGAGTAAATAAATAGAGGCAGAATAACTAAGTTATGACTAATGTAAGAGTGGAGAGTGGATGGTCCCTACTCAGGCAAAAATTGCTCTGCACAACCAACAACGGAGGAAAACGAACTTCCTCACTCCTCC
Source organism: Pteronotus mesoamericanus (assembly GCF_021234165.1). Lineage (NCBI taxonomy): Eukaryota > Metazoa > Chordata > Mammalia > Chiroptera > Mormoopidae > Pteronotus > Pteronotus mesoamericanus. The sequence goes on from NW_026555308.1 coordinate 17,394,284, forward strand.
CCGCCCACGCTCACCCAGCGCTGAGCTAACTGGATACTACCGGACCCCAGAGGAGGCGTTGCGAAGCGGGGGTGGAAATGTGACTGAGGAAAATCCCCGGAGGAAAGGCGACAAACTTTTGGCTTTGGCAAAAATGAATGAGACAGTCTCTGAACAATGGACAACCTCCATGAAGACACCTAGGCATTATATAAACTGTTTATTAACTAAGATTTTTAACTAAGATTTTAATTACAAGAAAAATAGATCAAGAGAACAAATGACCAGGCTACTCCCAACTATGCCACCCGTGGGGGCACAGAAGATGCAGCCAGAGCCGTGTTCGGCTCATCAAACGCGGCCTCAGAGTCCAAAGTCCTGGTTCACATTTTGTTCTGACCACACCTGTGGCTTCCCCGCTCTAGGCCGCATCGGTCAAGTGGGCTTTGGAACACCAGCCCCTCTCAGAATTTCTAGGGTGAGGGTTATACTTAAAATATATATTAAAAAGCACTACATCAACTTCAAAGGGAGTCTGGAGCACATTTTATGTATATAAATTATACCATTGGTATATATTCGTATGTGTAAATGCTTGGTGTTTTCTTTCATCACTGTTTTCAGGAAGATGTCCCCAGAACCCGAGGGAAGGTTACTTTGTTTTAAAAGATTACAATGAAAAATAATTAAAATATAAAGAATGAGACCAGCCGACTGTGAAAGTAGCCCAAGAATCTGCCCATGAATTCATTGCTGAAGAGGTCCAGAATGGCCCCAATTCAACCCAAGTGACTTTAATGTAAACTCAAGGAGTCACGATCCAAATATGAGGAGGGCTAAGAAAGCTAAACTTAAATCACATCATCCTCTCATCTATCCACCCACCTTCCTACATGATCTTTTGTCTGAACATTCATCCATCTGTCCGTCCCTTCCTCTGTCCCTCTTATAAACATTTACTCAGTGTCTAATATGTGACATACACAGAATACTTTGCTCTCAGGAGATCCCACAGTCCCTTACAAGAAAATAAGTATAATGAGAAAGTATAATAAAGTGCTATGCTGAACACTATTGGGGCTCAAACTTGATGGAATGGACAATTCTGCCGGTATCTCTTGTTCTTACAGTCCCAGTTCACCAACTGACCTTCTGATTACAATTTGGCTTCCATGAGGACTATTTTTTTTCAGGTGCAAATGTGCCAACCAGTGCGTATAAGTCATTCTGGTTGGGGTTGGTGGTTCTACTCATAGTAAACAGAAAGATCTGTGTTATGATTTAATCAGTTTCCCTAGAGTCCGATTAGTTTCTAGGCTGAACTGACCCAATCAAGCAACTGCCCTTCTGTGAAGCTGGGCTAGAACTGCCAGCTGAGCTCCCATCTAATTTTCTATGTTACTGTTCTATTAATATCGGAGTAGGGTTGTTTTCATTGGTATTAGAGCTTCATCTGTCCTGCTTTTAAAAATCCGAGTCCCACTCTTTTCAGTCAGTGACTGTTATCTCTTCACCTTCTCTAAAGCTGTTCTACCAAAAGAAAAGAGTAACACTGGCCTTTAACACTCATGAGGTTAACAGGTCTCTGGCCAAGGACCTCCCTAATCAGCAAACCCAATGGCCATTTCTGTCTCTATTTCTGCAGAAGTTGTGGCCTGCCTGTCCCTTTTTCACAATGACAATGAATAATTACTGTCCTCTTATTTCTTCAAGTGAGGTTGCCTTCTCTTGGTTCTCTTAACCTTTAACAGTGAGATTCTTCAAGGTCCCCCTTTAATGTCTAGAAAGAAGGAAGTAGGAGACTCTCTCTTACCAATTCCCCAGCTCCTACCATAATTCCCCAACAGGTGATTGCCAAATCTTCAGCTCCGTATGTATTTCTCTTGCATTTCAGACCCATATTTCCAACTCATTTTTTGGGTGCTGGTACTAAGTGTCCTAACAGCACTTATTAAAAATAAGCGTTTCTCAGCATGAACTCAGAAGCTTTTCCTGTGGCCCATCAATGGTCTCACCCGGTCTGCCCTCCTGCCCCCAACTCCGATCCCAGCTCACCCAATCTCCGGACGCTCTCTTCCCCACGCCTCATCCCTTCCTCCTTCCCCACCTCATGGTCATGGTTTCCACTCAGGTTTTCAGCTTGCTGGGATATTTTCTGAGTGCTGACTGTCTCCTCCCAGTCTTTCACTGTCTCTTTTCACCCACGTCAAAGCTTCAGAGAGGCTAGGTCCAAGGCAGAGCTCTGTGTCAAGCCACCCAACACACCCTTCTAGGTTGACAACACTAAGGAACAGGTTAGACTGGCTTTCAAATTTCCCATGTGCCCCTCCAAAGCTGTTCATATCTTGGGCAAGGTGTTTAACCTCTTTGAATGCAGCTCCCTTTTCAGTCATGGGGGGTGGGGGGCGATAACTTGCTACATTCCAGGCTGATAGGAGAAGACAGGGTATATGGTCTGGTGCAAAGCAGAGCCTCGATTTAGGCTAGTAGCTTCGCAGAAACAAAAGGAAATAAAAAAGGAAAAAAAGACAAGTGTATTTGCTTTGCTTGACCTGCAGTGCCTAGCCCAGTTTACTATACATAATAGGGAGTCAAATATTTGTGTTGCCTTTGAAATAAGAAACTCTATTTTAGCAAGTCCCAGGGAGAGGAAGATATTACTAAGGGCTAGGGCCATCCTTTTAAGGGATAATTTTCCTTTCATCAAGAAGTTACCGGGATTGACGATCTTCCCTTTTGACCATCAAATCTAAGTCTTTTTATCAAGCCTGATGAATAGTTGCCCACTGAACACCCAGCTGGGAAGAAGGTAGACCCAGCAAGGCTAGAAGTCATCTCTGTGTGAGCCAGGTTTGTTTGGTGATTCTCTACTAAGGCCCCTTCAGGGTGGTTGCAACCACTCTGCAATCAGTGGCGGGGCATAAAACAAGTAGGTCAAAAATTCTTTTTGATAGGATTGGAATTGTAGGGGGTAGACAAGTAGGGCAGAAGTTTGAGGGAATGGGGTTGTTTATTTTCTTATCCTAAGGGCACCTCAAAACCACCCCTGAGAATCTGAAAGACTGTAAAGGCAGTGCCCTTATTTATGGAGGCCATAGCCAAGCATGTATGTGATAAAACTATGTCTGCCCTGGGCTTTGACTGGACCCAGGGGAGGGACTCGATGTCTCTCCAAGGTTACTTCTAGCTCTCAATTTAGCGAAACCCTGTCAACCCGCGGGCTATATACCCAGGAATCAAGTACTCTGGGCAGATGGGTCTGAAGGGCTTCCCTCTGCTTTGGTGGCTCAACTTGACAGCAAGAACTTACTTAGCCCAGTTTCCTTTCTTCACTCGGTAACAATGGTGACAACTCTCATTCTCAGTTAGATTAAAATTTTCAGCCTTCTTACTCAACACTTGCTGGTTTCTGACACAGGCACATGAGGATCAGGGCTTCTATGTGGATGGAATCAATTATAGTTTGATTAAGACAGAAAGAAAGGAAGTAATAACAATCATCATTTCATTTATAAAGCCTTCCTTCCTCACCCAGGCTCTTGGTGTGCAGAAAAGGCAATTAAAACAGGGTTCAATTAAAAATACCATAAAACAGAAATCAAATAAAATATTAAAAAGCCAAGTGCCATTATTAAATAAGTGTGTGTAAGAGGAGGTCCTCAGACAATAACAAGGAGTCTGGAGGGAGCAGGAAATCGTCCTCCTGGCAGGGAGGACGCGCACTCGAGGCACACCTACAGAGAATGCTGCTTTGTCGTTCAGCACGAAAGCTGTGTTTTGTTGAAAAGTAAAAAATAAGGCTCCCCTTGGCCACTCTGCAAGTGTGCAACTCATAGTCATTTTACATTTCCAATTCTTAAGTGCCCTGTGCCCCCACCCGCTTTGCTTCAAGAGGGATCCCCTATTAACTTGCATGAGATGCCTGTGTGTCTATTTGAATCTGCTAATTGTGTTCGCTCTCCTGCCTGGTGCAGTGTTGATGCAGCCTCAGCGCTCTTGTACCGAAGAATCCAGTAAGAATTGAAGAGAAAATGCTGTAATTGTGGCCATTCGTGCAACGACCTCAACACTCAAATGAGGGACAAAGAATTATCTAATTCTTTTTTTTTTTTTGGTCTAATTTTGGTTGCAGCTTGTATTAAGAATCTAAAAAGAAAAAAAATTACCAGCGGGCAAGTATGATGTACAAAATAGAAAGATTTGGAAGACCTGGGTTTTAGCCCTAGTTGTGTGACCTTGGGCAAGTCACTTACATTTCTCTGCTCCACAGCTTTCTCGTCTACAGATTGAGTGGACTGGACTAGCTCATTAAGTCCCATTCAGCTCTAAAACTTTCTCTCTCTTGTATCTATGTAAACAGTGCCCAGGCTTTTTCTCTGCTGAACTCTTCTTACCTCTGTAGGATAGACGAAAGCCAGAGAAACAAGATCCTTAGAAGTATATAATCTGAATAACCAGAAGGGATGTAATTAAAACCAAGGTTCTGTTCCCACAAACACAGCCAAGGATCTTCCCATAAAAACACTATGGTAATTAACGAACCTGCAAACCCCACGCTGCCGCCCTCCAGGCCCTGCCAGGCTTAGCTGTGAGACTGACTCAGAACCCGGGCTCCTGTCCTCAGCCAGCAAGCCTTGCTCGCGACTGCTGTTTGGGTGTGTTTTAGCCCATGGCTCTTCGTGAGGCAGGAGCATTTTCAAGTCATGCAGAGGCATGAATACATTTCTGGAATTTTAAAAAAATCATTAAAACGACAAAAAGAAACTATAAGGTGTTTGCTCATGTCAGAATATTCCCACATCTGCACTAAAGCCTCCTCTTTTCTCCCTTTGCCTTTAAGAGATTGCCACGGAGCAGATGCCAAATTGGCTCCTTGGGAAGCTTGCTCTGGGAGGAGCCCTCCTCTCTCCTGAGCTGCTTCCCCCCTCCCCCCCGGGAATCGTGCTCCGCTGTCCAAACCCTCCAGGGCTGAGGCGTCCCCTGGGCTGGGCCAGCCCCTGGCACTGTTCTGACAAGAGGGAAATCTATTTTCAGAATTCTCCTCCACTTTTAACACCCTTATGTCATGCATTCACCCAGACTGGCCTTGCAGCCCAGAAATTATATTTGTCCTGTCAACTGGCTAACCTGATAAACTTATAGTGGCCCGGCCAGGGAATCTGAGGCCATTTGGGGACAGCCAGGGAGGTCTGCTTTAGCAGAACATGCCTGTCAGGAGCTCTAGATAACATTAAGGGAAGATGTTCTCGATCACATTACAAATGAGGTCCAGTAGGAGAGGCCTGAAAAAGATTATGAATTCTCAGACATTTCTAGAGTAAATTAAGGGCAAGAACCATGTTTAGCTACCTGTATAATCTCCACGGGTTGACTGCAGGAACCTGGCACTCGCTGAGGTTCCTCTGCCTCTGCTGGTCTGAATTCAACAACTGAAGACTGATTTCAGAGTCTTTGTTCAGCCCTGCTACTTAAAGTCCGGGGGCCCGCAGTACCTCAGTGTAGCAGGAATGCAGAGTCTCAGGCCCCGTCCTGGACCTGCTCTGCTTAGTCGGCACCTGCCACTTGGCGAGAGCCCCGGGACTGAGGAGCACTCGGGTCTGAGGGCCGCTGCCAGCCTACTGAGGCGGCAGAGAGGCGAGTGCGAGCACTAACAGCCATGGTGGCACCGTGGGTGAACTAACCAGGAGGAAGAAAGGAAGATCAGATTTGGACTGCATTCAGATTTACAAATTTGATCATGCTAAATACAAAGCCTGAAATTTAAGCAGGAGCCCAGAGGTGTCAGGAACAGGTGTCCTCATTTACAAACTCAGCCATCTGTGTGAAGTCAGCAGAATTTCACTTCAAGTTGGAAAATTGGACTCCAGTTTCCCGAAGTTCTGAAGAAGCCTCAGCCATGGGCCAGAGGGCTCATTCCACCTTCCTTTGGAAACCTGCCAACTGATGGATTTTAGCCACCAGTCTGTGCCTGGCCTCGGCCTGGTTGGATTTTCTACCCAGTATTTGTTAGTGAAAGCTAAAAGGGGAAAAGAAACGTCAAGGTGATTTGTCTGGGGGCCTCTGTCAATCTTCCAAAGGGAAGGCCAGGCTTTCAAACCAGCACAGTGAGGGACGTCTTTATTGGCTTTGCTTTTTAGGCTGGATTAATAAACCCCAGTTTCTTTCTCAGCACAGGTATATTTTTCACTCGCTGATGATGGTAGAAAGCCTCCTGCTCACATCTGTATTATAATAAACGCATTATAAATGAGTAAGTAGGAAACAGTAAGGAAATGATGTTTTACTTTTAAATGCTAATTACGGAGCCCTGGTGCAGTTAATGTGCAGGGTGTTCTGTCAATTTTTAATGTTTATGCCAAGTGTAGTCTTCAATTTAACATGAGCTTTTAATCCTTTGAGTACTAAATTGCCTTTTAATGCTTGCAGAACAACATTGTGTTTGCACAAAGTCAGGTCTGAAAAATGTATTTAGTACAAGGTGTGTTGTGGGAAGGCAGAAAGAAGGGGGAGGGGAACTTCTTTTTTTTTTAAGTTGGTACTGGAACACACCAAAAGCAAGCAGCTTTCTGCTCCCTACAGGAACATCATTTCCTATTCTTTCTGAGGTTGCTGGGAGTGCTGCTCTCCTGCTGCTGATTTAACCCTCCAGTGCAAGCTTCCAACTCCTGGGAACAGAGCCAGCCCCAGGATACACCTTGCACCATCAAAAACATGACAGCAAAAACAGATGGGAAGGAGGGGTGCTGATGTGTTCTGACTACCCTCCGGTGCACAGCAAACTGGAAGAGAAAAATGCTCTAGGTATCCTTGGGGGTGTGGAGAAATTTTCTACAGACGTATACATTAAAAAAAAAAAGATGAGAAAACTCGTCCATTTCCTAGAAATAAAAGGGCTAAAGATTTTAAAATGGGAAGAGGAGCAGAGGAAAGCACAGAAGGGTAGGTAATGGGACTACAAAGCCGGTGGGGTCTGGGAACTTTCTGGTGAGCCTGGGCACCATTCCCCAGACAGGGTGTCAGCCAACTTGTGGGCTTCTCTGGTGTCAAGAACCACACCCAGATCTCTGTGTGCCCTGTGATCTAAGTCTCACCTTCCGGAACCTACTTCTCCTTTACCCCCAATTCATCAACCTGAATCTCTCACTGTTTGTCAAACAGATTCAATACCTCAGAGTGCTGCATAAAACAGCAATGACTTGGTATAGTGTTGGGTGTGGTGCTAAACACTTTATGCAAGTGAACTCATTTAATCCTGTCAGTGAACTATGATGCTGTTACTATCATCCCCATTTTGCAGATGAAGAAACTGGTACACACAGAAGTTGAGTAACTTGCTTAAGCTAATACAGCCAGTAAGAGGTGGGTGTAGGGTTTGAAAGTGATCCCAGGGACCCAGGCTCTCAACCAGCTCTCAATGTGCCTCTCCCGTCTCTGCTGAAATGCCCTTTTGGGCACCTTTTCTCCACCAGGGCGTCTCCCACCTGTCAGTAGCGTCTGTTCAGATGCCGCATGCCCTCCGTGGAGCAATTCTTGACACTGACTCTCCCCTCTGTCAGCCACACCTGCCCCGGCACTCTGGCTGTGTGGTATGTTCATGGGCTTGAATTCACACTGTATCGAGCTGGGCCTGATCATGAAGATCTGTGATCCTACTGATTCCAGGGAACCCCGACACGACTGTGTCGGAGGCCTTGGTACATGAGAAGTGGTGAGGAAAAGGGCGCCCTCTAGCCTTGGGGACAAAAGCCTCATCAGAAACCCAGTTTAGTATAGTTGGAATCAGACAAAATTGCTGTTTTGAAGGACGAAAGTGGCGGAACATCAGCAATTTCTGGAAGTGCAGCGTATCCTTGGCTAGGTTTCAGTGTGGAGTCAGTGGCTTCAGCAGCAGCCCCGTCACCCGCACGCCATACCCCTGACCGCTCCCCAGCATCTGGGTGCAAACCGCTCCCCGCAGCGAGGTCTGCGTCCCAATTCCCCTACTGTTTCTCGCCCACTCACTCTCCTGGAAACCAGTTTCTGGAAGAAAGTGTTTGTTTTCAAATGTTTTCCTTTGTTGAGTACACATTCAGGAAGGACAATGGCTGTAAATACACATTAGTAAACTGCCTAATGATTAAATAATATATTACTAAAATTAGAAAATAAAAAGGCCGTCTTTACATGTGAAGACTGGGGGGCATGGTGCGCAAACTTAGTAGAGCTGCTCAGACAGAGGGAACTAAAGCGGGAGGGAAATGATGCAGCCTCATCAGCTTCTCAGTTCCACAACGACACAGAGTCCCACACGGAGTCCCACACTGGCATTCACTCCAGGGCAAGTGCGGCACGAACGGCCACCCAAATGCAGGTTATTACAGATCTGTTTATTACATGGTCAGCCACATAATAACTTGATGCAAAACTGTGTGTTAGCTTTCCAGGTACAAGTTCAAATGACTGAAGGGTTAAGGCAGGTCTGGAATTATGAAAAGATAAGGGTTTTTTTTTGTTTGTTTGTTTTTTTCCCCCTGTAAACTGAAGAGAGATTTTTGAGATCTCATCTATTACAAGAACCAAAAATGTCAGTAAACAGAGAATGTCAGTCTGTCCACCTTATTTTAGCTGGCCATTGTCTACTTACCCTCAAAGCCAAAAAGTCCACTTCCACCTTAGTGCAGTCAAAAGACAATGGTGGCCTGGGTATTTGGGTTCAACTTCAGGCCCTAGAGTTGACAATGTGACTTTAGCTAAGACCACCTCGTTAAAATGGTGACACTCACTTTTAGGTGTGGCAGTTAAGTAATTGTTATCCACTAATTATCCACCATGCTCAAGATCTTTTTTCTACAGCACAGAGTTGTGACAGTTAAGCAATTGTCCAGCAAAGCACTACCTTTTCTGGCTACTCCCATGCCCTTTGCAACAAGTCAAAGCCACATGACTAGTTCTTGGCAATGGCCCTTGACCAGAGCAGGTATGTGTCAATTTCTGGGTCCTGTTCTCCTGGGCTGGGTAGATGTAGAGAAGTAGGAGGCTTAGGAAATGGCAAAGCCATGAGATAAAAAGAGCTGGGTCCCTGAATCACTGCATGGAAGAAAGTCATGTACCTACCAGGAATATCAGTGACAAGACTGTTAGACGGATGAGAAATAAATATCGATTATATTTACACCTCTGTTCATTTTGAATTCCACTTGCAACAGGAGCTGACTTTATTCTAATGGATCTATAGAACCTTCTGTTGTTCTGAAAAAAGCCCTATATTGTTCCATAGAACTTACTATCTCCTACCTGTAAAACGGGGATACTTGTTTGAAAATTGCTCAAGACCTCCAGGTGAAAAGCGGCAGAGAAGAGCAGTAACAGGAAAGCCCTGCAATCTTATATTCCATAACTAGACCCAAGACTCAATATTCAGGGGCAAAAAACCAACATCAATTTACTTTCTCCAAAATAACAAACTGACAGAGTTGAGAACTCCATCTAAGTTCTTTCCCATTATGTCCTCTGACTGCTAGATCCCTATACAGCTATGGACAAGGCCAAGGGGAGGAGGGAAATAAAACAGCTGTCTTGACATGTCTTCACATTTAAAACAGCCTTTTTCTTTCCTAATTTTAGTAATATACTATTTAATCATTAAGCAGCTTACTAAGTGTGTATTTATGGCCACTGCCCTTTCTGAATGCCTACTCAACAAAGGAAAACATAAGGCAGAAAGAAACAGGTGGCGGCAAAGAGCTTACCTATAACAACCTTGTAACAAGGTACAGCCCGGAAAATTTTTAAACAGCTGCCTAGCCTCCATCACAGCATTTTCTCCCAGGAAAATGCTGGTGGAAAATGACATTATTATTTCCTCATTTGGGGTAAATTGCTACAGGTTTAGGTATGTTGGCAATGGTGCCAGAGGAATGATTTATTAAGTCCCGTTTCTCTCCCACCTCATGCTGTAACATCAGGGCATAGAGCGTCCTAATGAATCACTGCCCCCACATTATCCGCCAGGCGACCTGCTGGGTTTGGAAATGAGAACTGCTTACCGGGCAGTAATTAGGATTGCCCTTTCCTCCTTTCTAGACTTTCCTGCCTCTCTAGGACCCATGTCCACAGCTTGGCTCTGGGAAAGGCAGGGCAGAGATGCCTGGTCTAGGATAAAGCCTATCTTAGAGCCTGCCTGTGTTTCTAAGTAGGCGGGTACCCAGCCCTCAGCACACTGCTGCCCAAGCTCCGCCCCCAGCAATGAACAGAGCCTTCTGCAGGGGGTGGGCTTTGCAGCCCTTCCCACTCAGGGCCAGCTTTCAAAGGGCCAGCTGTGCCGGTGGAGCTGCTCGGGCATGTGGGAAGCAGCCCCCACCTGGCCCACGTCTCCTGCTTCAGTCAGGTGTCCATTTCCCCACCGTGTGCTCTCACTTTCAATCTGGTGCACCAAGCAAATGCTCAGTGGAACTGTAAGGGAGGGTTCCAACTTTTTTTTCCAGGGAATGAAGGTGCTATTTGGCACAGATGGTACTGGCTTTCCAAAGGGTTGTTAGACTCCATGTTTTATTTATGACAGAAAAATGTCAACCAACAATTTCTGAAAAGCTGGAAAAGCCATTCATGCACCTCAAACAAAGAGTTAAACTTCTTTTTTTTTGTTTCATGGCTTAGGTGCATGTTATTGGTTTTCTTCGGGGTTAAACCTTAAGTCAGGCCTCGGTCTGCAGGGAGGACCGTGCCTCTGCAGGGAGCCTGGGTGCGCTCCCCCAGTCTCTTTGATTAAAACTGCCGTAAGCCAGCATTTATGGACTTTTTAATGTATATAGACCCATGTATGATTAATTCTCACTAAAGAGAAGATATCATTATATCCATTTTACACATAAAGTTAAGGAAGATGCCCAAGCTCACAAAGTTATCAGGTGATAGAACTAGAGTTCTAACCAAGATCTGAGTAGTCCCCCTGAAATCAGTGTGCACCCCAGGACCCCCTCCCACCGCTGCCCTCCTCTGCCGGAGGGCCAGCAAGAGAACCTATCCCCTCCTCACTCCCCGAGTCCTCCTCCGCGCCCTCCTCCGCTCCACCTAACCTTACGCATTGTCCACTGCACTGCCTTCCCCTAGGCCCTGCCACCTAATTCTGTGCATGGCCCACCCACACTGCAAAGCCCCCCCAAGGAATACCTTCCTGAAGAAGGCTGCCGCAGGCACCATCAAGCAGGGTTTGTGTTTCTCTTCCAGCACACCCTACACTCTGCCTGGAATTTCACGGATCTCTGTCTTGTCTGAGTTCCCCTATCAGAGTAGGAGGTGGCATGCCACCGTGCCAGCTGATATGGGGTCAAATGGCAGCTCTAAACAAGAACAGAGAGTCTACCCTTTGTATTCACATCTCGCAGGGGAGAATGAGAAATACAAGGACACAAAATATGAACAAGGTAATTGCAGATTGTGATATGTGTCAGGAGTGCCAAACTGAGACGGGGGTGGTCAGGGAAACGGGAAGGTTCCGTCTGAGCAGAAGGAAGAGAACGGACCAACGGTGGAGAGTGAGCTGCAGAGAGAGCTTTGGGAGCAAAGGAAATGGACGAGGCCAAGGCCCCCGGTGAGGAGGGAAGGAGTCTGATTTGGCCCAGGAAGAGGAAGTGTGACCAGATGTAGGAAGAAAGAGGGAGAGACTGGAGAAGAGGTTGCAGGGGCAGGAGCGCGGGGGCCATGTGGGCTGAGTCTGGATTTATTCAAGATTATTGGAAAACCTCTGACCATTTCAAGCAGGACAATGCCATGACCTTTCTCTTTTGGTTTAAAATTCTGCTGGGCTCTGTGTGTAGAATGGGTTGGACAGGAGAGGAAGCAGAAAGTGATATGGGGGTCAATGATGCAATGATTAAATGGCCATCTCTGGCACACAGTAGGCTTTCAATATGCACCCTGAATACCTCAGGGACAGAGAATAATGCAGGCTAAGAGGAAAGGCTTTTCTACTTGGCTGTGTGCATCCTGGCGTAACCAGGAACAAATCGTAATAGGGCAAAGCCCCAGCTCCTGCAAATGTACAATAGGGTTAAGAAACCCAACACCTACTTCACCCAGTGAGCACATAAGGAGAGGATGCGTACAATGCATTAGCCTGGTGCCCGTCTCACGGGGAATGCTAATGGCAGTGTTGACATTAGTAGAAGAAACTGTAGTAGCTGTGGGGTAGGAGATGAAGGAAGAGGTGAGGCTTCCTCATATTTCGCCTCACTGTGCCCTGAACAGTCCCTGCCAGGCTGCAGGGGTTTCACGTGCATCCGCTGCACCTGGGGTCAATGAAACACTGGCTCGCTCACTCTTCTCTCTGAATCTGAGCTTCCCGAGAATGTGCGCCCGGAGCTTGGCGCCTGCACAGACACCACACAAACAGCCGTTGGGCCCCAGCTTGGCAGCATGAAGTCTAGGTCTGTCTTTGCTGTCTTTGGGAGCTTCTAACCTCTTTAGAAAGACACCTCACACTGAGAGCTCATTTCACCTTGAGTGATGGACGTGGCAGGAGCTGCAACACTGAAGACACCATCATGGAGTGTATACAGCGGTGTCGCACTGTTGACAGCCAGGTACTGAATGTGCATGTTCAGGGCAGTATCTCCTGCCACTTGTCATCGTTCCCCCCGTGCTAGCACTGACCGTTATTTGACATTGCGGTAAATCTTGGTAAGTTTGTTTGTTTTCCCACTGTCTGCACAAAGGCAGGGCCTCTGAGTTATCCTTCCCCAGCTGAAGCTCAGTTCCACTCACAGTCGCCTTCCAGGGAACAGAAATGAATTGAATCCTCATGACAATCCCTAGGCGGTAAGCGTTATGAACACTGCACTTATTCCACTGGCTCACAGACAGGGAAGCTGAGCTCAAAAAACATGCCCAAGGTCACACATCCAGTGAGTGACAAAGCTCTGGAACCTAAGAAGCCACCAGCTTACCAACCACGTCTTGAAGCAGGAAACGATGCAGGTGCAGGGCAGTGGTTCTAAACTTGTGCTGCCCACAGAATCGCCTAGGTGAAGGGGAGAGGTTAGAAACCTGAACGCCCAGGCCATGCCCAGACCTGTGAGATCAGAATATGAGTAGGGCCGAGGGGGTCGGGACTTCCCAGGTGATTCCAGTGTGCAGGCCGGGCGGAAATGCAGTCTTGAGAGTGGCATCCAGCAAACGCGTAGCAATCAGAGGAGAGAATGTTGGTTGCATCTGGGATGGTCAGGGAGCAAAAACTCCAAGGCGGCCACTAGCAAAGCTGACAATGACTCTTCTTCCCCATCCATGGCTAGCTCCCAGTGATAATCCCCAATAATCCCACCCTTTTCCCCCAGAGCTGAGGTAAATCACAACGAGACCCCTGGTCTGCCCTGAAAACGCCAGCAGCCAGAAGGTTTGAGTATGTACTACACCACTCTGACAACCCCCGCAGCCTGCCAGGGAGCAGGCTGGAAAACCAGTTTAGATTCGCAGAGAAGCTGGTATCAAAATCACTGAGAGCTCTCTGGCTCAGGCAGCCATGCATGTTAGGGCCTGTGAATACTAAAAGGGGAGCTTGTAATTCTACTAAAAAATGAAATTTCCCCATTTCTGCAGAATAAACAAAAACAAAATAATACATTAGCTCTGCAATACGTCTGTGCTTCAGGGCTTCAGACTGTCATTAAAGTTGGATTTTATCCATGACAGATTTCTCCACTCCCCTTGCACCCCAAATAAGAAAACACGCAACCTTACGATGAATTTCCTTTTCTTTTGATTTTCTATCTGCATGTGGTTTATCTACGCTAAACTGTAGAGGAAGTTGCTCAGACACTGGGCTCCTGTTTGCAATTCTTTGCCTGTCAGCCCTGACACATCTCCCAGAGCGTTCTTCAGAATCCTACAGGATAATGGTGAAATAAGCACCCCTCACCATTTTGGGAAGGTAAAAAGAATCCCCCTCCCTTGGCTGTGGGAGGTAACTCAGAGTTCTGGAAGGGCTGCTGGTCCCGGGTTCAAAGCGACCAGCCCCACGAGGGATTGGGTTCAGCAGGGATGGATCAAAGGCTCTCGTAGGTGGTAGGAACCAGTACCACAGGGGCAGCAGAGGTGGCTGCAGAGCTTTGAAGCCCTTATCTGAAGAGACTGGAAACCTACTTCCTCTGTGCAGGAGCTTGTGTGCAAGGGTGTGTCTCGGGGGGAGAGGGGGGAGAGGAAGGAAGGGCTTTCACCACTAGCACCGATGGCCCAGACAGATCCCCAGAGTCTCCATGGGCAGGACAATCCCCCTCAGGTTGAAGGCTGAGACATTCCCGCCAGTCGCTGCCACCCTCTTTCAAAAGGAGCTCCAATCCACCACGCCCACAGTAAGCACTGACAGAGCTCAACTTAGTCCCAGACCAGAGGACCAGGGGAGCTCAGGCAAAGGGAAGACTCTCATTACAGTCAAATCATTCTCATCTTTGCTTTAGCAGAAGGTGATCCTTAAAGGAAGCACGACTTCTGTGGGTTTCCAGCCCCCTGTCCTATCTCGAGCAGAAAAAGTAGATCTGTGCTAAGGGTGAAAAGAAAACCAAAGAAGCTTGGATGTGCCACATATTGGGAAACCAGTCATTTGCAAAATCCAGGGCTCTGTGGAAGCAATCCTCCATGGGCCTCAAGAGGATCAAGTTCTCAAGTTCCTTCCCGCCTGTCCCCAGAAACACGAGGTTACTTGTTCGCACACGGTCCAGTACTACTGGGATGACTAGAATGCCAACCTAGTTACTCCATACCGGGATCCCTTGCCATGTCAGGGATGGAAAAAAAGCCCTAGTGACAGCTATGGGTTAGGTTACACAGCCCAGATTCCTTAGTGAAGAAGTGGCGCTAGGGGAAAAAATAGCAGCAAATTCGACACTGGGTAATATTCCAGAGACGGCTCCACAAGTAGCTGGGCTTACAGAACAGCTCACTTCTAGCTTTGATGTCTTGATAGGTTTTTAACAAATTCTCCTTCAGTTATCCAGCTGCTTAGCTAATCAGATATTATTACCTCCTTTGTGCTTCCTTTCCCTGCTCTCTCTCTCTGTTTATCAGGCCTGCCTTGCTGTAAAAAGAGCTCCATAATGATCCCTATCTAAATATTTCACTTCTAATACAAAGGCCTGTGTTTTGCATTCCGGCGAGACTCTACAGCTCACTCTGCTAAGAAGTAGCTCCCCTGCCTCTTTGGAAAAAAACAAGCTGATTTTAGTGGTACATGATCTCGATGGAATTTTCCTGTACAATGTAGCTTTGCATGAGAAAACTGGGCAGGCAGACGCTAGGACGGGGTTAACTTCAGCCTCCATGCACTGAGGCCTGCAATGCATGCCAACGGGCAACCACATCCTGCTTATCCTGGGGCTTTGTCCTGACATTAAAACACCAGAAAGGACATCTGGGCAAACCGTGGAGCACCATTAGAAAGCAACAGAGAAACCCTCAGAGGCGGGAGAGTGAAGCACCTGAGGGGTCCCACAAAACAGTGATCAGCAGAGCTTGGTGTTCTGTCTCCATGTTCTTCATCCCTAACGATGTTCCTGGGGCCTTTCTGAGAGTTTTAATACAGTCATACCTGGCCCCAGAATGAACCACGCACTTGTTTATAGGAGACGAATGAAATCTGAGGTCTTGAAAGTCAGCACATGGGTAGTGGAGGGTGCTCTCCACCTGCAATGCTACCATTCAGAGCAGAGTCTCCCAATGGTAGAATAAAACTTGTTTTGATGCAAGAACCAAACAGAGTCACTGGAAGAAAGGCATGGCCAAATATGGCAGAGAACTAAGGAGCTCTGCCTAAGACCGTTATTGACCAGTCCCACAGATCTGTGACTCTGGGTTGCCTAATGATGGGTATATCCAAACATAACCATGTCATGCTCCTGCTCAAAGCCATCTGACAGCTCCCCATAACACTGAGAACGAATTCTACCCTCCTTATTACGGTCTACCAGGCCTTACGGGATCTGTCCTTGATTACCTCTACAACTGTGCCTTCCGCCATGTTCCCTTGGCTCCTGCTGCTCCCACCTCAGCTGCTGCCTCTTCGCAGAGACCCTGGACACAGGAAACGTGTTTACTCCTCAGGGCCTTTTCACTTGCTGTTCCCCTGCCTGGCACATCTCTCACCCCAGAGCCTCCTACGGCTCACCCCTCACATCCTGTGGCTGCAACTGGTACCCCCTAACAGAGCCTTTCCTGACCATTCTAAGGGCAACCCTTCTTGCCTTCCTCACAATATTCCCTGTGCCCCCACCCCGTTATATCACTAGTATCTACAACAGCAACCAATTAATACTAACTGTTTAATAAACATCTATTGAGTGAATGAATGGTTAAAGAGTAATTCAGGTGCCCTTCACGAAGGATACCAATATAGTCATAATGGTTTCCCAATGTCAACTTGGGCCATGGTTTTTGCTTCTTTCCCACACTTTCTTGTGGTTCCCTATTAACTGTTATTCTCCCTGTCTTTCACAGTACTAGGGTGTTTATCTGATGTAGAGTCCAAAAACAAATCACATTTCCTATCCTCCTTGCAGCTCAGAGCATTTGTGGGCAGGATTCTGGCAATTTCTAGGCCCCTGACTTTTGATCCTTGCACCTCTTCCTCTTCCCTTTCTGTATCCTTTCCCCTACACCTGTCCTGCTGTTCGGAAAGGCTGATGTCTGGCTGAAGTTCCATTCTGGGCCATGAGGAGAGGGCTGTGTGGAGCATAAATAAGCCTGGAAGAAGACTGGGTCCCAGAAGGCTCTGAGGAACAGGGCTCTGCACTGCTTGCTTCCAGATTTTACATAAGAAAGAAACTTCTTTTTCAAGCCACTGTTACTTTAAGGTCTTGGTCACTTATAGTTGAACCTTTTTATATCTACTCTTCTTGCATTTATTGTTTCTTAGTGGAAATTCCATCAAAGAAAAGAAAGGAAATTTCTGATGAAATCTGGGCAGAGTAGCAGAGGCTGGGCTATCTGAGGATATGGATGGTGTCCTTTAATCCTACTGCATACCGCCATGGAGACTGGAACTTCTGTGCTGTTGTGGTAGAAAAAGGCAAGTGCCTCAGAGGAAGACCGGTAACCAATTCTGTGAAGTGTGGCAGGACCTGATCAGGTCACCTGAGTTCTTACAGCTTTCTCCTTCATCTGTAAGGTGGGACCAATAGTTACAGAAAATGCTAAAATGATTATGTATAAAAAGTGCTTCGTAAACTGTCAATCTCTAAAAGTACAAAGTATTTAAGAATTAGCTCTATTTGATATCTCACAGATCAATTCTTACATTTCTTAAACAACTTCTTACAGTTTTATACAGGTAATATCAAAAAACCAAGAGCCAACAGTTTTGATTGTGGAATTAAACAACATTTTAAACTATCCCATGAAATTAAGTTGGCAGAGGAGAACCCTTCAGATTTATTTAAATTATTAGAATCTTAGCTGTTAAAAGTAGCCTATTATGTAACACCATGTCATGTCTTTTTGTACTGTAGTGGAAAAAATGCAGACATCGAATGATTTTACTATGAAAAATGAAGTTACTTTCCTTTAAGGCATCAAGGGTCCCAAGGTGGCTTATCTGTACCCCAGAAGGGATAGAGCAATGTGCGGAGGACCAAAAAGACTATGTCAGGTGGATAAGACACAGCATCTAAAAAACTGAGCAAGTTCAGATCCTTGTAGGCATCAGGAAGTGCAGCCAGGTAGAAAAAGCACTTCTGGGGAATCTAGATGCCTACTAATGATCAGGAGTGGGGGAAGACTGCTGGCAATAACGCCAGAGAACGATCCATAGATAGTAGACTCTTGGCAAGGTTTTGATTCTTGAGTCAAAGCAAAAGGTGCTCTACCCATCCACTGGGGCGGTGGGGGAATGGTTAGGTCAGGTGCAGCAGACAAGGTTGGCTGCTTACCCAATAACCATTCCCCTTTCTTCTCTGCCAACAGAACCGTCAGTGTGGTGTGTGTCCAGTGCAGGGGAGACTCTGACTGGTCTAAGGCACTCACAGCAGTCTCCTTCCCCAGTGCCAGAAGGCGAGTGTTCCAGCCAAGAAGACCCAAAGGGAAAACCACTGGAGGCTCCTGGGAAAATTTTCCTTGCTAAAAGAGAACAGCATAAGGAAGAGCCCCTTCTTGACCCTCCTTCCTTCCTTCCCACATATCATGGTTCCACATGAGGATGCGGCCTCACGTGTGGAGTTTCAGCAGCCATCCTGCACCCGCGAGGCAACCTGTTCCCAAAACACAGAGATGGCCAAGTGAGAGGAACGAAAGAGCCTGGCTGGGTCCTCTTTGACAACAGCGAGCCTCTACGACATGCCTGGTATCCTCTATCTCCACACTTCTTGTCCTGGGAGATAGCATCTTTGATTTCTAAGCCACATTCTGTTACTTGCTGATATAACAGGGCTCCAGTCCTAGTCAGTGTCAGCATGAGAGGAGAGGAGGTGCCTGTGACATTATTAAAATGTGGGGTGTCAGTTCCCTTCTTAGGGTTTCCCAACTTGGGTCTGACCAACAGCAGAGAGACTTGACATGTGACTGAAGAGCCTCTGGACCTGGACACGGTCCTGGCCCTACACTGGGGAGGGGTTTAGTTCACACCCAGCACTCCGGGGGAAACTCTTCCTATCAGACTGAGCGCTGGAGACGGCCTGAGCTTTGAGGGGCTATCACAGCCCTTGGCTTCAAAGAGGCAGAAAAGCCCAGGAAGTGGGTGGGGGCCCTGTTCCCAAAACACAGAGAGCACAGGGCCCCTGGGCCCTGAAAAATAATGCTACGGTGCGGGACGTGCCAGGTGCTGGGAGCCTGCCGTTGGGATGGCTTCCCACCAGACTCTGGGACTCATTTCTGAATCTGAGTTCTAAGACGCACACTGTGGGTGTTCATACTCCAGAGACTAATTATTTCAAGTCAACCTGCAGTGTACGTGGGGTGCTGTTTTAAAAGTTTACTTCACACAGTTGCATTTGTTGGCCTTCTGACTGTCAAGAAGAAAGGCTATTACTCCATGCAGTAATTAAAAAAAAAAAAAAAAAAAAAAAAGAAGTGGCAATTTTTCAAGTAATTATCAACAAAAAATGCCAAACAGGAAGGTAGAGCCTGAATATCCCACTGAGAGAAACTACCAAGACAGGAAATAATGCACCAGAGATAACAACACCGCAAAAGCAAACTTCTTAGCAGACAAGGTACTTTATCATATCATACCTTGCTTTATTGAACTGCCCTCTGTGGTTGTATTTAAATCATAAACAGAATCTAATCTTATTTCTTATGCTGAGAAAGTTTAGAGACTATTAACCCTTAAATACACAGCGTGGGGTAAAAGTAGGGTTACAGTTGTGAGTATGCAAAACACAGAGTTTACTCTTGTATTATTATTTGTTAATTATTGTATTATTTTCCCTATGAACTGTAAACCTACTTTTGCCCTTCCCTGTATAATACTGTATATTCTTGCAAATAAGTAAACAGGTTCACCATCCCATCGTTTTTCTCTCTTTGCAGACACTCCTTAGCCACTACAAAGGAAGTAGGATTAATGTGATTAATACAACTTCTAAAGTAACCAAAATCATTTACACTCCCACGTGTACTTTGTGCCTTAAAGCAGACCTGTGGGCCAAATCTTGCCCAGTGTGTCTTTATAAATCGAACACAGCGATGTCCATTCATTTGCAGATTGTCTGTGGCCGCTTTGGAGCTACAACAGCAGAAATGAGTAGTTGCTAAAAGACTCTATCAGTCCTCAAAGCCCCAAATACTTACTATCTAGACCTCTACAGAAAATGTTTGCTGACCTTCATTTAGAGTAATAGTTCCTCTTTTTGCTAAATTAACAGATAATGTTCATTTTGACAATGACCCCAAATCTTACAGAGTAGGAAAGCAGTAAAGAAATTCATAGTTGTATAAAAATTAGCATTGATTTCTAGTTTATTATGGGCGGTGGCACAGAAGAAAAAATAGGCTGTGGATTACATACAATTTCCTGGGTTCCTTCTCTATTTCCATTGGTTCTCTTCAATGGAAACAAATCACAGTGCAAGGGAGTAAGTCATATTGAAGAATTAAATAATACTGAAGGATGATATAATTATCATCATGAAGGGATACTAAACGGAATCATTCTAATTTATAGAACAATAAATTGTTTGTAAATTTCCAAGCCCTACAATCACTCATAACAAATAACTACAACACACATAATTGGTCGCAGTGCCCCAGCGGGCCCAACACCAAGGCCGAGAACCGTGCAGAGCCCTTAAAGAAACAAATGCAACCAATGATCTCGACTGATTCATTAAGTCATCCTTTCAAAATCTGAGTGCTTACTGTGGGCAAGCTCTGTGCTAAGCATTCTGGAGTGCAAAGACCACTGCAGATACCGAAGATACAACCTTGGCTCTCAAGCAATACATACTTGAAGAGGGCAGGAAATAATTCAATGGATTATTGCAAGTTGGAGGGGAATAAAAGGGAAGTAAATCAAAGATAGCTTCAGGAAGTAGCATTTGAACTGGGCCGGGAGAGAGGGGTAGAATTTGAACTGACGATGGTGAGAGATGATTCAAGGAAGGAAAGTCTAGAGGGACCTGGGAGTCACAGAGGTAAACACACCTCACCCAAGCTCGTCAAGTTACGTACTGGAATTAGGGTTCGAATCCAGGTCTCCAGTGTAAACCATTTTTCAAAAGCCATTTACAAGGTATTTGTAATACACCGAGCAGTGAGATTTCCAAGGAGGAAATATAAAAGTATGAGATAATGTTATTTTTAAAATTTTAAAAATTTCACTTAATAAAAGGGGAAAGGTTGTTATATAAACTGTAACAGGAAAAGAAATCTGGATATCAAGCCAGACAAAACCCAATCAACCAGCAGAAAAACCCCCACCACTGTCAAGAGTCAAAAAAATATCTGAATATCTGAGAGTAAACTACGGCCCACCTTTAGCTTACAGTAATGGAAATAACCAGCGATAAAGCCATCCTTGCAATTTGGAGTGACCCCGCTTTTCTATGACTTGGCTCCCCTTCCAGGTGGCAATGCTTCCCTCTCAGCGCAGCCTTTTAGATTTATTGGGTACTTGATCTTTAGCAGAAACGATGACCTAAGACCTTATGACTTTTACATTTAGGTGATGTCAATCCCCTTCCCTCTGGCTGCCAAGTAAATTCCATGTTAACATCTTAAATGGAGTAAATTGTTTAATCTAAAAAAAAAAAAAAAAGAGGGCAGGGTACTGTGTTGTGACAATTCCACACTGCAGAGTAAATAAAGACCTTTGGTGTTCATCTCAAAATGGAGGTGCTCGGTGCATCGGTTACTATTATCCGGGGTTGAATCCTCCTTAGTGAAGCACTGGGAGGTATGCGGAAGGCTCCACTTAGTCATAAGTAAATGGGCCTTGAAGCTTTCCCAATCAACATCTGATCACAGTAAATCTCATGGGATCAGGGCAATGTGAAATTATGATGGCATGTGCAGTATATTATGTGATCATAATAATCTGGGAATGTCTTCTCTGCTTACAGACATTCTTTATTTCCAAAGTGGAGAAACAAAACTGCGACGGAGAAGCCATATTCAATGGCGCGTGTGTTCTTTGTGTTATATGTGTTTGCCAGTGTTTCCCAGGATCCAAATGGCCAGGCGAGGCTCTCAGCACATCTGAATTTAGTGAAAACTTCCCCTACCTTATCTCCATAACATCTTGCTTGCTATACATTCTCCCTTCAGCTACATGAATACACAGGCAGTCCCTTTGCAAAGCCTTGAACTCTCTTTTCTTATGAGTTGCTCCCACTCAGCAAGGCTGAGCACAAGTGAGGAGTACACACCGTGTTCTCTGACCTTCACCATTTACTAACTGCATGGCCTTGGTACGTTGGTTAACCTCTCTCTATCTCATTAATCATATGTTTAAAGTGGAAATAAGAAGAAAATAATAAACTCTACCTTGTAAGGTGGATTTCTGAGAGGACAAAGTGAGTTAAAACATGTAAAGCGCTTAGGACTTTGTCTTGAAAACATAAGCGCTCAATAAATGTTGTGATCATTACCGTCATCATTATCACATGGTACTTGGACGTCTCCTCCCTTTTCTCTCTTAACTGAAACCCCTTCCTCAGGCCTCAGCCACGAACCCTACAGGATCCCTCCCCCCTTCCCCTGATTTGAACCCAGACCATCTATCAATCAGCAGGCATTTTTAATATGTGTGTAACTGTCATGGGTACAGGAAGCGTTTTCTTATCTAGACAGTAAACCTTCTGAAAGCAAGGACTTCTGAATGTGTTTGCTTTGCATATAGAATAAATCTGATAAAATGGTTAATGGTCATAGAAACTAGATAGGGCTATCCTGATACAGATGTGCACAGTTCTTATTTTTAAACATTTTTGGTAGCAAGTAACCAGGTAGTTATTAGTGGTAGCAGAGAATAAACCAAAATGTGCAACTATTATCTGTTTAATGTTAAGAATATGAAACAGAAAATAATGCCAGGAGGAAACAGGGAGTGAGGCTGAGACTAAGAGGAAAAGAGGTTCCAGTTCTAGATCTGCTACAAACCAGTGCACATTCTTTGAGGTTCAAGAGAGGTTACACCATTTGCCAGTTTCAGATCCACAAAGTAATGGGTCAGAATCAATGTCCTTTAAGGTCCCAGACAGACCCCGTTTGTTGCCCTGGTGAAAAGCCTTTGAGCTTGCTGAACCCACACTTTGTCTGGGATCTGTACAGCGCTGTTCAGGTTCTGTATGATGCTGTTCCAGGCAGGTGGCCTTCCCCCATGAGAGAGGCATAAACCATCCTGGGAAATTCCATTGGCCTTTGTTGATGATTGTTTTAGAAACAGGAATAGGACCCAGTTTTAGGAAACAAGACATAAAGGGATATTTGCTGTGGGGCTTCTGGAAAAAAAAAATTCCTCCTGATAATAAGAGGGATACGCGAGGAATCCCCCCACCCTTGTGCCCTGTCAGCGACTTCTTGAGAAAATGGCAACGATGGGCGGAGTGCTCCTGAAACCATGAGGAGAAAGCTAAGAGAATAGCACAGTGGCCAATCCAGAGCTTCAGAGCAGTTACCAGAGTTGAATTACTTTGGAAATAATAACTCCCCCTATTGCTTAAGCCATTTTAGTTGTGTTATTTGTATTTGAAAAATTCCCAATTGTCAACGTGCTAAGAACCCAGGCACCACACAATTGAGACACGTTGTTAAACTATGGGAAATTTGACACACTCATAATCTCTGATGACTCACAAAATCCCTTCAGGACATTCTCAGGTAAATGCTGCACTGGCTGGGTCCTGTGACCTGGAAGACTACCATTTATGTATGTTTCTGTGTCACCTATGTTTACTCGTCTCATTTTGATATGTTGGCTTCCTTTATCTAAGCTGAGGCTGACATACACATATTCTGAGATTAAGGTCAATGGGAAAAGGTATTCCCTAATTTCAAAATGGACCTAAATTCTATTTTCTGCAGAAGACATCTTCTAATCTTTTATACAGTGGGATTATTTTAATAAATTCATTTTTGCACAGTTACTATTGGTCCTTTCCAGAAGTTCCTTACTTGTCTTTTGATGACTTCCATGTTTGTCTATCATGCTTCTAATTTAAACATTCTACTATGTTTATGCTTAATGATCTGAGTATATAAATTCCATTCAAGGTCACAGAACTCTCACCGGTGCATGCATAGGTAACACCCACCTGCAAACTCACCACAGACACTTCAGTGACTGTCAGAGCAGAAAGCACTGTTGCAAGGCTCAGCCCTGTCCCCTCCCTTATGCTGCAGATGAGGAGCCTGAGGTCTGGGGAGGCGACAAACTCTGGTGAAGGTGACACAGTGAGCTGGTGGCATCATGGAGCGCAGGAAACTGTGGTAGTTTGATGGGAGTGATTACAATGACACTATCCGTAACAACAGCAACTCACGTTCATCCTGGGCTGAGGACAGAGCAGGAACTATTTAAGGTCCTTCATGTGTTTTAATTCATTTAACCCTATCCAGAGCCCCATAAGAGGTAGGTAGGTACTACCATTATTACCATATTATAAGTGAGAAAATGGAGTCCTGGCTGGTATGGCTCAGTGGATTAAGTGCCAGCCTGTGAACCAAATGGTCACCGGTTCGATTCCCAGTCACGGCTCAGGCCTGGGTTGCAGGCCAGGTGCAAGAGACAACTACACATTGATGTTTTTCCCTTCCTGCCTTTCTCCCTCCATTCCCCTCTCTCTAAAAATAAATAAGTAAAATCTTTAAAAAAAAATTGTAAAGGTGTCAATAAAATTCATCTATTATTATGGGTGGGGGGGGGGGGAAGAAGAAATGGAGACAAGGGAAAGGTGCCGAAGGTTAACCAAAGCTCCCTGCACATGTGATCACCATTGAGCCGTTTCCCATCCTCTGACACTGCACCAGGCCATGGGGTGACATTTCCTGAATGGCTTCTCTTGGTAGGTCAGTGGCTTGAAGTACAATGGGTTTTTCAAATCCTAATTTTTCTTCATGCTGTTGTAACTAGGGCACACAGGATGGTCTGAGTTCCAAAGAGGGACCAGTGTTTCAGTCCAAATGTGTGCAGCACAGTCCTTATACCGTCAGTGTCACCTGGTTTCCCAGCATCCTAACAGCGAGGAGTGGGAAGGAGGAAAGGGGCTGGAGGGCAGGCGGCAGGTGGGAGAGGGGTTCAGAGACAGGTATGACAGAGAAGAGAATCAGCTTCCCTCCCGGCAGCAGTCCTTGCCTGCTTAACGGAGCACGAGTCCCAGCAAACATACCACAGAGAAGACGACGCACGGTGGGACCCGAGTTCCTTAACTTTGAGCAGAGAGTGAGGAGAAGGCATTATAAAGGCAGCATCATCTTTCAAGGAGCCATCACTATTTCTCCCTTAAACACAGAGCTAGCCAAGCTGAGGTAATCATTCTGGGAGGGTTTTATTGTATTTCAAAGCAAACATGAGCACACATGGAAGCATGGAGAGCTGGAATGGTCTGATGGGGTGATCTCATCCAACTACGTTCAGTGGTTGCAGAGAAGCAAACCGAGGCCCAGGGAAGTTCAATGGCTTAGCCACTTCACATGGCCCACACCACCGATCCAGTTTCTCACTGCCTCACTGCTATATGGCAGGAACGAAGTGGAAGCGAACTTTAGAAGGGCAGTGATTGGGGCTTGGGCTTCTTTACATACAGCAATGGGGGGCGTGAACATGATCCCCTATATGGAACCCAAGGCAAATAGCTGCAGGTCCAATCAGCTGCCGAACCAAACAAACCTCTCTCCTGGGTCTTGTCTGGCTTCTCTGGGAGACTGTCCAAGGCTGGGCAATGGCAGTGTCAGGCTAAAGGCCTTGCAGCTCATCCCAGACACAGAGGTGGCAGGATCAGCCCTGAGTTCCACATCACTCAGCCAGCCTGACAGTTCAACACCGCCTGAGCAGACAGCATCCAAAATGGGCGAAGGGAGGGAACTGGCAAGGCCTCCTCTGATCAGATTGTTCAACAGCCTCTGAGCTGGCTGGCCTGGCCCAGCCCCAGCCCTAGCCCCGCTGCCCTGAGCCAGGGCCTCCGCACTAATGCGGGCCATGAGCAGCAGCCTCGCACGGCCCGGACCTGCTGGCACAGCATCCAAGTCAATCTTGCCTACAGCTGTCAGCGGCACAGACTGTCTGATGCTGCACGATGGCAGTGATTCAGTCATTCCGGGGATGCTTCCAGGCCAGTGTTCTTGGGCAGGGGAAAAAGAGAATCCCCTTGGGGGGCTTGTGGCAATGGGCCACACTGCCAGCAGGCTGGCTCATCCTCATCTAAACACCATCGAAAGTCTGCCATGGTGGGTTTTGTTTTTGTTTTTGTTTTTTTTTGTTTTTGAAATCAGGAAATTGAATGGTCCCTGACATTTGAGTCGAGTCCATCCGGGCGACCTATGAAGTGAGCAGCGCTCTTGGCGGTTAACCTTAGTGGATGTGACAGCAAACTCATGCCCGCTCTAAAGAATAAAAGTTCTCCCTGACATTATTCAGGCAGAGAGGGAAACGGCCCCTTTGGTGAAAGCCCGTGGACTTCGCCTTCACCTCACTGCAGAGGGCTGCTGGTGCAAAGGCTGGTATTTGCCTGCAATCTTTCCCTGGGAAGTAATTAGTTTCCATTTAGAGGGATGACAAATTGATCAGGCAGGAGTCTCACTGAGCTCTGAATTGAAGCTAAACGTGATGGCTGTGGCTCTGGCAAGTCAGGTTTGTAGGTCTGTCGATGCATTTTACAGTTTCAAAATTCAATCACCCAACAGCAGGAGAGGAAAGACATTGCTCCGAAAAAGAGAACCAAAGCCTGCATTTCCTTCTGCGAGTTCATTATCACCTCGCTAAAGCATGACGGTGGTGTGAAATGGGTTAGACGCACGGATGCTTCTGTTAACGGCCAAAGGAAAAAAAGTCGCACATCATTAGGAATGGAATAAACGATACCGAGGCACAGAGCAGAAATGATTTGATTAGTAATTTCCAGTTTTGAAAAGACCTGGAAAAGTACCAAATGACTATACAGAAGGTGTGATGGAGTTCTTAATTGCTATAACTGCTCTGGGAGACTTGATGATTTGTGACATAGAATACAGCACAGTACGCTAACGCTAATAACCGTTAATTAAATGCAGCAATGATATACTCTCAAAATGCACATACAAGTTACCATAATTTCTAGATTAAAAGCTGCACTGTCAGAAGCCAAAGGCAAAGAAAGGTGGAGGGAGCAGGAGACATCCCTCTTGCCTTCATGAGAGGGCCCCACGGTCTACCCAGAACAGAGCGGGCAGGAAACACTACGGGAAAAAAACACACTTGGCTGGAAAATGTGAAACGGCTCCTGAATGAAGCCGGCCCTCTGGAGGGAGAGTTATTAATTCTGAAAGGCTGTTGCTGCACCAGACCATCTGGCGGTGCGCAGAGAGTTTGGTGGCTGGTGCAGTTTCCGGTTGGATCTGCTTTACCCTCCTGTGGCATCTCCCACTTGAACTGTCATCACGCCAGGTCCAAGATGTTTGGAGGAAAAGGGGAAGCGAGGAAACTGGTGAGGTCACGGGGCTCCACAGAGTTTTAGGTGCCCTTCTTTTCACATCCAGCCCCCAGCAAATGAGGGAGGTCAGGAGGGCTGATACCAGGGAGGGGCTGGTGATTCACAGGAAAGCCTCATCCAAATGCAGATAAAAGGAGTCAATTCCTCTCCCTCCCTTTGGGTGAAGAATGCTTGTGAGCTTGAAGGAAGAAGGATGAAGAAGGAAATGCTACTACTTCCAACTCAATTATCTTCATAATGGCACACAGAGGAAGCTGGGACAAATGAGATATCCAGGGATAATTCAAAAGCTCCAGTTTCAGCCATGGCCTTAACTTTCTCATTTAGCTATTACCAAAGCCACCAGCATTTAGGAGTCATAAGAGACCTGCTCTCTTGGAGAGCTCACGGAGCTAGAGAAATGCTTTTTGCCCGTCATTCAACCAATGTCTACTGCATCCTCACTGGAATACAGGATTGAGTCAGGCAAGCAAGATACAAGGGAGGCATGTTATAAGGCTCTGTAACACTTTTGGGGATAAGTGTTCCTGCAATGAGGAGGTAGAGAAGGCTTGTTTTTATTTTTTTAAACTTTAGAGAAAGGGGAAGGAAGGGAGAAATAGAGGGAGAGAAACATCGACATGAGAGAGAAACATCAATCGGTTGCCTCTCATACACTCCCTGACTGGGGACTGAACCACAACCCAGGCATGTGCTCTGACTGGGAATCAAAGCAGCCACCTTCCACTTTGGAGGATGACGCCCAACCAACTGAGCCATACCAGTCATGGTAAGAAGACTTTTAAATGGAAGAACCGGAGAAAGTTTTGTAGGTGAGGTGGCAACTGAAGCAAACCTTGAGTAAGTCCCAGGATCTGGCCATGGGGCAAACAAGGAGAAGGGCATTCCAGGGCCGAAGTGCACAATCGCTGCCCCGGGCGGGCACAGGGAAGGTCAGCTGAGCGAGTCGGGAGAAGTCAGGTCAGCCTCAGTGAGTGGTGGGTTCATGGCTCCCCACCGGAATAAAGTCAGACATGGTGGCCGCCTTTTCTTCTGTAAGGGGAGTGGCCCAGTCAGGGCAGTGGTAACTGGCAATGCCCTCTGTTTGAAACTCCCTTTCTTCAGGTTCCTGTGCAAATGCTTCCTAAAAAAAACAGCCTTCCTCATCCTCACTTTTCTATCCCTTCAACTGCTTTAGTTTTTTCTTAGCATTTATTACTCGAGCCACCATATTATATATTGTGTTCATTGTCTGCTCCAAGCCTTTTCTGAGTGACTATTTTGTTCACTGCTGAATCCCAGGCCTTGGAACAACGCCCAGTGGGTGCCCAATAAGCTACCTGCTGAACAGGCCAGTGGGTGGATGGAGGGGGGCCACCTGAAGCTGTTTTCAGAGTGTGTCCGACCAGCAGTCTCAGCCCCACTTGGGACTTGGTTCTGACTCTGCTCCAGATTAACTCAATCAGAAACTCCGGGGTGGTGCCCAGGGACCTGTGTTTTGATGAATTCTCCAGGTGATTCTGACACACACTTCAGGGTGAGAACCACAGGACGGGTGGACAGTGGAGACAGGGAGACCAGTTAGCAACTTATAGCGGAGGCTGTTTTGATGCAAAGGGACAGACCAGGCCCATCTGTTGAGAGGTAAAATACATAGCACTCGGCAAAAGAAGAGTCTGGGGAGATTTGTCAATTCATGGCTTTAGTAACTGGCTGAGTGGTGAGTGTGAGGATACGGGAGCAGCAAAGGTTTGGGCAGCGTTGGGGAAAGACAGAGATCAGAGATGATAAATTCAATTATTACTTGATAATAAAGTAACTTCCTTGCATTTCAAAGGCAGTCTAGAAAAATTCCCAGGATCCTATTTTAGGATGTCATTTAAAAACCAGGGAATCAGCAGAGGACACACAGACTGGGAGAACGTAAGTACAGTTTGGTGCACTTGTAATACATTCATGGTGGCGGCGATGGGGAGGTGTCTTGTTGGCTATAGGCTATATGGATCTGAAGCTTGAAGGGGAGGTCTAGGATGAAGGCAAAGCCAAGAGCATCACCAGGCTGTGAGAACCATGGGTATGGGCAGAATCTGCTGGGGCGAGTAAGAACAAAATTCTGAATTACGTGGAGGGGGAATGTCTCGGGATCTGGGAATTGTTAGATAGGACAAAGGAGAGAAGAATGTTGCAAAGCAAAACAATAAAAAGAAACCAAATGGTAAAATTTCATATTCCCTTCTGGGAGGGTCTGATGAGTGCAGGAAACCCCCACATTGGAGGGCCTGGTGGGTGCAGATCACTGAGACCTCTGTGAGGACTGGTCAGTGCCACTGCAGGGCAGAGACAAGTCAACGGCAGTGAAAGGAAGACAAGTGAACGGGCCGGGAGACAAGGAGCCCAGGCGGAAGGGGCGGGAGGGGAGGTCAGAGAACTTCGGATGTGAGTGGGGACGTGTAAGCATGTTTCTATGCTGATAGGGAGATGGGGCTTATGAGAGAGAAATCACTGGGGAGGAAGAGTGGGATGGGGCAGGGAGCTCAGGGGCACAAAGGCCTGCATTTAGTTTAGGAATGACAGCTCTTTCACTAAGAATGGGAGGAAGGATTGTCATCGGTATGCACACAGGTAAGTGGGTCAGCGAGGTAAGACTAGGCAAAGTTGAGTCTTCGGTGCTGAATATAACAGTTTTGCTCACAAGAACTCAAATCTGATTGAGGACATGAATAAAGATAAATTCAAGATAAAGTGATAAAGTGGTACAAAGTTTTATGGGATGAATTAAAGATCCGAAAGTGAAAAATAAAAACTATGAAGCCAATAAAAGAAAATGTGGAATGGTATCTGTGGACTAAAGACAGAATTCTAGAACATAAGTGAAAAATTAAGGATATTAACAAAGATCACGAACTACTGATAGTTAATGCATGCGGATCAGAAGATACTTGAGTGTCTAAAAATAACAAAGACCCAAAGTTAGGATATACAAGAAACTACTGCAGATCAGTAAGTCAGAAACTCAGAAAAAACGGTCAACTCACTCTGACTGGTGTGGCTCAGTGAGCTGGGCATCATCCCACAAAGCAGGGGACTGCTGATTCAGTTCCCGGTCAGGGCACATGACCAGGCTGTGGGACAAGTCCCCACCTGGGGGTGTGTGAGAGGCAGCTGATGTTTCTCTAACACATCAATGTTTCTCTCCCTCTCTTTTTCCCTCCTTCCCCCTCTCTCTGAAAATTAATAAAATCTTAGAAAAAAAGACATGGTCAACTCATGACAATACTTTATACTGTTAAATGGCAAAAGTTAGACATGTGGATAACAGAAAGTATTGGCAAGGACGTCTGAAAATGAGAACCCTCATGCAATGCAGGTAGATGGTAACATTAACAGCAATTCTGAAAAGCAATCTGCAACATTCACTGAAATCAATGTGTACTTGCTTTATGACCTAGCAATATCTCCTGGGATGTATCTCCGAGCAGTGATTGCAGTTTCATAAATGGACACATTTGGAGGATGACCGGTAGTTGTGGTGGGGGGAGAAGGCACCCCTAGACCCTTCACTTGGGGAATGCATCTTCTGGCTCCCCAGCAGCTCTGAGAGGCAGCAAATATGTCCTCCCAGACAGATCAGCACGGACAGGTCTTAAAAATGGATTGTGGAGTGACAAGGAATAGAACTAGGATTTATGGCACACGAGCACTTAGGCCAGCTAAACACACCCACAGGGGAACATTACCTATTTGACGAGGTTCCATATCCAGCACGGTAGGCTCAGTGTCTGGGGGTGGGAAGAGCTAACCGAAATAAAGGGGGGAAATGGAGAGAAGCTTCATGCAGATCTGGAAAGATAGTGCACTCTGACTTGGGGAGTATGATTAATTCAATGATCTGACCCTAATGCTCCTATTTTTATTTATGTATAAAATAAGAAAAACAGATTTATGGGAGAGATGCATTTCAAGCAGGGGTCTGATATGTCTTCCTGAGGTGGTAGGGTTCATGTTATGTCTTAAAGAATGGGGCTAGGACTTCAATTTATGGGGGTAACAGACATTTTGTGCTGAGGAAGTGGCTTGGATGGAGATGGGAAAGAACTGGGCATGACTGGAAACATTTAATGGACTGTTGTGACTGGAGCCAAGAGCAACGGAAGGTGGGACCCTTCCTCGCCTGAGTGAGGGAGATAAAAAAAAAAATCAATGATAGATGACTTTGGATGGTCAGCCTGGAAGCCAGGAAAGATGCACCACACTGGCTGCAGCACAGGAGGGGGAGGTGGCGACCGGACAGGAAGGTCCAGCAGGAGAAGGGCAGGAAATGGCCACAGCACGGGATCCAGCAGTGGGAAGCTGAGCTGGCAGGGCCTGCCTGGTGGACACTTACAAAATTCCGATGTAGCAGTGCCACAGCCCACATCAGAGCTTAATGATGACTTTCTCCAAAAACAAATTGTCATTGTGGCTGTGGAAGAGTGTTTTACTGTTCTAGGCCCACACTCTTAGCCAAGGGAACCAAGCCTTCTTTCAATCCCCACCCACAACTGCTGCTGGTGTCAATGAAAGCCTCTATGTCTCAGTTAGTTGGTTGTCTGTCCCTCATGCACACACAGAGTTAGTTCTGTACTAATCACAGAAATAAATAGTGTTTCACTCTAGTGCATCATGGGATTTCGGCGTCCACTTCCAATTTCTCTTAGGTAAGCATGCCAGTCCCCCTACCTTAGGCAGGTTTTGTTTTTTTTTTTTCCTTTCGAGTTTATTTTCCAGAGGTTGGTTTAGCTTATACTAAATGAGTCAAGTGTTGGGGTTCTTTTCCCTTGAGAGAATTATGACTGCTAGAAAAAATTTCCTGTTTCATCCTAAACTGTCTTCCTACCATCCGGGCCACCATCAGCCATTTATTTTTCTTACAGGCACCAAGAAAAATGTTTTAAAGTATATTTTCTAAGGAGATGAATGTCATGAGACATATACATCCATGTACAATTTATATCACAGCCTCCCCAGAAAAGAGACCACAACGCTCCCTTAGCCTCCAAAAGGCATCCCATGAGATTGTCTGCTCCAAGTTAGAGTATAAACATCTTTTTTTCCCTTTTGGCCCAACAGCCTTAATCTCTTTAAAAAGGCTCAGCCATCATTACAAGAAAGGACATATTTAATGTTTCAAATTTTGCTCTGAGACAAAATAAAACCACTCAGGAGCACAAAGGAGCCTCTGCCATGTGTAATGGCACAGAGAGTGCTGATGTGAGTCGCGCAGTCCCACAGGAAAGGGAGCAGCAGGCTTTCTTCCTTTCCCTTTCCAACAGGGAAACAGGCAGGTAAGTAGATGTCAGGTCACACGTAGTGCTCCTAAGGCTGACCCAGTGCCCCGCCTGCGAAGTCCAGCTGGGGATGATTGGTTCCACAATTTTTTCTTTTTTTAAAAGTATATTTTATTGATTATGCTGTTACAGTTACCCTAATTTCCCCCCCCTTGCCTTCTCCACCTGGTGCCCTCCTTCTCTCCAGCAATCCGCACGCCTTAGTTCAAATCCATGGGTCGTGCACGTAAGTTCTTTGGCTTTCTTCATTTCCTATACTATTCTTAACCTCCCGCTGTCTATTTTGTACTTGCCAATTATGCTTCTTAACCCCTGTACCTTTTTCCCATTCTCTCCCTCCCCCCGCCCCAACTGATAACTCTCCAAATGATCTCTGTATCTATGATTCTCTTCGTATTCTGGTTGTTGGCTTAGTTTCTTTTTGTTTTTTAGACTCAGTTATTGATAGTTGTGAATTTGGTGCCTTTTTAATGTTCATAGTTTTGATCTTCTTTTTTTAGGTCAGTCCCTTTAACATTTCATGTAATAATGGCTTGATGATGATGAATTCCTTTAGCGTTACCTTGTCTAAGAAACACTTTATCTGCCCTTCAATTCTAAATGATAGCTTTGCTGGATAGAGTAATCTAGGTTGTAGGTCCTTGCTCTTCATCACTTTGAATACTTCTTGCCAATCCTGTGTAGTCTGCAAAGCTTTTTTTCAGAAATCAGCTGACCGTCTGATGGGAACTCCTTTGTAGGCAACTCTCTACTTTTCTCTTGCTGCACTTAAGATCCTCTCTTTATTTAACCTTTGGCATTTGAATTATGATGTGTCTTGGTGTGGTCCTCTTTGGGTCCAACTTGTTTGGGACTTTCTGTGCTTCCTGGACTTGTATGTCTATTTCCTTCACCAAATTTGGGAAGTTTTCTTTCATTATTTTTTTCAAGTAAGTTTTCAATTTCTTGCTCTTCCTCCGCTCCTTCTGGCACCCTTGTGATTCGGGTGCTGGCACTTTTGGAGATGTCCCAGAGTCTTCTTATATTCTCCTCATTTTTTTTGAATTCTTGTTTTTCCTCTGTTCTGGTTGAATATTTATTTCTTCCTTTTGTTTCAAATCATTGGTTTGAATCCCAGCTTCCTTCCCTTCACTGTTGGTTCCTGTATATTTTTCCTTATTTCACTTTGTGTAGCCTTTATTTCTTCCTTTATTTTTTTCTTGCTATACTAAATGAGTTCTCTGAGCATCCTGATCACTAGTGTTTTGAACTCTGCATCTGATAGGCTGGCTATCTTCATTTCATTTAGTTCTTTTTCTGGACTTTTGTTCTGTTCCTTCATCTGGGCTATATTTTTTGCCTCCTCATTTTGAAAGCTTCCTTTGTACTTATTTCTATGTGTTAGGTAAAGCTGCTTTTACTCCCTGCCTTAGTATTGTGGCCTGTGTAGAAAATGCATCTGTAAATTGTGTGGGGCTGAGCCTTAGGTAATTGCCAGGGTGGAGCAACCTGAGTCACCGGCGGGGTTGGGTTGAGGGGGCGTGTGTGTGTGTGTGTGTGTGTGTGTGTGTGTGTGTGTGTGTGTGGTGGAGGTCTGGAGAGGTGACACTGCTGCTGCCTGGCTTCTGGAGGTTGGTCAGGTGCTTGCCCCATTTTCAGTCGCTTCACCCACTTCCAGTATGTGACTGATGGCCTTCCAGCTGCTGCTCTGGGGTTCATGTCCATTCTAAGACCGTGTGGGCTATTTAAGCTGTCTGTGAAAATCCTGCACTTTCTTCTGTAGCCCCAACCCCCAGTGATTTTTACAGCCAGAGGTAATGGCTGTAAATGAACAGCAAGTCA
The DNA here is from genome assembly GCF_021234165.1 of Pteronotus mesoamericanus. Classification (NCBI taxonomy): domain Eukaryota; kingdom Metazoa; phylum Chordata; class Mammalia; order Chiroptera; family Mormoopidae; genus Pteronotus; species Pteronotus mesoamericanus. Next base: position 17,428,473 of record NW_026555308.1, read on the forward strand.
AATAGGATGGATATTATTTCCCGGTGCTGGAACCCTGGGCTGTGAGGTCTGGCATAGGGGTGGGAGGGCGTGCTCCCAGGGTATCCCTCCTGATTTTTATCCACCACACATGAACGGGGGACCGTCTGTTCTGCCACCACAGCCGCAGCCTCTCTGTACCACACAGCCTGTCCGCCCCATCTCCACGACTCTGCCCCTCCTACCCGTCTGGATGAATGTGGCTCCTTTAAATCCTTGGCTGGCAGACTTCTGTACAGGTCAATTTTCTGATGGTTCCGGGTGTCATTTGTTTTTGAGATCTGGTTGTAATTTTCTCTATGGTTGTGCGAGGAGGCAAAGCATGTCTACCTACGCCTCCATCTTGGCCAGAAGTCTGATTCCACATTTCTCTTTGAGCTGGTCTAAGAGGGGGAGGGAAAAAGGGTTAAATCCCCATGGGGTCAACTCATTTGCTCCAAACTCGAAAGCAATTACATAGTCCCTTCTTGATGCCGAGAAGATGATATTTCATTTGATTTTTATCCGAAACACAGACTTTTTATTTTCTTTCCTCTAGTGAAAGGGCTATAAAAGAAACAAGAATTTTGGTGTGGCGGCAGCGGTGGCAGCAGGGAGTGGTAGTTGGGGGAGATGCAAGGAAAATTATACTTTGACATATATTATGCGCTTAATCTTTTGTGGCAACTTTTTTACATTTGTAAGAGTTATGGATTTTAAAAGTCAGGACTAAGATGGCTTAATGAGCATTCGCCCCCCTGGAAGTAGAAGGAGGGCTGATGTGTGTTAGTCAGCTGTTAGCTTTATTGCCTCTCTTCTGTACTAAAAGTGACAAGTTGAACACATTATAGAGAGCTCAGATGTGTTATGCAGATGAAGCCTGCAGCAATATCTGCCTGCTCTCTATTATTTATGATGTCTATATAATACAATGGACTGAGATTTAAGCCATTGTGATGCAGTTTGTTTTCCAGGGTGCTAAAGTACAGAACATTTTACAGAGAATTGCATCTCTGTTACATATTAATCAAATCCATCTTACATGCCGCTCTTACACTGTAAACTAAAGGGAAAAAAAGATTAAAGCTCTTGGCTTTTCCTCAGCTGTCAAGGACTGGCAATAAAATAATAATAAGGGCTTCTAAATAATGTGTGTGTGACAGGCCTGTGCTCGCTCGCACAGTCCTTTATGGAGGTTAACTACAAAATAAGTTCCAGTGAGTGATCGGGAACAGGCGTGTGTGTAATACTGTAATGCCAACGACGGCATAATTCTTGAAAAGTTCATTTGCAGAAAATTCTCTGACTTGATGAGGCAAAGTTTGGCCTCTTGAATCATTCTGCCACGGTGTGCGGCATTTGCAGAGTTGTTCTGAAGTTTACAGTCCTCGCACTTTTGAACTTGCTTCAGCTGCAGTCCATTAAAAACTGAAAGCTTCATTCCCTGGTACCCAAGCAGGGGTTTACTGTTCGGGAAGTCATGGGAAAGTGGTTTTATGATGGGATACGGACAAAGGATGCAGAATTCTGTGGTCTGGGCAGGACTGGGGGTGGGGGGGGTGGTTATTCTGTTTTTTAACATGAAGGTGATGGAGAGTCATCGTTACTTTGGGTTTTGGGAGGAAGATGGTGAATCTTGGTGACGAAAGTCTGGCTTCTCAGGAAGTTCTTACGGTGGCTCCCCCAGTCCCTGCATCCAGGAAATCATTACAAGGCAACTTGTGGGACTTTTGTGCCTGCATTTGTGGCTCTACAGACTCTCAAAGAAAAAAAAAATGCAGGCTGTAAGTGTCGTCCCTGCTTCTCATTCTTTCCCTCAGGAATGGAAAATGACTGCGTGCCAGCCTGGGCCAACTCACTTCCAGCTCAAGGTAATTTCTAATGAAAGGAGAGAAGGGAAATTGCACTTGGAAGCACTCACTCAGTCTGCCAGGGAGTTAACAAAAGAGCCTGAATTGGCTCCTTTGTAGAAATCAGCACATACAACACAATGGTTTCTGAATCTGCCTTTCTACCCAAAACTCAAAGTATAGAATTTACATTATTATTGCCCTGCCCACCATCTATATAAACCAACCCCCCAAAGGTCCCTACTTAGGGAAATCACTTAGCCTCCCCAGGGTCTGCTTTTCTCCCTCTAATGTGGGAGGAACAGGCCTACTTCTTCCTGCCTCCTCACGCCTCACAAGGAGGAGTGCTAGCATTGGGTGGCATTATATTCCTTCAGCTCCGTACGTCCTCTGACTTTTTTCAAACAAACACCTGTTATCCAAATTATTGAAATTGCAGTGAATACTACTTCTAAAATACTTGCTTCGATTCATAAATTTAATAAGCATTTATTGAGTGCCCATAGTTGGCCAAAGCCGTCTCACTTACTTATTTCTCCTGTATCTCCGAATTTCCAGCATCTGTTCTAAGAGTGGCTGTACACATGCAATGCCCCGTGGTTTTCAATCTTATCTACACATTACAGACGCCCAGGGCACTTTTAAGGGAACATTAATGGCCAAGCCCCACCTCGAACATGTGGACTCGGAAGCTCAGTATTTTTGAAAGCTCGGCTGGCAATGCTCCGGCCTGGGTTGATAACCTGCACAGAGCATAATGGTTAAGAACACAGACTCTCAGTGACACTTCGAAGCTACGGTGGAATGAAGCTGAGCTGGATTTGATGTCCTGCTCTGCCAAGTCATTTAAACTCTAAGCCTCAGCTTTCTCTTGTGAAAATTGGGATAATAACAGAATAACATGATACATGATAGGAACCACTAACTGCTGTCTGAAAGATGGTAGGTGCTCAATAGATAAAAGCTATCATTTTTCCCCCTGAACTTCCTGCGAATTGAAAACAATGACACCACCTTATGTACAGAACACTGTAGGTTCACAGGGTACTTTTAGAGGCATCAGTTTAACTATCCTCACAAAACCCATGGAGAGGATGTATGATTATTACCATTACATAGATGAGGAAACTGGCCCAAAGAGTTCAGTGCTTTTCCAAGGTATCCCAGAGATCAACAGAGAGGAGGACTTGAACCCCTATCTCTTGAGGCCTACAACTTCCACCTCTCAGGGCTGCCACATTAATGACACTGTCTTCATGGCAGTCAGCAGGAATGTGCCGCGTAGACAAGAGGTTCTTAAAGAACATCAGCATCGCCTGGCGGGCAGGTTCAACCACACAGCACTGGGTCCCGCTCTCAGGGCATCTAATTCAGGAGGTCTGGGGTGGAGCCTGACAACCTGCATTTTTAACCAGTTGCCAGGTGCCGTTCGTGTTGCTGGCGTGGAGCCGCGCTTCTACGACATGCTGCCCTTCGAGTTTGTGAAAGGAGGCAAAGCTGCTGCTCACACCCTGCCTGGGCCACCTCCTCATGATCGGGCCTCACTCGTCCCTCTCCACTCTCCGTGACATGGCTGCCTGCTAGCCTAGGCTACATGTCATCTTTTCGTCTCTTTCTCAACAGTTTGAGTATGAGGACCTGTGGGGGCATAACAGACCTAAGTCTCCTTGGCCAAATCATTCCTGTCTCCAGAGAGCTGCCCGTCTCCCGGAGCAATCTGTGCAGGGCGCAGCCCAACCTAACTCTGCTCCAGAGGCAAACCCTGACAGAGGCAGGGTGGCCGGGGCCTCTCTGCTTCCTGGACGGTATTTCCAGACTCGCTGGTTGACAGGGCCTGAGCGCTCTGCACATCAACCCCTATCCACCCGGCACATCGTGAGCCACGCCTCAGAAGGCTTTTCCAGCCTCTGTCCTGGGCCTAGAGTCACCTGAGAGCATGAACAGGTAGGTTCATATGTCCTTAGTCATTTTAGGCAGGAAAATTAAAATCTGCCAACAGTGAAGGAACACAATTTATCTTTCCAGAGGATCCAGAACCATTTTCCAGCAGGAGTCCTCTGAGAGAACCTGAGCTAAATAACGCTCTTCTCTTCTCCTTCCTCTCTACCACCTATCACCTTATCCCTCCCTCCCCCCCACCCCTGCCTCAGTGCTTAGGGACGCGTGCACACATAGGACTCACCTCTACCCTTTTCCTGCATTCAAAGCCCAGGACACTCCAGGGAGGAGAATGACCCAGCTAAAGATTTTATGACCTATTCTGTCTCCCTGTCTGTGCTTGCCTTGTCAGATGTGCTCTGGGAGAGCTTAGGAACCTAGTCCTTCGGATCCGGAGATGAAATTCCCCTGAAGCCCTGACAAACAGGTGAGGGGGCGTGGGGCTGGTCCCTCACCATGTTCCGGCAGGTACGTTAAGAGCTGACCTATATCCTCTAAAAGGCAGCACAATTTCCTAAGCTTGATCTCCATGAAACCCTCTGCCTTCTTAGTGACCAGAACACATCACTAGGAGCCAAGAAGGTAAGTTGCAAAGTTGGGTGGACACACAGAAGAGCACATTCAACTGTCAAATCCCCGAGAAGGGCCCATGTCCTTACGGTGCAGACATGAAAGGAGTTCAGTGTCCTGTTGGGCAAGGCCAGGCTATGGACACAGCAAAAGCCAATCTCCTAAATGGCAGGAAAGACACCAAAGCACCATTCATTGTAGGGGGGAGTAGAATTCACAAGGTAGGTGCTTAATAGTCTGCAGCTCGGAATCACACTCTTTGAGAGCCAGATGAGACCGCAGAGGTCACCAACCATGAACTCCCTCTTTAGAGCTGGCGGAGGGAGAGGCGTGAGGTTCAGTGACCCCCTCAAGGGTTTAGTCACTCAGCAGCAGAGCAGCAGCCTGGGCCAAGCCGGCTGACTCTAAGCCACAGCACTATACTGCCCAAGGCCTGGGACATCTAGAAAGCGGAGTTCCTGTAACGTGCAGTTCATAATCTGCTTGTGCAGTTCATAATCTGCTTTCGCATATGCGTATCTCATGATCCTCTTCACTGTTTTGGGAGGAGGCTGCACTTGCTCCCATTTCACAGGTGAGGAAGCCAGAGGCTCCGAAAAGCCAAGTGGTTGGCTAAGGTCACCGAGCTGCCTGAGATGAGATGGTAGACAACTCGGGCTTATTCCTGGTGCGGTGCTCTTTCCCTGCATTGTGGTTACGCCCCTTGACACTGGGGTAGGGATGACTGGCGTGTGGACAGAATGACACGCTGTATGACAAAGGTGACGGGGCCAGGCCAACGGTTGGCTCTGAAATGCTCACACCCCGCAGATCACAGGATCCTCATGGGTCCTGACTTGTGCAGCGTAAACCCAAAGGTTCCCCTCAGGCATCTGAAGTCATTACCAAAGCTGGGCTCACCACGCGGCACGTGGGGGACGGGAGGTGGGTCTGCGGGAAGTGGAATTCGTGGGACACTCAGCACTCGCATCAAAGTGTCCCCTTGGTGGCCAGATATCTCGGGTCCTTTGTGCCGGCCGCCGCTCTGCCTGCAGTGCTCCGCGGGGCTCACTGCCCCCCCCCACCCTGAGTCCTGTCTCACATGCTCCCTTCTCAGTGGGGTCTGCCTTTCATCTCCTGTTTTAAATAGCACCCTTCCTACTTCAGGGCTCTTAACTGCCCTTAGCCTCCTAACGTATTATGTTTTCCTCACTGGTTATACTTGTCTCTACTTGTCTCTCTCAGTCCCAGAACGTGAGCTTCATGAAGGCAGGGACCTCTGCCTGCTTTTTGACTGATGATAGGCCTAGAAACCAGAATAATCTGAGCATATAGCAGATGCTTAATAAATACTTTCCCTTATGTTTTACTTTGAAAAACTTTACACCTACAGAAAATATAAAGAAATATAAAAAATAAAAAATATAAAGAATGCCCATCACCCTTCACCTAGATCCAGTAATTGTTAATATTTTGTCACCTTTGCTTTATCTCTGTGTGTGTGTACTTCTGTATTGACACACATACATATATTTCTTTTTGGTAAACCATTTTAAAATTAAGTAAAGCAAGCATTTCCAAAGCATAAGAACATGCAGGGCCCAACTGTTTGTCCCCAGGTCTCTCCAGCTGTCTTTAATCTGGAGCACAATCAGCCTCTGAGGAGTGAGTGGGAGGGACAGGGCCGCACTGGCATGGAGTCCTCCTGGGACCTGCTGGCAGAGTCGGGGGCAGTTGGGGGGGGGGGTCCTCCCCCTGAACTCTCTCTACACCTCTCTCTTCTACATTAGGTTCCCCCAACACATTCACATAGGATGTCACTGCCCGCGCCCTACAAAGGTCCCCAATTTTCTTGCCACCCACTCCACGGGGGAAGGATGCTGCTCCTGAAGCCCTTGCCCCAGATGAGTTTCCATTTCCCTCCAGAACGGGCTTTTCTTTCTTGAGGTACAGGGCTTTCTCTACTGTTCTGGGTTCACAGTTTTAAAAATACAAACAGAGACGGGCAAGTGTGTGGCCTGGCTAGTGACACCTTAAAGGACCAGCTTGAAACTGCCTGCAGGGCAGGGGACACTGGTGGTGGGAAGAAAGTAGGGTTGGGGGTGACCCGCGGTGCGGTGGGTCCTTGCTGGCCCACAAAAGCCTGTTTGCTCCACGAGAGCCGACCGTGGCTATTAGGATGCCATTAATGGCATGAGCCGTGGGATGCTCAAAACACAGAACAACTGTGCTCAGGGAGAGGGCAGCTGAAAGAACCCAAGAGAGACAGAAGAAAGGCCACAGGACTTAGAGAGCGCTCTTAGGAGAGAGGGGGGAGCAGGTGGAATGGAGGCAGATGGAAGGAGGGGGACACACGTGAGTGGGCAGGAGAACAAGCGGGCGATGGGAGCGGGGGCAGCAGGGAGTCCGAACCTCAGATTCACGGGAGAGTGTGACTCAATGGGAGGCAGACATGCCAGCAGACAGCTGTCCCGGGACGGCCTGGGGAGGAGAGCAGGAAGGGTTCACGGAGGTCAGAGAGCAGACTCAGGAAATCAGGAAGTCCACCAGCGCTGGGTCCCAGGGTGAATGGGCAAAGGCAAAGGGGTTTAATTAGAAACCAGCAGGGCCCCCCTCCTTTCTCCTTTGTGAACTCTGGGGTTGTGGTTATGAACCAAGAGGAAACCCAATCCCCTTGCTGCCCCTCACTGGGGCCTCCTTCCTGCCTGCTGTTCTTCTCTGCCCTAATTAGTGCCTCACCACCATCCTGACAATGGATGCTCTCGAATGCTTCCAAGTATGACCGTACATTCTGAATCCCGTTCACCTAGCAACTCCTCCCACCGCCACCCCCCCTTCCCAGTATCACTGGAGCCTGCAGTTGGCTACAACCTCCACTGTGGATACTGACCATCTAATTTCCTAGTCTCCTAGGGGCTCTAAATCCAACCCCCCTGACCTGCCAGCAGGAGAGATGACCTCACATTTGTCCTGCTTATCACTGGTAATAACCATTAGGGACAATGGCAGGCGCTCACACCTGCTGCCCGCTAGGATGGCAGATCGGGTCTCCACAGGAGGCCAGAGATGCAAATCTCCTTGTCCTTTGCAGCACAGGGTCACTCCCAGGCACTCTCCCACATGGACACCACCAAACCAAGGGATGCGGGGAGAATTAAGCCGAAGAGACAGCGCGTGCCCTGTCTCCCCTCCCCCCAGCAAGTTAGCAAACACTGGTCCAGGGGTTTACAAGAGGCTGTCAAGCAGCAGTATTGATTAAAAGACATTTTGCTGCCTATCCCCTTGCCGTGGCCCAGCTGTGGGACACAGGCCTGCGTGGTGGTGACTGTAATCCTCCGCACAAGCATTTCTTTGTGAGCAGTGATTTTCTGCAGCTTGGGCACTTCCATGGCTGCCCTCGCTGGCCCTGAAACGGCGCCACGAACATGTGGGACAGAACCTGTGGTGCTGGCGTCACTGCGGGCACAGTGTCCTCCATCCCACACTCTAGGTTCATGGCCGCCTTCCTTGACCACCCCACGGGTCTCTGAATCCCCCAGTCTGAAGACCCCATTAGGCTCTTCCTCCAGAGCGAGCCGCGCCCCACACAGACCCCCGTGCCCACAGGCCCCAGGCAGCCCCAGGCCTGCGTGGCCAGCCCCGCCCTTGCATTCTTTCTGAGTCGAGCCAGCAGCCCGAGCAGCCAGCAGCAAGCCAGGCCCCAGCCCTGCTGTAAAGTATTAACTCATACTGAACACAGTTTGTCTCCGAGGACCCTCTTGGCCTCTTCGTCATCCTGTGCTGACATTTTAATCGTGCTTTTGTGGGAGCTGGCTGGCAGTTTGTCATCAGGAATGGCGCGGCGAGGGGCCAGAGCGGGTTGCTGGCTGTGGCTGCTGCTGAGGGAAGCAGCCCATTCTGACAGACTGAGCAATAATCTGAACTTACTGCGCCGAGCCTGTGGGACACCAGCCGGGCCGCTTTATCTTCTTCATTAAAGTGCGCTCAAAAAAAAAATCCATTTTCCTTTAAAGTCTCAGGAACAGATGGAGTAAAATTAATTGTGCCATTAAGTCCCGATAGACAATACCAGAGTGGTTTTCTTTCAACTGTGCATGTGTGTTACAAAGTGCTCTTCGTAAAAGGCAATTACTGCAACATTTGCCATAAAATAAAGGTTGCTTTAATGGGCAATAAACACAGGCTTCAAATTTTGTATGAAATGGGTCTCCAAAGGGCGCTGTTAGAGGCAGCTCAAAGGCACGACTGACTTTAGTATTTCTGCTCTGGCTCCAGCTCAGCCAGTTCCGAGAACAATGATTCCCCACCCCTGGATATATTCTGATAGAATTATGTCTGTGATGTTCACTCGCTGCATGGGCCTCTCCAGCCAGATTGTTCTGGTCAGCAAACAGCAGGAGAGAAAGACAGAGTGAGAGAGAAAGAGAGAGAGAAGTTCACTCGGGTGTCCTGGGGCAGTACCCACCGCCCGAGGAAGGAGCCAGTTAAAGTGACAAGCCTGGTTCACGGCGAATGGAGGACACAATTTATTCGTCCTCTGTCTCAGAGGTCTGGTGAGGGTTTCTAGTTGATTCCTGGAAGTCAGGCTCAGTGAGAAATCTATATTTATGTATATTTAGAGCCCTTTAGGACAGAGATTTGGCAAAGGGGAAAAATAGGCCGTACTTTACAACCGAGACGAAAATGATGATGAAGGTCTGTCAGCAGATTGATGGCCAGGCGCGGCTGCCGGAGCCCAGCTTTCCGCTCCTCCGAGGGCAGCCGTACAACACTGCCTGAGTGAGCCCAGGGAGCACGGCGGGACACAATCTCTAAGAGCGCAAGTGGAGGAAGCCGTCTCTTCTGAATCCCTGTCCCTTCCCTTTGCAAACCCCACATTTAAATCTTCCCCTTTCATGGATCCAAGCCACTCAGACCTGGGTGGATGGGGCCAGGACTGCGAAGGCCAAAAATTCATTTCACTCCACTATATTTCTACAGTTCAGTAATTACAAAGTTAGCATGACATATAAATGATCCATTAATTGAAATATGGACTGTACCAACTCCAATATTTATGGTATAAATCCATATTTCATTAAACAAATCCAATAAGCAAATACATCAAGGAGAACATGAGAGCATTTCATTTTTAAGTCTGCAATCAGGAACTAAAAGGACTATTTTCTGTCCAAAATACAGCCTTACATCTTAAAAAAAAAAAAAATCCTTAGCAGATTTGGAACTCAGTGGGGCTGGAGAGACAGAGAAGCTGATGGTGGTGAAATTAACTTCAAGTAAATCCAGGGTCAGCTCATATGATCAGGGGAACACAGCAGCCCAGGGTGCCCCACGGGCCACCAGCTGCCACGATGCAAGAGGCCCCGGTCTCTGCTCAGACTACAGGGGGTAGAAAGAGGCCACATGGTTTGGCTGCTGCAAGGACAGCAGGGCAGGCTTTTAGCTGTGTTTTAGAAGAGGGGCTGGTTTGCACTCGCCATCCACACTGCCGCCTTTCCATCAGGGGGTTTCCAGCTCACAGTGACGGAGGACTGAGGTCTGCGGAGGCACAGTTAGCTGGACGCACCAATCTGAACCTGCTGCTGGGGCCTCGGCACTTAGCCAAATGCATCCTCTGCTAGCTGTCCCACAGGCACTTTCTTGTGTCCGACTGCAATGCCCACCTGCCTTCTCTCTTGTGTTCCCCCACATCAAGGGAAGACCGCCATTTACCCAGCTGCCCAGCTCAGAGATCTGGGGATTGTCTCCAGACCCCTCCTTCTCCTTCATCCATGCTATTCATCCTGAACATCTCACCTCCTTGTCTGCACCTACTCTATCCCTGTCTTAGTTCCAACCCCATCATCTCATCTGGATCTATCAGCATCTTAACTGGTCTCCCTGCTCCAGCCTTGACCTTCTCTAAGTGTTTCTCCAGATCACTCACCAAGTGGCTACAATGCAAGCTTTTCTATGCTTGATTATTAGATTTTTTTGGTGGGGGAGGATACCTATTATAAGTATATTCTTTCTCTTTCAAAGTTTCCCAGTCTGGGTAACACATTATAATCCTACTTAAAACTCATGGTATGCCCCTTAATTCCTGTTAATTTCATGAAAACTCTAAGGTTCTTAAGCTTCATCCAGGTTTTGTAGGACTCCAAGCTCATATGACTGGGGGGCTCTATGTAAGAGAAAATTTACAAAATACAAAATTATTATAGAGATTCACCGAAATATATTTTTGCCAATTTTTAAAAAGAAGAAGAAGAACAACAACAACAACAAAAACAAAACCCCAGCATGTGAAGACACTGCTGGAGCCCCAGCAGCTTAAGCTTCAATGGCCTCATGGAGAACGTGCCCCAACACGGAATACAGGCACGTGGCCTGTGGTCTAGCGCTGGCCTAGCTCTCAGGCTCCCTTCAGACATGGCCTGACCACCGCCCCCCCTCACCGTGCGCCGCTTTGCCACACCCCTGCCCTGTACTTCAGTCACAAACCCACATATGGTTAGATCGATCTGCTACTTCTCTCTCACCTCCATGCCTGTGCTCTTCCATCAGCAAGGCAAGGGACAGAGGAACAGGCAGGCACATGTCTATGCAACTCAGCTCTAATATCCCCACCAGGAAGACAGACACTCCAGGCAGCAGTCAGTTCCTTTCCTCTGAAGCTCCCATGACACCCCGACCACCTTTATCTCAGCCTTGATCACACGACGCAGAAATTAACTGTCTTTTCCTCCACTGAGTACATGGTAAATGCTAAATACATGTCTAATGAGTGAATAAGCAAATCTGAGATCAAAGCATCCCTTTTTCTAGTGCCACGTGGGATCCCTGTTAAGTCTAGACACAGGCTGAACGCTCTGCAGGAACGGAATAGGGAAGTGATAGGAACTGGAGCCAGTCCTAGTCCATGAAATCCCAACTCTGTTCTCTCTGAATCAGGGAGGTTACCAAACTAGAGCAAATTATGACTGAATGTTGGCAGGGATGGGCTGGATGCCCAAAAGAATAAGGGTGGCAGTTCTCAACTATGTTTGTATAGTAAAAATCTCTAAAGTATTAAAAGTGTATTTTACCCTGTCTGTGTGGCTCATTTGGTTCAAGTGTTGTCCCATACACCAAAACGTTGTGGGTTTGACCCCAGTCAGGGCATATACACAGGTCGCGGTTCAATCCCCCGTTGGGGTGTGTACAAGAGGCAGCTGATTGGTCTTTCTCACTCACTCTGATGTTCCTCTTTCTCCAATCAATAAACGTATCACTGTATGAGGAGTTAAAAAATAATAATAAAAACATGTATTTCACTGCCTGGTACTTAGCTCCAGAGATTACTTTTTTCCTATAAAGGTATCCAGTCACTATTACTTTTAAAAAGCTCTACAGATAATGCTAGAGTTCTAAAACAATGACTTATCCGAGTTAATATCAATTAAGAACCACCATTTCAAATATTTTTATTCACACTTGGATATGGTCACATTTACCAGCCTATATGCAGCCACAGCTGTACACGGTCTATCTCTGCCGCTCACTGCTGACGAATGAGCACCCGTTGTTGTCTATGTACAGACACTTCCCACCGCCTGCCTCATTGATTCAGTCAGCAAATGCTTCGTGAGTGCTTGATGCAAAAGACTCACTGGAAATACACAAAGGTAAGACTTACCCCTAATCCTCAAGGAGCTTACAATATTTTAGGTCAAATCACAATAACAGTTGATAGCAAAAGACGGTTCACAGCCCTGTAGCTAGTCAAGTGCCATGTGAGTGCTAGCGACGGTAAGTGCTTCATGCAGTGACGTCCCTCCATGGCAGAGCTATGACTGTCAAGTATGCTGTGAATTACAGTGCGTTGAATTCATGGAGGAAACAGCAACTCCCAGCCAACAAATAGCTCTAAAGTCAACCTGGATATTCATTCATTCATTCATTCTCTCCATTTACTGCATATTTATGTAACATACACATTACATGAAACACACAACAGTGGCTTTCAGATACACAAGGGTACAGAAGGCGAAGGTGACCCCCTAGCCTGATGGGATATAGTATGAAAGAGACTCTATTCATTATGCACTGACATCCTCAACTGCCACTATGGTTAATGCTGTAAAGGGCAAGTCTATGTTCCCAGGATGTAATAGATGCTTGTAAGTCAAGGACCACAGAGATCTAGGTCCCAAGGACATAAGAGGTAATGTGCTCAACTTTACCCGCAAACTAACTTGGTGGCTTCAAAGTGGAGCATCAGGAACAGCCTTGAAAGGAAGCTGGTAAGCTGAGGAGGCTCAGGCTCATCCTCCCTGCTGGACAAAATTCTCTCTCTGGCAGAGAAATAACCTGTAGGGATTTGCACGGTGCCATGCGCAGATGGGGCTTAATGAACGTGGTGATGATAATGATGATAATTATTCAAATTCGTTCCTATCTCTACACCCCAGGGAGGTCAGTGCTGCCTTTTGTCATCTGACTAAATTTGAGAGGTGACCCTTCTTCCTAAGTTTTATTCTGTAATGTCTTCCCACGGATGGTGTGGTGTCTTTCTGCCTTTACATGAGTCAAATCAGCATATGCTCAGCAGTGTGCCAGGTACTCGGGAGGGCATGGAAGAAAAATGAAATTGTCAGGAGGCAGCGGGGCGGGCCGACACTGACGCCGGGGCCGGGGGTGGGCCTCACACAGGGAGTGTCTCCAAACAGGGATTTTCAGGGGTGAGGGCCTGATAATAAAGAGTTTGTATTCATTTGTCTATACTTTAGTCCTTTCAGAAAGGAATTTATGACTAGTTAGAATAAAATAAACACATATACTCAATAAAGTTAAAGAAGAAAAAGCAAAAAATATATAACCAAGGGGGCCAGTGAAGTCAGCATGACCGAGCACCGACTGGAGCTCTGGCATTCCGAGAAGACGGGGCAAAGGGGAAGACCAGGTCCCAAGGTTTGCATTCCCCGATGGAAGGGAGTTCCAGAGAGACAGATACATCGGAGCATAATGTAATACCTTACCAGGAATGGTCTACATCTTCAATAATGAATGATTTTCACAGCACATGCAAGTTATCTTCATAGTGCTTTTTAAAATTATCAATAAACCCAAGGTATAAGCATTACAGTATGATTTATCAAAGATAATGCAATTGAGGAAGATAAGCTAATGCCCTTCAAGTATGTGCTTTCCTCGTGACCTAACTTGATGAAAGGAGAGAGGGAGATGACTCGGGGTGGGAAGCGTGTGATCATCGCTTCTCTTCCCTGATCGCTGGCAAGAGCTGAAGAGTATAAGTCCGAGAAACACAGGGGCGCTGGGCATCCTTGTAAGGGGCTCAAAGGCTTATCCTTGGATGCCTGGAATCAGAGACAAAGCTAAGACGCCTGACCAGCTTCTGGCTGGACTGTGTGGTGACAAGTCCCTGGAGTACCTTTGGGAAGCCAAGATGTCCCTCAAGGAGTGGCTTTGGGTCCACTGATCCCCCTGCCCGCATGATATGCTGAGACTCTAGAATACTGCTTCCAACAGACTTTTCTCTGATGATGAAAATGTTCTCTGTCTGTGTTGTCAAACACAGTAGCCACTAGTTGTCACATGTGGCTATTGGAGTCTTGAAATACGTGTCAGTGAGGAACTGATATTTAGATTTTATTTAATGTTAATTCATCAGAATTTAAATTTAGATAGCACGCATATTTCTAGTGGCTGCTGTATTTGACCGAGCAACCCTAAAGATCCACATATTGGAAGTGGGCAAGGGCATCCCTGGCTCGAAGAGCTTTGTAACAGGCACTCCTCGTACCCCAGCCCAGAGGTGTTCTTGAGGGCCCCTCAGGATATGTCAGAATCACAAGGTTCCTCCAGGCACTTGAATAAGCTGGTCTGTTCAATGAAACTATTCGGTATCGGCCACACAAATTCTGGAGAATGTTTGCCAAACACAACATTTGATGTTTTGACAAAGCTGGGGTTGAGCCGTCCTGATACTGGGTGACTGTAAGGACCCATTGCTTCCCCGAGCCTTGCCTAATTCCCGTGTAAACCATGGTCATAAAACACCGTCAGGCACACAAGCAGCCGCTCTCCTCCTAATTGCTGTGGCAGGAGGGCATGCAGGGAGTTCAGCTGGACGTGGTAATTAACTCCCACCTTAATGGTCTAGAATAAAACACACCTCTGTTTTCAACACTTGTGATTAAGATCTGACACGTCTGGATATCATTTCGGCTTACCCCTAACTCTTACAGTGGTAATAAGATACAACCTTTGCAAGGGTATCAGTGGCTGGTGATTTTGGTTAAGTCTGGCCCTTAGCTGACTTCAGTCCACAAAGAAAAAGGCCAGTGAAAGAAGCACGAAAGCTGCCAGCGGTTCTGGATCCATTTTTCCCTAAGTCGAAAGAGCACACCCGTTACATAAAATGTTTAGAAACATGAGTTAAATTTTGTCATAATGCATTAAAGCTGATTTCAGAAAAAAGAAATTGCAAACCTTTTTCTGGTCTTCTATATAATAACAAATATAACTTTGTATTAAAGAACATTCTTGGCAAGAGTGACTGAAGGGATTATGGAATAGAAGCCTGGTGATTTTTAATTCCAAGGAAGTCTGGGAGTTAGTGGGAGAGCGGCGCGACTGGGCCTGAGCAGTCACCGCGGGGACGACGGGCGCCGTGGAAGCTGGCTGAACACCATGCTCTGCTTAGCAAGAACGTGCTGCTTAAAGAACAACTGGAACATCACCCCAAACAGACGCCAGGTCCGGATGGCAGAGTGGGGTTAGAATTCGGGAGTAGAGCCTCTTGAAGAACTAGGGGAAATAGGTCAAAGAAGAATTTAAAAAGAACTCAAAGAAAGGGTTTTGTGAGAGACCTCATAGAAATCAAGTTGCCTGGACGTCTCCGCTCCAAGGTTAGCCTGAGGAACTTGGTCTACACACACCCTTCAAAAGACTACGCAACAGTAAGCCTGACTATCCACTGCACGATGCAACACGTCGTAAATCTCGGAATTGGTTCACTGTGTCTGCTGTGGTTTGTCCTAGGCCTTCTTCCTTAATCTACTTTTGCTCTATGCCAATTCTGACATAAACATATGGCTAAAAAATAATGAGCTAAAATTTCCTTGCAGGTCTGGGTTTCTCAATCTAATATCCTACATGTGGAGCTGTCTCTAATCCCTCCACTTCCAAAAAACAAATCTGGAATAAGATGGAAAACACAGTCAGGAAAACTAAGGGGCCTGTAATTTTGAGGAAGGAAAGGGTTGTACTTTGGGTTAATCCAGCGGGGCCTGGCAATGAAGAGAAAATCACTGGAAACAGTTTACATAGAACTGGGCTCAGCATTTGGAAGAGGATTACAAATGGTGCAGGTGGCAAGGCATCGTCCACTGAGCTGTGGGACAAAGAAAAGAGAGCTCCCGGCCATACAGTGAGAGTCAGGAATCCTGGACCTGCGAAGTTGGAGGCGGCAACTGCCAGGCATCACAGGGGAAGGCGTGCTCCCCTGCTCACAGCAGGGGCCGCACTGTGGGCGACCACACCCCAAGCCTTCGGTGAGCCTTCGCAGGGAAAGGGAAGAAGGGGTGTTTGTGGACAGGGGCTAGCCCCTTGGTCTTTGAAAATTCAGTAAGCACCAGCGCCTGCTCTTTGCTCCCTCTTCTTGGCGCTGCAGCTGCTCCTCCACCTCCATGACTTCTTGAATCCTCAGCACCAACCACACATCCTGCTCAGTTGCTGGAAGGGTCTTTCAGCCACGCCTCTTTCCTGCAACCTCTTTTTTGACAACCCTTCTCTAAAACTTCCCAGTTTCCTTCCCTACCCCTTTGCCCAGTGCCAAAAGGGAGGAGGAACGAAAACAACCGAAGACAACAGAGCGGCCACGAGGCAGGGCTAGCAAGCCATGTGTGGGGGAGACGGAGCCCTGCCCGAGTTCTTCTCCCTTAAGGAAAATTAAAGACAGACGCACTATCAATTCGCTCCCAGAAGTTCTGCCTGGGGCCCAAAGGAAATAAATGAAAAGGGTGGAAAATCCTAATGAAATCTCTAGTCCAAAAGGCACAATGACCCGAGGCCACACAGGGTCAAGGATCATGACAATTTAGTGGGAAGCAGTCTTCGCAGCCGACAGGAGCCGAGGGCCTCGGCCAACTCCCTGCCACATTCGGCGTGGCCCACCTGTAGCAACGGCGAGCCCACTGCAGGCGGCTCACCAAGGTGCACTCTTCGGCGGTGGACTCCTGGAACAGGTGTACTGGGGTGAATATGTGCCACGTCAAAGGATTTCTCACTAGAAAAAAGGACCTGTGAGCCCAGGTTGCTACACCAGTAAATAAAATGGGGCATCATTACATATTTTTCAGCTTCATTTGAACTGACTACCCAATGCAAAGCTATGGAACACAGCATTCTATCTGCCAGAAAATTCCATCTACATCCATTTTTCAGGAGTGTGTCTCTTGTATAAATGGAGAGGAGAAGAGGGTAGAAGGAAGACTCTAAGAAAGCCACCACGGGCACACCCAGTCCAGCTAAGAGGTGGATGGTGAGGTGCACAGGCTCGGCTGGAGCCCTGGGAGAGGCTGGCAGGGTGCTAAGGACTTCTTGACAGCCGTGCGGTGCAGAGGGCCCCTGCCACCGTCTTCCACGGCCGTCCTTCCTTCCAGCTCTGCGGCTGGGACCTAACTGGGCCCCGGGGGGGGTGGGCAAGCCCATGTCAGTGCAGGCTGGTGGAGGCTTCTGGAGGAGGCTCCTCTCTTACCAACTGAGTCAGAGAAAGAGGGGAGGGAGAGAGCCATAAAGCAGGAGAATTTTCTGAAACGTGGATACATGCAAATTCCCTTTTCTACCAGCTAGAGGCCCAACCCTCTGAAAGGGCTGCTCCCCCTCACCAACTTCCCTGCCACCACTGCTCAAACGCTAATTATTCCTTAAGGGTCAAATGGCAGCCAGGGACAATAAACTCTTAAGAAACAAAATGCCAGGGTTCTACAGTGTATTTTTTTCCCTCTTGGCACTGTGTGTGTGTGTGTGTGTGTGTGTGTGTTTTTACCTTGACCGGCACTTCTAATTATTTTAGAGGGAAGAGGGAAGATAGGAAATCAAAAGATGTGGTTCAAAACACAGCTCTCTCTTCCTCCTGCCGGGGTGAGCCTGTCTCCTGTGAGATAATAAGCATGAAGTGGATGGCAGGCTGCATGCACTCCCCAGACAATGGCCGGGGACCAAAAGGAAGCAGCCGGCACAGGGGAGGCTGGCAACCTGCTGTCGGCGAAGGGTTAAAGCCTGCTGCCTCCTCCGGAACCCTGCCTGCCTTTCCATAAAGAGCACAAAGCTCAGTGGGGCCCAGAGGAAACTCCCACCGGGTCCCTATTAAAACAGATCAAGTCACACATGTCGATATCCCCATTTCATAGATGCTATAATTTGTCTGACAGGAGTGAATCCTGCTGATCTAAGTCAGGGCAAGGGAAAAAAAGGTCTGCTTGACAGGAAGACCCGCTGAGAGCACAGTGGTTTTCTGTATCTGGCCTTTATAAGAAAGCCTTAGGTCCACCTGATCAGCAATGCTTTGAAAACAGGGTGTGTCCCAAGTAGACAACATGTACACATGGTGCGTGTGTACACACACACACACACACACACACACACACACAGAGTGTATTGTTCTGATCTAACTGTGAGATGTTTAAAAACGTACAACAAAGCTTTTTCCGATCCCAGTGGAGCACAGGATCAAACCCAGCCCTCCCTCCAGTAATCCTCATAAATGCAGTGCCTGTGTTCTAACAAAATCCAGGGCCGCTGGTACAGCGCCTTTCTTTCCCTCTTGTTCTCCTTTTGTGTTTTTCTTTTTTTCTTGCTCTCCCTCCCTGTCTTTCCTTCTCTGACTCTGCCCCTTGCCAAAGGCATTAAAAAGAGATGAGAACCACTCTACAGAGCGTTGCGGGGCGGGGGGAGGGGTTAGGGTGGGTAACTAATCCACTGGCCCTGCTTTGCTGGGGAAGCAGGTTTTGAACAAGGCCCCTGGCACAAATGAGATGAGTTTAGTGATCACAGTTTAATTCTTAATAGGGCACTGCGTGCTCTGCGGATATGAAATATACAATATGGGGGAGATGGCATCCTTTCTGGAATTGGTTTTTCCTCCTGGTTAATGAGGGTCAGGGGAAAATGAAGGCATGAAGGCACAAACTGAGATACTAAGTACAACCCACGAGGCAACCCCTCCTGGGAGATACTGCTGGAGGGGGCCAGGGCCACCTTTGTTGTCCCTCAGGGTGGCTGGATCACAGAAGGTTGAGAGGATGTTAGGAGCTGTGGCGGTCTCCTGAGACTTGCCCTGCCTCCCCACAGAGGGAAGGTGACCTGCCCAAAGAGGCAGCAAAAGCCCAGAGCTACCTCCTGGCTTCTCGAGAGAGGTCTCCTGGGCCCAGCTCGTCACAACTGGACTAATGAAATGTTTCATTCTCTCAACCAGTAAGGATGTAACTAACAGATAAGTAAGCATATTGATAGGTGTTAAAAGGCTAGTCTAAGAGGAAAGAAAGGATGCAAACTCATTTATCTCAGAGCTTCCTTTGAAGGTCCTTCTCAAACCTTAGGTGGAGCTATTTTTGCTTAGGTTTGTTTCCCCATTTTCCAAGTTAACTTGTTACAGGGAATACATTTCCTGCAGATCTGAAGCAGAGAGACAATGACTTTAAATGGAGGTACCGGATGAAAGTAGCTGCTTATACTTTAAAGAATCCTTTCTGTTATGCGTAATGGTTACATTTCCTTTGGAGGGAATACAGAGACAGAAGAAAGCTAAGAAAGGGACATAAATGTCAGCAGACGTAAATTTCATAAAACTATAATGCCTAACCTTAAAGGCTGGTAACCCACAAGTGAATAATTTAACTCCTCCCTCCCCCCTTCTCCCATTCACTGAGTTTCTTATGAATCTGCCCCCACCCCCACCCCGCAATTTCTTTTATTCCTCCTCAGAGAATAAAGTCCAGTAGAAGCTTAGACCCCACTAATCCTTACATCCCGCTGTAGCACCTGCAGGATAACTAGCCGTCTAGTCCCAACCACTTCCTGAGCCAGCAGGAGCAGGTGGCACCCAGAGCCCATGTCTGACCGAGTCTCCCAGCACCCGCTTCCCTTCCCGGGTAGAGAGGCCAAATGCTTTCTCCCATCCCCCCTGCTGTTCCGGTCAGCAGGAGAGACCTACGCACAGGTCAGTGGGGGTGCTCCTACTTTTTCAGATAAAAAAGGATAACAGGCACTCTTCTCTGAATGCAGACATGATGTTCAGAGTTGCAACTGCCATAGCGTGGCCATGAGGAAGAGGCCGGAAGAGTCTCAAACACGGTGGTCTTTCCTGCTGAGCCACTGAACCAGCGACAGAGGTTACCTCTCCGGCTTTCTTACAACCACATGCAAAAATAAATCTTTAATTATTTCAGACACTGCTAGTAAAGCTCTCTGTTACTTGCATCTGAAAGCATTCCTAAGTGGTACAAACAGGCTGCAGACTGGATCTGCTTTTCTGTCCTTTACCTCTGCTCTCTAAGGAGGGAGGGCACTCTTTTTGCTAATAGAAATTCTTTTCTGTTTTTAACCCTGTCTCTTAAGATCTCCTCTGGGACCTCGTTCCATCAATAATCCCATATTCCCTGTTCAGTAATTCCCACTGCTCACGCTCAAGTTTCTCCAATCTTAAAAAATTTCATTTTACACCCTATTTAAAGAAATATCTTTTGGTTTGCAAAGCATGTTTACTAACTATGAAGACATACAATAAGTCTGACCACTTACTCCTTCACTTTTTCATGTGACAACCATGTATTGAGTACGTGCAGCGGGCGGGGCACGGCATCAGACACTGGGGACTCAGTGGTGTGCAAAAAGAGGCAAGACGCTGCCTTGTGGAGCTCAGAGTCAGCGATCGCCCCACCATCAGTGCTGAATTCGGGCTGCAGTCCTCAGCGGGGCACGGGGTGCCCCTGGGAGGCCATGCCAGCCCTATCAGCTCTTAGAGTCAGATGGTACCTCGGACAAGAGTGTGGGCTTCAGGCTAGACATGGGTCCTCCAGCTAAGCGATGCTGAGAAGACCCTGAGCCCAGTGTCCTCACTTGACAAATGGGACTAACGCCCACATGTCCCTCCCTGCACTGCCCCCAGGATGACACCATGCCAGTCACAAGAGCTCAGCGCAGTGCCTAGCACAGAGAATGTGTCTGCTAAACATCACTATTGTTGTTTGCATCGCTTCTCAGCAGATTCAGATGAATGGAACAGGGGGACTGAAGAAGATGTATAGAAGGCATTTCATTCAGGTCTTTGTCTTTTCCTTTCTGGAGAAATCCCTCCATTACACACCTTCTGATAAAATAAAACTTTCTAAAAGAACACACTGCTCTTACCCTCTCTCAATCTTGTATCGGGACAACTGTGTACCTGGTAACAACAGCCCA
Source organism: Pteronotus mesoamericanus (assembly GCF_021234165.1). Lineage (NCBI taxonomy): Eukaryota > Metazoa > Chordata > Mammalia > Chiroptera > Mormoopidae > Pteronotus > Pteronotus mesoamericanus. The sequence goes on from NW_026555308.1 coordinate 17,449,253, forward strand.
GTTGACCTCTACCGATGCCAATGGGGGGCCATGCGCATTACTGTCTGGATGGCTCTTAAGCAGACCAAATGCTTTTTACACGTTCCTCCTAAAACAAGCCACCAAACTTGCAGGGCATATTTTTTGTAGGCTAGGCAGGAAAATCCTAAACCTTAGAATCCTAAAAAATCCTAAGCCATTTATGTCAACTGAGGAAAGTACGGATCTTCATGAACAGTGGTGATCAGGGCCGAGGGCCTGCCAGGCTCCAGCTGCCTCGCCGCGGGATTCTCGGTCAAGCGGGGGAATTCTGACCTCAGCAATGAGTGTGCTGGGAAGGTACGCAGAAGACCCACTCAGTTTTGGACCAAAAGAGGTTTAGCCTATTCATTTTTTCCTTCCAGGCATTTCCTAGCAGGTACACGTACACCCGAGATTCCCAGTGTCCCCCTCACTCCACCCTTTTCATCCTTGCCACCCACAACTCACCCCATCATCCAAGACACATGTCCTAGCTCCTTTCCAAACAAGGAATTATTTTGTGTGTCACTGACCTAGAGCCTGGGAAAAACAGAAAGATCGGGGGGAAACAGTCCCAGATGAACTCCCATGCACACGGTCAGCCAGCTGTGCCTCATCCAGCACTTGTGTTTTCTTCTTTCTAGAGAGCCACACGGGCTGCCTGGAAAGGCCCCGGCCTACGAGCTGCAGTGACGAAACTCTGAGTTCAGCCAGTGTCCAGTCTGGAAGGCAGTGCACAGCGCACGTGATCAGAGCTGGGCGGCCGGGGGCGCTGGTGTAGGTCGGCCCCGCAGCCGGCTGGCCTCTGGGTCCCCGCCAAGCTGCGGGCCTGCCAGGGGAAGCCAATGTGCTCAGCACGAGAGTGCCAGCTGGCTGGGCTTTCTCCCCAGGGGGAAGGCTGTAAGCACAGATTACCAGCGACTTTGTTCAGTTCTGCCGCCGCGCTCCCCGGGGAGAGGAACATCACAGCCCAGCAGCAGCACTAATAGGCCCTGATGCGGCAGGCCCAGGCTCAGGAGGCAGCGCCGCGGGGGCTGCGGCAGCAAGGAGGGCAAAGGCCACGCCTTCGAAGCCAACAACCGGCTCAGAGCCTGAACCTGACAAGGAAGCGCTGCAGCATATTCCGATCCCAGCCTTGCGGCACGAAGGAATAATTTCACTGCTTACCCGCTCTTTGATGTCCACACCAAAAAGCAGCCTCCACTTTAACCCCATCACGGGGACCCCTAGAGTCCAGCAAATTACAGAAGAGAAACTAAAACTTTCCTTTGCTTCATTTCAAGGACCTGTGACCGTGGCGTCACATGAACTGCCACAGCCAAGGAGTTGTCATGGAGACAGTGGAGGCGGCATAACTGATGTTGGTCTCCACTTCCATAAAAAAGAAAAAAAAGTAATTTAAATTTTATGTATAAGACCAGTTCATTAGACTGAGAAATTAAATTGATAATTTCTTATTTTTTTCTCCCAGAGGGATTTCTGAGATCTGTAGACCTACTTCTGTAAAAGTTTGCTGGGATTTTGGCTGTAAAACACTCAGGGGCCCAGGAGGGCGCGCAGACCTGTCCTGCCAGTCACAGCTCTGACCTGAAACCGATTCATTTCGAGAATCCCTAGGGGTGGCTCCTTCCCTGGCTTCACTTTCACGTTCCGTATTCAGCTGCCCCCACCCTCCCAGCACTCACTGTAGGTGTGGTGGGGTTCATTTGGAGCTGGGGTGACAAGCCTTGGAGAGTTTTGGTCACTAGAGGCACCTTTTGGACACTAACCTAAACAAGCACGTACGTGAACTTAAATACGTATTTGTGGAACCATAGGCAGGTCCCCAACAAAGCCTAGTTTAACCACAAGGGTTATCAACGGGGGACACTGCCCCAACGGGAGCACCCCAAGCTGCCAAAGAGACCACGCTCAGACTGATCTCTCTTCTTGCACGTATGGACCTCGGCTTTCTTCCCTTCCTGTCCGCTCCCCTTCTGCTGGACTTGTGATTGAAACCCAGGCACCTCCATCCCCTGGGCTCAGCAAAGCGTCCCCTCCCTGCTGCCCTTCTCTTCTTCCTCCCTGGGGTTAACACTGTCACTTGGGACTTACAGAGGCCAGCCATCCTCGGCAACGCTCCCCTGGGCTGGCCGCTGAAGCCCCAGCCTGGGAGGAGGGAGGCTTAATGAGTTCTCGCCCGGGTCAATCCCTTACAAAACACACCTAACACAATACCCCCCTCGTCTCCTTTCATAATATGTAGGCAAGCTGTCATCAGAATCTACTGTGACACTCCCGAAAATCTAATATTACTTGCAAAAGAGCATTCTATATTCTCTGTGGAAATGTCTCCAACAGCCTTGATTTCAGCGGTTCAATCAGGAAAGAAATGATTCACTTTTAAGGCAAAAAAAAAAGATACACACACACACACATATACATACAGACATATATATATATATCTGTATATATGCCTCTCCAACCTCTTTTCCTCTTGCTATTCTGGGGCTTGTCTTTAATGAGCAGCTCCAAATGACAGCTTTAATCACTGCCTCTGGCCACTGAAAGAGGCCGCTAATGATAGGAAAGAACATAGGGCCATTTGCATCAATCAGCTCCAGTCTAAATCACTTTTTATGATAATGCACCCAAGCGAAGAAGAAAGTCTCTGATGTCGCCTGCATGATGATGTACCACTGTGCTGTCTCCCCAGCTCAGACCTCCACATAAATCTCTTAAAGAGGCATGCACCCCAGCCTGGACTGCCCAGCAGTGCCCTCATTTTCTACACCATTAATGATCCACCACCAGGGCAGAACCATGAGGGGCTAAGCAATCTATTCCTTTAGTTCTCAGTTTTGGACAGAGACCTTCTGTTAAGTGAAATAATTTTTTTTTTTAAAGGTATGGGAGAAGAAATAAATCCTGACCTGCTCTGAAGAGACTTGTTTATGACACCATTCACTGTGCTTGTATTCTAACCTTTCCAACAAAAATAAAGGTAGAACAAAAATAAAGGTAGAGACATTGCCAAACCTGGTATTTGCTAGTCCTCCAAATGGAAGGTCATGTTATGCGATGACAAGAACAACGGACACAGAACTCTGAGGCCTGGATTCCAGCCTTGCTGCCTTAAGACCATGTGACCTTGGAAAGATGTATTAGATCCCCTGGGCCTCAGTTTCCCTAACTTAAAAGGGCAATACTAGATCCTTTCCAAAATTTACATCCAGTAGTGAAATGCTCTGAGTCTAAGACTGTCAGAAGTGGCGATTTCTACATCTAGAACCTATTCCTGCTGGGGGAAAGGCTGACCGTTCCCCTTCCTGGACCAGGGGTCTGAGCAAGCACAGCGCGCGATGTCAGCACGCAGCACGCTGCTCTCTCTGCAGGGCCCCTTATCACATGAAGTCTGCAGATGACTTCCAATGTTTTGCATCAACTAAAAAATAATTATTAAACAACAGCACAGTCCCTTCTGATGCTGGGACGGTTCAAACACAGGAAGTTTCTGTATTATGTACTCTGTGTAAAATTAAGAAGCCTATGGTACCTCTTTCATTTTCCCCAAACTAATAAACAAAGGTCTATTAGCTAATAACCTGGGTCATCTGTCCTCTTGGTACAGTCAGGAGCAGATATTTTCTGCTACTTTAAGTGTAACAACCAATATAAATATATACATATATATATATACATACACACACACACACACACACATACACACACACACACATACACACACTCTAGAGCTTTCAATTTATTGTCAATGCATGTGGAGAAATGCTGAAAGAAAGCCATTTGAAAGGCTCGCTTTGTAGAAAGTATTACTGCTTTAATGAATGTGACTCTCAGTACACCACAGAAGTCTGGTTTGGTTTGGCTGTCCACACGACAGACTAATTAGTAGTTGCTTTATTTTATTATGCAGAAGGCCATGAGTGGCATCTTGGTAAAGCTAGTTAGAGCCCGTTCTAGTGAGTGAGTGTGAGGTTTTTATTCCTGTGTGCCTCTAGTACCTCCCACACTCCAAAGTGAGGTGCAGGTGGTTATCCAGTGCGATTGTGTGATTGCAACAAAAAAGAACTGGTATTAGAAACGACTTCCAAATGCTAGAAACCTAGGCAGGTGAATCATGGCTTCTTTTAGGGCCACCTCTCTCCTGGGTCAGTCAGGGGTATGTGCGGTGGCAAGGGACAGACAGCCTGAAATAAAAGTAGCTTCAACCAGACTTCTCTCTTTTAAAGTCAAAGTCCCAAGGCAGGCTAGGCTGTCTAGGCCTGGTGTGGCACGCTATAACATCAGGGACATGGGGTCTTTCTAGACACACTGCTGTTTCTGCCTTTACCGCCTTCCGTTCCCAAAGCCACATCGTAGCCCAGGACCTGTCTACGTTCTAGACGGGCACGGCCTTGGCCCTGTAAGGGTGTGCCCTACGAGCAGCACATGCTTCCATTATACCCATTTGCTGGAGGTTAGTGCTGTAGCAGCACCTTGCTGCAAAGGGAGGCTATGAAATGTAGTCTTCATTCTTCTTAGCTGGGATGTTTGCAGGATACCAGGAAACTAATTATCTTCACTAGAACGCACGGGGGAGGCCCCCCATGGCACAAACAACCCGGGACGTGGGGGCAGAGGCAGGGGCGCTTCTTCCTGTCATCAGGGTGTCCCCATCTGGGGACGCTTCTGGGTGTCTTTCTATTTTCCTAAGGGGGACCCTTTGAAAAAGTTATTCAAAAAGAATCAAGAAAATGGGTCAGAGAATCATTTGGACACCACGGGAAGCAGCATTTTAAAACCTCCCAGACAAAACAACAGGACACTACATTTTGTCTGTCAGATTGTCAAAGAATAGCTAACAAAAGAGAAAGCGCTTGGAGTTGGCAAGGGGTCTGTGAGACAGGCGTCCTCACATGCTGTGCTGCGGCTGCCAGTGGTTTTACTGACGTCCTCACAGAAAGGCCTGTTAGGTAACTATTTGTGAAAATAAAGGCCTTTAATTTCTTAGTATAACACAGTGACCACCAGTACTTCACATGTGAAATTCCTCCCTGGAAGTGATTAACTTCTAACTTGAAGAGTGCAGATAGCAGCAGGCCTCCTACAGATTTACTCCAACCATGCACAAGCAGCTTCCCTTTAGACAGCTCTATTTTTTTTCCTAAAGCTAAGGATCTGGTGGAGAAATTAATAGATTTTAAAAAAGAACAATCGTACACATCTTCACATCGTCAAGTTGGCCCCCGTCTCCCGGGCATGGCAGCCCATGCCCCAGCGCACCGCTGTGCCCCACGCTGCAGCGCAGGCCCCGGAGAGACGCGCTCCACGCCAAGGAAGTCGGGCAATAGTGCTCAGCGTCACCCGATGCTCACTATCTCTAGGGTTTAATCTCCCAAAGTTCCCCACACTCCTCCATTCACATCCTCTCTGTCTGGAGTTGGCTCGCATCTTGTCTAGACTTGGCTTTTCTAACACCTGGCACCTGACTGTTCTGTACCATCCCTATCATACACCTGCATTAGTTTAGTTTTCTCCATAGGTTTTCTGTCAATGGTTCCACCCCAAGGCTTCAACCGATTATACGTTCCAGCACAGAGATATATACATTTTAAAAACAAGAGCATTCCCGTCAGGATGGCAGTATTGAAGAGTTGATGACTACACTCCATGGCCTTCTCACACGGGGCGAGCCCCTTGCAGCCACTCAGGGAGCTCTGACCCCAGCGCCCCATCTCTGCCTCCCAGCGGAGCACGGTGAGAGCAGCACGTCCTTGCTTTAAGAAGTAGGCCAACTGCTGACAGGCCCCTGGACCTAACCAAGAATGACAAATGCATATGTGTAATTATTTATGAATTACAAGTGGCCCAACAAAGACTATGAAAATAATTGAAGATCTTTGGAAAAGCTTACGTATACTGCACTACGTAATATAGCTTCGTGAGGCCATCGGTGTACTTCACAACTCTCTTCAGTTCCTAACATGTGGCCTGCACGCAGAAGGTGCTCAGTAAATGTTTGTTGCCAGACTGTATGAGTGAAGCTTGAAAACCAAGAACCAAGTATGTCCCAAACATAATTATTTATAGGTTGCAAAAATAATTTTTCTTTAAGAATCACAGATGACTGGAGTGGCAGGGACTCCCAAATCCTAAATCGAGTTAACCCCATAGGCTTCGAGTAGAATCCCTCATAGCCCTCAGATCTGGGTGGACTCACTTTTAAAGGTCTGGAGGTGGTATCTTCTTCACCTCTTAGGATAATATGATCCAGTGCCCCATAAGCTTGCATGACAAAGCTGACCTCAGACAAACCCTAATTTTTCCACTATTTACTTGAAGTGTTCCAGGTATGTTTATATAAGAGGAAGGAGGGAAGGAAAGAAGGAAGGAAGGAAGAAAGGAAAGAAGGAAGGAAGGTAGGAAACTGCAACTCATAGTGCACAGCGCAAGGAGTATCTGGAAGTGAACATGACTGATTACAGTAATTGCGTTGTTAGACATCTTTTTCATGCGAGACCCCTAGTCCAGTACCTTTTGAATTACTCCACCTGTGAAGCTCAATACCATACTATTCTAGTTCTAGGGTTATCATTATTCCTATTGCTCTCATTGAGCAACAGGTGGTTAGCAAAAGCTGAAAACCAAGGACAGGCAGACTTCCCAGTGTTTCCAGGGGATGTAAAATTGAGCACAGTGCAAGGGCAAATGCTGTTTTATGCCAAAGTGGCTATGTCACTGTCTGTAAGTTTAGCCTTAGAGGAAAAAATGGAAAATGTTATGCTAAATTCTTCAGATGCTTTGAAAATGAAGGCTCATAGAGCAGGAGGTGCCCTTAAAAGACCTCATCTGGACCATTCTCCCTCTCAACAGAACTGCCCTAAAACATCACCAAAATAAGAGATTGCAAGTACACAAAGTATAAGATCCCTCAGCATCCCAGTCATTAGTCCACACCTGGTGGCGCTGGCACCTGGCTCTCATTCCCATCACCAGCCTGGGGTAGATAGGGAACTGGACTGAGCAATATTCACGGAAGTTTTCATTCTGTGCATGTATGAAACAGTAAGTGAACCCTGGCCAGGTGGCTTAGTTGGTTGCAGAGTAGTCCTGTGCACCAAAAGACTGAGGGCTCAGTTCCTAGTCAGGACACATACTTAGGTTGTGGATCCACAGTCAGGGTGCGTATAGGAGGCAACCGATCGATGCTTCCCTCTCACATCGATGTTTCTCTCTCTCTCCTCCTCTCTCTCTAAAATCAATGAACATATCTTTGCACGATGATTAAAAATGAAAAAAAAATTTTTAAATCCCAAAAATAAAATGGTAAGTGATACACGTCATTCTGTGGAGAGAAATGCACCATTTACAATGACCATCAAGCCCTGGCCCAGCGGCTCAGCTGGCTGGAGTACTGTCCCATACACCAAAAGATTCTGGGTTAGATTCCCGTCCAGGGCACGTACCAAGGCTGCAAGTTCTGTCCCCGGTTAGGGCATGCATGAGAGGCAACCGATTTATGTTTCTCTCTCTCTCCCTCCCACTTCCTCTCCCTCTAAAATCAGTGAATATATCTTTAGTGAGGATTAAAAAAATAAATAAAATGACCATCAAATGGAACAAAATTGCCCCAAGAAGTCCAATCATCCCTTTATTCAGCCAATGATCACCAGCAGCCTCAGTGAGTCCTACAAAACACAGCTTGCCGCATCTTACAGTAAGTTCCTGTTGTGTGCCAGGTACGTTTTAAACCGCTGTGCTAGGTAGGCCCCGGTTCGAATCTTGCCAAACTTTGGTGTCATCATACAGGCACACCTTGTTTTATTGAGCTCATTTTACTTCACTTCACAGATCTTCTGTTTTCATCAGCATCGTGGCTGGATCCTCTACTAGCAAAAAGATTACAACTTGCTGAAGGCTTAATGAGGGTTAGCCCTTTATAGCACTGAAGTATTTTTTACTTAAGGTATGTATATTTCTTCTTAAGACATAATGCCTTAGCGCACTTAACAGACTACAGTACAGTGTAAACATAACTTTTATATCTACTGGGAAACCAAAAAATTTGTGCAGCTCGTTTTATTGTGATACCCGTTTTATGCTGGTGGTCTGGAACTGAGCCCACTCTGTCTCTGAGGGTTGTGGTTATGTCTGCCTATCTCACAGGGTTTCTGTGGGAGTATATACTCAAGAGCTAGAGCACCTGCCTATGAGTCCTCAGTAGAAACTAGTTATTATTATCTCTGCTTCAGAGACACTGGGGGAGACTGGGCATCCTTAAGGGTATATTTCTTCATTAGGAATACAAAGCAGCCACTTAAACTACTGGAAAAAGCATCTCCCTAACAATACAGTGTTTTCTTTCTTGCTTATTCTCTGTCTTTTATTGGCAGGAGAACTAACACTTGCAGCCCCTCCTGTAAAACCAAGGCCTTGTAAGAATGTCACATGGAAGGCAAAGGTAGAGACTGTTGAATACTCAGGCCCACAGCAGTTTCCTTCCCCTGAAGCACTGGCCCTTACACCACTGACTCAGCATTTCTAAGTCTGGGGCTTAGGGTGGCAGAACCCAGGACGCGGAGGGCACACCGCAGAGGTGACGCCCCAAAGCCGAGATGCTGCGAAGCCTTGTCTGGGGCCCTGGTCTAGACTGAATCACCTCCCCTGGTGCTCATGCCGCTGCTCAGCCTCTCAGAAGGTGTGGCGCTGCCCAGAGTTAATCAATCAGGATCGCCAACCAAAGGCGACTGGGTGTGACGCACAGACACGGGAAAGACTGCAGGTGAAGAAGAGGTTTTCATTGCAAAACTCTTACCCCCAGAATATTGAGAAACTTGCAGATCTCCTCTCTCCTGCCTACTTGGCATAAAAAAAAAAAAAAAAAAAAAAGGGAAGAAAATCAGGTAATGGAATAAAATGTTACTTTTGTCCATCCTTCCATCTCCAATCTGTGTCTATGATTCCAAAGAGCTTTTCATGTCCCATTCTCCAAAATCAAAACAAACACAAAAGGGAAGTGTGTAGAAGTGCTCTATACAGCTATAACTCACTTTAAAGAAATAAGTAGGTAAAATTCCTGAATGACAGAAGAAATGAATGGTTAGAGGCAGAATAATTTGTTTTTCAACAGTGTTTTGTTTTTCAGAGGATTTGCTTGTCTCTGAGCCTGCGCCCCTTCTGAAATTTAAATGAGGGCTCAAACAACTCCAACCAGACCAATGCACGACTTCTTAGGACACACGCTTATCTTAGACAAAGTGCATCTGAGAGAGCTCAGCTGGGGACAAATGAAAGACAGTCACGATCCCGTGTGTGGGCTCTTCAGGGACACACATTTTGACCCACTCTTGAATTCGGCAGTACCAGCTTTTTGTGTTGTTTCGGTTCAATGAACAGTCACTCAATTGCTCTAATTATTACCTGGTCCACCAAAGGGCTTCTGGAAAACATTCCAGAAATATCCTAACGCCTCAACCTCTCTGCATACTGTTGAAACACTCTTTGGCAGTGACACCAAGGGTGATCTCATAGCGTGGGGAATATATTACTACAATGGGATACACACAGCGCCAACCCCAAACACACACGGGTACGTGGTGTCATGGGACCCTAAACCTCTTGGGAGAGGATCCACTTATACACCAAGAATCAAAACATCCCATCACTAATCCTTAGCAACCTGTACAATAAAACTCACAGATCAGGACACTGGGCCAAGTGCTGATGGACCAGGGGTCAAGTCCTGGCCATGCCATCACCCACCCAATCTTTGATACGCTCCAAGTCGCATCTTGCAGCCTGAGCTTCCTCCTCTGTGAGGCTGGGAGCGCACTTGGGTAAGTTCGACGTATGGCGCAGGCGCAAGACAGCTGCTCTCGTCCTGACACATGCTGCAGCCCTTGGGGTGAGAGTGTGACAAAGGTATTGCTTTCAACACCTCTGTTCTGCAAGTCTGTCGGTGCGCTCTTCCACATTCAAGGAGTCCTGCAGCAGAAAGGAGAAGCTGACTGGAAGCCCCGAGGGCTCGCCTTAGTGTCTTAGGGACCTTGAAACAGGCACCGGCCCTGGGAGGGTTGAGAGCCCCAGAACCACAGCACCGCAGGATCTGCTAGTAGGGAATTAGACACTGTTTAGGTTTAGAACACCTGCAAACTTATTCTCACCTGTGAGATAATAACACTATTAGAGAACTTACAAGAGGATTATTATAACCAACCTTTACAGCCACTGATAAATACAGGCGACAAGTAGTCCTTTTTCCAGATGAGGAAACAAATGAAGCTCTTCACCATTCAGAAGCCGGTAGGGGGCATGATCTGGAAAGAAATCCTGGGATTCTGAGGTCCCCCCCCTAGAGGTGAGTAACCCATAACACAGGAGCGCTATGTGGAAGGCCCACCAGGGGCTTCTGGCCCTCTCTTCTCTACTTTTTCCTTGCTGCCTCAACGCTTCCCAGCCCTCCCAGCAGTCCCCAGCCTCCACAAAAAAAACCTTCCACAACCCCAGCTCGAACTCTGTCCCAGCAACCCACACAGTGTCTTTCTGCAACACAAATTGCAATAGGACGTGAATCTCTCCAGGTCAGTCCTTTACGGTGGACTCTGGTTCTTTCACTGTCCCACATCTAATTAGGACTTTCCAGTGGTTAAAGGATAGGTCCTGGGCTTTCTTTTATAAATCCTGAAGCAGCCGCACAGGTCTAGACACAGAGCAGACATCCTGAGGCCCTCCTTAAGGAGTAAAAGGTTGCCCTACAGAGAATCTGAACAGGCCTTTCTCCAAACCACAGACACGGATGGCCAATGAGAACACGAGAAGGTGCTCAACATCAGGAGTCATTAGGGAAATGCAAGTCAGAACCACAAGGAGATACCACCTCATACCCAGTGGGATGGATATAATAAAATGATGGATAATGTCCAATGTTGCAGAGGCTACAGGGAAACTGGAACTCTGACACATTGTTAGCAGAAATGTAAGATGATGAAGCCACTTTGGAAAACAATCTGGAAGTTCCTAAAACAGCTAAACACAGAATTACCATAAAGACCCAGCCATTCTACTCCCAAGGGATTTGGAAAAAAAAAAAATATGTCCACACAAAAACGAATACAGGAATGTTCATTGTACCATTATTCACCAGAGGCAAAAAGTAGAAACAACTCAAATGTTCCTCAACTGGTAAATAGAATGTGGCATGTCCATACAGTGGAACATTATTTATCTATTAAAAACCATGAAGCATGGATACATGCTACGACATGGGTGAATCTCAAAAACATACCAAGTGTTAGAAAAGAAACACAAAATGTCACATATGGTATGGTCTCATGTCTATGAATGTCCCGTGGCGGCAAATCCATAGAAAGGAAAAGATTGGTGGCTGCCGGAGTTGGGAGGAGGCTGTAAAGAGTGACTAACAATGGACATGAGGTTTCTTTTTGGTGGTGAAATGCAATGAATATGTTCTGCAATTAGTGATAGAAATGTTCTGGAATTAGTGGGGAAGGCACAACCTTGTGAATACACTAAACATTACTGACTTGTACACTTGAAAGGGGTGAATTTTACTGTCGAGATAGAATGTGAATCCTATCTCAATAAAGCTGTTATTAAAAAACAAAACCAACAAAAAAGGCTGTCTTAGAGCAGTGGTTCTCAGACTGGAACTCTCACCTGGAGAACCGGTTTGAACGTAGGTTTCTGGGCGTCGCCCCTAGAGCTTTGGATTCAGCAGATCTGGGACTCAGGAATGTGCATCTCTACCCGCACCTGTGCTGAAGGTACTGCTGTTCTAGAGCCACGTTGTGAGAAGCCCCAGGCTACGAAGACGCGTTTCTGGTCTTGCGTGTGGATGGTGGGCACTGTCCAGTGACGGGCTTGTTTCCCGGCTCTGGGAGTGCTGCCAACAGGACGTACAAAGGCCTGGACATGGCTGCCCAACATGGAACAACTCTAAAGGCCAACCTAACTCCAAAGCTCCTCGCTGTTCAGTGCAGCCTGTCCCTGGGCCTGCATTACTTCTCTCTCTACCTACTGTCCTCTTCCCTCCCACAGGTGCTGATCCTCAGGGCACTCCTGAATCAATATTCTGCTTGCTAAACCCTACTGCAGAACCCGACCAGTCGCAATGCTTTCAAATCATCTAGGGATCTTGTTAGAATGCCAACTTTGATTTTTTAAAAAAATCAGGGGACAGATCTGAGGTCCACCATTTCTAACAAGCTCCTAGGTGATGCGGATACTGCTGACTCATGGTTCGCACTTTGCACAGCAAGGGCCTTCGTGACCTTTAACTACTCTTCTGAGTCCGTGAGGGAAGACTTCTATGAGCCATCAGGTCAAGTATAAATGGGGATGGGTATCACATTTCACACAAAAGGCACTGACATTACCCTGTCCTTCAGGTCCAGGCCAAGGAACACTGGGTTACAGGTGAGTGCCTTTCAACAAGGCCTTTCAGGTATTTCTAGTAGCTAACCCTCCTTGGACAGTGGCCAAGACCAACTTGAGTGTTACTTTCTTCTATGTTCCATTCTTACAGCATGGCTTCAGGGCATTACCTGGGCAGAAGTGAGTAATCTGCATTGTGCAACCAGCAGACAAGTTCTGACTGATACCCACTACACAGCCTTTTCAGAGAACCCAAGGCTGAGTGGGAAGGCACTCCACAGACGGTAGAGGCAGAGGTTGTGGCTGCTACCCTTTCCAGAGCTTTTGCCCTCAAACCAACAGTGTGTTCTGAGTCAGTAGGCCGGTTTGATTCCTGTTTCCAAGTTGGGTCATTTGATTCAGAGTTTGGAATCTGTCTGTTTGTTTGTTTGTTTTATCTGAAGCTGTTCCTAACTTGCCGGGAGCCCCATAACCTGTCTCTCAATTGTTCTATCTGTCCAGGCCGATTTTAGATAAATGTGTGGGTGTCAGACTCCTAGCAGATTATTAAAAGAAGAAAGGGAATTTGGAACCAAACCTTAAAGATGTTATCACAGAAGGAAACTTTCGTACCATTGCACCAAACACCCAGTGGTCCGACGGAGAGTCCCAGGGAGGCTTCAGTGGGGTGGCGTTTCTGAGAGGGTGGCCGTCCTTGACCCTGTTTCTTATACTATCTCACCCTTCTAACGGGTAACAGGCAGGTGTGTGAAAGATCTGTGAATGCTAAGGAGGAGAGGGACAAGTTGCAATCTTTCAGAATTAAGTCTTATGAAAAGGTATGAAAGTTGGCAATATGTCACTCTTGAATGGTACAAGTCTCAAATTTCCATCCATGTTGTGTGTTTAAGAATGTGCCTGTTGTATAACTTCACGAAAAATAAAGAGTCTGCTGTGCTTTGGGCAGAAAACACACACACACACACACACACACACACACACGAATGGCAGTAAATCAATAAATTAAGGCTACATTAGGAATTCAGCTCTGGAAGGACAGACAGTGTGGGCGTGTTTCAACAGTTTTGTTAGACTTTCATGGCAGTAATGAGAAAACAGAGCTGGGGGACAAAGGGAAAACTGGAGTCCTTAAACTATAGTCCTTAAAACTGTGGACAGCAACATCAGCATAACCTCAAGCCAGCTCTCTGCACTGTCCCCAGGCACCTGCAAAGCACCCGGAAGGGCTGAGGCTGAGAGCCACCCAAAGAGCAAATGACCTTCTATACCTGCTTTCTCTGATTGACAATGGGGGCCTATGGATAGGTTTCCAAAGTGCTTTGCAAACTTTAAAACCCATTAAGTATTAAAGACACACGGCTCCATCCCTGCCACTTGCTGTCTCTTCTGGAGTGAAACGCAACGTTAACGGTGCTCCCCGAGCCCACTTTGTGATGTGGGTGCTCTCTAGAGAAGAGCATCCCAGCCCCTCTGTTGAAAAATCTAGACTTTGCGTGAGCAAGGAAAAGAAGTCAAGGTACAAATAAATATTATTATTTGAAGTGCTGATTATTTACCAGTATGCTTGAAACCTAGTGATTTCCACAATTGCTGGAGCATCTTAAAGAAATAAACACACAAATCCCAATGTAGGGTTAAAAGGATTCCCAGGAACTTACACCAAAAATACAAGAAAATTATCCTCTGAGAAGGGATTTCTCTCCAGTTTCACTGCTTCCCACAAAGGGAACAATTTCATGAGAACATAATAGTACAGGAAACAATACACCACCAAAGAGGAAAATAACATCTTTATAATTACAGATCACGTCTCACACAAATTCCACACCTAGACGCTCGCTCTGCTTGGAGGCTGTGCAACTTCACGGAAGCTCTCCCAGGCCCCTTCAGCTATCAACATTTACAGCTTAACAGCTCAATCAGGAGATTTTTGATACAGAAACCCCAGAAAGCAAAACACTCGCAAATGACCCACTCATGTCATTCTTGGGGAATGAGGAAAGCAGTCACAGAAAGCACAGATCAGGGCTCACTCCACAGCAGGGGAGCGCGGAGCTCTGCTGTCTTTGAGAGGACTGGCTGCCAGAGTGCCAGTGGCAGAGATTCTTACCAGGGAGGAGCAGCAGCCAGAAGAAAGTCCTGCCTGGCTCCAGCTGCCGCATCCCTTTCTCAGGAATTCATCTAAGTTCACATTAGTTGAGCAAGGCACCCACATTTATTTCAACCCACTGGTTACTTATCCATTAAATGGGTTTTTTAAACCATCACACTGGTTATTTAATTCCTACCCCATGGCTCCCCCAAGAAATAAAAAGTGCACTATAATTATATAAACTCTTAATTAAACTGAAGAATTCAGTGTTGCCATTACCCATCAGTAATTCCACTCAATTAGGACAATAGACTTCCATTTATTACTGAACTCCTAATTGCTACTCATTTTCCTGGTTAGTAATTGCCAATCCTATCAGACAATGTGCTTAATGAAAATTCTACCATGAAATTATATTTCCGCCCATCAGAGGGAAGGTGGAATCAGAGCGCCCTTACTTGGTCAGGAGTTGGGTCCTCTTCTCCAGCCCCAGGTGACTCCAGGCTGGGATTTTAAAGGCTGATGCTCCCCGGTTTGGTAGCGGTGCTGCGATCCACCGGAGATTTTTACCCACCAAGGAAAAGGCGTATTCAGGTAGCCAGAGAATCCCAAAGCCAAAGACAAGCTTCAGACGACGCAAAAACAAAACCACCCGACGAGGTCACCGGATTTCCAGAAGTTCAGAGTCCTCAAGAAAGACGCATGTGAGGTCTGCAGGCAGGCGGCAGGGGCAGCGTTTGCTGCATCCCCGACAGAGCCGAACCGAGGTCCAGCGAGGGCAGCGGCGCAGCGCCCCGCCAGGCAAGCCTGCCTTGGTGTCTCCCGCGTCCCGCGGCGCCCTGGGTATCCCGCACGGTGCTGGAGGCGGCTCCGGGAGAGCAGCCTACCGGCGGAGCACTGCCCCCGGGAAGCGCGCGACCCGCCCCCGGCTCGCCCCGGCCCGCGGAGCGCCCAGCCCCTCCGCGCTGCTCATGCCGCCTCTCCTAATTAGCCAGGAAGAGTGAAACCCGCGGCGGGCAACTTGACAATTTATTCGCGGCCTGGGGGGAGGTCACCCGCAGTGCATGCGCGGATTGGCTGCGGTGCGAGCCCGGCGCGGCGCTGGGTGTGGCGCGCGGAGGCAGAGAGCGTGCTGGTTCTGAGGACTAGGTCCAGGTCAGGCAGGGACAAGCAGGGACAAGGCGAGGGGCAGTGTGACAGAGCAGTCGTCCTGCTCGCAACCGCAGAACTGCCCCACCCATCCAGACTGCGTGGTTTGGAAGAAAGGCAGCCTGCTGTTTGGGTTTTTGGACGGCACAGTCTCCACCGAGTCTTCCAGTTGACAAATAAGCTGGAGCTCTTTACAGCCAGAAGATGTTCTGACTGAAGTATTTACTCCAACTTCATAGTACGGAGGAGAAAACTGAAGATGAAAGGATGAAGGAGCCTGTAAAGGTGAGAGGGTGGGAAAGCCAGCATTTCTGAGCACCAGGGCTGCCCTGCGGTTTTCTTCCTTGCAGTCGGGCCTCCCAGGAACGCACGCAGAACACTGAGTGTGTGCAATTGGGTCTCTCCCATAACCGGAGAGGTTGATAACTCAGAGAACATTATCTCCATCTTATACATAAATAAGTGGGGCTTGGAATGGTTCAGAAACCTCCTTGCCCCTGAGCTAGTGACAGTGGGCATTCAAACCCAAAGTCCTGATTCCCGGGTTTCAGCCAAAACACCTCAGTGCTCCTTAACCTCGGGGGTGTGCCGAAGAGACACAGTGCCTGGAGGGGCCAGCCAGAAAAACATGGCTAAGGATGATACTCCTACAAACAGCATCTATGAGGGCCTGCTTTAAGGCCAGCTTTGCCCATCTGCCCCGCCAGCAGCCAGCAATCATACGTACAGCGCACTCCATTTTGGTGGTTCTGGACATGTTTATCCCTAACCACAGTCAACACATTCCTTCACCCTTACCACCCACTCCACTCACTGAGTCTCGTCTGACCTTTGCAACACCCATCCACAGAAATGGAAGAAAATTTATAGGTCACAGAGAAGCTGCGAGCTGCAGCGAGCTTTCCCTCTGTGGTCCTTGAAAGCAGAGAGTGAAGAAGGGCTTCCAGCCTGGTCGCCTTGAGTTTAGAATTTAGATTTGCAGAGTTCAGCATCTGAATCACCCTGTCAGGTTCCTGAGGAGGGATGAAGACTTGCCTGCCAGTGCTATCAAAAGACAGCTTCTTTTCGTTAGTGTGGTCCCAGGACCAGCATCATCCAGGAACTTGTTAGATACACAAATTATTATACGCAACTCCAGGTCTACTGAGTCTGAAACTCTGGGACGTGGGGTGTAGCAATCTGTGTTTTTACAGGCCCCCCATCCTCATACACATTCGGGGAGCAGGTGCTGCCTAGAACACCTGCATTGCAATGATGGTCATGGTGAAGTGACCTGCCACATCGTTTGCATAAGGGCCACATCCTAGTCCGGTGACTATGGAATTGGAGGCTCGTGGCCAATAACATTTGTAGCACATCCCTTAACTAATGGAGATTATTGGGAGTGGGAAGGATAATAAGCCCCCCAGTTTCTCAACAATGTTTTCTTTTTCTCTCCTAAACACAAAGGGTAATTTAGTCCTCACAACACCAAAGAAAGCAAGAGCGACTGTTCTTCCCATTTCGTGGATGGGAAAGCGGAGCCCCCTTGATGGGATGGGTGGATTACCCGCTCAGCGGGCAGAGCAGGATGAGAGCAGGGGACTAGCACTAGTCCTGACGCACGCGCAAACTACGAGTAAGTGCTGAGGGTCAGGAGCACGAGTGAAAGCACGGGGCACTGATGGAGACAGTGGGTAATCTTGCTGTCAGGAACCAAGGCTTCCTGTCAAAGAGTAGCATGTTGTGGGTCTCAGAACGTGCTCTTACTCCCAGCGAAAGGGGACGGCATGTCCTTTGAACCAAAAACTTCTAAGTGGGCAACCACAAATTAGTGTATTATACCACATCTGGCGAAGCCTGGCACAGGTCACACCCAGGAGCACCCAATCTTTGTCATTTGCCTGGGAATGCTTACCAATGCAGGGGACGGGCAGAACAGATATTATCACTTTCTTTCTGAGCCTTACAGAAGCAGACATCTACCCAAGTCATGTTAGAGGCACGCCAGGACTAGCACCGACATCTTCGGAGTCTCAATTCAGTGTTCTTTTGCTACTTCATGTTGCCAATCTAAGTGAATTTGTAAATCTGAGTGACAAAACATTAACTGCAATTCCCTTTAACTCGAGCAAGTCACATAACTGTTTTAAAAAAAAAGCACACTCTACTTATGAAGAGAGTTATAAATATCTATACAACAAAACAACTCACAGAGCTCACACAGAAAAGCTACAATAAATAAGGAAAGCTACATGGTACAAAACTACTTTTTCTAACTGGAAGAGTTTTAAGTTTCACAGCTACAAGCATGTTTGTTACAACTAGGAAATCTGTTATGTTTAGTTGACAACTCAGAAACTATTTCTACATTCCTGCCACATCACTGGGAGATTTCCATGCCCAAGCAAAGAATGCTTTTGTGTGTTTGTTTAGTCACAAGGGCTTCTAGTATATTTATGACTTAACAGAAATTTCTCTCCAGTCATAACAATATAAAAATATGAAGACTGGATCGAAGGTCTGGAGACACAAGCTTAGCGACAAGGAAATGACCTTACTAGTCAGACTCTGCTACCCATCTCTTCAAAACAAATCCTCATAGCAGCTTCAGTCACTATTGCATGTGTATCTAAAGAGTCCCTAAAATGAAGGAACTGTGCCAGAAGACAGTAGAAACAAAGAATTTGGACTCAGAAATATCTAAGTTCTGAGGCCCACTCAGCCACCAGCCCTGTGAACTTTGCAAATCGCCTGCGCTTCCCCAGGCTTCCGTGTCCTGTGTAATAAGGAGAGGCAGTCCTCCCTGCAGGCCCTGTGAGGGCAACAGCAGCGCCCCAAAGGCCTCTCAAAAGCTACACATTGCCCTCTAGCTAGAGGGACCACAGTTCCCTCATTTTAGGGACTCTTTAGGTACACGATTGTAAAACCAGGCCCCAGGCCACTGATCTGTGAGGTTACTAGTAACCTGAGCACGGCTGGTTGAGGCTAGCCTCGGTGTGCAGTCTGGACACGTAAACTGTAGTGCCCCTCGGGCCTTGCCTCTGCACACTGCTCTCTCCTTCTGGGAAGGGAAGGAATGTTTCTGGGCTCGGTGTGAGGGATGGCGGGAGCATTCTGGTGGGGAGCAGCAGTGGAGGGAGCTGGAGGGGTAGAGGAGAGGCGCTAGGGAGAGGCTTTGTCAGGGAAGCCTGATGACAACCCTGGTTCCTCCCAGGGCCTCCTAGAGCTTGGGGAGGGGAACGGGAGAGGGAGAGATGAGCTCAGTGACAGAAGCTGAACAGAAACTATCTCATATCCCCATGACTTTCTAGGTCATTTTTTCAACGGGGTTTTGCACATAAACAGGCAGGCTTTGGATTTCCCTCCCTGAGCCCGGGCTGCTCCTTGGTCCCCACCCATGTTCTGTCCATGCCTCATTTATTGTTCCCCCATGGGGGAGGGGCGAAAGGAAACCAGCCTCCCAGACCCACTGTCCTTGCTGCTGGAAGGAGCGGGTTGTCAAGCAGTCCATGTGCCCCCCTCCCCCCCACCCCCACCAGCACCCCCGGGGTGCCAGTGCAGCGGAGCGCCCCCACTGCGTAAGTGCCCGCCTTTTTACTGTGGCCGCCTCCGCAGGAAATGTTCTGAAGGGATTTGGGAGCACATGGGGTGTCCAACAAATGTTTCAAAGTAGATGCTTCACTTTCAGTGAACATAAGCTTTGTAACCCCTGATACATACAGATTGGAGTCTGAATATGCTTAGATCTCAGAATGGAAGGGTTTCTAAAGAAAAACTCCAGAAATGCCCGAATTCAGATGTGAAAAAAAGTATAAGAATCAAGAACAAAGCCAGTGAAAGCAGAGGGAGTGAATAACCTTTCATTTCCAGCCGCTCTCCCCACTAGAGACAGTCATGATCTGCGCAGCACTATTTGATGCAAATGCCTCTCAGAAAAGAGCCGGTAGATAATAGATAAAAAGATTATCTGTGACATTATGAAAAATGAAAGTTTAAAAATGGCTACAAGTCCCATAAAAAAAAAAAATCCAAAACTTTATTCAGTCTTGTTGAAAGGCAACAGCGGAAGGAACTGCGTTTCATTCAGCCCCCGGGGGCCCTGCCTCTTCCGCCATTGTTCTAATGCCTTCCACCAGCTCATCACTTTTCAAAAATCTTCCTGCTGGTTTCTCTTTGCTGGAAACTTAAGGTCCAAGAAGCTATCAGAGTCCTGTTTCTTTTTCCTAACTTGACTCTGATGCCAGAAAATTCGAGTACAGCAGCTCCGGCCCCTCTCCCTTCCCTTCCCTGCCGTCCCCCTCTGTGCTCAACCACCAGCTGCACACTTGATTTAACAGATGAATTACAGATTCAAGGCGTGGGTTTCCAGGGCAGGAAAGAGTCTGATTTTTGTCCAGGTCTCTCTTGATTGGCTCAGCATGGAAGTCTTTCATTTAATGGGCCAGGTCCTGCTGAGAACACCTCTGCTGGCACCACACTGATTTCTTTCTTTGCTGGAGAGAGGAACAGAAATCCTAAAGAGAGATTTTTCCATCTCCCAGATTTCTGGTGTGCTCACTGCATATCTTTCTTTTGCAACAGAGCACCACGAGCATAACCCGAGACTCCAGGGAACATTTGACTCATCTGACCAGCCATCTTTGCTCTCAAAGTTGGCTGTGGTACGGAAGGACTGATTTGAACACCCAGGCCATGAAAACATGCCTTCGCCGTCCACCCAAGGAGGCAGCGCCATGTGGCGGGCCAGTGCCAAGTTCTGGAGGTGGACTCATTGGTTCAGACTGCAGCCCCTCCACCTGATCGCTGGGAGGGCTTTGGGCAACTTCCAGTGTCCGAATTGCTCTATTTATAGAACAAATACAAAAGGTCGTTAGACTGAATCATATAAGGCTGCTGATACTTGACTATTTTAGAAGAGATTTTACTTATTTATTTTTAGTGAGGGGGAAGGGAGAGGGAAAGAGAGGGAGAAAAACATCAATCAGGGTCCAAACCCACAACCAAGACATATACCCTGACCAGGAATCAAACCAGCAACCTCTTGCTTTGCAGGGTGATGCCCAACCAAGCCACACTGGTCAGGGCTTGACTATTTTTTTGGAATCCTTATCTGAGGTTATGTTTTTATTGATTTTAGAGAGAGAAGGGAGGGAGGGAGAGGGAGAGAAAGAGAAGGGTGGGGAAGAGAGAGAAAGAGATTGACTGGTTGCCTCCCATTAGCACCCTAAATGGGGATCGAACCTGCAACTTAGGTATGTGCCCTGACCAGGGATTGAACCCACAACCTTTTGGTGTTTGGGATGTTGCCCCAACCGCCTGAGCCATCTGACAAGGGCTGACTTTTTTTTTTTTTTTTAATGCAATAAGGTTATTAGATAAAGCCACACAAAATTGCCAGTAACGGATTGGTTTTGATATAGAAAAATGGCAATTTCATATGACTCTTCTAAATACATACTTCAAAAGGTGATGGTGAGGAATAATAGCAAAAAGCCATATAAAGTGCTTTACCAAAGTGCCTGGTTACTCAGTAATATGTGCTCTATAAAGGTGAGCTCTTCCTGTTATTGTCGCGAGGCTCATACCCATCACTTGCTGTACACAGATCACTTGTACCAGACGGCTCAAAATAAAATACCCAAATCAGTCACCTGCTTGCCAGTAACCACCTCCCCGGTAAAAGGGTACTAATAAACATTGTAACGCATAGAGTAAAATGTGTACTCAGCCCAAACTCCATGTTCTCATGAATCTATCTTTTACCTCATTTCTTTTTGAAAAATCCATTCCCATGTGGAATGTTCCTGTCTCATTCTGGGGCCATCTTACCTACTGCTGGCCACTTTCATAAGCTAGTCAGTATGACTGGGATTCTACCTCTACCTACTCAGACAGAGAGTCCAGAAATATGCTTGAAGATACACATCAGCCGTGAAGATGCAAAAATAATGGGGGGAAGGGATCCCTTCTGCCTAGAATGAGTCTCTGTAAGCCGGACAGTTCTGAGCTCAGGTTTTGATGCAGTTATGATGTGTGCAGGGACGCGACAAGCCTAAAAATAGTCTGCAAGGCAGAAATAGCTTCCTCAGTATTCACTGACTATGAGGGAATCCTCAGATTTCAGCCTGATGCTTTGGCTCGGCTCAAAGTTCTCCAAACGGTGCTAGGGAGATACTGTGGCCTCTGGCCCCTCACCCAAAGGCTTCCCCTATTGCTCTCCATGCACCTTCCTCTTTACTACAAGCAGTGGGGAGAAAGGCCAGAGTTACTGTAATTGTTGGACTGAGAAGACAGAGGAATTATGAAAATCTATGGGCAAGTTCTGACCTCAAGGACACAACAGTAAATGTCACACTGCAACTGAATGTGACCAAACAGCAGGGTCTATGGAGGCACATCTGCCCAGAATGCAAACAACTAGCTTTCTCATGCTAGGTTTTGGGGTGCGGCCCTTCGTTTTGAGGACTAGAAACATCAGTGCCAGATGCCAAGGCAGGCACCTCGTGCCAGTTACACCACACCTCTTCCTGGGCCCCCTGGTCTACCAGTGTTCTTGAGGTAAAAAGCAGAGCTTTATTCACATTCCCAATAGCAGCACATCTAGTCGCCAACAGCAATTCTGGAGATGCGCGGCCCTATATATAGTCTCCCTCTTCACTACACGCACACTTTAATGCAATCGTTCCCTACTGGCCTAATCATAATTACATAGAAAGCTTTTTTATTTATTTTTAAATTATGAAATATACCTGCCTACCAAAAAGTAAAGGATAATATAGTAATATATATAATAAAAACCTATAGCCACCATCCAGCTTAAGAAAGATATATTTCAAATACTTCCTCCTAGGGAGATGCTACCACTCGTTTGATATTTATGATGTACCACGTGTATTTATACTTTTTCTGTATATGTAGATAAATATAACCATTATGTGGCATTGTTCTGCGGGTTTTGGGGCTTTATTTCATTGGTTTTGCTCAGTGTGGATCCTTCTACAACTTTCAAACAAGAAATCCTGATTTACGGGGCTCATGGTGGTTTGTTATTTGCCTTGACCAAACTGGCTAGGTTGTGGCTAGGGCGACCATATAATGTTGCACTCAAACTAGGGTGCTTTGAAAAGAGGGTGCTATTAAAACTACACCACACGTAAACTGGGACTGTCCCAGGCAAACCAGAACATACGGCCCTCTTAGTGACGGCAGGTCGGTTCCCCGTGTGATCAGCATGACTGGTTAGGAGCCTTTAGCCACAAGTACCTGATGAGCCTTTTTGAATGAGTCAGTTAGTTTGTGCCTTTTTTAGCAGCAAGTCACTAATGAGCACCCCAGTTTCCTATTAGTGAAGTGGAGACCTCCGGAGAGGAGGGGGCGTGTAGCTCTAACCACCCTCCTAGTTGCTGTTACAGGCCTGTGTTGTAAGTGCTTGGAGCCCAGAAAAATACCGACAGCTCCACAAAGCACTCGAACACCCTTCCTGAGTGTCAGCCCAGCTGTTTTCTCACCAGGGCAGGGACAGGTTGCCCCCTGCAGGACCCCCAAAAGCTGAGTGACTAGTCAGGGCTCTCCAGGGCTTTTTCATGCAGCATCTTAATTATCTGGTTTCTATGGAAATAAGCTTATTGCTAATCAGGTTTTTCTCCCCTCTCTCAACTGGTTACTGATGCACCCCTCGGATGTGAAATAGTGCTGAATTTGATATCTGCTAAGTAACTAAACACACGCCAAAAAGAGTATCAGGGGAGTCAATAATTTTGGTTTCCCTTTGAAAAAAAAAAATCCAACCTGAGCTTATTCAACAGCTTGAGAAGCAGATTGTGGAGGCGCAACGAGAACCTATAGGCTCCTCCGGTTGGGCTAGGCCAGTGTGACACCGGGGGCAGTGGCCTGCACGCGTGTCTGAAATGATGACCACAGAGCCAAGGAGATGCCGGCACGAGCAGGAGTTGCCCCTGCACACATGCAGGGCTTCGCTTTGGCCCGGTGGACACACCTGCCCGCTCCCTTTTCCAGAGGCAAGGCCAGCGCTCGCTCGCAGACCCAGCACAGGGGCCCTGGCGCCTGCAGGGCGCTCCGAGCCTGCGACACCGGGCCTCCCCGCCCTCCTCTGCCCGGCCTCCAGGCCTGCTTTGGTGCTCTGTCTGCGGAGGCCAGCGAGTCTCAGAATGCCACCCAAGATGCCTGCCTTCTTCCAGCCCTGTGTTTAGGCATTAGATGCACAGCCATTTTATCAAGGTTTTTCCCTTCCCAAATTGCATTTGGCCAGTTTCATTTCTGCCTGAAATTAAAACACAGAATTTATCAATCCCAAGCTGTCACAGCGTGAATGAAACCCTAGAAATAAATCCAGTCTAATGACAGAGCGATCCTGAGACCTCAGTAGGAAACAAGATACTTTGTTTAATAATTATCAGCCTCTTTCAGGGCCTGTCTGCCAAAGCAGTGGTGTCAGAAGCAGCAGAGGAAAGAATTTTTTTTCCCCCAGATTTCATTCTGGGAAAGACTGAAGCCATTTAAAAACAGACTGGACGCTTTTGATTTACATTTCTGATATTAAATGCAGAGCGGCTGTCTGCATTTATGCTACAAGGCATTACTTCAGCTCGAAGAAACCGGGTGGTGGCAGGGATCCAGTTTACTAATGAACAAGCTTATCTGGAGGAAAACAGCTTTTCACACCGTAACAAACAATGAACACCTCTTAGATAACAAATTCAATGGTAAAAATATAGCATTGTACATGTCACAGTCCCATAATTTAATGGCGGCACTTGCAGCATTAGTGGTTTACATTAATTTTTAAAATTAATTTTGTTTGGCCCGCAGGGAAAATATTTTCTTTTTTGTGTCTGATATCCTGCAGCTCATTAACACTGCTTACTGCTGCTCTACAATACTATCCATAACCGTCCTCTTGGTAGCCAGAGGCTCTTTTTTTTTTTTAAAGGAAGGCTGGAAGAGGAGCAGAAAGCAGGCTTTTCTGCTTCTCCCTCCTACAAAGGCTCGCCCAGCTTGACAAAGCTGCTGGGCCTCCAAGAGAGCCTGGCCGTGCACGGGTGCAGGTGTCAGGTGTCAGCGGTCAGGGTGGCTAGAGGGCAGCTGTGGCTGGGCCCGGAGGCTCTCTCTCCTGCCACTCCCCATCACTTCCCCCCAAAGCAGCCCTCCCAGACCTGGTGATGCTCAGGATTACCTGGGCAGCTTTTCTGAAGACATGAATTCCACCCAAGAACCATTTCCTCTGCCTCCCACCCCTCCCCTGAAGGAGTTAACTGCTGGCTACCAAGAAAACAGGCCCCTCTCCCTCTGCCTGGGGCACGGAGATCAGGGAATTCACTGCTAATCACTGCGGTTGTGATTTCTGATTTCAACTGGCAGCAAAGAGAATTGAACTGGAGTCCCCTGAGAGCAGCCAGCTCCGAGAGGCAGACCTTGAGCTTGTTAAGCTGTGGTGCTGCCATGCGATTATCAATTTTAAATTAATCTCCCCAGTCTCTTTAAAGTGGTTGCTAAAAATATAATCTCTGGGATATCTTACCGTAAGACTTAACCGAAGGGAAAAATTTGGATACTAATTAAGTGCTTCCCTCTGTCTAAGCTTCCTGTAAAACTCTTCAGGAGACTTGGCTAATCCGCCAGCAGCAGAAAGCCAGCCAGGGCAGTCTCAAGGTCTGAGTGAGCTGGCTTATAAGTTACACACTTTCTCTAAATAAAACTTAAACAGGCAATATGCATTTGGACAAAAGGTTAAAGATACAGTACCACACTGTATTAAAACAAATCCTTCCCTATTTTTAACCCAAAGAGGTTTGGGAGGGAAAGCCAGAAAAAGTTGTCTAGACATACTTTTGCTAAGCTCACGAGGGAGTCGTTACAAATTCACTTTATAGGGACATAATCTAGGTTATACATACAACACTTTTTTTTTTTTTTAAGGCAGCAACATGGTGGGACAATCTGAACAAAGGTGAAAGGAGTTCTTATTCATAAGAAAGGGGCTCTCTGTGGAAACATCTCTGGCCCTATAGAAGGCTCGAGTCAAAAGCAGACAGTTTCTAAAAGCTTCTAAGAATGATGAAGAAGAGAAGCCAACAGCAATTCATGAACAAAACCCATCATTCTGCCCACACGCTGTAGCTTTCTGCCAGATGAAAAGAGACTTCTATACCTGGAGTCCTGGGAAGTGGCAAGTCTCAAGTTCCCCCAGGGGGAGACACCCACGGTGTTTTTCCTTTCTCCTTCCCCTGCCTGACCTTCCTCTTTCTTTGGGCAGCATGGTAGGAAGACTGGGTCATTTAAAGCAAGAGCACGTGAACAAACAGATGTGCGTTCTGCGTGCAGCCTCAGGAGTCGTGAGGATGCTTCTGGAGGACCCCACAGGAAGCCGTCCGCAGGGCTCAGGCAGGGGTGCTCTGTGCTCTCAGCTTGCCAGGGACGAAGTGGGTGGGCAGGCAGGAAGGCAGAGGGTGCGGACGGCGCACAGGGCTGAAGAAGGTCGGGAAGATGGACTTCGAGGAGATTTTTCATTCAACCACCTTGGGCCTTCTTTTAATAACCACAAGGAAAATCCCCAACTTTTAAAACTTAATTGATGCTATAACATCTTTTCTTCAACAAGAACAGAGAAGGAAGTAACTGATTACCACTACTTGCTACCAACTAGCTGTGTGGTCCTGAGAAAACTACTTCCCATCTGTGGGCTTCCACTGCAGAAGAAATGGGTTGGGTAAGACACATTCTAAAATTCTGATCTCACTATCTTAGGTAAAAGCAATCATTGCTACATACAAGCCGAAGCTCGATTCTGCCCCACCTTTGACCAGTGATGAAAAATTGGAAAGGAGAACTTTAAAACAGATAGATTTAACTGTATGAACAATATAAAATATAAGGGCTTAAAAAATGTCAACCACACCATACCAAAAAATTGCCTGAACAAAGGTGTAAAGTCTCTTTTACACATGTGGAAGGTTCTTAAACCTTTGCCAAATGAAAATATGGCTCCTTAGGACCCAGGGTTGATCTTGTTAAGGTTCCAGTTAGTGAGGAGGAATGGGTCAGGATGGTGGACAAATTTGGGGTGAATAACAAACAGGGTGCATCTTAAAAGATGGCTTGTATATTTAGTCTCTGCTAACCCAGGGAATCTTGACTTTTTTTTTGTTGCTGTTACAGGTCCACTTGAAAATCTGATGAAAGCTTTGGACCTTCTTCTGAGGCAAATGTACAGGCACACAAATAAACAAAACTTTAAATACACTTTCAGGGAATTTCTGGGCTCCTTGAAGCTTATCCACAGATCCTGTAGAGATGCATTAATCACAGATAAAACCCCAGTTTTAGGCCTAGACACTAGAATATCTATTTACTTTCTCATTTGCCTTGAAGCTTTTAGTGTTCCCATTTTCTGAAGAAGAAATTTATTTTTCAATTATAAAAATAATAACCTGACTCTCCCTGCACACCCAAGCGATTCTACAGGGAGTCTGGTGTGTTCGGCTGGAGAGCAAAAGGTAGACAACTGCAGGCCTGCAGCTGTAGCCCTCATGGCCTGAGCGCCTTCAGAGTGTGTCCTAAGCTTAACTCAGAACTCATTTTCCATAGGTGGGAATTCCTCCCAGCGAAGAAGTGGCTGTCCCCGACCCCATTAGAGGCTGCCCTCTTTCTGACCTGCTTCCTCCATCCACCTTTTTGACCTGCCTTCCTTCCTGAAGAACTAATAGGAAGTGTGGTGCCTGGTGAGGGAGAGGACGAGTAGGAAGCACCCTCCTGGAATGTCAACGATGCTGGGGTGCAAACGCCCACCCCATTCCCATTCAGCAGGCAGCTGAGCTACTTGCACAGGGCACATCTGCACAGCTTAAGGTCAGTATGAAATCAGCCTGGCTTCCAGCTCTGAAACTTCACTGCTCGCAGGGGTTGCAAGAATGAAATTGTCAAGTATGTTCACTCTAATTGGCACTGGGCTGCTGGCGGCCAGAAGCTAAAAATTTGCTTCAGTGCCCGATCCTTTTTAGAGAAATATGGCTCCACCAAGCAGTGCTGGTTATTTTCAAAGGCACTCTGTGGTGGATACCCGAGTCCCTGAAATGGCTGCTTTCCCAGGAGCCTGTCTCCGGGCAGGAAAGCATCCCTGAGTCTGTCCTGCTAACACAATCAACTTTCACAGCAGCCTGCTTTTCAGAGCAGTTGGTTATCCTCTATTATCTTCTTGCTTCTTCCAGGCTGATTATGAATCATGTTTGAAGAGGAAAGAAATGGTGGCTTAGGGGCAGGTTCTCCCGTAGTTTCCACTCCAGCCAATCTCCCAACTAAACGGGTCCGAAAACCTCTCCTCAACAAAATGACAAATGAGGCACTAAATCAGTGGAACGGAGAATTCAATCACTTAGCCTGAACGGAGAAAGCCCTACAAGATGGATTCCATCACATTAAATAGCTTGACTCATGTCAGGTAAGAGCAGTACAGACCATCGGAAGAAAAGCTTGAAAAAATGATTTATTAATTGTACTTATTCTGTCCTATCCCTGGACAAGGTAGGCTTGAAACGCATGTCTCCAACACTTACGAAGATGTGACTGTTCCATCAGTAAATATGTGAACGAGGTTGCTAACCTGATTTATGATGAGATAAGGCAAACAAGAAAAAACAAGACAGCATCAATTTTTATTAGTAAATCATTTGGCAAAAGAATTCCATTGTCTAAAAAAAAAAAAAAAATCCTTTAGAGCCAAACAGCTCATCTTAATTTCATCTGGATGACAATTTGAAAAGATTAATATTTGCTAATGTGACATTCATCAGCATCAACTGAATATTGATATAGCAAAGTCACCAAAATTGATTTTTTCTAAAATGCTCCCCCTCCATTTTTTTTTTTAGAAAAGAGCATACACCTTAGGAATCTTAAACTTGTTAATTTGGCTTTGGCCAGCAACAGCTTTGACCAACTGAGTACCAAGGGGAAAAGAACTTACTGGAGGGTAAATCTCAGTAAGAGAGATAGTCTTTATTTTAAAAACACAGAATCAAGATAATTTGGTGACCTGTAGACAAGAACAGTCTGGTTAGGTCTGACCATGGAATGGCCTTGTTTCTAAACTCTACCAGAAATTGGGAAAATGACTGAAGAAGTGGGTTCTGTTTTATATTTTATAATTAACTCAGTGGCAAATCTAGAAGTAGCCTAATTTTTCAGTGCTCTAGTTTACTAGCTCTGTAGTTGGAAGAAGAATTACTTCAGCAAGATGTGATAAAAAGAGTCTTGAAACGGGAATGCGAATACTTGATTTCTAGTGCCATGTCCATCTTGGGTAGCTACAGCTTGCAAAAGAAAAGAGCTGGGGGTAGAAAATGTGCCGCGCTCAGACCTCCTCTCCTCCAGGGGCACCCATAGCAGACATCACTAATCAATCAGCCTTTTATTCCTTCTTGGTCCACAGTCCTCAACACGGCACTCCCGGCAGTCACCTAGCAGACCAGAGATAGCAAGACAATTGAAATCTATGTGCCAGCCCTGGAATGGAAGAGCTTTAAGGTTCTTTTTAGCTCTAAATTTTTTGGATATCTTCTGTAAATTATGTTTATATTCCACTGGGGATCTACTGAGGACAAAACATATATGGACAAAAATGTTTTATAAGCTTCCCACAGAGGGGGAAAATGGAAAACACGGCTCAGTAAATTGTTTTCATGGCTCCGATGATGGGAAAAACAAGGACTGCCATATACCTGAGAGTCTCTGGAGCCAAACAATGTATGCCCTGGGACTAAGGAACCAACGCTCACCACGGCTGTGGCTGCACATCAAGAGCGTATCGACCTTGTCGATAAGCCCAAAGTGCCAAGAGTCTCAGACAAGTCAATGTCAATTTCCCAATCAGGCAGCTCAGATTGGGAACAGTAATGTGGGGTGTCACTTACCCTGCCCTGGACTGCAAAGGTTTTAAAGCTGCTTCAAAAAATAATTAAAAGGAAAAAGAAACCCAAAAAACTATTGGTAGATGAGAAGGAAAAATGAAGTGGGTATGCACAGGAGAGACAGGGGTGTGGTTTGTCTGCCAGTCACTTGCTGCTCATTTACAACAAGTGGGCCGCAAAGCCGACGCTGGGCTTCGGGTAGCCATTGTGAACAGGGAAATGGAATCAGTCGCACAGTTTCTGGCACCACAGGACAAACAGCAACCAGCTGTTCAGAAGAAGGTTAACTATAACCAGAGTAGTATTTCTCCCAAGGGTCTACATAAAGAAAACAATATACAATGTACCAAATACTTTGCCACTCATTCATCTACAAGTTCCAGCAATGAGGTTCATCTGCTGTGAGGGGTGTCTCTGCAGAGCTAGTGGCACCATTCCAAAGCAGAATGCAGTGAAGGCTACTCTCTGATTCTCTGGGAGGCATGGGGTCTGGAGCAATATTTCCCAAAGTATGGTCCAAGGGCCCTATGGAATGTTGGTAGGTATTCAAAGGTCAAACCTATTTGGTAACCACAACACACAATTACCACACCCATATCCACTTCTCCAAAGAAATCTGCCTAATTTGATATAACCTAATAATTCTAAACCAAATCCTTTATCATAGGGACATCTATCACTACCTTTTGGATCTTTCCAAAGGTACATGTGGAAGGTTCTTAAACCTTTGCCAAATGAAAATATGGCTCCTTAGGACCCAGGGTTGATCTTGTTAAGGTTCCAGTTAGTGAGGAGGAATGGTTCAGGATGGTGGACAAATTTGTGGTGAATAACAAACAGGGTGCATCTTAAAAGATGGCTTGTATATTTAGTCTCTGCTAACCCAGGGAATCTTGACTTTTTTTTCCCCCATCCCCATCCCCTAGGGGGGCATCCCAGGAAACATTTCAGAAAATGCCAATGTAGAAGAAAAGGACTGCATATCTTTCTGGAGTCTTTCTAAAGCATTGCTCCTCTCAGTGAAGTTTTGAGAGCCTCTGGATGGCAGTGAGCCTGAAAGGCATTTCCTGGAAATTACTTGGGAAACTTCAATCACAATTGCTCATTAGAAGTAAAAGTGTGCACCCTAACGAAGAACTGCACTGAATACGTGGACAATTCAAGACACTAAAAGCTGTATGTTCAACCTTCTCACTGTTGTAGTTCCACAACATCTTCCCTTCACCCTTCA